>NC_041010.1:7801335-10697671 GCF_004193775.1 Glycine soja
AAGATTCGGTATGCTCTGATTTTTCGCCTTCATCCAGGACACCGGTGAAGGTGGTCTTAAATTTTTATATATCTTAGAGTAGATATCAATCATATCATGTGTATAGGTTTTCAAGGTGGTTGGGATTGAATTCCCTGTGCCATAGGCCTCCATAACCTTTGATATGCTATTATAAAGGAGTAAGTTTCTCTATTATTGCTGACCTGATTGTGAAGTCAATATATATGTGAATGATCTTTGCTTTAGCTAAAAGATTAAGCATAAATTGAAATGTTTATGCTAATAACTTAGTATGTTGATATTTTTCAGGTGATGTGGAACATACACATTTGGTCAAAGGTTTGGATTATGCATTGCTGAACAAAGTAAGAAGTGAGATAGATAAGAAGCCAGAGGCTGGGGATGACGTTGAGGGGAAATCCAGGTAACTTTGAATCAGAATTTCAGAAATAGTCATTATGGGTTTGTTGAGATATCACAACGACTAGAAATGTGGTCTAAGTAAAGCATATAAATGCTTGGCAAATACTCACCTCATGAGCTAACTTTTGAGGTTGAGTTAGGCTTAGGCCCTAATTACAAGGATTATTGTACTGCTATGGATTAAAGCATTTTATGATTTCTTAAATTTGTCTTTAATCAATTATGTTTTTTTATATGTGCTAATGTTTTTCTGACAGGTCTGCTATGGAAGACCAACAAGTGTCGATTCGCACAGCAACTGCAAAGGTTCTTTTGAAGTGTATAGAATAGGAACTGGAGAATATTTTTTTTTTAGCTATTTAAGTTTTGATATTTGAGCTGCTAATTTAGGAGTTATTGTAGCCCATTGGTATTGATACCTTTAATATTTGTTTCAGTCAGTTTATCAGTGGATCGTCAAGCCTCAGACCATTAGTAAGACAAATGAGATGTTTCTCCCTGGTCGAATGACATTTATTTATAACATGGTGAGAATTCCATTTTTTAACGAGGTTTTGGTCTTATACAGGAGTCTCATGGACATGCCTCATTTTAAGTCATTCTTAGCAGTTTGCATGTTTTGAAAACTCATTATATTTGTGCTATTATTTGTTTATACTCTTATATTATCATTGAATTGGTGTTTCTAATAGCATCCAAGTATATTTTAGTTTTTTCCCAAAAAAATAACATTAGGCAGTAAACTAATCTGTAGATGACTCAAATGCTTTTTTCCCCTCAGTATGTGTGTGTGTACAACTTAAAGGTTAAGTGAGATGTGAGAGAAGTGAACCTTGAGTGTTAGATTTTATGCACACTCAGGACTTGAGATTAAACCATCAAATCATGTGATTTTATTAAAACAAATCATGTCATGGACATATGACTTGATGTTTTAATTTTTATCATTCTTACAAATTTATTAATCGGGTTCCCATGCTTGGCCAGTAATGTAGGTTAGCCAACATGATCATAAGTCATGCAATGTTGACCTGTGGCTAGTACCACATGTTATATCTGTCTTTATTTTGATTTGGATATGCATAAAGAATGTGATACCTGAACATGATAATGCTTGTAGTAATGACTAATGAAGGGAACTGAGTTCTTCAGTCCACCTTATAGATTAGCTATAGTAAGAATAGGGTTATTATTTGCAAGTTCTGGGTTAAAACTCACGTCTATGTACTGGTTCATCCAATCCTTTTGTAAGTTTTTATTTTTCTATTTTCTGAAAGCGGTTTTGACATAAATTCTCATTTTTAATCTGGTAGGAGGGTGGATACCATCATGATATTCCAACAACCTTGCACCGTAGTAAAGCTGACTGTCCAGTGCCAGAGGTTTACGATCTTGCTGATTCCAATTTGAAATTTTTTCTTTTACATTGGACAGCTAGTCTATATAAACATTGCCTGTTTAACTTGGCTTTTTTGTCGCACAGGAAATGGTTACAGTTAATGTTGATGGATCTGTTCTAGATCGAATTGCTAAAATAATGTCATATCTTCGTCTTGGTTCTTCTGGGAAGATCCTAAAGAAGAAGAGAAAGGAAAAGGATGCAAAAGGTAATACTGCACTTAGCAGATCATATGGGAGTCTTGGTTATTATCTTCTAGATGCAAATTTATATAAATTCATGCAATTTCTTCAAAACAATGCTGCTGTAAGTTAGGGTGCATTTTTTTATGTAAAATATTTTGATGGTTGTGCTTACAACCATTGTTTTATGTATGTGTATATATATGATTTGGGTTAAAGTTAAACTGTAAATAAAATTTTGACGAGTTTGAGTAGCATAGGTCTGATGTGGGGCATTCCTCCCTTGTTTGTTCTCATTGCTAAATAACTAGACACAAAACCTTTACTTTGCATGGAGAAATCAACAGCTAAATCAAACTGCCTATCAACTGCATAGCAATAATGAAAAGGCTGCTGTGTGAAAAGAATAAACATCAAAGCAACACCTGAAAATGGTGGACAGGTTTCATACTGGAGAGATTATAAATGACTACATTGATTGTACCCTTTCTTGCATGATTTTTTGAAAATAAGAATTAATAGGTTACTGGTACTCCTTTTATATACAGGGAAGATTTTGGCTGTTGGTAATGGATTTGACAAAGAGGATAAGCCATCAAAGGTTGAAGGTGGGGCAAAAAATCAAACTGAAAAAGAAATTATTCTGCCTCCTCCACCTCCCATAAAGAAAAATCCTCTTCATTCAATAGAGAAACAAGGCCCAGCTGTTGCTAGAGCAGAAGATGATGACATTTTTGTTGGGGAAGGGGTTGACTATGATATACCTGGTAAAGACTTGAGCCAAAGTCCTGTCTCTGAGGACATGGAAGAGTCTCCTAGGAACAAAGAAAAACCTTCATATTTCACAGAACCTACTTATGGTCCTGTCCAACCTTCAATGGTTCCTCAAGGGTGGCAAGAAACAGTAAGTTGTTGCTGTGTATATTTAGTTTTGAATTGTGGTTTTGCTAGGTGAATATGATTAGAAAAAGATTCCTTACTCCTGTTTCATCCTTAAGTTAAAATTTTATATAGATTTGAAAGCTAGTAACAAAAAAATACTTCCTGTAGTCTCTGCAGTCTCAAATATAAGAAAAAAAAAACTGTGTGATGTATCTTTGTCTCAAATATAAGCAAATCTCTACTAATTTCACCCTATTTAATGACATCATCCCTAAAATATCTTCCATTTAATTGAGATTGTATTTTCAATGACCCTTTTTAATTCTTTGATATCAAGTTCCAAGGAAGGGTAATTTAGGTAAATATATATTTTTAATGTAGATTAATGAAATTAAATGATGCTAATTAAATTTCTTAATTAACGTAAATTAGTTTTTTTCTTCTTATATTCGAGACCAGAGGGAGTATGTTATTGGTCTTTCCTCATTTAGTTTTGGTCTGCTTGAGTTATGTTTGATGGTGTATCAAGTTTCTGTCTTTGATTTCACTGTTTGGTCACAGAATGGATATGATGTAATGCAAACACAAGCCTTGGCTGCTGGCTACCAAGGAGAGTGGCAGGAATACCAGTATGCTGAACAACTGGCTTATCCTGATCAATATCTTCAGCAAAATATGCAGGCTTATGATGAGCAAGCAGATTTAAATCTTCCACTGGATCCACGCTTTATGACTCAAGAAGAAAAGGATCGGGGTTTAGGATCAGTGTTTAAGCGAGATGACCAGAGACTTCAACAGCTGAGGGAGAAAGATGCTCGTGAAAAAGATCCCAACTTCATCTCAGAGAGTTACTCTGAATGTTACCCAGGATATCAAGAATATAACCGTGAGATAGTGGACAGTGATGATGAAGACGACTTGTCCAAAATGGACATGGGTGGAAGGGTAAGTAACATCTGGTTCACTTGCAATGAAATTGTCTGCATTTCTTTTTATTTAGTTTCAAGTGTTGTACTGTACAACATGTCATAACTTGTGTCTCCAAAATAACTAGTTGGGAATAATAATATTGATAAACCTTCTTGTCTTGGTTGAGTCATAATGTTGTCCACTTAGAGAATATGAGTAATGTGGTGAAAAATTACAATATTGAAATGTGCACTCTCAACAGGCAAAGGGTCGTCTTCATAGATGGGACTTTGAAACTGAAGAGGAATGGGCAACTTACAATGAGCAGAAGGAAGCAATGCCAAAAGCTGCATTCCAGTTCGGTGTGAAGATGCAAGATGGCCGGAAGACCCGAAAGCAAAACAAGGACCAGAAGCTCAATAATGATTTGCACAAGATCAATAAGATACTCGCCAGAAAGAAGATGGAAAAGGACACGAATGGTGAGGGGGGTAACCATTATGATGATGAACCAACACCTGGAAAGAAGCTTAGAATATGAGTTCTAGTTACCACATTGTAATGTTTATAGAATGAGATGAGAATTCCATTATTAGTATGATCTATTTTTTTCCTTAAATAGAAACTTCATATTTTTTATGAAAATAAATAGCATTAAGATCAACCCAGTGTGTTAAATGATGTTAAATCTAACATAAATCGGGCAATTTTTTTAAAAAAAACTATTGAAATTTAATATAGCGATTAAAATAATAGAGGGTAAATTATTAGGGAAAAGTGATTGAAAAAGATCAAATATACTTATAAAGATAAAAAAAATATTGAGATAATTAAATCAATTTTTTTGTTAATTACAAAAATAGTGTGAAATATGCCCTTAAAAGTAAAAAAAAAATCATCTATTTTTTCTCCTCTCCTTACCAACTTAAAAAAGGTAATATTATCCTTTTATTACTTTCCTTCTTCCTTCTCAAGCGCAAAAAAAAAAAAACGTTACCTTTGTTTTCCCCTTTTCTAGTGCATAAAAATTAAAATCTCATAATTAAATAAACCTTCTTTTTGTACCAAAAACAAAATAAATAAACCTTCTCATGTTTGATTAGCTTAGCTCCCCTTCCCTATACAGTAGTAATAAAACTCAACTCAATGTAAAATTTGTGATCCAAAGCGAAAGTATTCATAGTTACTTTAATTTAAAATTATTTTAATTCAGAATTAATTTTGTATGATAATCAATTTTAAACGTACTTTTCTCAAACTTGAAATAAAAAATGTAAAAATTAGCCTAAAATCAAATTGAGATTCTAAATGAATTCTCCAATGTAAAACTAAACACGCATTTAATTTATAGTAAATAAAAACAATACAATATATATTTTCCCATGACTTTTGAAAACTATCGGGGTGGCTTCCTATTTTTAGTTTTTTTTTTTAAGTTATAACTAGTTTTAGGTTTGAGTTTCCAGTTTCAGTGGTTGTCAGTTTTTAAAAATTTGCTTCAAATTGAAATATGTTAAAATTAGTAAAGTGAGTGTTCTACAGGTCTCAAATTAATATATATATATATATATATATATATATATATATATGTATATATATGATTAAAAATATTAATAAATATTAATTAATTGTTAGTTTGTAAATAAAAAGTAATTAAATATTTTAGATATACAAAATTTATAAATATCTGTTTGGTACAGTATAAAGTATATAGAAAAATAAAATTTTCTATTTTAATAAAAAGTAAATAAATTTATAAATATTTTGTTAAATATATATTTTTTATTAACTATTTACTTATCAATCTATGAATGCATGTGTATGTAAAGATGCCAAGAATAAAACCCAAAACAATAAACATGTTATAATTTTCTGCATAATTTTGCAGTATCTCTATAGGCCACAAAGCCATATGCTATAGAGACATTTTTTTAAGCCAAAACAAAGAGATTATATTAATATGAACCGAACCCAAGACAGGTACAAGTAGTACGAAAGAAAAATAATTACATCAAATAGACCATAATCTACCAATTATGCCAATCTACAGCAATGCTGCAATACAAAATAACACCAAAATAACACGCATTTAGTTAGACTGATCTACTATGAGAGGTGAGAGAAACAGTAGAGAGAGAAACACGGGTGGGAGAGAGTTAGGACTAGAGGTAGAACAATAGTGAGAGATAGAGTGAGCTTGTACGTGGATCCTCGACGGACACATCCCGGCAATAGGGATGGTCAACAACAAAGCTACAAACGTGAAAATTGGAGGGATAAGCAGGATGTTTCGACCTTCTACTTCACAAGATTTTCAGACGACATCACAAAACATGACCTGTGGTATCGCTTCAGGAGGTGGGGTGATTTGAGGGAGATTTTCATCTCAAAGAAAAAAATAGGAATGGCAGGAGATACGGGTTTGCTAGATTCAAGGGAGTGAAAGATGTGCATGGGTTGGCTAGGCAACTGGACCAGCTTGTCATCGGAGGCTTGAAACTGTATGTCAACATACCTAAATATGGGAGGGACACGGCAATGAAGGCAGAGGCACCACCAGTACCAAACAAGCAAGAGGGGAAGCAGCTGAATGAAGCACCATATCGAGGTCACCATCAAGCAACAAGGAGCTTGACCTCGTACGCGGCGGTAGTGGCCAGAGACAGGTACAAAGTTGGATAGCCAAAGGAAATATACAAGGAAGACACAAAGAGAGGAGAATCTCGATCATCGTTACACCTTGACATCCCAATGAACGACAAGCACTAGCTCAGACAAGCATGGGTGGGGCGTCTGAAAGACCTGAGGTGGTACGATAGACTTGAAGAAGACCCATTATGGGATTTCGAAGCAGAAATAACCCCGAAGTACATGGGGGATGATATGGTGCTTCTGCTAGGGCTCACGGATGATACAGCCGAACGCATGATGAAGGAGACATCGGAGGAAGAAGATTCTATGTTTTATTCGTTGGAGAAATGGCACCCGAGCCTAAGAACGGGACAGAGATTAGCTTGGGTTCACTGTTGGGGCATTCCTCTGATAGCCTGGGATAGAGAGTATATCCAGAAGATCGTGGTTGCAATAGGGGAACTGGTGGATGTTGACAACAATACAGAGGAGGCTCAAAGGGTGGACCGCGCTAGGGTGGTCATCCGCACACCGTGGAGCCTCGCCATCCACCACACCGTGAGTGTCGACATCGGGGGAGAAGTGTACCAGGTGAAGGTGGTGAAGGAACTTAGCCGAGGCCTTGACACGTGCAATTGTCGGCGACGGAGGGAAACATGGTCGTTGGAGGAAATCGACTCCGACGATAGTTATTGGGGTCGCCAACAAAGTATACTAAGGGAGCTTCTAGTGACAACGAGACGGAAGAGAAGAAAAGCACGAATGGACAGATACCGCCGACGACACCAAGCGTGGTCAAGGCAACGGCCGTCGAAGGCTAAAAAACGCCGGCAGGTATGACCAACGGTGGCATTTTAACTAGCAGTCAACCCGCCGGAGTTAGACTAACGAAAACTCTGTTTGTCCAGCGGGTACAACTGCTCAGTCCGACACTTGGAGTAACGGATACCTGCGGTGTCGCCAGTCAATGCCATGTGGTGCGCCAGCAATCAACGAAAGGATTAAGGGAACCCACATTTGAAAGCAATCAGAAGGGGGAAGGGGAGCAGATAGGAGTCATCGAGAATCCTGAGGAGGCACAAAAGGAACACAAAAAGGAAAGTCTAGAAACTGAAAATGAAAATGCTGAGAAAGGAAAGTTTGCGTCTGAGGGAGAAATAGCATGTGAGCACTAGCTGGAAAATGAAATTGGGGGCAATGTGTTGGGCTTTTCTAACTACACCCCCATAGTTAACAAGACTAAGAGCAAAAACAGCCCACAAAGTCTTTTTTCTTCCCCTAGCAACAATTTTAAACGCTACTCTCGAACAAGGAGGAACCAAAGGCAAAAAGCAAGGGGTTGTCTGAAGCAAAATAATCTGACAGAGATCACACATCAGCAGCAAATGGTAGAGAATGTTAAAGGTGCTTCTCCCAATAGTGGGCAATTGGGACAACAACAAGCAACACCAGTAAAGAAAGGCATACAACCTGCAAATAATAAGTTCAATTCTCATTTAGTGGAGGTAGAAGCTATTTTAAAAATGGCTAAGGTGTTGGGCATGATAGATGAGACAGACAATGAAGGGCTGATTAACAAAATTGAGGAAATGAAGGAAAGGGACTTGAAAGAGGTAGAGAGATTGGGTGCAAGGATACAAAACCCATGAATATTATTTCCTACAACGTAAGAGGTTTAGGGAGGGGGGTAAAGTGGGCTATGATTAGGAGAATGGTTCGGAAAGAAAAAGTTGACATGCTGTGTATTCAAGAGACTAAGAAAGAGAACATTGTTGTGAGCATGTGCCAAGCTTTGTGGGGGGACAAGGAGGTAGGGTGGGAATGGCAGGCAACAGTAAACTCAGCAGGCGGGTTATTGTGTTTATGGAGTGAAGAAGTCTTCAAGCTACAAAACAAAGTCATTAGTAGTGGATTCATCTTGCTGGTAGGCTAATGGCTCAAGGAAGCCCAAACAGTCTATATTGTAAATATTTATTCACCTTGTGATGCTCAGAGCAAAAGAAACCTATGGGAAAACATAAAGCAACTGAGAAGTTCATATCATGGAGGATTGTGGTGCGTTCTGGGGGATTTCAATAATGTCAGAAACAATTCAGAAAGGCTAAGCAGCTGCCACAGAGGAGAGGGGGATAATAGTATAAGGGAGTTCAATGAGTGGATAGAGGATATGGAGCTAGATGCACCGTGGATGGGAAGAAAGTTCACCTGGTATAGACCGAATGGAACAACCAAAAGCAAGCTTGATAGATTTCTAGTGTCGCCTGATTGGATTAACAAATGGCCAGCAACTATGCAATGCACTTTGGTCAGAAATTTTTCAGATCATTGTTCGATTATCCTTAGGTCAAAAGTTATTGATTGGGGACCTAAGCCTTTTAGGGTTCTGGACTCTTGGACTAGACAAATCCTTCATCAGAGTTGTGCAGGATTGCTGGTCATCTACCCAACAATGTGGGTGGGGGGGCTATGTACTCAAAGAAAAATAAAAATGCCTCAATAATAGATTGAAGATATGAAATAAGGAGCAATACAGGGACACATACAAGAAGGTAAAGCAGATACAGGATGAGCTTAGCAACCTTGAAGAGATGACAATGGATAGGCAATTATCACCCCAGGAGGCAATTTTCAGAAAGAAACTACAGGAAAAACTGTGGGTGGCTGCCCACTCACAAGAGTCCTCAGGCAAAAAGCAAGAACAAGATGGATTATGGAGGGAGATTGCAACTCAAGGTACTTTCACCTCATGATAAACAAGTCTCATAGAAATAGCCTATTGAAGGGCATCATGATTGAAGGATCCTGGGTTGATGAACCTCATAAGGTCAAAGAGGTAGCTAGAGAATTTTTTCTACAAAGGTTCAAAGAGCCAGAGCCCCTCAGACCAAAGATTGATGGGATACGGTTCCAAGTAATTAGCCATCAGCAGAATGATTCATTGATCGCTAGATTTTCAGAGGAGGAGGTAAAAGAGGCGATTTGGGAGTGTGGTAGTGAGAAAAGCCCGGGTCCAGTTGGTTTTAATTTCAAGTTCATTAAGAAGTTCTGGCAAACCCTCAAGCCTGACATCCTTCATTTCCTAGATGAATTCTATGTGAATGGGATCTTCCTGAAGGGTTGTAATGCATCGTTCATAGCCTTAATCCCTAAGGTATCTGACCCACAAGGATTGTCGGATTACAGACCTATTTCTCTCATAGGTTGTGTGTACAAGATTGTCAGCAAGCTATTGGCTAAAAGACTAAAGAAGGCGATGTCGTCCATTATTGATGGAAGACAATCAACGTTCATAGAAGGTAGACACTTATTACATGGAGTGCTAGCAGCGAATGAGGTGGTGGAGAAGGCTAAGAGAAAGCAAAAGCATTGTCTTGTGTTCAAAGTAGACTATGAGAAGGCATACGACTCAGTCTCATGGAATTTTTTGTTCTACATGATGAGAAGGATGAGTTTTTGTCCTAGATGGATTAAATGGATTGAGGGATGCTTATCATCTGTGTCCATTTTAACTTTGGTGAATGTGAGTCCATCGGCAGAGTTTACACCCCAAAGAGGTCTAAGGCAAGGTGATCCATTGGCACCTTTTCTTTTCAATATTGTAGTTGAGGGTCTAAGTGGATTGATGAAGGAAGCTATTGATAAGAAAATATACACTGGCTTTGCAGTGGGGAGAGACAAAGTGGATGTCTCCATTTTGCAGTATGCGGATGATACCATATTTTTTGGAGAGGCGTCAATGGAGAATACCAAAGAAATCAAAGTCATTTTAAGGACATTTGAAATGCTGTCTGGCCTTAAAATCAACTTTGCAAAAACCAGCTTTGGAGCAATTGGTATGTCAGAGTCGTGGAAGCAAAACGCAGCAAATTATTTGAATTGTAGTGTGTTGGCCATTCCTTTTGTATACTTGGGGATACCCATAGGGGCAAACCCAAAGAGGTGTCAGTTGTGGGATCCAGTCATCCAAAAGTGTGAGAGAAAATTGGCAAAGTAGAAACAAAGACATATATCTTTTGGGGGGAGAGTCACCCTTATCCAGTCCATCCTAACTTCTATTCCAATTTATATTTTATCATTTTTCAGGGTGCCCAGAAGGGTGATAGACAAGCTGGTATGCATTCAAAGAAGGTTTCTTTGGGGAGGCGGAGTTGATCATCACAAGATTGCATGGGTCAAGTGGGAGACAATATGTCTCCCTAAAGACAAAGGAGGGTTGGGCATCAAGGATATCAAAAAATTCAATCTTGCATTACTTAGCAAATGGAAGTGGAACCTATTCAATCATGGTGGAGAGCTATGGGCAAGGGTTTTGGAATCAAAGTATGGCGGATGGAGGGGTCTTGATGAAGTTTCATGTGATATTAATGTCTTGTTATGGTAGAGAGATCTAAAATTGGCTATTCATAATCCACAATATGAGATAGTTCTACAGGGAGGAATAGTGTGGAAGGTGGGGAATGGGGAAAAGATCAAATTTTGGGAGGATAGGTGGCTTGATGGCGACATAACACTTCTTGCCAAATATCCTAGGTTGTATCTAATTTCTTGTCAACAGAACCAGACAATTCAGGAGATGAGAGCTCAGGAGGCTAATCGATGGGAGTGGAAATTCAATTGGAGAAGACACTTACTCGAGAGTGAGCTTCACATGGCTGATTGCTTCCTCAATGATGTGCATGGAACCATTATTCAACCTCACAAAAGGGACTCTTGGAGTTGGAAACCAGACCCGAGTGGTCAATTCTCAGTTAGAAGTGCCTACCACGTGTTGAGCGAAGAGGAGATTGAGGGGGACAATGTAAAGGTATTTGAAGACATATGGAAGCTAAAGATCCCACCTAAATTTGTGGTTTTTGCATGGAGATTACTTAAAGAAAGATTGCCATCCAAAAAGAATTTGATAAGGGGACAGGTGGATCTCATTGATACATCATGCTCATTTTGTAGGAATTCCGAGGAAAATGAAGCACACTTATTTTTTCTGTGACAAAATTCTCCCTCTATGGTGGGAATCGATGTTGTGGGTGAGAATTCAGGGTGTTTTTCCTTTGAACCCAAGGCAACATTTCTCGCAACATGTGAATTGTTTGGCCAAGGGTATTAGGGATACCAGGTGGAGATATTGGTGGTTGGCCCTTACATGGGCAATGTGACAGCAGAGGAATAACATAATTTTTCAAATGGAACTTTTGACTGCAACAAGGTGAAGGAGCAGGGCCGTGTATAATGTTAGGCAAATTAGTCATCAACCTAAGGTCCCAAAAAAATTTTTTTTTAAGCCCTTAAAATTTTTTTATTACTAGCTATTAACAAATTTTAACTGATCAAAATAAAATAATTTAGAATCTCTCTCTTCCCTAAAAATTAGTCAATCAATATCATCTTTTTAAAAGTTAACCAATATCTCTCTCTTCCCTAAGTATTTTATTTATCACAAAAAAGTAAATCCCTATTAACTTTCCTTTAACCCATCTCAATTCCCTAACTAACATATCTCACTCTCTAGACTCCATTCTTCACGTTTTTTCATCTCCTCATCTTATGTTCATAAAAAAAAATCTATTTTTCTCCTTCCCTTGAATGAAACCTATTGTCTACTGATCAAACTTTGTCTCCGTGACTCAACCTCTCTAGATTTGACATCGTCTGGATTCTGAACGCCTATAAACCGCATACATCCCGGTGTCCCACATACGGAGCCTTTCATCTCCATCCCGGTGGATTGGTGGAACGATTCATTTCACAGGCATGACTCTGGGTACACAACAATAGTGCAATACAACACGTATCACGTAGCACCCTTGCGCTTGACACAACATCTAAACAACAAAATCTCTGTCTGTTTCCAATTCCAGGTTCTATCGTTCTGTTCATCGACCATCATTTTCTATATTTATTTTAGAGTTTATCTTAGAGTTTAGTTTATTTAGATTTCTTTAATATTTAGTTAATTTTTTTATTTTGATTATTTACAAAAGAAAATGTCAAATAGAAAGTATGAATCTGGTTATGAAAAATTGAAGAAAAAACGAAAATTTGAAAAGTTAATTGAATCTCAATGTGGTGCCATGTCTTAAGCAACTCATGAACTTGAAGATTTTGAATTTTTATTAGGAATGAATATTTGGTATGATATTTTGTTTGTTGTCAATTCTGTTAGCAGGATTCTACAATCAAAAGATATGCATATAGATGTTGCTATAGATCATTTAAAAGGTCTTATCACTTATTTAAAACATTATAGGGAAAATGGGTTTGCATTGACTTTAGAATCCATAGAAAAAATGGCTATCGAAATGGATATAGAGCCAAAATTTCGTGAAAAACGTAAAATTCATAGAAAATCTCATTTTGATGAAAATATTAGTAATGAGATCACACATTCACCTGAAGAATCTTTTCGTATTGAGTATTTTTTATACATATTAGATCAATTAATTAATTCTATTGAGACACGATTTGAACAATTTTTACAATATGAGACTATTTTTAGTTTTTTATTTGATTCCAAAAAAATTAAAGCTTTAGATGAGGATGAATTGAAAAAATATTGTATTAATCTTGAAATTTTTTTAAGGTTTAATGAATACTCTGATATTGATGGTCTTGATTTATTTTCAGAATTGAAAGTACTAAGAGAAGTGTTAAGAGAAGAAATTAGCACACCAATAGAAGTATTGAGTTATATTAAAACTTTAGATTCTTTTCCAAATGTTTACATTGCATATAGAATTTTATTGACAATCCCTGTAACAATTGCTACTGTTGAAAGAAGTTTTTCAAAATTAAAATTGCTTAAATCATATCTAAAATCAACAATGTTACAAGATAGATTGAATGTGTTAGCTATTTTATCTATTGAAAGTGAAGTGTTAGAATTGCTTGATTATAAAACTCTGATAAATGATTTTGTAGCTAAAATAGCTAGAAGATTAATATAAAAATTGATATTTTATATAATATACTAAGTCTCTTTAAAATTATTGTAAAAAAAAAGACTCTTTTAATATTTTCGCCTTAAGCCTCAAAATGTCTATACACGGCCCTGCGATGGAGGATGATATTTTTACTCTATGGACATGGTTGAAGGGATTTGAGAAGGATTTTGACAGGCCCTATAGCTACTGGTCATCTAACATGTCAGTGGTTTTTGTATATTAGGAGGGGATAGAAAGCAATGGAAAGGGTAGAGTTTTAACAATGTATTTTCCCAGCTTTTGGTTCCTGTCGAGACAGATTATAGTCTGATTCTGGAACCATCTGACTGGAGTTGTTTCTTCATGTACTCTTGGTACCTCTGGTACTTGATTATATATATATATATATATATATATATATATATATATATATATATATATATATATATATATTATCTTTGTTGAGCATAAAAAAGTGTAACTTCTCATCATATGAATCATTTGTTGCTAATTAGCCTCCATGAATCATATTAAAAACCAGCTTGCCACCTCAATTCAAAAAAATCTCAATTGATGAGGTATCCAAGCTACATATTACTTTTAAATACACCTTCACAAACTCAATTCAAATGACTAAGTCTTCACAAGTTGCAGATTAGGCCTTGTCCACCACAGTTTGCTTATGCATGTGCTTGCCCCCATAAATTTGTATCAACTGAACTCCCTCAATACATAGCCACTGAGAGTCTCCCTAAAGAGCACATACTCAATTGTTATCAAGTATCTAACTATCTTTCCTCAGCTTTCAAAATTGGTCTTGTTTACATAACACCGTACATTCAAAACCATGTTCCAACACTTAACAAATTGCCATTAATATGCTGAAAATCCTACATCAGTGGATATCAGTATCATTATCATAATGAAATATGCAAGAGGTAGATAAATATGCTGAAAATTTTCCTTTAAAGGTAGATAAATACGCAAGAGGTAGATAAAAAAAACTTTGAAGATGAATTGCTTAAAAAATAGCCATTGGATATCAGTATCATTTGATACAAGGGCACCACCAACAAAACTTGCAGAAACCCCCCCCCCCCCCAAATTTGCTTCCCCATTATCACACACACCACACATAGAGAAAGAGAGATCGAACGAAAGAAAGAGAGACAGATCAGCGAATGAGAGGGTGAAAGAGAACTCACGGATTCAGAGAGTGCACGTAGAGTACGAGGGAGGGAGACACCGTGAACCGCGTCGAGTAGAAAGAGGGAGCAGAGACAAACAACCACCGTGCCAAAAGGAGACAGAAAGCATCAGCGAGGTAGACAGGTGCTAATCGTCGAGGTAGGGATGGGGGAGGCAGCAGATCTTGGAGCAGGGAAAGAAGTAAAATGAATACACTAAAATGATTCTTGAAGTTAACTATTTCTTATGTCTTATTAGATTGTTTATGATCCTTTGAGATGTTTTAATTTGTAATATTACATATATTGAATATATGATGTAATTTTACACTAATATCAAAATATATGGTACTTTTTCTTTTTTGAAGATTAAAATATATGGTACTAAAATTAGAATTAAAATTAAAAAATGGAAACTCATAACTACTCCCAACAACCTAGTGTAATTTCAAATTAAAAATAAGTTTTGGGATGCATACATACCCAACCATGGTAACAGAGTCTTGAATCACATGAAGTGAAGCATCACCGCCAATCATCAACTTACGTATCTGGGGAACTACTCCAACAATAAAGCCAACAATCTGCATAGCCAAAAATAAATGTTCATCTGATAGGTGAATATTTTTAAAATAACATAATAAACTATTACGACCATTTTAATCAATAAATGCCCTTATACTTAAAAAGTTATCACGTGGCTATAGTATGAGCATTTTATATTACTATAACTGCATGGCAGCATTTCACTAACATAAGTTCAGTTCATTGTATCATACCGCTCCAAGAGTTGCTGGTGAAAATATAGCTCTGAAATTGGAGTTGACTAAAAGCTTTCCAATTTGGTGTTTGATTTTAGCTGAGATCGGTAACTGCAATGAAACACCCGAAAATCAGATGCATATGTAATTTGATTTATTCAGCATTAGATATGTAATGATCTCCTACATAAGATAGAAGCTCAGATGAATTTTAGAATCATGAGTTCTACAAAAACAGATAAATTTAGGATTAATCAATGTAAATATCCTAGGTGATGCTTATAAGGATTTTGCAATTTGTAGACAACTCATTGAGGGATAGGGCTTCAATTTACTATTTTATGTGTTACCACATTCAATTTGAATTCATTTTATGACAACTGTCACACACTGGGGTGTCTGTCTTTATTGCTTACTCTCTTTAAGTATAGATTGTGATAGTAAAATGAGATTTCTGAGATAAGCATTATATAAAAGTTGGCCCTTTGTAGTTGATTTTCTAATATATAATGCTATATGAAACTCTACAAATTTCTAAGATCATGATTTCCCTTAGATTAGTATAAAATATCTTTTGAAAGGGGTTATTGGTAGAAACCTTCACATTCTCCTCAGATTCAATTGAAGAAAGCAGAAATGTGTAATACAGCAGTGTTGGATGAAGTTCAACAGCAATGGAACCTCGGGAAAGCCCTAGGTCTTAAGGTTGACACAGACCAATCTATCTATATCCAAAACTTTGCCAACATGGAAGTCCGTGATAAGGAGGAAGCTATGGAGCTGGGAAATAGAAAAACTTGCAGATGAATATCCTCTCATATAATATTAAAGGGATGGGTTGAGGTATCAAATGGGCCTCTATCAGGAACCTAGTGGGTAGGCTTAAAGTTGATTTACTTTGCTTGCAAGAGACAAAGAGGGAGTTTTTCGATAAGGCATCTTGCCAAGCTCTGTGGGGTGATCCTGACCTTGCATGGGAGTGGCAGCCTGCTGTGCATGCTGCTGGGGGGTTGTTGTGTGTTTGGAACAACAAAAATTTTCAGGTTGACTTTAGAGTCTCTGAAAAGGGCTTCATTATGCTGGGTGGGGTTTGGTTGGCTGATATGCAAAGGGATGTTATGGTCAATATCTATGCTCCTTGTGATATCGTGGGCAAAAGGCAGTTGTGGCAGGACTTGAGTAGAAAGAAGATGCAATCCCAAGACCTGTGCTGGTGTCTTGTTGGGGATTTTAACTGTATCAGGCATCCCTCAGAAAGAATGGGGAGCAATCATGGTAATTCAGAGTCCAATATTATATCTAAATTCAATGATTGGCTTGCTATTATGGAGGTTGATGATATTCCTTGTGCAGGTAAGCCGTTCACCTGGGTTAGGCCTAATTGTTCTTGTAAAAGCAAACTGGATAGAGTTGTAGTCTCTGATGGCTGGCTCTCTAAGTGGCCAGACAACTCTCAACATAACCTTGAAAGGAATTACTCTGATCATTGCCCTATCATCATGAAATCTAAGAGCATTGATTGGGGCCCTAAGCCTTTTAAGGTTTTTGATGGTTGGCTAAATAACAAGGACTATCAGAAGGTGGTGAGGGAATGCTGGACTGAGAATCAGCCTTTGGGGTGGGGGGGGGGGGGGTTTGCTTTAAAATGCAAGCTAAAGACTCTCAAACAAAGGCTAAAAAGTTGGAATAAAGACAATGTAGGCGACCTGTGTCTTAAGGTAAAACAGCTTCAGCAGAATTTGAATGATCTGGAGAATTCCATGCCACATCAACCTTTTGACCAGTAAGTCCTACAACTGAAGAAAACTCAAGCTAAACTATGGGAAAAGGCTAATTTGCATGAATCTTTTGTCAGACAGAAATCTAGAAGTAAATGGATTAAGGAGGGGGATAGTAACAACTCTTATTTCCATAAAATTATCAACTACAGCAGGAGGAGAAACACTTTGAGGTGGCTGATGATGGATGATACTTGGGTAGAAAATCCTGACTTGATTAAGGCTGAAATTCTGCAGCATTTTCAGAGTAGATTCAATGAACCTCATCTGAATAGACCCAACCTGGATGGAGTCTATTTTAATGCTTTGTCTCCTACCCAGAGGGAGATGATGGTTCAGCCTTTTAATGAAAAAGAGATAAGGTGTGCTGTGTGGAACTGTGGAAGCGACAAAAGCCTGGGTCCAGATGGGTTTAATTTTAGATTTATTAAACACTTTTGGAAGGAGCTAAAACCTGATTTTCTAAGGTTTATTGCAGAATTCTATGTGAATGCTACATTCCCTAAGGGCAGTAATTCTTCTTTTATTGCTCTCATCCCTAAGCTTAAGGACCCTCAGTCTATTAGTGACTTTAGACCTATTTCCCTCATAGGATGCGTCTACAAAGTCATTGCTAAACTGCTAGCTAATAGGCTGAGAAAGGTCTTGACTCACCTCATTGATGAAAGGCAGTCAGCCTTTGTAAAAGATAGACAACTGATGCATGGTGTTTTGGTTGCTAATGAGGTAGTAGAGGAGGCAAGGAGGTCCAAGAGGCCATGCATGGTCTTTAAAGTAGACTTTGAAAAGGCCTATGATTCTCTGTCATGGCAATTCCTTTTCTACATGATGAGAAGAATGGGTTTTCATGAGAGATGGATTAGCTGGATCAAGGGATGCATCACCTCAGCTTCTGTGTCAATCCTTGTGAATGGAAGCCTAACCACTAAATTTAAGCCTCAAAGAGGCTTGAGACAAGGGGATCCTTTGGCCCCGCTTTTATTTGATTTGGTTGCTGAAGGGCTGACAGGTTTGATGAGGGAAACAACAAGCAAAAACTGCTTCCAAAGCTTTCTGGTGGGAAAGAATAAAGTGCCTGTGAATATTCTCCAATATGCTGATGACACTATTTTTTGTGGAGAAGCTTCTATGGACAATGTGAAAACTGTGAAAGCCATACTTAGATGTTTCGAGATGGTTTCTGGACTGCGAATCAACTTTGCTAAAAGCCAATTTGGAGCAATAGGGAAATCTGAGGATTGGTGCCTCTCTGCTGCTGCCTTCTTAAATTGTGCTTTGCTCAACTTCCCCTTCTGCTACCTAGGGATACCAATTGGAGTTAATTTGAGAAGAATGGTGGTATGGGAACCCATTATCAAGAAATTTGAGACTAGGCTCAACAAATGGAACCAGAGAAGCATTTCTATGGCTGGCAGAATTACCCTAATTAATGCTGTCCTCACAACGCTGCCTATGTTTTATTTGTCTTTTTTCAGGGCCCCTACAACAGTGATTAATAGGCTAACTGCAATCCAAAGGAAATTTCTCTGGGGTGGCAGCTGTGAAGGGAAGAAGATAGCTTGGGTAGCTTGGAGTCAAGTGTGTGCCTCTAGAGATATGGGAGGCTTGGGAATTAAAGACATTAAGGCACTTAACAATGCTCTCCTAACTAAATGGAAATGGTTGATGTTTCACCAATCAGACCAGCTTTGGAGCAGGATCCTGATTTCTAAGTACAAGGGATGGAGAGGTTTGGACCAGAGGCCATCAAAGAAATACTTCTCTCAATGGTGGTCTGACTTAAGGTATGTTAATCAGCACCCAAACATGGAGGATGTCTCCAAGCAGTTCTCTTGGAAGGTGGGTAGGGGAGACCAAATTCTTTTTTGGGAAGACCCTTGGGTTGACGGCGGGTTACCTCTTAAAGAGCAATTTCCATAATTATACCAAATCTCTTCCCAAAGATTACACATTGTGTAAGACATGGGTTATTTTTCTGAAAATGGGTGGGAATGGACTTTCTCTTGGAGATGAAATTTGTTCGACAGTGAGATGGGGGTAGCTTTAATTTTTATTGATCATATCGCAGTTATCAGAATAAGTGGCAATCTGAAGGACACCTGACTGTGGGGAGCTGAACCTAATGGGATCTTCTCTACCAAATTTGCCTATAACCTTATTAAAGCTGAGCAGTTCTCGGAAGCCCAAGGTTCGGGTTTCCATCAGCTTTGGGACCTTAAAGTCCCTCCTAAAGCTTTATCTTTTGCTTGGAGACTGCTTTAGGATAGACTCCCTACTAAGGATAATCTATCTAGGAGACAAATTCAGCTTGACTATGACCTATGTCCACTCTGTCAAAGTCAACCTGAAACTGCCTCCCATTTGTTCTTCACTTGCGACAAAGTGTTGCCTTTGTGGTGGGAATTCTTTACTTGGGTTAAGGAAGATAGAGTTCTCCACTATAGCCTGATGGATAACTTTCTCCAACACTCAACTACAACTGGAGGAAAGGACATCAATAGAAGATGGAAGATATGGTGGTTGGCTGCTACAAAGTCAATTTGAAAATCCAGGAATGACTTGGTGTTTCACAATCATTCGTTTGAAATCTCTAAGTTGGTGGCCAATTCTGTTTTCCTCACTTGGACTTGCCTCAAGGGGGGGGGGGGGGGAAAGGATTTCAGTGTTCCTTTTCACCAATGGTCCTCAACAATGTCTTTAGTCTTTGCTTAAGTTTTGCTTTGTAGGGTTGGGGTTCTGCTGTTTCTCATGTGGGGCTCATGTCTTTTGTATCTTATCAAGAGATCTTTCTCTTGTGTTAGTTGTAGTACCCCTGGTACTCTATATCTATTAATATATCTATTTTTTGCAGTTAAAAAAAATCATGTTGTCCTTTGGTGGATTTTCAGGTTCTGAGGATTCTTCCTCTGGTAAGAATTCTAGGAATTCTTCTGAAGCCTCCAGTCTGAAGGAGTTAGTTCTATAATCATCTTTTGGTACTACACTTGTAGAAACTCTCATTATGTTATAGACATAAGTCCATATATAAACAGCTCCAACCTACAGTTTACCCATGAATACCACTTCAGAAAACAAAAGGGAAACAAAAATATATAGCCAAATAAATGTTTTCATTATTTTCAGTATTTGGTTGGAACACTTTACACTTATACCCATTATTGTATGTTAAGAATTAATATAAAAGAAGCTGATAAAGTTACAAACCACCATAGAAAGTGAAGCATAAGCCATTCCATATTGACAGCAGACATTGGAGTCTCCAAAAGGACTACCTTTGTCTTTACAGATAGCCGGGATAATGATTATAGGCAAGTTTCCTAAATTTCCTGTTCAAGTAAGTCTAATAAGCTTAACGACAAGATGCATCCAACAAGAACCAATGCTACAGCTTGAGCTATAGAGAAAATTGATGGGGAAAACAGGCCAACACAATAACAAACTTAATAACAGAACAATAGGCAGTAGAAATAAATTCTCCCAAACTTGCAAGAACCTGTGAGGAGCACTAATAAAATATAGAGCGCAAAATAGAAATCAAGAGCACACAAGAGACACAATTTGTTTAACGTGGAAAACCCCTCAATGCAAGGGTAAAAATCATAGGTAGTCCAAACCAAAGCAATAACTCCACTATAATCAATAAAGGTACAAGAGAGTCTCCAACAAGCGCACTAAAACGTACTACAAACACCCAAACCAAAACTAAGCATCAATGCTTACAATAGAGAAACAAGAAGATGCAAAACACCAAATGCAGAGCAGGAAATGCGAAGCACTTATCTCCCTCTCCAGATATCGTTTTAACAATCCAACTGGATAATTTAAAGTATCACGTGTGTAGAACCTATTGTTCAAAAATAAGCCAGATTCAACAGTGAACGACTCCGCAGTTGCAATCTGAAAAATGCTCTTTGGTAGGTGTGCAAAAATCACAATGATTTTTCCTCTTCTCTCTCTCTCTCTCAATGTTTTCTAACTATTTTCCTCACAAATGAGTCTCTCTGTTTTACCCTAATCTGACCCTCTCCACTTAAATAAGTGAGACAAAATGGACCTTCTCATTTATGTTTTTACTCCATATAGGAAGGAAGCCCAAAAAGCCTAATGGCATGTAGCAACAGGACAATAAGAACAAGAAGTTTTTGTGCAACTTTTGTGTCTACGATTAATTAAAGGCCTTTCATTTCATTCAGAAACTGGAGAATATTTGGACTCCCAATTATTGCCTAGTTACTTTGTTTGCAAAATTAGTAAATGTACACACCATATAAGATTGAAGTGCCTATTTGTGAACACCTAAACAATCCAAATACCTAATTTTGCCAATCGCAAATTCTTTTAATCTCTCTTCTATCACATTACATCATTAATTATATCAATCACTGTATCTCCTCTCTTCCTATCTCTCTCTTGGTGTCCATGAATTTTTTTTCCCTTAAGGAGTTCTGATTTTTAAACACCTAAACAGTCTAAACACATGATTCATACTCCCAATTTCTCTCTCTCTTCTATCACCTATCTCTTATCTCTTCCTAGGTGTAGACACCAATAGAGGTGTCCATTGATCTTTTTTCTCGATGTTGATTTATGAACACTTAAACAGCTAAAATACCTAAATGGCACTCTCAATTTCTCTTTATCTCTTTTGTATACCATATTCATCACCAATTATATAAATTACATCACCAATCATACCAATCACTTATCTCTCCTCTCTTTCTTGATGTAGATACCAAGGGAAATGTCCATGAATTCTTTCCTTAAGATTGCTTAGATACACTTTTCATTGCCAGTAACCCATGTAGCAAAGAAGGTCTATATAGTCTGTTATGGAAGTGATGAAGAACAAGCAAGAACAACAGCAGAAAATGCAGCAGACCAGAAATGTCATACACACCGAATTGTGCAGCAAAGGTGAAAGAGAGAAGAATGAGAAAGAACACACACATGATTACGTGGTTCACCTTGAGAAAGGCTACATCCACGGGAGGGGAAAACAGAAAACTTTTATTATGGTTGCAGTATACAAGTGAAAGCTTATTCACTTTAAAATACAGGGCATCCTTGCCTTATATAGGCAAAGGACAAAACAGAAAAAAAAATATAACAGAATAACCTTCCATATGGATTTAGGTCACAGCCCAACAATTCACCACCTTGAACTAACATCCATATAGGACACAAACTGCTCCCTCCAAACACTCATGACCTTATCCCCAGCAGTCAACATTGAGCAAGCTTAAGCAGTGATCAAACTTGCTCTTTGGAACTGGCTTTGTGAACATATAAGTAGGATTGTGCAGAGTGCTGATCTTATGAACTTTGATTCTTCTTTCTGACTGAATGAAGTGATATCTAACATCTATATGTTTGGTTCTATCATGATGACCTTGATCCTTGGCCAAGCATATAGCACTAAGGCTGTCACAGTAGATGTTAGCATATTCTTGATTAATTTCGAGATCATTTATCAGACCTCTCAGCCAAATTCCTTCCTTTGCAGCTTCAGTAAGAGTCATATATTCAACCTCAGTAGTTGAGAGGGCAACCAAAGGTTGAAGTGTTGCCTTCCAACTCACCAAGCAGCCACCAAGGGTGTAAGCATACCCTGTTAATGACCTTCTCTTGACAAGATCAGCAGCAAAATCTGCATCAGAATAGCCAGTGAGGCAGCAATCTGAGTGAGATCCATAGATCAAACCTACATCTGCAATCCCTTTTAGATATCTGAAAATTCTCTTCTCAGCCTTCCAATGTTCCTTCTGAGGTTGGTTTAAGAACCTACTAACCATGCTAACAGCATAAGCAAGGTCAGGTCTGGTGCAGACCATGGCATACATGAGACTGCCAACAACACTTGAGTATGGAACCTTTGACATGTAGTCCTGATCAGCTTGAGCTTGAACCTTTATCACAACAAACAACTTCTCTTTTTCTAAAAGGGGAGTGCTGATAGGTTTAGAGTCAACCATTCCAAACCTCACAAGTATCTTTTGAATGTAATCCTTTTGAGACAAAAATAGCCTTTTCTGAGTTCTGTCCCTATAGATTTCCATTCCTAAGATTTTCTTTGCAGCCCCTAGATCCTTCATATCAAATTCACCATTCAGGAGAATCTTCAGATTTTGTATATCACACATGCTTTTTGCTGCAATAAGCATGTCATCTACATAGAGTAGAAGATAAATCATTGATCCATCCTCCACCTTGTTGTGATAAACACAACAGTCATAGAGACTTCTCTTGAATCCTTGGCTGGTGATAAAGCTATCAAACCTCATGTACCATTGCCTTGGAGATTGTTTCAACCCATACAAGGACCTCTGTAGTTGACCAACATACCTTTCTTTTTCTTGAACTTCAAAACCTTCAGGTTGTTTCATTAGAATATTTTCTTCCAATCTTCCATGGAGAAAAGCAGTCTTGACATCAAGTTGTTCAAGTTCTAGATCTTGGTTTGCCACTATAGCAAGCAAAATCCTGATGGATGTATGTCTGACCACAGGAGAAAAAATTTCGTTGAAATCTACTCCTTCTTTCTGGCTGAATCCCTTGGCAACTAACCTAGCCTTGTATCTTATCCCTTCCTTTTCTGAAAGACCAGGTTTCCTCTTGTATATCCACTTGCAGCCTACCACATGTCTTCCTTTAGGTAGTTCAACAAGTTTCCAGGTCTGATTCTTATATAAAGATTCCATTTCCTCTTTCATAGCTAACAACCAATTTTCAGCTTCAGGATGATTGATAGCTTCTTGGTAAGTGGCTGGTTCATTTGAATCTATTTCTTCAGCTGCCTGTAATGCATAGGCAGCCATGTCTTCAAAACCATATCTTTCAGGAGGTTTAGTATCCCTTTTTGGTCTCTGATTGATTTCAGAATTGAGCTGTGGAGGATCAGGTTGAGCTGCCAAATGAGACTCATTTGCACTGAAATCTTCTAATTTTCTCACCTTCTTGAAGAACCACAGGAGATGTTTCGAAATGACCCCATTTTTCTGAGTCTTTGGCTGTAGATTCTACATCCTTTTCTTGAGGAGAGTGGCAGCTCTGTGTTCCAACAATTGGAACCTCAAGCTTGGGATGAAACAAATGTGATTCATCAAAAATTACATCTCTGCTGAGTAGAACTTTCTTTTCGGATGGTGACCAGATCCTATAGCCTTTCACCCCATCACCATAACCCATGAACAAACCCTTTCTTGATCTAGGTACCAGCTTTCCTTCATTGACATGATAATAATCATTGCAGCCAAATACTCTTAGGTTTGAGTAGTTTGGTGTTTTGCCATTCCAAATTTCAATAGGATTTTTAAGTCCTATAGCAGTAGAGGGTGTTCTATTGATCAGAAAACAGGTTGTATTGATAGCTTCTCCCCAAAAACTTCTGTTGAAACCAACATTAGACAATAGACATCTTGTTCTTTCCAGGAGTGTTCTGTTCATTCTTTCAGCAACTCCATTTTGCTGAGAGTGTTCCTAACAGTAAGTTGTCTAGCAATCCCTTCATCTCTACAGAATTTGTTAAATTTTGTTGAGCAAAACTCCAAGCCATTATCAGTTCTGAGTCTTTTAACTTTCCTTTCAGTTTGTTTTTCAATCAGTGCCTTCCATTCTTTGAAGCATTTGAAAGCTTGACTCTTTTTACTCATGATGTAGATCCATGTCATCCTTGAGTAGTCATCAATTATGGACAGAAAATACCTTCCACCACCTAGAGAAGGTACTCTTGCAAGCCCCCAACAGTCAGCATGAATGTAATCAAGAGTTCCTTTGGTGGTGTGAATTGCTTCAGGAAATTTAATCCTATGTTGCTTGCCGAAAACACAGTGCTCACAGAATTTCAGTTCATCCAGTTTCTGATTTCCCAACAGCTATTGTTTTTAAAGTATCATCATACCTTTTTCACTCATATGACTTAGCCTCATGTGCCACAATTGAGTTAAATCAGGTATGCTCTTATTGGATCTTGATGCAACAGCTACTAGACCATCATCAATACATGTTGTACCTTGAAGTATATAGAGATTACCCCTCTTTATACCCTTCATCACCATTGTAGAGCCTTTTTGAATTTTCATGACCCCGTTTTCAGTGCTGCATTTGAACCCCTTTCCATCCATAATACCTATGGAGATTAGATTCTTCTTCAGCTCTGGAACATGCCTAACTTCAGTGAGTGTTCGGATAATTCCATCATGCATCTTGATTTTTATTGTGCCAATTCCAATTGTCTTGCATGAGACATCATTTCCCATGAAGACATTTCCACCCGATTTCTCTTCATAGGTGTCAAACCAAGTTTTGTTAGGACACATATGAAAGGAACAACCAGAGTCTAATATCCACTGATTTTCAGAATGTTGGTGATGATCAACAACTGAGAGAACAAGCTCATTTTCAGATGTGGAACCTTCCTTGGCAACAACAGCAGATGGTTTGCCCTTTTTCTTGGGACAATCTTTCTTCCAATGACCTGGCTCCTTGCAGTAGTTACATATATCCTTTGGATTGACATGAGTCTTCTTCTTTCCTTTAAACACCTTTTTCTTGATGTTCTTGTTAGAGTTAGAGGCAACAAGACCAGATCCATTTGATTCTTTAGAATTTCCAGGTGCTTTAGATCAAAGTTCCCTTGAGTATAAGCTGGATTTCACCTCCTCCATGGTGACACATTACTTACCAACACTAAGAGAATTGACAAAGCTTTCATATGATGGTGGTAGAGAGGCTAACAGAATCATGGCAGCATCTTCATCCTCTATCTTAACATCTATATCTCTTAATTCCATCAAAATAGAATTCAATTCATCAAGATGATCTTTAAGAGATGTACCTTCTTTCATGTGTAAACCAAATAGACGCCTCTTCAAGAAGAGCTTGTTGCAGATTGACTTAGTCATATACAGCTTTTCCAACTTGAGCCATAAGCCACTTGCAGTTTCTTCATTTGCAACTTCATATAAAACTTCATCAGACAAGGAAAGCAAGATTAGTGAGTGAGCCTTTTCTTCTTGTTCTACAAGTTCTTCAGTCTTTGAAATAGAGGTCTTTTCTTTTGATTCAGAAGCCATTTCTTTCTTCACAGATGCAGAAGCAATAGCAGCCCAAACACGTTGTTCCTTCAACAAAGCACGCATCTTGATGCGCCACAGATTGAAGCTGTTCTTTCCATTGAATTTCTCAATCCTGATTATGTTTGACATGATTTCTTGAATGTTCTTGATCACAAAGAAGTAGCGAAAGAACCAGAAACAAGACTCCCACAGCTTGATCTTTGTATTCAGAGGAGAATCTTGAATTCCCTTGATGCAACTATAGCTCTTGATACCAGTTTGTTATGGAAGTGATGAAAAACAAGCAAGAACAGCAGTAGAAAATGCAGCAGACCAGAAATGTCATACACACCGAATTGTGCAGCAAAGGTGAAAGAGAGAAGAATGAGAAAGAACACACACAGGATTACGTGGTTCACCTTGAGAAAGGCTACATCCACAGGAGGGAAAAACAGAAAGCTTTTATTATGGTTGCAATATACTAGTGGAAGCTTATTCACTTTAAAATACAGGGCATCCTTTGCCTTATATAGGCAGAGGACAAAACAGAAAAAAAATATAACAGAATAACCTTCTATATGGATTTAGGTCACAGCCCAACATAGTCTTTCGTATTAACTATTCAGTAATAAATTTCAGGGGAAATAAACAGTGAAAACATAACACAGATTACATGTTAGACTTTTAGGATTCATTAATTTTGAAGAGAAAATTCTACCTACAAAACAGACACCCATTATTAGCCCTTCCAAGTGTTTGGGAGCCTTTGTTAATTTGATAAGGATCCATCCTAAGGCATAGCCTATTATAAATGTCAAGAGGATATTGACCGGCATGAACCACCTAAATCACAACCAAAAAAGGTTAGAAACCATAATTCAAAGGAAGAAAGCGAATCCTCAAATTATCACCAAAATTCTGAACCAAATCAATAATACTCACAGTAAAACAACATTCTCAAAAGTAATCCTGTCGGCCAAATTGCCACCCACCAGTGCATGATTGAACACATAATGCACAAGTTGTCATATAGATGAAACACTTTTGTCAATAAGATATATAAGTATAACAGACAAATGGAAAATAAGAAAAAAGGGGAACAAACTTCATTAAGTGTTAGTGGAGTCACATGATTCACTTGAATCCTTGCATCTTTTCCCAATAAATTTACGAAATTTTTACAATAATTTGAAACAACTAGGTTACTAGACTAGATCTACCAGCATATAACAAGCATTTAGTGAAAGTTTTCAATGGTTAGGGTCTTACCTTCAACGTCGCGGCATGGCAGAGGCGAAAGTGAGAGTGAGGGTTCACACCTTCAACGTTGACGGCGACACGAGAACACGACAATGGTGGCACTGCGCGGCTACACAAAGGTGAAACCACGACGGTGAGAGACTGAGGGGTTTCAAGGTAGCAACCCTTAGATGCAAGAATGAGAGTCGTAATTCAATGATATGACTGATAGAAAAAACTTTTGATTTTTTGAGAAACCAACCACGATGGATTTAGAAAAACCTTCGTTAATGAGCTACTCTCCGTGACGATTTTCCAAAAATCATCCTTAACTCACGAAGCTTAACGACGATTTTTTCAAAAATTCTCATTAACAAATCTTGTTAATTGTAAAATGTCACTGCATCATTTGTTTAAGAGGATTTTGGTAGAACCATAGTTGATCCAACACGTGGAAAACCTTTTTTCTAGTAATGAAAAAATCAAGGATGTCACATATTACTTTAGATTTTAGGAGACCAAATCTTATTAGAGTTAGCCAATGATAAAAGAAAATAAATAAAAAAAGTAGATGAAAAATACAGTAAAAGAGTTTTGATTCTAAACAAAAAAGGTTGACCTCCTTGCTTCTTTATGTTACAATTCTCTTGTCACTCAGTTCTCTTTTTCCTTAGTCTAGAGAAAATGTAAAACAGGTGCCAACACTTCATCATGAAAGAAAGGATTAGTTGAGCCAAGATCACTAACTAAGAAAATTTAATACTAATAGAATAGAAACATAACTATCTTTTCATATAGATATTCTTTCAACACAACATAGGTCATCAAAAGGATATTGAAGATCCATCAACGCACAAAAGTCAGGATCTTGTAGAAAATGAATTTCTATTCAAAGGATGCATAACAACTACAAGGATAAGCTTACACTAACCCGTCAATTTGGAATCCAATTCAGTTCCTTAAGAGGTATCTAGAAGGAATTTTGGAATGTAATAATATTGATTCAGACAGAAGAAAGAGTTTTCTATTAATTCAAATTTTCTACCTACCAGATAGGGATAGAGAAAGAGGAACAAAATTGAGGATTTTACATAGTACTTTTGGTCAAAAAATCGATATGATTTTTTTTTGTACTTTTTTCGCTCAATGATGAAATGGGTTAGATTTTACACGACCAAACCTTGTGGAAGTTAAGGAATAGTGAAAGAAAATAAATAAAAATAGTATTTGAACAGACAAAATGATCACACAAAACTTAATGATAGGATATAGCTGCCACACTTTTTACACATTTAATAACTAAATTAGAAGTTTTGTTCTTTTAAGACTAAATTATCACTGATCTATTCACACATAAAAAATTATTATCAATTTACACATTTAGGAATCAAAATAGTAATTTATCAAAATAACAGATACCAGTGTAAATAATTCTTTACACTATTGTCAAATTAGACATATAGTTAGTTAACTTTTACAAAATTTACTACTTTAAAAGTTATACTAACATAATTTGTTTTTCTAACTGGTCCACAATCTAAAATCTCTAACAAAATAAGTCCTCCCTCAAAAAATATTGATGTTTAAGTCTTTGAAATTTTTTTCAAATTAATTATTCTTATTTTTTAATGAGATATTTAAACATTTATTTTAATTTTATCCTATCATAAATAATAATATCTTGAAAGGCTTAATATATTTATTAAAATTAAGAGAGAATAATACTATTTTAGTAAAATTGTCATCTAATAAATACTAATTTTCTTGGAATACGTACTTTATTAGCATGTATGGAAATACTTTAAACATTAATCATTTTGGGGTGAAGAAAATATATATAATAATTAATCTCAAAAAGTAACTAGCGTATTCTTTTTTGACATATGCTGGATGTGTGTGTTTTGTTGTTAACCTAAAATTGTATTCTTAAATAACAATGAAAGTTGAATTTTGTTAGTATTTGAGAACAGGTTCAAATTTACTGCTAAAAGATGTTATATTTATATGTTCGGTAAGTAATGTCTCACACATGATTACCATTAAAAGAGAACTCCTATTAGGAACAAATTAAAAAACATATATTCTTGATTATGTGTATGTAAATCTCCTTTATTGTTATTTCTTAAAAAGAATAATTTCTCCTTTATGAATATTAGTTTTATATAGGTGATGATTCGCACTAGAAAAGTTTTAAGATTTTTTTATCAGTTAGCTAGGTAAGAATAAAATTGTGTGGCTTCAATCTTGCGTTTGAAGTAACCCACTGTCCAGTGAGTTTGTAGCCTTCCCACCATAGTAATTAACAGTTTCATCCGTAAGGGAATGCATACCAAACAGTCAAACACCACACAACCCAGCCAATTTCATTGTCACAGTTAAGGAAGTTCACTCCAAAACTGATTTGCGCATTTCATGTTTAAGGACGTTTAGAAAAATAAGTCAGTTTTCCATTGCATGACTACAAACAGGTAGCACCCCAGTGTCCAACTTCTAACTGGTATAAGGACATCATATGATACTCTTCAAGTGCATTCATTAAGAAATTTTTTGGATGCAGTTGCTTAATTAGGAGTTTTTAGTCTTGATTTTCCAATTAAAATTAAAGTTTTACTTCAGAAATCTGCATAATAAAAATTTGCATTAAAGATAAAGTGAAATTCAAATTTAAATTAGAGAACAACAATAAATACAAAGTATAACAAACTTCTGGCACTATGTTAGAATTAATGGATTTTTTATAAATTGATACAGTATGACAAATTGACAATTTGTTATGCCACTTTTCACATAGAGAATGCATTGGCCATCATTAAAACAACACGGTGCGTGCCATTATTAAAATTATATGCGTATTTAAAATTCGGTCGCACATATATATCATTTGGGGTTAATTAATTTGATTTTCAGTATCTTTCCCGTTTCCAATCCATTATATTCTCAACTAGAAGAAAACATATTCTTTTCTCTTTACTATATATATAGTTGATTATTAATTGGATTCTTTATTACATTCTTAAACTGCAGCTGTTTTCATAGATTTTGTTACAACCGTGGAGCTAGCATACACAACCATGTTCGCCACGATTGTTTTGAACTTGATGAACAAGCATCTCGATATAAATTAAAATTATAGTGATATCAGGATAAGAGAAAACGTAGAGAATTTGATTGCCATAAGATGAGGTCGAAGAAAAATAAAGTTTATTCTCAGCTTAACTTTAAAACTTCATTTTTTTTATTGGTCAAGTTACATTGATTTAGAAGTAGACCTTTTGTTTGGTTAAATAGTTTTGTTTTGCAATGATTTTTAAGCTATACATTTTACTTTATTATGCATTTTTAACGTACATAATTTAATTTCTATATATTATAAGTGTAAATTTTACACTATCAACTAATTAGAAATTAACATTTTGCATTAATTTTAAGATAATAATTAAAAAATTTAACTAACTTCTCATGCATGTATCGTTTACAATTAGATAACAAATGTTGCTTCATACTATTCCTACATATATACACTATTTGGTGTTATTTATAGTGTTCAACCATCTAAGGCTACCTTCTAAAAACAAAATGGGAAGATACATGCTCAAAAAAATTCATCAAAAGGTTGCTAGGAGATTTTATTCTGTGGCGGATTACTCATTGTGAGGCTTCTTTCTTGCCATCAACATTATATATTCTTCTTGTCTGAATTGGGTGCTATAACTCCAATATAATTTCCTCTTTTTATTCATTGTCCATAATTAATTACATTTATTGAGCGAGTTATTTACTAGTTATCATACTTAGATGCTTCGCTTTTTTTTTTTTTTTGGTAATGCGATGCTTCGCTTAGATAGATTATTATTTTTTTGAAGGAAAAAATTATTATTATTATTCCTCATACTCTCTCTATACATTATACATATAGAGATAATTAGAACTAAGTGTGAAATAAAGTCTTTTTTTTTTTCTAATGAGAATTTGACATTGAGATGTGAGTAATAATGAGATCAAATGAAGTTTAGTTTTGAATAGTAGCGTTTAAGATTTAGTTAAACCCATAATTTGTTCTCAAATTATACACCAGATTTGCAGTGCCCATATATCGGAGGAGCTTCCGGTAAAATAAGAACACCCCCACACTCAAAGCTCCCTTTTTACCATTAGCAAGAACTTGTTTCACTTGTATATCATAAGGAATTCGAACAAACTACTTCAAATACACAATATCAGTATCAGAAAGTAACGCCTGTGGAACTTCAATATTCACAGGCTTATTAGCTAAATGACAATTGACACATACAATACGACTCGTTATTTTTTGAAGATTTTTATCATTCTACTGTGCAAAAATTAGATATGCCTTTAAAATGGGTGTTCGAATTATTATATATATCATAATCAATATGAAAATGAATCGAGCGGTACTCATACCTACCACCTGCAAGTCTAGCGATGAGGATACTGAAGTCCCAGAAATTAAAGAAAAAGAAGAAGAAAAAGAGGTTGATAGATAAGAACTCAATATTGAGAAAAAAACAAAATTCCAATTGTTGAAATTATTCTTTTATGTAAATTTAAATTAATCTTCAGTTTTAAATTTCGGTCTATTAAAATGTTATTAGATCTTTATTATATAATATAAAATTATATCTAAGAAGGTTAAATTTTTTTTTGTGAAAAATGTGCTGAGATGAAAAATATTTCAAATTACATATGAGAAAAAAAAATTATGCACACAAAAGTGAAAAACATGGTGGGTTGAAATTGAGATGGGATAACTGTATAAAATTTTGTATACCGTGGATACATAAATCTTATTTTCTTAAAATAATTATTTTAAAATAATTCAAATTATTTTACAATATATAAGTATGCATAGATAATAAAGTCTTAAACTATTTTTCTCATATAGCCTTCAAATATTTTTACTACTTTCAAATTAGCCATGAATTTATTTCTCATACAGCTACCTACAGGTTACAAAATATTCTGAATTAAACATTTTTTTATATTGACTAATTAGTTAATCTTTATTTTCTACAGTATGAAAATCACCTAAAATTTGTTTGTATTTAAAAATATTTATTATTTTTTTTATCTCTTTAAACTCATCCGCGCACACATAATTTTTCCTTCCATTTTTTTTTTCATCATTTCATCCAATACCATTTTTATTTTTCTATATCTTTAATATTTAAATCACAATTTAAAATAGACTTTATTTATTAAATTAATTAAATTCAAAATAAATATAATCATCGTAATAGAATAATAAATTTCAAAATGTAAATATTGTTTGTTCATTTATTTATTAAAATAATAAATGGACGACTATTTTAAATTTTAAAAAAAAAATTCATAAATAATTTCATATGATATTTATTTTCGAACATAATTTAAAGTGGACTTTATATAAATGGTAATGAAATAATGGATGAGATAATATATAAATAAATGGTATTGACTAAAATTTAAGGCAAGAAAAATGGAGAGAAAAAATCACATCAAATAATGACATGTGTACAAATAATCGTAGTTACATGTCTTTTATATAGTATATTAATATTATTGATTGCTTAAGAAAACAAAAAACAATCATTTTTTTGGAGTTGTATTTTATATTAATAAAAGAATAAATATTCAAAGAGTAAATATTCACTCGGAAGAGTTTTGATTTTATTGGCTTTTTTATGTTTTTTCCAATTCTATTTATTCTTGCATATGATATATATTATTCTTGTGAAAGATATTATTCTTTGTGTTATCACTCTATTGTTACAAAGTGTTAGATAAAAAAAAAGAATAAATGTTACTTTTCATCTATTATATTTTAATATTTTTTTGGATATATTAAGTTTCAAAAATATTATTTTCATCATCTATATTTTTGAAGTATTTCATTTTAATGTTTTCAGCTGAAACGTTAAATATGTTAAAAAGAAAAATGTGATTTTATATATAACTATCAAAACTAAAATATATCATTTTATAAACTGGATGGACCATAATCAAAACATTTAAAAAACTTAACAGTACAAAAATAGAGTATTTTTAAAATATAAAAGATCAAAATTAAATAATTTAGAACGATTTCATTTCAGTTAACATGTCACATTATTATCTCAATAATCAAAATTAACAAACACGTTAAACTCTTGTGTGTTGACGTATTTAACGTTTCAAACTAAAAATAAATTAAATTAAATACTTTAAAAACATGTATTATCAAAATAAAATTTTTAAAATTTAATATATAAAAAACTATAAAAGACCAAAAGTAACATTAGCCAATATTTGATGTCCATCATTATTTTACATGTTAAAAATATTAATAAAAATTATTTTTACGTTATTCTTAATATTTACACTATAATGTTTGGTAAACTTTTTTTTTATTATGTTTTTGGTACAAATCTTTGCACAAGTAGATGCAATAGTATAATATATTTCACAAGTAGATGCAATTGTATAAGAAAGGAAAAGTTTTTCCCTACCTTCAAATTGAGAGGACGAGGAAATTTTTAATTAGCTAAACAGCTAATATCCTTTTCACTTTAAGTTTTTGTTGTTTATTTTACCCACTTGTTTTTTCCCCTTTACTTAGAGTATACGATTGATGCCTCATATTTCAACCCGATCCTGACTTTTGACGTCGGGCCTTTGGAAAGCAGACCAAAATTTGCCTCTTTTTTTTTCCATCAAGATCTTTTCCCTTCATAAGTTAGTTATATGCAACAATAAATTTATACTATTTTATCATAATTATTTCCATCTAAAATCACAACAAACATTTTAAGATGTTCATTTGTTAAGATTATCCCGTGCTTAAATCTAGGGTATATATATATCAGCAAAATTTTCATGTAAGTATGTACATTTTTTATTCATATAAATTTTTAAAAATATATAAGAAAAACAAATACTAAGAAAATTTATTTTATTTTATTTGAAATAAAAAGAAAGCCACATACCTTAAGGAAAAACATAATAAATATTGTAATAAATTTTAAAACTTTCAAAATTGGTGAAAAATCAAATCATATAAACTAGTTAAACGTAATCCATCAAAGTTTAAAATTTGAATTTAAATAACCTAAATCTAAGTCATGATTTTCTGAAATCAAACTAAATTCACACACATTCCTACTTTGTTACAATCTTATTTAGTTCTCAGTCCACTTTTAGATTACTTTGGTTCATTTTCCCTAATAGGTGAGGCTTAAGAAAAAATAAAAAAGAGAATTTGTGGGAATCCAATCAGAATATGGGTTCAGAGATACGTGTTTCATAAGCAAGTTGGAGAAAGTGGTCAGTGGAGAGTGAGAAGTAGTCACTGAACCATCAACGTCGGAAACCGAATCCGAAACCAAAAACGGTTCCAAATGTTGAACCCCGAACCGCCGCCGCCGCCGATGATGGTTCCGCCGGCGACACCGATGAACCGCGAAACGACGTCGCTAAGGAAGAAGAACAGACTCCGAACTCGAACTCGAATTCCACCTTTCGACGTGGACTCCTCCTTCTTCACCACGCCGATCTCCTTGCAAGGCACCACAAAATCAAACGCGATCTCCGTGGAGCAATACGACGGCGTTTCCGCTTCCGCTTCCAGCCCCGTCCACGTCATCAACCTCTCTGATACCGAGGACGACGACGAAGTCCGAATCCTCAACTTCACTCCCATAAACACGTCCTTCGGAAAACGCAGCAAGAAATCATCATCCAAAGGAGAGTGCTCCAACTCCGCATCGTTCGTCTGCGAAATCTGCACCGAAACGAAAACCGCCAGAGACTCCTTCTCGATCATCGGATGCCACCACGTGTACTGCAACTCCTGCGTGGCGCAGTACGTCGAATCGAAGCTCGAAGAGAACATCGTTAGCATCCCCTGCCCCGTGCCGGGATGCAGGGGACTACTGGAGGCTGATGATTGCCGTGAAATTCTCGCGCCTCGCGTCTTCGATCGGTGGGGAAAAGCCTTATGCGAGGCTGTGATTGCTGCTGAAGAAAAATTCTATTGTCCCTTTGCGGATTGTTCTGTTATGTTGATTAGAGGGATCGAGGAAAACAATATCAGAGAAGCTGAATGTCCTAACTGTAGGAGGCTTTTCTGTGCGCAGTGTAGGGTGCCCTGGCACGATAATATGCCCTGCGAGGACTTTCAGAAACTGAACGCGGACGAGAGGGATAAGGAGGATATCATGCTGATGAACCTCGCCAATCAAATGCAGTGGAAGAGGTGCCCCCGGTGTAGGTTCTACGTCGCCAAATCGGATGGATGCATGTACATGAAATGCAGGTCACTTCATTTTTTCATTCACCTTTTAACAACACATTTACATTTTCTTTTTTTTGGTTTCCTTCTGATTGGTATAAGGACTATTCATCTGCTTTCGATGACTAATCTCCGTTCCAAAACCTGCCTAGTTAGTAGTTACCTTTGGTGGAGTCTTGAACTAGAGAGACCTTACATAAGGGGAACGTGTCCAGCATCACTCGAACCAACAACACTTTGATACATTTACATGTATATTACAGAAATGGAGATTGAGTTATTTGCTTGCTATACTTTGGTTTCATTCATTCATGAACCCTAATTTTCCAAAAAACGTGCATCTATCTTCTTTGAACAATGTGCATCTTTTATATGCAAACTTCAAAACAAGATTTTTTTTTGTTTGTTTTCTCCTATCATTTTTCAATTTGAAGTTAATTTTTTAAATTATAGATGTCACTAGCAGGTATAGCTTAGCATGAGTGACCCTGTTTGTGTCTTTTTTCTTTCTTTGGGTCAATTTTGAACATTTCATGGAAAATGACAAAATGTAGCTTAGTTTGTCTATAGTTGTCATTGGTAACCGAGGACATCCTCGAAGTACATGTCTGTTTCAGCGTTTGATTCACATTGCTGTTCAATTTCGCTGTAAAAAAAACAGGGGAAAGACGCAGAAGCAGCTGCTTTTGCTGATCCACTATCGAAAGGTAGCCAGTGTTTACTAAATACCCACTGGTAATTTCAGGATTTCGAAATTTTCTTTTAACATTTGCGGTTGCTCTGTTTAGGTTTCACTTCTTTTAGCTTTGTTTTCATGTGGTTGATATTAAGAACCAGGGCTATTGATGAGTCTGTTTTGCATTCTTCATTTTACCCTTTTACTCATAGCCATGGTTTTAAATTGGGGATGCAGTCGTGTTAGCGGACTAGTGGTTTTGTCGCAATTCTTAACATTGTGGGAAATTGTAGGAGTATGCGGTTGATGCAGCCGCAAATGCAGACGCAGTTGCAACGCGTCAAAAAACCTTTACAACGTGGGCACACTTGTGTTTGTGGACCACAATTTAAAACCATGCTCAACAGCTCAAGACTTCAATGCCTTTTGGCTTTGCAATCTTCCATGGCTCATTCCAGCTCGTATAATAGTCATCATCCACATAATCTTCCAAAGTATTTGGTTCATACATTTGAGTTTAATTATCTTTTGTGGTTGCTAAAGGAGAGATGGGAAACCGGTGGATTCGTGTCAATGTTTCAGTTACCTACATGTTTCAGAATACATTAATGAGTGTTCTTCTATTTTGTGTTTCAGGTGTGGAAACGCCTTCTGTTACAACTGTGGAGCTCCCAACTTAACCAGCTCCCATAGTTGCAGCTATTGTTTTCGTTAATGATATTATGGAACCAAAAGAGGATTTGAACAAATTACTTCATGCAAACTACCTAAACTCATCCCAAACACCCCACACCTAGTGACTTTATTTATGCATTAACATTATTCAGTATAGCTTATAACTATTTAGCCTTTTCAAGTATGAGAACAATTTCCAAATCTGTTTGCAGTATATGACTTTATGAATGCATAATAATGGCTATGTATCTTTAGCCGCAATACGGTTTATTTTCTTTTATTTATTTATTTATTTTACCTTAGTAAGCATATAGTAGTAGTGGTTAAAAATTGCCTAAAAACAGAGTAACAGGATGATAGCGTTTTAATGTATTTTTTTTTTGTGAGATGCGTTTCAATGTAATTGGATCTTAGTCACATGACATGACTGACCGCTTTAATTCATTTTAAAACATTGATGTAACTGTAATGCGTTCGAACTTCAAATTAAGTTTAAATTACAGTTTTTTTTTTTTTTGTATTGAAAATGTGTACTGTGAAAATAATTAATTTTGAAGTTGGTAAAAACAAAGCCTCCATTACTTTTTATACATATGCTGCATTCTAACGTTGTGTATCCTTGTGCTACTTCCTTATTGTGTCTCCAACGCTGGCTAAGACATGCACATTGCCTGCCTTGGGGGCGTTTACTGGTTTGATCATCCACCGCTGTTTTGCTCTCTGTTGTTACTTAAAGGTGTGTCGGGGGTTGTTTTTCCTGTAAGATAGTTGCTTAGTTGTTGTCAAGCACTCTCTTTGTACAAAAAACATCAGAGTGTATTTTGGCCTGATAGGAGCATAGTTTTAAAACCTGGCTGGTTTGTCAAGTTCAATCGTGAACCGGAGATATGACCGAATTAGACTGCCTATTAGATTGACTATGTAGTTAATCCTATTTGGTTTGGTGTGACTCAGTTTGACCTAATCCATTTCTTGATTAAACCGACTCAATCTAGTTGAGCCAATGAACCGGTTGAGTTGAACAAAATTAATTATTTTTTACAAAAATATAAAATTTAATGAAAATATAAAAAATATGTGCACTAAAAAATTAAAGAATCTAAAATTTATTTAGTAGATCAATTTATCATCAAACTATCATAATTAAATTATTAAATTTATGACACAATTAATACATGAATTTTAATGTTTATGTACTGATGGGATGTTTGGGTAAAAAAATTTAGACTTTCCTGCATAACATTGTTTCTCTTAATTAATACATATACTCACTAGATCCATCAATGACCCATTAATTCAGTATGTACATTTTTTCTCTTAATTGATACATATACTCACTAGATCAATCAATGACCCATTAATTCAGTGTTTAGATCAAATCAATTATGGTTCAATTTTTAAAACAAGGAGCACTCATATGATTGAACTAGTTTTCCACCATTTCTAAATTGGATAGCTTTCTACATTGCAAACCCATTAAGTTCTTATTTTTATACAGAGTTTTCAGTTTCAATAATAATAAAAAAGAAAGCAACCAAAGACATGTCCCAAGCCAAGTGCAGCGTCTAGTACCTGTAAATTCCACTTCATTAATTCAGCCAGCATGTGCAAGAAAATCCTAACTAAACTTCCATCCGTAACTACATGAGCTCTTTCCACATCCACGTATGCTCACACTTCTTTCGGTCATTAGTTCAACAACTGTTAACCATTCTTCCAATTCAAGAAGCTTCGATAAAGAAAAGGAACCGAGAGAAGGAACTTAGGGCATTTCCAATGCTCTCAATCTAAGATACCCACTTTGGATATCTTATATGCTATATTAAATCAATTTTAGTGGTCTCTACAATTGTAGACAAGTCACACTTATAAGCAATCCATACATAAATTAATAATAAGAAAGCTAAGGAACTCATTTTATATTTTTTTCCTGATTTTCCTCACCACCCGTTTTTTTTCTTCTTCTACAGCACTTTTGATACGATTAAATACTTTTTTAAGAGTATTTATAATGCACAGCTGTTGTTCATTTTAGTTGTTTATTATAATTTTATGAGTTTTATAATTTCAAGTATTTTAAACAAAAAATTACTCTAATGATAAGATTATTAAAATAAATACTTAGATTAATTTTGTGAGTTTTATGATATTTGAAAATATATTATTTATAGTATAATAATTTTAAGTAACTGTTGCTTATATAAGCAACAATGTTTCTTATATAAGTAATTTTACGTCGTATATGCTCCAATGTAAAAAAGTTAAACAACTCAGCACCTCATTGGAGATCTCTAATTCTTAAGAAACCGTATTTTATATATATAAAAAAAAACTGATCGATCTTAAATTTTATATGTGCTCCAGTGCTGAAAAAAAGTTTGAAACGGTGGCTTAAACCTAAGCAACTCATTAAGGTACGTAGCAGCGTTAAAGATACCCTTAAAAAGCAAGTTTGTTTTGCCGGTGAATTTGTTTTGGCATGAAGTTCAATGTGCTTCACCATACGAGTGTATCTTTCGTTGCCTTTGTAAATGTAAGTTGAGTTGACTTAACAACAATCCAAACAAACATTAAGTCGAAATAGCGTTAATATTCTTCCCTTGAGACACCCACCTATCTGTGCACAAACATTTAAATTTTGTAAAGTAAATTATAATCTTCCTATTTCAATTTAAAAATTTCTTAAATTGATTAAAATATTAAAATATGTGAATATAAAAAAAATAGTCAAAAAATTCAAAAAGTAATTTTTTAATTAAAGTATTAAATCTCTTTGTTTCTATCATTTAATTATCGTTGGAAATTAGTCAAAATATATATGACAAAATATGAAAACTTCTTTCCATTTTTAAAATAATCTATATATTATGCAGGATATCAAAATACTTAAAATATTATTTTAAGATTTAGTTATCACGGTTATTTCGGAGAAGGAAAAGTTATATTGTCCCTTTAAGGATTATTCTGCGTTGCTGATTCGCGAGAGCGAGAAAGATGATAACATTAGAGAATCTAAGTGTCCTATTTGTAGGAGGCTATTCTGTGCCGAGTGCAGGGTACCCTGGCACCAGGAATATTCTGCAGAAGGTTTTAGAAACTGAACAAGAACGATGTAGGATTTAAAGTATAAGAGACAAGAAGATGAAAGGGAACTGATAATTTTATTTAGCATAAACAACAAATATTTATACTACAAATTAAAAACAGAAATGTAAACAAACTTTAGAGATATCTACTAAGCTAATTAACTAAACCATGCATAAAATCCTCCTAAAATATAGGATAGGAACATGTCTTTATTTAACTGATTTGACTCCTTCAACCACATGTTGTTGGAGTCACAAAATCCCAACAATCTCCTCCTTGACTCAATGACAGCATACTCCAAGTTTTTGTCGAAGATACTCAAATCTTGCTTGAGGAAGTGATTTTGTTAAAAAATCAGCAAGTTGATTTTCAGTTTTGCAATATAGCAGTTGCACGTCACCTTGCTTTTGCACCTCCCTTAGGAAATACAACTTTATCTTAAAATGTTTTGTTTTCCCATGAAACACAGGGTTCTTAGAAATTGAAATTGCAGCTTCATTGTAGTCTACAGGCTCCATTATAGCAACATTACATCTTTGATAAATATCAGAGAGAGATCTAGTTCCTCTAACTGGCTGGTCATCCACATCTTCTTCGCTCTCCTCCTGAACTTGAAGCTTCTCACTTTCCTTGCTCCATTTTTCTTCTTCAAAGAATAGCACATCTTTGTTAACAATAACTTTATTACTTTGTGGCAAGAATATTCTATAGGCTTTTGATGTTGAGCTATAGCCTACAAAGATTTCCGCTTCCGCCTTTTTATCAAGTTTGTCTCTCTTAACCTGTGGAATATAAGAGAAACACAAGCAGCCAAAGACTTTCAAGTTCATCAATTTTGGTTTGAAACCATACCAAGCTTCAAATGGGGTCGATTTTGAAAGAGCTTTTGTTGGCAATCTGTTCAGCAAAAAAATAGAAGTGCTTGCAGCCTTTGCCCAGAATTTTTTTGGAAGATCTTTGTCATGAAGTAAACATCTTGCCATTTCCAAGATCGTTCTGTTTTTGCGCTCCACAACCCCATTTTGCTGTGGGGTATACGGTGTTGTCAATTGATGCTTTATCCTTGCATCTTCACAAAACTTGCTGAACTTATCAGAAGTATATTCTGTACCATTATCAGATCTTAATATCTGCATTTTTCTTTCACTTTCATTTTCAACCCATGCTTTAAACTTGTAAAATATGCTGGCAACCTCAGTTTTGTTTTTCATGAAATAAATCCAACACATTCTTGAAAAATCATCAATAAAAGCAATATAGTACTTACTGCCATTCAGAGATGGGGTTTTCTGAGGTCCTTCGACATCCGTATGTACTAACTGTAGCTTGCTTGTTGCTCTCCAAGATTTGCCTTTTGGAAAAGACAACCTCGTTTGTTTTCCATATTGACAAGCAGCACATATGGGTGATTTGTCTTCCAATTCAGGCAGCCCTTGTACAAGATCATTCTTCCTCAAATAGAGCAAAGCGCCATGATGAAAATGACCCATCCTTTTATGCCAAACCAGCGTGTTGTCTTCAACCTTGTGCACAACAAGCTGCTCTTCATCAATCAAATTCAAGGCAAAGCTTTTGCCTTTCATTTGAACTCTGAATAATTCTTTATTATCTGAATCTTTAATCATGCAACTTTTATCTTCAAATAGAACTTTATAGCCTTTCTCTAGAAGTTGGCCGACACTCAACAAGTTTTGGTTAATTTCAGGAATGTATAGAACATCAGGAATTAATTTTAGACCTGTGCAACCCTCGATCACGATGGTTCCTTTTCCTTTCACTGCTATTTTTTCTCCGTTTCCAATTCTGATATTTGTGTTGTAGGTTGCATCAAGATCTTTGAATAATTCTTGATCGTAAGTCATGTGGTTCGTGCACCCACTATCAATTAGCCAACTTTCTGTTGATCTTGCGGTAACAAAGCAAGAAACAACAAAAAGTTCTTCTTCATCCACCTCTTCAACAGCAGCTTGTACATTCTCTTGTTTTTGTGATGATTTGCAAATTTTCTCCACATGCCCTAATTGTCCACATTTATGGCATTTCACATCTGGCCTCCATCAACACTTCGTCTGTAGATGATTGTTTTTTTTACCAAAAGGACATGATGGAAAATCATGAGAGGATTTGCTACCATTTTTGTGGTTGAAACTTCCTGACTTGCCCTTCTTTTTTTTGTCCAGTGATTTAGCTACCAAAGCCCCTTCAGTAGTACCTTCTTGTCTCATGAGTCTTCTTTGTTCCGGAGCCTGAAGTGCGGTCAAAAGCTCTGCCAAGGTGATAGTAGAAAGATCTTTTGAGTTCTCCAAGGAAGTCAATGTGGCTTCATATTTTTCTGGAATTGTTACAAGTATTTTTTGAACAATTCGAGAGTCAGGAATTTCAGTGCCAAGAAGACGTATTTTGTTTGCAATGCCGAGAAGCTTGTCCGCATAATCTTTGATTGTCTCCGAATCTTTCACCCTCTGCATCTCAAGTTCTCGAATCAGATTCAAAGCTTGCATTCCTTTGATTTTCTCACTGCCTTCATACTCTTCCTTCAAAAAATTCCAGATTTTGTGTGCCGTTTTCATCGTCATTATTCTGTTGAAAATGACTGGAGATACAACTGTGAACAAAATTGATTTAGCTTTGGACTTTCGAAGCCTCCTTTCTTTGTGACTTTTCATTTGGGCAACAGTGGGATTATTTGGCAAAGGAGGAACTTCGTAGTCCTCTTCTACTGCTTCCCATACATCGTTAGCATCAAGATATGCTTCCATTTTGACAGCCCACATTTGATAGTTTAGTCCATCAAATACGGGTACAGAAATGGTAGTAAAGGAGGTTTCAGATTCCATCTTATGTGTGGGGGCTATTTGGTGGTTGTAGGTGTTTGTGGGTTATATCACAGATCCCGTAAGATACCTTATTGCTCTGATACCAATTTGTAGGATTTAAAGTATAAGAGACAAGAAGATGAAAGGAAACTGATAATTTTATTGAGCATAAACAACAAATATCTATACTACAGATTAAAAACAAAAATGTAAACAAACTTGAGAGATATTTGCTAAGCTAATTAACTAAACCATGCATAAAATCCTCCTAAAATATAGCATAGGAACATGTCTTTATTTAACTGATTTGACTCCTTCAACCACATGCTGTTGGAGTCACAAAATCCCAACAAACTAGACTGAGAGTGAAGATATCATGCTGATGAACCTAGCTAAGCAAAAAAAGTGGAAGAGGTGACCCAATTGTCAGTTTTACGTCTCCAAATCGAACGACTGTAATTTCATGAAATGCACGTCCACACCTTTTCCTTCAAACGATTTAACATGTGTTCATATATCGAATACTTTTAATATTGAATTTGAAGGCTTAACATGCATGTTAGAACACTTGTTTGTATTTTTCACCAATCAGACTTGAAGTTTCACATTGATAATCTATGTAATCTTTAAAGCAGACTTTTACTATGAGTAAAACTCTAATTCTGATTGGAGAATAGGAAAAAATAACACTTAAAATGCCGTATCTAAGTTTTTTCCTATTTAAAACACAACAATGGAGAATGAGTTATTTGCCTTACTTTGCTTCCATTAGTTGATTAATTAAAATATAAAACTCAACACTACACTTAAACTGCAGTCGCATTTTCATCACGAACCTTGTCATTGTGAGAATTTACTGGCTAGCAAGTAGCGACCACAATTGTGGTCGCCAATTGCAATGCAGTCTAGTGAGTAAAAAAACCTTGACATAGTGGTAAAAATAGCAATCGTGGACTGATTTTCAAGACCTTGGGTTACACTCTTACCCCGCTGTGTCAATCTTCTTTGTACTTTTTTATGAGAACTTTGAAATCAGTTTGTGATTCTTATTGTATTGAGGTTAATTGTTTAACTTACAGAGCACAAGCATATATGTATATATATATATATATATATATATATATATATATATATATATATATATATATATATATATATATATATATATATATATGTATATGTGTGTGTGTGTGTGGTTTAGCATGAAAAACCCTCTGTGTTCTCTTTTTTAAAGTGGATCAATTTTGAGCAACTCATAGAAAAGGATCAAACATGGCATAGTTTATGCATGGTGTAGTTTGTAACAAAGGAAATCTTTCGAACCAGTGTGTAACACATAATTTCAGGTTTTCAATTTCGAAACAGTTTGTAACATATAATTTCATAGTCATCATCCACATAAATCTTCAAAAGCATTAGGTTTATACATATGATTTCAGTCTAATTATCTCATCTTGGTTGCTACTATTGGTTAATAGATCAAAAAGTAAAACGGAATTAACTAATCAAAAAGTAAATAGATTAGTGTTAGATGTATTGTTAACTGTAGTGTTAACACACCTCAATATATACCTATTGTATCTTCTGATTCTTCTTAGAGAAATTAATCAATACATGAAGTAATTCAGAATTTCAGATATCTCTCTTCTGTTCTTTCTGATATTAGCTGTAGAAGATGTGGGAAATTCAAGGATTTAAATCAATGTTTCAGTTACCTACAATATGTTTCAGAATACATGTATGAATTTTCATCTATTTTGTGTTTCAGGTGTGGAAACAATTTCATCTATTCGTGGGTTTAAGTCAATGTTTCAGCTACCTACACATGTTTCAGAATACATGTATGAAATTCATAGATGAATTTTCATCTATTTTGACGTTAAAGATATATGTTATAGCAGCAAGGAGGTTTAAACGTATTATCTCTCACGCAAACTATCTAAGCCCTTCCTTAATACCTAACTCCTTGAGACTTTATTATATTCATTAGCATTGTTCTTTACAGCTTATAACTATTTAGCTTTTTCATATATTAGAACACAATTTCTATATCTGTTTCCAGTATGAGTTTATGAATGCATAATGCCTATGTATCTTTGGCCACAATAAGGTTTATTTTCTTTTTTTTTTTTTTACCAAAGTTAGAATATTGTTCGAGTTTGTTTGGCTAGGTCCATGGAGAAAGCATGTAGTAGTAGTTAAAAATCACCTAACAGGTTGTTAGCGGCTGAAATCATCAAGCTTATGCGTTTGAATATTGTTCACAAAATCAGTTGCTAGAATTCCTGTAAAACAATTTTCAAATTTTAAACCACGCTGCCAAAAAATTAGTGAATAACAGTGTTGTCACTGATCAATTCGATCGCAAAAATAGTTTCTGTTTTGCACGTACAAACGGTGAATATTGTTGTCGGTGGCTTGGTCGCTGTTTGCTACCAATATTTTTTGGTCGCTAAATTCGGTCATGAGTCCACATTTTTCTAGAAAGTGGTAATTGGACCTCTGGCATATGACTGACCTTTTTTCAATATTTGAATAGAATTAATTTTAAAAAGTTGGATGCAAGGTTGTCAAGATTGTGATTATACTCAGGCATAATTCTACACTTCACGGAGAATGTTCTATGATGAATCATTCACAATAATGCACAGAAGAAATGTGTGATCGACAATCTTTGACAAGTTGCATGGGGCAAAAAATTATATGTCAAGCCGATCTCTCTTGGGTTTGAAAATCTTAAGTTTGTTTAAACTTATCTTATTGAGCCGCTTTATTTCATTTGATTACTCATGCTTATTCAAAAACATTATTTTTAGGATATGGATCCATTATTCATTCAATGGATAGAATTAGAATATTTTTTTTTTCAGATATTACAAAGAAGAAAAAATGCTCGATTACCTCATAAATCACATTCTTTTTTTAAAATTTTCATGAAAGTGATGTTTTCCGCTGACGTCTAAGCTCTCAAGGACTCGGATTAGTTATCAGGAATGAAAAAAAAAAAAAAGTTGGTAGCTCGAGTGAGGAGCGGAGCCTAACCTAGCCCTAATAGGTCGTACCTTCTACCTTTACCAAGAGTTGATGACTATTCATAAGTATTACTTTGACATCAAAGAAGAATTCAACCCAATGTGTTTACTCCAAAGCATCCCTCACGCTCCCTAGTTTAGGAAAACAAATTTTTTTGAAAAGCAGATATAAGATTTGTTTCTTAAAAAAGACAGAAAATTACTTTTAAAAAACAATTTAAACAAACACAAAAAATAGAAAATTACTTATTTTATTTAAAAAACACTAAAAAAAAAAGAAGAAGCTTAAACAAATGGGCTCATTATCTCCTTTCTGTTGTGCAACCCTTTCTCTTTAGTCCATCAGTCATTCAAGTAGCATTGGAAGGAGTGATGCGGATGTTATTTCCACGGTTTGAGCCTTGCCATCTTGGAGTGTGGTGGTATGGTGTGCAGTGTATTGATTTCCATTGGCACTGTTAGTGGTGTTATTTTGAGGCCATATTGTATGTTGAGGTTCAATTGGTTTTACAAGAAGATACAGTGATACAGTGGCTTCCGGGATATGTTTTTTACTACTAAAAGAATTGGTATTCCAATGCTATGCTGCCACTAGGAACATGATATGATACGTGCAGTTTAGAAGATTCAATTCTCAGAATTATGAACCTCGGGTCTGAAATTTTCCTTGTGAGTGTCAGATTATTTTAAATTCAAGGGATCGATCCTAATTCGTGGATGTTGCGCCAGGAGATTTAATCACCTAACGTAACACAAATATTGATACTGTTTGGAGAAAATGTTGCCACAAACTTTCATGTTAGCCTTATGCTGAAGTTTACTTTATTTAATAATGGAAATTTATTGCCTATCAAAAAAACTTTATTCTATGTTTTGATTCTTTTCTATATGTACGTTTTTAAGTGTCATTTAAGGCTTTTGTTTATAGACAAAAAAAAAATACAATAATTTATTTTTCTTTTCTCGTAAAACAATTATTAAGTTTCCTATTCTACCCTTTCTCTTTATGCTCTACAAAAAATGTATATTAGTTATTTTTCATTTTCACTTTCATGATAAATGTGTAAATCAATTAAAAGTTAAATGTAAAGTAAGGGTATAATTGAAAAAAAAAACATTTTCACTTTCTTTTTTACAGACGGCTCATCATTTTCCTATTGAAAATTGTCACCAGTGACATTGTAAGTTAATATTTACACATTGTTGGGGCAACAATTATTTAAAGGATAAATATGATTTGTTTTTGTATTTTTGCTTTTTTTTAGTCCTTGAAGTTCCATATCATTTAATTTAGTTCTTGTATTTTATTAAAAACATGTTTTTAGTCCCTCTACACATATTCTTCATAGATGACGTCAATTCATGGGAAATGGATTATTGTTGGTTCTCGCTTTCAACAACAATAATTTTTCTCCACAAACACATTCCTTTCGTCTTGGTTGTGAAGAACAAGTTGTGAGTTTTGAACCACAATTCCTATGTAAAAATATCGATGAGGAACGGTGTGAAATCATAAATTTGCAACACGAACTTGTTGAAGAATGAAGGTGGAAATAAAATCAGGAATGGAGTTGTTAGAAATTAGGATTCAAAGTGTTTGGGAAAGACATTTTAAAATTTTTTTAAAAAAAAATCCATGTCATTGTATTTAATTTAAAAATAAAATAAAATCACCCTCACAATCAATTCTAGCAAACAAAATTTATGTTGTCCGTGAAAAATATGTCCGAAGGGACTAAAAACACGCTTTTAATAAAATTTCATGCACTAAACAAGAAAAAGTGAAAATATAGGGACTAAAAAACATATTTTTTCATTTTTTTAATTAGTGATCACCATGAACTATGGACCTCTAGCTTCTTAGAGTCTTGTAGCATATCAACCAACCTAATGTTTGAAATTTATCATGGGCTCATGACCAGGTATAGAGTTATCGTTTGCGAATCTAACTTTATGATCGCCTTAAATTCGGCAATGCAAGGAATTCAATCAATCCAACTCTATGCCTGCCTGAAACAAAGAATTTGTTCCTTCTTGTCATAAACATAATGTGTGTTCGGTTTGTCAAGTACACTTGCGGCAGCATGAAGCCCAAGACCACTTCACCACAAAAGCATGGGTATTGTTGCTTCTCCAACCTCCATTTCGGATTTCGCCATCGATGATCCACACACATGCTTGAATCTTGAGTTTCCAACACATATATCATGAAGGAAATACCTATGCTATTTGGTTTGAAAAGAAAGAAAGGAGCTTCCTCTTATCTTGTTGGCCGGTGCTATTGGTGTAAATAGAACTAGGGATGTAAGCAAATTGAATCCAATCCACGAATCCGCCCAATCCAATTAGAATTTTGTGATTTGGATTAGGCCACTAGGTTGAATCGATTTTATTCTTATGAATCCAATTATAATTGGATTAGGTGACGAATTTGAAGTTTTGGACCCAATCAAAATCCAACTCAATCCGGTACATGTACTAAAACATAACAAAATATTAATTATATATTATATAATAAAAATAAATAGTATATCACTAAGATATTTATGGTTTATCTTTTTTATTTATCATTAAAATAATTTCTTACTTTTTTGAGTTTGAAGATTTTTTTATTTTTTTTTTCAAGACTTAAAGAGGTGATAATTTTTTATGACCCCACCCAATAATTAACCCAATTCAATACAATTCAAATTGCAAAAGAAAAAAAAAGTAAACCCAAACCAATTAAATTATTAATTGGATTGATTTGAAAAACATAAAAATCAACCTAACCCGAGCTACTTACACTCCTAAATAGAACTAGGTCCTAGCTGTTTTTTCTTCCAACTGATAAAAAATATTAATGAAAATATAAATATTTCCAAACTGTAACAAAAACATTTATAATAAAAGAAATTGACAAATGGACATCTCGCAAGGATGAGTTTGATAAGAAAGAAAAATAAAATAAGTTTATACATAAGTTAAAAATAAGCTTTTGAAAAAACTATGATAGAATTTCTACAAATTAACTTTGTATGAGTTAATTTTAACTTATAAAAAAAGTTAATTTCATTTTTTTTTCTTATTTTCGGTTCCTATAAATGTTTCTTGAGAAGTTTATCTGAAGGGGGCTCTAGTGTCATTAAAGTCATACTCAAGAAGCATGCAAATGTTGAAGAAATAATAATAATAATAATAATAATAATAATAATAATAATAATAATAATAATAATAATAATAATAATGATAATTGCAATGAATACCTATGACAAGACGACACCCATTTTGTACTAGGTATGAGTACCTTTGACAAAATAAAATAGGCAAGTTTGAGATGTGAGGTGACCATAGCATGTCAAAACTCTACAGCTTTAACATAAGTGAAACAATTACAGTCCTTAGAAACCTACCCTTACCAATTGAGACAAGGGTCCAAGCACAATGGATGTGTAAATAAATCTATCTAGCACTTGCAATGTACATTTTGCTCTGGGCCAGCAATGTTTGACCTGTGTTAGTTGTTAAAAACCATTTGCAGTTTTTTGGGATTTTTTGCTGAATTTTAACGCACTGCAGCGGGGACAAACGTACTCCAGCCCATCGGTTTTAGCATAGTCCTGCCATTCGTTATATAGCGGTCAAAAAATAATTATAAAGTTTGCATCTCATGTTTCATTTAATTACAATCTATGGCTATGCACAAATTATCTGCATATGATGAATGAGTATGACACTGGATACAATCTGGGAAATGGATATCAATTTTTTCTTTACTTGTTTGAGTTGTTTCCATTTATCAGATGTGATTATTCTTTAATTAAGAAATGCTAACAACACACTCTCTTTCAAACATACTCTAATATTGGCTAAAATTTATTGAGAATCTCAAAATCACAAGACTCATTAAATAGGTAATGGGATTCTCAGTAAATTTCAACTAATAATTGTATAATAGAATGTGTTACTGGCACTTCTTTTCTCAGTTTCATCTGGAAAAAACAAAGACAGTAGCTGATATTAATGCATCAAACATAAAGCCACAAGCAAGATTCAAACTGCAACCATTTGTTGCAACTTGACCTGGTATTGTTAATGTACATAGAAAAAATCCAACCAAGCCAAAACTTACTATCTTCATGCTTAAAAAATAGAACCTGCTTCCTTGCAATTTAATAACCCACCCAAAGGAACAACAAAAACAACCACATCACATAAAAGACTAACCTACATCAATCTGCATGTTTCAAATTGTGCAGAGTCCAAAAAATTAAAAGAAAATTTTCTCTCTTTGAAGGACTTTTACTAATCAAGCAAAGGTTAACCAGACATTCACTTAAGTCAAAATTTAGTAATACCTTAAATGCTCCAAGTCCCTGCCGCCTATCACAGCCAAAATGAGCCCATTCACCACATATGCCGCAGTTCACCCAGTCACCTGCTGCGCTACTGTTGCCCCCAACATGAAAGGTAAATAATAGTCAATAAGACAAAACTTGACCACCCCCGCATTATAATAGATATAAAGACCAGAGAAGAGAGACAGAGACCTGTGACACATCAAGCAGCACTCTCCATCTACGTCATCATGAGATAATTCATATTCTAAGAGATAAGTTTCATAATGTCTTTTGAGTGTATTGCCAACACCCTGATAGAAAAAGGAAATTATCAATGTCTCCAAGAATGCATAGAATATGGATCTCAAACATTATTCTGAAATTCCAAAGCTGAGAAAGTAGTACATGCGCAAAGCAAGTATTTGCAAAACACAACTAAAAGGGAAATGTTATATCCCATTTATTCATAAAGCTCTATAGACTTCACATAATATTGTTCACAAGGTAATTTCCTTTTTTTTTTCACTTTATAAAACTGAAAAATATGCAATTCAAATATTACTCTGATGCAAAACGCAGGAGTCACATAATACTATTTTGGCTTAATTTCCCTACCAAAAGCTGATAATGGATCATGCAACTTGCATTGTACATGATTACAGGACAATGAGTATTTGGTTCCTTAGATACACCAAATCAAAGTCGGCATCTGCAAAGAGAGCCTAATACTTATAAAGGCACTCACTAGGGCATTACTACATCAATTGAATTTCATTTTTCAGGGATCACTGGATTCTCAAAGATAAAATACAGCCAGGAAACCAACTTTTGTCATCTTGCCAATGGAAAAAAATTAGTAAAATTAACACAATAGAAAAAATAAAGCAGCTCCAGCTGTCCAGCATGGAAAAATTACAGAGTTCCCCACAAGGAATGGGAGAACATTAATGCAAAAGGCAGAATAGGAGACGGAAATGTGAGAATATGAACACAAAATCCTAATACTTGAGAAATCAAGTGAAAAAGCGGTGCATACAATGCAGTAGTTGCCTAAATGTTTTTTAAAGAATGTAGTGTATACCACAGTTGTCAACTAAGATAAACAACTGAATGCTTCATATGAGCAAAATGTACTACATTAGGAGCATCCATCTCAACAAAAAGTGCAAGATGCCTGATAAGGAAAGGATTACTATTCATTCCTATAGAATTCAAAGAATATGAACACCTAGCAAGAGGAGACTGATCTATACTTTAGTAAAATTGTAGGCCAATTTTATGAAAATGATCTCAGCCAATACATATGGATATAATGCATGGAAATGTCATGATGAAGGAAAGACAAAAAAAAAGATCAGAATCCATACTGTCATTCTATTTGTCATAGTGTGATTGCGCATCTTTGAGAAAACTTGCCCTTTCCAATTGATACCATTTCCAACATGAAAGCCTCCTCTTGAAACCACCTGAAATGCTTAAGTGTCTTAGTTACAGATTTTACTTTTTACACTACTATGCAGTATGCAGTATGTATACAAATCTCCTACCTCCCTATACAAGTTGAACAGGTCAAGGCGTTTCGCATTCAAAATGGCATCTGGGAACTCAGCAAGTCCACCAGGCGGAATTAGACGATTATGCCCCCGAAGTATCAAAAACTGCATTACATCCCTCAAGAATTCCTCCTGCAAGAAAATGTATCAGGGAGAAACAAAAAGAGAAACTTAGATTTAGATTCGACATAAAATGCATTGATAATTAGATAATACAATATTTGACACGGGGTTAGGGTCAAACAGGGCATGAAATCAATGGAAGTGGTGAAGGTTAACAATAGAAAATGTGTAAATCACCTCAGAGCAAGCTCGTATTGGAGCTCTGTCACAACCATGCTTTTTCATAGGTAGTGGATTCAAAGAAATAATCTGGTGAGCTTGAAATGAGTTCGACACAGATTTCCTATTTGTAACTGAAGTAGGGCCTGAAACATTATGCTTAATAGGAGCAAGTGGTAGATTTGATTTTCCATGATCTCCATCATATCTTGTACCCTCAGACAATCCAGAAAAGGGGAGAATCTTGTGTCTATTAGAGTGAGGGATTGGCCTCATAGAAGCAAGATTAAATTTCTGTCTATGACTGCCAATGGCTTCAACTCCCCGGCCACTATCATTAATAGACTTTGAACTAGAGCATGGTTCAGATCTTTTTCGACTGGTTGATGGAGGCTTCAGCCAACTTGGAATACCAGAGAAAACATGATCGTTGGGACAGTTTTCTTTCTCCTGCCTAGTACAAAAGAAAAGAAGGCGTTCGGCATCATCTTTATTAAACGATGCAACTGGCAATCCCTGAATACTAGCAATTCCCAACATAACAAGGCTGCGGTATGACAAATTGGGTGCAAGCTGTCTCAGAACCTATGCACAAATATCAAAAACCATTAATCAAAAGATGATAAGGTTTCATTGTTCAAAAAGAAAAAAGGAACTAACAAGGGTCATGTCATTACAGCTTGAAATTGCTAAAAGATCAAGCCAATACAATGTGGATGCTATTTTCATATGTTCTGTCACTTCCGTGAAAAACAGAACAATTGGAAAAATAACAAAGTAACAAACTACTGTTATAGGCCTAACAATTGGACTAAAATACATAAATCTGTCAAGTGGAAAATATAACGGCAAGCAGAAGTCACAAATATCTTTAGCTACCCAAAAGCAGTCCCAATTACACTCTTTAAAGTCCAAATGTTTCTAAGTAACCAAATGATCATCTAAACATACTGAAGCAAAAGCCTCCATCTAGATCCCTTCACTGATTAAAAAATTTAAATAGTAATTTCTAAGATCCATTAAATTATATTTTAGAAAGCTATAACCGAAAGAAGAAACCTAGAAAAACAACAATTAACCTGTGAAGCCCATGCAGGAACTTGCATACAAACTTCAAACACACTAGATCCACAGGCTACTGAGGCTGATCTTCGAGGCTCAGAGGAAGGTGCTTTACTTTGTTCATGATTAGGAAATGCTTGGACAAGTTGACTCTTCTCAATCAGCTCTTTTTTAATATGATTCTCCAAAAGCTGAGGATATACCCAAAAAAAGGAGAAAAAAAGTGATAGGTAAGTAAAATAGTTTAAAAGATCATATGTGTAAGAAGTCAAACACTGGCAGCAAATTCACCCATGCCTGATCATTAAAACAAGTGTCTGCACTACCAGACACCAAAAGTGATATATGAGCAGAACTACATGTTGATATATCACAACGCATAGTCACTACACCACGTGAGAATGTTCCTGCCTGGAGAGGTGGCGGTGTTGCACTATAAAATATACAACAGGAAAAGAAATTAATAAACAGAATAAGATGCTAATAAAAGACAAAAAACAAATAAAAATAAACCCCATAATAGTTCCAAACTAAACGATCAATACTCCTAAAAATAATTATATGGGTGGATGTGTTTGACAGTCTAATAAAGCCCCAGTCAAGAAAGTATACTTTCCACTGAATGCTAAAAGAAAACAGAACACATGCACCAACTCTCAGAAGTCAGAACCATCAAAATACCTTGTCCTGTTGTGAAGTTTGCATCCGCGTATCTGCAAAAAATCAAGAATGGAAAAGGAGGAATATACATGAGTAATAAAAAAAAATCTATCAAAAACTTACAGTTACTAAATTGTAATAAACCCCCATTCTAGTCCCTGAGATTGTAAATGTCTATCATTTTAGTCCTAGACTTCACATATCCTAATTTTAGTTCCTAACTTGGAAAAAATTCATTCATTTTAGTCTTTTTCCACTGTCATTTGCACCAAAAAAGAATGATGCTTTGCAAGCTAAGGGACTAAAGTAATGAACTTAGGAAATACCATTGCATCTTTTGGCACGTACACTTGGTATCTTGATTTTGGATGAAGGTTATTTTCGGTTTGTTAATGGTGAAACCTGATCCTATGTAAGAACAAGAATGGTGGTTGATATGTTCTGAACTAATCTATGAATATGCCTTAAGTATTATATAGAATTTAATGTCTAAACAAGGTGAAAAATTGTCATATGACTTAAACTATTTTCTTCAACATGACAGTATCAATTACATGCCAGATAAAACTATTCAATACAACACTTCTGTAGGGAAAGCATGCAGAATTTCATCACAACTTACCCTATAGTAATTACTATAAATTGTTTGAAGGGCCACATATTGAAATTTTGTACAGAAAAAATAAAAAGGAATGATCTAGCACCCAGAAAGCAATAGCAGATAAACCAAGAAATCAAAGCAAACACATGCAACAAACTTACTTCTGCAAATAGAAGAGCATTGAGTCCATCCTCTAATGACCCCAACAAGCAAGCATCCTTTTGAAGAAGAGAGTAAAAGAAATGGAATCAGTTTATAACAGGTTGGTCACATGGGAAGAACTATTAGCAATAACAAACATCATGAAAATGAAGTAACTAAGCTATCCAGGCCTACCAATGTGCAGGGAACTCCACAAATAAGAAATCTCATGTTCACATCATCGTCATATATCTTTACAGCAGAAATTGTCTCCGGTGAATCTTCTTCCTCTTCCTTCATGTCTGCTACACATGGACTGACATCAATGTTGGGAGGAACCCCAAGAATTTGTGGCCCGAGCTTTCCAGCACCCTTATGGCAGTTAGAAGGTAAGACATTGTTGTGTATACAGTATAGTCTAAAAGATGCCAGAGCTAGCTGGAAAGCATCCCATGTATGGCTGGATGTACTACAAATGCATAATATCAACAATCAGAAACATAATATTATATGATACAGACATGTTACAGTGATTAAACAAGTAAGCTCTAACCAATACCATAGTAAATAATAAATAATAAATAAATAAACAAAAGAAAACTGTGTCCAATTGTTGGAACTTGCCAAATTGCAAATTACATAGACCAAAATACTGAATTTCTAAAACATTCTCTGGTCACTGTCTCATTGCTTCATTGAAAGAAGCCAAAGTTAGTCAATGGGAAGTGTGGTGACTGTCATTTATTGCTATCATTGAAAAAACAGAAGCACAACCAGGGATTGTTGATATACGTAAAACATGACAACCAAGATGATAGATGACTATACCTCTGTGCCACAGAGAATAAAGAATGTCGAAAATGTGAAGCTGCATACTTTGAAAAATCGTTTTTCCAATAGATAGTGTATGGAACTCCCTGCAAAACAAAAAAAACCTTAATTTAATTATTTTTCACATGTAAAGGAACATAAAAACCAATAATATATTGGAGTGTCACATCTTTAAAGTTCTCATTAGGCCATCTAGTTTAAACCATATTTACCAGGTTCGCAATACTCTCTGGTGGTGCTGGTATAGGTACACGGTACATGACCTTACAAACTATTGATAAGTGGGAGTATACATAGTTGGTAGGTATGCTGTTTAAGCTTGCAGTATGTTCTAAAATATTAATTAATTGATGCATTATTAACAATAAGCTAATTTGGGAGTACAGGTACCCTGAATTGGGATGCAATTACCAATTTGCAGTTCATAGGGATAACTAGTGAATTATGTAAATATGGTTTAACCACCACTTCATTAATTACTTTAAACCAGCACACCTTTGTTTCCATATCTAATCTAATTTAAAATCAAAATTCTAGATAGCCTGCTATCAACCTGACCTTACTACGAAGTGCCTCTGCCAATTTTTCTCCCTTTGGAGTTTCCAAATAAACCTGCAACAACATCATGGAATAGGGTGGTCATCAAACATTACATTATCTGCATCAAACAACCACGAACAAAATCATACGCACAACACTCACAGTATTAGGTAATTTGGAAGAAAACAATCCACACAATGCTTCTGGGACAGACAAGTCAAAATCTTCCCATCCAAGAGGCCCAATTTCTCCCCTATCTTCTAGCTGCTGACCTTGCAGGTAAACAAAATCCGGCTGCAGTTGTTCAAGAGCTAGACCGAGTTCATCAGCCGTAGGTTCGATCAATACCTTGACCTGAATTCACACACAAGGTTAAAATTCCACTTCAGATATTTAAAAAGAAAAAAAACTCAAAGCCAACAATTAACAGAAAACAAAACAAAATTTTACACCAATGGAAACTCAGTGGTCACCTCAAGACGACCAGAGGAAGAAAGTTCTGGAAAGGGATAAGGAAATTGATCCTCAGAAGCATTACCCTGCTTCTGCTTTTGCTTAATGTCACGTGATTTACCACTCAGGACAGCAAGGAGACTACAATGTCTTGACACACCCTGAGAATGGAACATCATGTGTAACCAAACTCCTCCAAATAATATATCAGAAGGAAAAAAAAAAGACACCACCACCACCACTTGTCACAACTAACAGCACACTACAACAATAGCTTCTTCTTCTACTCTCCCCACCCCAATGCCTCTAAGGACTCTCCAAGATGAAAAATCAAACCCAGAAAAGAAGATAGGAATCAAAGTTTCAGCCTTTGTCCCTCAAGAATTGGGAACAACACAACACAACTCTGAAATTGAAGAAAAGGGAACGACCCAGATCAAGGTGAGGCGAGAATCAGCGACCCAATTGGTCAAAAACCCGAACTTGGCGAAGAAATCAGAAGAAAAATCCACGCCCCCAAATCGAATCAATATTCACAAAGTCAAAGAAAGAAAGCAAATTGGGGAACCCTATCGTATGACCAACATTAGAACAAAAAAAAACCTCTATCATCTACCAAACCAAAAGCCCGTTTATAAATTGAAATAATAATAATAATAAACCAAAAAGTATTTAATTGGAGAAGAAAAAAAATTGTAAATCAAAATCAAAGACCTTTTTGTGTCTCGGCACAGTCCCAAACTCGATTGGGACAGTCAAAGTAAACCAATAACTGAAACAAATACAATAATATTACAAATTACAATTACAATACAAACATTAAATTCGCACCCTTTATGTACGATCATGATTAGATATGATTAGATTAGATTAACCTTTTGATACAATAAAACCCAAAGGAAATAGAATAAGGGGGTGAGGGAAAATGATAAAAGATTTATTGTTGTTGTCATTATAAAATAAAAGGAACAGGAAATGGTTTTCACACATGATTCGATAACTTTTGAAAACGTAGGACGATAGGGATGACGATGCCAACGGCATCATTATCATAGGGATATTATAAATTTTACTCATACCAACAGGATTTGCAACTTGGGTTTCTTTTCTTTTATAAGCTTTGGTTCAAAGAACTGAATTACGTTACACGCACACGTTCTTAAAAAAAAAAAAAAAAAAATCCGGTGCTTTCTTCTTAATTCGTTTTTCTCTTTCTCTGGGTGCTTCTTTCTATCTCATGATTATTTCTCAGCTTAATGTTTATTCTCGTAGTATAGGTTGGTACTTTGATGTGGACACGACAAACCAAAAAGTACAAGGAAATTCTAATCTTTGAGGACAAAATAGAGAAAAAGAAAGGTAATTTGGTTGATGAGTTGATAGAGAAGCATAACTAATCTAAAAGATTATTACTGAAAAGATTTTAGAAATGGTTGAAACAACTTGCAGTTAAAATAGTTGGTTGATGTTGAACGAACTTGTACTGGGCGCAGCTGTACTTGTACAATTCTTCTTCTACTAGTATTTAATGTTTTTAAAACAGTTTTGTATTAAATTAATTACTTTTGTAAAAGTTTAAAAATTGTTGAAAGAAATCGAATAAATCTAATGCATATTTAAAAAAGAAAAAATTGGTCATTGTATTTGTTTCATGTCAATGTCAAGAAGACGAAAACAAAAGGTAGATTTTGTGTTAAAACTTTTTGAAAACAATGGGAAAAAGCTGAATTATAATTGAAAAAAAATGTTATTTATTGAGTGTAAAATAATTATTAAAAATATTTTATTTATTAAACCACAACTCTCACTCAATTATTTATATAAATGGACAGGGGAGAGATAATAAATACAAAATAATTATATTCCTTCACCATTGATAATTATGGTTATGTTCATTTGTTGATAACAATTGAAAATTTTATTATTTTCAACGTTTAAAAATGATTGATGTTTAAATTTTTTTCACAAATTAAGAACAAGTGTTGGCTATGGTAAGGGAAGTTGAACATATCATCCCTCATGGGCATTTCTTTTACAATAGTTAAGATTTGGACATTTTGAAATTAATGATAAAGTTTTTGCTTTTTCTTTTTATTGGTTTCTCTTCTTTTTTTTTTTCTTTTCTTTCCTGGTTTACCGTTTCATTTTCTTCTCTTTTCACCCACAACCATCCTCATTACTTCACCACTCTACTATAACCAACCATAACCTATTATTCCTCACTCCATTCTTCACACACCTAAATCAAAAAATTGAATATTTTTCCCATACCTTAACCCCAACATGATCAGTTCACCCCCGACAACAACAGATGTTTTCTGCTTCCAATTTGTGGTCGCACCCTGGCAACATTGGGATGCCTCTAAATGCAGGTTCCATATCTGAAACTTCAAGAAATAAAAAGAAACAAAGGAACAAAGTCAGAGGGGAACAACAACATTTCAAAGGTTGTTGGATAATGCTACATCAAAAAAGGAAAAAGAAATGAAAGTGTGGTTGGGGCTTGGGTTGTGGGGTTTGTTGCTTTATGTGTCCTATAAAATACGAGATGTACATGTTGTTGGCACCTATTAGAGATGTTGTGAGCGCACCTAATTAGCTTTTACTCTCATAATTGTCTGTGCCTACTTAAAAAATTGCAGAAGTTTAGGGATCCAATTCGAAAACGTTGAAGGACCTAATTGAAAATTTGATAAAAATATAAGAACATAATTATTTTTTTTATGGATATAAACAATAATTGTTAAAAACACTTAACTTATAAAATCACAACTCTCACTCACTTCTTGATATAAATGGATAGGGAAGAGACACTAAATGTAATTTATATTCATTCACCATTAATAATTGTGATTATGTTGATTTACGCATATTAAGAGTGATAATAATTAAGTTACTTATTGAAACAATTTTACTAAAATACTACTACTCTCCATAAATGCATTATTTGTAAATATTTGATGATTAATGGTTCTAACCGATGTGGTAACCACAACAAACTTCGATAGGCGCTTACCATTTGCTCGTCAGTGAAAGTCTCTACCAGCCAATCCTTCATGCTTACCTCACTAATCATTGACAATCTTTCATACCCTAGCAATGTCGCAACAATGGTCTTGAGCAAAGGAGATAACTCTGGAAGCACTAGTGTCACCAAATCCATCAGTTCATTCCTCAACAGCACAATTTGTTAAGAATTAATTACTCAACTTTTGCCTTTGGTGAATGTTTCAAAACTCGATGAAGGTGTACGCAATGGTGCAAATGAACTACTAGAGTTTTTCCGACATTGTATGTATTTAAGAGATTTGGTACATCGGGCAGTGCTCAGCAACGCAATGCTACATTTTGAGTATTTACATCATTTGCTCACTTGTTATTTGTTTTTTCAAGCTCTGCAATGTATTTTGGCCTCTGGCACCCAATAAGGGTAAAAGTTCAATAACCTTTGCCAAAAGGTCAATATTTAACCATTTTCTTAGAATCCTATAAGAAAGGTTCAAATCCTTTTAAAAGGAAATTCTACATGATTGTTTTAGCCAACACATATGTTGTTTCCTTTTAGGTTGACCCCACAAATCCTCAAGGAGCTTGAAAATTATTGTAGCTAATTTAGGGAGTAATATGGTCTTCTTTTGTCCCTTCAAACTCCTATGAGATGGGTTGTCACCTGAAATACTCTAATACTCAAGTCAGTAAAGTGTGGTTCGAGAGAAAAAGGAATTAGAAAATGAAATATATTTAGTATTACTACTTGTGCTCCCTGCTTGCAACCAAATGCAACATGATTTTCTGCTCTTCGTAATTTTTATTTTTTATACAATGTCAAAATTGGTTGTTTGATTCGGGCATGTATTGTTAGTAAATATTTATTTTATAATTTAAAATTTATAAAAAAATATATTACTTATATTAATTCTATTTTTATAAAATAAAATATTTATTTTAAAATCTGTTACGTAAAATTATATTTTCTAATATTTTGTTACTTTTGTTTTGATATCGTAAGTTGGTTTTCAAATATATATATATATATATATATTTCCTCCTTTCTAGAAAATACACATAAGCAGAATGAACAATTTGTTTTCTTTCTCTCTAAATTTTGTCTTTTCTTTTTTTATAAAATAAATTATTTATGAGAATAAGAACATTGGTGTGTTCAGAAGATTCAAGGATCATTTCGTTGCACACAATTGGAACCAACGGATTGTTGTAGGGAGTGGAGTGAAATAAGATTTTCCTACCAGTATGGGTGTTTTCTCTCTAAGGATAGCAATTGTGCGCTTCAACCCAAGCTATTAAATTTTTTTTCCTTGAATTATTTTTCTTTATGCTTATTGTATGATATAATGCAAATTTGATTCATGTTCTGAAGTTATCTTGCTTCTGTTGTTTTGTTATTTAGTTTGAGACTTTATATTTTCTTCTCATTTATTTTTTTTTCTAACCGTCTTAGAGAGAAAATTCTACTTTCTTTTGGCATAGTCTTTTTTGTAATAGCATTCTAATCAAAAATGTTTGTCATGGATATGATCAAGTCCATTTCTAATTAGTATGAAAAATTTACATGTGAAAACGCAATGCATTATGCTCCATTAAAAATGTTTTTATTATATTATTTCATTTCCTTAAATTTTAAATTAGTGGGAGATTGTTGGAAAATATTTTCTTATAATTTGAAATTTAAAATTAAAATATATTTTATTTATCAATTATGTTTTTTAAAGATAAAATACTTTTAGAATTAGTTTCCTTGAAAAAGTAAAAGTATCTCACTACTTTTGTTCCTGTGTTAGGAAGCTATCTTTAAAATTAGGAAGTTTGTTGTTTGATTTTTAATTTCTATTGTTTAATGTTATTGTTATTGTTGCAAATGTTTTGTTGCAACACGTTGATAACTGGTTGTCTCTATATATGTAGCTCATTGCTAAAAAAAATAAACATGTGAAAATACAACACACAAAGCAATAAAATGAACACTTGGATGAAGCTTTATATTTTGCATGTCGTATTTTTAATATGATACCTTATAAAATTTTTGAAAAAACCCCTTATGAGCTATGGAGAAAAAGATAACCAAATCTGAAATATCCTAAAGTGTGGGGGTGTCTAGCAAAGGTTAACATCCCTATTAATAAGAAAAGGAAAATTGGACCAAAATTATTGATTATGGTTTTTTTTATATTCTTTGCATAGTACTACTTATAAATTCTTGGTTGTTAATTGAGAAGTGTCCAAAATTTCTAATGATACTATTGTGGAATTTAAAGATGCCACTTTTTTGAAAATGTTTTTTCTTTGAAAAATATATTGTCTAAATCTGTTTGTGAAACTTCTTGTTCTAATTTATCATCTTGTAGTAATGCTAATAAGGACATTATTTTTGAACCTAAGAGGAGTAAAAGATCTAAAAAAATTACGGATTTTGGTTCTGAATTTTGCTCTTTTCTACTTGAAGATGATCCTAAAACTTGTGGTGAGGCCATGAAGTCATTGGAAAGAAGCTATTAATGATGAAATGAGTTCTCTTAAAACTAATAAAAATTGGATTTTTAATTCTGATGAAACAAAATCAACAACTGGTTATGTCTTTACTTTAGCTGGTGATACAATATCATGAAAATTTGCTAAACAAACTATTATTTCATGTTTTACCATGGAAGCAGAAATTATTGTTTTAGATACTACTACTAGTGAGGCTGAGTTTCTTAAAATTTTGTTATGTGATTTGCCATTGTTGAATAAGCCTATATCTCCAATTCCGATGCATTGTGATAGTTAAGTTGCTATATATAAAGTTACTAGCAAAAATTTTAATGAAAAAAGAAGATACTTACGAGTGAGACATAAGTCTATCAAAAATTTAATTTCTTATGGTGTCATTTCTCTTGACTTTGTCAGGTCAGAAAATAATATTGCGGATCCGCTTACAAAAGGATTTACGCACCAACAAGTATTTGAGTCATCGAGGGGAATGAGATTAGAGCCCATTATTTAGTTACAACAATGGACACCCGTCTCCATTTGATTGGTGATCCCATGAATGGAGTTCAACGGATAACAACGAAATTGCTTGTTGACTAAAGTACACCAAAATAAAATTTTGCAGAGTTGTTTCGTTTCTCATTTCTATGACAAGGTGTATTATAAATTGTGGTAATATTTAAGGTTGAGGTATTTATATATGTGTGTTTTTTGGTTAAAAAAATACCTCTTAATAAATCCGATGACAATTATTGTAGGGGTGGGGTTACAAATTACTCTTTGAGGATTCACCTAGTGAGTGTGGTGGTGGGGCCGCCACTGTGAGATATGGGTTGATCTCTAAGTGACACTTATGAAACAAGATACATGTGCAAAGCCGTGTAACAAGCTATCACTGATTAGAAACTAAATGAACGTCAATATTGTAGGGGTTGTGTACTAAAGTCCGGTTAAAGGTGTAGTTTAAGACAATTAAGTCAGTACATTTTTCTCGGGTGGAAGTTCATAAACACTAGGTATAAGGTTCAAACTCAGAAAGTTCCTTATACCGAAATACAATATCACATGCTCTTTCTTTTACGTTTCTATACAAATTATTTTAAAAAAAAACATTTTAAAATTTTAAATTATGTGGGGGAATCTTAGTAAATATTTTTTTTATAATTTAAAATTTATAAAAATATAGTACTCATATTAATTCTGTTTTTATAAAATAAACTAATTGTTGTAGATTATGTTACTGTAAGTTGGTTTTCAACAGTTAGATTTTTGTTGAAGGGGTCTATGCCTATATATATATATATATATATATATATATATATATCTTTTTTTCTCCTCTTTAGAAAATACACACAAGCAGAATAAATAATTTGCTTTCTTTCTCTCTAAATTTTGTATTTTCCTTTCTTATAAAAAAATTATTTTTGAGAACGAGAATCATTTCGCTACACATGATCGGAACTAACAGGTTGTTGTATATTGGGAGAGGAGCACAATCAGATCTTCCTACCAGTGCAATGGGGGTGTTTTCTTTCTAAGGATAGCGTTTGCACGCTTCAACCCAAACTATTAAAAATTCTCCCTTGAATTATTTTTTTTATGCTTATTGTATGATACAGTATATTGTTGATTCATGTTCTGAAGTTATTTTGCTACTGTTGTTTTGTTATTTAGTTTAAGACTTTGCATTTTCTTCTCATTTATTTCTTTTATTTTATTTTAATTTTTCTAAAATGTATGGCCAAGGTGTAAAAGTAGGTTCAGTTGGGCCAACCCGAATTCCTTATGAATTGCATTTGGTTATTGCTTTGTGCACCCAACACAATTGCTAGTACACCCAGCAAAACAACAAAATTCCATTTTCGCCATTCCACAAAGCTAATACTGATTGGTAAATCCGTAAGCCCAATACAGACTAGCCAATTTTTAAGCCTCATACGGATTGGCCCAATTCATATAAGGTTGACGGATTGGCCAATCCGAAATGATTTTTTTAAAATTTATATATGTAAACAAATTAATTATTATATCAAATTAATTGTCACAAAATTTATTATCCAAATTTACATATGCATTAAATATGCATTAGTAATTTTATTGTTATATACAGTAATATTAATTATTTTATAACATAATTGACCTATTAGTTTAGTTGATTAGAATATCGTGCTAATAATTGACCTATCAGCTTTACAAAAGGGCAAAAATGAAATTTTATTGTTTTGTTGGGTGTACCGCAATTGTGCTAGGTGCACAAAGCAATGCCCATTACAATTTTTTTAGCCTAGCTTAGTCCATTGGCCTAGCCAAATCGGCATTATTTTTAAACCTAAATCTATACAAATTTAAAATAAAATAATAAATAATATTCTTAGCAAATAGGTCAAGTTGTTTTGTAGCCAACATTTTATGGGCTCGACTTGGCCATCAAATTGGTCAAATCGCCCAAATTTTTTCAAACCTGAATGTTAAGAATCTAACCTGGCTTTATCTACCATATGGTTGTGCTAATTTTACCATCTCTAAAATTTTGTGAATTTTATTTGATATTCCACTTTTTTTTTATTGTACCATACAAATATTTGTTCTAAAGTTCATTGGGTCTCAGTAAAAAAATGTTTCATTGGGGATAGGGGATTGTTATTAGCCTCAACCACGTTTTCTATTGGCTTCTATCAAGGGGTTGTCACCTTCTTCTTTTTTTCTTTCAAAAATCCTTTTTCACAGAAACATGGTTGTGTTGTACAATTGTACAACAAAATCATGTTTCTATTGTTTAGTGAGGGGATGTAAAAAAAAACAACGTAAACACTATTATATTGTACAATGTGCAACATAATTGTGTTTCTGTTGTTTTGTTAAGGGGTGTGAAAAAACAACAAAAATATGATTCCGTTGCACAATGTACAACAGAAATCGTGTTTCTGTTGCTTTTTGAAGGGGTGCAAAAAAATATAGAATCACAATTTCATGGTTTTTTTTAAACCAAAAATGGAACTACACTTTAGTTGAACGTTTCCCTCTTCTTCTTCCTTTGCAAGAACAGATGTAATGATGATCGGGGCACACAAACCAAGGGAAGGATTTGTAGCAACACGATGGTGTTGGACACATGGTGGTGGTGGTGTGTTCGGATCTAGCTGATGAGGGGGTCCTTCTAAGGAGGTGGTGGCACACAACCTTGGCACAATGGTGATGGGTTGGGTGGGGAGAGAAGAAGGTGAAGGGAAAGGGGTAAGAAGGTATTTTTCTCATGCTTGTAGGGGTTAATAACAAATGGAGTTGGGACCAATAACAATCCCAGTCACATCTCATCAAAGATTTTAAACTTCTTCGAGTGCTATTCCAAAATAATACATTTATGTTGTAGATTTAAGCCATTGATATACAAAAAAAGCCATGGATATATTTTTGTTTCTTAATTAATGTCATAGTAAAATATGTTTTTGTTCCTAAACTTTTTAAGATTTTTGTTTATAGTCCCTATTTTTTTTATTCCTTTAATTTTTTTTTGGTTTAGTCTTTAAACTTTTTTCATTCTCATTTTTTTTATTATTACTTTCTTGTGATTTGAAAATAAGTTATACCAATATAGTTTATATATTATATAATCATATAATATCAAATGACTTGCCTTATTACATCAAATAATTTATTTAATTAAATTTAATAAAATATTATCCAATTAGTTTTATATTCATCAAGTCAAATTTAATATAATATTATCTAATCAATTTAAAATTTATCTAATAAAATAATATGATCTAATCATATCTAATAAATTCATCTCCTAATTATCTTTTATCAAACATTAGAATACATATATCTTTTATCAAGATTAAAACAAATATATCTAATAAAATTTTAAAATATATATTTATTTTATCTTTATCTTGGTTTTCTTAATAATAAACAAGTTAGAGAGAAAAATATTATCCATTTAATAGAAAAAATTTTAAATACTTTTTTTTTTCTATTTTTTAGTTCATAAAAGTCATTTACATATATAATATAGGTAATTAGAACAAATATATGTTCATATTTAAAATTTTAATAAATTAATTATTATCACACATGTATATGATTTAATCAATGTAATTAAAAGAATTTTATTGTAATAAAAGGAAGGATGTACGAGAAACAAATGTTATGAAATTTATTCAAATGTATTCATGTAAAAAGTTCTAAAATTATAAAAATTAATTTAATTTATGATATTATTTTGTATGTAATATTTTTGCAATAAAAAATAATTTAATAAATTAATATTAAAATATTTATTATATAATTATGTAAAAATGATATTTAACCTTATTTAATAAATATCAATCAACAAAAATTTCGTATATAAAGTTAAAAACATAGAGATAAAATATTATTTTATAATAAATATATTAAATAATTAGATTTAAATTAATTTATAGTATAAAAATTTCAATTATATAATATAAATATTACTAAAAATATTATTTATTCACAAAATTACTTAAAATTATTTTATTTAATTTCTAAGAAAAAAACTATTTTATAATATTTCAAATTAAAAATAAATAGTATATTTTATATCCGTACTATGCACGGATTCGATTAAATAATAATTGTTAAAAATTTTACTTAGTATTTTTTATTTAATAATATTTAATATATATATATATATATATATATATATATATATATATATATATATATATCATTTTAAAAAATATTTAGTATCATATTAAATATAGTTACATTAAAATTGTGTAAGAAAATTAATTGCATTTTAAATTACATATTAAATCTTTTATTAGATATACTTGTTTTAACTTTGATAAAAGATATGTTTGTTCTTAAAAAGTAATTATAAAATCAATTTATTAGATATAATAAGATCATATTGTTTTATTAGATAAATTTAAAATTTATTAAATAATATTTTGTTAAATTTGATTAAATAAATATTTTGATATGACTATATAAGTTACATGTCATGTCATTACATTGATGTAACTTATTTTTAAGTTACATTAAAGTAACCTTAAAAACTTTTTACTTATTTATTTATAAAAAATAATTATAAGATTAATTTGTTATATATAATTAGATCATCATATCTTATTAGATAAATTTAAAATTTATTAGAAAATATTTTATTAAATTTGATTAAATAAATATTCGGATATCACTATGTAAACTACATGGCATTACATTGATGTGACTTATTATTACTGTAGAAGTTGGATATTTTTTATTGAAATGGTTGATTATCATATATAAATGGGCTACACATAAAATTTATATTCATCACTCATCGATACAGAAACATGCCTTAAAAATTCACCAAAAAAATAAAAAAAGAAACATGCCTTAAAGCAGCAAAAATCCTACATCAAATTGGATATGCGTGAGATTATTTAGATCAGGCCATTGAGGTGCCCTTCGTGTTTTACTCCACGTGTATACCCTTAAATAAAACACAACAAAGCAATTTACATAAACTTTTTATTTAACCGTTAAAGCTAAAACATGGTTATATTTAAATAACCATTTTATTATGGTGAATATAATGGAGTTTTATGGAGATTCTATGTTCTTCCCCAAGTGGTAGGAATACTCGCCCGAATCAATTTAGTTTTATCCTTGTATATATCGTTAATACTTAATAACCTTAGCGAATTAAATATGATAGTTCATTTGATTTCTGGTGCAGTTAATTATTTCATAATCAATCATTTTGAAATATTAAAGGAATATAACATTAAACTATACTTCCTTATTTTAAGAAACATTTAAATTAGCTATACTTTATTATTATTATTTTTAATTATTTTTTATCGATAAATGTTAATTTGTTAGAATTTAGGAGTAAAAGTCCGGTTATTGAACCTTAGAAACCAAATATATTCCCAAATAATCAACATTATTAAACTGAGCAGTTTAGATTATTAAAAAGAGAATTTTAGTATTTTCATGGTTTTTGGTTTTAAAAGAAAGAAAATTAAACTGTTGCAAAAGAGAGATTTAAGTGATAGTAAAAACGACTAGAGATTATGATGCACAAGTACCAATTTCCCCCAATCTTAGTTCTAATGAAGTTCCTTCCACAGTTAATTATTGATTCTCAAACTCAACCAAAGCCTATGATCAAAGTCAAAGGATGCTCTTTGCCTTAAATCAATACTCCAATGATCATGAATATATCAATTTAAGTCAAAGGATATAATCAATTTCAAGGATAATCAATTGAAGATTAACTAATCTAGTGGAGATTACCCAAATAGTTTGATCATGCAATTTGGTGTAAAATATTTTCTACCTAGGTCTACCTAACATACGCAAGTGATCACCATAGTATATTCGATTAAGCATAGGATTGATTAGTTCCCTAATAAACAATAAGAATAAGAAAGAGAATTAATTAACATAAATCACTGAGGAATTCCATTAAGAATAAAGAAAGGGGTACAATTGGACAATTACATCATAACCCCCGGACTAGGGTGATTAACCGCTCCTGATCAAAGCAAAACTATAAAGCCTATAAGAAATTAGCATAGACATACCACAAGGTAGGAAAGATGATCACGAACCATTCTCATGGTATTGTTCATGCTTCCAAACTCTTGAAACCCCCAAAAGTGCTCTCTAATTTGAAAATATGATAAAAAGTACTAAAGATACAATATACAACCCTTATTTATAACTTCCCAAATGTTGTTAGTCAGAAAAAGCGCACTATGACTGTGGTAAAAAAATCATGACGTTGAAGCTCTGGGGCGTCATGGATTGACTATGACACTCATGAGTTGACTATGACCGTGATGGAATTTAACATAGCCATTGTCGGAAGGTTGGCGCTGTTCTAGAGCATAATTATCTTTGTGCCATGGTGGTGCTGCTTATCACGATTGTGATAAATATGTACCACGACCATTATCAAGTGCAAAGTCTTCAAATCTTTATAAAATCATGTGATTTTCAACTCTTTCACTCAATTGAGCGGCTATACTCCCCTAATACTCAAAAAGTGATGGATCATAGACCTAATATATTTATTTAAGGTACCAACAAGAATTAATTTCATTAATTAAAATATAAAAAACAAAAGAAGTACACATATGTAAAATTAAGAATTATACCAAAATTATGAATTTTCTAAAATGCGGGAACTAAAATTTCAGATAAAAAATGAAAAAAATTAAAATCATAGATCAAGAATTAAAGAAAGATCAAAATTGCATTTTAGCAAAATAAAAATAAAAATTAATACATACACCTAACCAACGATGGTGGAGCCTGATACAAGCAAACCCGTGAACTTATTAAAATATGTTTCAAATTCACTTTTGGTTTCAATCACTACTAGAAAACACACTTTCTACTGCACCGAAACAAAGACGGTTCCTCAAGAACAGTCTTAGTATATCAGGCAGTGACATTTTTGTAAATAAATACAACCACTCCACGATGATTTTACGAAAACCGTCTTATAAGGCGGTTATTCTAAGGCGGTTTTGTAAAAACCGTCTTAGAAGGTTTTTGCTTATTTTAATCCCTCTAATCTCTGGCACTCTTGTATTGTCACTCTCTCTCACTGTTCGACTCCCCTCTAGGGTTTGAAGCCGCAACTATAGTTGTTGGTGCTCCCACTCTTCGACTCCCTCTCACTCTTCCTTCATGGCTGCTTTGCTTCTTCTTCTTCTCCTTTGTGTGATAATGGTTCAATCCATGTTTGCATCTTCTTCTTCGTCTTTGTGCCTTCCCGAGCCACCTTCGTTTCACTATAGTCTCCAATCGCAATCTCCAATCTTGATTCCATCAAATCCACCTCTTCAGGTAACTCATTTTTTAGATTTTTGTTAATTTCCATGTGTTGAGGTTGTTTTGTGCTCTGCGTTTGTTTGTCCCTCTCAATGTCCATGTCAACGACCACCGACAACAGTCTTCGTTAGGGTTAAGGCAGTTTTGGAAGTTAAAAGAAACCCTCACACTTGCCGTTATCGCGCTCCCATTTCCATCTCTTCTCCCTCACTCACTCTTCTCTACTTCCGGTTCGTTTTCTCTATGTGTGTCTCTTTTCATTTCCTCTAAGTTTCCTCTTTAGAGATGGTGTTGTGAGTCTCCCAAGGGAATGTGAAAATAAAAAAAGATGAGGGGGTACTATAAGGATGGGTGTGCACTTTTTAGGAAAAGGTTTGGGGTGTGGATGATGCCACTAGGCAGAGGAGCTTTCTTTTCTGACATCTTTTCTTTTTTTGAATTTCACATGAGAGATACTCCTTTTCTATAAACTTCTTATATATATATATATATATATATATATATATATATATATATATATATATATTAAAATCTGCTTAGTGTGAGACATACTCAAGCATTTTTGTGCCTAAACTGATAACTTCAACTATTCTGAGTATTGTTTAAACTTAACCAATTTTATTTTTTTTGTGTTCCGTTCTAGTTCATATGGAAGTTATGGTATAAAAAAGCTGAAATTACTTGTGTGATAGAAAAGCTTTTGACCTCCTTTGTGATGGAGTATGGGAATTGAACTATTCAATATTCATTGAATATAAAACTCATACATTGTGGTAATATTTAATTGCAAAAGGGGTGGCTAGTTTAGGACTCTGAACTAAATGAAAAGAAGAAAGTTGGCTAGAGGAGTACAATAGGGTGATCCCTTTAACAAGAATTCCTGGTGAGTATCCCTTTAACAAGAATATTTACCATTCAACTCAATCCTCAGGTATTTAAAAATTATACTGTGACTGTGTTTTATCAGTAAATATTTTTTTTTTGTTGGAACATTTTCCCTTGAAGCTATTTTAAAGCATTTAAAAGTGGTCATTTTTTTTATCATAAAGATTAAATACTGTATTTTCAGTCCCTGCAAATAGAAAAAAAATTATCTTTTAATTCTCTTTTCTTAGGGCCACATGGAAATAGATTGATTGATCTAATATTTTTTTAATATTTTTATTTTCTTAGCTGTACCTAACCGAGCTTTTTGGTTAACCATTAATTATTAGAATTTTTTTTTATTTATATTTCATATAAATTTCTTATTAGATACATATTCTCGCTAACTACACATTTTTAGTCTCTAAGAAAATACATTTACACTCCATCAAAATCATATCATTCTTTTTTAATGCATATTGAGTAAAAAGAAGCTTTGGCAACATCTTTTTATTTTAGTACAATGCATTTACATCAGAAGGCGATAAACAAAGTAAGATGTAACATTCAAGGGTTACTAGTGTGTTTTTAATGCTTATAAAGTTGAACCACATCCACCAATTCATAAAATGCAACTACATAAATGTAAATATTAGAATCCTTTAGATGAATCAACAATTAAGTGAATATGACATGTAATGACGGGAACAATCATTTTAACAACAATAATAACAACTTAATTAGAAAATTTTAAATTTTAAATTTGAGCATATAAAAGCAAATATACTATTAAGAGTCAAATTTCAAAACACCAATTATCATGAATCATTTTAGGCTTAATTATTATTTTTTTCAAATAATAATAACATGAATAAAGCATAAATAAGGAGAGTTTCCATCATTTTTTTATACTTCTATGTTTAAGAAATCTCTAAACACATTTCAGAGTAACAATACACATATATGAAGATAAAACAGACTTTTCAAACTCAAGTGATTTCTGTGTGCTAAAATGTAATCAAACTGATAAAGGTGGAAGAAGCTATTAAAGTCACTTTTTTTATATCTAAAGTTTTTATTTTCTACCTATGAAAATTAATCCACATTCCTATAAAAGTAAAGGAGCATATCATTTACACTTATAAGTTTATTGTCTTGTTTTTATTTTACTAGAAATTATAGTCAATTAGTAAAAAGAAATTATATAAGTTTTGAACTCAGCTCATAAAATTTCTATTATTTTTTATAATTAGAGACTTACAAAACTTAACTTCCACTAAAAATGTCAAAATTTGGTATGTAATATTTTAACATGTATGAGAAATTTTCAAGGATATCATGTTAAAATCTCTTATTGATGTTGGAAAAATTAAATAATTATAAGTTCTAACACACAACACATTTAATTGTTATTGAGCTTCTTGTTTTGTTAGATACATTTGTGTTTGATGCTTATGTTTTATTCATTGTTCTATTTTAGAAATAAAATGTAATTGAAAATAAAAAGAAAAAAAAGTTTTTATCTTTCAAGTAAAACTTAATTAATGTTGTCTATAGCTTGTACAATGTGTTGATGTTACCTAGATTGTCAGAAAGAAAGAAAATAATGAATGAATTGCTCAATTGTTGAAATATGCTCTCTTATTCTCATATAGTGCAAATATGCTTTCCTAGAAAACCAAATCTCCTTGTAGTCCAGCCAAGTTACAACTTACAACCCAATAAAGTCCTTGGTGATCTTTGCATATGAGGGTAGTTTTATGATTTCAAAATAAATGAAAAGCAAAGTTTATTTGTGAGGGTTTGAGAGATACACTCACCTAGATACACTTGTGTGTTTGAGAGAAATACTTTGATTGTGAAGAATGAGGTGACTTTGATTTTATTTAACTTGTGCCATGCTAGCTAATCTCTTAAGAATTGTTGCAATTGCATCCTTCACATAAACTTGTGTGTGAACACCACATTGTGTGATTGATCAGTTTTCAATATCACTTGTTCATTTTCATTTGAGAAGCTTGCATGGATGGATGCTTTTGGGGAGCAATCATCAATTTTAGAATTATCACACATTTCAATGTTTAGTGGTGTTTTTCTTTTCTTTAGTTTAATTCTAGAGTAGTTAAGTTAGTTTTATATTACTTGAGGATAAGCAAAAATTTATGTTTGGGGGTGTTTTTGATAAATGCCTAGTATACTTATTCATCTTGGCATTTATATTACATTTTCCTAGCTTAAAACATTGTTGGGTTTAATTTCATGCTAACTTTACTAATAATTAGACATATGTTTAGTGTTTTAATTCAATAGGAATTTATTATCATCTTAATGTTTATTATAAGAAAAAAGTAAGAATTGAAGATTTTGGAAGAATCACAATTGGAAGATCAAGCCATATCTTTGGAAGCAAGTTTTCAAAGCCAAGTTTCACTTATTTTGGTACAACCATCTAGAGGCTAAGCGTGGAAAACTTGAGGCCGAACCTAGCACTACTAAGGTGGCATTAATGAGACTAAAACAAACATATAAAAGGCCTAAATGAAAAGGGGTTCGAGGTATTTGGTTGGTTGAGCTATCTAAGGCTTTGGGTGAAGGCTAGGAATCTCTCCCTTACTCTCCATGGCTTCCCTATCAAGTTCTTTCATTTTTTGCATCTTCTTCTTCTTGTTGTAGTTATGTAGTTAGGTTTACCCTTGGTGGGGGTTGATTTAATTGAACTCATTCTTAATTATGTTTACATTCTAGCTATTAATCTATGTTTATTGTTCATTATTAAGTGTTCTCTTCTATTCTTAATGTTTGTCTTGGCTTGATCACCCATTGTTTGATTTTGTGGTTTGAATATGATTCCAAAATATATTTGAATATAGAAATGGAGGAGAAGACCTAATGCATTTTGTTGCTAAAAATATAGCAAATTTTGTTAGTCATGTTTTAACTCTTGTTCTTAAAGCAAGTCACTTGATTAGGCTACACAAGGGATTGATAGTTTAGTTTAAGGACTTAGGCTTTTTTCATCTAAGGAATTGGGGTTTGAGGATTTTATGAGTTGAGAATAATAGTTGAACCTTAAACTATATGAATGACATATGTATGCATGAAAGGATGGTTTGGTGAAGTCAACCACAACACTTTTGTTTATTGTTGTTTAATCCTATTTACCGTATTCCAAGTGTTCGCAAAAATTCTCCCAAATGAATTTCTTGTTCTTTTTCTCTTGAACTTCACATTTATTTAAAATCTTGCTATTTATATTCTCAAAATACATCTATCAAAATGTTTTTTTATAGGCGTAGTTACTTGAACATCTCCAGTTATTGTCACTTAATTTTTCATATTTATTATATATGCTCAAAATTCATAAAATCAAATTCAATGCCCATTCTTGATTTCTTTGGCATTAGGCCATTAAGAAGGGTTTATTCATGGCGTATTTGCATTATAAATGACTATAAATTTTACACAAAGGCATGGAGTGAGGAATGAAAACTTCTAATTATGGTAAATGTGTACAAGGCAAAAATGGTCAATTTGAAGATATTGGGGTATTGATGAATGTTATTGAATTGGATTATATTGGCACACCCATTAAAAATTAGTTATCTTCAAGTGTGATTGGTTTGATAATACTAATTAGAAGCCAAAAGTAGACAATAAGTATGCAGTTGTTCAAGGCAATAAGGAATATATACGATGTATGTCCCATTCATATTTGAACAATAATTTGAGCAAGTTTTTTCCATGTCATATCCTAAGGAACATCACGATTGGCTTTCATTAAGACAAAGGAATGCAGTGAAATCACAAGTAACATTTTTAATAAGCCTGACTAGTGTTATTGGACTCAGCTCGGATCGATCGATTCAACTAGTTAGCTCGGGATCGATCACAAGGCCGGACTGAGCCTCTAACTTGATCAGTTATGTATTTTAACTGGTTTGAACCGATTGGTTTTTAATGAAATCAGTGACTCAAGGGTTACATTTGACTCAACTTTTACATTTTGGTACAAGCTTTATTCTTGTTCACACACGTTTTTTCATATACTGATGCTTCCTTTCCCATGTTGTTTTTCATACGCTTCACGATTTCCTATGTTGTTGTACTCCACAAGCTTTCCACATACTCCACGATACAACTTTACATTTTAAATTAAAATTAATTCAAATTTAGTCAACAACATCACACACACATATTTATTAAAAATATAGTACATTATTATTGACAAACCACTATTAATTGAAATTACAAAATAAAAGATATTATTTAAATAACATCACATTAAGAAGATTGCGGTGTAAGACATTTCATTTTTTATTTTTCTTAAGAAAACATGAACTTTATATCATAGAGACTATATTATTTCTTTTTTTTTTTTAAAAAAAAGAGACTATATTATTTAAGTATTCACCGTATAATTGGTCTATTGTCTTCAAAAGCTAATTCAAGAACATTGTGATATGTAAAGACCAAAAGTTATCACTAACTTATTTATTTCTTTCACACACGTTACCAAGGTCATTATATTATTAAATATTTTTATGACAAGTATAGTAGTTTAATTTATTATATATATATATAGTACTTTTTTTTATAATTTATCACAATTATACATATAAAAGTTTGATTTTTTATGATTTTTAAAGTATGAAAATTTATAAGATAAATTATTTAATTTTTTTAAACAAAGATTGAGTCATGGGAGTCAACTAGTGACTCACTAGCTAGGTTGACCCCTGACCTAGTGACCCAATACGCTGACCAAGTCAATGATTGTTCTATGTTTGATAACTATGAGTCTGATAATGGAGCTCCATAACAAGATGTGCATGAAGTTCATGACCTTCATGTAATGCCATATGTTGATGCATATAATCACGATGATAATTTTGTAGCTATTAGTGGTGACACTGGCGAAGTTAACATGGTTTTACTTAATCAACCTTAGAGCAATAATGAGAATGATTTAAATGACAATGAGATTGACATGTCAACTTAAGACTGACAATAAGAATGATTCAAATGACAATGAGTGAGAGTGATTTCAATGATACAAATTCTACTTTAGTAATATTTCTATTCTATTATATGTCAACATTCTATTATAATTTAATTATTTTTTTGCATATAGATGGAAAATGCTATAGGTAGAGACAGAGATCTTGGTTTGGACAGAGGTTTTCACATGAATTTTCTTGCATCGGATACTTTCATTACCGCATGTTCTTGGACTAAGATCTTGCTAATGAGAAGATATGGATTAGCTAGGAGCTAAGCATGAGTAAGCTTCACAATTTTTTTTATATGGTTTTATCAAGTAATTATTATTTGTTTTCTTATTTTTAGTATTCATTGTTTATTATTATTATTATTATTATGACTATTATTATTATTATTATTATTATTATTATTATTATTATTATTATAGTTGTATGTCTCTAGAAAGTTCTAGTAGAGTTGTCTCAAACATCATCAAAGCCAACTATGATGGTCCCTAGTCTACCTTGACTAAGGTGCTAGAAAAGTACATGTTTTTTTTAATGTACTTAAGGTAACATTGTTTTTAATTTTATTATTTTGTAAGTAGCTGTCGCAACCTACCCTTCGGCGAGAGGGCGACGCGAGGGCTCACGGGTCCGTCTTCCAAGAAAGGAAAATGCGCAGAGTCGCCACCAACGTTTATTTGAGAAAAACGTCGAAAAAACCGGAAAAGGATGTGGCCTACGAACTTTAAGTGTGAAAGGTTCGGGAGTTGTATTTACGCACAGGGAAGGTATTAGCACCCCACACGCCCGTCACAAAGGACGACAACCTTTAATCAAGTGTGCAAATATGACTTTAAATTATTTTATTTTCCCTTTCTTACATTTTTATGTCTTTTTACGCTTTTTGTATTTTTTATCTTTTTTGTGATCGACAAGGGTGTTTCCCTTGCTCTTACGTATTCCTCAATTGTGATAAGGAAATTAGACCTACGTAGTTATTTCAAAAGGGGCGAATCAAGTGATTCTTTTTACTTGGAAGGTGGTCATTTAAGGCGTTGCACCTTAAAATGACCCATTTTACTTGGTGAGAAAGCTAAGGCGTTGGACCTCTAACCATCTCACGAGGTCGACAAAAGCGGGGCTTTTGCTCCTACGTATCCTCCATCGAAGAGGAAATCAGACCTACGTAGTTCTCACGAAGGCAGTAAAGTGATGTGTTGATTTTATGCTTTTGAACGGTCCATGTTAACCGACAAAAGCAAAGAGGACCGTTTAAGACATTGGACCTTAAAACAGTTTTCAGTGCTTTTGAACGGTCCATGTTAACCGACAAAAGCTTGATTTTGTGAGTTGATTTTAGCCTTAGTTTCACTTTGGTTATTAGTCAATTCATTCTAGGAAAATTCCAAAGAAAAACGTCCGATCGATTTTTTTGATTATTTTATTTAAAGATATTTTGATTATTTTATTATTATTTTGATTTTTTTGGTTTAACCGAGGTTACAACGTGAACGATCGGTTAGATTTTGTTTTAACAGTGATTAAACGAGATTACAACGCAAATGATCGGTTGAAATTCATTTTATCATTTATTAGGCGAGAAAACGACTTAAATGATCGGTTAAAGCTCGTTAAAAATGGAAGAAAAGAAATCGAAAGTGAACGAAATAAAGATGAAAGCCAAAAAACAAGAAATGAATTAAAAGTCTCGGATTTGGAAACTTACCCGTTGAAGCACGGAGAACGGATGAAGAACAGAGGAAAACCTTCACGGATTTGCTTACGAAAATATCTCGGAAGCGTTACGGAAGCACCTCAACTTGGTTTTTCTTCACGGAAACAATTTTTTTCACCCAAAATAGCTGAAATGCATAGCCTGGGGGATCAGGGACCCATAGAATAGCCCTCTTTTTCCTTTTTATAGGAAAAAAGGGGAGGAGGTTGCCGCCTAGCTCTCTTCCAGCTCTGAAAAACACTCTGGAAGGTCTATTTCAAAATTTCAAAATTACTATTTGCACCCCCCATTTTGATAAGTTCACCCCCTTCTTTCGTAGTTTATGGAAAAGTTACGGAAGCCTTACGGAAGCTTATAGGACTTGATTTTCTTATTTTTTCTCTTCCTTATCACCCATATTAAGTGAAATATGCTTGTTTTGGGTTATAGGAATTTTACGGAAGCATTACGGGTGTTCCGGAAGCTCCGGAAGCCATTTTTTAACAAAACGGGGGAGGTGGTCGCCACCCAGCTCACCCAGGCAAGCTAGGTTGCTTCTACCTTAAGCAAGAAATTGCTCAGAATTCTCTAGAAGGGCCTAGATTCAAAAATTGCTATTTGCACCCCCATTTTACTAAATACACCCCCCTTACCCTTTCTTTGCTGATTCTTTTTCCGTAACGTTACGGAACTTCACAAATTACGTAACGATACTTTTTTTCTTTCCGTAATGTCACGAAACTTTACAGATTATGCAACCATCCCCTTTTCGGCTTCTGGAATGCTACGGAACTTTACGGATTGTACAATAATGTTTCCTTTTGACTCCCGATATGTCGCGGAACTTCATGGATAGCTTAACGATGGGTGTCAAGTTCCTCGAAGCGGTGAAGCGAAGGTTGTATGACATCAAACAATGGTCCCCGGACGAAATTAGGGTATGACAGTAGCATTACATGGATAAGACCTACTTATTTTGATCATTGGTATATATATTGGCTTCTTAATTATTTTTTTGTTGCATATTATGGGTTTATGCTTAAGCCTTGGCACAACATTTTAATTAATGAGAAATTTTATTGGTACAACAAATTGTACAATTTTACTACTAAGTGAGAGAGAAGAGAGATAACTTTGAGACATAATAAATGATGCACTAAGAAATAGACATAAAAAATTACGTATAAATTGTTGTATGAATATTGTTACAATATCCTTTGTAATTGGTTAAACACAAACCTTTTTTTTCAGATTTGGTGGGTGTAGTACATGCATGATTTTTTTTTTTTTTATTTGTAAGGGAAGTTATCTTACAATTTAGTTTTTTTTTTTTTTTTATAAGTGTGTTGCTTAGAGACACTTGTGCCTTTTTTATATTTCATTTTCAAAGTTGCTTGTTTATATATATAATTTGTTTAAAGTTAATATCTTATTTTCATATAGAAAACATACAAGTGGTTGCCTTAATATGAAACTATTGTAAGAGTTGCTTTTAAATACAAAATGTTATAAGATTGGGAAGAGTACAATGTCCAAGTTATGCATGGGTAAGGACAAGGGTCATTGGATCATTCTTGAAGTGAGGCAAATATTAGAGGCTTATTGGGCTAGAGCTAATTTCAAAGACAACAGTGACACTAGGAAAAAATTGGGCAATTGACAATGGAGCCTTATTGTATACTAGTGGATTTGTTTCTATTGCATTACATCATAAAAGAATGGTGATTAAAATCATATGTTCAACTTATGTTCATTGATTTTAATTATTATATTCATTAACTTGTAATATATATGTAGGTCCATCAACATAATTGAGATCCCACAATATGTGATCTAACCAAATTGTGTGGTTTTTTTTAATTTAAAAATCCCATTTGTTTTGCTTGCCCTTTTATACAATAATGATTCAGGCCTATAAATGCCAATACATTTTAATTAAATTTGCATGTTTTGAATAACCAATACAAAATTTCCAATACCCCATATCATTTGCATACGTGGAAGTTAAGGGACTAAAGCTCCATGTTGCCGAGATTGGAAGTGATCACTCCTTGAACACCCTACACTTACCGGAACATTGTTGATTCATTAAGTTCTTCAAATTTCATTTTTTAGTGATAATTCTGTTGGTGAAGGTCAAAAGGCACTGGTTTTCTTACATGGATTCCCAGAAATATATGGTATACATGGAGGCACCAGATGATTGCTATAGCAAAAGCTGGCTACTGGGCTATTGCCTTTGATTTCAGAGGCTATGGACTTTCTCAGCATCCTGCGGAGCCACAAAAAGCAAACTTACTTGACCTTGTTGATGATGTCGTGGGTTTGTTGGCTTCACTAAGCATTACCAAGGTATGCAACAACATGTGCTATACAATACAATTTGAGTAATATCTATTGTAACGACCCACCTCGTCGCTACGATATTAACACTCTAATATGCAATAATTTCAATTTTTATAAAAAGAACTCCCTTAATTTGCTTATGAAAATAGAAGTAATTTTGTCCCAACCTACATTCGCTAAAACATACACATTTGCTTAGGTGAATATATATATATATATATATATAGGAACAACAACTTAGTACATGTCATCCAAATGATGGAAAATTAAAATCTGTTCATGCATATAAGTAAAATCTGAAGTTTACATCTTTAATTCAACAAAATGACTCATAACCCAACTATGGAGGAGTTGATAAACAAAATACAACTCTCTCCCAAAATAATGCCAACGTTGTCATGTCGGCTCGGCGGATCCTCACGAGAATCTTACTCCTTGCACCCTACTGCTCCCATGAATAATGTTCGCGATCATCACTAGTATCAACCACACAATACAAAATTGCAAGAGTGAGTTCATTATAAAAAGAACCAATACCAATTACAAATAACCACAATTAGCAAGAAACATAGGCAAACATTATCAGCTTACACAACATTCATTATTCGACACTCACATCCAACAATTGTTCATCATCCACATTCAACAATTACTCATCATCCATCCATGGATCCAATCAAGACTGCATAATGATGCATGTACCTGACTCAACTCTCAGATGCAATGTCGTACGTACCAACAACCAAATCCCAGAAAATAGCCTAAGCGTGTCCACACGACACTCTCACTTAGGAAACCATGCAGAGTTCATTGAGACCACCAGATTGTGCACGTAATTGCCCCCCCCATAGGTGATCAGCTTGGGGCCCAAAGGAGTTCCCTACCAGGTGACACGCCCCCTTAGTACAAAGTATACTATGCCACAATTATTTTATTTCCTGTGTCATATGAGGTATGAACGTGGCCAAAAGCAAGTGCCAAAGACCATGGACCAATTAAAGCGCCTAAGCATCCCCTCAGAAATGCTTAGATTCTTTAACCACACTTGTCCCCCACGAATGGGCCATCTGACAAGGTCAGTGCACTTCCCCCGCATGAACATACACTACATACGACGTATGAACGTGGCCAAAAGTAAGTGCCAAAGACCATGGACCAATTAAAGCGCCTAAGCATCCCCTCAGAAATGCTTAGATTCTTTAACCATGCTTGTCCCCCATGAATGGGCCATCCGACAAGGTCAGTGCACTCCACCCCCCACGAACATACACAACATCCAATGTATCGAACATGGGCACCATCAAGTGCAATGACCATGGACAAATTAAAGTGCCTAAGCATCCCCGCAGTGAATGCTTAGATTCTTTAACCACTCTAGTCCCCCATGAATGGGCCGTCCGACAAGGTCAGTGCACCCCCCCATGTATATACACAACATGCACATGCCAATGCATTTCCAACATCAGTCAACATTCCATTTCCATATCATTCTCAACATAGATATCATCTCGTCTCAATGAAGTTATCAACAACAACAACAACATCATTTCATATTCACATAATCATCAACATTAACATCAATCATGTTGACATGGTCTTTATTAACAACGTCATCTCAAATCAATATCATCATAATTATCAATATCACCACATATCAATTAAAATCCTCAATAACGACATCAACAATAAATCGCATTCCGCACATATATATTTCTTTCATGCTTGAGATTCACACTTCCCAGGTCTTCAAACAACCCAAATCAAATAGAGACAACAATTTCATTCATCACAATAAATATATATATATATATCGCATCCCATTCGTCAAAACACAGTTTTTCTTGAAAACCAGCATGCAACATCAATATCAATGTATGGTGTCCCATTAGTTAAAAACATTATTTCTCTTGGAAAACCCGCATGCACATCAAGGAAAATTATATCGTATCCCATTAGTTAAAAAACATCATTTTCTATAAAGGAAAAATCAGCATGCAACAGGGACATGCAGTTATTCTCTTAGCTAAGTTTCCTAACCTTAACTATGGTGTTAAAACGGTAAATTTTATAATAAACTCCCCTCACCTATTGTGAGCTACCCGCGGGTTCCTCGTCACGTCACTTGGAGATTTCTTTTTCATCCCCGTTCGTCGGTTCCATGCAAGCCTCTACCATACCAAAATGAAGGAGACTTAATATGGATTTCAAAAACAAAGCTAATAACAATGCTCTAGATCAAACACCCGTGTCACTACATAAAAGTGGTGAGAGCATTTCGGGTTTTACAAAGGGACATCATTTTGAAATCCGATCACGCCAATGTGACCGAGGTTCAGTGAAGGTAACGAAAATAACACTCATTTCATGAAAAGATAACGTTTACAAAGTCTTTTTGCTCTAGGGTTTTTCAAAGGAAGCATAAAACATGCAATGGTGGTTCCAAAGTCAGAAAAGATGCAAAGACAAGCTAAAACTAACAAGGAACAAGCATAGAATCATGGTTACCTCAAGGAAAACCATGAAGGTTAGACCGGGCTTCGTCCTCAACTGAAACTGTGAGGCAAGTTGGAAGATTCTGCTTCGGTTGAAGGGTTCCTCTCGGTGTGGGGTTCCAACGGAGAAAAATGGCAATTTGTGGTGGCTACTGGTGGCTGTGGGTGATGGAGAAGAAGCTTGGCACATTGGAAATGGTTTTGGAAGAAAGAAGGAGAAGGAAATGGCGTTTTTCCAAAGCTACTTGAACTACAAGGCTCAAAAAGCACAAGTGACTAATGCTCTCAGAAACGGAAACGTTGTGCACACTGCAGACGTCTTCTCAAAGATCCCAATGGTTAGATCATGTACAAGTGTTCTGTGAAGCTCCAGACCCAATTTCGAGAAGATGCAATGATTAACAAAGGTTGGGCAGCATTTTTACCGAGACAACTTCATGTAGCTTCCTTGAGAAGCTTCATTAAGAGGCTTCCTCGTAGCTTCTTTGAGAAGCTTTCTCGAGAGGCTTATTTGAGAAGCTAGATTCTTATCTACCCACTCCCCTCTATGAACTAAATTCACCTCTTTGAAAATAATTACGGATAAAATAACACAACAAAATAATCAAACATCAAATATAATCACTAATATATATATATATATATATATATATATATATATATATATATATATATATATATATATATCAGGGTGTTACATCTATCATACTTAAGAAACTACACGAGTTTCAAGAATTATAGAATAATACATTTCATAGACGATTCTAAAATTAACAAATTTTATCACCAAATTTTCCATTAAAATTTGCCTCAAATATAAGCAGACCCATAGTAAAGAGACCAAGATAGAAAACTAAAATCATGGTTGATTTATATCATATACTTATGTGTTTATATCAAATGCAAAGCGAAAAAACAACACCCTTTTGATTCAAGTGAAAACTTAGGCTAATTGTATGTGCTTGTTGGTAGTTAAGGACTTTGGTGCCTTTCCAGGATATATTGTTACCTCTCTCCATCCAGACAAAGTAGATTCAGTCATAATGTTAGGTGTTCCATTCATGCTTCCAGGTCCCTCTGCTATTGAAAACCTCCCAAAAGGCTCCTACGTTATTAAGTGGCAGGTGTAAATTCTGTCCCATCATTTTCATCTCCCCCTTTGTCAATAATGAACTAATGATTAACTATATTTAGGAGGCTGGGAGGGCAAAAACAGATTTTGTTCGCTTTGATGTTAAGTCAGTTATAAGGAACATCTACACACTCTTCTCTGGAAGTGAGATACCAATAGCAGGTGATAATCAGGAAATCATGGATTTGTATGACCCAACTACTCCCCTACCACCATGGTTCTCCGAGGAAGACCTGACAACCTATGCATCACTATACGAAAAATCTGGCTTCAGATTTGCATTGCAGGTTCCATACAGGTAATCCCAGTACAATACCTCTTCTAGAAATCTAAAAATGTGGAATCTTTTTCCTTGTATTTCAATATTGGCATGTTATTCTCAAGAATTGAAATCTTATTCTAAATAATTGTATACAACTAAGGTTCTTTTATATGAGACATAACATGTCATTTTCCTGAAACCAGGTTTCTTAAGTTGAAGTCTTTTGTTTCAATGCTCTAAAATAGTTTTAGTTTTCTAGTCTAGGGTACTTCAGTAATATTATCATAGCTAATGATCCACAGAGGACTCTTGGAGTGGATAGTGGCATTGCTGGAATTAGTAGTTAAATGCCTATTGGAATCTATAGCAATTTATGTTCAGATTCATGTACATGGCTATTCATGTACCTAGAATATACAATGCATGTACTTGGGAACTATAATCATCATTAATCTCGTTGTAAATACAAAATTGTAATTACTAGATCAACCGAGTAACTCTAGTTATTCAAAAAATTAATTCTCTGCTAGTAATCCTTTAAAACTTTCGCAAGTTGGTATCAAAGCAGGCTTGGCCCTATGATGTCTCTATTCTGCCTCTCAATCCCAAAAAGAGGGAATATGATAGATGACAGTTTCTAAGTAATAGTTTGAATCAATAATGATCATCATTGTGATTAAAGAGAGGCCAGGTCTCATGAATGCCTGCAGTAGGAGGGATAGCTCTGGTTTCTTGAATACCAGGAAGAGATTCTGCATTCCTATCGTTCTATCCTGTTTCTCAATCTCTGTTTTAGCACCCTAATGCATATTATTCATAGATTGCTTGATCTATGAATAAAACATACAATTAACATGACCTATTCACCTTTATATAAAATGCACAATTGCACATAAACAAACATATGTATTCTTTAAATGTAAATTGATCTTACCTCTTATTTGCATTTCGGTTCTCTGATTTTGTTTCTCATGTCCATCCACCACTTTTCTCAATGTCGACATACCATCCACATTTAATTTTCTAGACAACTTTGTGTTTATCTCATTAGCAAGAATAGCTGCAGGATTTTCTAATTCTCCACAATACCCATGACCAGACATGTGCAAACATTCATTCTTCCCCATAACTATAGTTGATCCAATCTCTGATATGTGGTTTAGCAGTTCCATAACACGAGACTCGTTACTAGGGATAACCTAACAATGATATAAAAAGCAAAGAACAGATTTACAACACATTATTAGATAGAAATTTTCATAATTATCTTTTTTCTTCACCCAGAAAAAATTTCAACAACTAACACAACCAAAAGGTCAACCAGAAAAATCAGAAGTTGGTAAAGAATGGATTTAAATTTGAAAGTAAAAATAGTAAATTGCAAGTTCATATATTGGTATTGGTTCATTAGCAAAAGGTTAATGTAGTCCATTGTGCATTTTAGATTATAGCATATTTGAAGGAAATAATCATTTTTTTGCCAGCTTCTTGAGATAGCTTTAAAAAGAATACAATATTTCAAAGAATTTAAGTGTTCCTAAACAAGCCTTCAGCTATACTAGATGTGCTTTAGATAAGTATAATACATGCAAACATATTCAAAATAATTTGTGGAGCACTTATTGGGCACAAGATTACTCTCATTGTGAAAGTGTTTGAAATGCCTGTGCCTGTGCTTGTTCAGTTCACAGTACCTCCTCCCCATGCTCCCGATTCTGCACGCTCACACGCACAATTACAACTACTCTGCCTTGATGTTTGACTCAAACTAAAGACTAATTCTGAGTGATTGCCTATATTTCCTTTTTTTAATATATATTATGCCATAATTTATACTTTAGTTTTTACTTACTAATTACTTGTTTGATCCATACATGAACTTAAATCATATGGAAGCTAAAAAATACATGTCGAAAATCATGCAAGCTTATCTAATTATTTTAATCAAGTGTTACCTTACTTGATTAATAGACAAGAATTGTTATCAAAATCCATTAGTAGTTGCATGCAACACAGCAATGCCTACTGATTCACTTTCCTGTTATCACATTAGGAAACATTACATTGCCAATACAAGAATGTCCCTTGCCTTGTTGCTTGCTAATCCCTGACATCTAAACAGAAATGGAGAATGTAGAGTTCTGCGTGCATTGATTCTGTAGATAATAAATAGGAAGGTCCAAAAAGAAAGCAGGTTCCAGAAAATTGGTGTTCTCTGGCTCTGATTCTGATCCCTACTTTTTTATAGACGAAATGAAATTAAATTTAAACATAAAATAATATGAATAAATAATACATGCATAGACAATGTCAAGAAATTTTATACTATCATCCAATTTTATACTAGAAAGTTTGTTGACTTTTCAGAAGCTAACTAACTAATTTTTTTAAAAATCATACTAAAGATGGTTTTTGATGGGTTGGTAGGATAAATAGGGTTACAATTGACCGGACATGCCTATTAAACTTGATAAATAACTACATAAAAGACACTTTCAACTTACTAGAAAAAATGGTAAAATGTTAAATACTAACTCACCACTACATTTGATGCCAAACTAGCCATAATATCAGAGCTGTATATAGTACTCAAGGTACTTGGAATCATATTCCTAGATATGACTGTAAAAGGGGGGAAACACAAGGAGTTAGTTAAGTAAGAAAAATGAAAAGAAACAAAATCAATTTAAGGAGAAACATATATTTATATAAGTTTTTTACTTTCTCCAAAAGATTGGTTAGTGCCAATGAAGAGCATAGTGACAGGGTAAGAGCTATTCCTCCTACAGGACATGTTTGGAAAATCAGAAAAGGGGAAATAATTTGTTCTCACAACGCGGTAACTTGCAGTAGAGGAGGCCACTCTGGAGGGCTAGGAATAAGACACGTGGCAAACTGGTCCAAATCTGAATGCTCAACGCCGCACTCCTCCTCGAGACACTTGTCCTATTGTCTCCTAACACAAACACAACCACACTTGTTCTCAGCCTTGTCCAATTGGTTCTCCACCAACCTTTGGAGTAGAACCAGCAAGAGACACAAAATGAACGCGGACAGGATGAGTCCAATGTGATCAATTGGTGTGGGAAACAGGATCACGAGGTAAAAATCATCAGAAGCTCTCACAATAGCAGTCTGCTTGGCACTATAAAGTCCTCAGTGTTGTGACACATACACGCAATGCATCCGTTGTCAGTAAAATTACTAGCAATGGAAGCCTCGAGCGCGTGATCATAGTTGCGTGTAAGTGACACTCGGCCACCATGTCCCACAACAAGCTAAGTAAGCATGGAGCTCGTTGTAGAAATTGAAAACCTTCTTTGGGTGCAGTAGGCCAAGGCCATGTATAGCCAAGCTGTCCATGACAATGTCTGGTTGGCTTCCTAGCACGCCTGGTGACTGCACTGGATATGCCAAGGCAGTGTCATAATGTTCCATGCCGGTTGCTGCTGGCTTCACTCCACCCCAATAACCAGCTAGTTCACAAACTATACTTTATCATTGGGTAAGCTACTTCACAAACTATGCTTAATATCAAAGCATTCATAAATAAAAGAAAATGCATCGTATCAAAATTTATTAATAGGATTTAAGGATCTAAGACCATGCTTCGCATTGTGATGTTGCTTTCCTCCATCTACTAGATGGTTCAGACCTGACATTTGCTTATTGTTCTGTAATTTCTTTTGAAATTTAGTATTCTCTTTAATACCAGTTAAGAATGATAAAGTAATGTTAAGATACCTTATTTTCTTCTTTTATATACCTCCAGTATTGTCTTTAAGGATCTAGGACCATACTTCACATTGTGATGCTGCTTTGCTCCATCTACTAGATGCTTCAGACCTAACATTTGCTCATTGTTCTGTAATTTCTTTTGAAATTTAGTATTCTCTTTAAGGAATAGAATGATAAAAGATCGGTCGACCTCTACAAGAGAATTTCCAAAATAGTGAAGCATAAACAATGATAAAAGATCTTGTCCAATTGAGGAAGCGTTTTATCCAACAAATTATTTGTATAAAGAAATCCAACATGTTGTTATTGGGTCATTGGACAAAAAATGTACAGTAAGCACCACATAAAAACACATCGTACACACTACTCAAATAAACGTCAACTGACCATAATAAAAAAATGTAAACAATCCAAATGTCTAGTGTGAAACAAAAATTCCATCTTTCTCATCTACATGTTGCTAAATTCCATGTTTTTAATATGTAGAAAATATGCTGCCCATTTGTTGTGAAGTGTTGTCATGGTCTCTTTGTCTAATGGTGTTGTATTAGAAAACCACTGCAAAATTGAAAATATGAAAACACATGGTTCATAAAACATTGAATTAGACTTTCATACAAAAGTAACAATTAAAAACTATTTGAGCCAACATACCCTATTCCATTCATTCTTCAATCTGCCACTCACTATGCACCACATCCAATGCATGACATAATATCCACACTCATGAAATATGACTCTAAATGCAATATGAAATATATTTACTAAATCTACAATGATGAAGGTAACATATGGCAGTAACTCAAAAACAATTTTGAAGACATAATGACATACCTTTGATTCAATCCATTGAGGTCCAGCTTGATCTCCCTTTCCTTACAAACTATTGGTTAATGTCTTTATTGCACTAGTTTCAAAATACCAGTAACGTATATAATATCAAAAACATTGTGTTTAACCACTATAATTGTTATACACTATTTGACTTTAAATTTACTAAGTAACCTGTTAATTGCACCCTTGATGTTAACATCAGGCTTCTTACGTAGAGAACATAACCAAACAACAATATTGTCCTGTGGACACAAAACAATAAGTTGCCAATGTGCCCTGAAGACAAAAAACATGAGTTACACAATTATAATGTATTTTGTAAACATTGTTCAACATCAAGTGGACTTACTGATTCAGATAAGCTCCTAGGCTCCATTGTGATTCAGATAAACATCGTCAATTTTGTAAGTTTTATATTGTAGGAAACATCAATTATCAGTTAATATATAATTTGAACAACTACTAAACAAAATTAACTTACATGGTCCACAGTTGTAGTATGAATATGTTCAAACATTTGTCACCTAAAATTATCTCGGTTACATCTTCATGTGTGATGAAAAAACCCTTTTTGACATTAGGAATCCCAAATTTTGCCCCATCCCATGGCAACTGAAATGACTTTTGGTAAACATCTAAAAGGTTCTTAACCAATTCTCCCAATGGATCAACTGGAGGCACTGTAGTGTCTATGCTTGTAGATGTAACCCTTTTCGGCATACACATTTGTGAATCCTACATGTTTAATGAAATTTCAATTGCGATAGCTTTCAAGAAAAATGTCGTTGCAATTAATATTGAGAGGGAAAACACTATACCTCATTAGCTACAAGTTTCACAAGATGTGTCGGCCACCTAACGAATTTCCCAATAGCCTGCCTCACAAATTGAATCTCTGATGTCGGAAAAGGGACCTGAGCATCATTGTGGCAAACTTTGACAACACTAACCCTAACCACATCATCTGTATAAGGGACATTGTGTATGGTGCACGCACTGTCATACATTTTTCCCAATGCAACTAGTTTAGTACACTGCTCATGAACTACGTACAAGCCCATAGTGTCGATGTGCACATCAAAAGGCTCTTTAGCTAATGGAATTGTGTCAGCTTTAGCATAACTCCCCTTGGTGCTCACACATGCAACTACCACTTATATATCAAATGGCTCAAGTAGCGGTGAGTGCTGTGATGGAATTTGGGATAACTTTAATTTTATTGCTTGCTTTAACTCTTGTTTAATTAATTCCAAGCTGTGTTTGTTTTCCTCTTCTACTGTCCTCCTCCACGCTTCCTGAAAGTTTTTATTTTCTTACTCTACTTCTTTTCTCAACTATTCCTCAAGTTGCCAATGATTTAAGCCAGTTGTTGTTCACTGATTGATGTACAAGAACTGTTTGAGCTATGAGATGTCTGTCCAAAGTACTACTGGCTAATTGTGACACCAGTTCTTGCCACACGTACACGACCTGGATGCTCTGGCCAGCCAATAGCCGTGTTTAATATGTCATCACAACCATGCGGAACAAAGCTTCCCTAGGTCGTTTTTTCTTCTAAAGAGTCCTGTTAAAAACACAGCATGACATTAAACATATCATAGGTTTTGATTGATGTACTAAGTAAGACTGTGAAACGCGGAGGTAATTACTCACAATTTTGTCTGATATTTCTTGGGCCGCTGTAGAGGTCATCTGCCCATATCGCTTTGTGTGGGCAATCTTCCACTTTACCTGTCTTGAAACCGGTGATGGTGGGTCGAGACTCAATGAAGAATTTTTAGTAAATTCTGCTTGCTATTCTCGTGTCTTGCTTTTTTCGTCCAATAATTTTTTTCCAGTAGATCATAACCCCCACGAGACAGTAAGTGGGGGCAGTCATTGTATTTTTGAATTTCCTAAGCCTTTTTCCGTATTCCCTTACAAATAACCACCAACAATTTTTACAAAATCAGTAAACAAATAAATGATAAGAATTTAAATTTTTTATTTCAAAAGTCCTTAAATATACCTGCCAGATAGGGGTTTGGCAACTTTTTTGCAAATTCTGCCCATGTTGCTACATCAATACCATACTTAACAAAAGGATAATCTTTCTGATGACTGTCATTGTCAGCATAAACATATTTTTTCATTAGGGATGACTTAAATTGCCTCTATCTGGTCGCGACCATTGACATCACCTTCTTTTTAGCCTTGTCACCTTCAGGGATGTCAAATTTTCCCTCCAAATTGAAATTGTTATGTATTAGTTAGTGAATAATAATAATTTAAATGATTTAAACATGTGTCTAATAGTAATGTCAACTTAAATACGCACTTACCAAAATGTCATCCCAAATTAAGTTCTTTAAAGATTCTGGTAGATCATTCCAACTAGAGTAGATAATAGGAATTTTTTCACACGCTACAACCCCCAAATAACTATGATACTTTTCTTTCTAAGGGCCTGATCCTCTCCCAGTGGCAAGATTGACGTTAATCATTGGTCACAACTGATCCAAACCTCGGACAGTCAAACTTCTCAACCAGGTCGATTGTCTAGTCTTCCTAGACGTAGCCTCCAAAGACATATCTGAATGTGGAGGGGATCCTAGGGGTGTTGCCATATTAGTCTGCGTAAGTCGAACAAATTGAGTTAAGACATCGTCATTTATATAAACAACATATAACCACAAAATTCAATATGAAAATACAAAAATGTATTACAATTATGAGAAATGTGGGGGTGTTGCCATATTAGTCTACGTAAGTCAAACAAATTGAGTTAGGAGATCATCATTTATATAAACAACATATAACCACAAAATTCAATATGAAAATACAAAAATGTATTACAATTATGAGATATGTTATATACATTACTTTCTTCATACGCAGTTATGTACGAATGTTCTCCCATAAACCTCCATCATGATCGTTATGATTTGCATGTTCATGACCCTCCTGATGTTCCCCAGTTAAGAAAGGAATTTGTTCATAGAAAGTTGACATCTTGCTGAAATCAAGTGTTGAACCATCAATCCGCTCACCCATAGAAGTTGTTCTCCCTTGTAGAACAACTGACCATCTTGAGTCGCATGGATCTTGGACATAAAACACCTGTCTAGCTTGCTTTGCCATGATGAATGGATCGTCGTTGTAAACAACATTTTCAAGGTCTACCAAAGTAAATCCCATTTTGTCTTTACGTACTCTAGTATTTCCATTAACCCACAAACACTTGAAAACAACCACTCTAAATTCATAGTAATCAAGCTCCCAAATTTCTTCAATCACTCCATAGTAAGGCATGAACGCTTGAACTGGATTGTTATCAGAAACACTACAAAAGTGATTTGAATGACTGTCAACACTGACTCTGCTGTTTTGCACACTACTGTTTGCATCCTGTGACTTTGTTTAGAAAGAATAATGATTGATATCGTATCCCTTCCAAGTTGGAACATTTAGATTTGTTTCTCTAAACCAGCTGATGAAAGTTCTATTATGCTATTGCAACAACGTCATCTTGTTCATTTTTGGATGAGTAGCGGTGACATGGTTTTTGTGAGCATCTATGTATGGGATCACCTCTGCTATGTTGTTCAATACGTATAAATAAGTTTGTGATAACTGTTGGCGTCCAATGGTTACAACATTGAATTCTCGTGTACCCCTACCTTCAATGTTGCAGTCATGACGACTTTCAGGAACCCCAACTAGTTTAGCGATATTAATATACTCTGAAAAAAATTCAATAGCTTCTTTAACAACATATCTTTCAACAATGTTTGCTTCTGGTCGATATTGATTCTTTGTATATCCTTTCAACACCTTCATGTACCGCTTAACAGGATACATCCAACGTAAAAAGATCGGGCCACAGAACCGAATCTCCCGTACAAGGTGAATTCTTAAGTGAATCATGATGTCAAAAAATGACGGCGAAAAACACATCTCCAATTCACAAAGGATGATGGAAGCCTCATTTCAAACCATCCTTTGTCTTGCCCTTAATGTTAAGAAGGGTGTCAATCAAACTATCATAGACATTTTTCTCGACATAAATGACGTCTAGACAATGTCGTACATGTAGATCACACTAGTAAGGAAGATGAAAAAATATTGACATTTTCTTCCAAATGTTATTCCCAAACGCATCCCTTTTTTGTGTCTTACCAAAGATAGTATCGATGTCTTTCACCCGATCATACACTTCGTGTCCACCTAGGGGTTTAGGCACACTTTCAACCTCATTCTGTCCATTAAATGCTTTCTTCAATCGCCGATATGGGTGAAAAGGTTTTAAAAATCTTCGGTGCCTTGTGTATACTGTCTTCTTTCCATGTTTAAGTTGAATGTAACTGGTGTCTTTCTCACAAGTAGGACATGTGTGGTGTCCTTTCACACTATATCTGCTCAAATTCCCATAAGCCGAAAAGTCATTTATGGTGCAAAATATCATTGCATGTAACCTGAACCTTTGTTGAACACTCTGATCATAGACATCAACCCCTTCAACCCATAATTTTCTCAAGTCTTCAATCAAGGGAGTCAGATAGACATCAATATCATTTCCTAGTTGTCTTGGACCTGATATCATCATAGACAACATAATGTATTTTCACTTCATGCACAACCAAGGAGGAAGGTTGTAAATCATTAGAAAAATAGGCCCTGAACTATGGTTGGTGCTCAAGTTTCCGAACAGATTCATTCCGTCTGAAGCAAGAGCAAGCCTTAGGTTTCTGGGATCTTGTCCAAATTCCGGATACAACCAATCAATTTCTCCCATTATGGAGAATCAGCTGGATGTCGGAGGAAACCATTAATTATTCTACCATATGCATGCCATCAAAGGTATTTTGCATCCTCCGCATTAGCAAACAATCTCTTAAACCTTGGTATTATTGGAAGATACCAACAAACCTTTGCTGGACGATTATTTTTTGTGCTTCCATCATCTTTGCATTGGCCATTGTTCAGTTTGTATCATGATACCCCACATGTTGAGCAATTGTGCATTTCCGCAAACTGATTTCTATACAAAATACAGTCATTAGGGCATGCATGAATTTTCTAGTACTCCATACCCACGGGACATAATATTTTCTTTGCCTCGTAGTGACTCTTGGGTAACATGTTGTCCTTAGGAAACATAGTTTTCAACAACACAAGCAAGTCAGTGAAGCTTTTGTCACTCCACCCTAATCTGGCCTTCAAGTTGACCAAACCTAACACCACTGATAACCGAGTGAAGGATGTGCATCCCAAATACAAAGGCATCTTCTAATATGTTTCTAATTTGTCATAATAACTTGCATGAGCTTGCCGAAAACCCTCTTGCCCAAGATCGCGTATCATGTCTTCCATACGATCTGTTGTTTGTGCATCATTGGACTCAGTGTCAGGGGTAGTTGACATTTGTAACAATTCACCATGCTATATCCAATTTGTGTAAGTCGGACTGAAGCCTTCACATATAAGATGTGATCTAATGTCATTCACTGACTAATGTCTCCCATTGACACATTTAACAAAAGGACAAAATATTTTCCACCTAGTGCTGATCCATTTTCTTGCGCAAAATGCAAGAAACTTTCAACCTTGTTCTAATACCCATCACTTATGCGTGGTGCTTTTATCCAATTTCGATCCATGTTTTGTAGTCTGTCATACTGGCTATGTTATCATATATGCATGAATTTTTTTTTCATATAAAGGTAAGGCCCTATCCCATTCAGGAACACGATTTTTTACTTCAATCATTTGTACAAGTTAAGTATGTTATGATCAATTTGATGAAATTTTGACAGCATTTCGCATTGATTTCCAAGTACACAAAATGAAAGTGGTCACATCAGGTGACCACGATCAAGTATGCATCCAGAGAACAAAGCAATATGGAGACCATCGAAATTTCATCAAATCTAACACAACATACTTAACCTATGACTGTGAATGAAGTAAAAAAAAAAGTGTTCCCAAACTATCCAAACAGACAATTCAAGATTCAAAACAATGATTAATCCAAACCGTCCGTATTAATCACTGTAATGAACCTCAAATGGGAAACTACTCATAATGCATACAATTTTAATAATAAACGAAATTCATATATTAAGACAATTCTAAGTAACAATTAAGGGGGATACCAACATACATACCTGTAGTGCGGTGATGGTAGGTTAAAAACTGTATGAATGTATCTTCACTAAAGCAACAACAAGATAACTTCCAATGCCTCTCAAAAAGTATTACCTACAACCAATACATCGCAAAATGTGTAAGTGACAAACATAAGCAATAATTTTGAATACAGTCAAATGTATATATTGTTATCTAAAAAAAGTTATATACGGATTGATAGAGGTTTTAAGGGAGCAAATAAAGAAAGCACGTCTACTTGCTAATCCTGGTTGTTATCCAACTTCTGTTCAACTTCCTCTTGTCCCATTCATAAAGGTCAGCATGGTTATTTTGCACTACACAATGCATATGTAAAAGAACTGAATTTTCCTTTTACGAAAATGGCATGTGATTAAAATGCTAAAATTAATATAAAATTGTGTTATAAATTTGTAATGATTCTGTTCTGGGACTGTAACTTGTATCTACTAGCTTTGGCTTTGCATTTGCTTCAAATTTATGGTCTAGGCTATTAAGCTTGATGTACTTTTCACTTTAACTAGATTTCTTCGCTGTTAAGCTTGACTTAAGTACTCAAGATGCTAGATCAAAGATCTGTATAATAAAGGATTCTACTTTAGCTACTTTTTTTTTGGCCCATGATGTTAGCTAATGATAACCCCTACACAAACCATGTCTTATTATTTGGGCTTGACTGACTTTATATAAATATGTTAGTAGTTGTTGATATTTTATTTTTATTAACTAAGCACGTGACAACATATAACCATTATTTTTATTAACTAATCACTGTTAGATGTTTTCATTTTTCTGCTCTTTACAATGTTATTATGAGCAAGATAGGCAACTGTACATTTTTATATTATGTTCTTTATAATTAATACAATGTATCCTATATAACTTTTAATTGGTTAACCTAATTTGTTTGTAGCTAAGCAAAGAATTGCGTATGGGGCATGTATTTGATGGATGGAAACAGGGGTTGATAAACTTCCCACCCACTTACAAGTATGAAATTAACTGTGATAGATATGTTGGTGAGAGGCCGAAACAAGGGGAAAAAAGAAGATCTCCAGCCTGGTAACTGCAACATAGGGTTACAAACCTATGAATATTAAAATTGGTACATCATATATTATAATAACTATCTTTCCCTAATCTAAACTTTTCATCTGCCAAAAATGAAAAACACTATTGAATAGGCAATGTAAAGTGAAGTACTTTAAATATGAGTAAGATTATGTAGGTGTGATCGTATATTGTGCCTAGGCAAAGGAATAAAACAACTACAATATGGACGTGCAGAAATTAAGCTCTCGGATCATAGACCAGTTAGTTCAGCCTTGTTGGTTGAAGTTGAAGTATTCGACCATCGCAAGCTAAAGAGAGCTCTAAATTTCACTAGGGCAGCAGTACACCTAGAGATCTTCCTTGATGAAGATGGAGAAATATAATCATGTTAGACATTCATCGTAGCACTATCATAACACTATACTAGTAAATATAGTTTTCTGTCTTCTCTTTACAATAATCCAATTCATGACACGCTGTGTAGGATATGCTTTTGGATAGATATATAGAAAAAGACTAACAATCATGATGCATTTCAAATATATGATTTGCCAGACTGTAATTCAATTCATTTCAAAACAATAGTTTGACATTTTTTTCACAAGTAACGACCACTTAATTTATTTGACTCACTATTTCGTGTATAAACTGAGGCTATAAGCTGTAAGTAAAAATGATCATTCTCTTTTATACAGTTAAAAGGAAAAAATAACAATTGACTTTGCTTTCTAGAATTAGCTAAAACTACAGTCGTAACGCTTGCTAACAGGGCGTTGAAGTTTGTGTTTGTATCATGATTTAGCTTGCATGCATGTGTTAACATGGATTTATTCTCTAACAGGGTGTTAAAATCTTGGTTGTCATTGAAGGCATGTTGCAAATGAGAGACAACAAAACTGGTGTACTCTCTTCTAAACTGAGGCTCAAGATATCAAATTCAAGGAGCACTCCTTTAAGGATAACTCTAAGAGCGAAGAATCTATTGTGAGGTGATTAACAGATATATGAAGCATTTTGCCAATCTATTTTGGCATAGGAAGCCATTAAGATAGTTATAATAGTAAACTGTATATAGTCATATAAAAGGAAGGTTTATTTTTACTTTTTTTCTTTTGATACCTAGTAAACAATCATTATTCGATTTTGGCCTCATTAGTCGTGTGTGTCCCATTAATTTTATATTTTTGGACAATAAACAATTGGGGTGGGTGATTTTTCTGTAACAATGCACATGTTCTATGTAAAATAATATTGATTTGAGCATTCATTTTCATGTATTAATGACCTTGGCTGATTTTGGACAACGTGGAGGGCTTGACAAGTGAAAAGCTGACTGGACCAAATCTGAACTCTTTACGTGGATTTGAGGTCATAGACAAGATTAAGTATTTGCTTGAAGAAGAATGTCCTATTACTGTTTCATGTGCTGACATCCTTGCGATGGCTGCACGTCATGTTGTTGAATTGGTAAACACTGCTTTGTCACAGGGGTTAAGTGAATGTAGTTATATTTTTATTTTTATTTTGCTTTACATCAATTTCTATCATTTGTTTTTGAAGAGAGGAGGACAAAGATGGGAAGTCTTGGTTGAAAGGATGGATGCTCTGGAGTGAAGTTTCAGTGGAGCTAACATATTAATTCCTGCTCCAAATTCATCTTTCGAGGTTCTCATACATAATTTTAAGCAACAAGGCCTCGACATAGAAGACTTGGTAACTCTATCAGGTATATTTATTATTTTGACAACATATATATACAACTTTCTAAATTGTTGTTAGTACAACTTTCTAATCAAAATTAGTGTCCCACATCTTCATAAAAAAATAATTAGTGACCCACCTTAATGAATTATTGAAATGAAACTAATTTTTAATTGAAAAATAACACAAACAAAATCTCGATTATAATTGATGAATAACATAAACAATACCTATAAAAACTCTAATTTTGTCCTTATAATTTGTTCAAAGTTCAATCAAATGTTAATATTTTGGGGCTCTGACAAAGGAAGAAGAGATTAAGCACGTACAGTTGTTGCTTGACAAAATACAGGTAGCCATACTATAGGAAGACCAAGATGTCTAAGCTTTAGGCACATGGTATTTGATGCAAAAGAGGAATATGACTATGGTTATGATGACTACAAATGATACACAAGTCTCAAGAGAATCCTGCGGTCCATATGCCCTGTTGAGGGAAGGGACAATAAATCTGCACCCTTGGATTTTCAAACCCCAAAAAGATTTGGCAATCACTACTTCATAAACATTCTTGAAGGGAAAGACTTGTTAGGTTCTGACAATGTTCTTATTAGCCATGACTTACTTGGAAAGATTACAGAGCAGGTGTGGGATTATGCCTCTAATGAAAAAATTTTGTTTGCTTCATTTGCTAAATCTATGATTAGGATGGGAAACATCAATGTTCTTACTGGAAATAAGGGGGAAATTAGGAGGAATTGTAGGTTTGTCAATGCTTAGTTGTTATGTAGTGCATATGGTTTGTAATAATTAACTGATTGAGACCTAATCTTACTACTTGCAATTGAGAATATAGATTAACTATGAAATTAATCACCTAACAAATGGAAGAAGCAAATGTTTATATATTTTGGCAACTATACTAAATAGGCATCAATATCAGGGTCCTAACATGGTTGCTAGAAAGAATGAAGTTCCATTAAATAGTGGTAATCATAATGTCATTCTACACAATTCCCTTATTGCATACCTTTATGTGTTTCACACAATGCAATTTGTGGCTCAAATTAATATTCCATTTATGCTTAATCTGCTGTTGAACTTGCTGGAATTAGTAATGGATGTCTGGCTTAATTGTTGAGTTCTGCCTATAGGTCTGGTTCCCCCAGTATAGAAGATATTGAAGCCTATTCTGCAACAAATACAACAAAATTGGATGAAGCAGAACTTGCTAAATTTGATCCTCACAATATATGTTTGGAGGTACCATTTCAAGTATGATCAATATTTATAAGCACCAATTATGAAGTACTCTTCTATCCTATTAGTTTCATGTCTGGCTTAATCAAATCCACAGACAGCTATGGACAATGTTTTTATGGACATGGACAGATCTAGGTTTTGAGGCTTGGGGGAAGTTGCTCCCCAAGATTTTTATTTTTTAATATGTATAACTACATGCATATAAACTGCATGAATAGATAATAAGAACAATTAGCACATCTACTGCTCATGTTCTAACTAGTTCGTGTGAAATGTAAAGCAGAAAACAAATTAAGAGATGCGAGTGGATCAAGAGACATTGGATTGTTCTAGCTTAACCAATGGTCTTGAATTCGAGTTCAACATATGTTGTTCAATGAGAGTTTTGTTATCCATAATGATGATTCTATCCAACTCAGCTTGCCTCCTATTGAAAATACATTTTGTTCAAGCAATATATTTGTGACATACATTGCAGTTTTCCCCAAAGGTGTGTTTCACAATGAGATTGAGATCATTTTATGATTCCTATCTATAAGCTCAAGTCAAATATCATCTCATAATCCAAATATAGAATAGATAATGAATAAGTCTCTTGCAAAGTATTGGTTCATAGGTGCTGAAGAACTTGTTGGCTTGGAAAAGATAGTTAATTCTTACCTATTAACTTTATTTGTTTATAGTAAATAATTGGGTGAGAATTAAAAGATACTAATTGTTTAGGACAAAAAACAAGTGAATTGAAAGAAAAAGGGAAGGAATTGAAAGGAAGGTAAGGGCAATTGAGGTTATATTATATAGAGACAAGGCAGTGGCAGGAGAGAGCCTGCAGGGTAGGGTGGTCTATTTTTCATTTTTCTTAGTTTAGCCATTTTCTTTTCTTTTTCTTACCTTACAGTTGGGGACCATCCACAACACACTCAATCAATGGCACTAAAATTAAAAAAAAAATAAGTATACATTCTCCCCCATATTGGCATTTCTGTGCTACAACTAGCTAGCCTTAGTTAAGCCCTCACCCATATAAAAATTAATTAACCAATATCATTGCCCCATATATTTTTCTGCTTTGGCAATAAAATAAGGGTGCAAGGGCAAATAGAATGCTTAGTGGCCACTACAGGGGTTCCCCCCTCCCCCCTTTCCCACTCAGAAATCAGAAGCATTGCAGTACACAGAGCATTTAGTTAACACTGGTTTTATTTCATTCCAAACTCTATGAGTTGTATCATACCAACATTATTTGATTATAGTTTTATGACAACAGTCATAAACATTAGTAAAAATGATCACCTAATCCCATTCAAATGCAAGGCAATGATTACACACAGACTTGGATTCTCTCAAGTGAAAATGTGTATCAAGTCTGGATCTATCTGCCCTTTTGAATTAAAGTATCTTATAAATTTAACTAGTTTTAAATCAAGGGTAGATACAAACCTACCAAAAAATAACTAGTTTTAAACCAAGAACTCAGTAACAATATTACAATATATCTGTAAATGAAAAGATTTATAGAAGCTAAGCATAAAACAAACAGGTTTGCTTAATTGAATTAATCTACATTATAAGGGGGTCACAGAAGAGAAAATTGATGCAAAATAGTAGTAAATGCTAACAAATATTGAAACTCATGGAAATCAAGAGATCCCAGAGCTGCATCACATTGCTGTTGAAATATCATTTCAAGACAAAGAGCATATTGTTATGAACCAAGTATCCCAAAAGCTTAAGCTATTATGTGAAGGCACATGAATAGTTTCATACTCTATTAAATCTTTAACGTGCCCTCTCATGAATGGTTTCATACTATATTAAAGCTAGCATGGTGCATTTTAACCACAAACCCCCACGCTCCTCCGCCATGGCCTAGACCACAAACCCCAAACCCCAATGCTCCTTTCGCCACACCCTCAAACCCAATGTCATCAACACACTCACTCTGACCCCAACGGAATTCAACAAAGAAGACATGAATATGCAAGAAAGGGGTTCATACCTTATAATTATGAGAGTAATAAGGTGGAGGAGTTCAGACTTTGACGTCGACGGGGGCACGATGGTCTTGAGAAGACGACGATGATTGCAGGTTCAATACAACGAGGTTAAAAGCTAGGTAAGGCATGAGAGTGTTTCAGAGACTTAAGTGAGAACGACACGTGCAATCACTAACCATACAAAGATGGTTTTCGGGACTAGACCGTTTTTGTATGGTAATAAAAAATTTACAAGTTTTCCATCGAACAATATTCAAAGACGGGTTTGTGCAAATGTCATCGTTTAGTTCCTGTTAATTACGAAAACACCACCGTTGCACTTTCTAAGACGGTTCTTTACAACCGTGACCGTCTTAGAATCGCCGACGTAAAACGATAAATTTTTAGTAGTGCCTATATATAAGAAACAATTATCTAATTCATTAAAACCAATAAATGTAGTTGGATTAGTTAATTTGTCATAAATTTAAGTTTTATTCCAAGACTATCCATGGTTATTTTTTAAAAGATAATTTTTCTACCAATGAATTTGCCTTGTTTTGTTGATAGCTCAATAAATGCACCACTTTTATGGGAAAACGAGTGTAATCATTGGGGGTAAAAAGAAAATTTAAAAATAAAATAATCCTGTGTCTTATAATTAGGACCAAGAAAATGTTACTTTTTGTTTCTTATAGGATTGGAGGTAGTATTTATTTAATTAGTGGTGCTCAAAACTGATGTAAGCTCCCTTGGAGCTTGTAGGCCTAGGATTTTCTTCATCAATGGATTCCTTTGCTTCTTGCAAGATGAATGGAAGCGGAATGGAGAAGAAAGAGAGAGAGGAGATGCCACTTCAAGGAGAAGATGAGTCTAGAAGAAGCTCACCACCATAGGAGGCCATGGATAAGAGCTTGGAGGAAGAAAGAGATGAATGAAGGGAGAGGAAGAAAAGAGAACAAAATTTTGTGCTCTAAAAGAGCTCTAAAATCTGAAGTTTAATTTTCAAATGATCAAAGTTGGAAAAATGCACACACATAGCCTCTATTTATAGCCTAAGTGTAACACAAAATTGAAGGGAAATTTGAATTTCTATTCAAATTTCACTTGAATTTGAAATTGAATTTGTGGAGCCAAACTTTGGAGCCAAAATTTCACTAATTATGATTAGTGAATTTCAGATATGGTTCAGCCCACTAATCCAAGATCAAGTCCAAGATTCTCCACTAAGTGTGCTTAGGTGTCATGAGGCATGTAAAGCATGAAGGACATGCACAAAGTGTGACTATAGGATGTGGCAATGGGGTGTAGCAAGCAAATGCTCACCTCCCCCTCTAAAATTTAATTGGATTGGACTTCTCCCAATTCAATTACATTTATTTCTCAACACACACATCAAATATTCACTTAATGCATGTGAAATTACAAAACTACCCTTAATACAAAAATTAGTCTAGATGCCCTAAAATACAAGGGCTGGAAAATCCTACATTTCTAGGGTACCCTACCTACATTGTGGAGCCCTAAATACAAGGCCCAAAATTAATGAAACCTTAATCTAATATGTAAAAAGATAAGTGGGCTCATACTTTGCCCATGGGCCCAAAATCTACCCTAAGGCTCATGAGAACCCTAGGGCCTTCTCTTTCATCTTTGGCCCAATCTTCTTGGAGTCTTCTATCCAATGTCCTTGGGGGGTAGAATTGCATCATTCCCTCCCCCTTGAAAAGGATTTGACCTCAAATCCAGAGGTTCTTGAATCTCATTGATTCTTTCCTCAACACCTGTAAAAAGAATAAAAACATATGTATTAGTGATGTTGGGTATGTTAGAGTACGGTAAGGACTGAAAACTCCTTTCCTGGACATCTTCCTATAAGAGAATATAGTTCCTCACCAACTCAATGAGTGGTGCTACAAGTATAGAAAAGTATGGGACAAACCTTTTGTAAAAGTTTGTTAAGATATTGAAGTCCCAAATTTCCCTTATACTTGGTGCAGTAGGCCACTCAAGAATGACCTTTATTCTCTTAGGGTCCATGGGAAGCCCTTGATCACTATTTAAAAAGTTAAGGAAAGTAATGGAATAAAACATACCTTTTTCTTTATTTTCATGTTGATTATTCCTACAAAAAATTACGACAAACCTAAGGTGTCCCACATGAGCACCTAGGTTTGCATTGAAACAAAAAATAAGAATAAACCTACCTAATGAGTCCCTATGTACACAAATCATGAAGATGTTGGGTGCATGAGTGATTTTACAAAAGAGTGTTGCACCACTCAACACATTCATCATACCACCTATCATAGGGATTTGGTGCCTAATAATACCTATTTTAGGCACCAACAAAGCACAAGGATTTAAGCTCTTGCGAACCAAACCCTCATCCAACAACTCCTTTACTTGAGGAATAACCTCAAGCTCAAGAGGTATGGTGGTGCTAAGGGATGTTTCCCTTGATAGGAGAAGGTAGAAAGATTGTTTAAGAAGGAGTGCTCTTTTAATATCACCTTTTGTTGCAAAATGATTTTCCTTCTTAACAATCTTCTTGGAGGAATCCTTTTCCACCTTTTCCTTCCCCTTGGCCTTTGAAGACAAGGCATTAATATCCTTCTTTTTCTTTTGTTTTTCTAGTTTTTCTTCCTCATCCCTCTTATCTTTCATAGTTAGTTTATCTTTGGCCACCTGTGAAGGTGTTTGAGGATGCAACACAAATTTAGTGCCAAGATGGGTGAGGGTAATTTCATTAGTTAGGCCATTGTAAATGATCTTCCTATCAAATTGCCATGGCCTTCCTAAAAGAATATGTCCTGCCTCCATGGGAACTATATCACAATTAACTTCATCCTTATATGTCCCAATGGAGAAAGGTACCTTCACTTGTTGGTTAACTATCATTTCCCCTTGCTCATTGAGCCATTGAAGTTTATAAGGTTTTGGGTGGGGAATGATAGTGAGGTTCAACTTGGAAACTAATCTTGTGCTACAATAATTGTAACAAGATCCACTATCCACAATGAGAGAACAAGTTTTATCTAAAATTTTGCATCTTGTATGAAAGATGTTCTCTTTTTGGGATTGAGATAGATCACAAGATTGACCTCCAAGGAGCCTTCTAACCATTAAAAGGTCACCTTCTTTATGGGGGTAGACTTCCTCACTAGACTCGTCACCCCTTACTTCATCTTTACTTCCACTAGAGGAAGGGGAAGAAGTAGTCTCCTCTTGACTACTATTAATGTCTTGACCCCTCATGATCATGGTTTTCTTTGTGGGGCATTGAGAGGCAATGTGACCTCTCCCAAGACATTTGAAGCATTTAATGTTGCTAGTCCTTTCTTGGGAACTAGTCTTAGGGGTGTATTTCTCTATGGTCTTACCCTTATCTTCCTTGGGTTTTGAAGGTGCAGCCCCCAAAATTTCATGAGCTTGCTCCTTCCTTGGATAAGAGTGAGAGCCATAAGATTTTGAAGAAGGCTTTCTTTTAAGTTGTTGCCCCACTCTTATACAAAGTTGTACTAGCTCATCTAGGTCCCTATATGGAAGGAGTTCAACCTTGTCCCTCACTTCTATATTAAGCCCACTAAGGAACCTAGCTATGCTTGTTCTTTCCTCCTCCCTAAGTCCAGCTCTTAAAAAGCGTAGTTCCATTTGTTGTCTATATTCTTCAACACTCATACTCCCTTGTCTAAGCCTTTGGAGCTTGTCCATAAGCTCCCTTTCATAGTAGGAGGGAATGTGCCTCTTCCTATGGGCACTCTTAAGATCATTCCAATACTCCCCATGAATCCTTCGTTCCCTAACAAGGGAAGTCCACTAATAGAGGGCATACCCTTGAAAGCTAAGGGTATGAATGGAAGCGGAATGGAGAAGGAAGAGAGAGAGGAGGCGCCACTTCAAGGAGAAGATGAGTCTAGAAGAAGCTCACCACCATAGGAGGCCATGGATAAGAGCTTGGAGGAAGAATGAGATGAATGAAGGGAGAGGAAGAGAAGAGCACGAAATTTTGTGCTTTAAAAGAGCTCTGAAATCTGAAGTTTAATTTTCAAATGATCAAAGTTGGAAAAATGCACACACGTAGCCTCTATTTATAGCCTAAGTGTCACACAAAATTGGAGGGAAATTTGAATTTCTATTCAAATTTCACTTGAATTTGAAATTGAATTTGTGGAGCCAAACTTTGGAGCCAAAATTTCACTAATTATGATTATTGAATTTCAGATATGGTTCAGCCCACTAATCCAAGATCAAGTCCATGATTCTCCACTAAGTGTGCTTAGGTGTCATGAGGCTGTAAAGCATGAAGGACATGCATAAAGTGTGACTATATGATGTGGCAATGGGGTGTAGCAAGCAAATGCTCACCTCCTCTTCTAAAATTTAATTGGATTGGGCTTCTCCCAATTCAATTAAATTTATTTCTCAACACCCACATCAAATATTCACTTAATGCATGTGAAATTACAAAACTACCCCTAATACAAAAATTAGTCTAGATGCCCTAAAATACAAGGGCTGGAAAATTCTACATTTCTAGGGTACCCTACATACATTATGAAGCCCTAAATACAAGGCCCAAAATTAATGAAACCTTAATCTAATATGTACAAAGATAAGTGGGCTCATACATAGTCCATGGGCCCGAAATCTACCCTAAGGCTCATGAGAACCCTAGGGCCTTCTCTTTCATCTTTGGCCCAATCTTCTTAGAGTCTTCTATCCAATGCCCTTGGGGGGTAGGATTGCATCAAAAACCAAATCAAATCGAGCGTAAAATTGAAAACCGACAGAAAAAACTAAAGACTACAAAAAAATTGATGATCATTGGTTTGGTTTGGTTTTTTTATTTTCCAAACTGAACGGTTTAGTTCGATTCTCGGTTTGACATGTGGAAACCGAATCAAACCAAACCGAACCACAAGAACCCTTAGTTGAATGGCTTTTATTTAAGTTGGATGGTTACTTTTAAGTTGAACAGTTATTATTGAAGTATTATTCAACTTGAAAATAATCATTGTTTTACTTTAAGTTCAGTTGTTGAAACTTTTGTCCATTTGAGCATTAATTGTTGAACTAGTTATTATTCAAATTTTGCCCTATTAATAACAAACTCTTTTAGCATTATATAATACTTACTAGCAGAATTTTCAAACCGCATAAACTGAACTGAACCAAACTATAAAAGATTTGTTTGGTTTGGATTTCATAAATAATTTAAACTGAACCAAACCACACCATACTTAATTTTCTTGTTTAGTTTGGACGAATATGAAACCCAAAACCGGACCAAATCACACCATACTTAATTTTCTTGTTTAGTTTGGACAAATATGAAACCAAAACCGGACCAAACCACACCATAAATACTCCTATATTTCATTACACCTACAATTGATGTATGCTACTATGGCTTTCGAATCATGAAAAGTTTATCTCATTTTTATAATCAAATTAATGAACATTTATTTAAAAGTAAATATTCTACATTTTCATTGATAAGTTTCATAAATACCAACCAGTGTTATAGTCCCAAACTCCAAATTCATAAAATAATATGAAAAGTTTCAGTAACTTGTAATAACCATTCCAAATATTTTTTCATCTGAAAGAAATTCTTAATCTATTGATAAAAATCTTCAATTAATTGTCTCCAATCCTATTAGAAACATTCTTTAAATTAATAGTAAATTACACTTGAACTCCATGAGTTTTTTACTAAATACACATAATATCACTCATTTTTTCTATTACTATACTAACCTCCCTTTATGCTTAAAAACATTAGACTAACACTCTTTCATATGTTACATTAACAACCCCTTATATATTACACTAACACCTTTTTAATGTTTGGAAACATTACACTGTCACATCCTTATATATTACACTAACACTCCCTATAAGGGAAGTTATTGAAATTGTTAAAATAACATGAGGTGTTTGTATAATTTCATGAAACCTCAAGAGTGATTATTGTAAATTACTAATAAATTAAATAAGTTACCTCAACCTTGAATTTTTCAATGAGATCCTCAAAATACCACCTTTTTATAGGCTAGAATGCAATTTTGGTCATTCTATGATGCAATCCTCCCTAGGAAGGGACCAGTCACTAGAGTCATGAGCAAGAGGCTCCAAGAGGATTGGGCTAGAGCTGCTGAAGAAAGTCCTAGGGTTCTGGAGCTTACATCATTCTATATTTTGCAATTCGTAATTTTGATTCCCGACATTTTTAAATAGAGACATTTAGTCCCCCAATTTTAAAAAATCGATAATTTTAATCCCCCTATCCAAATTGAAACATTGATTGTTAAAATATTAACAATGATTTTCTCTGTGAAGCTTCTCTAGCTTGAAGAATTTCAATTGTTGTAGATTCAAATTTGAACATGCAATGGTAAATGTGACACCTTTAGTGACTCCAAAAGTTAATCTACCAAATTAGGTCAACAAAAATGAAAGAACTTACATGTTACTATAACAACAAAAAAAAGTACAATAACATTAGCATAATTTTTTATTCATACTTTAGTGATGTTGATTAGCACCACAATGGAAACCCGCATTCACACTACAATGACGTTCACATCGGCAAGCTTAGTACCAAGGTTGACAAAATCGACATAATCACAATTAATAAGATTCATGAGTTCGTGGTTCAGGGAAGAGGCTTAGTTGTTAAGCTTTGAATAGAGCCTACCGAAGGGGAAAAAAGTTTGAAGCTTCAAAATGTAGTATATGAAATCAAAATCCAAGGAGAGGAAAAATGTGGGATTGAACCATAGCAGGTGGATCTAAGAAAGATGGCTTGAACCAAACTCAACAACAATAAACACCACACCCATTGTTCATACTCCATCCCACAAAACATGAAACCCTTGACTTCCCCTGAGTTTACGGATGAGTTAGATGCAAACAAGATTGGTGGGCTAGATGTCTTTGCAGGAGCTGTGAGAATGAGAGAGTACGATGTAGACTGCAACCAAAATCTGAAGCAACTGCTAGAGCTCTAATTTCTACACGATGACAACAAGGTTTTGAGAGAAAGGTTTTGGAGGGTGTCAATGTGACAAAAAACAAAGGGAAACTTAGCATAGATCTAGTTTTGAAGAGGTCAATGGAGAAGTTGAATTGATTGAGTTAAATTGTCACGTAGAAGTCAACACTAATAACTTAATAGTCAACATTTAAATTTGGACACGGGGACTAAAATAATTGATTTTTGAAAAACTGGAAAACTAAATCTCTCTATTTAAAAATGGAGACCAAAATTAGGAATTATAAGAAATAAGGGGAGACCAAAATTACATTCCAAACCCCCCCTTTTTATACCTCAACTACTCAGATACCTTGGAATACATGATTACTTTTGAACTTCAAATCAGTTGATTAGTTTTTTTTTAAAAAAAAAAATTTAAAAGGCTTAAATATATTTTTGGTCCTTATAAGTTAGCATTTTTCATTTTTGGTCCTTGTAAGTTCATTTTTCTAATTTTAGTCCTTGTAGGTGTGGACATTTTCTATTTTGGTCCTTGTAAGATATTTTGCTCATTTTTGTCCCTGAAAATTTATGTTTTCCAATTTTGGTCCCTGTAAGCATAAAAAACTAGAATCTTACAGGTATGATAATGGGATAAACACAAACTTGTAACATCCCAATTTTCCATGTGTGTGGTAGACAATGTTATTGCTTTGTTGTCTGATTGGGTAGTGTTTTTAGACTATTAATATGGTAGAAAATGAGATATTACCATAGGATACCTCAACATAGTTAAACTTTTAGTTTTTAAGCTAAAGTCTAGCAAGAATAAGGATAATTCAAAGAAATTTCTTTGGTCAACTCATTAATGTCCTAGATGTAAATAATTGGGTTTTAGTCTAGAAATAAAAAATAGAAGCTTAAAAGAAGAAAATTAATATTTAATGTAAGTAAGGTTAGAAATTAAGTGGGGATAATTAAGGTTGATTAATGGTGATCTATATTTCATAGAATTAGATAAATGGTAATTAAGTCAGAAGAGTTTAAAGTGGAGGGCCTTTTCCTAAATAACTATACAACTAGTTTAAAAATACAATTTTAGTTTAATTAGTTGGTGACTAATTAAAGTGTCTAATTATATGATGTAGAATAATTAAAATAAGTTAGAGTTGTAACATCCTAAAAATTACAACGACAGAGAAAACTTTGTGTTGTGTCATTTGTGCTTATATGAATTTAATTTCAGTAATTATATGATTATAATCATGAAATTTTGTGCCATGTATGAATATATGTGTTTATGATTTATTTAGCAGAGCTTGATAGAGAAATAGAAATTATCTGAGCTAGATTTCCATCTGTGAAAGAATTGCACCATGCACCGAGTCACAATGTAATTTGTCCTTGTGTGTGTTGTAACACCCCTATTTTCAATATATATATATATATATATATATATATATATATATATATATATATATATATATATTGATATTTATTAAGTATTTATTTTGAGTTTTTATAATTAATTGAATTAATTAAATATTTTGGGGTGAGATATTGGGTTGAAATTGAGTTTTAATGATTAGTCATGTGGACCAGAAATTAATAGAGTTTCTAAAAATTAAATAAATGAGAGAAAAAGGGTTTTTGATAATTAAAATAAGAGTTTCATAGTATTAGAAAATAAATAGAGTAAAATGATGTTTTAGAAAATAAAGGGATGTTTTAATAGGTTATTTATTTAATAAAAGAGTAAAATAGAGTTCTTTTCTATAAAATAATAAAATAAAGAAAAGTAGGATAAATGATTGGCTCAAAGTACTTAGGCATATAAATACCCCTTTTAATGTCAGAGTAGTTTTTATAAACCTATGTACGTTCTCTTCTCTCTCTTCCTCCCGAATTTGTTCACCCTTCTTCCTCTTTCAAAACCCTCTCTTTTTCCCACAAATAGCCAACTTTATCCCGAAAAAATTATGATCCCTGACTCATTAACCGTTGGTTCATCCTGAAATTTGGGCACCACCTATGGAACACATTTTTACACATTCTCACCGTTGGGATTTGAGAAGTAGTGTCTGTAGAGAGAGATATGCCCCTCTCACAGAGATAGTAAAATTGAGGCTTCAATCCTTTCTCCTTCTCCCTGATGCTTGGAAATTCTAGTAGAGCAACCAAAGAAAATGCTTGAGAAATCTTAAGGAACCACAAGAGATGCTGCTATCACTAACAGACTACACACACGAGCCCACTTAGAGGTAAGGGATGAGTTACTCACGCTTGGGGATTAGAATGAACATGTGTAGGGATCCCTAGAGGATCAATTTTGGGTTGTTTAATGAAATTCAATTCTGTTCTCTTGCTTGTAATCGTGAAATGACTATTTTTGACAAACCAATTGATGTCCCAATGCAAAATTGTTGTGAAATTGATGGGTTCTATTCCTTTGTTTTTGTGCTTTAAAAATTAATCTATGATTATAATGTGTCTTTCTCTTGTTTCTCGTATCTGTAAATTATACATTTGATTGCTTTGTTATCATGAATTGAGTGTGCTTTCAATATATTTGTGTAACGAGATATCTATTTGATGTTAATATATTATTGTTCAATCAATTGCCAACAACCTTTGTATTTTGCTTAATGATGATGATCAAAATTTTTTTATATAATACTCCATGATACCATGTGCATGTGCAGGGTTGCGCTTTACTCTTGAATCAATTGGATAATCATAAATCTATATAAAGAATAGGACAAGGTTTACTAGATTAGCATGAGAATTAGATTGTTGGAAACGTTCTTTGTCATGTTTTGGTCTCATAAGCTTATTATGTGTTAATGATTATAGCATATATGTATATATATGTATATGAATTGTTAAAATAAATTAGGAATTAATAGTTCAAATAATAAAATTAAATTGAAGGAAATTAATATATTAATATTCAATGATAAATACTTTTAATTCATTTTTAGTTTAATTATTTGTTAATTCTTTTTAATGGAAAATACTATAGATCGATTTAATATATACATGTTTTGTGCCATGTAAATATTAATACTATGTGATGTGTATATGATTCATGAGGTTTGATAACATGTTGCTTTGGGATTATAACATTATGATTCAGATTGAGTGTATGTGATAAATTGAGCATGTGTTGAATTGTAAGATACATGTGTATTGAGATGTTGTACGGATTGAGTTATGAGCTATGAACTATACAATCACACAACTGTAAGACCTTTTAATATGTTGCTTTGGGTTTATAACATTGTGATTGAGATTGGGTGTATGTGATAAAATGAGTATGTGTTGAATTGTAAGATATATGTGTATTGAGATGTTGTACGCATTGAGTTGTGAGCTATGAACTATACAATCACACAATTGTAAGACCCTTTAAGGGCAACGAGTTTTATGATGGACACCACAATGGGAACCCAACAAGTCTAATCACTTTGGGACACGACGAGTTAAAATGATTTTGAAAACAATTGAGTAGTTGTGTGTATTGCATAATTCATAGGTAGAGTTTGTGTGTTAAAATTGTTTTTTGGGTTGGACCTAAATCAGGAGGTAGAGGTCTCAATGGACTTTTCAGAGTCTAGGCCTTGAGGTAAATACACTCGATTTGAGTGCTCCTATTAGCATGTGTCGATCCCACATGGTTGGAGCATTCTCGCAAAACAGCGTGACCCTGACTGGTCTCCTTATGATTTCACCTAGTGAGAATGACCTAACTTACCAGTGTGTGGTTTGTCTTGTCATGTACTCTTGAGCGCCCAACAGGGTTTTTCACTGACAAGGTACCACATTGCATCTAGGATTGAGTCTTAGTATATTTATTACATAATTCTTGTGTATTGATCATTATTGATTGACTGAGTGATATTGTGTTTTGATCCTTGAGTATGTGAATGATGTGAAAATGTGTGAGATGTGTTATGTTGAGACGTGATGTTATACGATAAGTGGTGGAATGACGTGAGTTGTGTTTAACTAAGCTGTATTTCAATTATATGATATGTATATCTACATGTTGTCTCGTTTCTCTTTATTATCTAGGAATATGATAACTCACTCCATGTGTGTTGTTTGTGTTTGGATCCTATGATGATCTTGAACCTTGTGTTTGTGGGAGAAGATGGTTAGGTGGATGAATATGGAGAACCTCATGCTAGAGGATGCTAGGATACCATGTTCTGATAGGATGTGACATTGGGGCTTAGGGTTTTATGTTATTTTTACCATGTGCTAGTCTGAGATATGTAGTTGAACATGATTTACTTCTATGTTTGTTATTGGAATTTCAGTTGTAATACCGATACGGTCTTTGTTTGGAGCTAGAACATGTTTTTATATTTTTACCAATAAGTTTTGACTTGGTTAATTGGTAAATGTAAACCTTTTACTCCATTGAGAAGTTTTATATTGAGTTGTGAAGTAAATCTTTTTAAATTACTCTCGCTATTCTATGTTTCCTTCACTATATGTGTGTCGGGCAGAGGGTGTCACATGAGTAGACTCTGTGTAAGGTCCACTCTAAATATAATATCCCAAGGGAGGTTAGTACAATAATCTAGGAAGTTAGCACACTAATCTAGGAAGTTAGCACACTAATCTAGAAGATTAAGATAAGATTTATCAATTTTAGCAAAAGCAATTTTTACCATTTTCAGTTAAGTCTACTTTAGCTATTTTTGGTTAAAAATTCAAAAGGAAAAATACCCATAGATGGTATGGAGTGGCATGCTAAGCATGGCTATCAAATAGTCATTCATGTTGTCAATTTAGTCTTGTCAACTGAAAACTTTAAGCCTTATCTCCAAATTTGGAACCCTTCATTTTCCATTATTGCACGAGTTCATCAAGAGGAGTAGAGTCCATTTCTTCTTCTTCCAAGCTTCATACAAGTGGTCTTGAGGCTTCTTCCCTTAAAGCTTTGGTAAGAGGCTCTTAATCTTCTTGTTTCCTTACCAATTTCGTGTAAGCTCTCATTTTTGGTTTCAAATTCTTTTTTTTTATCTTTTAAAGCTTGAGACATCTAGATTTGAGTTCTTTGTTCATCTGAGTATTTTTGTGTAGCTTCATCAAGGTAAAGGGGGTCTTTCCACTTTTTGAACCCTGATCTTATTATCTTTGGAAGCTAGACTTCATTGCATGTTGTGTTGATGTTCCAAATTCGTAGCTACTGCCTTGGTTGGATCTAAGTGATATGAGGTTTTTTATTGAAATTTTAAGGTTAAAAATGTGTTCATTGAGTGTCAAAACTTAGGGTTAGCCTTAAATTTCACCTGGATCAAAGTTTTCTAGCAAAAGTTATGAACAAAACAAGTTTAAGGATATTTTTATAAGATTAAATCTGTCACAAAATTAACTGGTTTAATGGTTGTATCATTATTTTTCTTAAAGATTTGACTTTAAATATGAGTTTGATAGGTGTGAAAATATAGGGTAGCATGTAAAATTTATGAAAAAGCGATTTCCAGAACGCTTGAAATTTGAAAACGAGTTTAAGAGTAAAACTTAGTGAAATAGGGAAGCATCTTGATACTAGACATTAGATGACTTAATTTGGTAATTCTAAGACAAAATGGATTTAGAATGAAGAAAACCCTAGATAAAGTGTCAAGGAGCCTTGAGAACTTCTCTAGGATCCACTATGAACTTGTAGGCTAAGACAAACAAAATTACTAAACCCATGAGGACCAACTTGTATTAATTCTCTAATTTATAATTTGATGTTATATGTAATGTTTGTGGATTGTATGATCAATGCTGAAATTATTTGAAATTGTTCTCTAATGGTCATGTTCAATGCTAAGATTGATTGTATACATGTCTGATGACTATTGTTATGCTTTAAGTGAATATATTGTCTGGTAGTGTGACTGCTAAGATATGAATGAACGATGAATTTTTATTATTTCTTATGAATGCCTAAGACCGAGAGAGTGAACTCCAACACTTGTATCTGCGAAATGTGATTTATATTTCTGTAATATATTGATATTTACTTGTACATGCTTTGGTTTGAGTCTGGGGGTGTCCAACCCTCGACAAATTGCTTGTTATAAATTTTGGGATATCATAAATATAGTCGTTATGTTGCCGAATTTTTGATAGATTTGTGTGAAAAGTGATTTCTATCACTTGAGGGGCCTAGAATGGTACCCTGAGAGTAGTACATAGGCTTGAGCCTCGTCTCTCTCAGTGTGAGTATGAATGTTTGTTTTGTGTGATTTATGTGGCATGAGGGCCACACACGCAATGAGACAGAAAGATGAAAGAAGACTGAAGGAAGAGTAAGGAACTGTTAGCTTTGTTCCATATATGAGATGACATATTTTGTTGTTAGGTTTCATCTATGAGCTGATGTAGTTTATGGTTAGATTTAATTTATGAGATGGTGAGGTATATGATTATTGTCCATCTGTGAGATGTTGATGTATGTGGTTATGTTCCATCTGTGAGATGGTGAGGTATGTCATTATGTTTCATGTGTGAGATGATGAGGTTTATGTTGAGAAATGAATGATTTACAGGATACACTGAGGTATAATAGGTGGAGAGGTTCGAGGAACCTAGGGGACATAGCGAGTGGTGACTAGTCGACATTTGGTGAAAACAGATAATGAAACTCACAGACCAAGAGGAAGTGAATTGGTTTCTAAATCAAATCAAACTTAAAACAATAAAGTTTAAAAAATTTGTTTTCTAAGGATTGTATCACAAACTATTGATAAACCAATATTTAATCAATCAACCTTAACACAAAAAACCTTTTGTTAAAGTTCTTATTCAAAAATATATTTTCTTTAACCTTCAGTAAATTGATCAAGATTACAATGAGAAAGAAAGATAAGATCAAGAGAGGATGTACACTAATTTTTATACCGATTCACTCTCTATCTCCAGAGAAGCTACTCTAGTTATCTAATCTCATCCGAATTAGATTTTCACTATGCATATAGAATTCTTACAAGCAATCATAATCAATCTCAGTTCCTACCCCAGAAAAAGAGACTAAGGTACCCAACCCAAGGGTCCTTTGTGAATAAGAGCCTAAGAGAAACATATCCTTAGCCCAAACTAGAAAAACCTATTCTAGCATGCCTTTATAAATTCATGCATATGCTAACAACATGTAAAACACACGAAAAAATTGAGTCACAAAGAGACACAACCTGAGCAATCACATGCAAAAACCTTTTTAAACTATTAAAACCAATCTGGCCTTGTCCTGCACTTCATTCCTTTTAAACTGATTTAACTCTTCATGCATAGTTAGCAACCAATACTCATCATACAAAGCTTCATCTATGTTTATTGGTTCAATTTGAGAAACAGAAGCCATGTTATTGTATAAAATCCTGAGTCTAGAGAGAGTAGAAACTCCTTTTGTTATTTCACCAATAATGTTGTCCAAGGAGAGGTCTTTTTGAGTTCTCCATTCCCTTGGGAGGTCTTTAGGTGGTGTGGCAGTGATTTCTTTGCTTTGTTCAATCTCTTCAACTTTGGTTTCATCTTCAAGTGCAATGTCCTTATCCTGAAACCTGGATCTTCATCTTCCAAAGAATTTTCTTGAATAATAGAATTAATTTCATCACACACAACATGTACACATTCTTCCGCACATAAAGTTCTCCTACTAAACACTCTATATGCTTTGCTTTGCAATGAATAACCAAGAAAAATAGCCTCATCGGCTTTTGCATCAAATTTTCCAAGAGATTATTTTCCATTGTTTACAACAAAACATTTACAACCAATGACCTTTAAATGAGATATATTTGGTTTTCTTCCTTTGTAAAGTTCATAAGGAGTTTTCTTTAGCATAGGTCTTATAAGTACCCTTTTAAAAGTATAGCAAATAGTATTCTCAACATCAGCCCAAAAGTACTTTGGTAGCTTAGTTTCATTTAGAAGAGTTCTAGCTCCTTCTTCAAGGGATCTATTTTTCCTTTCCACAACACCATTTTGTTGAAGTGTTCTTGGGACGGAAAAATTGTGGTGAATTCCATTTTCTTCACAAAACTTTTCAAAATACTCATTTTGAAACTCACATCCATGATCATTTCTAATTGAAACAATATTAAGACCTTTCTCATTTTGAATAACTTTGGCCAATTTTCGAAAAGCATCCAAAGCTTCATTTTTGGTTTTCAAAAACAAAGTCCAAGTGAACCTTGAATAATCATCTATAATTACTAAACCATAGTAGTTGCCACTTGAACTCATAGTTCTTGAAGGTCCAAATAAATCTATATGAAGTAGTTCAAGGGGTTTTGAAGTAGAAACAACATTTTTACTTTGAAAAGAATTTTTAACTTGTTTCCCTTTTTTACATGCTTCACACAATTTATTTTTCTCAAACTTGAGTTTCAGAATACCAATTACTAAGTCCTTTTTAACTAGATGATTAAGATGATGCATGTTTATTGTGCAACCCTACGATGTCATAACCAAGAATCATCAATCTTACTTACCAAGCAACTAAGTTCATGAAATGATGCATGTCCATTATTCAACATGTAGATATTACCTATTCTTTTACCTATGTGAACAAGCTTACCAGAAATAGCTTCACTAATGAGACAAAAATTCTTGTTGAATTCAATTTTGAAGCCTTTGTCACATAGTTGACTTATGCTCAAGGGATTGTGCTTAAGTCCATTAACATATAAAACATTTTTTTATTTGTGTCTTGTGCTGATTTCCTATGTTTCCTTCTCCTATAATTCTTCCCTTATCGTTATCTCCAAATGTGACATATTCTCTTTCCTTTGACACAAAGTCAATAAGTCTGGACTTGCCACCTGTCAAGTGCCTACAGTAGCCACTATCCAAGTACAATAGCGAGTCTCTTGCTTTTAGTCACACCTACAAGACAAAATCAATTAGAGAAAGGTGGTACCCAATTGAGGTTGGGTTAATTTACACAATTAAATTTTTAGGAATCCAAACACATTTACCTCTAGGAATGTAAAATCTCCTAACATAGCATTTATAAGATATGTGTCCTATTTTCATGCAATAATGACAAGTCTTTGTTTTAGGCTTAGAATGCACTAGGTTTTTCTTTTTGGAGACTTTGTTTGGGTTCATCTTTTTGGAGGATGCAAACTTGGTTTTCTTAGAAAAGGTAGTTTGCTTGTTATACCCTAAACCAATCTTATTGGTAGTAGGCTTTTGCACACTGAGCAAGTGACTATGATCACTCTTTCCTTTGTTCATTTTTCTACACAAATCTTTAAGATAGGAAAGCTCAGTTTGTAACTTCATACGTTCTTCATAGTGATCCTTTTGAACTTTTCAAACTCAATTTGCAAAGCTTTGTAATAATCCATATTAAGAGAAGTAGATGCACAAACACGACCAGTGGCTTTATAGCTTGAAACAAGTTTTTCATTTTCTTCTCTCAATTTATCTAGCTTACTTTGTGTTGAAGCCAATTTGAGATATGCAATTTTAGATCCTTTCTCAGCTTATTGTTTGAAACAGCAAGCCTTTGCGCTTTTTCATGCATTTCATTAAATGCTTCCAAAACTTTTTCAAATTCAGAATTTACCTCAATTTCTTCAATGGTTGAAGAGTCATCCATTAAATCTATCATCAAGCACACATTCGCAATGTCTTCTTTATTAAAAGAGTTGGAGGATGTGGATGCATTGTCTTCCAAAGCTATGTAGGCCTTTCAATGTTTTTTGTCCTTCTTTCCTTTCTTTTCAACAAGTTGTTTTCTAAGGTAGATAGGACATTCAGATTTGACGTGACCTTGTTTCCCACATTCGAAGCATCTGAAGGTGTTGTTGTTGCTTTCTGTCTTCTTTGAAGGTTTAGAGAATCTTTTGTCTTTTGATCTTTTGAGAAATTTTCTAAACTTCTTCACCATCAAGCTTAAATTCTCTACATCTTGGTCATCTCTAGAGATTTCTTTGTAGTTTTCCTTTGAAGAAATAACATTGAGTGCAATTCCTTTTCTTTTCTTTTCTTTTCTATTTCTTCTGCATGAGATTGTTGAATTAACTCATGTTCATATGCAAGCAATTTTTTGAAGAGAGCTTTCATCGACATTGATGTTAAGTCCTTTGATTCCTTAATCGTTGTGATCTTTGGTTCCCAAGTTCTTGTAAGATAGTTGAGGATTTTGATGTTTAGCTTATCATCTTCAAACATTTTTCCAAGAACAAGAAGGTGATTCACAATATGGCTGAATCTTGTTTGGAGTTCTGAAATGGTTTCTTCATTCTTCATTCATAAAGCTTCATATTCACATACAAGAATGTGTTTTCTTGCTCTTCTTACATCTGCAGTGCTTTCATGAGTGACTTCAAGCATTTTCCATATTTCCTTTGCCCTTTTGCACCTTGTAGTACAAAAGAATTCATTAGAAGATAAACCAGAAGTTAAAATGTTTTTAGCTTTTTGACAATCTTGTAATTTTATTTTCTCATCATCTTTCATCTCATCCCATTCTTTAGGTACCAATTCACCATTTACTTCTTTAGTTGCTATAAATGGTCCTTTTAAAAAAATAGCATTCCATGCACCGGGATCAATTGACTAAATAAAGATTTTCATTCTTTTTTGCCAAAATAAAAAATGTTCTTCCTCAAACAATGGAGGTCAATTGAGAGATGCACCCTCTTTGAAAGTGATTTGTTTAGAGCACATTTTAGAAAAATTGTGATCTTGAGCAACTTTCAAGCTGTAGCTCTGATACAAATTGAAAAAAAGATGATGGAACTCACAACCCAAGAGGGGCGAGGGGTGAATCAGTTTCTAAATCAAATAAAACTTAAAAAACCAAAGTTTTAAAAAAATCTTTTACAAGGATCGTATCACAAACTATTGATAAACCAATATTTAATGAATCACCCTTAACACAAAAAATCTTTTGCTAAAGTTCTTATTCAAAAAGATATTTTCTTTAACCTTCAACAAATTGATCAAGAATACAATGAGAAAGAAAGATAAGATCAAGAGAAGATGTACACCAATTTTTATATCGGTTCACTCTCTATCTCAAGAGAAACTACTCAAGTTATCTAATCCAAACCGAATTAGATTTTCATTATGCATATAGAATTCTTACAAGCTATCACAATCAATCTCAGTTCCTACCCCAGAAAAAGAGACTAAGGTACCCAACCCTAGAGTACTTTGTGAATAAGAGCCTAAGAGAAATCTACCTTTAGCCTAAACTAGAAAAAACTATTCTAGCATGCCTTCAAAAATTCATGCATATGCTAACAACATGTAAAACACACAAAAAATTGAGTCAAGGAGAGACAACCTAATCAATCACATGCAAGAACCTTTGCTTGAGTGAATGAGTGTCTTCTTAATCTCAAGAGAAATTTACAACTCACTTTTTACCATGAGAGCTTCAGAAAAACGAAGTCTAGAAGTTGTAAGTCGCACACACTATTCAAAGCACTTTTTCTTCTCTCGTTTTTCTTTTTTTTTCTTCATTTAAGTGAGAACATAGAGTGGTTATTTATAGAGAAAATAGTTATAATCGCCTGTAATTGATTAAATAGTCAATGTAATAAATTATTTCAAAGAAGTAATTGATTATATTATCATTTCAATTGATTAAAGTGTTCTTCCCAACATCTGGAAAACTTTCAAGAACAATGTAATTGTTTAGATTCTTGATGTAATCGATTAAAGTGTTCTTGATCACTTCTAGGAACACTTTTAAGAATGAAATAATCATTATGATCACCTAGTAATCGATTAAAGTAAAGACTCACAAAAAACCAAACATGGTCTCAACTGAATCGTGTAATCGATTATGGTTAACTAGTAATCGATTAAACTGAAGCAAAAATCTCTCTACAAGCTACAAAAACTTGTGTAATCAATTATGATTAGCTTTGTAATCGATTAAAACAGAGATTTTTATGCACTCAAGAGGTTTCTAACTTTAGAAAAATCTTTCTACCTCTACGTGATGATGCATGATTTACATATGAAAAGATAGAGACTAAGATGCAACAATCAATACAAATGTCACTCAAAGAGTTAGGCATGTAAAAAGACAAAACTTCTTCAAGCTCCAAAGCTTCTTCATGTTGCTCCCCCTATCTCTAACATTTGGTGTACTCAATTAGTGTGGGGAGCTCATAGGCCTCACTTTGCTACTCTTGACGGGATCCGAGACTATACTTTTTGGAGTTGGGAGCTTGGGGATTGGTATGCGTTGTACCCATATGTGGCAATCACTCCCTACTATCATCCATATCGTTGTGTGAGACCATCAATACTTGGGAGGCTTAGTGGCATTGTTAGGCCCTGTTATGTGTCGAGTGTGACAATTAGTTGTGTCCAGTGTGATTATCAATGATGCCAAGTGTAGTAGTTGACTGTATAAAGAGTGATAGTCAGTGGTGTTAAGTGCTATAGTAATTTATGCTAAGTGTGATAGTTATGCGCTTTAGGGCATCAAGAGTGTTGTTTTCCCAGATAGTTATATTTTAGAGTTGGGTGTACCAGGTCTAGATAGTTATATTTGTTACAAATTTACATGTTATACTTACTTTAAGACATTAATGGGTTGTAATTACATTTTATTTTTCGTGTGACATGGTACTATGATACTTTTTATTATGTATGAAAACTATGTTATTTCACCCTTGTATTTAATTATTTTGTTGCAAGGTTCATATTTTTCGATTAATTGTCTCGACTTTCAAGAAATGATTTTAAAGTGCTTTTATACTTTTTAATGATCTTTTGTAATGATAGAAATTATTTACATGAGTTTTACAATGTTTTAATATATATATATATATATATATATATATATATATATATATATATATATATAGATATATATATTTCAAGTTTTGAAGAAGGTATTAATTTATTGACATGAGTTTTAAGAATAAAAAGAATTAACAAGAGTTTTCCAAGTAATGTTTGAACTAGAATCTTGGATATTATAACACATACAAGATCTAAAAATGAGAAAAATATCTTACAGGAATCAAAATTAGAAAAACGTCAATTTACAAGGATTAAAATTACAAAAATAAACTTACAGGAATAAAAATAAAATAAAAAACATTAACTTATAGGAATAAAAATATATTTAAGTGAATTGAAAATAATCTTTTTACACTATACTATATTCAAAGTTGTCGGACACTTCTTATCTTTTCATAATATCTTTTGTAAATGTCAATCTAATTCTTCTTTACACCTCAACATATCCTAAAATCTTATCAAGTGTTCAGTCCCTTCACATGTTCCTTTTGATTTCAAAAATCAAAATGCTTTCTCAAAATTTCTTCAACATTTACTTAAAATTTTCTCCACCACTAACAAGATCAGAGTTATTTTGAATGAATGGACTTCCAAAACATCACGTTAGCCTTTTCTTTTGTAATTAAAACCTTGGCCTAATCTCTTTATTATGAATGCTACCAATATTAAAGTTGAAGAACATGAAAATGAACTTCACTTAGTATGATCTAATTAGCTAGACAGAATATAGCAACATTATTTCTTGTTTTATATAGTATGTTTGTATTTTTTTATCATTAGAATATGGAAAATTTGAATAAGATGATTACTAAATGAAGTAACGCCCCAATGAGGCGGAATTCAACAATATATGACTGTATTGAACTGAGAGGTTGAAGGAGAGTCCACAAAGAAAAATATATGACTATATTGAACTAACATTGCAAGCTTGTTAAAGCCCCTTTTAATGCATCTGGTCGTGTATTTTTGGAGGTATTCCCCACATTTGTTGCTCAGTGGTTTACGATTCCGTGCACGTCTGTCAAAACTTGTTTTGTAGCACTTTCATGATAAATATTGAAGAGTAATATTATGTCTTTTTACTATTCCTCTTAATATTTTATGAAAAGGATGTTAAATGACATAGTAAATTAATAATGTAATATTTTGACATCTTTAAAAGCTTTCAATATTTTGGTTGTCGTCTAATAAGTAAGAAAGATTTAGAATTGTTTAAGAAAACTCTATCCAATTATAAAGAGATAAAATAGAAGTGAAAGTATAAAATAAGTATATAATTGTTAATAAAAAAAGGTAATAATAAAGGACTGCAATAAAATTAAGTTTATACAAAATAAATCTTAAATTATTATAATTTTAACTGTTAATTTTTAACTAATAATTATTAGTATACTTTATTTTTAAAGTCGACTACTCAAGAGTCAACTCCTATAACAGAAAGTGTTGCCTAATTAATTGACACCAAAAATAGTGTTTTCTAATTAGATAAAAACCCTAGGCATCGAACATGCACGATGCCTCTCTTCGTTTAGAGTAGATGGGGAATGGCCACTAGAATTCCATTTTTGTACAATGTTGACGCTAACTATTTTTCTTTTGATGTGATCAACATCTAATAATTATACTTGTTCTTTCCATGCATACAAAAAATGTCTTATACGTGGCTAGATTTCACGCCATGGATTAGTTCCCATTATGTATGCATATGAATAACAATTCAGCCAATGCAAAACAAAAAATCCTTTTAAATAGCAATCTCTTTCGTTATTATTATTTAATTAGAGGAATATATAGTAGGAAAATCACAGAAGAATATATATATATATATATATACACACCAGACATTTGACTTCCTTTTTTAACTTTTGTTTCATGACTTATAAATTAACTTATTTTATTTGTTCAACATTTCTTGTGTTTTGTTAATATATACACAGTAGAAACTATAAAAATTAGTGATGGGAAATGGTAATAAAATAATGATATTTACATAATAATTGGGTATTTTCATCTCTCTTTCCTTTCACTTTCTCTCTATACTCTTCATGCATATTACATTAAATTAGCTATCTCATCTATTCTTCATTGTTTTTCTTCCTATATTTCTGATTAGGTGCATATACCTAATAATAATAATAATAATAATAAATTTTCAATAGTTATATATGGATATACTATTTATATGATGTTGTTATCGAATTTGACAAAATCTTCTTATGATAGTGATCATTTATGAGTTCCTCCACAAACAGTGGTGCGGTGTACCTATAAAGACACTTTGATGCTCGAGTTAATGGTGTAGAGGTATACAACTGTCAGAATATTGGTTGGATTAAGAGTTACTTGGACCTAGAGAACCCTTTTTATAGAGGTAAAATTGGATGATAAGATCTCAATTTTCCTTGTAAGATAATGTAAATAGGGAAAATATAATTCTATCTTATCTTTCCTCTGATAATAAATATTTTTTGGTATTTGGAGATATCTCCATCTTTATGGAAGAAGATAGAGTTTCTCTCTTACCTTAATTAGATCCGCCAAATTCTCTGGATTCTAAGTAGACTACTCGATCAATCGCCAAATATAGAGGCTTATTGAGTCAGAGTAGTACATATGCCCCCAAGCTTTGAAGCTAGCTGTAAAAGGTTTGTGAAAATATTTCTTAGTCCTCATCACTATCAATTACCCTAGTTTGAGTGACATTTGCTCTGGTCTTATAGTAGTGGAATCCGAGAGGGATTCATATCTCCTCTTTAGCCAAGTATTAACTTAGTCTTAAAGGGAAATGAAAGACTAGTTGTCTTTTGTCAAATCCAAGTGGTTGAGTATTTGAAGAGATGTCTTGCCAACAATTGTAATGTTTAGACACATTTAATGCTATTGCACATTTTCGAAAGAGACACGATGCTTATGTCCTTTGTATTTCAAAAATGCTCTCAAGATAGACAAAGGTCGCACCCTTCTCCAATCATCTATTCATGTATTTGAGAAAAAGATCTAACGATCTGAATAGGTGCATCCTTTCATCCCTCGAAAGCTTCCAAAAATCTATAAGAGAGCAAAAGTTTTTTGTTCTCTTACCCTCATTTTTGCTTCCAAGTTTTTTTCCTCCATCAAATACTTTATTTTTCTTCCCTTTTCTGTAGTCATTTTTCTCTGATCATCCTCATTTTCTGTCTAGGTACTTTTTTTTACCCACTTCTCTTCTTCATTATGTCTAGCAAGGGTAGAATGCTTTTGCCAGAGGTCCACCTAATAGGGGACAGTTTTAACGATGATCCTTCCCATCATCACGGCGGCTCCAACACTATGATCGCTTTTCTAATGTCCTTGTTGGTGAAACCATTATTGTTGGTGACGTAGTTTGTCTTAACGCAAGTGTTGCCCCCCCTACTGGTGGTGTCATCGTTGCTGAAGGTGGGCTCAGCCCAATCTCTGGTGTTTGTCCCAACCCTAAGGAGAATGAGGTTGAGTCTCCTCATTCCTCCTTGCAACATCATTGATTTGGACTCGGAAGCTACTGTCGTTCAAGTCATAGTTCGTTATCCATTTGTTCCTCCACCAAAAAAGTCAAAAACAAATAAGAAAGAGTACCCTCCTATAACCTTTCTGAGTTACTCTTGGGTTCATGGAGAATTCGAAAGCTATTCTACCAGTTTCCTGACTTACGAATCGATCACTGATTTCCTTGGTTGAGGATGCTGAATTCTACCACGATGATTGACTAGGAGTAATTTTGGTCGAGTTGTGTCTCACTAATGAGCGCGCCTTTATGCATTCTTACTCTGCCTAGATGCACTTTATGTACATGTACTCCACTTTGTTTTCACATCTTTATCTTTCTATTCCCTTCGATAAGTTTAAAGAGTTGAATGTTGCACCACCTAATTGCATCTGAATGCTTATGGGGTTATTTATGCCTTTAGGGTTTTATGCGACAAGTTTTTCATAACCCTGACTGCCCTTAAATTCCTTCATCCCCACAATGTGAAGTAAAACACAAAGGATGGTAGGATCTTTCTTACCAATTTTCCTGGTAGAGCTGTTATTGGCCTATTCACCACCTTTTATAAAAACTTTAAGCGACATTTCTTTCGAGTTCACCCTAGTGTTGAGTCTATGCCCATTTACTTCACTTAGCAGGGAGCTAATTGTTTCCCTTTTATTGGGCTCCCTCGCCCAACAAAGACATCACAAAAACCGTAGTGTACATGTCTCCTTCCGATCAAGAGGACATGACTATACTCTACAAGTTTCCTAGGACTCTTCACTATATACCTAGGAAGACATGCCCTTCTCCAAAACTTTGTCCATAGATTGGGATCGTGAGTTTTATTTTTTTACTTATGTTTTTCTTTGGTTTCTTTGTTGAATACTGATCTTGCATTTCTTCTTTTTTCAGGGATTATGGCTAAGTTCGACTACCAATCCATTAAGAAGGCCTGAGCCGAGAAGGTCAAGAGGGCCAACACTGATAAAAGCAAGGAAAAATAGCAAGATCATGTAGTGGTGGAAGAAAAGAGGGTGCTTCCTCCCCCTCCTATCAGTTCTGGTGTTAATAAAAGGGCAAATCCATGTCCTTCTCAATAAGAAGATGTTGCGTCTAAGAGGCCAAGGTTGGAGCCTATGTCGATTATTGTTCCTTTCTCCACTGAGAGTCATCCCAAATTTCTTTCCATGAATGAGGGGTTTGTTTCTCTTTGGGGTAAGGACTTCAATCCTCACACCCTCATCCAGTCTTCCCTGCTTAGTCAATCAGATCGCAACATTCTGAGGGAATTTGGCCCTTGAGTCTCAATGGACATGAACTCTATTGCTCGCTTCCAGGCCAGGACTTATAAGATTGTTGAGTTTTGGGATGACGAATTTGAGAAGGCTGATGCTAAGTCCAAGAAGGCTTAAGCTAAACTCGCCAGGGCTGACCAAGCTTTGGTTAAAGCTACTAGGGTGAATGCAACACTACTACAATCAGCTAAGGAATCTTGGAAGCCTCTTGAAAATGCAAAGACTAAGTTAGAAGCAGTTGAGATTGGGATGAGGCTTTGAAGGCCAAGATGACCATGACTGAGGACTCTACCAAACCTCTCCAAGAAGAGGTTGAATGCCTTAATAAGGAGTCTACTCTCTTTAAGCCAAATGCGACGAAGGTTGAGGAGAAATTAAAGAGTGATCTCGACGAGATTGAGGCCGAGATCCTTAAGACTCATGAAGTTGAGTAACTTTGTTTCTTTGGCATGTGTTTAGCCAAATAACTTAGTTATATTTAGTCTATACTTAGTCAAGTAACTTAGCTTCTTTGGTCTTTCTTTAGCCAAATAGCTAAGTTATCTATGGTCTATACTTAGCCAACTATGGTAGTCGGTCAATAGTAAGCCAAATGTGATTTGGTCTTGTCTATGCCCCAAATTGGATCTTTAGTCGGAGAAATCTATCGGTCTACTCAGATCTATTAAACAAATAGTATAATGATAAAGAAACTTTTATTCAATGTAAAATTCGAGTGTGCCTCATTAAAATCTCTCTAACAAAAAATCTCATGGGAAAAAAATTCAAGAGTATGAAAAAGAGTACATCACCACTTATAGGATCAACTGTAATAGAATTTGAGGTGAGAGGCGTTTCAAGTTCTTGGAATCGCTTTGTCGAATAAGTGCTCTAGTTGATAGGATTTGTTTCTGAGTCTTTCCATAACTCTGAAAGGGCATTCCTGGTCTGCAGCAAATTTGTCTTCCTTAGCATCTTTTTGGGCTTCCCCACACTTTCTCTACACCAAGTCACTTGCTTGGATGTTTCTTGGTTTCACCCGACTATTGTATCTTTTCTCAAATTTTCTTTGGTATGTCTCGGCTCTTAAGTGTACCTCTTTAATAGTTTCTTCAGCCAAGTCGAGTGCTTGATTGAGGATTGATAAACATCAAATTTATCAAATTTTCATATTTATTTTGAGACATTTATTTGACATTTTAGTTAACTTTAGGCATTGTTTTGAATCAAATTAGCTTTAAACTCAGTTTTTACTTTGTCTTAGGTAGAATTTTATGTTCTAGTTGTTTTTAATGAACTTTTTTGATAGTGTTTTTTTATTTAGAAAAATAGGTTATATTCCCAGAAGCTCGCTCAAGTGTCAGCAAATAGATAACAAAACTCAAAATTCGAATTGGCTCGCTTAAGCGAAAAATCTCTCACTTAAGCACCAGAACTCCAAAGGCCAAAAATCAGCAGAAAGTTTTGAAACGAGAAATTGCAAAAATTGAAAGTAAAAGTTAGGAAAATCAAGAGAGATATTTTTCAAGGATAAACCAGCTAAAGAAGAAGATAATTACTCTAATTAATTAGAGCTATTATTTGTTTGTAACTTCTTGTGATCATCTCCTTAATTAAACCTAGCTTCAATTCTATAAATAGGAGGCTAGACATTCATTGTAATGTCGTAAAAGCCCCGAACAGTTCTTGAATTATATTATAAACTTCCACCTACTAGACACGCCCCCCCCATTATTCCATTAGACACTCTAGGTTTCATTGTATTATTTTTATGAGTGCAATTCCTTCTTCCAAGGAGAGGAAAGGATGGACCTTGTTTCACTTTTATTCTATCAATTCAATACTTCATCTTGAGTTCTTTACTTGTTTCCATACTTAACGTTTTTATTTGATTGGCCATCTTATAAATGAATTCAGAAATTGACTTGCGCTTTGGCAAGCCTTGTTGAAACCCGACCATGAATCAAGTACTTAGTTGGGATTATCTTTAGGGATAGAATAATCTTGGTTAAGCCTCGCTAATTCTCGACCATTAATGTTGATTGTTTGTGTATATATGTCCAAGGGATTAGGTATCAGACAAATAGTTTAGAATTTGCAACCATGCAGGAGATGAAGTAGAATACATTAGTGAATTAGGGATGAGTAAGAAAGATGAGTAGTGAATTGTGAAGTTATTGTGGATCTAGCGAATTCCAAGTCAAAACCTAGAGATTCATTTATCAAGATCGACGTCACCATCCAAGTCTAGTATTTCTATCTTTACTTAATTATTTTATTGTCATTTAATTTTTGTTGCAATTTATTTTATATTATTTATTTTGTGACAATCACAAATAAAAAATACAAAAATCTAGTTCTTAGTTAAATAATTACATAGAATCTCTCTTTTATTTCTTTGGGAGATGACCTGGACGATAATTTAGTTACTACATCATGATTGAGTTACATTGGACCTATAAGTTGAATCTAACGTGAAATAAAACCTAACAAGTTTTTGGCGCCATTGCTGCGGAATAAATGAATTTTTATTTTTATTTGATTAAGAACTTGCAAATAGTTATAAATAATTATAGATAGATTTTATTAGGTGTAGACAGATTAGTAGATTATAATTAGAGTAAATAGAGTATGTGTATATATCTATTAGATTTAATTAGGTGTACATATCTTTTAAATTATATTTAGGTAGTTAGTTATAGATTAGATTTTATTAGATTGTAAATATCTCTTATCTAGTTAGTAAAAATTTTGAAATTGAAAATTTTAATTCAATTTTATCTTATAAATATATTATCTAATTGATTGTAATTTTCAGATTTTTTTGTATTTAGTAAAATATCTTTTGCGATTATCTTGTAAATATTTTTTAACATTTAATTTTTCCTTCCCTAATTACTCATAATTTTTTTAATAACATGTAAATATCTTTAATTTTAATATATTTCTTTTCCTTTTATTTTCAAATTCTCTTGTATATATATTAGATTCATATCTTTTATATTTTTCTGTTTTTAATATGTATTTACCAACTAATATAATTTAGAATATTGGAGTAGCTATCTTTAATTTTGATTTTTAGATTTTATAAAATTTCAAAAATAATATATATATATATATATATATATATATATATATATATATATATATATATATATCTTTTTCTGTTTTTATCTATAAGTATATATATCTTAGATTATCTAATTTGAGTAGTTTCATTTTCATATTTTATATATCTTCTATTTTTTGTTATCTTTTTCCTTAATTAAAATGCTAATTATTCCTTAAATAAATCTCTATAGAATTATCATTTTAATTTTCAGATTATATCTCTTATATATATATATTTTAAAATTTTAATTAAAAATATATCTTTATTTTCTGAATTTTATTTTTTAGTACTCAGGATATTTATCTTTTATTTTCAGATTTTAATATTTTCCTTTTTTAGTTAATTTTTTAAAAATTTAATAATATTTTTATATCTTTTATTTTCTATTTAAACTAATTAAACTGATCACTCTAGTCACACATATTCCAAATTCTTATTTTATGCTTACATGTTAGGTACAAGAAGCAAAACAACTGTTCTAATTGCTTTTGATCCCGAAATCAAAAACATTTTTCAAAAACTAAAGACAGAAGCTTCGCGTGCTAAGAAACAACTGTTTGAAGAAGCATCCTCTTCAAGCTCATCAACCAAAGCAAGCAAAATAGACAATGAAGGAACGACAAAAGTAGAGCAAATCATGGCGGAATTAGCAATCAGCCAAGGAACCAACCTGAGCTAACCCATTAGATCACCAAACTCCAGGGACAACTAAATCAATTTCCCATCATTGGTCCACAACAACCTCAACCACAACCAATTCATGGGAGCAATCACCAAGGACCCCATGCTCATATCAAGATTTTTACAATTATGCATATTAATAAGGTTGCCAGGTATTAATGATGAACATATTAAACTTACTCTTTCCCTTCTCTTTGGGGGCAAGTGCAGATGATTGGCTCAACTCGCACCCACATCATTCACTAACCACATGGGAGGAAGTCAAAGACAAATTCCTCAATCACTTCTTCCTCGAGTCTAGAGTTGAAGCTATCAAGGAGCACATCGTTAACTTCAAACAAGCTCCAACCGAATCATTATTTGACGCATGGGAGTGATACAAAGCCCTTCTAAGGAATTTCCCTTGTTATGGATACAACCAATTCATGCAAATTTCAAAGTTCATGAAAGGAATCAACAATGATTGTAGGAGGATGATCAATGCATCGGTCGGAGGAAACTACCTCAATAAAACCACCATTCAAGTGAAGACCATAATTGAAGATTTGAACCGCAACAACTCCAAGGGGCCATCTCAAAGAAACCCCAACAAGCGTTCATGTGTGAAGAATGCGAAGGAGGCCATCAAACATCAAAATGCATCGAGGTACCAATGGAGGAGGTTAACTACATGGGAGGATAACAACGGTTGTACAATAACTTCCAACAAAGAGGTTTCCAAATCATACATGGAAACTACAACCAAGTAGGAGACAACAAACCACAACAAAGTACAAATTTATGGGACTGCACTGCAAAGTCAAACGAAGCCTTGACAAAACTCACCGAAGTGGTCATCACCAACCACAAAAACACCGAATTCGCGAACAAAAGCCTACAGACTCAAATAGGGAAATTGACCATAAAATTGCAAACCTCTTCAATTGGCTTTTCCACAACCACTGAGGAGAACCCAAAGGGCCATTGTAAAGCTATTATCTCCACCATAGAGTTTGACATGAGAGGTGAAGAAGAAGAAGAGGTAGAAGAAAGCACCATGCTAGAGGAAGAGATGAAAGCACAAGCCAACCTTTCAACCCAAGGTATGCAATCCTCACTTAATCCTCCATTGTTTGATTTTAGCAAGCTAAGTATCCATAAGCAAGGAGATGATGATAAGATGGTCAATTTGAGAAATACATGGACATGCTAAGAAGCAAGAAGGAGGAACCACCTTTTAAAAAACTCACATGGGACATGCTACATCAAGTAAGACCCACAAGACATTCGGAGGACAAGGGATGTTTTACCATCCTCATAACATTTGAGAAATCTCTCTATCGATGATGCACTAGTTGACTTAGGCACGAGTCGCAACCTGAAGCCTCATTCTTTCTTAGAGAAGATTGGTAGCCTTAACCTAAAGCCCACCAACATGACTTTGTAATTTGTCGATGGTTCTAAAAAGAAAGCACTATGGAAAGCGATAAACGTGACAATAAAGGTAAATCATTTAACATTTATAACTAATTTTTTTTGTCATGGATATAGAAGAGGGCCAGCAAGTTTCAATCATTCTAGGAAGATCCTTCAAGAGAATCGCTTATGTAACCGCCGATGTTCATAAAGGAGTCTACACACTTAGAGAGGGCAAGAAACAAATGTTCTACTACATTCAAGGAATTGATGATTTTCCAAACGAATTGGCACACCCACAACACCATCATAAAACACCTTGACAACCCACATGCCATACGTCAAGCTATTCATGTTAAAGAAGCGCTTACTAGGAGGCAACCAAACATTCTAACTTTAACTTTTTCCTTTTGCATTTTAAATTCTTAGGATAGTTTAAATTTAAATTTAATGCTTTTAATTCTTATTATAGGTTTTAATTTTAAGTTTGGAGTGAAAAATAATAAAATAAAAGGTTTTCTTAAAAAATTAAATTAGAAAATTGAAAAGAAAAACATAAAAATAGCATGGGAGGTAGAATTCTGAGCCTCCTAGCACTTAAGCGCTCAAGCATTGGCTATCTCACTTAAACAAGACATAGCTCGCTTAAGCAAACCCTTGATAGAAAGGAACCTTAGTTCCAGGGGCTATCTCGCTTAAGCAAGCTATCTAGAGCTTAAGCGAGACAGACAGGGTCCAAACTCAAAAATCTTTAAATTAAAGCCCTCACACTCTCTCATTCTCACCCTAATTCGACCCTAAGCCCCAAATATTTAGTAGCCACACTCTTTACCACCTATGTCTCTATTATCTCTCAATTTCTAAACCCTCATTCTCATACTCCAAACTTCACATCTCATTACTTTGTTTTTCACTACACATTCATCATTATCAAGTAAGTTCTTCCTTTCATTCTTGTTTATTTACTATATATCCTATTCTTCTTCTTGATTCTTCGATTTTTTTTTGTTGTTTGAGAACCACCATTGAAGAAGGTTCATGAGCCAATCAAGGTTTTGCAAAACCCCAATTTGATTGAAAACTTGTTTTAGAAAGGGGATAATGCATGATTGGTCTCATAAACCCTTCATTTAAAGGTCTCATTGCTTAAGCTACCATATAAGAGAAGTTTCATTGGCATTCATTCCATTTAAGATTGGAAAAAATTGTTCTAGAAACGTGATCCCCGCTCAAGTGAGGGAGGGCTTGTTTAAGCGAGCCCAAGGTAGTGGCTCTATTTCAAATTTAATTGCCTTGCGTAAGCAAGAGATGCCCAATAATTGTCATATTGTGCCTTTTTAATTTGATTCTAATGATTTTCTGTCCTTTTTGGCTTCTTATTTTGATTATTATTTTTGGCGTGAATTCTATGCCAACACCTATCATGAGGTTGGGGATGGTGAAGAATTTCCAAGGTTTAGCACTATGCGAGGTATCTATGTCCCTTATGACGTTGATGCCATTGATGCATATCTACAAGCTGTCGTTCAACCCGAGGAAGATAAAGATGAGGAGTACCAAACTTGGCTCCTACACCACCATCATAAGATGAAGTAGAACTCAAGCTTTGCAAGCCTGATCGAGGGTTTGAGATAAGAACCCATAATGGTGTGGAGATCCCTCACCTTATCATTCAATCACATTTGAGGAGTCTCCCGAGGGTTTGGATGACATTTTACTTCACCAACATTAGCCCAACCCTCCATGTATCCGATCTTCATTTAGACAATGCCTACACCATCTTTTCTATTCTTGACGAAGTCCCTATCAATGTTGGAAAGATTATCTCTAAAAAGATGGAACAATTTGTGCTCTCTCAAAACCCAAGGAACCCATAGAGGAAGGGAGTTCTAGGATTTCCTTCTTTGATCATAGGCCTCTACTGAGCCCATGGAGTCAAGGTAGATCCATACTTCATACCACCCTATAAGTCCATCTGTTCGCCTATCAGTTGGAACTACATTGTTACCAACTATGGAGTAGATATTCATAACACTGACCCTAATATGGAGGAAGTGGCAAGGGAAAAAGAAGAAATGAAACAACAACAACAGGCACAACAAGCCCCAATGAGCTATGAAGCATAGATGCACAACATGAAGGCGGACATAGCCACCGACAACTTCACTATTGACATGGTGATGGATTCTCTCCACGACTTCTCCCTACGGATTCTCTTTTATTTCTTTTAATTTTTTTTGTTTTGATTTTTAATTGTTTGTTTTCTTTATTTTTGTTTTTTTAAGTAGAATAGTTTAGGAAGTTTGTTTTAGGTTTTAGGAAACATGTGACTTAGGAACATCACCCTTTTCTTATCGCAAACCCCACATGAGTTAAACAAAAAATATATTTAAATAAAAAAATTTGTGTGCTTAAATCATTCTTTGTGTGGATGAACTCATATGCTAATTGTAAAAACCATTGAATTGCTTGAACGAATTGAAATCAAAAGATGCAACTTGTAGACCTAGCCCGGTGAATGAATGGACCTTATATTGATACACATATTGAGAGCACTCTTCTCATAGTAGACTTTGATTGAATCTCTTGTATATTGACTTCAATTGTATGCGTTGAAGTGATCAAGTCCATGTTTGCCTGTTTAGCCTAGAGCCAAAAAGCTAACCCTATATTGTTAATCCCTTGCACCATACTTTGAGCATACATTGATTTATTCTTTTCTAATCCCTTGCACCATACTTTGAGCATACATTGATTTATTCTTTTCTAATCCCTTAAACTTGAAAATATAAGTTATACCCGCTACTACCTTTAACTTAGAGGTAGGAGAGCAAAGGTCTAGGAATTGGAAAAGTCCTTAAGTTTGGAGTGGCAAAAATTACTACTCAAGGGAACAATGTAAGGGTACCTAGGAGCTATCGTGTGAACAAAGAGAAGTCCTCATTCTCTCTTGAAAATTTGAAAAAGAAAAATGTGAAAAATATAGAAAAATAAAAAAGAGTACCAAAGTAAAGAAAAAAAAATCAAAAGTTGAGGACAAGTAAAGTATGAATCTAATTGAAAAATTAGGGGTAGCAAGGAATGGTAGGAAGTGAATGAAAATCCAATGAATAGACTAAATGATATCCTTCCTTTGAGTTACCTTTGAATATCTAGGAAAACCAATACCAATTTTCCTTGTTAGCTAGACCCCATTACAAGCCAAGACAGTCCTTAGTGATCTTTGCATGCATTTGATGTGTTGATTAACTTGAGATGAAAGTCAAAGTTGAATTGTGGCGTCTTAAGTTTTGAATTGAGTAAAACACTTACCGAAAGCTAAGTCAAAAGCTTAAGAGTGAAACACTTATTGTGAGGACAAGTTGTTATGCCATTAAATTTGATTGCCATTCTTGTTGCATATTTCTAACCTTGCACTTGATTTGGTGGAGCTAAAATGTTGAATGTGGGCACCATACTTAGTTGATTGAAGCACATGAACAAAAAAAATATTGAATAAAGAGACAAGAAGAGTGTGTATGTAACTTGTCATTGTGTATCCTTAGTCTTTAGTTTTAATTTGTCTTTTGTTTTTGAGTCCTAGTTCAATTTTGTTTTTGAGTCTTAGTTTAATTTTGTTTTTGAGTCCTTACTTTCTTTTAAGTAGTTTTTATTGTTTTAGTAGTTTTAGTTAGTCTTGCTTGAGGACAAGCAAGGTTCTAAGTTTGGAGTGTTGATAAACGTCAAAATTACCGAATTTTCATATACATTTTGTGACGTTTATTTGGTATTTTAGTTAACTTTAGGTCTTGTTTTAAATCAAATTAGCTTTAAATTTGGTATTTACTTTTTCTTAGGTAGAATTTTATGTTTTAGTTATTTTTAATGAATTTTTGATAGTTTTCTAGCAAAAACAAGTCATTCTCCTAGAAGCTCACTCATGCGCCAGCAAACATAGAAAAAAACTCAAAATTTGAATTGGCTCGTTGAAGCGAGCAATATCTCGCTTAAGCGTCAGAGCTCCAAAGGCCCAAAATCAGCAGCAAGTTCTAGAAGGAGAAATTGCGAAAATTGAAGATAAAAGCTAGGAAAATCAAGAGCAAGATATCTTTCAAGTATAAATCAGTTGAAGAAGAAGATAATTACTTGAATTAATTAGAGATATTATTTGTTAGTAATTTCTTGTGATTACCTCCTTAATTAGACCTGGCTATAATTTTATAAATATGAGGTTAGGCATTCATTGAAATGACATAGAAGTCCTAAGCAGTTCTCAGAACTATATTTTAGACTTCCACCTAGTAGACACCTCCATTATTCCATTAGATACTCTAGGTTTCATTGTATTATTTTTATAAGTGCAATTCCTTCCACCTAGGAGAGGAAAGGATGAACCTTGTTTCGCTTTTATTCTATCAATTCAATACGTCATCTAGAGTTCTTAATTTGTTTTCGTACTTAATGTTTTTATTTGATTGACCATCTTATAGATGAATTCAGGAGTTGACTTGCTCTTTGGCAAGCCTTGTTGAAACCTGGACATGAATCAAGTACTTAATTGGGATTATCTCTAGGGATAGAAAAATCTTGGTTAAGCCTCACTAATTCTCGACCATTAATGCTGATTGTTTGTGTCGGTATGTCCTAGGGATTGAGTATTAGGCAAGTAGTTTAGAATCTATGACCATGCGGGAGCTGGGATAGGATACATTAGTGAATTGGGGATTAGGAAGAGAGATGAGTAGAGAATTTTGAAGTTAAAGTGGATTGAGCAAAGTTCAAGTCCAAACCTAGACATTCATTCATCAAGATCAACATCACTATCCAAGTCTAGTATTTTTATCTTTACTTAATTATTTTATTGTAATTTAATTTTTATTTCAATTCATTTTATGTTATTTATTTTGTGACAATCATAAAACAAAAATACAAAAATCTAGTTCTTAGTTAAATAATTACATGAAATCCCTCTTTTATTTCTTTGGGAGACGACTAGGACGATAGTTCAATTACTATATCATGATTGGGTTACACTTTGCCTATAAGTTGAATCTAACGTGAAATAAAACCCTAAGAAGCATCTTGTCATTTTCTTTCTTTACAAAGTCCACTCTTCGAAAATAGGGCTTTCTAACTTCTACTTGTATCATTGCATTTGATATATACGAGAGTAAAAAAGGAGTCTCACCTAATGCTGACTGTGGAGTGCAATGCCAAGCGCATAAGATGGCCAAAATCTCTTTGGTCTAGTTTTCCTTAGCCTTTTGACTCGCTTTTTGATTTCTTTGAGTATGACCTTGTTGGTAGCTTCAGTTTGTCTATTACTCTACAGATGTTCTATTGAAGTCACTCAGTGATTAATCTTGAGATTTCTAAGGAATTCCTCAACTCCTTTGTCAATGAACTATTTTCCATTGTTGGATATCAAAGTTTTGGGGATTTTGAATCTGAACACAATGTTACTGAAATAGTTGACACGGGCTCAACCTTGATCCATTTTGTGAAATGGTCTATGCCTACTAGGAGAAACTTTACTTGTCCTTTCACCAAAGAAAAGGTCCAAGAATATCTACTCCCCAAGTTTACAAAGGGCCATGGAGCCATTACATTGTGTAACCCCTCAGCTGGTAGGTGAGATATGTTGTTGAATTTATGGCACTCTTCATACTTTTTCATATATTTCATGCAATATTTTCTTATTGTTAGCCAATAGTATCTGACTATGAGTACTCAAGTAGCCATTGATCGTGATCATGATTGCATTCCACATATTCCTCTATGCATCTTGTTTAGCACATACTCAACCTGCTCTCGAGTTAGACACTTTAGCAGAGGGGTTGTGAAGCCTCTTCTATATAAGTTTTCGTCTTCTATATAAGATTAACAATAGTTACACTCATCACCATCTTGTTAAGGCTTGGCTCTGAGATGGTTTCCTGGATAACTGTCCTATGCTGCCTATTATTCCTTGTGCTAGCCAGCCTCGATAGCAAGTTGTCTCTCTCATTATTTTCTTTTACAACATGTCTAAGCTCAAACTTAGTGAATGTCTCTTTAAGTTGGGTGGCTAAGTGAAAGTACCTTGTCATTTTGGAGTCCTTAGTCTGAAAGTTTCCATTCAGCTGTCCATTGACGAGTTTGGAGTCACTCCAACACTTCACATGTTTAGCTCCCACTTCCTTTGCTAACCTCTAGCCAGCTAAGAGGGTCTCATACTCAGCTTGGTTATTTGTTGCTTCGACTAGAATTATTCCATTTGGGCTTTCTAAAATGACTCCAGCCCTAATTCCTTTTGTGTTTGGTGATCCATCTAGGTACAACTTCCACCATAATGACTATGCTTTTGTAGTGGTTGTCAACATCACAACAAAGTATGATAGGCATTGAGTTTTCATTGGCCCCCTTGGTTTGTACTTGATTCCAAATTCCGACAGCTCGATCAGCCAAGCTATTATTTAGCCTACGAATTCTAGTTTCTTACTTTTCGGATAGAGTGATCAGTTTGAACCACTATTTGGTGACTCGTGAAATATGGCCTTAGTCTTCAAGCAGAAGTGACAAAGCTAAGGCTAACTTCTCAATCATCGGATACCAAGTCTCTGCATCCTTGAGGACTCTGCTGACATAGTAAACAAGATTTTGACTATTTCCTTCCTCTACCACGATTACTCAGCTTATGGCATGTTCTGATACTACTAAGTACAAAATCAGGTTTTTCCCTGGTTACGGCCTAGTGAGGATAAGGGGTGAAGCAAGGAACTCTTTGAGCTTCTGAAAGTTAGCCTCACAATCCTCATTCCACTTTGTTCCCCCTTGCTTCTCCAATAGTTTGAAGATAGGCTTCGTCGTGTTAGCTTCTCTTGGCAAAAATTTGGAGGGCACTACTGATCGGTCAGCAAGTCTTTGTACTTTTTTTAGAGTGTTTGGAATTCTCGTCTCAATTATGATCACACACTTCTCTGGGTTGGCCTTAATTCCTCTATGGGTAAGCATGAATCCAAGGAATTTTCCTCCTTGAACATCGAATGCGCATTTCTTAGGATTTAGTCTTATATTGTGCTTTCTTATCTCTGGAAAGATCTCTGCCAAGTCTTTTGCTTGAGAGGTGGTGTTCGTGCTTTTGAGCACCATGTCATCAACATAGACTTCTAGATTTCTCCCTAGTTGGTTGATGAATATGTTATCCATCAATCTTTGATATGTGGTTTCGACATTTTTTAGCTCAAGCCCTGCTCCTGGAATGCTAGTGAGAGAGGTTCATGCTATTAGTTGTACTTTAAGCTTTGCCACCTTCTCCCCCTTGGTAATCTTGAGACTTGCAGCATAGCATTTCTCTGTCATTGCTTGGTTGGGTCTAACAATGATAATTGTAACGACCCGCCTCGTCGCTACGATATCACCACTCTAAAACCACGAGAATTTCAATTTTTAAATGAAAACTCCATTAATTTGCTTATGAAAAATTAAAGTAAATTTTTTTTCTCGATATACATTCACCAAACAATGCACCATCACTTAAGTAAATGAATATATATATATATATATATATATATATAGGTACAGTAACTCAATACACATCATTCACATAATGGAAAGTAAATTTGTGATTTACTTCCTCAATTCAACAAAAAGAATTATGGAACCAACTATGGAGGAGTTGATTAATAAAACACAACTCTCCCAAAATAATCCCAACTTCATCACGTCGGCTCGACGGCTCCATAAAAGAATCTCACTTCACGTAATCTACTACTGTCATTCTGCTCCCACGAACAAAGGTTCGTGATCATCACAGGTACCAACCACATGGTACAAAAATTGCGAGGGGTGAGTTTATTATAAAAGAAATTAATATAAAAATCAAATAACCATAACTAGTAAGAAAACATTAACAAATATCATAAGCTTACACAAACATTCATTAGTCCAACACACACTCAACAAATAGTCATCATTCGTCCATAGTTCCAATCAATCATGTTCAGTATGATGCATGCACCTGATCTCAACTCTCAAATGCAATGTGGTACCATCCCCAAGGAAATAGCCTAAGTGTGTTCACACAACACTCTCACTTAGAAAACTAGGCAGTAAGTGTCGAGGTCACCCTATCGTGCACAGGCAACTCCGTCCCCCCCCCCTCCCCCATGGTGATCATCCTGAGTCTCAAGGGAATTCCAAACCGAGTGACATGCCCCCAAGCACAAGTATTCCTCCTCATGAGAAACTACAAGTACTTACTGAAAAAGTTTATACTATTTCCATGTCATATGAAGTATGAAACATGGACACCATCAATGCACTGACCGTGGATAATTAAAGATTCTAAGTCATCCCCATCCAGAGATGCTTAAAACTCTTTAACCACTCTATTTCCCCCACCAGGGATATCCAACAAGGTCACTGCACCCCCCATGTACATACACAACATACAATGTATGAAACATGGGCACCATCAATGCATTGACCATGGATAATTAAAGATTCCAAGCCATCCCCCTCCAGAGATACTTAAAACTCTTTAACCACTCTATTTCCCCCACCAGGGATATCCAACAAGGTCACTGCACCCCCCATATACACACACAACACACAACGTATGAAACATAGGCACCATCAATGCACTCACCGTGGAAAATTAAAGATTCTAAGCCACCCCCTTCCAGAGATGCTTAAAACTCTTTAACCACTCTATTTCCCCCACCAGGGATATCCAACAAGGTCACTGCACCCCCAATGTATATACGCAACATAACATCATCATAGTGCATTTTCAACATCATCAACATTTCATCTCAACATCAACATCATTTCATCTCAATGACATTAGCAACAACAACAACATCATCTCATATTAACATAATCATCAATAACATGTACAACATCTACTCATGTTAACATAGTCATCAATAACAACATAAAATCATGTTAACATAGTCATCAATAACAACATCATCTCATGTCAATATTATCATAAACATCAACGTCACCTCATATCGATTAATGTCATCAATAGAAATATCATCAGTAAGTCACACTTCGCATATACATATATATTTCATGCCTGAGATTCATACTCCTTAGGTTTTCAGACAACACAAGTCAAATAAAAACAATAATGTTATTCATCAATAATAGATATATCGCATCCCATTAGTCAAAAACATTGTTTTCTTGAAAACCAGCATGCAACAGGGACAAGCATACATCTCCATAGTTAGGTTCCCTGACCCCAACTATGGTATTAAAAACTGTAAACAATAATAAACTCCCCTCACCTATCGTGAGCTCTACGTCAGTTTCTCTTTGTGTCGCTCAGAGACCCCTCTCGTTCACGTTTGTCAATCCAAAAGCAAGGTTCTATATACCAAATTGAAGGAAATTTAGTATAGATTTTAGAAGCAAGGTTAATGACAACATTCGGAGTCAAATACCCTTGTCAAAACATAAAGGGTTGAGGGGTGTTTCAGATTCTACTAAAAGGAGACATCATTTTAAAATTTCGATCACGCCAATGTGACTGGGGTTCAATGAAGATCACGAAAATAACATCAATGTTATAAAAAGATAACTTTTACAATGTCTCATTCTCAAGGGGTTTTCAAAGGAAGTGTAAAAACATCCAATAATGGTTCCCAAGTCAGAAGAGATGCAAAGATAGGCTCAAACTAACAATGAGAAGGCTTAGAATCATGGTTACCTCGAAGAAACCGCGAAGGAAGGATTAGAGGCTTCATTCTCTACCAAATCCTCGAGTTGAGTTTTGAAGATTTCACCCGATTAAACTATTTTTCTCTGTGCGGTGATCCGACGACAAGCAAAGATGACTCATGGCGGTCACCGGTGGTCAGTGGTGGTGGAGGAGGAGCTTGGGGGTGTTGGGGGAGGGTTTAGGGGAAGAGGAGGAGGAAGAAGATGGCTCTTTTACGCTACTGGGCATATTTGTAGCCTGCAACACTCGCCCAGGAGAGTTTGGCTCGCCTGGACGAGATGATCCAACTCACATTTTTCTGCTTCGATAAAAAATCATATCTCCAGACAAAACTTGAAGACGATCCAACGGTTAACGAATCCGGGATGGCGATTTTACTGAAATAGGTTTGGGCAAAATTTAAAATCTCATAATTTCAACTTAGCTCAACAAAACTTCATATAACTCAACATCCACATCAAGAAATTCACACATGACTAATTCAAGCCATACCTCAACTCATTCAAGTCAACCATATAGTCGAATAACATAATAAATACAATTAAACATCGACTTATAACTAGTATTATTTCAAGGTGTTACAATAATCTTGCCACTCATAGTCAAGAATTTCATTGCCATATAGGGAGTTGAAATAATAGCCCCCAATTCATTAAGTGCAGGCCAACCAATTAATATATAATAAGAAGTGAGAGAATTGACTAGGAGATACCTAATCAGGATGGCCTTGGAACCCTTTTCATCTCCAAAAGTGGTTAGTAAGTTGATGTGTCCCATTGTGTCAATTGTCTCTTCCAAGAAGCCTATGAGTTGTTCTGAGAACGGTTCGATCTGACTTTCTAGAATATCCAGTTGTTTAAAGGCTGACCAATAGAGGATATCAGCTGAGCATCCCTAATCAATCAAGACATTGCACACTAAGAAATTAGCAATCTCCAATTTGACTACCATGGGATCATTGTGCATTCACTCTCCTATTGATCAACTGTGACGGGGGGTAAGCTTTTCATGACCTTTTTTTCAGCTGAGACCGACTTACCAGTCTTAAGGCTATGAACATAGCGTTTGTGTGTTGAGTTTGAGCTTCCACCACCTGTAAATCCTCCTACTATCATGTTGATTGCCCTCGTATTTGAGTTTCAGGTGGGAAAGTCTCGTACTGGTGCTATGGTTTTGTTGTCTCTTGAGTCTGGTTGCGTTCTCGGCTCTTATTACGCTTCCTTTCTTGCTATTGTGAAAATTCCTTATCCTTAACGAATATTTGTAGTAGCCTCTTCTAGATCAATTTTGTATCTCGTCCTTGAGGGTAGTGCATTTAGACTTGTTGTGACCAGTAACTCGGTGATAACGATAGTATTTAGACTTGTTTGCTCTTGGTGGAGGTTGATTCTTAACAGACAACTAGATTAGCTCTACACTGCATGCTTCCTCTAATACTCAGCTTTGACTCTCTGTTAGTGAAGTGTAGTGGCTGAACTTAGACCGAGGTGGCTTGTCTACTCTGGACTTTGCTCAGCTACGACTGCCTTCGATCTTAGCCTCTCGCTTCATTGGCTTCTTTGATGATTCTTCGTGCACTTTTGCTTTGAATCTAGTCATCTCCTCCATCTAAATGAACTCGACAGCTCTTGCTCTCAACACATCCAATGTTGCTTGTAGATTTTGCATAAGCTGTCTGAGAAGAGGCTTTACTTCAATGCCATGATCAATTGATCATCGAGGTAAGTGCTATTTATGGATGCAGGTCTCGGATTCAAAATAAAATTGATGAGTACTTCTCCATAAATTCTCTTATGGGTTCATCCTTGTCTTGTTGAATGTTAGTGAGTGCTAGTGTTGTTAAGTGATGTGGTTTACCCATCACATACTGTGCTCTGAAACACGTCCTAAGAGTTGTGAATGAGTCAATAGAGTTTCTCGACAAGCTAGTATACCAGTGAAGTGCTACGCCTTTCAATCTTGTTGGGAACACTCAACATATAATTGTGTCGTCATTCATAAACAGACATATCTATGTGACGAATGTGTCCATGTGCTCATCTGGGTACTAGAGTCCATCGTAGTGATCGATGGTCAGCGGCTTCCATTCAGGCAGGAGCTGTGCCTCCATAATTTTATCAAGAAAGGGATGTAGTTGAGTGATAGTGTTTATTGCTTTATGAAATAATTGTGTGATGAAGGGAGTCTTTTCTTTCCACGTAGTATTAGCCTCATTGATCCTGGCCAGACGGGTTTGGTGGTTTGCAATTGCTGCAACCGAATTTTCATTTTGGTCCTCTTGAAGCTTTAGGTATTGCTCTCTAGGAGTGGGGTTCTTCATTGTTAGTGCTTAGCTTTACTGAGCTTTAAAAGATTGGCTAAAATTTTGTTAAAACATAAGCACTTAGACAATGAAGGAAAGCTGGAGTTGCTGCACATGATGTCCAACGTTATGTCAAGGAATCAGATTGGGCTGCACAATGCACAAGGCAAGATAAAATGTCAAATGAAGAATTGAAGCTGCAGGATCCACGATGTCGGACACGATGTCCTGACATCCGGCCCGAAAATACTGGACACATAAATCTGTTATATCTTTAACAGATTAATGTGCAGTTAGCAACAGATTTGGCGATCTATCTTTAGGAACGAATTAAAAGATAATTAAAGTTTGAATTACAAACTTGAATAGTTTGTTCAGGGATTAAAGATTAAAGATAAAAACTAAAAGATCAAACTTGATCTTTTAGATCTTTAAGTGCAGATTTTTCAGGAGAATGATAGATCTCATCCAGCGCAAGCTGTTGCAGCCCAGATATGCACACTGCTATATAAACATGAAGGCTGCACGAGTTTTGTATCAAGTCCGAGATTGAAGAGTTATTTTGTGAGTTTTTGGGACTTGAGTGTTTTGTGAGCCACCTTGATGTTAACCTAACATCAAGAGTTGGACCTGAGTGTGTAGAGTTGATCTCTATTGTTCAGAGAACAATCTCTGGTGTGTATTTGATTTAATTGTAAACACGGGAGAGTGATTGAGAGGGAGTGAGAGGGGTTCTCATATCTAAGAGTGGCTCTTAGGTAGAGGTTGCACGGGTAGTGGTTAGGTGAGAAGGTTGTAAACAGTGGCTGTTAGATCTTCGAACTAACACTATTTTAGTGGATTTCCTCCCTGGCTTGGTAGCCCCCAGATGTAGGTGACGTTGCACCGAACTGGGTTAACAATTCTCTTGTGTTATTTACTTGGTTAATCTATTCATACAGTCAAATATAATCTCCTTGTTCTGAAGCGTGATGTCGTGACATCTGGTACGACATCTGACCTCTGTATCAGAATTTCAATTGGTATCAGAGCAGGCACTCTAAATCACTGAGTGAGATCTAGGGAGATAAATTCTGATGAACATGGAGAAAGAAGGAGGACCAGTGAACAGACCACCAATTCTGGATGGAACCAACTATGAATACTGGAAAGCAAGGATGGTGGCCTTCCTCAAATCACTGGATAGCAGAACCTGGAAAGCTGTCATCAAAGGCTGGGATCATCCCAAGATGCTGGACACAGAAGGAAAGCCCACTAATGAATTGAAGCCAGAAGAAGACTGGACAAAAGAAGAAGACGAATTGGCACTTGGAAACTCCAAAGCCTTGAATGCTCTATTCAATGGAGTTGACAAGAATATCTTCAGACTGATCAACACATGCACAGTGGCCAAGGATGCATGGGAGATCCTGAAAACCACTCATGAAGGAACCTCCAAAGTAAAGATGTCCAGATTGCAACTATTGGCTACAAAATTCGAAAATCTGAAGATGAAGGAGGAAGAATGTATTCATGACTTCCACATGAACATTCTTGAAATTGCCAATGCTTGCACTGCCTTGGGAGAAAGGATGACAGATGAAAAGCTGGTGAGAAAGATCCTCAGATCTTTGCCTAAGAGATTTGACATGAAAGTCACTGCAATAGAGGAGGCCCAAGACATTTGCAACATGAGAGTAGATGAACTCATTGGTTCCCTTCAAACCTTTGAGCTAGGACTCTCGGATAGGATTGAAAAGAAGAGCAAGAATCTGGCGTTCGTGTCCAATGATGAAGGAGAAGAAGACGAGTATGACCTGGATACTGATGAAGGTCTGACTAACGCAGTTGTGCTCCTTGGAAAACAGTTCAACAAAGTGCTGAACAGAATGGATAGGAGGCAGAAACCACATGTCCGGAACATCCCTTTCGACATCAGGAAAGGTAGTGAATACCAGAAAAGGTCAGAAGAAAAGCCCAGTCACAGCAAAGGAGTTCAATGCCATGAGTGTGAAGGCTATGGACACATCAAAGCTGAATGTCCCACTCATCTCAAGAAGCAGAGGAAAGGACTTTCTGTATGTCGGTCTGATGATACAGAGAGTGAACAAGAAAGTGACTCTGACAGAGATGTGAATGCACTCACTGGGAGATTTGAATCTGCTGAAGATTCAAGTGATACAGATAGTGAAATCACTTTTGATGAGCTTGCTATATCCTATAGAGAACTATGCATCAAAAGTGAGAAGATTCTTCAGCAAGAAGCACAACTAAAGAAGGTCATTGCAAATCTGGAGGCTGAGAAGGAGGCACATGAAGAGGAAATCTCTGAACTTAAAGGAGAAATTGGTTTTCTGAACTCTAAACTGGAAAACATGACAAAATCAATAAAGATGCTGAATAAAGGCTCAGATTTGCTTGATGAGGTGCTACAGCTTGGGAAGAATGTTGGAAACCAGAGAGAACTTGGATTTAATCATAAATCTGCTGGCAGAACAACCATGACAGAATTTGTTCCTGCCAAAAACAGCACTGGAGCCACGATGTCACAACATCGGTCTCGACATCATGGAACGCAGCAGAAAAAGAGTAAAAGAAAGAAGTGGAGGTGTCACTACTGTGGCAAGTATGGTCACATAAAGCCCTTTTGCTATCATTTACATGGCCATCCACATCATGGAACTCAAGGTAGCAGCAGCGGAAGGAAGATGATGTGGGTTCCAAAACACAAGACTGTTAGTCTTGTTGTTCATACTTCACTTAGAGCATCAGCTAAGGAAGATTGGTACCTAGATAGCGGCTGTTCCAGACACATGACAGGAGTTAAAGAATTCCTGGTGAACATTGAACCTTGCTCCACTAGCTATGTGACATTTGGAGATGGCTCTAAAGGAAAGATCACTGGAATGGGAAAGCTAGCCCATGATGGACTTCCTAGTCTGAACAAAGTACTGCTGGTGAAGGGACTGACTGCAAACCTGATCAGCATCAGTCAGTTGTGTGATGAAGGATTCAATGTAAACTTCACAAAGTCAGAATGCTTGGTGACAAATGAGAAGAGTGAAGTTCTAATGAAGGGCAGCAGATCAAAGGACAACTGTTACCTATGGACACCTCAAGAAACCAGTTACTCCTCCACATGTCTATTCTCCAAAGAAGATGAAGTCAAAATATGGCATCAAAGATTTGGACATCTGCACTTAAGAGGCATGAAGAAAATCATTGACAAAGGTGCTGTTAGAGGCATTCCCAATCTGAAAATAGAAGAAGGCAGAATCTGTGGTGAATGTCAGATTGGAAAGCAAGTCAAGATGTCCCACCAGAAGCTTCAACATCAGACCACTTCCAGGGTACTGGAACTACTTCACATGGACTTGATGGGGCCTATGCAAGTTGAAAGCCTTGGAGGAAAGAGGTATGCCTATGTTGTTGTGGATGATTTCTCCAGATTTACCTGGGTCAACTTTATCAGAGAAAAATCAGACACCTTTGAAGTATTCAAGGAGTTGAGTCTAAGACTTCAAAGAGAAAAAGACTGTGTCATCAAGAGAATCAGGAGTGACCATGGCAGAGAGTTTGAAAACAGCAAGTTTACTGAATTCTGCACATCTGAAGGCATCACTCATGAGTTCTCTGCAGCCATTACACCACAGCAAAATGGCATAGTTGAAAGGAAAAACAGGACTTTGCAAGAAGCTGCTAGGGTCATGCTTCATGCCAAAGAACTTCCCTATAATCTCTGGGCTGAAGCCATGAACACAGCATGCTACATCCACAACAGAGTCACACTTAGAAGAGGGACTCCTACCACACTGTATGAAATCTGGAAAGGGAGGAAGCCAACTGTCAAGCACTTCCACATCTTTGGAAGTCCATGTTACATTTTGGCAGATAGAGAGCAAAGGAGAAAGATGGATCCCAAAAGTGATGTAGGGATATTCTGGGATACTCTACAAACAGCAGAGCATATAGAGTATTCAATTCCAGAACCAGAACTGTGATGAAATCCATCAATGTGGTTGTTGATGATCTAACTCCAGCAAGAAAGAAGGATGTCGAAGAAGATGTCAGAACATCGGGAGACAATGTAGCAGATACAGCTAAAAGTGCAGAAAATGCAGAAAACTCTGATTCTGCTACAGATGAACCAAACATCAATCAACCTGACAAGAGACCCTCCATTAGAATCCAGAAGATGCACCCCAAGGAGCTGATTATAGGAGATCCAAACAGAGGAGTCACTACAAGATCAAGGGAGATTGAGATTGTCTCCAATTCATGTTTTGTCTCCAAAATTGAGCCCAAGAATGTAAAAGAGGCACTGACTGATGAGTTCTGGATCAATGCTATGCAAGAAGAATTGGAGCAATTCAAAAGGAATGAAGTTTGGGAGCTAGTTCCTAGACCCGAGGGAACTAATGTGATTGGCACCAAGTGGATCTTCAAGAACAAAACCAATGAAGAAGGTGTTATAACCAGAAACAAGGCCAGACTTGTTGCTCAAGGCTACACTCAGATTGAAGGTGTAGACTTTGATGAAACTTTCGCTCCTGTTGCTAGACTTGAGTCCATCAGATTGTTACTTGGCGTAGCTTGCATCCTCAAATTCAAGCTGTACCAGATGGATGTGAAAAGCGCATTTCTGAATGGATACCTGAATGAAGAAGCCTATGTGGAGCAGCCAAAGGGATTTGTAGATCCAACTCATCCAGATCATGTATACAGGCTCAAGAAGGCTCTCTATGGATTGAAGCAAGCTCCAAGAGCTTGGTATGAAAGGCTAACAGAGTTCCTCACTCAGCAAGGGTATAGGAAGGGAGGAATTGACAAGACTCTCTTTGTCAAACAAGATGCTGAAAACTTGATGATAGCACAGATATATGTTGATGACATTGTGTTTGGAGGGATGTCGAATGAGATGCTTCGACATTTTGTCCAACAGATGCAATCTGAATTTGAGATGAGTCTTGTTGGAGAGCTGACTTATTTTCTGGGACTCCAAGTGAAGCAGATGGAAGACTCCATATTCCTCTCACAAAGCAAGTATGCAAAAAACATTGTCAAGAAGTTTGGGATGGAAAATGCCAGCCATAAAAGAACACCTGCACCTACTCACTTGAAGCTGTCAAAAGATGAAGCTGGCACCAGTGTTGATCAAAGTCTGTACAGAAGCATGATTGGGAGCTTACTATATTTAACAGCTAGCAGACCTGACATCACCTATGCAGTAGGTGTGTGTGCAAGATATCAAGCCAATCCTAAGATAAGTCACTTGAATCAAGTAAAGAGAATTCTGAAATATGTAAATGGCACCAGTGACTATGGGATTATGTACTGTCATTGTTCAGATTCAATGCTGGTTGGGTATTGTGATGCTGATTGGGCTGGAAGTGCAGATGACAGAAAAAGCACTTCTGGTGGATGTTTCTATTTGGGAACCAACCTTATTTCATGGTTCAGCAAGAAGCAGAACTGTGTGTCCCTATCTACTGCAGAAGCAGAGTATATTGCAGCAGGAAGCAGCTGTTCACAACTAGTTTGGATGAAGCAGATGCTCAAGGAGTACAATGTCGAACAAGATGTCATGACATTGTACTGTGACAACTTGAGTGCTATTAATATTTCTAAAAATCCTGTTCAACACAGCAGAACCAAGCACATTGACATTAGACATCACTATATTAGAGAGCTTGTTGATGATAAAGTTATCACACTGGAGCATGTTGACACTGAGGAACAAATAGCAGATATTTTCACAAAGGCATTGGATGCAAATCAGTTTGAAAAACTGAGGGGCAAGCTGGGCATTTGTCTGCTAGAGGATTTATAGCAATTACTTTTATCTGAACGTGCTCAAACGTTAATAGCGCGTTCTCTACTGGGCCAAAACAAATTCGATCGTTGCTTCACACGTCCCTTTACATTCCTCATTCAAACTTATATTTTCGTGGTAATCCCGTTTTCAGCATTCCCCAACAGCTCTCAGAAATTCACGAAACCATTCCAAAGGCTCTGCTTCTCCATGGCTACCTCACCAAAAGAAACTTCAGCTCCTGGTTCACCCTCTGTACCATCATCTCCATCATCCACCAAAGCACCATCAAACCAGGAACGACCTGAATTCAATATCCAACCCATACAAATGATTCCTGGTTCAGCCCCTGTTCCTGAAAAATTGGTCCCCAAAAGACAACAGGGAATGAAGACTTCTGAAAACCCTAGCCTTGCAACAAGTCCTAGGGAAGTAGACATGGAGATGGATAAGAAGATCCGCAGTATTGTGAGTAGCATTTTGAAAGATGCCTCTGTCCCTGATGTTGATAAAGATGTTCCAACATCTTGCACCCCAAATGTTTCTGTCCCTGATGCTGATAAAGATGTTCCAACATCTTCCACCCCAAATACTGAAGTCCTCGCTTCATCCAGTAAAGAGGAATCAACAGATGAAGAGGATCAAGCCACAGAGGAGACCCCTGCACCAAGGGCGCCAGAACCTGCTCCAGGTGACCTCATTGACCTAGAAGAGGTAGAATCTGATGAGGAACCCATTGCCAACAAGTTGGCACCTGGCATTGCAGAAAGACTACAAAGCAGAAAGGGAAAAACCCCCATTACCAGGTCTGGTCGAATCAAAACTATGGCACAGAAGAAGAGCACTCCAATCACTCCTACCACATCCAGATGGAGCAAAGTTGCGATCCCTTCCAAGAAGAGGAAAGAAATTTCCTCATCTGATTCTGATGATGATGTCGAACTAGATGTTCCCGACATCAAGAGGGCCAAGAAATCAGGGAAAAAGGTGCCTGGAAATGTCCCTGATGCACCATTGGACAACATCTCATTCCACTCCATTGGCAATGTTGAAAGGTGGAAATTTGTATATCAACGAAGGCTTGCTTTAGAAAGAGAACTGGGAAGAAATGCCTTGGATTGCAAGGAGATCATGGACCTCATCAAGGCTGCTGGACTGCTGAAAACTGTCACCAAGTTGGGAGATTGCTATGAAAGTCTAGTCAGGGAATTCATTGTCAACATTCCCTCTGACATAACAAACAGAAAGAGTGATGAGTATCAGAAAGTGTTTGTCAGAGGAAAATGTGTTAGATTCTCCCCTGCTGTAATCAACAAATACCTGGGCAGACCAACTGAAGGAGTGGTGGATATTGATGTTTCTGAGCATCAGATTGCCAAGGAAATCACTGCCAAACAAGTCCAGCATTGGCCAAAGAAAGGGAAGCTTTCTGCAGGGAAGCTAAGTGTGAAGTATGCAATCCTGCACAGGATTGGGGCTGCAAACTGGGTACCCACCAATCATACTTCCACTGTTGCCACAGGTTTGGGTAAATTTCTGTATGCTGTTGGAACCAAGTCCAAATTTAATTTTGGAAACTACATTTTTGATCAAACTGTTAAGCATTCAGAATCGTTTGCTGTCAAATTACCCATTGCCTTCCCAACTGTATTGTGTGGCATTATGTTGAGTCAACATCCCAATATTTTAAACAACATTGACTCTGTGATGAAGAGAGAATCGGCTCTGTGCCTGCATTACAAACTGCTTGAGGGGACACATGTCCCAGACATTGTCTCGACATCAGGGAAAGCTGCTGCTTCAGGTGCTGTGTCCAAGGATGCTTTGATTGCTGAACTCAAGGACACATGCAAGGTGCTGGAGGCAACCATCAAAGCCACCACAGAGAAGAAAATGGAGCTGGAACGCCTGATCAAAAGACTCTCAGACAGTGGCATTGATGATGGTGAAGCAGCTGAGGAAGAAGAAGAAGCAGCTGAGGAAGAAGAAGAAGCAGCTGAGGAAGAGGAAGATGCAGCAGAGGAGACAGAATCAGATGATGATGAGTCTGAAGCCACCCCATGATCATCAGACCTTTATTTTTGCTTTTACTTTTACTAGTTATTGGTCTGTAATATTTGCACATTAATTTCATGCATTCTACTTTTGTCAAATTCTGTCTAAAAAGGGGGAGTAATAGTATTGTATTATGCATGATTTATGATTTTGAGTAAGTAGGATACGATGTATGCATGATTCATGATTTTGAGGGGGAGTTGTATGTATATGATTTTGAGGGGGAGACTGCTGCTGATGATGACTGATGTAAGCTACTGAAACTAGTAGCTGATAGAAGATGCTGCAGTAAGAGCATGGAGACAGGGGGAGCAGAAAGGGGATGTCACATGAGATGTCTTGACATCCTGGAAAAGACTAGTAGCTGATAGAAGATGCTGCAGTGAACTGCTTCACAGCAGTAGGAGCATGGAGACAGGGGGAGCAGAAAGCTGATGTCACGTGAGATGTCTTGACATCCTGGAAACGACTTGCAACTTGCAGAATTTTGCTGTCGCCACTACAGATACCGCTGTGCTTGATTACTCTGATAATGAAAGTTGCTGATCCCACTTGCATAACTGCTCGTACCTGCTCAGGAAGTGTCTAAGTATGTTTTAGACAAAATTTGCCAAAGGGGGAGATTGTTAGTGCTTAGCTTTACTGAGCTTTAAAAGATTGGCTAAAATTTTGTTAAAACATAAGCACTTAGACAATGAAGGAAAGCTGGAGTTGCTGCACATGATGTCCAACGTTATGTCAAGGAATCAGATTGGGCTGCACAATGCACAAGGCAAGATAAAATGTCAAATGAAGAATTGAAGCTGCAGGATCCACGATGTCGGACACGATGTCCTGACATCCGGCCCGAAAATACTGGATACATAAATCTGTTATATCTTTAACAGATTAATGTGCAGTTAGCAACAGATTTGGCGATCTATCTTTAGGAACGAATTAAAAGATAATTAAAGTTCGAATTACAAACTTGAATAGTTCGTTCAGGGATTAAAGATTAAAGATAAAAACTAAAAGATCAAACTTGATCTTTTAGATCTTTAAGTGCAGATTTTTCAGGAGAATGATAGATCTCATCCAGCGCAAGCTGTTGCAGCCCAGATATGCACACTGCTATATAAACATGAAGGCTGCACGAGTTTTGTATCAAGTCCGAGATTGAAGAGTTATTTTGTGAGTTTTTGGGACTTGAGTGTTTTGTGAGCCACCTTGATGTTAACCTAACATCAAGAGTTGGACCTGAGTGTGTAGAGTTGATCTCTATTGTTCAGAGAACAATCTCTGGTGTGTATTTGATTTAATTGTAAACACGGGAGAGTGATTGAGAGGGAGTGAGAGGGGTTCTCATATCTAAGAGTGGCTCTTAGGTAGAGGTTGCACGGGTAGTGGTTAGGTGAGAAGGTTGTAAACAGTGGCTGTTAGATCTTCGAACTAACACTATTTTAGTGGATTTCCTCCCTGGCTTGGTAGCCCCCAGATGTAGGTGACGTTGCACCGAACTGGGTTAACAATTCTCTTGTGTTATTTACTTGGTTAATCTGTTCATACAGTCAAATATAATCTCCTTGTTCTGAAGCGTGATGTCGTGACATCTGGTACGACATCTGACCTCTGTATCAGAATTTCATTCATCTCTTGGGCGTTTTTTTCCTTCAAGGTATCCATCTCTCTTTGCAGGGCAATGATGATTGAGTGATCATCAACCTTCTGACGTGAAGGACTTGCAACGTTTGTTGGGTTCCTCATTTCAGAGGCACCCATGGCAAGCATCCTCGACATGGTGGATTCATGCTCGTGTGGACCTTTTCCTTGGTTGACGGAGTTGGCATCGTTGTCGTTTGTTGCCATCGATTATGTAGTGGTTAAAGGGAAAGTTTCCTTTTGTCCCACGGTCAACGCCAAATGTTCTTACTGAATTTGGCATAACCTTCTCATGGCGACAGATCCTCCATGAGCTCCTCCAAGAACAGTGGTGGGGTTTACCTACAAATACACTCCAACACTCAAGTTAGTGACGCAAAGGTATACATGTATACAAGTATTGGAATAAGCCGATGCAACCGACTGGGTTTGCTTAAAATTAGTGACTCGTCCTGGTTTAGCGAGTCAAAATGGGTTGACCATGTTTATTTTTTACAAAAAAAAAATCATGTTCTCCTTTTGGGTTGCGGTGCCTGATTGCCTTCACCTACTAGCGCAAGGGGCACCATCTCTAGTGGAGAGATAGAATGGAAAAAAAAAAAAAGAAAGAAATATGATGATGCTGAAAACATATATTAATTTTGCATGAAGTGGAAGAAGGATCAGATCTTCTCATATGAAGAAGAAAGTAGTGTTGAACATGAAATGAAAAGATGAAACAGTGAATGTAAAATGAATAAAGTTATTTGAGACTAGTGTAGAAGAGAGAGCGTAGATTGTAGAAGAGTGTAAAAAAGTATCTAAAAAATATTAGGGTAAATAGTCATTTTTGTCTTTGAATGTGTAGAGCGTTGCCAAATTCATCCCCAAAAGATGAAAATTCAAATTTTAGTCCCCGAAAGTGAAAAAAGTGCAACAAATCTATCCAACTATTAACTTTTGTTCATTACTGTTAATGAAAGAGCCTACGTGACACATTTAAAGACGAATTTGTCATTTGGGGACGAAAATGACTATTTACCCAAAATATAATTTAATCTTCATCCTCCCCCCCCTTTTTAATCGTTGCAAGCATAACATTACAATAAACACATAAAAAATAGGAAAACAAGTATAAGTTAGAATAAACATAATAATAAGCATAATATTGATTAATAAGCATAATATGTGTATTGCTCTGAAATTTCTAATGTGACAACACCTTACCCAAAATATGAGACTCAAACAAAAATGTATTGTCATTAAGTTAATCCTTACAAAAAAATGAAACCCAACTTAATTTTGTTACTACCTAATGTTGTCACAATAGAAATTTCAGAGTAACAAATAGATTATGCTTATTAATCAATATTATGTTTATTATTATGTTTGTTCTAACTTATGCTTGCTTTCCTATTTTTTTAAGTGTTTATTATAATTTTATGCTTGCAACGATTCAAAAAGGGGGGAAGATTAATGTTAAATTATATTTTGGATAAATAGTTATTTTTGTCCCTGAATGTGTAGAGCGCTGACAAATTCGTCCTTGAATGTGCCTCGCAGGATCTTTCATTAACAATAGCGGACAGAAGTTAACGAATGGATGAATTTTTTGCACATTTTTCATTTTCGAGGACTAAAATTTGAATTCTCATCTCTCATAAATGAATTTTTCAGCACTCTACACATTCAGAAATGAATTTTCATCTTTCAGAAATGAATATTGCCAAAATGACAAGGAACCATCGTTAGAGTGAACCAAACATCCATTATGTTGTGGCCAAAAGATACGACTCCATTGGGTGGAAAAATAACAATCAATATTAGCTTATACATTTAGTGGTATCAATAATAAATCTACAGCCCATATAGATTTATAAAGTTATTCTATATGATATTAGCATTAACCCAAAAAAAAAAATGATGAAAAAGTGATCTAATAATAAGGAATTTTGTAACAACCTAATGAATGCTACTTTCTATGTTCTTATATTTCTAAATTTTGAAAACTTAGTTTCTGCTTAGTTAACTCTGATAGCTGAAACTAAGATTTAAACATATCTAACATAAACAAGTCTAAAACAAAGCTCTTGGTGCTTATGTGCCTAATGAAACATAACCAAGGTACATACAAGATAAACCAAATTCTCATACATTGGGAGATACAATACTAGACAAATCTTCTATACAAGCAACTCCACGCTTTTGGCTCCTTCCATGAGACATCCACTTGCTTAACCTATAAAACATGAAACTAAAAGGGATAAGACATAATGTCTCAATGAGTGCTCTAAGGATTCTAGGTTGACTCTCCATTATAGAGATCAATCTCTTAACTCTCATGGCTTCTCCTTTTCTTTTCTCAAGCACTTTATCTCACAACTATTATCTCATCAATCTTTATCATATCTATCCCATTGGACCATACCTTAAACTTCACTTAGGCACCTAGAGTTAATCACCTTGGCTAACTCTAAGGCTACTAGTGTCCTATGGTACATCAATACCATTCTCTCTTTTTTTTATAACTCACTAGAACCTCACTTCATTATTACATTGAATGGAAAATATGCACAACCTCTTCTTTTTCTAACTACCCTATTAGGGTTCACATCACCTTTTTATCAAGCATATTTCCTTTCTACAAGTCAATTGCATAATAACCCTAAATTAAACCCATTTATACACATAACAAACATATTCTAAACAAGGTAAACATATGAAAACCAAACTTTTATAAAGTTAGAAAATATTGTCTATAATAACTAGAAATTTATATTAAACTCCATTTATATAAGGGCATCCCAAAAATGTTCGTCGATAGACATCAACATCCCAGTTCAACAACCAACTAATCACAATAAGACAACAATCATCGACTATTGTCATACCCTAATTTCGTCCGGGGATTATTGCTTGATGATATGCAACCTTTGATTGGCCGCTTCAAGATACTTGGCACCCTTTGTTGCATAATATGTGAAGTCCCGAGACGTGCCGGGAATCAAAAGGAAGCAGGCTTACGCGATCCGTGAAATTCCGTAATGTGACGAAAATCGAAAGGAGGTGTTTTTGCGCAATCCATGAGTTTCCGTAACTTCTTCGAAAGCTAAAAAAGAGTAAGTACATAATCCGTAAGGATTCGTAACCTTGCGGAAGGAAAATAAGTATCATTACGAAATTTGTAAAGTTTCGTAACGTTATGGAAAAAGAATTACCAAAAAAAGGTAAAGGGGGTGCATTTAGTAAAAAGGGGGGTACAAATAGCAATCAGGCCCACTTAGGCCTTCCAGTTTCTTCCTCCAGAAGGCGGTTGCTTCTAGAGGAAGCAACCTTGCTCGCCTGGGCGAGTTGGGTGGCAAGCTCCTCCCCTATTTTGCTATAAATAGGGGAAGGAGTGAAGAAGAAAAGGGTTCAGCCTTCTTGGCACTTCTTATTCTCTCGAAATTGCTGAGGAAAATTGTTTCCGTGAAGAAAATCCAAGCCGAGGCGCTTCCGTAACGTTTCCGTGAGTAATTACGCGAAGATTTTCAACCGTTCTTCGACATTCATCGTTCATTCTTCGTTTTCTTCAGTCTTCAACTGGTAAGTACCCCAAACTGAGCTTTTCAATTCATTCTATGTACCCGTGGAGGTCCCCATTTGTTTTGTGTACTTTTATTCTCGTTTTCATTTACTTTCCGTACCCCTTTTTGACGTGCTTCAGTCATTTATTTAAGTCATTTCTCGCCTAATAAAAAAAATAAAATAAATTTCCACCGATCATTTGATTTGTAATATCCGTTAATTTCTGTTAAAATGAATTCCGACCGTTTGGTCGTGCCGTAACCACGTTGGAAATCAAAAAAGAGGTAAAATAATAATATAATAATCAAAAAATACCTTTTAGTAAAATAAAGCAAAAAAATCAATCGAACGCTTTCTCTTTGGGATTTCTCATTCTTAATTGAACCGACTAATAACTAAAGTGAAACTAAGGCTAAAATCAACTCGCCTAGTCAAGCTCGTCCACAAAAAAGTCACTAAAAAGGGTTTGAAAGTTTATCATTTCAGTTTTTCCTTATCAAGTAAATGGATCATTTTTAAGGTCCAACGCCTTAAAATGATCATCCTTTCAAGTAAAAAGAATCGCTTGATTCACGCTTAAAAAAGAACTGCGTAGGTCTGATTTCCTCTTTGATGGAGGGTACGTAGGAGCAAGAGCCCCGCTTTTGTCGACCTCAAAAATAAAAAGAAAATAAAAGTTAAGATAACACAATTTCCACAATTCTAAAAAATAGGCTGTTGTCCTTTGAGACAAACGTGAGAGGTGCTAATACCTTCCTCAAACGTAAATACAACTCCCGAACTTAGAATTTTCATTTTGACCGGTTTCCTTTGGTTTTCCCGACGTTTTCCACAAATAAACGTTGATGGCGACTCCGCGCATCTTTCCTCCTTTGGAAAGCGCACCCGTGAGCCTCGCCTCGCTCGCCCGCAAAAGGGCACGTTGCGACAACTATCAAAGATTATTTTTATAAATTACTCATCAAAGTTCATTATCATATTGATGTATACCAAATAAATATCAGAAGTCAACAACTCCATAGTTCAACAATCTTAACTATTACTTATAGCATATAGTAAACAACATAATATAAATGCTCTTACTATTACCATAACATCTAGCATACACTACACAACCAACTAGGCCATAAGTGACATACATCAATAGCCAACAAGGCCACCTTAACTTAGAACACTAACTCTACTCCATGGAGTTTCAACACAATATGAGCAATCCCCCATGAGGCCCATCCCCTAACATGGTTCACATCGTAAATATTTAAAGTGGAATAAAAGAAATGGAACTTATCTGAATTACGAGTACAACCTCAAGGTACATTGTATATCATGATAAAGAAGATGGTTGAATGTACACATGAACAAAAGTACTAAAGCCTAAGCCTACATAGATCAAATACATATAAAAAGAAAGGTCCTAGACTCAAGGCAATCATCTATAACACTCAACCTAGTGAGGAAACTACACAAAAAAATAAGTCAGAAAGTGTATGCGTATAACAGAGGTACCATAGGAAGTGATCCATGCCTCTAGTCAAGTAGGGTATCCATCGCCCTCAAGTATACTCAGCCTTGAGATGGAGCATCGACTCCTCACCCACCATATGATCCTGAACAAAAATGTAAGGGTGAGTAACCTGCTTCGTCAACCAAACATAAAAAGACTTTAACAGGACACACACACAACCTATCAACCACAACAATGTGGTTATCTATCGGATCTCATTCACATCCTAAAATGTTTCTTTTACTATCTCAACATATATTTCTCATAGGGATTTTACGTTCTTCATCACCGTGGGGTTCCACTGCACTTGGTACTGAACGACATCAAATTGGGAAACGAGTCTGAGACTAATCCTCGGCTTCAACAACATGTCACATAGACAAATAAGGACACGATCCTCCCACACTATACGGTGTGAAAACCGCCAATATATTTCCATCTTGTGAACTCTGACACTCATCCCAACATGACCCACCACACAACTCTCTTTATCTTTTACTTTCTGCAAACCATCACGTACTCACATCCATTTGTAGGTATCTTAAGCCCACTATTCTCATTATAATAGACTTCTAGTCACACTAGTACTCGTGCCCGAGTCCTTGTGAACTATCACACAAAAAATGCATGTCTTTCAAGATGTACCATACCTACTAAAACAGGATTCTAGTCAACATTGGGACTTGTTCCCAAGTCCCTAAGAACTAGCACACAACAACGCATGTCTTTCAAGATGAACATTACCCACTAGAGCAGAGTTCTAGACACATTGGGACTTGTGCCCGAGTCCCTATGAACTATCATACAACAACTATAACAAACAAGATAATTACACACTAGGGTTGTAAACCAACCTATCACGCAATGGTTGCATGCACTTTTAGTGCTCGGGGTCACACCTCCTAGTCTCCAATTAAAACAACGCAGACAACAATAATAATTGCCCAAAATTCACACTTTCTAGGTCTTACAAACAACTCAAAATAGAGCACATACATATATGTCAACAATTTATTTTAGAAATTCTACACTTAGTCAAAATAGGATCACAAAACAAGCACAATGTACCAAAATCCTAATTCCTATAAAACATGACAGATTCATGGCTCAGTTAAATTTTGCATACAATTTTATACATAAAAATTATTTACGTAGAATTAAATATATTTTTCTTAGATTTCTAAAATGGTATTTCAATTGATTAGAAAAAGTCTACAAAAACTCCTAGAAATTCCACAAGGCAACAAGACAAAGTTGTTTCCAGTTTTGACATAGTTCAAAGACGTACAATTTTATCCTTCTTTCCAAAACCAAATTGCATGGTATTTTTTCCAGATTGAAGCCAACCAAATATCTTTTTGACCAAGTAAAAAATGTACCAAAATTTGTTTCCTACAATTCTAGTGAAATTTTCTTTAGAGACCATTCTCAAGACTTCCAAAACATTTGTCTAGCAACCAACTTTATTTAACTTTGCCTTTTAAAATTTGAAGGTAACTTTTTTAATTTTTCCCATATACATGGATAAAAATCTTATTCTCTCTAGTTTTAATATTAGTAACCACATTTTCAAGATGATCATCACCGAAATACAAAATCAATAAAAACCACAAATTGCCAGACTCAAAATGCACAATAAGGAAACCATTTTGCATATCACGGATGAACCTCAAAATAGACTCATCTCACAAAGGCTCCAACAGAGAAGTTGTTTCATTTTGTGTCTAGTTTAAAAAAGACAAAAATCACACAAAACCAACAATTAGATTTTCTAAAATCGTTGAGATAGTAGCAACAGTTAGATGTTCTTTTGGTGTGGGTGAGAGTGTGAGCGAGAGAATTGGAGAACAAGTCACCAAAATGGAATGAATCAGTGATTGTGTGTATGGTTTAGTGTTGTGGCCATGTGGTGTTTCCTTGGGGAGTAAGGATAGCTTTGTGATTGGTTTAGTTAGCTGGTGGAGAAAGGTGAGTGGTTTCCAAGTGTCACTTTAACTTGGTCTCCAAGTTAAGTGGTAATCTAGGTGTTAAATTAAGAGATCTTAGGGTTTTTTAGGTGTCATTCTAATGAGGGTTTAGTTTACACAATGTAATTTTACATTGTGTATATTTACTGTGGTGCAATTAATTTTTACAAAACTTAGCCACAAAAATTAAAATATATACTAGTTGATAAATTATAATTTTATTTGTAAAAATTTATTTACATGTAAAAATTTTCGAGTACTAAATTATTGGAGAATTTAGAACTCAAGTAATTTAAATCAATTGTCAAACAAAACAATTTAATCACACATAAAAACCATATATTTAAAATAATATTGCACCCTACTTAACTGTAAAAGAATCACTCATAGACAATTACTTAAAATAAATGAATATCTATGTGTAATGAGTTGTAATTTAAAGTGTGTTACACCTTATGGAGAAAGTGTGATTTTATTGAATATAAACAAGTGTGAGTATCGGCCTACCTCTATAGGTTTGCAAGACCATACGTTTATAGAGATTTACCCACTTGCCTATTCTATAGGCTCATTCCCGTAAGCAACTACGAAAACCTCCAGCACTAGGTTGAGAGCTCACCTAACACCCTCAACTTACGTGCCTACTTATATCTTCATGCACCAACTGTGCACTCACCATATACCAATGAAAACAGTACATCATTGTGCACCCACCTTGTACTAGTGGCAACAAGAGTACATTTATGTGCACCAACTCTGCAACCACCATGTACCAACGACAACAACAATACATTTATATGCACCCATCATGTACTAGTGGCAACAACAGTACATTTATGTGCACCAACTGTGCAACCACCATGTACCGACGACAACAATAATACATTTCTGTGGACACACCGTGTACCAATGACAAAGACAACAACAATAACAACAACTACAACAACACAGTCCCTATACACCAAAAAGGGTTAATTGAACCTCTTGGGAAATAGTTTCCATCACTTTGAAATGTGATTTAGAGTTAAAACATAGGATTGATGTTTAGGAAGATACCCTACTAGGTGAAACCCCCAGGTTGGTATAGTGAGGTCGTGCTTCCAGCATGACACTCACCCTCCCAAGTATACCATTTTCAATAATGAGAAAAATATTTGCAAAGGCTATAACTAACTCCTTTCGACTTATAGGGATGATTCTCAAACAAGATATCAATTATCATCAACATTCATTAAGATCTCAAAACATCATACTCTTCTCAATGTTACATTCAACAAATAACAATTTATGTAAATATATCCTCATATGTAAATACCTCAATCCAACTTAATCATTCATCATATGAATTACATGTTCTCAACATAAAATCAACTTTAGCGTAGTTATAAAAAGTTATAAAGCAAAGATAATCTCTTTTGGATCACATTTGGAAACCTTTTAAACCAAGGCAAGGAGAAGTAAAAACTGACATTCTTGCTCAACTAGCACTGCTCGCCCAACGAGTACAATTTATTGAGTGCATGCTTAGCTAGAATTCTCGCCCAGTGAATAAAGTTTCTTGGGTACTTACTCGTTCAGCTAACATTGCTCACCCAATGAGCACTACAATTTTGTAGATCACAATTTTGCAAGATTTGCTTAAAGAGAGCCATTAATGGCTTCCCAAGCATTGCCAAGAAAATATATATTATTAATAAGGTCTTAGGGTATGGGGGGTTTGAGGGGACATGGTCCACCTTGGGCCTTGGCTTCCCATTTCGGTCCTATTATCTTTTTCCTATTAAATATTAATAAAAAATATATATTATTAATAAGGCCTTAGGGTATTCTGTAACCATTAAATATAAATGTTACTCCATAAAAGGTTTTTTGCATTATTTATTACTAATGTTCATAAATTAGGAATGTTACAAATTTCATGTGATTCATCTTAATAATTTTGTTAAAATATTTTAATTTTTTTAAAATTTTAAAAAATAAAACCGATGATAATTATATTTTTTAAATAATTAAAATAAAAAAGAAATTAATTTTTGTCAAATATTATGCCCCAAAGCTACTAATTTAAAAAATAAAATGAATATTGTAATTAATATTAGATAAATTTCCATTTATATAGTTCTTTTGATATAAAATGGAATAAAAAAATAAAGCTACATATTCTGATAAGGGAAATGATACTTAGTATGAATACTACACTACGAATTTGTGCACGAAAGAATCTAGATTAGTTTCATCAATTTTTTATGCTTAAAATTGATAATTTAATTATAATTAAAAGTTCAATTGGCTTAATCAATTATTAAAAACTTCAATATAATTTTATAATTATTTAAAATCACTACAATTATATCATTTTTATTAACTTTGTTAGTTTGAATAGTAAAAGTTGTCTAAATTGACATTTTTAAATGGATTAGATCCTGTGTAAAAATATCTATTTATATTAGTAACAAATCTTAATAAATACATCATTTTTATATCGGTTGAATTGACAACAATACACAATTATCTTTTTACATCAGTTGTTTTGATCATTGACATAAAAATTCTTATTTACATCAGTCATATAAGGATGCCATTTTTACATCAATTTTATTGATAATATCTTATTTTACATCAGTCGTATTGGAACTCATGTCAAAATTTCTATTTCTATCAATCAATCAATAAAATTGATAGAAATGATATAATTGTAGCATTTTTTTAACAATTAAAGTAGCTAATTAAACTTTTTAATAATTAAAGTATCCAATTAAACTTTTAATTTTAATCAACAAATAATTGTTTAATTAAGCTATTTTTACTGTTATTTTTTTGCCTAGATTTCATGCTTAGCCAATAAACAGTATTTAATTTCATTCTTTTATCTCTCAAATTTAGATAAACAATTGGAGTATTTTTGAAGTTGCATTTGCCCCTCATAAATATGTTTTAACGTAAAATTAGTGAGTGACGTAGAAGCTATACAAAATTCACCATCAATGCATAAAACCAAGTTAAAACGGATTATCAAATACAAATATTATCCTTTTGAAACAATTATGATTTTTTTAATTTTAGAACAAGATTTTAAGTTATTTTTTAACTGATCAAGATATGAAAAATAAAATATTAGATTCACTTATATGATAATTATAAAATTATTCAAACAATAAAATATCATAATTAAATACAATAAAAAACAAAAAAAATCCAAAGATTAATTAAAAAACTGAAAAATCAAAGATTGTACCAAAACTAATAATATACCCTTATTAATTTCTTATTTTGGGCAGAAGCGGTAAATGTACTTACTAAAGGGATACCATTTTCACATAATTAATATATGATAATTTATCTAATTATCTAATATAATTTTTTAACATGTACTTGGTTTTTTTAATTCAATAAATAAATTATTATTATAATTAACAAGTATAACATATATTACATAATATCTATAAATATAAATGGTAAAATGTTTTTTATACATTTTTTGGACTAGTATGCATACCTTTTTCCAATAATTAAATATGATAATTTATCTAATTATCTAATATAATTTTTGAATATTTACTTGGTCTTTTTAATTCAATAAATAAGTTATTATTAAAATTAACAAGTATGTTATATATTACATAATATCTATAAACATAAATGGAAAAATATTTTGTTATTAATATAATTATAAAAAAATATTTTTTTAATAAAATTATGATTATTTACATTTAAAATAACTTAAGAAAATAGTTTTAACTAATAAAAATTTGTTTTAGTGAAAATTTTATAAAATTATTTTTTAAGGAATTTTATAAAATTCTTATTACACTTAATGTTGGGTAAAGACATTTGAAATATTATATAAAGAAAATAAAAACAATTGATTGAATGAAAAATTATAAAATATTAATTTCATTAAAAAAAATAAAAAAGTGAGAAGATATATGTGTTGTGAACCGACAAAAAAAGTATTTATTTAACAAAAGAAGATACATAAAAAGATTATTTTGCTCTTAAATAATAAGAGAAGTTGAGAACTCAAATTTATCAAATAAAAAAAAAATTGAATGCTATACTTACACGAAGGACAATAAGTGAAAAAAAATAAATTCCAAAAGTCTAACCTAGCAGCATCTGATAACTCATGGATGCATAAAAAGATTACTAACTTTTACTATTAACCAACACTTTTCCATGATTTAACTATTACAATAATGGTTTCCATGAAATAATTTATTTATTCTCGCATCATTGAAGTACTAGCTAGTTGATATGATGAAATCCGACTTGGGTCCCTTATGCTTTGATTTTACTTTCACTGTCAAATTTAAAATATCTCCAATCACTTCTTTTAATTTACAGCAAAAAAGACAGGAATCTAACTAAACACTTCCCTACACGTTGCTAATGCTAAATGCCAAATGCGACAGTCATGTGTATTTTAATTTTTATAAAGAAAATGATGTCTCGCACTAAGTAACTGATATGATTATATATATTTTGCCTTCACTGACCCATACACGTAGATAGGGTCAAATAATATCATATATCAAACTTGGTAAAAAAAAACTATTTTTAAAAATTCTTTATTGTAAGTAGATTTTATCAATCCAACTATTAAATTTTAAGTTCTTACAAAATAAATAAAATTTATAAAATTTTACACAATTAAATAGTTATTGATATTTTTGTTGGTTTACTTTATTTTAATGCATGTCATATTATTTAAAACAGAGTATAGTTTTCAAATATTATAAGTGTAATTTTTTTACTATTAATTTATTAGAAATTATCTAAGCTATGAATTCTTCAATGATTATTACAAAATTTAATAATTTTATCACAGATGATAATATATAATTAAATAATAATGTTTTTTACACTACTGATAACACATTAATTAAAATATAAAAAATATAAGTAAATAGTTATTATTTAATTATATATCTATAAATTTCTAAATGATATAAAATTATATTAATGTGTTAGTATCTCATGATTTAATAATTAAATTAATATATATTTATTTATGATTAAAAGTATTAAAAATAATATTTTATTAAATTTGATTTCCTGCACTATTTATGCACTATTTATGTTGTGAGACAATCATTCAATTATATTAAAATTCATATAGAAAAATAATATGTATATTTGGCCAAACTAACATAATTATAAGTTAGTTCAAATAACTTATAAATTATTAGAATTTTTTTTATCGAAGTGACTAAAATGTCTTATTAAACACACTTAGTTACTCAATGGAGAAGAAAAATCCTGATTATAATAGTTATCAGGAAAAAAAACATACAAAGTTTAATTAAATTTAGAAAAGTATATTAACTTTACAGCATTAAAAAAAATACTTTGTATATTTTACTATAGATACTAAAACGGATTGAAACCTATAAGTACAAATTAAAATAAGTAATTTTTAGATGTAAAGACTAAAACGTAAAGATTATTAAGATCAATCGAGTAATTAAATATTTATTTTTCCAATAACGAGAGTAACAATCTTCAGAGAAAAAGAAAAAAATAAATAAAAAAAGAGTAACACACAAGCACATTAGTAAGTAGTGGTTGCTCTCTCTTTCGGTCTTTCCTATTACTATATATTGTTATTCGTTCGCTCCTTTGTGTGTTTCTCGTGCCTTCCTCACTTTATAAATCACTCTCACCCCTTCCCTCTCATGTGATTTCCTTTTTCCACTCCTCCACCTCTCTTCATCTCCTTCTTCACACACAAAACACACACACACACACACCAAAATAACCATATTCTTAAAATTTCAAACCACAGCAACAAACCTCCGATGATGCCTCCTCAGCAAGAAACCTCTATTACATCAAACATTCCGGCCATCACCAACCGGCCCGAAAACAGCTCCGCCCACGCCGAACCGTCGGGCTCCGCCACCAACGACATTAAACCCACTTTCACGGTCAATGACATTCACAACCATACTTCTCAGAACCACCAAGCAGCTCCTTCAGCACCCAGATTTTCTATTCTTCAGCAATCCTTGCGCCCCGTTACCCTCAAAGTACTCATCATCAATTTCTCATCACACACAAACATATTTATTTTTTTCTTCACCTTTAATTTCTTCTTTTTTCGTGTACTTTTTTTTTCCCATTGTTTCAATATTTAACACAAATTCTGGAAAAAGATATTTTTTTTTATCCCCTTAAACTGCTAAAATAAGAAACTATTTATTTAAAATAAACTAAATCGAAAGGCATAGGAACGACACTTCTATTTGAACAATAAAGTAAATAATATATACTCTATTAATGTAAAGATTTTTTTTTTACCGTCAATTACAAATTCAAATGTATATAATAACTTTTATACTAAATATTTATCTTAAAAATCATATCTATCATAATTTTTAATTTGCAGTGTAAAGTTTTTTTATACTATCAGTAGATATTAAACTCTTAGAATAATTCAATCAATAGGTAATTAATTAATCATTTGTACATGTATTTTAGTTAGTCAGATAATTAAGGCTATTTTAGTTTCTCTAACGTTGTAATATTTTTGCATGCTAGTTTGAGGATGCTTCCTACAGCATAACCTTTGGAAGGGACAATAATGGTTGTGTATCTCCTCAAAAGCCAAAGCACACAAGGACAGTGCTGAATGGTGGGGCCAGGGGAGGTCATGGCAATGTTGGATCCCTCAGGGAGCGGCAAGACCACCTTACTCACCGCCCTCGCCGGCCGTCTTGACGGAAAACTCTCCAGCGCCATCACGTACAACGGTCACCCTTTCTCCAGCTCCATGAAGAGGAACATAGGGTTTGTGTCCCAAGATGACGTGTTATATCCTCACCTCACTGTGCTTGAGAGTCTAACCTATGCTGTCATGTTGAAACTTCCCAAGAGTTTGACTAGAGAAGAGAAAATGGAACAAGTTGAAATGATCATTGTGGACCTAGGGCTGTCCCGGTGCCGGAACAGCCCTGTTGGTGGTGGAGCCGCCTTGTTTCAGGGGATTTCGGGTGGGGAGCGAAAGCGGGTCAGCATCGGGCAAGAGATGTTGGTGAACCCCAGTTTATTGTTGCTGGATGAACCAACATATGGGTTGGATTCCACCATGGCCCAACGCATCATGGCGATGCTCCAAAGCCTCGCCCGAGCTTACCGGACCGTGGTGACTACCATTGACCAGCCCTCAAGCCGGTTGTATTGGATGTTTGATAAGGTGGTGATGTTGTCGGATGGGTACCCGATTTTTACCGGGCAAACGGATCAAGTCATGGATTATCTTGAGTCCGTTGGGTTTGTACCCGTTTTCAATTTCGTGAACCCCACTGATTTTCTGCTTGACCTTGCTAATGGTAAGTGATTTGATCAAATTTTAATAATTTCAAATGCTTGATTTTGTGAAAGTGACATGGGAGGAAGTTTAGGATTTTGTTTTGTGGCTTTGTGCATGTTAATTTTCAATGGCACAATTGACCCATTTGGTAACGGACACCATACATGATATTCAGAAGAGAGTGGTTTACACTTGGTCGTTATTAGGTAAGGGTTCATTTTCATAATTAAAATAACGCGGGTGCAAAAGGGTTGGAGTTTCTTACCCATGAACCTTGTTTTCAAGGTGGCAATTGCTAATGGGTCATTAGAAGCAGTGAATTGATAAGACTATACCATAATCCCCCTTTGGTCCTACTCACAACATGAGTATCTTTTGCAAAAGCGTGGATAGACACACGGGAAAACTTTATGTAGCTAATGTTAAAGGTGGTAAATATGGTCCAATTCCCATGAACTCAAAGTTTGAAATTTTCGTTTTGCATCAATCATTTTTTTTTCTACACTAAACATATTTTTTATAATTTTAATATTATCTTTAGGGATAGTCTGTACAGATTATCAATCCATATGAACTCATATGAATTAATTAAACATGTAACTTTCGTGTTATTAGCACGATACTCTAACCAATTGAATTAATAGACTAATTATATTAAAAAATAAATAACACTGTTATATATAACAATAAAATTTTTAATGTATACATATAAGTTTAAGTTTATGTGTATTAATTCTTACAAAATTAATTATGTAAATTTATGTGTATTAAACATATATTAAAAATTTTAATGTTATATATAACATTAATTAATTTTTAATATAATTGTCCTGTTAATTTAGTTGATTAGTTTGAGACCTACATGAATCATTAATTTTATTAGTTTTTTCTTCTCAAGACTGGGTATATCGAAAAAATAAAAAAACACCAGGAAGAAAATCCCTAAAGTTTTATAAGAGATGGGTATGCGTTTGGAATTGATTTCGGCTTTTACTTCCGATTAGCCCGGAAATCTTGCCCCCAAGTTCAGATAGATGGGCTAGTTTTCCAATCATAAGAAAACATCACAAACGACTCATATATAGAAGAGGTTTTTCTTTATTGTTCAAAAAGAATAAAGAAAAAAAAAGAAGATATTTCTTTTTGAGATATACTATTCCTATAATAGTTTTTTACGATACTCTTCACAATATTATTTTTCTTTATCTTTCTATCATATCAAATCATTTTATTTCATGTTTTTCTTTCTTTTTCCCCTTTCAATCATAATTTCTTGTTATTCTGTTTTCAATAATTTTATTTATTTACTTTTAGTGTAAGTGTTTGTTATTTATCTTTATGTTTTATGAAAATGATACATGCATATAAATTTATCTTATAGATCTCATAGAGTGAGACTCATGTTGAATTATTTAAAATTAGAGATTATTCAACTGAGATATTGTTTAATTACTCTTATTTCTTTGAACTTACCATACTTGTTTCCTTATATACATGGCCTGTTCCAACTACTGTTGTTTTTCTTTCTAAAGTAATGCTCCTTTGGCAGAGAAATTTTCTGTCGTTAATATTGTGCATGCATTAAAAACAACCTTTTTTTATCGACAAATATTAATTGTTAATTTTTATTAGGAGGAAGAATTGAACTCTCAGATTTTTTCTTCCTCCTTTCTTTCTTAACCATCTAACCAACCTTACCACCTTTAGTTTCATCGTTGATGGTCTTTATGCACTCTGCGAGTGTGAGATTAGCTATGCTACGAAAATTTAACAGTTCAATTAATTAACATTGAATTGAGACGAACAATTAATCTCAATATCCTAGAATTTAAACAAAATATTTGAATCTAAAAAATTATGATGTTGGAACTTGGAAGTATCTTCAATCATGATTATTCTTAGATTTCAGTTTTGTCATGAACACAGGAAAAAGAAAAAAGTTGGCATGACGGGGATTGAACTTCTAAAGAGACATGCAAATGAACCTTCTAATTCTTTACATTTTGTGGGTTTGTAGGCATAGTTGCTGATGTCAAACAAGAAGAGCAGATAGATCACCATGAGGATCAAGCTTCAATCAAATAGTTCCTAGTTTCATCATATAAGAAGAACTTATACCCTCTTCTCAAACAAGAGATTCAACAGAATCATAGAGAACTAGCATTTTTAACTTCAGGAGCACCTAGAAGTAAGTGAAATTTTCTAGTTCTCTTGGCATTGCTTTATTTTTTCTTATAGCAGTAAAGAGGAGGGTAATATAGCACCATGGCTAAATGAGTAAATGATATTTAAATGCATGTTTGGTAGGTTCTGAGAACCAATGGACCACTAGCTGGTGGGAGCAATTCATGGTTCTTCTTAAGAGGGGTTTAACGGAAAGGAGGCATGAATCTTATTTGGGCTTAAGGATTTTCCAAGTCTTGTCTGTCTCAATTCTCTCAGGACTTCTATGGTGGCATTCTGATCCCTCACATATACACGATCAGGTATCATGAGTCTATGTTTTGTTTTGGTTTTTTGGTACTTTTTGTGAGAATTCAAAAATAAATGGATATTAAATAGGACAGTGGATCAAAATCAGCATTTACTAAATAATTTGCTTGGTTTATATATTCAGTTACACTCAATAGTTCATTTGGTTTAATTATTAAATTTGAACTTATTCTTGTCCGCACTTTACTGTTTTGACTTTATTCATAAAATTGAGACGGGCAATTTTAAATTAGTTCACTTGGTTTATATATTCAGTCACATTCAATAGTTCACTTGGTGTAATTTTAGTCTCTAGACGAGCAATTTAATAGATTTTGGTCCCTGACATTAGTTGTCTTCCAACTCTGATGACTTTAGCCGCTGTAACACTGCTACAAAATTCTTCTAGTAATATAGAAATTTTCTAATGATTGGTACACTGCCAGAAATTTTGTAGCAATCTTAAGAGCAACACTGTTGGCCAAGTCAGTAATAGTCAATAACAGTGTTAACGACAAAGACCAAAACACATTAAATTTGCAAGTTCAGGGACTAAAACTTACAATGTTTACGTATAAGGTCAAAACCGTAAAGTGCGAGGAAATACAGGACCAAATTAATGATTAAGCCAAGAAGTTACTTTCCCTTGTAGTATACTAGTACTCATAACAATGTCTATATCCTTGTAACAGGTAGGCCTGCTATTCTTCTTCTCCATCTTCTGGGGTTCTACCCTCTCTTCAATGCCGTCTTCGCTTTTCCATTGGAACGACCAATGCTGATGAAAGAAAGATCATCAGGCATCTACCATCTCTCCTCCTACTATGTAGCCAGGATGGTAGGGGACTTACCAATGGAATTTGTGCTTCCCACCATCTTTGTAGCCATCTCTTATTGGATGGGTGGACTCAAGCCATCGTTGGTTACATTTGTGTTAACCCTCTTGATCATGCTTTTCAATGTGCTGGTCTCTCAAGGAATAGGCCTTGTGTTAGGAATGAAGGGAATAATGGTGGACCTAGTGGAACGATGGAACCAAATGATTCCTTACTCAATCATGAGGTGGGCCCTAGAGAATGGAAGGTATATTCTAGAAGGGGGAAAAGAGTCACAAAGGGGTAGCTGTACTCTGGTGACGTGTGGAGAGAGAGATGAGCTAGTAACTAATTTCCCTTGTTATAAGGAGTGAGAATGAGGGAGAGAAGGGGGGAATCTAGTGAATTGATAGAATGGTTAGGCAGCAATAGCTGGCCTATAGGAGCCACTGCTCTGTGTCAGATTTAGGGATTTCATTCCTCTTATTCTGTTAAATCTCCATTGTCATTATAATAAAGCTCATTTATACAGTATTACTGTTTCATTCTTTTACTTTCTGCTGGTTGTGTTTTCTGGTTCCTAACAATTTGGTCCGACCTGCCGGATTCGTTAACAGGACCAGTGAATGCCACCAAAACAAAACCCACTCACACTGATCAGAAGAATGGATGCTAGAGTCGCATCGTTAGAAGAAGAAATCGCGAGAGTCAAAACCACGCTGTCATCCATGGAAAGAAACCAAGCTCTTCTCATCTCAATGATGGAGAAGAGCCTTGGGAAATCCATACTCACGGAGGAAGAGGGCGAAGATGGGGACGGAGGTCCGGCGGAGTCAGGCGGAGACGGGTCGGGGAAGAAGACAGCGAGTTCTGCTTCGCGAAAGATGCCGAGCGACGTGATTTCTGAGTTTCGACAATCGGCGAAGAAGGTGGAGCTACCTATGTTTGATGGAGAGGATCCGACTGGATGGATCTCTCGAGCAGAAGTGTACTTTCGGGTGCAGGACACTACTTCGGCCGTGAAGGTAGATCTGGCCCAGTTGTGTATGGAGGGGCCAACTATACATTTCTTCAATTCCTTACTCAATGAGGAAGAAGAACTGACCTGGGAGCGATTGAAGGGAGCGTTGGTGGAGAGATATGGAGGCCATGGTGAAGGAGATGTGTATGAACAGCTGACAGCCCTCCGGCAAGTGGGGACGGTGGATGAGTATATCACCGAGTTTGAGTATCTCACAGCTCAAATTCCTCCATTACCGGACAAACAATTTTCCGGTTACTTTTTACACGGGTTGAAGGCGGGGAAAGTGAGGAGTTTATCGGCGGTGGGAAATTTGAGTCGAGGGAAATTGCTACAGGTGACAAGGGTGGTGGAACGAGAGGTTAGGGGTGATGCTGGAACGGGTATTAGTAAACACCCCAAATCGAGTCATGGGTCATCCAAACCCGGGTTTGGTGGGTCCAGTAAGGGAGGTGGAGCTGACTGGGTGATGGTCAAAGGGAAGGAGAATGGGCCTAGTGGAGGTAGTAAGGGAGGTGGTTTTGGGCCCAGAAGTGAAAAAGGAAGAAACGGCCCACGTGATAGAGGTTTCTCTCATTTATCTTACAATGAGTTGCTTGAGAGGAAACAAAAGGGGCTGTGTTTCAAATGTGGGGGTCCTTTTCACCCAAAACATCAATGCCCTGATAAACACTTGAGGGTTTTGATAACAGAGGAGGAGGAAACAGAGGAAGGAGGAAGAAAACTATTGGCAGTAGAAGTGGAAGATGAAGAAGGGGGGTCTGAAGGAGAGATGAGCATATTGAGCTTACTCCAATTGGGCCAGTTGGGCACTGATAAGCCTCAGTCTATCCAGTTGAAAGGTGCAGTGAATGGGGTGCCAGTAGTAATTTTGGTGGACAGTGGGGCTACCCACAACTTTATTGATAAAAGATTGGTGCAAAAAATGAGCTGGGCTGTGGACAATTCAACTTCTATGTGTATCAAGTTGGGAGATGGGACTAAGGCCCAATCCATAGGGGTCTGTCCAGACTTGGGCGTTGAGGTAGGAGAGGTGCAGTTAGCAATACGAGCCCATTTGTTTGATTTGGGTGGTGTAGATATTGTTTTGGGGGTGGATTGGTTGAGAACCTTGGGAGATATTATTATGAATTGGAACAAGCACACCATGAGTTTTTGGCATAACAAAAAATGGGTGACTCTTCAAGGGTTGAATGATAACATGGAAACCTTGAATAGTATTGTGGGAGGCACCAACAGAGGAGGAAAAGGGTGGATGTAGAGTATAGAGAAGAAGAGGGGTGATGAGAATGATCTCAATATTGGGCAACAAAAGGAGTTGGAGGGGTTGTTGTCTAAATATGAGGACATTTTCAAAGAGCCTAGGGGGTTACCACCAAGGAGAAAGAAAGAGCACGCTATCAATTTGAAGGGAGGGCTGGAGGCTGTCAACGTGAGGCCTTATAGATATCCTCATCATCACAAAAACGAGATAGAGAAGCAAGTCAAAGAGTTGTTGGCAGCAGGGGTGATAAGGCCTAGCACGAGCTCTTTCTCTAGTCCGGTGATTCTTGTTAAGAAGAAGGATGGTTCATGGAGAATGTGCATTGATTATAGAGCACTTAACAAGGCCACAATTCCGGACAAATTCCCAATTCCGGTGATAGAGGAGCTGCTTGATGAACTTCACGGAGCAACAATTTTCTCCAAATTGGATCTCAAATCCGGGTACCATCAAGTCAGGGTCCATGAAGAAGATATCCATAAGACAGCGTTTCGCACCCATGAAGGACATTACGAATTCCTAGTGATGCCTTTTGGATTAATGAACGCTCCCTCCACATTCCAATGTTTGATGAATGAGGTATTTCGAGTACACTTAAGGAAGTTTGTGTTAGTGTTCTTTGATGATATTCTTGTTTATAGTAGAGATTGGACTACACACTTATGTCATTTAGAAGAAGTGTTGAGAGTCTTGAAATTACATGGTCTGGTAGCTAATAAGAAAAAGTGTCATTTTGCACAAAAATCTGTGGACTATTTGGGGCATGTGATATCTGGAAAAGGTGTAGCTGCGGATCCTAATAAAGTAGAAAGTGTGGTGAAGTGGCCAACTCCCAAGAATGTTAAAGGGGTGAGGGGATTCTTGGGCTTGACGGGCTACTATAGAAAATTCATAAGAAACTATGGGAAGGTAGCTAGACCCTTGACTGCATTGACAAAGAAAGATGCTTTTACATGGAATGAAGAGACTCACAAGGCTTTTGAGGCTTTGAAAGAGAGTCTTACAACTGCCCCTGTTCTTGCTTTACCAGATTTCACTAAAGAATTCACCATTGAATGTGATGCTTCAGGTGTGGGGATTGGAGCTATATTGATGCAAGAAAAACGACCTATTGCTTACTTTAGTAAGGCATTAGGGGTGAGAAATGTGGCCAAATCAGCCTATGAGAAGGAGTTGATGGCTGTAGGGTTGGGTATACAACATTGGAGGCCTTATTTGTTAGGGAGGCGTTTTACAGTGTCCACAGATCAGAAGAGTCTCAAACAACTGTTGCAGCAGAAAATTGTAATAGTAGAGCAGCAAAATTGGGCTGCAACGTTGTTGGGGTTTGATTTCAATATTGTTTACAAACCAGGAAAATTGAATGGAGGTGCAGATGCACTATCTAGAGTTCATGAAGGAGGTGAAGTATGTGTGATGACTTCTAGTTTGCAATGGAAGGATGCAGACATTTTGAGAGAAGAATTTGCCCAAGACCCACATTTACAAAAGATAGTAAATGATTTACAACAGAATAAGGACTCTAGGCCAGGCTTTGAATTCAAGCAAGGGGTGTTATTGTATGACAGACGACTGGTGATTTCAAGTAAGTCAGTGTTGATTCCTACTTTGTTGAAGGAATTCCATGAAACTTCACAAGGTGGACATTCTGGTTTCTACAGAACATACAGGCGGTTGGCTGTTAATGTGTACTGGGTAGGCATGAAAAATGTTGTTCAGGAGTTTGTGAGAAGTTGTGATGTTTGCCAATGCCAAAAATATTTGGCTAGTTCACCTGGAGGACTGCTACAACCTCTTCCTATACCAGACAGAATTTGGGAAGACATTTCTATGGATTTTATAACTGGACTACCCAAATCTAAGGGGTTTGAGGCTATTTTGGTAGTGGTAGATCGTTTATCAAAATATTGCCATTTCATTGCTTTGAAGCATCCCTATACAGCCAGAACAATAGCAGAGGTGTTTGTGAAGGAAATTGTTAGGCTCCATGGTGTACCTTTATCAATTGTAAGTGATAGAGATCCCATATTTATGAGCAACTTTTGGAGGGAGATGTTCAAACTACAGGGGACTAAGTTGAAGATGAGTAGTGCTTACCACCCAGAATCAGATGGCCAAACAAAAGTGGTTAATAGATGTTTGGAAACTTATCTAAGATGCTTCATAGCTGACCAACCGAAAACATGGGTGCATTGGGTTCCATGGGCAGAATATTGGTTTAACACCACTTATCATGCTTCAACAGGCAAGACTCCCTTTGACGTGGTTTATGGAAGGACTCCCCCAACTATTATACAATGGATCCAAGGAGAAGTTAGAGTGGAGGCAGTACAAAAGGAGCTTTTAGACAGAGATGAAGCTATCAAACAATTAAAAGTTCACTTGTTGAGAGCCCAAGATAGGATGAAACAGTTTGCTGATAAGAAGAGATGTGACAGGAGCTTTTCCATAGGAGAATGGGTGTTTGTCAAGCTAAGGGCCCATAGACAAAAGTCAGTAGTCTCACGTATTTATCCTAAACTAGCAGCAAAATACTTTGGTCCTTATCCAGTGGTCTCACGCATATAGGCAGTTGCTTACAAATTAAAGCTGCCTGAAGACTCCCGCGTGCATCCTGTATTTCACGTGTCCTTGTTAAAGAAAGCTGTGGGGTCCTACAATGGAGAGGAGACTTTACCAGATGACTTAGATGGAGAGAAGGACAATACTTTTGAACCGGACACGGTCTTGGCACAGAGGACTGTACAAGTACAGGGTGAAGAGGTAAGGCAGGTCCTAGTGCAATGGAAAGGACGAAATATAGAGGAGGCTACATGGGAAGAGGCAGTGATGATGACAAGTCAGTTTCCAAACTTTAGCCTTGAGGACAAGGCAGTAATTTCAGATGGAGGTGTTGTTAGGAATGAAGGGAATAATGGTGGACCTAGTGGAACGATGGAACCAAATGATTCCTTACTCAATCATGAGGTGGGCCCTAGAGAATGGAAGGTATATTCTAGAAGGGGGAAAAGAGTCACAAAGGGGTAGCTGTACTCTGGTGACGTGTGGAGAGAGAGATGAGCTAGTAACTATTTTCCTTTGTTATAAGGAGTGAGAATGAGGGAGAGAAGGGGGGAATCTAGTGAATTGATAGAATGGTTAGGCAGCAATAGCTGGCCTATAGGAGCCACTGCTCTGTGTCAGATTTAGGGATTTCATTCCTCTTATTCTGTTAAATCTCCATTGTCATTATAATAAAGCTCATTTATACAGTATTACTGTTTCATTCCTTTACTTTCTGCTGGTTGTGTTTTCTGGTTCCTAACCCCTTGCACTTGGTGCCATTCTAATGGATGTGAAACAGGCCACAACCTTAGCTTCAGTGACTATGTTGGTGTTTCTTTTGGCTGGAGGTTACTACATTCGGCATATTCCATTCTTTATAGCTTGGTTGAAGTACATTTCTTTCAGTCACTATTGTTATAAGCTTCTTGTAGGAGTGCAGTACTCAGTAAATGAGGTCTATCAGTGTAGACATGGATTGCATTGTAGGATAAGAGATTTCCTTGCCATTAAGTGTCTAAGGCTTGATAGTTTGTGGGGAGATGTGGCTGTTTTGGCTGTAATGTTGATTGGATACAGAGTTGTGGCTTATTTAGCTTTGAGGATGGGGCTGCATCATTGACTAGAGACTGCATAGTAGATCAAGGATTCAGGGCCATAATATTGATTTACATCTTTGTTGTTTGGAACATTGGTCTCAGTAGTAGTGTAATTCGATTCTAGCCACAAGGGGTATATCTTAAATCCTTGTGATTAATTGATATTAAATGATGCAATTAAAATTTGTGTAGTTGTAGTGCATATTTTTCATGTAACTTTCATTGTAATTTCGAATGTATCATATTTGAATCCCTGTGATTAATTGCTGTGAAATGAATGAAGCAGTTAAGATTTATGTAGCTACATGTCCATAGTTTTCATGTAAGTTTTACAGTAATTTCAAATACAACACATAGTCCTGATGATTAATTGATTGAAATGGAGCAATTCAAATTTGCATAACTACATAGTCCACATTTTTCATGCAATTTTTACTGTAGTTTTGAATGAAACATATGCAAATGAAAGAAATAAAAGTGAAAAATGCAACGCCCTATGTTGTATTTTCTACTGTTCTGGGCATCTGAAGCCTTAAAATCCAATAGTTCATTCAAACAGAAAACAAGGAGTTAGAGATAGGAAAACAAAGAAAGCAGAAAAGTTAGCTCTATAGAAGGTTCCCCCTCAACATCATCCATCCTAATCTCAACCACCAAATCATGACCTTACATAAAAATGTTGTAGAGTAGAAGTTTTATCTTATCAAATATTTGTTTTACATATTAAATTCTTCTATTTCTCCTTCTACATATACAACAACAATTACTTATGCACATTGAACTAAAGGGTGTTATACATTTTGTATTTGTCAAGGATAAAATAAATTTTTTATGTCTCTGACCCTGCTATTGTGACACCCTCTACCCAACACACATATAAATGAGAAAAACATATAAAATGTGAAATCTAATTAAATCAATTTTATTTAATAAAATCGTAAATAAATCCACGTGAATAAAAGGTTCATATTCGCTTTACTGTTGTCAAATAAAACTTATCAGAAACATTTTCAGCTCTAATTAAGGTCGTTCTAATTTACAAAAGAACTCAAGTGAAGCAGCATAATAATAAAGTAAAATAACATGTTCGGAACATCATGCAATTAAAACAGAAACTCATGCTCCAATGTGACATTCTATCAGAACATTGTGTCTTGACGTCCTCCAACACGACGTTCTTTAAAGCAATCCACCTAGTCATCTGCTCCCATGAATACAGGGTTCGAGATCATCACAGGATCTAAACACAAATAACACATAGGTAGTGAGTCATCACATTCCTCCACGAATAGAGATAAACAAAAGCATATAGGTATGATATAAATATAACAATAATATAATTATAACAACAATATAGGTATAACAAGGCTCAACTTTGACACAGTTCGCATCATTTCAACACTCAACACGTAAAATCACTTGTTCTAGAATTTAATCACAAATCACATTTCACGCCTTCACGATTAATCACATACTCAAGGCAAGACATCTCAAATACAATACCACATCTCACACTTACATAATTCATTACACACTATCACATAAAGTCACAATGATCATTACAAATACGTTATGCAACAGATAAACTAAAACTCAATCTTATATACAATGTGGTACCATGTCAGTGAAAAACAACACTAGGATGCCTAGGAATACATAACAAGACACGTCAAATAATGGGTATGTCAGGTCACTCTTACTAAGTGAAATCATAAGGTGACGAATCAGGGGTCACTCTGTTTTGTAAGAATTCTCCTACCATATGAGATCAACATACGCTTGAAGGAGCACTCAAATCGAGTGTATTTACCCCCAAGGCTTAAACTCCAAAGAATTCGTTAGGGCCTCACCTTCTTGATTCAAGTCCAACTCCTAAAGCAACTTTTGCTCACAAACACTATTCATAAATGATACAATACACATGACCTCACACTTGTTTTCAAACACGTTTAACATATTGTGCTACAATTTAACACCTTAGGTTCCTAACTTGGAACACTACACTTTCCTTTCAACACCTTGCGCATAAGCACTTTTCTCAAGGTCACATCAAGTATTAACCAAACAATTATCCACAACCATATTCTATGTCCACAATTTAACATCTCACAACTTCACATTCCATCATTACATGTTCATGTGTATCTGGTGACACCCTCTACCCCGACATATATATTTATATAATATCATACATGAAAATAAAAAATTAATTGAAGAGATTTTATTCAATAAACATAAAAGAGTTCACGTGGGTATAAGGTTCATATTCACGTTAATCATCAAATTAAAAACTTATCAAATAAGGGTATGAAAACATCTCCGGCCTAAAACAAAATCATCATATATATATTTTTTTACAAAAGAAAACAAGTTAAGTAGCGAAATAACATAAAGTAACATGTTCAGAATATTATGCAAATAATATACAAACCCATGCCCTAATGCCACATCCTATTAGAGCGTTGTGTCCCATCGTCCTCTAGTACGAGGTTCTTTAAAGTCATCCACCTAACCATCTGCTCCCACGAACACAAGGTTCGAGATCATCACAGGATCCAAACACAAACAACACACAGGGAGTGAGTTATCACATTCCTAAACAAGTAGAGATAAATGAAAGCACACACACACACACACACACACACACACACACACACACACACACACACACACATATATATATATACAAGTATAACAAACTCAACTTAGCACAATTCACATCATTTTACCACTATTTGCGTAACATCACTTGTCCCAAGGATTGAATCACAAAATCACATTCCACACCTTCATATTAATCACGTGTTTAGAACAACATATTTCAACTACAACCCAACATCCCACATTCACACAATTCATTACCCACCATCACATAACAAGTCACAATGATCATTACATAGACGTTATGCACAGATACACTAAGTGTGTGTTTGGATGGAGCAATTAAAGTGAGTAAAGTATTTTAACTGAGATATTAAAATGATTCCTTGTAAAATGATCTGTTTGGATAGGGTATTTTAGAAGTAATTAAAATGTCATCATTTTTTTGAAGCGTTTTAATAAGGTAAATTGGGAGAATTTCAAATTCTCACCAAAAATAGAGGAATTAAAATTCCCAGCCACTCTCACGGTCTCTCTCCCTCTCAGCCACATGCTCCCTCTCCATCTCAGCCACTTTCACCATGATAGTTCTCTCTCAGCCGCACGCTCTCTCTCACGATGCTAGCGCACTCTCTCCCTCAGCACACTAGCTCTCTCTGTACCTCTCTCTCCCTCTCAGCCACCCTCACGCACCACACCTAGCTCTCTCTCAAGTAAGTTCCCTTTGCGATTTTGACCCACTCTTGCTGTGTCATGGTGTGTTCATTTTTTTTTGTTAATTTGTGATTTATTTTTTATTTAGTTGTTTGATTTCATTGGTTTTGTATTGTGGGTACTCATTGTTTGATTTCATTGCTCATTGTTTGATTTCGTTAATTTGTACTGTGGGCATTTTTGCAAATTTGTTAGGAACAGACCATGCACTCTAGGTGCTTGTGTTTATTCTTCTATAAGAACTTTTTAGATGTCTTATTAAGAAACCTTTCTCCCTGATTAATTATTATTTATTACCTAATTTCCGCTTCTTCTTCTTTCCAAAGAAAATGAATTGAAGATCATGATCATGTTTGTGTTGTTCTTCTTGTTGTCTATCTGAATACAATTATTGAGCTATTTTGTTTTAAAACAATATGCACCATTAATGGATAATATCATAGGTATTATGAAGGTGGCATTTCATCAGTTTACATGTGGGAAAATGATAATGAAGGTTTCGTAGCCTGCTTTTTAATAAAGAAAGGTGGGGTTGTTATTTGAGTAAACTCTAATGCTACTCATCCTTTTGACCTATTTTCTGATGTGATATTTTTTGCAATTCCATGATTAAAGATGGCTCAAAGACAGGGCAGGGTTGACGGGGATATTTAGAGGAAGGTGCATGGGATGCTATACATGTTATAGAGGTAAAGTATCATTCCATTTATAAGACTAAACATGATAAATGCAAATGTATAATAGTGACTTTCAATTGATTGGGAAACTAAAATATCTGTATTTAGTTCTAATTTTTCTGATTCTTTTCTAGCAAGTTTATTTCATTAATTCTTAGTCCTCATTTTTTTTGTTAATTTAGGTGGGACCAGAGGAAGAAGAAAACACCAATTATCGGTTAACCAGTACAGTTATGCTGACTCTGACTACAAATAATGAGTCATCAAGAACTTTCAGTTTATCTGGATCAATTAGACGTCAGGCAAGTTTTGACAAAATTAGTTCTTGTTGGCAATTAGATCATTTAGTTAACGCTTGCATGCTAAGTTTTTTCTGTCTTGAGAAGCCACATAATGAACAATGCACCTTCATTGAACATTGAATTAATTACATGGTTCTTGTTTGATAAAGTCCATATATCTATATGCTTTTTAGCTTGAGGCAACCTTTTTTTTTAGTTTTTTCTTAATCCAAAATTAGTTTTTCCTTATATTTTAGATGAGTATGAAGCTATCAGTTGCTGATGGTCATCTTTGTAACATGGAAATGATGATTGAAGAAATGGAGAGTAAGCTAAGGAACTCACTAGATCAGGTACTTCTTGATTATACAGGATTCAACTGCGTGCTTGTCGTATTTGAGATCAGCTTCTTTACTTTTTGTTCTTTGATGGAGAAGGGTTTGGGTATTTATCAAATTTGATATTCAGTTCGTTTGTGTCTATGACATTTCAAACTATAAGGCATGTTAATGCATGTTACAGGTTAAATTTTAAAACATAAAAAATAAGATATTTGATGAAATTCTTGGGGTGGACTATATACAAAGTTTGTAACATATAAATTTATAAGATTCGTCTGGTTGAAATGTTCCTTTGTACCCCATTCTTGAATAATTATATTTTCACTTTTGCTTTGTAGTGGGAAATGATAATCAACTTTATAGCTACATTTACATCATTACTTTTTATTTTGGGAAAGACCTTATGCCTCTATTTAAACTATTTGAGATTCTAATTGGCATTAGCTCTAGGACTTGTGTCTTCTCAATCAAAACATGTGTGTTGAGCTTGGGGAATACTCCACAGATTTTGATTACAGGGGTCTAATCAAACCCAAAAAGAAAAAAAACTTCTTTTTTTGACTTCTTTTTTTGTTGTGTATATATAGTTAAGAGACATTTCTTGTCATCCAATTTATATTCTAGGCTCTTGCTTGGGACAGACCTAATGTAGAAAAATATGGGCATTAAAATTTAGAGCTTATTTACATCTTTTATCTACATATTTGTTTTAAATCTCAAAATATTATCATATATCATTATCATGCAATTTGGATTGAGAAGAAATGGATCCTAGCATAGTTAACAATGCAATTACTTCAACTGATATTTTCACTATAGTTATTTGCCTTTGATATTTTCACTGTAGTAATTTGTCTTTCATGTTGTGACTATATTATCTTGTTTCTTCTATGTCAGGTTATCGTGAGCAAGGAATAAAGAGGAATTGCATTCTTACAAAGCAAGAAAAAAAAGTTTATTATTCTAAAATTGTTTGATTATGTTGTTTGTTTTGGATCCTCTAATTTGTAAAATAATTCGTGAATTATTGAATATTATAAGTGAAGTGATATAAATGTTGATGATATATGATTTTAGGTGTTGACATGGATTGAAGTATTTTCTTTTGTTAAAATTAATATCATTTGAATTTTGTATGAGATAAATATCATTAAATTACGTAATTATTTAATTTTAAAATGTTTTTAAAAATTATTAAGAGACTAGGTAATTAATTTTTTTAGCAAGAATAAAGAATTACATATCATTCATCTTTTAATTTTGCAGTATTATTTAATTCAAGTTTTTTTTTGTGTTACTACAAGAATATTGTGTAAGATTCAAAATTGTTTAGCATTACAATTATTTTGATTATTTAACTATTAAATATTTTAAAAAATTATTATTATATATTTATAACATTAAATTTATTTTGAATATTTAACTATTTAAAAAATGACTCATGTTTATTTTCATTCAATATTGAAATTTTAATTTTTAAATAAATATTTAAAAATGAAAACTTAAATTTCATTGAAATTGAATTACTTTGTCCAAACAAGGAAATTAAAATACAAGAAATTGAATTGCCTCATCCAAACAAAATATTTACAAATGAAAGGAATTTAAATCAGGGCAATCAAAATGCTGTGTATTTAAATTTCCAAGTAATTTTTGAATCCCCCATCCAAACATAGGGTAAGACTCAATCCTATATGCAATGTGGTACCATGTCAGTGAAAAACCTCGTTGGGCGCCTAGGAGTACATGACAAGACAGACCACACACTGGTAAGTCAAGTTACTTTCACTAGGTAAAATCATAGGGAAACCAGTCAAAGTCATGTTGTTTTGCGAGAATGCTCCAACCATGTGGGATCAATACATGCTTAAAGGAGCACTCAAACCGAGTGTATTTACCCCCAAGGCCTAAACTCTGAAGAGTCCATCAGGGCCTCTCCCTCCTAATTTAGGTCCAACCCAAAAAACATTTTAACACGCAAACTCTATCTATGAACTATACAAAACACATGACTCCTCAGATGTTCTCAAAATAATTTTAACTCTTCGCGCCCCAAAATGATTAAACTTGTCGGGTTCCCACAGTGGATCTCATCACAAAACTCATCGCCCATTAACTTGTCGCACTTAAAGGGTCTTGCAATCGTGTGACTGTACGACTCATAGCTCATAACTCAATGCACACATCATCTCAATGCATGTGTGATCTCATAATTTAACACATACTCAACTTGTCACTTATGCACAGTTCATCACACTTTCATAATCCTAAAACATCACATTATCATGCCTCATGCATCATATACATATCACAGTAATAACATTAATATGTTATGTTCATATGACTAATTATCTCATTAGAACAAGCCTTTAAAATCATATATGTGCCACTTGAGTTTGAATTATGCAATACACATAACTACTCAATTGTTTTCAAAATCTTTTTAACTTGTCGCGCCTCAAAGTGATTCAACTCGTCAGGTTCCCATAGTGGATCTCATCACAATACTCGTCATGCAAAAGTCATCCCCCTTAAAGGATCTTACAGTTGTGTGATTGTACAGTTCTTAACTCACAACTCAATGCCATCACTTTACACTTGACAATAACATGTATAATCACATTGAGGAACATATTAATCTCACACCTTCTCACTTCACACACACACACACACACACACACACACACACACATCACAATAACAATCTTCCAACATTTAAGGCATATAATCATGTTCAAAAACACGAAAACACCAAGATCACTCAATTTTATCATCCAATTCACATTAAGGCATCAATTGGCCCGTTAAACAAAACAATCTCGTAATTATAATCATAAAGACAAAATTACAATACAGTAAACATCCCAAAATAAACCCCAATTTAATCCTCTAAGGATCCCTACACATGTTCATTCTAATCCCAATTGCGATAAACTCATCTCTTACTTTTAAGCGGGCTCACGTGCGTAGTCTGACAGCAATAACAGTGTCTCTAGCGGTGGAGGTAGTTTCAATCTGATTTGACGAGGAAATGGGCACTTGCAGCCGACAACGACGGTGTGGACGACATTGTCCATGAAAAATATGGCATTAGCAAGGAGAAATGGGCCCAGTTTTGTCAGACCTGTAGAGACCCCTTGTGGGAGGTATGTACTTTCTCATTTTAGTTGTTTTCCACAAAAAATTCACTTCTTATAATTCATTCTAGTAAAAATTTTCATTAATGTTCGATTTTTGCAAGATGTGCGGAAAAAGGCGTAGGCCATCTAGAAGCAAAATACCGCTCCCCACGTGTTGTATGGGGGGGTTATGAATATTTAGAACAAAAGCTCATGGCTGAGAAGACAAAGAAAAGACTGGAGGAAGCTACCTAGTCCAGAAGCACTGAAGGTGTCATTGACCCTCCATGTGAAGTGGAAGATGGCCTGCACCAAGAAAACTGGGCAGATGACGTCTAAGGCAGCAAAGGAAATCGTTGAGAAGATTGTAAGTCATTTTCAATTAAGAATTGTAATTATCTTTGTTTATTCTATGAATGCCTTGGACAAATATATGTGTTTTTTACAAGATTCTTTGGAGGAGCAGGCGTCACAAGGATCGTTCGCCCCCCATGGACGTCAGGATGTCCTGGCTGCTACCATTGGGCAACCAGAACACCCTGGCTGTGTCCGTGCCGCCACTTGAAGACCTACAGCAACTGACCCAACAAATCAGGGACCAGTTGGAGGAGTCGATCACAAAAAAAGTGACTCAACAGCTGATGGCATCCTTCAGCCAGATGTAGTCCCAGTTCCAGTCACATATGCAATCATAGGGACTTGCACTGCCTCCGGAGCCTGAGGTTGGTCCCTCAGGTGCTCGTGTCATCACAAAGGAGAGTTGTGTTGATCCCTCAGGGAACGATCCAGAGACGAGTGACTCAGAAAAATGTGGGATGTACATTGAAGAAAATCCTTCCCGCCTGGTTGCCCTAGGAAGACTTTATGAGGGATCCACAACGGTTCACAACATCCCTTTGTTGCATGGACAAGTGAAGGTTGGTGTTGAGGAGGTTACAGATGCAGAGACTCCCATTCTTGTACCCACTGATGAGGTTACCTTAGTGGGGCAGGCACTTAACACCTTCCTTGCTTGGCTGACACATCTCGTGAAGCATTTATCAGAACATGAATTTTACTCTGATTATATGCTTCTTCTTTTTTTGAATTGATTTGTTCACTGTAATCAAAACTTGTTAATTAACTATGTTTGATCAACAGGTAGCTGCAAAACCTCCAGAAAGGCCGGATCCTGAGGTCGATGATCCCCTGTATCTGATGGCATTGACCATCCCACAGCTTTTTTTGAAGTCTCTCCAGGTTATGTGGGATGCTACCGTGTTCGGGGTGTTTAATCAAAACTTCTCGTTGTACATAAAGCACGAAGATCTCTCCGAAATTACACACGGTGGCCAATGTCTCAGCATATCTATTATACAGTTGTGGATTCTATAAGTCAATTTAGATTATTGTTAATTACCTAAGTTATTGTTTAAAATTTATACATAATTAATTTTGTCTTAAGAACAACAGGCATCTAACTGAGACAAGTATGCGAGTGGGGAATTCTGATGTGTATGGATTCCTCATGCCACAGTCCATTTAGAGATCTGGGCAATCACAGTTTGAATCGGAAAGTTACATCAAGAGTTGGATGCAGAGTTCAAAATGTGATGTCTACCTTGGAGCCTACCTGAATGGATAAGTCAAACAAAACAAGCTGAATTTAAATAATGTATAATACTACAATAACCCATATTCGTCTCCACTGCAGCGAACACTGGCAATTGGTCGTCATTTTGCCTAAGGAAAACCTTGTTGTCTGGTTTTGTCCCTTGCATAACAGGCCATACAAACTACCTTAAGGGAATAATTAAGAGGTCAATGTTGTTTTCAATACATTTGCATTAGCATAACTCAACAACATCAATATTTTAATGTTCCTCGTATTCAATAGTGCTTTGAAAGGACTTGATGATACTCCACAACCTAAATCCAAGGCTGGTGCTAGGTTGATTGTTGTTAAGGTACGTGATTTAAATAAAACTTCTACTTATATATACTGGTTATGTGTGTGTACACTAATTGTAGTTAACGTTTAATTAATATCCAAATTTCATTATGTATTTAGTGTAATAGACAAAAAGGAAGCACTAAGTGCGGCTATTACGTCATGCACTGGATGTCCATGATAATCTTAGGAACTTTCAGGAATAACTGGGAAACGTTAATTGTTTATTTCAAACAAAGTTGATTTTCTTATAATTGGTATTACATTATTAATTTATATTTTATTTGATCATGCAGTATTTTAACGATGTTAGACCATTGGAAGCAGAGAGATTGAAGGCGCTTCGCATCCAGTGGACAGAGTATTATCTCAAAGTTAGAAATCAAAGTCAGGATGTTAGGGAACTATTTCATATTAGGTTACTTAATTAGTTTACTACCTTGCTTTACATTTTTGCCAATTGCTATGTCATTTGAACATTGAATATTCTTTATTGATAGTTATTAATAAATCATTTATTCATAGTTATCAATTGATATTTTACTATAGCTTTCTGCTAAAAACTGTAAAAAAAAAAAATAGAATGCAAATGATATATGTTGTAATGTGTGGTCTGATTTGAATTTGGCAGGTTAAATTTTGAGTTTTTTGTAAAAACAGAAAGTGTATTTAAAAAAAAAACCTAAAAACAACATCGGTTTTGTAAAAAGCCGATGTTAAATGTTCTTAGGTTAACATCTATTTTTAAACAAAAACTGATGTTAATGTATAATTTAACATCGGTTTTTTACTGAAACTGATGTTAACGTTTCGAACTTAACACCGGTTTTTATAGAAAACCGATGTTAATCTATAAGTTAACATCAATTTTTCTAGAAAATCAATGTCAACTGTCAACATTCATACATTTTTTTTGTGTAATTCTTATTATATAACATCTATTATTTAGATAACCGATGTTGTAAATTTTACGTTAACATCGATTTTAAAAAACCAATGTTAACCATAATACTTTCAACATCGGTACTTTCAACATCAGTTAAAAATCGATGTAGAAAGTCATAAATAACCGATGTAGAAAGCATATTTTCTAATAGTGCTTGTTTTAAAGATGAGACAATTATCTACAACTCTTATGTTGATCACAAAAACCAGTTTGACCATTAACTATGTCTAAACCTAAGGTAAACATTGGATCATTGCTTAATCCTGACAGCTTGACCTTTGCTCAGTAATTTGACTCTCTAGAGGACTATACAACTCTGAGTTAGCTAACACCAATGGTACAACTTTCATGAGAACCACAAAATCTAATTCAATCATTTTCTTAGTCATTTTTAGGCTACAAGTTAACTCACGTTGTTAGGAAAATAGTATGAGACTAAAACAACTGATTTTTAGTAAGCACGAGCGTGCTTCATGAAAAACCTATGTTTCGTGAAGCAAAAGAGGCACAATTCAGACCTCAAAACACACCCAAATTCAAAATGAATAGCATAATAAATTGGATCACATCATGAGGAACAATACCCCTCAATTAATTTCAAGAAAACATGCAAGAATCAAGAATTCCCAAATTTCTAGGTTTCTAACTTTCAAAACCAAACACACAATTAAACCATCCATTTCACATCAGGGCATCAATTGACCCATCAGACATGAGCAATTCATAGTTATCATTGTACAAGCAAAATTAAAACACATAAAACACCCCAAAATTAACCCCAATTTGATCCTCTAAGGATCCCTACACATGTTCACGCTAACATCAATTGTGATAAACTCATCCCTTACCTCTAAGCGAACTCACGTGTGTAGTTTAGCAGTGATAGCGACATCTCTAGTGATTCCCTAAGATTCCTCAAGCTTTTCTTCTGGTTGTTCCACTAAGGTTTCCAGGCGTTAGAAAGGAGAAGGGAGAAGGAGATAGGATTGAAGTCTCAATTTCACTATCTCCATGGGAGGAGAATTTCTCTTTCTAAAGACATTATTTCACAAATCCCAATAATGATAATGTGTGAAAATGAATTCTGAAGGTTGTGTCCAAATTTCAAGACAATCCAAGGGTTAATTGGTTTGGAATCATAGTTTTACTCAGACATGTTTTGATATATGCAGAAAAAAAAGAGTTTTGAGAGAAAATAAGATAAAACGAATTTGGGAGGAAGAGAGTGTAGAAACGTATCGTAAATATAAAAACTGATCTAATATGTTTATTTATAGCTAGGGTACAATGAGTTTATTATTTCTCTATTTTTTTCTTTATTTTATTATTTTATAAAAAGATTATATTTTACTTTCATTAAATAAATAACCAATTAAAACATCCCTTTATTTTCTAAAACATCATTTTACTCTATTTATTTTCTAACATTATGAAACCCTTATTTTAATTAACAAAAACCATTTTCTCTCATTTATTTAATTTCTAAAAACTCTATTAATTTTAAAATAAAATTTTATTTATTTATTTTATGAAAAAACGGAGTATTACAACTACATCAAAAGAACTATACATCCTAGAAATTTGAAGCTGTTAAGGAAATCCACGGATAAACACACCACATATTTGATTGTTAAATTAAACTAATTTAAACCCCTTCAAGCCTCCATAATCACAAAACAAAGCAATTGGTTAGACTAAGCTTAGATCTATTTCAAACAAATGATTTCTTACCAAATACAAAATTAAAGTATGTGCATAAAAACATATTGTAAAAACTATCTAGCGTTAGTTAATCCTAGTGTTGGTTGTATGAACTGTACCTTAAGACAATAAAAACTACATGTGTAATAAATTATGCAGTATAGTGTAGATGCAATTGCCTTTGGTGTTTTGATGATGATCATGATGATATGATGCAATTTATGCAAATGGGCTTTTCAAGATTAAATTCAAGACAATACTTCAAGATTAACAAGCCACAACATCAAGATGATCACTAGTATATTAGGAAGGGAATTCCTAATTGAATTAGCAAAGGTTTGGCCAAGTAATTTAAATTAAAAAATGTTTCTCAAAGCTTTTACTCTCTGGTAATCGATTACCAGAGGATGTAATCGATTACCAGTGGCCAAATATGTTTTATAACAGTTACTAAAATTTGAATTCGAAATTTTAGACTGTGTAATCGATTACACAATTTTGGTAATCGATTACCAGCAGTTAATAAACGTTTTAATTCAAATTTTAAAAGCTGTAATCGATTACACAATTCCTATAATCGATTACCAGACAGGATTTTCAGAAAAATAATTCTAAGAGTCACAACTTTTCAAAGGCTTTATTCATAACCACCAATGGTCTATATATATGTGACTTAAACACGAATTTGCTCAGAGATTTTCAGAACAACAAGTGTTTATCCTCTCAAAGAGCAAAAATTATTCTATCCTCTTAAAAATTCCTTGGCCAATTCAATTGCAATTCATTAAGGAATTATTTGAGTGCTCAATCTGTAAAATCTATCTCTTTCTAGAGAGATTCATTCTTCTTCTTCTTCTCATTCTCTAAGGGATTAAGAGACCGTGGGTCTCTTGTTGTAAAGGAATTCTAAACACAAAGGAAGGATTGTCCTTGTGTGTTTAGAACTTGTAAAAGGAATTTACAAGATAGTGGAACTCTCAAGCGGGTTACTTGGGGACTGGACGTAGGCACAAGGGTGTGGCCGAACCAGTATAAATCTGAGTTTGCATCTTCTCTTCCCTTAATCTCCTTTTTTTTATTATTGCTTTATATTCATATTCAAATTGTTTTATTTGAATCAATATTTAAGAAGTTCATTATTAAGGGAATTTATAACTCGAATAAAAAGTGAAATAGATTTTAATTGGGGAAGTAGTTTGGAATATCTTAATTCAACCCCCCCTTCTTAAGATATCTGAGGCCACTTGTCTAACAAGTGGTATCAGAGCTTCATTCTTGTATAAAGTTTAGAAGCTTCAAGAAAAAGATGGCCTCAGCAAACTCCTTATTTCCAGAAGGGAATTCTATCAATAGACCTCCAATCTTTAATGGAGAGGGTTACCATTACTGGAAAACCCGAATGCAAATTTTTATTGAGGCAATAAACCTAAATATTTGGGAAGCCATAGAAATAGGGCCTTATATACCCACCACAGTAGAAAGAATTACAATTGATGGCAGTTCATCAAGTGAAAGTATAACTATAGAAAAACCTAGAGATAGATGGTCTGAAGAGGATATAAAACGAGTACAATACAATTTAAAAGCCAAAAAACATAATAACATCTGCCCTGGGAATGGATGAATATTTCAGGGTTTCAAATTGTAAGAGTGCTAAGGAAATGTGGGACACTCTTCGATTAACACATGAAGGAACTACAGATGTTAAAAGATCTAGGATAAATGCACTAACTCATGAGTATGAATTATTTAGAATGAATGCAAATGAAAATATTCAAAGCATGCAAAAGAGATTTACACATATAGTAAATCATCTAGCAGCCTTAGGTAAAGAATTTCAAAATGAGGATCTCATAAACAAGGTGTTAAGATGTTTAAGTAGAGAATGGCAACCCAAAGTGACGGCCATTACTGAATCAAGAGATTTGTCTAACATGTCCCTTGCCACTTTATTTGGAAAGTTGCAGGAACACGAGATGGAATTATTGAGATTACACCAACATGAAGAAAATGACAAGAAAAAGAAAGGAATTGCTCTTAAAGCATCATCCTCAATTCAAGAAGAAAGTGATCAGGAAAATGATCCAGATGATGATGATGATCTAAGTTTTTTTGTAAAAAGATTCAACAAGTTTCTTAAAGTAAGAGGAAATCAGAGGAGACCCCATTTTAAATCAAAGAGAAGGACAAAACTTCATCCTCTACTTTAAAATGCTTTGAATGTAATCAACCTGGACATCTGAGGGTTGATTGTCCCATCTTCAAGAAAAAGATGGAGAAATCTGAAAAGAAAAATCTTAGTGAAAAGAAACTGAAGAAAGCATACATCACATGGGATGAAAATGATATGGAATCTTCTGAAGATTCTGAAAATGAAGAGATAAATCTCTGCCTCATGGCTAAAAGTTACGAAAGTGATGAAGAGGTAACATCTTCAAATAACTTATCTATTTCTTTTGATGAATTGCAAGATGCATTTGCTGATCTACATAAAGAGTCAATTAAACTTGCAAAATTAGTTTCATCTTCAAAGAAAACAATTTCAAATTTAGAAAATGAAATTTCAAAATTAAACAAAGAATTAGATCTTCTTAGAAATGAAGTCTCAATTTCTAAAACAAATGAAAAAGTTAATATCTCCACTATTTCTGGCAAGAAAATATCAGATTCTTGTAGTTGTTGTGATAAATATGTAAAAGAAATTAAAGAGTTGAAAAATTCACTTGCAAAATTTTCATATAGTAAAAATAATTTAGATGTTATATTAAGTAAACAAAGATATGTGTCTAATAAAAATGGACTAGGGTATAAATTTGAAAAACAACAAAAGTTTCATAAAAACTTTTCCACTTCCACACAAAAATGTAATTCTAATTCTATCACTTGTTTTTACTGTGGAAGAAGAGGACATGGCATATCAACTTGCTACTTCAAGAAAAATTACAGTAACATTAAAATGATATGGATCCCAAAAGGATCCTCAGTTTATACTAACATGCAAGGACCCAATAAAATTTGGGTACCTAAGTCAAAAACTTGATTATGTAGGTATCCTTGAGAAAGAAGTGGTACATAGATAGCGGATGCTCAAAACATATGACTGGAGATGCATCAAATTTTACACACATCTCTCCAAAGAAAAGCGGGCATGTAACATATGGTGACAACAACAAAGGTAGAATCCTTGGAGTGGGTAAAATAGGTACAAATTCTTCAAACTCCATTGAAAATGTTCTACTTGTTGAAGGCCTTAAGCACAGCCTGCTTAGTGTTAGTCAATTATGCGACAAAGGCTATCTAGTATCATATGATTCTCAGAAATGTCTTATAGAACATAAGCATGACATTAATATAAAGCATGTAGGACATAGAGTCAATAATGTTTACATGATAGACTTAAGCATAAAACTAGAAAACAATCATTGCTTTCTTAGCAAACATGATGATCCATGGTTATGGCATAAAAGAATTGCTCACATAAACATGGATCACTTAAATAAATTAATTTCAAAAGATTTAGTAGTTGGTTTGCCTAAATTGAAATTTGAAAAAGATAAACTATGTGATGCATGTCAAAAGGGCAAACAAACAAGAGTCTCATTCAAACCTAAAAATGTTGTTTCAACCACTCAACCCTTACAATTATTGCATATGGATTTATTTGGTCCATCTAGAACCATGAGTTTTGGAGGAAATTACTATGCTCTAGTTATAGTTGATGATTTCTCTAGATATACTTGGACATTATTTATTACACATAAAAGTGATTCATTCCAAGCATTTAGAAAACTTGCTAAAGTCATACAAAACAAGAAAAATCTTAAGATTGCATCCATTAGAAGTGATCATGGGGGTGAATTTGAAAATAAAGATTTTGAATTATTCTGTGATGAACATGATATTGAACACAATTTTCTGCACTTAGAACCCCTCAACAAAATGGAGTTGTTGAGAGGAAAAATAGGTCATTGGAAGAAATTGCAAGAACTTTATTAAATGATACTTCTATTCCAAAGTATTTTTGGGCTGAAGCAGTCAATATTGCATGTTACATCATGAATAGGGCCTTAATAAGACCCATTTTAAAGAAAACCCCATATGAGTTATATAATGGTAGAAAACCTAATATTTCTCATCTACATGTTTTTGGTTGCAAATGCTTTGTGCTTAATAATGGTAAAGATAATCTAGGAAAATTCGATGCAAAATATGATGAAGGTATTTTTCTTGGATATTCATTACAAAGCAAAGCATATAGGATATATAATAAAAGAACTATGAATATCGAGGAATCCATTCATGTTACCTTTGATGAATCTAATGCTATCTTGTCAAGAAAGAATATGCTAGATGATATTGCAGATTCTTTAGAACATATGAATATTCATGAACAAGATTCCAAAGGAAATGATAAAGGAAACAATGAAGATCCTCCAGTCGAAGTCAAATCCAATGATGAACTTCCAAGAGAATGGAAAGCTTCAAGAGACCATCCCCTCGACAACATTATTGGTGATATCTCAAAAGGGGTAACAACTAGACATTCTCTTAAAGATTTATGCAATAATATGGCCTTTGTATCTATGATTGAACCTTAAAATATAAAAGAAGCCATAGTAGATGATAACTGGATCATTGCCATGCAAGAAGAACTAAACCAATTTGAAAGAAACAATGTGTGGAAATTAGTAGAAAAACCTGAAAATTATCCTGTCATAGGGACAAAATAGGTTTTTAGAAATAAATTAGATGAACATGGTATAATTATTAGAAATAAAGCCAGGTTAGTAGCAAAAGGGTATAATCAAGAAGAAGGAATAGACTATGAAGAAACATATGCTCCTGTTGCAAGATTAGAAGCCATTAGAATGCTTTTGGCATATGCATCCATAATGGTTTTTAAACTTTATCAAATGGATGTTAAGAGTGCCTTTCTAAATGGTTTAATTCAAGAAGAGGTATATGTTGAACAACCCCCTGGTTTTGAAATTCCTGATAAACCAAACCATGTTTATAAATTACAAAAGGCTCTTTATGGTTTGAAACAAGCCCCTAGGGCGTGGTATGAACGCTTAAGCAATTTTCTTCTAGAAAAATAATTTTCTAGAGGTAAAGTGGATACCACATTGTTCATAAAGAGAAAGCATAATGATATTTTGTTGGTTCAAATATATGTTGATGATATAATTTTTGGATCCACTAATGATTCATTGTGCAAGGAGTTTTCTCTTGATATGCAAAGTGAATTTGAAATGTCAATGATGGGAGAACTTAAGTACTTTCTGGGATTACAAATCAAGCAAACTCAAGAAGGTATATTCATCAATCAATCCAAGTACTGCAAGGAATTGATCAAAATATTTGGGATGGATAGTGCAAAACACATGTCCACACCTATGAGCACTAGTTGTTACTTAGATAAAGATGAATCTGGTCAGTCTATAGACATAAAACAATATCGAGGTATGATCGGATCTCTTCTTTATTTATCTGCTAGTAGACATGATATTATGTTTAGTGTATGCATGTGTGCTAGGTTTCAATCCAACCCCAAACAATCACATTTAAGTGCAGTAAAGAGAATCATGAGATATCTATTAGGAACAATCAATTTAGGATTATGGTATCCTAAGAATTCAACATGTAACTTAATAGGATATTCTGATTCTGATTTTGCCGAACCTAAAACTGATAGAAAAAGTACAAGTGGAACTTGTCAATTCATTGGATCGGCTCTTGTTTCATGGCATAGTAAGAAACAAAACAGTGTTGCTTTATCTACTGCTGAAGCAGAGTATATCTCTGCCGGTAGTTGTTGTGCACAGATTTTATGGATGAAGCAACAATTATCTGACTATGGCATCATTCTTGATCGTATACCTATTAAGTGTGATAATACTAGTGCCATAAATCTATCCAAAAATCCAGTTCAACACTCTAGAACTAAACATATAGAGATTAGACACCACTTTCTTAGAGATCATGTCCTAAAGGGAGATTGTGTATTAGAGTTTGTTGATACTAAGAATCAACTTGCTGATATTTTCACAAAACCTCTCCCCAAGGAAGTGTTCTTCTCTATTAGAAGAGAATTAGGCCTCTTAGATGTAAGAGATTTAGATAAATAGGGATTGATTGGTTGATTGATTGATTGATTGATTTACTCTTATTTATTGTTTGTAGATTATTTTGTTTGTTTGATCTTGTTTGAATTCTTGTTATTATAATAGAATTTATGATTTCTTGTGTATATAATAATTGAATGATTGAATTAAGTGCATTAGTAGTGATAATTAATCATATTGGATGTGTTTTAGCATAAACATAGACATTCTCTTAAGAAACTAGCCTAGGATAGGCTCTGGTAATCGATTACCATCCTGTGTAATCGATTACACATGAACAGGCAGCCTGTAATCGATTACAACATCCTGTAATCGATTACCAGTAGGCTTATTGGTCCTGTAATCGATTACCAATACCTGTCATCGATTACAATACGTCATCTTCTATAAATACTCACGAAATCAGAGCTGCTGCGTAGCCAAAGCCTCCTCCACGTTTTCCTCCATACCTAAAACTTCTAATCTTCGATTCTCACTCAATTCTTCACCAAATCACGTCCCGTAAAGCCCAATCTTCCTCTTTTCACTCCTCTTTCACTTCCACCGATCAAAATCCACATAAACTTCATCAAATGGCAGAGCCATCGAAGAAGAGAAAGGGATCATCCTCCACCGCTGCTGCTGCTGCCCATCGCCGCCACGGCCCATCCGGAGCACCCACAACACCTATTCATCCTTCTTTGTCATCTCCAAGATCATCAACATTGTTTTCATCCGATGATCAGCGTCTACGGTACCTTTCTCAGTTTTCTTCTAGAATAATCTTAGACCCTAAGTACCTAGACGTAGAATTCTTTAATGATGAAACGTTTGATTGCTATCAAGTGTTTCAAAATTCTGGTCTTGTTGATTTCATGTCATTAAAATTGTCATATTATCCTGAACTTGTAAAGGTCTTCTACTGCAATTTAAAAATTCAGGATGGCATTATTATTTCTGAGGAGCATGGTATTTCTATGGTCATTGATCAGTCATTGTTCTTTTCTTTGACTCATTTACCCAGTCAAGGTGCACCTTTTGAGGGCACCATTGTTGATGACTGGAAATTTGATTATTCGAGTCATGATGCTCGTCGCATGGTCTGCAATGATCAAGCTGAAATGACCGGTAGATTGCTGGCTGGGTCATTAACATTTGATAATCGCATCATGCACTATATAATTGTTAGGATTTTGCTTCCTCGGTCTTCAAATTTAGCACAAGCCTCTGAGGAGGATTTGATTCTTATGTGGATTTTTCTTACTGGTCGTCAGATCGACTGGGCCCATTTGGTTCGGTACCGAATGCATAAGGCATTACGGGCCAATGCACCTCTTCCTTATCCACATTTGATTACTCTGTTTTTGCGTCATTTTCAAATTCCGCTTGATGATGAACCCTTTGTTCAAGTCAAGCGTTCCTTTGCAATTGGTGCTGGTGCAGTGACCTCCTTTGGGTACCGTAAAGATCGGAATGGTCAATGGCTGAAGAAGGATGCACTCCCTCCTCAAGATGAACGTACTCCTTCACCTCCTCCTCAACGCGAAGATTCCGCACTCATGAATGAAGTCCTCTCCGAATTACGGGGTCTTCGTTCTTATGTTGGTGACCGCTTCGACTCGTTAGATACACGCTTTGCCGGTATGGACATTCGCCTCACACAGCTTGAAGAGGATGTCGGATACATTCGTTAGAGTTTCGATCTTCCACCACCACCTCCGTCTTCTTAGATTTTAGTTTCTGATTATATGTCTTTTATAAGCCGTGTATTTTGGCTATTTAGTTTCTTAAAGTTTTAATTATTATGTTAAGTACTTATTTATCTTGTGGTATTTAGATTTCAGCCGTTTTCTACTTTGACATTATGTGGTTGTTGACATTTTGAGTTATTTGGATTATGGTTTGATTATTTCTTGTTTGTGAGTTTGGATGGTTATGTCTTATACTCCATTGTTATATCTTTCTACTCCATTGTTATATCTGTGATGATTCCCGAGCTCTTCGGCTTTTTGATGTTGCCAAAGGGGGAGAAAAGGTTGTAGAAAAAGCTTAACAAACTTAGAAATCAAGTGATCATGAATTCCGAAATATAGGGGGAGTAAACGCACATTTTATCTATATACAATTGTTTGTTGCTTGCTTGAATCATGATTTCAGGTATTGTATTGTCATCATCAAAAAGGGGGAGATTGTAGATGCAATTGCCTTTGGTGTTTTGATGATGATCATGATGATATGATGCAATTTATGCAAATGGGCTTTTCAAGATTAAATTCAAGACAATACTTCAAGATTAACAAGCCACAACATCAAGATGATCACTAGTATATTAGGAAGGGAATTCCTAATTGAATTAGCAAAGGTTTGGCCAAGTAATTTAAATTAAAAAATGTTTCTCAAAGCTTTTACTCTCTGGTAATCGATTACCAGAGGATGTAATCGATTACCAGTGGCCAAATATGTTTTATAACAGCTACTAAAATTTGAATTCGAAATTTTAGACTGTGTAATCGATTAGACAATTTTGGTAATCGATTACCAGCAGTTAATAAACATTTTAATTCAAATTTTAAAAGCTGTAATCGATTACACAATTCCTGTAATCGATTACCAGACAGGATTTTCAGAAAAATAATTCTAAGAGTCACAACTTTTCAAAGGCTTTATTCATAACCACCAATGGTCTATATATATGTGATTTAAACACGAATTTGCTCAGAGATTTTCTGAACAACAATTGTTTATCCTCTCAAAGAGCAAAAATTATTCTATCCTCTTAAAAATTCCTTGGCCAATTCAATTGCAATTCATTAAGGAATTATTTGAGTGCTCAATCTGTAAAATCTATCTCTTTCTAGAGAGATTCATTCTTCTTCTTCTTCTCATTCTCTAAGGGATTAAAAGATCGTGGGTCTCTTGTTGTAAAGGAATTCTAAACACAAAGGAAGGATTGTCCTTGTGTGTTTAGAACTTGTAAAAGGAATTTACAAGATAGTGGAACTCTCAAGCGGGTTGCTTGGGGACTGGATGTAGGCACAAGGGTGTGGCCGGACCAGTATAAATCTGAGTTTGCATCTTCTCTTCCCTTAATCTCCTTTGTTTATTATTGCTTTATATTCATATTCAAATTGTTTTATTTGAATCAATATTTAAGAAGTTCATTATTAAGGGAATTTATAACTCAAATAAAAAGTGAAATAGATTTTAATTGGGGAAGTAGTTTGAAATATCTTAATTCAACCCCCCCTTCTTAAGATATCTGAGGCCACTTGTCTAACATATAGTTATAGTGTGCTTGGTTGTAAGTTGATGTGATTTTCCACGTTTTCTTGAAGCAAACATATATAGCTTCTATGTTTTTTGATAAAATGACATGGTTTATGAAGTCCTGACCTTGATTCTAAACACACATGGTTATTCTATTTAGTAATTCAAGTTCTTTGGGAGCAAGAGAATTCTCTTGCTCTGTGCTGTTATGCTAGTTGCATGCGCCATCATTATCTGGTGTCCTCTTTAATGACTATTCTGGACTGTTATTTGTAGATCTTACCAAATTTGCTAAGATAATAGATACATGACTTCTCCCAAATTGCCTAAAATCATAGAGATATGGTTGAAGTTCTATCCTCACAAAAGAACCATTTTCCACTTTCCTTATGTACCAGGGATACTACTTTTATTGTTTTGGTACCATACCATGCCATCTATAGGTGTTCTATTCCTCAAGTATGATCATCAATCTCATTCACTCATATTTGAAAATCATTTCGTTAATTTAAGCATCAGAATGTCTTTGTAGGTACCATCATTTGTTTCCACCGTTTGAGATAGTAATGTAACATGTTCACAAGTTATGCCAGGAATCCCAGGTAAGAGCAACTATATTTTTAATGTAGAGAATTTAGCACATTAATTTGTTCATAGCAAGAAAAACCTTTTCCTCCCTGGACACCTTTGAAAGTGTCTCTAATTTATTTGTTCTTAAACAATGACTTGCTTGAATACTCTGTTATTTTTACTTTAGTGCGATGGGAAGCCAATAATAGCTTTAAGCCATATTCGAAAACAGTCTAGTTGAAAACAAGAATTAAAATATCAATGTTCAAAGAGCCTTCATCTGAATTCCACACGATATGCATTCCTTAGTGCTATATCACTATATTTGTTAAATATGGGATGCATGCATTCCTTAATTATATTAACGATATTATGGAATATATGGATCCAATAATATTTGTGAAAATTGCCTTAGGTAAAGCATTAGATGCTACATCATATTATTATAGGGCTACATTTCAGTTTATTCCATTCCCCCAAGAGGGTTGGTTGCTGGCAATTTGATGGAATAGCATTGAATTTGTGAGGTAATGTTATTCTCAAAGTCATCTATAAATGGATGTCTCTTGCACTCACCTAGATAATTATAAGAACACTTTTTAGCAAACTAAAAACACTTTTCTTAGAAGATAAATGCAAAATGGCATCACTCCAAGCAGAGAAACTTGTTGAATCTCAGTCATTAAGGCAGGTTAAGAAAGAACCTGCAAAACCCAGTGGCAGCACTCCAAAAGCTCCTTCTTCCAAATCAGCTCCAAAGAAAACTCAAAAAAGGTCTCAGCCTAAACAGAAGGTACGTAATTTAAATTTGTCTTCATTACACAAGCATGTTTTTTTTTAATCAACAAATGTTAATTATTAATCTGTTAGAGGGGGATTTGACGATGTATTCCTCCTTCCCTTCTCTCTTTACCATTAAGCCAACCTTATATCTCCATCATTACACAAACATGTGATTATTGGCCTATGCACAAAGTTAGTACATAAGTAAACACTATAATATTGTTTATATTGAGTGTATCCAAATTAAGTTCATATTGTGTATTCATGAATATCAGCACATTATTAAACTCTGTTCAATATGTTATTCATCAAAATAAGCTTTTATGGTTTCAGGAAAGCAGCAATAAATAAGAAGATATCTCAGTATTATGATGAATAATAAATAAGAAGATATCTCAGTATTACGATAGATATTTTGCACACGTAATATAATTATCCAATATATATATATATATATATATATATATATATATATATATATATATATATATATATATAAAGAAGATAGTTGTAGATTATCTTACACATGCGCTTGAACTTTTCTTTGAGCTCGGTCATGTGGTCACTGTTGGTGATGCGAAGATAATAGTCAGGATAGGTACTCTGATCCACACAGTTGGGAGGAGTGGCCGTGCCAATAGCCATCACGATGGCAGAGCCTTCTGCACGTTGTGCCTTATGAATCTCTTCAACACTCACCATTTTCCTAATTTTCAATCTCTACCAACAACTAAGCTTCTTTGAACCAAAGAATTAATGAAACTCAAGTAGTAGTATCTACGAAAGAAAGGCTATGATATGAATGATGGGGATCGATGCAATACAATGGTTTGGAATGTTAGGAATTTTAAAATTCCTAATTAATTAATATGGGCTACATATTATATTATAACATTTATATTAGTTATTTACATTTAAATGGGTTCAATATAAAGTGATCTATTTAAGTGAGCCCATTAGACTGCCAACAGATAATTGATATGGGCTTAATGAGCGGAAACCAGTTTGGCCCATTAGGGGATAATGGGAACCCAAATAGTTTTAAAACATAAGGCATGGTTATGGTCCCCAATATACCAAATCAACAAACAGTTTCTCCTCTCCCTATCTGAAGAGAAAACGAAGGTCCCATAGGGAAGAAGGTGATTTGGTTGAGGAATGTCATTAAACTAATTGTTCGTGACCACAGTCAGATTCCGTTGCGTGTAAATCAAGCTCTATGGATCCAGGTATTCCTTAAAACCTCTTGATAATCTGACGTAATGTGTTTTGGTGCTCATTTGGTATTGTATATGGTTTATTGAAAATTCCCAACAAGTGGTGTCAGAGCCACCATTACTGTTAAATTATTGGGATTTAAAGCTCTATTTGATATGTATTATATCTAGATCATTTTAGTTATATGAACCCTAATTTTATTTTGGAGAGAAACTATTTTGATCGATAAAATTATAAAACCCCTAAATTCATGTGTTATGGCCATAAAGTTTTTCTCCTCTTTAGAATTAATAAAAAGCCTCTAATTTTGATTTACGGGATTGTACAATTTTTTGTTTTGTTTGTGTTGCATCTGCTGGCATATTATTCTATTTGGGATAAAGGTTCTACGTATCTGGTGTTGACATTTAGTACGTGACACAATTTCATAAATAAATAAATAAATAAATAAATAAATATATATATATATATATATATATATATATATATATATATATATTTTGGGCCAACTATTTTTTTTATGAAACGGTGATAAGCTGATAATTTATGTGGTTGGTATAAATTTGTGATAGTATCGTGATATGTTTGTTTCGGGTGCGTAATTAGTTTACCATGATGTAGTTTTTCAAACATTTACTGCTATCACAATTTGGTGCAAATTTAACCATTACAGATCTTTTCCATTTGATTGTGTGTCCAGTAATTTTAATTAAATTGATTGAACCATTATGTTGCCAAAGTAACCTCTATTGTGTAAATTGATTTAATTAAATTGCATGGATGTTAGTATGAAATTATTTATGCAAATTGTGTTCGGCCCAAAGGAAGACGCAATTTGGCCAAATAATAACATACCTGCGATGATAAATATGTGACAATTATTTAGTTTTTTTTTCATGAGAATAATAGTCGGTCCAAAGAAAGACTATTATTTGATAGAACTAATTGTTAATATTTGATCATTGCGTTGAAAGTACCAATTACAAATTAATTTCTCTGTCCAAAGACTAGAATTAATGTTGTGCTAGGTATCTTGTGATGGATCTGTTATGGGAAATATTTGCATGTCTTGTTATATATATATACTTTATATGACTTGCTTGATTATTTGTGAACATGTTATTATTTTGTTCTCTCTTTACTTAATATTACCAGTGCTGCAAATGTTACTGTCCATGTGAATTCTATCTCAATGCTGAATGGGACAAATTTTAAGGTCTGGAAGGAAGTCGTAGAAATTGTTCTTGGCTGTATGGATTTGGACTTGGCATTGAGGACGAAACGACCCATTTCCACTCTGGAAACCTCTAATAAGGTAAAGATTGAGAAGTGGGATCGGTCCAACCGAATGTGCCTTATGATCATGAAGCGCTCCATTCTAGAGGCGTTTTGGGGCTCTATTTCTGAGGGTCAAAGTGCAAAGAAATTCCTTGAGGAAATTGAGCAATACTTTGCCAAAAATGAAAAGGCGGAGACGAGTAACCTTTTGGCCAAACTCATCTCCATGAAGTATAAAGGCAAAGGAAACATATGGGAGTACATCATGGAGATGTCCAATCTCGCATCAAAACTCAAGTCACTTAAGTTAGAGCTCGGTGAAGACCTGCTCGTGCACTTGGTTTTGATCTCGCTTCCTGCACACTTTGGGCAATTCAAAGTGAGCTATAACACTCAGAAGGACAAATGGTCCCTCAATGAGCTTATATCTCACTGTGTGCAAGAGGAGGAGAGGCTACAACACTACTAAAAAAATGGCTTTTTACGACGGTTATTAAGTGCTTTTAACAACGGTTGTAAATCATCGTTGTATATAACGTCGTTGAAACGAAATTACTTTTTGTGACGGTTACTATAATAACTGTCTTTGAAAGTTAGAACAATTCAAAGACGATTATTATCGAATAATCGTCTTTGAATGCAGTGTCTGGCTCGACATTCAAAGACGATTATTATGTAATAACCGTTTTTGAATGTTGCGTCTGCTTTTACATTCAAAGACGGTTATTACATAATAACCGTCTTTGAATGCTGTGTTTGCTTTGACATTCAAAGACGGTCATTAGATAATAATCGTCTTTGAATGTTGTGTCTGCTTTGACATTCAAAGACATTTATTACATAATAACCGTCTTTGAATGTGACATCTGGTTCGACATTCAAAGACGGTTATTAGATAATAACCGTCTTTGAATACTGCGTCTGCTTTGACATTCAAAGACGGTTATTATGTAATAACCGTCTTTGAATGCAGTGTCTGGTTCGACATTCAAATGCGGTTTTTGGATAATTCTGAATTCCCCACAGAATCACTCAAATAATCTTCCAATATGTGCTATGACCCGTATTTACAGAGATCCTCAAATCCCATGTATTCATGATTATCGATCTTGTGTACCATATTTACAATGCCAACTCCACATAATATTATGTCACTGATGTAATAAGTTTTGAGAAAAACCAAAAGAAAGTTACGATGCATGCTCACCTAATGAGACTGCACTGACAAATATTGTGGAGGGTAATAAACATGATAAGAGATGCTCTTGCAAATAAAGAGCTATTGTAACAAAACATTTAACAAAACACATAAGTTACAGGCAAACAAGTTAATTAATCGAATAGTTGCATCAAATATACACAGTTAATTAGAACTTAGAAGTTCTCGGGCACTAACCATAAGGAACTGGAAAACGTTTCAACAGGTAGTATTCTATAACAGACATAGATAAGGAGAAGGTCATGCCAAAGGTGGTTGTGGCGCTAGAAACCTGCACACAAGACATTCAATCCTGTGAATAATTTCAAACAGAAAACTAATAGGGGACTATTATTACGTGAGAGTCAGACAGGTTCAAATCATAAAGGATTAATATTAAATCACAAAAATCATGAAACATTTTTAACTATTTCTTATGCTGACTTCGATGGAAGACTCCATGTTCTAAATTGATCTCATTTTATAGAGGTGTGGTATCTATAATTAGGAGGAGAATTATCGATTTTACATGCCTATGAGAAATTAAGTAGTTACTTCGTCGGTACATTGGCAAAATTAAATTAAATCGAGAATAAGGTACATTAAATTTCCTGCAAAAGTTGGGTGATATGCTCTCAAATTAATTCCTTTCTCATGATTAACAAAATCAGATAAAAGAATTTGAATCGATCTATGCAAAGTCGTATCAAAGGAGAGTTTAATTACCTATCACAAATTCTTGGTCAATGGTCATAGACGTAAGAGTTTAGAAGAGAACAAGGAGGAAAAGTAAATTAAAGATAGGATTTTCAAGTGGTAAGGTGAAGTAGTAGATGGGTGGAGAGAAGCGGCAAAAGTTGCAATATGCCCATGGGAAAGAAGTTGCGATATGCCCATAAGAAACTTATCACCTTAACTGGACCACCAATTTCATTTTTGGAGGGTTATTTGTGAGTTTGTATAGTAATAATAATTCGTGCAGGGGAAGGTTATATATATTTTATAGTTTTTTGGGAACCATGAGCAGGTATATATGGACGGTGTAAGGATGATGTATATGTAAAGACCAATTAATGAAGTCCGTGGTGCATTTAAATCAATCTTACATAATCATTTATACAAAGACAGTGACCATCATGTAATCAAAGGATCACATGAAATACTATGATATGATCATGAAGAGAAGAGAGAGAGAGAGAGATTCATTGACAATTGACATCAACAAAGACTATATATATGTTGAGAGGAAGAGTTTTCTTAATTGGACAAAATCAGACATATATACAATGAGCTTGACACTAGTTTAATTTTGTAATACATTTGGAATCATAGTTTACTAGTTGAGTCATTCATCATATATTCATATTGGAAATTAATTTAACCTAGCTAATTAATGTTTATTTAAAAATTTTCATAAATTTTATTTTATATCGGGTCCATACTTGATGATGGGAGATGTCATGTTATCATGTTCAAGTCATCATATGCTTAGATCTAAGAAAACATGTGAAACGATCCCTAAACTGTCATGTAAATAAAATCACGACGATGACTGGTATTGACTAAATTAAATGAAGAAAAAAAAAGGTCTTTGATGAATGAGATATAACCATGCTATATATAAAGTAATTGAACCCAAAATGAATTATGAGATGTTTTGTCGTTATTTTCAAGACGTGCCTTTTTGTTTTTGAAATCTGACTTTAAAATGATGAGTATATTTTTTTTACTGCAAAATGACGAGTAGGAGTAGATGATATAGTAGTAATTAAGTTATAGACTTTAATCCTCTAAAAACAAAGTTATAGGCTTTAATGGTATGCAGCCACAAGTCTTTATTTCTACCAGTTTTTTTTCCCCTTCAACTTTGGGCCTGTTTATGCCACGTAAAAAAACTTTCTAGGTTTTATACAAACATTATTTTTTGTGTTTTTTGTAAAAGCTTTATACATACATTACTCATTGTTTTATTTTTTACTCAAATTAAATTTAATGTATGATACCATCTTTTGCATTTTTAGTGATATATACTACATTTTCTCATTCAAAAAAAATGATACTACATTTTTAGAAGAACTCATTACCATTTTAGTGAATAGAACTGATTTTTGTTTTAGTCCATTTCAAGAATACAATTAAAAAGATGCTAGTGCATGTGACTCTGAGATTTGATATCGAAATTAACCCCTTAAATTGAAAAGAGCTCGCTTGTAAGTTGTAGTGGGGTTAAATTATCCTAAATGGGGTCTTTTTAGAAACTATTTCCCAGAATGGGTTGTTTCTAAAGATTTTCCATCATGGGTCTCTGTTTTGCACGTGAAACTAGCCATCCATGCATGCATATCGCCAGCATGCATGGCGAGACAAGCCTGCAAGGGATCCGCCAGGGGGGTTGGCGATTTGGCACCCCTTTGTCGCCACTATGCCTGGCGATTTGTCTTTGGCGTGCAAATGACGCAGGCTTTGTGCAAAGGGTGCAGGCTAGGGGGTCATGGGCTATGCTGGTGTCGCAACTAGGGATGGCGATTTGTGTGGAGCCTAAATCACCACTTGTATTGGCGATATGTGGTTGTTGTGCTTTTAAATAGCAAATTCGTGGGATGCTTTGTGCCTTAAAAAAAATGGCTGAACCTGTGTGAATTCTTTTGGTGTCTGTAAAGAATTTCTCAGTCTTCTAAGTGTTTTTAAATTTGTCTCTAGTAATTTCTCTTTTATGTTGTATTAATTTATTTATTAATTTACGTAGTATCATTTTTATTTATTTGAAGTATGTTTGATGTGCCTTTAAATAGCACATTCATGTGATGCTTTATCCTTCATGGTTTGTGCCTCTAAAGAAAATTGAGTCTCTGAATGCTTTTTGTTCGTGGGTCTAAACATTTCTGAGTCTGTGAATGGTTTTGTGTTGGTGCCTCTAAAAATTTCTGAGTGTTGTAAGTGTTTTTAAATTTCTGTCAATCATTAATTTCTCTATCATTTTTATTTATTAATTTATGTGGGATTGTTTTTATTTATTTGAAATAATTATTTTGAGTCTGGAATATGCTTTCTTGTATGCTTCATGGTTTGTGCCTCTAAAAAAAATTGTTGAGTCTGTGAATGCTTTTATGTTGGTACCTCTATAAATATTTGTAAGTCTTCTATATGCTTTTAAAGTTTGTCTTAATGAGTAATTTCTGTTTTGTTGCATCATTTTTATTTATTAATTTATGTGGGATCATTTTTATTTAGTTGAAATAATTATTTTGAGTCCGGAATAAATTTGAAGTTTCAACAGACATCATTTTTATTTATTAATTTCTATGGCATTGTTTTAATTTATTTTAAGTAATTATTTTTAGTCTGAATTAAAATTTGAGTTTCGAGTATTTTTTGTAATTAAATATTTTTATTTTGAAGTTATTAATGTTAACATTAATTATTTATAATAGGAAGTTAGTAATGAATTGTTCTGCCTTTAAAATGTATACTTTGGAAGGTTTCGTTCGGCCTTTAAAATTTTTGAATAACTAACTTAATATATATATATTTGAATTTTTATATTTGAATGACAAAATATATTCTAGAAATACTAAAATTTAAATATACACTCCAAATAAATTAAAATATATGCAAACACAATTTCAAATAAATAACAATATATATATATATATATATATATATATATATATATATATATATATATATATATATATATATATATTTGAATAACAAAATATTTTATATAAATACTAAAATTTAAATATAAACTCCAAATAAATTAAAATATATGCAAACACAATTTTAAATAAATAACAAAATATATAAATTTGAATAACAAATGTAGAAGCAAAGCTTCATGATGAATCAAGATTGATTTAAAGATGTTTTGATGATAACAAAGATGATGACAAAAAACTCAAAGGTCAATCAAAGAATGAGTTCAAGATGTTCAAGATAGAATCAAGAACACTTCAAGATTCAAGAGGAAAGTTGAAGAACACTTCAAGATTCAAGAGGAAAGTTGATTTCAAGAATCAAAAATCAAGATTCAAGGATCAAGCTTTCAAGAATCAAGATCAAGATTGAAGAATCAAGAGAAGGTTTAATCAAGATAAGTATGAAAAGGTTTTTTCAAAAACTGAGTAGCACATGGATTTTTCTCAAAACATGTTTATCAAAGAATTTTTACTCTCTGATAATCGATTACCAGATTATTGTAATCGATTACCAGTAGCAAAATGGATTTGAAAAAGTTTTCAAATGAATTTACAACGTTCCAATTGATTTCAAAAAGCTGTAATCGATTACAATGTTTTGGTAATCGATTACCAGTGCCTTTGAACATTGAAATTCAAATTCAAATGTGAAGAGTCACATCCTTTCACATAAAAGCTTTGTGTAATCGATTACACTGATTTGGTAATCGATTACCAGTGATTGTTTCTGAATAAATCAAAAGATGTAACTCTTGAAATGGTTTTTGACTTTTTCAAATTGGTTTTAAGTTTTTCTAAAAGTCATAACTCTTTTAAATGGTTCTCTTGACCAGACATGAAGAGTCTATAAAAGCAAGACTTTGTTTTGCATTTCAATTATCTTGAACAACCTTTACAATACAATCCTTTACAACTTTTGCATCTCTTTGAACTTCTTCTTCTTCCTTTTGCCAAAAGCTTTCCAAAGTTTTCTGGTTTTCCAAACCTTGAAAACTTGTGCTATTCATCCTTTTCATTCCCTTCTCCCTTTGCCAAAAAGAATTTGCCAAGGACTAACCGCCTGAATTCTTTTTGTGTCTCTCTTCTCCCTTTTCCAAAAGAACAAAGGACTAACCACCTGAATTCTTTTGTGTCTCCCTTCTTCCTTGTCAAAGAATTCAAAACGACACAATTTAAGAATTCTTTTGATTCTTCCCTTTCCCATATACAAAAGATTTCAAAGGACTAACCGCCTGAGAATTCTTTTGTATCCCCATTCACAAAGTTTCAAAGGTTTAACCGCCTGAGATCTTTGTCTTAACACATTGGAGGGTACATCCTTTGTGGTACAAGTAGAGGGTACATCTACCTGGGTTGTTGACTGAGAACAAGAGAGGATACATCTCTTGTGGATCAGTTCTAGTGGAGGGTACATCCACTAGGTTCAAAGAGAACAAGGGAGGGTACATCCCTTGTGGATCTTTGCTTGTAAAAGGATTTTTACAAGGTTGAAAAGAAATCTCAAGGACCGCAGGTCGCTTGGGGACTGGATGTAGGCACGGGTTGTTGCCGAACCAGTATAAAAGCTCTTGTGTGTTTGTCTCTTTCTTCCTTACTCTTTTACTTTCTGCTGTGCATTTTAATTTCCGCTTTTACTTTTGGTTAAGTTTCTCTTCTACTCCTTATTCACTTAACAACATAGTAAAAGCCTTAGAAAAGTAAATTTTTAATTAGTAAAGGTTTAGGAATAATTAATTCAACCTCCCTTCTTTATTATTCTAAGGCCACTCGATCCAACAACAAAATATTTTATATAAATACTAAAATTTAAATATACACTCCAAATAAATTAAAATATATACAAACACAAATTCAAATAAAGAAAAAAATATATATATATTTGAATAACAAAATATTTTATATAAATACTAAAATTTAAATATACACTCCAAATAAATTAAAATATATGCAAACAAAAATTAAAATAAATAACAAAATATATATATTTGAATAACAAAATATATTATACAAATAACAACATTTAAATATTTTTTCCAAATAATTTAAAATACATACATAAATTTAAATTAATAACAGAAAATATTTTTTAATTAACAATAATTAAATTAATTAAAATATATTCTACAAACAAATTTAAATACAAAAAAAATTATTTGCAAACAAAATAATAACTAACGTATCATATATTTAAATAATAACTTAAAATAACTAAACAAAGTAATATAAAATACCAACTAAAACTATAACATAACATATGTATAACACAAATAACCGCCAAAAACCTAAATCAAATACTAATAATATACCAACTAAAACTAACGTAGTATATATATAACACAAATATTAACATACAAATCTAAAAAACCTAAACAAAATAATATTAACAATTCAACTTAAACTAAGTGGCATATATACTTAAAAAACATAAACTAAATAATCCTAACATACCAATTATAAGGTAACATATATATAATCCAAATAATATTAATATTTGAAGTATGAAAGTTAAAAAATAACTTACGAGGAAAGGAGGAAAGCAAGAAGAAAGGAGTTAAAAAACCACCAAAAAGGAAGGACTAAGCAAGAAAGGCGACGGACGAAGCAAGGAAGGCAGAAGGGGAGCAAAGGTTTTCTCTGATCATGCATGACCAAGGTTCTTTATAGAGCTGCAAACCAACTCCAAACCAACTTGCCAGGAGGAGTGGCGATATGCCCTCTGAAAAGCAAATCGCCAACATGACTTAAGGGTAGTGTAATGCTCTGGTGCCAACTCTTGAATAGAATTACCTGTAACAAGTTCAATACCCAATACAATGTTGAACAAGTAGTCATATAGTTTTCCTGTCAATAGGAGATTATTGGTCTCGAGTTAGATAAATTGCATGGTATAAACTATTCTTTGGTACTAGTAGATATGAAAGAGCAAACAAACCTTGACAATCTGTAGTGCAAGGAATGAAACCCAAACAAATACAAGAAGGCCAAACTCCTTCCAATATACATTTTCAATAATAGTCACCTACAAAATACACATTAGTTAGATATCAAAATCACCTCACATCCATAAGAACTCACTAACTTTTTATTTAGATAATCTACATATGACTGCACATGCTAAATTTATAGTTATCAAATTTTTAAATAAAAATTAGAGTTTATTTTTATGTATTATTGAAAAATCATCATAAATATAATTTTTAAAATTGTTATCATTTATAAAAATCAATAACCTTACTAACCAGACTGTATATAATAATCATTAAATGAGAGTAAAAAATGTTTACAAGTATATTTAAATTAAATTCTAAAAAATATCCACTGGGAAGAGGTTTGTATTCCACTTCAGCCCCAGAACGTACACCAAAAGGAAAGTTTCATGTACGCTGACATCAAAAAGAAATTGATCTTGTAAAACTTTAATATGATTTGGTCCGAACTCATCGTTTGATAGAGGACGTTTACCAGCTTCCTGAATTGAAACAACATGTGTTCATACAATTAGCCATAAATTCCAGATTAAATATATACAAAAACACAAATAATTAAACTATTAATCAGAAAACCTTCGTAAATTGATCTTTTATGGTCAATAAATCCAAAGACACAAAGTTATTAACAAAACATTACTTTCTTCTCATTAAATTCTATTAAATTCTGTTGTTTGTTATGGTAGCATGTCAGTAAAAAAATATGCAGTGAAAATATAAATGATTAGTTAAAGGAGACCTTTTTCATTATGGTTTCCTTTTTTCATGTTTCAATCCCCTTAAACCATGCTTTTGTTGATGTGCCTGCAAGACAATAAAATCCGTTAGAGGGGTAGCATAAAGAACAATGACTAATTGAAATCACAGTTAAAATAATTGTTACCTAAGAAGAGAACAATAAGCAATATAGTCACAATCCAATATGGAAATACAACGTTAAAGACCACTCCAATGCTGATGCCAAGCATGAGCATTGGTTGAATGAGAAGTGTCAAATCATAGTCAATGATGGGCATATTCAACGTAGGATGTCTTAGCATAAGGTTGTAGTAAACAGTTGACACGACATATATGGCCAATAAACAAAGCATGCATTTACAATTTCCTAGAATTTTTATCAAGGTGAATATTCTATGGCAAAAATCATATAATCATTAAGTAATTATAAGCTCAATCTAGTATACAAACTCCTCCACATACCAAGATGCGATATTCTTAACTAAAACTGCATTAGAGACATGATGAAAGACCCACCTTGTTCCCAATGACAGGAGAGTTGTCAGCAAACCATGTATCCTGCCTCTCAGATTGGCAATGAGCAAAACATGAATTTATGAACAATCCATTTTGACGTGATCTCATTGCCAAGGTACATCTTTTCTCTGTACATCTTTTCTCTGTTATTTTTTTTAATTGGTCCACTGTGTGGTGCTAATAGTTTGCAAGTTCATTTTATTTCTATTTTCTAGCCACACGATGAGAACAAAATGAAGGTGAGCTTTACTATCATTAACTTTCACAAAATCCCCCAATATAAGATGCAGTAAGTTAATTAACAAATTAAATCTTTATCATAACAAAAAGTTTATTTCATTCTTATTATAAAAATAGCAGCTATTATAAACAGATATACATCTTTGTTTCACCTCTAAGTCCAATGGGACATCTTTAGAATAAAAGAATAATCAAATAACTATTTATCATATAAGTCCAATAGGATCTCTTTAGAATAAAACAATATAAAAAAACCAAATGATTATTTACAAAATATAACCATTAAATAAATGAATTTCATAATATTATTTGTTAGAGCTATAAATTCTTGTGTCTTTCTTGAAAAAATTCTTAAATCATTGTGCAAGGAGGTTTTAGTATCCTTTCATACTATTTTTGTAATCCACCGGAAATAATCCCAAAATATGATATATAGCTTGAAGACAATTCAAAATTGTCGAACAAAGTATAACCTTGTTAGATTTTTGACAAGAATATTAATTTATTCAAATAATAAATAAAATGATAAGATCAAATGTGAAGTGCACATAGACTTTGTACCAATTTTTGGTTCACTACAAACCGCAATTTAAAATCATGACACGGATATAAAAAAAATAGGGAGGTGACTGGTGCAGTGGTGCCTTAATTGCATGGGTTATTTTGTGGTAATGATTCAATGCCGGACAATGCGTGGTGCTGTGTTGGTATGCACAGTGGTGTGAAGTGTAAGCTCAATTCTGGTTTGGATATGATGTAAATGCGTGCGAATATTTTGGCTCCAGGGACTAGATTTAACTAATGGTTTGTCACCAGAAGTTGAGCAATGGTGATTTTATCGAGATAAGCGAGTGTTTACATATTGTTTAATTTTTAGAAGAGTGTGATGGTTGGTTAGAGTCACTTCAGGTAAATGAGAGGTTGGCTTGAGCGGATTGACTCAATTGGTATTACATCATTGGTTCAAGCGGGTGAATCATCGATCAACTTGGTTGAAGCATCTATATAAATATGATATTCTCTCTAACACTAATCATAAATATAATTGATTAATTTTTATTTATTAAAAAAATTAGTTAATTTTATTATTAGCATTAAATTTGTTTATAAATATAATTTTTTTAAAAAAATTTATTCTTAACTTTATTTAAAACCTGTTCATCTTTTTTTAGGAGAGAGAAAAAAATAATTTAAGATATTTTAGTGAAATTTAATTAAAATACAAGATAATTGATATTATCTAAAAGAAAAAAAATCAAAATTATGTCTTATAGAAAAAGTTATCATTGCAAACCTCAAGATATATTATTATGGTAAGAAGGATGAACAAAAATTGAAAATTCAAATTCAAAATTATCTTGATTCAGCGTGAAATTATTAAATCATGTGACTCTTTACTCATTCCAGTATAAATGATTAATCAATTAAATAATAGATTCTTTTGCACTCCCTGCAATGGATGGACAAAATATTTATCAAGCTGTAAGAGCTATAAACTTATAATCATGTCAAAATGGACAAGTTTCAAACCATACAAGCTAATTGGCATGTAGCAGATCCTCATTTCATATTAAACAAAGGTTTTCAGAGTTCAATTTAACTGCAAACAATATAAGTTCCTACTGAGATTTGGTGAAAAACCTTGTGAAGATCCATGATTAGAACAGCAGTATCCAGCATGGAGTTTGAGTAAAAATGACATTTTATTTCACATTAGCTTATTTGAAATAGTTGAACCAAATACTATTAGTCAATTATCACGATGACCATGAAATAGGAAATGTTATTTTGCTTTCATACTTAAAGAAATTGGTGGCCTAAAAAAAACTGTGGTACCTGTAGCCTTACGTCACCACTGAAAAAATTCCTGATGGTATGTCCCCTGGAGACATCAATCCTGTAATAGAATTAACAAAAAATTTAAGGACCAAAAATCCTGTGGTAATGACGGAAACGGCATTCATGGAATGAAATTCTGCAGTTAGTCACATACGCATCAAGAAATAATCCTGCATCACTAAGACACTTCACTTTCGTAGTCTGTGGGAAAAAACCTGGATTATCTTCCAACATTATTGCTTAATATTCCAGTAAAAGGTATCTGTTTTTCCATGCATGTTGATGACCCACGCTGTGTTTTCTTGCGATAAACACATGATCTAACGTCATTACACCACCCACCTCCCTGCCACAGGATTTACACTTAAATACCAACAGAATTTTTTATAGCACAAAAGGGAAGTAGCTTCATCAACACTTGGAAACAACCATACATGACATGTTCAGATCCCAAATAATTTATCTGAGTATTTTCAATCATTATCTTTTCACACACACAATAAAAGTCAATTCCAACATTACTTACACTAGAAATGCTTAGTCATTAATCTTTACACAATTAAACTTGCATGGTATATTATTTCGGTATAGAAATCTAAATCTATTAAGAAGATATAAAAAGAAGCACGTGCTACAGATCAATTTGAAAGATCATATTCATGTGATACCTCTAAATTAACGATCCAGCTGTTTGCTCCTGATCCATATCCCCGATGCAAATGATAAGCAGGCAATGTTCCATCCAAGCAAACTGCGACAACGAAAGAAAAGAAATATATTTAGCTAAATTAAAGGGCTACAAATTGTTATCTATCACCCAAAAATAAGGCTCTATATATGCTTTCTTTAGTTGATAAAAGTGGTGGAAAACTACTAGACAGGACGCCAATGGCAGATTCACTTAGAAGATTACTGCACAGGTTCAAACCGTAACTCCATAAGCAATTCTGCCATGTTGCAGCTACTCAACTAGCCCCTAGGTGTTAAGGGATCTCCCAGAGAAGGTTGTCCACCAAGCGGAGAAAGTGACATCACGGATTCAAACCCACACTGATGGAAAAGGTGGGAATTTGTACCAGATCCTTAACAACTAATATCAGCCCGCATAGGCTCTGTAAATGCTTTAGTTTCTGAGTACATGCCTTCATATTTTTAGTCATTTTTTAAAAATTAATTGACATGCAACAAGACTTTCAAGCAATTTCTAATTAGATGAACTACTTTCTAAATAGCAATGGATCTTACTAAAACAAAAATCAGAACAACTAATCAAATCTGCTTCACAAACTCTCATTCATGAGATGAAAAAACAAAGAGGGTGGAGTTATACTGTACCTGCTCCTTTGCCAGCAGCACTTTGAATAACTGTGAGTCCAACCATGACAGATGTTCTCCCAAGGAGGGATGAATGTACCTGTTCTTGAGACTCCAACAGAGACAACTCGGTTTCATTGAAGTGGTGATATTCATAGGCAGAAAAGGAATCAACCCAGAAGCTGAAAACAAGTGCTGCAACAATGCCAAACCATAAGAGGTTCCCCATTCTCATTCTGGCTGCTGTTGCTACTTGTTTGTGAAAGAAACAGCACACAAAATGCACAGTTGGAACAGCAGCAGAAGCCAAAAGGTGGTGTTTTTCCTTGGTTAATTAATAATGGCCCAAACAATGCACTATGTGCCAAATACTAGAAAATAGAGAAATGTGGGAAGGTTCATAATAATACTAAGGAGAGAAGAAGGAAGAAGAGGGATATATTTATAGACAGTGAACAAACAGTGTTTGCCGGGCTTTTTTTCAGGTTTTAATTTCAGCATGCGCGTTTCGGATCTTATGTTTAGCTGTGGATGATTTTTCATCAAATCCAACGATTAGGCTAAGCATAGGGACGAATATGCCACCTCCACCAACACCACCAACGCTTCCAAACGTGGCTACACAAAACCCAACAAAAGTACCCACGACAATTTGCCATCCAAATTCCATATCCTACAAAAGTAACATAACATCCACCATAACATAATTTTTCCTTTTCGTTGGCATGGCATGGCATGATATCTATCCAATTCACAATAGTGACAATATGGCAACAATAAAGTGAAAGTCCACCGCAGAAAGTGAACAAATCCATGATGACCACCTTTTGAGCCAAATACTTTTTCCCATGTTCACAGAGAATTACACTGACAATTCTAATAGCCTTATTCATCCGATCCAATCAACGCATTATTAACTTCCTCTGCTGGCTTTGTCATTCATTCGATCCAATTGAAACATTAATTCACAAAAAAAACATATCAATCAACAAAATGGAGTTAAGAAAAAGAGAACATCAAAGAAGTCAAATGAGCTTATCCGCATCCACATCCAAATTGAAACTCAACAATCGCTAAACATAAAAGTAAAAAAAGCAAAGAAACTTCCTTAGTTTTTTGCTTACCTTTTCCTTAAAGAAAAACAAAACCATATGAATTCAACACGAAAGGGAGCAGCCTGTGATATGTCTTGATAATGCCATTGTCGCTGAAGAATAATATTCTTACTTTCATGTGGATTCTTCATAGTAGAAGAAGTGATTCCATTTTTCATTCTGTTTAAGCTGTGAACTTCTAAAAGAACTCCACGCTTTGATCCTTCGTGTTCTCTCATTTCATGACATTCAAAAAGCTCATATTGTTTGATAACCTGTGTTTTTGGCACTTCTACAGTCTTGATTAAATGACTGATGTGAGCATCAGCTGCACACCTCATCCATGATCTTTATTATATAAAAATCTGCACGGTTATTTATTGAAAACTCTAAATAGCTATTTGAGTGGAGTGTACATCATTTAGGATCAACAGATTTTAACATAATACAAGTAAAAGTCCAACTCACACAAAAACAATAGTAATAATAAATTTGTAAGTCCTTACCCTCCCACTAGAAGAACTAGTTGAAGTTTCCATGGAATCCATTTTGGAGTCACGGATTGCAGCTTCCAGCCAATCAGGAGCTTTAGTAGCAGAAGACCTACGAAAGAAAAACTCATCAGGTTGAGACAAACAGAACAAGAAGGATTGAACTGAAGGCACTAACAAGCTTCATTCAATGAAGATCAAAATCATACATAGTTATTGCTGTTCAGTTAGGAGCTCTTATTCTTTGTCAATATCTCCTTTTTGCTTATTGTTTCTAGTGCGTAATTTGTATGTGCAAATCTTTGCAATAAAACTGAATCTCTCCATCATCAGCTTCCAACAAAAGTCATTTTCTTAAGTTATATTCCGATTGTTTGTATATTATTCAATTAAATCTGTCAAAATAAATTTGATGGTTCATAAAAGACTTGCATATTAATTGTAATTTCAATCTAATTAACTAATTTAATTGAATCTAATGGCTTTAAATTAAAAACTTTCCAGATTTAAAGGTTGTTGAAGAAAATTTTTAAAAAAACAGAGTTGCAAAGTTAATTGAAAATATTTTTCCTTCAAATATTTTAACCATTTTTTTTCTCCTTCATTCAAATATACTCTTCTGTTTTCCTTATCCATAGCCTGTTTAATCTTGTTACTATTTGGATCCTCAAGAGTAACTTTATTTGCTATTTGACCATAATATTCCATGTTGAATAAATTAGGCATCCTTGTTTTTTTCTGGATTGTTAGTTGAAAAAAAATAAAGTGTTAGACTCAAGAACTATAGGTGAAAAAAAATCATGAGCGTTATATAACAATAGATTCAGATAATATGCATGTAAGTATATTCAGCATGCAAAAAATGTTAATACTTACAAAGGCAGGATGCAAGTCGTAGAGAAAAGTTTTTTTCTTTTTTTTTTTTCAAATGATTATGATATTTTCTATGAAGTCCAGAATATCCTACACTGCCCATTGATTGAGTCTGACATAAATGAGCAACGCAACTGCAATGTGTTTATCGATCTTTATGTGCCAAAAATTGTGTATATATTGAAAATGAAAGGTGAATAATCGAGAAAAAAAAAAAGGAGAAAGAAGAAACAAAGATTCACATAGAACAAAGATAAAAAAAGAAGCGTTTTTGGTAGTGTGTGGTTTTTTTTTTTTTATAAGAAAATAAACATATTTATACCCATAATGTACACAAATGATAATTATGATCCTTGTATTGGAAACAGATAGAACAATTATTATATGGAATTGGGACTCAAATAGGACCTATTTTTTCCATTGAAAAATTACCAAAAAAAATGATTCAACAAACATAATTACCTTAGTGAAAATTAAGCGTCAATTAAGATTTATTGATATAGCATTGGAATTTAACAATTTGGTCTCACCCTAAAAGAAGTAACAATTTTCAAATTTCAAAAAAGTCAAAACATACTGAGATTTTCTTTATTTTTTTTCAAGATAACTTTATTTTTTGAAAAAATTGAATGAAAATAAAAAATTATTAATGATTAGTGTTTTACTTGGTAGATGTTTCATTTGTTGCAAAGTATATATTTACTTAACATAAATGCATAAGGGTCACAATTCTAGTTTAAGAAATATTAGTATGATTTTTGACTCTTTCTTTGAATTTTTTTATGATTGATTAGAATTTTTTAAAATTATTAATTTTTATGAGTTTTTATTATTATTTAATATAAATCAGAAAAGAAAATCATTAAATAAAAAGAAAAATCTATAAAAATTATAATAAAAATGTCTTAAAGAAAAGAATGGAAGAGAGATTCTGACTAATATTTCTATTTTAGCTTGTGTTAAAATGTTTGCACGTTGTTGCGCCCTCGCGTCTAATTAACCAAAACGTCACCTCCTTCAATAACCCTGCCGAATGCAGAGCCGTATCCTCTGCTTCTCAACGCGTCGTTTACCACTCCATCAGCGTCGTTTTCTCAGCCACTTCGTTCCCGACCACCAATACGACCCGCCGTTCTCCCCTTCCCCAAAACCCTACTACAAATCAAAGAAGAACCACGCGGAGAAGAAGAAAAAGAACAATTCCGAAAACGGTGATCCGAACAAAAACGAAGCCCCAAAACTTCCTTTCAAGTCGAACCTTCCGTTCGACTTCAGATACTCTTATTCGGAGTCCGACCCTTCCGTTGGGCCCATCAGCTTCCGCGAATCGCCCAAGTTCTCCCCCTTTGGGCCGGGCCGGATCGACCGGAAATGGGCCGGTGTTTCCGCTCCGGTTCAGGGTGAACCGGACCGGGAGAGGGTCGAGGAGGAGCGGAACCGGATTCTCGGAGAACCGCTTAGTGAGGTGGAGGTGGCAGAGCTCATCGAACGCTACCGGCACAGTGACTGTGCCAGGCAAATCAATTTAGGTGTCTCCTTATTCCCTCAACTATTTTCATTTTATTTTCTTTTTTTTCACTGGAGAAAAGAACAAAAAGATGTTTTTGTTTTTTTAAATATTAATTGATTTCGTTTTATTTTATTATCTTGAAATTTTAGATGGTTATTCCTGTTATGCATATATCTGGGTTAATATACTATCGGAGATGCTTCTGTAAAATGCTTGAATTAATGAACGAATATGTGAACCCAGTAAGTAATTGTTTTTAAAATAATTATTAAAAAAGTCAATATTTTTATTATACTATGCATAAGTATTCATGATTAGATGATAGTTTAAAAAATCTGAACGCTAGCAACATCATTTTCTAATGCACTCCTTTTAACATACTCTGCCATTGGTTAAAATTTGTTGACAACTACAAAATCACAGGTGAGACTTGTTTGCTAACAATATAAGGTGTGCTTAAAAGAAGGGTAAATACTTTGATCCCTCAAAGTATGAGGCAGTGACAAATTGGTATTTTTGCACATTACAAAATGATTTCACAAATTTAACGACAAGACCAATCTGCCACACTTTTTGTACATTAGGGACTAAATTTGAATTTTTCATTTTTCAGGATTAATTTGTCACTGCTTCACACTTTCAAGGATCAGAATGAGTATTTATCCTTAAAAGAATGTCTCAACGTGTTTTTCTAGCATTTCCCAAAAAATCTCTTTAAGTCTTAATGCACTGTATTCTAAGTAAATTCTTGTAAAATTCCTGCTGGTTGTTTATCTGAATGACTTATTTTTGGTTTATTTGTTGTTACTTGTATCAATTTTTCTTTCTTCTTTTTTTTTTCTACTCAATTTGGGAATTTATTTGCTTATTTCTTATTGAGGTTATTGATGATACACTTGAAGCTTTGATTTTGTGAGGAAGAAAACTGTTCACTCACTAGCTTGGCTTTATTTCATTCAAATAACATATATATATACAATAAGGAGAGAGATAGCTTGACAAGCTTTGACAAGACAAGACACATTGCTGTCTTCTACAACAAGATAAACAAAGAAATCTATTCTAAAGATACATCTAATTATAACAGATACTTGATTTGATTTAGTGATGGCTGCACTTTTTGATAGAGAAGTGTAGAATTATACTTGTTGATTATTAATGGCTAAAGTTGTAATAAACTTTATATACATATTTAAATTTGTAACAAATTACAGAGCTGTAAACTTAAAATTCAGAGATAAACTTAACATTCGATTTCTGTGGTAGTTTTAAATAATAGGTATACCAGATTTGGGGTTTCACCAACGTTAATGCCATTGGTAGTCAGGGTTATTGGGTTTGAGTGATAATGGAGTGGTGTAGAAGAAAGAAGAGGAAGAAGAAGACGCAGAAAAGGAAGAACTTTATAAAAATATTTATAAAAAACTTTTAGCTTTAAATTAGCTATTAAGTTAAAAAATATATTGAAAATTATCAAACGACTTACTTCTAAAGTTCATAGTTTAACTTCAACTTTAAAACAGTTTTTAAACTCAAAATTTAGGCCATACAATACCTAAGACTTATAACTCTTCACTTTTCTATCTAAAGGGCATTTGGAGAAGACAAATTTATTTTATATGGATGAGTTGTTATGCAATTAGCTAATGATGTTTGTGTTGTACTAGGGAAGGGGGGAGTCACACACAACATGTTGGGTGACATCCATAACCATTGGAAAAAGGCTGAAGCTGTGAGGATTAAATGCTTGGGTGTGCCAACTCTTGACATGGACAATGTTTGCTTCCACCTCGAGGTCAACATTGCTGTTTTGCACTTTTAAAGGATTGATCATTCTGATTTAAACTCTCAATTTACATTTCTTTTCCCTGATGTGTATTGCTGTGTTCACAGGACAAGTCTGGTGGGAAAGTTATCTACCGCAACATTAATATACTGCTTCTGTACAGAGGACGAAATTATGATACCAAGAACTGTCCAGTTATCCCTCTCATGCTGTGGAAGCCTTATGCACCCATATATCCTAGGCTTGTGAAGAATGTAATTGAGGGTTTGACGTATGAGGAAACAAAAGAAATGAGAAAAAGTGGGTTGAATTCAGATCCTCTCCTGAAACTCAGTAAGTGAATTATTTTGGTCCTAATCTAGTTTAAAAGTAGTATTGGATTGGTACATATGCTAAATTGTGCTTTCAATGTTCAGCTAGAAATGGTGTTTATGTGAATGTGGTGGAGAGGGTGAGGGAGGCTTTTAAGACTCAGGAGGTTGTGAAACTGGACTGTATCCATGTGGGAACTAGTGACTGCAAAAAGATTGGAGTGAAGCTAAGGGTATGTCTACTTGACATTTGATTCATGATAAATTTCACTGTTTCCCTGATTCTGTCTTTGTGTTGAAGTTGAAGACATCTGCCATGTGGTGCATAAGCATTTAATGGCAATCCTGTTATTGCAGGATTTAGTGCCATGTGTCCCTATCTTGTTTAAGGATGAGCAGATAATCCTCTGGAGAGGAAATTTCAAGGAAGAGCAACCTTCAGATTCACAATGTTAGCAAGTAATGCAAACTTTTGTTATTCAAAATTACTGTATGGTACCATTTCCTTGACTAATGGATCTGGTTTTGAATGGGTTTCTTGATCACATTTGTATTCATCAAACTATAATTGAATGCTAAATTCCATGTCCGCAGGCGAGAAATGCATTGATTCATGGCTGAAACTCCTCAATCAGCTTGTTTGTAGCGTGTTTAAAAGCCTGTTGAGAAGTAAAAGATCATGTTTGTGATGTGGAAGTATAACTATTACCTTCTCAGCAAACGTGAAAAGCCACATCTGAGATAAGGAACCAAACACACCATTGCTAGTTGCTACCACCCAAGCAGACTGTCTTGATGGTCTTTATATGAGAGCTGATTATTCAATATTTCTCAGCTACTCTGTGGATACAATGTGCTGTGTTCTTAGGATCCTCATGCATCATGGCAATACGGGTAAGATTGTTGATGAGAAATGCTACATGTTACAAAAAAAATTGTTTGTGGAAACAACCTGCTTGTTTTATTGGCTGAAAATTGAATAAAAAAGGAAAAGAAAAATGGAAACTTTGATTAAAATCGTGGGACTCATTTGTTTACAGTTTGTGCTCTTCGTGTAAAGAAATTTTGTACTGTCAAGCCAACATTCTAGTATTATGTAATAAACATATACTATATGTAACACTGCCTATGACTAAGTGTATATTTTCATAGCCGAATCAACAGTCAACATCTATGATCTTAAATCATATAAATCACAAGTTCTCGTTTCCCTTGTTACTGAAAGATTAGATGAATAATTGTCAAAGGTGTGGATCACATGTTAATATCAGGACAAGAGACCTGTGTTTCCTTAGACAGCATGGTGCCTAATCAAGATTACACTTTTCTTCTGAAGAAAGAAATAGCCAGGGAACAAGACAAGTAGTTGCCATACACATTTTTAGTAGCCATTCAGTGTATATAATAAAGCCAGTAAAGTGAAGAAACAATTGACTTTTCTAGCAGAGGTTATTTTTGCTTTATGCAATGGTTTCAGCTTGTGTAGTATTATTAGTAGTGTGTTCAAAGTCCGTAAGCTCAATGGTGTTCATAGTTTGAACCTAGTTAGCCTCTTTATTGCTAATGACATGTTATATATCTTTATTTCAGCTCCAGTCCGGCAATTGATTATGGTTGGTGATATGTTTGCATTTAACATTGTTATGTGTTTGAGGGAGGGTAAGAGTAAACACTGGGGAAATTTACATCAACCATATAAGTGAAACTGACATCGTATCTTAATCCAAAATCTTAAAGTTCAAAATTATGAGTCTTATCCTCACAAATGTTAATTATTAATCTGTTAGAGGGGGATTTGACGACGTATTCCTCCTTCCCTTCTCTTTTTACCATTAAGCCAACCTTATATCTCCATCATTACACAGGCATGTGATTATTGGTCTATGCACAAAGTTAGTACTTAAGTAAACACTATAATGTTGTTTATATTGAGTGTATCCAAATTAAGTTCATATTGTGTATTCATGAATATCAGCACATTATTAAACTCTGTTCAATATGTTATTCATCAAAATAATCTTTTATGGTTTCAGGCAAGCAGCAATAAATAAGAAGATATCTCAGTATTATGATGAATAAGAAAAATAGTTGTTGGAATCTTGTGAAGAGTTTGTAAGCATGCTGTCATGTAGGGCTCTTTCACAAAATTTGCTACTAGCACTATACCTCTCGCTTCTGTTGCTTACTAGTCATCTGCATGTAACTCCTTACAAGGCTACGCTAAAATAAATAATAGATACTTATTTATTAGTTATGAGAACATGAGATGATTAAACACATTGGGTATGTATTTGCAAATTCTCCCCCTAGAATGTGCTTGGCATATGTCTCTACTATCCTTTATTAAAAGATTCAACAATTCTAGCAAGGGTTTTTTGTTCCTAATTTAAGTCTCTCTTTGAGACCCAACTCTACACGTTTATTGAAGTTGTCAATATGCACCTCCCTTTGGTAACCTTTGAAACTTCTTCATCCTCTGACATCGTTCTCAAGGTCGATTTCGGCAGGCTCCACTACCCTTCAGACAACTCAAACCACCCCCAACCCAAATTGTCTCCTACAACTTGAATCTCCCGTATGCGTTCACAGAAATCGTCCGTTTTGAAAGTCGTAGTGGTGCAGGGCATTGCCGAGGTTGAACGAAAAGGAGGAAAAACAAAATAAACTCAACTTAGATTTTCTATTGTGTGGTACTTTAGCTTTTGTTGTCAAGTAAACTTAAATCAAATCACTATAAATATTTGATAAAATATGAAGTGAAAACTATTTTAATCTTTCTCTGTTTATCTATTACAATAGAGAATCTTTTTTTAAAATAGTTTGTGTGGTTTAAGAGGGAAAATAAACTTGAAAAACCTCAGTGGCATGATTGTTGTATAATCCACATGGTCTATCAAAATCTTGGGCATCATATCATTTTGAATTGAGGAACTCAGGGAATGGCTCTACTGGCATTAACAAAATATTGGGCATCAATTCAAGGAAAAATAACAGCATTAAAAATAAAACCAAGCAATACAATTGACTGAAAAGAACTTAACCCATCAAATAATACTCTCCCTCATTCTCACTACAAATCCGGTGTCTTTGTGACATTTAGCAGCAACATTGCAAACTTAAATAACCCCTATGAATCAATAGAAATTGTAAAGTTTCTGTTTTATTACTACAGAAAAAATAAACTTTGATAGAATAAAATATAATCATCGCCATTTCTAACCTCTACTAACATGTAGGCAAGATTTGCCACTACAGCAGAGTTTAAAATTGCAAAATAATGGTGTATTTCATGCACTAATAGAATCTGAATTTATTTTTAATTAAAATAATATCAACTAATCTAACTTGTCAATCCAGAAAATAACTCTAAAGGCTAATTTAACCATTCTTTAATTAGTCAAGGACCAACCCGTACATTTCATAAAATAATTCCGCTAATTCTAATTCTAATCTTGGAGTCTATACTCTGGTCAGTAATATGGAACCTATTTGTTTTTTTATAATTTATTCTTACTTGTGTAGCTTTGCTATTCTTAGCCGGTCCCAAGCCCGAATGAAAGGAGAGGGTTGTGTTAGGCTTTCGACAGCCAACGTTAAACTTTGTCGAATCTTTATGACATGGATCAATTACGTAATAATGTGAATGCTAGGTCGTTGCCCGGAAGCAACGCGCTGTATGGCTCGAGTACAGTGTCAAAAGAGCAAGGGCCGCTGCATCGCCGCCCGGATGTAGTGAAAAGTAAGCAAGGGTTCCCACATTTTCGTGAATGGGTGTGGGTAAATAAGCTAGTTCATGACAGGAGGATTCGCTTTGGTACATGGAGTATAGGCACACTTACTGGAAAATCTATGGAAATAGTGGATGTTATGGTGAGGAGGAAGATCAATTTTATGTGCCTACAAGAAACTAAGTGGACAGGTGAAAAAGCGAAAGAATTAGACAACTCGGGATTTAAGCTGTGGTATACGGGAAAAATCAGATCAAGAAATGGGGTAGGGATTATTGTGGACAAGGAGTGGAAGAAGGATGTCGTGGATGTAAGAAGAGTAGGAGATCGTATCATAGTCTTAAAATTGGTAGTGGGACAGGACACCTTTAATGTTATTAGTGGGTACGCACCTCAGGTTGGGTTAGCAGAACACTTTAAGGTAAAATTTTGGGAGGATCTAGAAGGGGTACTTCAGGATATACCCCAAGGAGAGAAAGTTTTCCTAGGAGGGGATCTCAATGGACATGTAGGTAGCGTGGCTAGAGGTTTTGAGGGGGTGCATGGGGGTTTTGGCCTAGGAGAGATGAATGGGGAGGGTAAATCCATCTTGGAGTTTTCGGAGGCTTTGGATCTTTCTATAGCCAATACATGGTTTAAGAAAAGAGAGGAACATCTTATCACTTACAAAAGTGGAGGGACATGTTCTCAGATAGATTTCTTCCTTATCAGGAAGTCTGATAGGAAGTATTGCTTGAACTGTAAAGTTATCCCGGGAGAGAGCTTGACTACCCAACATAGAGTTTTGGTTATGGATGTAAGAATTAGAGATAGGGCAAAGAGAAGAAGTCCTCTGGTAGCACCAAGGATCAAATGGTGGCACTTGAAGGGTGAGAAACAAGGAATCTTCCAACAAAAGATATGGGAGGGTTGGTGTGGACAATCACAAGGAAGTGCAAATGATATGTGGAACAAGATGTCCCAAGAGATTATTAAAGTGGCTAAAGAGACGTTGGGTGAATCTAGAGGTTTTGGACCTAGGGGTAAAGAATCGTGGTGGTGGAATGAAAATGTTCAGAGCAAAGTTAGAGTAAAAAAGGAGTGTTTCAAGGAGTGGTCTAGGTGTAGAAATTCTGAAACTTGGGATAAGTATAAGATAGCTAGAAATGAAACCAAAAAGACGGTGAGTGAGGCAAGAGCCCAAGCTTTTGACGGACTATACCAAGCTCTAGGAACCAGGGACGGAGAAAGATCTATATATAGGCTTGCTAAGGGTAGAGAGAGGAAGACTAGAGATTTGGATCAAGTAAAGTGTGTTAAGGATGAAGAAGGCAAAGTCTTAGTGCATGAAAAAGATATCAAGGAAAGGTGGAAGGCGTATTTCCACAACTTATTTAATGATGGATATGGATATGACTCTAGCAGTCTAGACACAAGAGAAGAGGACCGGAACTATAAGTACTATCGTCGGATTCAGAAACAGGAAGTAAAGGAAGCGTTGAAAAGAATGAGTAATGGTAAGGCGGTGGGGCCAGACAACATACCTATTGAAGTGTGGAAAACTCTTGGAGATAGAGGTCTTGAGTGGCTCACCGAACTCTTTAACGAAATTATGAGGTCAAAACGCATGCCGGAGGAATGGAGGAGAAGCACGTTAGTGCCAATCTATAAGAACAAGGGGGATATACAAAATTGTGCAAATTATAGGGGAATCAAGCTCATGAGTCATACCATGAAATTATGGGAAAGAGTGATCGAACGGAGATTAAGAAAGGAGACTCAAGTTACTGAGAATCAATTTGGTTTCATGCCGGGAAGGTCGACCATGGAAGCGATTTATTTATTACGGCGGGTGATGGAGCAATATCGCATGGCCCAACAAGACTTGCACTTGATTTTTATTGACTTGGAGAAAGCGTATGATAGAGTGCCTAGAGAGATTTTGTGGAAAGCTTTAAAGAAAGGGGTTAGGGTTGCATATATTCGAGCTATCCAAGATATGTATGATAGGGTATCGACTAGTGTTAGGACACAGGGTGGAGAGTCAGACGATTTTCCCATCACAATTGGTTTACATCAAGGGTCAACCCTTAGTCCCTACCTTTTTACCTTAATTCTGGATGTCCTCACGGAACAAATCCAAGAGATAGCGCCGAGATGCATGCTTTTTGCAGATGACATAGTCCTCCTTGGAGAGTCGAGGGAGGAGTTGAATGAGAGGTTGGAAACTTGGAGACGAGCTCTAGAAACACATGGCTTTCGCCTAAGCAGAAGCAAATCGGAGTATATGGAATGTAAGTTCAACAAAAGAAGGAGGGTTTCTAACTCAGAGGTGAAAATAGGAGACCATATTATCCCTCAAGTCACACGGTTTAAATATCTTGGGTCTGTAATACAGGATGATGGGGAAATTGAAGGGGATGTGAATCATCGCATTCAAGCAGGATGGATGAAATGGAGAAAAGCATCGGGGGTGTTATGTGATGCAAAGGTACCGATCAAGTTAAAGGGAAAGTTTTATCGGACTGCGGTAAGACCGGCAATTTTGTACGGAACAGAATGTTGGGCGGTCAAGAGCCAACATGAGAATAAAGTAGGTGTAGCGGAGATGAGGATGTTGCGGTGGATGTGTGGTAAGACTCGACAGGATAAAATTAGAAACGAAGCTATTAGAGAGAGGGTTGGAGTAGCGCCTATTGTAGAGAAGATGGTGGAAAATAGACTTAGGTGGTTTGGGCATGTAGAGAGAAGACCGGTAGACTCTGTAGTGAGGAGAGTAGACCAGATGGAGAGAAGACAAACAATTCGAGGCAGAGGAAGACCCAAAAAGACTATAAGAGAGGTTATCAAAAAGGATCTCGAAATTAATAGTTTGGATAGAAGTATGGTACTTGATAGAACATTATGGCGGAAGTTGATCCATGTAGCCGACCCCACCTAGTGGGATAAGGCGTTGTTGTTGTTGTTGTTGTGTCAACCAAGATTTAGTTCTTTAAGTAATCAAGGTATAAAGTATATTTGTTTAGCTACTAATCGAATCCTTCTGTATAATTTTTCTCAGTCAGATAACTCACGCAACACACAAAATTTTGTAAGCCAAAGTGGACTAAGTTGATTGGTACAGCTCTGTTTACACAATTACATCATAAACCTTGTTCACAATTTCACAAAGTTCTACAATCTAATTTATAGTTAATCACAAAGAATCTTTTAATGAAGATGAAATTGGACAAAAGGTATTCACTTTGCAATTGTATATATAGATCAATTATGTGTTAAGCTTAATTGCATTTATGACATGACATGTTCTTATTTACTTGTATAAAAAAAGAAGCATATGAGAAAGATGGGAAAAAAGCAAAGGAGAAAGAATACATTTTTCAAACAGACGTGTCAGACATAAGAAAGGATATGATTAGACTGTGACACTGCGAAGCACAACAGTCTCAACAGTGAGTCCAGGGCCAAAACCAAATAGCACACCCCATTCAAGCCCTTCACCAGTGGTGCCAAGTCCATTTTCTATTGACTTCTTCCTCATTTGATCCAAGATGAACAACACGCATGCACTTGACATGTTACCATACTCGCTGAGCACATGTCTAGTAGCTTCCATTTTTTCAGGTTTCAAGCCTAACTTAGCCTCAACTTGGTCCAATATTGCTGGTCCACCAGGGTGTGCAATCCAAAAGATAGAGTTGTAATCATCAATTCCCAAGGGTTGGAAGGCTTCAACCAAGGCCTTTTGGATGTTCTTCGAGATGAGTCCAGGAACATCCTTGAGGAGATGGAAAGTGAGTCCTACTTCGCGAAGGTGGCCATCAATAGCCCCTTCACTGTCTGGAAGGATTGTTTCTGCAGTCCACACAAGCTCAAACAAAGGCTTTTCAGCAGGCAAAGGGTCTGATCCAACAATGATAGCAGCTGCACCATCTCCAAACAAGGCTTGCCCAACAAGGCTATCAAGATGGGTGTCACTCGGGCCGCGAAATGTGACTGCTGTGATCTCATGTAACGCTTGACGGAGGGACAAAGTCCTAGCAGTTTTGTGAGCTGATAATCAGCACCAGGCATGTCCACACCACTAGTGGTGCAGAAGATGAGATGAGTAATCTTGGACTTGGGTTGACCCCATTCCTTGATTGCCTTTGTTGCAGCCTCTTTTCCCAACTTTGGTACCTCCACAACCACCATGTCTTGCCTTGCATCCAATGAAGGTGCCATATAGGCACAAACACTTGGATTCTCCTTCAGGATCTCTTCATTTAAGTACATGTATCGTTTCTTAATCATTGACTTATCACCTGAAATGATAAACTAATTTTCATTAATATGAAGCCAACCAAAGGTATTAAAAAAAACAATAGGTACGGTTTAGACATGCTTTTAGTCTCCCAAATTTGACTTATTTTTATGTATTGGTCTTTCAAAAAAACAATTGCTATTTATAGTCTCTCAAATTTTTAAAATGTTATTTTTAATCCTCCAAAAGTGAATTTGAGAGATTAAAAAGAGTAAATTTTTAGTGTCCAAAACAATGTTGAAGGAGTAAAATAAGCCTTATGCAAATTTGGGAGTGTAAGAAGAATATTTTTTTTAACCCGAGAACTAAACTCAAAGGGTCTCAAATTAAAAGGATTAAAAACATATTTAAATCTAAACAATATACATATATAAAAAAAATAGCACATGAACATGTATATACAATGAAATGACCAACAAGTCGTTGGTCTAAGTAAAAATTGACTCTAATCCCTAAGAAAGGTCTCATATTTGAGCATTGTATTTAAGAAAAAAAAAATATAAATAAAGAAAAGAGACTTCAATCCACTAAAAATGGTCAGTAAATTTTTTTAACAAAACTTAAATACGATAGATAGATGTTTTGCACACTTAATATAATTATCCAATATATATATATATATATATATATATATATATATATATATATATATCAAGAAGATAGCTGTAGATTATCTTACACATGCGCTTGAACTTTTCTTTGAGCTCGTTCATGTGGTCACTGTTGGTGATGCGGAAATAATAGTCAGGATAGGTACTCTGATCCACGCAGTTGGGAGGAGTGGCCGTGCCAATAGCCATCACGGTGGCAGGGCCTTCTGCACGTTGTGCCTTACGAATCTCTTCAACACTCACCATTTTCCTAATTTTCAATCTCTACCAACAACTAAGCTTCTTTGAACCCAAGAATTAATGAAACTCAAGTAGTAGTAGCTACGAAAGAAAGGCTATGATATGAATGATGGGGATCGATGCTATACAATGGTTTGGAAAGGTTGGATATATATACATAGGTGAAATGGGTAGGTAGTGTTAGCCCATATGTTCGACGAGCTAAAATATGCTCTAAGTATGCATTGGATGTCGTCTCGAGGTTCGAAGCGTATTACAGAGCAAGAGTCTGGTCAGGACCTGTTCGAATCGAAAAGAGAGAAGAGTCTTTTAAGAAGGAATTCCCAGGTTCAAAGAAGTATTTACGAAGTACAAAGCTAAGACAAGAAAGAGGACTTCGAGCCATTGGGCAATTCGAACTGGTGTATGGACGAGTCGAAGTCGAGGCAGCAAGAGTTCTGGACTTAGCATAATTTCTGAACAAATCTTCACCAAACCAGTTCGACTTCGAGCAAGATGGATAACTGTTCTAAGGAGCAGTTATGTGCATGTAAGATGTACGTGGTAGGACACTTGGCATTCGGATAATGTTCGACCGTTAGGGCAGTTTATTTTCGAATGTCTATATATAGCAGTTTTTAGTTAGATTTCGGGGTCGCAAATCATTTCTACAGAATCCTTATACACTCAAAGTATCCAGCGTAGAGAGAAACGAGTACACAAGGAGAATGTATGTTTGTTTGTGAACCATTTTAAATTTCTGTAAACTTTACATTTCGAATGCAATGCAATTTACGCTTCACTTTAGAATTCCTGTCTTTTAAATGGTTCATTCGATCGAGTGAACTTACTGCTCCTTTACATTCTGCAATTTTCCTCCCTTGTTAATTTACTTCCAGCCTTTCGATTCTGTCAAAGAATTTTCCTTTCCTTGCCTAGTTATTTCCAGCATTTCGATTTCTGTTAAACAATTTTACTTTCTGCAAATTTCGAACCAGTGAGTGTTTGTTGCAATGATGAACATTAACGGTTTTATATTTAAAGCAAACACGCAAATGACATGCTCCTGAGATTCACTAGTTGGTCTCGCAAGCAATTAACTTAGACTAGCGGTTGTTTACCAAATTCCAGCGTAAACAAATTGGCACGCCCGGTGGGACCGGTCAATTGTGTGTTTTGGTTTTAAATTATTTTTAAAGTTTTGTTTGTTGCAGTTGGTTTATTGCCTTCTTAATTGTTTTGATTTTTGTATGCATTTAAGAAGTGGGAAATCTGTTCCACACTTAACAGAATTCAAAACTCGTACAAGGATGGCTAGACCACCCCCAAGCAATCGAAACAACGACCTTCCAAATATGGAGGGGCAACCAACGCAAACATCTGTCAGTAATGCCAATATAAATTCTGGTATAGGACCAATTCCTGACCAAACTGTTGGCACGATTAGTTCAACCGCTTCGACGGTTATGAATCAGACAGGGGTAACCTCTCCCATGACCAACATGACGTTGGCAAGTTCGACCACGTCAGCGTCTGCTTTTGCCCCTTGGAACAACCCTAGTTTAGGGAATCCCAGTGGAAGTCCCTTTCGACCGCCTCAAAACCCTCTATATGGCATGCCTACATCTTTGATGGTAGGGTTGCAAAATTCTCAACCAAACATAGAGAATCTTAATATGTCCTCTCCATCAGGATCTGTAGCGGGCAATCAAGGTAGGGTAATTCCGCAACATTTAACTAATACATCCGTTTTGTCACTCAGACAACAAATGGATGAAAGTAACCATGATATGGTTAACATGTTAACACAACAAATAGGAACTGTTATTAACCCTTTAATTCAAAATACAAATGACAGTTACCAAACGTTAACAAATCAAATAAGTCGAATTGCTGACTTTTTTGGGGCACCACTCATACAGCAACCACCGATTCGACAGATCCAAATACAGGCGCCTGTCCAAGAGATACAGATGCCTAACAATCCAGGGATGCAAATGGCTCAAGCACCACAACCATTGGCTCGCATAGAGCCACCAGCCCAACAGGTCGAACCAAACCCTGGTATAGTGTTGGTAAATAGGAACCAAAATGCTGATGAAGTAATAGGGAACATTCAACAAAACCGTTTCGATAGGCAGAATAACCTTGCCCAAATGGTCGAAACGATTTTGGTGCAGAATGGTTTGAACTTAGGCTTACACAGGCCTAATTTTGTGTCTCCATTATCTGAGTATGTGTTACAGACAGAATTACCAAGGGGTGTGAAAATCCCTAAATTTACTAAGTTTGCAGGAGAGACAGATGAGTCCACTGTCGAACACATTGCTAGATATTTGGTCGAGGCAGGGGATTTGGCTAATAATGAAAATTTAAGAATAAAATTTTTCCCTAGTTCCTTGACTAAAAATGCTTTTACATGGTTTACAACCCTTCCTCCTCATTCCATACAAAATTGGAACCAATTGGAAAGGATTTTCCATGAGCAATTTTATATGGGACAGTCTAAGATCAGCCTTAAAGAGTTAGCCAGCGTTCGACGCAAGGCACTTGAATCAATTGATGATTATTTGAACAGATTCAGACTCTTAAAGGCAAGGTGTTTCACCCAAGTCCCTGAACATGAATTAGTCGAAATGGCTGCTGGTGGCCTAGACTATTCGATTAGAAAGAAATTAGATACCCAGTATTTAAGGGACATGGCTCAATTGGCTGATAGAGTTCGACAACTCGAACGGTTGAAGGCCGAAAAGGCTAGAAATTCTAAATTCCACAAGAAGGAAAAGGTTGCTTATATCGAAACCAATGACAGTGACCAGGAGTTCGATATTATATATGAAGATATCGAAGACAGTGAGGTTGATTTAGCAGAATTAAAACCTGGACCTCCTTATGTTTGTAAACTCCTTAGACCTTCCAATGGAAAAAACCCTGTTGAACCTAAAAATGATAAATTTGTGTCTAAAACTTATACATTTGACATAACTAAATGTGATGAAATATTTGATTTATTAGTCACAGATGGCCAGATTGTTGTTCCTAAGGGCTTGAAAGTACCCCCAATCGAACAACAGAAAAAAAGGGGTTATTGTAAATTTCATAATTTCCTTGGCCATAAAACCTCACGTTGTGTTCTTTTCAGGGATTTGGTTCAAAAGGCTCTTGACGAAGGAAGGCTAAAATTTGGTGAGAAACCAAAGGTTGTTCAGGCAAATGCTGAAACATCCAAAGCTGCCGAAACTCTCTATGCGGAGCCCCAAGAAATAATGATGGTCGAAACAATGGAGGTGTCCCATGTGCAAGTTCAAGATGTATCTGAAGAGGATTACAACGAACAGATGAAGGTTGTTTATCCTCAGGCTGAGGAGGAGTTAATTGATTTCTTGAACAGATGCAAACTCGAAAACAAGATTGTGATGCTCTGCCCTCGCTGCAGTGCAGTATGTGATAAGGAGGCTACTGAGGGCCTCAAGAAATACCAAGTTGTTAATAAGGGGGCAAGGCAGAACCAACGTTTCGATAAAGGCAAAAGAGTTATGGTGCAGTCAAATACTAATCAGAAGTCGGGTCGAAGGAATACTTTCGCTCCTCCTGGTTCAGTGCCGGTCGAAAAATGGATGCACCAGGGACTCATAAGGTTCAACAAAGGGATTATGGAAGTAGGTGGTTCGAGTGGAACGAAGCAAATTGGCCCACAGGAGGCCAATAGGTACTCGTATAGGAACAATTACAAAGGAAAGAATCCTATGACGAGGACCCAATGGCGTAGGTTCCAGCGTCAGAAGAAATTGGCCCAGCAGAACCTGCAAATGGGCCAATATAAAGAAGTATCTAGGAGGCCAGTAAAGGAGAGACTCCTGCCTCCAGTGGATGAAGACAAGATGGAGGATGAAGATCTACTGGATTCTGAGCCAGATTTCGATGTCATCTGTGTGGTATCTATCTTGCCATCTGAATATGATGTCCAATCTGAAGTTACTGAGATCGAAAGTGAGTTCGATCATTTTGATATGGCTGACCCAAAGCCAGTATGTTACTATGTTATGAATAATGGCTGTGTGGAAGAGCAATTAGCTTATTTCGAAAAGCCAGATTTTCAGATGAAAAGTCATCTCAAACCTCTTTTCATCAGAGCAAAAGTTGAGAATGTTGGAATCAACAAAGTGCTCATTGATGGAGGAGCGGCTGTCAACTTAATGCCTCGATCTATGCTCTACAAGATCGGGAAACATGACACTGATCTATCTGCCCACAACATTGTGCTTTCGAATTATGAGGGTAAAATTGGCTATTCTTTGGGAGCCATTCAAGTAGATGTTGCTGTAGGCAGTATAGTTCGACCAACTCTTTTCCTGGTGATACAGTCTAAGGCTAATTTTAACTTGCTATTAGGAAGGGAGTGGATTCATGGGGTTGGAGCTGTGCCATCTACCCTTCACCAGAAGCTCATTATCTGGAGGGAGGATGGGATTGTGGAAAATATAGAGGCGGATCAAAGCTTCTATAAGTCAGAGGTCGATAATGTTACTGCACAAACCTTTGACAAAAAGTTGGCTAACATAGCACCTTGTGGTGACAAGGAGGCTGTTGTCGAATCGAGTGACAATGTTGTCCACTCTGTCAAACTCCATCCTACCTATGGGTTTATATGGGAGAGGGAGGAAATTGATGTTGTTCCCTCTGAAGATGGAGTCATTCCACCAACTGGGTGGAATATATATGAAGATTAATATGACTGAGGCCACTGCATGGGCCAGAATTACGGCTTATATGGCCGAAAATAGACTAAATACGGCCTTTGAGGCTGAATTTCAACAAAATATGGCAGTTGAAGCCAAGATCGAAGATCTTGAAAACAAAGAAACAAAGGATCGAAGACTGGATTGTATTTATGATGATGAGCCGCTGGGTTTTGAGAAAAATCCCATAAGTGAGGCGCCAAAGATGCAGGCTCAAGATCCTTTGGAAGAGGTCGATATTGGAGATGGCTCGATTAAAAGGCCAACTTATATCAGTGCCAATATCACCTCAAGTTTAAAAGAAAAGCTGGTGCCTCTTCTTAGAGAGTTTAAAGACTGTTTTGCTTGGGATTACCACGAAATGCCTGGGTTAAGCAGAAAAATGGTCGAAATGAAGTTACCTATTAAGGAGGGAAAAAGACCAGTAAAACAACTACCAAGAAGATTCGCACCAGAAATCATGTCCAAGATCAAGGAAGAGATCGAAAGGCTGCTGAGGTGTAAATTCATCAGAGCTGCCAGGTATGTCGAATGGTTAGCAAATATAGTCCCTGTCATTAAAAAGAATGGAACTCTTAGAGTATGCATAGATTTTAGGGATTTAAATAATGCTACACCTAAAGATGAATATGCTATGCCAGTAGCGGAAATGTTGGTAGATTCGGCAGCTGGTTTCGAATTTTTAAGCATGTTAGATGGTTATTCTGGTTATAACCAAATATTTATTGCTGAAAATGATGTGTCGAAAACAGCATTTCGATGCCCTGGTGCTTTAGGCACTTATGAATGGGTGGTTATGCCCTTTGGGTTGAAAAATGCTGGGGCCACTTATCAAAGGGCTATGAATTCCATGTTTCATGATTTTATTGACACATTTATGCAAATTTATATTGATGATATAATCATCAAATCCTCCTCAGAAGATAGCCATTTGGATTATCTTAGGCAATCTTTCGAACGAATGAGGAAACATGGATTAAAAATGAATCCATTAAAATGTGCTTTTTGTGTGCGTGCAGGAGATTTCCTTGGTTTTGTGGTGCATAAAAAAGGCATTGAGATAAATCAAAATAAGACAAAGGCTATTCTTGAGACGAAGCCTCCTTCGACTAAAAAACAGCTTCAGTCTTTGCTAGGAAAAATCAACTTCTTGAGGCGATTCATTTCGAATCTAAGTGGCAAAGCTCAGATTTTTTCGCCATTACTTCGACTCAAGAAAGATGAACCATTCAAATGGAATGAAGAGCATCAAAAGGCTTTCGATGAAATTAAAGAATATCTGATCAAGCCTCCTGTGTTAATGCCTCCTAGTCGAAACAAGTCTATGAAGTTGTATATTGCTGCGTCTGACAAGACCATTGGTAGCATGTTGGCTCAGGAAGATGATGATAGCATAGAACATGCAATTTATTATCTTAGTCGTGTACTAAATGATGCAGAAACTAGATATACTGCCATAGAAAAACTTTGTCTTTGTCTGTATTTCTCTTGTGCAAAACTTAAGCAATATATAAAGCCTGTTGATGTTTATGTGTATTCTCATTATGATGTTATTAAGCACATGTTGTCAAAACCGATTTTACACAGTAGAATTGGAAAATGGGCTTTAGCATTAACAGAATATTCTTTAACGTACAAGCCTTTGAAATCTGTTAAGGGTCAAATTGTGGCAGATTTTATTGTAGATCACTCAGTGGTCGAAATGTCGCAAGACTATGTCGATACAGAGCCATGGATTTTGTATTTCGATGGTTCGAAACACAAACATGGAACTGGAATTGGAGTTTTAATAATATCCCCCAATAAAATTCCAACTAAATTCAAGTATAAAATCAAAGGGCTTTGTTCTAATAATGAGGCTGAGTATGAAGCTCTAATTACAGGCCTTGAAATTTTAATTAGCCTGGGGGCAAGAAATGTTAATATAAGAGGTGATTCAGAATTAGTGTTGAGGCAATTAACACAAGAATACAAATGTGTTAATGAACACTTAGCAAAATATTTTGTTATAGCAAGTTCTCTTCTGAATCATTTCGATTATATTAACATTGAGCATGTACCTCGACAAGAAAACCGAGAAGCAAATGATTTATCCCAAATAGCTTCAGGGTACAAAATGTCGAAGGAAAAGTTAACTCAGTTGATCGAAATAAAAGATAAACTGGTGTTACCAGAGCCATTAAGCACTAAATTGCCAATGCCAAAACTTGTGGGGGCAAGTATACCACAAAATAATGAAGATGAAAGTATGAATGATCTTCAGGAAAAAATTCAAATTTTGGCCATTGACAATATGTTAGATAATGATTGGAGGAAAGTCCATTATTGAATATTTGGAAAATCCAATAGGCAATGTGGCTCGAAAGATTAAATATAGGGCTTTAAATTACGTGATTATGGGAAATGATTTGTTTAAAAAGACTGCAGAAGGAGTGTTGTTAAAATGTCTAAATGAATCAGAAGCATACTTAGCAGTTTCCCATGTTCACAGTGGGGCTTGTGGATCACACCAAGCAGGCCATAAAATGAAATGGCTTTTATTTCGACAAGGTTTGTATTGGCCTTCGATATTAAAAGACTGCATAGAATTTGCTAAAGGCTGTCAGGAATGCCAAAAGCATGCAGGGATACAGCATGTACCTGCTAGTGAGTTACACTCCATAATCAAACCTTGGCCTTTCAGAGGATGGGCTTTGGATTTAATTGGCGAAATCAAGCCTGCTTCTTCTAAGAACCAGCGTTATATTATAGTTGGTATCGATTACTTTACAAAATGGATCGAAGCAGTCCCTTTGCCAAATGTTGATCAGGAAGCAGTAATTAGTTTCATTCAAAATTATATTATTTATAGATTTGGTATTCCCGAAACAATTACCACTGATCAAGGTTCAGTTTTTACTGGACGAAAAATGAAAGAATTTGCCCAAAAAACTGGCTTTCGATTATTAACCTCAACACCATATTACGCGCAAGCAAATGGTCAGGTCGAAGCAGCCAATAAGATTGTAATTAACTTGATTAAAAACACATTGCCCAAAAGCCAAGGAATTGGAATAAAACGTTAGATCAAGTTCTATGGGCATGTAGAAATTCTCCTAAGGAATCAACTAATACTACCCCATTTCGACTGACTTATGGGCACGATGCTATACTTCCGTCGAAATACATTTGCAATCAGCTAGAGTACAAAAACAAATGGACATTCCGATCGACCATTATTGGAAAATGATGTCAGATGAGTTAGTTGATTTAGACGAGGAGAGATTAAGAGCATTAGAAGTCTTGACTAAACAAAAAGAAAGAGTTGCTAAAGCTTATAATAAGAAAGTGAAGTCGAAACTTTTAATGTTGGAGATTTAGTTTGGAAGGTTATCCTGCCCGTGGATAGTAAGGATCGAGCTTTGGGCAAATGTCCCCAAATTGGGAAGGACCGTTTAAAATAATTCAGATCTATTCGAAATGGTGCTTATGAATTAGAGGAATTAACCCCTCAGAAACGTACTTTGAGTATAAATGGTAAATATTTGAAAAAATATAAACCAACATTGCTCGAAGTTAAAATAAGCATAGAATAGAGAAATAATGGAAACATAAAATGGCGATAACAGTAATTCTATAAGTCAGAGTCGGATAATGTTACTGCACAAACCTTTGACAAAAAGTTGGCTAACTAGCACCTTGTTGGTGACAAGGAGGCTGTTGTCGAATCGAGTGACAATGTTGTCCACTCTGTCAAACTCCATCCTACCTATGGGTTTATATGGGAGAGGGAGGAAATTGATGTTGTTCCCTCTGAAGATGAGAGTCATTCCACCAACTGGGTGGAATATATATGAGATTAATATGACTGAGGCCACTCTGCATGGGCCAGAATTACGGCTTATATGGCCGAAAAATAGACTAAATACGGCCTTTGAGGCTGAATTTCAACAAAATATGGCAGTTGAAGCCAAGATCGAAGATCTTGAAAACAAAGAAACAAAGGATCGAAGACTGGATTGTATTTATGATGATGAAGCCGCTGGGTTTTAGAAAAAATCCCATAAGTGAGGCGCCAAAGATGCAGGCTCAAGATCCTTTGGAAGAGGTCGATATTGGAGATGGCTCGATTAAAAGGCCAACTTATATCAGTGCCAATATCACCTCAAGTTTAAAAGAAAAGCTGGTGCCTCTTCTTAGAGAGTTTAAAGACTGTTTTGCTTGGGATTACCACAAATGCTGGTTAAGCAGAAAAATGGTCGAAATGAAGTTACCTATTAAGAGGGAAAAAGACCAGTAAAACAACTACCAAGAAGATTCGCACCAGAAATCATGTCCAGATCAAGGAAGAGATCGAAAGGCTGCTGAGGGTGTAAATTCATCAGAGCTGCCAGGTATGTCGAATGGTTAGCAAATATAGTCCCTGTCATTAAAAAGAATGGAACTCTTAGAGTATGCATAGATTTTAGGGATTTAAATAATGCATACACCTAAAGATGAATATGCTATGCCAGTAGCGGAATATGTGGTAGATTCGGCAGCTGGTTTCGAATTTTTAAGCATGTTAGATGGTTATTCTTGGTTATACAAATATTTATTGCTGAAAATGATGTGTCGAAAACAGCATTTCGTATGCCCTGGTGCTTTAGGCACTATGAATGGGTGGTTATGCCCCTTGGGTTGAAAAAATGCTGGGGCACTTATCAAAGGGCTATGAATTCCATGTTTCATGATTTTATTGACACATTTATGCAAATTTATATTGATGATATAATCATCAAATCCTCCTCAGAAGATAGCCATTTGGATTATCTTAGGCAATCTTTCGAACGAATGAGGAAACATGGATTTAAAAATGAATCCATTAAAATGTGCTTCTTTTTGTGCGTGCAGGAGATTTCCTTGGTTTTGTGGTGCATAAAAAAGGCATTGAGATAAATCAAAATAAGACAAAGGCTATTCTTGAGACGAAGACCTCCTTGACAATGGCTCAAGCACCACAACCATTGGCTCGCAATAGAGCCACCAGCCAACAGGTCGAACCAAACCCTGGTATAGTGTTGGTAAATAGGAACCAAAATGCTGATGAAGTAATAGGGAAATTCAACAAAACCGTTTCGATATGGCAGAATAACCTTGCCCAAATGGTCGAAACGATTTTGGTGCAGAATGGTTTTGAACTTAGGCTTACACAGGCCTAATTTTGTGTCTCCATTATCTGAGTATGTGTTACAGACAGAATTACCAAGGGGTGTGAAAATCCCTAAATTTACCTAAGTTTGCAGGAGAGACAGATGAGTCCACTGTCGAACACATTGCTAGATATTTGGTCGAGGCAGGGGATTTGGCTAATAATGAAAATTTAAGAATAAAATTTTCCCTAGTTCCTTGACTAAAAATGCTTTTACATGGTTTACAACCCTTCCTCCTCATTCCATACAAAATTGGAACCAATTGGAAAGGATTTTCCATGAGCAATTTTATATGGGACAGTCTAAGATCAGCCTTAAAGAGTTAGCCAGCGTTCGACGCAAGGCACTTGAATCAATTGATGATTATTTGAACAGATTCAGACTCTTAAAGGCAAGGTGTTTCACCCAAGTCCCTGAACATGAATTAGTCCGAAATGGCTGCTGGTGGCCTAGACTATTCGATTAGAAAGAAATTAGATACCCAGTATTTAAGGGACATGGCTCAATTGGCTGATAGAGTTCGGACAACTCGAACGGTTGAAGGCCGAAAAGGCTAGAAATTCTAAATTCCACAAGAAGGAAAAGGTTGCTTATATCGAAACCAATGACAGTGACCAGGAGTTCGATATTATATATGAAGATATCGAAGACAGTGAGGTTGATTTAGCAGAATTAAAACCTGGACCTCCTTATGTTTGTAAACTCCTTAACCTTTCCAATGGAAAAACCCTGTTGAACCTAAAAATGATAAATTTTTGTCTAAAACTTATACATTTGACATAACTAAATGTGATGAAATATTTGATTTATTAGTCACAGATGGCCAGATTGTTGTTCCTAAGGGCTTGAAAGTACCCCCAATCGAACAACAGAAAAAAGGGGTTATTGTAAATTTCATAATTTCCTTGGCCATAAAACCTCACGTTGTGTTCTTTTCAGGGATTTGGTTCAAAAGGCTCTTGACGAAGGAAGGCTAAAATTTGGTGAGAAACCAAAGGTTGTTCAGGCAAATGCTGAAACATCCAAAGCTGCCGAAACTCTCTATGCGGAGCCCCAAGAAATAATGATGGTCGAAACAATGGAGGTGTCCCATGTGCAAGTTCAGATGTATCTGAAGAGGATTACAACGAACAGATGAAGGTTGTTTATCCTCAGGCTGAGGAGGAGTTAATTGATTTCTTGAACAGATGCAACTCGAAAACAAGATTGTGATGCTCTGCCCTCGCTGCAGTGCAGTATGTGATAAGGAGGCTACTGAGGGCCTCAAGAAATACCAAGTTGTTAACAAGGGGGCAAGGCAGAACCAACGTTTCGATAAAGGCAAAAGAGTTATGGTGCAGTCGAATACTAATCAGAAGTCGGGTCGAAGGAATACTTTCGCTCCTCCTGGTTCAGTGCCGGTCGAAAAATGGATGCACCAGGGACTCATAAGGTTCAACAAGGGATTATGGAAGTAGGTGGTTCGAGTGGAACGAAGCAAATTGGCCCCACAGGAGGCCAATAGGTACTCGTATAGGAACAATTACAAAGGAAAGAATCCTATGACGAGGACCCAATGGCGTAGGTTCCAGCGTCAGAAGAAATTGGCCCAGCAGAACCTGCAAATGGGCCAATATAAAGAAGTATCTAGGAGGCCAGTAAAGGAGAGACTCCTGCCTCCAGTGGATGAAGACAAGATGGAGGATGAAGATCTACTGGATTCTGAGCCAGATTTCGATGTCATCTGTGTGGGTATCTATCTTGCCATCTGAATATGATGTCCAATCTGAAGTTACTGAGATCGGAAAGTGAGTTCGATCATTTTGATATGGGCTGACCCAAAGCCAGTATGTTACTATGTTATGAATAATGGCTGTGTGGAAGAGCAATTAGCTTATTTCGAAAAGCCAGATTTTCAGATGAAAAGTCATCTCAAACCTCTTTTCATCAGAGCAAAAGTTGAGAATGTTGGAATCAACAAAGTGCTCATTGATGGAGGAGCGGCTGTCAACTTAATGCCTCGATCTATGCTCTACAAGATCGGGAAACATGACACTGATCTATCTGCCCACAACATTGTGCTTTCGAATTATGAGGGTAAAATTGGCTATTCTTTGGAGCCATTCAAGTAGATGTTGCTGTAGGCAGTATAGTTCGACCAACTCTTTTCCTGGTGATACAGTCTAAGGCTAATTTTAACTTGCTATTAGGAAGGGAGTGGATTCATGGGGTTGGAGCTGTGCCATCTACCCTTCACCAGAAGCTCATTATCTGGAGGAGGATGGGATTGTGGAAAATATAGAGGCGGATCAAAGCTTCTATAAGTCAGAGGTCGATAATGTTACTGCACAAACCTTTGACAAAAAGTTGGCTAACATAGCACCTTGTGGTGACAAGGAGGCTGTTGTCGAATCGAGTGACAATGTTGTCCACTCTGTCAAACTCCATCCTACCTATGGGTTTATATGGGAGAGGGAGGAAATTGATGTTGTTCCCTCTGAAGATGGAGTCATTCCACCAACTGGGTGGAATATATATGAAGATTAATATGACTGAGGCCACTGCATGGGCCAGAATTACGGCTTATATGGCCGAAAATAGACTAAATACGGCCTTTGAGGCTGAATTTCAACAAAATATGGCAGTTGAAGCCAAGATCGAAGATCTTGAAAACAAAGAAACAAAGGATCGAAGACTGGATTGTATTTATGATGATGAGCCGCTGGGTTTTGAGAAAAATCCCATAAGTGAGGCGCCAAAGATGCAGGCTCAAGATCCTTTGGAAGAGGTCGATATTGGAGATGGCTCGATTAAAAGGCCAACTTATATCAGTGCCAATATCACCTCAAGTTTAAAAGAAAAGCTGGTGCCTCTTCTTAGAGAGTTTAAAGACTGTTTTGCTTGGGATTACCACGAAATGCCTGGGTTAAGCAGAAAAATGGTCGAAATGAAGTTACCTATTAAGGAGGGAAAAAGACCAGTAAAACAACTACCAAGAAGATTCGCACCAGAAATCATGTCCAAGATCAAGGAAGAGATCGAAAGGCTGCTGAGGTGTAAATTCATCAGAGCTGCCAGGTATGTCGAATGGTTAGCAAATATAGTCCCTGTCATTAAAAGAATGGAACTCTTAGAGTATGCATAGATTTTAGGGATTTAAATAATGCTACACCTAAAGATGAATATGCTATGCCAGTAGCGGAAATGTTGGTAGATTCGGCAGCTGGTTTCGAATTTTTAAGCATGTTAGATGGTTATTCTGGTTATAACCAAATATTTATTGCTGAAAATGATGTGTCGAAAACAGCATTTCGATGCCCTGGTGCTTTAGGCACTTATGAATGGGTGGTTATGCCCTTTGGGTTGAAAAATGCTGGGGCCACTTATCAAAGGGCTATGAATTCCATGTTTCATGATTTTATTGACACATTTATGCAAATTTATATTGATGATATAATCATCAAATCCTCCTCAGAAGATAGCCATTTGGATTATCTTAGGCAATCTTTCGAACGAATGAGGAAACATGGATTAAAAATGAATCCATTAAAATGTGCTTTTTGTGTGCGTGCAGGAGATTTCCTTGGTTTTGTGGTGCATAAAAAAGGCATTGAGATAAATCAAAATAAGACAAAGGCTATTCTTGAGACGAAGCCTCCTTCGACTAAAAAACAGCTTCAGTCTTTGCTAGGAAAAATCAACTTCTTGAGGCGATTCATTTCGAATCTAAGTGGCAAAGCTCAGATTTTTTCGCCATTACTTCGACTCAAGAAAGATGAACCATTCAAATGGAATGAAGAGCATCAAAAGGCTTTCGATGAAATTAAAGAATATCTGATCAAGCCTCCTGTGTTAATGCCTCCTAGTCGAAACAAGTCTATGAAGTTGTATATTGCTGCGTCTGACAAGACCATTGGTAGCATGTTGGCTCAGGAAGATGATGATAGCATAGAACATGCAATTTATTATCTTAGTCGTGTACTAAATGATGCAGAAACTAGATATACTGCCATAGAAAAACTTTGTCTTTGTCTGTATTTCTCTTGTGCAAAACTTAAGCAATATATAAAGCCTGTTGATGTTTATGTGTATTCTCATTATGATGTTATTAAGCACATGTTGTCAAAACCGATTTTACACAGTAGAATTGGAAAATGGGCTTTAGCATTAACAGAATATTCTTTAACGTACAAGCCTTTGAAATCTGTTAAGGGTCAAATTGTGGCAGATTTTATTGTAGATCACTCAGTGGTCGAAATGTCGCAAGACTATGTCGATACAGAGCCATGGATTTTGTATTTCGATGGTTCGAAACACAAACATGGAACTGGAATTGGAGTTTTAATAATATCCCCCAATAAAATTCCAACTAAATTCAAGTATAAAATCAAAGGGCTTTGTTCTAATAATGAGGCTGAGTATGAAGCTCTAATTACAGGCCTTGAAATTTTAATTAGCCTGGGGGCAAGAAATGTTAATATAAGAGGTGATTCAGAATTAGTGTTGAGGCAATTAACACAAGAATACAAATGTGTTAATGAACACTTAGCAAAATATTTTGTTATAGCAAGTTCTCTTCTGAATCATTTCGATTATATTAACATTGAGCATGTACCTCGACAAGAAAACCGAGAAGCAAATGATTTATCCCAAATAGCTTCAGGGTACAAAATGTCGAAGGAAAAGTTAACTCAGTTGATCGAAATAAAAGATAAACTGGTGTTACCAGAGCCATTAAGCACTAAATTGCCAATGCCAAAACTTGTGGGGGCAAGTATACCACAAAATAATGAAGATGAAAGTATGAATGATCTTCAGGAAAAAATTCAAATTTTGGCCATTGACAATATGTTAGATAATGATTGGAGAAAGTCCATTATTGAATATTTGGAAAATCCAATAGGCAATGTGGCTCGAAAGATTAAATATAGGGCTTTAAATTACGTGATTATGGGAAATGATTTGTTTAAAAAGACTGCAGAAGGAGTGTTGTTAAAATGTCTAAATGAATCAGAAGCATACTTAGCAGTTTCCCATGTTCACAGTGGGGCTTGTGGATCACACCAAGCAGGCCATAAAATGAAATGGCTTTTATTTCGACAAGGTTTGTATTGGCCTTCGATATTAAAAGACTGCATAGAATTTGCTAAAGGCTGTCAGGAATGCCAAAAGCATGCAGGGATACAGCATGTACCTGCTAGTGAGTTACACTCCATAATCAAACCTTGGCCTTTCAGAGGATGGGCTTTGGATTTAATTGGCGAAATCAAGCCTGCTTCTTCTAAGAACCAGCGTTATATTATAGTTGGTATCGATTACTTTACAAAATGGATCGAAGCAGTCCCTTTGCCAAATGTTGATCAGGAAGCAGTAATTAGTTTCATTCAAAATTATATTATTTATAGATTTGGTATTCCCGAAACAATTACCACTGATCAAGGTTCAGTTTTTACTGGACGAAAAATGAAAGAATTTGCCCAAAAAACTGGCTTTCGATTATTAACCTCAACACCATATTACGCGCAAGCAAATGGTCAGGTCGAAGCAGCCAATAAGATTGTAATTAACTTGATTAAAAAACACATTGCCCAAAAGCCAAGGAATTGGAATAAAACGTTAGATCAAGTTCTATGGGCATGTAGAAATTCTCCTAAGGAATCAACTAATACTACCCCATTTCGACTGACTTATGGGCACGATGCTATACTTCCGGTCGAAATACATTTGCAATCAGCTAGAGTACAAAAACAAATGGACATTCCGATCGACCATTATTGGAAAATGATGTCAGATGAGTTAGTTGATTTAGACGAGGAGAGATTAAGAGCATTAGAAGTCTTGACTAAACAAAAAGAAAGAGTTGCTAAAGCTTATAATAAGAAAGTGAAGTCGAAAACTTTTAATGTTGGAGATTTAGTTTGGAAGGTTATCCTGCCCGTGGATAGTAAGGATCGAGCTTTGGGCAAATGGTCCCCAAATTGGGAAGGACCGTTTAAAATAATTCAGATCTATTCGAATGGTGCTTATGAATTAGAGGAATTAACCCCTCAGAAACGTACTTTGAGTATAAATGGTAAATATTTGAAAAAATATAAACCAACATTGCTCGAAGTTAAAATAAGCATAGAATAGAGAAATAATGGAAACATAAAAATGGCGATAACAGTAAAATTGCCACAAAAGGGCATGTGTCAATATTACATCAAAAGTAGAATCGAAATACAGAATTCGAAATAAAGAAATTATAAGTTCTACTAATGCATGACTAAGTCCTCATATAGTTTCTTCAAGGTGGCCATCTCTTTGCTCAAAACCTGGTCAGCACTCTCCATAGCTCTCGCCTCATCTGCTACCGCTTGAGATGCACTAAAGGCCTTCAGGCCTTCCCTCCCTTTTTCGGCAACCAGCTTCTGAATCGAATCAGCGGCCTTCTCCTGGAGTTCTTTGCGTTTGGCCTGCTCTGTTACAATTTTCTGCCTTAGATCATCGACCTGAGACAGCAAATTTGTAATAGTTACCTCCCAGGAGGAGATGTTATCATCACAGGCTTTGATCTCAGAAGATCCTTCTTTCGCCTCTTTGGTGAGACGCTCGACTTCACGTTGAGCCGCTCGGGCTTTCTCGAGCAGAAGGATATGTGCCTGTTTCTGGGCATCGAGTCTGGCGCCATTTTCGCGTTTTTTCTGCACAGTATTTGCAAATTGATCGATAATGGACTCGATTTGTATAACTTTGCCCAGAATCTCATCAGAAGTAAGGGGGTTATGCAATTTCTTCAAAAAGTTCAGGTGCCCAAAAGCAGCAGAAGGGTTCTCTTCAATGGATTTAAGTACGTCTGCCCGTGCGTATTCCATTGATAACTTCAAAAGCAGGCAATCTTGGCGTACTGTAGAGGTTATATCAGCATCAGATGAGGACGAAGCACCAGGATTCTTTTCACTTGAGGTGTTGGTTTGACTGGTGTTCAGCAGGAGTCGAAGGGCTGCAGCAGGGTCTTCGTCTTGCATTTGAATGAATGTATCCTCTGCGATCCCTATGCTAGCGGAAAGCTTAGATGTCGAAGACGCTGGGAAAATGTCTGAACCTCCAGCTTCAGCCTCTTGTATGGCCTCTTCATCGGAAAAGTGTTCTTCAGATGAACTTCTCTGACTCGATCCCTGAGGACTGCTGGCTCCAATACCTTGACCTTCACCCTGTTCCTCAACATTCACTGCATCCGTCTCAGGAGCAGGAGAGTTTCGAGCACATGAGGGTATTTCTTCTACAGAAACATTTTGTTGTACCTGATTCGAATTGTCATGGAAAAGGTTAACAAATAGTTTCGTATTAGCTATGATTAAAATCATATTAAGAATGATACCTCGACGGTAGGGTGTTCTTGTGGTAAGTCCGGTTGTTCGACAAGGTTGCCCATCTCAGCAATAGAGGGAGTAGTTTCTGTTTCAGCGCCGCCAGCATCAGTCGAAGGTGGTTGGACGTCAACAGGTTGATTCTCACCTTGTTCTTTTGAAGACTTGGTCTTCTTCTTTTTCTTCCTGACTGGCTCACCACCCTCGACCGTCACAGAAGGTTCAGGCTCGATCTGCTTCACTTTCTTTTTCTTCTTAGGCATTTGAGCCTGGGAATCGCCTGCCTCTGTTTGGTCAGCAGATTTGGTCGAAGTCTCAGGTGATTTTCTTTTTCTTACAAGAGGTCTTTCCTCTTCTTCCTGTGTTATGAGGGTAAAGAAATGTCAGAATATAGACTTAAAAGAGAGTTATAATATTGACATTAGAAATAAGACTTGCATCTTTTTCTTCGTCGAATTCGATGACCACACGCTTCGAGCGTTTTGAGGTCGTGGTAGTCTCGGTGCTATCATCTTTCTTATGACTCTGAAAAAATAAAGAAATATGAGGCAAAGACGTTAAGAGTAAAAGATAAGTTCAGAAGAGTTACCTTCTCTTCTTGTTTCCATTCTTGGATCTTCACCCCAGTGGGTTTCTTGGGTCTCACATCAGCTCGAGACGTTTCAGCAATTTTCTTTGTCATGATTGTTTTGCCTGAAAGTAAGAATATTAGAAAAGGCAAAAATACATATCAATTTAGAAAAATCAAAAGTAAGTTAGTACCTCGAGCTTGAAGGTTTGAGCGGATATTCTCGACCGTTGGTTGTGTAAAACCACTCTCAAGTCTGGAGATCATGATAGTTGTGTCTCCAACCGAACGGCCCGAATAATATTTCTCCCACCAGGTAACAAATCCCATGGTGCAGAAGTGGGAATGGTTGAACTCAAAAGGATGCAGGTTATAGTTTTCATCAAGAGAAATCTTCAAAAATTTCTTGAAAGTCTTTTCTGAAAGATTGGCCCCTCTTATGACGTCTCTAGGATCTTCGAGCAAGCTTTTGGGACGGATCTGCGAGAGGCCAAATTGTCTTGAAACCAAATTAGGCTGGTATCCAACCAGGCCTAAATAGTTCGATTGAACACCTGTACGACAGGACAGGATCTGTGGATTCAAGTAAAATGACCATATTTCATTCACTTCTTCTTCATTGTCTGGATCGACAGCAGGAAAATCGTCAGTGAACCAGGCCGGGCCGACCTCTCGACTAATGAATGGAGCATGTTGGGGAAGAAACTTGTCAAAACTCAGAAAAATCTTCATGTACTTGAGGAACAGCTTTTGTGGGTTTTGATCGAAGGTCTTGGGTGTTAATCGAAGTGCTCTCTGGCCTTCGATCGAGCGATTGGCAACCTCTTCAGCATAATCTTGTGGGATTATTAATCCCATTTCTTGTTCGAAAGTGGCATTAAGCCACAACTGGAGAAGCCACATAGGCCCAGATACTAAGAAGGAAGACCCATCCTTCGATTTCTTCAGGTCATCGCATGCCTCACCAAGCGATTCGTATAGTACTGCTAACAAGAGGCGTCCAAATCCAAAGCTCTGACCTTCATGAATTTGTATTGCCATTGGAATAAATCTTTTGGCTACTTGCAAGGATTTTGTGCAAAAGACGTAGTGAGATAGCCATAGGGTCAAGAAGGCTACATGCTCTTCATCAGAGACTTCCTCTTCGACCGATCCTTTGTGTTCAGCTATATATTTGGAAAAGGTGTTCTCCTTATATACTAGCTTAATATTATCACTAGATTTAGTGGGATCATAAGTTTCTCCGCTAGGCCTAAGGCCTGTGAGAGCGGCTACGTCTAAGAGAGTGGGGGTCATCATACCACATTTAAATTGAAAGGTGTTGGTAGAAGACTCGAAAAAATGCATAGCTGCTATCAGCATTTCTGGTCGATATTCAGGACCAAATCGAGAGAATTGTATTAAGTCAAATATGCCATATGTCTTCCAGAAATCCTCATACGCTTGTTCGACTCGATCAAGCCAAGGTATGTAATCCCTATGGGCTATTGACGGGGCGGATCGAAAGAGTTTGTGGGGTTTGCTTAAACAATTGAAGTTGTAAGGCTCACTATCAAAAATCCTAGGTTCGCAAGTTGGGTAGCAGGGGAATACCTTGTTCATTGAACTCGAGAGTGACTCTTGGTCTGGCAGAGGTCCACCGAAAGCGTAAACTGTCCTTTCCACTGCGAAAGGGATCATCACCTCCGATTCCCAGATTTCTGTGTGTTCGGCGTCACCTTGTGGTTCTGGAACCACCTTCTCTTCGTCGTTCCTGACTGTAAAACGGTGCCATTTCCCAGCAAACGGAACTGCTTGTCCTTGTGACATTGTAAATCTGAGAGAGGATGATTCTTACGAAGGGTTTTAACTGATAAAATCAGCGGGTGAGAGCTTGGGTTCACGAAGAACAATGGCAGAGCTCAGAGATTCGGTGAGTTTGATGATGAAAGGAGTAGCAAGTTGTTATTTGAGAATAAGGAAGCCTCGCCGGAGATAATGGATACGAATCAGCAAAGAAGAAGAAAGGTTTCGGGGTTTCGGAAGCAAGGAAGCTGAAGGGGTTTTCTCTGAGGTTTTTTGCGCTATTTATGGAAGTTTCACTTTAAAAAAGGGGGAAAATAATATAATAAGAATCAAGGGTCAGAAATCAATCACATCAGATTTCCCTTTTGACTCCCCAGCGTGACACGTGTCCCACTCTGCCTAGAAAGGTGGAATTAATGATGGGTAATGGAGATCGAGGCGACGGTTACACAGTGAACGTGCGATCGTGACGTCGTTTCAGGAAAGCTGGTAGAAGAAGAGAAAAAATGTCAACTTCTCATCTTCCTTCGATCTCGAATCGAAGCAGACATTTTTTGGGGGCAATTTGTTAGCCCATATGTTCGACGAGCTAAAATATGCTCTAAGTATGCATTGGATGTCGTCTCGAGGTTCGAAGCGTATTACAGAGCAAGAGTCTGGTCAGGACCTGTTCGAATCGAAAAGAGAGAAGAGTCTTTTAAGAAGGAATTCCCAGGTTCAAAGAAGTATTTACGAAGTACAAAGCTAAGACAAGAAAGAGGACTTCGAGCCATTGGGCAATTCGAACTGGTGTATGGACGAGTCAAAGTCGAGGCAGCAAGAGTTCTGGACTTAGCATAATTTCTGAACAAATCTTCACCAAACCAGTTCGACTTCGAGCAAGATGGATAACTGTTCTAAGGAGCAGTTATGTGCATGTAAGATGTACGTGGTAGGACACTTGGCATTCGGATAATGTTCGACCGTTAGGGCAGTTTATTTTCGAATGTCTATATATAGCAGTTTTTAGTTAGATTTCGGGGTCGCAAATCATTTCTACAGAATCCTTATACACTCAAAGTATCCAGCGTAGAGAGAAACGAGTACACAAGGAGAATGTATGTTTGTTTGTGAACCATTTTAAATTTCTGTAAACTTTACATTTCGAATGCAATGCAATTTACGCTTCACTTTAGAATTCCTGTCTTTTAAATGGTTCATTCGATCGAGTGAACTTACTGCTCCTTTACATTCTGCAATTTTCCTCCCTTGTTAATTTACTTCCAGCCTTTCGATTCTGTCAAAGAATTTTCCTTTCCTTGCCTAGTTATTTCCAGCATTTCGATTTCTGTTAAACAATTTTACTTTCTGCAAATTTCGAACCAGTGAGTGTTTGTTGCAATGATGAACATTAACGGTTTTATATTTAAAGCAAACACGCAAATGACATGCTCCTGAGATTCACTAGTTGGTCTCGCAAGCAATTAACTTAGACTAGCGGTTGTTTACCAAATTCCAGCGTAAACAGGTAGGTAGATGCAGTGCATGCTTCCTATGACTCGTGGCTGCGCTTTCTTCCAATTATTTGGTGCACCGCATGGCTACGTAGACCGTTGACTCTCCTATTTTACCATTATTTAATTTTGTAATGAATAAGCATATTTTCATTATGAGAAGCGACAAGACCCAAGAAGATGATTTGGGAAAGTTAGTGGGAAACCTTAAATGAGAAATAGTAGGAACACACCCTTATTTATTAAAAATAAAAAAAAATTATGAATCTCAAATCATATTAAATGATTTTTTCTTCTAATTTTATAATTTTTAATATATATCAACCAATTAAAAAGTAAATATTTAAATAAGTGTGTTAAAAAATATGTTTTTAATACTCTTCAACTTAAATATATTGTTATATATAAATAGATCTAATTGTGAACCACCAATAGGCTTAAATTATCTAATAATTTCCCTTTATGGAAGAACTTGGACCACTACAAGCTAGCATTATTATTTCAAAGTAATTTGTTAAATAATAGTAGTAAAAAAATTAATTAGCTAAAAATCACATATTGATGCTTTTGCATCAGATGCTCGTAAGTCTAATATGATATTAATTTACTGGATTTTGTACCCGTCTCTTGCACGCGTAACGCAATGCGTATTGTTTTGTTCATTGTTATGAATACAATAAAATATAAATAATTTTTAATTTGTGAATATATATATATATATATATATATATATATATATATATATATATATATATATATATTGGTAAACTTTATAAACAATATGTACAGAAATAATATTCTTTGTAGTAATTATTTTATCATAAAATTATAATAAATCATACATCAAACCTATAATTATATAAATTTATAAATTTGAATTACAATAATAATTTTTTAAAATGAAAAACCATATTAAATACTTAATGAAAAAACTTATTGTCCAAATTTATAAAATAATATAGTTTCACCCTAATAACTTAATTGTAAATGTAGTTTTAGGTAAATTGTTACTTCCCCTTGAGTTAAGTGTAAATTTTATACATCATTTAATAAAAAAATATTCATCCAAAGAGTTTGACTTAAAAATTCAGTTTTTCATTACATTAAAAAATATAAATTATAACTAAAATAAAAAATGTTTTAAAAGCCAAAATAATTTAATATATTAATTAAAAAGCTTCTTTCCAAAATTTGTTAAGATAATGTAAAATTTTACAATAAATCATGCATCAAAACTATTTTTTTTTATAAACTTTCCTACTTCATCTCATAAAAAAAATTCATTTCATATTAGATAAAATACATATTCAATAAATTAGTTAAGTCTCATGTCATTAATCAAGAAAATTTATATTTATATTAAAAGTACAATAACAAAAAAATAAAAAAAGTAATTTCACTCTAATAATTTAATTGTTAATGCAATTTTAGGTAAATTGTTCCTTCTTGTAAATAAGTGTAAGTCCTCCTACTTGATTTAATAAAAATGTTCATCCAAAGAGTTTGATTTAAAATTATTTTTTATTATGTTTAAAATATAAAACTGAAATTGTATAAAAAAATTTAAATGCCAAAAAAATTTAAATACTTATAAAATCTTTTTGCCTAAGTTTATAAAATAATGTAAAATTTTACAATAAGCCATGCATCCGACGTATGCTTTCATAAATTTCCCTTCTACATCTTAAAAGATAATGTTCATCTCATGTGTAAATAAAATAGCATATCGAATAAGTTAATTAAATGACATGTTAGTAAACAATAGAATTTTTATTTATATTAAAAGTATAATAACAGTAAATTAAAAAATATTAATTTAACTCTAATAATTTAAATGTTGATATAATTTTAGGTAAATAAATTCTCATTCTTGATTTAATAAAAAAATATTCATCGCAAGAGTTTAATTTCATACGTGATATATATGATTTATATATTACTAAATGTAGATATATAATATCAACCTATAAAGGAAAAAATAAATTTATTCATTTAAAAAAAAACTTTTATAATTTATATAGTACCAGTATAATAATGAATTAAATAAATTTTATTTAATCTAAAAATTTAAATACTTAAAGTTGCAGAGATAAAAAAATCTTCAATAATTATCATAGTTGAAAAGATAATATATAAAGAATAAATAATTATTTATGACAACGAATTTATATTAATACATTCAATAAATGATGGTAAGCAATAAAAACACATTTATATTAAAATTATTTATGAATACAAATCTATAAATTAAAAAAATATAGATTATCTCATCATCTACGTTTTATCAATTGAGAAATTCTAATCCTATTATTCAATTTGAACCCATCACCAATATAATGCCTAGATTATAGATATGAAAGAAGATTTTTACATTAATTTAACTTTAATAATTTAAATGTTAATGTAATTTTAGGTAAATTTTTCCTTCCCATGAGTTAAATGTAATTTTTCATTCTTGATTTAATAAAAAGTGTTCATCCAAGAATTTGATTTTATACATGATATATATGATTTATATATGACTAAATTTACATATATAATATCAACATATAAGGGAAAAAATTAAATTTATTCAGTTTTAAGAAAAAAAATTATAATTTATGTTCTACGAATATAATAATGAATTAAATAAATTTAATTTCATAAAAAAACTAAATAATATGATTTCAGCTAAATTTCTCATTCTTGTGACATAAGTGTAAATATGTCTACTTGATTTTTCAAAAAAAAAAAATATTATGTTGAGTCTAGATGGTTCAATGTTTCATAACTGGATGATTCATCCATACCCAATTTTTTTATAATTACAAATATATAAATTATTGATGGATTAATTGTTTATTCTTAAGTGAAATAGAACTTACTATATATGAGCACATATGGTAATGATATTTCATCTTAATGCTCTTATTAGTTATTGTCCATTCATAGCTGAAACTTATTTTTTAAAAGTGTTATATTCAACATCCAACATCCAACACTTTGTTATAAATAACCATCCAATTATTTGTGAAAACTAGTGTTTATACACTGGGCATTTAAACACATGTCCAAAGGACTTGTTCACTTACACAAGGCATTTTATATTAAGTAAAAGTGACATCCAACCACGTATTGGATTCACATTAACTAAAAAGAGAAGTGCTCATACCAACTCCTTTATACATTCCCAATGCCTCTCTTATTTGAATGTTAACGTTTGAATTTCGAGTATGTAAAAAAAAAAAGAGAATAGAAGAAATCATAAGAGAATATTTCTTAGAAGTCGTCACCGCTGAAGAGAGGAGGACATGCAATTATTGTTGAATCAAAGATTGAAGGCTTGAAGATTAGTCTTAGGTTTTTGTTTTTAATCATTTTACAATGTCAAACAAGTTTTAAAAGATGTGGTGTTTGTATGGGATGTTTTTAGACTAGGCATGATGGATGATTTAGTCTTAGTTTTCTTATATCCATGCTTAGTAGAAATCAAACATGGGAGATTAATGAATTGATCTCAAAGTTTCTCAGAAGCAGTGAGTTCAATATAATGTAATCGATTACAAAGTTTAATAATCAATTACAAAGTGTTAGAATAAGCAACATAACTCCCTTCTACTTGAAATTTGGCAAGAATCACCGAATTAATCAATTACCAGTTTCAATAATTGATTACATATGTAAGTTTCAGTAGAATGAAGACTTTATGGCTCAAGATAATCCATTACTACATTTAGTAATCGATTAGATTTTGTTTGGAAACTTTATTAGGAGTTCTTTGTGTGTTAAAATAATCGATTACCACATTTGATAATTGATTATTCCATAACCACAGAAGCTTGTGAAGTTCTCTGTGAAATGAGATAATCAATTACACGTTTTTGAAAATGTAGAACAAAAATGGATTTTAATGAATTAATCAATTACCCTCACTTGTTATTTCTCATTAGTGACTCTTGATATGATCTTATCTTTTATAAAAACACATTTTAAAGTCATCCAAGGGAATTACTTTGCATTTCTTTAAGAGATTCAAGTTGATCAAGATTCATTCACTCTTCATCATAGGTTGATAATCAAAGGAAGAGCTTGAAGATGTTGTGATCTACACATCAAGATGTATTCCATCCAATTTTGATTTCTCTCGACTTTCTTAATCTTGGTTAGGGTTACCAAGGGTTTTCCGAGTTGATAGGATTTCAACTCTTGGAATTTCTTGTTGTGGGGTTCAACAAGGTTTTAATTTTCTCTTGTAGGGTTCAAGGGAAAACTAGAATTTTAGGAAATTGCATGTGCATAGTGTTTGTACTTGATTCTCTAATAGTCAAAGTTTTAAGGAATCTTAGAACAACTAAATGTAGGCCTTCTTGAGGACTAAATCAGTATAAATTATGTGTGTGATTCTCTTTCTCTAAACCTTAGTTTTGCAAATCAATCTTGGTAATTGATGTAGCTCCATGTGGAGCTTGTAGGCCTTGGATCTTCTTCATCAATGGAGTCCTTTGCTTCTTGAAGATCAATGGCAGCGGAATGGAGAAGGAAAAAAGATGATTGGAGATGCCACTTCAAGGAGAAGATGAGTCAATAACAAGCTCAACACCATAGGAAGCCATGGATAAGAGCTTGAAGGTAGGAGAAGGTGAGTGGAGGGAGAAGGAGAGAAGGAGCACGAAATTTTATGCCTCAAACGAGGTCTGAACTTTGAAGTGTAATTCTCAAATGATCAAAGTTGAAAAAATGCACACATAAGCCCTCAATTTATAGCCTAAGTGTTACGCAAAATTGGAGGAAAATTTGAATTTCTATTCAAATTTCACTTGAATTTGAATTTAAATTTTTGGAGCCAAAATTTCACTAATTATGATTAGTAAATTTTAGCTATGGTTCAGCCCACTAATCCAAGATCAAGTCCAAGATTCTCCACTAAGTGTGCTTAGGTGTCATGAGGCATGTAAAGTATGAAGGACATGTACTGTGACTATATGATGTGGTAATGAGGTGTAGCAAGCAAATGCTCACCTCCCCCTTAGGATGGTCCAAAATTTAATTGGATTGGTTTTCTCTCAGTTCAATTAAATTTCTCTCCCAACACACACACATCAAATAGTGCACTTAATGCATGTGAAATTACAAAACTACCCCTAATATAAAAACTAGTCTCGGTGCCCTAAAATACAAGGGCTAAAAAATCCTACATTACTAGGTACCCTCCCTACACTATGGAGTCCTAAATACAAGGCCAAAAAATAATGAAACCCTAATTTAATATGTACAAAGATAAGTGGACTTATACTTAGCCCATGAGTCCAAAATCTACCCTAAGGCTCATGAGAACTCTAGGGTCTTCTCTTGCATCTCTGACCCAATCTTTTTAGAGTCTTCTATTCAATGCCCTTGGGAGGTAGGATTGCATCAGTAATGGAATTGACGCAAAAAGGCCATAAAACTTTGTTTTCTATGGTATTTTAATATATTGGTTTTATGTATTGTTGATCTTTCTTCAACAAGTCTTTTTGAGAAAACCTTAATTTGTAAAGGGGTATTGATTTTAATTGAATGTAAGAAATAATTGGTAAAATTTCAAAGAATCTATTCAATCCCCCTTCTAGATTCTCAGTTATTCCAATAGTTGTCTTTACTTTTATTCCTTCTTTCACCTCAAGCAAGCGACACATTGCCCAAGCCGCCAGTTCCGGGACAACGATTATATCAAGGAAGGCTCTCATCTTGTGATGGATTTCTTCACTAAAGTCTATAAAAGGCAACTCCAACACTACTATCAAAATAAAAAAATGAAGAGAAATACAATCGAGTGATATTGAAGTATTGAGATTCTGTCGAGTCATTGGACAATACTAGTCTATGTTTAAATAGTTATCCTCCACTTTGCAATGTTATTTGATTGTATTCATGCTTAAGTGCTTATCCACTCTGAGTGTTTTGAATTTTGTTATTCATTTCAAACCTTTGTTGTTTGTGAAAGTCAGAGCTTAGTGTTAAACAATATATGTGTGTTCTTAGATTTAGGGGGAGTTTAAGGTTGTGCCAAAAATGGCCTAAAGAATACTGTTGTAGTCAAGAGTGACAAGACTACTTATTTGTAATCAAGTTTTGATTAGTAAAACCCACATAAAGGAGAACTGGACGTAGCTTAGTTTGAGTGAACCAATATAAAATTAAGTGTTTCTATTTCGCTTGTTTTCTATTTAACTCGTATTCTTTTGTGCGTATTTTGACACACTTTGTCACACAAGTCTTCTTTTGAAAACCTTTGTGAAAACATCTTTTTACAAGAGTTGGACGATATTCTATATTTGCTTTTAACAAAGCTGTGTTTTTATCCATTGGATGATACACTCAAAACTTTGTGTTTGGCATATCTGTTTGTGAAAACCATACTCTTTGCGAAACGATTTTCATATTTATCTAACACACTATTTAACCCCGATACTGGTGTGATATTTGTTATTTCATATTCTTCATTAAATTTGTTTATATATAACTTCTATATTAATAAGTTTACATATACGTATAAAAGAAAACTTAAATTTGCATAGACAAAGAAAATTCTTCAATAATTAACATAATTGAGAAGATAATAAATAATGATTTATAACAACAAATTTATATTAACACATTCGATAAGATGATGACAAGCAATAAAGGACACATTTATATTAAAATGATTATGAATACAAATCTATAATATATTTTAGTAAAAACAATAACAAAGTCATTCAATTTTGAAGACAAATGTATAATGATTATAGTAATGAAAATAATAAAATCATAATTACAAATGTTTCCAAAGAATTATATACACCAAATTTCAACTCTCTGGTATGCAATTAATCTATACAATAACAAATCATTCCATGAAAGTCAAGACATAAAATAATGCTAACAAAAAAATGAAGTAATCAAGAGATACATGAAAAAGGGATACAAAATAATGTTGTCAAACTTAGGTTTTATTCTTTGTCAAATAGGATATGTAATTTGAACAATTTATGAACTCTTTAACCTTTTTGTGCAATTTACCTCCTTTATGTGCAAGTAACCTCAAGAGTTATTGTTCTCAACATGAAAGAGAAGAAAAAAATTAACTAATATAATTAATAAATAAGTTAACTAACAATAAAAAAGCTCAAATCTAACTACATAAAATAAAGAAAGATAATAGTGTTACATATACCTTGCTAGCTATAGGATTCATCAATTCTGCCAGTATCATGACGTGGTGACGATAGGGATATATTAGAATGAAATCAAATGTTAACAAAAAAAGAGAAATTATTATACTTAATTATAGAATGTTGAAGCTCAAGCTTCATGGATAAGTAGCCTTAAGCATTATGATATTTCCTAAAAATTTTCATGAGTATATAATGTAAATGTATGACTACAGGGTTTTGATGATGCCAAAGTATAACCAAACAAGATTGCTTCAAGAAACATTCAAGGTTAAGAAAACAGAGATTGCTTCAAGATTAATTCAAGGTCAAGCAAACAAGATTAAAAGAATCTCATTAGTTGATCAACTTTTACCTCTAACACATTGTTTCCAACAAATCAAGGCATTGGTAATCGATTATTAGGTAGTGTAATCGATTACCAGAAGACAAGTTTGCAAAACATCTTTTCAAAAGGGTTTTGAAATTTGAAATTTGAAAGCTGTAATCGATTACCATTGGTGTGTAATTTATTACCAGTAATGGAACTCCTAAAATTCAATTTGAAAAGTCATGATCCTTCAAAATATAACTATGGAATTGATTACTAGAAATCTATAATCGATTACCAGTGAAGAATTTTAGAAAAAGCTTTTTGAAAAGACACATCTCTTCAAACCATTTTGAAAAGGCACGATGGGCTTATATATATGTGTGTCTGACTTCAAAAAAAAGATAGAGAGTTTTAAAGAGAACTTAATTTTCAAATCCTCTCTAAACAACTCTTGGCCAAACACTTGCAAATCTATTGAGAATTCTTCTAGGAACATCAATTTGTATCATCTACTTTAAAGGAGAGAAATCTTTCTATTCATCTCATAAAATCAGTTGTAATCAAGAGACTAGTTGTCTCTTGGATTTTGAGGATCTTGAACACAAGGGTGAGGGATCCCAAGGTGTGTTCAATGTCTGTAAAGGATTTACAGAGATAGTGGAAAATCTCTAGTGGGTTGCTTGAGGACTAGACGTAGGCACGGGAAGTGGTCGAACCAGTATAAATTGAGTTTGAATTTCTCTCTTCCCTTATCTCATTTATTTTATTGCAATCAATTTTATCTTATATATTTAAGGAACGTCGATTAAATTGATTGTTTCTTCTTCTTCTGCATTCTGAGCCTATCATTTAAAAGGGGGTTAAAGTTTGTTAGTGGGAAAATTTTAAAACTTAATTCACCCCCCTCTTAAGTTATTGAGGCCACTAGTCCAACAAGTGGTATCAGAGCAGGATTCTTGTCTAAAGTTTAAAAACTTCAAGAATAATGATGGCATGTTCTAACTTTCCATTTCCTGAGAGAAATTCTATTAATAGGCCTCTTATGTTCAATGGTGAGGGTTATCACTATTGGAAAACCTGAATGCAGATATTTATTAAAGCCATAAATTTAAATATATGGGAAGCTATTGAAATTGGTCCCTTCATTCCTACAATGGTAGTGGGAAATGCAACTATAGAAAAACCTAGGGAAGAATGAGATGATGATGAAAGAAGAAGGGTTCAATACAATTTAAAGGCTAAAAATATAATCACTTATGCATTAGGCATGGATGAATATTTTAGATTCTCAAATTGTAAAAATGCAAAAGAAATGTGGGATACATTACAAGTAACCCATGAAGGCATAACTGATGTCAAGAGATCAAGATTAAACACTCTCACACATTAATATGAACTATTTAGAATGAATCAAAATGAGACCATACAAGATATGCAAAAGAGATTTACTTATATATTTAATCATCTTGCATCATTAGGAAAAATATTTCCTAATGAAGATCTCATTAACAAAGTGCTAAGATGTTTAAGCAGGCAATGACAACCAAAATTAACAGCAATTGTAGAATCAAGAGATCTCACTAATATGTCTCTTGACACTCTCTTTGGAAAACTTCATGAACATGAAATGGAACTTATGAGACTCTATCAACATGAAGAGAATGATAAAAAGAAGAAAGGAATAGCACTCAAAGCCTCATCATCTTCTATTCAAGAAGAAAGTGATGAAGAGGACTTGAATGAAATAGAAGAAGATGATGATTTCAAATTTTTTGTGAAGAGATTCAATAAATTTCTGAGAAACAAAAGAAATCAAAGGAAATCAAACATCAATCCAAAGAAGAAAGGAGAAGATTCCTCCTTAGGCCCAAAATGCTATGAATGCGATCAACCTGGGCACTTGAGATTCAATTGTCTTCTTCTTCTGCATTTTAAGTCTATCATTTAAAAGGGGGTTAAAGTTTGTTAGTAGAAAAATTTAAAACTTAATTCACCCTGTCTTAAGTTATTGAGGCCATTTGTCCAACATATAACATGCAAACCAATTTTCAAATCTATAGGATCAAATTTGAATTGATAAGAAAGAAAAAACTTTTAACAAACAAAAAGAGGATAAAACTCAACAAATAAAAAAACTAACAAAAACACAACAACAGAATTTCAAATAAAAATAAATTTTGTAATAATATAAAGATATGGTCAAAACATGATAACGAGCAATAAGCACAATATATATATAAAAATCTAAACATTAGCCTATCAATATAAAGATAAAATTAAATACAACAAACCAAGTGTTCCAGTAGCCACAAAGTCCTACATCGCTTAGGAACCGAGGTCAAGAATTGTCTATAAACACATTTTCCTCTTAATCCACCGAGGCACCTTTTACAAAGATAAAACCGTGACAGTCAATTGAGCACCTAAGGGGACAATACCTCGAATATGAGACCCTAACTTTGTCTGCAGACTTAAGGTTGGAACATTAATGCTAGAAGGAGGGCGTAAGTCACTCTTGCCCCTTAGCCTCGACTGGGGACCTTGTTCTAATAGCCACAAAGTCCTACATCACTTAAGAGTCGAGATCAATGGTCATTTATAAACATCATATCCTCTCAAACCACAGAGACGCCTTTTACAAGGATAAAATCGTGACAGTTGATAAAGCCTCTAACCGAACAATACCTCGAATAGGGAAACCTAACGATGTCTATAGACTTGAGGTCGGAACACCAAGTAACGATAAAACACAACTCTATTAATACAACAACATACCACTTGACATTAAATGATATAAAGATAAAATTTGAATTGATAAAAAGATATTAAATTCAATATATAACAAACTAACAGAAGCACATGAGAATTTCTAATAAACAAATGAAAATATTTGAACCTAAAACACATCACAATACTTTTAGATGATGTTTACAAAGGGACAGGTTTATGCTCGTAACAACATATAGAAGTGTATTTTGGAAGCATATCTTGCAAAATATGTAAAAAAAAAGCGTCAATTCATTCACCATATCTTGTTTGAGTAGCCGTCCACAAATACAGTTAGAGAAAGGAACCAATTCACTCACTCGCATTTTTAAAGAAACATGCTTTCTGTATAAAATAAAAAAAGGGTGGAAAAACAAAGGAAAAAAGAATTTCTTTAAGTGGAACGAAAACGAAAATGATAAGTATTTTTATGAGAAAAAAAAACGAAAAGGAACCAAGTCAAGTTTTTGTTTAAAGAAAAAAAGGGAAAGAAGACTTACATAATCATTATGGTAGTGGCAACATTTTGAAATAATGGAATTTATTTATCAATTTATTTATTATCTTGAATCAATCAGTTCGCTTTTTTTTTTAACATGATTATTTGAAATCTTTGTAAATTTGAAATCATGTTCCCTGTTTTTAAAATTTGAAATCATTTATTATTTATTAGATACCAATCAGATTTATTTAAAAAAATTTAAAAACAAAATATTTTTAATTTTTTTTAGAAGAGTACAAAGGAAGAAATTATACTAAAAAAATCACGTCAAAATGAGAAAGAGACAACTGACAGTTTTATAAAATTAACTCAAACTACTAAAAAAAAGTTTTTTAATGGCGGTTAAAAAGACCTTTTAACGATGGGTTTGAGACGTCGTTGTATCCAACGACGTTAAAAATCGAACATGTTTAAGGACGATTCTTACAATAACCGTTGTAATAAACCGAAGGTTTTTAAGACGGTTATTAACTCATAACCATCTTAGAAAGCATTGTCAAACATCGCTTTCTAAGATGGTTATTTTAAATAACCATCTTTGAATGTCTATAATGAAAGACTTTCTAAGAAGGTTGTTTCTTAATAACCACCTTAAAAAGTATACATTTTAAGACGGTTATTTAAAATAACCGTCTTAAAATGTATACAATGAAAGACTTTCTAAGACGGTTGTTTCTTAATAACCATCTTAAAAAAATATACATTATAAGACGGTTGTTTCTAATAACCATTTTAGAAAGTGTACATTCTAAGACGGTTCTTACAAATAACTGTCTTAGAAAACAATATTATATGTCCAAAGATGGTACATACAAACTAAATGTCAATATTAATTCTACAAGTCAAACAAATTAAAAACCTTAAAACTGATCCGTGCATAACTCCCATCTAGGGCAACAAGTTATTTTAGATAACTGATTAGAAGAGTTCAAGATGCTTTACTTCCTAACTCTATTAATAGAGTAACAAAAAATACAAATCAAGCTTTAGTCATTTAAGAACAAAGCAAAATGGGAACATAAAGTAGTTATTATAAATGATTTTGAATGCCTATCAATCATAAAATATCAAGAACATACCTTGTGGATGGTAAAAGGTGGCTGCAAGTATTTGAACCCAAGTAACGGAGCACGAGAACCCAAGTATAAGAAGCATACAACGCTTTTTCGGTTCAAAGCCTTTAATTATCTGTACACATTTGGCAGAAAGCTGAAAATAAATGTAGATATCTTAAAATTGGCATCTGCACAAATAGCATATATAGCATCCGATTACTACGCCTACCCAGCAAGACATGGACTCTTTTGAGCAATATTCACATATACAATATTAGTTATGCCTAAGTAGGATTGCAAATGAACCAGGCTGTCTATAGAAGGAGAAAAATTTTAGGTGTCAAGCCAGCATCAAACCAAGTCAAAATTCAAAAAACATGGATCCTAATATAAAACGATGTGAGTCATTTTGAATGGTCCTGAATCCTGATTAATTTTGGAAAAATATTTATAAGAATGAGATGGAAAACAACATGGATTTGTCTCATGGGTTTACCTTGACATACATAAGGTCTGGATCAAGTGTTGATAATTCATCAAGAAAGTTATATCGTCCCAATAGCTTTTCTACAAAAACATGGGAGAAAGAGTAATCAAGTAATATTCCTTCATATAGATCTTTACCCACTACTCTTCCAAGGAATTCAATCATTTGAAGACCATTCTCCAAATATCTAGTAGATGCAATTGGAATTAGAAGTCTGTTGAAGTCGAGGTTTGGGAAAAGGTCCTGAAAGATAACCAAGAAACAAAAGCAAGAAAGTACAAAATAGCTTGTCAAACTTACTCAGGAGAAAATGTTGCTTTTGATATGTCAGTCAGAAACTCTTTAGACAATCCACCATAGTCCAGGCCAGCCTCAAGAAGACCACATTCACTGACAAATGATACATGGATGGATCCCAAGCGAATTTAATTGCCAAAATCCATCTTCAACAATATGGTCCTGACGTACTACTATCTCAATGGCTCGTGAACCAGGTTCAGAAATTTCACCAGCCATTTTTCGGGATGCTTTATCCATCTTGATAAATTCATGAAACATCTCAACTCTATTTCAGGGATAAAACAACTGATTGAGTACTTTCTATAATCAGTAGTAGACTATATCATGTGTTACATACAAGACAAATGAAATGACAAGTCGCAATCAAATACAATTCAATCACTCTACTTTTCTTAAGAAACAAATCCAATTCAATCACATTGACAATAATACTCTCATTGACAATAGTTCTCACTTTTCAAAGTTAATTTTAATCGCTTTTCTTCAATTATGGCTTCCTAATGCTTAACAAATAATGTAGATAAATAAATGCAACCACTCATGTAATCAAATATCCACTATTTCATAAGATAAACGAGTAATATTCCCAAATGATTTTCCATGAACATATCAAATTTAAAATAGTTTATAAGATAAAGACATGACATATTGACAGTAATCTTTTAAGGTGAACTCATTTATTGATTCTCAAATCTCAATTTGATTAGTCAACTGTAGAATGAACAAATAAAAATAAGGTATGAAGGTACGTTGAAAGTTTTGCTGGATTAAGTTAATTAAGACGACCAGAGTGACTAGATAACCAAATTAAGATTAACTTTTTTTGCAACTTGTACTTTCTACTCACAAAAGAAAACTTGATATATAAATTCAGGCTGGCTGCAGCCCAGGTCATTTAGCTCTTTTTTACATGTATCTTATCCTTCTAAAGATCAATTGAATGTGACAGCTGAAATGTCACAAAGATGTAAAGAACAGAATAGCATAATTGCACAAAACATTTATCTCAAAAAGCAAGAGTCCTCTTAATGGTCATGGAGTTAGTAGTTACCTCTCCTCAAAAGGGAAAACATGAGGAACAATGGTGACAACTGAACCTACACTTAGTGAAGCTGATGAATCATCAGATCTCAGGTTGGTTGCTAAAACTTCCTGAGTTCTGGCAGCAACTGCAATTGGTGGCCGGCTTTTTCTAGCAGGAGAAAGCCACAAAGCAGGAGGGCAAAATAGGTGTCCACAAATTATGATTAAGAAGCTGCCAATTTGATCCACCTACCTTCAATCCTAATATTATGATTAATCTTTCTTTCCAGAACATTGTAAGATGGATCCATGACACATTGTAATACTCAATTTGGACCTTATATTGTGTTTGTGTAAAATAAGGTGAACTCAGCTGTTTCATAAAATAAAAAAGGCTCAATATCTAACTCTCTTGTTCAAAATTAAATAAAATTCTCTCAAAATTTGTTTTAAACCTCATTTATCATTGGATCTGCTATGCAAATGAGTACACACAACTAAGGATAATACAATATAGTTATGATTTTTTTAAAAGAAAAAATGGGTTCAATTGGAAAGATAATGAATCAGTTTAGTGTTTGGCCTAAACAAACTACAAATATGACCTCGAGAAAAATTGATTAAAGAACTAGAAAACCATTAAAATCTGGCCTAAAATCGACAAAACAAAAAAATAGTTCGAAACAATTCCGTTGAAAAATCTTAATACATAATAAGGAGTTTTGATTTTTTTTAAAAAGAAAACAAAATCAAGCTAAGGTATTTTTCATTTTCTTTTTTAATCAAGACTTGAACTTGTTTTTATTAATGAATATTGTATTGTATTTTTTTTAATAGCTATGTTGTGTATTGTAAAAATTAGAGTCTAGTATTTATTATATTGAAATGTTTGATTTCGACCTTTTTTATACGTACAAATTGAATATAAGTATTAGAAAATTTATAATAAAAGTTTGATTTGGATTTTGTTATATTTCTTTGATACTATTTTATGTATTATTTAATTATTACTATTATTTTATTTATACCTACTCGCATAAAAGTTTTCTCAAAAGGTTAAAAAAATTATTATTATTTCTCCAAAATAAGATTCATATGCTTATTTAAATATATATATATATATATAGTCTCAAAAATATTAATAATATTTAAATTATAATATAAATCATTTGGCCTACTTAATTGAGTATAATTTTTCCAGGCTAGCTACAAATACAATAGTCAATAATATTATCTCTTTCATTAAATTGAATTCTTTCATGCAACCTATAAATACAACAACATTTGTTTCTTCACCACTACATGTCCCAAATATAAAATAAACAAAGGATTAAAAATAGGCAAAAACCTACACTAGTTTTGAGTAATAAAAACAAATGATAGACTAAAAATGGGGAAAATTAGAGGGACTAAAAATTTAATATGAAAAAGTAGAGGGAATTAAAACTTAATTAATCTTATATTTTTTTATTAAAAGGAAGGAGTTAAACTCCGATATGAGAGAATTTATCATAGTTCATACATATTGATTAACCAACTGAGATAAATTTTCTTGGTTATTTTTTCTATATTAATGGAGCAATTTTAACTCATTTGTGTTAACATAAATTTTGACAAATAATTACATTTCTTTTTCACATAAATTTTTTCTCAAACAGTTATAAAATATTATTATTTCTTCAAAATAAAATACAACAAATGTACATATACTTATTTGAATATGTATATTGTCTTAAAAATATTTAATAATATTTAAAATATTATATAATCCATTTGACCTCTTTAACTGAGTAAAATTTCTTCCATGGGAGCTACAAATAAAATAGTCAATACCATTTATCTCTTTAATTAAAATAAAAAATAGTCAACAACATCTATCTATTTGATTAAATTGAATTCTTCCATGCAAGCTATAAATACAATAAAATTTCTCTCTTCACCGCTATAAGTCCCAAAGCCTTTCGGGTCTAGTGCAATAAACAAAACTCACACCTTCAAACCATGGGCATCTCCAAGGCTCTGCTAGGTTCAATCCTCACTTTTCAGTCATCCTAAATCTCGTGGAATCAAATGCAATGGTTTCATTTTTTGTTAATTTATTGTTTTATTTTTTTCACGTTACGCACAAATTCTAATTATATTTTTAAATTGTGACAACCTCATTTTTTTTTTTTCACTAGTCAGACTTCAAAATAAAGTATTGATGTATTTTTCTTTAAATATCAGGCAACTATGACCTTGGCGAACGAACCAAGTTCCAGCTCTAGAGATTGGTACTATATAGATCAGATATTTCAATAAAAAGATTAATGTTTGATATTGTATAGATTCGATATTTCAATAAAATGAAAATTTAAATTTTTTTTATTAGTCTCTTAGTTTACAAAATTTTATTCATTTAGTTTTCTGAAAATATAATCTATGTACTTTCACGCAATAAAAAAATATCATATTTTAAAATAATTATTCTAAAAATCATATTTATCATAATAATTTCTGATGTGTAAAAAATTCTAATATCAATAAATATGCATTAAACTCTAATTCTTTTTTACTTTATCCTTCCTTGCCACACACTTTATCCTATTGTTACTTTATAAAAACTAGAATTTAACAAAGTATACTTAAAATATGAGAAATAAAATATTGGACTCATATAATTTGAAGGATTAATTAATCTAAGATTTATTTAATTCCTTCGTTTCTCAGCAATAAAATTTTATTGAACAATAAACTATTTTTTTTAATTTGAAATTATTAATTGAAGTTGGTTCATTATTTTAATGTAATTAATGTAGATTGTGGTGTTGAATGTAATTGGAGATGTCAGTTACAGTGAAGGCCAAATCTATGTAAGAGCATGTGGGACGTGTTATCAAAGGTGTAATTGTGTGCCTTCAGGTACATCTGATTATTATGAAGATTGTCCATGCTATGCGAATATGACCACCCACAACGGAGAATATAAATGTCCTTAATAAATTAAATCTATTTGGTGACTCGGGTGCTTTGGGATTCACATGGAGTTATTGAGTTATTATTTTGATACCTGATTGTTTTGCGAGGTCCAATTGCTATTATGTTATTGGGTAGTTTTTTAAGAGTTAGTTTAAAGTTTTGATATGTTCTTTGTCTTCTTTTTTTGGCATATCATGTGCCTATGGTTATAATGTATTAATAAAAAAAATATTACACTAATTGTTTTTAAGCTAAATTATTATTTTCAACCCTAAATTATTTTTAAAGTTTTATTTGATTCTTTAATTTTAAATGATTTAATTTGATTCTAAAATTTTTAAAAAGATAAATATTTATTTTCGTCCCTGAATGTGTAGAATGTTGACAAATTCATTCTCGAAAGATAAAAATTCAAATTTTAGTCCCCGAAAATGAAAAAAGTATGACAAATTCATCCATCCATTAACTTTCGTCTATTACCGTTAATAAAAGAACTTATGTGACACAGAGAGAAGAAAATATCACAAAAATGATTGCCAACATAGTTGTTGAATAGTTTGGACCAATATGTCAGCAAGTTATCATTAGACTAAAATGTCAGGAAGTTATCATTGAATCAAACTGTCAGAATTTGTCCATTGGATCAAAATGTCAATAATTTTTTTTTTTGGACCAAAATGTCAATATGTTTCCATTTGACCAAAATATCACTAAGTTACCAATGAATCAAAATTTTAGTAATTTTCCATTGAACCAAAATGTCAATAATTTTTTTTTTACCAAAATATTAGTACATTTCTATTAGACTAATTTGTCTGATCTCAAATTTCGTTTCATTTAAAGGTAAAATATAATGTAATCTTCATTCTCCTCCTCTTTTTTTTATCGTTACAAGCATAGCATTATAATAAACACATAAAAAAGAGAAGCAAACATAAGTTAGAACAAACATAATAATAAACATCATATTGATTAATAAGCATAAGTAATTTAATAAATATTGTAACTCAAATGCAACCACAACAACACCAGTGACATATTTTTTAAAATTTGATTAATTATTTTTATTGTTGCTTACAAATTATTTATGTTAGATGTCACGTATTTGTAAGATGAAATTAACTGCTCTCAATCTGCTCCACAAGTTGAACAATCTCCTACTAATTTTGAAAGTACTCCAACTTCTAATGGTGAAAGTGCTTTAGCTCCAACTCCAACTACCACTCAAAGTGTTGTGAGTGACTTTTACACATAACTGATTAGTTATTGTTAAATTATGTTATCCATGACTAGTCACTATTTATAATTGTTGTAGAAAACAAGCTTGATACCTCTATCATTGTCAATTGTGTTTAGACTACCTTCATTTAGGCCTTCAGCACCAATTCGAATTATATTTCTAGATATACACTAAAAAAAAAGTGTATTTTCAATGATCAAAATCTGTCAGAAACCTCAAAAATCTATCGCTAAGTCAAAATTTCCGACGGATTTTCGATGGACCAAAATCCGTCAGAAAAATGGTCGTAGGAAATTTTAACCAACAGATTTTAACTATACGTTGGAAATTTCCGACAAATATTTCCATCGAAAATGCTATTTTATAAACAATGGTTTATATCATTTGTTTTTTTATTTTATCATTTACCATCGATAATTTAACAATTATTGTTTGCATTTATATTATTTAACGTCAAAATTTGAATTAACACATACATGTAATTGATGAAATGTTCAAATTCATAAATCCAAAACAAAGAGTAAAATACATCATTAAGTTAAATTGAAAATAAATGTAAAAGAAAAACACAATGCAATATAATTTTTTTTATTGCAATATAAATTCAAATAATTGATATATCTAAAATATATAATTTGACATATATAAAAATTTAATTTTAAATCAAAATGCTTTATGGTAAATTGCCAAGTTGGTAACTTCGTATGATTAGGCTCACTACAAAAAAAAGGGAATGCAAAGTAGTTAAATTAATTAACAAAGAACCACTCACTTGTCAAGAAACAATTAAACAAATTAATATTCATTCTTCTAAAAAGTTCTAACCCTCTAATATTTTTCTATTTTACAAGTACAAGTGACATTCCCATGGACATGCTACGAAGGCACGCAAGAAAAATTACGCTGCCAAAAACTTCTCGGTTCTTAGAGATACTTTCAATCGTAGACCTATATGCCAAATTTTGATATTTTTCAGTTGCAGTGAGTGGAATTTGATACACCCTAGAACTTCTTATCATGTGTTATGCACACAAAAAAGAAAATCCCTTTTAAATATAACATCAGTAGTTGTTCTCCTTCCCCAATAATCTATTATTTGCATTTTATCTCTTATTGATTTAAACTAGGTAAAATTGTACAATGTTTCTATCAGAAATCGTGCCTTTTCGGCCTAAAAATAATTCTGAAACTACTGGCAATATTCATATTTTACCTCTAACCTAGGGAATGCAAAGGCCCGTTCAGAACCAATTAGAAAATTATCTTTTTTGTGTGTGTGTGCAAAACAATCAAATTTCAAATGTTGGAACTTCAGAACCAAAACCATGTGTAGCTTAGTATAATAGTCGAGGCCCTATACCTCTGCAGGGGTCGCTTTCTCTTTTCTCCTTTAAATAAGCAATGCATCTCTCAACCTCAGATTTCACTTGTAAATATAACTCATGAGATTTTTGTCTGTCGTCTTTAAGTTCTCGTTTCCTCCCTGTCAAAAATATCTCATTAATTTTAAGAAGGAAAAATTATTTTTAACAACATTTTTCAAGGACATTCAGAGCTGTAAATGACTAAATATGAATTTAGCATACCTTCCATTTCCAATGGTTTTCCAAAATAATAGTAGAACCGACCAGGAACTTTAGGCAAAATCAAAGGCATATGCACTGGCTGATTTACCACCTCACCACCAGCATCACTCTTGGATTTCAAATATATAAGGGATATATAATAATGTATATGCATACTTATTAGAAGATGGAAAAGAATGACAGCAAAGATGTATATTTCATGATTTGGTAAGAATAAAAGAAAAACCACACCAAACAAGATACCTTAACTGCATAGCCTCATCTGTGAGGCTTTCTATTTCCGACCTAAAGTAAGGAATCTTCACCAAGTCATCATAATCAAAAACTACCTGAAAGACCAATGTGATATGATGTGTTATGGTAAATCCATGTCCAAGGCATCCATAGATCATGGGAAAATGAAATTCAAAGATGGACATATTCATGCATGTTGGCATAAGAGATTTAAAAAAAAAAAAAACAGAAAATCTTAAAATGCTCTCAAAAGAGACTGTCCAGCACTCACGAAGTTCTCAAAAAAGAGAAACTTGAAATCTGATATTCATACATTCATACATAGGGTGTAGCTGTTTTGATACAAATATATCTTACAAAAGTCAAGACCGAAGTTACTTCTACTAGTCCACTTAATTGCTCTTTCTACCAATCCACATAATACTTGTACTTTCGTCTTAAAGACTTTACTATTGCAGTAAGCATAAAATAAACACACAATCAGAAGATATAGTATAGGACATTAGAAAATTTCAGTAGCATTAACTTAACAAGAGTGTTCTGTTACTTGTAGAGCTGCAGCTAACCTAAGTTCGGTACATAATATGGAAATGTTAGTTTCTAAATATGGAAATGTCATCCTTACAAACTCCAATTGTTCAGGCCAGAATAATTTGTTTTCTTCACCCTGAAAATTATTAAAATGCTGAATATTTTAAACTACTCTGGTGTATTTCAAAGCACAAATAGAGAGACAAACAGATAAAGTGGGCCTAAAAAATAACCAAGCCCAAAAAACATTTCATATCAAGTGGTGTTTCATTTAAGTTACTTTTGAATATTAATCACATCCCTCCCCTTTGCTGCTTCCTGGGAGAGCTTTTGAAAGAAGAGATTATATCTCATGAAAAGTGTTTCCAAACAGGTAATGGATGTGAGAATGATACAATGTGCATTTGCTTTCATTTTATATGTCTGATTTTTTAAAACCTTAAATATACCCCTACATCTTATATGTCTACACTCGGTGTTCCAACTCAAAACTCTGCATGCGTCATGTGACATTAGTGATAGCACATGTAAAATATTGTTGTATCATGTGAAATATTTGCCTAAAATGCTAACCACCAACCACCTCAGCTAAATAAATCCAAGTCCTCTTTTATTCATTATGGAATAAACCTTAAATCTTTTCTGCATCTGCACTAGAACCACAATCCTAATAATATGATGTATTTAGACAATCTTTATAACTGAGTTAGTATTTCTAAATTGTCAAATCACGTCAAAGCTATATCCTCTTGAATTAGAATAAGTAAGAATCTACCTACTACCGAAACTTTATGTTTAAATTTGATTTTAATTTCAGAAGAAAAATCGAACACTCGATCACTAGCTAAAGAAATTTGATACCATCTAAAATATAAACACTTCAACATGTTGAGAAATTCCATAACTAGCTTATTTGATTAACATCTCTGACATAACTGAAAAGTCATCTTCCTAAAAGGTACAACACATTATTAGCAAAAGGAGATTTCTAATAATAGATACGAGGAATAAAGAAAGAGACACTTTCATCCAAAGCTGCAAGATTTTTCTTAACTTCTGCATAATTTCCTGTTTTAGTATGAATTCACCATAAACTCGTTTCCATGAAACAACCATAGACATTCTCATAAGACTTGTAATGGGGTAAGTTCATTTTCTGTTATAAAAAGTGCACGTGCCAATATATAGAACAACCATTAATTAGTTCATTATATATATATATATATATATATATATATATATATATATATAGAGCAAGGAAGTGGTTCAATTTCCCACTAGCTATCCTTGGTTCCTACTGTCATGTATGAACTTCTATTGTAAAGAATGGCCCACTGTAGAAGGCTCTCATTATTGTGGGAGTTTGGAGAGAGTCAAATACATGAACCCCATCAAAGGGGCACTTTCAATGACTTCAACATTTGAACAACAAGTTGAGCTACAAAGTTGGAGAGAAAGCAATGTATGATAATAGTGGTGAAAGAAACGTGGAATGGAAGTAAATGGTGATTGAGAATATTATCACGGAATGTTCAAATAGAATGGGACCACAAAAACAAAACATGTACTGGCACTTGTAAATGAATAATTAAATCGATAACCAGGTGTCTCTCTCGTTAAAAAGTTGGCTCATTTGCCTATAAATTGAACTTCACGAAACTGGTTTTCAAACCACAGCTAACAATCAACCAACACTCACAAATCAACACAATAACTCACTCTTTCCTCAGTCAAACCAACATGGCTTCAAAGCTTTGTTTCTTAATTACTCACTAATCCTACCACTTCTGTCTCACCGGGAACTGCATGCGAATCCACCCTAGATCCATCCTATTGCAAATTCGTTCTCCCTCCCCAAAACAGCAACATTTACGACTATGGTCGATTCTCCGTCAAAAAATTACTCTCACAAGCCCACAAGCTCTTAAACCTAGTTAATAAATAACTCCAAGGCATTGCACCAAGGCTTACCCCAAGCCAGCACTTCTACAATAAATGTAACAATGCATAACAAAATTCTGAAAAGCAAGGTAGAAAAAAACCTGACTTCTAAATTGGAGTGAAAATTGGAACGATATTGGCGGTGTGGACTCAAAGCCGTTGTGCAACAACATTGGTGACAAGACGACAGTGAGTAACGGCGGCACGGGAGGTGCATTGAGTGCGACTGCAGAATTGATATCAGATCGAAACGGGAATGAAAGAGGGCTAAGGTTGGCTTCCTTTTGTTTGGGTATAATTTTAAATTCCGACGGATGCTTATTCCTTAGATATTAAATTTCCGACGAACCTAACCGTGAATAAATTCCGTCAATAATTTATATTTTCCGATAGAAAATATGTCTAGGGAAAATTCCGTCGGAGATTCAAATATTTTCGACGGAATATAATCCTTCGAAAATTTAAATGATGTATCCGACGGACTAAATCCCGTGGAAAATATTATGTCGGTAATAAAGATTTTTCTTGTAGTGATACCATCTCATAGGATGAACCAATCGAATCACATGAACTTTATACTCACATCAGGGTATCTTGCCACCAAGATTCGAAGAAGTGAAACATGACATATGCATGTCTTTTGTTTATAGTAGATTATGAGTGATTATTATAATTTAAATAAATGTGTAATGATTGATACATTGTTACAATATTTATTTTTGTACATTGATAGAATGTTTATTTTCAAAAATTTCTATTGTGACAGCTTTAGGTAGTAACAAAATTAAGTTGAGTTTCATTTTTTATAAGGATTAACTTAATGATTATACTTTTTTGTTTGAGTCTCATATTTTGGGTAAAGTACTGTCACATTAGACATCTCATAACAATAGACAAATTATGCTTATTAGTCAATATTATGCTTATTATTGTGTTTGTTCTAACTTATGCTTGCAACGATAAAAAAAGGGAGAAAATGAAGATTAAATTATATTTTACCTTTAAATTAAATGAAATTTTGGGTCTGACAAATTAGTCCAATGAGAATTTACTGACATTTTGATCCAATGATAAGTGACATTTTAGTCCAAAAATAATTACTGGCATTTTGGTCCAATGAAAAAATTACTCACATTTTAGTTTAATGATAACTTACTGACATTTTGGTCCAACGGAAACATACTGACATTTTTGTTCAATTGTAGCTTAGTGACATTTTGGTCCAATCTATATCAATAGTCATGTTGACAATTATTTTTGTGACATTTTCGTCCCTCTGTGCCACATGGGCTCTTTAATTAACGACAACGGATGAAAGTTAACGGATGAATGAATTTGTCGCACTTTTTTCACTTTTGTGGACTAAAATTTGAATTTCCATCTTTCGGGGAAAAATTTGGCAGTGCCTTACACATTCAGAGACGAAAATGACTATTTACCCTTTTAAAATTGATTCAATTAAGTCTTTCTCCAAATTAAAACTAATGTAGTTAACATAACAACAACTTTTTTCCTCCACAACACAACACAAGCACTAATTTCACCAAAAGCTCACTAGAATTCATAATTTTGGTTCTACAAATAACACTCAACCCAAGTTCAAAATTAAAACTCAAAACCCCTCTGCAATTGAATCGTACTAAACCAAACCCACTCAAATATTCAATGGGTTTGGGTGGGGTTAAAGAGAAAGATGTTATTGTTTAGGGTGTCGAGGGTGACTAATTATTATAATTTGGATAAATTTGTAATGATTGGTACACTGTTATAATGTTTAGTTTAGTAAATTGATAGAATGTTTATTTTGGATAATTTTTATTGTGACAGACAAATTATGGTTGTCAATCAATATTATGATTATTATAATGTTATACTTAAAACGATAAAAAGGCAAAAATTTACCCTAAAATTATATTATACTCTTAAATAAAATGAAATTTGAGATCTAACAAATTAGTCCAATAGAATCATACTCATATTTAGGTCCAACAAAAAATTATTGACATTTACGTCCAATAAAAAATTACTAACATTTTGATACAATGAAAAAATTACTGACATTTTGGTTTAATAATGGTAACTTACTGACATTTTGGTCCAATGGAAACGTATTGACATTTTCGTCCAACAAAGAATCACTGACATTTAGGTCCAATAATGATAACTTACTGACATTTTCATCCAATTTATTAAGCATGGTCACGTTGATAATTAATTTTGTGATAAATTCGTCCCTCTGTGCCACGTAGACTATTTTATTAATGGTAACCGAGAAAAGTTAACAGACGGATAAATTTGTTGCACTTTTTACACTTTTGGGGACTAAATTTTGAATTTTAATCTTTCAGGGATGAATTTGTCAGCGAATTATACATTCAGGAGCAAAAATGACTATTTACCCATATTATTTTTCTTACTGTTTAACAATTTGAAGGAAAATTATTTTTTGTCAATAGTTGTTGGTTATTATTATTTGCACTTTGTTGTATATGTTGAATATTAAAAACCGATAAGATTATTTTTAAAAAAAAAATTAATTTCATTTAGTTATGATATTGTATTTATTTAATAGTTTTTATGCATAATTGTTCACATAAAAAAATTCTTAAAAGGTTGAAAAAATTATTATTTCTCCAAAATAAAATTCAAATATATATATATATATATATATATATATATATATATATATTCTAAACAATATTTAATAATATTTAAAATGTAATATAAATCATTTGACCTACTTAATTGAGAATAATTCTTCCATATCAGCTATAAGTACAATAGTCAATAGCATTATTTCTTTATTCATATAATACCACCCAAAAAGTATTCACCCCAATGAGATAAAATATTGTTCGTGATAAGAAATCGATCCCACGAATCGATTTTTCAACTGTAGTTTTTTTTTATGCACTTTAGAAATCGGCTCCCAAGGAACTAATTTTTAAAGTATTTTTTTAACCTAGTTTAGAAATCATTTCCTAGGAAATCGATTTTGAAACTAGTTTATTTTATAAAAAAAAAACTCGGTTTAGAAATTGTATTTTTCTAAACTGAGTTAATTTTTTTAATTTTTGTTTTTTGGTTTTTTATTTTTTTTGTTATTTCTTTTAAATTTTTTTCATTTTATTTTTTTTCCTTTTTAATTATCTATATGTTGTTATAGACAAAAAAAAAAACTATCATAAGTTGTTAAATGAAATTTTGTATAATGTTTGCACTTTTTTCTTAATACTACATTGTTATTCTATTACCTTGGATAATTCAAATCACTTTTTTTATTTTACTAAATTGTAATTATTCATGCCTAAAAAATGTAACTATTCATTATATATGAAATTTAATTAATTCTCTTTTTCTTTATCTTAGTCAGTTAGTCTTTTTATTACTTTTAGGTTTGCTTAATTTTAATATCATAGACATATTTAGGCACAAAAGATCAATAGAAATAGAAGCAAAATTTAAAGCAACATCATTCACCAAGTTTCTTTAAAGAAAAAAGTGCAAGATTTATGAATTAAAAATGTTAATTTCATTGTTATATTCATTCTATATAAAATAATGTGATTGAAGTTATAAAATGCTTACCGATAAAAAAGAGTTACAATATGCATAATATACTAACAAAATATTTTGATTAATTAATTACATATAAAATAAAACACGCTCACACAATCTTTTTATATACAATTAAATATCAAATAAATTATGATTATTTATTTTAAATAATAATTAAGGATATAAAATAATAGGTAAACTATTAGACACACTTACACATATTATGTTGAACAAATTCTTTCATATATTTTATTTTAAAATATTTTACTAATTTAAAATAAAGTTGATTTAAAAATAGTTTAGTTAAAAATAGCAATATTTAGTATTCAATTAATTTTACATTTTTAAAATAAATAAAATTGGACAACACCTCACCCTAACATATATTTCAATTCCTTTGTATTTTCATTTTATTTGATTATTAAAATACATATTTGAAATAAGAAAAATATATATGTAACCAACAAGTTGAATTGAACTAAAATGTTTAAATTACAAAATATATATAAAATTACCAACAATAGAATAAAATGTTTAAAATACAAAGGATATATATGACATAAATTTAACGTTGTTGGTTTGAGCCTATACGGTGGGAGCAATTTTTTTTGAATGACCTAGGATGTGACACACAGAACATCGCTTTGGTAGACCCAGTTCTCAGATATCCATTTCAGTGTGGATATGATAAGAGATAGAACGACCCTTAAAATTTCTTTTCTTGTCCTAGTCGGGGAAGATCATTGGCTCGTGACACGGTGGCCAATATACTTCATTGCGCAATTCTCCAAACAATCATCTGTATATGTTGGAGACACTTTTGAACGTATACACAGGATGTATGTAGTTCTAGTACTCATGGTGAGCATGCTTACAAGCAGCAACAATATGAGAACAAGGCATGTGCAATTTTCTGGAATTTGCCACAGACACACCATTTTAAATCTAGTCTGACCATGAAATCTTCAGCAGGTCAAACCTCTCTAGGTTTATTGTCTCCTGGACCAAGAACAATGTGTTGTGTCGATCGAACTCAAGAATAGTGTTAGAGTTTAGGACATTGTGCAAAACTAAATTTATCTCCTTTTTGAATTGGAATGGGGATGTTGAGCATTTTTCCATCGTGAATCTCTCTAGTACTTTATTGATATATTCTTTTTAAGACAAGCCTAAAAATCCTTGTGATCTATTTTGGAATATTTCTATCCCTATCACATAGTTTTCCTCACCCATGTCTTTCATTTTAAAGTTGCTAGAGAGAAGCTTCTTAGTCTCATGAAGAAGACCAAGATCATTAGTTGCAAGTAAGGTATCATTAACATACAGAATTAGAAAAATAACCATACTTTCACTGACCTTCAGATATATACATTGATCAATAGTATTTTTCTTAAATCCAAAGGAAACAATGTTATCATTAAACTTCAAATACCATTGGTGGGAAGCTTACTTAAGATCATATATTGATTTCTTTAATTTGCGCACCATGTGTTTCTTTCCTTCAACTGATAACCCCATTGGTTGGTCCATATAAACATTCTCCTTTAAATTAGCATTAAGAAAAGTAGTTTTCACATCCATCTAATGTAGCTCCAAGTCATAATGGGCTACAAATGCCATGATAATCCTGAAAGAACCCTTTCATAAGATTGGTGAAAATGTTTCTTTATATTCAATGTCATCTTTCTGAGTAAATCCCTTAGCAATAAGTCTAGTCTTATAACGCTCAAGGTTGCCATGAGAGTCACGTTTAGTCTTGAAGACCCACTTACAACCAACTTTCTTACAACCCTTTGCCAATTCTACAAGGTCCAAAACACCATTATGTCCCATGGAATTTAGCTCTTTTTTCATGGCATCTAACAACTCAAAATTATCACAACTAACAACTTGTGAAAACGAAACTAGATCATTATCATTGATGCTTAAGTCTGTTTCTGTTTCATGTAGGTATACTACATAGTCATTCGAAATAACTAGTCTTTTTTTCTCTTTGAGACCTCCTTAATGCTACTTCTTATGGTTCTTCCATAATAGGTTCATTATATATCATGGGCTCATTATTGTGTTGCTCTTCTTCATTATTGTTTGGAAGAACAACTGAAGGAGAAATCACCTTACTTCTAAAGGCACAAGTTAAAGGGACTTGCACTCTAACTTCTTTAATTTCCTCATCTCATGGAACTGTACTCCCACTGATTTCACCATTTTCAATGAACCATGCATTTCCAGTTTTGACAATTTTCATACTATGATTAGGACAGTAAAACATATACCCCTTTGACTTTTATGGATAACCAATGAAATATCCATTGATTGTTCTTGCATCCAATTTTCTTTCTTGTGGATTTTAAATCTTTATTTTTGTCTAGCAACCCCAAACCTTCAAGTGTCTCTTACTAAGTGTCTTATTCGTCCACAGTTCAAAAGGTGTCTTTGGAACTGCCTTACTAGAAATCCTATTCAACAAATACATGGTCATTTTCAAGGCATACATCCACAAAGATACGGGTAAAGTTAAATTGCTTAACATACTCTTAACCATATACATTAAAGTTCTATAACACCTTTTTGATACACCAATTTGCTGTGGTATATTAGGCATTATGTATTGCGCACAAACGTTATGTTTCTGAAGGAGTTTACCAAATAGACTTGGGTGTTGCCTAATTTCATCGTATCTTCTGTAATACTCACCACCTCTATCATACCTAACAACTCTCACCTTTCTATCTAATTATTTTTTCTATTTCTTTCAAGTAAATTTCTAAGGCATCCACTGCATGAGATTTTTCATGCAATAAGTAGACATAATTGTAACGTGAATAGTCATCACTAAATGTGATAAAGTATCTTTCCTTTCCAAAAGAATTAACATCAAAAGGCCTACAAATATCAGTATGCACAATTTCAAGAAGCTGAATGCTTCTTGTAGCTCATTTCTTCATATGTTTTGTTTGTTTCCTTTAATACAATCCACACAAATATTTAGATCCGTAAAATCTATATCAGGAAGAATTTCATTCTTTATTAATATTTCCATCGTTTCTCTAGAAATGTGACCTAAACATTTATGCCATAAGAAAACAAATTGTTCATCCACTAAACCACGTTTAGTGTCAACATTATGATACAGAGTTAAAATGGTTTCAGCATACAAACCATGATGTAAGCTCCATTGGAGCTTGTAGGCCTAGGATCTTTTTCATCAATGGATTCCTTTGCTTCTTGGAATATGAATGGCAGCGGAATGGAGAAAGAAGAGAGAGAGGAGACGCCACTTCAAGGAGAAGATGAGTCTAGAAGAAGCTCACCACCATAAGAGGCCATGGATAAGAGCTTGGAGGAAGAATGAGATGAATGAAGGAAGAGGAAAAGAAGAGCACGGAATTTTATTCTCTAAAAGAGCTCTAAAATCTGAAGTTTAATATTCAAATGATCAAAGTTGCAAAAATACACACATGGCCTCTATTTATAGCCTAAGTGTCACGCAAAATTGGAAGGAAATTTGAATTTCTAGTCAAATTTTACTTGAATTTGAAATTGAATTTGTGGAGCCAAAAATGCACACACATGCCCACTAGGTGTCATGAGACATGTAAAGCATGAAGGACATACACAAAGTGTGACTATATGATGTGACAATGGGGTGTAGCAAGAAAATGCTCACCTCTCCCTCTAAAATTTAATTGTATTGGGCTTCTCCCAATTCAATTAAATTTATTTACCAACACACACATCAAATATTCACTCAATGCATGTGAAATTACAAAACTACCCCTAATACAAAAACTAGTCTAGGTGCCCTAAAATACAAGGGCTGAAAAATCCTACATTTCAAGGGTACCCTACCTACATTATGGAGCCCTAAATACAAGGCCCAAAAATAATGAAACCCTAATCTAATATGTACAAAGATAAGTGGGCTCATACTTAGCCCATGGGCCCAAAATCTACCCTAAGGCTCATGAGAACCCTAGGGCCTTCTCTTGCATCTCTGGCCCAATCTACTTGGAGTCTTCTATCCAATGCCCTTGCGGGGTAGGATTGCATCATTCCCTCCCCCTTGAAAAGGATTTGACCTCAAATCCTGAGGTTCTTGAAACTCTGGGCTTTTTTCCTCAACACCTGTAAAAAGAACAAAAACATATGTATTAGTGGTGTTTGGTATGTTGAAGTAAGGTAAGGTCTGAAAACCCATTTCGTGGGCATCTTCCCATGAAGGAACATGGTTCCTCACCAACTCAATGAGTGATGCTACAAGTATAGAAAAATATGGAACAAACCTTTTGTAAAAGTTTGTTAAGTCATGGAAGCCCCAAATTTTTCTTACACTTGGTGGAGTGGGCCACTCAGGAATGACCTTTATTCTCTTAGGGTTCATGGGAACCCCATGATCACAATTTAAAAAATTAAGAAAAGTAATACAATAGAACATACCTTTTTCTGTATTTTCATGTTGATTATTCCTACCAAAAAGTATGACAAACCTAAGGTGTCCCATATGAGTACCTAAGTTTGTATTGAAACTAAAAATAAGAACAAACCTACCTAATGAGTCCCTATGTACACAAATCATGAAGATGTTGGGTGCACGAGTGATTTTACAAAAGAGTGTTGCACCACTCAAAGCATTCATCATACCACCTATTTTAGGGATTTGGCGCCTAATAGTACCTATTTTGGGCACCAACAAAGCACAAGGATTTAAGCTCTTACGAACCAAACCCTCATCCAACAACTTCTTTACTTGGGGAATAAACTCAAGCCTAAGAGGTGAGGCAATGCTAACAAGTGTCTTTTTACAAAGGAGAAAATGTGGAGGTTGTCTAAGAGGGGAAATTTCTTTAATATTTGTCTTTATTTCAAAATGTCTTTCCTTCTTAGCTAACCTCTTGGAGGAGACACTTACCTCCTTACACTCCTCCTTAACCATTAAAGGTTGTCCTTCTTCTTGAGGGTAGATCTCTTTACTAGATTCTTCCCCTTTTGCTTCTTCACTTTTACTAGAGGAAGGTGAAGTAGTAGCCTTATCTTGGCTACTATAAATGTCTTGGCCCCTCATAATCATGGTTTTCTTGGTGGGGCATTGAGAAGTAATGTGCCCTCTTCCAAGACATTTAAATTGTTAGACAAGTGGCCTCAGATATCTTAAGAAGGGGGGGGGGGTTGAATTAAGATATTCCAAACTACTTCCCCAATTAAAAATCTATTTCACTTTTTATTCAAGTTATAAATTCCCTTAATAATGAACTTCTTAAATATTGATTCAAATAAAACAATTTGAATATGAATATAAAGCAATAATAAACAAAGGAGATTAAGGGAAGAGAAAGTGCAAACTCAGATTTATACTGGTTCGACCACACCCTTATGCCTACGTCCAGTCCCCAAGCAACCCGCTTGAGAGTTCCACTATCTTGTAAATTCCTTTTACAAGTTCTAAACACACAAGGACAATCCTTCCTTTGTGTTTAGAATTCCTTTACAACAAGAGACCCACAGTCTCTTAATCCCTTAGAGAATGAGGAGAAGAAGAAGAATGAATCTCTCTAGAAAGAGATAGAATTTACAGATTGAGCACTCAAATAATGCCTTAATGAATTGCAATTGAATTGGCCAAGGAATTTTTAAGAGGATAAAATGATTTTTGCTCTTTGAGAGGATAAACACTTGTTGTTCTGAAAAACTCTGAGCAAATTCGTGTTATAAGTCACATATATATAGACCAATGGTAGTCATGAATAAAGCCTTTGAAAAGTTGTGACTCTTAGAAATATTTTTCTGAAAATCCTGTCTTGTAATCGATTACAGGAATTGTGTAATCGATTACAGCTTTTAAAATTTGAATTAAAACGTTTATTAACTGCGGGTAATCGATTACCAAAATTGTGTAATCGATTACACAGTCTAAAATTTCGAATTCAAATTTTAGTAGCTGTTATAAAACATATTTGGCCACTGGTAATTGATTACATCCTCTGGTAATCGATTACCAGAGAATAAATTCTTTGAAAAACACTTTTTAATTTAAATTACTTGGCCAAACCTTTGCTAATTCAATTAGGAATTCCCTTCCTAATATACTAGTGATCATCTTGATGTTGTGACTTGTAATCTTGAAGTATTGTCTTGATTTTAATCTTGAAAAGCCCATTTACATCAATTGCATCATATCATCATGATCATCATCAAAACATCAAAGGCAATTGCATCTACATAAATCACTTTATGGAGCTAGTCTTCTCTTGCATACTAGCCTTAAGGGGTTGCTTTTCTATTGTCTTCCCCTTATCATCTTTGGGCTTAGAAGGTGTCACCCCTAAGATGCCTTAACCTTGGTCTTTCTTTGGATAAGAGTGAGAGCCATAAGATTTTGAAGTAGACTTCCTTTTAAGTTGTTGCTCTACCCTTATTTCCCAATCTAAGTTAGCCTCTACATTGTCCTTCCTATGGAAGTATATGAGGTTAATGTTAGCCTCTTGAGGCTTTCTTTCCTTTCCTCTCGAATGGGAGTGAGGTCTAGGATGTGCCCTATGCCTTCCTTCATAATAGTCACGAAGTTCTTCACTTAGGTTCTTACAAGAGTTATGACTACTATAGGAGGCATGTTTTTCTTTTCTTAACTCTTTTAGTATTTTCCTTATTTCTTCTTCCCTTATTTTCTCTTTTTCATCTTGACTTATTTCTTCCACTCTTTTTTTTCCTTTTTCTTTTCTCTCTTGTTTTTCTTTCCACAACTTAAGGGATCTCAACTCATCTAATATCTTATACAAGGGGTCCTTAGGAGTAGAACCCTCACCGTTAAAACTAGATGAAGAATGAAGACTCATGTTGGTTCCTAGGTTATGGTTCTTTCTTGTTGGGGGTTTGAAAACAAAAGGTAAAAGAAACTATGGTTGAAACTAGCCAAAATAAACACTAAAAGAGGGGTGAAAGATAAGGTAAAAACTAATTGGTAAAAGGCAAGCTATCTAGGCGGTTTAACAATGGAAGGTAAAGGAAATAAGCTATGAAAGTAAGCAAGAAATTAAAGTGCAAGAAATGTAAACTAGATGGATCCTAAGAGTGTTTGGATGACCTCATTTAAGGTTCCCAACAAAACACTCATTATCCTAAGGGAAAATTGCCTAAAATTATTACACACAAATGGAAGTAGGGTGACCTATTGGAGGCTCCCAACTTACTTCCAATGAAAGGCCTTTTTGTTACAAAATTTGAAAGCAAAACAAATTGCCAATTACAAAATTAAAAAAAAAAGTCTTCAATTTTGGTGGCTATTCTCTTTGTGGTGTTTCACTCAATTTGGAGTGCTTCTCAGTCCAATAGCTCATAAGGTGGTTGGCTCCTTGCTTCTTGACTCAAATTCTTCAATGGATGACACCAATCCTCCTTTCCAATTCCCTATGTGGCAACTCACAAACAAGGAAACAAAGAGACAAGCAATAACCAAAGACCAAAACAATGAAATGAAAGTTAAACCAACAGAGTTTTAACAAGACAAATTTCAAGGATTATTCAACAATTAAAGCAATGAAAAGCACATAAAAGCAAGCTAGAACTCAAAGAGAAACTTAGAATGGCTCTAGAGTAAAGTAAAAAAAAACTAAAAAAAAGACTCAAGAAACCTCTAGTTTTGGAACTTGTTTTCACACTAATTTTCAATTGAAATTTCAGAACTAAGATTGGTATAAAATAGGCACCAATTATAGAACAAATTTTGAGCCAAAACAACAAGCACACTTCCATTTCACTTTTTTTTCCTGGACACTGATTTTTCTGCCAACTTGTGTGATTTTTCTTATTTTTTTCCTTTTATCCAAATCGCTTGGTTCTTTTTTTATAATTTTTTTTCCAGATGTCCAGAAATTTCAGTAAAAATTTTAGCTCAAAATTAGTAGTTACCAATTCTCAGTAATTTATACAAGTTCGTATGTTCAAGCTGCCAGCACCAACGATTTCAACCTAGAAATCAAGAGTAGTGTTTATGTTGCTTAAGGCTTGGATAGTTACAATTTGTGTTTGCTTATGCTCAATTATCTTGAATAACACAATTCAAGAGAGCTTAAGACTTATTTTGATTCACAAACCTAGCCACAACTCAACTTCATCATATGCATCATGTAGGAAACTTAGAAAACAAAAAAAAAGAGTTCAACAACAAGACTACTTCTAGGAATTGATTTAGAACATGTTATGAGTTAAATAACATGCATGAATTAGACTCAAAATTCAAAATATAGGCTAAGAATGACAATAATACATGAACAAATATATCTAGAATTCAATAAACAAAATAAAAATTCAACACAAACTTAGGACATAATGTGACAATTACTATGACTAAACATGACTCTAAGACAACATGGATTAAGTGATTTACACTTAGATTTTTGTGTTTTTTTTTCTAATCAATATTTTGGAAGAAAATTTAGATCTAAAGGTTCAACACAAGAATATTATGAATGAAAAATGATAGAACCTAAAATCAACACAAAAACATGATTCAAGAGTAGATCTACAAAATTTGAACCATAGAAATGCAAGAACAAGTGTAGATCTAAGATTTAATCGGTTGATTTTTTTTTAATCTACTCTAAACAGCACCAAACCACAAGATAATGGAGGATATACATGGAGAATAAGATGAAGAACAAGGAATTAAAGAGAATTCACCGAACAAAAAGATAGAGGAAGCAAAAGAACATCACCTAGATGAAGATGCTCTTGATACCACATGATGTAAGCTCCATTGGAGCTTGTAGGCCTAGGATCTTCTTTATCAATGGATTCCTTTGCTTCTTGGAATATGAATGGCAGCGGAATGGAGAAGGAAGAGAGAGAGGAGATGCCACTTCAAGGAGAAGATGAGTCTAGAAGAAGCTCACCACCATAGGAGGCCATGGATAAGAGCTTGGAGGAAGAAGAAGATGAATGAAGGGAAAGAAATAGAAGAGCACAAAATTTTGTGCTCTAAAAGAGCTCTGAAATCTGAAGTTTAATATTCAAATGATCAAAGTTGCAAAAATGCACACACATGGCCTCTATTTATAGGCTAAGTGTCACACAAAATTGGAGGGGAATTTGAATTTCTAGTCAAATTTTACTTGAATTTAAAATTGAATTTGTGGAGCCAAAATTTCACTAATTACGATTAGTGAATTTTAGCTATGGTTCAGCCCACTAATCCAAGATCATGTCCAAGATTCTCCACTAAGTGTGCTTAAGTGTCATGAGACATGTAAAGCATGAAGGACATGCACAAAGTGTGACTATATGATGTGGCAATGGGGTGTAGCAAGAAAATGCTCACCTCCCCCTCTAAAATTTAATTGTATTGGGCTTCTCCCAATTCAATTAAATTTATATACCAACACACACATCAAATATTCACTCAATTCATGTGAGATTACAAAACTACCCCTAATACAAAAACTAGTCTATGTGCCCTAAAATACAAGGGCTGAAAAATCCTACATTTCATGGGTATCCTACCTACATTATGGAGCCCTAAATACAAGACCCAAAAATAATGAAACCCTAATCTAATATGTACAAAGATAAGCGGGCCCATACTTAGCCCATGAGCCCGAAATCTACCCTAAGGCTCATGAGAACCCTAGGGCCTTCTCTTGCATCTCTGGCCCAATCTACTTGGAGTCTTCTATCCAATGCCCTTGCAGGGTAGGATTGCATCAAACCATATAATTTCAATATATATAAACCATCACAAAGAACACCAGTACCAATGAGACGATTATGCTTAAATAAACTAAAAAATCCATGACCAAAATTAAAAGAGAATCTAGTAACATCAAGTTTAGATAATGAAACTAAATTCATAGATAAACTAGGTACATAAAGAGTTTCCAATAAATCTAAATGGCGTTCAGTGTCGAGTTTTAAATGATAAGTCCCGACTGCTTCCATTGGAGCTTTCACTTTATTCCCTATAAAGACGAACTTCTCATTTGGGCTTAAGGTTTGGATTGTATGGAATCCTTGCATTATCAGTCTTAGGGAGAGCTATCTTAATACTGTCTGCAACAGTCATTCTCATGAACATTAGATTGAGTCTGTTAGATCTTTCCCAAGCTTTATAATGGGCTTTCTCATTATTGCTACTAGAATCAGTAATAGCTGCAGGTTTTTCTTACAATATAGCAAGATCAAGATCCATACACCAAGGTGAAATTGGACTTGCTCATTCTAGTTAAAGAAGTTAAGCCCATTAAATATTGGCACAAATGATGTTCTTACCAAAATCTAGAACCGTGACACGTCAGGGTGGATGTGGTTGAAATGGGGTCTCGGACTTCACACGTTGGCTTAGAGAGGTACCTTTGATAGGAGGGGGGACTTGCAAAATAGAGGACTCTGACCCTCAAGTAATAATATGAGCTAGGAGAATAAAGCAATTATATGCTTAAGTAAGGCTCAAGTGAGCCAGAGAGAGAGGCACAAGCTTGTTGCTCATTTGCTGAGTATGTGATGGGATCTTGTAGAGGGTTCGATGGAACCTGTATTTATAGTAGTTGAGTGTGACTGTTGGTCCTTGTTTGTAGGGGCTGTTGTAGCCTTTGCAAATAATTCTTCACTTGTAGATAATAGCCAGGGAGCTTTAAGATAATGTTAGAGATAAACATTTGGTTATAGATCAAAGGTAGAAGATAATCGCATCTTGTAGATAATGTGTGGCCTTATAGATAATTAATTACCTGCCAACAGATAAAGTTATTCAAATACAGTTGAATATTAATAGGTTAAGGATAACCTATTTGTTAGGGAGTCCGACTGCTAAGGGTCGAGCATTCGCGCTCCTATAACAAGACTGCTTGGAGGGTTGACACGTGTCATAGAGTGCCATGTTGGATGCCACATGTGTTTTGTGGCTCCTGGACAGTACATAAGCCCCCAAGCTCTGAGTCGGTTTGTGAACGAACAAATTGTTCAATGTTGAAGGAGTTTTTCCCATGTCTAGGGAGTTTGTCTGATGTCTGGGGTAGTAGTCTTGACAAGTAAAGGGTGACGAGTTTGTCGAGCCCCCAAGTGTGGATGAGTATTGTCTAGTGTCGGGTGTGGTAACCTCGACAAGTGAGAGAGTTGCAGGTTGATGTAGCTTGTCAAGCACCTGAGCCTGGACAAGTGTTGTTCAGGTTGCTTTTGTCAAGTTGTCTGTGATGGACATATCTTTGGCGTGTCAGATAAGGTAAGTCGTCAAATTTGACAACTATGCCTTTTTTTTTACCATTAAAAAGAACATTAAAGACAGGACGTAACGTCCGTCTGTTGCTGCAGGCGTGTGCGGCACACATGCAATACTCTTGCATGTGAGTCACTCACAGAGTAGGCATGTACTAGAGTCACGGTTTGTGCGTGAGTGGGGAAGCGTCGTGGTTCAAAATTTTAGGGCACCACTTCAGCTCCCACTAGTTACCGAAGAGTTCGACTCCCCTTTAAATGGAGTGGACGCTTGATTTCAGGTCACTGTTCATTGCCTTCTTACTTCCTTACTTTCTTGCTCTTGTGCTTTCCAGCTTTCAATTTCCTTTTCTTCTTCGTTTTATTTCTTAAGGTACTCCTATCTTCCATCATGTCTTCGTTTTTGTCTGATTCTGCCATTGAAATAGGTGGCAACGACTTTGGGGCTCGATTGAGCAGCCCATAATGGACCGCAAGGTCATCTTGATAGGCAATTCCTTGTTTGAGGATACCCGCTGAGGTGCCTCTGACACTGATTCCTCCTCTTCAGAGAGGGTGAGTGCCTCACTTCTCGCCCCCGCGGAATGGCATGAAATTCTGTTGTTATCGGGGAGCTAGTCCCGGTCACTGTGATCCTTCCCTCTTCTACTTTTGGGATGTGAGGAGAGATAGTGGCTGTGGAGATGTGAGGGTGTCTCCCTATGTGCGACGCCAAGTGAGAGACGTACTAAAATACAAGTGAAGCTGTGAATCAGTGAGGGACGACGTACTAAAATACAAGTAATGTCTCACCTCTACGGCGAGTGTCACTACGCTTCAACGCCAAGTGAAGCTGGAAAACCCTAAAAACTCCTGTAAGTTGGCCGTTCAGGCTTGCAGGAGTGGTGATTTCCCGTTTTTAAGGACAACGCCTGGTCAAACGCCCTTCTTTTTTATGTATCAATGTTTGTTTGAGGTCCTGAGTCTCATTCTACTCTTAATCGCTTTTCAGTGTGCTCTGTTGGAGCACTTGAATGTGGCCCTTTCTCAACTTCACCCAGACAGTTGGACAATGGTGAGGGCCTTTGAAATTTTGTGCCCTTTCTTCAACATCCGGCCTAGTGTGTTAGTCTTCTTGTTCTTCTTTCAAATGAAATTGAGTGGCAAAATTGGATGGGTTTCCTTGAACAGCATATCCAAGAAGCTGTTTGAGTTTGACTCAAACATCTTTCGTCGTTTTAAGGACCATTTCTTTAAGGTCTTGGCTACTGGCGTCGTGACTGATGGTATGCCACTGATGTTCAATAGGGATAGGGTGTCTCGTTTCCCGTTCTACTGGCAGTCTGACCCTACTAGATTCAAGTCGTATGGCGAGGACCTGCTGACCCTTGCGGAGAAGGTTGAGAAAGCAATTTTGGAGCAGTTGCCTACCTCGCTGGACATGCGGGCCATTTTGTCTCTTCCTTCGATAAGCGATCCACTCATTTCCTTGGATGGTAAAGTGCTTAACCTTGCCCTTGTTTGTGTCTGAGGTCGGTGTCGACCAATGACTAACACTTGTTTGTGTTGTTGTCTTGCTTGTTTTGTAGGTATTATGGGTGACTTTGCCTAGAGGCCACTTGTGAAGCAGGTCAGACCTACAGGTGGAATCGTGCCGTCATCTGCCATTGCTCTGGATGTTGGAGAAGGGGGTCAACCTATTGGTGAGGTTGGCTCTTTTGCTGTTGTGACTAGACATGGCAACGGGGCGGGGCGGGGATGGATATTGCCTCCCTAGTCCCCGAACCCGACTCCCCAAAATATACCTGTACCCGTCCCCGATACCCGACGGGTTAAAATTTGTTACCCCATCCCCGTACCTGTTGAGTATCGGGTTTCCTCGTTGATGCAATCCTACCCAACAAGGGCTAAGTATGAGCCCGCTTATCTTTGTACATATTAGATTAAGGTTTCATTATTTTTGGGCCTTGTATTTAGGGCTCCATAATATAGGTAAGGTACCCTAGAAATGTAAGATTTTTTAGCCCTTGTATTTTAGGGCACCTAGACTAGTTTTTGTATTAAGGGTAGTTTTGTAATTTCACACTTGTGCATGTCCTTCATGCTTTACATGCCTCATGACACCTAAGCAAACTTAGTGGAGAATCTTGGACTTGATCTTGGATTAATGGAATGAACCATAACTAAAATTCACTAATCATAATTAGTGAAATTTTGGCTCCACAAATTCAATTTCAAATCCAAGTGAAATTTGAATAGAAATTCAAATTTCCCTCCAATTTTGTATGACACTTAGGCTATAAATAAAGGCCATGTGTGTGCATTTTTCAACTTTGATCATTTGAAAATTACACTTCAAAGTTCAGACCTCATTTGAGGCACAAAATTTCATGCTCCTTCTCTCCCTCTCCCTCCACTTATCTTCTCCTACCTTCAAGCTCTTATCCATGACTTCCTATGGTGGTGAGCTTCTTCTTGACTCATATTCTCCTTGAAGTGGCGTCTCCAATCATCTTTCTTCCATCTCCATTCTTCTGCCATTGAACTTCAAGAAGCAAAGGACTCTATTGATGAAGAAGATTCAAGGCCTACAAGCTCCACAAGGAGCTACATCACCCATCCCTGCCCCGTCCCCGATTTAGATTTGTAAAAAAATATTGTAAAAAAATTATATTGAAAATCTGATTTAAAAAAATTGATTGTTACACATTTATTTTTAGCTACTTGTATTTGTAGTGTATTTGTCTACAAAAATCATCAAGAAAAGAATCTTAAATTATGCAAAAATTATAAAAAAAATTAACAAGTAATTAATAAAATTTTAATAATTTCATCATCGGGGAGGGTACGAGAATGGGTATGGGACGGGTAGTGACATTCTTGTCCCCGACCCCGACCCCGATTAAAAAAGTCTGGTAATCCCCAAACCCAAATCTGTACCCGGTCAATTCGGGTATTTCCCGTCAAAATTGGGACAAGTTTGGGTGGATACCCATGGGTACGGGTTTCATTACCATGCCTAGTTGTGACTAAGGTTCCCCACAATGCTCCTTCCTCTATTTTGGAAAAGAGGAAGAGGGATGATGGTGTTGGGTCATTTGGCTGCAACAAGTCGAAGGCCCCTATAAGCCTTCGTGCCCTAAGGCAGGCTGCAGGATTAATGTCCGGTGTGATCGCCCTTCAATTGCGCAAGATGTGCCTCAGGCTCCACCAACCGTCGAGGCTCCTGTTGTTGTTGCTACTTATGCTCCTTCGCCTCTTCTTGTAAAGAGAAGAATGACATGAAGTCATATTAGGTTTGATTTCAACTTGGTTAAAGGTCTTGTCACCCATCTGGTGGGGCTTCTGTTGTGCTTTGCGGAGCTTCTCCCCTGATGCTTGTGGGGAGTACATTTGACTCACCCCTAGTTGAAGGTCTAGTTAAAGTTCATAGAAACATGCATCTAAACACAACAACAAAAGGTATATAGGAAATAGGGGTAAAAAGCAATTTAATTGACCTGTCTCAATTTCAATCCCTTTCTTAAGCATTTCATCGAACTCCTTGCATTTCAAAACAAAGTTGTTACTGTTAAGGAAAAAAAGTGAAAAACAACACTATGAGCTGTGATTGTGAAACAAAAATAAATAAAGGGAAATGATGAGAAACAAACTTACCAGAGGCAGGGGAGAGAGAAAACAGCTACACACGCGATGGAACGAAGAGTGAAGTGAAATGAGAAACGAGAGCGACACAGAGTGCATAGGACAGTGAGCGACTGAGCGTTACAATCACAAATTGAGAGAATGATAAATGAGAGTCAATTGTCGAGGCGCAAGAAAGATTGAGAGAGTGCAGCTGTTCAGGTCACTCGTTCTTTTTTGCCGAAAAGGGTCCGGTCCAACCTAACCAACTACAGAATGGGGAAGTTTTTTTTTTTTTTTTTTTCTTAACCCAATTCGAATATGCAACTGGTTCGGGTCGGGTCAGTTACAATCTGGTTTGGTCTGATTTGGTTTTTTTGCACACCCCTACTCACAAGGACGGGGGTTAGGGTTGAGATCAAGCCGACGATGTGGGTGATGTTGCGATTTGCAAAGGTGGCCCCAAATGAGTTTTTTGATAGCGAAGCATTCATTGAAAAGGACGCATAACATGGTAAGGTGGAAAACTTAGGAAAAGAGAAACATGATTGTCAACTTAGCAAATACAAGATGGGATGAAGTTTTTTTTCCCTTTCAAACATTCATGTACCAACAAAAATTATTAGTTTTTTTCCTTGATTGCTCCCCTTTTCCTATCTCCTACAACTAATTTAGCCCTTTCTCTGTTTGCCTTTAGTTAATTTGCATTTTTGGTTTGGATATGGATTTTTTTGTCTATCAAATTTGTTTGTATATCAAATTTTTTTATGTCTACTTCGCAGTGACCATGGTCAAAGAATTACCCATGATTAACAAAAACAAACAACCATTGTCAGCGACATCAAATAAAACATGTTCCAACAACTAAGTGTGCTAACCCTTGTTCTGAACCGATCTCTTCATGAAAACAACGATGAATCCTTCTAGGTTAACACTTAATAGTGTCACACAATCACAAACAATAGCCAATGATGGTGATACAGTAACCCCAAAATTACTATGTGCAAATTGACATTCGAAATAAGGGTGTTTTAGACATTCACTAATATAGTATTTTTTTAATTTAAATAATTACACTATAAAAAATAATCAAAAATCAAATTAACATATCAAATCTTAACCGTTGTTTTCTTGTAATTATATCTAACAGTCCTGAAATGTTGGAGCGTTGGTGAACCACTTGAGAAGTTATAAAATGAAGGTTGTTCACCGGTGGGGCAAATTTACACAAGGGGTTTTTTTTAGAAACATTTTACGTAATAGGGTCTATTTTAAAAGAAATTCGAGGGGGGGGTCTCTTTTATAAGTGGGTGCCGCCATTAACACTGGCGGGAAGCTTGAACCGCCAGTGGCAATGGCGGTTAAGGGGGGTACCGCTAGTCATAGTGGCGGGACAGGCTGACTAGGAGAGAGGGGTGAGGGTGTGCCGCCATTGCTGCTGGCGGGATAGGATGAGTAGGAAAGAGACGAGGGTGGTGCCGCTACTGACTTTTGCGGGACAATTTCAGGAGGGTGGTGCCGCTACTGACTTTTGCGGGACAATTTCAGGAGGGTGGTGCCGCCAATGGTATCTGCGGCACCGTAATGTTTTCAATTTCTGGTGCCGCCAATGGTATCTGCGGCACCGTAATGTTTTCAATTCACACTTTTTTTGTGGTTAAAGGCTGAATACATTTAATCAGTCTCAAATTGCACTTGCACTTTCCTTTGAAGTTTCTAGCTGTCAATTGTTATTTTACAAAGCACATAATTACTTATCATTTGTGTAAGCAAGTTGTGTTTTTTCTCAATCGGTATTATTAAATTAAATCTCAACTCTTTCTTTCTTTTTATCTATCAACTTATAAGAAAATAAGATAAATCAAGTTAAGCAATTAATTTTGTCTTTTATAGTAAACTTATTTTTCATTTCTTAATATGACGACCTTTATTGTTATTTCCCTTTTATTTATGATACGTGTATATATACAACATTAAAATTAGATAGTATTATTCAAGATAATGTTAATATTGTCTTTAATATATACGCAGATACCCACATAATTTTATACTTTTAAGTTTTCAAATTTTATTTTGTTATAGATTTTTTTTTCTTAATTTCTATAACAAAATAGCAATTAAAAAGCATTGATTATTGATAAATCATAAAATTATTTTGTTATAGATTTTCTTTTTCTTAATTTCTATATTAGAATTCTATTTTTTATAAATGAGAAAAAAATTATTTAATTTGTGCATGAAAGAATACATTTTTTCTGTTTTCCATCTTCTATGTTTTAACAGAATAATTTTTTAGTTTGATTCCCACAAAAATGTTTTCAGTCTTCTAAATAAAAAGCTAAACCATGAAAAAGATAAAGAGCCTCACCTTTTTCTCGTCATTTGCCTTTTCACTGTGAAATGAGATTTGATTTTCCAATTTGCAAAGGAAACGTAATAGGAGAGAGAAATACCCCTATCCCGCCAGCTCCAAAGGCGGGATTGTCCACGTAGGCATGTCCCGCCAGGAGAAATGACGATATGCACTGAGAAGTTTTTCGTACCCTTGCCTGTCCCGCTGCTGCCATTGGCGGTTCACCCTTCCCGCCGGTGCCAATGACGGCACCCACATAATAAAAAGACACCCTCTACAATTTGTTATAAATCAGACCCACTTCCGTAAATTGTTTCTAAAAGAAACCATGTACAGTAAATTTGCCTCACCGGTGGACCATTTAACATATGGGTCCACAAAGCGCCTTATGACAAAGCTTGCAAGTTGCTACTTTTCGTGTTCATCCTCTATCACGTTATGAGTGTACTATGGGTGTGGAGAACAATTGCTTTTGCTGATTTTCTTTAGTGTGAGAAATCCTAGAAAAAAGTTTTGGAGGCGTTCAAAAATTGAAGGTAGACTTAATTTAGTAACGTGGGTTTATGAAACTTCACGAGGTTTTTGTTTACGGTTTTACTATATATAGTTTTGTTTTGCACAAAAAAGTATTTGATTTCTAACCAAACACAAAAATAATAAAAGTTTGATTCGATTTTGTGATTTTTAAGATTTTAAATTTTTTATATAATTTGCATTGTTATTTTTTTAATCTGAGAACTAAATAACCAATTGTTGAAATGATTAACCTTTTAAAATATCATTTATATAACCCCAAGTAATAGAGTTATTAAATATTGCTCTGATAATAGCTACATTACAAACCTCCAATTAAAAATATTATATTATTCATAGTGAATGGATCATATATTGTGAATATCATAAACTAAAATAACCAGAATGTTTAAAATAAAAAATCATATATTATTAATATTATTATTTTATCAAAAGTTGAAAATATTATTAAATAATTTTATATTAAAAAATAATTTAAAGTAACATCACATCTCAATATAATTATTTATCATAAATTTAAAATATAATTTATATGTTACAATAATATTTATAACAAATTTACTTATGATATAATTTTTATATTTAACAATATTTATTTATTGTAAATTTTAATTATATTAAATAATACTTTTTTTTCAATGCTATAGAAAGTTCAAAATATTACTATATTAGTACTTAGGTTATGTTAAATAAAATTAGTCTAATAAAATTAACTTATTAAATTATAAGAGTTCCATAAAATTAAATATTGAAATAATTAAAAAGTATAAAATAATATAAAAAATAATAAAAAAATTTAATAAATATATTAAAAGTAAAAAATAATACATATAAAAAAATTAAAAACCAACTATAGAAACTACTAAAAACAAATTGATTATTGAACCATCACACAAACTTTTTAATTAATAAAAAAATAGAAATTAACTATAAATATCTTAACTTACATAACTTAAAACAATTTTACACATTAGTTACCTCAAAATATACACTAGCTATTAGATTCAATTCTATTTAAAAGAAAAACTGAAAAAAAATTAAAGTGCAGTAAAAGTAAATACAGTTTTTGAATATTTTGGTTTCTTCAATTTTTATTTTGATCCATTTTTAAGATAAATTAATTTAGCGGTTTAAATAACACCCCCTACGTCCTACTCATCCATATTAGTAGCAGACAAGATAATTTTGCTCACACGGATGATTCATTTTTTTTTTTTTTTATGAATGCAAGATGAATTAGATAATATTCTAAAAAAATAAATACATATAGTAAACGATAACCATTTTTGTTGGTACATAAAAATTTAGGTGAATTAAAAATTTAGGTGACTTAGATCTAAAAAGTATATTAAAAATAAAATAGATTTCAAAACTCAATAAGTATTTCTAAAAATATTTACCAATTATCTACTAATAAAATTATTATTTTATACAATTTGTAATTTCAAAGATAATAAAATGAGAAAATAATTTTAGTCAACAAAAAAAACTGAAAATAATTTTAGTACAGACACTAAAATCAAGAATGCATTAATTTCATAAGAACTAAACTAATAATAATAATATTTAAGGCGTAAAATTATATAATTGTCCTCTCTCTCTCTCTCTGCGCTGCTGCGATCTCATCTCAGTGTTCTGAGGTTGCATCTTCTCAGATTTCCCTCTCCCATCCAAGTTGACCTTTCATTCCACTTCTTCGAATCCCAAGTCTCAGGTCTCTCTCTCTCTCACTCTTAATTGCATGCCTTTTCCTTCTCGATCTCTCTGATTTCATTTCGATTCGTTTTCATCTCTGTTTCGGTTTCAAATCGATTCGTCAATTAAAACCTTTGGATTTCCCAATTCGTGGCTTTTTAGGTTTTTGGTGGTTCTCATTCCACGCACTGTCTGAACCGTATACTCTGTTAGTCTTTAACTGTAACTGAAGCTGCTTTGTTTGTGTGTATGCGTGTGTGAGATAGAGGAACGGGGAATTCATTTTGTTTTTGCTGTTTTCGATTCGAATTTGATGATTATTTGTGTTTTCCCCTTGTCACATCTCATGCTGTTATAAACCTTAAAATCCCTAATGTAGAAACCTAGATTGGGTTTTTCTTTTTCGTGAGAGGCACTGATTGATAATCTCAATTTTTTTCAAATTCAGATAGGTCTTTTGCTACTTGTTTGATTATAGGGAATGCTCCAGGAATCTTTTTATTTATTTATTTATTTGTGTGTGTTTTCTGATTTACGTGTTCTGTGGATTGGTTGATAATTGCCTTTTTTTTTTTCTGTGAGGAAGGATTGTGTTTGAAGATTGAGCTGTGAGCAATAACGAGGGTTGCCTTTGCAGGTCTGGTAACCTTTTGAGGTTGTTGGGTGCAGAAGGGAGCGATGGCTGCTTCAGAGGAGAATAGTGCACTGTTCCCAATATTCATTTTGACAATAATGGCCATTCCTATAGTGCCATATACAATAACAAAGTTGTGCCGTTTTGCCAGTAAGAAATCAAAGAGCATTCACTGTCAGTGCTCTGAGTGCTTGCGGTCCGGGAAGTACCATAAATCGATATTCAAGAGGGTGAGATCATTTCTGCTATGTGTATTTCGTTATTTTCTTCAATGTTTGCTTGGTTTTACTTGTGATATTGAATCTAATTCTGCTGTGACCCACACTTGTTTCTTCTGAATTTTTTTTTCTCTTTCCCTTTTGGTTTTACAGATTTCAAATGTCTCAACCTGTAGTAACTTGACATTGTTACTACTTTGGGTGGTTATGATTGTTCTGGTTTATTACATAAAGACCATGAGTCGTGAGGTAAACAATTAGAAAGTTAAAATGAATTCAGCTATTCCACTTCTTGAGATTTGAAATTAGTATTGAGGGATCTTGTATTTGTGTTTAACATTTTACTAATTGGCTGAGACTTCCACTGGTGCACGTTCTGAAATTTTTCTTTTAAATTTTATGCAGATTGAAATTTTTGATCCGTTTAATATTCTAGGATTAGAGCCTGGAGCGGCAGAGTCTGAAATAAAGAAAAAGTATAGGCGACTTTCTATTCAATACCATCCAGATAAAAACCCAGATCCAGGTTGAAGGTGTTTCAGTTGTTTATTTTTTTTTTATTGTTGCAATGCAAACTTTGATGTTTGCAGGAATGTTGGCTTCCTACAATTGCCTATGTAACTGCTAACTGATATATTTTTATTCCTTTTATTTTAGAGGCACACAAGTACTTCGTTGAGTACATTGCCAAAGCTTATCAAGCTCTTACAGATCCAACTGCCTATGTAACTGATATATTTTTATTCCTTTTATTTTAGAGGCACACAAGTACTTCGTTGAGTACATTGCCAAAGCTTATCAAGCTCTTACAGATCCAACAGCTCGTGAAAATTATGAAAAATATGGCCATCCTGATGGCAGGCAGGTAATAAAACAGACGACTATGAAAAAATGCCAAGTGGCTTGTTATCTTTTTGTTTTCATGCTGTTGAAATATGCATGATATTTTATTGTAGGGATTCCAAATGGGTATAGCTCTTCCTCAATTCCTGCTAAATATTGATGGGGCATCTGGTGGAATACTTCTGCTTTGGATTGTTGGTGTGTGTATTCTCTTGCCGTTGGTCATTGCTGTTGTTTATCTCTCCAGATCATCAAAGTATACCGGCAACTATGTGATGCATCAAACACTTTCCACTTACTATTACCTTATGAAGCCTTCTTTGGCCCCCAGGTATATATACATTGTTTATCTAGTTATGCTCTGTCAGTCTTTATTCTTGCCATTATTCTTTGAGGATATAGAGATCTGAATTTTATGCAGTCAGCGATTGAATATTTTCATTTATTAGCTTTTGTTAATGGTGTGTGTTTACACTGTGTGAATGTGTTGGTTTGCAAATGGATGTTTGTACAAAATAAAAAAGATTTTTAAACCCCTTTCAATTCCATACTGAATTTACAAGATCGAGTTGCGATACAATATTAATGAAATATTGGGATTTAAAATATTACTTATCCAAGATTGAAAAGAATACAGTAAAGTAACAGGTTATTTTATTTAACCCTTTCTTATGATACTACTGGTAAGGACATTGGTATTTTGGAATATTACATAGTAATAGATTGAAAATTGAGTTATCCCCCTTCCAATTGATACAATAGGTATCTTTTATACTTTAAATGTTTAAAGTTTAATTATTTGTGAATATTATGTTGTACAGCAAAGTAATGGATGTCTTCATCAAGGCTGCTGAATATATGGAAATTCCAGTCCGTAGAACTGATGACGAACCTCTTCAAAAGCTTTTTATGTTGGTAAGGAGTGAGTTGAATCTTGACCTCAAAAACATTAAGCAGGAGCAGGCTAAGTTTTGGAAGCAACATCCTGCGCTGGTTAAGGTATCTTCTTGTGTGGCTAAGCCTAATGAAGTGCTTCATGTTTTTTCTGGGAATACAAGTGTTCTATTCTGATTTTCTCTGCCTTTTATATGCTGACATATATGCTATTTTCTTTCAGACAGAGCTGTTAGTTCAAGCTCAGTTGACCCGTGAATTTGCAGCTTTGTCGCCATCTTTACAAAGTGATTTCAGACAAATTTTAGAAACAGCACCCCGCCTACTTGAAGAATTAATGAAGGTGACTGACTGACTATTTGATCTTATGTATCTAAGTAGACTCAATGGTCATGCTTTCTTAGTTATGCTGTTCACTTTAAGTCTGCACTGTCTTTTGCAAATTGCAATCATGATTCAAAAGTTGCATCAATATAAAAATATCTGAACACTAAATTCTTAGAATTACTCAATATAAATAGAATCATCTCTTGCTAGTGCTCATGCCTGGGTCACCTTGTGCCCAGCTTATGGATTTTTTTTTTGTTGACTCTTAGACACTTGTCAAAATTGAGTTTTTGAATGTATGATGTGAAATGTTAAGAGGACCTGTCCTACAGGCAACCTGGTTTAACTGTAGAGTGTAGATTATATATGAACTGCTAATATATTTTTCTCTGTTTCTCAAGCATGAAGAAAACAAATACAGTGATAGAAAAAATGTTAATTGCTGAATGCTGAGGTGGATTTCAGTAAAACTTCCTTTTGGTAGAAGCTAAATTAGTAGGATGTAAACACCTTAAGCAAACATGTGGAAAATATTCAGTTTGCCTCCCTTATGAGTGAATTGGAACAAGATTATATTGTAAAAGGGAACTGAATAGAGGTAATAAATAATTAATTTCATGTGATGTGTGGTTTTTGTTATTATGTAAAGAATAATGGTACATGTGAGTGTGTGACAATATCCTATTCCCAAACTCAATCATGAATGACTTGGCAAAAGTATTACCAATCACTTTCCTGGAAAATATCTGAAATCCTAATTAAATGAAATGATACAGACCATATGGCATTTATCTTAAGCTATTCTTGTGTGCTCTTGAAATGTTTTGGTAGCTTTTGTGTTTTCCTTATGCTAATACTAGCTTACTTTAGAAGATAGAGAAATAAGTAGGATAGTGGATCACTGAGATTTACAGTACCAAAACAAAGATCATACCTATCATTAAAGATGATGTCATACATACCGGTTGCTCATTGTAATCATGAAGTTTTGCTTGTCATCATTCTCTTATATGATGCATATGATATTTCTATTTCTGGATTTATAGTCATGAAGCTGTGATATTTGCATTTCTATACATTATTTAATGCTCTAATTTCTTTAAAAGATGGCAGTTATACCGCGAAATGCTCAGGGGCATGGATGGCTGAGGCCTGCAATTGGTGTTGTTGAGCTTTCTCAATGTATCGTCCAGGTGATGAATCTAAGTTTGAAGCCAAGTATATTTGCTTTGTGCAGTCATTTTTTTTCTCCGATTTCTCCTTTCCATAATTTTACTTTTAAGCAAGTCATCTTCTGTGTTACATTTACACTTTGTTTTCATTGATTTTTTTATGAGGGAAAGAATTTGAAGGGAGTGAATTAGAAGAATTTCATCTGCTTGTTTATGGTGAATTAGAAGGAAAAAATGTTTAAATTCTGTGGTTCCCACCTAAATAAAATTCATCCCATCTGAGGCATGATTTGGGATGTAATAACAGTGCACAAAGGAGAAACTATCTAATTCATTTTTACAGTTTAACTTGTCTGACACCCAATTGTAAAATTGAATAATTTTTCATCTAATAAGAAAATTAAATAATTGGTATACCAAAGCAAAAAAGAAAGTTATATAATGGAGTAAAACATAATAAAGTGAAAAATAAATTTTTGAATTAACTTCAAAATATTTTCCATATAATTTATTTATTTATTTTCATTCTCTTTTCCACTATCTTTTCCATTCATCCAAACAAGTGAAGAGAAATTTCTCCCCTTCGTTTATTCTTATTTCTATCCATCCAAGCAACACATCTTTTTCTACTCAACTTCTCTTCTATTTCTGTCATTCCTATTTCTTTCCTTCTTAATTTTTTTTCTCTATTTCCGTATTTCCCTCATATAACTTGTAGGTCTTATGTGAGTATCATTGTAAAGCCCTTGCTGAGGCTCATGGTGTGCCCTGACCTTGGAATGGGATAACTTTCGCTTCCCCTATACTTTTTATTGTAAGGAAAAAAAATACTATTTAACCGATGATAATTAAAGCAACAAAGAAAAAAAGTACTAATATATATAATCTAAATGTAACTTTCACCTCAACATTTTCTTTTGTCTCTGTTGGAATATATGAAAAATATCTCATAATGTATTGATTGTTTGCATCTTGGTGTAGTTTTGAGTATTTTGGGTTTTCTTTTAGGATTGATGTTCATAGTTCCTTATATTTTATGATTTTTTCCTTTTTTGATTAAGATTTTGAGTCTAGTATTAGTATAAATAAGGGTTAGTGCTTTATGTTTTGTATGACACTATATCTCATTAAATTACACCGAAGAATATTATCCTGCTTCTCTTTTATCTCTTTTCCTCCCTCCCTACCTAAAGTCCCTATAGTTTCAACAGTTTCTTTGGACAACTATATTATAAAGTATAAACTAAAAATCAGAAATACCCAAACATGAGCGATGAGAGCATTTAGCAAGCATGGCCAATATTCAATTAAGTTCCTCCTTTCCTTTACACAGTCTGCTATTGTAGGAGAGAAACTTATGTCTCATGATACAGGTTTTCCATTTGTCATAGTTAATATGATTTTATTAGTAAAAGCGTTTAGATTTTAAAATGTGCTTGAAACATCATAGATAATCCTACAAGTAAAATGGGAGCCAAAAGTTTTTCATTTTTTAGCTCAAGCATCTTTTGGTTCGTATGCTATGAGTGATGTCTATTAGCTTAAAGTCATCTCTTCAAGATCAAGACAATTGGGTTATGTTACACAAATGTTGCACATATTGATATGTTCTTAGTTTAGGTTGAAAGGTGTCTTATTGGTATACTTTTATGAAATATGGAAATGTGAAGTTCTCATTGTTGTTCATGTTTGTTTTTCTTGTGTTTTTTAGCCAAACATTTTAACTGAAAATATAATCAATTTTTTGGCTTTGCTTTTTAATAAATCAATATTTATATGCTTTTCTTGATGTATGACCTATGCAGGCTGTTCCTCTCAGTGCTAGAAAGTCTACTGGTGGATCACCTGAAGGAATTGCACCATTTCTGCAGTTGCCACATATAAGTGAGACTATTATTAAGAAGGTGGCCCGCAAGGTATGTCAGCATTATTCATGACCTTGCCATCCAATTGTAAATGATTAAATTTCCCTGGTCTGGATCTGGATTTTCATGTCCATGCTGTTTACCTGTAGTTACATGGTCTAGAGGTCTTTAAGATTTACCTCAGATAAAATGTCAACAAGCCTTTTATGCACGTTTTTCCTGGGGATCTAACTAGTTAATTAGCCACTTGTTGGATCCAATTTAATGGAATTTTTATTTCTGCTAAGTGTTCTCAAGATTGACAAATGCATAAATAATTAAGAAAATCTAGAAACAAAGAATGCGTCTATGATATGTTGATTGGTCTTTTTCCCCCCTTTTAATTTAGGTTAGAGTTTGAAAGTGGAAGCCTTAATGTCTGATTTTGAAAGGGGGAATTCTTATTGGATTGGATCCTAATCTTTAGTGGTTTAATTACTAGTTTTATAATATTAATGATTTATCTTTTTTTTTTCTTTCTTAAACTGCATAGCCATCTCTTTTATGCACAGTTAACCCAAAGTTGTATGTACTGTATAGTGACTATTGGCTATTTGAAATTCAAATGTTGAATTTTTTTACTTGGTCATTGAATTTCCAAATTGATCCCATGACATTGAGTGTTGGAACTAAGAATTTTGTCTTCTTGATAATGCAGAAAGTGAGAACATTTCAGGAACTTCATGACATGGACTCTCAGGAGCGAGCTGACCTTCTTATTCAAACAGGTGGGTTATCTTCCGCTGAAGTGGAAGACATTGAGACGGTACTGGACATGATGCCTTCCTTGACACTCGAGGTAACTTGTGAGACTGAAGGTGAAGAGGGTATACAAGAGGGGGACATTGTGACTCTCCATGCTTGGATAAATGTTAAAAGGGGTAATAGCCTGATTGGTGCTCTTCCACATGCCCCCTACTACCCATTTCATAAGGAAGAAAACTACTGGTTTTTGCTTGCGGATTCTGTTTCAAACAACGTGTGGTTTTCTCAGAAGGTTAGTTTCATGGATGAAGCTGCTGCTGTAACTGCTGCATCTAAGGCAATTGAGGAGTCTATGGAGGGGTCAGGAGCAAATGTGAAGGAGACCAGTAAGGTAGTTGCAGAAGCAGTTGAGAAGGTGAAAGGGGGCTCTAGATTAGTATTGGGCAAGTTCCAGGCCCCATCAGAGGGTAACTACAATTTGACTTGCTATTGTTTGTGTGATTCTTGGTTGGGCTGTGACAGAAGGACAAATTTAAAGCTCAAAGTTTTGAAACGAACTCGGGCTGGCACCAGGGGTGCTGTTTTGGCTGATGAAGGACCTATCATGGAGGATGGAGTTGAGGAGGATGAGGACAACGAGGATGAAGAGTATGATGATGACTATGAGAGTGAGTACAGTGAAGATGAAGAAGATGGCCAGAACACAAAAAATAAGAAACAAGCTGTCAATGGCACCGTGAATAAACATGGCAAAGCTGCAGAAAGTTCAGGCTCTGATGAAGAATGAGAAGTTTTTTCTAACATCACAGAATCATAATTTTCATCTTTTTCCTTCTTGGATGGTAGAACTATCAACTTGTAGCAGTAATAGTCTAATATTGTCCATTATGTTTATCAGTTGGACAGCGTTGATGCTTGGATTTCTGTTCGTATCCTAGTTCAGCTGATATCGTGATTAAATTGTCATATCATCCGAAAATTTTTATGATAAAAATGAGAGTAAGGATTTAATTTTTATTTAAGGCCGGTGTACAACTATTTTAAATGTTTTTATTGAGAAACTTTTGTTGAGAGTTTTAATGTCGATTATTCCATGTAACCATCTCATCTTCAAGAATTCAACTTAGTTTTGTTATTATTTTTAGATTTTTTTACCTCGTGTTTGAATGGGGATCTTCAAAATTTCAAGGAATTTAAAATGCTCAGAATTTGAATTGTTTTGATTTTAATTTCTTTCATTTTTCAAATGCTTTGTTTGGATAAATTAATTCAATTCTTTTCATTTTAAATTTTTTATTTCGATAGGGTAATTCAATTTTTCTCATATGTAAAATTTCAATTTTATATTTTAAATAGATAAAATTTTAATATTAAACTTTATAGAAAATAAATACAATTTAATTTTGAAATATTAATTAAAAAATATTTTCAATTTGTAATAATTTATAAATATAAAATATTGATAATTTTAATTAGGGTTATTTTGTCTAATCACAATCAGTGATGTTTTTAAACTGGCATCAACTATTTTTTAATCGACATCAAATATGATTTTTTTTGTCAAAGTATGTTGGGAATATTTGTTAGTTTTTGGTTAACGTTGGTTGACTCTATTTTTCCGTCGATGTTGGCTAGATTTTTTTTATCAATGTCGGCTAGGATCTTTTCGAATGACATTGGCCAAGGCTATTTTTAGCCCATGTAGGCCTAAAAAATCCTAGTAGGCATTGACAAAAAAATCTACCTAATATCGGTTAAAAAATAGCTTGGTTGATGCCGACCAATAGAACCTACCCGATGTTGGCTGAAAAACATCATTGGTCAATGTTGGCCGAAAAATACCTAGTCGAAGTTGGCTAAAAAATAGCCTTGACCAATGTCGGACAAAAAATCCTACTCAACATCGACTATAAAGTAGCCTTGGCTGATGTTGACTAAAAAATAACTCTGATCGATGTCGATAAAAAAAACTCTAGTCGATGCCGACCGTAAGAACCTAGTTGATGTCGACTAAAAATAATCATGTCTGATGTCGATAAAAAATACCTAGCTGGTGTTAGCAGAAAAAACCCTAGCCAACATCAACTAAAAAACCTAGCTAATGTGGTTAAGAAATAGCTCTGGCTGATGTTAGCCAGAAAACCCTAGTTAATGTTAGCAAAAAATTTCTAACTGACGTCGACTAAGAAAATCTAGTTAATATCAACCAAAACACCCTAGCTAACATCGACTTAAAAAATAACCCTAGCCGATATTGGCTAAAAAATAGTTTTGGCTGATGTTGGCTAAAAAAACCTAGCTGACATCGGCCGAAAAACCCTAACAGGTGTCTACTCAAAAGTTAGTCATGACCGATGTCAGTAGAAAAAATTTAGCTAACATCGGCCAAAAAAATCACTGGTCAACATCAACTGAAAAAACCTGGATGATAACGACAAAAAAAATCCTTGGTCGACGTTAGCAAAAGTTTTTCATGAGTGATGTCAATCAGAAAATAACCCTAACCAACATCATCTAAAAAAAATCTTACTCGATATCGGCAAAAAATAGCTTTGGTTGACATCATACAATAAAAATATGACCAAAAAAACCTCAGCCAACGTCAGTGAAAAACATCTTATGTCGATATCGGCCGTAGAAACTTTGGCCACCCGTAGTTGTGAGTGTTGAGCGAGAAAGAGTCGCGAGCAAGAACGTGAGTTAGAGTGAGTATCTTCGAAAAAGAATTTCAGATTCTATATTTTTTAAGAGAATTTTGAAATCCCACTCTTTAAGTCAATCAAAATGATTCATAAAAATACCAAAAATTAAATCTCCTTTCAAATACTCTATCCAAACAAGCTATTTCATCATAAATCATTTTAAATTCCTTGAAATGAATTTCCCTATTAAAATGCTCCATCCAAATGCTACCTTAGAGATGGATGCTACAGTGGACCACCTTTATAGGCAGTTTACGGTGTACCTTTTTGTTAATTAGGTTCATCTAAAGCTTAAAGCAATACCTTAAGGGTGCTATTGGTCCACCACCACCACCAAATGCCCAATTGAAAAATGATATATAGGTATTAAACAGAACAATTTTGTTGATGTTTAGATTAACCTTGCATTTGAATTAGGCAATCTAAGCGGATAATGTAATTTTCTAAGGTATTTTAGTTACTGCTCACTAAAATGCAAAGCACCTGTGCGTCCGCACAGGTAAGCTGAAAAAAAACAATATAGGTGTGAATTATACACTTATAATATTGCACAATATTGTTATTTATAAAATTTGAAAGCAAGTCAACGAGCAAAAAATTAATATAAGTTAAAAATGAATCATGGCTATGTATAAACTAAGTTGAAGATGAAACAAAAGGAAAATAGATATTATAAATGAAAATGGAAATAACAAAGTCATAATGTTAAGAGAAGGATATTATCGATTTACAAAAATTTACATAACTCAAAATAACATTGTACTTAATTTATAAACATGGCCAAAATAAAACATAGTTAACTATTGGATCGGGAATTCGAAGACAATTTGCATGTCAGGTTCGAAACATTGTGATTCACAAAAAACTTTCCATCCAGATCCAATTTTAGATGTCTTTCTCCGGTCATTGTAAACAATGCGACGTTCCGCAATATCTTCCAATTTCAAATTATTGAACCCTTTGTCTTTCATGAAATAATACATACTTGGAACATCCTGATATTAACAATAACTTTATGTGAGAAATGGAAGAAATTAAAATTTGGCAGATAAAGGTGAACCGAATGATTAAGTAAATTGTTGAGTAACTTGATAACGACTAATTATGATTATATTTTGGGATTAAATTATATAAGAATTTGTAATTTTTCTCTCATAATTCTTTTTTTTTTGAGTAAATAATTGTTAAATTAACATCATTTAAGTTTTTATGTAGATAATATTAGAAGTGATGAATTTATGATGCTTAGTGAGCAAAATAAAGCAAAAAAAAAGGATAATTAAGGAAAACAAGACTAATTAAGAAAAGTTAAGGAAAACATGACTAATTAAGGAAACAGACTAATTCATAAGTTCGCTTAGCTAAGCTAATATGCACATGTAAAAGAAGAAGAGAGAAGAAGGAAAAACACAGAAATTTCAAGAGAATACAATTCCTTATAGAAAACAAATACTAGAAGAAGGAAAAGCAAACATTGGGAGTTATTCCTTCCCTCCATTCCTTTTCTTATCTTTTTCCCCTTTACTAAATATTCCCCTCTGGCAATTGTAAAGCCTCAATGACAATGAGAGGCTAAACCCCCTTTGTTGGGAACTTGACAACCAACTACTCTTGAGATAATTTCTCTTCCTATCTATTTAATACTATTACTTTTGCATTATCTTTTCTTGTACTTAATATTATTACTTGTGACTTGATCATCCATTTGCATGGTAAGTTTTAGGGGTAGCATTGGGAAACATTATTTTCTAATAGAACTAGGAAAGAATATCTAAATAAAGTCATCCCTAGGGATAAGTTGATTTTTGTTTAGCTTGTTATACATATCTATTCTTAATGCAATTTACTATTTTAGCTCTGCAAAGGAATTTGGGAGAGAAAATAGATAAATTAGGTTTTTTCATGCGGGGGACCAAAGTTAGAGTATACTAGTAGACGCAGGTGTAAATTCGAATAATTATAAATAGAGAAAAATCATTAACATTACATCCAAGAGTAGCTCTGCTAGGCTAAGTTTCCAACATTCTCATCTTCTGAATTTACTTCTACAATATTATTGGGTTCTCTAATTTTTCTGTATTTAATTAATCAATTTAAATTCTTGTTTAATATCTCCTCTTGTTTGATTTAATTTTCTGCCAATTTAAATTACTGTTTTTCTCATAATCTTTTCAAGTCAATTTTTTTAACTTCTTTTATTAATAAAATATTCATCTACCTAAGTACAAAAAAAATCCTTGTGGATTCAAGACTCCGACTTCCGTTTTAACTTTACTACTTGAGACGAATTGGTGCACTTGCCAACCCATCAACATAACTTACCAAGTTGTTGCAAGTAATTTTGTATTGATTCAAAAGCACAGTGAACGTCACCGAATTTGGCACTTGATGGTATAGTGAGTGTCATTTTGGGAACGATTTTGGATGGTCGTTGGTTTTGAATATAGTCAGCAAGAATACACTTTGACCATAATGGGTTAATGTCACTTGATGATTTCTGATCAGCTGATAGAAATCCTTTAGTGCTGTCCACCTTGAGACAATGGTTGGGCTGTCCAAATCTTGATTGTACACAAAAATATGCATATTCCCATTTTTGTCAATCAAATGCTAGTAAGGTTCAAGCTGGTCCTTCCATCTCATGACAAACGACTTACTAACTTCCTTGTAAGTCTACATTTGAAATAGGTGTAACATTAGAATAAGAATAATTGGTTGGTTAGTTGTACAAAATAATTGGAAAAAATGATATCTTAAATCAAAATGAAAATGACAATAATATCATAATAAATGGTTGACCTGCTCCTTGGCATGAATGGTGTTTAAAATCACTGATGTTCTTGTGATCTGTGACATGATCTTGGCCATTTTGTAGCATTTTGTCTACTCTTCGTTCATCAATTTTGAACTCCATATAGAGTTAAAAAGTTCGCAGCATTAAATGTTCATACATAAATAACCATTTAAGCATATTATTATACAATGCTATAACAAAATTGACACTAATCTTGTGTCACGATGAAAGCCAGTTCCTATAATGCCTCATATAAAGATGTACATCACACACCTATTATGAATTGATAAAACTGCAACACTTATAAATTGCATATTATGAATTAATAAAACTGTAGCACTCATAAATTGCATATTATGCACATCCAGATTATGCATATTATGAATTGAAACAAAACAACCAACCAATACATAAGTGTAATGACATTGATAAAACTGCAACACTCATAGATTGTTGGAAAGAAAATTTCAAATGGCAACAGAACAAAGCTAAAATATCAACTTCAAAAGTACTCTTTCATAATATACTACATGGTATATCAATGATACTCAAAGAAGTACAGAAACTAACCAATGTCGTAACACTACATGATCCATATGATTTTTTTTCAATGTATCATTTTGTGTTAATAGTAGCTAGAGCTATGAATACAATGTTCATATAAATGAAATTGGTAAAATAGAAATGATTTTATGATAGTTTGGCCCAAAATTATCACTTATTAAGAAAGTTCATGAAATATGTTGATTCTTGAACAACTTAATGTATATTGTAATAATAGTTAAGCCTATTCAATTAACATGCTTAACATAATCTGTTGTTGGCCACTTGTAATGCAATTTGATAAATTAACACTAAATGCCCAGGTCTATGTTTTCTGTTCCACAATGTTTTGATTATTCAAAAAATAATATATTCTGTTAACGAAACAAAGGAAATGCAGAGAATCGAAAGGCTAATATGATGTTGGCTCCATGAGAGACAATAGAAAACCCTAAATACAGTGTATTAGTACAAAAAATCTTACCAGGCACAGTGCTTCGACGAGTGTTAGGTGTCTGGTTGAGAGTGGTAGGCAACGACATTGGTGCAGGAAGGCACTGTCGTTACACATCATATGGACCAAGTTCATCTTCCAAGCCAAGCTCTAACTTCATTTTTGGGAGAAAATTGATGTTGTTTCCACTGGTCAGTGAAGAAGGCAAAGCAAGCTATGGAAATGCAAAACATGAAATGAAACTGTGTTTGCGGTTTTAAAAATAAACAAACATTCAGCAGCACCACCTTTGCTTGCTGCATCCACCAATATACTTGCACACCTCGGATGATTTGAAAACTGTCCTTTGCTGAATCTGATACGTTTTACGAATCCATAAAGTCATTACAGATTTGTAATTCGTATTGATCAATAACGATTATTGGTTTATTGCTACTATTGTTAGTGTGTATAAACATAATTTGTGCAAATTTATTTAAAATTAAGTTTTCGGCTAATGAATTACATTAATATGACAATTTAAAATTGAATTTCAAATTAATTAAAAAGAATTTTCATGGTATCGTATAATATGGACTAAGAGATAATTAAGGCCTATTATATCTGTTAGTAACTATTGACAGCTGCATGAAGAAAATGTGGGTTTATAGACATTATTATAACAATCAAATTCATTTTTTTATTATGTAATTAATTTATTTTTGATTATTTCAATAGCTGGTTAATAGAAGACTTTGATATTTAAAAATATAAATTACAATTTATTTGAAGTGGTTATCGAATTTTTTTGGCTCAAGGTAGCATGAAAGGATGAAAATTATAGTTCTTGTCTTAGTTCTTTTATAAATCATTCAATTTTGTAATTCTCATTGCCTTTGAAATCAATTGATATCAGTAGGAATAGTCATCATATACGCAGTACAGGTATGGCTAAATGTTAATTCACTGTATTACATCAAAGTGCAGATGATAAGTGAGGTTAACTTTAGCTCTGGTGTATTTAGAAAGATGAAGGAACTGACGATAACAATATGTTTCCAATCATGATACCTTGCAGCTTAAGCTCTTAGAAAGTGACGCTTATAATTCAAAAATAAAAGTTGCACCATTACACTGTGATACCATTTATCCACAACAAAATATTACATACAAAATCAAACTAATTTTGGCTTACATGACATATACTGTAGACACCAAACCATACAAGAGTGGTGTTAAACATTGCATTAAGTATAGATGCATTTAGCCTTAAATTGAAACCCGATGCTCCATATAAGAGTGGTGTTTTTATTCAATGAGTAAGACCAAACCATTACACTGTAAATACAATAAAATACCTTATCCCAAAATTACACATATAATCTTAAACTGAGTCCAAATCAATAAACCATTCACTACAAACACATGTTACAATCTTAGGAGGAACAAAGGTAATTAATGACTCATCTTCAGACAACTGACAAACACAAAGAAGTTAATGTCAAGTGCCTAGCTTGTAGATAATGTTAACTGTGTTAAACAATTTCAAAGAGTGTTACAATAATTTGGCTTGCATCAAATTCAGCAAGAAGTTGATGTAATCAAACAAATTTTGCAAAAACTTGATGTGATGAAGGTGTTACAACATACATTGCAGTAAACAACCCTGTATGGAAAAGGTTCATGATCAATATCAATAGTTTTCAATTTCATTAGTAATTATTTAGCTAGTTTTAGAAAATACTACATATTTTGAAGAACTTCCTTGAAAACCACATTGGTTGTTATGTTTAGTGGTTTTCATTCTTTATCACGAATAAGAATTTTCAATCCACTTTTGCTCTGAACTCTTGAGAATGCCACATAAAGCTGACCAAACTCCCTATGTTTTTTCCTGAAATTATCTATGCTTCAATAACATGATTGGTTATTCTAGTGGCAATTAGCCTTGTTCCGTTGCAAAGGCATTCTGCTTGATCTAAATTCTGAATCAACATAATATGTGTGCCTGTTTTCAGCCTTATGTTATGATTAGGTATTCCTGATGTCTTCAATGAATTTAGAAATTCTGGTGTAACAACTTCATAACATTCACTTATTGCCCCATCTCTCATGTCAATTGAATCACAATTGAAATATTCTTTCTCTTTACTTGAGATGGTTTTTAATTTGTAGTCATTTATTTAGTCTACGACCTTATTTGTTAAAGCTAGAATAGCTCTGTAACAACTTCATAACATTCACTTGCTGCCCCATCTCTCATGTCAATTGAATCACAGCTGAAATATGCTTTCTCTTTACCTGAGATGATGTTTAATATGTAGTCATTTATTTAGTCTACGACCTCATTTGTTAAAGCTAGAATAGCTCTAGATTTGAGAAATTCCTCATCCTTATACTTGTGTTGGATATCTGGGTAAGTATGACTGGCAATTGCTTCAATAGGATTGATGAAGTTTGTAATCAACAGTTCTGATGGAATTTCTATCTCATATAATCCATCATCACCTTTGCCTAGTTTCCTATCACCAACATCTATCAATCACTAAGAAACGTTCTTTATTTCTTGTGCATTTGTGATTGTTAGGTTGGAGTGCAAATACATATTTTTTTGTCACCTTTAAAATTGTGCAGTAGTCCCACAGATATGAAGCATCTGTAGTAGCATGCACTATGTCAAATCTGCTTTCTCTTGGGATGATAGGAAGAATTTGCTTGAAATCACCTCCAAACAACAACTTTTCTACCAAATGGAACACTGTCGGAATTAGACATGCACATGATGTCATTCAATGTTTTATCTAGTGCTTCAAAACAATACTTATGAGCCATAGGAGCTTCATCCCATATAATCAACTTGGTTTCCTTTAACAGTTCAGCTTGTTTTGTGCCTTGGTGGATATTACATGTGGAGTTGTCTAAGGTAAGCACATGAATAACAAATTTTGAATGTGCAGTTCTGCCATTGGGTAATAACAATGAGCTATACCACTTGAAGCAATTATCAAAGTAATATCACCTTTCAAACGTAATGCAGAAGCTAATGCCTTCCACATAAAGGTCTTCCCAATACCTCCATATCCATACAGGAAAAACATTCCACCAGCCTGTCCATTGACAACATTGATGGTTAAATTAAAGATATGTCTTTGTTAATCTATTTTTGTAATTAAAAAAAATGTAATTAGATTGACATGATTAAGCCATCATTGTTTCTATTGTAGTGACATTAGAATAAGAAGAAGAACAACTTTTCCTAACATGTTAGAGAAGCAAAGTATGTTTGGAAAAATCATGTTGTAATTGAGCCTTGTCATAATTTTTTTCAACATATATATATATATATATATATATATATATATATATATATATATATATATATATATATATATATATATATATTACCAAAATGTGGCTGGAACACATGTCTTGGAAAAGGCATGATTGGATAATCCTTTAATGATTTTTTGTTCGATTGTAGTATCTCTTCAATTTCAATCAATGCCAAATACTATAATTCTTCTTTTTCAATCTCTAAATCTTTGGACAGAAATAAACAATTGAATTTGTAAGTTTTAAACAACAATTACATTCAATAAAAGAATATAAGGTTTACTATACATTACTTGGCATGGTTCTTATTCTTTTCTATTGATGAAGAATACCATCAATTAGACACTCCCATGTTTCAGTCCATACATGATTTGGTCTTTCAATGCTATTAGTTATGAGCATTGTTACAAAAAATCTTCTTATGAATTGGCCAATACCCCAATGGTATGCTTCTCTTAAAGCCTCAATATATTCCTTATCGTCAAGCAATAATCCCATAGCAAAGCAAGCTTCTCTAAATGAAGAATACAATTGACCATTAACTGTGTGAATTTGTTCATAAGTGGTCGATCCTTTAACCACAACCAACATCATCCTAAGGTAATACAATTCTCCAGTACTTGGAGGCACCCAGTTAAGCTTGCCAATTGTATTTCCATCTTTACATGGCCTCCAACATCTATACTTGGAGGCACCCATGTTGTTAGCTTGTAGCCAAGAAGTAAACATAGACTGTTTAATAGTTGGCTTGGATAGCAAAGCATCAATGCCATCATCATCCTCAAATATTATTGAATTTTCACCAGGAAAATGAAAGTACAACCTTTCAACAATAGGTGATCTCTTGTGAATTTGGAATGAAAATATTCTTTAGCAAGCATCACAAGGAGAAATATACCTATCGTCAAAATAATGCTTAATCTCATCAACAGTTTGTTTAGTAGTTCCATTGTCATTTTGGGAAGGTACAAGAGTCTCGGTTATGCAATCATAATCTTTATTAATGTACTTGAATAAATATTTGATGCACGTTGACTGGTTGCATCATTCTATCTTGAGGTATGCCTGATATTTCAACAACAAATTTGGATTGTATGGTATCACATACCTATTATTTAGTGATATCCCATTTTTTGTCAATATATTTACCATTATTACTCCTTCTATAAACAGGATAGCCCTCTTGGTCAATAATAGTTTTAGGTTTCCAGTTTTTAGGAAAATATCTTGAACACTTTCCATCTTTCATGCATGGAGACTTTCTATTTGCATGACCACATGGACCGTGCACATATGCTTCTTGACACAATCATATAGTTGTGGTTGTTCAATAGAATCTGGTATCTTAGCTGATATGATGCGATCAATATTTGTAGGAGATGGATACTTGCTGGCAACATCCAAAAACAACAAGATATGAGCATGTGACAAACCTTTTTTCTGGAATTCTATTATGTAGATATCTACAATTGTAATATGGTTTGTTTAACAACAAATATACACACAATAGTCAATTGAGTACTAACTGCATTATGAATGCACAACTTACATGCAAGCACATTGCCTATTTTTTTTCTTTCAAGTTAGACATTAGTTGTTGTAGCTTGAGTTTAATAACTCTTGTGACAATATCTAGCCGGTCCTGTGCAATTAAATTAAGACTTGAAACAAACTGTTGAATCTCTAGCTAGTATGGATTGCAAGTAAAAGTCAAAAACAAATTTGGAACTCCAATAGTGCTACATATGGCCATTCCATCAAAATGCAATTGATCCATATACCTACGACTACCAACAAAAGATGAAGGCAAAATAATACACTTTCCACAACTAACATTCTAATTTTCAACTAACTGTTGTGAGTTTTTTAAAGTGTTATATTGAACACAACGCAATTGCTTTTGATGAGTTCTGATAAGCAATAATTGTTCTGCTTCCATCATTGTGTGACCATCAACAGTAAATTGCTGAAATAATCTTCTGGACCTCAATAAAGTTTGTGCTTCATCTTTGTTGGACTGCAACCTAAAATACAAAAACCCTCTGATAGTTAGTCTGTTTCTCTTTCTTTGATGGGAATCACCCATATATCTATGTTTGACATCACTGCGGTACCTATCTTCACCATAAGGAGAAAATAAAGGATATTGCAATCCAAGATAACTTGTATGAAGCTCATTGATTCTTTGTAAACGTCCACTTTTTTTTTTAAGTATAATGTCTCGATTGATAGGTTGAGTTGCATCACCAACAATAACTGTAGCCACCTCTGAAATTGTGGGCAAATTATAGATTCTTCCATTTTTTTTTCTGTCAGCTATCAATTATAGGTTAAGGTTCTCTGTCTAAAAGTTATCATATGTATCTTTGGCCATCCTAAAATACATAGCAAACACATTGTATTCAGTAAGCATTTCTTTTAACTTGGATACCAACTGTGAATCAAGTATATTTTGCCTTGCATAAGTTTAAAAGATGTCATGCATATAGTAATTCATTTAATGGTATCACAACTAAATAAAAATAAACACAACCATTTAATGCAAATAAAGTCAAAAAACATAATTTACCTTACTGCACCAATTCTGTTTCAAATTTCATTTTCTGTATCATATATATATATATATATATATATATATATATATATATATATATATATATATATATATATATATATATACAGCTGGGAAAATTTTGGAGGTTTCCCTGGCATTGGTAATAGGGTTCCAATCAAATGACATAATTGTCCATGAATTTTATAAATTGCTGGACCTTTTCCTTTGAGCACACTTGTATCTATCTTGGCTCCCGAAGAGCTAAAAGCAAATATCATATTATAAGCCCTGATATTATGTTGGTAATTTCTGTTTTCGCGTGATTCTTGATCACATAGTACTTGTTGCAAAAGCATTGGAGGATTCTTGAGAAAAGGAAGTTGTATCCTTCCCATGCTGCAACAAAGACTATATTTGGCATTAGCTTGATTTCTATTTGTTCTTGTTCTTTCTTGATACCACATAGAAACTTGGCAATATGCACATGTTTCTGAAGGATCTCCTAGATCAACATATCCTACAAAATACATGTTACTTAGTTTGACATTAACATACTGCTGAAGCTAAAACCTTTGCATTGTGAGACTAAAACCTGTGGTAATGTCACGAGCAGATTCACAAACACCATCAGATAGGTCATTTTCATCATCTAGTAAATTGTCAACAGTTTCTGCATTACAACCAACAGTAACACAACTATGATCATTACTTGACGTGTAATTGATTTGATATAATAATTCAAATTATTGTCACTTGCATTTTCAATATTGTCATCTGAAAAGCCTTCATATATCTGTTGAAGTGGATCATTTGTGTGTTCACGTATAAAGGAATGATCATGCATTTCACTATCTGGAAGTGCAGTAGAAGTTGAAGATGCAGCTTCAAAGTCATTATACAAATTATTACAAAGCCTACACATGTTATTGATAGTTTTCCTCTGTCTAGTTTGGATGTGATGGCTATTTGGCTGAGTATTAGTGACATCTGCTAAAGCCATTTGAAAGCTTCTTTGGCTGCCACTTGTTCCAGGTGCATTAACAATTCCTGTGACATTCATAACATAATCTTAGTATTCATAGTATATGTAGTAATACACCTTTTAAAAACAATACAGCTTGACAATATTAGTATAGAGATGCAAAACCTATATTTTCATTGAATATGTGTATCTTTTTTGCACTGTCAGGTTGACTTCTTCTTAAACACATTCCTTGCAATATCAATTTTCATTTTAACCTTGCAAATTTGCAGAAAATATTTTGTTAGATCCCACTTCTTCCATAGTTCATTACCTGAAACTGTTACTTGGTATAGTTAAGAACTGAAGATATCTTAGCAGAATATGACTAAGCAAATTTTTGAATGAGACTTTGTAGATTCATGTTATTTGTTTGAACATATACAGTTTTGTGGATGTTAACGACATTGTTACATCAACCATAATTCACCTACCGCCTATGACATAGTTCTTGCATAAGTTTTTAGCCATGAAAAATCATATACCAAGTCTACCACATTGATAATCTTGTGTTTTTAATCACGGTTTTACATGGTACCATGGTTAGAAGACCAAAAGTGACTTTTGGAACTCTTAGTACACTGTTTGACTACTTTTGTTGGTCACACCATTTTTATGGTAGATGGTAGACTTAGTATACCTATAACCATCTTTTAGCCAACACTTACCACATATTGACTCTACTTTATTATTATTGATAAAATAAGCTAATAACAAGCTATAAAATTCTAAAGCTATCCCATCCAATTGATAATAGGCTAGCAGCACATGTGCAAAGCAAACCTCCATTTGCTTTTGATAATAGGTTCCCATGACAGCTAACACATCTTCAGTGATATTTCTTGGGCACTGACCTGCTTTGCTGTCATTGGTTTAACGCGCATCATGTTTAGATTGAATTGGCTTTCTAATCCTTTGTCATTGGTAAATGATATTACAATAGTTTATTGCTACTAACAATAAACTTGTTGCGTGGTTTAATGCCATTTTTGTTTGTATCTTATAACAACTTTAGTTAAAAATTACTTTTGATAATAGGCTCCCAAGACACCTAACGCCTTTTCCATGATATTTTTGGTTCACTGATCTAGTTTATTGTGATTTTTAAATAATATAATAGTTTACTGCTACTAACACTAAACTTTATACAGAGGCTAAAATGTGATTTTTGTTTCTATTTTAGAAAAGTTTTAGTTAAAAATGGTTATACAGTTGACAATGATCATATTTTGGACATAAGAAATTGCCATGTATTTTGAATTTCCTTCTTATATTGTTTATGAGCATTGACTTACATTAAAGGAGAACAAAAAACAAAATAATATCCTGAAATGCACTGTTCTAAACATCGAGTTTGATCACAACATTATATGTTACAATCATGAACCAATTTGCAATACTTAAGAATATGCTAATTCATCATTCCAAATTTGTGTAGCCTAGGATGCATCATTCCTGCTTCCACCAAAACCTTGACACATGAGGTCTTCCTTTTGCTTTTTAATCCATTCAATTAACACTATAGGTGGAGCAGGATGCGTAATAATGATCTTAGCATTTTCAATTGATGATCTCTGTGCAACTATCTTTGCACCTAACTAGCAATATGAAATTGTTTAATTATCAGTAAAAAAAATAGTTTTCTATCCATTAGACTATTAAAACATTTAATATTTCACATACCTCTTGTGCCACAGTTAAGAACTCCTTAGAATGAAACATCCTTAGCACTTGCTTGCGATGATAGATTTGATGTACCGTATATGCATTAGGATAGTTAACAACATCTCGAAGACATCTACCTTCAGTGCTTTCTCTTTCTATTAAAAATAGAAGATGTTTGCCAATAAGCGACTGATCGAGGCCGTACCCAAATCAAATAAACATTAAAATGAAGTAACTAGGAAGTGATCCTAGGTTGTTTCCCAACGAGCAATGATAAACCAAATGTTCATAACAGATAGTAGGAAATAGTAACAAATTGGGGGGGGGGGTTGTTTGCTTTTGTAAATTAAATAGCGAATAGATGTGAATTAGAAAATATCAGAATTAAAACACGTTGCTTCCCCTTGATTCACAAGCAAGTCTCTTATCCTAGGTTACGGGAGTTTATCCTTATTCAGTTCAACCACTTAATCCAACCCTAAATTAAATTACTAAGCGAAATTTAACATAAGGCATTCATTATGTGATTAAGCAACACATACACCAATTATTCATAAATGATCATTAAGCATGAATGTAAATTAAGCGCAGAGACAATTAATCAGGCACTAAGCATGCATGAATTAATAGCAACAAATTCAGAGTAATTAGTGAAGAGGAAAAACTGAACAGAATTTAACAGTAATAATAGAACCTCAAAGAGAACCGTGCTTGATCCTCAAGAGAAAACAACACTGGGGACTTAGCCTTCCATTAATCAATAGAGAACTAAATTATAGATTGAAGAACGGAATTTTATTGCTAAAAACGAAAAGTCAGAACTGGAATTGCAAAAACGAAAAAAAGGAGAAAGAAAAGAGAGATCTAAAACTAAAAACGAAAATAGGAGAGAGAAAAAGAGAGAAGGCCTAAACTAGAACCTTGATGCTGTTATATAGTTTTTTCAGCCCTAAAGCTTACAAATCTATTTTAAATCCAAGCCCATAAATAAAATAAAATCAAATCTAGATAAGATAAGATCTAGATGAAATAATATCTAGATGAGATCAAATCTAAATAATATCTGGATAAGATAAAATTTTGTAGAATAAAATAGTGTGCCCTCTTCAAGTCCAAGCCCAATTCTGGATTCAAGCCCAATGTTTCATTAATTCCTGAAATTAGATTAAAAATATCAAATTAGTTGAATGAGCCCAAATAATAAAACTGCCTAATTAATTTGACAATTAAGATAAATCAGTACTTAAAATGGTGCAAAAAGGGTTAAGAAATAGGAGAAAATAATGGCACATCAAAACCCTCCATACTTAGCCTTTTGCACTTCTGGGCAAAATGAAATAAAGAACAAAATCCAAGGATATCAAAGAGAGACAAACAAAAACATTTACATATTTCTCAATGAACATCAAGGAATGGGTAACATCTAACATGAAGAGATCCAAAGAGTCAAGACATTCGTGAAAATCATCCAAGCAACCCAATCATGGCAAAATAGTTAATCAGCTTAAGAATGAAAAATGATAAAGCCTCACAGGATATACACTCTATCTCTCAAGTGTCTAGGCTACTGTTTACTCTCGAAGCACCCATAAAAATAAACACCACATAAACTTGGCAAAATTCTAAAATTGACAAACAACTTGACAAACACATGCATATGAGGATCAAAAGGTCTTTTAAGGTTGTAATGGGGCCAAGAACAAGGTAGGGAAAAATATATGGAGTAAGTAGCTAAATCCCAAAGGAATAGAGGAGCAATGGAGAATAAGTGGAAATTAAGCACACATAGTAAACCCAAACCCTCTAATATCAACAAAATCAACCAAGGCTCCCAAATCAAGTCCTCATAACAAGACCTCATTTATTCAACTTCACTTCTTTTCTTCTTTTTTTTTTTTTTGAACAGTACGAATTTGCAGCAATTGAAATTTCTTTTTTTTTTTTTTTCATTTTTTAACAGTACGAATTTGAAGATTAAAGCAAGAACTAGCCAATATATATATACATCAAGCATGGCCAAAATAAAACATTAAGCATGGCCAAAAATCATATCTTCCAATGTAACATACCCCCTCACACTTATTTCCAAAACAATTCCAAAGCTCCAAAATTCCTTAAGGGTAAGGTGATATCATGGTTTTTCACTTAAGGCTTGTAATGAGCTTCAAAACAAAGAAAGGGGAACATAGGCTCAAAGGGGCTATCAAAGGAATTAATTCAAGGTAAGTCCATTTGGCTAGAAGCTTATAAGAACAAAATTGCCTAAATCATTTCCAAATATGCATGTGAATTAGGAAGCATCAACAAGAATCAAGCCAAGGCTATTGTGCAAGCAATCAATGGGGGCAAAACACACCAAAAGATTATGATGATGGATGGCTCAAATTCTCACAAAGGTAAACTTATCACTTTCAAATTGAGCTTTCAAAACTATCATGACATGTAGAGGAAAAACAAGGATTTCAAATCACAAAATGTCAAGAGACTTTTATTTTCAAAACAATTACCCATTTCTTGAACATATCCTATAATTCAAAGAAAAATATGCAAAGTTGTACATGCAAACAGAATTGACCTAAAATATTAAACTAGAAACCCAACAAAACTAACAAAACTAACAAATTTAACACAAACAAAACTAACAAAACTAGCAAAACCAAAACCAAAGAACACTCCCCCCTATACTTAAACAACACATTGTCCTCAATGTAGCACAATTAAAAGATTAAAAGCAATTAAACCAACAAATAGAATCGAACAAATGTAATAAAAGTAAAGAAGGAGATAGGAAAAGAAAAACTCCCTAAGTCATGGTGGAGGAAGAGTAGGGTGGAGTAAGGAAGTCTCTTCCACCACTACGTCCACTAAAGAAGGGTTTGTGAGGAATGGTTTAAGTCGGTGTCCATTGACCTTGAAGCTCTTGTTTGTGGAGTCACTTTTGATCTGAACTGTACCATAAGGAAAAACATTAGTAACAACAAAAGGACCAATCCACTTAGACCTCAACTTACCACTCATGAGTCCACGCTTAGAATTATACAATAACATTTTTTGCCCAACCATGAAGTCTTTCTTAATTATCATGTTATCATGGAACTTCTTGGTCTTTCCTTTGTAGAACTTGGCATTCTCATACGCTTCTAGGCGGATCTCATCTAACTCACTCAGTTGCAACTTTCTTTCCTCACCAGCTTGATCCATAGAGAAGTTCCAGGTCTTCACTGCCCAGTATGCTTTGTGCTCAATCTCCACTAGAAGATGACATGCCTTTCCAAAGACAACCCGATAAGGAGACATTCCTGTGGGTGCTTTGTAGGCAGTCCTATATGCCTAAAGAGCATCATCTAGCCTGGTACTCAAATCTTTTCTGCTTGGCTGCACAATCTTCTCTAAAATCCTCTTGATCTCCCTGTTAGAAATTTCTGCCTGTCCATTGGTTTAGGAGTGGTATGGTGTGGATACCCTGTGTACAACCCCGTACTTTTTAAGCAAGGCGTGCATTGATTTGTTGCAAAAATGGGTTCCTTGATCACTAACGATTGCTTTAAGTACTCCAAACCTGCAAAACAGATTAGATCTGACAAAATCTACAACAACCTTAGCATCATTAGTTCTAGTGGGCTTGGCTTCCACCCATTTTGAAACATAATCAACTGCAAGGAGAATGTAAACATAACCAAAAGATACAGGAAAAGGTCCCATGAAATCTATACGCCATACATCAAACACCTCACAAAATAGCATAGGTTGCTGAGGCATTTGTTGTCGCCATGTAAGTGCACTTCTTGCTCTCTGACACTGCTCATAAGTGCTATAAATCTTCCACGCATCTTTAAAGATGGTGGTCCAATAAAAGCCACAGTTAAGCACTTTGTGAGCTATCCTTTGAACACCCAGATGACCTCCCGGTGCGAAAGAATGACAGAACTGCAGGACTGAGTCAGTCTTATGATTTGGAATGCATCATCTAATGACTTGATCACTGCATAATTTCCACAAGTAGGGGTCATCCCAAATAAAATTCTTAGCATCACTTTTAATTTTATCTTTTTGAGCCTTAGATGCTAAGGGAGAAAAAATAGAAGCAACTAAATAATAGACAATGTTAGCAAACCAGGGAGTAGAAAAAGAATCAGAAATACCATACAATATATATGAATGATCATCCGGGAAATCATCCCGAATGGGTGAATCCTCATCAGACACATGTTCGATCCGACTCAAATGTTCAACAACTAAATTTTGTGCTCCGCTCCTATCACGGATCTCCAAGTCAAACTCTTGGAGCCAGAGCATCCATCGGATCAACCTAGGCTTTGAATCAGCGTTCTTCAACAAGTACTTTAAAGCTGCATGGTCAGTATAAACAATAATGCGAGTACCAAGCAAATAAGAACAAAATTTTTCAAGAGCAAAAACTATGGCTAGTAGCTCTTTCTCAATAGTAGTATAATTCGCTTGGGTAACATCTAAAGTCCTAGAAGCATAATATATCACCCTAGGCAATTTATCAATTTTCTGAGCAAGGACAGCCCCCAATGCATAATTTGATGCATCACACATAAGCTCAAAAGGGACTGTCTAGTCGGGTGCCTGGATGATGGGGGTGGTAGTCAGTGCTCTTTTGAGGCAATCAAAAGCCTCTTTGCATTTATCATTAAAGTCAAACTCCACCTCCTTTTGCAATAAGTTGGATAATGGAAGGGCTACTTTGCTAAAATCTCTTATAAAGCGCCTATAGAATCCTGCATGACCAAGAAAAGATCGCACCTCTTGCACGCAAGAGGGGTAAGGCAATTGTGAAATAACAGAAATTTTTGCAGGATCTACTTCAATGCCCTTATTGGAAATAATGTGGCCTAAAACTATACCTTGCTCAACCATAAAATGACATTTTTCAAAATTTAGAACAAGGTTAGTTTCATTGCATCTATTCAAAACCTTTTCTAGACTATCCAAACAAACATCAAAAGAGGATCCATATACAGTGAAATCATCCATAAACACCTCTATTCAATTTTCTAAAAAATCACTAAAAATACTAATCATGCACCGCTGGAAGGTACCAGGGGCATTGCACAGGCCGAAAGGCATCCTCCTATAGGCAAAAGTGTCGAAGGGGCAGGTGAATGTGGCCTTTTCCTGATCCTCAGAAGCAATAGTGATTTGCATATAACCAAAAAAACCATCAAGGAAACAGTATTGAAATTTACCTGCCAGGCGTTCAAGCATCTGGTCAATGAATGGCAGTGGAAAATGGTTCTTTTTGGTAACCTGGTTCAGCCTCCTATAGTTGATGTAGACTCTACAACTGTTTTGCACCCGAGTAGGAATCAACTCCTCCTTCTCATTTTTGATCACGGTGAGACCAATTTTCTTCGGGACTACCTGGACGAGACTCACCAATTGGCTGTCAAAGATAGGATAAATGATTCCAACTTGCAAAAGCTTGGTTACCTCCTTCTTCACTACATCAAAAATTACCGGGTTGAGTCTTCTCTGTGGCTGTCTTATTGGTTTAGCCCCATCCTCTAAATTTATCCGATGCATACATGTGGATGGGCTAATACCAGGAATGTCCGCTAGGGTCCAGCCTATAGCCTTCTTATGCTTCTTGAGAATTGATAACAGCTTCTCCTCTTGCTCATCAGCAAGGGAGGCAGATATAATTATTGGAAAACTTTTGCTATCATCCAAGTAAGCATATTTTAAATTTGATGGTAGAAGCTTCAATTCTGGTGTGGCCGACTGGATAGTGGTAGAAAGAGATGGTTTCTCTACCTGTACCTCATAAAGAAAGTCAGAAGTATGTGTACTTCCTGAAACATGGTTAGTTCTATCTGACTTTATAAAATCAATCTCAAGAGGTAAAACATCAGGCATGTAATCAATATCAAATTCATATTCACTCTCAGCATCAAATTCAGGCATATGATCAAGTACAAATTCAGATTCAATGCATGAAGAGTGACAGGCATGCAGATTAGAATGAAGATCAGTCATGTATTCATCAACAATATGGTCAATTATTTCAACACGAAATACAGAAAGATCTTCAGATGGGTGTTTCATAGCCTCAAGAATATTAAAATGAACAGTTATATCACCAAACTCCATAGATAGTGTGCCTGCATATACATCTATCTTAGTTCTAGCAGTTTTCATAAAAGGTCAGCCTAGAATGATGAGAACTGATCCTTTAGAAAATCCCTCCTCCATATTGAAAATATAAAAATCAACAGGAAAAATCAGTTCACCAACTCTAACTAGGACATCCTCTATGAAACCAGCAGGATAGGCAACACTTCTATTAGCTAAATGAATTACCACATCAGTTGACTGCAAGGGACCAAGAGATAAAGAATTAAAAATAGACAGAGGCATCACACTAACAGAAGCTCCTAAATCTAGCATGGCATTGTCAAACTTACTGTTCCCTATAATACAAGGTATACTAAATGTACCTGGATCTTTACATTTTTCAGGGATTTGGGGAACAGATTTACCAATCAATGTGGAGACATTTCTGCCCATACTAATTCTTTCACTTCCTTTAAGCTTCCGTTTATTAGTGCACAGTTCCTTCAAGAATTTAGCATATCTTGGAATTTGCTTTATTGCATCCATCAGAGGTATGTTTACCTCTACTTTTCTAAATGTTTCTAAGATCTCCTTCTCTGCCTCTTCCATTTTTTTGTTGGGAATTGCTCTTGGAGGGAATGGAAGAGGGATATGCTGCTTCTCTTTAGATTCACCTGCATAGAAATTGTTAGGTAACTTACTCTTTAAATTTTTGTTATCATCTTGTTCTGGAGCAGAGTGAGGTTGGGTAGGTTCATTTGAGGACGAGGAAGGTGCTACTGGTTGAGGTCCTTGACACTGCTTTCCCGACCTCAATGAAACGACACTCACATTTTTGGGATTTTGGAAAGATTGAGAAGGCAATCTGTCAGAATCCTGGGACTGTTGTTGATTTAACTGTGTAGCCAATTGTCCCATCTGATTAGTTAAGCTCTGAATGGAAGCTCTGGTCTCTTGTTGAAACTGCATGTTTTGCATAGTCATTTGCCTCACATGTTCTTCAAGGGAAGGTTGCGGAGGAGCCTCAACTGTTTGCTATTTCTGGGGCTGTTGCAGTTGTTGTTGCTGGATTGGTGGAGGAACGTATGGTCTGCTTGGGCCAGCAACATTCTGGAAATAAGGCTGTTGTTGTTGCTGCTGTTGTGAAGGACTCAACCATCTAAGGTTGGGATGATTCCTCCACCCGGGGTTGTACCTGTTGCTGGAGAGGTCATAATTGTTCTGTTGTGGCTGATTTTGCTGCTGAAGTTGAGGAGGTCTATTGTAGATGTTTGGAGCATAAGCTTCAGGCTGTTCAATTGCTTCAGATTGTTGCACAGAAGGGCAAAGGTCTGTGTGGTGGTCGGCAAAGGAGCATAAACCACAGAGTCTGGCGACAGGTGCAGATTTTTGATTCATGGCCACTTGGGTTACCAGGTTAACCAAGGCATCTAGTTTACCTTCAAGCTTCTTAGTCTCGGCTGATGAAGATGAATCCGTGGCTACTTCATGCACTCCTCTAATGACAATAGCATCATTTCTGACACTAAATTGCTGGGAGTTTGAAACCATCTTCTCAATTAAATTTCTGGCTTCAGTAGGGGTCATGTCTCCAAGGGCTCCTCCACTGGCAGCAGCTATCATACTTCTCTCCATGTTACTGAGTCCTTCATAAAAATATTGGAGGAGAAGCTGCTTAGAAATCTGGTGGTGAGGGCAACTGGCACATAGCTTCTTAAATCTCTCCCAGTATTCATATAAGCTCTCTCCACTGAGTTGTCTAATGCCTGAAATATCCTTTCTGATGGCCGTGGTCTTGGAAGCAGGGAAAAATTTTTTTTTAAGAATACTCTCTTGAGGTCATCCCAGCTCGTGATGGACCGTGGAGCAAGGTAATAAAGCCAGTCCTTTGCCACTCCCTCTAAAGAATGAGGGAAGGCCTTCAGAAATATGTGATCCTCCTGGACATCTGGGGGTTTCATGGTGGAGCAGACAATATGGAATTCTTTCAGATGTTTGTGCGGGTCTTCACCTGCAAGGCCATGAAACTTTGGAAGCAAATGGATCAGTCCAGTTTTAAGAACATATGTGACATCCTCATCAGGGTATTGGATGTACATGCTTTCGTAGGTGAAATCAGGTGCAGTCATTTCCCTTAGAGTCCTCTCACGGGGTGGAAGTTGTGCCATGTTCTCAGAATGTTCAAAACAATAATGCTCAAAATCATCAATAACAGAATGCTCAAGATGCTCAAAAGGTACTAAATGATGTCTAACTAATCTATGAAATGTCGTATCTATCTCAGGATCAAAGGGTTGTAAGTCAGATGGATTGCCTCTAGTCATACACTATATTCAGCATGCACAACTAGTTGCCTTCTTATGCAAGTAACAGTGTAGGTTTGAACTACAACTACCATTAAATGATATCCAAATGACTTGAAATTTTGTGAGCAACCTTATAAAATGATGAGAAGATAGCAAAAAAAATTTAAAACTAAAATTCAAAGTCTAACTATAGAAGCTAAAAATAGTAAGTTAAGAAAAATAGGAGAATAATACTTGGAAAATAAAAAAACTTTTGACAGAATCGCAATTTTTGGAAGAAGGAGACTTCAGCCCACCATAGGTGGGCTGTCACGGCATGAGAACTTTTTTTCTACCCCAAATACATATATAATAATAACGATTCTAATAACTGGAGCAAAAGTTATGGCCGTTTGAAGTTTTGACAAAAATCAAATTTGCTATTTTTTTGAAACTTTCAAATCTGACCAAACTAAGGGCTCCAGCTATTTTTCCCACAAAATATGGATCAAAAGAAGTGATCACAAAAAAATTCAGCCAAAAATAACAACTATAGCTACCAAAACAAAAAATCTCAATTAATTCAGCAAGTGTGGTCTCTAAAATCTGTCGCTACAGGATTTCTACTACTACCCTGTTTTCCAGTTCAACAAAAGTGGTCCCTAAATCCGTCGCAAAACACTATTCACAGCAAAGCACAAAAACTGAAACAGGGGAAGCGCTGAATAGAAAAACTAAAACAAAACACCACACTAAACAAAATAGCTAGACTCTAAACACACTAACACAATACGAACACAACACTAAAACAACACCAACACAGCACACGAAAGCATAAAACAACTAAACAAAAAACACGAATTACTAGCTATTATGAACCTTTGGACACTGCTCCTCAGCAACGGTGCCAAATTTGATCGAGGTCGTACCCGAATCAAATAAACATTAAAATGCAGTAACTAGGAAGTGATCCTAGGTCGTTTCCCAACGGGCAATGATAAACCAAATGTTCATAACAGATAGTAGGAAATAGTAACAAATTTGGGGGGGGGGGTGTTTGCTTTTGTAAATTAAACAGCGAATAGATGTGAATTAGAAAATATCAGAATTAAAACACGTTGCTTCCCCTTGATTCACAAGCAAGTCTCTTATCCTAGGTTACGAGAGTTTATCCTTATTCAGTTCAACCACTTAATCCAACCCTAAATTAAATTACTAAGAGAAATTTAACATAAGGCACTCATTATGTGATTAAGCAACACATACACCAATTACTCATAAATGATCATTAAGCATGAACGTAAATTAAGCGCAGAGACAATTAATCAGGCACTAAGCATGCATGAATTAATAGCAACAAATTCAGAGTAATTAGTGAAGAGAAAAAACTAAACAGAATTTAACAGTAATAATAGAACCTCAAAGAGAACCGTGCTTGATCCTCAAGAGAAAACAACGCTGGGGACTTAGCCTTCCATTAATCAATAGAGAACGAAATTATAGATTGAAGAACGAAATTTTATTACTAAAAACGAAAAGTCAGAACTGGAATTGCAAAAACGAAAAAAAGGAGAAAGAGAAGAGAGACCTAAAACTAAAAACGAAAATAGGAGAGGGAAAAAGAGAGAAGGCCTAAACTAGAACCTTGGTGGTGTTATATAGTTTTTTCAGCCCCAAAGCTTACAAATCTGTTTTAAATCCAAGCCCATAAATAAAATAAAATCAAATCTAGATAAGATAAGATAAGATAAGATCTAGATGAAATAATATCTAGATGAGATCAAATGAAAATAATATCTAGATAAGATAAAATTTTGTAGAATAAAATAGTGTGCCCTCTTCAAGTCCAAGCCCAATTCTGGATTCAAGCCCAATGTTTCATTAATTCCTGAAATTAGATTAAAAACATCAAATTAGCTGAATGGACCCAAATAATAAAACTACCTAATTAATTTGACAATTAAGATTAATCAGTACTTAAAATGGTGCAAAAAGGGTTAAGAAATAAGAGAAAATAATGGCACATTAGTGACATTACCTGTGCTGGATACACTCTTGTATCAAGATTCTGCATGAATAAATTAGCAAAGCAACTTTAGGCAACATTGGTTATACTATTAAAACCATCACATGTCCATGACAAATCTGTAACTACCTCAGTTGTCAAAATAATATTATGACATTCCTCATTGAGTAACTTTGCTACATCAGAATATGGTAATTTTAATCATGTAGTTCCAAATTCATCATAAACTTGAGCTATTAATGAGTAGCTGGAACTTATTGACATGTCATTGTTCACAGGTTCAACATGGATGCAAAACAAAATGTATCAATTAAATTTGCTTACCAGGGAATAAGTGGAACACTGAGTTCAGTGTGGTAATGTCTGGTGTTATCATATTCTACTAATCGTTGGCCATTTTCTAACTCCCACCAAGGTTTATTATCCATGAATCCAACAATTTTGGCCCAAACTACACACAAATTATCCTTCACATTGAACAACACCATATGTAGATATTAGTGAAGACCATATTACCAACTTCAACAATCCAACTAAGCGGTTGTATATCAAGGAGTAAAAATTCTAACCAATCCAAATAAATGCAAATCTATAATCCTTTTATGGCCATTAATAATTAGGAATTTGAAATACATGTCTTTTGCAATTGGTCCAAGATTAATACATATACTTTCTCAGGTTTGACTCTGTTATAACACATGTAACATTAATTTTCAATGAAAGCATAAAAGACTTGACAAACAAAATACACATTTGGCCAAAATCACAACTACAATAGCTACACAGTAAATCAATGGATACCTTATTCCAGAATTAGGCATGGTTGGTAAGCTTGGGTTCAATAATATGTTGCTGACGTTAGCCACAGTTTCGACATACATTTCACGTGTTTCATTGACATGTATTTAGTTAATCGACACTTACAAATGTATGTTGTATCATCAACCAACAACGACTCCCAAAATTAATATTAATGCCTACCACAAATCAATGCATTACATCTTTGCAATCTACTATGTTGAATTGCCAAAAAAGGATCAGGAATATTACTATCTCTTACTAATTCTATTACAACTTTGACATATTCATCACAAAAAACACACTCAATAGTGTTCCTACACAATAATACATACAATTGACTATCAGACATTGGGTATTATACATAATGTAACTTCAAAAAAAGTGAACCATACTCTCCATCAGTAACATGAGCAAATATCCTTTGAATAGTGGTGCCATTCTTTTTACAAAGTTTTCCACTAACGATATTGCTGAAATCCACCCAGCCATGTCTTCATTACATAAAATATTAAACAAATTAAATCACCAACTTGATCATAACATTATAACTAAATCCTATTACAATAAGACAACTACTATACCTATGCAATATGCAGGAATTTGAAAAGTCTCAGTAAAAGGCTCCTAATGAAACTTGTTTCAGGCAAATTCACATACCATTGATGTAACAACGGAGAATCTTGTTATTTCAAGCTTATATTCATGATTTGCTAAGCGAAATTCAGGATTGTTCCTCAGTACACTAACATTATGCAAAATATAGAACTTTGCTTCTTCCATATTTTAACTCAGTAGATTCCAAATATCTTTTCTTATAGATGTTTCAATTTGATCACCTTTATTCCATATTAAAATGAAACTTGGTGTAAGGCATAAATTTTTTTGTCTTATATTAATTAAGAAATAAATAACCTATACACACAAAAAATTCATACCTGGCTATCAAACAAAATCATTTTGAACCTCACAATTGGATTTCCATTAATGTGGTCAACTATTTTTCATAGCTTATTGACTTGAGCCTTCACAATCTAGTAGGTAATAGAAGGAGTAATAGCCTTCATTGGGATTAACATGTATCCTAAAATTGCCATCACCTTAGCACAAGGGTGTTTCGAAGGGAGCTGTGTTGTGTTCTTTTGAAATCAGCTTGGTGAAATCAAATTGTTGACAATCAGACAAATGCACCTTTGTTGTGTGCTTTCTACATTGCAATTTCTTAATTCACAATGTTTGTAATCCCAAGAGTGTTAACTAGTCATTTCATAAGCACAAAAGTTAACTGTATAGTGCACAAGTCAATATTGCTTTGATGACAACTGTGCTTTAATCCATCACGTATGTCACTGTCAATATGACTGTGTAGTTGAAGTAAGGAAAAATGCTTATCGTGAATATTGGCTAGTTGTTGTCAATTATGACTATCTACCAAGTGATCACATCTTAACTTATCAATTACAAATTGAAATATATTATGTTTGGTTAGATTATATTAATGTTTTTAAAATCACCAAACACTTACCAATTTATTTGTCATGGTCTTGTTAACTATATGGACCAAATAACAAAAAAAGTTTCAGGCTTGATTTACATTTTCAACGTATTAAAAACTCTAGTAAATAATTATATAACATAATAAACTCAAATTACAAAATCACAAAATATAACATACAATAATGTCCACTACATTAAATTAATATTACAACCCACAAAAGTTTTGTCCATGTTTTACACATTTTACCACAACACATGTGTGATAATGTGCTCAAAATAACCATATAACTGATTACATTAGTTCAAATTAACAAAAAAAGGAAGGTCTACAATTTCAACAGTGGTTCATGGTGATCATTCAGTCTTGATATGCTTTTTGCCCAGCCTAGTTGAGGATAGTTGTATGGATGATAAATCTTTGAATGGTATTCCATCCAGTTGACTATGAGACAGTGACAAAATGCACTTAGCCAGAGTGTATTGTCAAGACATAGAATGATGTGTATTGTCGAGGACAACCTTAAATCTGAATGCTAATATTTTTGCCTAGAACACGATCAATATCAATATATAGAGCCATTAATTTTTAATATACCACTACAATACTATCCATGCAAGATGAATACAGAGACGCAATATCAATATTCTTATCTCATCAATCATTTTCTACTTAATCTTAGTTGCAGTCTCCTTTATCAGAGCATAACATTCACGTTCCCATAATGTAAAAATTGCAGACTCATGAGGTTGACCAACTCTGACATCCACACGAAACCTATGACACAAATTGATGAATCAACAATGACGCACATAAATAACAAAATTCATTCGAACCCTAATCCACGCGAAACCTATGACACAAATTGCTGAAAATTGTTATTTGAGCATGTCACAACATGCAACTTACTTTGCAGCACACGGAACCTAATAAGTTATTACCACACCCAACACAAACAAACGACGAACCCACTCCATCAACACTTTTGTTATATTTGGGACACCTATCATAAATCCACCTATTGGCTACCACTAACTTGCATATAGTAGCCACAGTGACACATATACACTCCTACAACAAAAATAAATTCATTATAAAAATGAATTACAATATTTGAAACCCAAGGAATGTATCAAATATTATCTCAAACCTTTTTCAATTGGCTAAGTTCATCAAAGCATTTCACATGTGCATTATGCAGAAAGCAATTTGCAAAAGAATACACTGAATATCCCAAAATTTGACTGCCTATTTGGGTACACGGAACGTTATTAGCCATGTCGGATCAATTATGAAATAAGTAAACATATGTATTGATAAATAAATTTTAACTATTCGTAACTAAATCACAACATAGATGGAAGTGTCATGAATGAAGTGGCCAACCAATCCTTGAATTCCAGAATTTCTTTCATGTCGCTATTCACAAAAATTTGAGAACCATACATTGAATTTTGGATTGCTATAGGATAAGTGCCCATAGAAAACAAAAAAAAGTTTACATTAGTTCAAAATGAAATGTATATTTAGAAAATGCATTTACAATGAAACAATAACCTCTTGCTTCTTTGATTTTAGCCAGTCTCAACAACAACACCACAAGACCATAAACATGCCTATCGAAACAATCCTTAAACTCTAGAGCCAGTGACTCCCATAAAGGACAACTCATGATACTTCCACTGTGTCACATTAAAAATGAATTATTCATAAATTTGAATCAGGTTTATGTTAAAATAAAAATAATGAATACCATCCATCTTTCATTGTAAATACCACGGCCCAATCTCAACAACCTTACCAATAACATCTTTAAAGAAAAACCAACATTAGAGAGAATAACGACACTAACATATAAAGTTGTTCATTTATCAAATATTCAAAAGTTGTACCTATTAAAAAGTTAGTGTAAGCTGAGCCACTTACAATGTCATCAAACATTGTGAAGTTGTACATTGTTTTAGGTATTTCGTGAGGTGTGACTTTAGTTTCCTTCACAAAATTAATTTTAAATCCATGGCGTGTTGCTTTATAGTGACCAATATTCTTTTCTACTTCAAAGTTTTGAATAACATAAGTGTGACCAACATCAAAAATTACATTTTTGAGTTGAACATCAACATTCTTCATTTGAGCTAGAATTTCCTGGACAATCAACATGTCAAGTGATAGTTTTCAAAAGATTTGCTATAAACAACTATGAACAACCAATGCATACAACATAGCCAGTAAAAATTAGTTAACCTGACCTTCTTGTCAACTTAAATTAGCTCAACAATAGACTTAGGCGATCTTGGTATAGTCCACATGTTTATCACTCGAACAACAACCTTCCAAGTTTCCTTTTGGTCATCTATTTCAGCTATGGAGTTCAACCTATGAAATAATGCTACACAAATACACAAATTAAAGTTATTGCAAATAGAACCACTACACGTGCCAGTTATTTTCAATAGAAGCACCACAAATGAAAGGAATGCCTTAAATCCATACAAGCTGGCATTAAACTTTCAACACCAACTGCCAAAATTTGAAAATATCCAAAACATGATTGTGAAAAACTCATTAAAGATCGATTAATCTAAATGAGTTTATATATAAAGTGAAACAAACTTACGAAGCAGGGTGAGGTTGTTAAGGCGACACCTGCAGAAACTTCCTGCAACATAAAATGAAAATGCAAAATAGAGCAAATGTTACTGCAAATAAAATCGCAGTAATATAGTAAAAACACAAACTAATAGAACATGACCCTTACCAATTGACATTAGCTTGTTGAATAAACATAGTTGAACAACCTTTGTACAATGGATAATCAAAATGTAGGATCCTGTTTAGGTTGTCAAACATCCAACTGGAATCAAGAAATGAGGTTGAAAGAAAACTAATAGGAAGCTAAGCACAAAGGTTGAAACGGAAACACAACAACTAATATCCAGTTGGGATTTTTGCTATGAATTGCATAATCAAGATAGCTGGCTTAGGTCACCTTGTAGGTCTGGAAGCTAGTGAGAAGAATGTTGCAAGTTTAGAAATTGAAATTTGAAATAAACTGCGAAATGAAGGAACAAAGCAAATGAGGAAGCTCAGCGCAGGTAGATGCAGCTGAGGCTCGACGATGTGACCTCCTAGGCCTGCAACCTAGTGTTGGCATAGCCTGGGCTATTGATTTCAAAATGAAGAAGCAGAGGAACGAAGTCGATGCATGTGCAAGCGAGAGTTATAAAATAAGCCGAAATGTTCGAGAGCATGACACGTGGAGCTGGTGGACGCTCTTTTATTACTAAAGATAGATTAGAATTTGGGGAATTCTCAGCATTTCAATTATTTGTAAAATTAAGAATTTGAAATTCCACTAAAATAGGTGAAATTTGTGAAATTCTAGTCTTTGTCCCCATTTCTTTATTTTCACCTAAATAAAATCCTAACCCTCCATCATTCATTTGTCATTTGCTTCTCTCCAATGAACCTTTCTCACTAGAGTTTTGATCTCTGGCAATCATCTCCGCATTCTCTTTTGGGGATCCAAATTGTCGACAAATAGTGTTGAACCAAACCACTAATAAAGAGAGTCAAAGATAAACATGTTTATGAAGATAGTTGAAAATTACCTACAAATCACACCGTTGGCTGGAGATCACCATGGAGGAGGTGCCATATGACGGTTCATCATCTTTGATTGTTGAAAGTGAGAAGAGACTCAAATATCTTAACAGTTAGGAGAGATTAAAAGTATTTTAACAGTTTTTCCTTTTTGGTGCACTAAAATTTGTTATTTGGCATTGAAATTTGTAAAAGCATTTTCTAAACTATCAAAAAGTGAGAAGAGACTCAAGTAACACCTAATTGATGTGACCACACATCATAGAGCTCAAAGAAGAGTAAAGTATTTGATTAAAATTTGATAAAAGTAGATTGATAGTAGGTAAGTGTTCTATATATAGCTTATTTTTGGCAAGCTAATATTACTCTTAATACAAACTTTTTTTGGTTACAATGGTCTCAGTGAAACTCAAATCTATGACTTCACATATATTAACGCAACTCTCCATGGGTCGACTCCTATTGGTTCAACTAAATACAAACTTTAATCCAATGCCTCTGTAATACCAGTGGTACGGTGTGGTTTTTTCCTTATTCATCCTGTGGTTGATATGTTTCTTTGGTATTTTTATTTTAGGTGTTCTGAGCTGCGCAGTATAGTATCTTTCTGTATTCTTCTTTCTCGTAGCCATCTCTTAACTCATCGTGTGAAATTTTGGCTACTAAGCATCAATGTTAATCTTTTTGCTTAGGGGAGGGGGTTGGGGGTCACTAAAAGGAAGGGATGTAAATAGATATATCCAATACACAAATTTACAATAAGCACCAACCTATGCCGACGATGTGAAATGTACAATTCTTTTAGAAAATACGTGTGTAAAGTGCACACAGTCATAAGAATTTAAGGAGTCCGAACACGTTGTTTGACTCGGTCCCATAAGAATTTAAGGAGTGTTAGGACCCTACCATGTGCACCTACTGGCTATTTATTACCATGATAAGATGAACAAATCAATCATAATCATTACAGAAGAATTTTACATTTATTAACAAAAAATTATCCATATACAACCCATTCTATCCCCTGCTCACAAGAAAGGGGAAATAGTGACAGTAAAATAATTTATTGATGCCACATCATGCCAAGATTCTGATGCACTAAAACAGGACTTTTAAGGTTATTTATCTTATTTTGATTGATATGATCGGGACTCTGATATTTGGAATTGAAGATTTCTTTTTTGTCAATAAATATTACTTGTTAGTTTTGTTAGAAGGTTAGTGAGAGAGATGCAAACCCACACCTCTCCCTTCCTTTGGGAAGAATTAAAGACTGAAGCAGAAGAATTGGTCTACGTATTCTAAGTCATCCATCCAACAGTTTCATTTTTCTGGCCAATAGTAGTAGTAGTAAAAAGTGTGTGGTTGGGTATAAATAGCCATAAGATGCACCCCTAACACTCAAAGCATCACTTTGGTATATAATATTCAAGGCTAATGACTTCTTTACAGTGATCTCCATCAATCATTAGTTTTTGGCCAAAGAAAAGGAAGAAGCTGGTATTGTATTTCTCATGCCACATCCTCTTCCTTCCTCATCATTTCAAGTTGTTGTCGATATCAAGCTTTTGGTATTGTATTTCTTCCTTCTTTACTATGATTTTTCACTTCATTTCTAACTTTCTTTTTCTTCGCAGTTTACCTTGTGGCACATACATAATTTCCGTGTAGAGACAGAAAGATCCTGTGTGCAGTTGTTCCGATCCAACACCATATCGTATTTCTTTGTCTTGTTTATTTCTTTTGGTATTATTTTTTCTTGGTTATTTTGAAAACTGAAGGGTGTAGAGGAAAAAACCATGTCAGACAATAACACTACTCCTCAAATAAAGTATGATGTTTTTGTTAGCTTCAGGGGCAAGGACATCCGCCAGGACTTTCTTAGCCATTTGGTTGAGGCTTTTGACATGAAGAGAATATATGCCTTTGTAGATAATAAACTTGAGAAAGGGGAAAAGATATGGAAATCACTTGTTGAAGCAATTGAAGGATCATTGATTTCATTGATCATATTTTCACAAGGCTATGCTTCTTCTCATTGGTGTTTAGAAGAACTTGAGAAAATACATGAATGCAAAGAGAAATATGGACAAATTATAATCCCCGTTTTCTACCATTTAGAACCCACACATGTACGATATCAATCATCTGATGCATTCGAAAAAGCATTTGCTAAGCATGGAAAAAAATATGAGAGCAAGGTGCAACAATGGAGAGATATTTTGAAGAAATCTGCTGATTTATCAGGAATCGAGTCATCAAACTTTAAGTAAGCTCTTTTTTCCTTATAAATTTTCAATGTTTTCTAGTTGTTATAGTTATATGCATATTTTAACAACGTGGTTGCTTAAACTAATACATAACATTGCATATGCCAAAATACATGTTTATTAGTTCTTACTTCCGCATATATAATTTCAGCCATTGTCACTATGCTAGAATTCTGATGGGGCCAACCATGCTTTGTCCATTAAATTTAGTGGTTCAGTTACAACCATGTAAATGATAATTGTTTTGAAAGATTTTTAGATACATCTAACAAAGCCCTTATTATTATTCATTCAGTATTTGAACTCTAAAGGAATACCCATTAAGAAGGACAAAAAATATAGCCCCCCTTCTCCCACAAAATAAAAGAGACATTAGTTTTAACAGAATTTCTCTGTGTGTCATCCAGAACTGATGCTGAGTTGGTTAAAAAAATTACCAATGTTGTGCTGATGAGGCTGCATAAAACCCATGTTAACTTGAAAAGACTTGTTGGAATTGGCAAAAAAATTGCAGATGTGGAATTGTTGATACGCAAAGAACCAGAAGACATCCGTCTTATTGGATTATGGGGTATGGGCGGTATTGGCAAGACAATCCTTGCAGAACAAGTATTTATTAAACTACGGTCTGGATATGGAGGTTGTTTATTTTTAGCCAATGAAAGAGAACAATCAAGGAAACATGGGATGCTTTCTTTGAAGGAAAAAGTTTTTTCTGAACTACTAGGAAATGGTGTTAAAATTGACACGCCAAATTCGTTGCCTGATGATATTGTTAGGAGAATTGGTCGAATGAAAGTTCTTATTGTTCTTGATGATGTGAATGATTCAAATCACTTAGAAAAATTACTTGGACCTCTTGGTAATTTTGGATCAGGTAGTAGAATCATTGTAACAACTAGAGATATGCAAGTTCTTAAAGCTAACAAAGCTGATGAGGTATACCCGCTTAGAGAATTCAGTTTAAATCAAGCACTTGAACTTTTCAATTTGAATTTCTTTAACCAATGTGATGATCAAAGGGAGTATGACAACTTATCAAAAAGGGTGGTCAATTATGCCAAAGGCATTCCATTAGTTCTTAATGAGTTGGCTTATCTTCTTCGTGCAAGAAATAAGGAAGAGTGGGGAAGTGAGTTAGACAAGCTTGAAAAAATACCTCTTCCAGAAGTTTATGATAGAATGAAACTGAGCTATGATGATCTAGATCCCAAAGAGCAACAAATTTTTCTAGATCTTGCGTTTTTCTTTGGTAGATCACATACAGAGATAAAGGTGGACTATCTGAAATCTTTATTGAAAAAAGATGGTGAAAGTGGAGATTCAGTGTTTATTGTGTTAGAAAGGATGAAAGATAAAGCTCTCATAACTTCCTCTAAAGATAATTTTATATCTATGCATGATAGTTTACAAGTTATGGCTCAGGAGATTGTTCGTCGAAAGTCTAGCAATACTGGAAGCCACAGTCGGTGGTGGGATCTTGATGACATTCATGGAGAAATGAAAAATGACAAGGTCAAAGCCTAACCACAAATGATATCTTGTGAATAACATTTGATTTGTTTTTTTTTTTTTTTTTTTTTGTGAAAAATGTGGCATTTGATGATATTTATTTATTTTTCTTTTTGATGGCAGGTTACTGAGGCCATTAGAAGTATACAAATTAACTTGCCAAAAATTAAGGAGCAAAAGTTAACGCATCACATATTTGCTAAGATGAGCAGTCTAAAATTTCTGAAAATTTCTGGCGAAGATAATTATGGTAACGATCAACTTATTCTTGCTGAAGAGCTTCAATTTTCGGCAAGTGAACTAAGATTTCTTTGTTGGGATCATTGCCCTCTAAAATCCTTACCAGAAAGTTTTTCTAAGGAAAAACTTGTAATGTTGAAATTGCTACGCAGCAAAATAGAAAAACTTTGGGATGGAGTTCAGGTAAATATATGTCTCTCGCTGTTATAATTTTCTGTTAATTCAAGGAATACAAAATAAACTAATGTAGCTCATGTGCTATCTTCATTTTATTTCAGAATTTGGTGAATTTAAAAGAAATTAACCTCAGTGGCTCTGAGAAGTTAAAGGAGCTGCCAGATTTATCAAAAGCCACAAATCTTGAAGTACTGCTTCTCCGTGGTTGTTCTATGTTGACTAGTGTGCATCCATCTGTTTTCTCTCTGATAAAACTTGAGAAATTGGACCTTTATGGCTGTGGCTCCCTTACCATTCTCTCAAGCCATTCTATATGCAGCCTTAGTTATCTCAACCTTGAACGTTGCGTGAACCTTAGGGAATTCTCAGTGATGTCGATGAATATGAAAGACCTGAGATTAGGATGGACCAAGGTCAAAGAACTTCCCTCATCATTTGAACAGCAAAGCAAGCTTAAATTGCTACATCTAAAAGGAAGTGCCATTGAGAGGTTACCTTCATCCTTCAACAACCTTACACAACTGCTACATCTAGAGGTAAGCAATTGCAGCAATCTTCAAACAATACCAGAGCTTCCGCCGCTCCTTAAAACTCTAAATGCACAATCCTGCACCTCACTTCTGACTCTACCAGAGATTTCCTTGTCCATTAAAACTCTAAGTGCCATAGACTGCAAATCATTGGAGACTGTATTTCTTTCATCGGCTGTCGAACAATTAAAGAAAAATAGGAGACAGGTTCGGTTCTGGAATTGCTTGAACTTGAATAAAGATTCTCTAGTGGCTATTGCGTTGAATGCACAAATCGATGTGATGAAATTTGCAAACCAACACTTATCTCCACCAAGTCAAGATCTTGTTCAAAATTACGATGATTATGATGCCAATCATCGCTCTTATCAAGTGGTTTACGTGTATCCAGGAAGCAATGTTCCAGAGTGGTTGGAGTATAAGACAACAAATGCTTATATAATTATTGATCTCTCTTCTGGTCCACCTTTCCCCTTCCTTGGCTTCATTTTCAGCTTTGTCATTGGTGAGTACCTACACACAGACACCAAGGGCAGACTTGAAGTTAGCATCACTATAAGTGATGATGAGAGTGAAGGCAATCAGGATAGTGTCAGAATGTACATAGATTTTGAAGGTAGGAAAATTGAATCAGATCATGTGTGTGTGGTGTATGACCAAAGATGTTCCAGCTTCCTAAGTAGCAAGGTCAAAAATCAAACAAGGTTAAAAATCAAGGTTACAATGGGGGTGCCAGATTATGCACTGCCACAAGGTTATAATAGAGGTGTGAGATTCGGTGTCAGTCCAATAAGCACCTCGGCTTATGAGAGTTTCATTCAACAAATGAAATTGCGTAATTCAATATCTCAGTTTCATTAAACAAATGGAATTGAGTTGTGCTTCATATCGTCATTCCCAGGTATTTCCTTCCTGTGGTTTATGTCAAAAATCCTTGATTTAGGAGTATTGTTTCATGTTATAATAATTTAATTGGTTAAGACATTCAAGTTATTGACATGAGTTCTTATGGACCTGTTTTTTTCTTAAAACAAACAACTAAATGTAAAGACAAGTGCAAGCATGCTCAAAACTACCAAGGAAGATACTGGTATGCATGTATTGTTATTAGTAAGTAATATGACCTTAGTCCAAGAAATGATTGTCGTAATTTTAAGGAAAAAGTAATGCACATTACTATTGTCAATCTGCATTGTAAATTTACAGGGTTAGATATATATTTTGAAACTGAAAGTTTTGATCTTATGCTGCTATTATCTAGATTTTTGAATATTGATCCTTCAGCACCACCTTCTTTACCACTTACTAAAACACATAGAATTGCTCAAGCTGTGGAAATTTCCCTTGGCTCTGGATTTTTTAATATTGATCCTGCAGCACAACCTTCTATATCACTTACTGAAACACATAAAATTGCTTAAGCTGTGGCAATATCCCTTGGCTCTGGATTTCTTTTGAATATTGATCCATACATTACCCCGTATAGTTAATGTGTTTCCATGTCATAACTTCTCATTCTCATATACGTCATAAAAATATCTAGGAAAGACAAGTGCTCCCCTACCTTTATTTCCTCAATCCCACATGACAGAAGAGGAAAAAATAATTATTGTTTTCAGAAACTAGTGTCAAGATATTGCCTAGAGGTTTTTTACTTATATGTCTTTCTATGTTGTGCATTAAGAAAAATTTATCGCAAAAATATGATGATAGGAGAAGATTATATATGTACAATAATTAGACAGGTAACTTTCCGCATTAGTTGTCTATTTTTGTTTTCTCTCTGACTTATCCCGGTATTATATATTCCAAACAGAAACACACTTCAGATGAAAACATTCACTAATCTGATGGAGATTTGTCCAGTCTTGCTAGTAGAGGAGAGAATCTATTGTATAATATAACTTTTTGTACATAAATTAAATTTCATTTCCAAAGATGTTGATTTATATGTTCATCTTATCATTATTATTTTTGAGATTGGCAGTAAAAGTAGATCATATGATATGATCTGGTAGAAAGATTTAGCAGAAGACTGATCTGAGGCATCCAAACTCATACTACCCATCAGTTCTCAATTTCTTCAAAGGGCATGATGCATACAAGCTCTAACACATGAAGGTTGTGCTGCACCATCCAGAGCCATTCCAGAGGATCAATCAGGTTAACAGTAAATTTAGAATATGGCTTTACTTGCTGAAGAGACCATTGGCAAATTCTTGCAGCTACTAGTGCAGAGAAGGATAATGGGCAATAATCTGTAGTTGTAGGGCGAGCCCTGGTACAGTAGTTAAGTTGCGCCTTGGTGACCGATTGGTCATGGGTTCAAATCTGGAAACAACTTCTTTGTATATGCAAAAGTAAAGTTGCGTACAATGATCCACCCCCATACCTTTGCATGGCGAGGAACCTTCTGGCACCAAGGTACAATAGTTTTAACGCTCAGTCTGCAGCCACAAATTCAAATTTTTTCACCTAAAAGTTTTTGAAAGTATGTGTATGAGAATTGTGCTAGTCTTTGTATATTGTCTTAGTAGAATAGATGCTCATGGAGTTCAGTCCCTTGAGTTATCTGTTAAATGCATGTTATGTACCTTCCTCCTTTATGATGGGTGATGATGTTATTTAAAAAAAAATCCCAAATTTGCGGATGAATCTGAAATCTTAATTTTGAAATATCAAGAATGGAGACAGAAACATCTGTAGCAATTTGATGCACCTTACAATTATGAGGTTCTAACTTATAAGCAAGGTTTATTAAATAATAAAGGTCACAAAAATAATCCTGATTAACTCCACACCAACATGAAACCACCACAATATTATCATTGTCTTCAATTATGTGTGGCCCAAATATCATGAGACAATCATGCTCAAATTCCATTGGATGACACCCCAATTAGCAGCTAAAACCGTAACTTGAACAAGTTTAATTCTAAGGATCAAGATGCTTAAGCCAAGCTACAGGTACTCGCACTAAGAAACTGCTGCCAATCTTTATACTGTAAATAATGCAAGACTAAACAAAACGTATCACATGCTAACCTGTGGAATACAATCAACTCAGGCCACTTGACATCCCTATAACTTATGTTAGGGAGTCTTACATTAATTTTCTCTTCTGCTACCCATATAATGGAAGAAAATAGTTATGGATTCCATGAAATAAGTTAACTTAAGTTTGTCATTTGATTCACAGATCTTCTTACACTCAATTACTTATTCTAGTGATCATGAATTTTTTTTGTTCAACTTTTTATTTGGTGATTCTAAAATTTTGTTATCATACATAGCAGGATTGCCTTATCATTGATTTTCATCAATTCCTTTTTCTTTTGTATATCTTTTCCATTTATTCTTTAGAAGCCATTGCAGTTGGAATCCATCCATAATATGCATATTGTAGAGTGGCAACCAGAGCTGGAGCTTGACTTCAATGATGGCTATCATGTCTTCATGAAGAAAACTGTATACTTGTAGTTATAATTAGTGGTAATTCTAGGATACTTTGCGAGAAAAAACTAAAACTATCATGCATGGCATGAATGGCTATTGACCATGGAGAATTATTAACACATTGTAGCATTTGAGTACTTTTAGATCAATGTTGAAAAAATTAATTTTGAATAAAATATTTTGAGTAATGTGATTTATGTTTGAATTAATGATTTTATTAAATAAACAAATTATTTGTAAAAGTGAGTATAAAATTCTTGATCTAAGATAAAAGTTACTTAAAATTGTTTTAACTTTCAATAAATTTTAGAGTCATAATCAATTTCTCAACATGGGATCAAACATGTGAATTTATCTAAAACCATGTTAACTGACACTACTAAAAACACAAGTAACTACGATAGTGAATCGACGACGTCATCGTTACGAAATCAATGATATTTTTGTAAATATCAGTAAAATTATAATAATAGCTTTTAAAAAACGAAGTCAAAGCCTGAAATCGAGGACAGTTCTTTGGAGAACCATTGTTGAACTCGCTAATTCAAAGACGGTTTTCAAAAACCGTCTTTGAAGGTGAATTGTTTTGGCTTTTATACTCGTGTCCTATTTTAGCATCTCACTCCGTCTCATTAGCTCGCACCCTCTTAGAGTTTCTTTGCGCCCTTTCTCACTCGCGCCGCTATCGAAGGTGTCTATTGCTACCGTGGAAGGTGCCCAGTGCCGCCGTTGAAGCTTCCTTTCGGAGAAGAAGGTTATTGGCTACATATCGGTGATGATTCTTCGTGTTTTTCTGCAGCCTCCGAAGAAGAAGGTTCCTTGCACCATCCAGAACACGAGGGAACTCAACGAGACCGTTTGCAAGCCCGATGATGATGAGGTTTTGAACTTTTATTATTAGGGTTTTATTTTGATTTGTGTCTTGTGATTGCAAATTTTTTGCCTTGTGTATTATTGTCCTTAGTTTTAACGTGGTGAGGTTGCAAGGTTTGCAATAACACCCTTGTATTCGTTTAATTTGGAACTCAGGTCCAGGTTCACGAATTGGACTTCTCCAACACGAGATCTGCTCATTGTGTGCAAAATTTGTAAAATACTAATTTGTAAGAGTCATAATGTGAAGGTGTGATAAAATTTGATTCTCTTTTTTGAGGACTATAGATTAAAAGTGGATTTTGTGTGTTATAAAATCAGACACACATGCCTTTTTATGGTATTGATGATGAGGGTGATTTTTGCTTGCAAGGATAGGAAAGTTTCAAAAGCGACTAACAGTAAACAACATGGTATGAAATGAAGAGTTTTTTTTGTGAATGGTGGTGCAAATGCAATGGCATACATAGTGGGGAAATATTAATGGTGATTCTTATATTATGTGTTGACAAGTTTGCAGGGAGAGTCCGGTCCCACTGTGCCTTTGCCAGACAAAAAACTCTTGTTGTTTGTACTTGACAGACTTCAAAAGTGTGTCTCTTGTAGTAGTCTTATTTGTTTCTTTCCTCTTCCTTTTTATTTTTCCTTTTTCTTAAGTTGAGTATTTGATGTTCTATATTGCTTGTAAGAGATAAGGGGAGCAACATGAAGACTAAAGCTTAAAGCTTGGAGAAGAGCTTGAAGATGTTTTGCTTTTTACATGTCCAACTCCTTTGAGTGACATTTGTATTGGTTGTTATATTGAATGTTGCATCTTAGTCCATATCATATCATTTGTGTGACACCCTCTACCCCATACATATATGTACTGATAATAAAAGGAATAAGAATTTAGAATTAATTAAAAGTTTTTAAAACACACTTAAATCAAATCATTTCAAAATGGCAAAAGGCTCTCATTCACATTTCTAACATCATAAAATGACTTGTCCAATAAATACTAAAATTATCTCGGCTTAAAACAAGGCCATTCAAGACTTCATGTAATTAATATATAAACTTATGCCCCAATGTCACATCCTATCAGAGCATTGTGTCCCAACATCCTTCAGCACAAGGTTCCTTAAAGCAATTCACCTAGTCATCTGCTCCCCCGAACACAAAGTTCAAGATCATCACAGGATCGAAATACAAACAACACACGAGGAGTGAGTTATCACATTTCTAACTAATAGAGAAACAAGAAAACTAGATATACATATCATATAAATCATATACGACTTACTTAAACATAACTCACGTAATTCCACCACTTTGTCATTTAAAATTCACTTTTCAATCATCAATCATATTACACATGAATCAGACACTTCGATCAAGACAAAATAACACTCATCAATTTCATAATAAACAATTAGAAAGCGTTATGCAACAGTTATGTTAAGACTCAAGCCTATATGCAATGTGGTACCATGTCAGTGAAAAACCACCCTGGGCGCTTAGGAGTACATAACAAGACACACCACAAAATGGGGTGTGTCAGGTCACTCTCACTAAGTAAAATCATAGGGAGACCAGTCAGGGTCACGTTGTTTTGCAAGAATGCTCCAACCACGTGGGATTGGCACAGGCTTAAAGGAGCATTCAAACCGGGTGAATTTACCCCCAAGGCCTACACTCCGAAGAGTCCGTCAAGGCCTCTCCCTCCTGATTCAAGTCCAACCCCTAAAACAATTTTTGCATGCAGACACTACTCATGAATTATACAATACTCATGACCTCACATTTGTGTTTTAAACACGTTCAACATATTGCGCTATAATTTAACACTGGTTCCTAAATAGGAAACCTACATTTTTCCTTTAACACTACGCATCAACATTTTTCTCAAGATAAACACTGGTCAGGTTATTGTACAATTCACAACTCACAACACAAGTAATGTCACATCAAGTGTTAACCACACACTTATTCACAACTAAAGCTCATGTTCACATGCGCCACTGATAATGTATTTGCTTTGAAAAACTACAATCAATAATAACATTTATCAAGGTTTACAAAGAAATTAAATCTTGATATAACATGTATTTTGTAAAAGTCCCACATAGGATCAGGTGAAGGGTAAATTGGTTGGTATGCATTCCTATTAGATGATCACCTTTTTAAAAGTCCATTTCTGTGAACTATAAGTGCAGCTATTAGGTAAACTGGAAGATAAACAGATAGTGCTCTTTGGTAAGCTTGAACAAGAAACGAAAGAATGTGTCCTCTGCATGATTTATTCCCATGTACAATCTGCAAAATGCTAGGTAAGATAACCAAGTTTACTTTATTTATTTCTTATAGGTTAATTACAACATAGCGAAAAAAGGAAAACAATCACATAAATCCTTATTTCATACTGAGCATGGGACTTTCATATTTCAGTTTAATTTCACATCGATACCCATGGTCTTGTAGTATTTCTCAATTGCACCCAAATTAGTGAAAGGCTTGCCACTGGCTATATCTTTTACACCTTGTAAGATAACTGGATCCTTTCCACCATGTTTATTGAGAAAGGATTTATATGAAGTTGGCAAACTGTCTTGCTTTAATATATAAGCAGACTTGAAACCAAAAATATTCTCCATTATCATTCATCATTCTTTGAAAGAAAAAAAAAAAGAAAGAAAAGGCAATCATTATTAAAAGGAAAAAGGAAGGAGAGGGCAAGAGGGACATAAAGTGTCGCAGTTCCAGAAACATAGCCGAAAAAAGAAACTATCAAGGGTGAACCTATGTGGACAATACTATTATGGCTGTACAAAGTTTTCTTCCTATATCAAAATAAATGCAACATTTTCCATGAGGTAAATCTAAAGGGTTATCAAGAAAAAAATAGAGGTGGCAACAGGATTATTAGTATGAGTTATTTTCTCTTCCTTTTCATATAACCTTCTTATTTATCCAATAGCATTTTATTGACCGTACTGCTATAGGACCACATTGTATTATGTTGTCTGTAACAAATTGTTAGGGTGAGCTTCTATACTTAGCTAATTCTACTATTACTGCTATAAGAATATACTGATAAACTTTTTCCTTGCTTTATTTTATTCATTCATGGTATTTATAAAGGCTTATACACTTGATAAATGGGGGGGGGGGGGGGGGGGGACAAGAATATAACAGAATGGAAATATCACTAACAAAAACAGCACAAGTTGGTTTTGCAGAGCAAGATTAATGAAACTAAGGATGTTATGAAGCGAAAAGCTAGTGAGATTGATAAAAGCAAGATTGAAAAGAGCAGAGGTGATAAAGGAGGATTTGGTCCATTACAGTTAATGGGCTCTGGAAGAATTGAAAATAGCTTTAGTGATTTGAGCATATCTAGCAGCGGAACTGGTTTTGAAAGTGGCTCTGGTTTTGGATTGACTTCTGATGTCGATTCCTTTGCAACCAAGCCTAAAGGTCATCCAACTTCATCAGCCACTGCTCCACCTAAAGGTCTTGGAATGAAGCTAGGTAAGTCTCAAAGGAAGAACCAGTTTTTAGAATCATTGAAAGCAAAAGGTGAGGTCATTCTTGAAGATGTTCAGCCAAAACACTCCCAGTCTTGGGTTGCCGCCCCACAACTTACTGATCCTATCACATTGACTGTTGAGGAGAAACTAAATGTGAAATTATCCTATTAGCTATAACAAACTCCCGACAAGATAATAGCAAGGCAAAGCTGGTCTGATTCTGTTACTGATATCAGGCGTAATCTTGAAGATAAGTGGGTGGCTTCTGCACTTTTCTGGGCCTATGGTTGCTATCTGCACCCCTTTGTGTGGTATTGTTATCATTACCCACCGCTGGAAAACCAACCTTATCCTCAAGGTTGGGCAATAAAAACAAGCAGATACAGGGGGTGGGTGTAGAAAAAAATAGGTACGTGAGTGAAATTGCTGGTTTGGGCCCTGCCAATTATAACCTCGAGGGTTTGCAACACATGAAGGTCGAGAGGGTGGGGTTGTGGCTTGCGCTGCAGAGTAAAGAAACAAACCTAGTAGTCACACCAGCAGCTAAATTTATGCTACACAGAGCAAAGAGGTATGTCAACCCATGAATCCTACCACCGGGATCAAAAATGAAAATGTTCCTCTCAGCATAACTAATGGCCTTCTTGCCGAGCCCATAAAAAATGGTAGCCGTGGTAGACACGTGGATAGTTTGCATCATGTTGAGCCCAGAAATGACACTAACATCCTTGGTGGTTTGACGTTGTGGGTCATTGAGGTAAACAGGCACAGGGACAACCACATTCCTTATGGTGGTTTCTGGATATACCTCTGCAATCTCCGTCATCTTCATAAGAATAGTTGAGTGCTTAGCGGCTTGGTCCTTCACCGCAATGTTGATTAGCTATTTTGTGTCGAGGAAAGGCACGTCGGGTGGGGTAGTTCAGTGACCCTGATTGTTGGCCATGTTTCAACATAATCGTGTTGCTAGATGCCGACGCTAGGGTACGTCGTTTGCACAATGACACTACTAGGAGGATCATCTTCTTTACTGGGCATTGGCGTGTGGGGCTTGCTGTTGGCGAGTAGGTGGACAATGGAGGAAGTGCCTGTGTTTTGGTGTTCCAGCGTCACTGTAAAATCCATGGAAGGCGAAGTCGGCATGGTCCGCACAGTTTGCAGAGTCGTGGTACCGCACAAGGCTAGCAAGCGGATCCGGGTACTCTCAAAATCAATCCCAAAGGATTGAGTTGGATGTACATAAAGAGAATGTGGGTGCTGAGATAGAAGGGATGGCTCCTGCAAGGGTGGTTGTGGATGGATGGCTGTGTGAAGAGGTTGCAACCAAAAGAAGTGGTCTAGCGGGTGGTATGGTATGGCATGGCCGGAGTAGAGGTAGAGGCAGCCATGGGAGGCAACCATGCGCGGCAGGTCGGACCAATTGTTAGGGTGAGCTTCTATACTTAGCTAATTCTACTACTACTGCTATAAGAATATACTGATAAACTTTTTCCTTGCTTTATTTCATTCATTCATGGTATTTATAAGGGCATATACACTTGATAAAGGGGGGGACAAGAATATAACAGAATGGAAATATCACTAACAGAATTTGTGAAATTATCCTATTAGCTATAACAAACTCCCGACATGACAATAGCACGACAAAGCTGGTCTAATTCTGTTGCTGATATCAGATGTAGTCTTGAAGGTAAATGGGTGGCTTCTACACTCTTCTAGGCCTACGACTGCTATCTGCACCCCTCTGTGTGGTATTGCTATCACAAACATTGAGCAAATATATATATATACAATTAAAAAAATTACTCAGACTTTTCCAGTAGTGTACATATAAGCATTTTCATATAACAATGCCTCAGTTGGTAGCTATTTATATCAAGTACATGCATGCTTTATCCATGAACTGAACAAAACAACTAGGATGCACAATTCCATATCATCCAACAACTTTAAATTGTGTGAGGCGATCAAATCAGACAAAAACTATGTTTGTAAAATCACAAGACCTGGCCATAAAATTTAAAAGACAAAATAACTTATTCGAAAGAGATGCTAAGCTAAAAAAAATAGGGACAGTCCAAGATTCATGTAAAAAAAGTAATAATATAACAATTTCCTCATTAAAAATTAACTAACCAAAGGAGAGAGAGAGAGAGAGAGAGAGAGAGAGAGAGAAAGGGTATGTAACATGATCACATACAATATTTGTGAGAAGGATAGACACATGAGGAAAATGTCACCATGCTTCCACATGAGAGGCTTGCAGATTTTCCCAAATCATTTGCTCTTAATCCCACAACGGGATGCCAAAATAGTTGCACGCATGAGAATGTAAATGGCCAAACTCGTGTGCTGATCCTCTAACCCTATTAGTAGCATCGACGACCCTGCAACCGCCCCTGCTACCAGAGCCCTCCACTTCGTTGTCTTGAACAACCACAACATAAAAATCTCAATCACCACCACCATTTCCACCCCACAAAACCAAACAACAACAACAACCATAGTTATCAAACTCTCTAGTTAACTCGCTAACTCTTACGAGTTTACAAGTCCACTTGTCCTCTGCGAGTTGACTCTTGAGTAAACTCTTTTTTTAGTAGACTCTGGATAAACTCTATAAACTCTAAACTCGGTAGACTCTCGAGTTTACCATCGAGTCAATGAGTTAGCAAACCAAAATGTAAGCCATTTTTTATTTTTTTCTGTGTGTTAAACATTCAACATACCTTCATTTAGCATGTTATTCTCAAATACAAAATTCTCACCTTTAATAATATGAAACCCTTATTGTCTAATAACATCAAAATCTCGATGAGAATGATCTACCACTATTATAACCTTTACAAGTTATTGTCTAGTAGTGATGTATTATTACTAGACTTGGTTATTTAAATATTCTGAACTTTATGATTTACTATTTTGCTTTATTATATTGTTGAAATGTTTAATTAGTATGTTATTTATAGATATTTTGTTATTATTTTTATATGAAGTAGACTCTTATGAGTCTACGAGTTGAGTCTATGAGTCGAGTCTATGGAACTCTCACTAGTCTCCGTAAACTCTCGAATTTGATAACCTTGACAACAACAACTCTAAATCCCAAGACACCAAGACCCTGCTTGGATGAACTTATCAATAACTAATAAGTACTTATAAAAGAAGGAAAAACAAATTAAACTTTTTTCCATTAACTAAAATCAATTTATCGACTTCAACTTTATAAAAATTCTCTCATCTAACTTTTCTAAAAGCAAATGTACATAACTTAATTTCAACATACAGAAAATTCAATTTGTTATACTTTTCATTTTCTTCTATTGCAAGTAACTGCTTATTAAAAATTTATCCAAACGGAGCTTAATTAAATCATGGGACTCAAAATCACAATTAGCAGCCACTACATGCAGGATTCAAAACTTTGAGTTTTGAATTAGTTCTAACTTCTACAAGACCTATTATAGTCACAGAGTGCAACGCGCATTTTAGCAGGAGAGAAAGAGAACATGCCTGTGGTGATCAACGATAGAACCGATAACTTCGTCGGTGGAAACGAACGTTCCAACGAAGGTTTCAAGAAACAAACCATATCTTAGTGTTTCCTTCAGAGCCGCCAGAATTGCTTCGTCGTTAGAAACAACAATTTCCTTCCTAAATGAACGAATGACATCAGTTATCGTAAACGTGATAAAACACTTGAAAGATGAAACAAAGACATTATTTATTTATTTATTTTTCTTACCTTGGCGGCTTTTTACATGTAATCGTGCCAAGATCGCGAAGAGAGTGAGGCCACCCTTGAGGCCAGCTCCGATCGAGAAATCTTTCGCCGAGGCGACAAGGATTCTCTGGAGCTTCTCCCACTCCTTCGACGGAATTGCGTCCACGATGCAGCGCATCGCAGATGACGAGACTATCGAAGGAGCGGACATTTTGGTGTGGCCATTGCTTAAGCCGTTGATTTCCTCCAGGGGAAAGTGGTGGTTTTCACCATGGTCGGCGGAGGATGGCGACATGGCGACAGAGGGATAATGGAGGAGTATGGGTTGGGAGGAAGTTACTTCAAAGAGTGAAGACAAGAGAAGAGAAGAGAAGGAAATAAAGACAAGAGAGTAATAGAATTAACTAATTGGCGTTTCTCTTTGAGGGTAGCATAATATGTGACACGTGTATGGTTTCGGGAACTGCCATTTTGCACACTCCTTAACAAATGACATGTCAAAGGTTATTTTATTCAAGAGATTTACATTTCATAGATTTGCTGATTTAGTGCATGTTTGGTTGGAGTTGAAATTATTATGAAAGTATTTTTGTCTCAAAAATTATTTTTTATTTGATTTCTAAACATGTTTTTAGAGTGTAGTATTTTAGAAGGAACAAATTAGTAGATTATAATTTCCAGGTACGTAGTTGATTTCTCTTAGTTTTTTCAAAAAGAAATAAATTAATAAATTATAATTATGATTATTTTAGGATATATTTAAAGTGTAGATTGTTAAGATAACTTTTAAAAAATGAAGATACGTTAATAAAAGTTCTTAGAATCTTGTTAGGTATTAATGCTTTTATAATTTGTTGATGTACACACTACTAGAAAATAGGCCTTTTACATCGGTTCTGAGAGTCTTTCTACATTGGTTTTGACGCGTGGTTGTAGATAGGAGTCATTGAAAATGTTAGGCCCTATAACATCGGTTGAAAGACCGTCTTAAAAGGACATGGTTACGAAGACGGGCATGGTGTCAGACCCGTTTTAGAATCATGAGATTTCTACATCGGTTCTGAGATGCAACCGATGTAGAATGTGAGGTTTCTACATCAGTTCTGAGGTGCAACCGATGTAGAATGTGAGGTTTCTACATCGTTTGTGAGGTCCAACCGATGTAGAATTGTGAAGTTTCTACATCATTTGTGAGGTTCAACCGATGTAAAATGTAGAGTTTCTACATCGTTTGTGAGGTTCAACCGATGTAAAATGTAGAGTTTCTACATCGTTTGTGAGGTTCAACCGATGTAAAATGTAGAGTTTCTACATCGTTTTTGATCTACAACCGATGTAGATGTAGAATGCTGATTTTTTTTTTTTTGCCAACTTTAGCTAGTAACATAGTCATTTTAGCATACATCTTCAAGCTCACACTAATTAATAAAATTCAACCATGCAAAACATCTATTTATCTCGGTAAAACAAGTAGACTTTCATTTTAATATTTACTAAAAAATCATAAACAAAACTAACCATAAATAGAAGGTCCGAAAAGGTCGGGGCAACACATGATCAACCATAAAATGTTACGATTAAAAGTGATAACAAGTAAGAATAAAAATAATTCAGTCAATGGAACAAGGAGAAGTATATATTTGAGTCGGGACAACGTTATATGTACACATCTTTTATTCTGCGAGATGATGCTGATGTTCGACAAATGTTCAACATTTTTTACAACAACCCATCACTGTCATTTGTGGAGTTATTTGCCATAATCTGTGACAATAATAACCCACCAAGCAACCAACATGGCTTAACCTCCAATCTTGAGGACTTATTAGATGAATACGAGACTTATTGGTAGTGATATTGACTCCTCTTCCGGGCCCGAAGGAAGTAACATCAATAGAACACCGGATGGTATACTCAACCTGCTTCAATCCACTATCACTCCTACTCATGATGCAATTATGTATTACAACGGGAAGTAGAACATACCACGCCAAGGTGGGTTTTTGGGTTACTCCTTCATTGAAACAAATCCAATAAGATTTGACATTCCTTTGGGATGTAGCATGGCCAAACTCAAGGATTTAATCAAGCAAGTTGCACCTATGGGAGTCCCCCCTTATGGAATTCATGAGTCACGAATGGTCAGACGATTGTTCATTCGACAACCAGGTCATGCTAAGTATTGAGAAAATTTAATCGAATATGAAATAACAGAATTGAAAAATAATGAAGACGTGTTAAAGGTGTTAGTACAATCCAACTATTGGAAACGATTCTACCCAATATAAATTTTAGCTATTTTTAACAAATGAGTAACCGAAATAGAAGAAGGCATGTCTCCTGCACAACATATTTCATATTATCATTAGTTTTGTCAAATTTGCATTGCAATTGTATTTTTTGATATGTTTCGTTATTCTCGACTGTCATCTCAGTTATCACACTTTGAAAGTTTATGTCTACTATATAAAAAAGATGTATCAATTATTTTTCACTGTGTTTTTTAATTTGTTTTAATACTACTAACAAATTTTCTCATTTTTTAATTAACGAACATAACAAAACAAAAACATCAATGACACATAAATTTAACTAAAAAAATACATACATCGTAACTAAAAAAATATACTATAATTTTCTCCAATTTTTATATTTTTCTTTATATGTATATATCTCTTAAAAAATTATAAAAAATTAAAAAAAAATATTTTAATAAAAAAGTATTTTTAAAATCAATTAAAAATATATTTATATAATATAATATTTATATCATTTTAATAATTTAAATTATAATAATAAACAAAAAAAATCAATGTATGGAAGTCGGGGTGGCCAAACCCGACTTCCTAAAGCTGCATCAAAGAGGTGTATAAGGAATTTTTTCAAAAACTAGTGTATTTTAAGAAAATATAGAAGTGAGAATGTGTATACATGAAAAAAGGAATCCTTGTTCTTGCACATGTTTTCTCTCTAAAATCCTTAAACTACACCTCTTTTAAATCTAATTCCCAAAAAACACCAGGTTGTTAAGGCTCTAAGAAGTCAGGAGCTGCTAACCCAACTTCTCAATGATAATTTTCTTTTTAAATTATAGTATCTTTAAAAATAAGTTTTAAATTTTTTAGTTAATATTTTAATTATTTTAAAATATTATTTTTTTAAATATTATTTTTGCAGTCATAAAAAAATTAAATATTTTCATAGTATTATTTTATTAAATATAAATTTTTTAAAATAATATTTAATTTTAAAGAAAATGATGTTGTTCTTAAATATAATTTTTTTTTCTTATATTATTTAATTTTTAAATGTTGATAATAATATGTTTGGATTGATAATAATTAATTTATTCAAGACTTTTGATCTTTTGATTTTTTTTTTAAATATTTATTATAAAGAACACAATGAATATACAGTTATCACATGTTAGTTATATTCTATGAAGAAATTAAAATTCTCAACTAACGAAAAGTACTATCAATAGCAATTGAAAATAGTAAAATGAAATTGAAACATAATAAAAGGAACATAATAAAACTAAAATAACGGAATGTGCAAACAATAATAATTCAACATGAAAATGACAAAACTAATCATAGTTTGGAAGGTGTTATGCAAAAAAAAAAAAAAATGTCTTCTTCCAATAGTTGGATTATTGGATTGTTAAAAATAGCTAAAATTTTCATTGGACAAAGACATTTCCAGTAGTTGGATTCTATTAACACCTTTAACACATTTTCATTGGTTTTCAACTATATTATTTGATACTTGATTAATTTTTCTAAATATTTTGTATGGCTTGGTTGTCGAAAGAACAATTGTTTGACCAGTTGTGAATCATGAATTCTATAAGGGAGAACCCCTATAGGCATAACTTGGGTTGTCATGTTTTGGTCTCATTAACTTATTACATGTTGATGGTTATAGTGCACACACACACACACACAATGCATTTTTAGTTTAATTATTTATTAACTCTTTTTAATTGAAAATAATATAGTTCAATTTAATATATACATGTTTTGTGCCATGTAAATATTAATATTGTGTGATGTTTATATGATTTATGAGGTGTGATAACATGTTGCATTGGGATTATAACATTGTGATTGAGATTGGGTGTATGTGATAAATTGAGTGTGTGTTGAATTGTAAGATACATGTGTATTGAGATTTTGTACGCATTGAGTTGTGAGCTATGAACTGTATAATCACACAATTGTAAGACCTTTTAAGGGTGACGAGTTAATGTGCGACGAGTATTGTGATGAGATTCATTATGAAAATCTGACAAGTTGAATCACTTTGAGGCACGACGAGTTAAAAAGATTTTGAAAATAATTGAGTAGTTGTGTGTATTGCATAATTCAAACTCTAGTGGCATATATATGATGTTAAATGTCTGTTTTAATGAGATGATTAATCATATGAACATAACATATTAATATTATTTTTGTGTGATATGTATATGATGAATGAGGCGTGATAACATGATGTCTTGGGATTATGAAAGTGTGATTATTTGTGTGTAAGTCACAAGTTGAGTATGTGTTGAATTGTGAGATCATATGTGTATTGAGATTTTGTATACATTTAGTTGAGTTATGAATCGTAAAATCACATGATTGTAAGACCCTTTAAGGGCGACGAATTAATGCGCGGTAAGTATTGTGATGGGATTCACTGTGGGAACCCAACAAGTTGAATTACTTTAAGGCGCAACGAGTTAAAATTATTTTGAGAACAATTGAGGAGTTGTGTGTTTTGTATAATTCATAGATAGAGTCTGTGTATTAAAATGTTTTTTGGGTTATACTTGAATCAGGAGAAAGAGACCCTGACAAACTCTTCAAAGTCTAGGCCTTGGGGGTAAATACACCCGATTTGAGTGCTCTTTTAAGCATGTGTTGATCTCACATGGTTAAAGCATTCTCACAAAATAGTGTGACGGTCTCCCTATGATTTTACCTAGTGAAAGTGATCTGACTTACGAGTGTGTGACCTGTCTTGTTATTTACTCCTAGGTTCCCTACGAGGTTTTTCACTAACATGATACCACATTGCATATAGGATTGAGTCTTAGTGTATATGTTGCATAACGCATGTGTAATGATCATTGTGACTTGTTACGTGATGGTGGGTAATGAATTATGTAGGTGTGAGATGTGGTACTGTACGTATTTGAAATTTGTTGTCTTGAATATGTGATTAATCGTGAAGGCATGGAATGTGATTTGTGATTAAAAACTAGGACAAGTGATGTTACATGATGAGTGTTTAAATGATGCGAACTATGCCAAAGTTGAGTCTCATTATACCTATATTATTGTCATAATTATATTATTGTCATAATTATATCATACTTGTGTGTTTTCATTTATTCGTCGAGGAATGTGATGACTCACTCCTCATGTGTTGTTTGTGTTTGGATCCTGTGATGATCTCGAACCTTGTTCTTGGTAGCAAATGGCTAGGTGAATTTCTATAAGGAATCTCCTGCTGGAGGAATCGGTTCATAATGTTCTGATAGTATGTGAGATTGGGGCATGAGTTTCTGTATTATTTGCATAATGTTCTGAACATGTTAGCTTATGTTGTTCCACCGTTTAACTTATTTTTCTTTTGTAAAAAAAAAAATTGGACGACCTTATTTTGGGCCGAAGATGTTTTCATACCCTTATTTGATAAATTTGATGATTAATGTGGACATGAATCTTTTACCCACACGAACTCTTTTATGCTTAGAACATAAAATTTATTTTATGTAATTTCGCATTTCCATGTATTTTATTATATAAATATGTATATCGAGGTAGTGAGTGTCACACATCTTCTATTCGAGCTAAGATACCATTCATTTGTTGATAACTTTCGTTGGTAGTTCTCAACATAGGATTTAAAAACGTAGCCATGTGATTTGTTAGAGTGTTAACCATTTCATGATTACTATGGTCTATTTGTTGTCTAAAGACATGCTAATGTTTCATTAGAAACACCTATAGAGATCATGCTACTTTCTCTTGTTATCCTATTCTCGATAGGAACTCTTATATTTCTTAAGTGATCAGCATCATGGGAATGATTATTTCCCCAAGTTATAAATGCTTGTTAGTTTGTCTACTAACCACAATATGTGGAGTTGAGTTTTGACTTTGAGGCATAGGCAGATTCGATTGTGATAGGTTCATCTCATTAGACACTGATGGCATACCCCATGGTTTTGTGGTAGAAAATGGTGGGGTGTTTGTAGTTGAGATTATACTATTTTGTGGCAACAAAGTTTTGATAATGCTTGTTTGAACTTGTGAGCACATTACATCTTCACCATTTACATTTGTAGGGTCATTGTTTGTATGACTAGTACCCACAACCATTTCATTATTCACTCATAGGGTAAATTGGTTTGATTTTGTTCATTGCTGCCACAATTATTGGTAGAAGTGTTTGTAAGGTTATTGTTAGTATTGTTGTTATTACATCGGTTTCTTTGACTATTGCTTGTCATTCTACCACTTCTTAACAACATACAATTCTCATTAAGACTTGTTCTTAAGATCAAATTTTTGGCAAACAAGTCCCATCAAGCATGCCAATTTGTTAATCGTAAAAATTGTATCTATTCCTCTAAAGGAAAATATTTTCAAGATAGTAAAGAAATTTTCACTAAATGATTCTTTTAATAAATAAATGTTTAAAAGTGAGAAATAAAATTCATTTTCGATTATGAGTTCTTTTTAGTCAAACAAGCAAGTTCTTAGTTTTCAATTTAATAGAGAATTGTTTAATATTTAATGCAAATTACGATAATAATTTTGATAAATATGTCCATTTGAATTATAATAAGGTTGTAATTCACAGATAATAGAATAACTTTTGATAAAAGTATTTTCGATTCAATAATTGGTCTGCAAGTAATTTTGATAATAATAAGAAATAGGGATTGGAAAAGTAAAATTTTGAGAAAAATGGAGATTGAAAAAAGTCAATGGGTTAGAAATGTGTAGTGTAAAATAGACAAACATGAATTCATAAAAATTGGGGAATTAAATACATATATGATAACCGGCTGAACTTTTGTCAATTTCAATGGTAGGTGTGTCGGTATTTTGAGGAATTAAATGATTATGTATCAACCCTGGAAATTGGCAATCATTAGTTTTATTTATAGATTTACAATACTAATGGTCGAATTACGTGATTTCGATATGTATACAAAGATATTCTTATATACACTGATCTAATATTGGTAACTTTCTTCGCATAACTTCTATACAATCGTGCTAACTGGTACTTTGATTTTTCAAAAAGTAATTTGCTCTTCAGTAGTTTTCAATCTCGCACGCGTGAATGAAATTATCGAAATGGACAATTTCAATCAAAATAAGTTCCTTCAATTGCACAATCAAGTTTTAAAAAAAAAAAATCTATTTTGCTTGTTTTTGAAGGATTTTCTTCATTTGTCTTCAAGCGATTCCATCAAAATTTAATTTTCATAACTTAATCAAATTTTACATAACAAGAATAATACATATTCTAAAAAATAATTATGAGATAAAGTAAGGAAAAACATTCTAAAAGACAACACTATGATTTACTCATCTTTACACAGCCGTCTTGTTGGAATAATTTGATGACTTCGTTAAAAAAACTCTCTCAATTTGGTTGTAGCTAAGGTAACGCTACAAGCTGGTCGTCTTGTATCATACACAGCCATCCTTGGGGGATAAAAGGTGATGGAAGTAAATACAATTACCCAAAAAAAAAGTTAGAGAAGAAAAAAGTTGGACATTTATACTTGTCCCTTAAGAGAATATATGATAAAGGTCATGTTGGAATAATTTGATGACTTCGTTAAAAAAATATAGTTTATATTTTAAATTTTATATTTGTTAAAAAGAATTGTACTAGAATGAGTTAAAGAAATTGATCAGATCATAAACACCTTTAATTTTTACATTGAGAAGAAAAATATTAATTTGATATTTCAAGTTATGAAAAATAAATGTAATATTTCTCTTATAAGTATTACTAATTATTTTTCTACACACATAAATCTCGTAACTGAGATCAAATACAAGTATCCAAGACAACGTGCATATTTCTGAACTCCACACAAACCTTTTTAAAGCCATCATTTCACCCTAATAATTAGGTAAATCCAATAACTACACTTCTAAAAAAAACACCTTTTTTTTTTCAAAACCATCATTTCCCCCACAAATCACCACCCATAAATAATTACCCCTTACAAATCAGTAACAAAATTAGCAAAATTTCAAAGTCTCAAAATATGAACCAATTAAATCCTCATATCATTTAATACAGCTCAACCCATTCTCTTCCCTCGATAGCCAACCTATCAATCCATGGCTGCTACCATATCCCCATCATCACCTAATTACCATGCCTCCATATCCAACACCACCATCAACAACCTCTTTGATGATTCCCTCACCGAAATCTTCTGCAAGCTCCCATGCAAATCCCTCTTCACATGCAAGAGCGTCTCAAAGCGATGGCTCACCCTCATTTCCAACCCCAATTTCCATTCCTTATTCCTCACTCACCAACACACCCTCTTCCAAAAAACGCAAGCCTTAGGAGAAGACCTTGATCAACCCAGCTTCATTCTAAAACCATACAATGCCTTAGTCATAACACCAAATTCACCCTCTCTCCAACTTGGGCCTCTCGAAAACCACCTATCTCTATCTTTCCTAGGCCCGAATTTCGAACCCACCAACATCGTACCTCAATTACGTTCGGTCTTAAAATTTGTTTTTGCATGTTCCAATGGTTTACTAGTGTATGGAAACCCTCGTCCACGTCACAGATGCATATACCACATACGTAACCCACTCACAAAGGATTCATTGGAACTCCCTTGTGCTTTAACTCTTTGTGATCACGCTGGGGTTCTCGTGGGTTTCACGTGCGACCCTTATTACCATCTTGAAACTGATAAGACGAAAAACGCAAAGGTATCTATATTTTCTGCTTCTCAGCGAAGGTTTAGGGTTGTTCGCATTCCCGCGTTCAGCGACACGAGGTCTGCATTCGACGTTGAGGTTTTTTACTCCGAGACAGGAAAATGGAAGAACTTCCTCGTGTCGTGTCCCAAAGGGTTTGCGTGTGGGTTCTTTCTCACGGCGTCGAGCGTTGAACACGAGGGGAAGTTGTACTTCATGGGTGGAGGGAGGGTTCTTGTTTACGACCCTTATGAAAATGAGCGTGTGGCTTCGGTGATTGAACTTCCCCGTGGCTTTGGTGAAGCGTATAGAGGGTGCCTTGGGGTTTCTTGTGGAACATTGCAATTATCTGAGTTTCCTATTTCACCCTCTAGTGCCTTTGAAGCGTATAGTGGGAGAGTTTGGGAATTGAAACATTGTGGGAAAGGAGAAGAAACAACAACAACAACAACAACGTGGGAATTGGTGCATGAGTTTTGTCTCCCTGAGGTTGTTGGGCCAGGCTTTGAAGAGTTGAAGGCTAATGAGAGCGAAAATGTGAAAGGGTGTAGTAGGATTCTTGCTTTTCATCCATATGTTAGGGACACCGTGTTTTTGAAGTTTGGCGATAACATCATTTGTTGCAATTTGCTAACTCGTAGGTTTAAGGTTTCCAAATACGGTGGTCTCTCCTTGCTTTTTTATCCTGTGATCCCAATTGTGATTCCTTGGTGGCCAACTCCTATTCCTGCACTACCCTTGTAATTGTTTCATCATTATTCAGTATAGCTTTTGTTTTTGATGGGGGATCGGAGTGTGTTTGGAATTTGCGTATAGGGTTAATTATGTAATTCTTGTTCCATGTGAGCACAAGAAAAGTGTAATTTTAGATTCATAAAATTCTTGTGTTTGTGCAGTAATTTTTTTTTTTTGTGTGTTTGTATATAAATAAAGAGCAAGGGACACAAATTCTGAGTTTATGCTACGTGTTAAATTCTTGTGAATTAGTTTTACGTATTCTTTAGCATTAAAACACAACCATATATTTTATTGAGTTGTCACACTTGTATTATATTATATGTAGTTCTAAACATTTTTAATTAGCTAAATAGGTATTGATATGAGGTGGCAAAATTTTTTGCAACATCAACTTGGTTTCGTTTCAAAAATTTTATACCTGGCAGCTAGGGTACATAGGATATATATATAATCAAATAAACTCAACTTTAAAATCATATGTAGACCTCATGCTTCATTTCTTATTCCACGTTATGAGTATCCAGTGCATGTGATTGTAGTTCATCATATAAGAAGAAAGCAATTGATCTAATATGTTCAATTATTCAAGTTAAGTTAACGAGCCAAGCTACAAAAGTATGTGTTTACATATGATTATTCGGCCTTATATACAAGTCATCAATCATTTGAAGTTTCTGGTATGGTTATTTTATCAAACATGTTAGACTTCATTTGGCTTATGTATGTATTCCTAATTCTATGCAGTATCAAGGTGTTTCTGCATCATCTATCAGTATTGGCATTGCTTCTGGTTTAGAAGACAAAATCCCTCCATAATTACGTGTAATTTTTTTTCCTTTTTATAGTGGATGCACACTATTGTTTTTCTTTGTTTTCATTTCCAATTACAATTTTTATTTGTCATTTTTCCCTTTCTTTTTAATGCTTTATTATTATCAGCTTGAAAGATACAGCTCTTTATTATCAGTTTTTCAGTTGTATACCAACCATTCTTGTAGAATGCATGTGCGTGAATATATTATGAATTTACCTGACTTGGTTTAAAATGTCAAGATTGTTAAGTTTCATATATATGAATTGTCTTTAAGTTGTTCAATAATCTTTCCTTTAATTATATTATAATTTTTTTCAAATTAAAAATAAGAAAATAAAATATATTTAATTTAATAATTTTTATTATCATATACCTTTACCTACCATTGGATATTGTAAGTACAAGTTAATGACTTTTACTTATAATTGTCTGACTATAAATATAAATTAATGATTTTTACTTACACTTATAACAAATTGTAGATATTACTTATAATGTCATACAATTACAATCATAGATAAATGTACGTCAATAAGTAAAACTTATACATTGTTAAGTCAAAAGTTAAATTATCACTTAAGACGAATTATGACTTCTAATTACTTTAATTAGATATAAATAAATACAAATAGTAAAAATAACGTCAAATCCATCATTTGATCATATCCTAGTATTGTGCATCCGATACTCCATACGACAATAAACATAAGTTATAATCTGATAAGACATTTACGAGAAGCATTTAAGAAGATCATTTATTTCTCTATATCTAATATTTTATTTGCAAAAACATTCTCTTAAGATCTAACGGAGTCCTATAAAAAATAAATGAAGTTCAAGATTTGAAAGTGTTGATCATTGTCAAAAGATGTGCTTTGATGTGAGACCTGCTTTAACAAATGTGAAATTACTTTTTGTTGAAGTACTCAACACAATAACCTATAAGAATGAACTTTTTGTATGAAGAAGGGACATGCATTAAATGCTTTCAAATGGCCACTTTCATCAAATAAAGATCAAGTGAAGAATTCAACCGTTGAGAGACAACATACACTTGAAGGTGAAGACTACGAATACCAAAAGCTTTGAAAAAGGATATGAATTTTACGTGCTCTTATTCTTTCATCCTTTATGTAAAAAGCTTTTTGCCTATTGTTGTAAAGTTTAAAAAGCCCTCAAAATACCTTGAACATATTGAGAGAAAAGACTAAAGAGTCAATTGTATATTTGTCAGTAAGATGTTCATAGCTTAGTAAGTGAACAATCTTTATCAACAAATCCTTTGATTTGTTAGAGCCAACAGTGACTTGATAGAACAAATAGTAGTGGATTTTATCAAGCTTGGTGTAGAACTTAATTGTGTAAGAGAAAGAAGTGACAATGAACAATACTTATAACTTATGTGAAGTTAATTAGTTGAATTTGACAGTTTACCAAGAATTAAACGACATAATTTCAGTTGAAGAGATAGACCAATATAAAACTTCTTGTGCCTAATCTTTTTGTCTTCCTTAAAGTTTTAAACTTGGGCAAAAGATGTGAATTTGTTTAGATATCTTGTGTTTCTAAAAACATTTACTTCATCTAATAGATTTTTCAGAAAAATCATTTATTTGTTTTTAACAAAGAACCATCGGATGAGGGCTTTGTTTTTAAAAGGAAAAAAGTTTTAAATTTTCTAAAATCATAATTCAACTCTCTTTCTTATAATATTAGTCTTTACATACATACTGATCAATAATAGTCACAATGTGATCCCACAAAGCTAATGGAGAAAGTGTCCATAGGTAAATGTCTATTATGTTTTTACTTCGAATTATTGACTTAATTATAGTAACAGATTATGTTATTAGCTAAAAGTTAATTTTCTTGTAGTGATTGGAAAAGTAGATAGTCTTCCATATTTTTATCCGTAGTAATTAAAGGCAACACTAGAGAGTTTAGAACATTCATACATTCTGTTTAAATTGAGCTAGATCCACTTGATAGGTATATAGTCTCACATATGATAATTAAAGAGGAATAATAAAAGTGTATATAAGTATATTGAGAAGTTAATTATCAAAGATTCAATTATTGTTGCCTATCATGCTTGTAGACAATTGTTTTACAACCGTTCACAAGTTGTAGCCGAAAACCAAAATCCTTAAAATAATGGCTTTCTTATGTCAATGATGACATACATAGGGTTAATAGTTCCATGTTTGTCATTAGAGATGTCATCCTATTTCCAGACACAAGAAAAAAAGATACCATCATATAAGCTATTGTTTCCTATACTCCTATTATTGCATTATGTAACTCCAATTGTATTATAAAAAATTCATTCTAGAATGTAAAATTACTTTTTGAAATACAATGAGATGTGCATGTTGCAATAATAATAGTGTAAAAAATCAATGTCCATCATATATGATCAAAATTCATGGGCTACCTACCAAAACCCTACAATTGGTCCAATTATGTGTATCCCAGTTTTTTCAGACGGTTGTTTAGTCCCAACCCAACCACACAATCTATAAGAGGAAATATATTTTCAGAAATTGTGCAAATTAAAAATTTAAAATATCATAAGAATATCAATTGTGCTAGTCAGGCAAAAAATTTATAAAAATTAACAATTCGAACTCTTTTTTTTTATGATTTTTCTATATACAATCACTTCATATAAAATTATGTACATACATTATACTTGTATATTTTAATTTTATTGTAACTTGCAAGTAAAAGACTTCTTCAAACTTCCTACGAAAAGCTTACTAGCAGCTAATAAGTGTGACTATTCCGTAAATGCCAAAAGTCAACATAACAACAAGAGCAAGAATTAAATTTTAGGTAACTAAATATGGTAGCACTTTAATTATCTTTTTTTCATGAACATTTGCACTTATTGCATCACTTTTATTAGATTTAATGGAATAGCAAAAGTCAACTAATTAGCTCCACCAGAATATAATTTGTTAGTTATTATGAGAGTCACAGTGAATTACTTCTAAGGGATCAGTTTATTTAAATTAAAAAATAATAATTTTTAAATAAATAATTTTTATATAAACGCTTATATAAAAAACAGACTGAATTTTTTTAAAAAAAATAGAAAAATGTTAAGTTAAATAAAAATAATTTAGACAAACACATCAGAAAATCATAAAACTATTTATTTTATTCAAAAAATACTTATTTTAAAAAAAACTTAAACAAACTAACCCAATAATTGAAAGAAAATATGAGCCACTAATGAAAGGATTCATGTTGATTCTATGAATTATGTAAAGAGTTAAGTTCTATCCTTATGAAATTTAATTATTTATACACATATGTACCAATTTGTTTCTTCAAGAATTTACAGAATATATATAATAACGAGTAAATTGTCATTTTTGTTTCTTAAAAATATATAACATTAACATATTAATTAATCTTTAGAATTAAAATATTTTTTTATAAAATAAATAAGAGTATATTTAATGGATAATATCAACATATATATTTTTAGAAATCATATTAACAGAAAATAATTAAATTCAGAGACATTTAATAAATAACTGAAAATTTTAAAAACTTACTTAAAATTTTCCTCAATTTTAAACATTAATATAACAAAGCTTAATACTTAAAAAAAACAATACTAAGAAAGTCTAGTCCAATTGGTTAAATAATATTATAAACTCTCTTATATCTCTAATTCTTAAGAACAGTGATTTACCCGTATATTATTAACACACGTGCTTATTCAGGAATGCGTACACATCCTTTCAACTAAATTAAATGCCACTCCTTCCATTTTAAAATGGCTGATATTTAAGTTTTTCATACAACAGATTAAAAACTCAAAAAAAAAAAAACACTAACAGGTTAAAAAAAATAAGTATTTTAAGATAATAGTATTCATTAGAGACTAATTTAATTTATTAAAATATATTTACTCTCTATCTTAAATTTAATAAATGCATTATTAAGTCTTTAAAATAACAATATTTATTACAGGATATATTTGAAAAAATATTTTAATATCTTATTAAAAACTGAAAAACAGCAATTAATATATAATTATTTTTTCAACGTTAAAACTTAAATCATCGATCATTTTGTAATGGAAAAAGTATGTGACAAATATAATCTTTTATTGGAGACAAACGCTACTTTCCTGTTCTTTATTTCTTTTAACACAACTATTAATGATAAAAAAAAATGCAACTACTTCTTTTTTTTCACAGAAAAAAAATGCAAATAGTAAGAAAGCATTCTTGATCTTTTATTTAAATGCTAAAATATCAATCAATTTAAAATGGAGGAAGTATACGACAAGTACAACCCTTTATTGGAGACAAGTATATTACTTTCTAGCTTGTACTTTATTTCTGTTTACATAAATGCAACTATTAATGATAAAAAATAATAATACAACTACTAATAAAAACAAATTCTTTAATACTTTATTTATTTTCCTAATATAGCTACACACTCAATTAATTAAGCCCCGAAATGAAAGCAACTCCAGTGGAGGGAATCCACGAGTTTCCACCGATAAAACCAGCAACAGTGAACTTAAGAGCTTCTTCAGCCTCAAGAACACGAAACCCAGGCCAATGCACCCTCTTGCTAGTTCCAGCGCCGGCACCTTCATTCCCATACTCGGCAAAATACAAAGTCCTCAACACAGACCCTCCATACCCAGGCCACTCGATCCAGCCACTAGCAGCAACGGCGTCGTCTATGCTGCTCTCCATCACCACAGCCCTAGAATACTCCTTCCAGGGCCTCCCAAGAAAAGAAAGATAAGAGCCCTTCACCGAGGAGAGTTCGGAGCTCGGCGATATAGTGCACTTGTGGACGGAGAAGCCGGTGTTCTGGCCCGGGTCGGTTCGGCCGTTGGCCAGGACGGCGTTGTAGCTGGCGTGGCCGTGGGGGCGGCGGAGGACGAGGCTGCAGCGCTGGAAGACCGCGGCAGCGTTTCCAAAGATGAAGTCGATTGTGCCATAGATATCACATTCTCGGTAGAACTGGCGGAGGACGTGGGCGTAGAGGGTGTCCTGGTAGCCTGCTATACTGCATCTGTAAAAGACGGAGCGGTCGGAGGCTATGTTTAGGGCTACGGCCTGCTGGCCCTCGGGGCCCGCATTGTTGTGGAAGCCGATGTCTCGCGCAATGAAGCCATCGCCTGTGATTGCTGGGAAAGGAAGCAAAGTTGGTGTTACTCGGTTATCAGCAATAGTGAATATGACATGGGGGAAGGGTTATGAAACATAGAAATAACCAAAAGGTATACCCTATTTTTTGGGTGTATAGGTGGATGGTTGAAAGAGAGAAAAAAAAATAGTAAAAGTAAATTGAAAAAAGAAGTTAGATTTCAGTAATGTTATATATTGGTTTGAGCCTTGAATATTGATGTGTAAACTAATTAAATCAAGACTAATGTTTGATCAATAAGTAACACACTATTATATATATATATATATATATATATATATATATATTATTTTCTTTATTGCTATTAAGTAAAATTAATTTATTAAAAATTATAAAATTACAAGAAATTTATAAAATCATGAGTTAATTTCTTTTAATAAGAAATGAAAACAACTTATAAAATTGTAATTTTTAATAATAAATTTAAATTATATAATAAAGTGTGTTAAAAAAAAGTATACCTATTATGTAAAAAAATTGTATTTATTTAAGATTTCATTCTCCTGCGTATATTTTTAATATTTTGTGAAAAAAAAGAGTTGTTAAATAAAAAGTAAGTAGAAATATATTAAAATCTTTTAATATATATCTTTGAAAGAGAATTTAAATTATGTATATCAATTATTACTAGAGTTATTTTGTCTCCTCCCAGCGCTCAAGGGTTGAAACTGACAGTGATGAGAAAAGAAAATTTAAAGTATAATGCCTTTCATTTCGTGGTTAACATTATTACCTCCTTTTTTAATGGTAGATTTCTTTCCCTGTAAAATAATTGACTTCTTTTATCCATGCTGTTCATCTTATGAATTTGTTTTAATTATATGAACCAAATGTTCATGCATATCGCTGAAAAAGTCTATTCATGTGAGTCATTGACTTAAACGCAAGCAAGACTTATACTTAAAACTGTATTGTGATAATATCTTAGTTATTTGATTGATCGAGCAGTAGCTATCAACGTTTCGGCACTTAGCATCATCGCAATGAATTCAGCTCAATCAAATGTTGATAGCCCTAAATTTTCTAGACCCCCCTGTCGATGCATGTCACTAATCATTCTATTATGACTTGTATACCTTTTTTTTTTTTTTTTTTTCTAGGCACTTTACGTTAAGTGAACGTCAACCAGAACTTCTTGGACTCATGATAAGAATATGAAAAAAAGATTAAACTTAAATATTTTTTCTCTTAAGTTCGTAGCATATGAAACATTATGTGTGTATGAAATAAATCTTTTATTTTTCTAAATTCTTTAACGAGTATTGTCGGGTTATTCTGTATATAAAATTCTTTATGTTGTTTTAGAGCATTTATAGTAAATAATTGGAGGAAAATTTACAACTAAAACTTAGTATCAAAATTACTTGCATAGGTTAACTACCCTTTACACAATTTTATATATATAGACGCACACTAAGAGAGTATTTATATATGTTTAAAGGATCAATTCAATCTATGTTTTAAACTGAGGACCAACAAATAACCAATATGTATCTTTGTATGATGAAAATCAATGTTTATATATGTAGTTAATTAAATTTTTTCATAAGAAATTATAGAAAGAAAAAGATAAAATATTTTTAAACTTCTTCATAAACGAAAATAAACTTATATTAACCTTAAATTTTGGAGAAGGATTCAATAAGAAAATGAATTTTTATAAAAATTTAGAAAAAATTAATTTAATCTTTTTTTATCTTACATGTTCAGGAAAAAAAAGTTTATCTAAAAGGTTACAGCAGTCATGGTTTAGTTTGGGTCCTAGAGGTTTTATATTTACAAACTCTTTATATGTGTGTGTATATATGGGCTGATTGACTCATATGAGTCACTTTTGCACACATTTTTTTCAAAATGAATTATTTACAAAACTTATTATTAACATGATGAATCTGTTTTTAATTAACTGTAGACCAAGTCAAACTGTAATTTTGATTAGTGATTTTAGTAGCATGTAATTTTTTTATTAAAAAAGTAAGCTAATTGAGAATGTGATTTGCAAGTCAAAGCATGTCAAATCAGACAACAAATATGCAATTATAGATTGCAACAACTGAAGTTACAATCACAAATTGCAACTTCAAGCTTCTGATGCGCAATGCAATGCGTTGAAAAAGTGCATGAAGTTGAAGAAAAGAGAACTAACTAAATGTGGCGGAGTCAGGTAAGATAGCACCCTTGGCAACACTGTCATCTCCAACAATAAGAGTAGAGTATTTTCCATCTCCAATCAAGGTGATACCATCCTTGTTGGTGTTAATCTTCTCCTTATAAACCCCTTCCTTAACATAAATCACAAACCTTGTTGTTCCTGAAGCTGCCTCGATGGCTTCAGAAACTGTTTTGTAGTTTCCTGAACCATCTTGCGCAACTATTGCATTTGCCTTTATGGTTGCTCCTTGAAGCAGTTTTCGTCCTTTGGATGATACCCAAATGGGAAATTCATGTTCCTTTTCATTATTATTATCACCAATATTGTGGCTTGTTGTTGTGCTCATTTGGTTAACAAGGGCTAATGAGTTGCTTCCCAATTGTGAGAGATAGTCCATTTTGTTGGACATCCTTTCCATAAGGTGATCATCTGTAGAGAGTGTTGAGGTGTGTGCATGAACATGGTCTTTGCAAGATTGTTGGAAAGTTAGAGAAGCACTTAGCCATGTTTGGATGTCATTGGTGTTTCTTTTAGGGGATTTCAGTGCTCTCAAGGATTGGTCTAGCCTTTTCAGTGACATGCTCATTAGCTCTTCACAATAGTCTGTGTATGATGGAAGGATCAAAATTAACACAACACATTGTAATTAGTTACCATTTAACAATATTGATTTACGTGAAAATATATATGTAGTTCCAACAATTCCCTAGCTGCCACTTGGGTTAAGGGACAGTTCTAAGGTAGAAATTTGGGTTGAATTCTGTTGTAAATAGAAACAATATTTCCTCAATAATTCATGCTATGCTATGGAGAATACGGTATTGTGTTTTCATGAATGCCCAAATCATCATGGCTCTAAATTGTAATTGTGGTTGGAGTTTCAATTCATTGCAATCTTTGACATTGTGGATAATTGCAGGAAAATGTTATTGATGTGATCGCAATTATGATAGCAATGCTATTGAGATTATAGTTTTTTTTTACATTAACTATGAGCAGCAATTTAAAATCATGGTCCTGAATGAACATGCATGATAGCAAAAATAAGTTTAATTTAATATAATTTTTATATTACCATAAAGAAAAAATGCGCTATATATATTAAATTATTCTCAAATGAAAATGTTTAAAGAGATACTATTGGTTACCTGCAACAACTGAATGAACTGGTTGAGCTTCCCCAGTCTTGAATTCAGCAAAATATGAACTTGGCAAGCTGGTTTCAAATATGGTTTTGTTAACAAGAGCCTCAATATTGTTGTCAACATTTTGATTCCCTAAACCCAATTCCATTAAGGTTTCAGCACATAGATTGGGATATCTTGTAAGATTGCATTCATTGTGAGCATGCTCTTGATGACCACCAACAAGTGCATCAGACATGGAGACCCACGTCAGTGCACATCCCAATACTAAAAAGGTTACCACCAATTCTTGTGTTCTCATTCCCCTATTAAGAAAAGAACAACAATGGTGGATTTTATCCATCATTCTGATTAAAGAATATCCCTTATTTGACAAATTTGAGAGAATGAAGTTATCTACTTATAGTGAGTGGGTTGAAGCTATAACAAAAAGGAGAACTTTCTCTCTCTAATAAAAAAAGGAGAACTTTTTGTACTTGTAGAAATAATGACGTGTCATAATTTCACATCAAATAAATAAAGATTTAAATATATTTTTTTATTATTTAATTTTTTAAACTTTTTATTTTGTAATTATTTTTCTTTTAATTTTGTGTTTGTTTTGTTTTTTCTTAAAATATTTTAAATAATATTTTTTTATTGTTTAAAATTCTATCTAAAAATAGATAAAAAATAAAAATATATATATTTTTAAAAATTAAAATGATTTTTTTATACGAACAAAAAAATAAAAATATATTAAATTACATAAACTAAAAATATATTTAATCCGTTGCACATGAAATTTTGTATTAAATAATTAATTTATAATATAATGTATGAAATTTTGTGGACGATTCTCGTTTGATGGTCTATTTTAGGGTTGTCAATCGTGTAAGGTTATGTCTATTCAAGCTAAATAGTAAGAGGTTGGCCTAATGCAAGTCAGCCTGTAATTAGTAGTATTATGTGAAAATGGCTTATGAAACTTTTCGATTTTCTCTACTTAACTTATTAGAATAAACTTTACTAAAAATAAGTTTCTTTTAATTTATTTCAGTAAGTTTATGAAGGGAAAATATCAAGCGATCCTAAATTATTATATCTATTCACATAGTTTCAATCAATCTTTATGTGACACTATTTAAATTTTTAAATTTTTTTAAAAATTAATAATACTTAATTATGTATTGTGTATTATGTAAAGATTAATCAAATCCATAAGTCAGGGTGATAATTTAAGACCATCAAATAACTTCTCATTTATAAATAATCTCTCATTTAATAAAAATAGTATTGAATAAATACTTAATTAAATTATTTATCTAAATGCGCCTTATGTGTATCCAAGCTGATTGAATGCTTATTCAAAAACCAATTATTTATAGAAATGATTTTTTTTAAAAACAAGTTTTATTGAAGTGATTCTTCTTCTTTTAAAAAAGAACTTTCAAATTGTTAATAAAAATTAATGAATAATTTTCTCCCAAAATAATTTATCCAATATATAGCCAATTATTCAGGCAACAATTTATTCGAAGTGTTCCGTTAATTTATATTTCATTTATTTTATAATTATAGTTTGAAAATATTAAATATTTATTAAGTTAATTTTTATAAATAAATTAAAAGCAACTTATATTAAAACTTTAAATTATTACTTAAACTAATTAAATTTTTATTTTTAAAATAATAGAAGATGAGCTTAACGAAAATTAATTAATCATCATGAAAGAAAATTATTAAAGAGTAAGTACGAATTAGTTTTAATTTCTTGATGTAATTCTCAACAATGACGCCTTTTCGTAACAAAATTTACATGACTTTTTGGTTATGGAAAAAATCTTGTTGAGGGAGATTAAATTTATTTTGATGATCTTTATGTCTCAAATATTAATCTCATAATTCTTGATTATGAAGATAATTTATTTTGAGAAAAAAATGTCACCATTCCGTAACAAATTCTACACTAATTTTTGTATTATATAACAACTCGATCTGCTATGAAATTATACCCTACCTAGCAATATCTAGACTTGCAACTAAACTGAAAGATTTATTTATTTTAATTGCAAGTATTCTCTAACCTTTTTCGTATGATTCACGCCACACATAACCCAGGAAATTTTCTTTAACGGTAGAAGTGGACGATTCTAAAAAAAAAAAAGCTAGTGGCCGGACACTACACTATTATCTCTTTGATATTAGCAATGTATTTTTCACGTGCATATATAGAGAGAGTGAATGCATATCAAATGAGAATTTTTTAGAGTGAGAAATGGATTGTAAATATAGTTAATTAAATTATATTTGGATTATTAAGATTAAAAGAAAATGCATGTGATTTGTTCACTGTCAACAACTTTTTATCTTAATCGAACATATGATTTAATTTTATATTTCTCACTCTGATAATAAAAAACAAATTCTCTTGATTTTATGATTTAAATTTATATTTCTTTGTCTCATAATTAATAAGAAAAAAAATCCAACTTTTGATGCACATCCTTTATTTGATATACAATAACACAATAAGAATTAAACCTAAAATTTCATCATGCATCTATCCTAACTTCACCACTAAGTCGACCCAGCAGGTTTTTTGATATACACCCTACACACATAAAACATAAAATTAAGCAAAATAAAAATAATTGCATGTAAATAAAATGTATTACTTCCTTTAATGCTTATTATAAGACGTAATTTATAAGAATTAATAATTTTTTTATAAAATATTTTAGAATTTTTATGAAATATTTAATCTTTTTGTTTGTTTATTAAATATTTTAAGTATTTGTGTTTTTATCAATAATTTTGCATAATATTTTTGTACTTTAATATTCTTACATCACCTATAACAACTTAATCATTATTAATAAGGGTATAATTAATAATCTTGCCACTCCAAATTATATGGTGTTTTAGAGTAATATTTGTTCTAAAATATATGTAATTTTACAAAATTAATATTTAAAATACTTTTCTTTTAAGATTACATTTAATCAATACCCAGTGCAAGTATATGAAAAGTAAATGAGTCATTAGAAAGATAAATGACACTCTCTTCCTCCCAAAATATTTGTCACATTTGGAGAGAAAAATTATCCAAAAATAAGTATTGTATTTAACCTTTCAATATAACATAAATTACTCCTTTTCATGAATGTAGTCATAATAAATATTATTTTAGTTTTGAATCCAATATTAGTATTACTCTCTTTTATTTATTTAATAAGATTAATTTTGTAAAATTATTATTCTATTTTATTTATTTATTATTTTTTTTATAAAATAACTAAAAACAACACTTATTTTTAGATGAAAATATATGTTAGAAAGTTATGTAATATTTTTTTTAAATTCAATTAAATAATTACATTATTTAGTTCCTTTACTCAAAACTTAAATATCATATAATTTAAAATGAAATATTAGTAACACTTTTTAAAAAAGTTTAATAAAATTAATTGTTTATATTGATCGGTGTGATTGATGTCCAAAAAGCATCTTAATTATAGCGAGGATAGAGTAATTTTTTTTAAATTTTTTTTATCTATAATAAAACAAGCCATTAAAAACCTTCAGCCAAGAAAATGACATAGCGCTACGTTGTCCATTCCATTGCTTTCCCTCGGCTACTTTTTAATACCTTTGGGCCCCTCACAATCCACTTGATTTTCACCATGTGTACATAGCTGTCGGTGTATGTTTACAGTTTGCTCACACGTATACGTACCTTCAGTACTGTGAAATGTTAGGGACACGAAGTAGGGGACATAATAATACTAAAATTTCACTTTTAAGATAATGTTCTAAATATCATTAACAGAGAAATTTAAAACTAACACAGAAAAATAAACAAAAATGAGCGGATGAGATCAGGGTCTTTTTTGGGCAGAGACAGATGAGCTCAGGTGTGTGGGGTTTCTATGCTTGGAAATTTTGCATATAATAACAAAATACTTAAATGGATCACACGAAAATAATTGGACAACATATTATATATAAATATTCAATGTGTCTGCCCAAAAATAATCCCATATTGCAATATAAATACTTATGAGCTACAGAGCTAGGTACTATATATGTATATCGAACATTAATTAACCATTCTTCATGTTTGATTTTTTTTTCTTTTTTCTTTTGTCGACTTTAATTTGGTAATTTATAATTTTAATTCAAATTAATTTTATTAATTGTTTATTAATCATGGTAACGAGACTTCTTTCCTTTACGCTCGCTGACATTTAAGTTTTCTACACATCTTTTACATTCAAAGTTGCTTTAAGTAATATATATATCTTTTCAAACTATAGATGGATTACTATTACAGATGACTTTGTGTATCATAAAAGTTATTCTTAAACTTCTAATCCCCTTTTTACCGAGACACTCAATATATTTATCATTACGAAAAAAAATTAATTTTTGACTTTTAATTATGACAACTAGTTTAAATTATGAGTAAATGAAGTGTATACATTAGTTGTACGTACGTATGAGTGTTAAACCATACTACTTATGAATTTGATCCGAAAGCGATGACAATATATTTCCACTTCAGAACAAAATCATTGACTCTTAACATTCTTTAGGGTAGGCTGGTTGGTCACAACAGAAAATGATCCACAAAAAGAAGGGCAACTGATAAATAAAAGAGGATGTTAGTGGAAACTCTTCCATTAGTAACTCATGGTAGTCTGGCTAGGTAGTTGTGCTCGTAGGACCAAAAGGGGTCTCCTCCACAAGGAGGGGGCAAATAGCAAAGTAGGGATTTCAGAATAAGAAAATAATAATTAAAATTTGTGAGGATTTGAAAAAAAAAAGATTACTCATTATATTCTTTATCATGATCATCACTATAAATTTTTATTATAAAAAATACCAAAATTTTTAAGTTTTCTTCGTTACCATTTTTTTTAAGTTTTATTATTTATATTTTTTCTTCTGTAGCTAGCCGCAACGAAATTATACAAATGTTGCGTATTTCCGGTTGCCTATTCATGAGAGATTGATGCTAAGCGACTGAAAAGAAAGACACCAACAAATTAAAGGAAGATTTCCAGCAATAGTTGAAAATACTATACATACATAGATTGTTTAAGGAATATTAATCTTTTTTTTTTTTTACAGAAACTAAAAATTATGTCAGCAAATGAATAATTAAGACTTTATACCAGAAGTGTTCTCGAATTTTCTGTAAAAACAATAATTGATCAACTACCTGCTGGTTATTTTTATGATGTTAAATTGATCAAAAACCAACTTTAAAAAAATACGATGACATTGTAGTAAATAGATGCAACAGTTCTACCATGCTTTACCAACGTATTCAAATACAAATTATTGAACTATTTAATCTATACCTATTGTTGTGAGAGGTTTTGAGCATTCCATGTTATTGTCAGCTAAAGGTTGGAAAATAAAACTATCTAACGAATTGAAGATATTCGAACGTTGAGATGCAGCATTGTCAATTTACGAGCTTCGAGAATAAGTTGCCCAAAAGTGTACGTGTAGGATTAGTATGCAAGTGTAACAATTTGCTAAATTGAGCTGCAAAATTTTGGTACCTTGTTTGCCGCACTTAGGCCTGATAAGGAGACAATTGCTCATGTAGTGTTTGCTAAGGGTGGCCACAACCATTATTATTGAATGTGTTTTTCTTTTTTCTATTGGCTTTTTACATCAATCCAGAAATCTCTTTAAAATATGATTTAATTTAAGCATTTCACTGCAGTGGGCCTACTGCAATTTTTTCAATTGTACTTTTTTGCAATAATATATTGGGAGTTATAATTAAATTTTATTGTGACGTGTAAAAAATACATTCATGCAGGGGACACGTGTTCCTTAAAAAAATTATAGTTTAAATCTAGAATCTAGAATTCAATACGTTTTTGGATTTATGTAAATATAGATAAATTCAATTTTAATGTTTTTTATTAGTTTTGAATGCCATTTTTAAAAAAAATAATTCCTATTGCTTTTTTTTTTTTATCGTTAACATGATATACATTTAAATATATTACGTAAGCAATAATATAAAATTTATATGATTTAAGTAGTATATAGTATGCTTAATATAAACATCTATAAATTTTGTTCTTTTAATTCTTCTTATTATTTTTTACAAGAGTTTATTTTTTAATCAATAGAGTAAATTTCAGCTGTATGTATTAAAATTATTATATAATTTTAAGATATTTAGTTTGGTTGAATTACCAAAAATAATTAAAAGAATTTAAGAAAGGTTTTGTGCACATAAGTTTTTATATGGTAACATAACTAGTTTCTACAAGTTATAGTTATTGCACTTACATTCAAAAAATAAAAACAACTTAGCTTTTTTAGAATTAAAAAAATAAAACATACTAAATATTTATATTCACATGTATCAATATCAATTTAGCATTTTTATAAATGACATAAATTATTTAAATGAAATTTTTATATATATTAACTTATATTTTATTTATAAGTAATTCTTAAACAACACAAAACATCCTAAATTAAAAATTAAAAACCATCAACATTAATAGATTAAAAGAGAAAAAGAAGAATTGACTGATGGCTATCACCATTCTCATCACTGACAATCACCACTTAAGATGTGGTTGCCCCCTGTTCTATGTGACATTTCTATGTCACACAACCTTGTTTCAAACCATGACTCGTCACAAAATTGTAACATTAATATTCCTTTCCTTGTAGTCATACACAAGAGCGTAAATGAGTATAGTCGAGTTAAACACTTATAGTTTAGGCTTGACTTGTGAAAAAAAAAAGTATGCTCAAGCTTAGTTTCAATGTTTAAATGAGCCTAACTGAAAGCTTGAGCTTGACTGTTTGAAAACTCTAAGGTTTTTTTAACTTATAATTATTTATAATTTAATTATTCTTGTTTTTATGGGAAAAAAAACTTAATTAGGTTTTAGCTTTATCCATTTAGTATTTAATAAACATTTTAATACCATTTGATAATCTACAAATATAAATATGTGATCAATATTTGACATGTAGAATTCACATTTAATTTTTTTATTAAATATTAGATCTATATTATTTTAATTTAAAAAATAAAAAAGTAACATGAATATTTATATATTAAAGTAAATACTAATATATGAGTGATATGATGAAAAAGGAATAGATTGATGGAAAAAAGAGGTGGAAAAGTAGATGAAATAGAAAGTGACCACAAAAATATTTTTTTTACGAAAATATTGCTTAAAAAATTTATATGATAGTTCAAGTTCTCCACCTTGGTTCAATTAAGATACAGTACTTTAAATGTTTATTTTTATTTGAAAATTTTAATAAATTTATAATGAGGTGTAACATTTAAGATAATAAAGTATTTATTTAATTAAACTATCATCTTAGGTTAACCAATAAATAGTTTTATACAATTTAATAAATATAAGTATAATTAAAAAACTACAGTAGTGATGTTTTTTTAACTTTTATACTTTTTTAATAGTATTTGCTCCATTGAGTAGAATTTTAAATACAAAAAATACTTTCAATTTAATTTTGTATATTTAGTAAAAGTGACATCTTTGCAGTAAAAAAAATTATAAGTGACATTTTAGGACAACAAAATCTACATTTTAATTTTTTTTAGAATACAACTCAACTCAACTGGTATATAAATTTATATACTAATGATGTTAATAATTAGACCCTTTTTAATTGTACAAGCCTAGTTGAGCTGGTACACCTGTGCCATTGATCCATGTCCCTTGCAAGAAAGCCTCAACTGTGTACCTGGTAGCCTCATCTCTATTGATGACTTTACGGCCAGGCCAATTAACCCTAGCAGTGGTGATGGAACCAGCCCCATTGTTGTTGTACTCTCCGTAGTAAAGGGTGCTTAGGGCAAAGTTCCCTTCCCAGGGAAGAAACCCATCAGGGTGAATTAGGTCATCAATCTGAGTCTCCATGATGATGGTTCTTGAATACTCCTTCCATGGCCTTCCGAGGTAATTCTTGATTCTGTCCTTCACCGGAACCAAATCTGTGCCGGCCTTGATAACGCACTTCTGGAGGACGAAGCCAGTGTTTTCTTGCTTGTCGAGCCTTCCTTGTGCTGTCACGATGTTCTGTTGGTTGTCAAGTGGCTTTCTTACCACCATGGTGCAGTTCTGGAAAACGGCAGAGGCGTCACCAAAGATGAAGTCGATTGTTCCAGAGATGTAGCAGTCGCGATAGAATTGCCTGTGGGTTTGGGCATAAAGAGTGTCTTGGTAGCCCTCGAAGGCGCAGTTGAAGAATATGGCTTGGTCGGCTTGCACTCTTGCGGCCACTGCCTGGTGCTTCTCTGCACCGGCTGTGTTTCTGAATCCCATGTCTTTCGCCAAGAATCCACCTCCAAGTACAACTGCAGTGTGCACGGAATAATAGAGGCAAGAAGAAAGAATACTGACTCTAAAATAATTTTGCATATTATTATCTCATTATCGTTTGAATTAAATTTCAATACAAATCGTTGTTTAAATTATTTTTAAAATAATTATTTAAAAACTTAAAAAATTTATCATATATAATAATAAGTTGTGATTACATAATTATGTTAAACTTTTTATATTGTAGTGTATAACCATTTTTCTCATAATATAATAGATATTCTTCTAACATTTTTCTTAATTGAATTATTACTATTTATGAACCTGATGGACAAGTATATTTTCTGGTTAAGAATGAATAACTAATTTTTCAAGTTATTCATATTTATTTAAAAGTTTAATATCTCTTAAAAAATAGTTTTTTAACACCTCATGTATCATTTAATACATGCAAGTGAGATGTTGTACAAAATGAGGAAAATTTGATTCAAAGAGAAAGATAACAAATATTTTTTTTAACACCTCATGTATCATTTAAATCATGCAAGTGAGATGTGGTACAAAATGAGGAAAATTTGATTCAAAGAGAAAGATAGGGAGAATTGAGATTATGTATAAGTAAGATGTTTAAAATATTAAGATATTTATTTATTATTATTCATATTTTTCTATACATGCAAGTTAAGAAATTAATCTTAATAACTAAGCTTAGGGGACCTAATTATATACTAAATTGTAGATGTGGTACAAAATGAGGTTTGATTGAGGAGAGAATTTACACTTACCGAATGATGCAGTTTGGAAAGTCCTGACTCCATCCACGAAATTTTTGTTGCCAGTGATGATACTCTTTTGCTGTCCGTCACCGTACATGGTTACGTTTAGCATTTTCTTTGTCACTGTCACGGTCTCATCGTACACTCCTTCTTTAACATAAACCACGTACCTGCATAAACAAATAAATCCCTTGCATGAAAGCATGTATAGATAACACACGTTAAACTAATAAACTAATGTGATTTGGTTACACATTAATTTCAAAAAGTTGTTTCCTTTTTTTCTCCAAAAATAAGTTACTAAAATACTCTTGGTCCTATTTATAAGAAATATGTGACAATATATTTTACATTATAATTTGTTTTTTTTTTTATAAAAGACACTTGAAGGTAATAAAACAATCATACCTTCCGTCGTATTTTGATGGGATGGCAGCCAAAGCTTCAGAGATGGTTTTGAAGTTTCCGCTGCCATCTTTTGCCACGGTGACATTAGGTGTGGGTTTCTCATTTGATCCGATAAACTCAGCAGGGCCGGCCCAAACAGAAACTGGACCAGCCCATGCAGGAATGGAACCTGCAGCCCAAGAAGGAACTGGGCCAGGAGCAACACCAGGAGCAAGAGCAGCACCTGCAGTAGTAGGAGCAACACCTGTAGTAGTAGGAGCAACACCAGGAGCAGAAGCATAACCAAAAGAAGAAGAACCAGAACCAAATATAGACCCAAAACCAGCACCAACAGCAGAAGCAGAAGCAGTAGTAGGTGCAGGTGCATCATCACTGGTAATCTCCCAAGGAAGATGAAGCTCCCCGGCGCCTTGGAAGATCGAAAAGAACGAAGAGAACTGCGAAACAACGGCGAGGGAGTTGCTCACAAGCTCCTTGGACTCATTAAACATGTTGCTTAACTCATCCTTGATCTTCCCTTTGGGGAAACCATCAATGCAGGTTTGTTGGTAAGACATAACCGCACTAAGCCAGTTGTTCAATTCAGCACCCTTTGTGGAGAGCCTGTCCGCGTCGTTATCACCCACCTCGGTGATCGACAACTCAAGCTCTTCCTTGGCGTCCTTGAACAAGCCCTGGCAATCCTCGTACGCCCCCTTCTCCTCCTCAGAGGCCTTGTCCATCATCTTTGCCGTTCCGTCGAAGGCCTTTGTAACCTCCTTCTCGGCCAGAATCATGGACACCATCATTAGGTCTTTTGGCTGCGCCAATTTGGGGTCCTTCTTTAGGGCTTCTCCGAGGGTGGTTTCGCATTTTTCCTTGTATTCAGCGGATCCGCAAATCATCTTCACCAGCCTGGAGTTTTGGTCCACGTGTGACGTGGCGGCGGAGTTCTGTGGCAATGGCGTGGCGTGCTTTGGATTATTATTAGGGCCTGTTCTTTGGACAACCACGAATGTCGCGGCGCCTATGACGCACGCGAGGAGGACGGCGGAGATGAGACCGATGAGGATCTTCTTCTTCATCTTAAGCCTCTCCTCGTTCCTCCGCCGTTCGGTGATCATGTCGAAATCCTGGAACGCCATTATCGCACGGTTCGTTTGGGTTTGGTTTTTTTTTTTTTGGCGAAATTGTGTGTCTAAGGCATTGTAGAAACTCTGCCCTAGACTTAAGGGACAATGAATATGGTGAAAGAGAAAATAGAACCGAGCGTTGCTTAGTTTAATGTTAGGCTCTTTTCCCCCTTTGCTTTCTTGCATGAGCGTTTGGAACTTTATCATTGTTTGGGCATGCACGTGTGGACGAGAGTTGTTTCAGGTGTTTCTATTTTCGAAAGCTTGTTAAGGATTGAGTTCAAAGATTAATAGGGTCATCAGAGGTTTGTATTAGTTTGTTTCCAACTTTTTTGGTCTCAGACTCAGACCATGTTTGAAAACTCTTTTCTATGTTCTGTCCATTTTCCAAGTGTGTCAAGACAACACTAGTGGTAATATAATTATAAATAGAAACATGTTGTATAACAAGTAGCAGTTTTGTTAGTTTGGTCAGTACGGTTCACTCTTCCTCATTTTAAAAATTAAGGTTTCGAATAATGATTATTAATTAAAAAAATTGTGGTTGATATGTAATGTAATAATTTTATAATTTATTTAATGTGCAATTAAGTATTTTGTCACAATTTTAATTATTAAGTTTTTATTACCATTTTTTACATTATACTTGGTCTTTCAATGTGCATCTATCTAGCTATATTTATATACGATATACTGTGTAAAAGAAACTTGAAGTATTATAAGTCATAGGATTAAAAATTTTAATTTAATAATAATTACTAATTTGATTCAATAAATATCTAATATATTTAAACATTGTCAATTGTTGGATAGAATTTCTAATTTGATAATAGCTGTTGGTATATTTGATTTTTTGTCATTCATTTCTCCGATTTTAATGTTTTTCACACAATGATATTGTTGTGTATGTGCTAAAAAATTAAATTATTCACATTAATCATTATATAATTTTGATAACTTTTTCAATCATTGTTTGTATTTTTTAATGTAATTTTATTTAATATACTACAAAGTATTTTAAAAATGATAATTATATATATATATATATATATATATATATATATATATATATAAAATTTACAAGTGAAACAAATCCGTACAACGCACGAGTTTAAAATCTAATTATATGTAGTTGAGTAATGATACATGAAAATCCATATATTATTAAACACTTATTTGACATTTTTCTTTTATATTGTTATCTTCCTATCAAATAATATAGCATATCATATCAATGTTTTTCTTTCTTTCTTTTTTTTTTCAAGGTGTCAAATAACATCATCCATACATCTTTTAGCCTGTATATTTAAAAAGGAGTGAAGTCTCATACTTTTGAAGGACTAATTAGCTAAATGCACAATTATTTTAAGTTAGCTAATTTATAATTGAATGAAACTGATGAAAGGACTTATGTGTCCAATAAAAAAATTCAAGGACTATTTTGCCTCAAAATCTTAGGAATAAATTGCAAGCACCGATATCTTTTAGGGAAAAATATGGGAGTTTACTCTTACTTTTCCTCCATCTCATTAAACATCACTATTTGATACTCGATTGAAGATGACTTCTACTAGAGGAAAAAATTTACACTTAGAGAAAAAGATTATTAAAATATAAGTCTAAGTTGAAGTTTCATAAACATTATATAAGTGAGAATAAAATCCATAAAAATAATTCATTGGTGTAACTCTTTCTAATATATATATATATATATATATATATATATATATATATATATATATATATATATATATATATATATATATATATAAATATAAGATTTGGTTATAAAAGACTTACGTCAAATCTACAGAATTTATTTGATTGATTTTTTAACTGTTTAAAAATTGATCAAAATAATGTTTTCTACAAATTTTTAACGTAATGAAGTCTATGTTTTTTCTGCTTATGATATACATTTTTCACCATTAATACAAGTTAAAAAATATTACATAATGTTTTTACAATAAAATGCATAAAATAAAGAATACATGATAATAAAATATATAAATAAGTTTAAATCATAATTACATATATGTTTTTTTCTATTTTCCAATAAGTGTATTTTTTTAACGAGTCAGAAATAGACCGTTGTTATGAAAATAATAAATAGAGACAAATAAATATATACTTTATTACATGAACAAATTGTAAAAATATATTACTGTTAATAATTTTGATAAATAAGTAATTTGAAAAATCAAATCTATCAAATGATGTAATTTATTAATTAAAGATAACTAATTGATTATCATTCAATATATTAACATTATCATGATATTATAAACCATAACATTCACATATATTAACAGTGTAAATTTGATGTAGATCTTTAGATTTACACTTAGTGTAAAGGGATCCTATCCATATTTTTATAGTACCTATAATGAAAGGATCATACAAAGTTTTTAAAATATGAATATATATATATATATATATATATATATATATATATATATAATTTATACATCCTTTTGTATTTTTTTATAAAATTATGATATTTTTCTTCTATGAAAATATTGTAAATTATTTTTTGCCTCCACTATTGAAAAAATCTGGATCTCCCACTGTACATGTCTGTCTACTTTGATTTATGAGAGATCGTGTTTTTGCATGGGTTTGGGAGCGGTGAATTATCGCATATGTAGAGAGGATGGCGAAAATTTTCGGTGGTTTGGGAGGCAGGAAATAGGGTTGAGATATTTGAATTTTTAGGTGGATCCTATGCATAAAATTATCTTCTATGCAAATATGAGATAAGGAGACCGTAAAAAAAAGAAATTGTTTTGCTTTTAACACCGTGCTCTTTGTTGCTGGCATGTCTTGATTCATTGGTTTGCCTTTTGTTCTTGTTCAGTGAGAGGTGTCTTTAGGGATGGATCTTGAAATTTAAGTTGTGGGGGTAATATATTTACTAGTGTACGTAATAACATATTTTGCACCAGTCTTAAATTTATAATTTGCAATGTGTTAGTGATGTTATAGTGTTGAACAAGAAAAAAAAAAGTGGAGAAAAATTAAGATAATGCATGTTTAAAAGATGTATTTTCTTGTTATTGAAGATCTTTATTTGTACATTATATTTAAGGTTTAAATATTGTGTACTTATAAATATGTCACTTTTTTTTAGTCTATGTGTGTGTGAGTATTGTTTTGTTTTGTTTTTCTTTTTTTTTTCCTGTGATTTTTTTAGTTCATGTGAATTCTTTGTTTTTTGTTTAATTATTCTTTTTGTCTCTATTGTAACAATTTATCCTTTTAATTTCTGTATTTTAAAATATCTCATTTTAGTTTCTATAGCTATTATTTTTTAACCTTTTTGGTTCTCGCTTTCTGAAGTCACCTAACGATGTTACACCTTAATCCTTTAAATCTCTACAAAACTAAAACTGGTAGTATAAAATCGCTAAAAATCTAGAAAAATTTAATTTGACAATTTAAAACTACCAAAATGTTTTTAACAGTTTTACAATATTAGTTTCCATTTGTAGTAATTTTAAAAGATTTGAATAAATTACTTTAGACAATAATGACTAAAAGAGTTAAAAAAAAATCAACTATAGGATCAAAATAGATGTTTTAAACAATAGAAACTAAAAAGGAGAGTTATTACAACTACATAGACAAAAAATGTAATTAGTAGTGTTTTGGTGCAATATTTGATATCTTTTGTTTTTTTAGCTTTATTTATCCCTTATTTAGTTAGTTGTTGAATAAATACTCTTGATAGTTGAGGATTTAGTTTTCTTGTTTTTTTCGTAATCTTGGTCCTTTTTGTTTCTTTTGCCGTAATCCATTATTGGAAAACACTTTGAAGAGACCCGTGGAGCACTATCACTGCATTTGGAAGACTTTTGAAGATGTTGCTAAACAATCCATTTTTGGGCCAGCTTAAGCTAACTGCCTCTAGGAGTATTTGTCATCTTTTTTGGGTGCACTTTTTTGGGTGCACTTAATTAAGCTAGTCATATTTGGCCAGCTTAAGTGAGCTACTCATCCGAAGAAGTAAAGACTTTCTAGCCTTGCTTAAGTGAGCCTTGCAAGGGTGAATTTTCAAGTTTATGAGCTTGTTTAAGCCATCTTGTCTGACATGCTCACGCTAAAAAAAGTCATATTGCTATATATAACGGGACCTTTGATACATGTTTTGGACAATCTTAAATTGGGATTTTCAAGGCACATATGTCAAAGTGAGTTGTGTGACGACTTCCATGCTCAAGGCTTCTCCTTGTCTTCCCTTCATCAGAATCTTTATTCACCGCTATGAGTAGCTAATTTCATCCTCTTTAGGTTTAATGTAATTAGAATATTATTTCCATGTAATTATGTTTTATTCATATTCAACAAAGGTTGTTATTGTTCTGCTTCTATGCTCAATATTTTTTTAGTCTAATCTTGCACGATCCTATTATTTTAATCATAATTGAAAAAAAAATTTGAATTGAGAACTGAGAAATGCAATCAATAACTTTTATGTCTAGGGATATGATAAAAAAGATTGATCATCACTAAAACTTTTTTTTTAATGCAAGTAACTTGGTTACACTAATTAATTAAAGAGATTGATAATAAAATCAAATGACTTAGGTTTTTTCGCTTAAAGAATTAAGAATTAAATAATTTTATAGATTAATGACAACATAATCTTAATTGATAATAGGAATAAGTATTAATTGCATGTTAGGAATGTCTAATGAAATTAAACACCAATAACTTCTTCCATTGATGTAGACTCAAGTTTTTTGCACACACCAAGTGTTTGACGAAATTCCACAATTAGTTTTCTCACCTTAAATTTTTTTAATTTCTACACTTACTTTATTTCCATACTTTAATTATCACTCTACTTAATTTAATTACCCGATTATTGCACAAGTTCCTGTGAAAAATGATATTTTACTTATCGCTTTATTAGTTGAAAGATTTGATATTTTTGTTAAAATTTCAATTGCCCCTTTAATGTATTTTTCCACTTTTAGTTCCTATTAATAATTTTCATCTTTAATCTCTATCATGGTGATAATGCAACTCTAAGGACATGGAATTACTGTTAGCATGACACATTTTATTGAAGTGGCTAATGTCATGAAATTATACTGATATGGTACATGATGACATCATGATCATGTCATTTTTATTGATGTGGCACATGTTGATATCATGATAATGTCAACAAATTAATATTTTGTAATACACTTTGACAATATTGATAAAAAATAAAATGTTTGAGAAAATTAAGGATGAATCTTGGGAAAAAATTACGAGAAAGAAAAAGAAAAAATACACTAAAGTAGAGGTGAAGATGATATATAATCTGATTTTCAGAAAGGCTTTTTTGCCCAATTTGATAGGAAGGAGATAAATAGGTTAGATGAAAATAAAATGAATGATTGAACATAAGTGGGAGAGGTAAAGTAAAAATGAAGTTGTTTCAAGATAAGAGATGAAAAGAGATATAAAGAGATAGGTGAAAATAAATGAAAAATAATATAATTAATCTTATAAATTTTAAAATTATTTTCTCTTTAATCTACTCTATCAAACAAATTAATTATATGATTTTCTTCCATCCTTCTTATTTCTTCTTTACCAAACAAAGGTTACTGGGTAGTGTCAGAATTAGGCAAATTTATTGTAGGGGGCTTCTTTTAAAAATATTTTACGAAACAAGGTCTCTTTTAAAACAAATTGTAAGGGGGGTCTCTTCATTACGTGGGTGCCACCATTAACAATGGCGTGAAGCTTGGAACCGCCAGAGGCAATGGCGGGAAGGGGATGCCGCTATTGGCAGCAGCGGGACAGGGGGTATGACTCAGCCTAAACCGCCATTCGTACTGGCGGGATAGGGCTGAGTAGGAGTGAGAAGCATGCCTGAAGCCATGCCGCCATTGGTGCTGGCGGGACATGCCTACGTGGACAGTCCCGCCATTGGCACTTGCGGTTCCCCTTTGCATGTGACCTTCCTGCTGCAGATGGCAGTCTGAACGTAGGCGCAGTGTTTAGGTTCCAGTTCTGAAAAGGCTAGGGCTAGCATTTGAACGTTAAAAATTTAAACGTTGGCTTTAAGTTTGCAGCTATAAAAAAAATGTTTGAGGCTTATTCTTTACGCTTGCATTTCTTTCTCCTTGAGTTCACTTTCTGTGTTCAGTGTTTTTTCTTGTTGAGTGTGAGTTTATTAAGCTTGTGCTTGCTGTGCTCCTTGCTTCAAATTGGGTGCTTGCTGTCTGCTTCCTTCCTTCTTTCAAGTGTGTGCCTTTACCCTTACTCCTAGTAAGTGTTTTCAAAGTAAATAAAATTTATATATTTTTGTTAATAAATATTATAAGTTTAAGTTAGTTAGTATTAACAAATATTGTTAAGTTAGTTTATATAGTATGTAAATAGTATTGTGTAGTTATTCTAAGTTAGTTAGTATTAACAAATATTCTAAGTTAGTTAGTATTAACAAAAATTCTAAGTTTAAGTTAGTTAGTAGTAGTATTGTGTAGTTATTTTTTACGTATTAATATTAATAGATATACCAATGTTAGGTTAGTTACTATCAAAATATTATTTCGTTAGTTAGAATGAAAATTTTATTTAGTTATTGTATGTATTGTTAGATATTATATTTTAAACCAAATTTTATTTTCATATATATATATATATATATATATATATATTTAGTTGTTGTATATATTTTTAAATTTTATATATTATATATGTGATATTAGCTTTTGTAGTATTAGGTATATATTTAGGAAGACACACATAATATTTAGGTTTTGTAGTATTAGACATAAGTTAATATTAGCTTTAGGTATATATTTGTAAATTTTAGACACACGTAAATTTTTAGTTTTTGTAATATTAACTAGCTGTATAAATTTAAGCATTTTACATGTAAATAAATAATTATAAATTATTTACAATGTAATATTAGCTAGCTGTAACAAAAAGGCTTACAAATAATTACTACTAATAATTTTTAAATTTAAAATGTAATTTACAAAATTAATACACTTAAATTTGAGCTTCAAATTTCATTCTAACCATAATATTTGTTACTTCAAAATAAAAAATTTGTACATGATAAATAAACAAAATGAAAGAAAACTTTATTTAAATAAATATAAAACATCCTTACTATAGAATCAAACTTCAAAGAAACTCTTTCTTTCTCTTTCACAATACTCTCTTCAGTCTCAAATTCCTGCAAGTGCTGAGTGTGATTGCAAGTTTGCTCTATTTAAAGAAATTTTTTAGCAAAAAGCTATGTACAACGTAAATTTACACACCATTATTAAAGTAAATCTGTATGGAAGTCACCTCCTACATGCCTAGCTCTAATCTTTAACCTGCCATGCATGTGATTTCTGATTTCCCTATCCAATACAGTGCCCTAGTCTCCTCTAAAGCAACAACTGGGTGCATGTGAAGTAGAACTCTAGCCCTAGCCTGCATCAAAAAAAATTTCAGAGATTGCATGTGAACCCTAGCTGCATCAGGCTTCAGTCATCACGCTTCAGTCCCATGCTTCAGTCCCATCAAAAGTGTAAAAGTGTAACGCAGGCTGCATCAAAAAAAATTTCAGAGATTGCATGTGAAGTTGCATGAGGCTTCAGTCATCACGCTTCAGTCCCATCCCATTAAAAGTGTAACGCAGGTGCCAATGGCGGGACTGTCCACGTTGGCACGTCCCGCCAGCACCAATGGTGGTACCCTCGCCTATCCCGCCAGCTCCAATGGCGTCATGCACCTCTCTCCTACTCAGCCCTATCCCGCCAGTACGAATGGCGGTTTAGGCTGAGTCATACCCCTGTCCCGCTGCTGCCAATAGCGGCATCCCCTTCCCGTCATTGCCTCTGGCGGTTCCAAGCTTCACGCCATTGTTAATGGCGGCATCCACGTAAAGCAGAGACCCCCCTTGCAATTTGTTTTAAAAGAGACCCTGTTTCGTAAAATGTTTTTAAAAGAAATCCCCTACAGTAAATTTGCCCTCGAATTAATCAAATCAGCTGTCTAATTAGCCGTGAACTTTTCTTATTTTACAATGTTACTTTAGTAACAACCTTAGTGGCCTTAAGCCAGAGGATAGTGACAAATTGTAAGTACCTTAACAATTTAACAAACTAAACCTATTTTACTTTGCTCAAATCCCGTCATCATAAGGAACGGAAGTGGTATCAAGCCAACCATCTCCATTGATGAACTCCGAAACAGTGAAATTATAGGCATCACCATAATCCATCAAATGGTACCCTAACCATTGTACACGCTTATCTATGCTGGAACCAGGTCCATAGTTGTCATACTCACCATAATACAAAGTTTCCAATCCTTGCTCATTAGACCACTTTGTCCAACCCTTTGGGTCAATGAAGTCATCAATGTAGGACTCAAGGTAAACGGTGCGAGAATAGATCCTCCATGGCCTCCCAAGGTAGCTCTTGAAGCTACTAGAGTTGGAATAGAGATCAAGGGTTGCTATGATTGAGCAGTTTTGGAATGAGATGCCAGTGTCCTCATCAGGGCTATCTCTTGATTGTGCAGTGATTACTGTGAATTGGCCAGGCATTGGTTTTCTTGATATGATGTTGCATTCTTGTAGAATCGCGGCTGCATTCCCAAATATGTAATCTATGGTGCCATAAATGTCACACTCTCTATAGAATTGTCTAAAGGAGTGAACATAGAGAGTGTCTTGGTAGCCATAAATTGCACACCTGTAAAAGGCTGCTAAGTCTGCATTTACTCTCAATGCCACTGCTTGATGCTTCTCTGGCCCTGCACTGTTCTCAATGGCTATATCACGTGCCAGAAAACCATCACCAGAAACAGCTGAAAAAGATAGAGACCATAATCATGTAATTGCCATTTTGGCCACTCCAGAGAAAAATTGACATAAAACAAGCAATAGTCAATCTCACTAAACAAGATGATATTATTGTACAGTTTTCTTTTCTCATCAAAGATATGTATTAGAAAATTTACAATAACTCATACTCTGTTCAACCAATCAAATAGACCCTCTTGGTATATTATTGTATAGTCTAGGACTGTGTGATCTCGATCAATCTGTAACCTATGAGATTGACCAAGATCAGGTGGTCCCAAATTTCTTAATAATTTCTCATATAAATGGCCTACTTAGAAAGACAAAGATGCATTATTTTGTTTTGTTCTGTTACTTCTCAGCCCTGTGCCAAGTGGTAACCAATGCATGACAAATAATTAATTGCCCAAAAAGATTGAAAAGGGTGCAAAGGTTTCACCTAGAGTTGCAGATCTGAAAGTGGTCCAGCCATCACCGACGCTTCTGTTACCAGTTATGAAAGTGACATCACTTCCATCGCCAAGCATCATAATGTTGGTCTTATAGCTTGGAATTTCCACATTTTCCTCGTAAATCCCTTCCTTGACATAGATCACTATCCTATCCATACTGTTGTTTGGAGCAAAGTTAATGGCTTCAGTGATGGTGCTAAAGTTCCCAGTTCCATCTGCAGCCACAACAAGCATTTCATTTGGGTCATAATCTTCCCCATCTGAGTCTTGGAAGAGCCTTTGGTCACTGCTTGATACCCACTTTGGAGCATTCTTCAAAGGCTGGTTATTATTCTTTTTCACTTTGGGAGTCCCCATCTCTGGCTTAGGGAGCATTGAAAGTGAGTTACTTACATGCTTGTAAGTGTTGATCACAGATTTCACCAGAGATGGCTTCATTGTTCCTGAAGCAGAATCTAGGCCTTCTAGACATGTGTTTTTGTTTGTTAAGGCTGCACTGAGGTAGCTTCTTGCATCAACTATGTTCTTGGAGTTGGAAGAACGGATCCCTGATAGTGATCTTTTCAAAGAAGCCAATGTGGATTGATGGAGTTCCCTGCAGTCTTGAACTGACCCTCTTTGCTTCTCTATGATGTTTTTTGAGTGTCCAACGTTGTGGAAGAGATTTGAGAGCTTTGTGGTTTCAGATATTGCTACTTGGAGGGACTGACGGAGGTAGTTGATTATGTTTGGACTTATGTTTATTGAGATGGATAGCTTCAATGAGTTGAAACAAACTTCTGGGTAAGCTGTGGTTGTGCAGAAAGATTTTATGGAAGAGAGATTGGTGTGAATTGTTGTGGAAGCATTGGAAGAGTTTACAGCACTAGCGTGTGAGAAGAAAATTGCAAACAGAAGGAAGAAGAGTTTATGAGATGAATAAGCCATGAAAAATAAGGAAAACAAGTAGTAGTATGCAAAGGTGAAGTTGTTGAGTGTTTGACTCACTTAAATAAGACACTTGCTGGGGTATAAAGGAGTGATGGGGACAGTGATTAGAACCTAAAGTAACACGGGTTTATTTGAACTAATGTATTGTAGCTGGAATTTATATCTGCCCCTACCATGTTGATGTTTTCCTCTTGAGATTAGGTGGGGCACCTTTTTTTGTTTCTCTTGAAAGACTTTCTTTTTATTAGTATTTAGCCGAATGAAATAAGGGGCAAATCATGAGAAAAATAAAAAAGTTACATTTTTGGGTGTGATAAGTAGCAAGTTGCTCTTGGAGGATAATGTAAAAAAAGCATGTATAGGTCTTTCCTGTTTTCGTTTTGGAGATGTCAGTGAAAATAATGCAAGGCATGGTGCGCCACAGCTACTAAAAAATTGAGGGACCTCAAAGTACTTTGAGCTCAGCAGTTCAATTGATGTATTCCCGTGATGGTGTCCATTTTTTTTGGTTAACTTGGAGGTATTAAAAATTTTATTTGACATTTAATTAATTCCTCCTATGAGGATCGATTTAGAATTAAGAGTAAAATTGACTTGTTAAAAATAAGGCTCTCTCTCTATATAGAGCACTGCTACAATAAATCATCTTTTATATATCATTGTTCATGAGTGTTTTTTTGTTTGAAATTCCTCTACTATTCTTTGAGTTGTATAATGTGTAGCCACATCAATTGGGTGCTATAATATTACATAGATTTCCACTCACTTTTCTGGTAGGAATATATAAAATTGTATTTTTAATTCTGACTTCATGTGCAAGTTAGAAATTAAATCCTAAATCTTATATTTGTGTCAAGAATTTTTGAAGATGTACAATTCATTTGGATTTTCTCTTGGATCATCATACTCTTAAAATTTCAAGGTTACGTACTCTGCTAAAAGGTTCAGGATTCTGACACCGTGCAACCTTTTGTTTATATGTGTTTGTTTTTTGGAAGGGGGTGAGGGGTGACCTTGCCGTAAATGATGGAATAATATGGCAACCCGTGAAGCGGCTTCAAAGATTGATTACCCCACTAGCTACGGGTTTGCATTGAAAACAGTTAGCTATGTTACTTCATTTGCTATTCCTCTCTTTAACATTATGCTTATTAATTCACACTCTACTAATGTTTAGACTTTATACTTCGTATACTTTTATAAAACTGAAGTGATCATTCCTATGAAACCATTTATGCTTCATTAATAGTTAATTAATGGTTTGTATGTAACACCTCCAGACAACTTGACTTTGTCTCGTGAAATAATCACGTCAGAATAATCAAGTAGTCAAGCGTCATTCTCGTTTGTCCACAAATCTGCCAAATCTCACGTGTGGAGAGATTCTTTTTGGTATAAGTATTTATAATTTACAGCACAGACGAAAATATATATATATATATATATATATATATATATATATATATATATATATATATATATATATATAAACACATTATTGTCTCTTATCTGTTCTCACTTCACGTGAAAAAATAGCCAATAAAGTGATGGAACCCCATTCCAAAGAGAATTTAAAAGGAAGAGTTTTAGTCCCTTGTATTTTCCTATGATTTATTTATTTAAAATGCGTTCTAAAAAAATTGAACCAATTACTCAAATAATTGAATTTGTAATGTGATATGTTCTCCGCTCCTTTAACATATTTATAAAATATATTCGGTGTACTTTTTTTGTTCTATATAAGAAAATATTGATTCAATTTTTTGGGTTTAATTATAAGAAATATAAATTTATTTCTAGATGTATTAATTATTATTTTTATTTTATTGTAAAGTTTATGTTAATGAGATATTCATTTATTCTGTTTGTAAGTGGATATTTCAACTTTAAATGACTAGCTATTGGAGCAACTTTTTGCATGAAGGACAATTATTGATGGAAAAAAATGCCTTATTGTAATTTTTTTTGCTACAAGAGCAAAACAACCTAGTGTCATTAAATATATAAGTTACTATTTAAATTAGGGTTATTTTTAATTCTTCAAATTTAAATTTTTTTTTGTCCATAAATTTTAAAGATTGTTTTTTTAGTCTCTTCCATCAATGGGGTCCAACAAAATTAAAAATTCACAATTTATGACAATTTTAATTGTCATAATTTGATTTTTAACTCAATTTTAAAATACGTTCTTTGATAATTAAAAATCATCATAAATTACAAATTCAAAAAGTAACATTTGAACACCAGAAACCTAACTTGTAATCCGAACATGCTTAGCTACTTTGCAATGATCAATATATTTAAATGCGGGCTTAAATTCCCATCATAATTTTGTAAATCTAATTCAAATATTCTAGTTTATGCCAAATTCCACATGGCTCTATTCCATCTCAATTTTTACTACCTCAGAAGATAGGAGGTCTTGAATCATCAAAGTATAAAGGTATAAAGCCTCAATGTCTCATGTCGTATATCCCCAAGCACAGATCAAGATAACATTGAAAAAAGTATAACAAATGTGTATAAACTTTGAACAATGTAATGGACATATAAATCTGCTAAGAGGAAAAGGTAAAATCTAGTGCAAAATGTAGGAAATCAATTGGAACAAAATGTAAGAATCTCTAGCACGTTAGGAAGCTTCTATAGTCCTATGTTTTTTGAGGGAAATAAGATTATATGAGAAAGAAAATACAACTGGCATTATTGCAAACCTATGAAATGTTAGGGGGGAAAATGGAACCAATGAAATAGTACTGAACTTTTGACCAAAAAATAAAAGTATTCTTGTCTGATTGATAATTTCTGCAAGGGATCTATCAGATTATGATAGAGTGATGAATAATTTGATCAATGAATATTCCATCTTTTCTTCAACTTGGAGTTGATTTGATTCACATCTTTCATCTGTGAATATTTTTATCACAAATGGATCTTCATTAATGTTGGTTTTGTGGAGGAAATTATAAAAACAGAGGAGAGAAGAGAGACAATGCGTATGCGGAGGAAATAGAATTATTCTATTCTAATTCAAATTGTTCTCAGTAGCGATACAATAAATAGCAAAAGATAAACTAATTAGATAACAAGATATTAGCAAAACAGGATATTAAAACTAACTTGCTCCTTAAAGATAAGAGGAACCACTTATTGACTAGGCTAATCCATTAAAACTGACTTACTTCTAAAATATAGGAAATCAACTTATTTACTAAATCCTATTTTAAAAACTGAAAAATAAAATATTATGCAGTTAGAAAAGTATATCTCCAACACTCCTCCTTGCTTTTGGAACTGCAAACTCCAATTCTTTGAGTTCAAGTTTGTTGATAGGTAGTGACTTTGTAAACATGTCAGCCAGTTGATCTTTAGACTTGCAGTAAATTAAGTTCACTTCTCCACTTTGTTGCATCTTTATCAAATAATAAACCTTGATGTTGAAATGTTTAATCTTCCCATGACATACGGGATTGTTTTCAATAGCAATGGCTACTTGATTGTCAACAAAAATTCCAGTTTTGTTCTTTTGAGAAAATAGAATGTTTGGCCTTGTTGTAGTGAGATACATTAGACATCCAATCAAGCTCCCATAATATCCTTCATCAATGTTATCAACATCTTCTTCCTTGTTGAACTTCACCTTTTGATTCATTGGTGTGCTAACATATTTGCATTCCTCCATTTGAAACTTCTTCAAATTTTCTTTTGCATATTTCCTTTTTTTTCATGTTTAGCATTCTTTCAAGATGGCAATGATCAAGTCTCTTGTGCTTGAATTCCGTGGGTGTGACTTGAGTGAAATAGGTTGTATGCTCCTCCTCTGCTGGATCAAATGAAAAGCTTTTATCTTTCATTTTAACCTTTAGAACTTCCCGGCCAACAATGTCATAGATAAAACAATGTTGATGTTCAAAGGACACTTTAAATCCCTTTTTAATCAACTGACCTACGCTTAGCAAGTTTTGGTCAATGTTAGGTACATAAAGAACATCTGATATTAATTTGATACCTGAACATGTTGAAATTGCAACAGTTCCTTTTCCTTTTATTGGAATATAGCCACTATTCCCAATTCTAACCTTTGAGACACTAGTTGGCTTCAAATCTTTGAATAAAGTCTTATCATATGTCATGTGGTTCATACAACCACTATCAATCAACCAACTTTCACTTGATTCACTACTCAAGAAGCATGTGGCCACAAACAGTTGGTCCTCTTCTTCTTGATTAGCAATCTGAGCTCCCTCATCATGGTGATTTTTGTTGGCGCAGATCACCGCTTCATGCCCTATCTGATTGCACTTGTTACATTTTGCATCTGGTCTCCTTTAACATCTGAAAGGTGCATGACCTTTTTTGCCACAATGCTGACAAGGTGGATAATTTTTTTTTATCCTTACCTTGGTTGTTTGCACTGTTTTCGCTGGTTGCTGGTTGATTCCTCTTGAAAAAATCTTTTTTTTCTTTCATCAACTTCATGATGTTTGGCGGGCAAAGTACCTTCGACAACACGATCTTGCCTCATCAACCTTCGCTGCTCTTGAGCTTGCAGGGCATGTAGCACTTCTGCCAATGTGATTTTCGACAGATCCTTTGTGTTCTCCAATGAAGCTATAGATGCTTCATACCTCTCCGGCACCGTTACCAAAATTTTCTCTACAATTCTCGAATCAGCAAAATCACTTCCCAACAACTTTATCTTGTTGGCAATACCCAACAATTTGTTTGAGTATTCTTTGATTGTCTCTGACTCTTCCATCCTTTGAAGCTCAAATTCCCTCCTTAAATTCAGCACTTGCATGCTTTGTATTCTATCATCTCCAGCGTATTCCTCTTTCAGATAATCCCAAATTGCTTTGGGTGATTTAAGAGTCATGATTCTGATGAATATCATTTGTGAAACACCAGTGAACAAACATGACCTCGCCTTTGCCTTCTTCATCTTTCTTTCCTTGTGATTTTTAATTTGGGCCATGGTGGGATTTTCAGGCAGCGGATATATTTCACAATCCTCTTCCACAACATCCCATAAATCCAAAGACTCCATGTAGGATTGCATTTTCACTTCCCAAAGATCATAATTCTCTCCATCAAAGATTGAAAGAGTTATGTGGGTAAAACTTGCTTCACCTTCCATGGTACAAGTCCCGTAAGAATAAGGCTCTGATACCAATTGTTGGTTTTGTGGAGGAAATTATAAAAACAGAGGAGAGAAGAGAGACAATGCGTATGCGGAGGAAATAGAATTATTCTATTCTAATTCAAAATGTTCTCAACAGCGATACAATAAATAACAAAAGATAAACTAATTAGATAACAAGATATTAGCAAAACAGAATATTAAAACTAACTTGCTCCTTAAAGATAAGAGGAACCACTTATTGACTAGGCTAATCCATTAAAACTGACTTACTCTTAAAATATAGGAAATCAACTTATTTACTAAATCCTATTTTAAAACCTGAAAAATAAAATATTATGCAGTTACAAAAGTATATCTCCAACAATTAATCAATTGAAATACTTCAGTGTATATATATATATATATGATCCATTCCTGGAATTTTGACGGAAGGATTCTTTTCCTAATGCAAAAAGGAAAAATTGCCAACTCCTTTTTGTTAGAACAACTTCCATTGAGTCTCTGCACCTATCCCTTTTTTATTATCACTTTCTTTCTGAACTTTTCTTTTGTTTTCAGAAAACAGGATTTGGCTCAGGATTGCGCTTTGTGAATTCCAGGGTTTCTCTGAATTTGAAAGTTTTCACTTGGTAAGTTTCCATCTTTCTACTGGTACACTAGATAGTATACAAGCAAGGAATACATAATCATTAGCTATAGATACTGTCTGATCATATTGCATGAAAAATAAAACAAATATACATTACCTTTAAGATATCAATAGCCTTCTGAGCTGAAGCTGCATTCAGAGCTTGACCCTTTTGTTTTGGAGCATTCATCTGCCAAAACAAGTTGTGAAATGTCAATAGTCAATACTACATGACGACCATGAAAGTTTATTTTCAATGTAATTTATAATTCACAGAAAATAAAAAATATAAAAAGTCTAATCCAAAACATCTGCATTATGCCAATATGAAGATTATTTAAGACTATTGTCAGGTAATTCAACCTGTCTGCAAATGCTCACAAATAAGAAGAAATGGGAATGCTGATGAATACATATTGGTATGTGTGCTAGCCTTTATAAAAGTATAACACCTAAACCCACCTAACCAGCTAACCTAGAAGCCCACTCTTCTGCCTCTTGGTCATTGAGCCTTCTATCATCTATCATTGTCATTCTGTAGAATCTCTCTAGCTCACTTACACCCAAAATACTATCTTCGTCTATCTTTCTCTTCCCTCCAGTGTTTGTTACCTGATTTGATGTGATAATTGCCTAATTCTCCTTGTTATAATATTAGTCTATTAAATTTTCCAAGTATCTCGGGAATACATTTTTAAGTATTGCCAGTAAATTGATGCCATGTGGGAATGTATAATTTTGAGTTATGGGAGTGTACAGATACTTGTAGCTCACGCATCTTAAATGTGTTCATCCAATTCTGCGAATCTGGTGTCCTTGAATCATCTTCACCAAGTTGTTTGACCAGTATATAATATGTTTTCTTCCTAAGTCTCTCAAGTTACACATTAACAAATTCAGTCAGGAAAACGAAATAAAATCAAGCCTCCACAATTTATATCACATGACAGCATTGATCACATTTAAGAGTTCCCTCTTATGAACCATAATTACTTAAACTCTAGTGAAGTTATACCAACTCTTGTGCAACTTCAAGAAGATAACCCACTACAAAATTGTTAAGATTTCCATTAACTTTTAACACCAATTCACCGAAAAGGTAGAATCTCAATTTAACATAAAAAATGCCACAGATACCAATAACATTGTAGCTTACTTCACCCAAAATGTGAATTGTATTCAATCCCTTTCCATTGTATGTGGTTAGTGCCTATGATCTGCTACAAACTATCCAAACCACTTAAGTAGTAGCCAACCCCCGTGGCTTAAAATGTATTTATTAATTCATGTTAAGGTAAAAAACAATACAAGGTATGGTAAATACCTCAGCCAATTGAAGTTTTCCAGTTTCCACAATAAATTTTTACTGTCTAGATCTATATATATATATATATAGATAATTGTTCCAATAAATATTCACAAGTATTACCAATACCACGACCAATAAATTTTAAAAATATTCGTCAACAGCAAGTGCAAGCATGCATTAAACACTAACACAAACACATGAACAAAGTTGGAGAGATTAAAATAACGAATGTATTATAAATTTAGAAAATTATCACTATGTTTGCAACATTAAAAGGAAAAAATAGTCATACCATTTTACATGCTATAAAAGATTACCAAGTTGGTATTTTTCAAGAGCTTCATACTATTAGAACTCTTTAAAAGATTAGAAAAGTCGACACATGAAAAATCCATAAAAATTATTTACACCACACACATTCAAATGTGCACTAACAAAATTGTAAAATCTTGTCCTTACCTTCAGACAAAGATTACGTATAACAAAAGTTTTCTTGACATGCGACCTAACATCATCTGGTAATTCAAACTGCAACAAATTGATTTGAAATTCCAATGTATAGCAGAAGAGTTAGGATGTAAAGGACAAAAACACAAAGCATAAAAAAACCATTGCCGTGAACAATCTAGTTAAGAAATACATATTTTCCAAAAGATATTACACGTGAAATGAATGAGAATAAAGAAATTGGGGACTTCAAAGAACACATATCTCTGCCCCTGCTGGTGGGGTCTGAGAAGGGTAGATGTGTGTTGCCTTACCCCTGCATGCACAGAGGCTGTTACCAAGATTTGAGTACAAGACCTCTATTTATGACTCACAATCATACATCCTTACTATTGTGCCAAGGCAAGCACTCATTCGACTATGATGATTTACCATTGAACTATGATGATTATCCAAAATTCTGTCCTTTCCATATTTGCCATGGTATTGTCCTTGTAAAATTCTATGATGAGAGTCATTAAGCAACTTAGTAAACCAACCCATTTCATGCAAAATTATTCACATTTAGGTACATTTTCAAAACAAGAAACAATTTAGTTACAAAAAAGTACCTAACATGTTTGGTCTTTCATTTCCATAGGAAATTGGCTTCATTTTCTTCTATCCACATCCTATGATCCAAATGATCCATGGGAGCCAACCAAGGAATATTCAAATCACGTTGAACCTGTTTAATTTGACCATTGAACGATAAATGTTTAAGGTTGAACTGTTTCAATATTGGAGGAGGATAATTAATTTTTTGCATAAATTAATATAAATTCATGTTTCAAATGGAATTTCAATGATGATGTGAGAGTCTTTGCATGCATGAATGATGGTTAATATTATACATAGGCCCTACCATTTGTTGGAATTGGGACAATTTCCCCTGTGATTCACCGCTTTTAGTGAGCAAGCTTTTCTCTAGTTGATCCCTCGTCACAGATTTACACATATGGCAACAATAAAAAAAGAATTAATTACTTAAACATTTTAAAAAAAAACATATAACAAAAATAAATATTTAGATAAAAAAGCATGAATGTAGTTCTCCAACCTGTTTTTTGTTCTTGTGAATAGGGTTGTCACTAGGACCTCTAAAATTCTCAGGTTGACAATGAGATGCAAAAAGGCCAATTTGACAGCACAAAATACACTTATCCTATTGACGCAATTAGACATTGCAAATACAAAGCATTGTGCAAGGGCTTTGTTGACTAGGTTGTAATAAACAAATATATATTAATCACAAAATAATTGTCATTAAATTAACAAAGTATTTTATAATGTTTACAACAAACGTGAAAACACCATAGAATCTTGTCCTATGTCATATATAGCTTTTTAAATGACATGTTTTTAACTTGTAAAAAATATGCTGTCCAATTTTTGTGAATTGTTGTTATGGCCTCAATGTCTAACAGTGTTCCATCACAAAATCACTACAAAATTTAAAATATACAAATTAGTGACGTACATGTAAAATTATTAAAAACTCATAGTCAACTAACAATTCAAACTTGTAAAAGTAAATATGCCATGTTCCATTCATTTTTCAAACCTCTGCTGACTATGTTCCACATCTAATGCATGACATAGTAACCACACTCATAGCCTCCGGTTTGAACATGACTCTAAATTCAATATGAAAAATATTTAACAATGTAGAATTACAAAGTTACAAAATGTCTCAAGTCAAAGAGAAGCATTGATTAAACGACTAACCTTTTGCTTCAATCCAATGAGGTGCATGTTGATATGATTTACCATCCAAACTAGTCTTTAATGTCTTCATCGCACTAGTTTAAAAAAAATCAAGACATGTATGACAAAAATGTATTTATGGTTCCTAGTTCAGAATACACTAAATGAGTTATAATTTAATACTTAACTTGTTAATTGCAGCTTTGATGTAAATATTAGGCTTCTTATGCAACGAACAGAACAAAACAAGAATATTGTCCCTAGGACACACAACAACAAGCTGTCAATGGGACTTGAATTCAAGAAAAATTAGGTAGATATTATGCAAACATTCTATTAAAGCACTTGAAAGATTTTACTTACTGATTCAAGTAAGCTCCTAGGTAAACCTCTCATTGTGATTTGTTTACCCATGTTTCAATGTAATGTTGACATTGATCACACTTATCCTTTGCATTGTGTATGGATTGAGGCTCAAGGAATCCATACACCGAACCATGACCCTACCTTGTACTTGTTAATCGTTATTTACGACTAACTTTTGTATTGAATAGTTACATAAAATTAACCTCTTTCCCCTAATTTATGGTTCTTTTTGTAGGAATTGTACATATTCTCATGTTTAGTTTGATTTTATATAGTGAGTACTCCCATTTTGTGAATTAATGTTGAAATCACTTCAATTTCAGGCTAAAAGAAGAGAAGGTTGAAACAGCTGGTGTCTCGCTAAGCAAGGCATGTGCGCTTAGCGAGTGACATCCGCTAAGCGAGGCATGCAGCTCGCTTAGCGTGCTGGGAAACCCTAGAAGAGGATCAATCAGAGATATGCTTGCTCAGCGTGCCACAAGCTTGCCCAACGAGTCATTTGTCTCTTCTCGCGCTCAGCGTGCCCAGCTCGCTAAGCCAAAATTCACTTACTCTCACTTAGCGAGTTAATCTCGCTAAGCGAGCCTTTAGAATCTGAAATGTCAAGGAGCCTTTAAAACACTGAAGTTGGTGGAAACTAGGGAGGAGTCGAAAAACAGAGCCAAGGGGGAAGTTAGAGCGACAAAAACGAAGCCACCAAGAGAGTCTATGTTAAAGGGGTGAGATTAGGGTTGTAGAGGTTGAAGAAGACATCCTCAACCATTCTTAGCCATTTTCTTCCCTCAAAATTTGTCCTTTGTATTGAAAGCTCATTACTGGTAATGGAAGGCTAAACCTCTTGGTTGGGAAGTTCTGCTGAACCTTTGATGTAATATTCTTTCACTATCTATTTAATGTTGTTTTTATGTGTTCATTGCTTCTATCCATGCTTATTTTTACATGCTTGTGGCTTGATCACCCATTTGTACGTATAGTTAGGATTTTTAGCATTGGGAAGTGCTTTAAAGCCTTAGAACATGATAGGGCAAGCTAGAAAACTGTATGTCTAGAAATGGAGTGCAACAATCTAGTCCATATTATGTTGTAGACTTAATGCAACTCTTTTAGGCTGAGTTTGTTGAGGGATCAAGGACGAGGTTTAAAGAGAGTTAAGCCCATTCGCTCGAGGGATCTTGGTTTGGGTAATTTTTCAGCATAAGAACACTAAGATAACATTAAATAAAGAAAAATATATAGCAACATCAAGGTAGATTCATTAGAACGACCCAACGCTTTCTCACTTGACTGTTTTTACTTCTCAAATCGTAGATATTTAGTTTATAGTTAACTAGATTTTCACACAAAAACCCAACTTGATATTTATTTTGCTTTTGGTTGTGTACAAATGTTTGCCCATTGAACATACATTTTTTGAGTGAAAGAAATTCCCTAGCGATACGATACTTGGTTCTTACCTTTTTATATTACTTGGGTGACTCGGTGCACTTGCCGAATAGCATCGTAGAGAGAGTAGCTTTAACAAGTTTTTGGCGTCATTGTTGGGGAATTTCTTTCCACTTAGATAGTATAGTTCAGTTTGTAGACATTTATTCTTTATTCTTTGATTGATTTTGTGAATAGTTAGTTAGGATTTAAGTTTCTCTTGATTTGGTTAACTGTTGCTCTGTTTAGTACTTCTTGTATGCGAGGTAACTCTTTAGCAGGGAATTTAGCTCCATTAGATTTGGAGATAGAAGCCAGTTGCAGAAGAAACAACGCAAAGAGAAGGAGAAAAATTTTGCAGGAAAGGACAACACAACCAAGTTCGGAGGAAGCTCAATCATCTAAATCATCTTCAGCACTCCCAGAGTTAAGAGACTCGGAAGTAGGTGCATCCGAAGCTCATATCATGTCTGAAGATCAACCACATAGGGTGACTCTTGAAGACTATTCTAGCTCGACCGTGCTGTAATTCTTTACAAGCATCGCGCGACCGGAAGTTCAAGCTCACAACATCATATATCCTCATTCCTTGATTTAGCTGATTCAAGGAAATTTGTTTCATGGTTTGCCAAATGAAGACCCTTACGCACACCTTGCTACTTATATAGAAATCTGCAATACTGTGAAAATTGCAGGTGTGCCGGAGGATGCAGTGAGGCTTAGTTTGTTCTCATTTTCCTTGGCTGGAGAAGCCAAGAGGTGGCTGCACTCGTTCAAGGGAAACTGTTTGAAGACTTAGGAGGAGGTTGTAGAGAAGTTTTTGAAGAAATATTTCCCTGAGTCTAAGACAGCTGAAGGCAAGGCAACTATCTCCTTATTCCATCAATTTCAAAATGAATCCCTAAGTGAAGCGCTTGAGAGATTCCGTAGCTTGTTGTGGAAGACACCAACTCATGGATTCTCTGAGCTGATTTAGTTGAATATTTTTATAGATGGTTTGAGACCGCACTCCAAGCAGTTATTGGATGCTTCTGCTGGAGGAAAAGATAAGTTGAAGACTCCTGAAGAAGCAATGGAACTTATTGAAAATATGGCTGCTAGTGATCATGCTATTTTGCGTGATCGGACTCATGTACCTACAAAGAGAAGCCTGCTAGAGATTTCTTCACAAGATGCACTGTTGGCGCAGAACAAGCTGTTAGCTAAGCAACTAGAATCATTGACGGAGACACTTAGTAAGCTGCCAAGCCAATTGCAAGCAACTCAACCTTCACATTCAATAGTTCTGTAGGTTGGAGGTTGTAGTATATGTGGAGGAGCGCATGAGTCTGGCTGCTATATACCCCTTGATGATGCTGCAAAAGAGGTGAATTATATGGGAAATCAACATAGACCAGGGTTTAATACCAGTGGATTTGCAGGTTACCAGCAAGGTGGCCATTTTAATCAGAATCAAGGGTAGTGGAGATCTCATCCTGGAAACTAATTCAACAAAGAACAAGGAGGACTATCCAACAGGCCTCAAAATCAAGGGCCTAGACTTTATGAGAGGACCACCAAGCTAGAGGAGACTTTAGCTCAATTCATGAAAGTTTCAATGTCCAATCACAAGAGCACAGAGTCTACTATAAAGAACCTGGATATTCAAGTAGGACATCTAGCCAAACAGATAGCTAAAAATTCTTTTGGAAGTTTTGGGGCCAACACTAAGAAAAATCCCAAAGAAGAATGCAAGGCTATCATAAATAGAAGCAAGAGGGAAACCATAATAGAAGATGAAGGGAGGAATAGTGATGAGCAAAAGTTAGTGGCTGAAGAAGAAAAAGTAAAAAAAGAAGATCATATGAGGGAGAAAGAAATAAATGATGAGGAGGAAAAAGAGGAAGAAGGAAAAGAAGAAAAAAATGAGAAAAAGAGAAGGAGAAGAAAACAAAGAGTGAGTTGGCCAGAGAAAAGAAGAAGGAGATTGTCTTATGTTCAGGGAAGGAAGCACCATACCCTTTGGTGTCGTCCAAGAAAGACAAGTAACGACACTTTGCTCGTTTCCTTGATATCTTTAAGAAATTGGAGATAACTATCCCATTTGGAGAAGCCTTGCAACAAATGCCACTCTACTCCAAGTTTCTAAAAGATCTGATTACCAAGAAGGGCAAATATAGCCATAGTGATAATATTGTGGTGGAGGGAAACTGCAGTGTTGTTATCCAAAGAATCCTTCCACCTAAATATAAGGATCCAGGGAGTGTCACAATCCCTTACTCTATTAGTGTGGTGTCAATTGGAAAAACTCTCATTGATTTGGGGGCTAACATAAATTTGATGCCTTTCTCCATGTGCAGAAGGATTGGAGAGCTAGAAATTATGCCAACAAGAATGACATTGCAGCTGGCAGATCGATCTATCACAAGGCCTTATGGGGTGGTTGAAGATGTTTTGGTCAAGGTGCGACAATTCACCTTCCCTGCAGACTTCGTGATCATGGATATTGAAGAGGATGCTGAAATCCCACTAATCTTGGGTTGTCCCTTCATGTTAACTGCCAATTATGTGGTGGATATGGGGAAAGGTAATATGCAAATGGGAATAGATGATCAAAAGATCACATTTGATTTGTTTGATGCAGAAAAGCACTCACTTGACCGGAATATTTGTTCCAAGATGGATGAAGTTAAGAATGAGATGGTTCTGATGGCTAGAGCCAAGCTTGCTCCAGACCCTTGAGGTAACATGCGTCAAGCTAGTGACGTTAAAGAAGTGCTTACTGGGAGGCAACCCATCTCTTTTTCTTTGTTATCTTAATCATTGCATATAGTTAGGTTTCAACTTGTTTGTGATTGCTAGAGTAAAACATCAACATGTTTTGTATGAGAAAAGAGGTTGCTTAAGCTTCTCTAAAGTTGTGGATGAGAAATAACTCAGAAAAAATTTTCAGTCATCCACTCGCTCAGCGGGCCCTGTGCGCTAAGCGAATCATCCTTCATGCGCTGAGTGAGTACTCACTCGTGCTAAGTGCGCCAACCTCTACCCATTGGCTAAAGGGGTCTCGTTAAGCGAGACAGCTGCACCAAGCCCAAAAACTTCTCTGGAATTGCATTTATTGGAATTGGGCTAAGTGAGTTTGCTCGCTAAGTGCAACACATAGTCTCGTTAAGCGCATCCATGCACTAAGCGCAAATAACTCTTTGCTTGGACCCCCATGCCAATTGAGCTAAGCGGGTCATACCCGCTAAGCCCAATTATCTCTCTGGAATGGATTTGTGCTAAGCGAGACGATATCTCTAAGCACGACCCCACTACTACATCTTGAGGAATTTAATTTGCTAAGCCGGCGATGTCCCACTTAGTGAAAGTTGCAGACCAATTAGAGTTGCAGAACTCGCTAAGCACGCATCTGTGCGCTAAGCCCAAATCCTTCTCAGGTTTTCTAATTCTCGAATTAGGCTAAGCGAGTCTGTCCCGCTAAGCGCGTGAATTTAAAATCTGAAAATTCAAAATTCACTGAGTGCTCGCTTAGGGAGTCACTCGCACTAAGCGAGACAGTCGAAACTGCTAAAAATAACACTTAACTTCCTTGGGCAATTACTTTGTGCAAAGTATAACTTCCTCCACCTTCATCATTGGCACTTCTTACTCACCATCTACATTGTGCTCACAATACATTGCATCTTCTGCTTCTTTTGCTCTCATTTTTACTCACCAACCTCTGCAATCCAAGTAAGTATCTGTTACTTCACTTTTTAATTTCAGTTTTGAACCCTAGGATAGAAGACATTTTGTTTGCTCTGTGAATTGTGATTTTCTGTTGATCTTGCTGTTCATTGCTTAGTTGTTTGATTATATGTTGTTAGGGCTTTAATTTCGCGTATAATGTAAGTTCATTTCATGTGTTTTGATTAGAGTTGTTAGGCTTGATAGGGGCTGGAAAGTTGAGGCTTCGAAGCCCCAATTTTTCTGGAATTTTTGATGTACTCGCTAAGTGAGTTCATCAATTTTTGGATGAATTTCTGGGTTTTTTTATGAACTCACTAAGCTAGCCCATCCCGTTAAGCGTGTTCATCATTTTTGTTTAAATTTATGCTTTTACGTATGAACTCTCTAAGCCACTGCACTTTGGCTTAGTGAGTGTTTAAATTTCCAGTTTTAATTTCTGAGTTCGTATGAACTCGCTAAGCCGGTATGCCGTGCTAAGCCGGTTAGTTTACTTAGGTCAGAGTCTATGAGGCTTTTGGTATTCTGTTTGCAGCTAAGTGAGCCACACTCGCTAAGCCACCATGCCTCTGATGTTTGAATAAGCCTGGGCTAAGTGAGTCAGTCTCGCTAAGCCTAAGTCAATTTAGTGTTCTGGAATTTTGTTCATGCGCTAAGCGAGTCCCACTCGCTAAGCGCAATTTCTTCTCTATTTTTGAATAAGGATTAGCGAGCAATTATGTTTTAGTGGTCAAGTTGAGCTAAGCGCCTGCTGGAGCTAAGCCTGTGTTGTGTGTCGCGCTAAGCGAGTCTGTCTTGCTAAGCGCAATTAGCTCTCTGTTGGGGAATAAGGCTTAGCGAGCCATGCTCGCTTAGCCATTGTGCTGTGTCAGCTAAGAGAGGGTGTCTCACTTAGCCAGAGTGTTTATTTTTATGTTGTCGCGCTAAGCGCGTCCTGTACGCTTAACATATCTTGCTATTTTCTGAAAGCGCTAAGTGAGTCCGTCTCGCTAAGCGCCCAATCCATTTTTCTATTTTATTTTTCTACTTTCAGTTTTGAATAAAACCTGTCTAACTTTATTTCTTGTGATTCTTTTGATGCAGATGGCCTCTAGAAAGAGAAAAGCAACTGCCTTCCAACCTCAGGAGCCCTACAACACGACGAGATTCATCTCGGAGGTCGCTTGGGAGCGCTATGAGCAGAACGTTCACTCCCAGAACATCATTCCGGAGAGGAATGTTAATTTATTCATCATCGAGTACGACGAGTTCCTCCAGGAGCTTGAGAGGTGAAGATGGCATAAAGCCTTGACTAAGTAGCCTGATGGTCGCATTGATGTGGCCCTGGTCAAGGAATTTTATGCAAATTTATTTGATCCGGAAGACAAGTCTCCCAAGCAGGTTCGAGTTCGGGGGAGGTTGATTAAGTTCGATGGGGACATGCTGAACGCATTCCTAGAGACCCTAGTAGTTTTGGAGCCAGGGGAGAATTACATCACCTACACCAGGTTCTGCAGCACACACCCAGACCCTCAGGAGCTTGCTTCCAAGCTCTGTATTCCAGGGCACAGTTTTGTTCTGAACGCTGAAGGAGCATCTTGGAAGCTCCTGAGGAAGGATCTTATTACTCTGGCACAGACTTGGAGCGTCTTGTCCTATTCCAACCTCGCCCCCACCTCTTATACGTCCGATCTAAATATGGACAGGGCGAGGTTAGTTTATGGACTCATCACGAGGATGGGCATGGACGTGGGCTTGTTCATCTCAGGCCAGATTTCTCAGATGGCCCAGTCCAACTCCTCCCGGCTTAGCTTTCCAGCTCTTATCACTGCTTTATGCATCCCCAGGGGAGTTATTCCAGACTCGTTGACCATCGAGTCCCTTAGCCCTACCATTAATTTGGCTTATATTAGAAAGAACTTCTGGAACCTAGATGATCCCATGATCACATTTACGGGGACCTGTAAGACTAGGGCTAGGGGACTTGACGCTTCTGCTCCCTCTTCTTCTGCTCCACCTGCTCCAGCTCCACCAGCACAACTAGCTTCCACACCAACACCCTCCGGCCCCTCCGCTCAGAGCATAGACCTTCTTGTGTCGATCCTGTAGAGCCTTCACCATGGCTTATGCCTGGTGATGCAGAGTATTCATGACTTGGCTCAACATTGGCCCATCATCAGCATGGAGGATTTCATGACCCAGGTGGCCTGGCCAGGAGTCTAGCCTTCTCCTTTGGGGGGAGGTGAGGCTCCTACAGCCCAAGAACCGCAGCCAAAGCCGGAGGCGACACTCGAGGCCACACCAGAGGAGACACCGAAGGATACTCTAGCTGCCACACCCTGCCCACTCCAGCATTGGATACATCTTTGCCAGCCCAGGATGCTCCCTCCTCACCTCATGATAAGTTGACACTAGCATAGAAGGACTGAAGACAAGACTTTATTTATTTTCTGCTTATAGTTTTTAAATTTTAGTTTTAGTTTATTTACATATTTAGCAAAATTTACAACTTTTTAAACAGTTTGCAGTTTTTAAATCTTATGCAGTGATTTGTTTTGGTTTTAAATTCTGGTGTTTGTGATTGATGTTGGAATTGGTTGATTGCATGAATTGAGTGAATTGCAATGTTAGATCACGTGCTTTGAATAAGTATGCGGTAATTAGAAGAGAAAGAACATGAATTAGAGGTGTGAGTGAAAATGTTAGTTTGTTTGACAGGTAAATTGTGAAGGTAATCATTAGCCATAACACTATTAGAAAATACACTTTCAACATCGGTTATTTAGAACATTCTACATCGGTTCTAAAACTGATGTTGAAAGTGCCGATGTTGAATGTATGAATGTTAACATCGGTTTTGGAGAACCGATGTTAACATGTATATGACAACATCGGTTCTCTAAATACCCGATGTTAAACACAATGAACAACAACAAAAAAAAGTGTACGCATGATGAACATTGACATCGGTTTTCCAGTAAAACCGATGTTAATATGTTAGTTTAACATCTATTTTTTTAGAAAAAAATGATGTTAATATATGCCCTTAACATCGGTTTTGTAACATCGGTTTTCCTAGAAAACCGATGTCAACGTTGATGATGCATACACTTATTTGGTGTAGTTCTTTGTGTATAACATCGGTTATGTGTATATAACCGATGTTAATATTCAAATGTTCACATGGGTTATTTATAATTAACCGATGTTAATGTACAAAAGTTGACATCGGTTATCTACAGATAACCGATGTTAAAATACAAACACTGACATCGGTTATACACAAATAACCGATGTTAATATACAAACGTTAACATTGGTTTTCTATTACAATCGATGTTAAGGTTCATATCGACATCGGTTTTTGTAAATAGACGATGTTGGTTATGATATTAACATCGGTTTTTGTTAATAACCGATGTTGTTTTCAAGTATTTTTTTATATATACTTTCTGTTTTTACAGTAAACCCAAAATTGTACCTGTCAAATGCAATTTCACGAGGCCCAATTCACAGCAAATAAACATTTTATTTTGCTTTCAAACAGTTTTAATGATAATAAACATCAAATAATTGATTTATTATAAAGAACAATCATCAAATGAATTCAATGTTCATGTTACATAGAAAATGTAAAAAATGTAAGAAATGTTAAAAATGTCCATAAATCCTAGGCCTGATCTCTAACTCGGAGATAAAACTGTGCCCACTGGATCCGCAATGCTTTTAATCTCTCTGGCTCCAATGGTCTAGGATCATTAAAATACTGCATGACGAAATAAATCATAATAAGTTAATAATGTAATACAAATTATAAATAAATCGATTTTGTTTGAAATAAACTTACCGCTTCCCAATTATTTCTAAAAGTTCCTAAAATGATGGTGGACATCCAGTGCATCACATAGTAGCCGCACTCAGTACTTCCTTTTTGTCTATTACACTAAATACATAATGAAATTTGGATATTAATTAAACAACTAGTGTACAGACACATAAAGAAATATATATAAGTGGAAGTTTTATGTAAATGACGTATCTTGACGACAATCCACCTAGCAGAAGCCTTTGATTTAGGCTGTGGAGCAGCATCAAGACCCTTGATAGCACTGTTCCATATGAGTAACAATTAAAAACTGGTGTTGTACGTTGAGGTATTACAATGCAAATGTATTGAAAAGAACACTAACCTATTAATAATCCCCTTAAGGTAGTTGTCTGGCCTGTTATGCAATGAACAAAACCAGACAACTAGGTGTTCCTTGGGCAGGATGACCACCATCTGCCAGTGTCCGCTGTAGTGGAACCTAAAATGGGTTAGTACATTAGTAAACAGTAATTAAATTTAGTTATTTTGTGACTTACCCATTTAGGTAGGCTCCAAGATAGACATCGCGCTGTGAACTCTGCATCCAACTCTTTATGTAACTTTCAGATTCAAACTGCGATTGCCCAGACCTCTGAATGGACTGTGGCTCGAGGAATCCATAGATATCAGAATTCCCCACTCGTATACATGTTTCAGTGAGATGCCTGTTTATGTTAAGTCAAAGTTAAATATTTATGAATTGAAAGCCATAACTTAGGTAATTAAAAGCCTTTTATATAAAGACTTACAGAATCCACAACTGTAACACTGATATGCTGAGACATTGACCACCGTGTGTAATTTTGGAGAGGTCTTCGTGCTTTATGTACAGGGGGGAATCTGGATTAACGACCCCGAACACAGTGGCATCCCATTTAACCTGATAAGGCCTCAAGAAAAGCTCTAGGATGGTCAATGTCATCAGATAAAGTGGATCATCGACCTCCGGATTGGGCTTCGGAGGTGGTTTTGGCGGAGACACAACTACCTGTTCATGAAACAAAGTTAAATAGCCTAATTTGAGGCACGCTTAATGAATTAATTTAAAAAGAAGAAATATATAGTAAGGACAATAAGTACCTGTTGTGATAAAGACTTGACCAGATGTGTCGGCCAAGCAAGGAAGGTGTGAAGTGCCTGCCCCACTAAGGAAACCTCATCAGTGGGTACAGGAACTGGAGCATCTGCATCTGTAACGTCCTCCACGCTCACCTTTACTTGGCCAGGCAACAAAGGAGTGTTATGAACAATAGTGGATCCCTCATAAACTCTCCCCATGGCAACCAGGCGGGCAGGATCTGCTTCTATGTACAAGCCGCACCTGTCAGAGTCACCCGTCTCAGGATTGTTTCCTGAGGGATCAACACAACTCCGCTTTGTGCTCACTTGAGGACCGGAGGGACCAGAACCAACCAGAGGCTCAGAAGGCACTGCAAGTCCCTGAGATTGCATCTGCGACTGAAGCTGGCTGAAGGATGCCATGACCTGCCTCGTCACTTTCTCTGTGATGGACTCCTCTAGTTGGTCCCTGATCTGCTGGGTCAGCTGATGTAATTCATCAGGAGGCAGGGAGGAAGCGCTGCGGGACGTCCGTGGAGCCGATCCAAAGTATTGCTTGATGGTGACACCGGCTCCAGCAACACGGACACGTCTAGGGTGCTCTGGAAGTCCAATAGCAGCGGCCAGAACATCCTGACGTCCATGGGGGACGAACGATCCCTGTGTGGCCTGCTCCTCAAACGAATCCTGCACAGAAAACACACAGTGGTACATGGCATTCTCAAAATATTCAAACATAATTGTAATGGTTAGTTGAAAATGACTTACAATCTTCTCAGCGATTTCCTTTGCGGCCTCAGTCGTCATCTCCCCTGTCTTCTTCGTGCGGGCCATCTTCCACTTCACGTGGCGTCTGACCGGGGATGGAGGGTCGATGACGCCATCAACGCTTCCTGACTGTGCAGCTTCCTGCAGCTTCTTCTTTGTCTTCTCAGCCAGGAGCTTCTGCTCCAAATAATCATAACCCCCACGAGACAAAACGTGGGGGGCAGTATTCTGCTTTTGGATGGCCTGTGCCTTCATGCGCACATCCTGAAAAAATTAAACAATAATGTTTGAAATGGGTAGAATGAAGTATAACAACATCATGTTTAATATGAAAAACAACTTAAATGGCAAGGAACATACCTCCCAAGAAGGGTTTCTACGAGTCTGGCAAAACTGGGCCCACTTTTCCTTGTTGATGCCGTATTTGTCACTGATAGTGTCCTCGACATCGTCCTGATCGGCTGCAAGGGCCCATTTCCTCGTGAGATCTGATTTAAACTGCCTCCATCTCTCCCCCACGGTCTGTAGTAACTTCCTTTTCGTCCTACTGTCAGAAGCCTCTGGGATATCAAATTCTGCCTGACAACATCAAACAAAGTTTATTTGTTACAATAATGTATTTTTTTGGCTATTAATTAAACAAAATCAAATAAGAAAAGAGAAATACCTGAATATCCTCCCAAATCAGGTCCTTCTGTGCAGTAGGGACGTCCTTCCAGTTCTCGTAGGTGATGTGCACCTTATCACGTGCCACAATCCCCAAATATGTTCTTAATTTCTTCCTGTGGGGACCGTTGGCCTTCCCGGTAGCAGGATCAACATGCACCACTGGTCTCTCAGCACCAGGTGGTCTAGTGGACAACGATCGTAGACGTGAGGCTTTGCGTGTCCGCTTCACGGCAGACGGCGAAGCCGATGCGTCCAAAGTAGGAGGAGGAGGAGGAGGAGAAGGAGGAGAAGGAGGAGAAGGAGGAGAAGGAGGAGGAGGAGGAGGAGGAGGAGGAGTGGAGGCAGGTGGAGAACCCATGATCTTTTATACAATAACATGCAAAATAGGATTAATGAAAAGAGGATCAGTCATAAGTTTTTTTTGGAAGGCAAAAGTATAATATTATTAAACAAAACCCCACCACATAAGAAGACAAGAAAAATTAACTAAAGGACTCCGAAAGATTGGTAGTTGTGCTTTTTAATTGTGATTTGCGGCAACCTTGTTATAAAAATTCTATTACATGTAATCAACAGTCAATGTATGCTTGATGGAATATAAATACTATATCTTCAGAAATACACATGTACATGGCATCCTTAGGACTTCATCCATGTTTTCTTTGATATTGATTTTCTTTTTTGCAGAAAAGAAAGAGGGGAACGAGCAACAATTTGAAGGTTGTACATTCAGGAACTAAAGAATTCAAAATAGCTAGTAATAAGAGGGATTTGTTTTTGGGATTTTCTGAGCACCAAGAGCGGCTACGCAAGAAGCTTGCACTTGAGGAGGGAAGGATATTTGCAGCTAATGAACAACTTTCTTAACTATTTGTCCTTTAGATTTTACTGTTTTTTTTTTCTAATATGTAAATATAAATAATATAAGGCTATGGCTTATGGACATGGTCATTTTTACCCCTAACAATCTTAGAAGTAAATATAGACCATGTTTTTACGCGATACCCTTATACCATTTATATTTACATATTAGCAAAAAGAAACAGTAAAATCTTAAGAACAAATAGTTAAGAAAGTTGTTCATTAGCTGCAAATATCCTTCCCTCCTCAAGTGCAAGCTTGTTGCATAGCCGCTCTTGCTGCTCAGAAAATCCCAAAAACAAATCCCTCTTATTACTAGCTATTTTGAATTCTTTAGTTCCTAAATGTACAACCTTCAAACTGTTGCTCGTTCCCCTCTTTGAGAATGAGGAGGATCTTCATAGGACTTCATCCAGCTGATGTTTGTCGCCAGTTTCATCATCCACCACCCTTTTCTTCTGTGCCTTCTCACGTTTGTTGTTGTTAAACCCATATTTATGCCTTCTTCCCTTCATGCCTTCTTTTATCACAACTTTAGCTGAATCTCCTATCTTCAGCATACTTGAATCTCTTGTCTTATTCTCCAATGACACACTTTGATGACCTATATCTCTTTTCTTCGTATGTTCTAGTGCTTCAGCTTTAGAATGCATAAAGCAATTAGAATTTTCTAGTGATCACCAAAGGCTTCTGCATCAGCATTGACACTCTCCACCCTCTTTGGTTTATGCTTCTATGTTTTCTTCCGTGCTTCCTCCTTATAATTCTCAGATTTATTGGAGGTCTCACTAGAAGGATCAGCACCAATCCGTGCTTGTTCCTCCTCTACCAGCTCAATATCTTTCGTTTCACTTTTGCTTTTGTAAACTACACTGTAATTTTGTGTAAAGTATTGAGATTCAGCCCTTAGGGTGACCCTGCTGTTCTGCATTGTACTTTTGTCATCATGTGCTTTTGTGTAAAATGAATACCTATTTATGTCGTATCCTTGCCAGGTTATAACATTTCTTTTAGGCCCATCTGCTAGCTTTCTTAATGTTTCTGAAGCATTCTCATCTGCAAAGATTGTATCTTTAAACCAATCACAGAAAGTCTTGTTATGCTTTTTCAACACCCAATTCTTTGACATTTTCGGATTATTCTGTTTGACTAAAGCTTCATGCTTAACTATGTATGGCAAAACTTCATTACTGTTGTTCAAGACATACAAGTGAGCTTGTAACAAATCTTCTACACTTGGAGTGATCACATGCAGTCCTCTTGAACCCTTACCACCCACTCTGTCATCATGTCGAGACTTAGAAAGCCCAACAGGTTTAGCCTTCTCTAAGTATTCTGAACAAAATTCAATGGCTTCTTCTGCAATGTACCTCTCAACAATAGATGCTTCTGGACGATATAGATTCTTTGTATACCCTTTTAAGATCTTTATGTATCGCTCAACCGGGTACATCCACCGTAGATAAACAGGACCACAACATTTAATTTCTCTGACCAGATGCACAATCAAGTGAATCATGATGTCAAAGAAAGTAGGGGGAAAATACATCTCCAATTGGCACAGTATAATTGCGGCCTCATTTTCCAACTCATCAAACATGACTGGATCAATGACTTTGCTACATATAGCATGGAAGAAAAAGCACATGCGAGTTATCGTTAACCTGACTTTGTTTGGCAAGATGTCTCGTATAGCCACGGCTAACAATTGTTTCATGAGCACGTGATAATCGTGAGACTTTAACCCTACAAGCTTAAGCTCCTTCAACTGCACAAGGCTCTTAATATTTGAAGAGTATCCTTGTGGAACCTTCACCAGACGAAGACATTGACAAAAACTTATGTTCTCCTTCTTGGAAAAAGTATGGCAGGCTGGGGGCAAGTAAATTTTCTTCCCATCAGACCTTGGATGCAACTGTGATCGTATACCCATATCAGCTAGGTCTTGACGGGTATTCAAGCCATCCTTCGTCTTGCCTTGAATGTTAAGGAACGTCCCAATCACACTGTCACAAACATTTTTCTCCACATGCATAACATCAATACAATGTCTAACGTCAAGATCACACCAGTACGAAAGATCAAAGAAAATGGACCTCTTCTTCCATATGCAACTCTGACTTTTATCCTTCTTTTGGGTCTTCCCAAATACAGTATTCAGGTGTTGAACCCGCTGATATACCTGCTCACCAGTCAATGGTATCGGCGCAATATCATGCTCTTGACTTCCATTAAAAGCTTTTCTCAGTCGTCTGTAAGGATGATTGGGTGTTAGAAAGCGGCGATGCCTACTGTAGACTATTTTTCTCCCATGTTTAAGTTGTATGTAACTTGTATTTTCTTCACAGATGGGGCATGCATGATGACCCTTAACACTATAACCGCTAAGATTCTCATATGTTGAAAAGTCATTAATGGTACAAAAAAGCATTGCACGCATTTCAAAGGTCTCCTTGCGAAACACATCAAACACTACAACCCCCTCGTCCCACAACTTTCTCAGATCTTCAATCAACGGACTTAGATAAACATCAATGTCATTTCCTGGCTGTCTTGGGCCCGGTATCATCATAGACAACATCATGTATTTTCGCTTCATGCACAACCAAGGAGGCAAATTGTAAATTACTAGCAGAATTGGCCATGAAATGTGTTGAGTGCTTAAGGTGCCATATGGATTCATTCCATCACTGGCTAGTCCAAGTCTAAGATTTCTTGGCTCATTCCCAAAATCCGGATACAAACCATCAATCTTCTTCCACTGGGAGCAATCAGCCCGATGATGGACCATTCCATCAGAAATCCTTCCATTTGCATGCCATGTAAGGTCTTTTGCGTCGTCCTCATTAGCAAAAAGACGCTTAAACCTTGGAATGATAGGCAGATACCACAAAACCTTTGCTGGTAGGCCCTTCTGTGACTTTTCATCATAATTGCTTTCCTTGTCATCCTTCACTTTGTACCGTGAAGTCCCACACACAGGGCATTTGGACATTTCTTGGAATTCATGCCTGTAGAGTATGCAATCATTGGGGCAAGCATGAATCTTCTGATACTCCATACCCATGGGACACAATATCTTCTTCGCCTTATAGTAACTTTTAGGCAGCGTGTTATCCTCTGGAAGCAGATTGTGCACTACCTCAAGCAGTGAGGTGAAACTTTTGTCACTCCACCCATACCTGGCCTTCACATTAACCTGACTTAACACCGTAAACAACAGGGTTAAGGAATTCTTGCACCCCGTATACAAAGGCTTCTTTGAATCACTCTACAATCCTTCATACACAGGGGCGTGTGCTTCTTGAAAACACTCTTGTCCAAGGTCATGAATCATGTCCTCCAAGCGATCTCCCATTTCTACATCAAACGGTTCAGATTGGGACCCACTCTGCATGTCAGTCACTTCACCATGCCATATCCACGTCGTGTAATTCTTCTTCATCCCATCACACAATAGATGGTCCCGTATGTCGTCAAGTAGTTGTCGTCTTCCATTCAAATAGTTGATGCAAGGACAATAATATTTTCCTTCTTCATTCGGTCGACCTCTTTCAAAAGCAAATTGCAAAAACTGCTCGACGCCATCCTCATATTCTGGGCTCATGCGACTTTGATTGATCCAACTTCAATCCATCTAAGCAAATCCATGCATGCAAATCTCACTTTTTTATTTATAGGTGTGGCCCTATCCCATTTTGGAATATTGTCTTTTATGTTAGCCTCAAACATCATGGTTAGCATTATTTTGAACAATTTGAGTAAATTTCGGCAGCATTTTGCATTGGTCTCCAGTACACGACATGACATCGGTGAAACGAATTTCACGATAATCAAGTATGCACTCAGAGAACAACTTGAAATGCATTCAACCGAAATTTCATCAAATTAATCAAAATAATAATAACCTGACCGAATGAGTCTAACATAAAAATACTAGTCTCCCCAAACTGTCCAAACGAACAATTCAAGACTAAATACAATGACTAATGCAAACTATCCGCAAGAATCATTGCATTCAGTCTCAAATGGGAATCTACGGTTCACTCAACATGAACAACAGTTATTTATATAGCAAATTACATTCAGCACGTATAACAACATTCATGACATACAAGAACATTCATGACGTACAACAACATACAAGGACATCAACAGTTGTGTGTGTGTATGTGTTTTGTGTTTGTCTCTTTATCTCTCTGTGTGTGTGTGTGTGTGTGTGTGTGTGTTTTTCTCTTTATGTGTGTGTGTGTGTGTGTGTGTGTGTGTGTGTCTGTCTATGTGTGTGAGTGTGTTTGTGTATGTGTGTGTCTGTGACTCAGTGTGTGTGTCTTTGTGTGTGGGTCTCTGTGTGTGTCTGTGGCTCAGTGTGCTTGTGTGTTTGTATGTCTCTTTATGTGTGTGTGACTCTGTGTGTGTGTGTGTGTATGTGTTTGTGTTTGTCTCTTTATTTGTGTGTGTGTGTCTGTTTGTCTCTTTATGTGTGTGTGTGTGTGTGTGTGTCTATCTATGTGTGTGTGTGTGTGTGTGTCTATGTGTGTGAGTGTGTTTGTGTATGTGTGTGTCTGTGACTCAGTTTGTGTGTCTTTGTGTGTGGGTCTCTGTGTATGTCTGTGGCTTCAGTGTGTTTGTGTGTTTGTCTGTCTCTTTATGTGTGTGTGACTTTGTGTGTGTGTGTGTGTGTGTGTGTGTGTGTGTGTATCTTTATGTGTGTGTGTGTTTGTGTTTGTGTCTGCGTGTGTTTGTCTCTATGTGTGTGTGTTTGTGTATCTGTGTGTGTCTCATTGCAGGGTAGCAAATGATCATTAAATTGTAAACATCATCAGCCACATGATGAGGGAACCAGTATCAAATCAATGCTTTACAAGCTTTTTGGTGGGGAGCAATAAGGTGCCTGTGGATGTTCTTCAATACGCTGACGATACGATATTCTTTGGAGAAGCATCTATGGCAAATGTCAAACTGTGAAGGTTACTCTCAGGAGTTTTAAGCTGGTTTCTGGATTGAGAATTAATTTTGCTAAGAGCAAATTTTGAGCTGTTGGTCAATCTGAGGAGTGGTGTCTTCATGCTGCAAACTACCTCAATTGTGCTTTGCTCCAATTTCCTTTCTGCTATTTAGGTATTCCGATTGGTGTCAATCCCAAAAGAAAGGTGGTGTGGGATCCTATAATTAGGAAATTTGAGGATATGCTGAACAGGTGGAAGATGGGTAGGGCTGACCAAATCCTGTTCTCGGAAGATGCTTGGGCTGAGGATGGGATTCCCCTAAAAGACCAATTTCCAGAAAGGTAGAAATTGATGGTTTCTGGGTGGAAAATTCTAATTTGGTTAAGGCAGAAATTCTGCAGCATTTGCAGAGCAGATTCAAATTAATTGAAGTTATGTACAAGCACTGCAGCGTTTACAAAAATAAGCATTGCAGCTTATTTAAGGCAGAAATTCTGCAGCATCTGCAGTATGTGGGTGGAAAAATAAGCACTGCAGCTTTTAAAATTAAGTTAATTGAACTTATGTACAAGCATAAGTTCAAATTAATAAGGTTTGACAGAAGGTTTTCTGTTTTTTAAAAAAATTTCACTGCAGCTTTTTGAGAAGTTAAAATGGAAGCATCTTTATTAATTACAATTGAAGTATATAAGTTGGTTTTAACACATAGGAGATAAGGTTTAATTACAACAGGGAGTGGTTATTCAATATAACATTGATGAAGGTGGGGGATGGAGAGAAAATTAGACTCTAAGGTTTATTGAAGAATTTCATGTGAATGCTTCATTTCCTAAGGGACTCAATTCCTCATTCATTGAAACCAGTATGCAACATTTTACATGAAACACCAATATATAACATTTTAAAGCAAACACCACTATATAATATTTTAAATGAAATAGCAGTATATACCTACTAGTTCCTACGTACGTACCTGGAGTTGCTATAACCCGAACGACCTTCAACAACAATGTCAATTAAAAGTAGTCTATGATAACCTGAAAAAAAAAACCAATGGTCATGGACATGACTGCCACATTTGGAGAAGGATTTTGGTATTCATTTCAACCAATGGTCATCCAATATAAGAGTAGGATTTAATCCTTTAAAAGAAATGGAAGCCATTAAACCAAAGTCAATACTCATGAATGCTAGAACATTAGAAACATATATATGTAGTATAGTATAGTAATATATAAAAACAAAAGAGTGTAGAGTGTAGCAAAGAAGTTTTTGGTGAAATAATAATAGAATGGGAAGTTAGTTGTTGGTACTACACCTAACATTACGCTAAGGACAATCCCAAATACCGTTCCAAAGAGTTCATTGGGACCGGTTTTGCCTGCCTTGCTGTTTGAAATGCAATCCAGCTCTATCAACTATCATGGCACATGACTGGGGCCTCAGAATTCGAAAGTGGTAGGGATTGTCTTTTGGAGAAGAATATAATATAATACACCTTTTTTGTTCACTAACCATACACCATAATATTATGAATATGTCTTTCTAGCTCCAAAACTCCTATGCATGATGGTATTTCTCTCTAATCCTATATTCTTTATTTGCTTTGCTATATATCTGTGGATGAAATGAAATTCTTGTATTTTTCTTTTCCAATGTTTTGTTCCTCTCCCAAAAGCACCAACACTCCATGTGCATCATATTTTCTACCATTGTTCTTGCTGCTTTTTTGGAAGAAAAAAGAATCTATCTTTTATATAGAGAGAGGGTTATTGCTCTAATCATGTAAGGTTCTTTTGGCACTGCATGTGCAGCAATCACCTCTGCCCATTTCATATTATTTTGCACTTCTCAACCTCTCTTTGAACCACTCATATCATCACACAACCCTTTCTCCCTTTTACATATATATACACATGTATACATATATTTATGTACTTTCCAATCTACCAAGTGTTTTATTGTCTTAAAGAATTCAACACCTGCAGGCAATTGATAACCTCATTCCAGCCACAATGAGCAGCAGTCCTGCACCTTGCAGCCGATCCTGGTGAATACCAAAACCAAGCTAATTAAGCATTTTGATTTCTCATAAGAAGTATTTGTTTTAGAGAGCGACCTAGTAGGAGACTTGGTGTTAGACAGTTTTGTACGTTCAATCTTATTATGAATTTTGTTTGGTATAGAACTTAATAAAACCCTCCCCATGATTTTGTTAAAAAGGTCAATTAGTGAGGACTCCCTAAGAAGGTATGTGCAGTTTGCGAGTGAAAGTTGCATACAAACTAACATGGTGGATTGGGGTCCTAAGCCCTTTAGGGTGTTTGACTAGTGGCTGCAACAGAAAGGGTATCAAAAAATGGTGAGGGAGGCCTGGAGTAATGATCAACAGGGAGGTTGGGGGGTATTGTCCTTAAAAATAAGCTGAAAAACTTGAAAGCTGCTACAAAACAGTGGAGTAAGGGAGAGGGGAATTTTGATGTCAACAAGATATTCAACATTCAGCAGAAATTAAATGAGGTGGAGGATCTAGCCTCTAATAGAGTTTTGTCTGACCAAGAGCTCAAGGTCAGAAATTTCCTTCAGCAGGAATTATGGAATGTTTCAAATGCCGTGGAATCTCTTTGGAGACAAAAATCTAGGGCAACATGGTTGAAGGAAGGGGACTGCAACTCTGGTTATTTCCATAGAATAATAAATTACAGGAGAGCTTTCAATGCTATTCCAGGCATCTTTATTCATGGTGTGTGGGTCCAGCAACTCTGGTTATTTTGTAATTGTGGTGTGCGTATACGATGACGGTGGAACAAAACCCGTCTTCATATGGATCTTACAATGACGGGTCCAGCTATGACTATCGTTGAAATGAGAAATCCACAACATTTTTGAATTAACACCATCGTGCTATGCCAACACAATTAAATGACTAACCCTCGTGTCTGAAGTGACTCACAGACTCTCCTACCCTTAGTCATTCACATGCTTACATTTTTACCCCTCACTCAGCTCACGTCCTCTGTCACTTGTCGGCCGTTCTGGGTTTCTTCAAAAACTGCCCCGTGGTGGAACGTCTTGTGCCACCGTGTAACACCATCATTGTCGAAGGTTTGTTTTCAGGGTTTTATTACCGCCTCTAACTTTCATGCTTTATTGGGTTGAATGGGAAAGGAACTGATGTTCAATGTACACCCAATTCGTATTTTGAACCATTTCATGGTATTTCAGCACTAGCTCTATTGAAACATGCATTTGGTTTTGAGGAGGTTAGGTAGCTGGAGCTCGTACTGTTTCCTCGACAGGTTCTTCTCTACCTAACTATTATACTTATTGTTCCCTCGATAGGTGGTTTATTGGTTTTGTACACCCAATTAGTTTAATTTAAGCTTCATTTCAAATGAATAATGGTCATGCATGGTTTTCTCTGTAATACAAAGCAAATTCTTGTCAAACTATACTTACTATGATTTTCCCTGGTTAGTGTACAAAATGTATTAGTATCTCCAGGTAGATTTTATATAACCATCTACTTTTATTTTTAATTTAATATGTTAGTGATGACTTGTATACATTAAAATCCATACAAGTAAAAATTTTCCATTCACTGTATTGTTAGTTCAGACAGAATTAGTGATACTAACACAAAACCCTATTTTTTCTATCATTCAGGTATGATAGAAAAATTATGAACTTAAAAATTACAGCTGGCTACTTGAAGAAACTATTAGCTAAGTAGAAAGCAAATATTGTCTTTGAATCTTTGCTTAGCTTGCAGACACTGGTTATGTGTGGAACTAGTTCATTTCAGGATTCCATTAAATTTATTAGCTCTGCAATGCATTGTGCACCTAGTTGGTTTGCTATAAAAGTTGTTACCTAGCTTTTGTATCTAGCAAACTAGTATTTTCCCTCTAATTCAATACCTATTAATGAGTTTGGGCTAGACAAAATGACATCCACTTGTTTTTCATTTTATCCCAAGATGTCTTTGTCTTTAACAGTGGCTTGATAACTAATTACTTCAACCATTATGGAGATCAACAAACATTTTATCATTCTTTTGTGCAGACACATATTTTAAATGTTTCTATTTGAAAAGTGAATTCATTTGCAAATGTCAAAACCAGATGTTTGAAACACTAGCATTAGGCAAAGCTAATATGAGAAACTCAATGTCTCTTTCCAAGTTAGCAATATGTTGCATTTCCATTGTCAACCAAGCTTCAATGGCTTCATCTATTTCCATGATAACAACTTCATCGGGGAGAGTTTCCTTATCCCCTCCTGTAACACCAACCCACAAAGGCTTCCCAAAACCAAAATCTAGCCCCCTAAAATTCAAACCAGACCAACTTGTGATTGGAATTGGACTTCTTGTTTCGATACCTTGAGTCAGATCCATACACTGAGTGCTCCCTAGGATATTAGGATCACTTTTGACTCTTAAAAACCATTCACTTGAAAGATTTCCAAATTTTTCTTTGGCTATGCTAACCAAATATCCAACACTAGTTTCTGCATTGACTTTTTCACAAAACACCATCATTGGCCACAAAATGTTGCCAATGGTGTATCTAGAGAAAGGTTCACCAATCCTCCTTCTCATGTCCACAATATGGATAGCAACTGCTGGTCTTGTGCTATTAGATTCCATCTTGCATGTTGGTTTCATGTGTTTCCAAATGAATGCAGCCAATACTTCATATCTAGTAAGAGGCTTTGAGCTTTCATCATAATCACCATCTTTTGCTTCAACTCTTAGACTGTTGATCGATTCAAAACCAAACATAAACCTTGTAGTGGTGCACATTTTTTTCTGCACTTGAATCCTCATTATTTTGATCAACATGGTCATGCAAACTCAAATCATTCAATGGTGAAAAATAAGAGGAAGCAAAAGTTAAATCAGGAAATGCTACTTCCTCCCTAGAGTCGCGACATATAGCTTGAAGAAGAGTATGGAGACTGCATGTGCCTATAGCTCTTCCACCACAATTGAATATGTTCACTTGTACAAGTACTTGGGGCAAGGTTTCTCTATATGAATGCATCTTATTAGGCTCACATGGGAGCAATTTGTTTAGAAATTTTAGCTTAGGTGGTGTGAGAAACTCAACCATGTTAAGGTTCAACTTGGCTTCCAAGTAAAGTGCACCCTCATCATTGCAAGTGATGAAGAGTCTTGTCATGTGCCTGCTACGAGGTAGAAAATGGTTAGTGTCTCAGATTACGTTGCTTAAATTGAGCACACATATGAGAGGGTTGTGGGAACCCTTCCTTGTTAGGGTAAAATTGAGCTTCATAGTCGTTGATTTCATAGCAACAAAGATAAAATTAACTTTAATTATTTTTATAAGAAAATAATCTTCACTCATAGATTGAAAAATACTCTTTCATGCAAAAGAAGAAAAACTCACTCACTTCTAATATTTACTCTCGTTTTCTTTTCCCCTTTTCAGGGTTGATTTGTTCGCATTAGTTAATACTTAATATTGTGCATTTGTTATAATTTTTAAAAGGAAAATTATATTTTAATTGAAATTTTTTTTAGCATTATTACACCACTTTCTGTTTTACAATACATTATGCATCCTTTGTCAACATATTATACAATATCGTTATGACCAGACACACAAAAGTTATCAATAACTTTTCAATTTTCAACCAAGGTATTATTTCTTCCTTTATTCTTTAAGAAGGAGGAGGGATACCAAAATGAGTGGACTTCACTTAAGCTTTTATATGTATTATAGAAAATAAAAACTGCTTTTTCCAAATGAGTTGCATCTGAATTGCTTCTAGTTATCAAAATTTGAGCTTTTACATATGTATCTGGCTTGTAATATACAAAGGTAATTAGAGCCTTCTGCTTATTTTCCCAGACTTTGATATTTATAAAATTTCATTAAACTTTGGTTAATTTGACCCAAGTTGGAGAGTTTATTTAGGGAAACAAACTCACTTATTTTTTCCACTCTGTGAAATCATACTTGAAGAGAATTAAACACCTTACCACTTGAACAAATAACTTGTCCAGAGTAAAAAAAAATGTTGAATTTTTTTCCCAGGTAGAGAAGAAAAATATGCATAATATTGCTAGATCTTCCCAATTGAATTGTGTAAACAAAAAAAAATCTGCTCAATAGAATTAGTTACTATCTTGGCCTTATTCCAAGGCTTGTTATTGGCCTATGTGTACTAGCAGTGGTGTTGGTTGTGTATGTCATTGTTGGTATTCTTGGAAGTATTGTTGGTGGAGCAGCCTATGGATTTCTTCCACCTATATTTGCTACTTTTGAAGTTGTACAGGAAGGAAAAGTGACAAATTTATCCATAGGCAAGTCATTGTATGTGTACATTCATTACTTACTATTGAACTTTATTTGCTTCTCTTTCTAAGTGTTCTTTTATGATTTTGGTGAAAATTGTTTCCAGGTTTTCAATTACTTACTATAAAGAGTCTTCGTCCTTTCACTCATTTCAATCCCCTTTACAACGTTCTCTAACTTAGCCAAATTCTTTGTAGTTGTTTTATGGCCTCCTTCTACTAGTCCCTCACTCTATCCAATGCCTATATATGGGGAGGCTTCTAATCACAGGTATTCTTAATAACAACATTGACAAAAAAGATAGCATAGATAGAGAATTTTTGTGATGCACTTAGTGATTGTTAGAAACCTATGTCTGTATTGATGTATCCATTTATGCAGCCTTACAGGACAAATGAATCTTCACTCACCTATAATTTATAACCACTCACTCATTTCTCTTCTATATCTTTGTGTTGCATTATATTTTCCTTGATTTTAGGATTGTGTTCATTATTATTTATGGTTGGAATTTTACTAAAGGTTTCCCTATCCTTAATTATTAATTGATTGGATGTTTTAAAATAATTGCAGGTATCGGGGATGTGAGCCATTGGTCTTGTCATGCCTACCTGCTCTGGCACATTTGACTGCCCACTTGTTTTTAAATCTATCTGTTTGTTGGGAAGTGAAAGGCAAAGGCCAACTAGTGTAGCCCTGGAGGAAGCTGAGTACAATTTCTAGCATAAGCTGTGTTGTCATAAATGCCTAGATGTTAAAATTTCTCCTGTAATGATAGCTAATCAGGTTTGACTAATTTAAGATTTAAGGCCTCCAAAATTTTGCTTGTTCAATAGCGTTTCACTCTAGGAAGGTTCTTACACCAATTGCAAATCCTGGGATTAACTTCAAAATACACTCTAGAGTAACACTAAGATGTTTGTTGAGTTGAATTAGCATAGAATATTATTCCTAAGAATATACTTAATAGTTCATTATACTTTTACTTCATGTCAGGTCAAAAGGCAAGCAGAGAGGTTTGTTTTAATGTACTACAGAGGTATCCTAGTGATAAGCACCTCTCTAAATATATTATACTATTAATAGCCTATAAAAATTAGAAAAGGCACTCAGTAAATGATGCAAGGACATGTTTAATAAGAATGATTAGACCTGGTCATGTCATAACATGATTGATGCCCCTGTGTGTTTGTGGAATGTGTGATAGGATCTCCCACCCTAAGTTAGCTCATGTTGTGGTTTCGATGATTAGTGTTTAGTATGTTTCTGGTTAAGTTGAATTATGGGGTGTATCTTAAGGTTGTTATAGACCCCTGGGAATCATGTTTCGTGCTAAGATTTTTTTTATGCATTATAGTTAGATGATGATGACCCTTAGAGTATGCTACGTCTAGGTGAGATATAAATTTAAATCCTTCTTGGTCAGAAGTCGTTTTGAGATGAGAGGAAACCTAAGATTAAGATGAAAAGCCCTTAACTAGTAGCCGGACTAGAAAGTTATTCTAGGATTCCTTGAATTAACCTTAATCCTTGTTAAAGATGACTCGAGTAAGTTTAAGCTTTCTGGTGAAATTCCTGTAAGGAGTAAACCTTAAGTTTGAACAAGTTTACAGAAGTGAAAAGTGGTCTGTTTTCCTTATTCAGTTAGCACCCAGTTAGTATCAGGAGGAAACCTTAGAGTGGAACCGTTACAATTTCTTGAACCTAAGTGAGAGTTACGAGTCAAGTATACAAAAGTGAGAAAAATTGTGTTGTAGGAAGAGGCTTAGACCCGAGGGTAGGCAGATCATGTATTATCGATAGTCATTTGTGGACTAGAATTGGTAGAGCATGAGAGTCTCGAAACTTATATTTTTTTTTGAACCATCCCATGTTTGAAAAAGAGTCGACCATGTGGTCAGTTGTGTTTTCTTGTGTATGTTTGTTTGTTTCAAATTGTCATCCGTGTCTTCTATGATATTACCCTACTCCAAATTGTATGTCATTCACATTCTATTATTGTTGAAATGTCACTCTCGTGAGAAAACTTAACTTATGAAATACTATCATTGAGTAAACGAGGATCGCTGAATTTAGTTGCTAAGTGCAGAGGAGTCTTATGATCGAATTCACGGAAAAGAGCTTCAACTGGGCATACAGCTTGGTATTGAGAACTATATGCGTAATATATTTTTCTCGATCTTTCGGCAAAGTTTCGGGGATGAAACTTCTTTTAAGGGGGATGAAATTGTAACATCCCATTTTTTTGTAAACTAATTTATAAGGGATTGTTATTTATAAATAGAGTTTTAGAAAAATGATAAGGTTTTTATAATTTTATTAATTAAAATAATGATTTGAGAGAAAATAAAAAAAAGTATTTTATTTATTTATTTGATAGGAAAAAAGATAGAGTTCTGTTTATAAAATAATAAAAATAAATAAATAGAGTAAATGATAGGTTTTGAGTATCCTAACTATAAATAGCGACATGTTAGGTCAGTTTTCAACGATAGTTTCTAGGTCTCCTCTTTGTCTCAATTTCGTTTTCCTCTTTTTTCCTCTCAAAACCCTCTCTTTTTCCAGCCTACCGTCAAACCTGTCCCAGAAAATCGACGATCTCTGACTCATTCACCGTTGGATCGTCGTGAAATTTGAGAACCAAGTTTGCAACTCAATTCCAAGCATTCTCACAGTTGAGAGAAATATCATTTGCATCGTAGTTTTTTCTTTTCCCGCAGAAACCCAAAACTATCTCAGTAAAACTACGATCCCGAATTCGTTAACCGTTGGATTGTTGTGAAATTTTGATATGTAGTTTGAGATTCATTTCCACACATCGTTGGGATTTGCTGAATAATCTCTTTGGAGGGAGAAAGATGCATCGCACCTAGGACCATGGAATGGAGGCTTCAATCCCTTCTCCTTTTCTCTAACGCTTGGAAACTCTATCAGAGCAATAAGAAGAAAAACTTGGGGAATCACAGGAAATTGCTAGAGATGCCGCTATCACTGTCGGAATACACACATGAGCCCTCTTAGAGGTAAGGGATGGGTATATCGCAATTGGGGTTAGAATGAACATGTGTAGGGATCCTCAGGAGATTAATTTGGGATTTATTTAGGGATGTTTATTGAATTATAATTTTTTCCTTTATGATTATAAATACAATATTGATGTCCTGATGCAAATTGGTTGATAAAATAGAGTGCTCTTGGTGTTTTCATTTTTTAATACCTATGATTTTGATTAATTGATTTTGATATAATTGTGTGAAATTATTTGAGGGGTTTTACTCCCCATGTTGTGATAAACCTTTTGTATAAATTGTTATATTGAGATTATGAAATGGTGATTCAAATTGTGAGTACGTGATAAATTGAACCTGTGATGAATGATGAAATACATGTGTATTGAGATGTGTGTATTAAGTTGTGAGCTATAAACTGTGCAATCACATAATTGTAAGACCCTTCAAGGGCGATGAGTATTGTGATGGGATCCACTATGGGAACCCGAAAAGTTAAAATGATTTTGAAAACAATTGAGTAGTTGTGTGTATTGCATAGTTCATAGGTAAAGTGTATATGATTCATGAGGTGTAATAACATGTTAAATTGAGATTATACCATTATGATTGAGATCGAGTGTATGTGATAAATTGAGTATGTATGTGATTGAGATGTTGTGTGCATTGAGTTATGAACTATGAATTCTACAATTGCACGACTATAAGACCCTTTAAGGGTGACGAGTTAATGCTAAGACCCTTTAAGGGCGATGAGTTAATGCTAAAACCCTTAAGGGCGATGAGTTATCCGTGACGAGTATTGTGATGGGAACCACTATGGGGACCCGACGAGTTTAATCACAAGCGCGACAAGATAAAACTATTTTGAGAACAATTGAGGAGTCATGTGTTTTGTACAATTCATAGATAGAGTCTGTGCGCTAAAATGTTTTCTGGGTTGGACCTAAATCGGGAGGGAGAGGCCTTGACGGACTCTTTGGAGTGTAAGCCTTGGGGGTAAATACACCCGGTTTGAGTGCTCCTTTAAGCCTATGTTGATCCCATATGGTTGGAGCATTCTCGCAAAACAGCATGACCCTGACTGGTCTCCCTATGATTTTACCTAGTGAGAGTGACCTGACTTGCTAGTGTGTGGTTTGTCTTGTCATGTAATCCTAGGCGCCCAACGAGGTTTTTCATTGACATGGTACCACATTGCATATAGGATTGAGTCTTAGTGTATTTGTTGCATAACACTTGTGTATTGATCGATATTGATTGACTTGGTGATATTGTGTTTTGATCCTTGAGTACGTGAATGTTGTGAAAATGAATGAGACGTGTTGTGTTGTGATGTGTGATGCAATCCTACCCCCAAGGGTATTGGACAGAAGACTCCAAGAGAATTAGGCTAGAGCTGCTAGAAAAGGCCATAGGGTTCTCATGAACCTCAGGGTAGATTTTTGAGCCCATGGGTCAAGGTTGGATCCACTCTTCTTTATAAATATTAGAATAGGTTTTTCCTTCTTTTGGGCCTTGTATTTTGGTCATTCTAGTAGTAAAGGGTTTTAGCCTTGTATTTCAGGGCATTTTGAGTAGTCTTTGTAGTAGGAACTTTTTTTTGTATTTTCATGTATTTTTGGAATGGGGGTGAGCTTAGCTATTATAGGGGATGTGTAGCTAAGCTCTAGCTTCTCATCTCAAGGAGGTGAGCTTAGCTATTAGAAAGGTGTGTGTAGCTAAGCTCTAGCTTCTTTAGGAATCTTCTCAAGGAAGCTTCTCAAGAAGGTGAGTTTAGTTATTAGAGGGGTATGTGTAGCTAAGCTCTAGCTTCTTAAGGAAGTTTTCTCAAAGAAGCTTCTCAAGGAAGTTTTCTCAAGAAAGCTTCTCAAGGAAGCTACCTAGTCTATAAATAGAAGCATGTGTAACACTTGTTGTAACTTTGATGAATGAGAGTCTAGTGAGACACACTTCAAAGTTCAACTTCTCTCCCTCTTTTCTTCCTTCAATTTCATGCTTCCCCCTCTCTCTTTCTCTCTCTCTTTCTTTTCCTCCATTGAAGCACCCTCTCCAAGCTTCTTATCCAAGACACTCTCTTGGTGGCGAAACTCCTTCTTCCATGGCTTATTCCCTAGTGGATGGCGCCTCCCCTCACCTTTTCTCCTTTGTTCCGCTTCATCTCCATGGTGGGAAATCACCATTGAAGGACTTCATTGAAGCTCAAAGATCCAGCCTCCATAGAAGCTCTATAAGCAAGCTTCCATCAAGTGGTAATCAGAGCACAAGAGCTTCAAGTAGGTGCTCCTTAAACCACCATTAATTTTTTGCTTTACCTTCTCTTCCATTGTTGTTTCCTCATATTTTTCTCCATGTATCTCCTCAAATGTCTTGTACTAAATGTTTTTAACATGATTCTTTATAGTTTCCACCAATTAAACTTGCTATAGAAGCTAGATTTGATTTTCTATGGTTCAAATTTCTTGTTCTTGTTCTTTAACCATGAATTGTGTTGAGTTTAGGTTCCTTTGAGTTTTGTCTTGTTATTTTTTGTGGCTGAAACCTAAACCATAAAATCATTACAAAAACATTAAATTAGAAGTAAACCTCAAAAATCTAGAGTGACTTGTTCACCTATTGTAGTTTTGTCGTAGAAGTCATGTCTAGCCATGAAACTTGTCACATAAGATTTCTTTGTTGTGCTGAATTTTATTTTTCTTGTTTCTTTGTCTAAATCATTTGTTCATGAGTGTATGAAATTATTTTATCCTATTATTTGATTTGAGTCAAATCTTTGCATGTTAATTATTCCTTAACATGTTCATGCAAAATTCTTAGAGAGCCTTTGATTGTGATCCTTTTCTTGAACTTTTAGGTTTCCTTATGATTGTGTCTATTGTGAATTTGAGTTTTGGTGAATGAATTGCTGGCTTAAATTTTGATTCTAAGTGAATATTGAACTCCTAAAACTGTGGTAAACAAGCCTAGTGAGTTCAACATACATAGGAAGGTTGAAAGTAAGCCCGAGGCAATCAATATTCCATGCTAAAAAAAATTCAGTCTGAAATCGCTGGTGCTGGCAGCTTGGACATACAAACTTGTAAAAATTACTGAGGATTAGTTACTTCGAATTTTGAGCTTAAACTTTTACTGAATTTTCTAGACATCTGGAAAAAAGTTATAAAAAAAGAACCAAGTGATTTGGATAAAAGGAAAACATAATAAAAATCACACAAGTTGGAAGAAAAATCAATATCCAGGAAAAAAAAGTGAAAGGGAAGTGTGCTTGTTGCTTTGGCTCAAAATTTATTCTATAATTGGTGCCTATTTTATATCAATCTTATTTCCTAAATTTTAATTGAAAATTAGTGTGAAAACAAGTGCCAAAGCTAGAGGTTTGTTGAGTCTTTTTTTTTTTTGTTTTTTTTACTCTACTCTAGAGCCATTCTAAGTTTCTCTTTGAGTCCTAGCTTGCTTCTATATCCTTTTCATTGCTTTAATTGTTGAATAATCCTTGAAAAATTGTCTTATTAAAACTACATTGGTTTAGCTTTCATTTTTTTTTTGTGGTCTTTAGTTATTGCTTGTCTCTTTGTTTCCTTATTTGTGAGTTGCCATATAGGGAATTGGAAATGAGGATTGGTGCCATCCCTTGAAGAATTTTGAGTCAAGAAGCAAGGGGCCAACCACCTTAAGAGCTATTGGACTAAGAAGAACTCCAAATTGAGTGAATCACCAAAGAGAGAACAACCACCAAAATTGAGGACCTTCTTGTAATTGACAATTTACTTACTTTCATTGCTTTCAAATTTTGTAACAAAAAAGCCTTTCATTGGAAGAAAGTTGGGAGCCTCCAATAGGTCACCCTACTTCCATTTGTGTGTAATAATTTTAGGCAATTTTTCCTTAGGATTGTGAGTGTTTTGTTGGGAACCTTAAATATGGTCATCCAAACACTCTTAGGATTCACCTAGTTTACATTTCTTGCTTACTTTCATAGCTTATTTCCTTTACCTTACATTGTCAAACCGCCTAGATAGCGTGCCTTTTACCAATTAGTTTTTATCTTATCTTTCACACCTCTTATAGTGTTTATTTCGGCTAGTTTCAACCATAGTTTCTTTTACCTTTTGTTTTCAAACCCCCAACAAGAAAGAACCACAACTTAGGAACCAACATGAGTCTTCATTCTTCATCTAGTGTTAATGGTGAGGGTTCTACTCCTAAGGACCCCTTGTATAAGATATTAGATGAATTGAGATTCCTTAAGTTGTGGAAAGAAAAACAAGAGAGAAAAGAAAAAGGAAAAAAAAGAGTGAAAGAAATAAATCAAGATGAAAAAGAGAAAATAAGAGAAGAAGAAAGAAGGAAAATACTAAAAGAGTTAAGAAAAGAAAAACATGCCTCCTATAGTAGTCATAACTCTTGCAAGAGCCTAAGTGAAGAACTTCGTGACTATTATGAAGGAAGGCATAGGTCACATCTTAGACCTCACTCCCATTGGAGAGAAAAGGAAAGAAAGCCTCAAGAGGCTAACATTAACCTCCTATACTTCCATGGGAAGGACAATGTAGAGGCTAACTTAGATTGGGAAATAAGGGTAGAGCAACAACTTAAAAGGAAGTCTACTTCAAAATCTTATGGCTCTCACTCTTATCCAAAGAAAGACCAAGGTCAAGGCATCTTAGGGGTGACACCTTCTAAGCCCAAAGATGATAAGGGGAAGACAATAGAAAAGGAACCCCTTAAGGCTAGTATCCAAGAGAAGACTAGTTCCATAAAGTGCTTTAAATGTCTTGGAAGAGGACACATTACTTCTCAATGCCCCACCAAGAAAATCATGATTATGAGGGGCCAAGAAATTTATAGTGGCCAAGATGAGGCTACTACTTCACCTTCCTCTTGTGAAAGTGAAGAAGCAAAAGGGGAAGAATCTAGTAAAGAAATCTACCCCCAAGAAGGACAACCTTTAATGGTTAAGGAGGAGTGAAAGGAGGTAAGTGTCTCCTCCAAGAGGTTAGTTAAGAAGGAACGCCATTTTGAAATAAAGACAAATATTAAAGAAACTTCCCCTCTTAGACAACCTCCACATCTTCTCCTTTGTAAAAAGACACTTGTTAGCATTGCCACACCTCTTGGGCTTGAGGTTATTCCTCAAGTAAATGAGTTATTAGATGAAGGTTTAGTTCGTAAGAGCTTAAATCCTTGTGCTTTGTTGGTGCCCAAAATAGGTATTAATAGGCACCAAATCCCTAAAATAAGTGATATGATGAATGTGTTGAGTGTTGCAATCCTCTTTTATAAAATCAGTCATGCACCCAACATCTTCATGATTCTTGTACATAGGGACTTATAGGTAGGTTTGTTGTTATTTTTGGTTTTAATACAAACCTAGGTGCTCATATGGGACACCTTAGGTTTGTCGTACTTTTTTTGTAGGAATAATCAACATGAAAATGTAGAAAAAGGTATGTTTTATTGCATTACTTTCCTGAATTTTTTAAATAGTGATCAAGGGGCTCCTATGGACCCTAAGAATAAAGGTCATTCCTGAGTGACCCACTCCACCAAGTATAAGAAAAATTTGGGGCTTCCATGACTTAACAAACTCTTACAAAAGGTTTGTCCCATATTTTTCTATACTTGTAGCACCACTCATTGAGTTGGTGAGGAACCATGTTCCCTCATGGGAAGATGTCCATGAAAAGGGTTTTCAGACCTTACCCTACTCTAACATAGCCAACACCACTAATACATATGTTATTATTCTTTTTACAGGTGTTGAGGGAAGGAGCCCAGAGTATGAAGAACCTCGGGATTTGAGGAGAAATCCTTTTCAAGGTGGAGGGGAGATGCAATCCTACCCCCCAAGGGTATTGGATAGAAGACTCCAAGAGGATTGGGCTAGAGCTGCTAAAGAAGGCCCTGGGGTTCTCATGAACCTAAGGGTAGATTTTTTGAGCCCATGGGCCAAGGTTGGGTCTACTCTTCTTTGTAAATATTAGAATAGGTTTTTCCTTCTTTTTGCTCTTGTATTTTGGCCATTCTAGCAATATAGGGTTTTAGCCTTGTATTTCAGGGCATTTTGAGTAGTCTTTGTAGTAGGGACTTTTTTTGTATTTTCATGTATTTTGGCATGGGGGTGAGCTTAGCTAGGGGTGAGCTTAGCTATTATAGGGGGTGTGTATCTAAGCTCTAGCTTCTCATCTCAAGGAGGTGAGCTTAGCTATTAGAGAGGTGTGTGTAACTAAGCTCTAGCTTCTTTATGAATCTTCTCACGGAAGCTTCTCAAGGAGGTGAGCTTAGTTATTAGAGGGATGTGTGTAGCTAAGCTCTAGCTTCTCAAGGAAGTTTTCTCAAAGAAGCTTCTCAAGGAAGTTTTCTCAAAGAAGTTTCTCAAGGAAGTTTTCTCAAGAAAGCTTCTCAAGGAAGTTACCTAGTCTATAAATAGAAGCATGTGTAACACTTGTTGTAACTTTGATGAATGAGAGTCTAGTGAGACACACTTCAAAGTTCAACTTCTCTCCCTCTTTTCTTCCTTCAATTTCATGCTTCCCCCTCTCTCTTTCTCTCTCTCTTTCTTTTCCTCCATTGAAGCACCCTCTCCAAGCTTCTTATCCAAGACACTCTCTTGGTGGAGAAACTCCTTCTTCCATGGCTTATTCCCTAGTGGATGGCGCCTCCTCTCACCTCTTCTCCTTTGTCTTCCGCTGCATCTCCATGGTGGAAAATCACCATTGAAGGATCTCATTGAAGCTCAAAGATCTAGCCTCCATTGAAGCTCCACAAGCAAGCTTCCATCAATGTGATGTTGGGCGACAAAGTGGTGAAATGAAGTGAGATATGTTTATGTAAGTTTTATTTTGTTTATATGATATTTATACCTACATGATGTCTTGTTTCTCTCCATTAGTTAGGAATGCGATAGCTCACTCCCTGTGTGCTATTTGTGTTTGGATCCTGTAATGATCTCGAACCTTGTGTTCGTGGGAGCAGATGAATAAGTGGATGACGACTATGAAGAACCTCATGCTAAAGGACACGGGAACACAATGTTATGATAGAATGTGACATTAGGGTATAAGTTTCTATATTAATTGCATAAAGTCTCGGACGACCTTGTTTTGAGCCAAGATGATTTATTATTTATTTGGACAAGTTTTACTATGATATTAGAAAAGTGAATGTGAGCCTTTTACCTTTTTGAAAGGCTTGTATTTAAATGTGTTTTAAAAAAAATTAATTAATTCTGATTTCTTATTCCTTTTATTATTAGTATATATATGTATGGGGTAGAGGGTGTCACAGTTATCCTCATTGGTTTTACAAGCAAGTCTAATTGAGTAAATCATGCTGGCAGTAAAAGGATGATTAAAATCTCTACGCAATACCCTCTACTGTTTATTTAAGAGGCAGTAATCTGCTATTGATTGTGACTGCTGACTTGAAAGATGATCTAATTCTCTGGGACGTTGAACCACAAAGTCTCAAATGTGTTTTGCTTGCTATGGCAGTGATTTTTTTATTCACCTACCAACCTTGGAAATGTCAAAGAAGTTTGATATTCTTTATGCACTTCGTACTTTGAACAATGACTTCATTATGGTTAGACAAAGTTATGGTGGGCATAAGGCGTTATTATTATTTGGTCATATCAATGGATTCCTTCCTTTTTAGTTGACAAACATGTTTGAATGAGATTGAGATTTTGTTTATCATAATAGTATAGGGGTATTATGGAAACTTTCAGTTTTATATATTGTGTTTTCCATACTTTTTCTAATTATCAATCATATTGGAGTTGTTGTTACTTCTACAATTTGAATTACATACTAATCTTGTTTTTATCCATAGCTTTAGCTAATTGTTTGATTTTGATCATTTAGGTTGTGTGTGTGCGTATATATGTATGTTTTGAAGCATGTTAGATTGTTTACTATTTTCAACATAACTTCCCAATAACTTTAGAGGCTCTTGTACTGCATGTGCTTTCACCAATGGGGGGCGAAGTCCTCACTCGGAAATTGGATGTGATGCACTCATGCAATGATTGTTAGGCTCCCTATGTATGTATTGATGTGTTAAATAGGTTGTTGTACACTTGCACTAGTATGAGACTAATACAACTCTTGCATGTCTGGTCCATAATACACAACTCACTAATGCATCATTATATTCTAACAGTTCTTTTTGTTGTTTTTCCCCGATAAAATGCATGTGGTAGTTCTGTTACTTTAGAAAATCCTGATTACTCTATTTATCCAAGGGCGAAATGCTCAATGGAGTTTGCACAAAAGGTTGTTCTTCAGGCATCGATGCACTTTTCATTCCTGAAGGCTGGTGAGGTATTAAATTCAACAATGTCTCAATGATTAGCCTTTCAATGTGTGGGTAGATTATTCCTCAGTTGAATTAGGGGGAAATGTGTCAAGCTGGTTGGGTTGGACAGTAAAACTAGGGTGTTGCATGACAATAGTATAACTTGTCTGATATGTTTTGGTGCTCTATGCTAGATGTATGTCCAGAACTTTCATTGTTCACACTAAGTTTTGTATGTTTGCTGCCAATGCTGATCAAAATGTCAAAACAAACATCTGAATACACCTAAAAAAGAATTTATAGATTTGAGTTTGAGATTTTGAGGTTTTCGATGATTAATTTACCATAAAAAAGCCCTTTTTTAATGTCACTTTGATTAATTTACCAAACATAGCCACTTTTTTTAGAACAACTTTTATTCTTGGATTTTTTTTCTCCCAAATATAATCTAATCCAAACATGCCCTTTGTGTGCCAGATGAAATGAGAGCTGAATTTCCCAATAATGAGCCAATTAATAAGGCAAAAGAATAAGCACTGCTGAATCCCTTTTCTTTTGCATAAAGATGCTACGTAGATGTTAGGCAATAAGCAGTTGTTATCATTGTTGCTTCAACAGTTCAACCCAGTCCTTTGACTAGTTCTCTTGGTTTTCATGCAGCATAGTTTTTCATTTAAAACGACATTCACCTAATCTAAAGGATGCTTAGCATACATGGGTTGGGTTGTGTTATATTTAGAATGAATTGATGAAGTAAATTATCTAGGCATTCATGAAGTGATGAAGTAAACTATCCTTTTAACTAGCACTTTGTGAATTATACATTTTTGTTTCAATAACTGTGACAGTGATGGTGAAATTTATGCATATGGATTTTGGAATTGTATGCATTAAACTATATATGTTTTATTAGTTCCTATCTTGTTCATGAGTTCATTTGAATGTTATGCGGAAATTTGAAAACATGCACAAGAAATAGGGTTCTAGTGTTAGGCCAAAAGCTTCAATGCTTGAAAAGGCTCTTTGTGATTTGGAAAAAATGGTTGCAGAATGTAAGATTGGATAATTATGTTCACATTTATCATGGATAGGAATTGTGAAATGTTTGTTTCTAATGCTAAATTTTTATTTTCTTTTGAATAGTTCCTTTTGAATAATGTTACAGTTGGGCCACCCACAGTGGATAACCAAGAGGCTAATGCTACATCCCAGCTAGGCCACCAACTCTGGAATCCAAGAGGTTTATTGTAGTTTCCCTTGTTATTGCATTCTTTATCAAATATTGGTAAAGTGGCTTACATGTATTGTATTTTCACTGATGTTCAATTCTGATGAGTTCACAATGTTTCGAATGTGTAGCTTAAGATTCTTTAAATTGTTTATTGTTGTATCTATCAACATCATGTGATATATGTTCTTTGGTGTTCTTATGTTTTGCATGTTCTCCTTTAAAATCCATACTATGTCTCCTGCCATCCTTTCTATTAGTTCACCTTTCTTAATAATGAATTTGATGTAATTTGGTATTTGGTCTGCAAACCCTAGTTATGGCAAGGTTACTAATGGATCTTTGGAAAAGGGATTTGATTGGTTATAGTTATGATTCTCAATTGTGTTTTCTTTCTATATCTTATTATGTTAGTGTTGTATCTTGATATTCAATCATATTTTTGCTTAATTGATATTTTGTTCATTTAATTTTGGACACATGGTGTTTTTTGGGCACTTCAGCAACAACAGAAAGGTGAAGCATCTGGTGATTTTCAAGAATTTCATCTTAATGGAAAACCAATAACTAAAAGGAAGTTTACTATGGATGCGACATTGGAGGACAAGATTTGTGATCTCTATGATCTTTCTGTAGATGTATAGATTTGATCTATAGATATTTTTCTTGAAATTTTGTGATAAAGCTTTCTTATTGAATCTTTTCTGTGATTGCTATAGGGGTTGGATGAAAATGTAGGTCCACAGATCAGAAAGTTTTATGCTGAGGTGGTTCATATTTTCTAAATCTTCATCTCAATAATGGTATGGCAGAGATATTAGGTTGCTTGCATTGTGTTTTTCTGTCTAAGGACCAAAAACTCAACCAGCTTGGTTTTTGAAATTCTTGACTTATTTTCTCCAAGTTTGATTTGGTTTATTAATGCCTTCTTATCTAAACTATTATACGTACAAATTATTTGCATACAAAGTAACATAACAAACTGTTAATTATGAAATCCCTCGTTCTATCCATAGAAGCAACAAATAAAATGATTTTCAATTTGTTTTGAGCATTTTTGTTTTTATTTTTTCCCAACAACTGTCTTCTTTCAAGAGCATTAGTGCTACTTAATAGACCATATATGTGTATGTGTATACTTAATGTATAGTTTATGTTGCATGACTTGGGTAAAGTTAATCTGTTTGCATTCTATGGACAAATATATTTATTTTTTAAACTTTCAACTTCCTTGTCTTCAGCTTGCACAGTTATGGCCCAGTGGTTACATGGACAATGATGGGATCAAACTTGGAATTTGCAAGGCAAAAGAGAGGCACATAGCACTGTACAACAAACATAAGGTATGCCTTTTGCAGTTAATAATGATTTTTTATATTAGTAATGCGTTCTTCAATCTCACCCTCTCTCTAAAGTAGAATATTTGCTTTCCCTTGTTCTAAAAAGTTTAACTAAGGGCGAAAGTAGAAGAATTGTCTTCCCTTGTTCTTCAATCTCACCCTCTCTCTAAAGTGGAATTTACATTAACATTGTTTGGGCTCTAGACTGTAGTGTCATGTCTGGAATTGCAACGTTGTAAACTACACATGCTTGGGGTGGTGGTAGTTAAGGTTGTCAATGTCATATAATTTACCAAAGACCATATAGTGAAATGTGAATAGAAAAATGGATAGTTGGATCATAAGGTCCTGCTTCTATCCCTTGTTATTTTTTAAACATTTCAAAGTTCCCCTATTTTGAAGGTGCATTTGGATATTGCGAGAGGAAGAGAAAAAACCAAACTAAAAAGGGAATGCAAAAGAATGATTTTTTTCCCAACCCTTCCTGAATGGAAGAAGGAGAAACTCATGTGCCTAACCAAAATCAAGCAGTTGAACCCTATTCAAACCCCAAGCTAAATCGAAACCCAACATGAAACTTTAAGATGAAGTTCTAGTTGTAAGCTAAACACAGAGCTTCAAAACCCAAGGCCATGCTATTTATGTTGATGGTTCTAATAATGATAGCCTACTTGTTTAGAATGATATGTATATTTTATCATGCTTTTTTGGGATATCAGACAAATGTATATTGGTTGTGCCTCTCCTATTGGTGTATTCCTTACATAGTTTAAGTGTTAGAAATAGGTATATTAAATGAATGTGTGGCCATACAAGAAAAGATAGGATACAAAATGATTGTATACGAGAAGATATTAGTGACACTATTATCTATTAGTCTATAGTTGATTATATGTAATATCAATGTATAAATGTCTACCATTGATAAAAAAAAAATGAATGAAAAAAGTGATGAATAGTTCACTAACATAATATTTTCATTTGTATTGAAGATGAAAAAGTGATGAAAAATTGATGAATGGTATTAAATTTGTACAAATTATTCTGTTGCTATCGTTAAGTTTGTTTTATATTCACTGCTACAATCAAGCTTGGTGAAATAGGTGCAGTACGTGGAACAAAAACACGACTTATAGTTAGAAGGAATGTATTCAAGGACAGTTATTAGCAAATAATCATTGTTGTATTACACCATTCTAGGGCATTGTCTACCTAAAAATGTCTTAGAATGTCATCATTCAAAGATGGTTTTTAACTAAACACCGTCGTAGAATGGTATCATTCAACAATGGTGTTTAACTTTATAACCGACTTTGAATGATGACATTCTAAGACGGTGTTTACAAAAACACCTTCTTTGAATGTGAGAATTCTAACAAGGTTTTTAAGTAAACAATGTCGTAGAATGCAATTATTCAAAGTCGGTTTTTAAGTTAAACACCATCGTTGAATGACATCATTCTACAACGGTGTTTAGTTAAAAACTGTCTTAGAATGGTCTCATTCAAAGATGATCTTCAAATAAAAAAATGTCTTAGAATGATTGACTATTCTAAGATGGTTGTTAACTGACCGTCATCAAAAGCCTTTGCTTTCAACGATGACGACTTCAAAGATGGTGCAGAACCAACGTAGAAAGTCAGTAATAACCGACGTAGAATGCACTTTCTGCACTAGTGAATGTCAACAATTCCAATGCTGAAAGGTTCTACAAAGGCTTAATTGATCATATAAATCAAATGAAAGGAATACCTAGAAGGCCATATGGGATGCCAGATGTATATGTTTGGATTGTTGGAAGAGAATGCCAAGAGCATTGAGCCTATGGTGACTTTGAGCCACATTGGGGCATCTTCAACTATGATGGGAGTGTTAAGTACCAAGTTGAATTGGGGAATGGGAAAAAACTTGTGGCTGTAAAAGGGGTGAACTACTTGAAGAAACAATGGTGTGTGGTTTCTCAAGATGCTAATGTTGATGACCCTAAGATGGAGGATAGCTTGAAGATTGCATGTGATGGGTCAACGGGGAGCACTACTTTGGGTAATGGGTCATCTTGTGAGTGGTTGGATAATAGGACCAAGGCTTCATATGCCTTCAATGCGTACTACCAGTTAGTGACTAATCAAAGCATAAATGGATGTGAGTTCAATGGTTTAGCAAGCATGACTGACAAAGACCCTTCACCCCCCAAAGGTACTTGCAAATTTGATATTGGGCTTGAGGTGGTGGAGCAACTTGCTACAAGCCCTTCACCTACATCAGCACCAACAACAACTGAACCCAGTCCAGACAAGCCCAGTCTTGAGTCTAGGGCATCAGACCCCAGGTCCAAGAAGTCCTTGGCAGTGGAAACTAGGCAACCAAACTTAATTGTCATTGTTGCAATGGTAGTATTTAGTTTGATGCTTACAATCATCCTTTGATCTTTCATATACTTTAGCTTTAATTTTTTTTCAATTGCTAGCTAGACCTCTGAATAACACAACAAAGTTATTCGCTTTATGAGAGTTAATTAGTTAAAATAAATATAGGACAGGTACATCTTAATGTAAATAATATGTAGCAATGAACATAATGTATGAAAAATGATATATGTTAATTTTTTATATCCTTTAGTTTCACTTCACTTAGGGTTCGGGAGCTAGACTCTTAGTCCTACCTTTTGTCACTATTACTAATTAAAGTGGTAATTAATATCCTTCCTCTTTATCCGTTGTTCTCACTTTCTGTTTAAGTTGTATGGTAGCTTAACATTGAAAGATCATGATTAATGTGACAAAAAGCATAATTAATGGGAAGTACACCTTAAAGATGATGGGGACCAGAAAAATAACACACATAATGCTCACTTACTGTCACAAAATTAATAAAGAAAAAAATCATTCCATTCTTCTCATTTTTCTTGAATGACACAGTATGTACAAATATACACATATATTGTTCAAATTGCTTTTAATCAATTCAACCAATTAAAATAGTGTTTGTGTCTACTAGCTGTTATGAAACAGGTTTGAGATCATATCTCTACATCATGGGGTGTTTTCTTCAAGCATATCCAAACTCAAACCAATTGCTTAATTGTAATCGATGAAGGGGAAAAGATAGGAAGGGAAGCTATCAGACCCTAAAACATTTCTTCATGTAAAAAAATACAAGATTATTTCAAATACGAGTGTAGGTCTTTTAAGGAAAATAGTCAATTTACACAAATGTCATAGGTGGTGAAAATTGTCAAATGGCTACTTTTCAAGAGAATATCTTGCCTGCCATGGGTAAAAAATAACAAAGTGTTGACAGTTGGCATCTACATATTTGTATTAAAAGAATAAAATGGTTGTGCTTGTTCATCCTGCTCTCTTGAACCATTTTCTACAGAAAGAGAAACTGGCCTTACTGTAAAAGAAATAAAAGTAAATCTCTTAAACAAAAAGAGGAAAAATGCAAGAATATAAAACTAATGAGCAGACGATAAGTATCATTATTTCTGTACAGATTTAATATAATTGTTTATGAGAAGCACCTAACTCTGAGAATACAAATAGGGATCAAGTACTATTATCTACTTAATTTTCACGTTAAAATTAAAGATAAGCTTATAAGAATCATAGAGTAATTAACCTTGATCAGCTGAACACGAACTTGACTCATCACGAAGCCAACAAACCAAACATGCATTAAATAATCATCAAGTACTAATTAATAAAGTAAACACCAAACTATAATAATCTCTGCAATTATTTTATAATTACTATTTTCTTCTTTGATCTAAATGATAATCACTTGTCGAAGTTTGATCATCAGCAAAGGAAAAATGTGTGGCAGTGTTTTCAATCTCAAAGTCCAGGAATGAATGTTACACCAGTTGAAGGTAGCCATAGTTCCCCCAAAATAAGATTGGTCACAGTGAAGTTAAAAGCTTGGCTAGAATCATTCATCACATGGTACCCTGGCCATTTAACTCTATTATCAAGCCTAGCTCCTGGTCCAAAATTCTTGTACTCAGCATAGTACAAAGTGTCCAAATACATTGTTCCATTCCACTCTAGCCACCCTTTAGGATTTAACACCTCACTGATGTAGGACTGCATGAAAATTGTTCTAGAATACGGCTTCCACGGCCTTCCGAGGTACGTTGAGGTGGTATTAAGATAGGGCAGAAGGTCATAATCCGCTGAAATGTTGCAGAATTGGATGGTGAAACCAGACGATTGATCGGCGTACGTTTCGCCTTGAGCTGTGATTGTGTTCTTCTGGCTTTGTAAGCCTTTCTTGGCCAATATTGTGCAGTTTTGGAACACTGCATTGGCATGGCCGAATATGAAATCCACCGTGCCACTGATTTTGCATTCTCTGTAGAATTGGCGCAAGGAGTGGGCGTAGAGGCTGTCTTGGTAGCCATAAATCCCACATCGATAGAACACAGAGAGGTCTGAGTCTGATCTTAGAGCAACAGATTGGTTTCTTTTGGGTCCTGCAGTGTTCCTGAAGGTAATGCCTTTTGCTATGAATCCTCTGCCATTCACAGCTTCACAGTAAAAGTATAAGAATAAGAAAAGTCAGCAATGTTGAAAGAGGCAATTACTGTTTTTCTTTTCTTTCCATACACAAATCTAAATTTATTAAAATGAAGTGTTCTTATTTTTATTTTTTACTTTTTTATATTTAGCTTGATTTAAAGTTTTAGTAAAATACATAAAGAATAAAGTGAAATAATTTTTTTGTGCCTATTTTCATAATAATTTGTCAAACCTTTTTTTCACATTAAAAATATGAGACAAAAGGACTGATACAATTAATAAAAAAAATAAAAATATTATGAAACTATTGACCCATATATCATAATAATTTACCAAAGGAATAATATTATTCTTTAATTTAATTAGAATGTACTTACAGTTTTTACACTGTTAAATAAATATGATAAAAACTATTGACCCATATATCATAATAATGTAATACTTTAAACGATTTTTAATAAGTTTACAGTGTAAAATTCATTAGATTCATTATATAAAAGTTAAAATTATTTTTTTCTACTATAAAAAATATTAATGACACTCTTTCTTAATCTTTCTTTTAAATTTGTTAAGAAATATTAATTTTGATAAATTTACTTTTTATTTAATAATTTTCTCTTCTAACCTAAAACTGAACCCACCAAAATCAATTATTTTTAACAAATTCAATCAATCACAGTGAAAATATTAAAAGAAAAGTATAAGAGAGAATGTGACCAATATTCCTCATTCTACTATTTAGTTAAAGTGTCCTCACCAAAGGTAGCTGTCTTGAATGTGGTCAAATTTTCATTACGACTCAGATTAGCGGAGATAATAGCGACATCCATACCCTCACCAATCACCACAAGGTTCCACTTCTTCTTCTTAATCACAACATTCTCGGTGTAAACACCTTTCTTTATGTGAATCACAAAGCGTTTCATGCTATAAACAGGTGCTGCTTCCACAGCATCCATCACCTTAGTAAAATTCCCAGTCCCATCGGCAGCAACTACAGCATCCGCAGACACCACATTTGTCTGCAGCAACAACTTATCCTCTGCTTCAACCCATGAAGGAAATTTATCCCTACTATTTCTACTGCTGAAATCATTCACATATGGCTTCACCTGGGTCAGTAGCTTTTGGAGTAACCACTTTGCTTGATCAATTTCTGTGGATATTAAACCCTTCACATTACCATTTGTACCTTCAAAATCTTCCATGCATGTATCTGTATTCGCTAGTACAGCGCTCAGCCATGTCCTCAAATCAGAGCTCAGATTACCAGTACTGTTATCATTCCCTGCAATAAACAACAAGAGTATGGAGTGTTTGTACATTGTGTTTGTGATTAGTTTTAAGATAATTAATTACTTGGTGCCTCTCAATTTTAGAGTATTTTGATACCCTTTTTACTAATGAACCAAAACTAGACAATTATCCACATTACTTAAATACAGGTAATGAAATACATTTCTATCTTAAAAAATACTTTAATTAGAGGTCTTATTTGTGTATATATATTTTTTACATGACATTGATCTAACACATTTTTGTTAGACATTCGTAAAAATATATATCATACTAAGTGTCACACTTAGTTAAGGCACATAAAGTAAGAATACATACTATTACATTGTAATTATATGTAAAAACCTAAGGACACCAAAATTCGGTGAAAATAAGGAGAGACATAACAAATCACCTTGGGGACTTTGAACAGCGGAAATGGACCAGCTGAGTTCATCAGCTGACAAGTCTAACAAATCGAGACAGGCAAAAATGGCGGCGGCATCATAAAGATGAAACTCATTATTGTTGACATTGCTGACGAACTCAGACTTGAGAATGGAGGTAACGTTTTGCAAAACATCGCCTACTGTGGTCACCGAGCCTATGAATTCAGAAGGAGAAACTCTCAGGCTACCGAGTCCCGCGAATTCAGAGCGAACAAAGAAGATGATGAATGTGGTGGTCAGAGTTGAAGTACTCAGCTGTTTGGTCGAGAAAACAGCCATTGGAGTGAATGAATTAAGCCTAAGACGTGTATGACAAATGTTTGTGGGGTTAAGAAAACTGATAGTATTGCTTAATAGTAGTATTTGGAAGAAAGTTCCAAAGTCATGGGGGAAGAGAATGATGATAGAACGTGTTGTTTGACAAAGGGATATATTGGTTGATGGAAGTAATATATGTGTTAGATGAAGGGAAATTCAAACAATATATATCTCGTAATTTTCATCTTTAAGATAACTAGTTATTAAAAAAGAAAGAAAATAAATGTCAAATTATATTTTTAATTTTTAATAAATATTCAAATTTTGTGTTTATTTTTTAATATTTTTTATTTTTATTCTTTTGCAAAATAAATAAAAAATTATTGACACTCTTTTTTAGTATCTGATAAATTACTAATTTTTTATTTATTGTTCAATAATTTTTTTATTTTAATTATTTTCTTTGAAAAAGACTTATATTAAATGCAATTTTTTACGAAAGAACAAATATAAAATTCGTTAATTTATTAAGAATTAAAAAAATGTCAAACATAAAAAATTAAATTAAATTTTATTAGAAAATTAATGGAAGAAATTTTTTTAACAAATAACAAATACAAAATTTGAAAAATTTTGAGTGTGTTTGGTTTACATTTTCATTTTCTGTTTTCATTTTTCGAGAACTATTTTTATTTTCGAAAGATTAGAATTCTGAAAACATATTTGATTTGACTTCTTGTTTTCTGCTTTCAAGAAATAAAAACACTCAAAATGCATTTTTAAAAGGAAATGTAGTTTTAGATTTACTTAAAATTACATTTATTGCCACCGCGTTTTTATTTTATCCAAAATGAGGTTCTTGGTTTCAACTGAAAACGAGATTTTATTATTTCGTTTGAGAAAATATTTTCACTGAAAATGTTTTAAAAAATCCAACCAAATGCATTTTCATCACCATTTTCTATTTCTAATGAAAATGAAAACAAAAAACAGTCAAACCAAACAGCCACTTATTAAAGATCAAAACCCTATTTTAGTCAAGAAAAAATACAAAAAAAGTTGCACACTCTCCTTACAAATTTGCATTGAAGAATAATTTTTTTCATAAATCAAATATTAGAATTTCTATTTTGCCAAAAATATGAATTTTTAAGATGTTTGGTACATCTAAGAAAAAATTTGGTTTAAGGGTATAGACACTCATCGGACTCGGGGCATTTGCAGAATGGAATGAACTGGTTAGCACTAGCACATTGGCAGATAGCGGAATTTAATCAAGAGGGTTCTGTTAATGAAGTAGTTAGCACTAGCAGAGCATGGGCAGATAGGGGAATTTGATTAAGACTTAAGAGGGTTATCTTAATCGCTAAAGGGTAGTAAGATGGAAGGGACTACTCTGAAGAGTGGAAATGTCAAGTTTGAGTAATCTCAGTGTTAATTAGAGTCTCTATGCACTAATGCAGTGTCTTCTTTCAAAGTGAACCAAACCCATTATTCAAATATGATTCCGCGTCTTGACCTTCATGGGGCACGTACAAGAATCATTTTTAGAGTAAATTACTCTAATTGTTTTAAGTTCTTTTAACAAAATTTAATTTTTATTTTTTAATATTTATAACAACATTTTTTTTATAAACGTACATGGTATAATGTTCTATAAATAATTAAGAGAGACAATTTGTTGGATTTAATTATGAATTTGATGCTCAAATTATTTTAAAAGATTTAATTTAGTGTATAAGTTTTTAAAGAATTTTATATGGTTCTCAGGTTTTTTTTTTAAATGCATCAATTTAATTTTTTCGTCCAATTAATCTAACCGTCACTATATTTATTATTATCTTAAAAAAATAAAAATTTGAACTTCCGTGAAGTACGACTCCCTGTAACCACCGACGTGGCCCCTTATCGTTGGGGGCATGGTGATCTCCCTTCGAGGCTGGTATGTTCGTGTCTGCCACTGTGGGAAACGATGGCCCCAACAGCCTTCACCATCACCATGTGGCATTCTGGTTACCACTGTGAAAAAGAAAGAGAGAATTGTTTATATTCTTTAAAATAATAGTAATAAAGATAAAGAAGTGGATGTTAAAAACCCCATTATTCATAAATAAAAATTGTTTAGAAATTCATAATCCTAATAATGTCATCAGCTTAATTGAATAAAAATGATAAAAAATTTAAGGATGAAATTAAATATTCTAAAACTTTGGAATTAAATTAAATTTTTTAGACTAATTTGAAGATCAAATTAATAATTAAATCTAATTTAATGTAATGAGTGTTAACATAATATTTTTCAAACAATTGAAAAAACAGTGTAAGATACAAAAAGAAGAGATATCAAGATAATTTGAGGAAACCCTAGGAAGTATTAATACAATTTACTCTAATTCTTATATAACGTGTTTACTAATAATTAAGCATGAAAAATTAAAGGAAATAAGAAAAATAAATAAATATGAATCATAATGATCTAATAATTTTTTAATGTAATATTAATAATAATTTTTTAATTATGATTGCTTTCATTTATTTAATAGTTTTTTTTGTCCGTGTACAAAAAATGTAAGATGACATTTGTTAGGGCATTGTGTGAGTGACTTTTTCTATATGAATTTCGATATTAATTATAAGATAACTTAAATTAATGATTGATTAAATTCACAATATTATTTTGACTTAATTATTAATATGATCCTTTTAATTTTTTTAAATATTAAATAAGGTCTTTGTTTGATTGAAAACTTCAATTAGATCCTTTTTCTATATTTATTTTTAAAAAAAATGCTCAAGTTAGACTTTTTCCGTCCAATTGAGACTGACAATGTTAGTTTTTTATTTTCTGTATTTTTAAATAGGGACAGTTAGATAGTTTTCATTTATAAATAGTGACAGTTTTGAACTGTCACTACATTTATTATTATTTTAAGATTAAAAATTATAAAGAAAATACAATCTAAATATATTAAAATAAATAGTGGTCGTTTATTTATAGTTGCCACCATATTTATTATTATTTAAAAAAATAGCTTAAATATGTTATAGGTTTTTGATAAATTAACTAATTTTGTTTTAGATTCTTAATATTTTATTTTTGGATTGAGTCCCTGATAATTTTTTTCCATTTGTTATTTGTTCCTATCAAATATTTTTTAAAGGGACTAATACAAAATTTATTACGAACCAAAAATAAAATTTGTTATTTATCAAGGACAAAAGTAGAGAAGCTATCAATGACAAATTCAATTATCTTATTGACAATATTTGAAATATTCTAAAACATACAAACAATAATGAACAATTCGTTTATTCTATTAAAAATGACATAATTTGTGTTTTATACAATTTCTGCATAGCAGATAATCAAGGAGTCTCTCTCCTCACAAAAGTCTCTTCTTCCGGAAAAGGTTGTACAACTTTGTCATGTTATCAGGATCCCATAAAGGTGTTTATACCAACTTCAAAGACCTTTAGTTAGCAAAGGAGGGTATTCAAAGCCCAATCTATAAAGAATTTTATTCAAGAGAAGAAGCAGAAAAAACCCTTGAATTAAATACCACCAATATCAATAAAATAAAATAAAAAGCCCTCGAACCAAAGCCCACGACTATAATCATAAATGCTGACAAAGCCAAGACCTCTCTCAAAACTTACAAAGACTCTGTCAGTCCAAATGTTCCCGGACCAACAAACAATTTGAACCTTGATAACTTCAAAAAAAAATACGAAGATCATTGTTTAAGGTTCACACCAGCCAAACTCAGATTCCTGGCCTTTACATAGGTGTCCATGCCTACTTCAACCAGACATTCGTGTGTACCAATAAAATTCCATTTTGCGAGGATAAAATTAATTGTCCTTGTAAAATAAAATTTATTTTCAAAAAAGCCAGATTAGATCTGGACCAGTTCAAGTCATTCGGATTCGAAGACTTGGCAATCACCACAAAAAGTCTTTCGGACTATGGTTGTAATCAATTTTGATTCGTCCCTCGAACAGATTTGAGGGGTTTGATCCGTCTATAAATGAAGCCACAAACCTGATACAAGCTGAAATGATGGACTATATTTCCATCAAAATTGTAACCTGCCCAGGCAATTTTACCCCATAAAATTACCCCTCTCATGCTATAAAACTTTTGCCAGAAGACCACGAGGACTTTCCCTGTTTGTTTAATGATGAATATGAGAACTAGGAAGTGCAAGACAATATACAATACCAATACAGCCTCATGAGAGCACAAACACTGAGTTATCAATGGTTTTTCTCAAAATCTGATAAAAGAGATTTTGACCTAATAAGAGAAACCTATGACACAAAACTCTTTCTACTAGCATACAATGGGAAGTGTTTCATACCTTTTCCGGTAGAACATAACAATAAATTGCTACAGTTTTTCCAAAAGGAAAAGAAAGATAAAGAGATATATGAAGCCAATGGTTGCCACAGATAGCAAACCCCGCCATTTCCATCCACTGATCTTTCCATGGAAGACTCATCAGACATTTTTTGTTCATCTTCAAGAAATGTCCAAGAAGAAGAAAGTGTTACCATTACAAAGTCTTCGAAAAATTGATTATTCACAGACACATCCTACCAAAATACAGTTGTAAATTAAGACAAGAATCTTTGCTTTTGTCGAATTTTCGACGTTGAGTCTTTTCATAATTAGCTTTTGTAAAAATGGAAACTGTGACAGAGTTAAAGAATAGTAATTTAACTGTTCTTGACTAAAGGGGTCTTTTGTTTTCTTCTTTCATATTTCTCTATATAAGGAGCATTAGAGCTCAATTGTGACACACACAAGTACATGGGCAAACCTTCATGTTGCTTTAACCATTATCCCTATAGAATGTTAACTTTAGGTTGGTGAGTTCGTTGTTTCGTAGGTTTTAGACATAGTCTTGGCTCCTGGTTGTTGGGTTCATGAGTTCCTGAGTTGGTGGGTTCGTGAGTTCGTGAGTTGGTGGGTTCGCGGGTTCGTGAGTTTGTTGTTTCGTAGGTTGTTCTCTTTGACACTTTTGATTCTGTAAGTTTTCTTTTCAACTTTTGATAGTTGTAACAATTCTCAAATTTTACTTTGAAGGGATAGCATTCGATCTTTATTCTCCTTTCCTTGTCTCTTATTATTTCTTTAAATACTGGTTTTGAATGAAATATTGGTCGATTTTGTTTTGTATGCCAACCTAACCGTGAAAGATGAGTGGTTTGAATACACTTGAAAATACATATATAGATATCATTTTTTTTAAATGTTTTTTGTTGTATTTAAAAGAAAGCCTGGAAATTTGTTCTGTGATTGCTACTAAGTGTTAGAAGAAGAGGCTTGTTTGTGCCAGTTGCAGAGACTTTGATGCCACCACATGGGATGTATAGTTAGATGAGTCCCATAATGTGGGGTCCTTGCAAATAGTCCACATATTAACCAGCACTTTTGCATCTTTTGAGATGGTGTGGCCACCTATGTCCACATCTTTACCAGCTTTTGGTGGTAGTAAAAATGGAACTGGTGGGTGCAACCTTAATGTCTCTTTTACTATTGCTTGCAAGTATGGGAGTTTACCAATATCTGCTTCCTCTATAGGATTATTGCCTTTACTAATCATTTGCTCAAGCTCTTGCTTTGCTTTTGACATTACATCTGGGTTGCGGACTAATTCAGTCATTGCCCATTCAAGGGTGGATGTTGTTGTATCTGTTCCCGCAACAAATATATCCTATTCAATTCAACCACAAATTTCAGTTACCAAGTTAGATAGTGATTCATAAAATAACATAATTTAAAATAAATGACAATATATACGTAGGATAGGGGAAGAGATTAATTACATGTGAGAGATGTTCAATCATATTGTCCATGTACTTGTTATCATTGGAAATGTAGAGCATGGCATCTAACATGTCATTGTGGACTTTCCCGTCCTCCCTCTGCTTCAACCTTTGGCTAACCAAGTGGTTAAACATGTCCAACACCTTCTTCGAGTTCTTACTCTGTCGTCTTTTGATGCTCTGTGGATCAACCATCTTCAACACTGGAAAAAAATCTACCAAGTTTGGTGTTCCAACCAGCTTTATGATATTGGTCACCAAGTCCTTCAACTCTTCTGCTTTACCTGTAGAGTGAATCAAATCCACAGAGAAAATAGTGTTTGATAGAAGATTTATGGTAGTCTTGAATGTTGTTGTGCCAATATCCACTGCTTCACCAATATGTCTGCTTTGATGTATATCGGAGACTAGTTATTGCACTATCTTACGCCTAACGTCTTGGCTAGCATAAGAGACTTATGGGCAAATAACTAAGTGTTGCATATTTTTCTGAGTTCCCTCCAAAGAGGTGAAATGGGCATGAAAGCAAGGTTGTATTGTTCATAGTTTAGAACTGGCACAGATTGGGGAATGGTTCGGTTTGACAAGAATTGGCCATTGGTTAGAAGCACCTATTTGGGCATTTGTGCTGAAGACATAACAACAGTGGTTATTTGTCCCAGCTTTAGGCTCATTATTGGGCCATGTATCTTAGCAAGCTTTGCCAATGACTTGTGAGGCTTTTCAACCAATTCAAGGAGGTTACCTATGATGAGAACACGGGATGGTCCCAGTGGCAGCTTATGGTTTGCTTTTGTGGCCATTGCAAGGAATGAACCAAGAAGAGCATGAACCATGGCGCATGTCAAGACAATAATGAGCAGTGCACAACTTGCAATGTCCTTAAATTTTCTTACTATATAAACTTAGTATTCTATTTGAAAACTCACATGTTTGCTTGGGTTTTTCTAGAGTTATCCTATTATGCAACAACAACATCTTTAGAATATAGTTTGTACATCATGGCTTAATTACATAGGATGGGTATTTTTCCACTTCAAATATGATTTAAGTTCTAAAATCATGTTAAGTTATATGTAAATGTAATCAATAATAATTTTCTCATTACCAAAAAAAAAAATCTCAAATACTATAATTTTGAGTGAAGTTCAATTTGCACACTTCAAAGTAGAATTTAAAATGTGTAAACTATAACTAAAGCAACTTTAATCTAGCAACAGTTCCTTATCATTTTCTATTTTTTTTTTAAAATAAGTGTAAAATATTTTTTTATAAAATCTATTATTCTGACGTGAAAGCAACGCAACCCATAAGAATTAAGAAAGGCTTGATTGCCTTATTGAGTAAGGTAGGTTTTTTTGGTAAAAAGTAAGGTAGGTTTAATACATAAGGTACTCACCTACACAAGTTTTGGCATGTTAAGTTATTTGGTTTGTGGATAGTGTTATTTCATTTATTAAGTGGATGTGCATATTTCTTTTTCCTTCCTGTTTATAGAAACCTAACTCGAAATTGAAGTAGTGTTAGTCGTCGTTTACAACTAACTTTTGTATAGAAAATTTTTCCAAAATGTATATAAATCTCTCAATTTATGGTTCTTTTTGGTAGTATTGTAAATAAAATTGCTTTGTTTTGATCTCTGCTCAGTATAAGCCTCTTTACATGGAATTAATGTTAAATTTTCTTTAATTTCAGGCAAAAAGGAGCTATTTTGAAGAAGTGCCAAAGGAGTCATCGTGCTAAGCGAGCTCAATGCACTTAGCGTGCATTAACGGCTAAGCCCAGCACCAGTGCGCTTAGCGAGTAAAGGGGAATCTGGAAAGACATATGCTACACAAGCACACGCTTAGCACGTTATCAGCTCGCTAAGCGAGTCGTCTATCACTTTCTAGGCTTAGCGCGAGATTGGCGCTAAGCTCAAATTCACTTACTCGCGCTAAGCACGATGTCAAGATCAGGAAGCCCATTTTAAGCTTTATTTGCACAAAATTGAAAGGGGGAGCCAAGAGAACTGTTCACTACTCAGAGGCCTGAAGAGTGTGAATTTCAGAGAGCGTAAAGCAGAGCAAGGGGCCAAGTTTTCATCTTTTAGGGAGATTAGTGAGTTTTTGAGTGATTGTGAGATTCCTAGAGGTGGAGGAGACATCCTCACTCCTTTGTAAGCAAGCAATTTCTCTTGATTCCTCTTCTTCAGTGTAAAAGGAGCTTCCTTGCCATGAAAGGCTAAAACCCTCTGTTGGGGATTCTTATTGAGTAGTTGATGTAAACTCTTTTTCATATCTAATTAAGGTTGTTTTATGTGTTCACTGCTTCTATCTATGCTTATTGTATGCATGCTTGTGGCTTGATCACCCATTTGTGTGTGCTATTAGGGACTTTAGCATTGAGAAATGTATTGTTTCCTTAGAACTTGATAGAGCAGGGACTGAATAACTGCATTGCTAGGGATAGTGTGTAGGGTTTTAGTTTTCTTTATTATGCTATGAGTATAATGCCGTTTAAATTAGGCTAAGTTCAACAAGAGGGATCTGCGAACGAAGTTTGATTTAAATTAATCCAAACTCTGGAGGAATCGGTGTTTGGTATTTTTGTCCTTAGCATAGAACACAAGAACATCTTTAATTAGAAAAACATCTTTAATTGCATCAACTTACTCAGTAGGAGGACCCAACGCCTTTAGATATTTGTTTTCACACTTACTTGTTCTCGTTTATTGCTTTTACTTAGGATAGAACATACTTTTGCTTTAATTCACAACCATTAATTTCTGTTTGCAAATGTCTGCTTACTTAATAAAACTTTGCTAAATGAGCAAGTTCCTTGTGTTTGATACTCGGTTCATTCTGTTTTAATTATTTTACTTGGCGACCCGGTGCGCTTGCCGGTAAGACCACTCCCATATAAAAACAAGTAATACCAATTTGAAAGAGGGAGTAAACAAGTATTCTGGTCGAACAAGTAGGCATTTCTATCTTGTAACTAAGAATAATATTGAGCAATGATGTGACTAGAACCATATGAAGCTTCATTGTCAACCTGATTACCTTATTTGAAGCTTTATTCACACAACATACACTACTGACACAAAATTTCTTGAATTATATATGCAGAAATTTCTTCAATTCGATCTGCCTTATTAGTTGTCACAAGCTAGCTAGCCTCTTCATAAGGTACTCACCTACACAAGTTTTGCCATGTTAAGTTATTTGGTTTGTGCAAAGTGTTATTTCATTTATTAAGTGGATGTTCTATTTCTTTTTCCTTCCTATTTAAAGCAACCTAACTTGAATTTGAAGTAGGCATTGCTATCTTGTAACTAAGAATAATATTGAGCAATGATCTGACTAGAACATGTAAGTGCCAATGAAATTTGTAGTTAGGCTTATAGGATATAATCAAGGATCAAGAAATGTACATACTTTGTAATGAATCAAATCACCTTTAGAGAAATTAAGGGTGAAGGTGGGTTGGTCAGCTCCAAGGTAATCAATCAAATCACCAATGGGAGTCTGTTGTGTTGTTTTCCATGAAGTTTATTTTGCATCCAGCTGAGGAACTGCAAGTGACAAAAAGTTTCAGATTATATCACAAAAACTTTTTTCCAACACTAAATTAAGATAACAATTCTCTCACCCTCACTAAATTAATCGATTTTGTTGTTGCTAATTTCAATTGGTCTGTGGCAGTATAGAAGAAAGCAAACATGCCATTAGTTTATTTAATGCTTGCATGCACATACACAGTTTCCAAAACTGAATCTATGTACAAAGTTCACATAAATTTGCTTGTAAATATTTATAAGATATAATGAATTGATTTGAGTTGGTGAACTAAAATTAATTAGTACACTTTTGATTTGTGTGTTGGTCCTTAGCTATGATGTGACTGATTGGGTTAGTGAAAATTGATTGGGTAGGGTCTGAGCAGAAAGCTGGTCCATATATTGTCTGCCTTGCTTTTTTTGGTTTCTTGGCCAATTTTCAGGTATCCCATTTCTTCAAGTTTTGAATCGTTCATACTAGTTTAGGTGTGTAAACTGTAATGCATTGATTGCTAGTGTTGCTACATTGTTTGAATGTTTTGATGTAATTGCTATGATAGCAACTCCCGTAAGGGTAGCGTAGTTTGATTGAAGTTGGTATGTACATGTACATTTATTATTCAATGTGAGGCAGACATAAGCTTCTTCTACACACACCCCTTCTACACAAAACCCATGAACAGAACATGGTATTATTAATGCAAGGCAGACATGTATATTTATTGTTCAATGCAGCCACCATTCCATAATCTGACCAATGAATGTAAACTACATCAGCTACCTCAGCTACCTCTAGAACTAAAAGTATGATTAGTCATCAACCTTGTTCCAATGAATTTCACTACCTTACCTTTGTCTTGCAAGCACTGTATCATAGAAGTTTGTCTTCAGGATGCAAGTTTGCCATTACATGGGCTGATCCACTTCGTCTAATAGCTTCCTTATTTAAATCTTTAACTTTTCTTCCTTCAAGAACAATACCATGTTCTAGTCCTAGTCCAGAAGCTATGGCTTTCACTTCCATGATGTCATCCTCCAAGACCAGTTTCATCTGTGTATTTGCATCATTTCTGACATTTTCCAAAGCTGATTTTATGGATTCTAGACTAGTAGTGCATTTGAGACCTATCAGTCCTAACAAGATCAGTTCTTCTTGTTGAAGTTGTTCTCCATCTGTTTGTCTATAAGCAAAAGCAATTGGCTTAAGGCCAACATCCCCCATCTCTTGAATCACCTGTCCAAATTTGATCTTCTAATTTTCCATGACATGGCATTCCCCTATACTATCATAGTACAGTGCACAATTATCCAATATTGTGGATGCAGCTCCGCTCCAATGCATGTACATAACTTGTTCATTGACCACAATTTGAATGACCAAAAATCCCCTTCCTTCTTTGGCAGAATTCATATTGTTGTGCTTAAGAATGTCAAATTTGTCTTCTGCAAAACATGTCATGTTCACTGCCCATGTTGTTTTTGCCCAAGAAACAAGTGAATCAGACAAAAAGGAAAAACAAATCTCTGGTGCAAGGACTGATAAACCCATTTCACCAATTTATCTCCCTATATATACTTGACTCATTCTTGTTTCCTTCATCTATAATAGCAATTGAGTTAGTTTTATTTATTCTCCATATATCAACTCCACAAACTCTCAAACCAATTCTATGGTTTGCAGAATCCTTCTAAAGTGGTTGCAGACTTTAGCCCCCCTTAGTTCTCATGCATCAACAGCTAATGGACAAGTTGAACCACTAGCTAATGGACAAGCTAAACCACTAAACAATCACTTGCACCATTAAGTATTAATATGATTTGTATAATGTCCCAAAGCTTTTTGTTTTTGTTAAAAGTTATCAGTTATTTTTCTATGATTGGACATAGACAATTCAAGAGAATGGGTCTGTTATGTATGGTTGCCCTCTATATTAGGATCTTTAGTTCTTGTGATGTTATGGAATTCAGAAAAAAATACATAAAGAGGAACATTATAGAGGTAAGAAGCTCAAGCAAGAATTCTTTGATTGCTTTGTCATTTATACTAGTTCAAGTTAATTACAACAACTCTAGATACAATCAAACTGCTAAAAGCAAGGATCACTACTCCCTTTCAGCAAATTGCACTCCAACCCTCTGTAAAAAGTATAAACCCAATGTCATTACTTTGCTTTTAGTATTGGCATTGAAAGGGCATATAATGACTACAATACAAAACAATTATACTCCCCAACAACCATTTTTCTTTTTCTTTTGATAACAAGTTGTATTGTGTACCAAGAGAGTAGGATAGTCATAGCTGTCTATAATTAGGTAACAAATAAAGAGAAGTCCAAGTCCAAGATGATGCAGCTACTCCAAGTGCAGGTTAGCTGAGGATAATGTCTATATTGAATGATAGCTAAAGTTAATGATAGTGACACACGTCTTTTTTGTAGTTTTGTCAAGTCATTAGCACATTCTGCCAAAAGATAAAAACCTAGAAAAATACCCCAATTGATAGTCTAAATGTATCATGATCACATCATCTTAGAAAAATTGATAGTCTAAATGTATGATAACAACAACTTAAAGCTACTAGTGTATCTTAACCCCAATACCTTAAGGACTGGAAATCATGATGTAATTTTACTTGATATATTGAAGTTTGTGCTATATGTCACTTAACAATGAAATATTTAAATTATAGGCAGTATTTATCTAGTTGTTTGCATCATCATCACGACATTTGTTCTTGGACACTATATTGATCATCATCACAGATACGAAAGTTTTTGATAAACTTTTGATGCTTGATTTTGTTATGATTGTTTTTTTATGTTGTTGCATGTCATTAATGTACTTTGCTTTAGATACAACTTTTGTTCATAATGAGTGAACCTTAGATTCCCGTTTGAGACTGAATGCAATGATTCTTGCGCACAATTTGCATTAATCATTGTATTCAATCTTGAATTGTCCATTTGGACAGTTTGGGGAGACTGATATATTTATGGGAGATTCATGCGTTAAGGTTAACATTATTTTATTTAATTTGATGAAATTTTGGTACAATGTATTTCTAGTTGTTCTCTGAGTGTATACTTGATTATCGGGAAATTAATTTCACCGATTTCATATCGTGTACTTAGAGACCAATGCGAAACGCTGCCGAAATTTTGCCAAATTTTAAAAAATAGAATTAACCTTGACGTATGAAGCTACCATAAAAAAAGGTCTTCCTGAATGGGATAGGGCCACACCTATAATAAAAAAGTGAGATTTTCATGCATCCAATAACTTTGTGAGTACCACAGAGTTATTATTTAGATGGATCGAAGTTGGATGAATGAAAGTCGCATGAGCCCTGCATATGAGGAAGGCGTCGAAGAGTTCTTGCAATTTTCCTCCGAAAGAAGTTGACTGGATGAGGACGGAAAATATTATTGTCCTTACATCAATTGTTTGAACGGAAGATAACAAATACTGGATGACATATAGGAGCATCTACTATGTGATGGGATTAAGAAGAATTACACCACGTGGATATGGCATGGTGAATTAACAGACATGCAGAGTGGGTCCCAATCTGAACTGTTTGATGTAGAAATGGGAGATCGCTTTCGTGACCTTTGACAAGAGTCTTTTCAGCAAGTACATGCCCTTATGTATGATACATTGCAAAGTGATTCAAAGAAGCCTTTGTATCCGGGGTGCAAGAATTCCTTGACGTTGTTGTCAGCGATGTTAAGTCTGGTTAATGTGAAAGCCAGATATGGGTGGAGTGATAAAAGCTTTAGCTCAGTGCTTCAAGTGGTGCATGATATGCTTCTAGAGGAAAACATGTTGCCTAACAGTTACTATTAGGCGAAGAAGATACTGTGTCCAATGGGTATGGAGTATCAGAAGATTCATGCTTGCCCAAATGATTGCATATTGTACAGACATGAATTTGAAGAATTGTCCAAATGCCCTAGGTGAGGGGTATCACGGTACAAAGTCAAGGATGATGAGGACTGTAGTAGTGATGAAAACTCAGAGAAGGGCCCCCCAACGAAGGTGTTGTGGTATCTGCCGATCATTCCAAAGTTTAAGCGTCTTTTTGCTAATGGAGATGATGCTAAAGGTGTTGTGATATTAGACATTGTATTGATATGCATGTGGAGAAAAATGTATGTGATAGTGTCATTGGGACGCTCCTTAACATTCAAGGCAAGATGAAGGATGGTTTGGATACCCGTCAAGATCTAGCTGAGATGGGTATACGATCGTAGTTGCATCCAAGGTCTGATGGTAAAAAAATATACTTGCCTCCAGCTTGTCATACTTTGTCCAGAAAGGAGAAGATCAGTTTTTGTCAGTGTCTGTGCCGGGTCAAAGTCCCACAAGGATACTCTTCAAATATTAAGAGCCTTGTGCTGTTGAAGGATCTTAAGTTGGTAGGGTTAAAGTCTCACGATTGTCCCGTGTTGATGCAACAATTGTTAGTCGTGGCCACACGAAACATTTTACCTAACAAAGTCAGGTTAGCCATAACTTGCCTTTGCTTTTTCTTCAATGCCATATGTAGCAAAGTCCTTGATCCTCTAAAGTTAGATGAGCTGGAAAACGAGGCTACTATCATATTGTGCCAGTTGGAGATGTATTTTCCTCCTGCTTTCTTTGACATCATGCTTCACTTAATTGTTCATGTGGTCAGAGAAATCAAATGTTGTGGTCTTGTTTTCTTGCTATGGATGTACCCAGTTGAGCGACACATAAAGATCTTAAAAGGGTATACGAAGAATCTACATCATCCGAAAGCATCTATTGTTGAAAGGTACATTGCAGAAAAAGCCATTGAATTTTGTTCAGAGTACATTGAAAAGGTTAAACCTGTTGGGCTTCCCGACTCTCGGCATGACGACGGAGTGGGCGGTAAGGGTTCAAGAGGACTGCATGTTATCACTCCAAGTGTGGAAGATTTGTTACAAGCTCACTTGTATGTGTTGAATAACAGTAATGAAGTTTTGCCATACATACTTCAGCATCAAGGTTTAGTTCGGGAAAGTAATCCAAAAATGTCAAAGAACTGGGTCTTGAAAAATCATAACAAGACTTTCCTTGATTGGTTTGAAGACACAATCTTTGCGGATGAAAATGCTTCTGAAACGTTAACAAAGCTAGCAGATGGGCCTAAAAGAAATGTTATAACTTGGCAAGGATACGACATAAACAAGTATTCGTTTTATACAAAAGCACAAGACGAGAAAAGTACAATGCAAAACAGTGGGGTCACCCTAAGGGCTGAATCTCAACACTTCGCTAGTGTACATGATGGCAATCCTTGTGTAGCTTTCATCCCTTACTTTGGATTCATTGAAGAAATTTGGGAGCTTAACTATGTCAAATTTACTGTTTGTTTTTTCAAATGTAAATGGGTTGACAGCAACACCGGCGTTTGGACCGGTGATGTAGGATTTACGTTGGTAGATCTAAAGAAACTAGCTTACTAGAATGACCCTTTCATCATGGTAGAACAAGCTAAACAGGTATTTTATGTTCAAGACCCTTGTGATGAAAGGTGGTTAGTGGTTCTACATGGGAAAACAATTGGTGTTAATGTAGAAGATGACGATTCATACATTGATACTTATGTTAGTCCTTTGTCCACAAATGTCGCCAGAGAAGAAGAAGCCGACGATGCTCATGCTAATCATAATGATCATGATGAAGGAGAATTAATTAACATCGTCTAATGTAATTTTCTTATTATGTATTTCATTTCAGTACATTCATTTACATAATTGATTCAGTTTTTTGATAATCTAAATTAACTAAAGTTTTTTTGTTTATAGGTCGATGGCTACTCCACCCAGCTCTCCTCCTCCTCCTACTGAAGCAGCATCACAATCGTCGTCTACCTTGAAGCGGACACGAAAAACCACACGACTCAGATCATTGGTGACTAGACCAGCTGGGGCAGACAGACTGGTGGTCCACGTCGATCCTGCAACCGGAAAGGCCGACGGTCCCCACAAGAAGAAATTAAGAACATATTTGGGGATTTTCGCTCGTGATAAGGTCAGCGTGACATACGAGAATTGGAAGCAAGTCCTTGCTGCTCAGAAGGATTTGATATGGGAGGATATTCAAGTATTTTAGTTTTCATCTTGCATTTTTTTTAATAGGCAAAAATTTTAATTTACTAACAATAAAACCTAATTTGTTGTTTGTCAGGATAAATTTGATATCCCTGAAGCATCTGACATTAGGACAAAAAAGAAAGTACTTCAGACTGCGGGGGAGCGGTGGAGACAATTTAAGTATGATTTGACATCAAAATGGACACTTGCAGCCGACAAGGACAATGTCGATGAAACTATTTACGAAAAATATGGCATTAGTAAGGAGAAATGGACCCAATTTTGTCAGAGCTGCAGAGACCCCTCGTGGGAGGTATGTACTTTGTCATTTTCATTGTTTTCAACTTTAAATTCACTTATTATAATACATTGTAATCATTAATCTTCAATTTTTGCAAGATGTGCGGAAAAAAGCACAGGCCATCCAGAAGCAAAACACTGCCCCCCACGTGTTGTCTCGTGGGGATTATGAATATTTAGAAAAAAAGCTTATGGCTAAGAAGACAAAGAAAAAATTGGAGGAAGTTGCTCAATCCGAAAGCATTGAGGCCGTGATTGACCGTCTATCTCCCATCAGACGACACGTGAAGTGGAAGATGGCCCGCACGAAGAAAACTGGCCAGATGATGTCTGAGACAGCAAAGGAAATTGCTGAGAAGATTGTAAGTCACTTTCAAGTAATAATTGTAATTATTTATGTTTATTCTATGAATAACTAAACAATTAAATGTGCTTTGTACAGGATTCGTTGGAGGAGCAGGCGTCACAGGGTTCTTTTGTCCCCCATGGATGTTAGGATGTCCTGACTGCTGCCATTGGGTGACTAGAACACCCTGGTCGTGTGCGTGCTACTGGAGCCAGTGTGACCATCAAGCAATACTTTAGATCAGCTCCACAGACCTCCCACACTTCTTCTTTCATGGCTCTCGAAGAACTAGAGCAGTTGACTCAACAAATCAAGGATCAGCTGGAGGAGTTGATCACAATAAAAGTGACTCAGTAGCTGATGTTATCCTTCAACCAGATGCAGTTCCAGTTTCAGTCATAGATGCAATCATAGGGACTTTCACTGCCTCTGGAGCCTAAGGTTGGTCCTTTAACTACTCGTGTTAGTACAAGGGAGAGTTGTGTTGATCCCTTAGAGAACGATCCCAACACTGGTGACTCAGACAAATGTGGGTTGTACATCGAAGAAAATCCTCCCCGTCAGGTTGCCCTAGGAAAAGTTTATGAGGGATCCACAACCGTTCACAACATCCCTTTGTTGCATGATCAAGTGAAGGCCGGTGTTGAGGAGGTTAAAGATGCAGATGCTTCTATTCATGTACCCACTGACGAGGTTAACTTAGTGGGGCAGACACTTAACACCTTCTTTACTTTGCTGACACATCTCGTCAAGCGTTTATCAGAACAAGTATTTTACTCTCATTAAATGATTTTTTTGTTCAATTGAATTGTTCACTGTAATTGAATTATGTTAATTAACTATGTTGGATAAACAGGGAGCTGTGGGACCAGCAAAACTTGCAAATAGGCCGAATCATGAGGTCGATGATCCCCTATATCTAATAACATTGACCATCCCACAACTTTTTTTGAAGTCGTTGTAGGTTATGTGGGATGCTACCGTGTTCGGGGTGTTTAATCAAGACTTCCCCTTGTACATAAAGCATGAAGATCTATCTGAAATAGCACACGGTGATCAATGTCTCAACATCTCTGTCATACAGTTGTGGATTCTGTAAGTCAATTTAGATTATTGTTAATTACCTAAGTTATTATTTTAAATTCATACATAATTTACTTTGTGTTAACAAAAATAGGCATCTGACTGAGATAAGTATGCAAGCGGGGAATTCCAATGTATATGGATTCCTCGAGCCACAGTCCATCCAGAGATCTGGACAATCGCAATTTGAATCAGAAAATTACATGAAGAACTGGATGTAGAATTCAAAACGGGACGTCTACCTAGAAGCCTACCTGAATGGGTAAGTAAAACTGAACTAATAAATTTATATAATGTATAATACTATAATAACCTATATTGGTCTCCACTGCAATGCACACTCGCAAATGGTCATCATTTTGCCTAAGGAAAATCTTGTTGTCTGATTTTGTTCCTTGCATAATAGGCCAGACAACTACCTTAAAGGAATAATTAATAGGTTAGTGTTGTTTTTCAATACACTTGCATTAGCATTACTCAGCAACATCAATATTTTAATGTTCCTTGTATTTAACAGTGCTTTGAAAGAACTTGAGGATACTCCACAACCTAAATTCAAGGCTGGTGCTAGGTGGATTGTTGTTAAAGTAAGTGATTTAAAGAAACCTTCTACTTATATATATTTTATGTGTACACTAATTTGTAGTTAATGTTTAATATCTAAATTTCATTATGTATTTAGTGTAATAGACAAAAAAGAAGCATTGGGTGTGGCTATTACGTGATGCACTAGATGTCCACTATAATCTTAGGAAGTTTCACGAATAATTAGAAAATGGTAATTGTTTATTTCAAACAAATTTCATTTTTTTATCATTAGTATTACATTATTAACTTATGTTTTATTTTATCATGCAGTATTTTAATGATGTTAGACCATTGGAAGCAGAGAGATTGAAGGCACTTCGCATCCAGTGGACAACTACCTTAAAGGAATAATTAACAGGTCAGTGTTGTTTTTCAATACATTTTCATTAGCATTACTCAACAACATCAATATTTTAATGTTCCTTGTATTCACCAGTGCTTTGAAAGGACTTAAGGATACTCCACAACCTAAATCCAAGGTTGGTGCTAGGTGGATTGTTGTTAAAGTTAGTGATTTAAAGAAACCTTCTACTTATATATATTTTATGTGTGTGTACACTAATTTGTAATTAACGTTTAATATCTAAATTTCATTAAGTATTTAGTGTAATAGACAAAAAGGAAACACTAAGTGTGGCTATTACATGATGCACTAGATGTCCACTATAATCTTAGAAAGTTTCACGAATAATTGGAAAATGGTAATTGTTTATTTCAAACAAATTTCATTCTTTTATCATTAGTATTACATTATTAACTTATGTTTTATTTTATCATGCAGTATTTTAATGATGTTAGACCATTGGAAGCAGAGAGATTGAAGGCACTTCGCATCCAATGGACAACTACCTTAAAGGAATAATTAAGAGGTCAATGTTGTTTTTCAATACATTTGCATTAGCATTACTCAGCAACATCTATATTTTAATGTTCCTTGTAATCACCAGTGCTTTGAAAGGACTTGAGGATACTCCACAACCTAAATCCAAGGCTGGTGCTAGGTGGATTGTTGTTAAAGTAAGTGTTTTAAAGAAACCTTCTACTTATATATATTTTATGTGTGTGTACACTAATTTGTAGTTAACGTTTAATATTTAAATTTCATTATGTATTTAGTGTAATAGAAAAAAAGGAAGCACTAAGTGTGGCTATTACGTGATGCACTGGATGTCCACTATAATCTTAGGAAGTTTTAGGAATAATTGGGAAACGGTAATTGTTTATTTCAAACAAATTTCATTTTGTTATCATTGGTATTACATTATTAACTTATGTTTTATTTTATCATGCAGTATTTTAATGATATTAGACCATTGGAAGCAGAGAGATTGAAGGCACTTCGCATCCAATGGACAACTACCTTAAAGGAATAATTAACAAGTCAGTGTTGTTTTTCAATACATTTGCTTTAGCATTACTCAGCAACATCTATATTTTAATGTTCCTTGTATTCACCAGTGCTTTGAAAGGACTTGAGGATACTCCACAACCTAAATCCAAGGCTGGTGCTAGGTGGATTGTTGTTAAAGTAAGTGATTTAAAGAAACCTTCTACTTATATACATATTTTATGTGTGTGTACACTAATTTGTAGTTAAAGTTTAATATCTAAATTTCATTATGTATTTAGTGTAATAGACAAAAAGGAAGCACTGAGTGTGACTATTACGTGATGCACTGCATGTCCACTATAATATTAGGAAGTTTCAGGAATAATTGGGAAACAATAATTGTTTATTTCAAACAAATTTCATTTTGTTATCATTAGTATTACATTATTAACTTATGTTTCATTTTATCATACAGTATTTTAATGATGTTAGACCATTGGAAGCAAAGAGATTGAAGACACTTCGCATCCAGTGGGCAAACTATTATCTTAAAGTTAGAAATCAAATTTAGGATGTTTGGCAACTTTGTAATTTTAGTTTAGTTAATTAGTTTACTAGCTTGCTTTACATTTTTTACAATTGATATTTCCTTTTAACATTGAATATTCTTTATTCATAGTTATTAATAAATAATTTATTGATTGTTATCAATTGGTTTTTTTACAATGGATAGTTTACTAGCTAGTTTTATGCTAAAAACTGTTTCAAAGCAGAATGCAAATGATATATACAATGTTGTGTGGTCTGATTTCAAATTTACAGGTTAATTTTTGGATTTATTGAAAAAACAGACAATGTATTAAAAAAATTCCTAATAACAACATCGATTTTTAAAAAAAAAACCAACGTTAATCTACACATACAACATCGGTTTTTGAGTAAAATGGATGTTAACGTTTGGAAGTTAACATCGGTTTCAGATAGAACCGATGTTAATGTTATCATTTAACATCGGTTTTATACTAAAACCGATGTTAAATTCCAATGTTGTTATGAACATTAATACCTTTTTTTGTGTAATTCTTATTATATAACATCAGTTATTTAAATAACCGATATTATCATTTTCACATTAACATCGGTGTCAAAAAACCGATGTTAACGATAATACTTTCAACATCGGTTAATAACCGATGTTGAAAGTCATAAATAACCGATGTAAAAAGCATATTTTGTAGTAGTGTTAAGTTAACTAACTCCAGTCCCCTAGGTCGAGAAAAATCTAGTCCTCTATTGTTTTCACCCTTTAACTCCCTTATCTTTATAACCGGCCTCTAAGACTCGCTAGGCTCGCTAGGTACGCCTTCAACGTGAATCATGGCATTAAGAGTTTTTCTACTCAAGGTTTTTTCCACAACTCTTTACTTTTATTGTGATTTGTTTTTTGATTTGAAATTTTGTGTTCTTTTACTCACAATTTCATTTTTATTTACTCCATTGTGATTTACTTCTTGATTTAAACTCTGGTGTTCTTTTACTCGCGATTTGTTTTCCACTCTCGAAATTTGCTTTTCGATTTGGTGTCGTACACACTTTTGTGTTCTTCTACTCTGCAATTTGTTTTCCACTCTCGTTCTTCATTGTTCCATTTTCTCTTTTGATCTCTCGGTCTAACCCTCATTTTCTCCATCTTACAGGATTTCGATTCCGCATAGTCACGTGATTTTCGATTTTTTGCAATTGCGTAATTTTTGTAAGTTCTTCATTCTGATCCATTTTAAAACCATCCTGCATATAGGTCCTGCACAGCAACTAAAGTAAGGCTCCTTCATAAAGTTAGATCAACCCTGTTATTGTAAAATAAAAATAAAAAATAATATGGCTTCAACTATTTCATCCTAACTTAATAAATTAAAATATTACTTCCTACTTTCCTAGTGAAAACCAAATCCACAAGACCACAAATTAGTCCAGTCAGTAAGTAGTAAAATTTCATGGTTAGTAAAAATGCAACATAGTCCAGTAATTACATGAGTGAGGATAAAGTTACTAGATGTTTTTGGCTATGATATTTGAGTGTTGGTGAGAAGAGCAATAACCCCTCCTCTGGCTGGACTTGAGATTTTCAGCTTACTTTGTTATAGTTGTGAGGTGGGAGAAAAGATGTTGAGAATAATTTTACAGATACTAGAGATAACTTCTCAAATGTAGAATATCAGTCTTGTAATTAATAATAATTTTATCGAAGAAACCTTAAGAAAGTCTGGAGCATGTTAGTGTCCCTAAGTTTCATGAGATACCATGCTAAGAGGATTTCAAAATTTAATTGAGTGAGAGGCCATGACAACATTGTTGGAAGGTGAAATTTTCATGGTTGAGAATAAGATTTTTATGAATGGAATAATATGATTTGACAATGTGGAAAATGATACTACTGATTTGGCCCTACTTATCTTTTTTATACATATTATTTTCAGTTGGCTAACAATGAAGCCAAACACTACCTAAAAATGACCTTTAAATATGGCACTTTAAATATAATGATATATATAGGTAGCTAATAATTGAAAGTGGGAAGTCGATAGTTAGAACCTGATTAGTTATAATTAAATTATGAATGCTTGATAAAGCTAACTGTTAAAATAAGTGAAAATTATAAAATGACAGAAAAATAATAAAATCGATTTATTTAAAAATGATAACTAGGAAGTTTGATAAATATTTTAAAGATAAAAATAAAAAAAAAAATAGAAGTTAAAAATTAACATTTTAAAAAATACTAGAAATTATTAAAAAAAACTTATTTACCAAATGTGAAACAAAATTTTTAAATGATAAAAAACTAAAAATTAATTAAAATATACTACCAAATATAATCTAAAATATACTTACAGCGTAAGTAGAGTGAATGTAGATAGATTTAATATATGCTTGTGGACTATGCATTGATTTAAACGTGAAGAAAGAGAGAAATATGTCTAAATGAACAACAACAACAAAGGTTATGATTGAATAATGAAGGCGTGTCCGGAACACCCACGAGGTGTTGGCGAGTGAACATTGTTTACACAAACTATCTGCAGGCTATCATCTTATAGTAGATTTTTTTTATTATTATGAATTAAAAAATGATAACCGAACTCTAAGCTTCAAATTAAAAGGCAACATTAAAAAACTAGAAACTTGGTAGCCGTGTAATCATAGTAATTTGAAACCCATTGTTGTATCATCAATGTCTTGAAAATTTGAATTTCTTGCCCAACAAATACCCTTTTCAGTCCAATATCTGAAATTTTGTCTATATATTAGAATTGCTTAGTATGACAGACCTCTGTTTCATGCACAGTTAATCCGTTTCAAAGTGTTTTATTAAATATTAATTTGAGCATTATTATTGAATTAGCGGTTAACATTTTAGTTTTTTTTCAATGCTTACTCTTGTTAAAATATATGTTATGGTTGTATTTTTATGTTTTATTTTTCATCTTTTGTTGCCAGTTGGTCAATTAAAATAATTTGTCATTTTCACTATTAACATTATTATTTTTATAACTGCTAACAGGACTGTAATTGATTTATACATGGATATTTTAGTTATACTAAGCACTAATTTATTATGTCTATTTCATTCTAGTTTTTCAGTTTATTTTATCAAATGGATAAGAGTTAGATAGACTACAACTCTCTTAATGAAGAGAAGTATATTAGAGGGGCTTAAAATTTTCTTGATTTTGCATTTGCAAAATCGTCAAAGAATGGAAAAATTTTATGCCTTTGTACCAAATGTGTCAATTGCAAGTGGCACTCTTGGATGGATGTTTATGAACACATCATTAGTAGTGGGTTTCTAAAAGGATATGTTACTTGGATCTTTCATGGTGAACAAGTTGGCCCATCTAGTTCTTTGGGTACATCTCAAGTAGAAGGGGAGTTTGATCACGATATGGATACATTGGTTCATGATGCATTCACAATGCATGCAACTAATGAGAGTGGTGATACATATATAAATATGGAGGATGGAGATTCTGGAGCATTCATGAATGGGCCTAGTGTTCAACAATATGAAGACAACAATAATTCAAATAAGTTCTATCAGCTATTAAGGGAGGCAGAACAAATTCTTTATATAGGTTGTAAGAAGTTTACAAAATTGTCATTCCTTGTACATTTGTATCACTTAAAGTGTCTAAATGGGTGTACTAATAAAAGTTTTTCGATGTTGTTAGAGTTGTTAAGTGATGCATTACTAGAAGAAAATACTTTGCCCAAATCATTTTATGATACAAAGATTATTTCAGGGTTGGGTCTATCTCATGAAAAATTTTATGTTTGTCCCAACGAATGCATATTGTATAGGAAGGATTTGGCTGATGCTGAAATTTTCCCTAAATGCAATTTGTCAAGATGGAAATGCAACTATGACGATGTAAAATATAGAAAAAGATACCAGCAAAGATTCTTCGTTGGTTCCCTCTAATACCTAGACTGCAAAGATTTTTTGTGTCACCAAAAATAGCTTGTTATATGATATGACATGAGGTTGGTCGAACTAAAGATGGACTTTTAAGGCATCCAGCCGATTCATTTGCTTGGAAGGATTTTGATCGTCAGTATCCTGATTTTTCTTGTGACGCTCGTAATGTTTGACTAGGTTTGGCTTCTGATGGCTTTAATCCTTTCAAAACTATGACAATTTCCCATAGCACTTGGCCTATTATCTTGATTTCATACAATCTTCCTCCATGGATGTGTATGAAGCAACCTAATTTTATACTTTCATTGCTTATTCCTGGTCCAAAAGGTCCAGGTATAAACCTTGATGTTTATATGCAGCCTCTTGTGGAAGAATTAAAGGAATTATGGGAAATTGGGGTAAAACATTTGATGCATGTAAAAAAGAGTCATTCCAAATGCGTGCTACAATTATGTGGACTATTAATGATTTTCCTGCTGATGCAAATTTGTCTGGTTGGAGCACTAGAGGCCAATATGCTTGTCCATGTTGTGGTTTTGAGATTGGCTCAAAGTGGTTGCGTTATGGTTGAAAGTTTTTCTATATGTGGCATCATCGTTGGTTAGAGCCCAATTATAAGTGCAGATACAATAAAAGAGATTTTGATGGAACCCAGGAGTTTAGAGCTCCACCTGATCTACCTAGTAGAGCTTTTTCTTTGAGACAGATGGAATATCATGGAGTTGGGGATTGGTCACCATGGAAAAAGAGAAGTATTTTGTTCATATTGGAAACATAGTGTGCTCCATCATAATCTTGATGTTATGCACATAGAAAAGAACGTGTGTGATAACATTATTGGGATGTTGTTACAATTAGAAGTCAAAGGACAATGATAAGGCACACTATGATCTTTTTGATATGAATATTAGAAGCCAATTACATCCAAAGATGCATCCAAGTAAAGGCAAACAATATTTTCCTAGAGCTTGTTACCAAATGACTTCAAAGGAGAAAGAAACATTTTTGGAAGTTCTCAAAACAATAAAAGCTCCTAATGAATATTTGTCTAATATTTCAAGATGTGTGCAAGTGAAGGAACACAAAATATTCGGTCTCAAAAGTTATGATTGTCATCATTTAATGCAAGAGTTTCTTCCTATAGCTATGAAAGGTTGTTTGTCGGACAAAGTGAGTTTAGCTATATTCGATCTTTGTTGTTTCTTCAAGGAGTTGTGTGCCAAGGTGCTTAATGAGCGTAATTTAGAGCACTTAAAGCATCAAGTAGCTCTAACATTATGCCAATTAGAACAGATTTTTCCTCCATCTTGTTTCACCGTAATGGTACATTTGGTAATCCATTTGTCACATGAAGCAAAAGTTGGAGGTCTTGTACATTATCGATGGATGTATCCTATTGAAAGGCATGAATACTTTTTAATAATTTTAAAACATTCTAGAGTTATAAAGTAAAATGATATTATCTTAATTTGTAACCTAAAATTTTCTTTTTAGGTTCCTTTTGACTCTAAAGTCATTTGTTCGTAATCGAGCATATCCAGAAGGATCTATTGTAGAAGGATATTTAGCTCATGAGTGCTTGATATTTTGTTCAAGATATCTATCTAGGGTGGAGACTCATTTTAATCGATCTACTCGAAATGATGATTCATGTTTTGTGGAAAATGTAAGTGTTTTAAATCCTAGAGGTAGACCACTGGGGAGAAAGAAGCAAGTTGGATTCAATGTGAAGAAGAGAAAAAGAGCTTCTTGAATTTCTCTTGATAAGAAAGCATTGGTTCAAGCACATAGATATGTGCTTTTCAATAGCAACAATGTTGACCACTTTCGAAAGTAATACAATTTTTTTTCATGTTCATTTAGTTATTGAAGTTTTGTATAATATCTTTATATCAATGATAATGCTTACTTTTTCTAACCTCTTTTACATAGAGCCTATACTGATCTTATCAAGAGACAAAATTGTTGATTATCTCCATATGAAGTTGACAAAATTCATAGTAAAGAATTTCCAGATTGGTTTCATGAACAAGTAAGTTTAGGAAACATCAATAATGTTAAATTTTACATTCATTTAAAATTTTAACCATTTGAAATAAAATTATGGTAGGTTGCTCGATTGGAAGAGCAAGATAGCACTCTAGTGACAAATGATATCAAGTGGTTAGCACGTGGTCCACTAGAAATAGTGAAAAGATATAACGGGTACATTGTTAATGGAGTTAGATTTCATACAAAAACACGTGAAAGGTGCTTGAAGACTCAAAATAATGGCATTGTTGTAACTATTAAGACATTAAGTTATGCCAGTTCAAGAGATAAAAACCCAAAGGAAGGAGAAATCCACTACTATGGTGCACTAATAAATATAATTCAATTGGATTATTTAGGAAAATATAAGGCTATACTTTTCAAGTGTGATTGGGTTGATATAAACATGGGCTGCAAAATTGATAATTTCAGTATGACATTAGTGAATTTCAATTATTTGCAACATACAGGGAATGATATATGTGATGACCCATTTGTTTTTGCATCTCAAGCTAAGAAAGTATTCTATGTGGAGAATAAAACACAAAATGATTGGCTTGTTGTTGTGCATGCTAAAATTAGGGATGTATATGATATGGGTGATGAGCAATCCAATGACATAGATCAAGGGAATGAACAAGTCTTACAAGAGATAAATCATAATGATTTGATCAAACCACAAGTCGATGATGCTGATGATATCATTGAAGTTACAATACATATGGAGAACATTTTACCACATGACAAAGATGATAATTATATAGATGATGATGAGAGCGATGCAAACTTCTTTTGATTTGTTTTTATTTGTTCTATTTGAAAATTTGGTTATATTTTTAGTATACCTGTATTGAACATTTTGTCACATTTATATACTCTTATTCCTTTCTTTAGTTTTTTGTTCTTATTATTCATTACTCTTGTGTTTATTTTTTGTTATGTATAAAAATCACTCAAAATATAATGATGTTATCAGTTTTCTATCAAAAAAAACTTGGTTGTTTCCTCAACAGATTGATTCTTGGTGATTGGAGATTGGTGAAAAAAGAGCTTACAAGAAATCTAAATTTGCATTTTAGATAATTACATTCACACCATTTGTTACTACTTTATTCTTCTTTTATTTTTTGGCTTGGTGTTTAAAAAAATCATAGTCAATAATGTAGCAATATCTAATTTTTATTTTATTTTATTTTTTGGATTGGTTTATTCAACATATCATGGGAAAGCATAGAAAGTTGAATATCATTCTGAATGATGGTCAATCACAAGCAAAAGAGCAATCAATTGAAAGCTCTACTGAAACGAACCAAAATAACAACTCTATACTTGAAAATGCACAATTTGAAGGAGGTATAAAGATTTTAAATTAATTTCTTTATTTTATATTATTATTTATAACACAATTGTTTATTAACTAAATCAACAATCACAAATAGAACAACACATACAAGAAGAAAGTCATGTTGAGTCTCATACTTCTCTTGAAAGTGCTAGTGAAAGTTCAACTAAAGATAATTATAATTTTTGGTCTTTTTAACAATGCAAGTATATATACTTCTCTCTCTCTTTATATGTGTGTGTCTGTGTATTTGATAAACGTCATATCCATGAATGATTTAGGTAAAAAGAGGACCAGCGGTTATACACATAAGCTAGATGTGTGGGACTTGCCAGATGGAGAATTCATACTTCTTGAAGTAGATCATTGGGACAATCCTATGGGTCGGGAAAGGAAAACTTTACTGAATGCAATTGGGAGCTTGGTAAAGAGACACCAATGTGCTCCTATCAATTTTCTTAGATGGAAAGACATGCCTAAGGACTATATTACGGACATGGTTGAATTGATTCAGGTCTAGTATAAAACTTTATAAGTGTTGTTTCATTTTGCTTGTAAATTTTTTTGTTTTGTATTGTCTAACAAAATGATCTTTTTGTTTTTTAATGATAGTCATAATAGAGTAAGTTTCAATTTGTTTATGAATTAACTGAACAAACAAAGGAAATATTGATTGATGACGTGAGTCTGAAATGGAGACAATTTAAATATGAAATGAAATCAAAAGGATATGATGAGAGCAAAACTAAGGAGGAAATGATTGCTCACATCCCAGATCCAAGGGTTGATTCTTCTCTATATCGTGATTTAGTACATTATTGGTGTTCTGATAAAGGATAGGTATACATGACAATGTCACCAACTTTTGGCTAACATAACAATTATATATTATATGCTTATTTTTATTATTGACTTTTTATATTTGTTGGTTATAGAAAATAAGCAACATTAACAAAAGGAATCGCTCAAAATATGAGGACTTGCATTGCATGGGAACCAAGAATCTTCCAAGATGGATTCATGAGATGGTTAGTCTTTTTTATATTTTTTTAATATTAAATTGCTTAATACAAATAGGATGATTGATTCTTTTAACTAATGTTAGACAACAAAGACTAAAGGGGTGCAACCTTCTCAAGAAGAAATTTATATTGACACTCAAACTCGAAAAGATTGAAGCATTGTTATTGAAAAGGCTGTTACTGTAATTTTAAGAATTTTAATTTTTATTTCAATACTTTCTCTTTGTTTTGCTCAATTTTCTAATAGAAGGTTATGGTGTGAAGAGGAGTAACTAATGTGGAGATGAGTTTTGTTTAGTGACATTGAAGTATTGAGGATATTGATGCATGGTAATAATTTATAAGGTGTATTTATGTAGAATGAACTAAAAAAGAAAATGGTTGAAGCAGAGAGTTCACAAAATTTATAAAGCACCCAAGATTCTACTAATTGGACAAATGATATATATTCAAAAGTCAAAGGACATGAAAAAAAGAGGACGTGTGCGTTGTCTTGGCAAGCTTCCACATCAAGCAAGTTCATCTCAAAGCTCTTATGCAAACAATAGAGTTCAAAAGTTGAAGAATTTGCTTGAAAACTTTGTTGTTGTCCTTAAAGTGCGATTTGCAGAAGATCCACAATTTAATCAAGTCTTAGAAGCTATAGATCAGGAGGTATGAATTTATAATTCAACTTATTCAAAGATTTAACTATGATATGATACTTTACAAAGAAAAAAACATTCTTTTAATTTAGGTACCTACAAATGGTTCTACTAGTAAAAATCATCAAACTACAAAAGATCTCAACTAGAGGTAAGTTAAAATTTAATAATTAATATGTTGACAATATCATTTTTGTTAGCATATGGTATAGCTTGTAGTATATCTGTACTATCTATGTATGTAGTAAGTTGACATTTAATAATTAATATGTTGACATTTTTGTTATTTCAGGAACATGGTTTAGATGGTGATGAAGATGTGAGAATGCTTTGATTAGAAAGACATTAATATTCTAAATCTCTTAAGTGGTTGTTAATTAAATTCTAAATTGTATATATGATTTTCATTATCCATTGATTTGTGAAATTCAAGTACAAAAAATTCAAACAAAAGATATAGGAAGTAATATTTTAGGTTCCAACTTTCAAGTGAATAAATTGTTGGTAGTTCCTTCTATTTCAAGTTTCAACAATCTTTCTTTCAATTATATTATTTTTTTCAAAGAAAAAAAATAAAATATATTTAATTAAAAATTATAATCAACAAAGAGTGTAATTAGGAACTATTTTAATTATTATTATATGACCTTTACCTATAGGAGACCCTAGGTACTTAGAGATTGTAGGTATAAATTAATATCTTTTACCTACACATTTGAAATTGTAAGTATTACCTATAGTGATAGTCAAATTTGACTGTAGGTAAAAAATATATACATAGGTAAAGCTTATGGTGACAGACTATTAGTTGTCTCTATATGTCCCCTCAAAGTTGACACCTAAAATAGAACAAAGTCCTTTATATATCTATCTACGAATTTTAGACTTCTAGTAACACTGTTTGTTTGTAAGTATAAGTCATTTTCCTTATAGTGTTTATTTATAGTTGCCACCATATTTATTATTATTTTTTTAAAAATAGATTAAATATGTTATAGGTTTTTGATAAATTAACGAATTTTATTTTAGATTCTTAATATTTTTTTTGGATTGAATTCCTAATAAATTTTTTCCATTTGTTATTTGTTCCTATCAAATATTTTTTAAAGGGACTAATACAAAATTTATTACCAACCAAAAATAAAATTTACTATTTATCAAGGACAAAAATAAAATATCAAATATAAAAAATTATTTTATTTTATTTTATTAGGGTCCAAAACAAAATTAATTAATTTATAAAGGACCTAAAACATATTTTATCCTTTAAAAAATAAAATGTTTACCCTTATGTACACGCGGAAGTCTTTAATTTGCACCTTGGCCAACAAAGCACTTGACCTAATAATATTATGCAAATTTGCTCAACTCCACCATGCACCGTCCACCTCTGTAGAAGCATTTTGATCCTCCTCGTCCACTCGCCTCCTTCAACGCATTCAATGGCTCTAGAACTTTCGAGTAAAACTCCAAACTATTTACCACATCGTGTGGGAATGTCACCTTCATTGTAGCCTCCATCCACCCCTTGCTGTCTAGAACACCACCACTTTAGGCATTATCCACCTCACATCCGTGAGAAATGCGGCCAATTAATTGACTGCTTTCAACAATATCAGGATCTATCCAAGACTAAAGCAACTAAAACTCAGATTTTAGATATACCAGAAAAAAAAAATTTCATTAGTATTTATAAAGAAAAAAGCCTCATATATTAATAAAAATATTACATATGTTAGTAAAAAGGTTCAACATGTGATGTGTAGGAGGTGAGACGCTGGTGACCTTCTGATCAATCTCTTTCATGAGAGAAGCTAAGAAAATTAGACATCTCTTATTAAAAAAATTAGAATTTTAAAATAATGACAATTAAAAATTATTACTATTTTAAATTTAGTTTAAAAGTTTAAAAATAATAATAAATATAATAACGGTTAAAAATCACCATTATTCATAAATGAAAATCGTTGAATATCATAAACTAACTACATTAGTCTCAATTGAATGGAAAGACGATAATGGGGGCATTTTTATATAAAGAGAGGGACCTAATTGAATAACATATAAATATTCCTTTATTAATTTCTATTTTGTTACGTATGAATAAAAGTCTATAAAAAACTTCGTACCCCATTGTCCAGAGGGTCTTCGCTATGCGAAGGTATGGGGGAGGGATAATGTACGCAGTCTTACCTTGCATATGCAAAGAGGCTGTTTCCGGATTCGAACCCATGACCAACAAGTCATGAATAAAAGTCTATATATATATAGTTTTTCCAATTTTGTTTCAGAAAATATTATTACATTTTTTTTACATTCACCTGTTTATAATTTTTCAAATAATATTTTTTTAGTAGTAATAATTAACTTTTGAAGGATAAATGAAAGTCCATAATTTTTTTAAACTAATGTCTCCATGTAATTGATTGTAACTCTTTTTGCTCTATTATCCCTACTATCACTTCTATTATGGCTACTACTATCATGTTGATGTCATTATCATTGTTGCACCATTTTCACCTCATAAACACATATTTAAAACTATTTTTAACAGGTTAAGGAACTCTCAAATTGATTTATTTTGAAACTAATGAAAAGAAAAAACACTAAAAATAATTTTTAAAAATTAAAAACAAGTTGTAATCTTTTGAAAAATTTGAAACTTAAAAGTAAAAACCACCCAACGGGTAATTTAATTTATATTTTTCAAACTCAACACACTTCGACAGAACATGTTAGTATTTTTCTTTTTTTTTTTGTGAATGATTGATGTTTTAACCAATTAAGAACATTTTAAAAATCAAGTGATAATTACATTAATCAAAATTTGTCAAATTTAGGAACAACTTACGTTCTGTAATGCAATATAACCATATCATACATTAGTTGAGAAATCGTATATTCAAATACTAGTTATAACTAATCTGTATCTGCGCATTTTTCACACTGACATATAGTATATAACAGTTGTTGGTCCATACACGAGTACTAATTATTCCCGAATTCATAATCATAACATGCACTGAAAGAAAGATGTCTTACTTTGCAGCTTCTGCAAGCAATTTATAAAGACTAAAATATATAGTGAAATTAGGGCATGTTATGATTCACAATATATATTTTAGTTGTGGATGATTCACATTTATCTGTTGGCTGATCCCGGATCTGTAGAAGCAGCATCATCCGTCTTAAGAAGAATGGCTCCAAGTCCTATCTCATTTTCAGGTATGAAGTTGTTTACGTTATCCACCAACAAACTCTCTTCTGGTTGCCTTTCACTTCTATACAAACTCAGAAGCTGCTTTTGAAACTTCTCCATTGGTGTCATCGGCTTGTACACCACTGATGACCGTTTCCTTGAAGGGATCTTTTTCTCAAAATCTGAATTAATCCCCCCTAAGATTTTAAGAGTTTGATTTTTGAGGAATATATGAGGCATGAATTTGTATGAAAAAGTGTCTTGATTGAGACATACTTATTCTTTAAGTGTGTCTCATTTGACGAGAGAATCATCTTACAAGATACACATTTTTTATAACTATACTTTTAAAAACTGAAGTGTCTTTGTTTAGATCATTTGCAAAAAACTTTGTGTGCAAGCAAATGACCTAAAAAGTTATAGAAATCCATTCATCAAACTTCAAATGTCAAGCTTCCTGTTTTGTTTATAACTGTCTATTCTATTCATCTATGATAGATGTCACACTAGAATGACTTAACAACAGAAATTTAGAGATGAAAACAAATTAAATCTGACTCTAAATGTAAAATGTTAATTAAAGACATATGAGACTAATTTTATTTTTTTAGTCTTTAACTTTCATTTTTAATTATTTTTTTCTTGTAGCATTGTTGTTGAAAATAAGCCTCATATCTTTTTGATATTATTTATCTTTAAAATATTATGATTTTAAAAAAAAAAATACGAGGATTTGATCTTATCTTTTAGATCTAGGAGGTTAGGAGTTTGATTTTAAGATTAAGATAATGTACGTAGCTAGTTGAATTTTGTGTTACACTTTTTGCGGTATATATAGAGGCCATGAGTAAAATATTTCACAAGTTCCTTAACAAATTATATTTCCTACTTTTACAAATATATATCTCTCCACACATTTAAAAAAAAAAACTCTTCAATTGCATGTGTATGAAATCATAGGAGACAATTGATGATAAAAATGAGATGATGAAAATGACTACGTACCTTGTGCTGATATATGATGAACATCTGAAGATGACTTATAGTTGTCTCCATTACTTGTAGTTATAGGTGGAATATGGTTTGAAAGTGACTCCTCAGCATTGAAATGACTTTCACCATTTACATTTTTAAAGTTATTGTGGTGCAATTGAGGATGGACATTTTTCGGGAGATAATTGTCAAGGTCTCCTTTTTTGTATCTTGTTCCACAAGCATTACACAACACCGGTTTATCAACTGGTCCATTACGCCAAAGTGGAGTAACTGTTCAAATTAACAAGTTGTCAATGGGAGAGAGGAAGAAAGAAATTGATCAACAATTGCGTAGGAACATTGAAATTCTAAAACATAAATGAAATAAAAAAAATTTAAAATTAGATAAACATGGACATTATTAATTAAAAAAAAATAGATATTAAAAATTAAATGGACCAAAACTACTTATTATTGAAAATTATATGCATCTATTTTAAAATAGGCGAGCAAAAATTGTGCATGCGGATTAGAAAAACTAAAGGAGTAAAGTTGTATCTTAACCTATTTTAAAAAATAAAAAAATAATTTAACAATATAAATAATTGAGATTTGATTAAAAAAATTAATATATAAAATAACAATAAATAAATCTGACATTAAAACAAGAATCTCAAAGCAAATGAAAACTTTGAAAATAATTAATAATGTGTTAAATGTAATAGTAAAATTAATTATGTCATAAATAACAATAAATGATATAATATAACATTTATGGGAAAATATTAAATGATATATCTGAAAGAAAATTGACCAATTTTTCTACTTTTTATTTTCAAATAAGAATTTGATTCTCTGCGTATGAAAAAGACTTTATTTAGATAAACAAAATTCGTACACTTTGGTGAACTTTATGCCTTAAAGGATTAGTCTTGCTTTCAAGGAAAACAAACTTATTTAGATAAACAAAATTCGTACACTTTGTGTATAAAATAATGCAAAAAATTATGGTGAGAAAATTCAATTTTTTGTATGTTTATTAATATTCTTTATAAACGTAATTTCAAGATAGAATAGTCACTTTTGATATTTAATAATATTTTTATTCTCTTTTATTTTGAAAGATTTTTTTAAAGAGGCAATGTATTGAGCCAATTCACCTGATTTGATAAAAAACAATAATGATACATAAACACTTGCATAATGTATAAACCTATTTGACACTTCCTTTTTCTCTATGTCTTTATTTTTAATATATTATATCACCTATTATATTTATATTATTTTTTTATAAAGATTAATTTTTGTTAATTATGTTATTGGTGTGAAGTGTTCACAAACTTTGTCAATAACTAAATATCTTTTGGAATCCTAACTGATCTTTTTAGTTGTGGATCTCTCTTTCTAATAATTTTTTTTATCTACAAGACTCATGTCCAAAATTTTACTTAATAAGATAGAGCTCAATAATGATATTTTTCTTTAGTATCATATTAGCGGTCATACATTTTTTTTAATATATATAATTGAGAAAATGTTTTGAAATGAGATATGAAATAAAATCTAGCAAAATTCCCAACAAACCACATAAAGAGAGGACTTACAATTGATTTTGCAATGTGAACATGGACCTTGCTTCACCATGAGTGAATGCTTTTGTTCGCCAACGAAAACAACTGATGGGTAGAAATATATGTTAGCAGGGGACGATATTCATGGCCCAGAAATTGAAAATAATTAAAAAAATAATATGATGGAGATCGAAAGTAACATTTTTAATTAAGTCAATTTTTATAATTACATGAACATATAAAAATTCAAAATTTTCATATCACTGTTTTAGTGAGGCTTCTTCTTTTTTTTTTCTCCTCCTGTCTTTGCAAATTTTAATTTATTTTTACCCAAACTACTATTTGGCTATATAATTTTATTTTGAAAGAAAAAAATGACAAGTTTCAACAAGCTACCTTAATTGTGTAAAAGAAAAAAAAAACAAGCTACCTTAATTGGAGTGTATTTTAATATCATGTAAATTTTGGTATGTAACCTTCTATATGTTGTAAAATTGGATTTACTAAAAAATTTCTTTAGTTAAGGTTCTCAAAGCAAACACAAATGAATATTTGATTAAAGTACCTTTGAAAAATAACTCTTGTTTTGGTAAGCCAAAAACTCTAACCTTGCTTAAAAATCAAGGACAATGGTAGTTTATAAACACTTACCTCCCTTAATCACTTTTTAAAGATAATGATCGTGATACCTAATAAAAAGTGATGAGCCAGATTTTCTGACAAAGATTAGTGATCAACAAAATCGATGAATTATATTCTTCACACCACTAACATGACCACCCCACCCCCAAAAGAAAGTAAATTCAAAAATTGTATTAGAAAGATAATAATTATCAATATTTATTAAGTCAAATAAATGTGATATTTATTCATTAAGTCAAATAAATGCAATATTTATTGATTAAGTCAAATAATTTGATAATTATTAATTAAGTCAAATAAATGTGATTATATATGTCAAATCAATTTGTTGGTTTTGATAAGAAATGAATTGGTATTATGTCATTCAATGCCCATAAACGATATATAAAACTTTAATGATATTAGAATCATTACAAATCCAATTAAACACATCTTCTCCTACAAATTTTTCTGGGGCCAATAAACGATTTGATCAAAAGAGTAAAAAAAATACAAATTTGCAAGTAAAATAAGTAATATGTTTTTGGAACAAAACTACAAACACAACAAAATGTATAGCAATGGAGAATGGTAGTAGAGGCAAGAGAGACATACTTGTTGCCTTACTACAGAATAGCGTCACATTGGAAGAGCGTTGTGGAAGAATAAAAAGCCAACTGGTTAAAGGTAGAAGGAATGGAAATAAAGAGCGTTGTTAGGCAATGGAAAAGGAAAAATAGTTAATAGTGAGGAAAATTGAAAGGCAGAGGGAAGGAGGGATATAGGGAAATGGTATTTGAGTAAAGTTATTACCAAAGAAAAAAGGGTAAGGGAAATGGGGATCCACATTTATAAGTGTGGGGGAAATTGCCCCACAATTTTTTTTAACATAAAATATGTTAAAATAATTTTATTTTTTCCCATAAAAAAAGTGTAAAAAGTTACAAGAGATTAAAAATAAAATAAATTGGATTTCTTATTATGATATTATGTATTTTTTAATCTTATAATATTTTTCATGGAAATATTATAAACTATATTTTTTGTCCCAATTGAAAAAAATTATAGATCCACCATTGGAAAAGAAGAGTTATATTTAGCAATAAAGGGAAGTACATTTAGGAATTGCCCATGATTGGCCCCAATAGTAAGATGAATGAGTTGATCTAAATTGATAAACTGAATTGACACTCCTAACATAAAAAAACAATGAAGGTGACTTGATAGGTTAGGTCATTAAAAAATAATAATATTCTTATCGGATTTGGTAGAGCTTTCTCATGACAGCATTCCTCTATGAACTCCATGAACAATGGTGGGATGTACTTGTAATAATACTCAGACGCTCAAGTTAGAGGCATATGTAGAGGTAGGTAGATATCATAATATAGGTTGAAATAAAGTTTGTTTACCTGAATCTTGATGGTCCTTGTTTATAGAGGTGATTTTTGGATAATCAAATCTCAATATCCCTTCTAAGATAATGTAAATAGGGAAACATATGATCTTATATTGTCTTTACTCTATTAATAGATAGTTTTTGGTATTAGGGATCTTTATTTTTCTGCTAGAAGATAAAGTTTTCATCTTTCCTTATTTAAATCTGATGGATTCTTTGAATCCGAATAGACTACTAAGTCAGCCACCAAGTACGAAGACTTATCGAGTCTGAGTCATAAAATTAATAATTAATAAAGAGAATATAAAAAATTAAGAGTTTTTTCTTTTTGTTTCTTCCACCTTCATTTTTCTTTTGAAATTTTCTTCTTTGTTTAGAAGTTTTCCATTATTCATCTTCTTTCGGCAGCCTATCACTTTGTTTCTTCTTCCTCACCATCCATATATCTCGTCATTCCCCCTCATTTTAATTTCTGTATGTCTTTCTTTGGTGGGGGTTTTGAGTGCTCCTGCATAGGCAGGATGCTCTTGCTGGAGATTCATCCAATAGGGAAAAGTTATAATGATGATCCATTTCCCCATCACAGTCGCTCCAACGCCGCCAATGATCATGTTTCCATCGTTCTCGCTGGTGATGAGGCCGCCACTATTGGTGGCATGGCTCATCCTAATGCAGGTATTGCAACCCTTATTGGAGGTGTCACTACTATTGAAGGAGGTCTTCTTCCTAGTTCTAGTGTTTGTCTTAACCCTATGGAGGATGAGATCGAGTCCCCTCTACCAAATCCTCCCTATAATGTTATAGACTTGGACTCGGAGGCCACTACCTCCCAAGTGATTCCTTGTCGTCCCTTTGTTCCTCCTCCTCCTCTCCCTTGGAAGCCTATTAAGGCTAAAAAGAAGTATCCTCCCATAACTCTTTCAGGTTACTCCTGGGTTCATGAGGAGGTTGGATCCTACACAAGTAGTTCCTAACTTATGTGTCTATCATCGAGTTCCTCAAGTCTATTGAGTTTTGTTACGTCAATCATTCTAATGTGATGTTTATTGAGCCTTACCTAGAGGGTGAACAAGTCTTTATGCATGCTTTTTCGGGTGAAACTCACTTTATGTATATGTATTCGACTCTCTTCTCGACTCTTCACCTCATTGTTCCTTTTGACAAGTTTGAGGTTGAAGTCTTGAGGGAGTTGAATGTTGCTCCTACCTAATTGCATCTAAATGCTTGGGTGGCCATGTGTGCCTTTAAGGTTTAAGGCGACGAGTTTTTTATAACTCTGACTGCCCCCAAATTCCTTCATCACTATATTGTGAAGGAAAACAAAAAAATGGTGGTTGGATCTCCCTTACTGGCATATCTAGTATGGTTATCATTGGTCCCTACACCGCCTCTTATAAAAACATCAATGACCACTTTTTCAGAGTGCACCCTAGGCCCGAGTCCATGCCAATTTATTTTACTCAATAAAGGAATACTTAGATTCCTTTTTACTAGACTTCATCACCTACGAAGTTCATGAAAAAGCTTATCCCATACATGTCCACTTCCTTGGTGGATCTTCCTTTTTCCAAGACTCCACAAAAGGAATTCAATCGTGAGATTCTTTATTCAGATTTTTGTGCTCCTTCTCTATTTTTTCTCTTCATGAATGTGCCTTTCTTCTTTCAGTGATCATGGCTAAATTTGACTACTATAGATTATCTTTCCACTATCTTGTTGTCATTTGATTGACTTTGACAGAGACTATCTTTCCACTTTCTCTTAGGAATTTCATCGTCAGATGGGGGGTTGAGATAATAAAGCTTAGCTCGTTGAACGAAAGACATCCTATAAGTACATTGCATAAGGTACATGCATCAATTAATAGGTATTTTATCATTATGGACTTTGAACTTTTCTCGTCTCCGAAAGTGGTCAATAAGTGAACATATCCTATATTTTCATTTGTTTCTCAGCAAAGTCTATCAGTTCCTCTGGGAATGGCTCAATTTAGCTTTCCATAATGCCCAACTGTTTAAGGTGGACTAGTAGAGGATATCAACCGAGTTCCCATTGTCGAGTAGGACCTTGCACACTAGGAAGTTTGCCACCTATATCTTGATGACCATCGGATCATTGTGACATCTTTCAATGTCCCCGAAATCCTTGATTGTGAAAATAATAGGGGGCATGCTTCTAAGGACCTTTTTCTCATCTTCGATCGAGTTGACAGACTTGAGGCTACAAACATAGCATTTGAGTGTTGAGTTTGAAATTCTCCTGTGAATCCTTTGGCTATTGTGTTAATTACATCTTGAAGCTGAGTTTTAGGTGGGGTATTCTCGTCCTTCCATTATGCCTTCATTGTCTCCTGAGTCTGACTATGCTCCCGACTCTTTTCTCATTCTCGATCTTGATCACGTAAGGGGTCATTGTCTTTAACAAATTGTCAAAGATGCTTTTTTTGGATCAATTTTTCTATCTTGTCCTTAAGGATAGTGCATTCTTCAGAATTGTGACCAACAACTCGATGATTCAAGCAATTAATACTTAGATTTGTCTTCCCCTGGGGAGGTTGATTCTTAACTGCTAGCTGGATTAACTATACACTACATGCTTCCTTTAGTGCTCGGCCTCGACTCTTCATCAATGGAGTGTAGTGGATGAACTTTGATTGAGATGGCCTGTCAGCTCTAGATCTATCACGGCTTCGACCACTCTCAATCTTCGCCTCTTGCTCCACTAGCTTCTTCAAGGGTTCTTTACACATCCTTTCTCTGAACACAATCATCTCCTCCATCTAGATAAACCCGATATCCCTAGCTCTCTTAGCTCTTCAAAAATTACAGGCGGATTTTTGCATAGGCTGTTTGAGAAAGGTCCTGACTTCAAGCCTATGATCATTGAAGCAAGAACGACCTTAGGGCTCAAGTCTCAAATCTGAATTGAGATTGATGAGAACCTTTTCATGAAGTCGTGGAGTGACTTATCCTCGTCTTGCCAAATGTTTGTGAGTGTCACTGTAGTCAAATGATGTGGTGTGCTCATCATATATTGAGCTCCAAAATGCACGATAAGGGTCACAAATGAGTCTATTGAGTTTCTTTGCAGACCAGTATACCGATGGAGCATTGCACCCTACAAGGTTGTTGGAAATACTTATCACATGATCGTGTTGTCATTTGTGAACATGTTCATCTATGTAACGAGTGTGTCCATGTGCTCATTTGGATCTGAGAGTCCATCGTAATGATCTATGGTTAGTGTTTTCCATCCTTGTAGGAGTTGTGCTTCCATAATCCCTTTAATAAAGGGATGAAGCACGCTTTCAACGTTTATTTTCTTTGGATTGGATAAGTGACAGAGGAAGATCCTTCTCTCCACTTAGTGTTAGCCTTATTAGCTCTAGGTTGATGGGTCTGATGAGTAACAACTATCAAGATCAAATGTGCATTGTGGTCATCCTGAAGCTTCAGGTATTTCTCCCTAAGAACGGCGTTCTCCTTTTGGAGGTTCTCCATCTCCTGGGCGTTCTTATGCTCCATCATGTTCATCTCCCTTTGTAGGGCAATGATCAAAGCATGATTGTCAAGCTCCTAACGCAGGATGTTCACCATAATTATTAGGATCCTATTTTCAGAGACTCCCATGACAAACATCCCAAGCCTATTGGATGCATGTCCTTGTGAGTTTTTTCCTTGGTTGGCTAAGTTGGTATTGTCGTTGTTTGCTACTATTGATGATGAAGTGGTTGAAGAATAAGTTTTCCCCCACTATACGTTGAGCACCAAATGTTCTTACCGAATTTGGAAAAATCTTCCTATGGCAGCATTTCTTCGTGAGCTCATCCACAAATGGTAGTGGGTGTAGCTGCAATAACACTTTGACGCTCAAGTTAGAAATGTAGAGGTAGCACTACTAGAAAAAGATCTTTTTACGATACACTTACGACGTCTGTCCTCCTAAACCGTTGTAGTATAATACCCTGGGGCACTTTCATAATTATAAAGTTTGAAAACAAGGATGGTTATGTAAAAAACCGTCTTCGAATTATGGGTACGACAATTTCCATGACGATTTTGAGTCTAGACCGTTGTGGTTTGTGCGCTATTTAGTCATATGAACCTGTTTCATTGATTGAGTCAGCCTCGTGACCTCAGTTAGTACACTCACCCCCTACACACTACCCTCACTCAGGTCATCCTCTCCGTCACTCACCCTTCTGTGTCGGCCCACCTCGTTGTCAAACATATTCAGCCGTTGTTCAATTACTGTTGTCATTGTCCACACAGTGAGTATCGAATTTCCTCTGTCTGACTATTTCAGTTAGTATAATGATGCAAGCTAAGTCAGCATGGGAATGGCTTATTTCATTTAATTTTAAATTTTGTTTTTGGTGGGGAACGAATAAGGCTCGCAACCATAATGGTGAGTTCCTGTATGGCTTCCAGAACAATATAGTTCAGTGACAAAACATGCATTTCAATTTAAATTTGATGGAAGCACTATAATAGGATCAGTCCAGTGTTGGGGGGTTGTGATAGATGCACAAGAACTTAGGTTTGATTGTCGTTGCTTCCACTATGAGATTGAATGAATGATTTGACTGGATGCAAGTATTGTTCTTCATCCCACTAATAATCTCAAGTAGGAGCACATGAAAGTTGTATACCTTTGTTTTGCCTGACATAACACCATTCATTGCATATTCTGGAGACATAACCACTTAATAAAAACAAAAAGTTTAGCTATTAGGATAGAATAATATGATAAATTTACTAGGAAAATTGTATCATAGCAACAAGAATTGTATAATTGGGTAAAACTGGACAATGATTGAATCTTCGAGTGTTTATCATGTTACTTGTAAAAGCCATGACTTCCTCTTATTTTTAAGATATGATAGATAGATATAATTACAATATTTTCTGGTGTTCTATCAGATTTGTGCACCTTCCGAACAAGAAATTCATAAAACCAACAACACAAATATTATGAGTTAGAAACCTTTATATTTTTGTTACCATGTCTCCAGAAAAAAAATAAGAAAAGAAATTCATTTTAGACTTAGAAAGCAGTATCCTTGCTCCAACATGCTTTTTATCCCATCCAAAGGAATATGTCAAAATCTGCAGCCCCAAGAGGGGAATATGCTATCAAACACTTGACACCGATATTGCAGCCTAGGATTAACTGAAACAAAAAATGCGCGTCAGTTAGTTCATTATTCCATTAGTGATATTAAACTGATCAGCAACACCTGACATGAAGCACATAAAAAATCTCCCCGTTCTACGGCTTCCACATGCACTAGAGGAACACATTCAGTTCTTTTTACATTGAGAATTACTATTATATTAGTTTTTTTAATTTAAAGAAAATTTTTAAAAATGTCAACTCTAATTACTGTTAAATTTTTATTAATATCAATTTTTATTTTGAATTTTAATTATTTATATTCTAAATTAATTCACAATGTTTCATCTCCAATATTCACTACTACAAATAAAGCTTTTTAAGTCGGTTCTGAAGGTCATTTTACGACAGTTTTGAACCGTCATAGCACGCAGTGTCGTAAAATGGGCCAACCTCTACAACGATGATTTTTGAACCGTCTTTAAAGACTGTTGTTTCTAAGATGATTATGAGAATAACCGTCTTAAAATGTATTGTTTATATAAGGCGGTTATCAACTACTAACCGTTATAATAGGCCAACTTTCTACGACGGTTTTCACTATAACCGTCTTAGTATGTCCTTTGTTTTGAAGGCTTTCTAAGACGGTTTTACCCACAACGTCTTAGTATGTCTCAATTACTAAGACGGTTTACGTCGTAACAGTCTTAATATGTCTGTTGTTTTGAAGGCTTTCTAAGACGGTCTCAGCTATAACCGTCTTAAAAAGTAAGACATACTAAGACGGTTTAGTCTGAGACCGTCTTAGTATGTCCTTTATTTGTAACACTTTCTAAGGCGGTTATTCATAAAACCGTCTTAGAAAGTTAGGCATACTAAGATGGTTTTCCAACAACCGTCTTAGAATAGTTAATTTTTTTTTAATTTTTTTTGGTGCAGCTTTAAATTTTAGGTGGTGTTTTAATTATTCTATACATTGATTTGAAGCAAAAGAATTTACATAATAAAAGAATTTACATAATTAAAGAAAGAATTTACATCATGTTGAAGAATTGTAAAATCGTTTAATCACATAATAAAAGAATTTATATAATTAATGATAATATATAGTTTTGCAAGAATTTAAAATTACTATGGAATATCTAACATTGCTAACTTCAGTTGTAAGTTATCCACAAATTACAAGCAGTGCTGAAACCTCCCTCACCATGTAATGAGTCCATAATTAAGGACAAATGCAATAAATCCCTGGACAAAAACAAGGACATTGATTAAAAGTTGATATAAGGATCACCGAGTGTTTATTAGATAAAAATAAAATAAAGATCACTTAAATGCAATAAATCCCTGAACAAAAACAAGGACATTGATTAAAAGTTGATATAAGGATCACCGAGTGTTTATTAGATAAAAATAAAATAAAGATCACTTATTTCTAAAATGCTAGAACAAACAATTTTATATTCTTCTCAACACCAGCAAGAAAAGATTAGTTACATAAAATGTTTAAAAATCAAAATACATTTAAAAAAATTGTGAGCATAAGTACATGATACTTTGACAGATTTCACTAAATGGTAACAGAAATTCATCAATCAACCTATTTTTGTAAAAGCATTCACCTCTCACACTTCATTTGCAAGCAGTTCATTACACAGGTATATGCAGTTCATTTGCATAAATACATGATACTTTGACCAGCAAATAAAATTAGATCTATACAGCTAGTGGCAGAATTAAAACCATTTCATTGACATAGGAGTGAACTTAGGAACAGATTAGCCAATGGGCTAGAAGCCTAGAACACCTGATGACATTGGAAATGATCCCTTTCAGTTATTGTAGAAAAACTGCATGCTAGTCATACCTTTCACGTTTCCTTTCTATTCTCAAAACATTGAAGGCATTGTTAATCCTATACAATGGTTTTTCTATTATAGCGATATTAGACTTCTTTTTACTATCTGCATGCAAGCTGTCCAAAGGTATTTAGCTAAATTGCAATATTTGAATGCCTTACTGAAGTATGGAATATTGCGACAAGAGAGTTGTTCTACAGATTTGTCTTGATTCCTGGATACAACAGGGCATTGAGAAGAATTTTTCCTACCTGCAGTATAGTTAACAGAAACGGAAACAATAAGTGAAGTTCTCAATTAAATAACTAAGACTACAGATTACATTTAGATTGATCCCCTAAAAACATACTAGACATACAACAGGGCATTGAGAAGAATTTTTCCTACCTGCAGTATAGTTAACAGAAACGGAAACAATAAGTGAAGTTCTCAATTAAATAACTAAGACTACATATTACATTTAGATTGATCCCCTAAAAACATACTAGACATACATCTTTATCTGCTGGATCACTTGACTAAAAAAACCAAGGATAACAGAAAACTATCATTGAGATGAACATTACAAAATCAAGCTGAATTGAAACAAGAGCAGAAAAATAAAAAAATGTTGCCCCATATCTATACTCTATAGTGACATATTCAGTATATAATTAACCTATTAAAAAATACCTTCACATAAAATTAAAATTTTGAGTTGTATGATTAAAAAAAATCAGATAATAAAATTTACCAAAATAAATTGGATGGTAAAATGTATAAAAAAAAAAAAAAATTGGTGTAAAATTTGAAAAAAAAAGATGGTGAACTTTGTGAAATCATGATAGTTGAATGGTAAATTATATAGTTAAATTTTTAATTTTTTAGTTTTATGTTACACAATAGTTTTAAATTATATTAATATTTTTTTTCTTAACTCTTCTATTTATCAGGAAAAGAGATCCTATTTGATTGGAAAATAAGTAAAGTCTAATAAAAAATTATTTTGTTATAGGATTAAAGTCAAATATTATTTAAAAATTCAAACTTAAGTTGAATATATTAATCACTTATATGTCATCACTTGGTTAAAGTGAAATATAAATACAATAAGCATATGGTGTTATCAAATAATGAAATTGCTCTATTTAGTTTCCTTCTAGAATTTTGGATTGCGTAGAAAATGCAGAAGATAAAAAAATAAGTGAACGAAAACAAAAGACAAATTTATAGAAATTGTGAGGAATCTAACTAAACTGGTGTTCCAACAAAGCAAGGTATAGCTCAATGGTATTATCCAACCACTTCACACAAACCAAACACTCAGCTGTTCCTGCAAGTAGATCAGGTGCTCCAACAAGGAGGAGAGTGCACTTAGCAACAACAAAGCAGAGACCATGACTACTGTCATAGAAAAATTGGGCATATGCCCAATTAAGATTGAGAGGAACCCTCCTGAGTCCAAGCTCACTCAACTGGGTGTTAGGCAATGGCCCAAGTAATATACTACTTTTATTTACTATATAATAATATTTCTCTTTTTAGTTTCCTTGTAATTTCTTTTCTCCATTTGATTTCAATTATTCTAGTGGTATTTAGTTTCTCCTTTTATTATGCCTATGAGGTTAGGATATTTTTTTCTTTCATTTTTTATGAATTAATCACAGTATGTGCCTAGGTTTTTATGGGAAGTGGATCGTCTCCCATCCAAAATAATTGGAGAGTCTCCAATTAGAAAAGGACAGACCTTCCAATTAAGTGTGTGACTGAAATCAAATTGAAGAATTACCCCTCAATTCACCTTCACTTACACACTCTCAAACGTGAGTGCTTCTCTTTTTTCTCTTCCCCTGAACCCGTGAACTCAACGCGCCGACTATGATAGATGAGAAACAGATGATAAAAAAAATTAACAAAGTTTAAGATCTACCACAAGCAATAACAATCACCAAACCAAATCAGAGTCAACCTATGAATGCTTTGTACCATAACAGAATTAACAACCCTGAAAAAGTCGCCGCCATAGATAACTGGTTTGGTGATGTGAAAGTACATAGCCGTCGCCGTCGCCACCGACACCGATACTGGTGTATTGATATGGAAAGGGGGAAGCTGGACTCGCTGGAATGAATTGGGGAAACTAGGGTTGAGAGTGGCTGTGAGTGAAACGGTGAGTTTAGGGGTAACTTTCTAATTTAATCTGAACCACACATTTAATCCGACGGTCTGTCTTTCTCTAATTGACACTCCAATTATTTTGGATGGGAGAGGATCCAAATCCGTTTTTATGGCCTTTTCTCTGAGTTATACAAATGCCATGGGATTGAGATTGATTTTGTTGTGTTGTTTGTATCGTAGGAAAGGATGTTGTTAAGAAATTTAAGAGGTTCTTACTTCTTAGCCATTTAACAAAATTAAGTGGACATGAAAGAATGTAGCTATCTTTCTAATTGGCTCTACAGAAGTTGCAATATACAGGCTTTTTATCTTGGAAGTAAATGTTCTCAATCAAATATATGTTTTATTTTCTCCTTTCAAATGTGTTTGATCTCTCTCTCACTTGGTGTGACATCCATTTGATGTTATTATAACAGATGGGGTTGCCCTCCAAGTAAGTTCCCATGGACATATGAAGCCAAAGAGACTTGCTATCTTCTGGAAGGAAAAGTGAAGGTCTTTCCTAGTGGGTCGAATGAGTCAGTTGAAATTGCTGCTGGTGACTTGGTTGTGTTTCCCAAAGGGATGAGTTGCACTTGGGATGTGTCTGTTGGTGTTGACAAGCACTATAATTTTGAATAAATCCTACAAGGGGTGCCTAATGAATGAAGAAGAAACAGAACTTCCCCTGCTCCAATTCATTTTCTGAGACCAAATCACGAATATTTTATTGATCATCCCCTAAGTTCTTTTTGAGAGAAGTTATATTTTATAAATGTCAAGAATATAATTAAACATAACTAAGGTAGTGCAAATATGGGCAAAAAAATTGACTATTTTGGGCTAGTTTGTTTAAGCTTATAAAAAGTGGTTTAGTGATATAGCTTTTGTATAGCCTATTTTTTTAGCTTATGAGAAAAACAATACAACATCTTTTTTTTTAAAAGCTTTTCTTTTTATTCTTTTGAAGAAGCTCATTAATTGATATAATTTTTTTGAACGTACCTTTTAATTAGAAAAACACTTTTTCTTTTAGAAAACTCAAACAAACAGATAATTTATAAACATGGCAAGGAATATTATTTATTGCTTCCATGTTGTTGAGCCACAATACAAGGTCAAAAGTAACAATGAGTAATATCTAAGGCTCACCAATAAACTTGGCATGAGCAACCAAAAACATTAGGAGAATTAAAAATTCAAAGAGATGTCATTTATTCATGTTATTCCCAAAAGCAGGGGGCACCCTGCCCCCTCCCCGCAGTTAACGTGACCATTTTCTCCAATAAAGATTATTTGGACAAAAATGTCCCTTTTACCCTGAGTGAAGTAAGAAATAAAGTAGTCAAAGGAGAAGAATAGACACACCCTTTATTGCTGTTCCAGCAGTAATTTAAAGAGATTTTTATTTTAATAAAAAAAGAAATGAAAGAAATAAGATTACTTAGATTTGACAAGATAACAGGTAACAATGAAAAGACCAGTCTGAAGTACTCAGTTCAGTTTATAGGTATAAATAACTAAATTGTTGTATCACTCCTTTTCCTGTTTAGTAATTAAGAGTTTCTTTCACTATTCAATAGGGAAAAAAATTCCATTTTTGTCTCACAAAAGCTGCATATTTAGTTATGTTCTTTCCGCTTATAGGGTATCTTTCATCAAAAGCATTACATATTGAGCGAAAAAAAGGTTATCAACACCATCTACCACCAAGAAAAGGAAACAACCTTCATTTATAAACATGTAAATAAACGAGAATAACTTGGACAATAACAGACATCATCAGAAAAGGTCACAATCAGCAAAATCACAATACAAAGTATAATTGCTAAAAGAAATAAAGGCAAGATGAAAGGGTCTAGAATTGAATACTCACGACCGTCTACATCATCTGAAGCATTGTGGTTAGAGGGAGCCAAACTTTGATTAGAGGGGGACAAACTCTGATTAGAGATGGCCGGACTTTGATTTCCTAAAAATGGAGAGATGGAAAATTAGCAGCCAATTCCAAAAGTGATATAATTTACTGCCAAAGTTGAAGGAATATCATTGAACTGGATAAAATAAATAGCAAGTAAGTCAGTAAGATTATTATGCATGTAACATTAACTTTGCTAACCTTCATTTTTAATTGTCAAAAGGTTTTTTATTTTACAAATTCAAAAGCAAATGCAATATGAAGTTACAACAATTATGTGAGCACATGTAGAGGGTATAGAGAATTGGCTTTGCTTAAAAAATGGCAAGACTAAAAATCTATCAAAAATTTATAGGGACTAAAAACTGGATTTCAAGATATTTAAAAGTAATTGCATAATACTAGTAAGTAGCAGAATCATGACAAATGGACATCCAGCACCAACAAAAGTCATCGATGACTACATAATGAGACATACAGTTATAGAACCTACAAGGGAACAAACACCGATATAAACCATTATGTGTGTCTGGCCATAGAGAGGAATGAAGTGGAAGATAAGGATAAAAGTAGCTGTTATTACGAAAGCTGCATAAAAGAGAAATGCTGCAGTAGAAAGATTATGTTCTTGGTTAGTCGTTAAATTATGTTCTTGTGTCGTAGCAAAAATGGAAAGAAGCATAATCATGTTGTCAAGTAGAAACAAATCTCATAGATGTTGCGGTTTGAGATTATTGTAACTTGTCTGCAATATAAGATAAGACAGAATTTCATCTATATATTATATTGTATATATTCATTTAATTTTATTTTTTTAATATTTGCTTCTTTTAAATATACTTCTTAATTTTAATTTCAAATTTTATTTGGTTTAATTAATAGTCCAAAAGATTTATATATCAATTATTTCAAACCACTTTTCCTTTTTATACTTTTTTTAACTATTTATTTATCTCTTTCAATCTACTATTTCATCTTTATTTTTAAAAATAATTTCAATAATAAAAAATGGCATTTATTTTTATGGTAAATTAAAAATATAGTATATATATTAAAAAATTCATTCATAATAAATTTTAGTTATATAAAAATATTTATTTATCCTATAATATATATATATATATATATATATATATATATATATATATATATATATAAAGGATACAATAGATAATATATATTTTAAAACTGTTTTACAAGTTTAAAGAAATGAACTGAAAATCTCTTAATAAATTACTTTTTACCCATTTTAAAAATATTATTTTTAGTATAACCAAGAAGATTGATTTATTTGTGGGATACAATTATCACTTTATGTTTAAACTAAACATTGAACTCAATATTGATCAAGAGATTCAACTATTAAATTATTTGTATTAATAACTTTTAATTTTTCATTTTTTTTAAAACATAGAAAAACGTCCTTTATGAATCACAAAGATTTTGATAAGAAATTATAATACAAAATTGCGTTTAAAAATGAAAAAATTAGGAGAAAAATAAAATAATAAAAATCAAAGAGAGGGAAAGAGAAATCTAAAATAATAAATATCTATTGAGTAAAGACAGTGATATATCAAGTACGAACATGGCTACCTGGTTCCATAGCAAGATCCCACACTTCTGAAACAGATTCAATTTCCCGTTCTTGAGGAGCATGCAAAACAATTGTTGTACATCCCACGACACACAAAACGCAACCAAGAATTCAAAAAATATGTAGCCTCTCTCGTAAAATAATTTGAGCAAGAGCAGCACTGCAAGCAAACATCACAAATCATAATTTACCATGAGTCTAGCATCAATTTGAAGCTAAATTTATATCATGCCTGATAATAATGGTAAGAGCACCAAGAGGGGTGACCAATATAGCTGGGGCAAATGCATAAGCTGCAAAATTGGCAATCTCCCCAACAATCACCGTTGAAATTGCAAATGTGTTACAAAATTATAATAGAAATTTTAATCCACTTAATAGTATATGCAACTCATAGCATAGCATCCTTATATGCCCTTTGTGTCCATGCTGAGATATTCCCTTGGAAAATATGTGAAGCAAAAGAAAGGATATAAAAGACTAAGTTAGGATGAAGGTACAGGCTTTAGCAATTTTTTTTTATTCTTTATTTTGTGCAATGCATAAATTTGGATAATAAGTAGCAGAAAGATGGATTATACATGGATGAAGGGGAAAACATACAGATGAGTGTCCCTCTTTGGATTTGTTAAGGTTCTACATAGAACTCAATCTATAGTCTACAGAAGTATAGTAACTACATTACTTTCTGCACTTGTAAAATAACTATAAAATATATATATAAAAAAAAGGCAGGAGCTCAACGGATATACTTGGGAAAGGAAAAATCAACAATACATTCAATTCATTTGTCATTCCAAAACCAAACAGAATAATATGTATTACTCACTTGTTATCATTCCCACCCACCAAAGCGGCTCATACAAGTAAGAATAACCTCCACTTCCTGTTAGATATAATTTTGGATAGTCAGTCACTATTGCACATGATCCATCACGGAGACAATGAACCAAAAAAATAAAGGAATGGCTAACAAAATTGGTAAAGGCAGGTTAGGAACCAAAACTACCAGAGGTAACAACCTTAGCATTCCATATTCAAGTTCTGCAATTCCCTACACTTCAATCCTCTTAGTTGAAGGAAAATTCAAGTTCAAAGTCCATTTATAGATTTAAAGTTCAAGAAAAAATTAAACAAACGCAACCAGTGTGAATAATTAATTGCCTTTCCATATAAAGGCTAAAATTGCAAGCCAAAGTCACTACCCACATCACATTAAAAAGTGCAAATATTGACAATGAGAATGCACTCCCTCTTTTTACTTCCTGACTGTTCAATTTGAAAGGTAAAAAAAACATTCCAAAAAGAGTGCAGAAACAACTTGGAAAGTACAGGAAACAACCATCATAAAACCAATATGCTGGTCCAATTTCTCTAAGCCTAAATACAAGTCCAAAATAACATAAATATTTTTTTGTCAGAAACTTTTGATTCTATACCAACTCACATTCAATTGCAAACTAAAAAGCATGAGATCTAACACGTAATCTGCTAACAATGTCTAGCACCAATAATAGGATTCACATTTAGAGAAAATTTTCATACCTAATTACTTGAGAATTACTACTTTTTGCCTATAAGAAAATATTGTAAATAGACTATGAAGGTATTAGGTATATTTTTTTCACCCTTACAATCTTGACAAACACTACTTTAAGCGTTGAAAGTCTCTACTAGTATACCATCAGAATTCCGCTTGAATAATCAGAGGAAATTCCGTTTGAATATTCTTTCCACTTTAGATTGGTGCTCAGCAAACTCTTTCATGAGTTGTTGGACTTCAACCTGAAAGAAATTAATAGGGCCTTTGGGGTATCTACTTCTGAAGATATGGTTCTTGATAACAAGGGGGCTATATGTTCTACGAATTCAATCAATCCGAGTAATTTTCATTATCTTTTTCTTTTCTTTTCCTTTCTATATAAATTTAATTCTAATTCTTTGGATCCTCGATCTAACTGGATTGCAACTTGACCTTCTCTTTGTTACTTCACTCTTTTTATATATATAAAAAAATCATAATAAAAAATAATTGGACTAGACTACAGCCACGGGAGAGCAAGGATAAGGATAGAGATGCAAGGTCATACTCTGCCACATGACATGGAATCGAATTTTGAGACTTCAAAAAGGATTGAATAGCAAAGTGGGTTCATCACGCCCAATCGTGCAAGTATCATTGTTGTCTGATTAATATTAGTTTCGTAGCAAAATTCAACTCTGATAGCAAAGTGGGTTCATCACGGAAAAATTAGTTAAACATTATAGAAAGCTTACAAGGCAAGCTCTCCAATAAGTTGGAATCATGAACATGTGTTTGACAGTAATTTGTACATCGAAAAAGGCATTGCTATGAATGCTTATCAAATTTGAGCATATGCGGCTAATCCTGTCTCTGGTGGACACTAACTAATCAGCACTACCTACATGTTTATGGTAAGCATGAGAATATATTAAAAAGGGTCACCAACCAAGTGGAAGAATTTTCTTTATAATACTAGTAGGAGGGGAAGGGATGTGAGGAACTGTCCAGGATGAATCTGGAACACGCCCCAAGAAGCCTTCATCATCCATTTCCTCTTCGCTAGACCTCAAAACAGAAGAATCAGAATCCCCAAGTTTACCATTGTCAACCTTCAAAAGTTCATTTGGAGAAGATGAGATCAAGAGTAGATAGTGGAACTAAATTTACCGTCAAGTCAAGACCAAGAACAAGACAGTTAATAAGTACGAATACTACTTTATTCACACAATCTCAAAACAAAATTAAATTATATACTAATTTAGGTAAAATATAGATTTAGATGCAACGCACGCCTAACTTAGCAAGCCAAAGTAGTAGAACATGAATAATGAATACACGGAAAAAGAACAAATAACTCATTAAGAATACAATCACAAGAGGTTTTATAAACAAAACATTGGAAGACACGCATATCTTAAATTATGCAACATATCAACTTCCCATATACTCAATCAACAAGACTGCTCCTCACGGATTTCTATCAAAGATAACCATTACACCATCCTTACATTAATTTTTACAGCTTACAGTATTGAGTTAAAAAAAATTGTAATAAGATCCCACAGAAATCAGACTAGACATCTTCTGAAAACCCATTTTCTTCTGTCAAGAATACTAGTACTGGATTTTGCATTTCTCAAAGATCACACTTCTACTGTTAAATGGGTTTAGAGATAAGAAAAAGCAAAGCAATTAAAGGGTAAATCTGATTTATGATTGTTCATATGCAACCTCAAATGAATAACAAATGCAAAAGAATATGATTCAAAGGTAAATAAATCAACATGCTCAGGAGCACTTCAAGTAGACCATTCATCTGTGGTTTTCTAGGAGTAAAGATATGGGGAAAAGCATATACTCTCTAATCAATCAACAATCCTCAGTTCTTCAAACCATTCAAATCCCACTATTTGAATGCACTCAACCAAAGAAAGAAAGAAAAAACTTATTTTCTAAGAAATTTTTTTTGACATATTTATGGAACCTATTTGTCCATAGTTTAGTGATACTGTGATCACATATTTAACAGGAAATTTACCCTCAGAAGACTGGACCAGTCCTACTCCTGTCATTGTTTACCCTGCTTTCAATTAAAAATTTAGCCTCTGATAAAGTCCCCTTTACTTTCAATTAAAAATTTAAAACTTACGCAAAATTTGTTCAATGATAATGGATGATATCGGATATCGTATTCCTATCTACAAACAATGAACAAAGGAACCTGCTGCAGACTAATGTAAGTATGGAGTATGAACACACTTGCACTAGCATATATACATGTGTACAATTTTGTGAGATACCGAGTAAAGGGTGTTCAGCTGTAGATATTATGAAGACATGATAAAAAGAGACCATAGCTCCAAATGGGAACCTAGTGTTTATGCATTTGTGCAAATGTTGTGCCTTAAAAGGAGAAATTTACTGTCTTAAGATCTAATAAAAGATTGTTTTCTGTACTGTAGGGTTTAAATTTGAAGCTGCAAAGCATCATGGTGATATCATTTATTACTCTTGGGTGTTAGAATGCTATGAACAAAAGAAGCTTGTCTGCTGACAGCCTAAGTGACTTATATGACTGAATATAAACTTATTTGAATCCTATAGAAGGTTTTGTGATTGTATATTGATTTCAATATTTCCTTTTAAAGGTACTTCCTTTTTCTATCTGGACTGACAAAGAAGTTGCAAGAAGAAGTTGATGAGTTCTCAAATACTTACTACTTGGACCTTCATGTTGGAGACATGAAGCAGGAAATAGCATTTGCTACTAGCTAGTTTCTATCTTGTCAAATTTTGGACTCTATCTATCTTAAGTAAATATTCACATTGAAATGTGAAGGAAACAAAGCACCATGTTAATATGAAGCTTGGGGTATGGTTTTGAGTTATAGCCTAAATTGTTACTTGACAGGCAGTGTTTTACTAAGCATGAACCACAATCAGTTAATCAAACATCCATATTCAGTACTCCTTCTCATTGTCCAGACACAGAAAAACAAACTCACACACACAAAATTGACAGAAGACAGGTATTGCCAAACACAAACACCCTTTCTAGCATAGGGATTTGATCTCTCCACCTTGGTGAAAGCCTTGTGACCCATAAGGTAATGCATGCTTTATTAGTATTTTGCATGCATCATTTTTTTTTCTTTTTAAAATCTGGATTACCCTTATCTGCTAATAGTTTAATGTGTTTGTGATTCTTTTAATATAATAATTGGTCTTATTTTTACCTCGGTGTCCATTAGGGACATAATCATGGGTGTTTCTTCATCATCAACACAAAAATTAGTCTTTATTTTTGTGTATATTTTATTGTTTATGTTCATTTTATTATTTTGTATGGTGGATTAATTTATTGACATATCTGTGTGGGATTTTCCTGGCTTTTACAGAAGGTGGGATTTTGACTAGCAGGGTGTTTGGATGTTGAGTTTATGGAGGGCCAAGTTCATTGTTGAATAGTGTTTGTGTTGCCTTTATCTACAACTTTTAATTGAACCAATCCTACCCTTTTTTTCCGTATGAAAACACTGGTTTTTTGTGATTCCTCCGATCATTGTTGTTGATGGGTCTCGTGAAATCAATCTACTTTTGAGACCTGTTTACTGCCAGAGGTGACGGAGTTTCAGTTTTGCAAGTGCATGATCTTAATAATAAGGTTTTTATAGAAAAGGAAAGTTGAGAATAACATGGGGGAAGATGGTAATTCTTGGATTAGGAGGACAAATTTTTCACACACAGTGTGCCATCGTTTGGACCTTGCTAGATTAGGGTCTATTCCTATCAGTGTTCAGTCAGAGCAGAAATCAAGGCCTTCCTCAAAGGCTCTATTTATATACGAATGACCAACAACAACAAAATCAAATCCATCAGGTGGACATATGCATGTAAGCATTCATTAAGCGGGTTTAATGACTTACATGTACGACGACCTAAGACGCGCTTTCCACGGGCAAACGGCGCGAGGTCAGTATGAGGGAGACAATCTTCACGACGTGAGCTCCACTGCTTCACGCTGAGGTTTCAAGGAGAGAGGGGTTTGAGGTCCACTGCTTCACAGAGAGGTTTCAAGGAGAGAGTGCTTGACGACGCGAGGTAGAGTGTTAACTACAGGAAGAAAATTTGAATTACTTGATACAAAACACACAACAATCTAAATAGGAAGAAATAAGGCACATGAGCACAAGCCTCAAGTTTTTCTATTAGATAAAAAGAGTAAAATCACTAGCAACACGAAGAAAGGGTTCAGGGATCAGGATAAACTCACCTTTCAAATTTTGAAGCCGCAAGCAAGCTGCCCTTCGTCCGTGTGTTGCTAATCGAGAAAGGCAAAATAAAAGCCCCTACCTACCAGCCAAACAAAAACCGTGTCTTGACAATGCCATTCAGTACACATTTTCAAGCAAGCAACACTAGGGCATGGGCACTTACCAGTTCATACAATCGGACTGTGGCACAACACACCTTGAACAGGGCTTAGTGATGGGTCACAGACTTCTCTTCGACAGGGCTTAGTGATGATGGGTCACAAATTTCTCTTTCAACACTTGGTGAAGACAGGGGATGCTGGTGAAGACGAAAGGGGACGCTGGGTGAAGAGTGGAAAGGGATGGCTGTAAAATCCCTAATTTGAGGGAAATAAAACGAAGGCGGTTTTGGTCCAAACCCATCGTTGAACTTCTTTCTATATTTACAAAAAAGCCACCCAGCGAGTTACTAAGACGGTTATTTATAACCGCCTTAGAATTTACGTTGTAAAAAATTATTCTCAGCTTTGATAATTACAAGTTTGCCACCGCGCCACTATCTAAGGCGGTTCTGGATAACCGACTTAGATACTACGTCGTAAAATATAATTATTCTAGTAGTGATTATGAAGTTCAGAGTGTTTGAATCATATGCTAGAGATGCTTCGATGCAAAATGACATTAGTAGATGCTTAGTTATGCAAATATATTGTGGAAAATATAATTGTCTGGAAAACTATTAAAAAAAACACCAAAAAGCTCAATATTAATGTGTGTAAAGTTGATCTTCCAGGGCAAAAGGAGGTGGAAGTAAGGGCGAAGTCTAATGATGGCAGTGTGTTTCGGATAAGGAGAGAGGGGAACAATGAGAAACTCAATAGAATAAGATTGTACCATGGCACTATCTGGAGCATAGCACTAGCAACTCCCTGAGCGTACAGGCCTTAAGCCATCACTTGGCTGGTTTGGATAGGTAATAATTACTGAATTCTCTAAGACGCTAAAGCTTCTTATTCTATGAGGATTCATATAAAATTGATAAGGGTTTAGATCTTCCTAGTAATAAAAAATATTCATGAACCAACTTAACAATCCCACCTTGGATGATTTGAAATAACAAAATAAATTGCAGTTCCTATCTAATATTTCTAGCAAATTTCCAAAACATAACTTCAATAGTGAATAAAAAGAAGATAGAAAAAAATAAGGCAATGTTGTTTTCTTCTTAATCTTATATTTTATTGTTCCTCCCATGACTTACACCAATTTTGTAACCTATGTCAAACTTGGATGATTTAAAACACAATAATAACAATGAACAAGGAATAGAAACTAGAGGTCTTAGGTAGGAGATTGTAGTCTATCTGAGAAGCAAAGTCCTGATTTCAGTCTTTACATAGAATTCATCAAGCTTATCATTCTCTACGTTGATTTATTAGGCAATTGTCTTTGTTCTTTCTCATTCTTGTTTCTTACTTCCCTCTAAATTTGGCTTAGAGCTTTGCTCATACTCATTGTTTCTTATTTTCCTTTCCGAACAAGAAATTCCTAAAACCAACAACACAAATATTATGAGTTGGAAACCTTGATATTTTTGTTAGCATGTCTCCAACAAAAAACAATAAGAAAAGAATTGCATTTTAGACCTTAGAAAGCATTATCCTTGCTCCAACATGCTTGTTATCCCATCCAAAGGTATTGTCAGAATCTGCAGCCCCAAGTGTCTGTCCATTAATCTTAATGTAGTTTAGGTACATTGGGTTCTTAGCAGCCTTGTGAAGCCAAGTATGTAGCACCCCACAATAGCTCATCCTGACATATTTACAAAAGCATCATTAACAAAGCACTTCTTGCTTTACTTTATACTTCGCACATCAAAACCTATGGAACTTAAAAAAGAAATTACAACTTTTTCTGATAACCAGAGTAAGAACAATAGAAGGGGCACACAATAGGCTTCAAGCCATTGTTGTAGGGTCCCCTATATTTATCGACAAATTGGAAAACCTATACCCATAAATTATAATATCAGATTTTAAGCATTAGTTGAAAGAACTCCATTTACATCCTACTTTTTATGTTTTCATCTCAAATCAAATGCTTACTGGGTAGCTCTCCTAACCAAATTTCAAGATTAGGTGGGATCAATTTTTTTAAAAACCATAGAAGCAGTTGTAAGAGCAGCAGCAGTTTCAGTAGCAATGCGAATTCGAGCTTGCATGAAAACGAAGGGGTGTTATTCTTGCAGGCAAGACGATTTTCAAGGCTTCCATTGGGTAAATACTCATAGACAAGAACCCATGAATCTGGACAGGCCCCTATGAGTGTCATAAGATTGGGATGCCTAAGCTTGCTCATAACATCAACTTGATACAAAACCAAAAGTGGGGTCAAAATAAATATCCTTTTTACAACAATTCTGGATGGATCCTCTTCCCATTCATTCGTACCTTTAGAGAGAAGGTTGATAATATATTATACCAAGGAACAACAAACACAAGTTTTTTAAAAAAAATATTTAAAACATGGGAGTTTGGATTTTAGGAGAAATTAAAGACACTTTTTAAAATTGTTGCTGCTAAGTGCTAACTCTTGTCACAGTTTTCTTTCTTTTTTTTTTTCTCATATTGATTATTTATAAGACAATCTGCAAGTTACAAGAAAGATCAGTTAAGGCCAAATTTATTTTATTCTTGGGCACCTAACAACTTTCACATAAGATTTTTCAAATGATCAGTGCTACATCCTACATGCCCAAAAATTATTGTTCATCAAAATAAGATGATGCTTAAACTATCACATAAAAGTCAAACCATCCCACCTCCTATTGAAACTCCAAGGGTCCTTGCATGCTGTCAGAGTTCAACATTTTTATAGCCACCTCAGTGTGACGCAAGACACCTTTAAATATACTTCCATATCCACCTTCTCTGATATTTGAGGATTTTGGTGGTTACTAGTTGCTTCTTTAATCTCTAAAAGAGAATTCTGAGAAAAATTGAGGCACATTGGTGCCTGAGGCCTCTCCTTCTTTTTTCCTCAACTCTTCAGCCTCTCTCAATGCATTATCACGCACTGCATCTGCAATTCATGTCGTTCATTCTTGTAGCTTTGTAACAGACCCACAACAGATAAAATCTTTTGCTCCGACTCCTTTACCATAAGTTCAGATGATGCAATCTGACTCTAGAATATAGGTTGTAATGAAGTTGGTTTACCTGAACTTTGATGATCCATGCTAGAATTGAGATTGGATAATTATATCTCAACCTCCCTTCTAAGATAATGTAAATACGGAAACATATGATCTGATCGTATCTTTCCTATAATAGATAGTCTCCAATATTAGGGGTAATCTTTATCTTTCTACTAGAAGATAAAGTTTTACTCTTATTTAAATTTATCAGATTCTCTAAATTTGAATAAATTGCTCGGTCGACCACCAAGCAAGGAGGCTTGTCAAGTTAGAGTAGTGCAAATAAAAATAAATAAAGAGAATATAAAAAATTAAAAAAACTTTAAAATGAAAACATTATATTAAATATTTCTAATAAAATCTTGACATAATAAAAAATCATAACTACATCACTAGCCTTTCAAAAGTAGTTTATCAATTCACCACCCACAAAAGAATTGTTCATTGTTCATAAAGCCCAAATATTAAATAACAATTCAAACAATAGTTTAAGGATTAAATATTATAATCCATGCAAATATGACAACATTCATTTTTAAGTAGTCCTTAAAAACTAAATCGTCTTCCTTTTAGTCATGTGGGGCTCTTGTCTAATCCAACTTGGTACTATATGTCTAGTCGATCGATGCTCTAAGATTGTTACAATTAGGAATTAATCTATTTTTCTTTTTGTTTTCTATTATTTCTACCCGATGGAAAAAAAAGGTAATCAAATAAATTACAATGGATGCACTAGCTGGGGTACAAGATAAATTTGAATTTAACTGTAGTTTCCTAAACTTAAAATTAACATTGATCACAATAAATTGAAAGTAATAGAATCACCCGCTAGGGTAGGTCTAGTGGTAAGGGATTAGGAGGTTATAGGATAAAACTTTCGTGCCAACATTGTTTACAAAAAAAAAGAATATGATAAGATAAGTATTCTATCCTATTGTAATTTTTTGTTCACTAAGTCAATAGTATATGATAATGTTATGCTAACCCTTATTATACCATGTTGCTATAGTATATTTTTTTAGGAACTTATATGAATTTTAAATGAAATAGTAATTTGGAAATTTGAACATATTTTGTAATATCTTATCAATTTGTTATCAGATGTGCTCCAAACATTGGAAGCAATGCCTAGGGTTTCTAAAGATCTTTTGAAGGGGGAGAAAGATATTTGGATTCGAAGCAAGAAGAAAGTCAAAGGTGGTGATCAAGGCTATTAAGGAAAATCACCTCAACTAGGAAGGCATATAATTTATTCATTCATTAAACATGGATGTATTCCCAGTTGCTGTGCTTGAATTGAATATGCCACCGAGGATATCATAGTCATACTCAAAACCATGTTTCTTGAAATTCTTGTAATGCCTTCCTTTCCATAAAAGATAAAGTGTACAATGTCAATACTAAGCAATGACAACATACAACAATAACAATAACAATAATTTTTGGATCAAGTTATACCTTAATCAATTCGTCCCATACTTCATCAGGGGCATTCACTTTGTTGGATTCCATTTCCCAAGTGACTCCGGTACGGGCTAGCAAAGTTGAAAAATCACGATGCATTTGTCTTAGACGATTAAACTTAGGCTTCAGCTTGTCCACACCATAATTAGTTTGGATCATCTCAAAAAAGTCCTTGTTAATTTCTTCCTATGTGGTAGTTTTGAAGGTTGACCCTTGTAATTGCCCATTTTTCACTCTCTCATAAATTTTTTCAATGAAAGCCTTTGTGTTTGCAATTGACCACTCCATAACTTCACCCTTCTCACTTTTTCCTCCCATCTTAGGCCAAGAACAGCATGTCAACAATGCATATAACAATGATTATATTTATGCCATCTTAGACAAACCACAATAGCAATGAAGAGAAGCAACAAGTGAATAAATGCATTGAGATTCATAATCAAATTTGCATATATACGTGTAATGCCTATCACTTCTATCACTCATACACTTGTTCATATTATAATCATTTCTCACTAATAATTAAAGTTCATAGCCAATTAATCCTATCAACATACACACAGTTACTTATTATTAGAGAATAAAATGGGCATTTCAAGTTAAATGATCAATCAATATAACATTCTCCTCTAAACCAATTCAGTGAAAAAATCCCTTAATAGATAATTAAACTCCACTTAACAAACTCAATCTTCAAATTCAAAGAAATGTTCCCAATTTGTCACAAACCCTAAATCAAATAAATGTTCCCAACTATCTCAAAAACCTTAAATCAAAGAAATACCTGGTGCAACGGCGAGTGTTACTGCAAGTAGGATGATGACGATAAAACATAAATTATGCAACTCAAAAGACAAGAACTACTTCAATGTAAACTCATCATACATTACAAAGACGAGGTTAATCATGAAACAGGGAAAGTGTAGATAAGCTCATATTAGGCAGCGAAGAAAATGAAGAAGACAGAACAATCAAACAACTCAAGTGAAATTCACAAATGATAGAAAGTAGAAACAATAAAATTCAGTCATTCATTTTTGAGACAAAACTCTCAGCTCCAAAATCCAAAGTTAGATTTCTAAAAGCCAAATTATATCACTTGCAAGGCACTAACAGACCTAGGTCAAAGAGATAAAACCATAAAGGTTAGCATTTTTATTTCAGCATAAGGTAGCAATGAAAACTGAAGTGCGCCAAGTAAACTAGGGCTAATAACAGCTCGTTTGCACTTTAACTAACTAATTCCATTTGGCAAAGGACTAATACTGATGCTTCCATAGATAAAGAAACTCAATTTTGTTTTGAATCAGCAAGTTTTAGTTACGAGTTGGTAAAGACAGATTCGCGACAAAAAAAAGTTGATGACGCCCAGAACCCCAAAGAAAGAAAGAGAGGTACCTGACAGCGAGATGTGATACTGGCGGATGACATCGATGTCGGAGCCAATTTGGTCCGATGGTGGTGATTGCAATGTGCTGCTGTGTGTAGCTGTGCGGCTAGGTCGCGGCAGAGAGTGGGTCGCGGTTGCGGCAGAGAGTGGGTCTCGAGTCTTGACCTAAACGGAGAGTGAGTCAAGGTGTGACTGCGTTAGGCGTCGAGCTCGAGGTCGGCGTGCGTGAGGACTGAGAAGCAAGCACTGAGGCGGCGATGGAGACACGAACTCACGGAGAAGGAGCGGTACCTGAGGCGGAAAGTGGTTGAGTGGGTCGATGAGATGTTCTCTGTTTTTTGTCAAAGAAGGAGAGAAGCGTGTTGTTGGACTAGCGGCCTCAATAACTTAAGAGGGATAGGCTTAGAATGCAAAAGAAGCAACAATCAATTTAAGAATGTTCTTTAAACATGCAAGACAAAATTGATTGCAACAAAATAAATGAGATAAGGGAAGAGAGAATACAAACACAATTTTATACTGGTTCGGCAAAGTTCGTGCCTACGTCCAGTACTCAAGCAACCCACTTGAGATTTTCCACTCCGTTTGTAAAAATCCGTTTACAAAGTCTAAACCACACAGGGACAACCCATCCCTTGTGTTCAAGAATCCTTACAACTTAAGAGAGCCTCAGTCCCTTAATCAATCTCTTTGAATGAGAAGAAAGAAAGAAGAATTCTCTCTTGAAGAGAAGGATATTACAATTGAAGTCCATGGAGAAACTCTTAATGGATTTGCAAGTGTTTGCCCAATAGTTTCTTTTGAGAGAGCATCTGGCAATGAAGTTTTCTTGGAATATCTCTCTCCTATATTTTGTGTCACAAGTCACCTATTTATAGGCCTTTGATGACCATTCAAAAATCTCTTGAACAAATGTGACTCTCAAGAGTTATTTTCTGAAGAGTTGTGACTCTTGGGAGTTATTTTCTGAATTTCTGAATTCTTGACTTGGATCAAACTTGAGAAGCGCTTATCTTTGGCATCATCAAAATCATGTATACATACATTCACACGTGTGAAGGAAAGGGATTTTATTTTACCCAAAATGGGGCTCCTGTTTTCAACTAAAAACACTGAAAATGAGATTTTATTGTTTCCATTTTTTGGTTTGTTTGGGAAAATATTTTTACTGAAAATGTTTTAAAAAATCCAACCAAACACATTTCCATCACCATTTTCTATTTCCAGTGAAAATGAAAACAGGAAACAACCAAATCAAACACCCCCTAAGTTATGCTTCTACTTAAGAGCCACCAAATTCTGATGAGGAGAGAGCCATGGAAGGTGATTTCCTTACAAAGGGGATTCATATTAATGTTTTCGATGATGAGAAGGATGATATCAAAGGGCTTAGGCACAAAAGGAAGGAAATATTTTCTTCAGGTGAGCGTCGCCGTAAAGAGGGAAAAACTTCTAACAAAGAGATGTTAGACAAAATTGTAAGCATATGGAGTGATTCAATGAGCCAAAGGACAACAACTTTAAGAGCTAGAGAAGAGCGATATAAGGGAAAGACTTCTCAAGCTTCTCAAGCTACTAGTCCAATAAGTGATCCTTATTCAGCAAAGGCATGCATGGAACTATTGGACAACATGCAAGATGTTCCCACTTCAGCTTACTTTAAGTTGATGGAGAAGTTTACAAGTGAGCATTGGAGGCAAATGTTCATAGTGATGGATGCAGAGCGAAGGAAGCAATTGATAGAATCTCTTACCGAGTAGAATCTCTTGTTAAGCATTGGAGGCAAATGTTTATTCAAAGTGTTTATGTCATGTGTCTAAACTTGTTTAATTTTATTGTGGTGTGTCTACACTTGTTTAATTTTATTGTGGTGTGATGGATTGCTTTATGTTTTTATAATTAGGACGTCATTGTGTACATTATGCTTGGTATAATGGTAGGTTATATTATGGGACAATGTTTTTAATTAATGCTTTACATTATTTATATGTGCAGGTAGATATGTCTTTGAATTCATCTGACGATAGCTCAAGTATCATAGATTCTGAATTGGATGATTATGACGATTTAATGGATTTAGTGCTAGTTATGACCATCATGGAATATGAACAGAGTTTTGTTGATAAAACTCCATGTAGGACATCTATGTTGACCGAAAAAATGTATACCATAGAATTCTTAGTAGGTCATGAAACAAGATATTATGAGAACTTCCAGATGAAGAAAGATGTATTTATGAATTTTTGTGAAACTTTAAAGGAAGTTGGTAATTTATGTGATGGTAAGAAAGTCAGCATAGAGGAAGCGATTGCAATGTTCTTGATTATAATATGTCATAACTTGCGTCATCGGGTAGTTGTTGAACGGTTTCAACATTCATTACACACAGTGAGCAAGTGGTTCCAGATTATCCTAAAAGTAGTTTGCAAGCTAGGCACGGGCATAATCCATCAAAGAAATCAAACAAGTACACATCCTCATATTAGGGACAATCCAAAATATTACCCATACTTCAAGGTATTTCTTTATTAATAATTTAGTTTATTTATATTTTTCTAGTGAAGTATCATGTTAAAATCATTATAAATGTAAGATTGCATTGGTGCCATTGATGGAACACATGTATCTGCTTGGGCTCCTACTTCTAAACAAACTGCTTTTCGAGGAAGAAAAGTGTTGGTGACACAAAATGTATTAGCTGTGTGTGATTTTGATATGCTTTTCACGTTTGTTTATTCTGGTTAGGAAGAGACGACAAACGATTCAAGGGTATTTTTGGATGCTTTATCTCCTGAAAATAATTTCCCAAAGCCTAATGGAGGTATGTTTATCTTTTATTTATTTATTTATTAGTTTAACATAGTGATTGTTATAGTCCAGAGCATACATTCTTATTGAATAGATGGATTGTTCTTGTTGCAGGTCAATTCTATTTGGTCGACTCTGGATTTCCTAACACGTCAGGCTATCTTGCCCCTTTTAGAAGGAACAAATATCATTAAGAAGAATTATTCAATTACAGACACTCTTCATTAAGAAATGTCATTGAAAGATGCTTTGGAATTTTGAAAGCAAAATTTCCAATTTTGAAATTGATGCCAAGTTATCCCATTAGAAGACAAAGATTAATTCCCATTGCTTGTTGCACTATACATAATTTTATAAGAATGCAAAATGGTGCGGATACACTCTTTGACCAATATGCTCAACAACTCAGTGGATATGGATGACCAATGGTTAAGTGTAGAGCAACAAGGTGTCAACAAAAATCAAGCAGCTGAAATGACACAAGTTCGACAAACCATAACAAATGAAATGTGAAAAAATTACTGTAGATTTTAAAAGAATTTATATTTAATGTTAAGCTTTTGTTAACATTCAGACTTAAGAAATTTCATTTATATTTAATGGCATGCACTATCTTATTTATTATTTAGAGTTAAATAGCAAGATGATTTTATTTCAAGTTAAATTGCAAGTTCATTTTATTAATTCTCCACTTGTTTTGTTTTTGGTATTTATATAAAATAATCACTACTAGAAAAAGCTGATTTAACATCGGCGGATTAACATCGGTTTTGTCAAAAACCGATGTTAACGTAAACGCGGTGGCATAATTGTAAATAATGTATATTTCTTAACATCGGTTTTATGAAAATCGATGTTAATGAAGTGACTCTAACATCAGTTTTCAAGAAAACCGATGTTAACGAAGCGACGTTAACATCGGTTTTCATAAAACCGATGTTAGAGTCAATTTGTTAACATCGGTTATAGGCGATTCGTTAACATCGGTTTTCATAAAACCGATGTTAACATATAATCAGTTAACATCGGCTTTTTGAAGAAAACCGATGTTAACATTGACATCAATTTGTTAACATCGGTGTTTTATTGAAAACCGATGTTAAACTTACATTTTAAATTGTATTTGATACGACCTATTTCGCTCGCGCTCCTTTCTTCTCCGTTTACCCTAGCCTCTCTCGCTTTCTTCTTTTCTGTGAACCCTTTCGCGCTCTCTTCTGCATTGCACTGTAAACATCGAAGGCTATTGTTCTCCATTGCACTAAAGACCGTGACAGGTACGCTTCATCGACCTGTGTTGTTCTATCGAAGGTTGTTGTTCTCCCTTTCGTGCTAGGTCTGTTTCTGGAACCCTTGGTTAAGCTAAGGAGCTTTTTTGGTTTCTGGTGCAAGGATTGGCGAATTGGTGGTCACCTGAGGTACATTTGACTGGTAGTACGTGGTGTTTGTGGTCTGCTGAGGTACATTTCACCTGAGGTACAATCTCGTCGGCATTGTCGCTGTTGTGTTCGAGGTAAGCTTCATGTCTTCATTGTAAGTTTGTGTTTTCGCGTACGTGGTGTTTGTGGTCTTTCTTCTTATAGATTGTTAGTTAGTTTCTTAAATAGTTACTACTACTAGCTAGGGTTTCGAATGCAGGTAGTGTTGCTTGGAAAGCTGTGTATCCATTAGGCTCTGGTCACTATTTTCCTCAGTTGCTTCTCCTTGCATCAAAAGGTATGCACTCCTTGTTGTGTATCCATTAGGTTCTGCTCTCCGTTTCCAGCAATGTACTGAATGTGGATGAATATGAATCTTTGTTGTATGTTCTAAAAATCTGGTAGCTGCCTCAATTTCTTGAATAGCATTTTTTGTTCTTGTATGGTTTTTTTTTTTTTTTGCACAGCAGAAATCAGTAGTATTATATATGATGTGCTCAGATGACTTTTCCCTTTGTCCTATTAAGTATTTCCTTTTTTTTTTGGAAGGCATAAAATATATTATATTATTAAGATAATCAAAGCAGTACAAGTGGTACTGAATTAAAAGAAATACAAGCACCTCTGGTGTTGCCCTCCAAAAGAAATCCCAAGCTAACCCAGTAGAAAAGGCAATCCATTCGTTGAAATCATTGATAATACTAGCTTCTGCTCCCCTAGGTGATATACCCTCTCTTTCAGAATGATGCCTTATATTGTTGAAGTCACCCATAAAGCACCATATACAGTCTGGGTCTTGTTGTTTTATTTGCTTAAGTGCATCCCATAGAATCAATATATTTTTTCCACTTTGTCTTTTTCCCATCTCTGCAACCTCCTGCTTATCTCTGATTTCCATCTCCGTTATCTTGCTGATGACTGCTGGCTGTTGTAACTCAGTATGAACTCTTATGCTTTTTGCTAATTCCCATTGAGACTCTGCTCTTGGATGTCTATTTCATCTGGTTTCTTCGAATTTCCATTAGCTTCTGGACTTTCATTAGCTGCAGGAGGTACGGTGTCGCCCGATAAAGCAATTGATTACTTAAACCACCCGTATATAGCTTCTGGACTTTCCTCTACAACCTCATTTGCAATCAAAACCCCATGAAGCAATTGTCTGTCCTTAACAAAGGCTAGTTGCCTTTCATCTATTAAGTGATTCATGACCTTGCTTAGCCTATTTGATAGGACTTTCGCAATAATTTTGTAAACATAGCCAATAAGGGATATAGGTCTGAAATCACTAATAAGTTGGGGATCCTTAATCTTAGGGATAAGGGCAATGAATGATGAGTTGAGACCCTTAGGGAAAACTGCATTCACATAAAATTCCGAGAAAAACCTTAGGAATTCAGGCTTCAATTCATTCCAGAAATGCTTTAAGAACCTGAAATTGAAGCCATCGGGCCCTGGGCTTTTGTCACTCCCACAAGCCCACACAGCACTAGAAATCTCCTCCTCTTTAAAAGTTTCCACCATCATTTCTCTCTGATTATTGGACAGAACATTAAAGGAAACCCCATCTAGGTTGGGTCTGTTCAAGGAAGGTTCAGCAAATCTGGCTTGGAAGTGCTGGAGAATTGCAGCCTTGACCACAACAGGTTTATCTACCCAATTGCCATCAATATGCAACCCCCTCAAGGCATTCCTTCTTCTGCTAAAGTTAATAATTCTGTGGAAGTAAGAGGTGTTGCCATCACCCTGTTTGATCCACTTACTTCTAGATTTCTGTCTCACTATTGATTCATGAAGAAAAGATTGCTCCCAAAGGTCAGACTGTGTTTTTTTAAGTTGTTGAATTTGCTGTTCAGAGGGGTGAGCTGGGAGAGAATCCTCCAGATCATTCAGCTTTTTCTGAGTTTGCTTCACCTTGTTGCCTAGGTCTCCACAATTATCTCTGCTCTAGGTTTTTAGCCTATGTTTGAGGTTCTGAAGTTTGCATTTTTAGTCTATGATTTGCAGACCAGCAATCCCTAACCACCTTAGTGTAGTCCTTGTTAGACAGCCAAGCATCAAAGACCCTAAAAGGCTTAGGGCCCCAATCAGTGCATTTAGAATTCATTAGGATGGGGCAGTGATCTGAATACTTCCTTTCAAGATTGAATTGGGAGCTATCAGGCCACTTAGATAGCCAGTCATCAAAAACTAACACTCTATCTAGCTTACTCTTGCAAGAGCCATTAGGCCTAACCCAAGTGAAAGGCTTCCCCACACAGGGGATATCATCTATCTCCATTTCAGCCAACCAATCATTAAATTTAGCTATAAGGTTAGCTTCTGAATTGGAGTGTCTACTTCCCAATCTTTCTACTGGGTGTCTAATGCAATTAAAGTCTCCCACCAGGCACCAAGACTGAATCTGGGACTGGCTCTTCCTTGAGTACAGCTTCTCCCACAATTGTCTTTTGCTTTCTATCTCACAAGGAGCATAAATGTTGGCCACCACGACTCTCTGCATTTCTTCCATCCAAACCCCCTCCAACATAATGAATCCCCTTTCAGCAGTTTTGACCTCAACCTGGAAATTATTATTGTTCCAGATACACAATAAACCCCCAGCAGTATTCACAGCCGGGACCCATTCCAATTCAAAGTCTGATTGACCCCACAAAGTCTGGCACAGTGCCTTATCCAAAGAGTCCCTCTTTGTTTCTTGCAAACAGAGGAGGTCTATCTTGTGTTTCCCAACCAATCTCCTAATAGAGGCCCACTTTATACCTCTACCAAGCCCTCTAATGTTATAAGACAAAATATTCATTTTAAAAATTTCCTGCTACCCAGCTCCATAGTTTTCTTTCAGCTTGTATAATATCAAGGCTTGTTAGAGAATCAGCTATGATTCGTACTTATACAAATATGTATCAATTTAGTACCTCTGGTACTTATTAATGAATATATTATATTTTTGGCTAATAAAAAAAAAACACACAACAATCTTATGCTTGTGTTGATAATGATGCAGGTATATTTACAACGACAGGACCCCCTTTGAGAAATTGGCTGATAAATTCTTCTGTCCTGGTAATTGATTACTTTTTTTTACTTCACCTCCAGTGTTACTAATATAGAAATTAAAGGAAATTCAATCCAAAAGAAAACTTGCTGTCATGCTTTGCAAGTGATATAAATTATCAAAATCTAATGACAATGAGTGCACAGAACTGCAACTTGGCAGTAGTTTCTGACTAATACATCAGCATTAGGATTCCCAAGCATACAATGAGCTAATCAAGATTTTCACGTATCATTTTTGCTGTTTCTGCTGCTATATGGAGAACAATGTTATCATCATCATCCTGAGACAAAATAAGCAGCTTAGAACTTTAAATTAGAAACATAACACACAGAGACACACACACTCATGACACACACACACACACTCATCATACAAACACACACACACACAGAGAAGTTTGATGACAAATTTGTTCAATTATACATGCAGAAATTTCTTCAATTGTAACTTATTAGGTGTGACAAGGTAGCTGGCCTCTTCATAAGGTACTTATCTAAATTTAACTTAAATTCTACTGCAGTGGTCATGACCTACTAATATTAGTGAAAACAAATTTGCCAAGTCTACATAAGTTAATTTGTTCAGAGTTGTTTATTCCTATTTTAAGTTTTGAAATATGCTTGCATGATTGTATTTGTATGAGGATTATATTGTTTTTTATATAAATTATGGAAAGCTGAACAGTAGTGAGTATAATGTTGGTATTTTAGGGGCAGTGTACTTATTTTTGTTTTTTTTTTTATCAGCAAAGATAATTTTTTTTTGCTCAGCAAAAATAGATATGTATTAGATAGATGAAAGAGTACCAGAGGTACTGTGAGTACAAATATATTTTGAATATAGTCGGTACACAAGATGAATTAAGTACCAGCTACAACCCCTGACTTAAGTACATATGTGTTGCACCTCTTGGAAAAGGTCTCAGCCAGTACATTCCCTTTCTAATTACATAAAGGCATATGCCAGATTAAAGGACCACTCTATAGAAACCTAAGAAAAGTACAAAACTAGTAGCCAAAATTGTATCCTTTACTAGTACAGAAAAGCTTGTCTAATACTACTGCACCAGTGATTAAAATGTTCTGTGAAGCCTTTCTCAAAGTTCCTAAGCCAGGTCCAAAGAATGAAAATTGCATCATCCTCACTGTCCCTGCAAAATTGGCATGACGTGTCAGCAACCTGCACTTGCCTCCGCTGCAAACTCTGTCTTGTCGGAAGTCTATTTCTAATTAGTCTCCGTGCAAAGATTGCTATTTTTCTTGGAACCTTTATGCTCCATAATTTGACAAAACATTCCTCCTGGGTTATTGCTGTTGCTCCTCCCATTATTACCTTATATGCATTGTTTGCTGTATACTGACCTGTAGGGTCAGCAGTCCATTCCCACACATCAGGTCCATGTTGTTGAATGGCCATATCCTGAACCTCATTGAGAAAAACACCAGCCATATCAATTTCATTGTCAAAACAATGGCCTTCTCCAAATAAAGCTCCACTCCCACCCATTGTCTTTGTGACTTCCCATCTGTTGGATGTAGTGATGCTCCTGTAATGTGATTTAATGCAGCCTAGGGATGCTGCATTAAACTTAGACAGATTCTTGATTCAAGCTTCCGCACACACACACACACACAGAAACTGGCTTCTCCATTCAAAAAGGTGTCTTCTCCATTCAAGCTTCCATTCCCAAACATTTGCAGACTGACATCCCATATCCTGAATAAGCTTATGCTGTTTTTTTTTATCAGCCAAAATAAATATATAATTATATTAGATGAGTACCAGAGGTACTAACAAGGTACATAAAAGATTACAATTATGACCTATTTGAAATCAGCCCACTGTTTGTTCCACCCCAGGATGGGGCACAAAACAGGCCCAATTACAAATGATTCCCCTGCCCTCATACTGATTACTACATCTAAAACCTAGTGGCAGATTTGAAGACCATTGATTGTAATGAGTGGTGAAATCCTTCTCTAAGTTTTTCATCCAAGTCCATACCAAAAACAATGCATCCTCCATGAGTCTGTTTGCATTGAACCTGCTGTTAGAAAAAACTAGCATTTCTGTGCTTCCATATGGTCCAAGTCAGTGCTATCCACCATCCTTTCCACCTAGATGCAGCCATTCCTTCAACGATATAGGACACATGCTGGATAAAATGTTGTCTTGGGTGCAAAGGGAAAACATTCACCAAATTCACCCAAGACAATGATTCTCTCCAAACTGGAATTATTTTCCTACAGTGAAAAAACAGATGCGATGCGCTCTCTTCCTCATTTCTACAAAATGGACATGAGTAATCCTGCATGTCAATTTGGAATTAAAGCGATGAAAGATGCATTAAGGCCCTTTGGCACCACTCCATTTACATGGAATTCATATAGAAATCTTAGGAAATCTGGTTTTATGATATCCCAAAAGTTCTTGATGAATTTAAAATTGAGCCCATCCGGACCCGGACTCTTATCGCTACCACAACTCCACACCGCCCTCCTAACCTCCTCCTCATTAAAATGCTCCACCAGCATTTGGTTTTGCTGGAAATCAATGGACTGAAAATGAATACCATCAAGTTTGGGTCTTGCATGATCAGCTTCTTGAAATCTTTGCATGAAAAAATTCCGCACCTCCTCTTTAACTATTATGGGCTCCTCTCTCCACACGCCATCAATCAGCAACCCATTCAAGCAATTGTTCCTCCTCCTCGAATTTATCATCAGGTGAAAAAATCTGGTATTACAATCTCCCTGTTTGATCCACTTTGCTCTTGCCTTTTGCGTCAATAAAGACTCATGTGCCTGAGCTGCCTCCCATAACTGCTGCTGCAGCTGCCTTCTAACTTCCAGCTCTTGCTAACTCAACAACCTATCATCTGACTCCTCTTCCATCTTATTTAGGTCTGCTTCTATTTTGTTGAATTTGCTGAAAGTGTCTCCATAATGATTATTGTTCCACTCCTTGATGCTGACTTTGAGAGCTTTGATTTTCTGTTTTAGTACATATCCTCCCCACCCTCTTTGATTATTATTGGACCAGCTTTGTTGAACCAGCTGCTTGAAGGACTGATCTTTAAGCCAGCAGTCTAGAACACGAAAAGGCCTCGGACCCCAGTCAATACTTTGAGATTTAAGCATGATAGGACAATGGTCTGAAAAGTTCCTCTTAAATGTATATTGTGATGACGCAGACCACTTTGATAACCATTCTGGTGATATCAAAAACCTATCCAGCTTACTCTTAGCACTTCCATTTGGTCTGAACCAGGTAAAACGCTTCCCCACCCAAGGTGCTTCTTCTACTTCCAGCTCCGCTATCCAATCATTAAATTCCTTGATATTTCCCTCATGCAGCCCCCTCTGACTTGAACCCATTCTTTCTGCAGCATTCCTAATATTATTGAAATCTCCAACTATACACCAGTAGCCTTCAGGACTTTGATATTTCAGCTGTCTAATGTTTTCCCACAACATCCTTTTATCTTGTAGATTACACGGTGAATATATATTAATTAAGTGTATTGGTTGTGATTCCTGTTTCCATTTGCCTGTCAGCATAATGAATCCAGCTTCTGTACTTCTTCTTTCTATTGTTCTGGCATGATTCTGCAATTCAGATAACTGGCAGCCTGCAATTTCAATTGTTCAGATTGGCCCAACACCCCAAAGCTGCTCTTCCCATAATTTATTTTAAGTCCTTGCTGCAGCTGAGATCTTGCTGCATCTTCAACACACACAGCCACACACACACACAGAAACACACACACACACACACACAGAAACACACACACACACACACAGAAACACACACACACACACATACACAGCCACACACCCACACACACACACACACACACAGAAACACACACACACATACACAGAAACACACACACACACACACACACTGAAACACACACACATACACAGCCACACACCCACACACACACACACACAGAAACACACACACACACACAGAGACAAACACACGCAGACACAAACACAAACACACACGCACACATAAAGATACACACACACACAAAGAGAGAGAGTCACGCACACATAAAGACACAGACAAAGACACAAACACACTGAGCCACAGACACACACAGAGACCCACACACTGAGTCATAAACACACACATACACAAACACACTCACACACATGGACAGACACACACACACATAAAGAGACAAACACACACACACACACAGATAAAGAGACAACCACAAACACACACACCCACACACACACAGATAAAGAGACAAACACACACACACACACACACACAGTCACACACACATAAGGAGACAGACAAACACACAAACACACTGAGCCACAGACACACACACACTGAGTCACAGACACACACATACACAAACACTCTCACACACATAGACAGACACACACACACACACACATAAAGAGACAAACACAAAACACACACACACACACACACAACTGTTGATGTCCTTGTATGTTCTTGTACGTCATGAATGTTCTTGTATGCCATGAATGTTGTTATACGTGCTGAATGTAATTTGCTATATAAATAACTGTTGTTCATGTTGAGTGAACCGTAGATTCCCGTTTGAGACTGAATGCAATGATTCTTGTGGATAGTTTGCATTAGTCATTGTATTTAGTCTTGAATTGTCCGTTTGGACAGTTTGGGGAGACTTGTATTTTTATGTTAGACTCATTCGGTCAGGTTATTATTATTTTGATTAATTTGATGAAATTTCGGTTGAATGCATTTCAAGTTGTTCTCTGAGTGCATACTTGATTATCGTGAAATTCGTTTCACCGATGTCATGTCGTGTACTTGGAGACCAATGCGAAATGCTGCCGAAATTTACTCAAATTGTTCAAAATAATGCTAACCATGACGTTTGAGGCTAACATAAAAGACAGTCTTCCTAAATGGGATAGGGCCACACCTATAAATAAAAAAGTGAGATTTGCATGCATGGATTTGCTTAGATGGATCGAAGTTGGATCAATCAAAGTCGCATGAGCCCAGAATATGAGGATGGCATCGAGCAGTTTTTGCATTTTGCTTTAGAAAGAGGTCGACCGAATGAAGAAGGAAAATATTATTGTCCTTGCATCAACTGTTTGAATGGAAGACGACAACTACTTGACGACATACGGGACCATCTATTGTGTGATGGGATGAAGAAGAATTACACGACGTGGATATGGCATGGTGAAGTGACTGACATGCATACTGGGTCCCAATCTGAACCGTTTGATGTAGAAATGGGAGATCGCTTGGAAGACATGATTCGTGACCTTGGACAAGAGTGTTTTCAACAAGCACATGCCCCTGTGTATGAAGGATTGCAGAGTGATTCAAAGAAGCCTTTGTATACAGGGTGCAAGAATTCCTTAACCCTGTTGTCTGCGGTGTTAAGTTTGGTTAATGTGAAGGCTAGGTATGGGTGGAGTGACAAAAGTTTCACCTCACTGCTTGAGGTAGTGCACAATCTGCTTCCAGAGGACAACACGCTGCCTAAAAATTACTATAAGGCGAAGAAGATATTGTGTCCCATGGGTATGGAGTATCAGAAGATTCATGCTTGCCCCAATGATTGCATACTCTACAGGCATGAATTCCAAGAAATGTCCAAATGCCCTGTCTGTGGGACTTCACGGTACAAAGTGAAGGATGAAGAGGAAAGCAATTCTGATGAAAACTCCAACAAGGGCCCCCCAGCGAAGGTTTTGTGGTATCTTCCAATCATTCCAAGGTTTAAGCGTCTGTTTGCTAACGAGGACGACGCAAAAGACCTTACATGGCATGCAAATGGAAGGATTTCTGATGGAATGGTCCGTCATCCGGCTGATTGCTCCCAGTGGAAGAAGATTGATGGTTTGTATCCGGATTTTGGGAATGAGCCAAGAAATCTTAGACTTGGACTAGCCAGTGATGGAATGAATCCATATGGCACCTTAAGCACTCAACACAGTTCATGGTCAGTTCTGCTAGTAATTTACAATTTGCCTCCTTGGTTGTGCATGAAGCGGAAATACATGATGTTGTCTATGATGATATCGGGCCCAAGACAGTCAGGAAATGACATTGATGTTTATCTAAGTCCGTTGGTTGAAGATCTGAGAAAGTTGTGGGACGAGGGGCTTGTAGTGTTTGATGCGTTTCGCAAGGAGACATTTGAAATGCGTGCAATGCTTTTTTGTACCATTAATGACTTCCCAGCATATGGGAATCTCAGCGGTTACAGTGTTAAGGGTCATCATGCATGCCCCATCTGTGAAGAAAATACAAGTTACACACAACTGAAACATGGGAGAAAAACAGTCTACAGTAGGCATCGCCGCTTTCTAACACCCAATCATCCTTACAGACGACTGAGAAAAGCTTTTAATGGAAGTCAAGAGCATGATATTGCGCCGATACTGTTCACTGGTGAGCAGGTATATCAGCGGGTTCAACACCTGAACACTGTATTTGGGAAGACCCAAAAGAAGGATAAAAGTCAGAGTTGCATATGGAAGAAGAGGTCCATTTTCTTTGATCTTCCGTACTGGTGTGATCTTGACGTTAGACATTGTATTGATGTTATGCATGTGGAGAAAAATGTTTGTGACAGTGTGATTGGGACGCTCCTTAACATTCAAGGCAAGACGAAGGATGGCTTGAATACCCGTGAAGATCTAGCTGATATGGGTATAAGAGCACAGCTGCATCCAAGGTCTGGTGGGAAGAAAATTTACTTGCCCCCAGCTTGCCATACTTTGTCCAAGAAGGAGAAGATAAGTTTTTGTCAGTGTCTTCGTCGGGTGAAGGTTCCACAAGGATACTCTTCAAATATTAAGAGTCTTGTGCAGTTGAAGGAGCTTAAGCTTGTAGGGTTAAAGTCTCATGATTGTCACGTGCTCATGCAACAATTGTTAGCCGTGGCTATACGAGACATCTTGCCAAACAAAGTCAGGTTCACGATAACTCGCCTGTGCTTTTTCTTCCATGCTATATGTAGCAAAGTGATTGATCCAGTAATGTTTGATGAGTTGGAAAATGAGGCCGCAATTATACTCTGCCAGTTGGAGATGTATTTTCCCCCTGCTTTCTTTGACATCATGATTCACTTGATTGTGCATCTGGTCAGAGAAATCAAATGTTGTGGTCCTGTTTATCTACGGTGGATGTACCCGGTTGAGCGATACATGAAGATCTTAAAAGGGTATACAAAGAATCTATATCGTCCGGAAGCATCTATTGTTGAGAGGTACATTGCAGAAGAAGCCATTGAATTTTGTTCAGAATACTTAGAGAAGGCTAAAGCTGTTGGGCTTCCTGAGTGTCAGCATGATGACAGAGTGGGTGGTAAGGGTTCAAGAGGACTGCAGGTGATCACTCCAAGTGTAGAAGATTTGTTACAAGCTCACTTGTATGTCTTGAACAACAGTAATGAAGTTTTGCCATACATAGTTAAGCACGAAGCTTTAGTCAAACAGAATAATCCGAAAATGTCAAAGAATTGGGCGTTGAAAAAGCATAACAAAACTTTCTATGATTGGTTTAAAGATACAATCTTTGAAGATGAGAATGCTTCAGAAACATTAAGAAAACTAGCAGATGGGCCTAAAAGAAATGTTATAACCTGGCAAGGATACGACATAAACAGGTATTCATTTTACACAAAAGCACAAGATGAAAAAAGTACAATGCAGAACAGCGGGGTCACCCTAAGGGCTGAATCTCAACACTTTGCAAGTGTCAATGACGCCAATCCCTGTGTAGCTTTCATCCCTTACTTTGGGTTCATTGATGAAATTTGGGAGCTTAATTATGTGAAATTTACAGTATGTGTTTTCAAATGTAAATGGGTTGACAGCAACACCGGTGTGCGCACCGATGATATAGGATTTACCCTGGTAGATCTAAAGAAACTTGGTTACCACAATGACCCTTTCATCATGGCAGAACAAGCTAGACAAGTATTTTACGTGCAAGACCCTTGTGATGAAAGGTGGTGCGTGGTTCTGCAGGGCAAAACAGTTGGTGTTAATGTAGAAGATGATGATTCATACATGGACACTTATGTTAGTCCTTTGACCGCTCAAATCACTGGTAACGTTGTCGGAGAAGAAGAAGCTGACGACGTTCATGCAAATCGAAATGATCATGATGAAGGAGAATTGATTAACATCGGCTAATGTAATTTTCTGCAGAGACAGAGGTCACCAAACCTAGTAAGTGACAACTACATTTTTCTCTTATTGAGGCATCGGTTTTTTGTTTCAATTTGCCTCCTTAGGACTTCATCCAGCTCATGTTTGTCGCCAGTTTCATCATCCACCACCCTTTTCTTCTCTGGCTTCTCACGTTCATTGTTGTTAAACCCATATTTATGCTCTCTTCCGTTCATGTCTTGTTTTATCACAACTTTAGCTGAATCTCCCATCTTCAGCATAGTTGAAACTCCTGTCTCATTGTCCAATGCCACACTTTGATGGCCTGTATCTCTTTTCTTCGTATGTTCTAGTGCTTCAGCTTCAGAATGCATAAAGCAATCAGAATTTCCGAGTGATCACCAAAGGCTTCTGCATTAGCATTGACACTCTCCACCCTCTTTGGTTTATGCTTCTGTGTTTTCTTCCATGCCTCCTCGTTATAAATCTCAGCTTTATTCGAGGTTGCACTAGCACGATCACCACCAATCTGTGCTTCTTCCTCGTCTATCAGGTCAATATCTTTCCTTTCAACTTTTGTTTTGTAAATTACAGTGTAGTTTTCAAAAGCAAAGGTGAAAGGAAAGATATTGAGCTGGTAGAAGAGGAACAGGCACGGATTGGTGCTGATCGTTCTAGTGGGACCTCCAATAAATCTGAGAATTATAAGGAGGAAGCATGGAAGAAAACACAGAAGCATAAACCGAAGAGGGTGGAGAGTGTCAACGCTGATGCAGAAGCCTTTGGTGATGACTCGAAAATTCTGATTGCTCTATGCATTGTGAAGCTGAAGCAGTAGAACATACGAACAAAAGAGATACAGGCCATCAAAATTTGGCATTGGACAATAAGACAGGAGATTCAACTATGCTGAAGATGGGAGATTCAGCTAAAGTTGTGATCAAACAAGACATGAAGGGAAGAAGGCATAAATATGGGTTTAACAACAATGAATGTGAGAAGGCACAGAAGAAAAGGGTGGTGGATGATGAAACTGCCGACAAACATCAGCTGGATGAAGTCCTATGAAGATCCTCCTCATTCTCAAAGAGGGGAACGAGCAACAATTTGAAGGTTGTATATTCAGGAACTAAAGAATTCAAAATAGCTAGTAATAAGAGGGATTTGTTTTTGGGATTTTCTGAGCACCAAGAGCGGCTACGCAAGAAGTTTGCACTTGAGGAGGGAAGGATATTTGCAGCTAATGAACAAGTTTCTTAACTATTTGTCCTTAAGATTTTACTGTTTCTTTTTGCTAATATGTAAATATAAATGGTATAAGGGTATGGCGTAAAAACATGGTCTATATTTACTTCTAAGATTGTTAGGGGTAAAAATGACCATGTCCCTATGGCATAACCTTATATTATTTATATTTACATATATAAAAAAAAATAGTAAAATCTGAAGGACAAATAGTTAAGAAAGTTGTTCATTAGCTGCAAATATCCTTCCCTCCTCAAGTGCAAGCTTCTTGCGTAGCCGCTTTTGGTGCTCAGAAAATCCCAAAAACAAATCCCTCTTATTACTAGCTATTTTGAATTCTTTAGTTCCTGAATGTACAACCTTCAAATTGTTGCTCGTTCCCCTCTTTCTTTTCTGCAAAAAAGAAAATCAAATGCTGTCAAAACATGGATGAAGTCCTAAGAAAATCAATATCAAAGAAAACATGGATGAAATCACAATTAAAAAGCACAACTACCTATCTTTCAGAGTCCTTTGGTTAATTTGTCTTGTCTCCTTATGTGGTGGGGTTTTGTTTAATAATCTTATACTTTTGCCTTCCAAAAAAAACTTATCACTAATCCTCTTTTCATTAATCAAATTTTTTATGTTATTGTATAAAAGATCATGGGTTCTCCACCTGCCTCCACTACTCCTCCTCCTCCTCCTCCTCCTCCTTCTCCTCCTCCTCCTCCTCCTACTTCGGACGCATCGGCTTCGACGTCTACCGTGAAGCGGACACGCAAAGCCTCACGCCTACGATCGTTGTCCGCTAGACCACCTGGTGTTGAGAGACCAGTGGTGCATGTTGATCCTGCTACAGGGAAGGTCGACGGTCCCTACAAGAAGAAATTAAGAACATATTTGAGGAATGTGGCACGTGATAAGGTGGACATCACTTACGAGAACTGGAAAGAGGTCCCTACTGCTCAGAAGGACCTAATTTGGGAGGATATTCAGGTATTTCTCTTTTCTTATTTGATTGTGTGTAATTAATAGCCAAAAAATTTCATTATTGTAACAAATAAACTTTATTTCATGTTGTCAGGCGGAATTTGATATCCCAGAGGCTTCTGATAGTAGGATGAAAAGGAAGTTACAACAGACCGTGGGGGAGAGATGGAGGCAGTTTAAATCAGACCTCACGAGGAAATGAGCCCTTGCAGCCGATCAGGACGGTGTCGAGGACACTGTTTGTGACAAATACGACATCAGCAAGGAAAAGTGGGCCCAGTTTTGTCAGACTCGCAGAGACCCTTCTTGGGAGGTATATTCCTTTGCCATTTAAGTTTTTCATATTAAACATGATGTTGTTATACTTCATTCTACCCATTTCAAACATTATTGTTTAATTTTTTCAGGATGTGCGCATGAAGGCACAGGCCATCCAGAAGCAGAATACTGCCCCCCACGTTTTGTCTCGTGGGGGTTATGATTATTTGGAGTAGAAGCTCCTGGCTGAGAAAACCAAGAAGAAGATGCAGGAAGCTGCACAGTCAGGAAGCGTTGATGGCGTCATCGACCCTCCATCCTCGGTCAAACGCCACGTGAAGTGGAAGATGGCCCGCACGAAGAAGACAGGGGAGATGACGACTGAGGCCGCAAAGGAAATCGCTGAGAAGATTGTAAGTCATGTTCAACTAACCATTACAATTATGTTTGAATATTTTGAGAATGCCATGTACCACTGTGTGTTTTCTGTGCAGGATGCGTTTGAGGAGCAGGCTACACAGGGATCGTTCGTCCCCCATGGACGTCAGGATGTTTTGGCCGCTGCTATTGGACGTCCAGAGCACCCTGGACGTGTCCGTGGTATTGGAGCAGGTGTCACCATCAAGCAATACTTTGGATCGGCTCCACGGACGTCCCGCAGCGCTTCCTCCCTGTCTCCTGACGAATTACACCAGCTGACTCAGCAGATCAGGGACCAGCTAGAGGAGTCCATCACAGAGAAAGTGACAAGGCAGGTCATGGCATCCTTCAGCTACCTTCAGTCGCAGATGCAATCTCAGGGACTTGCAGTGCCTCCTGAGCCTCTGGTTGGTCCTGGTCCCTCCGGTCCTCGAGTGAGCACAAAGGGGAGTTGTGTTGATCCCTCAGGAAACGATCTTGAGACCAGTGACTCTGACAGGTGCGACTTGTACATAGAAGCAGATCCTGCCCGCCTGGTTGCCATCGGGAGAGTTTATGAGGGATCCACTGTTGTTCATAACACTCCTTTGTTGCTTGGCCAAGTAAAGGTGAGTGTGGAGGAGGTTAGAGATGCAGATGCTCCAGTTCCTGTACCCACTGCTGAGGTTTCCTTAGTGGGGCAGGCACTTCACACCTTCCTTGCTTGGCCGACACATCTGGTCAAGTCTTTATCACAGCAGGTACTTATTGTCCTTACTATATGTTTCTTCTTTTCAAATTAGGCTATTTAACTTTGTTTCATGAACAGGTAGCTGTGTCTCCGCCAAAACCACCTCCGAAGCCCGATCCGGAGGTCGATGATCCGCTTTATCTGATGACATTGACCATCCCAGAGCTTTTCTTGAGGCCTTATCAGGTTAGATGGGATGCCACCGTGTTCGGGGTTGTTAATCCAGATTTCCCCCTGTACATAAAGCACGAAGACCTCTCCGAAATCGCACACGGTGGTCAATGTCTCAGCATATCAGTGTTACAGTGTGGATTCTGTAAGTCTTTATATAAAAGGCTTTTATTTACCTAAGTTATGGCTTTCAATTCATAAATATTTAACTTTGACTTAACATAAATAGGCATCTCACTGAAACATGTATGCGAGCGGGGAATTCTGATATCTATGGATTCCTCGAGCCTCAGTCCATTCAGAGGTCTGGGCAATTGCAGTTTGAATCTGAAAGTTACATAAAGAGTTGGATGCACAGTTCACAACGCGATGTGTATCTTGGAGCCTACCTAAATGGGTAAGTCACAAAATAACAAAATTTAATTAATGCTTACTAATGTACTAACCCATTTTAGGTTCCACTGCAGCGGACACTGGCAAATGGTGGTCATCCTGCCCAAGGAACACTTAGTTGTCTGGTTTTGTTCATTGCATAACAGGCCAGACAACTACCTTAAGGGGATTATTAATAGGTTAGTGTTGTTTTCAATACATTTGCATTGTAATACCTCAACGTACAACACTAGTTTTTAATTGTTACTCATATGGAACAGTGCTATCAAGGGTCTTGATGATGCTCCACAGCCTAAATCAAAGGCTCCTGCTAGGTGGATTGTCGTCAAGGTACGTCATTTACATAAAACTTCTACTTATATATATTTCTTTATGTGTCTGTACACTAGTTGTTTAATTAATATCCAAATTTCATTATGTATTTAGTGTAATAGACAAAAAGGAACTACTGAGTGCGGCTACTATGTCATGCACTGGATGTCCACCATCATTTTAGGAACTTTTACAAATAATTGGGAAGCGGTAAGTTTATTTCAAAGAAAATCGATTTATTTATAATTTGTATTACATTATTAACTTAATATGATTTATTTAATCATGTAGTATTTTAACGACCCTAGACCATTGGAGCCTGAGAGATTAAAAGCATTGCGGATCCAGTGGGCACAGTTTTATCTCCGAATTAGAGATCAGGCCTAGGATTTAGGGACATTTTTTAACATTTTTTACATTTTTTACATTTTCTATGTAACATGAACATTCAATTCATTTGTTGATAGTTCTTTATAATATATAAATCAATTATTTGATGTTTATAATCATTAAAACTGCTTGAAAGCAGAATAAAATATTTATTTGCTATGAATTGGGCCTTCTGAAATTGCATTTGACAGGTACAATTTTGGGTTTACTGTAAAAACAGAAAGTATATATAAAAAAAAATATTTGAAAACAACATCGGTTATTAACAAAAACCGATGTTAATATCATAATCAACATCGGTTATAATAGAAAACCGATGTTAACGTTTGTATATTAACATCGGTTTTTTGTGTATAACCGATGTCAGCGTTTGTAATTTAACATCGGTTATCTGTAGAAAACCGATGTTAACTAGTGTACATTAACATCGGTTAATTATCAATAACCGATGTGAATATTTGAATATTAACATCGGTTATTTATAATTAACCGATGTTATACACAAAGAACTACACCAAATAAGTGTACGCATCATCAACGTTGAAATCGGTTTTCTAGCAAAACCGATGTTAAGGGCATATATTAATATCGGTTTTTCTAGAAAATCGATGTTAAACTAACATATTTACATTGGTTTTACTGGAAAACCGATGTCAACGTTCATCATGCATACACTTTTTTTGCTGTTGTTCATTGTGTTTAACATCGGGTATTTGGAGAACCAATGTTGTCATATGTATGTTAACATCGGTTCTCCAAAACCGATGTTAACATTCATACATTCAACATCATTTTAGAACCGATGTAGAATGTTCTAAATAATCGATGTTGAAAGTGTATTTTCTAGTAGTGAATATACATCATTTATGAAAATAGTTCAAACCAAACCCATTTTTAGTATTTTTATTCCCCGGAAGCAGAAAACAAGAAGTCAAACCAAATATGTTTTCAGAATTCTAATCTTTTGAAAATGAGAATAGTTTCCAGAAAATAAAAACAGGAAATGAAAACAGAAAATGAAAATACAAATCAAATACACCCTTAGATAGCTTTGATAACAACCTCTAATAAGATCTTTTATTTTAATCACATTTTTTTTTTATCTAAAGCTCAAAGATGAAACCTTGTTTAAGGAAGTCCAACTTAATTCAACTTATATACAAGTATTTAAAAATGTTAATATATTTTACTTAATAAATATACATGTGACTTCATTAAAAATGATCCATTTGATTACATTCAGTAAATAATATGTTTTTAAAAAAATCTTAATAAGTAAGATGCTTTACAATTTTCAGACTTTAAGAGTAGAAATCCACTACATGAACCCACAACATCTATCCTGCGACCTCTCTTGGAAGAGGGTGAAGGATTTGGAATGTTAAAGACCGAGGTCGCAGAATCATCGTTAAGTGCCTCTATGTCTAAGGAATTAGCTTTTGATTCTTTGGAGAAGTTCAGAAGAAGACGTTGGGTGGGTGTGTATGAGATTAATTGGGTGGGAATCACATTTCTTTTCAACTTTTATTTTAAAAAGATTGTAATTTTCAATTTAATTAATGATACATTAAGATGGTCTACCTAAACTCGATTTTTATGAATAAAAAATATTTAAAATTTAAATCAAATAAAATCAAACTATAAATCAATAAATAATATTTCTTATTAGAACTTTTACCTCTTTAAAAATATACTTTTAAATTTATTTTAAAATTTAAGTTGATTTAAATTTAAATTTTGAATCTTGATATATTATATCAAATTGAAGATATATTTTTTGTTTAGATAAATTTAATTATAATCTTAATATAATATGTTAAAATAAAGAATACAAATTAGGATTGATCAAAATTACAGTAGTTAGTTTATTTAAAAAATATCATTATCTCCAATATAATTAATATGTTGCATTAAAAGGGTCTAATTTTTATATTCCTATGAATAAAAAAATATTAAATCAAATTAAAATCAATAAATAATTTTTTTTGGTATTAATGTTATAAGTGTGAAACAACTTTTCTTATTAAAATATGTGACACAAATTTAATTAGTAAAAGTAGATTTTTTCTTTTAATTATACTTTTTTTCTCATTAATAAGAATCTAAAATTTGAAACTACTTCAAATAATTTTTCTTAAAATCCACTATTCTTGGGTGAATGAGTGGGAAAAAACCCACAAAGCACTAAAAATCCGGTGGAAACGCGGTACGACTTACATCATCCAAGACTGCATTAACAGGAAAAGCTGGAGAAACATGAAATATTCTTAGTTGAAGACGGAGAGATTGAGCAATATTAGCAAAATAATCAACAACTTGATTTGCTAATTCTCAAGAGAAATCAGATGATTTGGTTGAGTCTATTTCCCCTTGAGCAGTGTGATTGTGTTCACTTAGCCATGTAAGCCTTTCCTGGCCAATATTGTGCAGTTTTGGAGCACTGCATTGGCATTGGCATGCCGAAATATGAAATCCCACAACGGTAGAACACAGCTTGCTCCCTTGTAGGCCCTGCAGTGCTCCTGAAAGAAATGTATCGTACTATGAAACCTCTGCTGTTGACAGCTTCACAAAATGAAGTAAAAGAATAAGAATCGGGTCAGAGATTTCAGCAATTTAAGGAAACAATGGCTTAATGTTATTCATTATGTTGGAAGCTTCTTTTTTTCAGTGATTTAATAAAAAGTTATTATTCTTTTGAATTTACTTAGAATTTACTCTGTATTTTTTATACTCTCATCTTTTTCCAATCAGTTTCTTCTTTCACATGCAATCATATCCAAAATTATTTAGATGTTAAATATAAATACTTCTTTCAACGAGAGGAGGTTTTGTTTTCGTATATAAACTAAAATCTATCGTTAACAAAGCCGCCAATGGTAATAATATATATATATATATATATATATATATATATATATATATATATATATATTATAGAATCAACCATTGCAACACAATTTGAAAAGGATAAAGACATATCAATTGTATGCCACTAAATACAATTAAGCAAACAATTCTCTTATTTGTGTACACCACAATACTAACCATTTAAGACTAATAATCTCTTTTTATATATATTTCCTTTTCTTATCGCATCACATATGCCTCGTCTTACAAACATTTTGTAGTATATTTTTTCCCTAGGTGTCTACATCACACTCACAAGAAATGTCTACCAAACATTTTCCATGTTCAAGACAATCCACAAGTCACTCCTTCAAACTTGTTCAAGTTGTACCATGCAGCAAACTATTGAGGAACACCCACATCCGAGGCCAAAGATTATAAAAAAAAAAAAAAATATATATATATATATATATATATATATATATATATATATATATATATATATATAAAGGAATTCTTAAATGCCAAAGTCCAAATTAATGAAATTAAACACCTACCCACCATCATTTTCTTACATTTCATTCTGTCCTTTGCTATACAAAAACCCCATTGAATAAAGCAAAGTACAACAACAAGGACATGCTTCAAGAATAATTGGTATAATGCTCATTAATTTCATACACCCCCCAATCCAGCCGTGAACGTTACACCCGTTGAAGGCAACCAAAGATTTCCCTCGATAAACTGTGACACAGTGAAATTACTAGCTTGGCTAGAATCATTCATCACATGGTACCCTGGCCATTTAACCCTATTAGCCACTCCAGCACCAGGCCCATAATTCATGTACTCAGCATAGTACAAAGTATCCAAAGCAAAATCACCATTCCACTCCAACCACCCTTCTGGCCTCAACACATCACTAATGTAAGATTGCATGAAAACTGTCCTGGAATAGGGTTTCCAAGGCCTACCAAGGTACGTGCCGATGGAATTGTTAGAGTTATTATTAATCGAGTTCACAAGGTCATAATCAGCAGAAATGTTGCAAAATTGGATTGAGAAGCCTGTTGGTTCATCTGGGTTTTTTCTGCCATGTGCTGTGATTGTGTTCTTTTGATTTGGTAACCCTTTTTTGGCTGAGATGTGGCAGTTTTGGAAAATTGCTGTGGCATCACCGAAGATGAAGTCCACTGTGCCACTGATTTTGCACTCTCTGTAGAATTGGCGCATGGTGTGTGTGTAGAGGCTGTCTTGGTAACCGAAGATCCCACATCGGAAGAACACAGAGAGGTCTGAGTCTGATCTTAGTGCCACTGCTTGGTGCTTCTCTGGTCCTGCCGTGTTTTGGAAGGTAATGTCTCGTGCTACGAATCCTCTGCCACTCACAGCTGCAATGCAAACCACATTAATCAATTAATCAACTAATGATTTTAAAAAAAAAATTATACTTCGTTTTGTTCACATTTAAGATTTTGTCACATAAATTAAGAAATATAATTAATTTATTAAATTTCATAGAAAACATTAACTAACTTTCTAATATATTCTATATATCTTTAATTAATGATTAATTTTTTCTTCTTACACACTATTCTCTAAGTATTGATTAAAGATAATCTTAAAAAGAAATATTTAATGCAACAGTAGTTTTATAAAAAAAGACATCTATTTTGAAATAATTTATTTTTCTCTAAAATGTTATATAATTTGAAATGGGGAGAAAGTATATTTTTGTACTTTTCAAATAATTAGGTCCTGTAAGTTTTTTTTTTAACTTTTAGTTATGGTAAGTATAATTTTTTTTCTCTCTATAGGTTTGTAATTTTTAATTTTAGTTTCTAAAAATGAAAAAAAATTATAGGGACCAAAATTTAAAAACACAAACTTATAAAAAATAAATAAAAATAAATTCACATGACTAAATTAAAAAGTGCATATTTATAAAAACTAAATTCATATACTTTGTTTACCACAAAAAAAGTATTAATTATGTATTTATTTAAATAAAAGATGAGAATTGGGTCAGAGATTTCGGGCGTTGAAAAATGCCTACTGGTTTTTGGTCTTAAGAACATAATTAATGCAGCACATGCTCATTTATTTATCATTCATTATTAGTACGTAGGTTGGATACTTGGATTATATAATGTGGTTATGTTTAAATGATATGGCCCAACTTGGCAACTTCAACGAGTTCCTTGCCACGAATGTTAGTGACAACTAGTTTCCAGTTAGCGTAGCCTGGGCAATGGCATTTATTTCATCATGCTTAAACAGAGTCGAAAGAAAATAAAGAAATAAAGTATGGATATTCATGTACTTTTCATTGAAGAGAAAAAGAAAAAATGTGCAAGTTTTGAAAACAAAATTCATTTTTTGTTTTGTTTTATCTTTAAAAAGTTTTCTCTCTGGTGGATAACAGACAATATAGTGTTTGGTGTCAGATGCAGCTTGTGTTTTTGATATGGACATGCAGCTTCTTTAAATTAACAATAGTTTTATCTCTTTTTCCCTTATTTTTTTATTATAGCTGCTGCATACTAATATTATTTATTGTATTTTTTATTTTATTTTATTTTCTGACATCCTTTCTTTTTCTTTTTATTCCTTTTCACCTATTACGTGGGCATACAACTATAGATCTATGATCTATCATGTTTCTAGGTATGGAAAACATCTCATGTGTTCTCACATACAGGTAATATGGGTAGCCACTACCTAACCTCGGGATTAGGCAATAGCAGTCAACTTAGTGTCCCTCATTATTACAAACACAACCATATTAGAAGTCTGTCAATTTCTTCTTGGCAAGACTAGCATGTCATTATCTTAATTAATTACAGTAATATGTTAAAATGTCTTATCACAAACTAATTACTTAAATAAATATCACAGTTGTAGAATTAGTAATTACTTTTATTATTTAAATTGTCTTTAATTTGTCAATCATTTTTATCATGAAAGCTTTGATTATACTAAATAAAAATTCTAAATTTAATTTATTATTTTAATTCTTCATAAGACAGAATTGGTAACTATTATTATATAATTTAAAACCCTAATTTAATTAAAAAAACCTACGATGGTGACTTTTATGGAATTAGCTAGTAAATCCAATTATTTTATTATTATTATTATTATTATTATTATTATTATTATTATTATTATTATTATTATGCATGTATATAATTTTATTTTTATTAATATTTTATCCATTAATCATTAAGAATATATCACTTATTATTTTCACTTGTAATAGTGCAACTCGCTATAATGCCAAAAGAAAAAAACCAGGGGTCCCCAGAATTAAACCAAGAAGGAGAAAAAAGAGTACTAAGTGGATCATGGAGTATTGTTCTTACCAAAGGTAGCTGACCGGAACGTGGTCCAACCATCAATAAAACTTCTGTTACCAGAAATCACAGTGTTATCCATGCCATCTCCAACCATCATGAGGTTCCACTTCTTCTTCTTGATCTCAACGTTCTCATTGTAAACCCCTCTCTTTATATGTATCACATACCTTTGCATGCTGTAGTTAGGCGCAGCCAAAACCGCGTCCATCACCTTGGTGAAGTTTCCGGTCCCGTCGGCAGCCACCACAGCGTCAAAACTCACCCCATTTGCTGCTTGGAGTAGTTTTCTTTCCCCTGGTTTAACCCATGGAGGAAAATGGCCCTGTGGGGAAGAGAAAGTGTAGTGGTCCGACACTGGATTCACCTGAGTGAGAACTCGAGTCATAAGGTGATTTGATGGTTAAAAAAATAATAAGATTCTCTTCATCTACGAGAAACTATCAGTATTAGATACAAAAATATAACACTCTTATCATATGGACCCCACAAGAGTATTGTGTCTTTGTCTTTTACCCGATGTTTTTCATCATTGGAGAGGCACCGGACACTTGAAAACATAAACATAATAGTTAGAGTGATAAAGAAGTTATAAGTTTCAATCTTCCCACTCACATAAAATATTAGTAATTGGTAACATTTGTTGATATAACAAAAAAAAAAAAAATTGAACCTGTGTGAGAAGTTGTTGCAGCAATGACATCACTTGGCCTAGACCTGTGGATACTAGACCCTTCACTATACCGTTGGTGCCGTCGAATCCGTCCATGCATGTGTCTTGATTTGCAAGTGCTGCGCTTAGCCATGTTCTCAAATCGGAACTTGTGTTCCCTGTGCTGTTGTGCTTCCCTGCAAACAATAATCTTACATTAGAGTAAGGTCTTAAGTGTTTCTTGAGTAAAAGGTTCTGAAAGTGAAACATTGTCTCTTTAATTTTCTTTTATTTGGATCATTTATCTTTTTTTATGTTTTATATAATTTATAGCAATAAAAAATCGTCACAATTGAAAAAATATACGCATTTAGCAGTCAAAATTTCAAAATCTGTAATAATTGACCGAATTAAAACCGATCAGAAAATAGAAAATCAAAGTAGAAAAATAAACTGAGAAGTAAAATATGTTAAAATACCAAATTAATAATTTTACCTTTCAAAATGCATGCATAAGAAAAGAAAACTTGAAAAATATAAATGATGTTATACTATATTGAGTATCAATTTTTGTTGATGTCAAATGAAATAATGGAACTGTAAATCTTAATAGAAATCACGCCATAGTACTTGACCAATTTTATTTTATTTTGAAGAAAGTACTTGACCAAATTATGAGCTGAAAAAAATTGGATTAATATTTTATTTTATTCTCTAATTTGGATCCAACAAATCAAAATATGTAAAGCAGTTAAGAAAGATTAATTAATATGATGAAACTAAATAAGCATGGCATTTTAACTACACAAATTTTAATTTTTAACAGGAAAATTAATGTTGGTACCTTTGGGACTCTGGGTAGCGGAGACAGACCAATCGAGTTCATCAGAGGACATGTCAAGCAACTCAAGACAATCAGAAACGGCGTTAGAAAGACGCGAATCGCCGAAGCCAGAACCGAACTCGGAGAGAATGGAGGTAATATCTTGCAACACATCAACGACGGTTCTCACTGTCCCAGCGAATTCGGAAGGAGCAACCTTCAGCAACTCCGATCCCACCGTGTTGGTGTTGGTGTTGCCAAGTGCGGTCAGAAACAGCACGAAGAAGAAGATGAGTGTGATAGTGAGTTTTGGTGTTGCTGCTATTTGAGATAACTCTTTCTTTGAAGAAAGTGCCATTGGGAAGAGAAGAACTCTGTTATGTTATGTTACACCCTCAGGGGAGTACCTGCGTATTTAAAGAGAGAAAAAGGGCAATAAATAGTACTGGATTTAGGGGTGTTCATATAAATCCATCTAATCTGATGCGGATGGAAAAAAATCAATCGAAAAAATTAAAAATTGAATGGATGAAAAATTAAATAACCAAAATTTTTTATTTGATTGGATGGAATTTTAGATTTGAATTTAAAAAAATATCCAATCCAATCTAAATGAAATGTGTATACATGTATATATTTTTATTCATAAATTAAAATTTATGGTATCATTCATTTTTTTTATGTCTTACTTATATTTGTAAAATTATCATGTAACTTATCCTTACTTATGAAAAATAATTTAGTTAAAGAATTTATTTTACTACCTATTTGATTGATATTTTAAATTATTTTATTATATTTATTATATATATATCTTATTTCTTTTTTCTTATTTTTTATTTTATATTTTCCAAAAAGTAAAAGTTAGAATAAAACTGAAAATCAATCCAATTCAAAATCAGATTCAATTAAAATTTTAAATTAAATTGATTAAATGATAAATCAAAAAAACTAAATGATTGGATAGAATGTTTTTCTCTTAAAAAATGGTTCAATCCAAACTGAAATGATTAGATCGGATGATATTTTAGAAATGGTAGCATTAATTAAAATAAAATTAGTTAAAATTTCTGATATTTGAAATAAATTTTATTTTTCTTATATTTGAGATAAGAAAAAATATAATGAAAAAACATGATTTAAAGGGTGATAAAAAAAATACTTGAGAAAAAGGAGAATAAATAGTGTAGAATGTAATGGTTGGATGGGCAGGTGAGGGAATTTAAGGCAAACGGGTGTGTTGCAGCTTTGCAGGGTTTGGAAAAAATATTGGAAAGCCCGGCCCCCTCGCAACAAAAATGATTTTATTTCATTATAATGTGAATATATAATAATAAATGTAGGTATACCATTCATGGCGCGGTTTGTTTTGAATATGATAATCCGAATTTAAGAGGGTTGCAATGGAAAGTAAGCCTTGTTAGTCAACCTTTGTTTCAGAAGTGATAATAATAATAAGGTGGTGAAAGGAATTAGGGGTTACAAACAACACAGAGGGAAGGGATGTGCGTGTTTGAGTTGTTGCAGTGTGGGTGGTGACTATGCAAGTGAGTGAAGAAGTGACAAACTTTAACTATGTACTATCTTTTCCACGTACTTTTTTTTATTTATTACTTGATGAAAATTGTATAGATTTTATTAAAAATGCGAATCTCATTATATATTTTGTAGGTTTTATTTTCAAACTAGTTAGACTTACTTCAATTTTAATTAATAAAAGAGTATATGGATAGGGAGAAAAAAAAAGTTTTAGATATATAGTGTTGTTAGTACTCTCATGTGCAAGCAAGTAATGTGCATCATGTCACTTTCCTAAGTGAAAAAATCTAGATGGCCATATTGTCCTTTGCAGCCACGTATAGTGACCAACTACAGCTTCTGGCGAATCAATTTTGCCATCTTTGTGAGTTTCCTCCCTTTAAGATCTAAATCGTTCGCAATCTTCTTCCTCTTGTCAGTGTGACCCACCAAGAAACTCTTCACCGTTCGTCATTTTCTTTTTTTGGATCGATGCATGTACATAAGAAATTAAGAAGAAGAAAAGGAAGAAAATCAACACGAGAGACCATGCTTGCTTGTCTCCATTGCAAATTACAATTATTAGACAAAGCGTGTGATATCTTTTTAGAGGCAGGACATGAACCAGTATTTCACCATGATTTCAGCACGTTCTGTGAGGCAAAATTAATTTTTCACGTTGTAACATTTTTTTAATATAAAAGTTACCTACATGATCTACAGGTTTAGTCATAAGGCTAAAGTCAGGGCAGCTCTAGTCTCCAACCCGGCCATCTATCAGCTTAGGCACGCATCCCAGCCCAAATCAACAACATGACCAATATCTAACTATATCATGGTCTAAACTAGGCAAATTGCCCTAATGGGGTTCTTTTTAAAAACTATTTCCCACAATGGGTATGTTTTTAAACAATTTACACGATGGGTCTATTATTTTATGTAAGAGACATGTAAATCGCCAATGATATTGGCGAGAAACTCCGACGTACGACACGTGACAGCAAAAACGCTACTGCCGTTGGCGATTCCAGTGGTCTCGCCACTGTAACTGGCGATTTGACCAGCAATGGATATAGCCAGTTTCAGTGGCGATTTGCACAGCAGGCTAGGCACACTTTTTTATGAAAATTGTTTACAAGGGAATGCAAAGCAAGGGCCTCTGTTCTGTGGCTAAAGTTTTCATGCACTTCATTACGTGGCTCTTTTCTATTGGCAGCTACTTTTATACTCTTGTCACTCGTGAGTGTATCTTACGCAATACATATTTATTTATAATAATAAGAGTAAGGATAATAGCATCAAAATAAGTTATGCAGATTTTTCCTAAAAAAACAATTGGAGTTTGACTTTATTCAACGTGAGTTTAATTATTATTAAAAGTTCTTGACTTAATTATAGTATCAGAAAACTTAATTTTTACACACCTATTTTGTAACTAAACTTTAAGTGCAGTTTTCTTAAGTAATTTCAACGTTCTTTTTAATTAAAATTAAAATTTATTGTAATAACTAATATAATTTTTATCACGTGAATTATTAATATGAATTACAACTTTAATCATGCGCGTAATTTTTATCTTTTTTATAATTAGGAGATAAAAAATTAGACACAATAATAGAAATTAATTTGGTGTTAATTTTTAATTAAAATTTCACTTTAATAACAAAATTACTAAAAAATAATGTAATTTTGATTAGATAAAAAGATAAAAAAAAAACACAATCAATTTTGATTAGAGAATCAAATAATTTAATCAAAATTGTTTGTGTTTTTTTTTATCTTTTTATCTAATCAAAATTACATTATTTTTTAGTAATTTTAATTAAAAATTAACACCAAATTAATTTCTATTATCGTGTCTAATTTTTTATCTCCTAATTAAAAAAAAGATAAAAATTACGTGCATGATTAAAGTTGTAATTCATATTAATAATTCACGTGATAAAAATTATATTAGTTATTACAATAAATTTTAATTTTAATTAAAAAGAACGTTGAAATTACTTAAGGAAACTGCACTTAAAGTTTAGTTATAAAATAGGTGTGTAAAAATTTAAGTTTTCTGATACTATAATTAAGTCAAGAACTTTTAATAATAATTAAACTCACGTTGAATAAAGTCAAACTCCAATTGTTTTTTAGGAAAAATCTGCATAACTTATTTTGATGCTATTATCCTTACTCTTAGCATTATAAATAAATATGTATTGCGTAAGATACACTCACGAGTGACAAAAGTATAAAAGCAGCTGCCAATAGAAAAGAGCCACGTAATGAAGAACATGAAAACTTTAGCCACAGAACAGAGGCCCTTGCTTTGCATTCCCTCCATTGCTGGTCAAATCGCCACTGAGACTGGCTATATCCATTGCTGGTCAAATCTCCATTTACAGTGGCGAGACCACTGGAATCGCCAATGGCAGTAGCGTTTTTGCTGCCACGTGTTGTACGTCGGAGTTTCTCGCCAGTATCATTGGCGATTTACATGTCTCTTACGTAAAATAATAGATCCATCGTGTAAATTGTTTAAAAACAGACCCATTGTGGGAAATAGTTTTTAAAAAGAATCCCATTAGGGAAATTTGCCGTCTAAACTCACTCAAGTGCATTTCTGACATGGGCATGAGCTTCAGAATTTAGGGTGAACCACGGGTTGAATTTGTTCGGGTTTATGAGATATTTTGATTCAATCTGATTAATGTTAATTGGTTTAGATTGATTCAATTTTTTTAAAACAAAACAAATACTGACAATTTGAAGCAAACCAACTAGATCACATTCGAGTTGGTTTGTACTGAATCATTGGATTACCTAATAAATAATAAAAATTAAAAAAATATAAAGAAAACATAAAAAATGTAATAATTAAAATAAAACTAATGGGCAGTATTAAAACTGAGAATTATAGAATTATACAACATAAAAATATAAAATTATAAAACTGAACTTATGTCATCGGATTCACAATTTTAGAATTCGAACCAAACCAATGATTTCAACCAATCTGAATTTTTTTTTCTAGTCTGGTTTGGATTGATCGAGTGATTGGGTTGGGTAGAAAAACTAGAATCACTTTTGAGGGAGTATGAAGATGTTTTTCCAAAAGAAATGACAAAGGGGTTGCCACAAAATCAGATGGATTGAGCACTTAATTCAATAGCCCACACATATTTGTGAGTCATTCATCTATCCTGATCAATTTTCAATATGCCTCTTTGTGATAGGAGACAAATAATTGACTAAAAAAAGCCACCAAGTATGTCATCTCTCAAATGCCTATATACTCCAATGCATTATTACTTTGTCAGTTCCTAGACATTAGAGTCTTTGTATGTGGCAATAAAAAAATCTTAACAATAGTTGCATGTAATATTGTTGTTAGTAACAAAAAATTCATCATTATTGCATTATTTTCTTGTAGCGTATAGTCCACCACCACTTGCCACCTTAACACTTAGGAAATGAGCAATCAAATCAATATCAATTGACCCCATATTGGACCATCTAAGCTCTAGAGAAGAACATTGGCTCCATCTATGGAAAATTTAAACCATTTTCCCATGACCGTTCACCAGTTGATATGCTAAATACATGCAAAGGCAGGTCCAACTTGCACTTGCAGGGGATTGGCCCCAATACTTCGCAACGACAACCATGACACTGAAATTGTCAAAGGCACCAAAAATAAGACAAGAGGAATCACGAAACACTCACTCATGATGGACAGGGAAGGAAAAAATCACTCATTCATGAGCAATATCGATCACAAACCACTTGCCACAATGATTGTAACAACATTACAAAGAGATAAATCTACATCACTTTTAGGAGGGTTTCTAAATCGGTTCCAAAACCAAGGTATACTCTAGGTATAGTAGAAAGTGGTCACTTTCTACATCGAATGAATAACTGATGTTTAAAAACACTTTCCACGTCGGTTACGTCCTTAACCGATGTAGAGAATAAGAGTTCTTTTTAAAAAAATATTTCAGGTACATACCAACATGTATATGATCATAAACATGCTATTTGTTTTAGGTTTCTGCTTATGTTGCGTTTTAGGTTCGTAAACATCATATATTATGAATTTTTAATTAAGGTCATTAAAATTATAAACCAAAAAATCCATAAGACGTAAAGATTTTAAACTTTTGGAAAACCCCTCATATCCACTATTATCAGTTAACAGTAGAAAAGAATCTCCAAGAAATGCTCAAACAGTGCATACAATGATCAAAAGCAAACCAAGCAAAAAACTTGAAAAATGAGAAATAAGAACATAAGAAACACAAAAAAATAGAGCATATACTGTGAACAAGTGTTCTCCCTCTCCAAACCTTTGAATGCAGATCCAACTGCTGAAAATCAAGAATCACATATGTTAAACTTACTTCCCAAAAACTAGTCTTGTCCAACGATGCACAAATCTCCTATTGCAATTTGAAATTCTATTTTCAAGTGGATATGCAAACTAGACTCTGACTTCTCTTATTCTTTTCTCTCTCTCTCTGAATTTTCTTCTTCTCTCTCTGTTTGTTGTTTTAAATTTGCTGAAGTCCCTAATATGCAAAGCACACTAAATGATATGCAACAAAAGAAGTTTGATCCACCTTCCAACATAAATGAAAATAACCTTCTAACACGAGGAAGGTTTTTGCTTGAAAGAAAATTGGAAGACAAATTATTGAAGGCCTTAAATAATACACAACACATAAAAAATCAACTTTAGCTCTAAAAGAACCCAAAATCAATTTCAAGTTTGTCACATGCTCAACATGTTTATTTGTGTGTTATTTAGCCATTATGAGTTGGTCTTGCTCAAATGTCAAGCACGATGGGAACAAAATAGAAAAAAAAAATCAGTAAGTTATATGAATTGTTGTTAGTAATAATTAAAAATAAGGAAGATTTCAATGTTTGGTCATAATGTACAACTTTCATGTCACTAACATTATTTTTATCACTTACTGAATTCTCAACCTTGAATCTATTTTCATCTTCCTTAATACTAGAGAAAGGCCAACTTATGATGTCTAAACATGGTAAACATGTTGAGCATGATAGACTTGAAATTTATTTTGGACTATTTTAGAGCTAAAATTGATTGAGTGTTGTGAATCATTTATGACCTTTAATAATGTTGAGTTAATAAGGAAATTAAATAGTGTGATCAAATTAAATTTAAAGATTGAAGTCATTAATGATGAGTTAGCTAGTAAGCTTTGAAAAACATTGAGTTAAAAACCGAGTAGTTTAAATAGTTTTTGGGACTTTATATCAAAATTAGTTTAACCAGGTGCGATATTGCAATTTCACTACCACACAACTAATTTTTAGCAATATTTTTTTAATTCAATATTTAATATTTGATTAAATGTCATAAGAATATATTAGTATCATTTATTCATATTTAATGACATTTTTTAAATGTTATCAAAAGTTTTTAGTAATATTTTCATAAAGTATTAGACCCAGAAATGTTACTAAAGATCGGTCATATATAGTAGTGTTTCTCCCTAATCAAATTTAAATCATAATTGTAGTAAATTTAATTAAGTCAGATTTAAAGAAAAAATCATTTTTGGATATAAATTAACTAACTATAAGTTCTTTAGTCAAAATAAATAAATTAGAGGCAAATTTCTCATTTCACACTTAATACATTAAGTTTTAGAAAAATAAATAAATAATATATTCTAGAACTTAATTATATTTTATAATTTTTGTAAAAGAATCAACTTAAGATACCTCTTATACATCTCATGAGACAAAATTTATAGAAATCTTTCTTGGAGTTTGTTCTATTTACACATGTTTTCCTTCCTTTTAAAATTATTACATTGACACCTCCAACTATAATGGAGTTAAACTTTTGTTTAAAAATTAAAAGATATATACATCAAATTTTAATTTGTTTTTAAGAAAACTCGAAATTGTCCCTGATTTTTTAATTGGCCCAAATAGAGAGAAATTCTTGTCTTGTGCTACTATGCTTTGTCGTCTTCTGCACATTTAAAGCTATTATCTCCTAAGGTTTTCAAAATGTTACACATACTCCTCAGGTTTTCAAAATGTTACACATGTATCTCCAGTCTTTTACAAAAATTACATCCGATGCCCTTCTTCCCTCTCACTTGCTGGAAGGTAAATAAAATACAACAAAACAGTTGAACATCATCAAAAATGAAAAAAAAAATCATCACCATGAAGATTAACTCATGAAAACAAATTAGCACCACTTTCCCTACATTTAGCAACATCAGTGGCTCATAAAGATTCAACAATGGTGAGCCAAAAATAAAAATTTTAAACGAAGGAAGGAGATAAAGATAATTTTGGAATTAAAATTTTAATAAAAATTATGTACCTATCATGTGATCTAAAAAATAAACAAAGTTAACACGATGGAGGAGGTACAGCCAGGTGCAATGGGCTCGCAAGTTAGGAAGATAGATTTGTGTAATATAAAAAAAAAAAAAAAGGAAGAACATGTGTATGTGTAAATAGAAGTTGGCATATAAAAATTAAAAAATAAGTAGAAGATCCTGTCTTCTTTTATTTAGGAATTTAAAGAGAGGAATCCACTAGCCTTAGCTCATCTAGCCGTAGCTCATTGGACAGATTGCTTTGAATAGCAAAATAGTAAAGATCAGAGTCGGCATTCTTTCACAAAACCCATGAAAAAAATAAACAGATAACAGCACTTTAAAACAGAGCATTTCAATAAATATCAAATACTCAACATATTCCATTTCAAAAAACGGAACAGTTTTGTAATTTACTCAATTTTATAAGTTAAGAAAATGATATATATTGAAAAGTAAGGTAAATAAATAACTATGAAAACTAAAAAATGATTATTTCTCATTCCTTATGATTATGATGGTACTTTTATTTGAGACCCTTAGTGGTTCGTGTGTTGATTTGTAGCCTTAGAGCCAAGACACATGGTGATCTATATATGTGTTGCCTCTAGGGCCATAATGTAACACCATGTTCTTTTTTGTAAATAAGTTATTAAAATTGTTTGATTAAGATAAAACCTAATTCAAATCATAAATTTAATTAATTTAATTTATGCGATTTCATGTTAAAGTTTCAATGAGAAATTTAACTAGAACTTATATTGCACAGTAAATAAACAGTCTAACATTACAATATAACCATGAGCAAACATTCAAATATTTTATGAAATGCATCCCAACAGTGTTGATTAACATATTATCATTTTAATCTAGTAACGAATAGTGCTTTCCATGAAACTTTTCTGGAGCAAGTTTTGGACCATTTCCTATTAATTCTTAATGACTAATTAGTCGTAATGTGTCATTATAACATGCTTAATTAGTCACTAACCCATTAATATTACTTTAATTCTTTCTCCAAAATGGAAAAAATATTTTTGCACCCAAAACCTTGCCTTACACAATCATCTATATTCATTGGCTACTGAAAATGGTTGTGTAGCCTAATGCTCAAATGGAGGGAAAATTGTTTTTCATTTTACCTAATTACATGTACACTTCTTAAACCTAAAAACCCCTTAACCTATCCATTTCTCCACTTTAACCTAAACTTAACAATCACTTGTTTCCTTTTCTCTTGGTGTCGAATTGCCTCCTCACCCTCACCTCCCAATCCATTTCATTTTTCGCCCTCACCAAGGCTAATAAACTCAAGACCAAGGCCTTCTATATCACTCAAAGTCTTGATCTTCCCCATCGAGAGAAGACATCACATTCCAAGTGTTAGGTGGCTTCTTCACATTTTTCTCCTTTCTCTTCCATGAGCTCTTCCTTTCTCCTCTAACTTTTTTGTTTATCATTTTGGTCCATAGAAACGCCACTTCATGTTGTCTTTTCAATTTTTTTTCTTCCAAAAAGCCCTCACTCAAGACTTCAAATCTTCTATTTACCAACCTTCTAATAAAGCCTATTCATTTTTCTTGATTCTACAAGGGTAACGAATATTAATAAAATAAAATGCTCTAAATGTGTGATGCTATTGTTTTCTTTTGATTAAATGTAATTGGTGGTTTGATGGTCATTTTAGCCTTTTATGTTCATGAGCACACCTATATACGTTTAGATTCCTTCATAAAGCTTCCAACCGTGAAACTATTCCAAACACGCTATACAATGGTTTGAAAATGGACTCATTCCTTTAAATAATGTCTCTAGCTAGTTCAAATCTTGTTTATGTATACAAAAAAAACATATATAATTGATAAGAAATAAAAGTGGTTAATCAAGTTTTTTCTTTTGACAGATATTTATCATTAATAACATGTGAATACCTCACACCCATAATACAATAACAGAAAAAGTATATACATTTACACTTTCTCTTTTACCCGTCCTTAGATAAAAACAAAAAATAGTGCAAAAATTTGAAAAATGAAAAGTGAGTGTAACTTAAAAAGAATAAAAAAAATGTTATAGTTTTATTTGCTAATAAAAAAAATTAAGATGAACAAGTATGAGAAGATCCATTCAAGCTCAAGAGAAATAATTTTAAATATTATTTCAAATAATTAATCAATTGTACGTAATGCATAAATAAATAATCTATCGGACCCCAATTCTTACTAATAGAATTAGAGAAGCCTGATTATTTTTCTACTCATTAATTTTTTTGACTTAAATATGTTCCATCAAATTTTAGAGTTTGTCTTTCTTAGTCTCCAAATTTAAATATTCTTAATTATTTTGTTCCTCAATTTTTTTTAAAAAAAATATTCTTCTTAGTCTCTTCTATTTGATTTTTAAAAGTTTAGATACATAATTTGTGATAAAATTTTACTAGCAAGAAGGGACTGAAAACAATATTTTACAATTTTAATTTGAAGAACTAAAAAAAGACAAATCTCATATTTGAAGGATTAAAAATATATTATTTTTAAACATTTAATTTATTTGTTTATAACAATTAATTGGATGACATATCTTGGAAAGAAAGGAGTCACCATCGATTTACAAAATTCTTATTCAGCCTATATCGAAGGACAAAATTGAAAAAAGGCCTTTATGTGTTTGTATGTCTTTCTATCTGAGAAACAGGGAGAGCATTAATGAAGTCGAAAGAGACCTGCTTTAAAGATCCGGCGATGCCCCAACAACATAAACGCGTTTACAGCTTGCTTTCGTGCTATTGCTAAGTTGTAAGGATGGCAACATTTTTTTCTGTAGAAAAATAGTAATGCAAATCATTTATAGTGGATAATATGAATTCAAACATGTACTAGCTAGTATTTACGATTATTTATCTAAAATAAAATTAACAAGATTTTTTAATACAGAAAACAAAGTAAAATTCTCGGGTTTTTTATTCCCCAATTATAATACTAAATTAAAAAAAAATGTTATAAAGTACCAAAACCAGAGTTTGGTAATACAAATACCAGTACCGTGTTTAGCAGTGATTAGGCCTAAGTCAAATTCGCATTCAAGTTTTAATTTATTATCATTATTTCATTTATTTATTCTATATTCATCAAAACTAAATATTTAAATATTTTTAATATATAAACGACAAATTCAATCAACCTATTTTTTGACATGGGTAATTTTACATAAGATTTAAATAATTTTAGTTTTAATTTTTTTTTCGACAATAATTATAATTACAAGTGCTAATAATAATATTTTAGAAACAATGCATGTTTTAGAAAAAAAATAATCTTTTGATATAACGTAATACTTTAATTAGAGAATAATTTTTTTAGTATGTACTTTTGCAATATCTTTATTTTTAAAAAATAAGTCAAGAGTAATATACTATTTTTTCAATTTTTAGAATTCAAATAAAAATTGATCATGGTTTAATATTTGAAACTGTATTCAAATTGATTTCTAATTAAAGATCTAGATTTAAATACAAAATGGTTGATGCAAATAGAATTTTAGTTAAATGTATATGATCTTGACATCAATATTTGGACCAATTTTCTCATATATATAAAATAATTTTCTTAACTTTCTTAAATAAATAATGAAATTACACTTAAATTATTTATAATAATACTTACATCTATATTTAATATCTGTGGTCTTTTTTGAAGCAATAATATTTGTGGTCTTATTAATAAAAATAAAAATATATAATATATCATATTATAATAGAATTTATCATTTAATAATTTAAATTAATAAAAAAATATTTTATTAAAAAATTTATAAAATTATTGAGGCCGTAAAAAAATTGGAGGTCTGAGACCATTACCTCAATAGCCTAGTAGTGGCTTACACGCTCCTGACAAATACCTAATAATAGTTGCAATTGAGAAGTAAACTGTGACTTTAAATAATTTTTTCTGGCTTTAAGAAATCAGCCGTTGAAGTTGAAATCTAAACAAATTACGTACCTATCAACTTTTAAATATTTAACAATTTATTATTTTTAATTAATCCATTTTAATTTTAACATTGTTAAGGCCACGCACGTCAATATGTTTTTTTTTTTTGAACGAACTACTTGGCATATTGAGAAGCAAAAAGTTGTACTAATCAATGTCTAAAATGTTTGGTACAAAATTAGCTTAAAAGTTATTTGAAAGTTAACTGTAATAGAAAATTAACTTAAAATTGTTAAGCTAACTTATTAAATCATGAATGTTGAGTAAAACTATTTATTTGTAGTTAAAAAATATAAAATGATAGAAATTTTAATTTAATTTTACTAATAAATATATATTTTGGAGTATATATATATATATATATATATATATATATATATATATATATTAGTTTTTAATTATTTTTAAACACTTGTACTTTTTTTATAAAATATACGAAAAATAATAATAAAATAAAGCATATAAATTTATTATATATTATTGTCAATATCATATATAATAATGAAAACATAAAAAAGGAGAAAATCCTATCATATGTAAAATAAATGTAAAAATAATAAAATCTTATTAGTAGAATAAGAGAAAAAATAAAATAAAATAAAACCTTACCTTGCAATAAAAAAATTAAAAGTATAATAAATATGTAACCACAAAAAAAGAATAAATATAAAAAGGGAGGAGTTATATTCTAAAAAGTAGCATTTTAATTTTTTATTTCAAGTATCAAAAATCGATAAAAATTACTAAAAAGATTTATATATTAAACATTTAAATAATTTTTTAACGAGTAAAAAAAGTTTTAAAATAACTGAAATATCTGACGAAATAGAAAATATATATGAAAAACAATCCTTATTCTTTATTTCATAAGTTAAATTTTGTGCTTGAGTTACATTTAAATCCAAATTTTAATAAGATATTAAAGTTTATTTTATTAACTATTGTGGAATTGTTAGGTCACTCATTATCAAGTTGTTATCAAATCCTTCACAAATATTTAATTTTGTAGAATTTATATTTGTTCAATCTGCCCACATTAGACTTATAAGTGTTTTTAAAATCTCAAATTGAATAGTGATATAATTAAAATAATATATATAAATGGAGAATAATTCTCACTTTATACACTAACTTTTAGAATTGAGTTATTGAGTTAGGTTTAAACATAAATTCTAAGAATTATACTTTTAAAATGTATAATTAAATGGATAAATTTCATCAGGTAACTTGTAAAAATTGAAATTATAGGGAGTGATTTGCCAAAATTGAAACGGATAGTTTTTTATATTGTAAAAAAAATTATGAGTTTAATAGTTCTGAAGTAACACCGTAAAGTAATTTTATAGTGTCATATAATTATTTGGTTAATTTACTTTAAAATAATTATTTTAAAAATTAATAAATGTGTCATATATGATAAATTGTAATTAGATGATCAAATAAAAAAATTTACACTTTGTCACTATATAACTTTTTTTTTCTAAAAAAATATTACATATATAGGTATTATATGTATTTTATGAAATAAAAAAAAATATTTTTTATTTGGAATATATTATATGTCGAAAGCTATGGAACGAAGATAATGTTATTATTTGACAAGGCCAGTGGAATTCAGGTATTTTTCATCGTTTGGGTCTTGTGGTTTAAACAAGTGAATTAGATAGACACCTATTTTTCGTTTATAATTTGAGGATTTTGCTAACATATTTATGACCATGCTCTTGTCGATATTTTTGTTTTAATTGCTGCATTTTTTCTAAATTTTATTTAAACGAAAATATTCAAGCTGTTTAGTAAAATTTAAATGAAAGCTCAATACAAAAAAGCATGAGATAATTATTATAAAATCCCTTTATAGTCTATAGCCTATTTTCTCAAAATTTAATTTGAATACAATGATAGTTTTTTTTTATGAGTAATACAATGATAGTTTAAAATAACCTTTTACTATCATGTAATAATAAATTGATATGTTTCTTGATATCTAAAATAATTTTTCATTAGTTGATCATTTAATGTTTTGCAAACTGACCTACATATAAAACTTAATTAAACTATATATGTTACTAAGCGTACATTTCTCTTTACAAATATTGAAGTTGTAAACCTGGATCAAGAAATTGGCAATATAGGCATAGGTGCTCTTCTACGTTGAATGTTCAAATGACGTCAAAATTAAATTCGAGTAAAGGTAAAACATAGAAAAAAATTATCATCAAATGAGGAAAAAGGAATTGATCTGAATTTTTTCATAAACATTTTTGTTTGAATATCTTTCATAATCAACAGCAAATTACTGAAACAAAAAATGATTTTTTATACGGCAAAGTTTTATATAATGTTGTGAAAACTTTATAACAGTGTCGTAAATTTGTGTTTATCTCTCATTTTATAAATATTAAATCAATTTGTCAAAACAATTAAATATGAAATTAATAAGACTTTATAAAAAATGTTTTTTATTACCATGACATTGATGATGTGAAGTATTCATCAATTTTATTGACAACTAATCTCAATCAAATAGTCTGGGTGACCATCTTTAGTGGTGTTTCCCTTCTCAGTTACTTTTTTTATCCACAATACTTAAATTTAAGATCTTAAAGGGATAAAGTGTAATACCACCTAAACCAAATTTTATATCAAAAAATTATATGAACATAAAATAAATTTTTATTATAAATATCAAAGAAAAAGTAGCATTGTTGCCTTTTTTCAGTATTTTCTATTTTTAGTAAATAAAAAATGATTAAATTATGTAAATAATTATCTTAATTGAGAAGTTGGTTTTTAGACGATCAGTTAACCTCAATTTGATCCCTACATGATTTTCTCTCTCTTCCTAAAAAAATGTAGTTGAGTTTGAGGTGCTTTTAGTTCCGAGTTTCAAATTTTTTTTAAATTAACAATTAGGTTTTAGTTTTAATTTTAATTTAAAAAACAATTAAACCAGATTTTAAAATATAATTAGTTTCAAATAAATTCATTTTGAAAGTTTCATATCATATTAAAATTAATTTAAGAGAGTTGTTGTGTGATGGTGATGTTAGCAAGAGTGATGACAAAAGAGATATCATTCATTGTCAAGATGGTAGTGGCAATGACAGTAGTGGTGGTGGTGGTGGCGATGCAAATGGTAGTGGTGACAGCCAATGGAGGCAATGTTGGTGACAGAGGTGGTGATGTTGGTGTTATTAGTAGCGGTGGTGGTAACAATATCAATGGTGTTAGTGGTGACAACGGTGGCAGTAGTGGTGATGGTGGTTGCAATGATATTGGTGGTAGTTGTGGTGGAGGTGACAAAGGTAAGATTGATGATAGTGGTAGTGACAGTGACGATTATGAAGATATTAATGGTGGTGGTGATGATGATGTTGGTGACAATGATGCTAGTTGTGATTATGGTGTTGGTGGTGGAACCAAGTGGTGACAATGGTGGTGGTTGCAATGACATTGGTGGTGGTTGTGATTGCGGAGATGGAGGTGGTGATATTGATGGTGGCGGTGACACTAATGGTGATGGTGGAAATAATGATGGTGGTGATGGTGGTGGTGATGGTAGTGACAATGGTGGTAATGATAGCGGTGTTAGTGGTTATGGTGGTAACAATGATGGTGAGAACAAAGTGTTATGGTCAAATGTGAGAATTGTGTGTTTTTTTAAACTAAAAATTAAATTTATAAAAGTTTTTCTTAGTTTTAAAAATGAGTGTAAAAGTGTTTTAAAAATTATTTAAAACCCATTTTAACTCCATTTTTATAAAAACACATTTTGTATTGAAAATTGCATTTGAAACCTAAAAATCAAAAACTCGCACCCACCCTAAATGAGCCCTTAGAAAATAAACTGGTTGTTTACTAAAAAAAGGTATTATTCAAGTAAATTATTAGAAAATAAATTTTGAATTCAATTAAATTAAAATTGATAGATATTAATTTAGAATTTTGGATGATTTATTTACAATATAGGCGGCTAATATATAATCTATCTAGAAAAAAGATGGAAATATATTAGCAAACTCACTCAAAATAAAAATCAAGTGTGTGTATGTTATATATATATATATATATATATAGATAGATAGATAGATAGAGAGATTCAACTTTGTTTGACTTTTTTTCGAGACACATGAAATTGTATAACATCTTTAGTGAAATAATTCATTATGAATTCTTAGACCACTTTTATGGGTCTCATGATGTCCCAAGATGCAAGAATTTTTCTCATTTTTTGCTCTAGTGGTAGATCCTAATTTGAGTTCTTGGATTACTTTTTGTGGGTCTCACAATGGATCCCACTTAAATATATTTTATGATTTAGTTTAAAATTAAAAGTAATTAATTATAAACATTTTAATTATGAAATAATTAATATTAAAAATTGATAGTTAAAATTTTTATTTATAACTTAAAGTTAAACCAATGAAAAATACATAACATTCATAAGCAACAAAATATTAAACATTGACATTCAGCAAGAAAAATTAAATTCTATAATTGTTGGGACTGAAACATGCCTAAATATGTTCTATCAAGTTTGTTAAAGTTGTTGATAAATTTCTCTTGTATGCATATAACATCTTGTTTGTAGGTATATAACAAAGTCAAGAGGAGCATCACAAGATATGTCAATGTTTGAAATTTCTTGATCTATATGATCATAATCAATATCAACATTACTAGTGTATCTATCTGGTTTGTCTTCAACAATCATGTTATGCAATATAATGCATGTAAATATAATATTCTTCATCGTATCAATGTGCCAATTATGTGATCAATCACATATAATTGCAAATTGAGATTTTAGCACACCAAATGCTCTCTCCATATCCTTTCTTGTCTATTCTTGACATTTTGCAAATAACTTTCTTTTCTCTCCATGTGACATAGGGATGGTCTTCACAAAAGTGGTCCAATGAGGATAAATGTCATCTACAAGATAGTATTATTGGATAAGTAGCCTCAATAACTTAGGGGGGGGGGGGTGAATTAAGTCTTAGAAATTTTCCTACTAACAAATTTTAACCCTCTTTTAAACGATTTATGATAGACTCGGAATGCTGGAGAAGAAACAGTAATTAAGTTAATCAATGATCTTTAAACGTGCAAAACAAAATCAGTTGCAATAAAATAAATGAGACAAGGAAAGAGAGAAATGCAAACTCAAGCAACCCACTTCCTGTGCTTACATCCAGTCCTCAAGCAACCCACTTGAGATTTTCCACTATCTCTGTAAATCTTTTATAGTCTTTGAACACACCTTAGGATCCCTCACCCTTGTGTTCAAGATTCTCACAAGCCAAGAGACAAAAAATCTCTTGATTACAACTGAGTTTATGAGATGAACAGAAAAATTTCTCTCTTTTAGAGTAGATAATACAAATTGAAGTTCCTAGAAGTATTTTCAATAGATTTGCAAGTATTTGGCCAATAGTTGTTTAGAGAGCTTTTGACAATTAAGTTCTCTTAGAACATCTATCTCTTGTACTTTTCGAAGTCAAACACACACATATATATAGGCCCATTGTGCCTTTTCAAAATAGTTTAAAGAGATGTGTCTTTTTAAAAAAAATTCTGAAATTTTCTCACTGGTAATCGATTGCAGGTTTTTGGTAATCGATTACACAGTTATATTTTGAAGGATCATGACTTTTCAAAGTATTTTCTGAAGTGTCGTTACTGGTAATCGATTACAGACATTTGGTAATCGATTACAAGATTTAAAATTCAAATTTCAAAACCTTTTTTGAAAATCCCATTTGCAATATGTCTCTGGTAATTAATTACAATAACTGGTAATTGATTACCAGCGCCTTGAGCTTGAATTAATCTTGAAGCAATTTTTATTTGCTTAACCTTGAATGTTTCTTGAAGCAATCTTGTTTTCTTATGCTTTAGCATAATCAAAAACTTGTATACATACATTCACAAATATCACATATTATATTGGGTTCCATTAATTGTAAACTGCATTGGAGGAGATCGACCTTACAAAATGTCATTAAACATAGGCAATTGGTTTAACAAATTAATGTTATTGTTTGAACCTTGAACTCCATAATATGCATGTCAAATCCACAAATCCTATGATGCGACAACTTCAAGTATTATTGTGGATTTGCAATGATCACCTCTACAATATTGGCCTTGTCATGCAGGTGGACAATTTTTCCATTTCCAATGCATGCAATCAATAGAACCCAACATACCTGGAAATACATGTGCCTCTCCAATTTGTAGTAGACGATTGATGTCATTATTGTTTGGCCTTCTCAAGTACTCATCCCCAAATATCTCATTGACACCCTTAAAAAAAGCTTCTAAGAACTGGATTGCAGTGCATTCATCAATTCTAATGTATTTATCAACACTATCAGCAGGTGATCTCTATGCCAATATACGAATTTTTGTAGTGCACTTATGCAATGGTGAAAGGCCCCCTCTACCAATTGCATTAGATCTCATTCGGAAATATGAATCATGATTATTGAGAACATCTACAATTTGAAGGAACATCTGTTTTTGCATTTGGAACCTTCATCGAAAAATACATCTTCGTTGTAACACTGTGATCAAATCACACCAGAATGAAAAGGGATCTAGAGGTTGTGCAAGTATGAGATTGTACAACTGAGGATGACTTAAAGAAATTAATTGGTACTACCTTCAAAAGACAATCTGATCTTTAAAAAAAATTTAGTACACAATATTGGTTGACAAAAATCACAACTACATTAGTCTAATTTTAAAGTAGCAAATGCTCTAATTATTTTGTTAAGTCAAAAGAAATTTATGTCTTAAAGATGAATCATGACTCCTAATTATTTTAACTAGATGCATAAATACAAATGATAAAAGTTGTGTTTAGTTTGCTATCAGATCATGATTTGTATCTTTATGTGTGTATTTTCATATAATGCACGCATAAGACGATCTGATATAGTATTTAAGTAGTGCATTTATGAACTTCATTTAATACTTTGTGTCTGATATTCTTTCATGTAGAAAATATTCTCCTAGGATCTGTCAAAGTCTTTTGAAGAATAAATAAAGTTCACAGTCTGGAAGATGTTGATCCTTATCAAAAGGCGTGCTTTATTGTTGCAAATCTGCTATAATGAAAGAAGTGACTTCCTTGCTGGAGTACAACACATGCTAGACATGTTCAATACTTCAGACGAAAAGCAGAGTGAAGAATTCAACTATTGCAAGTCAACAAATAATTGGAGATGAAGACTATATATAGAAGAAGTTTTGAAGAAACAAGACACATATCATCTGCACAAACATATTCTTTCATTCTTTCTTTTAAAGCTTTCTGTAAATTCTTGTAAAGATACTAAACTTTCAAAACACCTTGTATAGCTTGAGAGAAAAGACTAAAAGTGTTGAGTGATATATTCGTTTGTAAGGTGATCACAAATTTAGTCAGTGTGCAAATTTCTAACAAATCTTGTTGATTTGTTTAGAGTTAGCAGTAACTTAGTAGGACAAAGAATATCAAGTTTAAGTCAAGCTTAGAGTAGAGCTTGTAAGTGTAAGAGTCAGAAGTGACAATGAAAAATACTTGTAACTTTGTGATGTTAGTGAAAATTTGGTGGTCTATCAAGAACTAAACGTAGTCTCAAGTTTGAGATGAACTAGTATAATTCTTTGTGTGCTTCTATTTATTGCTTAAACTAACAAAGGATTCAAATTTATTTTTAGGTCTTATATCTTGTTTTGCTTTACAAAGAAAACTATTTTTTCTCATTGTTTGATAAAGTCTAATCTCTAAGTGTTTTTAGGTTTATTTACATCAGATGATAAACATGTTTTTAGTCTTAGAAAATATTTTAAATTTCTATAAACACAATTCAACCCCCTTCTTGTACTATTTGCTTCTACATTTTTGTAGCAAACGTTCAAATTGCAGGCATTGCACTGGTTATTGCAAACAGTCATATACTGATTGGTGATGTGCAATAGTAGGATTTTGTTACTTGTGCAAAAAGATTTAAAACAACACTCATCTTTCCTTTTTCTCCCAAATCCCAAACCCTAAAATCATAGAACCTCCCCTCTCTTTCTCTCCAACCCTTGACGTCCTTTTCTCTTTCTCTCTTCATGGCCTCTTCTCTTTCTCTCTTCATGGCTTGTAGTTAGACATGGCAAGAAAACCCGTACCCGTGGGTACCCGCCCGAATCCGTCCCGACTTTGACGGGTAATACCCGAGTTGACCGGGTATGGGTTCGGGTTCGGGTTTTCCCCGATAACCAAAAGTCGGGTACGGGTACGGGTATGGGATTACTAGACCCGTCCCGACCCCGAACCCGAACCCACCCCGCCACTTAAAATCTTTAGAATTTTTACATAATTTAATCAAAAGGCATATAATTTTTATTACTAGTTAATTTTATTTTAAAATTTTTACATAATTTAATATTATTTTCTTAACTATTTATGTAGACACACGCGCTATAATAAATTTATTGATATATAAGTAGTTAAAAATAAATGTTTAACAATCAATTTATTTTTTTCTAAAATCAAATTTTTAATATTTTTTACAAAAAAAAAATTCTAAATGGTGTGTGGAACGGGGTTGAGGATACCCAATTCCCGACGGGTACCCAACGGGTACGAGGATGAGACAATAAACTCAAACCCGTCGGGTATCGGGTACGAGTATGGGGATATGTTGAGGAGTCGGGATAAGGGATTGGAGAGACAATATCCGTATCCGACCCGCCCCATTGCCATGTCTACTTGTAGTTAATTATGTAATTTATTTTATTTCTTATTGATTATTTTGAATATGGATTTGTTCTTTGATCTGTTTTTTTTATCTTGTGGTTGCTTTTGTTGATCTATTATGACTTTTATGTTCTTTCTTATTTCCCTCTTCCATTTTTTCTTATGATTCACTTTGAAATTAGTTAGAGAGAGACACTAAAAAATAATATTTTTTAAAAAAAGAGAAGTTCTCTAGAGTTTTTTTTCCCCGAAAAACCAACCTTTAGTATAAAAATTTGTTGAGCATGTCTAATGGTAAATATGATGAAGAGAGATTTTTAAACTCAAGAATCTTATTAAAGATACTCTTAGGTCCAAAATGTAAGAGGATGATAATTGCATTTAAGGCTGGGGGATGAAAGGACGGATATAAATGTCGTTGGTCAATTAATTTTTGGATCCACCACGTGAGGCTGGTTCTGCATTATGCTTATGCGCTACAGCGCTAGTAGACACACAAATTAATGGGTCAATTTGGCAACTGTCATGTATGTGCATTTGTCATTTGAATGAAAAAATTTAGGAATTTTGTGGCGTTTCGGCCCTTTCATTAGTTCATGCACATTTATAGAAACTCTATATCCGGTAATTTATATTCCAAAGTTAATGTGAAATCACGGTATTATTATGAGAGTGGTCGAATGTGAGTTCGATGGAAACTCAAATAATGTTGTAAGCAATTTAAGAGCTTTTGATTTGAGTGTAGTTGGTCTTTAACAAATGGAATAAAATTAATTCCATTCTTCAGGAAGCTTTCCAATCCCAATTCACGATAACACAGAGTAGTCTTTTTTTTTATGGGGTTAAATTAATATTTAAGTTCTCTAATTTATTTTTAATGTTAAATTAAATATTTTAATTATTAAATAGTTCAATTGGATCATCCAATTATTTAAAATGTTTCAATTAGATTTTTTCTATCAATTAAGCATAAACATCGTTAACAAATCATCTATTAAAAAAAATGACACATCACTTGTTTAAAACACTTGATTAATCAAAATGATTCAATTGAATAATTTTAAATAATTAGAGGATCCAATTGAATCATTTAATAGTTAGAAAACATAATTTACTATTGAAACTAAATTAGAATACATAAACAATAATTTAGTCTTTTTATTTTTATTTCTTTTAATCTTTTTATTTTTGTTTAATTTTTTTATTTATTTTAAAACACAGGTTGAATTAACAATAACTATAATATAGATATATAAAATAATATATATTATATTTTAATATACCATAAATATGATTTAATATATAAATATTAAAGTTATAACATTTTTAATATATTATTTATAATATTTATGATATATTAAAATATATAATAATATGCATAGTATTGATTTAATTAATACTAAAAATATTATTTTAGTAAACTTTATATTTTTTTATTGTGTTGTTGATTATACATCAAAATGATATATAAGATAAAAAAAATTTGATGTTACTCATATCTATATTTTATGTTGTTCTCTTTCATTTGTACCTTGATGCATATCAAATGCACCTGAATTCTGTCTTTAATTATGGCACAACATTGCATGCGAGGGTCAAAAGCTAAGAGAACTTATCTAACTAGAGAGGATTTCGTATAACCTTGCGTCACACCCTTTTCAACATTCAGACTTTTTTGTTGCCCTTTGGGGATGTGTATGTGTCATGTCTTTATTTTTTACAAAATTAACTACTATTTGTGGCTTCTTTATTACCTGAGCTAAAACCAAACAGGCAACGGATGACTTTGACTTTAACCAAACACGGTAGCTACCATTGTTATATGTTGTTCATAAAGTACAAGTAAACTGGCTTGGGAAGATATGAATTAGAGTAATTACTACTAGAAAATATATTTTTTACATTGGTTATTTAGGACTTTTAACATAAGTTATTAACCGATGTGGAAAGTATCAACGTTGAAAAGTATTAACATTAATATCAGTTTTTGAAAATCGATGTTAAAGTAAAAACGATAACATCGGTTATTTAAATAACCGATGTTATATAATAAGAATTATACAAAAAAAGGTAGCAGCGTTGGAAGTTGACATCAGTTTTTGTAGAAAATCGATGTTAACGTTAATAGTTAACATCGATTTTTATTGAAAACTGATGTTAACATTGATTTTTGGAAAAACCGATATTGTTTGTGTAGGTTAACATCGGTTTTTAAAAAAATCGATGTTTTTATTAGGATTTTTTTTTAAATACACTGTGTATTTTTTCAATAAACTTAAAAATTAACCTGCAAATTTTAAAACAGTTAGCATATATCATTTGCATTCTATTTTGAAACAATTTTTAGCAGAAAGCTAGCTAGTAAACTATCAATTGTAAAAAATCAATTGATAACTATATATCAATAAAGAACTTATTAATAACTATGAATAAAGAATATTCAATTAATGTTAAAAGGTTACATCAATTGTAAAAAATGTAAAGCAAGATAGTAAACTAATGAATTAAACTAAAATTACAAAGTTTCCTAACATCCTAACTAAAATTACAAGCTAGTAATTGCTTGATGGTCACACCGGCTCCAACAACACGCACATGACTAGGGTGTTTTGGTCGCCCAATGACAGTAGTCAGGACATCCTAACTTCCATGGGGGACAAACGAATCCTGTGACGTCTGCTCCTCCAATGAATCATGTACAGAACACATTTTCATGCCAAAGATTGTGACAAAATAAACATAACTAATTACAATTATTAATTAAAAGTGACTTACAATTTTCTCAGCAATTTCCTTTGTTGCCTCAGACATCATCTGACAAGTTTTTTTTGGTGTGGGTCATCTTCCACTTCACGTGTCGTTTGATGGGAGATGGAGGATCAATCACGGTCTTAGTGCTTCCGGATTGAGCAACTTCCTCCTATTTTTTCTTTCTCTTCTCATCCAACAGCTTATTTTCTAAATATTCATAACCCCCACGAGACAACACATGGGGGACAGTGTTTTACTTCTGGATGGCTTGTGCCTTTTTCCGCACATCCTGCAAAAATTAAACATTAATGAAACTCATGATTACAATGTATTATAAGAAGTGAATTTAAACTTGAAAACAATGAAAATCACAATGTACATACCTCCACAAGGGGTCTCTGCGGCTTTGACAAAATTGGGCCCATTTCTCCTTGCTAATGTCGTATTTTTCACATACATTGTCATCAACACTGTCCTTGTCGGCTGCAAGTGCCCATTTTGACGTCAAGTTAGAAATAAATTGTCTCCACCGCTCCCCAACAGTCTGAAGTATTTTCTTCTTTGTCCTAACGTCAGATGCTTTAGGGATATCAAATTCAGCCTAACAAACAATTGTTGGATCAAGTGATCTCAGAATAATTAAGAAGGGGGGTGTTGAATTAATTATTAATGAACCTTTACTAATTAAAACTCTATCCTTCTTAATGTTACTAGATTCAATTAGGCTTCTACTATAATGTCAAGAAAGTAAAGAACATAAATAGAAACTTAACCAAAAGTAAAAGCGATAATTAAAAGTGCACAACGGAAATTAAAGAGTGTAGGGAAGAAGAAGACAAACACAAGATTTTTATATTGGTTCGGCAACAACCCGTGCCTACATCCAGTCCCCAAGCAACCTGCAGTCCTTGAGATTTCTTTCAACCTTGTAAAAACCTTTACAAGCAAAGATCCACAAGGGATGTACCCTCCCTTGTTCTCTTTGAACAACCAAGTGGATGTACCCTCCACTTGAACTGATCCACAAGAGATGCACCCTCTTTTGTTCTCAGTTACAACAACCCAAGTAGATGTACCCTCTACTTGTACCACAAAAGATGTACCCTCCAATGTGTTAAGACAAAGTTCTCAGGCGGTTGGTCCTTTGAAACTTTGTGAAGGGGAAACAAAAGATATCTTAGGTGGTTAGTCCTTTGAAATATTTTGTTTAAGGGAAAAGGAAGAATCAAAAGAATTCTTAGACTGTGTCTTTTTGAATTCTTTGAAAAGGGAGAAGGGAGACACAAAAGAATTCAGGCGATTAGTCCTTGATGAATTCTTTTGGGCAAAGGGAGAAGAGAATGAAAAAGATGAATATCACAAGTTTTTAAACAAAGAACTTTTCTTGGAAGAGAAAGTTTTGAACAAAAGCTTTTAGAAGGATGAAGGGAAATGAAACTAGAAAGTTCTGTTGAAAGAAATGAAAGAAGATGTTGAAAGATAGATTGAAAGATAAAATGATTGAAAGAAATGATGGATCATTTTCAAATTCATGCCATGTCACATATTTATAATCTTTTGATGACTCAAGTCAAAGTTTGTGACTCTTGGCAATTTCTTTTAAAACTAGTCACTTAGAAAAGTTGTGACTTTTCAAAGAATCTTCAGAAACAAGTCACTTGAAGAATTGTGACTTTTGGAAATGAATTTTTTGAAAATAGTCACTGGTAATCGATTACCATTAAGGTGTAATCGATTACACATCAACAGATGTGACTCTTCATTTTGAATTTTGAAAATCTTAACGTTTTAAAACACTGGTAATCGATTACATGTTTATGGTAATCGATTACAGCTTTGTAAATCAGTTTGAAAAACAATGCTAGCTACTGGTAATCAATTACTACCTTCTGGTAATCGATTACCAGAAAGTAAAACTCTTTGGTAAAAGATTTTGTGAAAACTTCTTGTGTTACTCAATGTTTGGAAAAAAAAAATTAATACTTATCTTGACTGAGTCTTCTTCTTGATTCTTGAATCTTGATCTTGATTATTCTTGAATCTTGATTCTTGAAACTTGATTCTTGAGTCTTGAATCTTAAAACTTGATTCTTGAATCTTTGCTTGAAACTTTGCCTAACTATTGATTCTTTGGCATCATCAAAATAACCTTGGAAGGCATTGCTTCCACAACAATAAATTAGGTTTTATTGTTAATAAATGAAATTTTTTGGCTAATAAGCAATATGCAAGATGAAAACTAGAATACCTGAATATCCTCCCATGTCAAATCCTTTTGAGCAACAGGGACTTGCTTCCAATTCTCGTATGTCACGTCGACCTTATCACGAGTGACAATCCCCAAATATGTTCTTAATTTCTTCTTGGGGGGACTGTCAGCCTTTTCGGTCGTAGGATCAACATGGACCACTAGTCTGTCAGCCCCAACTGGTCTAGTCGCCAATGATCATAGCCATGTGGCTTTTCTTGTCCGCTTCAAAGTAGACGACGACTGTGATGTTGCTTTTGTAGGAGGAGGAGGAGCATGAGGAGGAGGAGGAGAACTGGGTGGACTAGCCATCTGCTTGCAAAGAAAAAAACATTACTTAATTAACATGATCAAAAAACTGTAATCGGTTATGTAAATGAATGGAGTCAAATCATTGCACGCATAATAAGAAAATTACATTAGATGATGTTAATTAATTCTCCTTCATCATGACCATTACGATTAGCATGAACGTCGTCAGCTTCTTCTTCTCTGACGACGTTAGGTGACATTTGTGTGGAAAAAGGACTAACATAAGTATCAATGTATGAATCATCATCTTCTACATTAACACCAATTGTTTTCCGGTGTAGAACCACTGACCACCTTTCATCAAAAGGGTCTTGAACATAAAATACCTGTTTTGCTTGTTCTGCCATGATAAAAGTGTTATTCGGGTAAGCTAGTTTCTTTAGATCTACCAACGTAAATCCCACATCATCAGTTCGCACGCCGGTGTTGCTGTCAACCCATTTACATATGAAAACACAAACAATAAATTTGACATAGTTAAGCTCCCAAATTTCTTCAATGAACCCAAATTAAGGGATGGAAGCTATACAGGGATTGTCATCATGTACATTGACAAAGTGTTGAGATTCAGCCCTTAGGGTGACCCCACTGCTTTGCATTGTACTTTTCTCGTCTTGTGCTTTTGTATAAAAGGAATACTTGTTTATGTCGTATCCTTGCCAAGTTATAACATTTCTTTTAGGCTCATCTGCTAGCTTTCTTAATGTTTCAGAAGCATTTTCATCAGAAAAGACTGTATCTTTAAACCAATCAAGGAAAGTCTTGCTATGCTTTTTCAAGACCCAGTTTTTCGACATTTTTGGATTACTTTCTTTGACTAAACATTCATGCTGAAGTATGTATGGAAAAACTTCATTGTTGTTATTCAACACATACAAGTGAGCTTGTAACAAATGTTCTACACTTGGAGTGATAACATGTAGTCCTTTTGAACCCTTATCGCCCACCCTGTCGTCATACCGACACTCGGGAAGCCCAACCGGTTTAGCCTTTTCAATGTACTCTGAACAAAATTCAATGGCTTATTCTACAATGTACCTTTCAAAAATAGATGCTTTCGGACGATGTATATTTTTCGTATACCCTTTTAAGATCTTCATGTATCACTCAACTAGGTACATCCACTGCAAAAAAATAGGACCACAACATTTGATTTCTCTGACCAGATGAACAATTAAGTGAACCATGATGTCAAAGAAAGCAGGAGAAAAATACATCTCCAACTAACACAATATAATAGCAGCCTCGTTAGCTTATCTAACTTCACAGGATCAACGACCTTGCTACATATGGCATTGAAGAAAAAGCACAGGCGAGTTATGGCTAACCTGAGTTTGTTAGGCAAAATGTCTCGTATGGCCACTGGTAACAATTGTTGCATCAAGACGTGACAATCGTGAGACTTTAACCCTACCAACTTTAGATCCTTCAATTGCACAAGGCTCTTAATATTTGAAGAGTATCCTTGTGGGACTTTGACCTGGCACAAACACTGACAGAAACTAATCTTCTCATTTCTAGAAAAAGTATGACAAGCTGAAGGCAAGTATATATTTTTACCATCAGACCTTGGATGCAACTGCGATCGTATACCTATCTTAGCTAAATCTTGACGAGTATTCAAACCATTTTTCGTCTTGCCTTGAATGTTAAGGAGTGTCCCAATGACACTATCACGTACATTTTTCTCCACATGCATAACATTAATACAATGTCTAATATCCAGATCAGACCAATAAGGAAGATAAAAGAAAATTGACATTTTCTTCCATATGCAAGTCTTACTTTTTTCCTTCTTTTGGGTCTTTCCAAATGTAGTATTCAGGTGTTCAACTCGTTGGAAGACCTGTTCACCAGTCAATGGTATCAGTGCAATTTTGTGCTCTTGACTTCCATTAAATGCCTTTTTCAATCTCCTATAAGGGTGATGAGGTTTTAGAAAACGCCGATGCCTAGTGTAGACTGTTTTTCTACCATGTTTCAGTTGTATGTAGCTTGTGTCTTCTTCACAGATGGGGCATGCATGATGACCCTTAACACTGTAACCGCTCAAATTCCTATATGCTGAAAAGTCATTAATTGTACAAAAAAGCATTGCAAGCATTAGAAAAGTCTCATTTTGAAACCCATCAAACACTAAAACCCCCTCGTCCCACAACTTTGTCAGGTCTTCAATCAACGGACTTAGATAAATATCAATGTAATTTCCTGGTTGTCTTAGGCCCGATATCATCATAGACAACATCATGTATTTTCGCTTCATGCACAACCAAGGAGGCAAATTGTAAATTACTAGTAGAACTGACCATGAACTGTGTCGAGTGCCTAAATTGTTGTATGGATTCATTCCATCACTGGCTAGTCCAAGCCTAAGATTTCTTGCCTCTTTGCCAAAATCCGGAAACAAACGATCTATCTTTTTCCATTGGGAGAAATCATCCGGATGACGGACCATTCCATCACAGTTTCTCCCATTTTCATGCCATGTAAGGTCTTTAGCGTCGTCTCCATTAGCAAAAAGACGTTTAAACATTGGAATGATCGGCAGATACCATAACACCTTCGCTGGGGGGCCCTTCTTTAAGTTTTCATCACTACTACACTCCTCATCATCCTTGACTTTGTACCGCGATACCCAATACCTAAGGCATTTGGACATTTCTTCAAATTCATGTCTGTACAGTATGCAATCATTCGGGCAAGCATGAATCTTCTGATACTCCATACCCGTTGGACACAATATCTTCTTCGCCTGATAGTAACTCTTAGGCAATGTGTTTTCCTCTAGAAGCAGATTGTGCACTACTTCAAGCAGTGAACTAAAGCTTTTGTCACTCCACCCATATCTAGCCTTCACATTAACCAGACTTATCACCGTCGACAACAACTTCAATGAATTATTGCACCCCGGATACAAAGGCTTCTTTGAATGACTTTGCAATGTATCATACATAGGGGCATGTGCTTGCTGAAAAGACTCTTGTTCAAGGTCACAAATCATATCCTCCAAGCGTTCTGCCAATTCTACATCAAACGGTTCAGAATAGGACTCACCCTGCATGTCTGTCAATTCATCATGCCATATCCATGTGGTGTAATTCTTCTTAATCCCATCACACAATAGATGCTCCCGTATATCGTCCAGTATTTGTCATCTTCCATTCAAACAATTGATGCAAGAACAATAATATTTTCTGTCCTCATCCGGTCGACTTCTTTCGGAGGCAAATTGCAAGAACAATTCGACGCCTTCCTCATATGCAGGGCTTATGCAACTTTCATTCATCCAACTTCGATCCATCCAAATAATAACTCCGTGATACTCACAAAGTTATTTGATGCATGAAAATCTCACTTTTTTTATTATAGGTGTGGCCCTATCCCATTCAGGAAGACCTTTTTTAATGGTAGCTTCATACGTCAAGGTTAATTCTATTTTGTTAAATTTGACAAAATTTCGGCAGTATTTTGCATTGGTCTCCATGTACACGACATGAAATCGGTGAAATTAATTTCTCGATAATCAAGTATGCACTCAGAGAACAACTACAAATGCATTGTACCAAAATTTCATCAAATTAAACAAAATAATGTTAACCTTAACACATGAATCTACCATAAAAATATCAGTCTCCCCAAACTGTCCAAACGGACAATTCAAGATTGAATACAATGATTAATGCAAACTATCCGCAAGAACCATTGCATTCAGTCTCAAATGAGAATCTAAGGTTCACTCATCATGAACACAATTTGTATAGCATATATCGGTTGTCATTAATGGCAGTGAACAAGTAATAAAAACATTAATTGGTAACAAACATTTGTACATGTTATGATGAGCAGCACAGTCCAAATAGCAAGGCAACTAACTCTTCCAAGAGCAGAGCATTTTTGAGGCTATCACATTGGGAATCCATACTTTGATTTTCATTCGGTAGCTTTATTTATCCTAACTAATAATTGACGAACACCCATCACCAACTATTAATCCTATCAATGGAACAAAGACTAATGAATTTCTACCCACTGCTTTTTACCATCATGCCACTCAAGGCCAAAATTGATTGAGGGGACTGTAAACACTTGTGAAAAATCAAACCATTCTAAAATGTTGACATTTATCTCTGCTTAAAATGATGTGAGTGCATATTTCAAATGAGCACAAAACAGCACAACGAACATAAACTACAACCACTACTAGTTAGGAATTACGATTAAAAACAACGTAACAATGTGTTTTACACATATACATGTATATATAAGCAGTAGTAACAATGTGCTTTACCTGGAGTTGCTATAATCAAACAGCTTCCAAAACAAGGCCACTAAGTAGTAGTAAATGATAACCTAAAAATAAAAAGCATATACCAATTAGCCATGGGCCATACTGCCACAACAATGATATGTATCACAATTTTCAGAAAATAACCTTTGAGAACTAATGAGTAATGGCATTAGAAGAACTCAAAGCCAAACCTAGTTCAACTACGACAAAGTAATTCAGCTCATGCTTAACCAGACTATGTAACATTACTAATGCTCATATAACCAAACTGCATGGACTAACAACTATGTAATAACTTAGCCTACAAAATTGTGGAGTTCATATAAACTTTTCATTACTTATTAAAGTATCATAGTTAAATGAAAGAAAAAACTCTAAAAAAGTGATCATGTTCTCATTATGTCTTTACTATCAAGTTCTCAACTCAAATTATGATATTTGGATAACAATAATTCAATATGTGCATTTTCTCTAGTTTTTCAGGGCTTTATTTGGATTTTCTCTAGCTTCAGGGAGCCATACGTGCTAGTTATCAATTATGATTCGGAGCATGAACAACACAATTCCCTTTTGGAGCATCACAGTGATCCTTCCTTTGATGAGCATGCTAGTGGTCATCATCACAGTGACATTGCTTGTTCAAAAAGGACAAAGTTACTTGAAAGGCTAAAAAGATGGGTTGATGCAGGCAGTGAAAAACCTAGAGTTAGGCATTCTATTTCCAAAGGGGCAGACGAACATTGCATCTAAATGGCTAAGGAATGCACCAATTAATAACTGCCAAAGTTGACAAATACATGGCATGAGTGTCTAACAACTTTGTTCCCTTCCTAGTATTGCCTCTTTCAATGGATACATGACATCAGTGCATAGGAGGGAAAAACATAAAAGAAAACACGACCAAATTGGCTAAGGAATGCATACTACCTTTAATTAGAAACACTAAACTATGTGTTTTGTCCTTTTAATAAGAAAGAGTGAACTGTGGATTGGGTTTCAGATTCAATTTGAAAAAGCAACTCATTCCAATCCAAATTAAACTTATATGTGCATATATACTTTTTCAGACAAATTTTATCTCCATTTTCTCTCTACTCTATATCTTTCTAATCAGTTTTTTGCATAATCAAGTGAAAAAATATTATTCTTTCTACTTTCTATGGTATCCATGTACAATAATTGACTATATAGGGGTGCAAACATGTTTATATGCTGACAAAATAGCATAGTTTTGCCACTATAGGACATGCAGTTTAGGTTATCCATATTCTACAAGGTAAAGTCAATATGAAATGTAGAACCAAATGCCTCACATAACACAAAGTTTAGCCAACTACATATCGCAACTATAGAACAAACCCATGCTATACTACCATAGGTTTAGTGAAATGTTACAAAACAAATAAATACTTTTACTTGCAATGTTCCTTATGTGGATGAAAGAAATAGCAACTACAACTCCTAAACCTGTAGCAACAGAGCTTCATCAACAACAACACAAATAATAATCACTAAGAACAAAGGGGTGATTGCCAATAGGCTAACTTGTTGGATCAAGTGGCCTCGGAATAATTAAGAAGGGGGGATTGAATTAATTATTAATGAACCTTTACTCATTAAAAATCTAACCTTCTTAATGTTACTAGATTCAATTATGCTTTTACTACTAAGTTAAGAAAGTAAAGAACAGAAATAGAAACTTAACCAAAAGTAAAAGCGATAATTAAAGTGCACAGCGAAAATTAAAGAGTGTAGGGAAAAAGAAGACAATCACAAGAGTTTTATACTGGTTCGGCAACAACCCGTGCCTACATCCAGTCCCCAAGCGACCTGCGGTCCATGAGATTTCTTTTCAACCTTGTAAAAGCCTTTACAAGCAAAGATCTACAAGGGATGTACCCTCCCTTGTTCTCTTTGAACAACCAAGTGCATATACCCTCTACTTGAACTGATCCACAAGAGATGTACCCTCTCTTGTTCTCAGTTACAATAACCCAAGTAGATGTACCCTCCAATGTGTTAAGACAAAGTTCTCAGGCAGGCGGTTAGTCCTTTGAAACTTTGTGAAGGGGAAACAAAAGAATTCTCAGGCGATTAGTCCTTTGAAATCTTTTGTTTTAGGGAAAGGGAAGAATCAAAAGAATTCTTAGACTGTGTCGTTTTGAATTCTTTGAAAAGGGAGAAGGGAGACACAAAAGAATTCAGGCGGTTAGTCCTTCGTTCTTTTGGAAAAGGGAGAAGAGAGACACAAAAAGAATTCAGGCGGTTAGTCCTTGGCGAATTCTTTTTGGCAAAGGGAGAAGAGAATGAAAAAGATGAATAGCACACTTTTGTTTTCTGTGTAAGAACAAGGTTTGGAAACCAGAAAACTTTGAAAGCTTTTGGCAAATGAAGAAGAAGAAGAAGAAGTTCAAAAAGATGTTCAAAGAGATTCAGAGGTCGTAAAAGAATATCTAAAAAAGTTATTTGAAATGCAAGTCAAGGTCTTGCTTTTATAGACTCTTCATGTCTGGTCAAGAAAACCATTGGAAGAGTTATGACCTTGAGAAAAACTGAAAACCATTGGAAGAGTTACATATTTTGATTTTTATTCAAAACTTGTCACTGGTAATCGATTACCAAAACCATGTAATCGATTACACAAAGCTTTTTATGAAAGGATATTATTCTTCACAATTGATTTTGAATTTCAACGTTCCGATACACTGGTAATCGATTACCAATATCTTGTAATCGATTACACCATTTTGAAATCAAATGGGACGTTGCAAATTCAGTTGAAAACTTTTGAAATCAAATTTTATCAGTGGTAATCGATTACAGGAAACTGGTAATCAATTACCAGAGAGTAAAAACTTTGGTAACTTAGAAAATTTTGAGAAAAACTCTTTTGAAAAACAAAACTGTGCTATGTTTATTTTTTGAAAAAACTTTTCAATACTTCCCTTGTGAAGTCTTCTTGATTTCTTCTCTTGAATCTTGAATTCATCTTCTCTTGAATCTTGAAATCAAACTTCTCTTGATTCTTGAATCTTCTTGATTTCTTCTCATGAAACTTGATCTTGAACTTGTTGACTCAATCTTGAAATCATTCTTTGGGCTTTTTATCATCATCTTTGTCATTATCAAAACTTCTTGAATCAACTTGATTCATCATCATGAAGCTTGCTTCTACATAACTCACCTCTAATATAGTGCAAATCGAAGGGCCTGAACCTAGTTTCAAGGTATCTGAACCTTCAAACAGTCAAAACAACAACTTTCCTAAATAGATCAAATGCAGGTTGCGACCAACTAAGGGAAGTTAAAAGCTCAGTTTAAGGGAACTTATAACTAAGGGAAGTTAACATAATGGTGAAGATTGCGAGGGTGGGGCGAGCAAAACTTACCTTGTGATTGCGAGTACAAACACGATCAAAGACTGCTTTCGTGCCAATGGAATGCCTGCAAGAAAACCAATGAAGCTTGTTCAAACACAATGCTTGTGACCTGAGGGTGAGGTCAGCGTGTTGAAACACCAAGCTTGTTCAAACACAAGGAAGCTTGTTCAAACACGAAGGTCGTTCAAGGAAACCAACAAAACTTACCAAAACACGAAGGTAGGGTGAGCATCACGACGCGCACGGCGGCCTAAGCATGGCTATGCGAGACTCAGCGTCGGGGTTAGGGACAATGCCAGTGACGACAACAGCCTGAGGGTGCCTTTGCGAGAGTGAGCATCGGGGGTCAGGGAGAAGCAAGAGTGTGGGTTTGCGAGAGACTGATGAGCGTGAGAAGTTTTGGCTTTTGAGTTTGTAAACTTAAGTAAAACCACAACATCAGTTAACAAAACCGATGTTAACATAGAATTATTAACATCGGTTTTCACAAAACCGATGTTACCTACGTAATGTTAACATCGGTTTTCACAAAACCAATGTTAACTACGTCATGTTAACATCGGTTTTTTTAAAACTGATGTTAACATCTGATGTTAATAAAATGGTCTTAATTACAAGTATGCCACCGTGTTTGTGTTAACATCGATTTTTTTTAAACCGATGTTAACATCGGTTTTTTTTTTTAAATCGATGTTAACAATCTGGTCTTAATTACAAGTATGCCACAATGTTTGTGTTAACATCGGTTTTGCCAAAAACCGATGTTAACCTAGCGATGTTAAATGTATAATTTTTAGTATTGAATCTTAGTGTTAATTAGTTTAAGAATCGTGAGATGAGTATGTGGGTGTGAAATTCATGCAGTTATTGTCTTGACTAACACTAGTCATTCTCACTTAAGTGATTAACTCTAATATTACACACAATATACTTAATTTCAATTTTCTTGGCTTTAATAACAACCTTTATCTTGTTTTTTTGTTCCTTTATGACAAAGCTCCGTGCTCTAACAACATGAGTCATCACTTGTTTATTGAAAATGAGGGAACTTAAAGGTGTAAGACATAATGTCTCAATGAGTGCTCAAGTTACTCTAAGGTTGGATTGGACTCCTCTACTAGAACAACCCAATCATTTGTTTCTCATGGTTTACACTCATAAGGTCTTTATCAAACCTTACCACATCTAAGGTTGGATCTACATCCTTTGATCATAAACACTTTCTGCTAACTTATCCCTTGTAAATGCTTACTATACTAGTTCATCTTCACTAACATCGTGATATTTATTCTTTAAATAGTAAGTTACTTAATTTTACAACTCTCTCTCTCTCTCTCTTTCTTGTGGCAACTCCACTTTCCTTATTTGAATTTTACTCCTAAACACTTAGCTTACGTCAATTTATGCTCTAAGAGAATATTTGTTCTAGCTTATACTCACATAGTGTCATTCTAGATATATCTCTCATCATGCCCTTAAAGAGCTACATCTCATCCCACTACAAGTCTCTACAATAGTATCACCTATAGATAAATATTCATTATTAAAACTATGGATAGAATCATTCACACATAACATAAGTGCAACACAAGCCATACATGGCATCCACTTCATAAACCACACAAGTTAGACAATGCACATATGCAATACGATGTGGATTTCCCTTTTCTTATATGCATGTAATACCAAAAAATATTTGTGAAAGAAGCTCGAGAGGACACGTAGTAATGAATCCACATGATTTTATTTGTACACTCTCACCGAGACAAGACTGCCAGCTACACATTAGGGTTACCTAGTCTTGCAAGGATATTCCAACCCATGGGATCAACATGAGCCACGCAGAGATTCTAAACTGGATACCCCCAAGGATAGAGTCATTCTTCAACTCATTCATGCCCTCCCCGATTAAGCTCGATCATATCCTCCATCTTAAAAACATATCCACATCTTATGATGCATGATCACATAGGATGCACATGGTTTCACTTATCACATCACATAAAGAGTCTTATCCCACATGGACTAGGTTCTCTAAACATTTCAAATCTTACTCATGTACCATGGCATCCACATGTCATACACATAAGAATCACACATTACATGTCACATTCATTTCAATATACATAAAATCATGTTCATAGTCAAAAGGAACAATGTTCCCATATATAATTCAATCACAATCATCCTTAAGCACACTTGACTAAGTAGTACACTATTCAATCCATCAAAATTCTATATCATTTTCCTATTAACTAATTATCTATTAACACCTATAGTCCTTATATCATTTCTTAAGTTCTTGGGATATTACCTCCTTTATATACTCTTGTACTCTTGTGACCTTTGTATAGTGTACATGATATATCTAGAGTTATACTAGCTCAATAAAGTTTATTCGTATCTTGTTTCAAAGATAAGAAAATTATGTACAATTTCTATGTTTACCTTAAAAGCTAGTTAATCATTTACTATACCTAAAATTAGGAAGAATACAAATTGATTGCACAATCCTGTCAGCTTGACATTTTCTCACTAATTGTTCTATATAGAGAGTTCCAGAAGTTGAAATGAAGTGAAACCAATGTCATTTGTTAGCTAACATGTAGTGATACGTTTCTTATGAAGACACCTAGGTCTAGTTTGGTCATCTTTCTAACTCATTTTTTACTTTAATATCACATTTTTGGTTACTCTCTTTACATCTCTTTGTTTCCATGTCATTCTCCTAAACTAAGATAAGATATCTAGTTCGTAAGATAAGATAAAATACTAGCACCAAAAACTAAAGAAGAAAATAGCTTAGAAAGGATAAAGGAAAACATTCAACTAGAAAGCATAGAGACAAACTCTTACTAACCTGCATGAAATTAATGGCGTCATCCACCATGACCCCTAAACTCTTACTAAGGCTAAAACATGGGTGTGATTTAAAACACAACCCCAAGTTGCCTATATATCCCAAGTTTTGAAACTCTAAGAGAAATAAAAAAATATATTAACAATGAGGGGCTCCACATTTAACACTAATCCCACTCTACTCTTTGGTGCATATAAGGCTTTGTGGTCTCCACTATATATAGGGGAAGAAAAGGGTTCATGAGTATATTTTGCCTAATGTAGGACTTAGAGTATTTTTCATGATCAAGTGACCTACGTTGAAGCTGATTTTCTCTATGATAGAAGCTGGTTTTAGTTTCTAAGATGTATGAAAGAATTGTATCTTTTTCAGCAAACTTTCTAACGACACAAACAACACCTAAGACGACAACTATAACTCAAGATATGATGCAATCTTTCAAGGGTTGTCATCATAAAACTAACACTAGACTTAGACAACCTTTCAAGCATTCTAACTATAAGAAGTTAATCTAATATTCTTTTAATACCAAATATAATTTAATAAAGAAGACGACGACAGCAACAACAACATCAACAATAATAATAATAATAATAATAATAATAATAATAATAATAATAATAATAATATACACAAAATACACACGTGTATAGGAACATACACACTATCACAACACAAGTACATGCTTAGGACAAAACTAGTAATATACAAATAATAATAACAAATATTCATAATGAAAGTAATTTGTTGATCAAGGATATTTTCAAAGTACGGTCATCCAGTAATAGGAAAATGTTTTCTTAAGCAAACATGGACTGTTGTCGAGTAATAAGAAAATGTTTTCTTAAGCAAAAGTGGATTTTCGTTTAGTGGTTAACAAAAGAAAATTCTCAATGAAAAACTTGTATGCAATGATGTGTCAATAACATGCTTAGAAAAATACTTTGACAACTGTTGAATTTCCCCTGCAGTTACTTTTTAGTCTGATTTTCCTTTATACAAATATGTTCAAGGGAAATCCAATTCGCCAGAAAACGCACCGGGTCGTCAAGTATTTAAAATTAAAACGGAGTAATCCGAGTATTGAACTCAGGGAACTTGCTTATTAGACAAAGTTTTATTCAGAAATAAGGCATTGTTGGAATAGCATTGATAATGGATGGTTAAAATAGAAATAAACTACTTTTATGGTAAAAACAGTAAATGCAAGTAAGTAAAAGTTGACATCAATAGGTAAAAAGTGTTGGGTCTTTCTAACAAACAAGCTGATGCATATGAAGATGTTTCTCTAATCAATCATGCTTTTGTATTCTATGTTGTAGCCTAAAATACTAAACCTCGATCCCTCGTAAGTTTAGACTAATTTAACTTAAGCTTCGTTCGCAGATCCCTCTTGTAAGACTAGGCTTAACTTAAACAGCATTATCGTAACAACATATTCAGAAAACCAAAACCCCAACAATCCATCCCTGGTAATGTGGTTATTCAATCCTGCTTCTATCAAGTTCTAAGGCAACAATACATTTCCCAATGCTAAAGTCACCTAACTGTACACACAAATGGATGATCAGACCAAGAGCATGCAGAAATTAAGCATTGAAAGAAGCATTGAACACATATAACACAATTAATTAGATATTAAAGTAATTACATCAGTTGTTCCTTAGAAATCCCCAACAAGGGTGTTTAGCTAGCCATTACAGAAAAACCCTAACACAAATGAGATTGAGAGTACAGAATAATTATTCCTTACAGAAGAAGGGGGATCCCTCCTCCTCTTCTCAGCATCTCACAATCACTTTGCAGCTCACTAATCTCTCTCTAATTGAAGAACCCTAGGCTTCTCTGCAAAGCAGCTCCTCTTGCTGCCTCCAGAGCCTCTATCTCGAAATTAGCACTGTGGTGTCCTTGCTCTAGAATTCTCAAAAACTGTGTCTGTACCCTAATTCTGCACAAGTTAGACTTTAAATAGGCTCTAAATCTACGACGTCGCACTTAGCGTGAGTTAGTGGATTTAGGCTTGGCGAGCGGATCTCGCGCTTAGCACGTGACCTTGATATTGATGGTCTGCCAGATTCTTTTATCGCACTAAGCGCGCTGAAGCTGTGCTTAGCGTTAGATGCGCACTGAGCCCAAATGGTGAGCTGAATGCAACTACTCCCTTTAGCACCTCAATATTTTTGCCTCTTTTGACCTGAAATTGTGCAAATTTTATCATTAAATCACATGGGAGATACTTTAGAGACAACTATAACAATAAAACAAGATTTATTTACAAATCCCTACAAAATAACTATAAATTGGGGAAACTATACAGGTTTTGAAAAATGTTTTCTATACAAAAGTTAGTCGTATAAGACGACTAACAACAACCAAAACGAAGAGTAGTAGAAACACTTAGCTTTATACTAGTTCAATCAACTATGTCCAGTTCTCCTTTACTAACCAGTAAAGGGTTCCACTAATCAAACTTGATTACAACAAGTATTCTCTAGGCCACTACTGGCACAACCCTTTGACCCCTCCTGGAATCTAAGAAAACCGAAGTATTATTTAGTCATTAAGCCACTCTTGGCTTTCACAAATAATAGTTTGATATAGAATAAAATATTTTCTAACATTCACAGAGTGTGTTTACAAAGAAGACCTTAATCTAAAAAACAAACCTTTGTAAATACAAAGAATAAACTCTCTAAGCTTAGTGTTTCTCTCGAAAATGATGTTCTTGTGTTTCTCTTTTGAATGCACGAATTTATCACTTTTGTCTACTTCGTCATTTTTCTTCAAGAACTTGATGTCCCCCTTATACTGAGAGGTTTGTAAATATGCAGAGGATCCTCAACATTGAAAATATGACCGTTGTTGATCTTTGATTCTTGTTTCTAGCTATTAACAATTGATGCACATCTTTGATTGATTCTGGATCAATACTTTCTAAATCTATTCTTCATAACTCAACATAGTCGTTAGACATAGAAAAAGAATGATAAAATAGACTTACAAATATGTATTTTAACAATATCATTTAACATGGAATAAACAAATTTATTCTTGTAAGTGTGCATATTTAAATGTGTTTGGTTCAATTGGATGAGTACGTCTTTCTTCTAGTGGATGAGGTATGAATATATGGACAAGTCTTACCTCGTGTTGCTTCCAGTCATCAATCCTGTCAACTTACATATAACCAAATAGTTAACACAAATTTATATCTTTATTTTCAGCAAAACCTTTAGAGATGTATGGATCATCCAGTTTCTAACAATCTCCCCCTTTTTGATGATGACAAACTATATAAATTTTGATCATTAAAGAAAACATACTTGCTATATGTATCAGAGAAATATCATAATAAATCTAGTATGTATGATAAAAGATCAGAGTTCTAGGTATGGAAGCTCTCAACTACTTTTAACTCTAATAGTATTATGCATGATAGTATATAAATATGAACACATGTATATTGGAATTTTTAAACACCTTATTTTATTAAGTAGCACTGGTGTTTACATAAATAATTCTTTCATAACACTTCTCCCTTTTTTGTCATTAGCAAAAAGATAGTGGGTTTAAAGGTGAAAGAAGTGATGAAGGACATCATTGTTAACCTTGAGTAGGAGGAAATGGTGGTTGGGATGGTGGTGGTGGTATATTGGAGTTGGTAGTGGATGTGGGAAGTGTTTAAGGGTTGGATGTTTGTGGTGGAGGGTCAAGGCTAAGAGTTTCAGCTTGAACGGTGGGTGGAAGAGTAGGTGGAACACCTACTAGTGGTGGTGGTAAAGGCTAGACAGATGGAGGTGGAGCAGGAGCAACAATAGCAACACTGAACATGTTTAGTTAAGCTTGTTGGAGATTTCGAATCAAGGATGCACTAAGGTTGTTGAATTGGATGGTGATCGTTTCCTACATGGACCGTTTGCACTCCTAATTTCTAGCTCTCTGCCTTATAGCAAAGTTGTCCATGGCTTGGCCAATCATGTCTTTCACTTCATACTTGGTCACAACTTCTAGATGTGCATAGTTGATAGGAGTGGATCAAGAAGTGGTTGTGTGGACAATGACAACAGTAGTGTCCTTGGATGTGGCTTTATGTGAGGTGGGATCAGTAATAGCCTCATTAGCCTTCTCCATTGGGGTCTCAACAATAGGGGTAGGAATGGACACATCTACTTCCTATGTTGTAGCATGAACAATGGGTTTGGAAACCACTTTACTGGGTCTAGCTTTTGCAACCTCTTCTTTAGCCTTTTTCTTAGCAATGGCCTAGCATCTGGCTTCTGCATCAGATTTCTATTTTTCCTAAGTTGCCAACCTTGCTTTCCAAGTATCCTTATACTGAGCCCTGTCAATCGTCTATTGTTCGTGCAAGTGCTTGACACAGGCTTCCAACTTCTCTAGACTCATCCTTTTGAGGTCGAAGACATTATGATTGAATGATAGGCAATTTTCTTAGACACTTGATGAAGTCATCATCATGGTTCTTGACAAAGCATGCATTTGCATAATCAAAGTGATACACTTTTGTTGGACGCATCACTTGTATAGAATCCCTTTAGTTAGTGACAAGTACCTTATCAGAGTTAGAAGGACCAATATTCTTGGTTTCATTCCACATAGTCTGATTCCAGAAAGTCCAAGCATCATCAACATCTAGCTCCCTGATCAATTTCAGACCTTGGAACAAAGTTTTCTAGTCTCTGGGGTAATTTACAAGTTGGACTTTCTGTTGTCTGTTGGGCATTTTTTCATTGAAGGAAAGCTTGAAGCTTTTGTTCTTGCTTTCATCGCAGATAGGCAATCTTGGAGACATCTAATTCGGTACCACATTATATCAATGCTTCGATTGATGTAAATATCAAGAAGATAAGCAGTAGCTTGATTCGTTATGTACATCTACTTCAATATTCGCCTAATCATATCAAGTTCCTTTTGAGAAGGTCTTAGACGGGCTGGGTTAGAGGGAGTGAATATTATGCGAGAAGTTAAGATGTTCACGTCCTTGGACCATTGGATATGAGGATTGGAGCAAATTAAAAACTTTGCTTGTCCTCAAGCAAAAACAAAAATGAGAGCAGGCTCCGAATGCTCCAACACTTTCAGTATTTGCAATTTTTCAAATTCCCTTAGCTAGACCTTCTTGCATTTGCTATGATCTTACAATGAAAGCACAAACAAACATTGAGATAGAATTGGTTAGTAGCAGAAATCAATCAGGTCGGTTTTCCTCATTTTTCCTCAAAAGGATTTAATGTTTCCCTTTGCGCACAAGTGTCTTGGATGAGTGTTTAAAATTCTATGACCTGCAATTAGTATTCCCAATTTTGCACTTCATCTCAGTTAAAGTTATCATGCTTACACTTGGTGGATCACTAAGGACTTTTATTGGCTTGTAATGTCGCCTGGCTAATCAAAGAAATTATGGTTTTTCTAGGATTTCAAAAATTAGGGTTATAAGAGAGCATTTATCCTAGAAAAACTTCAATTTATTCTGCCTAGGCTTATTTATTTTTCAACCTCAATTTATTGTTCTAACAACACTTATGGCACCAATTTATTTTTTGCCCTTATTATTCTTCTATATATCTCTCTTTTTTTTAAAAAAGAAACTTTGGGCTTACAAGCCTTTTTTTAGGGTGCCTTATTGTGTGTTGTTTTACCTTCCTGAGAATTTTTTTTTATTTACCTTAACCCTCCCCCAAATTAGGGGTATATCATGACTAAAATTCTTATGCTCTCTTAAACCCTAAAACAAGGTAGGAGATAATTAAAGTAGGCTTAGGGGTTTTTTTTAAAAAAAAACATGATTATCATTTTTGGCTCCAATAGGGTGCAAGGGATAAATTATCATCAAAGGTTGGCTTTTTGGCTAAGTGACTAAAAATAAGAAGAAACATGGCGTTGATCATTTCCACCTCATGTAATTAATCAAACAGTCTAAGAATGATGCAAAAGCAAGAAATTAAAAACAAACGTTCTCTCACAAGTAGGTTTCACACAACTCACCGAGACAAGACAAAGTTGTTGGCTTACCACACCATGATTTCTTTCAAACAAGCTAATCTTTTCTCTCTTTGTTGTGATTCATACTCCACTACTTGAACTGACACTTGCATTCATGGAACCAGCATTTTCTCAAAAATGGTATGCAGCCTTTCAAGTGTTTGAGTCCTTCAGAAAAATCTTTGACAATGACTTCATAAATATCATGCAATTTTTATTCAATGACTAAATTTAAACTACTGGAATTAAATTGCAAGAAATCAAAATAAAGAAAAGAAATAACCCAACTATCCTAAAAAAAAAACACATAATGCAATTAACTAAAAGAGAGATAGGATAAGAAATCCTAGGTTGCCTCCGAGTAAGCGCTTCTTTAACATCATTAGCTTGACGGGTCCAATGCCTTCAAGGTGGCATGAAGGTCGCATAAAACACATCCTCCTTGCATTTTCGCCTCTTAGCTAGAGACTCCATGAAACTCATGTATCCTGGAAACACCTGCCATATTGTTGCAAGGAAAGTGTTGGTGATCAAGGAAAGAATGACACTTAAAGATTTATCATGCTCTCCATGCCTTTCTGCCTTGACAATCAGTTGATGAGGAGGGGTATTGACTTGGAGAATACTTTTTGGTTGAATTTCTACTTGTAAGCACTTCTCCCATTGTTGTGTTTTCTCCTTATTTTTTTCTTTCTCTTCCTTCTTTTCTTCTTTCTCATCATGCACCTCTTCCTCAATTTTATTTTCCTTCTCTTTTCTCCCATTGAAAATTACTTTGCACTCCTCTTTGGGCTTCATCTCAGTATTGACCCCAAAGGTTTCAGTGGGCCTTTCAGCAACTAGCTTAGCTAGTTGTACCTCCAGATTTCTAATTGTTGCATCAGTGCTTTTCAGATGTGACTCAGTCTTCTGCATGAACTGTATCAACAACTCTTCTATGTTAGTAGGTTTCTCTTGATGACTTGGCTCTTGGCTGGAATGTTGATAGGGTGGTACCCCTTGGTTGATATTATTTCCTTGATTAGATCTTCATCCTTGGCTGACGTTCTGGGCTGGCTGACTCTTGTGCTCCTTGTTATACTAATTCCCTGGATGATTCCTCCAGCTAGAGCCTTGTGTGAAAGTCCTTCCTTGGTTGAATCCTAGTGGGCCTTGATTGAATCCTAACGGTTCTCCTTGGTTGTAACCTTGGAATCCATGGGGATTATGTATTCCCATGTAGTTTACTTCCCTGGAAGGGTCTTCTTGGACTATACATTGCCCAGGCTCATGTATTCCTCCACATGTGTGACATCCTCCTACTTGCATAACAAAAGAGTGAGAAGGACTTACTGCTTGTAATTGTTGTGGAAGCATGTTGAGGGTCTCTGTTAGGGCTTCTATTTGTCAGGACAACAACTTGTTTTGTGCCAAGGTTGCATCTTGAGTGGTGAGCTCTAGAAGGATTTTCTTTGTTGGGGCATACGTGCGATCACGAAGGATGGCGTGATCACTAGCCACCATGTTTTCTATAAGTTCCATTGCCTCCTCCGATATCTTTAGCTTGATCTTCCCTCCTGCGTATGCATCCAGTAATTGCTTTGATTGTGGTCGCAGGCCATCTATGAAGATGTTCAGTTGCATTGGTTCACTGTACCCATGTGTAGGCGTCTTCTTGAGCAGTCCGTGGAAACGGTTAAGCGCCTCGCTGAGGGATTCGTCAGGAAATTGATGGAATGAAGAGATTTCAATCTTCCCTTCAACAATCTTTGACTCTGGGAAGTATTTCTTCAAGAATTTCTCCACCACCTCGTCCCATGTCTGTAAGCTACTCCCCTTAAACGAACGAAGCCATATTTGCTTTACCGGCCAAGGAGAAAGAAAATAGATTAAGGCAGATGGCATCTTCTGGCACTCTTGCTATCTTCACCATGTTGCAAATGTCAATGCATGTGGCCAGATGTGCGTACAGATCTTCACTTGGTAGGCCGTGAAATAGATTCCCCTGGATAAGCTGGATGAGGGAATATGGATATGAAATGTTGGTTGCCTGCACATCTGGTTTGGCTATGTTGGTGAAGTATTGAGGTATAAAAGAGCTAGACTAATCCTTTAGCATCATCCTCTATGGACGATCTTCTAATGTCGCAACCTACCCTTCGGCGAGAGGGCGACTCGAGGGCTCACGGGTGCGTCTTCCAAGGGAGGAAAATGCACGGAGTCGCCAACAACGTTTATTCAAGGAAAACGTCAGACAAACCGGAATGTGTGGTCTACGAACTTTAATTGTGAAAGGTTCGGGAGTTGTTTTTACGCACGGGGAAGGTATTAGCATCCCACGCGCCAATCACAAGGGACGACAGCTTTTAATCAAGTGTGCAAATATGACTTCAAAATGTTTTATTTTCCCTTTTTTATGTCTTTTTGTGTTTTTATGCTTTTTTATGTTTTTAATTTTGGTGTGGTCGACAAAGGTGTTTCCCTCGCTCCTACGTATCCTCAATTGCGATGAGGAAATCAGACCTACGTAGTTCTTTAAGAACTAAACGTTGGTTAAGTTGTTTTGATCTTTTTCCGCAAGATCAATTTTAACCGAACAAAGGTCATTTAAGGCGTTGGACCATTAAACGATCTTTTGATTTTGAAAGGAGAGAAACATTAAGGCGTTGGACCATTAACGATCTCTTGTTTTTGAAAGGAGAGAAATGTTAAGGTGTTGGATCATTAACGATCTCTTAGGGTGGTCAACAAAAGCGGGGCTTTTGCTCCTACATATCCTTAATTGCGATGAGGAACTTAGACCTACGTAGTTCTTGCAAAAGTGGTAAAGTTACATGTTGATTTTATGCTTTTGAACAGTCCATGTTAACCGATAAAAGCAAAGAGGACTGTTTAAGGCGTTAGACCTTAAAACGGTTGAGTGACTTTTGCGGACGAAGCTTGATTTGTGAGTTAGTTTTAGTCCTAGTTTCACTTTGGTTATTAGTCAATTCATTCAAGGAAACTTCCAAAGAAAAACGTCCGATTGATTTTCTTGATTATTTTATTCAAAGATATTTTGATTATTTTATTATTTTTATTCAAGATATTTTGATTATTTTATTATTATTTTGCCTTTTTTTGGTTTAACCGTGGTTACAGCGTGAACGATCGGTTAGATTTTGTTTTAACAGTGATTAAACGAGATTACAACACAAATGATCGGTTGAAATTCATTTTATCATTTATTAGGTGAGAAAACGGCTTAAATAAACGGTAAAAAGCTCGTTAAAGCAGAAGAAAAGAAACCGAAAGTGAACGAAATAAATATGAAAGCCAACAAAACAAGAAATGAATTGAAAGTCTCATATTCGAAAACTTATCGGTTGAAGAATGAAGAACGAACGAAGAGCGGATGAAGAACGACAGAAAACCTTCACGGATTTGCTCACGAAAACGTCTCGGAAGTGTTACGGAAGCACCTCCGCTTGGATTTTGTTCACGGAAATAATTTTTTCACCCAAAACAGCTGAAATGCATAGCCAAGGGGGTTAGGGGTGCTTTGGAACAACCTCCCTTCGCCTATTTATAGGAAAAATGGGGGAGGAGGTTGCCGCCCAAGCGAGCTTAGCTCGCCCACACTCGCCCAGGTGAGTTAGGTTGCTTCCACTTTAAGTAAGAAAATGCCCAGAATCCTCTAGAAGGGCCCAGATTTGATATTTGCTATTTGCATTCCCCCATTTTACTAAATACACCCCCCTTTTGTGTTTTTTTATTGATTCATTTCCGAAACGTTACGGAACTTTACGGATTACGTAACAACACCCATTTTCTTTCCGGATTACGCAACAATGCTCCTTTTGACTTGCGGAATGTAGCAGAACTTTACGGATTGCGCAACAATGCTTCTTTTTTACTTCCGAAATGTTGCGGAACCTTACGGGTTACCTAGCGATGGGTGTTAAGTACCTTGAGGCGGTTGAGTGAAGGTTGCATGCCACCAAACAATGGTCCCCAGACGAAATTAGGATATGACATCTGCCATGATGCGTTCTTCAAGAAAGAATGTGCACTATTCACAAAAGAAACAACTACCATGCACGTTATCACAAAATAAAAATTAAAAATATATTTTTTAATTTTTTTAATTTTTATTTTTTTAAAAAAAAAGAAAAGAATAAAATAAGAATGGATAAAGAGAAAAAATTGAAAAATAAAATAAAGCAACTAAAAAAATAATAGATAAAAAATTTAAAAAAACAAAGCAAGATAAAAAAATAAAAAGTGAAAACTAATTTATTTAAAATTGGAATATGCAAATAATCAAGTACGAAAAACGAAGTCCTTGGCAACCGCGCCAAAAACATGTTAACTCGTTGGCAAGTGCACCAAATTTGTCACAAGTAGTAAAGTACTCAGAAATCCGAGTGTCGAATCCACAGGGACTTTGTGTGTACTTAAATTAATGCAAACCCAATTTAAAAGCAATAGATAAAGAATTTAAAATAAAGATAAGAAAATATAGTAGATAAGATAAAGATTCAAAGATCAAAATAGAAGATAAGAAAATAAAAGATTTAAATAAAAAGATGATAAAGATATAAGATAAAGGAAATAAGAAAATAAAAGTAAAAGATAAGAAAAATAAAAGATTAAGATAAAGATAAAAAAAGATAAGATAAGATAAGAAAAATAGAAGATAAAAATAAAATAAAATAAAATCAGAGCGTGATAATGTTGGGACATATCATGCCTTGTTTACCTAGGATGTATGAGTTTATGATTTTTCTTTATCAATTTAGATGATTCTATTATACCCACATCTATTCATTTCTTGTCCATGATTTCTCACGATGACAAGTCTATTTTATTTATCTATCTCCCAAATTCCTTTGCAAAAACTCAACAAATAAAATGCATGAAGTATGAATTCTATATGTTTGCAAGAATGCATGGGCTTAAAATAATCATTCTATGTCTAGCAATGACTTTCTTATGAAATCCTTTCTTTTTGTTCTATTAGAAGTTACCCTATTTCAAGTGTCTAACCCCTAAAACTAATGCATGCATATTTTCTTTAAATCTTATTTAGAAGTTACCCTCTCCCGAGCGTCTAACCCCTAAAAGAATATAAAGATGAATAATACAAGATAAAAGCAGAAAACATAATAGAATAGAAAACACCTGGTATTGCATTGATAAATAGTGAGTACATCATACATCGCTTGGCTTTTAGGCCTGCCAGGCCCTAACTAGGGGTTTAGCCACTCATGGTCATTGAGGGCTTTACAATTTAGGGGGTTGAGATGAATGGAAGAATGTGATAGATGACTAATAAGAAGGAAAGAGGGTTTCCCCTAAGGGATAGACCCAGTGTGTGGGTTCTATGTCTCCTTCTTAGCTTGACTCCCTTTTTATAGTTGTTGGAGTGGACTTGGGCCTAATGCTAAAAATCTTCCTTATTGATATTTTTTGATATTTTCTCGATCTTTTTCTCTTTTAATCCATCCTTTTCATATATGCAAGTCATAAATAAGAAAGTTATCAAATCTTAATATTTAAGCCAAAAATAATTGCTAAATAAATATTTTTAAAGATATTTTCAATATATTTTTATTATAAAAAAAATAGCTCATATTTAGCAGTTATCAGATGTTCACGTCCTTGGACCATTGGATATGAGGATTGGAGTTCTCCTTTGATGGGTCCATCCTTATGGGTTCTTCAGGAATGCAAAACCTTGGAGTCTTGGCAAATGGATCACTGTTGGTGATAGGTGCCTTCTTCTTAAAAATTTGTTTGCTTACAAGAGGGATAAGTGGTTCTTGGAGTTCAACTAAACATCCAATGAGGATTCATCCTGACCAGGTTGGGATACACTGGTCGCATACAAGAAGGGGTATCTAGAGACACAATATCATATGAGGATAGAGTCCTATAAGCATCTGAGGGGATATGGATGTAGTCATACCTTATCAAGGGTGTAGATTCCACAATGGTGTGTTGCCTCTGGACGGGTTCCTGAGGAGGACATTGGATTATATCACTCTTCTTGTAGTAGTTCTATTGGTTTTTGTTGAAGAAAGCAACAAGAAACTTTCTGCGAGAAATGGCTTCAGTTGCTGGGTTGTTCCATTGCCTCCGGTCACGTCTTCAAGGGGTTTAAACTTGGATGTGTTGATGGGGATGAAGGTCTGTGTGGCTGTGTGGAAGGTGGACTTGATGGTTGAGGAGTAAGAGTTGGTGTTACCTCGCTATTAGACAAACTAGAGCTGTTGGAGGATGGTTGTCCAAGCACCTCTTTAAGGGGGATGACCTTGCAACTTGCTCGTCTTCCAATTCCTTAGAATGTTAGAGGAATTGTTTGTTGCCTTTTTTCAATCTTCTGCTTTTTTTGGACAATAAGAATTAGTGATTGTTTAACCATGCGCTTCCTTAGGATGATAAAAGGAGCTTCATCCTCTGTTTCACTTAGTTCCCTCAGTAGGTAAGCCTTGTACACCTACTCAGTGGAATGCCTTAGATTTCTCTTAATAGGAGTAATCTTTGGACAAGACTGTTGTGCCACTAGAAGATAAGGTTTGTCACTTCATGTTCTTCATCTATTGTTCTTTGGTAAGAATTTACTTATCTTCTTCTTGCTGATGAGTGTGTCATCTTGTCTTGACCTTGATTTTTTGCTCTTGAATGATTATTTTTACCTCCTTGGCAATCCTAAAGGTTTGAAGAGCCTTTTCTTCATCAATAGTTGTTTTGACAAGTTTCTTCTGCCTCATCTTCTTAATGTCTTCCTCGTCCATTGGAGGAATTGGCATGTTCCTCTTGATGTCCACTTTATTTTCCTTGAGATTGACAACACTGAAGTGTTGTTGTCTTGCATAGAAGGTGCCTTTATTGATGATGGATTGCTTGAATACATGGAAGACTTGGTATTCCCAAAGAAGTTTGTTGACTAGGGTGGCATAGTATATGTGGTCCTCTCCTCCAAGAGTCTTCATGTTTTGTAGAATGTTGATGTAGATAGTGTGTGGAAGGTCAAAAGGGCTCTCATCCATCAAATGGAATTGCACAAATTTGGGAAAGCCAGAAGCCGAGTCCTTTGACCCAACCTTGTGCATGAAGTTTTTCTGGATGATTTTGGATCAGACCTTAGCCATGTTGCACATAAGTTTGCATTCTACTTTCTTTAGTTGTACAAGTGGCCTCAATAACTTAAGAGGTGGTGAATTAATTTCCCACTAACAAGCTTTTAACCCCCTTCTAAATGATAGGCTTGGAATGCAGAAGAAGAAGCAGCAATCAATTTAATAATCTTCTTTAAATATGCAAGACAAAATTGATTTCAATAATAAATGAGATAAGGAAAGAGAGAAATGCAAACTTGGATTTTTCCATTCTTCTTTTAAAGATAGGACCAATCGAATCTCATGTGCCCAGGTTGATCGCATTCATAGCATTTTAGGACTAAGGAGGAATCTTCTCCTTTTTTCTTTGGATTGATGTTTGATTTCCTTTGATTTCTTTTGTTTCTCAGAAATTTATTGAACCTCTTCACAAAAAATCTGAAATCATCATCTTCTTCTATTTCAGTCAAGTCCTTTTTGTCACTTTCTTCTTGAATAGAAGATGATGAGGCTTTGAGTGCTATTCATTTTCTCTTTATATCATTCTCTTCATGTTGATGGAGTCTCATAAGTTCCATTTCATGTTCTTTAAGTTTTCCAAAGAGAGTGGCAAGAAACATATTAGTGAGATCTCTTGATTCTGCAATTGCTGTTACTTTTGGTTGCCATTGCCTGCTTAAACATCTCAATACTTTGTTAATAAGATCTTTATTAGGAAATATTTTTCCCAATGATGCAAGATGATTAACTATATGAGTAAATCTCTTCTGCATATCTTCTATGGTCTCATATTGATACATTCTAAACAGTTCATATTCATGTGTGAGAGTGTTTATTCTAGATCTCTTGACATCAGTTGTGCCTTCATGAGTTACTTGTAATATATCCCACATTTCTTTTGCATTTTTACAATTTGAGACTCTAAAATATTCATCCATGCCTCATGCAGAAGTGATTATATTTTTTGCCTTTAAATTGTATTGAACCTTTCTTTTTTCATCATCATTCCATTCTTCTCTAGGTTTTTCTATAGTTCTATTTCCCACTACCATTGTAGGAATAAAGGGACCAAATTCAATGGCTTCCCATATATTTAAATCGATGGCTTCAATAAAGATTTGCATTTGGGTTTTCCAATAGTGATAACCTCGCCATTGAACATAAGAGGCCTATTAATAGAATTTCCCTCGGGAAATGAAAATTTAGATGAGGCCATATCTATTATTGAAGTTTTTAAACTTTAAACAAGAATCCCGCTCTGATACCACTTGTTATACAAGTGGCCTCAATAACTTAAGAGGGGGTGAATTAATTTCTCACTAACAAGCTTTTAACCCCCTTCTAAATGATAGGTTCGGAATGCAGAAGAAGAAGCAATAATCAATTTAATAATGTTCTTTAAACATGCAAGACAAAATTTATTGCAATAATAAATGAGATAAGGGAAGAGAGAAATGCCAACTTGATTTATACTGGTTCGACCACTTCCCGTGCCTACGTCCAGTCCTTAAGCAACCCACTTGAGATTTTTCACTCTCTTTGTAAAAATCCTATTACAAAGTCTGAACCACACAGGGACAATCCTTCCCTTGTGTTCAGGAATCCTTACAACTTAAGAGACCCTCGGTCCTTTAATCAATCTCTTTGAATAAGAAGAAGAAGAAGAATTCTCTCTTTATGAGAAAGATATTACAATTGAAGTTCCTGGATGAACTCTTAATAGATTTACAAGTGTTTGCCCAAGAGTTTTTGAGAGAGCATTTGACAATGAAGTTCTCTTAGAATATCTTTCTCTTGCTTTTTGAAATTAGACACACATATATATAGGCCCTTCGTGCCTTTTCAAAATGGTTTGAAGAGATGTGTCTTTTCAAAAAGCTTTTTCTGAATTTTTTCACTGGTAATCAATTACATGTTTCTGGTAATCGATTACACAGTTATATTTTAAAGGGTCATGACTTTTGAATTTGAATTTCAAGAGTTTCGTTGCTGGTAATCAATTACAAACATCTGGTAATCGATTACAGGTTCAAAATTCAAATTCAAAACCCTTTTTAATAGCTATTTTTCAAACTTGTCTTCTGGTAATCTATTACATTGCCTGGTAATCGATTACCAGAGCCTTGCATGTCTTGGAAACACTTTGTTTTGAGGCAAGGCTTGATTTTGAGTTAATCTTGAAGCAAGACTTTGTTTGTTGAAGCAATCTTGTATTAATCTTAAAGCAATGCTTATCCTTTGAAGCAACCTTGTTTGATTCTTCTTTGGCATCATCAAAATTCATGTATTCATACATTCACATTCTCCCCCTTTTTGATGATGACAATCGTTATTAGGTGATTTCTTTTCATCATCATCAAAACAGACATGATTCACATCTTTTTCCCATCATCTTCTCTGAGTTTGTTCCCGTATAGAGCTTTTAGGACATGGCTCTCATATGCTTTCTCTTAGTCTTCTTGGTATGTGCTTCCTTTTGAAATGCACCATATGACTTGTGCGATAGAGTCCATGGAAAACACTACCTCTTTTCTAAGATCTCTAGAAACAATGGTTTTCGAGTCCTTGAACTGAGTGTTCCTCTAGAAGATTCTAATGAGTTTAGGGTATATCAATTGTGGATCATTGAAGTAGTTGCACATACCACGGTAGAGCAGGGTATGTTTTATGTTGAGCCCAAACTCTTCTAGCACTCCAATGTCATAGAAGTGCTCTATGTGAATGATAGGCTCTCCTTATGTGTGGACAGTGGTGGCATTACTTGTGATGATGGTCATTATTGGATCTTTATTGTCACTAGGGCTTGACTTGATGATTTTAGGGTTTTTGATTGTTGTTTCTTGAAAAAAGATAAAGAGGATTTTGAAATATTGATGAAGATTACTTGTGAGAAGTGAACCGTTTGCCCTAATTACGGGTGTTATATATAAGGAATATAGGCATGTTCTTTGGGCTTTTGAAAGGTGATTAATAGGCTCATTACTCAATGACAACGTAATGCACCAATTGAAACACAACGTTTTACTAAGTATTTTTTTTGGCTTATATGCCTCATCCATTAGTGAGCGTTCAGTCATGCATGTAATGATGTATGGCCATTAGAAGATATGTCCTTTGGATGAATAATATTAATGTACAAACGTTTAGATATTAATCATTCATTCTTTTACATAGACCATTCCAAGTTAATTCCCTAACAAAATCAATCTTTCTTCAGTAAACTGACCATCAATGGGTACAAATTGTAGTTCCACTATTCCCTTTTGAACATGATCTCTAAGAAAGTGATGTTTAATTTCTATGTCCTTGGCTTAAGAGTGTAAGGTAGGATTTTTAGAGATACTTATCGCAGCCTTGTTGTCACAAAAGATTGGAATGTTGCCTTCAATAGTATAGTCTTCCAGATGATTCTTGATCTAGATTAGTTTAGTACAATAGTTTGTTGCCGATATATATTTTGCTTCTATAGTGGATAATGCTATTGATCCTTGCTTCTTGTTGATCCATATGACCAAATTACCACAAATGAGATGGTAGCTTCCATTAGTGCTTCTTCTTTCAATTTTGTCACCAGCATAGTCAACATCACACTAACTAATCAACCTGAATTCTTTTTTGTGCTTAAAGTAAAGGCCAAGATTAGAAGTTCCAATTAGATATATAAAGATTCCTTTAATAGCAGTTAAGTGAACTTTCCTTGGATCTTGTTGGAATCTGGTACATAATTCAACACTGAACAGTATATCAGGTTTGGACATGATTAGATAGAGTAATAAGCCAATCATTGCTATGTATTGGAAGTTGTCCACTTTGTTGGATTCCTCGTCCAATCTAACACATGTTGTTGGATGCATATGAGTTTTCATCTCTTTTGCATCTTCTAGTTTGAACTTCTTAAGAAGTTCTTTGACATATTTCATTTGATGAATGTAGATTCCATTGCTGGTTTGTTCGATCTGTAATCCTAAGAAGAACTTTAATTCTCCCATCATGCTCATTTCATATTCAGCCTACATTAACTTAGAGAAATCCTCACATAGAGGTTCATTAGTAGCACCAAGTATGATGACATCCATATAGATTTGTACTAATATAAATTAGGAGTCATAGTTTTTGCAGAATAGAGCTATATCCACTTTTCCTCTTTCAAAACCATTTTTCAAAAGGAATGAACTAAGGTATTCATACAAAGCTCAAGGAGTTTTCTTTAGCCCATACAAAGCTTTAATGAGTTTAAAAACATGTTGTGGAAAGTGTTACTCTCAAACCCAGGGGGTTGTTCTACATAGACTTCCTCTTATATTAGTCCATTGTGGAATGCACTTTTTATGTCCATTTGATATAATCTCATTTTAGTATAACAATAAATGACAATAAAATGTTTATTGCCTCCAAAAGAGCATAAGCTTTTGTATAATCTATACCTTCCTATTGTGAGTAAACTTTAACAACTAACCTTGCCTTGTTCACATAACCTTACCTGCCTCATCTAACTTGTTTTTGAACACTCATTTAGCACATACTTCCTTCTTTCCTTGGGATAGTTCTACAAGATTCCAGACACCATTTTTCTTGAATTGGTCAAGTTGCCCTTGCATAGATTTGACCTAGTTCTCATCTTCCATAGCACCATCAACATGTTTTGGTCATACTTCAGAAATGAGAGTTGGGTAACCTTGTTGTCTAAGGGATGCTCTTATTTGAACTTTGGTTGAGGGATCACCAATGATTTGACTTTCTGCATGGTTCTTTCTGAGGATTCATCTAGTTGGTTCTCTCTCCCCTTGAAATTGTTTCTTAATTAGATGTATCTGTTTCTATAGACTGTTATGTTAGTGCTCCAATGCCATCGTCCAGCCTTAGATCTGCAATAAACTCATCCAGCTTTGATATGTATGTATCAGGCTTGGTATCATTAAATCTTACATGGATAACTTCTTCCATAACTGAGGTTCTAGAGTTGTAGACTCTATAGGCCTTAGATGTTTCAAAGTATCCAAGTAATATTCCATTATCACACTTTGAGTCAAACTTTCCCAACTTTCTTTAGTGTTTAGAATGAAACGTTGAGATCCAAGGATGGAAATGTGAAATGTTGGGCTTTCGTCGTCTCCACAATTCATATGGAGTCCTTTTAAAAATATGTCTTATATAATTTATTTTTTGTGAGTATCATTCAATATTCACAGCTTCAGCTCAAAAGTGTTTAGGTGTAGAGTTATCATTGAGCATGGTATAGCCATTTCTTGCAATGTTCTATTCTTTCTTTTAACCATACCATTTTGTTAAGGTATTTTAGGAGTATAAAAATTATGAAGAATTCCATTTTCTTCATAGAATAGATGAAAACTTTCATTTTCAAACTCTCCACCATGATCACTTCTAATTGAAGTAATGCATGCTCATTTTCATTTTGAATCCTTTTACAAAATTTCAATAAGACTTCAAAGGACTCCTCTTTGTGAGCAAGGAACATGACCCATGTCCATCTTGAGTAGTTGTCCATTACTACTAAACCATACTTTTTTCCATTGACAAAGATTGTTCTAGTTGGACCAAACAAATCAATATCTAACAATTCAAGTGGTCTTGAAGTGGAAACAATTTTTTTGCTAGAAAAAGAGGTTTTAATGTATTTCCCCTTATGACATTCTTCACAAAGCAAATCATCATTGTATGACAGCCTTGGTAATCCTCTTATGAGGTCTTGTTTTTGTAGCTTTGAGATTAATTTCAAGCTATCATGTCCAAGTTTCTTGTGTCACACCCAATGATTTCCTTTGATAGATAATAGACATGTTACATTTTGATTTGACAATTCATTAAGATTAATCACAATGTCTGGATCATGTATGCACTCAAACAATTCAAATAATCATGCAAAATCCAGAAGACAAAACCAATTGTTCTCTCACAATTAAGATACACACGGGTAGCGTGAAGCATTTATCTTTTCTTTCACAAGTGCTTTTTGTCATACAAGTTAACCAAAATCACCCATGCACATTCAATTTATAAAACCATCAATCAACGACAACACGTGTTCACTCAAAACATTGTGGTTTTCACAACAAACTTTCAACTCAACAAGCACACAAAAATCTCATCAAAAGTAGTCAACTTCATCCAAGACATGCCCCAAAACAGTAGTAACCACAACGTCCATACATGCATCAAACTGCTAGAGTTAATCAAAGTGTAATACACTGCCAACATGCTAAAACTAAACCTACTCTAACATTCTGGAATTAAAAACTGCAGAAATTAAAAAGAAGTTAGGTGCAGAAAAATAAAAGATGTCTAAAGATAAGATGGCATTGGCCTCAATCCTGAGTAGGCCATGACTCCCATGCTCCTTGAGCAGCAGTGACATCAGCAACATAATCCTTATCAACTCCATCCTTTGCTGCATCTCCAGAAGGTCCAACAACACCAAAGGCACCTACCCCCTATGAAAGAGGAAGACTATCCCCAGACCATGAAACTCGCTTCAGAAAGTCAGAGGTGTCATGACCGGCTGCTTCAATGAGAGTTGATAGATTCTCTGCATGAGCCAACAATGCCCCTAATGAAGACTGTAGTTCTTTTGATGAAGACTTTGCATCATAGGCTGAAACTACTCTAGAGTGACAAAGGTGGGCTGATAAGCAGCAGTGTCATGATGTGGGCCCCTAGGAACCTCTGGTGTGGCTCGTGGTTGAGACATAATAATTAAATTATATAATCTATTATTTAATATGTTTTTTCATACAATTAATATAAATATATAATCAACATTTGTAATGTTATTTTTGAATAGTATAAGTGATGTGGTAGAAAAACAACACAAAGATGGAAAGAGATAATCATATGTATGTTTGTATTTATTGTATGGAACTAAGGAAGTATAATTTAATTGATTGAATGAGGTAGATTTCTTTTTTTATTATTATTATTTTGAAAAAAATGAGTAAGGTAGAGTTGTTGTAAATCTCTTTGTACATAATAGTATTTTATCGTTCTATTTTTTTAGATTGTTTATTCTTTTTCTACTGCACCACTTATACTATATATTAAAATAAATAGTATAGTATATCCATTTAATATATTACGTATATAACACAAATGCTATAATATTAGATAATATAATATTAGGGACCTGTTTAAAAAGATGAAAAACAAATCAAATAAAAAAAAGGAGACAATAGACAAAAGTGATTGTACAATTATATTTATTATATGAAAAATATATTAAATAATATATTATAAAAAATTATTATATTTTTTTATATAATCTTATTATTTATACTATTTAAACTAGATTTAATATTGAATAACTATATTTCTAAAAAAATAACGTTCTTATTTTTGCATATCAATTTGTTGAAACAATCACCTAATTGAATTTTTAGTTTAATTGGAAGAATTTTTATCTTGTTAGAATTTTAGACTAAGAACTAGTTGATGAATTCGTGGCGTATTGGTTAATTGATCCTTTGTTAGTATGATCTTGTTTATAATTCTACCTTGAAACTTTGGATTGTGTGACTATGTTGTTATTTGTTGAATTTGATTTTAATTGAGATTATCTTTATCTTTATCTCAAAATATCGTCTTTATGTATGCTTTTTTAATAAATTTTTGTCAATAAATTATGTATTTTGAGAAATAGGTGGGTTTGTTGCATGCATAGCGTTTTTCACCTACTTATTGGTTTTGTAGTTCCTTTTTTCATTAATAAATTTTGGGGTCATTTCAGTGTGGGATTGGTAGGGTGGAGGGTGCTAACTTGGTCAGCACTCAGGATGCTCCTTTCTACGAGGCCTCCCCCCCCCCCCCCCCCCTTTTACAAAAAAAAGGTGTATTAGAAAACATGTTGTTGGCATTTCTTTATTGGAAATTAGAATACATAATTTTGTGTGTGTGTGTGACTCTTACTCTTTGTACTCTCTTAATTAAAATAGATATTTTTAATCTTCTCTCCTTTTGGATGTGAGTTTTATGCACTATCATGCCTACTAGTAAAAAACTTTCATTCTCAACCATGATGCTGCCAAAATTATTCATATCCAGTCCACTAGAATTTTCTATGTCAAGTCAGCCTACAAGTTTAGACAATGCATGGCATATTTTTTTCACCAGAGGAAACGCCCAAGCTTGCTGACATATGATGCCTTTATGGAATGTTGTTCATGAAGAACTTGATCAGAGTGATAATGTTGCTGATTTTATGCTTCAAGATCCTCATGAAGTTGGATGTTCAACCCCAAGAACAGTTTGGCATGATTCTATGGGGTTTGTGAAAAAAGAGGAATGAAAAGTTATTGGATAACAACTAAGACCTCAATTCCAATGTCTTAATTAGTAGAGCCCTCATGTTTCAAAATGAATGGAGAGCATGAAGGAGTGTGTGTTATGTTAGTTAGTGAATAACTAATAATTCAAAAGTTAGTTGGGTTTGGAGGTTAGTTAGTTAATAACTAACTTGTGTTAGTTTGTTTGCATTCACTCCACATATATATAGAGTTGATGTAATCCAATTTATAAAGATTTTTCAATAACATTCATTAATCATCATTCTCTCTAAACATTGTGTGAGTGAGTCTTGCTCTATCAAACTGGTATCAAGAGCCTTGTAAAGATCCAAGGGAAAGTGTGTGAGATCACGAGTGAGTGAGAGCAAGATCAAGAGAGATTTGTTTGTGAGATTTTGTTGAGTGTGAGAGAACACGTTCCTCTTCCATTTTGTCACTGCAATCATTACATCTTCTTCCTTCTACTGTTGTTGTTGCGATCATGGTGGGCAATGGTGGATTCCCTGGGAATTTGCCAATTCTTGATGGCAAGAATTGGGAGCGATGGAGTATGCAGATGAAGGTGTTTTTTCGGTTTCAAGATGTGAATGAATTTAAGCAGAATGGATGCCAAGAACTTGGTGATAATCCTATGGATGCACAAAGAGCTATACACAATGATGCAGTAAAAAGGGATAGCAAAGCCTTGTTCTTGATCCACCAGAGCATGGATGCAAGTATCTTTGACAAGATCTCCAAAGCATGTACAACCAAGGAAGTGTGGGATATATTGGAGAGGTGCTTCACTTGTGGAGAAAAGATTCGAAAGGTGTGACTCTAAGCATCAATGAGGTAGTATGAATTGTTGTAGATGGAAGAATCATAAAGAGTAGCAAACTATTTTAGTCACGTGTTAAGTCTCACAAGTGCGATGAAGGGTTGTAGTGAATAGATCACAGATCAAATGATCATAGGCAAGATCATGCACACCCTCACTCCGAATTTTAATCGCATTGTGGTGGTGAATGAAAAATCTAAAGATGTAGAGATCATGAAAATTGAGGAGCTGCAAGGATCTTTAGAAGCAAAAAAATTGAAGTTGATTCAAAGGAACAAGATCAAAGAAGCAGATCAAGCTTTGCAGGCACAGGTGAAAGGTAATTTTGCAAAATGGAAAGGAAAGCAAGAACAAGGAAAAATTTCTAAGAGAAATTGGAATTTCAATCAAGGAAAGTCCAAGGTTGAAGATAAAGCATTCTCATAAGGGAGAGGTTGGTTCTTTAGATTAGGGAAATCGAAAGAAGAAAAACAGAAGGAAGATTCAGTGTTGTGTGTGATAAGTTTGGCCTCTATGTTGAGGAGTGTTGGCACAAAAAAGGAAAAGGAAATAGAAAACAAAAAGTAAAGAACCTAGAAGCCAATGTTCCACATGAGGATTTTGATTAAGACCCAATTTTGTTTATGGTTATAACCACTGGAGGTGTTTCTTCTTCAAAAGCTTGGTATCTAGATACTGGATGCTCTAACCATATGACATGGCATAAGGAATGGCTCATTGATCTAGACACAAGCAGATCCACAAAGGTTAAGCTAGTTGATAGCAAAACCTTGAATGTTGAGGGATTTGGCAATATCCGATCAAAAGAAAGGATGGCAAGACAACATTGATTGAGAATGTGTTGTTTGTGCATGGCATGTAGTACAATCTCATGAGTGTGGGACAAATGGTGGAAAAGGGATTCTTAGTGATTAAGCAAAATAACTTTCTTGAGTTGTTTGACCCAAACAAAGCCTGGTGCTTAGATCCTCACTCTCAATGAACAAAACCTTTCAAGCCAAAATCAATGTTGCAGATGCATAGTGTCTTACAGCAACAGTGGCTGAGTAGGAAAGTTGGCTTTGGCATCTAAGGTTTGGCTATTTAAATTTTAGAAGCCTAAGTCAATTACAGTCTAAAGACATGGTGGTAGGTCTCCCCAATGTGCATGTGCCTGATAGAATGTGTAAGGTATGTAGTGCTAGTAAGCAACCTAGGAACTTTTTCTGCTCATATTTTCCAATGAGATCATTAGAAGTGTTGCATGTGGCACATTCTGATGTATGTGGACCTTTTGAAGTAGCTTCACTAGGTGGCAACAAATACTTTGTCTCTTTTGTTGGTGAACACATTAGAATGATGTGGCTATACTTGATAAAGGCTAAAAGTGAAGTGTTTGAAGTTTACAAAAGGTTCAAATCAATGGTTAAAGACAAATTGGTAAACTACTCAAGGTTTTGAGGACAGATGATGGTGGAGAGTATACCTCTAGGGAGTTTGAAGATTTGTGAGAAATGTGGCATCCAAGATGAAGTCACAACACCCTATACTCCACAACACAATGGTCTAGTATATTGAAGAAACATAATAGTACTTGATATGGCAAGGAGTTTGCCTAAGTAAAAAGGCTTGCCACATAACTTCTGGGGCGAAGCAGCAATTATTGTAGCTTACTTGCACAACAAATGTCTCGCCAAGAGACTAAAGGAGGAAGTTCCTGAATAGTATTGGACTGGAAGAAAACCATTGGTGAGTCACCTCAAAGTGTTTGGTTCCCTATGTTGCAAACACATTCCTGATGCAAAGAGAAAGAAGTTGCAAGATAAGAGTAAGCCTATGATTCTAGTTAGCTATCATCCAACTGGTGCATACAGGTTATATAAATCTATAAAACAGAAAATTGAAGCCAACGGGGATGTGATTGTGTGTGAAGTTGATTCATGGAATTGGCAAGATGGAGCTAGCAACAGTAAAAAATTCATGTGTTTCAATTCAGGTACAAGATGTTCACTTCGAATGTGAGCAGAACAGAAGGGAATCAAATGATGAGATTGAAGCAGCAGCTAATGTGAATCAGACTCAAAGGCCACAAAAGGAAAGGCACATTCCCTCTAGACTCTCAGATTATGAGATACTTCATGATAGTGAAGTCACACCTTATGGAGACTTAGTCCATTTTCTCTAATAACTTATGCAAAACCAATCAATCATGAAGAGGCTCTATAGGAAGATGTGTGGAAGAAAGCCATGCTTAAAGAATTAGAAGCAATTGAGAGGAATCACATCTGGGAATTGACTGAGAAAAGCTACCTCCTCACGAGAAAGCCATAGATGTAAAATGTATATTCAAACTGAAATTGAATCCAAATGGGTCAGTAGCTAGACACAAAGCAAGGTTAGTGGTAAGAGGATTCAGGCAGAAGCCAAGGATGGACTCTACTAAAGTATTTGCTCCAGTAGCAAGGCTGGAGACAATGATATTGGTGATAGCTTTGGCTAGTAGCAATGGTTGGTCCCTATTCCACATGGATGTGAAATCAGCATTTCTAAATGGATTCTTAGATAAGGTGGTTTATGTTACTTAACCTTCAGGTTTTGAGATCAAAGGGAAGCAAAGAATGGTGTACAAGTTGAATAAGGCCTTGTATGGTCTTAAACAGGAACCTAGAGCATAGATAGAAGGATCGATTCATTTCTAATTCAGAATGAATTCACCAAGTGCATAGTTGAATATGGTGTATATGTGAAAAGGAAAACTGAAGGAATACTTCTTATTTGCCTATATGTTGATGATTTGCATGTGAGTGGCAGCCATAGTGAAGAAATAGAGAAATTTAAAGCTAAGATGATGACTAAGTTTGAGATGTTAGACTTGGGCAAACTGTTATACATCTTTGGAATGGAATTCCTAACAACTTCATAAGGTATTATCTTACATAAGAGGAAATATGCAACTGATGTATTGAAGAGATTCAACATGATTGAGTGCAACCCAGCTACCACACTAGCAGAAGTGGATTTGAAGCTAGATGTTGCAAGTGATGATGATGATGAGGTTGATCCAACCTTGTTTAAGCAATTAATTGGCTATCTAAGGTACTTATGCAATAGTAGACCAAACATCGCATTCTCTATTGGGTTGGTTAGCAGATACATGCTTGAGCCAAGGAAAAGTCATTTGATGGTAGCCAAGAGAATTTTGAGGTACATCAAAGGCACACTTGAGTATGGTGTGTTATTTCCTAGCAACTAGTGAGCAAGAGAATGAATTGATTGGCTATTCTGACTCTGATTGGAGTGGGGATAGGTCAAACAAGAATAGCACTTTAGGCTACATATTCAAGTTCTTAGAGGCACCAATTTCATGGTGTTCTAAGAAGCAACTTGTGGTGGCACTCTCAACATGCGAAGCTGAGTATATAGCAAGGTCTTTTGTTGCTTATCAAGCTATGTGGCTTGACTCAGTGTTGAAGGAATTGAAGATTGACAAAGAAGCCAATACAACTGTTAGTGGATAACAAGTATGTTATTCATTTAGCTAAACCCAGTTTCTGATGGCAGAAGCAAACACATTGAAACAAAGTTCCATTTTCTTCAAGAGCAAGTCAATCATGGAAGGATTGAAGTTGTGTACTGCAAGTTGTTGATATATTGACAAAAGCCTTGAAGATTGATAGATTTGTAAAGTTGAAGGAAGCATTTGGTGTTGTAGATAGTAAGAGCTTTTCAATTAAGGGGAGATGTTAGTTAGTGAATAACTAATAATTCAAAAGTTAGGTGGGTTTGGAGGTTAGTTAGTTAATAACTAACTTGTGCCAGTTGTGTTAGTTAGTTTGTATTCACTCCACATATATATGGAGTTGATGTAATCCAATTTATAGATATTTTTCAATAACATTCATTCATCATCATTCTCTCTAAACATTGTCTTGCTCTATCATGTTAGACATGTTAATGGTGACTTTGTTGTTGCTAGAATCGCTTGAGCCAAGAACAACCTTCTGGAAGTTAAAGGTGAGTGAAGCTTTAGGCCTTTTACTGGCTACACAATGGCTCTACACTTCTGCTACGCATCAAGTTGTTTTTGAAACAGTTTGTAAGCATATATGTCTTACTTTCCTAGCTTTCAGGTAAAGTTTGTGAGAAGACAAGCAAATATAGTTGTTAGTCTTGAAAAGCCAGTGACTGTTGTTGCTAGTCCCACGATTTATCATCGAATTCCTACTTGTATCGTTAAGTTTCTTACGAATGAGAAGCTATAAGATTTCCTCCATAAACAAAAAGTAAATTAAATTGCCTTTCTTTATGTCTACTTTATCTTTTTAACAGTTTATACATTTGAATCTACCATTTTTTAATCTCTATCTCTAAATTGAATTTAAAAAATTATCAATCTTATATCACAATTTGAATTCTTCATTGTAAATTAAAAATATAATATATTATATCAAAAATATTTTTTCATTGTGAATTTTAATTATAAATATATTTTACATATCAAAAAGATTTATTTTTGTTAATTTAATTATATAAAATAAAAATTTATTATGTATAATAACCAATCTAAAATACTAGTTTTGAAAGTAAATAAAAAATAAGAATCATTTTGTTTGGTTGGTATGTAGAATGAATTTAGTTGTAAAAATTTTCAAACCGAAATCTAATCACGAATTACTATATAAATAAAAGTTAATGAATCTTATAATAATTACTTTTAAAATATCTTCAAAACTTTTTAATTAGTTAATTCTATATAAATATTTACATTAATCAAAATTAAATTCTAACAGAGTTGTTTAAGTGTAAATAAAATATTGTAGGTTTCACACTCAAATACAATACCTAAATAGAGTTGTTTTTAAAAGTATGCATAATTGTGTGAAAAATGACTGATACAACGGCAAAAAAGTCTTGTGGAAGGCTGTTATAAAAAAGATTGAGGTAAAAGTGGAGTCTCAATAAGGATTTGTACTTGGTAAACTTTGAGCTCTTATGTTTTGGAAATTGCTAGGGGCACCAGCAAGATTGTTGGTGCACCTAGCAATTTTTTATAATTTCCAAAATACCCCTCAATGTTTCGGAAGAACCCGCAGTTAATGTTACAACTGTGGAAGAACCTTCTTCCGTGTATCTCACGGAAGAATCTTCTTCCATTCCATGGCTTCCTGCGGAAGAAATTCTTCCGCGAGATCACATGGAAGAAGGTTCTTCCGCTGTTGTTATTTTCAACTGTAGAAGAACCTTCTTCCGTGAGTTAATTTATTTTTTTTATTTTAAATTTTTGGATTATTTTGTATTTGTCTATATTATTTTATATTTTGTATTTTACTATTACAAAATTTAATGCATATTTAATTAGGGTTATTATTACAAAATAAAAAATATTTATTTGATATATATTAAATTTTGTAATAATAAAAAAAATTGTGATAGTAAATAATTTTTATTTTAAAAAATATATACGGATTAAATTTTTTTTATTTAATCTGGGTTACTATTACAAAATTTAATGTATACTTAATTTGAATTACTATTACAAAATTTAATGCATTAAATATTTTTGTAATAGTAACCCGAATTAATGCATTAAATATTTTTTATTTAATTCGGATTACTATTATAAAATTTAATGCATTAAATATTTTTGTAATAGTAACCAGAATTAAATATGCATTAAATATTTTTTATTTAATTCTGGTTACTATTACAAAATTTAGTGCATATTTAATTCAGGTTATTATTACAAAAGAAAAAATATTTATTTAATATATATTAAATTTTGTAATAGTAAAAAAATTTAAGATAGTAAATATTTTTTATTTTTAAAAAAACATACGGATTAAATATTTTTGATTTAATCTGAATTACTATTACAAAATTTAATATATACTTAATTTGGATTACTATTACAAAATTTAATGCATTAAATATTTTTGTAATAGTAATCCGAATTAATGCATTAAATATTTTTTTATTTAATTCGGATTACTATTATAAAATTTAATACATTAAATATTTTTGTAATAATAACCAGAATTAAATATGCATTAAATATTTTTTATTTAATTCGGGTTACTATTAATAATTTAGTATATATTTAATTCGAGTTATTATTACAAAATAAAAAATATTTATTTAATATATGTTAAAAAATTTAATAATAAAAAAATTTGTGATAAATAATGTTACTATACATATCACAATATGTAAATTTAAATAATAAATTTTGTGATAATTAATTTTGATATAAATCATACTAATTATTTAATCTGTATATTTTTTTAAAAATAAAAAATATTTACTATTACAAATTTTTTACTATTACAAAATTTAATATATATTAAATAAATATTTTTTATTTTATAATAATAAATCGAATTAAATATGCATTAAATTTTGTAATAGTAACCTGAATTAAATAAAAAAATATTTAATGTATTAATTCAGGTTACATTTACAAAAATATTTAATGCATTAAATTTTGTAATAGTAATTCAAATTAAATATACATTAAATTTTGTAATAGTAACTCAAATTAAATAAAAAAAATATTTAATTCATATATTTTTTTAAAAATAAAAGATATTTACTATCACAAATTTTTTTTACTATTACAAAATTTAATATATATTAAATAAATATTTTTTATTTTGTAATAATAACCCAAATTAAATATGCATTAAATTTTGTAATAGTAAAATATAAAATACAAAATATAAAATAATCCAAAAATTTAAAAACCAAAAAAACAAATTAACTCACGGAAGAAGGTTCTTTCACAGTTGAAAATAACAACAGCAGAAGAACCTTCTTTCGTGCAATCTCGCGGAAGAAGTTCTTCTGCGGGAATCCAGAGAAGAAGGTTCTTCCATTGTTGTTATTTTCAACTGCGGAAGAACCTTCTTCCGTTGCTTTCTGCGGAAGAAATTTTATGCGAGATGACACGGAAGAAGGGTCTTCCGCAGTTGAAAATAACAACAACGGAAGAACCTTCTTCCGTATGAAGATATTCGCATTTTTTAAACAAAGACAATTTTACCCATTCACATAATTGTTGGTGCACCTAGCAACTCCCTTATGTTTTTATACTCTCGTTTTGATGAGCTTATTAAGCGCATCCAAGAGTCTTCTGCATATTATTTAGTCGAGAGCTTATGAAGCATGCTAACAGTAGAGCGCATAGAGGTGAAAAATGAGATTATGGTGAGTTTGTTTTAACTTAAAAATAAATACTTTTTAAAAAAATAAATAGGATTTTCGTATTAAAATAAGGAAAAAAAATTGATTTTAAAAAAAAAAACAATTTAGACATACACATTAAAAAAAATAAAAATTATTTATTTTATTAAAATAAGTATTTATTTCAACAAATAACTTTAAAACAAACTGATCCCATATCATTTTACAAGTTAACAATTAAGGGTTAGATCTACCTTACAAAGTCCGATCTATGTTAGGTATATGATATTGAAAAAAGCTTCAGGAGTTAAGGTGTTATTTGTTACCAAATGATGTTTTTTAAAACCCAGTTAGCGTATAACCATAAGACCAACCATGATTTATGCTATTCATTCTTGAATATTGGACAATGAAGAGTGAACAAGAGTCATGCAAAAATGAGGATGTTGCACTGAATCATTGAGCATAAAAGACAAGATACATATACTTATTTATCCCATATAGAAAAAATAAGAATGCCACCTATTAAGTAAACAGAGAAATAGACCGGAAGAAGCCCAAATAAGAGAGATCATATGGACAATAGGCCAATACTTGAGTTGAAGGGAAAAAGAGAAAAACTATGTACAAAACAGTTAAAAGGGCTAAATTTATATCTAATTTGCCTTTTTAAGACTTGCTTTGTGACAACATAATTTCATTTGATTCATATAACCAACAGCTAATGGGACAAGACCTCTGTAGTATTCACCAAGATACATCCAACATTAAAGAACTTGATGGTCCAGAATGCTTTGTTAGATGATGATAGAACCCTATGACATGCATTTCACTTAAATATTCATCGAGTATGTAAACAAATCTTTCCTAATGATCCATATAGGAATACGTGATAATTTCCCTCACAGTGAAAAACTTCTGTTTGTTACTTCTCATATTGGGAAAAAAAATATAATCAGGTAATTTTATATTTTTCCAAACAGGACTATAACTTCTTGCAGTTACTTCCCCTAATTTCACCTTTATGGTGTCTTAATTAGATATTTCAGGCATAAGAAACTATCCACTACTTAATCTAATAAGAGTGCTTTTAACAAATCCTTGCTGCAGGATTTTAGTAACTACAAAGCTACCAATGACATCAATTGTTGTTCAACTTCTTCCCAGTTCTTAACTTTGATCACCAGGGGATGCTCATCAGCTGAATTGGTCTTGGACCAAGGGTACGAGTTTTCATAATCAAAAAGTAGGACTCTAATTCCGGCTTCAGCGCACTCTATGGCGTATCTTGGGTTATCATCAATGAGAACCGTAGCATTTATAGACCTAACAGTATGCAAGGAATCTATCAGCAACTAATCATTGGAACAAGTAAGCTTTCAGCTTTTTGGATTTGCCTATCCAGAGCGTAGATAAAAAATGTTGACAAGGAAACAACGGATTTAGGCAAAAGCAGAGAAATGAAGGTGAGCAGGATTAAGTGGCATACCTACAAATCTCCGACTTTGGTCTAGACATCCCATCAAGGGCAAAGTGGTTTCCAAAGTGAATCTCCTGAAACAATCCTGAAAAATGCTTCTCTATCCACTCAAGTGTATGATCCTTGATTACATTTTGCCGAGATCTGATCATATAATATACAAATAGCTGTTAGTTGATGCTGACCAGATTCTGCTATAGGTTAAAATAAAATAACTATTCAATACCAACATCATACGTTACAACTGATAGGCTACAAAATGTTGATAACTTCTGCAGGGATGTCTGAGCACCTGGGATAGGTTGGATCCCTGACTTGAAGTATGGTGTCTCAAAAAACTCATGAACACGGGTATTTGCTGCACAACAAGAAGGCATTCAGAACAACGCATAAACTTTATGAATTTCTTTAGGCATATAATCCTCATCATATAAAACAACTCGATAAAGTTATTGATTTGTTAGACTGTCCACATAATCAATAGTTTACATACAAGAATATGAATATGATAGAATCATAGATATTTAACATCCTGTAACCATGGGAAGCCCAAGGTCTGGAATATTTGGAGTGGGGAATATAGGAAGGCATTTTTCTCTGAGGAGCTGAGACTCTGGTTGTATCCTTTTTAAGAGCTTAGGCTCTCATTTTCCATTATCTTAATACTACACCTGCTCTATTTCTGTTGTTGGTGCTTCATTTGTATATACTGCAGCATGAATATAACTCAGGATCTTGGACTACTTTATTTTCTTTTTTCCCTTTTTTCCATGACAAGGGTTGCTCCCTATTAGCATGGTATGCAAAAAATTATAATTTGACAATTTTTTGGTCCACAATTACACTGATTTAAGAACTTGATTTACAATAGACCTGATCTCCTGAAAGATGCCAAATTTCAAAACATAACACACTCCAATCACCGAACTGCTGAAAATGAAATAAGAAAGACAAATAATTTATATCTAATTATCCCACAAATTTTCATAAGAAATGAAGTAGGAAGACAGAAGACTAATTCACAATTTCACACAATGCAATATCTATGTGATTGACAGATATGCAATTACCTTCGTCACGTGAGCAGTTCCATATCTGCAATAGAAAAATGAAAGGTGCATCAGACTCACTTACAGACATGCTCATCAATGCAATACAATGGATTAAATGAGTTATTAAAAGCACAAATTATCTTTTCATCAGTGAAATTTCCATTCATAGCACCAAGGTGGTAGAAGCCAGATACACCTCATGCATACAGTACATTGCAGCTCAAGGAAAGATAATATAAATGTACTCAAAGAAAAATATGAAAAATCTACAGACGCCAAGAAACCCATCATAGAACAGAATTAAGAGTTAACAGAAATGCATGGTTCCATTTATACAAGCAGCTATCTATATATCTAATCACAATTCGAATTGTGAATTGTTAAGTTAATTTTTGAATTGTGAATCATTATTTGTATCAAATTGTAAGATTCAAAGACACAGTGAAAAATAGCTTGAATATATCATAAATAATCTATAGTATTCAATGTGATGTCAACTAGAAAATTAAATGACTGTAAGACTCTCAAACAATTTGGGCATCTAAACAATATTCAGTGCCCATGTGAATTTATTTCTCTGTCCTGGCTGGATCCTGTAAGTGAACCCATTAACTAAAACAGTAATACATCTGTGACTTCCTTGCTACAAATAAAAGAGTTAATGGCAGAATTTCACTGATGACGCTTCATCACTTTGGTAGAGTTTGGTAGACACATTAGAACTGAGCTGAACATATCAGATGGGTTTGTTCTATGTTTGGTGTACTTTGAAAAGAAAGTAGAATAGGACATAAGGTTAAGAAGAAGTACCACAAAGTGTGAAACCAAGGAAAGCAAAACAGAACGTCTGTTTGCATGCCAACCACTACATTTGTGGAGAGGAGAGTTCCCCACTCATACTATGCAGGCAAAATGAAGAATAGATAACAACATGTGATACAATGCAAATTCCAACACCCTGATAAGAACCTTAGGAGAACCACACCACAAAAACTAGACGTTGTAGTTGGAGAGTCCAATGTCTTATAAACCCCATACTAGAATCTCATACTTCCAATGAGAGACTCAAATCCCATACCTTGCTATTGCAACTGGACCCTAACACACCCTTAAGCTAACAAACCTTTAAAATTAGATGTATATAATTATCAATCATTAGTCATAGATTAAACATAAAATTACATCATGGAAGATCAATACCAAAGAAAATTAAATCATCTCAAATAAGCCTAATTCCATAAAAGTTGGGTTTCCATGCAACTGTTTTGCCAATAGCTTCTAATGCTACATCTGTTGTCATTTTTTTGGTATGAAATCTAAGGTTACAATTCTTTTGTAGAGGATTAGTGAATAAGGGGGGAAATGAGCCTTTGAAAGAACATGCGAGTTATTGTATTATTGTAAATACAAAATTTGTAAATTTCAAATTTCCAATTACTTATCATGAATAAAAAATAGAATTACTGAAAGCGCTATCAAGTGTACCTTGAAGAACTCATACACGTGATACTCAGAAACTGAACAATTTGATGAGTATCGATCTGCTATGAACTTGTTCAGAGCTGACACAAAGTTTCCTAATACTGTTTATATAAAAAAGCAAATGAAAAAAGTACACATTAAAGGAAAACACAAAAGTAGATAATGCTAGAGCTAAGTTTATGTTCTATGAATCACCAACAACGATATAAGTTCACATTTAGCAAAAAAAATTCAAAGAAAGGTTCAACTCAAACATTGACCAATTAAATTAAAGAAACTATACATAATACATGTAACATGCCTCAAGCTTATGTTTGAATTGCAGAATAAACTGACTGTTTCATGCACCCAGGGAGGGGGTTTCTGACTCAGTTTCTTAATCATTTAATGTTGTTTAAAAAATACACTAAAAAAAATAAAAGGACAGGAAATGCAATATCGATCCAGACTAATTGATGAAACTTGAACAGGATCACACAGGTTCTTCAAAGAAAATTACATGACAAAATAGTTAAGCCAGGCCTAAGAAGATACCATATAAGATTTAAAAAAAAAAAGATGGGGGGCACATGCATACATCAATACATACCTTCATCAACATCAACAGCAACAACAAGTTTCTGGGGCAATTGTTGATCAGAGAAACAAAAGGGTTTGGTGGGACTTCCACCCAAAGATCTATCTTCAACATCAATACCCTTCTCTAAACCACCTAACAAGGGAGGGTGAGGAACACATGCAAAACCATTGGGTTTTTTCTTTTCCTTCACAAAGACCCTATTGGCATTATCACCGCTATTGGCATCAAAACAGGCTTTAAGAGTGAATCCAACGTTTCTGTTAGCCTCAGAGGAAGAAACAGAAGGAAAATGGGAAAAGGCCCTACTTAAATGGGAACAAGGATCATAGCCTAACATAAGAGCCATGAGAAGAAGAACAAGAAGAAAAAGAAGAAGAAGAAGAAGAAGATTATGGCAATGCTGAAACAAGAAGCACACAGGGCCTTGCAGGTTCTTTAATTTAAATATAGCAACAACACCATATATAATCTTACTAAAAAAAACAATATTCTCTTACGAAAAAGCCGAGACCTTTTTGACTTGCCACCACTCAATAGAACAATTTAATTATGCATCAAGGACCAAACTTTCATTGGACACTCTCATTCAGAAGCAAAAGGACCTCTTCCTAACAGATAAAATCTCAAAATGGGAATGTCTGAACAATATATTAATGAGATTTCAGAAAATAAAAAACAAAACTTGGCAAACCTCGGACACAAACAGAATTGACATGAAACCTGCGAGAAAAATAAATGGGTTGGCACGAGAAGAATCTCTAGAAGATATTAAATTATAATAGAGCAAGAGGGGTTGAAGAAAGGTGAAACTTCTCAGATCTTGATTTCTCTCCCAACGTTATATACAGGATCAAGGCGGCTCATATAGACACGAGTGGCTCCTTTTGAAAGATTAATGTTAACTAACTAATAATTAACATAATCTTTGTTGTCCAAAAAAAAACAATAAGATAAACTTGAATTACTTGCTGTCGATAAGCCTTCACACTCCTAGCAAGTAATCTACTCATATCTAAAGAATTTGATATATTTAATTTATCTTCTATCACAAAAATAAAAATAACTCCTAAAATTAAAAATTATTTATTATTAGAGAAAATATAACATAAAATTATTTTTTTTCTATTTATATTATCTTAGAAATCAACTTGAGATCTTAACATTTAATTTCATTCCATTTCTTAAAGTTTGGTAAATCAACTTTATTCTAATTTATATTCTAATATCTACTTACTTCTATTTCTTTAACTTGTTTTACTACGTAAAAAATGTGTTTGACTATTTGGTAAAAAAGTATTCTTTTAGTAATTTTTAGTGTTTTTTAAATCAATATTTAAAGTAATGTTTTTTAATTTCTAAATTTAATTTTTATTTTTTTTATTTTTATCCTTAATATATTCATCAATTTTTTTATAATATTTTTTTAAAATAAATCATTATTTTATTAGTTTTATATTATTTTACATTTTCAAATACTTTAGTAGCTAATTTTGCTAAAAATAATCATAACCTAAATTATAAGTATTTAGTATAATTAATTGTTAAATTTTGCTAAAAATAATCATAACCTAAATTATAAGTATTTAGTATAATTAATTGTCAAAATAGCTCAAAAGTATAAAATATCTGATAAATAATAAAATTATGATTTATTTAAAAAAATGATAATCAAGAAATTAAATAAATATATTAGAGACAAAAATAGAATCAGATATAAAAAAAATTAAAAGCTAATATTTTAAAGTAAATTTTAAAAAAATACTAAAAATTACTATAAAAAAAACTAGTTAAAATTTATTAGCCAACATTGGCAATAAGTATATTTTTACTTACGACAATTGAGTGAAAAATTGAAATGATCTTTTTATAATAAAAATAACATCATACCATGCATATAAATGAAAACAATAAAATATTAATTATTAAAGAGTGTTAAAAAAAAAGTGTTAATTAATTGACTCATAACTCTCCCTTTTGCTTTAAAAGGATGTTGCGTTTTGCATTTTGTTTCTTATTATCAAACTTAAAAGTTTGGATCCTAAGGTTCACGAGGATTAATGGAGGTGTTAAAGTTTAATATACACTTATAAATATATTTATAAATTACAGATCGATAAAATTCTAATATAAACAGTGAAAATTCACATTTTTATAGGATATAAATCTGTTATACATGTAAAATATAATGAGAGAGAGAGGGAGGAGATGTGTATGGATGAAGTAATTTGGATAATAAATTAATTATTTTTAAATTACTAAATTCGTACATAAATTAAAAATGATAATTTCTCTTAAGAGAAAAGGTTAAATTTTGTTGATTTAATTTAACGTAGACTAGAAAACATAAATTAAAACAAATAATTAACACCTTATTTCTCATTTTTAGTTTGCCCGTATTTATCTGTCGAAAAAAAAAAAAAGAAGAAGCTTGCCCGTACTTATGTGATTGCTTATTTATATTTACCTCAAATTTTGTGTTAACATAACATCTGCCACTGAAAGTGCGAAGTAGAACTGGAAAGATACAGGAACCGGTGGTGGAATGGCTATTCTATTCACATGAAAAAAAGTGTCCCACCAATAACGCAATCAGAAAATAAAAATTAAGTTAATTTATAAATTATACAACTTTAATATTCTAATTCTAATATTTAAAACAAATTCATTGATTTTTTTTCAAAAGTTATTTAACTTGGTCTTTTTTATACAAAATGATAAATACAAATAAAACAAATATTTTTTAATAAAGTCAGGAACTAACCAAGAATTTTTAACCATCCCAAATAAAAATAAAAAATTTATAAAAATTTGAGAAGTAATTAAAGAATTTTTTAAAAAAAAAATATTTGTATTATTATTATTTTAATATTTAATTTCAGAAATTAAACAATAATGTTTTTGGATAGAGAAATTTAAGAGTTTAATTGTTACATATTAGTATTAATGTAATAAAATTTCTGCACTTTTTCAACGTAAAATTGCTTATAGAAATTAAAAATTCGTAATATATATATATATATAAAAGACAAATTGAAATAAAGGTCAGTGTCGGTAGAGTTTCTGTTACTTTCCCAATGAATCGAAAAGCAAAAAATGGACACCAAGCAAAAAAAATTATCGTTCCCTTATGTATCTGGACACACATAGTGAAATGTAGTATACGGGCCGAAAGCTTAGTTTTGAATAGGATTGATGGCTTAATATTTTTATTGAAAATGCGATATAATTTGGAAAAGTTGATAGAATTTATTAAGACGTTATGTTTTTTTTCTTTTTCTTATCCATAAATTAACATGAATTTACAACAAAGAACTACTTTACTCTACCAAGTCTCTTGATTAAATTTGAGAAAACATTTTTCAAGAATAATTATAAATATATTAAATATCATTTAATTTTTATTTTATTCCTTGATTCTAAAGATTTACATATAGAAACACCAAAAGATAGTTGTTAAAAAAATTAAATAGTGTCTTTTATAATTATTTAAAAATTAAAAGAAAAAGTATTTTGTTAAAGTGAAAGAAATCCTAACTTCTTTTTCTCTTTTACAGGAAGTAAGGTATTCCAATAGTCTGAAAAGTTATGAGATAAATCTTAGAGGTGTAAAGATTATTAAAGTGAGTTTTGTCTCTTCCAACCAATATGTAAATCAAACCCTTTTAGTAAGCTTAAGAAACTCAATGATTTGCTCTCCTAGCAAATGATGAACTTTAGTTGAGAGAAAAGAAAATGAATATAAGTGTGAGGAAACAAATAATGAAACCAATTGAAGAGAGTGTAAAGTAAGGTTGTTTGGTTGAAGTAAAAGAAAGTAAAAAAAAAGAAAAAATATTTGAATTAAAGTATTTGGTAGATAAGAAAAGAAAATAATTTAATAGTAAAGAAAAATGTATTATTATTATTTATTATAAATTATTTCACTCTTAATATTAGTATTTATTATTTTTATTATTATTAGTACTATTTGTATTTTTATATTTATTATTTAATAATAATATCTTATTTTATTCATAATATTTATAATCAATTTATCAAAATAATAATGATAATAATAATAATAACAATTAATTTATAATATATATATTATTGTTGGACCTAGTTGAAAGGAATTGAAGATTTGATGGATTCTCAACCAATGAAGACTTTGAAGAATTGGAGTTTTGATAAGTAATTTCCTTGATGATGTGTGTGTTCTTTTATTTGATCTTGAATTAAGTTTTAAGACTAAGTTGCCTCAAGCCTACACCAATCTAATAATCAAATGGTCATGATTTTGTGAAAACACTTAATCTAGATCACCATTGGTTTAATATGTTAAAATGCTTTTAGTTTTTCTAGAAAAGGGAAAAGAACCATTTAATTGATTAATCGTTAGTAAAATTTTCCAAGTGAATAGGCAATTTAGTCCCTGAGATTGTATCCATTTTGCATATTAGTCCCTAACTTAATATTAAATTCAAAATAGTCCCTATCTTTGCAAAAGTGTTGCAAAATAGTCCTCCCGTTAAATTTTAAAGTAACGTCGTTAATGATGTCAATTTTAGTGCCACGTGGACTATCCAACGTGGCACTAAAGGATGACGTGGCATGACACGTGGACGTGCTTCTTAAAAGATGTCATGTCATTTGATGATAACAAAACGAGTAAATAGGCAATTTAGTCCGTGACTTTGTACCCCTGTTGCATATTAGTCCCTAACTTAATGAAAAATTCAAAATAGTCTCTATCTTTTGCATAAGTATTGCAAAATAGTCCTTTCGTTAAATTTTAAAGTAATGTTGTTAGCGAGGTCAATTTTATTGCCACATCATTTGATGATGATAAAATGAGTGGCTTCTTTAAATTTGATGGTTCTGAACCAATTGAGGCATATATACGAAAAGAACCCACACACACTTGCACAAATAAAAAGAACCAAAAATCCACAGTAACAACCTTATCTCTGTAGCCGTCAACAACAATGGGCGAGGTCTGCATAACCATTCTATTTTCCTCTTTTTTTTTCTTCAATTACCATCAACATATCATTTTCGTGTTCTGATTTTTTTTGTGTGTGTTTTGAATAGGAAGAGAAAAAACCAGAGGAAAACAAAGTGGAGGAGAAAAAAGCAAATGAAGAAGAAAAGAAAGAAGAAGAGAAAAAACCAAAGGAATCAAAAGATGACAAGGAATCCAAGGAGGAATCTGTGCCGCCAGAAATCGTGCTAGGCACAACCTTTGCAATACATGGACACTTTAAGCACGATTTCCGGCATCTTTTAAGTTAGGGACTATTTTGCAACACTTATGCAAAAGATAGGGACTATTTTGAATTTTTCATTAAGTTAGGGACTAATATGCAATAGGGGTACAAAGTCAGTGACTAAATTATCTATTTACTCATTTTGTTATCATCAAATGACGTGACATCTTTTAGAAGGCACGTTCACGTGTCATGCCACGTCATCCTTTAGTGCCACGTTGGATAGTCCACGTGGCACTAAAATTGACCTCACTAACGGCGTTACTTTAAAATTTAACAGAAGGACAATTTTGCAACACTTTTGTAAAGATAGAGACTATTTTGAATTTAATATTAAGTTAGAGACTAATATACAAAATGGGTACAATCTCAGGGACTAAATTGCCTATTCACTCAAAATTTTCCAAGTGTAAAGATTTTGTCATGTTCAAAAAATGGTTGATTTGATTTGTCAGATATAATGTTGTTTTCGATTAGTGATTCAATAAGGAGTATATTATGATTGAATCGAAAGTGATTTTATGTAAGATGATGTAATTATGATTAAGTGTTGACATTAGAATCAAGTGCATATATTGTTTAGAGAGATTTGGAAGTCATTTGATCACATGATCAAATGAAGATTTGATTACCAAATCAAAAGAAAGTTTACTAGAGGTGTAATGTTCATTTCAATGAATTAACAATTGAAAGGTGAAAATTGATAAAGAGATTTGCTTGATGAAACATTTGAAAAGTTTCTAAGTATTTGGTGAATTTGATTTGTGAGACGAGTTTCTAAAGACAAATCATTCAAAGACGTAAATGAAAAACGAAGAAGACAATTATCAACGAGTTTTTTTTGTAAAAGAAACAAAATAGTTGTCAACATCTAAGATAGTCTATTTGTATAAGTTGTACAAATGCATAAATCTTGCAATTCAATTGTTGAGTCCAAAAACTATAAATAAGCACAATAGTAGTCATTTTTTCCCTGGGGAGAACAATTGCACAAGTTTCGTTACCACCAACACGTCGCACGAGACAGGCTCCCAATCCTAGGAACAATGTGTATATTTGAACTCATATTTTAACGCAATTTATCTTTAATGTCATTCATTTTCTTTTGATGAATTTACTTTATTGAAATTCTATTCTACATTTCTTTTACAAACTCTAAACTCTTTCCAATCCCCATTTCTTCTCTAAATTGTCATTCTTTTATTTTTCTTCATTTTACATTGTATTTCAATTACACAATCGATTATACTTTTATTTCTACACAATTTTTCTAATTGCGAACGTAATTGAAAATTTTCTTTTTTGATTTCATAAACAATTTTATCTTTCCTTCTGAAATTTATTTTCACATAGTTTTCTAATTAGGAACGCAATTGAAGGTTTTTCTATTTTGATTTCATAAACGATTATATTTTTACTTCTGAAGATATTTTAACTTTGCATAACATTCTGAATGCATTGTTACTTGTTCAAATTATTTTATGAATTAATCTCATTTTTCTCTTAGTTAAAAGTTAGAACATTGCTAGTTTTTTTAATAAAAGAATTCATAATTGTTATTTTGTCCCAATAAATAAAATAAGTTATTTGTAGTTTATTAGAATTAAGAGAACAATATCAATATATCTATTTTTTATTATCCAAATGAATTTCCACCATAATAATTGTAATGTCATGTTTTATTTATTTTATTTTTTGTGTGATGGGATCTTATTTTACTTTATTTTGAGAGATATATGTTTGAGTGTGTTATTATGTAAATTGAGGTGTTTGTTTAGTAAAATTGCTAAGTTTTAGTGTATTTTGAGTGTAGTTGGGCCTAGACAGTTATGAGCCCAAGTATCTAGTCACAATAATGGATAGAAAATAGGTGGGAATAGAAGAAAATAGTAAATAGATAGAAAAGAGGACCAGACCTCTTCTCCTAAAATCCTTCACATTTTCAAACCTTAGAGTTTCTTTCTCCATTTTCTTTCTTCTTCCTTCTCTCCACTCCTTTGGTGCTCAAGAATCCTTTCCTCTAGAGCTTGCATCTTGAAACCCAGACAATGGTGGCTTGATTCTCCAAAATCCTAGAGGTTACCGTACTTGATTTTAATAGGTAGGTAACAATCCTTCCCCTTTGGTTCCTTGAGCTCATTTTTTTCCTTTTGCTTAAGCTCTTTTATAGGTTGTGTTAGGATCTTGTTTTTTTAATCTATTTTGATGTTGACATAAGATTTGTTAACTGATCATAGATCACTATTTGGGAAGGTTCACTCAAAATCACTAACCTCCTCCTTGCTTCTTCCTTCTTCAAGAGCTTGGAAACCTATGAGATTCTTTAAGGCAAGGGAAGCTTTTACTATGTAAATTATTGGTGCATGGAGTTTTGATGTTGTTTTTCATGATTTCAGGTTGTTGAATGTTGGATGTTTATGTTGTTTTGTTCATTTTTGGTTTTGGGTTGGATTTAGATTTATATGCTCTATTTTGAGGCAAAAACATGAACTACAGAATTATGCAGTCTTGCTAGGCAAACAAACCCCATTGCCTCGAGAAAATTCTAAGGAAAAAAGAGAGCTTTACTTGCTAAACAAGTTGAGTGACCCTTTAGGTAACTCAAATAACCAAATTAGGAAAAGTGACATTCATAAAAGTTGTATCCCTAGATGTTAGCTAACTAATGGTGTTGGTTTCATTTTAAAATATTGTGTATAACTCAAAAAACGATCAATTTAGTGAACAAAGATCAAGTGGTTGGTAATAAGTAAAAGTTTCAATTAGATGGAAATTTTAGGGAAAGTATAATTTCAAAATAGGTCTTGGTGTTAAAATAAAAGTTGGAAATAATCTTCTTAGCTTTTAGTTAAGACAAGCATGAACTTAACTGAGTTAGTATAGCTTTAACTATCATGTTTATAAGTCACTAAGGACATAGATGCATAATAGGAAATGAAGGAGATAGTAACCCAAAAACTTAAGAGATGTTATCAGAGCCATATATATGAGGCATAAAGTAATTATAATGGTAGGTAGATGTATATTTATAATGTTTGGTTTGACCTATGATTTTATTGTTGATAATTATCGTGTTGCTGTTGAAATGGATGAATTGTTGAGCTTATGGAATTGCTAGATAAGTTCCTAAGTGTATTGTTAAGAATGAGTATGGACATGGAGTATCATTTGGCCTAATGTACCATGCATACATGACATTTACTTATGGGTAGGCACATAAGTTGAGAGTGTTTAGTGGACTCCCAACCTAGTACTGGGGTTTTTTATGGTGGCTAACGAGAATGAGCCTATAGATTAGACAAGTGGGAGAAATCCTATAAATGTAAGGTCATGCAAACCTTATAGACGTAAGTCATTACCCACACTTGTCTAATTTTGATAAAACCACACCACCTCCATAGGGTCAACTCATGAGACTCCCTTAATGGTCAGAGAACTAGAACATGATAGGGGATGAGGTCTATGGGGATCACCCATAAGTTGTAGAAATCTCCATGGAGTCATGTCGATATTTTATTACACAATTACAGGTGTATTTGAGATTCAAGTATGATTTGAGCTTATGGTATAATATGTATGAATTGAATTGAGAATAATTGTTTTTATTCAAATTTCTATTAAACTATAGTCTCATGCTTGTATTTCATTTATAATATGATTTCTTTTTGTGTAAGCTTACCCTTGCATTTGTGTTTGTGTGATGTTGTATGACTGTGATGATCGTGTTTGACACAGGAACTGATAACATTGATGTTGAGGGAGATCTTGCAACCTCTTGAAGTTATACGATTGAAGGATAGACTAGGAGTCGAACTCCTTCTTTTGCTAGTGATGTATATTTTGTTAGAAGGGACCAACCTGTTAGTGTTGGTCGGCAAGTGTACCGATTCACTCAAGTAGTATAAAATGGTAAGACCGAGTATCGTATCCTCAGAGAATTTGTTTCACTTAGACATTGTACATTCAGTATGTAAACATTTGTGTGGATTAAAAGCAGAGTAAATATCAAGTTGGATTCTGTACTAAAATCTATTTGAACATAAACTAAATATCTAGAATTATGTAAGTGAAAACTATAAAGTAAAAAATATTGGGTCGTTCTACTAAATTTCTCTTGATGTTAATATGTATTTTTCTCTATTTAACGTTACCCTAGTGTTCTTATGCTGAGAAACTACTCAAACCAAGATCGCTCTAGTGAATAAGCCTAACTCTCTTTAAACTTCGTCCTTGATCCCTCAACAAACTTAGTCTAAAAGAGTTGCATTTAGCCTACAACATAATATAAACTAGATCACTGCACTTCATTCCTATACATACAGATTTATAGCTTGCTCTAACAAGTTAAATTACGAGCCTTGGAGAACTCCGAGATATCATTTTTCTAAGGGTTCCTGCAAAAAATCTCATCAAAATTCGACATTTCCCAATGCTAAAAATCCTAACTATAAATAGAAGCAATGAATAACTTTTTGGTTCAAGGTTCTGGTTCAAGGTTCTCTTCCATTTGTTGTTTTAATTATGGTTCAAGGTGAATAACTTTTATACTTGCTATAAGCTTATGGTTCAAGGTTCTCTTCCATTTGTTGTTTTAATTATTCATTTTAATTGTTGATTTGAAGTTTTTGGTTACGTAATTTTATGTTTGATTTTTAAGGTGCAAAGAATGTCATAAGTGCTTGCCAGGAATGTAGAGTGAGATGCTTGATATATAACGATTCAGTAGATGTTGTAGATGGTGGTTTGCATGATATTCATGATGGAGATGAGTGGTTGGTGTCTACGTGGAAAGTAAGATTTTGTTGAACCAACTTTTTTTTTTGTTTTGGTACTTGTTAATGGCTAGATAAGATTATTTTGTTTTGCAAATGAATAAGCATTTTTAATAGGGGTGTGTGAATTGCAGACTAACAACACGTTAAATGACCTTAAGGCTCAAGTGGAAGCTTTGATCCTGAGTGCCAATGACATTGATGGCGTATTGACATGCTCTCTTCGTCCTAGTAATGTTTTTGGACTTGGTGACCCAGAATTTGTGCCATACTTTCTCAAATTATCAAGATATGGTTTTTCAAAGGTAGTTTTCTTTTTTCTTAGAATTTGTTATTTTGGTTTGTAATTGTACATTTGTAGGATTCATATAGTGGGATAACACTTTTGTTATTGTTGTTGTTTACATATATCATGTGATTCATATTGGTTGGCGTTGCTGACTTCAAGTCTTTATTTTAGAGTAACAATTTCTCATTTCAGTTTATTATAAGGACTGGTGATAATCTTTCAGATTTCACCTTTTTCTGAAAATGTTACTCATGCCTATATCTGTGCAGAAGAAGCCTTAAATTTCCAAAAAGTTTTTGTAGCAGGAAAGGTGTGTATATATTGAATATCAATTTACTGCTTGCTCTGATCAATTATTCATGCATAAAGTATTTTTCTTTTTGTGCAGACATTTTTCATCACAAATCTTGAGCCTATGAAATTTTGGGAATTTTTCTCACTTTTGTTTGAAAGTCTTGAATATCAAAGGTAAAATTGAGCAACCTGTTTTGATATATGAGTGGCATTATATTATTTTCAATGTTACTGATGTTTAGTTGTATATTTTGACATGTTTGAATGATATAGCTTATGGAAGTATTAGAAGAGGAAAAAAGCTTTATAAATTACATTTTCTTAGCTAGCCACACTGACTATTTCCTATCCATTTAGGAGACATCATAACAAATTAGCACTTTCTTAGGTATATTTGCTCCTTTGGCTTGCTATTTCATTCATTTCTAGAGGCAACAAAGGGCTATTTGTGTTTTTTCTTTATTTCCAATTTGTGATGTAGAAACAAAGCTTCAAGAATTATTTTGATGATGCCAAGGAATTTCAAAGATCATTCAAGATGAATTTCAAGGATGAAGAAAGCAAGATGTCAAGCAAAAGATCTCAAGATAAGATATAAGATAGACTCTTAGAAAAGTTTTTGAAAAGCACAAATGATTGACCAAGTGAGTTTCTATCTTAACAAAAATTTTCCAAGCATTTTACTCTCTGGTAATCGAATACCAGAAGGTTGTCTGGTAATCGATTACAAGAAGCCCAAAAATTTCTGAACAAGGTTTCTCAAAGGTGTAATCGATTACCATGGCATTGTAATCTAGTGCTTATAACGTTCAAAAATATTTTAAAAAACCTTGTAATCAATTACACAAAACATGTAATCGATTACCATTGGCTCTAAACGTTAGAATTCAAATATTTTCAAATGAAGAGTCACATCTTTTGAAGAAAAATAACTGTGTAATCGATTACACAAACATTGTAATCGATTTATCAGTGGAGAGTTTTCAGATAATCTGCCAACAGTCACATCTTTTCATTGAATTTTTGAATGGCCATCAAAGGCCTATAAATAGGTGACTTGAGCATGAATTTTCTTCAGAGTTTTCCCTGTTCTCAAAAGGCATAATCCTTTCAAACAAAAATATCTTATCATCCAACATTCCTTGGCCAAACACTTGTGTTATTCAATAAGGAATTGAGTGCTTCATTGTAAACATCTATCTCTTTCAAGAGAGATCATCTTCTTCTTCTTCTCTTTCTAATCAAAGGGCTAAGAGACTGAGAGTCTCTTGTTGTAAACCATCTGAACACAAAGGAAGGGATGTCCTTGTGTGTTTCAGAAAGTGTAAAGGATTTGCGAGATAGTGGAACTCGCAAGCGGGTTTCTTGGGGATTGGAAGTAAGCAATGGACTTTGCCGAACCAGTATAAAAACTGTGTTTGCACTTTCTCTTCCCTTAAACTCTTTTATTTATTGTTGTTTAACATTTACATTCAGATTGTTTAATTTGAATCATCATTTAGAAATTCATCTTTAAGGGAACTTGGAACTTGCATTAAAATTAAAGTAGAATTTTTAATTGGGGAAATAGTTTGTAATATCTTAATTCAACCCCCCCTTCTTAAGATATCTGAGGCCACTTGTTTAACATGTGACCTCTTATACTATTAACCAAGTCAAAAAAATCCTTGCTATAATTGTAGGCCATTAATCAAACTTCTTGCTAAGGAATGAGTCATATTAACCATAGAATCATTCGCTCATTTAGCCAGAGACTCATCTTTTTCAAGATGATGGAGTTCCACTAAGCGGTCAAAAGCAGATAAGCTACTCGATGGTGGAAAAGGTTAAAAACATAATGCAAGAAACTTGCATTGCAATGTTTACATACATCAATTAAGGTTTTCTATCTTTAGTTAATGTCAAAGCAATTTTTGGTGGAAATGAAATGAATTGAAGCATATTGATAGGTATACCTTATTGCACGAATATGTGTCTCATCTTGTTAGAATAGTTAGCCCTTAATCAAAAAATTAACTAATTAAAATAACCCTGACATAAGTATAAGGGAGGGCAACACCAACATCTATAAATACCTTGCTCGTAGGATTGCTTGGATATTTGCATTTTCTTGTTTATAGGGTAAAAGATGTTGTCTCATTTTCTTGTAGTGTCGTGAAATGGACACATTTCAACGTTTGATTGCAGGGTGGGGTAAGCAGGGGTCCCTTTTAATCAATGATGCATGTAATTAAATGAAATAAAGAAATTGAATAAGTATGAATGTGTATAAAAAAGATTAAGTGTGATTAGGTGTATAGTGCAAGTGTTGTATTGATCAATAAGTTAGTTACCCTTTTCCTCTATTTCACTTGCACAATAAGACCATTATTGTTTGTATTCACAACTCTTAACTGGGTTTTGATTAAAATGATCTAACCTGTAATTTTGTACAAATGTTCATTGGAGATGGAGCAAAACTTGTTCGCAATGCCTTTCAACTAGCAAAAGAAAAGTCACCATGCATTATTTTTATAGATGAAATTGATGCAATTGGAACCAAGCGTTTTGATTCCCCATCTGACACGTACCATGTCACTAGCGTTGAGTTAAATTGTGTTTTTAACTCAAATGATTGGTTTATAGACTTTGGGGCTAATGTTCATGTATGTGCTGATAAGAAAAATATTTTCTTTATATCAAGAATCAAGCACACCTGCTGTGAGCATGAGGAATGAGAGTATGACACATGTGTTAGGAGAAGGTTGAGTGAAGCTAGTGCTATCTTCAAATAATTTTCTTGTTTTAGATGGAGTATATCACATTTCTAATATTAGGAAAAATTAAATAAGTACTTCTTTGTTAGTCCAACAAGGGTACAAGGTTGCTTTTGAGTCCAATAGAGTTGTTATTACTAGACATGGTGTTTTTATTGGTAAAGGCTACATTTGTGATGATTTGTTTAAGTTAAGTCTTTTGCCTCTTTCTATTAATAAAATATCTAACATTTCTTCTTTTGTTGCAAATGTTGAAAAGCTATTAAAGAAGTTTAATTATTTTGATGTGAAACTTGTTTCTACTCCTTATGACTCATTCATTAAGTTAAATAAAAATTTGAGTAAAGGAATTTCTTCTCATAAATATTATCAAATTATTGGTTCTTTATTGAATTTGACAAACTTCTCTAGGCCTAAAATTATATATGCAATTGGTAGATTAAGAAAGTATACTAATAATCCAAATCATTCTCATTGGACTGCATTAGAAATGGTTTTTAGATAGTTAAAAGGAACCATTAATTATGACATTCATTATACATGTTTTCCTGTTGTTATTAAGGTATTTAGTGATGCAAATTGGATTTCTAATTTTGATGAAACAAAATTGACAAGTCGTTATGTCTTTACTTTAGTTGGTGGTGTAGTATCATGAAAATCTGCTAAACAAACTATTATTTCACGTTCTACCATGAAAATAGAAATTATTGCTTTAGACACTGTTGTTTAATATTTTAGGGATCTTAATAAAATACCAATAATCACCGAAAACATATTACTTTAGATTATCAAGAGGGGTTGTGAAAAATACCTGGATCCATGATAAGCAGCGAAATTCATGGGTCTGAGGAACTGTTGGTTTTGTGTTCTTCCTCAACCAAATCACCGTTTTTCTTTTGGGACCTTAGGTTTCTCGTTAGATGGGGAGAAGAAAATACAATTTCTGATTTGGTGTATTAGGGACCACAACCTTGCTTTAACTTGTTAGAGTTCTCATTATTCCCTAACGGGCCAAACTGATTTTCGCTTATCAAGCCCATATTAATTTCTGATGATAGTCCAATAGGCTCACCAAATTACATTACTTTTATTGAGCCTATAAATGTAAATAACTAATAAATATAATATGTAGCCCACACTAATTAATTAATTATGAATTATAAAATTCCTAACAATTGTTGCTAGTGACGCTGAGTTTCTTAAAAATTTGCTATGTGATTTGTCATTGTTGAATAAGCCTATACCTCCAATTTCAATGCATTGTGATAGTCAAGTTGCTACATATAAAGTTACTAGCAAAAACTTTAATGAAAAAAGAAGACACTTAAGAGTGAGATATAAGTCTATTAGAAATTTGATTTATCATGGTGTTATTTCTCTTGACTTTGTCAAGTTAGGAAACAATATTGCAGATCCACTTACAAAAGGGTTGATGCGCCAACAATTACTCGAGTCGTCGAGGGGAATGTAATTAAAGCTCATTGTTTAGTCACAACAATAAACACTCGTCTTCGTGTGATTGGTGATACCATGAATGAAGTTCAACGCGTAACAACAGAATTGTTTGTTGACTAAAGTACACCAAAATAATTTTTATGGAGTTGTCCTGTTTCACATTCCTACGAGGTGTATTATAAATTGTGGTAATATTAATGTTGAGGTATTTACATATGTTTATTATTTTTGGTATAAAAAAATATCTCTTAATGAATCCGATGATAATTATTGTAGGGGTGAAGGTCACAAACAACTCTTTGAGGATTCATCTCGTGAATGTGGTGGTGAGGTCGTCATTGTGAGATATGGACTAATCTCTAAGTGACACTCACGAAATAAGATACATGCGTAAGGTCGTGTAACGTACAACCACTAATTAGAACCTAAATGAACACCAATATTGCAAGGGTTGTGTATTAAAGTCTAGTTAAATAAGGTGTAGTTTAAGACAACTAAGTCTCTATATTTTTCTGAGGTCCATCAACACTAGGTATAAGGCTCAAACTCGAAATGTTTCTTACATTGAAATATAATTTCACATGCTCCATCTTTTATGTTTCTATACAAATTGCGTTTCTTAAAATATTTTAAAATATGTGGGGAGATGTTAGTAAATATTTGTTTTATAATTTAAAATTTATATAATTTATTACTTATATTAATTTTGTTTTTATAAAATAAAATATTTGTTTTATTCTATTTTTATTTTTTAATCTAACAAGATTTTTTTGTTAAGCTTAGTGGTTAGTTCCAATTATAATTGGTTTGTTGAGATTCTTTTTCGTGCACGTTCCACCTTACACATTGAGAGTTTTTAGATACAGACTCGGGTTGTGTTCGTAAATATCACTTTCTTTTAAATTTTTTCACTTTTTTTTCTTATAAAAAAATTATTTTCTTAAGAGCAAGAATATTGGTATTCAAAAATTTCTGGAATCCTTTCACCGCATATGATCAGAACAACAGATTGTCGTATCTTGATAGAGAAGCACAATCAGAGATTTTTCTACCAATGTAGTGGAACATTTTTTTTTCCTCTAAGGATAACGTTTATGCGTTTCAACCCAAACTATTTAAAATTTCTTCCCAAAAAATATTTTTCTTTATACTTATTGTATATTATATTACATTGTTAATATGTCTTAAGTTACTTTATTATTGTTATTTTATTATTTAGTTCAAGACATTATATCCTCTTCTCATTTATTCCTTTTATTTTTATTTTTATAACATTATCTTTATAATAAAATATTTTCTCTCAACTACCTTTTTTCTTTCTTTATCCACGAGATTTCAAAAAATAATTATGTCTTTGAGTTTGATGGCGTAATGAGAGCGGTATGTTGCAAGCAAGGAGAGATCACGTGTGCCACAGGTGATGCGAGAACATGTGTGCCACTAGTGCCAATGGTTGTGCGACCACCTTTAGAGGCTGCACAACAAGGATAAATTTGCCGTTGTGAGAGAAAAACTTGTGCAAAATCCTTAGTTCCTGATGGATATTTTCTAGATGGTGAAGTAGGTGAGAAGAAAAAAGTAGGAATTAAGTTGTCATTTTACTTTTTTTAATTGTTATATAATTATTTACTTTTAATTTCTGCCATTTAAATATTCTAATAATAAATCCAAAGACTAATATTATTGTTACACCCATGAATCATTTAAAATACTAATCCATGATAGAAGCCGCCCATGTAATAGATTATTCATCTATCAAATACTCATTAAAAAATGATTTTGATAAATAGTCACTTTTATTCTGAACATATAATTGGCTAATAAATGTATTTTAAAAAAATGAAAATACAAAATTTAGTCCCCTGAAAATGTAAAAAATGCGATAAATATATCCGGATGTTAGCTTTCGTTTGTCACCATTAATAAAATAGCTTACATGTCACAGATGAACAAATTTGTCACTAAAATGATTGTCAACGTAGTCATCTCTAATTGTCAACATAGAGACATATTAGTCATATAATATTTTTTTTCACTTTTAGTCTTCTCACTCGGCTGAGAAATGCATCTCTGAAAAGATGAAAATATAAAATTTAGTTATCGAAAGTGTAAAAAGTACAATAAATATATTAACATGTTAATAGTAGATTGTGACTAATTATTATAATTTGAAAAAAAAATTATAATGATTGAGACAATTTTTTTTAACAAACTTGTAAATTAAGTTGAGTTTAAAAGAAAAAAGAATACTCGTTTTATAGTTTTATAGACTAAAAATAATTTTTTTAAGCTCATGCTTGATGAAACTTTCAAGTAAAAAAAATGTTTATTGTAAAACATTGTAGTTAAATTAGATTCTTGAATAATTTTTTAGGAAAAATTGTAATTCCAATGACACTTTTAATTTGTAAAAAACAATCACCTTATTTGAAATTTATTTTAAGGTTATGATTTTTTAAATGACTAGTCAATAAAAAATTTGTATATGATTTAATAAAAGTAATTTAAAAATCAACAAACTTTTATTATTATAATTTGTAATTTGATGTCATTGCATATACTAATAGACATTCATATTTTATTATGAAAAAATTATAAAAAATAATTAAATAAATAATGTTTGATTAAATACAAACAATGATTTTCTTATTGTTTTACAAATTTTTTTTTTCTGTGTTGATAACATTTATTCAAGGATTAACAATCAAAGAATTGATTTTTTTTGTAATTGATGAAAAGTAAGAAGAATTTGCCAAAACAATAAAAATTCACTTTCATAGATAATATTTTATGCATGTCTCAACAATTAATGAAACTTGAAAATTATATAACGAAAACAAACACTTACGAATCTAAAATTTTATCGCAATCATTATAAAATTTTTAAAATTATAATAATTAGTCACAATCTAGTATTAACATCCAATACTTTTGTCGCTTTTTTACTCTTTTGGGGACTAACTTTGAGGGACACATTTGTCAGCAACATGTGAAGACAAAAGTTAAAAAAAATATTATAGGACAAATATATTCCTATACTATTAGAGATGAATCACATTACCAATTATTTTAGTGATAAGTTTGTCCATCAATAAAAGTCAACGAGTAAATATATTTATCATATCAAAAACAAAAGTAATCAAAATACTATCTACCAAATAAGATTGTAGGTTCATAAGGATAATATTTTAAACACATACTTAACCAACACATTGTGTCTGATTTTCAATTACTTCCAACTGAACCCCGATCAACATTTACCTTCCTTCTACGTTTTTATCTTGAAGAGTAGAAAACTCCATCTAACACCCACTCAAGCTAAAACAAACGCATAACATAACATGATCTGCTCGAGAAAAATAAAATAAAACAAACGAAAACTTAGTGAGTTGAAACGTCAGGAATTTCCAGTGGGCCCAGCAGGCCATGTGACTGCAACTTATGAGAGACGCAAAACCAGAAAACAAACAAATAAAGAAACCACATAAAAAATAGAAAAACCAAAGCACAAAAAACACATGTCTTAATAGAAAAGTCGGCAACGATTGATGGTTTGTCACACCACCGAAGAAGGCTTCAGGAATCTACATAGCTTTTTCCTCAGAGCGTTGAAAATTCCCAGACTCTCTCGCTTCCTCAAAATTTCACCCTCTTTCATTCAATTCTCTTCTCTGCTCTTCTCTTCTGTTCCCACCTTCTGATCCATCATCCCTCGTTTTCTCCGAACAATGGCTGCTGGTGTCACTGTCAAGTCCGAGGTTCTAGAATCTTCTCCCCCTGAAGGAGTATGTTCCAACACGGAGGAAAACCACCTGGTTCAGACCAATTTGTCTGATGGGTCACCCAACAAGTATGTTTCTAACAAGTAACAACTCCTATGTCTCGCTTTCTATGAATTCATGCACTTTGTTCCCACAAAACCGGTTTTTTTTTTTTAAGTTATTATTATTTTCTTCAATTACCCTTTTGATTTTGGACAATTTCTTTTGGATGTGAGACCGTGAGATGAAGAATAAGACAGTGGTTTGTGTTAATTCGATGGTTTCCGTTTGTGTGAGATGAAATAGAGGACCCATATGCTTTCGGGTTGTGTGGCCATTTAAGAAGTGATTTTTTTAAAAAAAAATTAAACTTATGTTGTGTGGCTGAAGGGGGTTTTGTTTAATTGGAGATATGTATAGAGAAGGTTGTTTAATTGGGAAAAAAAGAAGAAGTAAAGATAGTGGGTTTCAATTGTGCTTGTAAGTTGTAACCCTACCCTTAGTTTTCTGATGAATTGAGAGGATTTTTTAATTAGACCCATCTTTTGGATTAAGTGAATTAACCTGAGAGATTTGGGATAGAGGGTGTTTGATTTGGGTAATGATTTTTTTTTTCCTTTTCAAGGATGAAATTCTGGGAAATTGAGGAGGAAAATATTTTCTAGGGCACAACAACCAACCTAGCCTTATTCAGTTAATCCTACGAGGTGGAATCTGCTGTGTAGATCAATTGATACCATTCAAAAACTAAATTTTCAAGGGATAATTTGGCAGTTGGTCATATTTAATGGTTCCATTGAAGTTTTCTTTGATCCACTTTACTCATTGGAACCTCTGTTCATCCTCTCACATAACCAAACCACCCACTTGAAGAAAGTTTATGTCTTCGTGTCCTTAGTAGGTGCCATTCCATTTTTCTATCAGATGTATTCATTCCTAGAATCCTAGTCTTATGTGTTCTTGTTTATCCACGCATTACCATCAATACTGTTATTTTCATTTGTTATTATCATTTTTTGCACTCCAGGTGGAATATTTCTGCTACACTGTACACTGTAGAGTATTGATGTTTTCTTTAACTGTCTTGTAGAATTTTCTGAGTTTGATAGGCACTTTATTATCATAAATTATACCTGAAACATTTCTTCATTTAATCCACCTGGTATGAATCAATATTGGTGACATCTCTACCAGTCTACTAAATGTCTCGTTGTTTCTAAGGAGATGAGTTTGTCGCTATTCTATTGTGTACCAGGGACTCATTTTGAAGTCAATGCCTTTGGTTTAGTTTCATAAAAAAGCTTTTGTGCATATATTTTCTCACTTGGATAATGGATGGATCCAATTGGAAAGGGAGAGTTCTACTTTGATGAAATTAAAATTTAAAAGCAAAATTTTCCTTAAATCTATGTCTTTGGCTTAACTCTGTTTCAGTTTACCAACTTTGTAATGGTCTGAGGGTCTTTGCTTGACAAATATGATACATGACCTTCCCTGTCAAATTTAATAAAAAAGAATATTATAGTTCAAAATATAAACCCATATTCTAGTATGTATTTAAATACTATGTATGCCCTGGCTATGGAACCCAAATTCAAGTGCTTCCTAGCTGCTTGGCTTCAAGGGCATTGGCTGGTGGATCACAAATTAAGTTACATCTGATTGTTATTGATTTATGTTTAGAGGTTTGGTTTCTGAAAATAATTAATCTTAATAGGCATTCTTTATGCAGCATTATTAATGACACCAACATCGTGTAGCATGGTTGACAGATAACCTTGCTCCTTATGCATGTGTTTAGGGGTTCAATTCCCAGGTTTGTGTATGGAAAAACATTTGTTAAGAGAGATTAACCATTAAATGGACTTCAGTATCTCGAGGGATTAGTCCTTGGCTCTCAGCCGAGGGATACCCTGGGTCATCCAAAAAAAATTAATGGGCTTTCACTTTCCATATTGGTCAAGGATTTTGCTGGAGTGAGGGATTTAAAAATTGATGAAGGGAATCATACTGATTTTTTTTATCAGTATTTTGGTGTGTTTTAAAGGGTCAATAATTACCAATAGAACTTGAAACTTTTGCATTCATGTTAAGCTGTTAACATTGATACATATTTTGGTCCCTAGTGGGGTAATGCTGTTATTGTTGTTGTTGTAAGCACCAATTATAAAGACACCTACTTAAGTTCATATTTGGATTAGCTTATTTTGTGAGGAAAAAAAACGTTTTTTTTTGGTAGCTTCTTGAAGGATCTTTAAAGATTATCATTTCCCTTGAGAAAGGCTAAAACAAGCATGCACTTATACTAAGCTGTTTAGAGTTCAAATGTTCAATTGAAAATTAATTCTTCACACATCTCTTAATACTAAAAAAAGCTTCTCACTTTAAAATTTAGAAAATATAAGAGGAAATTTATTAGAACTAAAGCATCAAAGGTTTTTGAAAGTCTAATTTACATTTCCATCAAGTTCATGCTAACTGATGTTTTCTCATGTGTGTTTCTGATTGGTTGTTTATTTATTATTTTCTCTTCTAGGTCTGTGCCAGCATCTGGACTTAATGCAGTGATTCCTAGTGCAAATCAGCTTACCATCTTCTATAATGGGAGTGTTTGTGTCTATGATGGAATCCCTGCAGAGAAGGTATGCCCTTGCTGCACTTTTAAATCATGAATCAATCTTGCAGCTGTTGTTTCTTCAATCCTGGCTCTAACTTTACATGTTGCGAGCTTATGATGCAATTCTAATCATACATTGTTTTATTTACTAACAGGTGCATGAAATAATGCTTATTGCTGCTGCTGCTGCCAAGTCTACTGAAATGAAGAAGATTGTGACCCAAACTACCCTCATTTCACCCGTTCCCTCTAGGCCTTCTTCTCCACATGGAATCACTAACAATATTGCTTCCTCGCAGAAGAGTTCCATCTGCAGGCTCCAAGCTGGTAATTTTCCCATTATGATATTTAGAGATGATATTCTCAAACAATTTTGTCTTCTTTGTCATTTACCCTTTAATAACTGCACTGTGCTATTTTAATGTAACAAACTTTTAAATCCCTCCTGGCTTGGCTTTTGCATTATGTCTCTTTTCAGAATTTCCAATAGCACGCAGGCATTCACTTCAAAGGTTTCTTGAGAAGCGTCGTGACAGGTACTATCTACTTGCGATTTTTAATGGGGAATCTAATATCTAATCAGTTTAGAGTCTCCAATTTTGTGCATGATTTTCTTATACGTATCATTTATTTTTGTTAAAGGCTTGGGAGCAAGGCACCTTATCCTTCCTCATCAACCACAAAAGTGGCTGACAACATAGAGAACAACTTCTGTGCTGACAATGCACCAGAACTGGTTTCCTTGAACCGATCTGAGGAGGAATTTCAGCCAACGGTCTCTGCCTCTTGAGCATAACCAGTGTTTGCTCCGTTCTATGTTGTGTGATAGTGTGGAAGACTATGAGTATGAATGTAGAATCACAGACACTGATGTAATTGTATTAGGTTATGAAGTCTGTAACTGTGTTTTATATGTAACATAGCTACTAAACCTGAAATGGTCTGTAACAGTGTGACTTGAAAGTTGTGTGCATCTGTCCACGTCTAGGAAGTATGCTATGTGTTTTGATCACTCAATAGTAAACTGTTATTCTTGTATGAGACTATGTGGACAACTGATTATCTATTGTGTTGATGTTCCAACTTCTATTTTTATTACACCGTTGAGCCTTTAATTTTTCCTATTTGTTCCCGGCAGAGAAGAACTATAATTAGTTGGAAAAGGTTGATGAACTAATTGAATCTTAAGAATGTAAGATTTGAGAATATTTTAGATGTAAGACAAAAAGATGCTTAATACTTTCAATTTTTGTATTTGACAAGACAATTTATGAAAGGGAGTAAATCTATATATATCACTGTTTCTTTTGCAAAATGTGCATCAAGTAAATATATAAGAAATTCCTTAGATTTTTTTTTTGTAATTAAAAATTTATAGTAGACCTTGACATATTCTGTTCAATATATAAATAAAAGTGAGCAATAAATAATTTTGTTTTACAAAGGTCTTTTTTGCCAATCCTCACAATCCATGTGCTTTTTTTGTTATAACTTGAATGTGTTCATGAAAAATGGTGGCTAAAACATTTGTCTACTAACTTATTAAAATTTAGGAGAGGAGAGGAAACAAGTCTATGGTGTTTACCAAAAACAAAATTAAAAAAGTGCAAAAGAACAACCTATTGGATTATGCATATTTAATCAATGAAAATAAAATATTACATATTTTTAGCCAACTCTATACGAGTAATATTACTAAAAAAATATGACAAACTGATTTTGTATATATGATATACAATGCGTAAAAAAATTAAGTTTTATAGGGGAAAATCAGTCAATTTGACTGAAATTTAAGTGGTTCAATGTGTAAATTTACATGAATTATATGATTTTTCTGTGCCTATGTACATAAGAGGAGTAATTTATAAAGTGCAAATAACTAGTTTATTTTGACAAGGTGAATCCAACCACGATCGGCGCCTTAGGTAGAACTGCATTGGCTAGGGGAATTTATTTTGGCAGCAAATTCCTGTTTCCCTAATGATGCCGAATTTAACTATAGATGTTAATAATCCGACAACAGGTATATACACAAGTATTCAATATGTTCATTTGTCCAAGTGTCTATTCAAAACAAATCCTAATGAAACGGTCATGATTCATCAATGCAGTTTTGGAAGTTCAAACGAGAGCAGATATGCAAGGTTAAGCTAAGATTGTTCAGCTTGTGAGCTTGTTGTTATTAATCGAATTGTTCACCCCACTGGTTTCTGGCACCACAGTTATGCATTGGCAACACAATAAGATATGGTAATAACGTAACCTTATATATAGCCCGGACTATTTCATCAAAGTGTTCAGCTGTGATATTGTGACGATTATTCCTCCAATAGAGACAACAGTTTTATGCAAGAGAAACACTGGACACACATAAAACATCAACAATCTTGTGGGACTCACCTGTGACTCTCCTACTGGATGGACATGCTACGTGCACCCAACAACATTGTTGGTGCACCCAGCAAATAGTGAATAGGCGAAATTGCCCTTATGCAATCCCATCTTTCGGAAGAACCTTCCTTCGGATGCACTTCCGGGAGACGTTCTTCCGAAACAACTTCCGAAAGAAGAAGTTGGTCTTCCAGAACTTCATCCGGAAGAAGGTTCTTCCGGAAGACCAACTTCTTCTTCCAGATGTTGTTTTTTAAATGAATTTTTTTTCTTCTGATAAATCAATTACGTTATAAAATAAATAATATTATTATACATAAATTATTAGTATACATAATTATGGCTAACATTTGTAATTCATATTTTACATGCATGTAAATTTGAATAATAAATTGTGACAATTGAGTATAATTTGAATCATACAAATTACTTAATTGGTATATTTTAAAAAAAATATAAAATATTTACTATGATAACATTTTATTTGTATTACAAAACTTAATATATAATAAATAAACAATTTTAATTTTATAACAACGTGAAGTAAATATAGATTTCATTTTATAATAATAACCAAAATTAAAATAATATTTAATGCATATTTAATGACGATTTTGTCCCTGTGTTGTTTTCTTTAAATTTACTGTGCTATTTTTCCGTTTTACACCTTTTTGCTTTCACTTTCATCCCGGTGTTCTTCGTATTCCTTTTCCATAAAAAGCTTTCAAAGTTTTGGTGGTTCCGTTTGTGTGTTTGAAGTAGCCGTTCAGTGAAAGTTAAATATTGGTGGTACGCATTTCGTCGTTGTTGTTGGTATTCGGTCGTAGTTGTTGTTCCTATTTCCTCGGAGGTACGCATGTATTGGTTTTGTTTGCGTTTTTGTGTGTAGATTTGTTAGAGAAAGTGAACAGTAAAATGGTAAAAACTTTTTCCAGAAGAAAAACTCTGAACTTCTAGAAGAAGGTGTTCCGGAAGAAGTTGTTCTGGAAGAAGAACTGTGAACTTCCGGAAGACGTTCTTCCGGAATATTAATTTTTTAAATTTTTTTAGAATTCTATTTTAAAATTAGTGAAAAAAATTTTATATATATATATATATATATATATATATATATATATATATATATATATATATATGAATATTATAATTTGTAATATTTGTATTTGAAATTTTTGAAATTGTGGATAATTTGTTTAATTAGGTATAATGATTTTGGTATAATATTAAACGATTTAGGTAAAATAATTGTATTTTGTTGTAGTAGAAAAATGTTATATTAGTTGTTAATTATAGTGTTAAGTTTAGTTTAAGTAAATAATGTAGTTATAAATTTTGAATGTATTTGTATTAGTTCTTAATATGTTTGTTAGTTAATATGTAGTCAATTCTTAGATATGGTTATATGGTAATTTGAATGTACTTGTGTATGATGCATAATTTAATAATATGTCATTAAGATGGACGAAGATCAATGGACGTATGACTATACGATGTCACAAGAAGTTCATATGAATTATGATAATGAAGAACAATGTGGTGTGAATGAACCACATGTTGATTGTTCAAATGCTTTTAATACCTGTCAGGTAATCATGCTCATTAGTTTGAGTCATTTGGTTGAACGTATGTTTCGTATAAAAATTAATATGTCGGAGTTGCGTTGTAGGTCTTTGGTACTCGAGATGATGTTTTGTAGTGGGCTCGAACAGTTGCCCATGAAAACGGATTTGTTGCAGTGATTATGAGGTCTGACACATATACTGGTAGCAGAGGAAGAAGTTCATTTGTGTTAATTGGGTGTGAAAGGAGTGGTCTGTACAAGTGTATGAATAAAGAATTTGTTAGAAAAGACACTGGGAGTAGGAAATGTGGTTGTCCCTTCAAGCTTCGTGGGAAACCAGTGCATGAAGGGGAAAGTTGGATGGTGAAGTTGATCTGTGGGATTCATAATCATGAATTGGCCAAGTCCTTAGTTGAACATCCATACGCTGGGTGATTGACTAAGGATGAAAACAAAATTATTGCTGATATGACAAAGTCGATGATGAAACCAAAAAATATCTTGCTAACGTTGAAGGAGCACAATGCCAACAGTTGCACCATGATCAAGCAAATTTACAATGCAAGAAGTGTATATCGTTCTTCAATAAGAGGAGCTGATACCGAAATGCAACATCTGATGAAGCTTCTCGAACGTGATCAATACATTCATTGGCATACATTGAAGGATGAAGTTGTGGTGCGTGATCTGTTTTGGTGTCACCCAGATGCAGTAAAGTTATGAAATGCATGTCATCTGGTGTTTTTTATAGATAGTACCTACAAAACAAACAGGTACAGACTCTCACTACTTGACTTTGTTGAGGTGACACCAACGGCGATGACATTCTCTGCTGGGTTTGCATATCTGGAGGCTAAGCGTGTTAATGATATTGTATGGGCTTTGGAACGATTTCGAGATCTAATTTTAAGAAACGATCGCCTCCCTGTTGTTATTGTCACTGACAGAGACCTAGCACTGATGAATGCAGTGAAAACTGTGTTCCCGGAGTGTACAAATTTGTTGTGCAGGTTTCATATCGATAAGAATGTGAAGACAAAGTGCAAATCTTTAACCGGTCAAAAAAATGCCTGAGACTATGTAATGGATAATTGGGGTACTTTGGTTGATTGTCTGTCCGAACACCAGTTCGCCGAGTCCCTTCAAAAGTTTCAAATTGCTTGTTTGCCTTGGCCGATGTTCGTTGACTATGTTAATGACACATGGATTATCTCCCACAAGGAAAAATTTATTACAACATGGACGAATAAGGTCATGCACCTAGGCAACGCAACAACAAACAGGTATTAAGAACTTATTTTTTTTGTTAGTAAGGATTATTAATAAATGGTATTTAATTGTTGTATATTTTTCATGTTTGTTGTGTATTTTAAATGTAGGGTTGAATCAACTCATTGGGCTCTAAAAAGAGTATTACAAAATAGTCTTGGAGACCTGTGTAGTGTTTGGGATGCCATGAACAACATGATCACGCTGCAACACGTTGAAATTAAAACATCCTTTGAAACCAGTACGCATGTGGTTGGACATGTATTTAAAAAAACCTTATACAAGAGACTTCTTGGGATGGTTTCAAGGGACGCTTTAAATGAGATTGCTTCTGAGGTTGATCGTCTACGTTATCTCGGCAATAATCCCTCTTCTTGTGGTTGTGTGATGAGAAGCATGCACGGTCTTCCTTATGCATGTGAGCTTTCTAGGTATACTATTGGCAGCATCCCAGTGGAGTCAGTCCATATTTTCTGGAGGAGACTTTGCTTTTCCGATCAAGGGTTATGTAAGGCCGAAGTCAGCATCAAGGAAGAGATTGAGACCATATCTAAAAGGTTTGAGGAACTTGATGTGTGTGGCAAAGTAACTCTGAAGAGTAAACTTCGAGATATTGCATACCCTGATCATAACTCTATGTGCCCTCCTCCGTCAAAGGTCAACACTAAAGGTGCACCGAAGAAACCGATGAAAAGAAGTCAAAGATCCACAAAGCGTGATCCGTCTTACTGGGAGCATGTTGATGCTTTTCATTCTGTTCAAAGCAGCAACTCTTTAGTCAAACGTAGTGCATCATATTCTGAACTGCCTCAGCCAACAAGGATCATCTCGATGTTGGATCAATTTGCGCCATTCATACAAGGTTTCATTCCTGACGTTGTGGATGTGAAAGCGGACGGTAACTGTGGATATCGGTCCATTGCCACTTTATTAGGTATGGGGAAAATTCGTGGCCGTTAGTGCGTAACGAATTGATTAAAGAACTTGGCAGATGGTTGCATGAGTACATCAACCTCTTCGATGGCACAGAGAGATTTGAACAATTAAGGCTGTCCCTACTTGTTGATGGGTTTTCAGAGGTATGTTTTTAGGTTATTTTTTTAAGAACAAACTTTAAATAACTTACATGTGTATGTTTGCTTGATTCAGGTTAGTGTGGACAAGTGGATGGATATAACGGAGATGAGATATGTGATTGCATCACGGTATAACGTAATCCTTGTATCGTTGTCCCGACAACAAAGCATGACATTTTTTCCTCTTAGAAGTCAACCACCACCCGATTCTTCTGGGCACCGCATGATATGTGTCAGTCACGTGTTTGGAAATCATTTTGTTCAGGTACATTGAAGATAGTTAGTATAACAATTATGCAATGGCTTTTCTGATTCATTTGAGTTAATGATGTTTGTTCATGTACAACAGGTTTATTTGAAAGACCATTGTCCTTTACCGCCTCCAGCGTTGTTGTGGTCAAGCAATTGTTATTCTCAGGCAAAGCAGTGGACAACTCCATATATTAGTAGAATGCAGCAGTACACAAGCTTCATGTCATTCAAAAGACACTATGTCAACCTAAATGAAGACTAAACATGCATTGTTTTTGTAATTGTATTCATTATGCGATATAATTTGTTGTAAGCTATTAATAACCAATTAATATTATTAAGTACTCGTTTTGTTAAGAAAAAAATTAGTTGGTCCAACAAAAATCAATTACGCGTGTACGATACATCGTTGTCATAATTGACAACACATAATGGCATGCATGCGTATTAAAGTTTGAGCGCGACACCACATTGACTGACTTGACTACACATTCTGAAGGAAACATAAACACGAAACATGTTCACGCGTGTCTATTTTTTTGTAAAAAAAGTGAAGCAATCTTTCGGTGAGAACCATGTATATATATGAGACACGACTAATAAATCACACATTATCTTGCTTTCACATAGTCTCCCAATTGATACACAAAGTATGACATTTTTAGGAGAAACTAGCAGTCAGACGATTGTCAACTCAAGGTTGGGTTTCATTTTTTCAAATGGATCGATTATTCACAATGATAGTGGGGTTTACTTCCAAACTTCCACTCTGGTGCCCATTCAAGTACACAATACCCTTCAGCTAACCGACAAACAATTTTTGGATGAAATTCACTACCGCCAGCCATTCACCCATACAGGTAACCAGATTCGCTTTCAATGTATGCAATTGATAAATGATGACGATATCAACACAATGTTAATGTGTAATGATCAATTTTTGTGTGTTGGTCCGATTGAGTTATTATGCACCGTTGGAAGAACAGCAGATGGAGTAATAAACTTACTTCAACGCACTATGCCCCGTACTCATGACGCGATCCTGTATTACAATGGGAAATGGAACATGCCACTCCAGAACAAATTTGTTGGATGCGCGTTCACAGGAAAAAATCCAAAGAAATTTCAAATTCTTTCAAGATGTACCATCGATGAACTGAAGGATTTAATAAAGCAAGTTGCACCTAAAGGAATTCCCCCTCTTGGAATTCATGAATCACAAATGGTAAGACGATTGTTTTTCTGCCAACCAGGTCCCTTTGAGTACTCAGATAAACTTTTAAAATATGAAATTAATGAGCTGAAGACCAACGATGAAGTGCTGAAGGTGTTAGTACAGTCTAACTACTAGAAAAAATATGGGCCAATAGAAATTTTAGCTATCTTTACTAAATATGTTATGGAATTCGAAGACGAGGTGACTGCGACATCGCTAAGCGACTGAATGCAATGTTTATTTCTTTGCTTTCCATGTAAATTTTATCTGTTTACGACGTGTTTAAATTTCATAATAAAGTTGAATGCGTTGTTTGACCGGTCCAAATATAATTTATTTTAATTGTTTGACCTTCAGACCTTAGGCATACTTAGAAGGATCTGATTCCTATTTTTTTCAATTTTGTGCCTCTTTTTTGAGGTGTTATTCGATGGAATGGGGGTACAACATTAATTTTTTTGGGTTCTTTGACGTCCAAACATGAGAAATAACACCTCTCCAATGTCTTAGGCGACTCGCACATAATCCAAAAAAACCCCAAACATGGGTACTTAAACATGTAAAAAGGGTCTGATTCCTATTTGTTTTCAATTTTGTGCCTCTTTTTCGAGGTCTTATTCGATGGAACCGGGGTACGACATTAATTTTTTTGGGTTCTTTAACGTCCAAATATGAAAAATAGCGCCCCTCCAATGTCTTAGGCGACTCGCACATAATCCAAAAAAAAACCCCAAACATGGATACTTAAACATGTAAAAAGGGTCTGATTCCTATTTTTTTCAATTTGTGCCTCTTTTTTGAGGTGTTATTCGATGGAACCGGGGTACGACATTAATTTTTTTGGGTTCTTTAACGTCCAAATATGAAAAATAGCGCCCCTCCAATGTCTTAGGCGACTCGCACATAATCCAAAAAAAAACCCCAAACATGGATACTTAAACATGTAAAAATGGTCTGATTCCTATTTTTTTCAATTTTGTGTCTCTTTTTTGAGGTGTTATTCGATGGAACCGGGGTACGACATTAATTTTTTTGAGTTCTTTGACGTCCAAAAAACCTTATACAAGAGGCTTAAATATCATTTACATAAATACAACATATCATTTACATCCTTTTACTTTAAAAGTTCTTTCCGGCTTAAATATCATTTTCATCTTTTTACTTTAAAAGACAAACAATTACTTATCTTATTTTTAAAAATTTATAATTTGAATGTCATTCTTATGAATGAAAGTCATGATTTTAGCTTCACTTTTTTTTATCAAAAATTCATAAGAGTCCAAAACTTCGCTTAAGGACCAGGATTAGAATCAGAATCGATACGTCAATTAATATCATAAAATAATATACAGTGCAAAACAAGTAAACTATATTAAATAAAAAAAGTGTAACAAATACAAAAAATTATGTGAACTACAAAACATAAAAACAATAATCAATGGTCTGTGCGTCGTCTCTGTCGAGCCCTGACACTCCCATCTGCACTGGCACCCCCCTGGGGATCGTGAGACAATTTTGCATAATATTATGTAACTCTGTGCCTGCAGTGACCATCCTAAGGTTGAGCACACGCTCCAACCTTTCTGTGATCGCCTCATAGCCTTCGTAATCATCCTGTGACAATTATAAAAAACATTTATTACAAAATTTAAAATAAATAACAATTGATCAAACATTAAACGCGCAAATAATCTTACCACTGCATGTCGAGGGGGGTCAAATGCCACTGGAACCTGTGGGATGGCCGGCTGCATGTATTCCTCATGGTCTGGAGCAGGTGCATGTCTGGGCTGGTCACCTGCCTGGGTTGGTATCATGAATGGGTGAGATATCTGGAAAAACCGCTCCATGTAATCCGTAGATACTTGCCCAGGGACTACACAAAGCTCACCCACAACTAGTACATGATCCGTGGAATGCATCCACCTGTCATCTATATCATCATATGACAACGAAGCGCTAACAGGCGGCGAAGGGATGCTCTGAATGTAACCAAACTGCCGTAGCACCCTCTCCGGTTGAACTGTGACCACCATAGGACCCCATCTCAGCTGACCCTGGAACGATGAAATCAGCTTAAACTCCCTAACCCCTCGATGCTCACTGTAAGGCAACCAACACACATTTGTGACCGTCAAAGCATCACAACGTGCCCGGTACGACGCTCCTGTAATTCCCTTCATATGTGCCTTCATCGTTAACCACCGGGAAGCACGTGGGGACGTCTCCTCGTACACATCATCTGTGACACACTGATGCACACTCGGAAAGTGCTCATAGATCCAGCACTACAAAAAAGTGAGGTTAACATAACATAAAAACATGTTTAAATCATAATCCAATGTAACATATTTAAAAACACAAAATTTACCTGTAATAAAGTCAGGTACCCCCCAATCTGACGTGTCGTGGTCCTAGAAGCTTCATCAAAATGGTCATACATATGAACCAGCGCGACAACTCCCCAGGCATAACCACCACTCTGACCCAGGTCGTGAAAAGCCTCTAGATGCACCACATGAACATATGTTGCACTCTTGTTAGAAAAAAAAAGTGCAACCCACCAGGTGCAGTAGATAAGCACGAGCTGCTACAACCCATCGCCATGCCTGACATCTCATCTCATAGATGTCTCGAACCCATCCCAACCGTACATATGCCCCGCGTGATCGTGTTGTCTCGGCTCTAGCCTCCTCAGCAGACACCTCAAGCAACTCTATCAACAAAAATATCGCCTTGTCCACATAAAGAGCATGAAAGCTGTGGAAGGCGTCACTGATAGGCAGATGGAGGAGTGACGACACATCATCCAGTGTGATCATCAACTCTCCTACTGGAAGGTGGAATGTGTCGGTCTCCCTCTGCCACATTTCCACAAATGCGGATATAAGTCCAGGATCGCCGGTTACAACTGAACACCTGATCAATGGACTTAATCCTGTGACAGCAACCAGTCCTTGAATCTTAGGCACTGACCTCCCAATTCAGAACGTTTCTGAATTGAAGTACAAAGCATTCCAAATATACAAATATAAAAAAAAATTAATGACAAACAAATCAACAATAAGAAATAATTAACAAATTAAAATACCTGTCCACTCCAAATGACATGTGCAACATGGTCCGCAAATAAAGTCAACACTGATAGGTCATGTGGCCCACCTGAAAATTCCTCAGCATCATTTGTAAGACTGTAACATCCCAATTTTCGTAAACTAGATTAAAAAGAATTTTTATTTATAAATAAATAGAATTTTAAAAATAATGATGAGATTTTATAAATAAATAAATAAGGAGATATAATTATTAATTAAAATAATGATTTGAGAGAAAATAAAAAGGGTATTTTATTTATTTGTTTGATAGAGAATAAAATAAAGTTTGTTTTTATAAAACAATAAATAAATAAATAAATAGAGTAAATAATAGGTCTAAAATGCACCTAGCTATAAATAGCAACATGATAGGTCAGTTTTCAGATTGACTCCTCAGCCTCCTCTACCTCACAATTTCGTTTTTTTTCTTTTCTCCCAAAACCCTCTATTTTTCCCGCAGGTCACCTAACCTGTCTCAGAAAAATGACGATCTCGGCCTCATTCACCGTTGGATCATCGTGAAATTTAAGCACCACGTTCGCAACCCAATTCTGAGCATTCTCACCGTTGGGAATTTCGATATTATGTCTGAGCTAAGAGAAATACCCTTCGCATTGTAGGCTTTTATTTTCCCGTAGAAACTCAAAACTGTCTCGGTAAAATTACGATCCCGGTTTCGTAAACCATTAGATTTTCATGAAATTTGGATATGTTGTTCGAAATTTAATTGCGCACACTTCCATCGTTGGGATTTTCGAGATAATATTCGTGGAGGGAGAAATAGGAATCGCATGAAGACAGTACAAGTGGAGGTTTCAATCTCTTCTCCGTCTCTCTGACGTTTGGGAATTCTATCGGAGCAGTCGATGGAACTGAAGGAATCTCGGATGAATAACTGAAGCAATCTCAGGGAACCGCTTGAGATGTTACTATCGCTAGCTGAAGACACGTGAGTCTGCTCAGAGGTAAGGGATGAGTTTATCACAATTGGGAGTTAGAATGAACATGTGTAGGGATCCTTAGAGAACTAAATTTGGGTTTATTTTGGGATGTTTATTGAATTATAATTTTTCTTTATGATTATGAATACAATATTATTGTGTTCTATGTACCAATTGATGTCCTGATGAGAATTGATTGATAAACTTGAGTGCTCTTGATGTTTTTGTGTTAACCCATGATTTTGATTAATTGATTTTGATACAATTGTGAGGAACTATTTCAGAGGTTTTACATTTCATGTTGTGATAAAATCTTTTGTATAAATTGTTATGTTGAGGTTATGAAATGATGATTCAAACTTTGAGTATGTGATAAATTGAACATGTGACGGATGATGAAATACATGTGTATTGAGATGAGATGTGTGTATTGAGTTGTCAACTATGAACTGTGCAATCACACAATTGTAAGACCCTTTAAGTGCGACGAGTATTGTGATGAGATCCACTGTGGGAACCCGACGAGTTAAAATGATTTTGAAAACAATTGAGTAGATGTGTGTATTGCATAGTTTATAGGTAAAGTGTATATGATTCATGAGGTGTGATAACATGTTAAATTGAGATTATACCATTGTGATTGAGATTAAGTGTATGTGATAAATTGAGTATGTATATGATTGAGATATATATGTGTATTGAGTTGTGAACTATGAATTGTACAATCACACGATCTTAAGTCCCTTTTAGGGCGACGAGTTAATGCTAAGTCCCTTTTAGGGCGATGAGTTGATGTTAAGTCCCTTTTAGGGCGACGAGTTAATGCTAAGTCCCTTTTTGGGCGACGAGTTAATGTTAAGTCCCTTTAAGGGCGACGAGTTAATGATAAGATCCTTAAATGGCGACGAGTTAAAATTATTTTGAGAATAATTGAGGAGTCGTGTGTTTTGTACAATTCATAGATAAAGTCTGTGTGATAAAATGTTTTCTGGGTTGGACCTGAATCAGGAGGGAGAGGCCCTGACGGACTCTTCGGAGTGTAGGCCTTGGAAGTCACACAGTTTGAGTGTTCCTTTAAACCTATGTTGATTCCATATGGTTGGAGCATTCTCGCAAAACACTGTAACCCTGACTGGTCTCCCTATGATATTACCTAGTGAGAGTGACTTGACTTACTATTGTGTGGTTTGTCTTGTCATGTACTCCTAGGCGCCCGACGAGGTTTTTCACTGACATGGTACCACATTACATATAGGCTTGAGTCTTAGCATAAATTGTCTCATGCGCTTGCTAATTGTTTGTTATCAAATTGAGGTGTTATTATGTCTTGATCAGAACGTGTGATTCTTGTGTAATGTGATTGATGATTGAAAAGTGTGATTGATAGATGAAAAGTGAATTTTGAATGACAAAGTGATGAAATAATGTGAGATATGCTAAGTAAATTGTATTTGGCTACTATATGTTGTTTTGTTTCTCTCTAGTAGTTAGGAATGTGATAACTCACTCCCGGTTTGCTGTTTGTGTTTGGATCCTGTGATGATCTTGAACCTTGTGTTCGGGGGAACAGATGGCTAAGTGAAGTGCTTAAAGGAACCTTGTGCTGAAGGATGTCGGGACACAATGCTCTGATAGGATGTGACAGTGGGGCATAAGTTTTATATTAATTGTATAATGTTAGTCTATTTTATTTTATCTCGCTGATTTAACAAAATATTTTTGTAAATTTTGACGGCCTTGTTTCGAGCCGAATATATTTTTAATAAGTTTTAATTGATAATAGTGAAGTGAATGTGAACCTTTTACCCGTGTGAATTTGGTTACCGATATTTTTTTATATATTTTATTTATTTATATGTCGAGGTAGAGGGTGTCATATCATCAACATGTGACCCCTCAGCACCATCACGACCTAAGTCCTCTGCAACAATCGCCTGTACATCCTCAGTCATCTCAGGTGCATCCTCAGCCATATGAGGGACATCCTCAGTCATGTGAGGAACATCCTCAGTCATCTGATGAACTCATTGCCTACGGACTGATGCAGTAAGCCTACGCCTCTATGGAACATCAACTGCATCATCTTCATATTGTCTATCTCTGCTTATAACTCTACCTATAGCACGACCTAAACCTCGTATTCTAACCATGATCTGCAAATCATGTAGAACACATATTTTTTTGGATCAAATAAACTATTCATATAATTATTTCAAAACATACACAACTTTCTTTATAAAAATAAAACAAGTTCATTTATAAAAAAAAATAAGACTAATTTTAAAAAATTTATTTCAAAACACACACAACATAATTTATAAAAAAAATAAACAACTTCATTTATAAAAAAAAAAACACAACTAATGTAAAAATAATTAATTAGTAAACATCCACAACTTAATTTATAAAAAAAAACAACTTCATTTATAAACAAAAAAACACAACTAATTTAAAAATAAATAATTAATAAACATACACAACTAAAATTATATATAAAAATAAAAAAAAAACTAATTAAAAAAAAATTCAAAACATACACAACTTAATTTATAAAAATAACCAACTTCATTTATATAAAAAAATCACTATTTAAAAAAAAAACAAATTTCAAAACACACACAACTTCATTTATAAAAAAAACACAAATAATTTAAAAATAAATAATTAGTAAACATACACAACTTAAATTATAAAAAAAAGCAACTTCATTTGTCATAAAAAAACCAAACCTAATTTAAAAAAAAAGATTCTAAAACATACACTACTTAATTTATAAAAATAAAATAAAAACTTCATTTATTAAAAAAAAGCAAAACAAAATTCTTTTAAAAAAATTCCTACTTCCGGAAGAACCTTATTCCGGAAACTTTCCGGAAGACGTTGTTCTAGAAGGTTCTTCTGGAAGAACCAAATGGTCATCCAGAAGAACCATCTTCCGGAAAGTTTCCAGAACAACGTCTTCCGGAATAAGGTTCTTCCAGAAGAACCAAATGGTCATCCGGAAGAACCATCTTCCGAAAAGTTTCCAGAACAACATCTTCCGGAAACTTTCCGAAATAAGGTTCTTCCGGATGACCATTTGATTCTTCTGAAAGAACCTTATTCCGGAAACTTTCCGGAAGAAGTTGTTCTGGAACTTTCGGAAGAAGTGGTTCTTCCGGAAAGTTCCCGGAAGACGGTTCTTCTGAAAGAACCAAATGTTCCAGGTCCGCGTTTTCCCCATTTTTTCTGACGACGTCTTCTACCCTAAGGTTCCACTATCCTAGGCTAAATGCTACAGGACCATTGGACATTAAAGGGGAGGGGAGTTAGGGGAGACTAACCTCGACGGCAAAAACGCAGCAATGGCGGCTGATCAGAAATGGCAGTAGGAAGGCGCGGAGGCGGGGAAGAAGAAGGAGCAGAAGAAGAAAAGAAAGAAGGCGGAAAGGTGGGGGGCTGTTGGGGGCGCCTCTTTTTAAAATTTTAAGCAAGGGTAATTTTGCCCATTCACATAATTACTGGGTGCATTAACAATATTGTTGGGTGCACCTAGCATGTCCCCCTACTGGATGCTTTTTAATTCGTTTTATGCGATCCAGGATGTCTCAACTCTCAAGGCATTTTTGGCTTAAATGTACCAGGTGGGCATTGGAAATTCATATACCACTGGCTAAACTGAGTGATACCCAGAAATTCAAATTACGTGTATCCTATAACAGTATAGCAGTAGCTTCATATGAATCAGTCTCTTTCCTGTTTTGGCTTGTTATAAATACTTCGCTGCTTCCAATCAGCTTTTAAATGTCACATGTTAGTCTAACACTTTAATGATTGCAAGAGTTGAACACAATATAAACACATCTAACATTTTTAGGATGACTAGAGGAAAACTGTCTAGAACTAAAAAGAAATTGATAGATGAATAGGAGCAATTGGATCACAATAAAGTCATTAGAAATAAGGAAATGTCATTTAAAAAAATTGTTGAAGCCTCGGGTTATAAATTTAAACATGAAATACAAAGAGATACAAAGGAGAGAGACTCAGTTTAGAAATCTAGGCCATGTTCACGAGCTGCTTCAGCGAGTGCTTGAACACGGCCATGGTATGGGTATCCACCTCGATCAAAGGCCACCTTTGTGATCCCCTTCTCTAAACAGGACTTCGCAATGATCTCACCCATCCTCTTTGCTACTTCCTGAAACAAAAAAAAATTGCAAAGGATCAGGACCATCATCCAGTATATGGAGAAAAAAAAGATATGGTAAGAAAACCTTTTCAAGCAAAGGAGACAGTGGCATTATAACCATTGAGAACAATATCTTTATATGATACTGAATTAGACATTTCTAAGACTAAAATGAACAGAACCTGCATGGTACAACTGTTTTGGTGAAGATATCAATTATGTTTTGAAGATTATTAGCATAATTGAATTTTTAGACAGATTGAGGATTATTATTTTTTTTAATAAAACATTGTAAAGCTCACTGTTAGGTAGCCACTTTGGTTTGACTCATTTTGCATCATGCTTTTTGTATACATTAACACATTTGAGAAAAATACGAAAATCTATGAACTCTGATGGTCAGTTAAAAATATAATTTACTTATAATGTATCAGTAATTACCACTGTAAGTGGAGATGAACTTCAAGATGTAAGTGTTTCTTGCTTCTGTAATTATATATAGTGTTGTGAATCAAATAAAAACAAAACAATTAAATTGGAATGGTGAAAGCACATCATCATCAGATGTAACTATTTCATGTCAAGCAATAGAGCCTTCAACTGCAGCAACTGATGTAGCTGACTTAAAATGATTACAACAAAAACACGTGTATATTTATACTCAAGCAACCCAAAGATTCATCCTTCTCACTGCATTTGTTGGCTTCCCTCAGTATTCCCCACTCAATATTTTTCAATGGTACAGTTGCTAAAACGTGAAACTTGAAATCTATATCTAAGAAAAAATCTGGTAGCTAATAGTAAAAGGTATTCTACTGAGTTTATTCATAAACAGATAGAGTGTGTGAGAGAAAGAGAGATGAAATCAGTAGTAATGCATCTCTCTTTGAGTCCACACCACCCCTACCTAAAGGTGAGGGCAGCGAACAATGCCTTTTGAAGTGCATATTGTTTCCTCTTTGAATAGAGTTTCTAAGTACTAATTTATTTTCCACTAATTGGTATTTTATTATAGGGTTAATGGTGTTTTTCCTCCCTATGAAATCGCCAATTAGCCCTTCCATTTTGTTTCTAAATACTCAAATTTTTGCCTCAGTCTAACTCTGCTAAGTTACTACACAATTACATAGTGATCTTTCTAAAAGCCATACTAGCCGCGGAACACAAGGATTCCGCCTCCCCTTGTTACAGAGATAATCAAGAAACTGTCCAATAACTAGTAACTTAACAGACTCAGATTCAGACTCAGGAATTTAGGAAATGCAGATGAAAATTCAGGGGCAGAAACAAAAAAGTCGCAATTTTACATATACAAAAAACACCATTGACCCCTAATTTTATTCAGAAAGCACAGTCTTTCAATCACGAAATGGGAAATTAAGTTTCCCTATCATTGCTGAACACAGGCAATATATGTTCAATATTATCATTCACAACACAGAGTCCAATCAGGCAGCAATAAAAAAGTATAACAGCATCCAACACAAAGAAAAAACTGAACACTGCATAATAGCATCTATATAAAGAAATCACAAGTGTAGGGCCAGCGGAGTAGTTGAACTCTTCAGCAACCGTCTTCTGCATTGTCGAAATCGAAGCGAGCGTGTGCATCTTGGTGTCATCTATCACCTGCACAGAGAGATGCTTGTTCGACCGGAACACGGACAGCCTCGGCCTCTCGGGTGTCCCTTCGACCTGACAAAGTATAAAAATCAGTACGAGTTATAAGGTTGACTTGAGAATTGAAAATGAATAGAGTTATTTCATTTTAAGTACGAGTTATAAGGTTGACTTGATACTTTTAAAAGATGCTTTAAGGGTCCAAGGAAGAAGGGGGAGAGGTAGGAGTTCCAATTCTATAACTAACATTCTAATAAAAAAAACTAACGAATAACATTGACTAATAAAAATAATAAAAAAATGATATATATGCATATTGTCCTAGCATGAAACAACTCGCTAGGACAATATGCAACATTAGCGTAGAAGAAAAGTCGAATTTGACAATGAAAAGCGAAGAAATTGCGCAAAGAGCGAAAGGGAAAGTGAAATGAGTGAGTGAGTGAACGACCTTCTTTCTGATGCGAGTGTGGCGCGCGGACCTGTCTTCCCTACGGGTCCTGTCTTTGGCTTCGAGCACGAAAGGTAGGGAATGAGAGGGTTTGGGATTAGGAAGTGAAATTGACAATAAGAAAGAGGAAGATGAACAAGAATGGAGGAAGGAGAGAGAAGAAGCTAACATTGTCTCCAACTTCACAATGACACTCACAGACTACACCACCGTTTCCACTTTCCACGGTTTATCGTCACCTCACCTTATCCTTCTATCACTACCCCTCACTCACGCTTTTCAGGCTTCTACTTCAAATTCTTTTATGTTTGTTTGGCTTAAATATGTCATTCTTTTTACGAAATATAGTAATATTTTGTTTTGTTTTAAATTATATTTTGGTCTTATTTTTTAATTAGTTTGTTTAATAAATTTACTGGTTTGTTTAAGTCCCTATAAATATGTAAATCATTTGCATTTTTGTTTTACTAACATGCTTAAAAAGATAGTTGTTATTAAATATTTTTTGAAAAAATTATTTAAAATGAACAAATAGAGACTAAAACTAAATAAATAAATATATTAGAAGGAATAAAATAATATAACAAGGATAAAAAAAATTACCGAGACCAAAAGTCAAGTAAAAAAAATTAAGAACCAAAAATAAAATATAATTATATTCCAAAAGATAAAAAAATTTAATTATTTTTTCTTAAAGTGTTAGGAATTTTATAATTCCTAATTAATTAATATGGGCTATGTTTGCTCTCTTTACAACTTCGAATTTATCGACAAGTGCATCAAATCGATTAAGTAGTATTAAAACGATAAGAAATTGAGTTTCGAACTCAGAAAACTTGTTTCATTCGGTGAAGGTTCATCCAACAAATAAACATTTGTAAAAATTCATGTAAATTGAATCAAACTAAAGGTATAAACTGAAATTCTAAATTAACTACAAAGTAACCTATCTATATGGTGAAAGAAACAGATGACTAAAAACGTCAGATCCTTTTACTGAACGCTTGATGTAACTAAGGATTTTTCTCTATTTAAATTTATTTTTGTGTTCTATGCTGAGAGCAAAATTACCAAACACCGATGTCTCGTGTGAATGGACTAATTCTATTTAAATCTCGTTCTAGCATGTCTTGTCGAACTTAGCCTAAACAAACAACATTACAATTACAACATATTAATAACTAAAACTCTGCTCTCTATGTATAGCAATGCAGTTATCTAGCCCTGCTCTATCTAGTTCTAAGGATTAAAAACATTTATCAATGCTAAAAATCCTAACTTTACACACCAATGGGTGTTCAGACCAAAAGCATGCAAGAATTAAGTGTAGATAGAAGCAATGAACATATAAAAACAACTTTAATTAGATAGTTAAGAATTTACATCAATGTTGAGCAGAATTTCCCAACACAGAGAATTAGCCTTCCATCACAAGGCAACACCTTTCAACTCCAAGATGAAAGCTTTGGAAGAAAATTACAAATTGCACAGTGGTGGGGATGTCTTCCAAGATTATTTTGATGATGTCAAAGAATCAAGAGTTAAGCAAGTTTCAAAGAATCAGGAGTCAAAAAGCTTCAAGAATCAAGTTTCAAAGAATCAAGATTCAAGAACAATCAAGTTTCAAGAATCAAGATTCAAGAACAATCAAGATCAAGATTCAAGAATCAAGAAAAGACTCAATCAAGATAAGTACTAAAAAAAGTTTTTCAAAACATTGAGTAGCACAAGAATTTTTCACAAAATTTTTTACCAAAGAGTTTTACTCTCTGGTAATCGATTACCAGAAGGTAGTAATCGATTACCAGTAGTCAACATTAATTTCAAAACTGATTTACAAAGTTGTAATTGATTACCATGAGCATGTAATCGATTACCAATGTTTTAAAACGCTAGATTTCAAATTTCAAGAGTCACAACTAGTGATAAAACATTTTCAAATCATTTTAAACTTGGGTAATCCATTACACAATACTTGTAATCGATTACCGATGTTTCTAAACGTTTTGATTTTCAAATTTAAATATGAAGAGTCATATCTGTTGATGTGTAATCGATTACACCTTGATGATAATCGATTACCAGTGACTGATTTCGAAAAATAAATTTCCAAAAGTTACAATTCTTAAAGTGACTTGTTTCTGAAGAGTTTTTCAAAAGTCACAATCTTTAAGTAACTAGTTTTCAAAAAGAGTCACAACTTTTAAAGTGACTAGTTTTTAATGAAATTGCCAAGAGTCACAAACTTTAACTTGAGTCATCAAATGATTATAAATATGTGACCATGGCACAAATTTTAAAAAGAGAGAACTCTCAGATTTCTTTCATTCATTCAAAGCATTCTTCTAAGAGTTTTTGTTCAATACTTTCTTTATTCAAGAAAAGTTCATTGTTCAAAAACTTGTGCTACTCTTCTTCTTCATTCACTTCTTTCTCTTGTCAAAAGATTCAAAGGACTAATTGTCTGAAAATTTTTTTGTTTCTTCCCTTCTCCCTCTTGACAAAAGATTTTAAAGGACTAACTGCCTGAGATATATTCTGTTTCTTACAAAAGATTTCAAAGGACTAACCGCTTGAGATATCTTTTTCCCTTTCCCTTTATACAAAAGATTTCAAAGGACTAACCGCTTGAGATATCTTTTGTATCCCCCTCACAGAGAATTCAAGGGACTAACCGCCTAAGAATTCTTTGTCCTAACACATTGGAGGGTACATCCTTTGTGGTACAAGTAGATGGTACATCTACTTGGGTTGTTATACTGAGAACAAGAGAGGGTACATCTCTTGTGGATCAGTTCAAGTGGAGGGTACATTCACTTGGTTGTTCAAAGAGAACAAGGGAGGGTACATCCCTTGTGGATCTTTGGCTTGTAAAGGATTTTACAAGGTTGAAAGAAATCTCAAGAACCGTTGGTTGCTTGGGGATTGGATGTAGGCACGGGTTGTGGCCGAACCAGTATAAATCTTGTGTTTGTCTTCTTCTTCCCTACACTCTTTAATTTCCGTTGTGTACTTTTAATTGCCGCTTTTACTTTTGGTTAAGTTATTGTTTTTGTTCTTTACTTTCTTAACTTAGTAGTAAAAGCCTAGTTGAATCTAGTAACATGAAGAAGGATAAATTTTTAATTAGTCAAGACACATTAATAATTATTTCAACCCCCCTCCCTTCTTAATTATTCCGAGGCCACTTGATCCAACAATTTCCATGCCGCTTATCCATATTTGATCTATGTCATCGAGTATGAGTAACAATGGTGATCATTGTGGCTTAGTCACGCTAAATTGTGATGAAAACTACAATGATTTCTTGTTGCTATATGAGATGGACCAAACTGTATAAAATGAGTCTAAAAGCAAATAACATACGGTTGCGCACCTAAAGAATTTTGTGATATAAATGTCTAAGGTTAATATGAAGTCCAAGTGAGAGATTGTTAGGAATTTTATAATTCTTAATTAATTAATATGGGCTACATATTATATTATAAAATTTATATTAGTTATTTACATTTAGATGAGTTCAATATAAAGTGATCTAATTCAATGAGCCCATTAGATTGCCAACAAAAAATTGATATGGGCTTAATGAGCAAAAACCAGTTTGACCCATTAAGGGATAATGAGAATCCTAATAAAGAAACAGTTTTTCCTAATTGAGAAATAGTTTTTCCTCTCCTCATCTGAAGAGAAAACGAAGGTCCCATAAAGAAGAAGGTGATTTAGTTGAAAAAGATCATTAAATCAATTGTTCGTGACCGCTGTAAGATTCTGTTGCGTTTTGATCAAGTCCTATGAATCCATACATTCTTTAAAACCTCTTAATAATCTGACATAATGTGTTTTGATGCTCATTTGGTATTTTATAAGGTTTATTAAAAATACCCAACATAAATAACTTTTTAGTCTTTAATATATCATAATGTTTTGTTTTGCATTTTTTTTTCTTCATCTTTATTGATTTTTTTTGTTTGATTACGGTCTTTCCAGTTAGATTTGTTCATCAAATTAAATGGAAAAAAATTACAAGTACCTTTAGTTTAAAAGGCTGAATGGGGAGCAAATATAAAGCAAATATAACAAATGGGGAGCAACAAAAGCAAATCATAAAACGAGATATCAAAACAAATGGTAGCACATTAGTGTGGAATAAGGATACACAATGCTAGTATTATTCATTTTAGTTATTTTCTATTTCATTTCTTTCCGTCGTTTTGTACCAATTTTTTTTTAAAATGAATGACATTTTATAAAATTAAGAACTAAAATAAATAAAAAAAAATTAAACGAAAGAACTAAAGTCACCGTTATTTAGTCTTTTAGATCGTAACAGAGCTTCTTTATTCATTATTGTAGGTAATATACTAGGCTTATTCTATTGTTCAATTTTATCGGGTGTTTTGTGTCAACTATAATTCCTCACGAGTCATGAGAATGAAACTTAAAAAGAGAATTTCTGTTTGAGTTAATTAGCATTACAACGTCCTCCAAACCGCAAGCAAATATTTCTCTTTTGTAAAAATGTACAGGAAGGGTAATTTTCCCATTTGCATCAAGAATCTAGAATCAAGAATTTTAAACAAAAGAAAACCAGGAATCTAACTTAATTAATTAAACATAATATATTAATGTTGTAAATCACACAAAAATTTCCTAATGGTGGGATTCTAAGGCAAACAATGGGTCATCACCATGCATAATCTTATGTTTACAATTAATCTGTCATTAGAATGTAAAAGAAAAAATGAAAGTAAATAGTCCTTTTTGGCACTAGCAACCGTGTTTTCCCTAGCACAACATTATTTGAGTTACTAACAGTAAATCTGACTGAAAACTGAAAAGTGCTTTCAAGGCAAAGGTTCATGTGAATCCCCCAAATGAGACGAATGGAGATTTGCATCAGTCCCTCTGAATAAACAACCCATGACTCCATCAAGAAAACTTGATTATTGATTATGAAGAAAGAAAATAATGCACTGATAGCACTCTTGCTAGTGAAAATATTGCGAATAATTTAGAGCTTAGATTTTTAAATGGGGATAATCCATTTCTATTTTCTAGTATAATTAATTCATGACTCATGAGACTATGAAGGAGCTGGTTTACCCTATAGTTTATATTGGAGGTTAGACAAAGATTATGACATCTATAATTCTACATTTGAGATAAAATGTTAGTTGGGTGGTTAAGAAAAAAAAAACAGAAGGGAGGAAAGGTTGCCGTTTGGATTCCCCTGTTAACAAAAATTAACAAACTAATAAGATTTAAATATATTTTTCATCTTTGCAATCTAGTATTTTTTTCATTTTCATTCCTATATATTTTTTTAGTCCTCACAAAATATATTTGTTCTTATTTTTTGTCCTTATTTATATAACATTGTTTTTAATAGTTCAACTAAATCTTATTTCCGTTATTTATTTTTTTCATCCCTTTAGTCAACGATGAAAATATGATTTCATTGAATTATTATATAATGAAATCTTATTTTTGTTGTTTAATATTTTCACCCCTTTAGTCAACAACATAAATATGATTCCATTGTATAATAGTTCAACAAAATCGTATTTCCATCAAAAGGATATTTTTAGAGTTTTAAAATATTATCATGTGGGGGATGAAAATAGTAATTGTGAGATTGATATAGCAAATCTCTAAAAGCAATATTTAAAGACACATATGGCCATAATAGGTCTGCAAATCCATATTCCCTAAATGTACCTCTTTACTTTCTAAACATACCTCCTCGTTATTCTTTCTTTTGCTAACCTTAATAGTGGTACAAAGTTATTACCATTGAGAATAGTAATAAATTTGTTGGGAATCTTTAACACACACAAGGTGAGCATGTTTCTCCCAACATGATTTATTTCATATTCAAAGTGCAATCAAAATTCAAATCCTAAACCACTTAAGAGATACAAATTATTGTCACTTGTATCAAGTGTTGTTGGTACTACAAATATAATAATAATAATAATAATAATAATAATAATAATAATAATAATAGAATAAATTTCTTTTTCTGATGAGGTCTGTCCTATAAAAAATTCGACAAAGAACCCAATCCCCTTAAAATTAATGTTTACAAAAGTAGTTTTGTAATAGCTATGAAGAGGAAGATAAATAAAAATTCTTCTCATATTAAGGTTATATATAAAATAAAAGTCTAGTATGAAAGGATCTATTTCCATCAGAACTCACCCATTTAATTATTTATTTAGTGCAAATCACTAAGTAAACAAGTTCATGCATATAAATCCTACCACGTTTAGAATGCCAAAGAATACAATAACGCGCACGCGTTTGTTATATTTCTTTTGTTTGTGCCATATTTGACCAAGCTCCGTTCAAATTTGTAAGGCGTACTCGCCAACAAGGTGGATCCCATGGAAATATGGAATCCAATCTTTCTCAAGAACTTTACATTGGAGATAAAGTGAAATCACAAAAAAGTACAAATCATTATGATTTGGTCATTGGTCAACACTAATTCATTTTTTCTGATTAATATTTACACTAGTTCATTCGAATTGAGGGATAAACTAATTACCTAATTAAATCAAAATTTTAAAATAAATAAATTATTTAAAATAACTAACTGTAAAATTTAAACTTGGTGTTATGGGACAATTTTAGTTTGGAGATTCAACTCCTCTAACACAAACATCTCATTAACGACCCATAAAATTCAAATAGCCCAATCTGCCCATAATGTATGCATTCATTCATCTCTCACATCTAAGTTCCTACACATGCTAACTAATTTGATCGTTGCAAATATCCTTGTAGGTACCTATAGCCCCTTTGTAGTAGAAGGAAAATTGGGAGGATCGTGTTGAAGTTGGCATGAACTACATAAAGGTTCTATCTTCTAGTTTGGTGCTAAGCACTTATTAATATGAAAGATTTTGTGATTAAACATGTTATATCCTTCCACAGATTAATTCCTTCATCTATATTGAAAACATGGTGAACACTGGTTTGCAACTAGGCGAGCAACCACGAACACCACATAGCAACACCGACACTAGAGCCCTTGACGGCTTGACCTATAGTGAAAACATGTTGAATTTAATAGGTGCTATGAAGTAATCACTTAAAGCTTCATGAATTACAACTTTGATTCCATGAAACATTCAAATTGTGGTTAGAAGAAAAAGTAAGAGAATGTGTATTTCAAAAAGAAATATGATACCATATTTCTTAAGTGGTTTAGGATTGAAGAAATATGATACATGGGAAGGATTGAAGAAAAGTTCAAGAGAAAATGAAATTGATATCATGTTACACCAAACTAGAATTTTACTTTTGTAATTGACGGTGATTTTACTTTTGGCAAATGGTTAGGTAAGAATGCAAGCTTCTCCTCGAGAAGTTATGCTTCTGATCCTAAGATGATGAGGTTGATGATTTTTACAAAGTAGTTAAATATGAACATAACCTCTTTTTTTTTGGCAGTTAAGCTTTATACCACAAATTGGCGTTAATTGTTCTTTGAACACCTATTTGAAGCAACTTTTGACTCATGTTGGTTTCGACAAATTAACTCATTTTAGATGATTAATTTTCAAAAGATTCATTTTCTTTCAATGGGATTGCACGATATTTTTTTTTGTTTTTTATTAGATAATTGCAATGAATTTCCTTTTATTTAGATGTATTGTTCATTACAAACTTAAAGTGGTAATTCATACTTCTATATTACGAAAAAAAATATTAGTGATATAATTAATTAGAAATTAGTTACTAGCTAGGTTACAATTAGTTATTAATGAATTATATTTTTTATCTTATATATATGACATGCAAATAATTTGATTTAAGCATTTCTAGCTAGAAGAATGCTACTGATATTCTTTCCTTTTAACAATAGGTCTCTCTGTTGTTTTTATTTTTTTTTACCTTCATTACATCAATCTTATATCCCCTAGAAAATAATTAATTTTGATGATGACATTTCTCATTTAGGTATTGTTTGATAGAATAGAATGAAAAGAAAAAAAAATATGAAAAAAATAAAAAATGTGAGACTCTCGTCAATTTTTTTAAAATTTCCACACAATCACTGCTGCTACAGTGAATAAACCAAATAGTGGATTAATAATTTTTTTCTCATGATTTAAAAGTGAAACTCATCAAAATTTAAAAATTTCATTCAATTTCTATCGATCTTAAAAGAGTATTTAAAAAAAGTGTTAGATAAAAATGGTTAACCTTCTTTCTAGCTAATCTATCCATCCATCCATCCTAGTTTCACTTTTCAATCAAATTTTTCTTCAAACTTTCTAGTGTACCATGTTTTTTTTTCATCAAAACATTCTGTAGTACTTTTAAACGTAGTATGTTTTAATATGGAGTCTTTTTTATATAATTTTTTTAAAAAGGAAAAAACTTTTTTGATAGCACGGTCATCTAATCGTTTTGTCCCCCTGTCCCGGTGAAAATCACCATCTTGTACAGTGAAAAGGGCAGAGAAAGAGAAAAGCAGAGAATAGAGAAAACAATGTACATTTCATAAAAAAAAAAAAAAAGAAGAAAAAAAAATCTCTCCATTCATGAATCATGGGGATTCCCTGTTAATAACACCTTTACTTGCAAAAATTACAGAGTGAAACCGCCACCACCATAATCAAACAAGAAGGGTCACTGATTTTCAAACCTATCAAATAGCTACACGTCAATCTCTTTTCATTTTCTACAATGAGAATTACATTCATACCACCAGATTTCAAAGCTAGTCACCTAGCCAAAACAAGCTAGTATGATGCAATCATGACTTGAAACATTAGCATACTAAAACATATGCTAATATCGCTTAAGTAGAACCTTTTTTTTTGTGAATATATATGGGTTTTTTTTTCTTGGTAGATGAAAGAAGGGAAAAAACACTTTTGTGTCATGAAGAAGTTATATTGCAGGCTGTGGATTTTGACTTATCAAGGATTGACCACATAACTTGAACATCTTCATAGCCACATGCCATGACTTCACCGTGCAGATCCATAATCCGGTTCTGTTGCTCTGCTGAATCACACAAACCAATGATCAATACACGAGTACATGACAATTGGCAACATACAATTGATGAGGTTAAGATAAGATAGTAGTGATGTTTTTTTTGTTGGTAAGAATTAAAGACAAGAATCAGAAAATTTACAATAACTCACTCACGTGCTTTGCTCAATCAAACGGTTATGTTAAATTAAGTACACACCTGTTTGAGACTTATTCTTATGGTCCCTTGGGGGTTGCTGGTTAAAGAAAGTGCAAGCTTTTTTGAATGGGGTGGCAATGGTCTTCTTCCATGAGGCCATGTTGGGTACGCAACTGAATTGGTATTTGATTTTGATGAGCCTTTGAATTTGGTGCCAAGTGAACAAGTATTGGACTATTGGGGTACCTCTAATCTCTTGGCCTTATATACTACTATGCAGGGGATGTCTATGTGGGAGACTATTACAATAACAATAATATAAGAAATTGTAAGAGGTACACAAAGAAAGGAAGGAGAGAAAGAGAAAGCAAGATCCGTGAGATGAGGCTATAGATGGAAGGAAAATCACTCTTTATTGAATTCCCTTATCTCATCAAACAAAAGGTCGCCGACTGTAACCAAGCACATGCTGCACGCTTCCTCACAGACCCTCCTCACACGTGAATTCATTTCCACTGGATTCTATTATTTTATTTTTCTTTATTTTTTTCTTTCATATATACAAGTATTTTTTAATTTTATTATAGATAATTATGTTCCAATCGGAGAGAATTATTACAAGTCAAGAAATACCTGAGCTTTTAACACAAAAGCATATATATCAAAATTAATTTGAGATCACTGATTAAATTAGAAAAATATTACACCAATAGATTCGCATGATCAATGAAGGATTCTATTATTTTTTAAAAAGGGTTAAAGCCTATACTTTCTTCTTTGCCATATTTAATAGCTTCTGGTATTTTTCATTACCTTTCTACAACATATTCTTTGTTCCCTCATCCTCTTTGAAAATAAATCATACACCTTGGGTGCACAATTTCATGTTCAGTTACCCCTTTTAGACCTCCTCGGCTCCTTGTTTCATACACCACTATTGACATGTTTATAGTTATTTCTGTGGGTTAGGAATAATAATGGGTATAATTTAAGCAAAAGTTTTTAGGTCTCTCGGGTCTTAACTTCATGGTAGTTTATCTCATTGGGGTCAACAATGATAGGTGGTGATTCTGTGAAGGGAGGAACCAAACCCCAATGCTGATCTGCAAACTCTGAGCCATTTGTGATGAAACAAGTTGAGTCATTGGACAAAGGATTAGTTATCCATTTCATGGCATGTGATGCCCACATGCTTTAGTGGGGAAATGGGAACATGGATGACTGAACTCAAGGCATCCAAAAGAAAAACCAACCCTTGTGTTGTGGGGGTCTCCAATAAGTATGTATGATGACCTTCGTTTTCAGACCCATCAGTACCCCAACATTGACATAAAAATGCCCATATTTTTTTTTAAACTTTGGAATTGTATGGTCTATGGATTCATATAAATATTCAACAGATAGAATAGAATAATAAGATGGGAACACAAATGCAATGGTGCCGTAGATTCTAATATATTATGGGTTGACATGACATTCACTAACATCTAAGGGAACCATTTATGCTTTAAAATGTCATTTAAATAATATTATCTCATTTGAGCATAAAAATATTGATTTTATATGATATTATATGCAATTATTTATATTTTTTATACTTGTATGTTAAAAGTTAAATGAATTATTTAGTGTCTATAGTTAATTCTACTTTAACAATTAGATCCTTGATGAAAAAATAATGTCAGTTATAGTTTTATACTTGCATTAATTTGTGTTGAGGATCAATCCTTATATTTACATATTTGTTAATGACATCATGTAACTGATACGTTTGATCATGACAATGATGTGGTTGAAATTAATGGTTTCTTATTAGTGATATATATAATTTTAAGAATTGATATTTTATTACTCTAGTTATTTACTAGGGTAGACCTGAGTGGATACATGTATGAGTCAATAAGGACGAGTTAAGGTGTCATCACTTGCCAGGACTCCAACACTTAAGTCAGAAATCATCAGATGAAGGAAAGAGTGAAGGTTAGATACAAACTTAAAGACATAAGATGCATAACATCAATGGTGAATGTGCGAGAAAAGTCGTTGACTATTCCAATAGGCAACGTGACAAGACAATTAGAGTAAACGTAGGATGAGTGACTAAGTTGATGTCGGTCTAGGGTCTTAACAGGATTCAAGTTGATAAAATAGATCAACCAAAGAGGACAACCTCTAAGGCTGATGTTGCTTTGATGTTATTTGTAACATCCTTGATTGTCAATTTCTCGGCGGATCTCATACTACGATATTTCACATGGTGACACTTCATTCAACTGCTCGTTGATCAGAACCCTCCACTAGTCAGAACCCTCCATAAGTAGTCCTTTTCGAGACTTCGAAAATTTATTCGCCTATTCTCAGGATCAATGATTGTCTCCACAAACTAACACAAGACTTTTTAACATGCTTTGTCCTCACTCACATGCTTTCTGAGAAACTTCCCAAAAGGTAACACATCCCATAACTACTCCAAGCCAAACAAGCTTAACTGTGGAGTTCTTATATAATAGGCTACCGAAAAGTAGATGCATCTTGTTGGTATAAGTAATACTAATTAATTCATTTAAGTCATTCTCAGTTGTACAGTCTCATACATGCACAAACCTCGACAATCTGCTTCAGCGCTTTCTAAGAAACTTCATATAAGGTCACCCATCCCACAACTACTCCAAGTCAAGCACGCTTAAGTGTGGAGTTCTCATGTAATAAGCTACTAAAAAGTAGATGCATCATGTTGGTATAGGTAATACCAATTAATTACCTTAAGTCATCATCAGTTGTACAGTCTCATACCTGCACAATCTCTAAATCCCTCTCATTTTGGTGTGATTCAATCGGAGTGTTACATTACTCCTAGATCCAAGACACAACCTCATGTCATATGTACGAATTTAAGCGAGATGTTGCAAATCTATCCTCTATAGTTGACCTATAAGATAGTGGTAGAGCCTAGGCATGGATTGAGGAACTCTCCCAAGAATAGTTAAAAACAAGGTCGACCATAGACATAGTCCAAAGGTGGGACAACCCAAGGCTCATGGCTAAAAGGGGTCTAAAAATAAAATAAAATATAGTTATTTAGTAAATACTTGTATACAAGTGAAACTAGGCTCAATCCCCTTAAGAAATGTCTCAAGTTCGAGCCTTGTTAATGGTGATCAATCAGGTTTCTCGGTGAAAATTAATCTTCAATAAAATCAATGAATAATTCACATAAATTACATGGTTATCCAAAAAATATAAGAGCCCTTATTCATTATAAGGACCCTAAAATGTCAAAACTGGCTCTGGTTAGAAATACTCATCGTCTTCATTTAGATTATTCAAATTAATAATATTCAATAATCCACAGATTTTGTCAACGTCAATCATGTTTCAACATTGTAGTAGTTAGTGCATCATTTTTTCAAGGTTAGAAGTAGTAGCATAAGCCTAAATATCTATTGCTTCAACTTCTACTTCTAGTACTCTATATATGTATATAGATTGGAAGCACTAGATGATACAAGAAAGGTCTAGTAGAAGCAAAGCTAAATGTTGCTATAAATTGGTTTGGTAAGATTGAAATTAAGATACTTTCTTAAGATGTCGACTTAATTGTAAGTTGTGTGTGTGTTATCTCATAGACTTGGGGTGGAGTTGCTGGTTGAAAACAAACTAGAGGATTTTCTTGGAAGAAAAAAGGCGCAGGAAAACACATTTAACCTGGGTTTAAAAAGATGCTCATCACAATCTTTGATATGAGAGATAGTCATACTTTCGTAATTAGTGTCAATGCTGATGCTTACTCCCTCTCTGTTCCAAAATATAAGTTGTTTAAGTGAAAAATTATTTCAAAATATAAGTTATTTTACAAAATCAATATTATATTAAATTTTTTAAAAATTATCCTTAATCAATATTTTATGCATTAATACAACAATCTTTCTAATTTTCATGAACTCTATTTCCTAAGTCACTAGTATTTACTCATGCATTTATATCATTGATTAAATCCAAAAATCATTTGGCTTTTCCACAAGTAACACATGATACAATGAAGTTAAGTAAAGTGGAAAAGTCTTAGTCCATCAAGTTTGAATAGAAATTTGTTATTATTATTGAGAATTTTGTGTACAAGGAGTAAATCTCTAAAATTATTATTTAAGTAGAGATAAAAAGATATATTAGGAAAATCATTTATTTTTTTATGGAATTCAATAAATTAATTATTTTTCTTAATACATCTGCACTAACTTCAAACGACTTATATTTTGAAACGAACGAATTACAATTCAAATTAATGAATCATTATTAAGAATGTTTATTAAGAAAGTTAATGAATAATATAAATGTAAGGACTATTTTATATTAATATAATATAGATACTAAAACTTATGTTTCATTTCATATGATGATTAAGTGATATTATAAATTGAGATCAAATGATTAGATTAATCATTAATTTTAGTCATGACATTGTCATGTGTTAGCCTTATCAATCACATTTTTATGTTATTAATAGAGATGTAACATAGAGACTAACCTTAATAAAAATAAGAATGTAAAAACTAAAACTTTCATTTTTTAATAACATTAGTACTTTAAATAACGTCAATTATAATAACTAAACAAATAGTTTAATTTATATTAAAAATACATCACAAATATAAAAAAATAAAAACTATAAAACTAACTTGATGGTTGAAGGAAGAATGTGAAGAGGGATCATGAATTCAAATTATTTTTACTACACTAATATTAATCCATAAAAAAACTTTTGATTGTCGTGTTTTATTGGTGACTAAACATATTATCTTCATTTATTAACGCTATATTGTTAGTTTTCCAATGTAATTTTACTTGATTTGAAATTTTTAATCAAGTTCTCCGAATACCTTCCGATTATGAAATTGTCCTTTCTGCTGTCCTTTTTTTCGCTGTTCCTTTGTGCTGTCCATATAGTTGTGTTAATATTTAATTTTGTGAGTCAATTTTAAAATTGTGTGATTTTCAAGAGACAGTACAGAAATAACTAGGAAAGAGACAGCAGAAAAGCCTTATCCTTCCGTTTATGATCTCTGTTCATTGGTTACAACACAATTAATCAACATCTTAACTAAGAAATCATTACTAAGAATACTATAAACACCATGGTTACTTTGAACGTACCGAAGGAAACTGAAAGTCAATATATTTAATTAGGGTAATGAGGCCCCATAAAGAATGGCAGCTTCTGTCGTAGAATATCCAAATTTGGGGTAAGTCGTTTTTATGTGGTATACGCATTCAATTCGGAGCAAAGCTCGTACACTCTATGAGATGCACATCCTTTAATTAACACCATTTGATATAAATTTGTCATAATGCAGAGAAACCCAATGCAACGGTTCATCACCTACCTCCCTCTTATTCTTGGCATTTTTCAATTTAGTGCTTAGATTAGACTTTATAATTTATTTCCTTTCACATGCAATGTGACTGACAACTACAGTGATAATTATTGCTGCTATGATTATTGTTTTATTATAAATGGAAATAATGAACAGCGAATTGAGATGATTGATGGGTGGTTTTCACATGTGTAGGCAGAGTGCATGTTTGCGAATTCAATGGATGGTCGGTCTTTTGCTTTTCCTCTTTATAAATCCTTTATGCCTCCATTGTCCCTCTTTTCTATTTTATTTTTTCCCCCTCCATTAATTTTTAAATCTCATATGTTTCGTTATTTGTGTACAACGATGGAGAATATATCTAGAGGTTCTCTCTGGCATATGATTAATTATTCTGTTAAGCATCATGCTAAAGTTTTTAAACCCATTTTGGTAATTTGATAAAAAAATCAGCGAGACCAGAAAGTTAGGAAATTTATTGAGAAAAGATAGTAATTAACATACTGATTAGCATTTTTTTATATTGGAGAATTTTTTTGTGAATCCTAAAATATGTAAGTCCTATTATCTATTTCATAGATGCGATTCCCAAATTAGTAAAAGAATTTCTGCTAATATGAAAACACCAGTTTGTGTTCAACAATATTTATACAAGAGAAAATTGGATTAATTATGTTTTTATATTTTTTTTTCCAAAATTCACTTTTGGTATTTAAACAATTTTATAACCTTTTTGTTCCTATATTTTTTTCTCTTAATAATTTTATACCATATTATCAAATAACTATGTTAACTAATAAAATGATAATAACATAATTTATTATATCATTAAGAAGTCTGATTTAATCACATATATATTTATTTTTTATGAATTATATTTTTAATTTCTTATCTTTTAAACTAGTTGATGAGAAATTAAAAATAATTCATAAAATGAAATTATATATAACTATCACATTAGACTTATTGATTGATCGATAATATGATAATTACGTCATTAATTAACACTATTACTTAATAGCAAAGACAAAAATAATCAACAAAAAAAAATATAAGGATACAAAATGCTAAAAATTTTGTTTAGGAACTAAAATTAAATTTTACAAAAAAAGTTTTAAAGATAAAAACATAATCCAATAAAAGTTGACTATGCTAAGAATTTGTATGTGGTACTAACTTCTTGTTGTGGCCTAAATTATGGGTCATGCTTCACTTTTTCTCACCTATTCTTAAACGATCCTCAAGCTGATACTAATTGGTGGTTTGTGGTAGATATGGCCTAGGACTTGGACTTGGGGAGGTAGATGTGGACACAAACATGGTCTTAACTAACCCCGTTTGCAGACGACGAAATAGAAAGGGTCCAAAGGAAACGGAAGGGTTGGCAAGTGCAAGATGAAGTACAATCCGTTGCGATGATCATATTGCCAATAGAGACCAACAACGTACCACTAACAAGGACTGAAGCTTGGATGCAATCATCAAATACCAAGTTTATACATATCCATTCCATTATTTTATTGATGCCCCCAACTTTTCTTGGAAAACTTCTGGATCGTGTACACAATTATGTGCATGTTTTTGTCTCTTAAAGCAGGGGAATTGGTCCCCACATGCATCCATCTTTTGTAGTTTCATCTCTCTCTCTCTCGTTCTCTTTTATTTAAGACCCTTTTATTAGTTATTTAGGTTACTCCATCTTATCATTGATCTTATGAATAACTATTTTGTAAGAGTTAAGTTAAAGTCTTAGGATAGGATTAATTTTATGAATAATTAAGTGATTTTATTTATACAGTAAAAGCATATATAAACATGTACAGTTCATGTGTTTATAAAATTTGTAACTACATATTATTGCTTATTCTCTTAGGTTAGGATTAAACTAGTATTGAATTGAAGAAACATGATCTGCAAGTCATGTTTTTGTATTGACTTTATGTTTCGGTTACGCTCAAAGTAACCATAGTGTTTTATATTATTCTTAATAATGCTTTCTTTAGGAAGATATGGATTAATGTTGTTATAACCAATGAACATGAACACTTTAATTAAAAGGAAAGTATTCGGGGAACTTGTTTGAAATTTTCAAATCGAATAAAACTGCATTGGGAAGCTAACAATATAATATTACATTATTTAAATGGAGACAATTAATGTTTAGTGACCAATACAATAGGAAAATAAGATTTTAGATTGTGATTACGATTAATTTTAGATTTTCATATATATATATATATATATATATATATATATATATATATATATATATATATATATATATATATATATATATATATATATAAGTTTGATTTTATTGTAATTTTCAACCGTTAGTAATTAGTTTTAGATTGTAAGTACACTTTAATCTATAAAGTGTTGTAATATTACTTAGTTATTCCTTATCTATTTGAAATTTAAGTAGGTCCTTAAACTATTTTTTAATTGAATTTCTTATTTGTAAATATTTTAATTTTATCTTTAGAGTTTTTAAAATCGTAAAAAAAAAATGAATATTTTCTAGCCGTTTCACGCTATTACAAACTAATTATAGGAACTTTTTTTTAAGATCCAATAAAAATAGTTTAAGGACCTACTTGAAAATTTAATAACTGAATAATTTTTTCTGTTATTATATAGTTTAGAATACAACATAACCGAGTAACAGAGTAAGTCATATGGATGATTTTGAAATAAATTAAACTGTGTCTGCCACATGAAGAATTTTGCTCATTTTTAATAGAATAATAAATGCAAGAGTTATCTTGCACGATTTGAAAATAATAAGGATTAAAATACATATTCTGTAAAAAAAAAGATTAAAATGCTTATTTTGTAAAAGCTACGAATTAAATATCAGTGTTGATTCAAACATTGAAGTGGTAATTTATATTTTTTTTCCATCATTTTTTTCATCTTATTTCCACTTTTTTTTCTGTTTATTTTCTCATGCTTTTCATCTCACCTTGTTTCTCTTTCCATCTCATCTCTTCTTATTTATCTCTTAATGTTTTTCACATTATTTCATCATATATGTCTTTTTATGTAATCATTCATCTCTCATCTCATATCTTATCTCGTCTATATCATATTTCATCTTTTATAGATTGACAATATTATAAAACTAGTTAATGAAGAAGATTATTTAACAATTATTTTTATACATAGGAAAACAAAAAAAATAGAAAAATAAGAGTAACCAAACAGGTTGGACTCTTTAGGCCAACCCATTTTGGCTAATTCATTTTGCGGGTTAGGTTGAGGTTTCCTCCATCAGCCCACTTTAACACGTCTTGTTTGACCCACCACAAAACAAGTTGAGGGAAAAATGGAGTGAGACAATCCACCAACCTTTTTTTTTATGAAAAACACACACACACATATATATATATATATATAATATTGATTTTAAAATTTTGTACATATATTATTAATTTTTATTTACTTTATTTTTTGTTTAAATAAATTATTATTCAAAAATCAAGGTAATACATTCAATTTTTTAGTAAGTATTCACCTTTTAATATTTATAAAATATAAAATTAATTAAAATTAATTAAAATATATTTATCATAGTATTTTGGCGGGTCAACATGCCAACCCGAGCATAAACAGTGAGGGCTTGAATTTTCAACCCATTTTGCTTATGCGGGATGGTGCCAACCCATTTTTAGTGGATCAATAAAAAAGTGGGTCAACTCCTTTTGTCACCCCTATAGAAAAAAAGATATTACAATCTCAAATAACAAGTACCAATAGCATCTTACACACTTAATATTTAATACTTAATATATCATCATAAACTTTAGGCTTAATTGCATTTTTTTTTACAGCCAACTTTTTAATCTTTGGCGAATTTTATCCTAACAAACTATTGAGCTAAGTTATGAGCATTTGGAAAGTCATGAACTCAAAACATTCTTCCTCCTTTTGGGATCCATGGGAAATGACTATACCCCAAGAGATTTGTTGGTGTTTGGTGGGTTTCTGGGATTGCATAAGCATGTTGATACATTGGGAGATAGGAGAAACAACTTGTAGAATCAAATAACACAAAAATGGGATTGAATTGTCTTTTTAGAAATTTAAAATTTTTCTTAAGACTATTAAACACATTTTTTATCGTTTGATGCAGATAAACCTAAAAATACTTAGATAGGTTTTGATTTAGATTTTATTTAACAATGAAGAAAACAATTTTCTTTGAAAAATAGAAGAGATATAAGATCTAAAAATAAATACAAAGCCTTTGTTAATTAATCAACAAAAAGGCACAAAAAGCATTTATACTGGTTTGTCTTAACCCCAAGACTATATCCAGTTCTTGAAAACCATCAAGTTTCCACGAACTTATCAAAGTTACAAGTATTATTCACTAACTTATCCAAGTTTACACTTGCAAACTCTATCCCATGCTTGACTTAAGACAAATATTCTTTGTTCTATCAAGTCACTGTTGGATCTAAACAAATCAACAAGATATGTTGGAAGTTTGTACATTGACTAAAATTAGTGATCGTCTTACAGACGGATATATCACTCAACACTTTTAGTCTTTTCTCTCAAGGTATACAAGGTGTTTTGAGAGTTTTGTAACTTTACAAAAATTTACAAAAAGCTTTACAAGAAAGAATAAAAGAATGATTCAAATAGATGATTCGTAACCATTTTCTTCAAAGCTTATTCTATATATAGTCTTCATCTCCAAGTATTCATTGTCTCTTAACTGTTGGATTCTTTACTCTATTCTTTATCTGAGGCCTTGAGTCCATTGAAGCATTTATTTCTTACATTAAATGCACACCCTCCTTCATCATGCAAAGTCCATGTTGATAGGGTAGTGTGTTTTGTACTTCAGCAAGAAAGTCACTTCTTTCATCATAGCAAGTTCGTACCAACAGAGCACACCTTTTGATGAGGATCAACATCTTCCAAATTGAGGACTTGTTTTATTCTTGATAGGACTATGATATATCCTAGAAGAATGTTTTCTACATAGAACAATCTTAAACATAGAGTATTAAATGAAGGTCTTAAATACACCACTTAAATGCTACATCAAATCGTCTTATAAGTGTATCGTTTGAAAACTTCAAACGCACAAAGATAAATCATGATCTGATAGCATACTAGACAAAACTTTTATCATTTGTATTTATTTGTATTTAACCAAAATAATCAAGAGCCTTGATTCGTCTTTAAGACATAATTGTCTTTTGACTTATCACATGCTTTACAAATTGATAGACAACCTAAGAGCTGCTTCTTTGTTACTTAATGAAGGGCAAAGAGATTTGATCATGACCTTTGAAGTGGCCCAACATGTGTCTACCTCCATTTCATCTAGGCATAAACATTTCTTTAATGTGCAGAGAAATAAGGAATTGAAAGAATGGCCTGGAATGGATCTACTTAGAACTTGTCATCATATTTTCTTGGACTGGTGTTTTATCCGCGAACTTCTCAAGGTGTTAGAATGTCCCAAGTTGAAGATACTTCAACTAAATATTCAAGGTAACTATTTGAAAATACTTGATAATTTGTTTGTTCAAATGCAAGAATTGAAGGTGTTGAATTTATGAGGTCTAAATTGTACTCCTTCCCTTCCTGCATCTCTCAGTCTCTTGACAAACCTCCAAGCATTGAATCTATGTAAATGTATGTTGGAAGACATAGCTTTTGTTGGGGAAATCACAAGTTTTGAATTTCTCAACCATGAAAAATATGAGTTTAGAGAGCTCCTTGCAGAAATAAGAGGATTGAGCAATCTAAGGTTGCTAGATTTGATTGATTGCTCAACGCTAGGAGTGTTCCCTTGCAACATGATATTGAGCTTGACAACAATGGCGAATGCATCTTATATGGTGTAGGGGCAATTGCCCCCACCAATTTTTATTTTTATTTTTTAATGTATATAGAAAAAAATTGCTCCATAATAAAAATATTGCTCCATTTGAATTTTTTAACCCAAAGTCCAAACAAACATAAGACATTCAATAAAAAAACTATAGGCTCCAACCCAAACCATTTATTTCAATTCTCATTATTGTTGCAGTAATACAAAATAAAAATACCATACACTACATGAAACACACCGTTTCATGTAACATCCCAAAAATAATCTAATAATTATTTAAATAAAGATTATTTAAATATATCTTTTAGTAATGGAAAAGATAGGTTAAATTGTTTTGATATATTAAATTGTTACATTTTTTGAAAAGATATTAGTATAATTATATATTTATATTGGATAAAGATAATAAAAATATGAGATAAAGAAAGATTGGTTAAAAAAAATCAAAAGATATAATTTCAAATTACATACAAAGATTACACAAGGATAGACAATTCATTTTCCTAGAATCACACAAATAAATAGTCTTTCTTGTTATTAGTGGGTTGCTCAAGGATTGAGAAGGAGGAAGAAAATGAATAAATTATGTTAAGACAAAGATAACAAAGAACTTGAATTACTTGCTTCAAGATGTCAGTAAAACATGTACCTTTTCAAAAATTCCATGATATAATTCATTTAGGAGTGTTTTTCTTGTACTATACTATGTGATAAATTCATACACCAGAAACAACATGACAATATATTTAATTCAATTAGAATTACTAATCTCTAGCCATAACTCTTGAAGAGCATTCGACAGATGAATTTGACAACACTTGCAAAGAATACTTCTAGCCTTTAGCACACTCACTTTAGATGGAATGAGTGTTTTATGATGTGTTTAGAGTAGGGACTCTATGCTTATTTATATAGATCATATTTTATCCATCATAAAAACTAATCCCATAATTTCAGGATGCAAAAATATACTCTCAACAGCTTCATAATTAAAATTGAAATGTTCTTACCAGATTTGACCAAGTCAAGTGGTTGAGAAAACAAAAGAAGTGGGTGAGAAAAATGAGGACCACCTTATTTTGATTTCAAAATTTAAATCAAAACTATCATTCTCCCACTAAGTCCAATGTTTCTCACACTTTATGATATCTACAACACTGATAACTTTATGCTCACATCGAAGATGCTAACCACATGAATCATGGCGGTAGGTTCTCTAAAATGATCATTACCTTTCATGTATGTATTAGAATGTAATCACTTTTAGTAAAAGCAACAATTTAACTGAATGAACATGTTCAATATTTATTGAGTCCAAATTACATGTCTTTCTCAACAAAATATATACAACAAACTGCAACAAAAAATAAATAACTAAAGTTTCACTATATTCAAAAAGGAACTTTATATGAAGGAGTCAAGTCTCATACTCTTAACATGATCCTTAAATGACTTTGCTTGCATGCCTTTTGTCAATGGGTCTACAATCATTAGTTCAATACTGATGTGTTAAATGATGATTTCATTCACTTTGACATGTTCCCTCATGGCTAAACACTTAATGTCAATGTTTGACTTTCTCTTTTATTGCTTTTAGCCAGAAAAACAACAGCTGGATTATCACAATACACCTTTACCAGTCTAGGAATGTAATCAATCACTTGTAGATCGGCCATGAAACTTTTTAACCAAATACCCTATGATGTTGCTTCAAATTATGAAATAAACTCAACCTTCATGGTAGAAGTAGAAACTAATGATTGTTTTGCACTTGTCCAAGATATTGCTCCATTAGCCATCATGAAGATGTATCCAGATGTTGAGACTTCCGAGAGTCAATGCAACCAACAAAATCTAAGTCTGAGTAGCTAACAACTTATAAGTTGTCATATCTTTGATATATAAGCTTGTAATCTTTGGTTCCTTGAAGATATCTTAACAATTTCTTTGCAGTTGTCCAGTGCTCTATTCCTGGATTACTTTGATATGTCTCAAGCATTCCAACCACAAAATCAATGCCAGGTCTTGCACACACTTGTGCATAGGCTTCCTACAATAGAAGCATATGGAATGTTTCTCATTTGTTCCATTTCAAGCTCATTTTTAGGACATTGATTCAAATTGAATCCATCACCTTTCACAATAGGTACCATGTTGGGTGAACAATCTTTCATCCGAAATATTTCTAGAACTTTATTAATATAGGCCTTTTGAGACAAGCTGAGAATCCCTTGAGATTGATTTCTATGGATCTCTATGCCAATGAAATATGTTGCATCACCCACATCCTTCATGTCAAAATTCTTAGAAAGGAATTATTTTACATCATGTAACATCCCAAAATCATTGGTTGCAAGAAGTATATCATCCACATATAAGACTAAAAATATTATTTTACTCTCACTGACCTTATGGTATATGCATCTATCCATATTGTTCTAAAAAAAAACCAAATGATGAGATGACACTATTGAATTTCAATTACTATTAGTTGCTATTCACGACTAAGTTTTGTATTGAATATTTGCACAAAAATAGCGCTTTACCTCCAATTTATGGTTCTTTTTGTAGGAATTATACATATTTTCATGTTTAGTTTGATTTTATACAATAGATATTTCCAATTTTGTGAATTAATGTTGAAACCACTTCCATTTTAGGCTAAAAGAAGAGAAGGTTCAAGTAGCTGATGTCTTGCTAAGCGAGGCAGATACGCTTAGCGAGTGACATCTGCTAAGTGAGGCATACAACTCGCTTAGCATGTTGGGAAGTCCTAGAAGAGAATCAATTAGAGATGTGCTCACTCAGTGCACCGCCAGTTCGCCCAGCGAGTAGGTTATATCTTCTTGTGCTTAGTGCGCCCAGCTCGCTAAGCCAAAATTCACTTACTCTCGCTTAGCGAGATTGACTCGCTAAGTGAGCCTTTAGAAACTGAAACGTCCAAGGAGTCTTTAAAACACTGAAGTTGGCGGAAATTAAGAGAGGAGTTGAAAAATAGATCATAGGGAGAAGCTGAAGCGACAAAAATAGAGTTGCTAAGAGAGCTTAGGTTAGAGGAGTGAGATTAGGGTTTTAGAGGTTGGAAGAGACATCCTCAACCCTTCTTTGCCATTTTCTTTCACTAAACTCTATTCTTCCTTGTATTAAGAGCATATTTCTTGTAATGGAAGGCTAAGCCTCTTGGTTGGGAAGTTCTACAGAACCCTTGATGTAATATTCTTTCACTATTTATTTAATGTTATTTTTATGTGTTCATTGCTTCTATCTATGCTTTTTTTTACATGCTTGTGACTTGATCACCCATTTGTATGTATAGTTAGGATTTTTAGCATTGGAAAGTGCTTTAAAGCCTTAGAATTTGGTAGAGCAAGTTAGAAAATTGTATGTCTAGGAATGAAGTGTAGTGATCTAGTCCATATTATGTTGCAGACTTAATGCAACTCTTTTAGGCTGAGTTTGTTGAGGGATCAAGGATGAGGTTTAAAGAGAGTTAGGCTCATTCACTAGAGAGATCTTGGTTTGGGTAATTTCTCAGCATAAGAACACTAGGATAACATTGAATAAAGAAAAATACATAACAACATCAAGGAAAACTCAATAGAATGACCCAACATTTTTTACTTGACTGTTTTTACTTCACAAACTTTAGATATTTAGTCTAGATTTAACTAGATTTTAGCACAAAAACTCAACTTGATATTTATCTCACTTTTAGTTGTAGACAAATGTTTGCACACTGAATGTACAGTTTCTGAGTGAAACAAATTCCCTGTGGATACGATACTCGGTCTTACCATTTTAATATATTACTTGTGTGAACAAATACCATTGATGTGATTCCTGTTTAAGTCCATATATTTATTTCTTGAGCTTTCAAACCAAGTGAGCCCCATCACTAGAGAAAAAAACCTTTGTGTTATGTCATATAAACTTCTTCTAAGTCACCATTTAGAAAATCCATTTTGAAATCCATTTGATGTAATTCCAAGTCAAAATGAGCAACTAATGTCATTATGATACTTAAGGAATAATCTTTCATAGATACAAGAGAAAAGGTTTCTTTGTAGTCAACTCTTTCACTTTTGAGCGAATCCTTTGGCAACCAATTAGGCCTTGTGTCTCTCAATGTTACCTAATGAATCCTTCTTGGATTTGAAAACCCATTTACATTCAATAGGCTTTATCCCATTAGGTAACTCAATAAGATCCCAAACTTTATTATTTTCCATAGATTCCAATTCATCTTCCATAGCATCACACCATAACTTAGAATTACAACTGTTAGTAGTTTGCGAAAACGGCCCAGGATCATTTTCAACTCCAAAGTCATAAACTATATAAACTAAGGTCATATATATTTAATGTAGCATAGAAGCCTCAAAGCAATAGAAAACAATTAATTTGGCTTTTAAATAAAGGAAACATTGTAATCATGCTTTAAAACTACCTGTGCATGCCTATTACGAGAATAAGGTTTATATTAATGTTGAATCATATAGATATCTATTTTATTTTCTACAATTTATTTACAATGTAAACCAATGAATGAATGCGAGACATAATAAAACCCAAAATGCTTAACTAAAAACCATAACAAACAGTTAAGCAAAGGCATACACAAGCTCTGATACCAAATGATAAATTAATACACCATAAACAGCATGATGGTATATTTAATTCAATTAGAATTACTATCCTCCAACCATAACTCTTGAAGAAAATTTAGAAAATGAATTTGACAACATTTGTAGTTTCGATTGCAAAGAATACTTCTAGCATTTAACACACTCACTTTAGATGTAATGAGTATTGTTTTCTATGTGTTTAGACCGGGGACTCTATGCTAGGGGTGTTCGCGGGCCAGTTTTTGTCAAATTTAGGACCCAACCCATTCATGAAAGGTTTGGTTCAGTTCAGGCTAACAGGTTACCCATTTAAATTTGATTTTTTCTTCTTCTTATAACTACTATTATATATCATGATTCATCAAAATATTCAATGCAATTAACACAATATTATCAAATGTTTGAAAGTAGTAAAATTGATTCATTTAATACCATTAACATAATATTCTAAAATAGAATAATACAAACTAAAGCAAAATATTCTTCAATGAGATTTACTATAATAATTTGAATCACAATTATTTTCTACAAACTAATTTCTTACAATAAGATTTGCCGCAACCAAATTTTTTGCAACCAAATTTGATGAAACAAATAAACAAAATATGATATGTTAATATTATAAACATAACAAAAAAAAATGAATATGAAAAAAAAGGTGAAACAAATAACAATGTACATAAAAATAATACCTTAAGAAGTTTCAACACTAATAGTCTCAATACTTGGAGTCCCAATATTAACAGTATTTTAAGTCAAACCAAACAACTTAAAAAATTTGGATCGATTTTGATTGATTCGGTTCAGTTTTAATTGGATCTATAAATATAAACTCGTGACTCAACCCATACATGAACAGTTTTGATCGATTCGATTCAATTTTGACCCAAATACATAAATGATCCAACTCAAATTGTTCGGATTGTGGAAGCAATGCCTTCCAAGGTTATTTTGATGATGCCAAAGAATCAAGAGTTAAGCAAATTCCAAGGATTCAAGAATCTAATTTCAAGAATTAAGATTCAAGATTCAAGAATTAAGTTTCAAGATCTAGATTCAAGAATAATCAAGATCAAGTTTCAAGACTCAATCAAGATAAGTACTAAAAAAGTTTTCCAAAACATTGAGTAGCACAAGAAGTTTTTACAAAATCATTACCAAAAAGTTTTCCAGTGTTTTAAAACGTTAGATTTCAAATTTCAAGAGTCACAACCTTTGTTTAAACAGTTTAAATCATTTTAAACTTGTGTAATCGATTATGCAATACTTGTAATTGATTACCAGAGTTCTAAACGTTTTGATTTTCAAAATTTAAACATGAAGAGTCACATCTATTGATGTGTAATTGATTATACCTTGATGGTAATCAATTACCAGTGACTGATTTTGAAAAATAAATTTCCAAAAGTCAAAATTCTTCAAGTGACTTGTTTCTGAAGATTTTTTCAAAAGTCACAACTTTTTAAATGACTAGTTTTCAAAAGAGTCACAATTTTTAAAAGGTGACTAGTTTTAAAGAAATTGCCAAGAGTCACAAACTTTAACTTGAGTCATCAAGAGATTATAAATATGTGACCATGGCATGAATTTTGTAACAACATCTCTATCCATCTTTCAATATTTTTCAACATTTTCAACAAAACTTTCTAATTCATTTCTCTTCATCTTTCTAAAAGTTTTTGTTCAAACACTTTCTCTTTCAAGAAAAGTTCTTTGTTCAAAAACTTGTGCTATTCATCTTTTTCATTCTCTTCTCCCTTTGCCAAAAGAAGAGAAGGACTAACCACCTGGATTCTTTTGTGTCTCTCTTCTCCCTTTGCCAAAAGAACAGAAGGACTAACCACCTGAATTCTTTTGTATCTCTCTTCTCCCTTACAAAAGATTTCAAAGGACTAACCGCCTGAGATATCTTTTGTTTCCCCTTATAAAGATTCAAAGGACTAACCGCCTGAGAATTCTTTGTCCCAACACATTGGAGGGTACATCCTTTATGGTACAAGTAGAGGGTACATCTACTTGGGGATTGTTATACTGAGAATAAGAGAGGGTACATCTCTTGTGGATCAGTTCATGTGGAGGGTACATCTCTTGTGGATTAGTTCAAGTGGAGGGTACATTCACTTGGTTATTCAAAGAGCACAAGGGAGGGTACATCCCTTGTGGATCTTTGGCTTGTAAAGGATTTTACAAGTGTAGGCACGGTTTGTGGCCGAACCAGTATAAATCTTGTGTTTGTCTTCTTCTTCCTTACACTCTTTAATTTCCGTTGTGTACTTATAATTATCTCTTTTACTTTTGGTTAAGTTTCTATTTCTGTTCTTTACTTTCTTGACTTAGTAGTAAAAGCCTAATTGAATCTAGTAACATTAAGAAGAATAGATTTTTAATTAGTCAAGACACGTTCGTAATTAATTCAACCCCCCTTCTTAATTACTCCGAGGCCACTTGATCCAACAAGTTTAGGTCAATTTGGGTTCACAGGTGACCCGTACCCATGAACACCCCTACTCTATGCCTATTTATATAGATCAGATTCTATCTATCATAAAAATTGATCCCACAATTTTAGGATGCAAATATACTCTTAACAAATTTATCATTAAAACTAGAATATCGTTAGCAGATTTGACTAAGCCAAGTGGTTAAGAAAACAAAAGAAGTGGGTGAGAAAAATTGGGACCACTTTAATTTGATTTCAAAAATTAAATCAAAACTAACACTGTGTTCTTGATATAAAGAAATAAGGATTAATGGTGTTATAGTGTTAGTTATTTTAATGAATGACATTACATTTCACACACTAAATTAGTATTGACAATGAAAAAATCATAAAACATTTTCAAAGTATGAAAATGCATAGAGGACAATTGTAAGTTGTAGAAATTTAAGTACTTTAGATTTCTTTTATCATGATATTATATATTTTGTAATACCTTGTGATATTTTATTTTGTGAAAGTTTTAGAAATTATTTCTTGCCCTAGTTAGGAAATTTTTTTGGATCTGCCATTGCTTGACAAGCTTGGAAAAGCTCTACATGGGAAACTATAATGCTCAAGAGGAGATCAAGGGAAGGAAAAGCCAAAACATTGATTCATGTTTAAGTGAGTTAAGGAATTTGAATAATCTAACAACTTTGAATGTGCAAATAGAAGATACTTCAGATTTTCCAAGAGACTATCTTGCCTTTGGGAGACTAGAATGCTTCAAGATTTTGATTGGAGAAGGATGGAAATAGTCTAGGTGGAGTTTGGAAATTACAAAACTTTGAAACTTCTTAAGCTCAATTTGGGTGCTAATCCAAGCATTCTAATGGATTATGGTATAAAGATGTTAATGGCAAAAGTTGAAGTACTTTATGTTTGGTTGAACTGAAGGGTGTTAGGGAAGTACTTTGTGAATTGAATGATGAAGGGCTTTCGCGATATGAAGCATCTTAAAATCCTAAACTGTGCTGAAATGGAGAGCATTATTAGCTCAACAGAGTGGACTTATGGTGATCATTGATGTGACATCCTCTACCCCGATATAAATATAAATAAGAAAAACATATAAAAATGTGGAATTAACTAAAATGATTTTATTTTAAGCATAAAAGAGCTTATGTGGGTAAAAAGGCCACATTTGCTTTACTATTACCAAATAAAACTTATTAAAAACATATTCAGCTCAGAACAAGGTCGTCAAAGTTTATAAAAGAAATCTTGTTAAACAGTGAAATAATATAAAGTAAAACAACATCATGCAATTAAAATAAAAACTCATGCTCTAATGTCACATCCTACCAAAGCATTGTGTTTCAACGTCCTCTAACATGAGGTTTTTTAAAGTCATCTACTTCCACGAACACAAGATTCGAGATCATCACAGGATCCAAACATAAACAACACACAGGGAGTGAGTTATCACATTTTAAAATAAAATATAGATAAACAAAGACATAATCAATATAAATTATAGAAGTAATTATAACATAACTCAACTTAATACAATCCACGTTATTTCACCACTCTATCATTTAAAATTAATTTTTCAATCACCAATCACGTTACACATGAATCATACACTCGAGTGAAGACGTAACAACACTCATCAATTTCATAATAAACAATTCATAGGCATTATGCAACAATTATACTAAGACTCAAGCCTATATGCAATGTGATACCATGTGAGCGAAAAATCACACTCGGACGCTTAAGAGTACATAGCAAGACTGATGTGCCATTATTTTCTCCTATTTCTTAACCCTTTTTGCACCATTTTAAGTACTGATTAATCTTAATTGTCAAATTAATTAGGCAGTTTTATTATTTGGGTCCATTTAGCTAATTTGATGTTTTTAATCTAATTTCAGGAATTAATGAAGAATTGGGCTTGAATCAAGTATTGGGCTTGGGCTTGAAGAGGGCAGACTATTTTATTCTACAAAATTAGATCTTATCTTATCTTATCTTATCTAGATATTATTTAGATTTGATCTCATCTAGATATTATTTCATCTAGATCTTATCTTATCTTATCTTACCTAGATTAGATTTGATTTGATTTTATTTATGGGCTTGGATTTAAAACAGATTTGTAAGCTTTGGGGCTGAAAAACTATATAACAGCACCAAGGTTCTAGTTTAGGCCTCCTCTCCTCTCTCTTCTCTTTCTCCTTTATTTTTCGTTTTTGCAATTCTAGTTCTGACTTTTTGTTTTAGCAATAAAATTTTGTTCTTCAATCTATAATTTCGTTCTCTATTGATTAATGGAAGGCTAAGTCTCCAGCGTTGTTTTCTCTTGAGGATCAAGCACAGTTCTCTTTGAGGTTCTATTATTACTGTTAAATTATGTTCAATTTTTCCTCTTCACTAATTACTCTGAATTTGTTGCTATTAATTTATGCATGCTTAGTGCTTGATTAATTGTCTCTACGCTTAATTTACGTTCATGCTTAATGATCGTTTGTGAGTAATTGGTGTGTGTGATGCTTAATCACATAATGAATGCCTTATGTTGAATTTCGCTTAGTAATTTAATTTAGGGTTGGATTAAGTGATTGAACTGAATAAGAATAAATTCTCGCAACCTAGGATAAGAGACTTGCTTGTGAATCAAGGGGAAGCAACGTATTTCAATTCTGATATTTTTCTAATTCAATTTTACTCGCTATTTAATTTACAAAAGCAAACAACCCCCTCAATTCGTTACTATTTTCCTACTATTTGTTATGAACGTTTGGTTGATCATTGCTTGTTGGGAGACGACCTAGGATCACTTCCTAGTTACTGCATTTTAATGTTTATTTGATTCGGGTACGGCCTCGATCAAAGACACACCACATAATGGGTATGACAGGTCACTCTCACTAAGTAAAATCATAAGGTGACCAGTCAGGATCACTCTGTTTTGCGAGAATGCTCCAACCATATGGGATCAACATAGGCTTAAAGGAGCACTCAAACCAATTGTCTTTACCCCTAAGGCCTAGACTCTAAAGAATCTGTTAGGGTTTCACCTTCCTGATTCAGACTCAACCCCTAAAACAACTTTTGCACCCAGACACTACTCATGAATTATACAATACCCATGACCTCACACTAGTGTTTCAAACATGTTTAACACATTGCGTTACAATTTAACACTTTAGGTTCCTAACTAGGAATCCTACACTTTCCCTTTAACACTTTGTCCATAAAGACTTTTCTCAAGGTAAACACCAGTCTGGTTATTGTATAATTCACAGCTCACAACACAAGTATTGTCACATCAAGTGTTAACCACACACTTAATCACAACCAAATTTCATGTCTACAATTTAACTTCTCACAATCCACCATCACATATTTACATGTATCTTAAAAATTAACACATGAAACAATAATAATATTTGATGACACAGAACATATATATATATATATATATATATATATATATATATATAACATGTTGATCATCATTGTGGGAAGATACAAAACAAAGACAATAATTTGTATAAAATAAGTAATTAAAGACAAGATTATTTAGAGTACTATTCACGTAAATTAGAAAAAGAAAAAACTCAATTTTTAGGGTTCACATTCAACACAAAAATACATCAATTTCTCATCAGGACATCAATTGGTTCATCAAACATATATAATTCACAGTTATAATTGTAAAGATAGAATCAAAATTTGCAGAAACACCCCAAAACCCATTCCAATTAATCCTCTAAGGATCCCTACACATGTTCTCACTACTCCCTTATTGTGAATAACTCATCCCTTACCTCTAAATGGGCTCACGTGTGTAGTCCGACAGTGACAGCGACATCTCTAGCAGTTCCTTGAGATTTCTCAAGCTTTTTCACTAATTGCTCGGCTAGGGTTTCCCAGCGTTAGAGAGAATGAAAAGGGATTGAAACTTTATTCCACTGCCCCGTGCAAGTGGAAATTCTCTCGGAGACATTGTTTCAAAAATTCCAACGGTGAAGATGTAAGAGAATGCGTTTCAAAATTGGTGTCCAAATTTCACGATGATCCAATGGTTAACAAGACCATGGTCATAGTTTTACTAGGATAGATTTGAGTGTATGCGGGAAAAACAAAGAGGTATGTGAGAGGGACATTCCCCTCACTACAAACATTGTATCCAAAATCCCATCGTTGGGTATGTGTAAAATTGAGTTCCAAACCTGGTGTTCAAATTTCACGATGATCCAATGGTTATCGAGTTCAAAATCAATGTTTTACTGAGACAAGTTTGGGTGTGTGAAAAAAAAAGATAGGGTTTCAAGACAGAAGGAAGGGAAAACAAAATTGAGAAGAAGAGAAAGTATAGAAACACATCGTTTATGTGAAAACAGACTAAATATATCTTTGTTTATAACTAGGGTACTCAGGGCCTATTGTTTACTTTGTTTTTATTTATTTTATCATTTTATAAAAATCTTTATTTTACTTCCTTTCAAATGAATAAATAAAATATCATTTTTATTTTACTTCAAATCATTATTTAATTAAGAAAATTATTTCTCCTTATTTATTTAATTATGAAAATTTTGTTATTTTTTTTCTAAAACTTTATTTATTTTTAAATATAGATTTTTAATTTATTTTACAAAAAATGAGATATTACAAATGAACTGATGCTTGACAATCTGATTAACATGGAGAGAATATGCACTGGAGACCTTTCCTAAACTACAAGTTATCAAAGTAAATGGTTGTGATAGGATGGAATTTCTTTTCTCACAGTCCATGGTTAAACACCTTTATGAACTTTTTGAGATTGAGATTTTTTAATGCAAATTCATGACCAATGCCATAGCTGAGCAAAGACAAATGGATGCTGATGCTAGACAAATTAACAAAATCAGGCTCATCAACTTGCGTTCCCTGACTTTCCCTTGTCAGTCTCTCTCCTGAGTCAAGTATTGAGGCAACTAAAAGTGGCAATGGTGATCATGTAACATGAGTCTTTACCGAGATGAAAACTCGGGTCACCATCATCATTTCATAAAATCTGCTCCAACTGAAATGGTGAGCATTCCAAATTGCTTCAAGTTTTTCTTTGTTATGTTAGATGTCAGAAAGTGGGTGGTTTGTGAGTGTAGCTCAACCCTAAAAAATTGGCTCATAAGATGAGGATTACTCCCCACTTATATAGTTTATCTCGGCACTATCTTCATTCGATGTGAGACTTCAACATGTCCAATTTTCCTCATGACTCCTCCGCCATGTGGGACTTTCACCACACCCCTCTATCTAGGTGTGACCACGCCTCCCTTCACGCTCAAGGCTACTTGCCTAGAGCGTGACAACCATGGGGATCCATTAGGATAGACTCTAATAGCATGTCAGAAAGTGAGTTTTTCGTGAGTTTAGCTCAACCCTACAAACCGGCTTATAAGGTGAGGATTACTCCCCACTTATATAGTTCATCTCGACACATGAGGAAAAATGAGGCATGTTGAAGTCCCACATCGAATGAAGATAGTGCTGAGATGAACTATATAAGTGGGGAGTAATCAACCTTATATTTTTTTGGATTGGTTTGGTGATTTTCAAATGGTTTGATTTGAGTTTGAACACCCTTATATCGAGGTTGTTGCTCCATGCACTCCCCAAGTTGCTTCTTGCACTCTTTTCAAAATGTTTTTTTTTTACCTTTTAGATTAGCCATTCTGAAAGCCAAAAGGGATTGCATTCCAACATGTACTTTTACATTCCAGATTGACCATTCTAGCACTCTAGAAAAATACTTTCAATATCATCACTTTAACATCATTTTTTTTATGAAAATGATGCTAACAAAAGGGCAGTGACATTTTTGTAAATAAATTGATTTTGTTAAAAAATCGATATTAACACGACGATGTTAACATTGAGTTTTTAATAACTGATGTTGGGTTTTCCTTTTGTTGAATTTGTCTCTCGGTCTTCTCTGACCCACTCACTCTCACTCTCATCTCAGTGTCGCTTTCTCCACCCCCTCCATGACAAATCCAGTCTCGACTTCGAGTCCCCGTTTGCGTGGGGAAGAAGTGAGGGAAAAAGAAGGATGTGTAGTTCTCCTTCAGCGATGCTAGAACATTCTCTATACTTTCTTGTTCCATTTTTTTTATGCAGTTGTTTCGAACCAAATGTCGTTTTATTTAATTTAGTCTTTCTTTCTTTTAATTTGAATTTGTTTTCTATTTTTGGTTCATGAGCGTGCATTCAGTTGGTGCATTGATGTGAAACGAGGGAGTTGAGTTAGGTTCTTCTTCTTATCGTTTGGGGCTCTTCTTCTTCTTCCATTCCAAACTCGTCATCCAAAAAGTTGTCAGGCTCCCCCGCCTCTATGATGTTCAATTCAATTCCTCCATCATCGGAGTCATAAGCCCCTTTCCTTTCCATTCCGTTCCATTTTATTCGATTTTGAAGCTCTTTGTTTTGCGTTATCAAGGTGAGGTTGCAAAATCTCTCATATGCTTGGAAATTGGCACCATGAGACTCGACGTTCTCGTCGATCGATCCTTTGCAGTGAGGCTCAGCGGAATGTCCAAAAGAGCTTACATCAAATCCTATAATTCTCTCCACAACGGCCTTGGTGTCAAGTTCATTTTCTTTCTCTTTCTATTTGTTCAAGCTTTCTTTCTTTCTTTCTTTTTGCTAACAAAGCGTTTGTTTGGTGATTTCAGGATGAAATTATAAGAAAGGGAATTGGCGATTCAGTTCGGTTGTGTTTGCATTATCCCTCTCGTTTGCGATGGTCTTAAATTGTGAGTTATCTACCACATGTTTGATGAAATGCCATAACGCTATTGAAAGTTCATGTGTTTTGCTAAACTATCTGCTCTTTCCTCTACAAATATAAGGATCAATTTGTTTCATCATTGCCAGCTTCTCACCGTGCAAGTGCTGATTTCACGCGTCCAATGTTCATCATGATTGCTTTTTATTTATGTGCTAAGAAACACAAGGTACCTTAAATGGAATTGGTCATGATATCATATATAGATGATGGAAAAGTATAATGCTGAACATATTAAGATTGGTTGCATAAGAATGGTAACATTATTAGGTAGTTTAGAGTATATTGTTTTTGAAAGTGGTTTGCAATTGCAATTGTGGTCACAATGTTATAATTTTGGGGTTTTTGTAAGAAATTGTAAGATTTATGGTTTGTGGCAAAGTATTGTGAATTTGTAAGATTGGTGAGTACTATTTGCTTGTTAGGATGGAACTTGTGATCTTTCCCCCATTCCTTCTTTCTCATTAGTTACTACTCACCAATTTTAATTTTGTTTTTTTTTCTTTTGGAGTGAAGTTATGACTTATGACCAGGGTACTATATTGTCCTTGCTTTAATTTGAGGCTAAGATATTTTTATTTTATTTTATTTTTTTTAAATCTGGTGTTGTTTGACTTTTATTACTTGCCCTAGACAATTTATCATATGCTTATGATGTGAACATGATTTGGGATAATAATGTGGGTTAAATGGTCATGCTTGATGAAGTGTCTCAATAGTTGAGTGTGAATCTGATTAAATGGTTTTAGAAAAATGTTGTGCAAGCTAAATTAGGCTACATTATTCCAAAAATGGTTTAGGTAAAGATTAAATGCTTTTAGAAAAATGTTGGAAGGGAGCTGAAAATATCATATTTGCAGGTCTAACAGTCCAGACATATAACAACTATTACAATATTTGTTTGATTTGTTTCTCTACCTCTCAATGTTTGTTTGATTTTGACTGGTATGTTTGGGAGTAAGGTTTGGGAGGAAAAGGAAAACAAATTTTTCATTTCTAATAAGTATTTTCTAATTTTGGTAATTTTTAAAATGAAGATATAAAATGATATTCTAATCCTTTATTTATTTGAATAAACAATATATAACTCTCTGAATAAAAAAATGATAATTTTGCTCCCAGTGTTGTTAAATGGCAGTTATGGCATCGCGGTATTTTGAAAAAATGCCACCAAATAGCGATGGCGGCTGCCATAGCCTTACCGATGGTGGTAGAATGACAGTTATGGCGATGGCCGCCGGCGACAACGACTACAGACTGCGACGACAACACTGTGGTTCTATTTTTTTTTGTTTTTTTTTATTCTATTTTTTTTTTCTGTTTGACACCCTTTTTATTTTTGGTTTTGCTTTTTTTTTTCTATTCAGCCCCCTTCTACTAATTACAATGATTGAACCATCATCTAATGTTGCAACTGCAACTACAACAAGGAAAAATAAGACAGACCCTGGTTGGAAGTATTGTCATCCACTTGTGGAAGGGGATACAAACACCATTCTTTGTAATTACTGTTGAAAAATCACAAAGGGAGGAATAAACAAAGCCAAAGAACACTTGATTGGGAAGTCAGGTAACGTTGCATCTTGCAAGAAAAATCCACCAAATGTAGTCAAAGAGCTGAAGGAATGTATGTCTAACAAAAAAGTGGGACCACTTATAGTAGGCAGTGGTAATGTGACAAATATAAGAGATTTTGAATTTGGTGAACCAATTGGATGTGATGGAAGTGAAGATTAGTTTGCTGACTCTTGCAATGCTACTACTTTGGCTCCAAAGACAAAGTGTGAGACTAAAAAAGGACCAATGGACAGGTTTTGTAAGAATCCAAAAAATGCAATCAATCGGAGAAAAATGGAGATGTTGAGGCAAATAAACATAAGAGAGTCAATATATAAGAATGAAGTATTTAACGTGCATCAATATATTGCTCGCTTTTGGTACTAAGCTGGTTTGTCATTCAACCTCATTAAATTGAAAAGCTTTGAGAATATGGTTGCAGCCATTGGTCAATATATATGGGCGACATTTGCCCATTCCAAGCTATCATGACATCAGAGTTCCACTCCTAAAGAAGGAAGTTGAATACACTGAAAATTTGATGAAAGGCCACAGGGAGCAATGGGTCAAGTATGGTTGTACTATTATGTCTGATGCATGGACTGATCAGAAACAAAGATGCATCATTAATTTTTTGGTTAACTCTCTAGCTGGTACAATGTTTTTGAAGTCTGTTGATGGCTCTGATTTTGTAAAGACATGTGAAAATCTTTTTGAGTTGCTTGATGCTATTGTGAAGGAAGTTGGAGAAGAAAACGTTGTTCAAGTTGTAACTGATAATGAGAGCAATTATGTTTTAACGGATAAGTTGTTAGAGGACAAAAGGAAACATATTTATTGGACTCCTTGTGCAGCTCATTGTATTGATTTGATGCTTGAAGACATTGAGAAGCTTCCCTTGATAAGGAAGACAATTAGAAGGGCAATTAATCTAGTTGGGTTTATCTATGCCCATTCCAGTACCTTAAACTTGTTGAGAAATTGTACAAACAAGATGGAATTGGTGAGACATGCTGTTACTAGATTTTCCACTTCTTATCTAACCTTGGAAAGGCTCCACAAAGAGAAAGCTAATATTAGAAAGATGTTTATTTCTGATGAATGGATCTTAAACAAGTTATCTAAGGAGCCTAAGGGGAAAGAAGCTGCAAAGGTAGTGCTCATGCCTTCTTTTTGGAATAGTGTGGTTTACACTCTTAAAGTCATGGCTCCACTTGTCAAAGTGCTACATCTTGGGGTTGGTGAAAGGAAACCAGCCATGGGCTATATTTATGAAGCAATGGACAAGGCAAAAGAAACAATTATCAAGTCTTTCAACAATAATGAAAGCAAGTACAAAGATGTGTTTGCAATCATTGATAAAAGATGGAATTGTCAGCTTCATAGGCCATTGCATGCAGCTGCCCACTTCTTAAATCCAGAGTTCTTTTATGACAACAATGATTTGGAGTTTGATTTTGAGGTCACCAATGGATTGTTTGATTGCATTAAGAAGTTGGTTCCACAATTTGATGTGCAATAAAAAATTCTAACTGAGTTGCATCTTTACAAGATTGGTGCTGAACACTTTGGTTTTGACTTTGCAATGGCTCAAAGGAAAACCCATCAATAAACTTTTACCAAATGACAAATACAAATACTATACTATTTTTTTTACATATTAATGTTATAATTCATAATTCTAAGTTATGCTCTTGGTTGAAATTGTAGCATATTGGTGGTGAATGTTTGGGTCACAAACTCCAAATTTGAGAAGCTAGCTATTAAAATTTTGAGTTTGACTTGCAGTGCTTCAGGATGTGAAAGAAATTGGAATGTATTTGAGCAAGTAATTGTGACAACTTTAACTATGCTTTTTAATTTTTATTTAATTTTGATGGTCAAGTTTTATTTGGAGTGTATTTGAGATTGAGATCAAGATTTATTTGTTATGTTGTAAATTCATTCCAAAAAAAGAAATAGGCTTGAACACAAGAGGTTACATGATTTGGTGTTTGTCAAATACAACCAACAATTGAAGCAAAGATATAATGCAAGAGATGAAATTGATCCAATTTCTCTTAATGATATTGATGTGTGCAATGAATGGCTCGTGGGAGAGATGGATGAAGATAATGATAATGATGCTGAAAATGATTTGGTATTTGAAGATGATGATGCACTAAATTGGGCAACTGTGTATGAGGCTTCGGGGGTTGGAGAGTGTAGGATGTATACTAGGCAGAAATAAAAGGGGAAAGAAAGCAACCAACAAGTGCTGGTATTAGTCCTACTATTGCTGCCCACACTTCTAAAAAACGAAAAATGGTTGTTGGATCTTCATCAAGGAAGCAAAAAGTAGTCCAAGAAAATGATTAGGATCTACAGTTTGAGGATATTGAACTTGAATCTGAAGAAGATGAAATCATGGTTAATTTTGAGGCATTTGATGGAGAAGAGGGAGAGGGAGATGCTCCACTACCTTATGATAACAACGAAGATGATTATGTTGGGATTGAAGAAGATGATTAGAGCTTCAACCTTTACTTTGCACTTTGCATTATGCTTTTATCCTTGTGTTATTTTGAACTCTTGAATGAGTTTATTTGGTGTTGGTACTTGGTTATTATGTGAACTCATGAAACTTTTAGTTTATTTGAATGCAATCCATTATTTTTTTAATTTTTTATTTATATTTAATTTTTATCTATTGTTTTATATATATATATTGTCCATCATGACGTCCACCATTTGTCGCTATGTCATCCGCCATATTTTTATGGCAAATTTTTGACTTTTCGCCATGAACCGCCATACGTCATTAACAACATTGTTTGCACCTCCCTTTTCTTTTCCTCCAAAACCTCACAAGTAAACATGTACTAAGTCAACTGATAAGAAGATCCATCATTTATTTATATGAGGTAAATACACTCTCCTTTCTGGAGGTTAGTGTTGACTACACTGAATTGTTGAAACCTTTATTATTTGCAAAACTACACTTATGTTCTTTGCTTTGTTATTTTTAATGAGACTGCATGTATGGTCCATAAATAAAAAGTTTAGGAGTTATGTTGAATTTCTTGTAAAAGAAGGATGTCAGTGTAAAAACAGTTAAAAGATTCAATTATGATTGTCAAAAATTCTCTTTTGCTGACATCAAAGTCAACTAGTTTGTGAATTCATGCTTCTGCATCTTGAACTTGAAGGAAGTGTTTGTGTCAAACAGTTTCGACACGGAAGGATACATCTCAGCTTCGGGAATCCTGACTAGGCAAGGACTCATCCAGTGACTACCTCTATTGCTCCAACAGCTCTGGCTCTCCTCAGAGCAGGTGTCACTTGTGTTGGTAAAACTGTCATTGATGAAATGGCTACAGGTTTGGTTTTCTTTGTTCATTTTTTTCACTTATTCTAAAGAACCATTGGTTTTTATTATAATCCTAAGCATTATTTTTAAGTTGCTAGGGACCATCTCTATCACTAAATGAAATTTCATGTGAAAAGAGTGATAATATATTACTGTCATCATTGTCATGTAAATTGTGGCTTGTTAGGCTAAATCTTAGAGTTGGAAGTAATAATATAACTTTTAGTCAGTCAATAGATTATATGGAAAGGACAAGGCTCCTTAATGATTATTTTGTCTCTAAAGTATTTGCGTAAGGGTGTATATCCACCCTTAAAATTTAGTGTGGTATAAGACCACGATGCACTTTAATAATCAAATTTAGTGTGGTAGGAAAAATTATTTTTCCATTCCAGTGAGTTTAATTTTGGCATCATAATAATTTGAACTATTTTTTCAATCATAGGAACTAATACCGGAGGAAGTGTAAGAGTACCTGCATCATGCTGTAGGATTTTTGGTTTCATTGATGACTTTACTAATAATATTTTTCATAATTCTCATTTAAAACAAAAAGTATCATAATGACATTGGGATTAGATAATCTCTTGGGAAACTTACTAGTGGGTTTGTTTTCAGTTTTTCTTAAAACTTCAAAATGAATAAGATATTCTTTCTTCAATCCAATGCTTTGAAATATACATACAATATGCATATATTTGTCTTCATGTTTCTAACGTTCTTCCGTTTTTCTTCTCGAGACTTATTTTCTTGTTTCTATGTTTATATCTAGGATGGTTAACCAGGGATAGTAGGATGTGTAATTTTACAATTGCCATATGTAGCCCCACCAATTAGTAGGAGGTGTAATTCTACAATGTACAAATAACAGTATTTTAAAGCTACACAAATTATGCAGTTAGTTATATCCTGCATGATGTAGGTCTCTATATAAACCTTTTCTTAGAAAAGTGCAGAATTAGTGAAACAAAGTATTTATATTTCCAAAAAAGATACGTAAATTTTTATAATAACAAAATAAAATAAAACAAAAGTTGTTCTTATATAGTATATTTACATATGCAAGGGGAACTGAAATAATTAATTTTTATGAAATAATTTTTTATAAAATTGGACAGTGGATTATTTTTTAGTGAATGATATTTATTTTTTATTCACTTTTAGATCAATCGAGACAAATTAAGTTTTTCTAATTAATAATGTCATTTATTAATTTAGAATCGAGAAATTCAGTATATAATATTTTTTATTAAAAAATATTGAAACACTTTTTGTTAAGTTTTGCCTCTAATTAATAATGTTTCCACGATTCTTTTTTCTTTGTAGGTGAGGCAAAATCTGGTTTGGAGAGACTTCATCAATTTGCTGAAAAGGAACTACAGCTAATTCTTGAATGCTGATGGCCCATCTAAAGAATTCAATGACATTTGCACTAAACTAACTTGATTGACCAGGTAGATGTTCCAGTTTTTTTACGTATTCCTCATGCCTGTCTTTTTATTTGTTTTTTTATTTTCTTGTGTTGTGATTGAAGTTTGACTTTAAATTGGTTATGTAACTTATGTTTTCTTATAGTTTCTTTGAAAAAGTGGCATGCTATGAACATCTTATTTTGGAATTAGGCGAGGTAAATCTACGGCCTCAAGTTGGAATATATGGTGATGACAAAAATACATTTTGTATATCACACATACTCCAAAAAAAATCATTCTTAGTGTTTAGTTTCTGGGGATTTGTTTCCTCCCCCTCCCCCAATGTTTTTCATAAACACCAGTGTTTTTATTGCACAATAAAATTAAAGGTATATGTTTTATTCTTGTAGAACCATTACATTGTTTGATCCAACTTAAGAGTACGATGGAAGAAAATGAATCAGAGCCATGTTCTTCAATTCTTTTGTGCCCTGGAAATGAAGATTACCATGATTTGTAAGTTTAAATTTTTTACTTTTATGTTTTAATTGAGAAAACTATTTCTAATTGACCGACTCTTAAAAATAGCGAAACATGATAGTCTAATCATTTAACACCAATAAATAGTGGCACACGTGAAATAGAAATTAGGCACTCCTAATAAATTGATTAAACTATGTAATTTGATTATTATTATTATTATTATTATTATTATTATTATTATTATTATTATTATTATTATTATTATTAATTTTTTTGCAAAAAAATATATGGGTTAGTCTAAAATCGATATAGAAAGTGTCTTTACAACGTCGATTTTGTCCAAAATCGATGTTATAAAGGAACATTCAACATCAGTTTTTTAGAACTGATGTAGAAAGTGCTTTAATATCGATTTTTTCAGAACCAATGTTGTGTGGTATATTTTAACATCGATTTTTATAATCAATGTTAACGTTGATACTTTTAACATCGGTAGTTTTAACATTGGTTATGAACTGATATTGAAAATTCTTAATAACTTATGTTGAAAACCTATTTTCTAGTGGTGTAGAAAACAAAAAGGGAGTATAGGAAGCAATAGCCATTAGGTCAGGTTCGGGTGCAAAATCCAATTTGCATATTTCTTGATTGAAGGCTAGGTCATTTGACCAAGTAGTCTAATATAGGATCTTAATTAACTCAACAAATAACAATAACAAGGAGAATGAAACATGAAAAAAATCCTTTGTAGAAAAAAGAATTTTCAGATATAATGTAATAACATAAGAATACAAAGATTTCTCATAGGCAGGGACAATGAACTAGAGAGAGAATGGGATGAAAGCAAAGAAATTTACCTAAAAAGATGAATTAACAAATTCCACATAATTCAAAGAAGCTTGTAGGTGTGAATCATATAATCTATAATAGATTTTGAAGTTCAAAGCCACACAATTCAACTGAAATCGAGTGCTTTTGTATTGGAACACTGAAGCTCAATGTGGAAAAGCTTGTTGGTCGTCTTTGTCGCTCTCAAATAGGTAGTCTAGAGTCTCATTAGGGTTTTGACCTTTTGGGGTATTAGGATTTAGGACTAAAGATTTTTTTATTACTTAAATCAAATATCCTTACGAAGCATTATTTTTCAAAATGTTGAAGAAAATTTCTTTAAAAGTCTTACTTTGATTTTTTTAATTGAATAAATTTTACAAAAAAAAATATTAATTATTTTTTTTGCCTGTGTTATAGTACTATTGCATGGAGAAATAATTAAGAATTAAGCTCTTGAGATAACAAATTGAACAAAAAATAATTTCTCTCAATAGATATTATTTCATATATGTCAGTTTAAGAATCAAGTTTCTAATACTATATTGGAGGAATATTGTTGGAAATTTTCAATAAACCTTATAAAATACCAAATGAGCATCAAAACACATTACGTCAGATTATCAAGAGGTTTTAAGGAATACCTGGATCCATAGAGTTTGATTAACATGCAGCGGAATCTTACAGCGGTCACGAACAATTGGTTTAATGACCTTCCTCAACCAAATCACCTTCTTCCTTATGAGACCTTCGTTTTCTCTTCAGATGGGGAAAGGAGAAACTGTTTGTTGATTTAGTATATTGGGGACCATAACCATACCTTATGTTTTAAACCTATTAGGGTTCTCAATATCCCCTAATGGGCCAAACTGGTTTCCGCTCATTAAGCCCATATCAATTTTCTGGATAGATCACTTTATATTGAACCCATTTAAATGTAAATAACTAATATAAATGTTATAATATAATATGTAGCCCATATTAATTAATTAAGAATTATAAAATTCCTAACAGAATATGACTATTTTTTTTGGAAAATAAATTGATTTTACTTAATTATAATTATTTAATATAAGGTTTAGTTTGATTTCGTATAAGGATTGAAAATTGTGATTTTTTTTATATATAAAAAAATAGAAGAAGAGATAGACTAGCTTATCCTAGGGAAAAGAGTTTCTAGGACACCAATAGCTAGTCTATTTATAATATATAAATACTAAGACACACAATTATACATTGTCACATTGTTACATTTACTATGCAACATCAACAAATTTATTTGTGTCATCATTTCTCTACAATTCATTTTGTACTAGTTTAAGGATAATTACATATTTCTTATACTTTTGAAATTTGTTTATGTTCATTTGAACAAAAAACTTAGTTTTTTTAACTATGGTTTTCTGGTTTATACCTTTCGTGCTTGAAAAACAATTTAAATGGTGATATAAGGTTATGTTTAATTTAAAATGAATAAACAATTAAGAAAGTTATAAATGTGTGTGCATGCATTTACATGCACATGTGTGCATGTGTAATGATAGACCAAAAAAATATTCCCCCACCCCGTTACATTTATAATAAGATGTATATAGTTTCCTTAATAATTTTGAGAGTAAATTACATAAATCTCTCCTAAGAATAAGTTTCATTAAATTAAAAATAATTTTCATACAACATAATTAAGTAAAATGAACAATTTTCCTTATTAATTTGATCATTATCATTAATAGTTTTCTTAGATAATTTTATTATATAAGGATTACTATGATTAAAGTTTCAAATCAAGGTATAATTTGAATAATCTAGGTTGGTCACTACTTGTATTCTCAAAGTTTCAAAAGGACAAAAAATGTCACATATAATTAATCTTTTTGTCGTCTTAATAATTTTTTTTATTACACTTTCCTATTTTTTTGCAATTCTAACTACTTGTCTACTTTATTGTTATCATCTTGGATTCTATATAAAATATAATATTTACAAATTTGAATTATTTTTTTTCTTCATTTTATTACATATATCAGTATGGAGAAATGTTAAGAACATTTTCTCTATTACATTCCTACCAACACACTCTCCTATTAATTGAAATCGATTGGAAATCACAAAAATTTATGGATCTTACATCCTATTTAATGAGTCTCTTTTTCATGATTTTTTAATTTTTAATAAATTTTAACTTATAGTAAGGAGTGTGCTAGTAAGAATGTGTTATAGAGTGTATTGTTAGCACTTCATGTGAGTTTAACCAAAAAATTAATGACAAAAACAGAATGGGTGTCCAAGCCCAATATTATTAAACTATGGCAAAGAAACACAGAGCATTTACTATTTGTAATCCCCTAATTGCTATTTTTAAATTTTTTATTACCATTTATACCATTTTATATTAAAAAATCCAAACCCTATTTTTTTACCCTCCATTAATGCTTAACTAAAAAAAGCCAACAAAAATGCATTAACAAGCTCAAGTAAGAACACAAGATGTGTCCTGCCTAAGCTGCAAGCCTGCAACATGTACCTACAAGTAACCAAAGTCTTGAGCGGAAATGCATAACAATCTTGACAAAACTACAATATGATTAGTAGTATACTAACTATGAGTAACAGCATACTAATCCCGTAACATACAAAATAGATTGAAAAATTCAACCAAAATCTACCCTACAATCATAAAGAGACATCTTTGAAAATCACCACTCCAATTAAAAGGTTCATTGGTAGATGAGGGATTGGTGACTAGGTGGTCAACCGGACATGTCTTGCACGCATAATAGCAAATAAAAATTAAACAATAATGCTGTAAAAAAATAGATTTTTTTTACAGAAACATCATTTAATGTTAATGCAGTATGCATAAAATATACTTCCTCTCTCTTTTTATAAGACCAATATATAATATTCCTAATATTAATATTTTTAGACTAGAAATATTTTTCATTGAAAGAAGAAAATTAATGTATTGAAAAATCATTAGAAGAGAGAAAAATATTAATAACAAGGATAGTTTTAAAAAAGTTATAAATTTAAGATAAATTTATTACTATCAATTAACACACTTTTTTTAATCTTGATGAATTTGGTAATTAGATATTAGTAAAATATATAAATTAATAATTAAGGATAAAATATTATTTGTGTAACATGTATGACATCCAATATCAAATATGTTTAGAGTTAATAATTTACTGCAAAAAAAAGAGTTAATAATTTAATGGCTAAAATACAGCTGAGTAAATTTACTTTTGAAATTTTTTATTTTTGTGCAACCTAAAGTGCTGGCTAAACAAGGGCTTCTTTGGGCAACATTATCTTTTACATTTGAACAGTAACATCTCATTTTTCAGCAGATCTATTACTTACATGATCCTGTTCTATTGAAATCAAGGGTATCTAATTTTTGTACCATTTATCAGTGTGATGCTATTTTCTGTTGACACTTATGACACCTATCCTTCTAATGCAGCCTTGCTGAGAAAACCTTCTACCAATGAGCATACAGATCCCAGTTTTTGGACTTGAACTTGGGTCCTCAACTCCACATGTTCAATTTCTCTTCCTTCTGCATGACCTTCTTGATTGGGTGCTTCTTCAAATCACAGCTTCCTAACAATCCTACAGAACTAAATTTTTATAGTTCATTAAGTAGACTGGGAAAGTTAATCAACACCAAAATTCACTTTCTCTTCAATCTCAAACAACAAATCTAAAGAACAGATTCATGTTTCACACAAGTCAAAGGGAGTCAATAACCAATTGATCTTTGTCAAGCGGAATCAGAAGACTTCTCACGTCATCAAATAACAGGTGCAAGTGCAAGCAACGAATATCCTACGCTAGCCTTTGAATTTCTATGAAATGCTTAATCTTACTTGGAGATCTGCATGTTCAACAAAAACATGACGCACTACATTGAAGATTTTATGGTGTAACAAATTAAAATCATAAATATAGGACTTGAAATCAAAGATGTTGAATTCTGATTAATACTTACATACCTCTATCGAAAAGCTTTCTTATAGTAGTATTGGTCACCTTCCCAGTACAAATGATCTCCTTCCTGAGTCAAATATATCTTTCAAGGATTGATGCCCTTAAGATTCCCTGAGAGAAAGTCTTCATTGCAAGGCACTCAACAGTTTATAATTTATTCGACAATGGAAATCTGAGGTTGTGATTTCCAGTACAAAAGTATCGAAGTTCTGGCAAATTTAAAAAATTTATGGACACTAGTTTTGGGAAAACAAAACCAAGAGCTGCCTCTATCCCTCCTTGGTCATTTGCAATAATTTCCTCTACCCAACAATCACTTATCTCAAGGAATTGGAGATGCACAAGGTCTTCGGCCACAGACAATGGAAAGACATGTTTTAGACTTTGACATTTAGCAGCCTTAACCGTAAACAGGTTTCGAAATCGGATATTTCCTTGAGGATCCTTATTCCACAAATGCTTTAGCTTTGGTAAATTTTCTAAAGACATTTCTCAGTGGAATGTTCTGCTCTCCTTGATTGCTACCCTCTTGCCCTATGTGTATGCCATCAATTTCATATACAACTTCCAGTGCCATACAGTTCCACAAATTCAGTGATTCCAGGATTTGTAATTTGTCTGGCACATGACATGGGAACGAGATTGTTACAGGATGTAATTTCCATCCTTTTCAATTTACAAAAGGAATTTTCAGTGAGCATGCTTGAGGCTTCACAATAAAATGCGAATAATAAGTCTAATGTGAGAAAGTGAGTTTTTCATGAGTTTAGCTCAACCCTATCGCCACAATGTATTACTTAAGAGAATGATATCTCTAGAAGCTAGTAAAGTTACATGAAACCACCCTTAGGAGTTGTCACTAGAAGGGGACTTTTGGATCCTTTCCATTAGGTTCCTAAATTAGGGGGCACATAGAAAACTCACTCTAGCTTGTTCCTTGATTTCATCATGCATCTTTTCATGGCATCCTAGTGGACATATCATTCCTGCATTTATCATTTATCATATTCATGCATTGCATTTGCATAAGCCATTGCATTGCCACACATCTTCATTTAGCATGCTTTTGTTCCGCCCACTGCATGCATTCTATTTTCATTGTTTGCATGTTATGTTCACTCATGCATGATCCTTGCATTTTCCTCTGCAAATAAAATAAACAAAAATAAACAAAACACCAAAAACAAAAAAAAAAGAAAGAAAAAAAAAAGGTCACAATGAAGAATGAAAGTTTACACCACATTCTTAGTTACATTGTTGGGTACCTGTTCCGAGCAGTTCACTCAACTATGAAATCTTATCAGCAAGTGTACTGAGTCACAAGTAATATAAAATGGTAAGAACCGAGTATCGATCATAGGGAGTTTGTTTCATTTAGAAAAACTTTCATTCAATAAGTGGAAATTTGTATAAAGTCATGAAATGGAAATAAACAATGGATATAATTGCAAGTCTAAAGATAACTAAAGAATTAACTCTAAATACGAAAGATAAACAAATGATTAAAACACTGGGTCCTTCTACTAAGTAACTTGATGCAATTAAAGGTTTTTCTCTATCGAATGTTGTCTCTGTGTTCTATGCTGAGGACAATTATCCCAAACCACGATGCCTCGCATGAATGAGCTAATTCTAATTAAACTTCATTCTCGAATCCCTCGTCGAACTTAGCCTAATCGAACAGCATTAAGGTCACAACATAATAAAAACTAAATCCCTTCACCCTGTGTCCAACAATACAGTTATCTAGCCCTGCCCTATCCAGTTCTAAGGATTCAAAACATTTTCCAATGCTAAGAATCCCAACTTTACACATAAATGGGTGATCAGACCAAAAGCATGCAAGAATTAAATACAGATAGAAGCAATGAACACATCAAAACAACATTAAATAGATAGTAAAAAATATTTACATCAAGACTCAGCAGAATTTCCCCACAAAAGCTTTAGCCTTCCATGGCAAGTTACCACCTTTAAGCTACAATAGGGGTTTTTGGAAGCAAAATACATATTACACGGTGGTAGGGATGTCTCCTCCACCTGTAGGAATTTACAAATTACTTTAAAACCTAAAATCCTCTTGAAAGCTAGGGGTTTTGGTGTTTTCTTGCCCTGATGCTTCTTTCATGTAATGCACAATTGCTCTCTGAGGCTAAAGACCCCTCCTTTTTTCGCCACCTTAAGCTTTTGAGGGCTTTCTGTCCTCGAAGGCTCACTTAGCGCCATTTTCGCGCTAAGCGCGAGTTAGTGATTTTTGGCTTAGTGAGTCACGGGCGTTGGGCACCAAAAGAGACAAATCACTCGCTGGGCAAGCTGATGGCGCACTGAGCATGTGCATACATGGTAGATTCTCTTCCATATTCTCCTAACTCGCTAAGCGAGCTGATGCCTCGCTTAGCGGATGTTGCTTGCTAAGCACGTATGCCTCGCCTAGCGACACACCAGCTGCAACAACCTTCTATTTCTTCATATTTTCACCTGAAACTGAAGTTGAAAACTCATTAATTCACATTGAAGGGAATATCTACTGCATAAAAATTAAACTAAACCTAAAAATATGTATAAACCTACAAAAAGAACCATAAATTGGAAAAAAGACATAATTTTAATAAAGCTTTTCAATACAAAAGTTAGTTGTAAATGACGACTAACAACTCCCCCAAATTTACAGTTTTGCTTGTCCTCAAGCAAAGAAAGAACAATTCACTTGTTCTCAAGTGATATGCTCACAGTGGTTATTCAAAATTGTGTTTGTTCACAAGAATTCAATCACATGAACACAAGTGGCAAGCAATGCTTTCAACCAAGAGCTTCTCATATAGATATATAGAATTTCAAAGATAGGAGCATGGTTTTTAAGCAACACAAGTGAAATAAGCTAGCAAGCAAGACAAATATCAAGGAAGGTTCATCAAGCCAAATCCTCACGGTCACTGTTTCTCTCAAGCACAAGTGTTTAAGCTATTATCAATCAACAACCAACACAAGTCCCAACTTTTGAATTTCATCTCATGACATACGATTACAAAAACACAATTTGAATCTGAAGGACTTTCTAGGCTTGTAATGAGGCTGGGATGCAAACAATCCATAGTTTTTCTAGGATGCAAAAGCTTAAGTTCTGGGAGAGCATTCATCCTTAGATAAACTCTTTTCCTTTTTATTCCAGCTTCAATTACTTGCCTTTTACATTTAAGGCACTTAGCTTCAAATAATAGCCCACACAACATTTATTCGTGAAATTTCTTCTTCTTTTATTTTATTTTATTTTATTTTAGCAGCTTTTATTTGCTGCTTTTTGGCAATTTTTTGTGTGGCTGTTATTTGTCTTACCAATCATGTCTTCACCCAATAGTCTCCCCCAAATTTGAGACAAATTTTCTTTGAACCACAATGCTCTCCTACAACCTAAGAAAAAGGTAGATGGAGATATGACTTTACAAGCTCAAGGTTCAGCTCAATCAATCAAAAACAAGCTCAACATGGGTGCAAGGGATTCATCATTCATGAACAGGGTAAGCTTTTTGGCTAAGTGGTTGTTTTAATCAATTATGACCTTCATCATTTCCAAAATTCATGCATCCATTCAGTATTCAGAGATTCATGCAAAAATTAGTACCCAATGCTAGTAGTTCTCTCACAATTAAAGATCACATAACTCATCGGGTTGTGGCTAATGATTACCTTCACAATTTACCTATCAAACCAACTAACATTTTCAGTCATGTCCTAATTCATGTTCTTTCTCTTCTAACCACTGCATACTTATTCAAAGCAAGTGATCTATGCATCACAATTCACTCTATCCATGCAATTGATAAATTCAAATCATTCACAAACACAAGATTTTCAAATCAAGGCAAACCACGACATAAATAAAACTGCAAACTGTTCGACGAGCTAGAAAATATTTACTAACTAAATGAACTGAAACATAAAACTAAAATTAAAAACATAAAATAACATAAAAATGTATCAAGAATAGGAAAAGCTGAAATTAAAAACATAAAGTAAACATAAAAATGTATCAAGAACAGGAAAAATGCATAAAAATCCTGTCAAAACTCCTCCTGTGGTGCTGTAGGCTCGTCCTGAGGTGAGGAGGGAGCATCCTGGGCTGGCTGAGGAGTATCCTGAGCTGTAAGGGGCCATGGATCCCAGGTGCTCTGCGCTACTGCCATGTCTGCTGCATAATCTGTGTCTACAGCGTCGTCCTCTTCATCTAAGACCTCCAAAACTGGTGTGGTGACTAGTGAGGTCCGTGGAGTGGTCTCTGGAGTGGCCTCTGACTGTGGCTGAGGCTCTTGGGCTGTAGAAGCCTCACCTCCCTCCAAAGGAGAAGGCTAGACTCCTGGGCAGGGCACTTGTGTTGTAAACTCCTCCATGTTGATAATGGGCCGATGCTGAGCTATATTATGGATGCTCTGCATCACCAGGCATAGGCCATGGTGGAGGCTCTACAACATCGGCACTGTAAGGTCTGAGCTCTGAGCGAAGGTGCCAACATGTCTTGGAGCTGATGGTGGTGGAAAAGCTAATGCAGAAGAAGCTGATGTAGAAGTAGGAGCTGGGGGAACAGAAGAAGATGGGTCCTCAGATCCTCGAGCCCAAGCCTTGCGAGTCCCTAGAAATGTGATCGAAGGATCATCCAGGTACCAGCAATTCTTCTTTATGTATGCCAAATTAATGGCAGGGATAAGAGACTCGAAGGTGAGGGAATCTGAGACAACTCCTCTGGCTATACACAAAGTTGTGATCAGTACAGGAAATCCAAGCCTGGAGGAGTTGGACTGGGCCATCTGTGATATCTGACCTGAGATGAGTGAGCCCACGTCCATATCCATCTTCATAACTAATCCATACACCAACCTTGCTCTATCCATATTAAGATCAGATGTGTGTGATGTAGGAGCGAGGTTGGAGTAGGAAAGAACACTCCATGTCTGCGCTAGAGTGGTGAGATCTTTCCTCAGGAGCTTCCAGGGTGCTCCTTCAGCATTCAAAACAAATTCGTGCCCTAGAATACAAAGCTTGGAAGCAAGCTCCTAAGGATCTGGGCATGACCTGCAGAAGATGGAATATGAAGTGTACTGCTCCCCTGGTTGAATAACTAATGGCGTATCCAAGAAGGCATTAAAGGAGGCGGCATCAAACTTAATCAGTTTCCCTCGCACTCGGACCTGCCCGGGGGACTTGTCTTCTGGATCATACAAGTTGGAATAAAACTCCTTGACCAGGGCCACATCTATGTGACCATTAGGATGCTTGGTCAAGGCTTTATGCCAACACCTCCTCTCGAGCTCCCGGCGGAACTCGTTGTACTCTGTGACAAAAAGATTTACGTTCTTCTCCGTAAGGATGTTCCGGGAGTGAACATTCTGGGAATATCTCTCCCAGGTAGCCTCAGAGATGAATCTGGTGGTGTCATAAGGCTCCTGGAGCCGGGACGCTGTAGATTTCCTCTTCCTGGAGGCCATCTGCATAAAAAAGAAGCACACGAATCAAGTTAGACTAGTTTTTATTTCAACTGAAAGCAGAAAAATAAAACACGAAAATAGTCTGGGCGCTTAGCGAGACTACTCGCTTAGGCTCCTTATGAAAATAACCTTATACGCTTAGCGCGACAACACAAAAACAAATACTTTGGCTAAGCGAGACACACTCGCTTAGCTTGACATAACATGGTGGATAAGCGAGCATGACTCGCTAAGCCTTATTCTCTAACAAAGAGCTAATTGCGTTTAGTGAGACTGCTCGTTTAGCGTGACACACTACACAGGCTTAGCGCCAGCAGGTGCTTAGCCCAAAAAGATTACTGGAACTTGATTGGCTTAGCGAGCAGGCTCACTAAGCCCAATTCCAAAATAAAACAAAACAGAGAAGAAATTGCGTTTAGTGAGCAGGGCTGGCTTAGCGCATGAACAAAATCATAGAAAACATAAAATGCTTTGGGCTTAGTGAGATGACTCGCTTATCCCAGGTTTATTCAACCTACCGAGGCTGGGTGGCTTAGCAAGACTAACTCACTTAGCCTCCAATAGAAGACCAAAAGCCTTTTAGACTCTAACCCAAGCAACATAACTCGCTAAGCGCGGCATGCCGGCTTAGTGAGTTCATACGAACACACAAACAAAATTGGAAATTTAAACTCTCGCTAAGCCGAGGTGCAATGGCTTAGCGAATTCATACCAACATTCATATGTTCAAACAAAAATGATGAACACACTTATCGGGATAGGGTCGGCTTAGCAAGTTCATCTGAAAGCCCAAAAATTCTACAAAAATTGATGAACTCGCTTAGTGCACAGGCACGCTTAGCGAGCACATTGAATTTTCCAGAAAAAGTTGGAGCTTTTCATCCCCTACCACAGGCCCCTATCAAGACTCAAATCCTAATCAAAACAACATAATAAAACATACATTGCATGCGGAATTAAACCCCTAAAAACATGCCTTCTAATAACTAACCTAACAGCAACATTATTAATCACAAAATCAAAGCTTTAAAAACACTCAAGCATAGCTTCTAACCTTAGGTTTAGAACAAAAAATTAAAGAGTAAAGTGAATCACTTCATTGGATTGCTGAGTAGAGAAGCAAAGAGGAAGCATAAAGAAGTAGAGGCAGAGATGTGAGCACAATGCAGATGCGAGAATGCTGAGAGTAAAGAATGTGTAAGTGTAAAAGTAACTGCCTAAGGCAGTTAAGCCTTATTTTTGGCAGTTTCGGCTGCCTCGCTTACCATGGGTGACTCGCTAAGCGAGCACTCAATGACGTTTGAGTTTTCAGATTTCAAATTCACGCACTTAGCAAGCAGACTCGCTTAGCCTAATTCAAAAATTAGAAAATCTAGAGAAGGATTTGGGCTTAGTGCGAAGAATTTGCGCTTAGCGAGTTCTGCAGCTTTGATTGGTCTGTAACTCTCGCTTAGCGGCCATGGGCCAGCTTAACAAATAAAATGCTTCCTGATGCAGTAGTGGGACTCGCTTAGCGAGAGGCTCTCGTTTAGTACAATTCCAGACCTGAGAGGGATTTGGGCTTAGCAGGCTGACCCGCTGGGCCCAATTCACATGAATGTTCAAACAAAGAGGAAATTGCACTTAGCACACATGCGCGCTTAGCAAGATGAAGTTTTGCACTTAGCGAGATGACTCGCTTAGCCCAATTTCAAAAGATGAAATTCCAGAGAAGTTTTTGGGCTTAGCACACAAGGCTCGCTTAGCGAGGCCCCATCAGCCAATGAGTTGGGGTTGTTGCACTTAGCGCAAGAGGTGACTCACTCAGCGCATGCACAAAGATTCGCTTAGCGAGTAGGGCACGCTTAGCGAGTGGATAAATGAAAAATTTTCTAAGTTATTTTTCTATCCACAGTTTTAGAAAAGCTCAAACAACCCCAAATGACAATGCAAAACATGTTGATGATTTAAGCAATCACAAACAAGTAATCCTACCTGAATGCACTAATGAATGAAAATTAAAAAGAGCTGGGTTGCCTCCCAGTAAGTGCTCGTTTAATGTCATTAGCTTGACGCATAATACGTCATGAACCTGGATCAAATTTGGTTCCAACCTTCAGAACCATCTCCTTCCCTCCTTCATTTACCTCTGAACAGACATTCTAGCTGAGCAAATGCTTTTCTTCATCAAACAAATCAAAGCTGATCTTCTGATCAGCTATCCCCATTTCCAGCTTTTTCTTTCCCATATCCACCATGCAACTGGTGGTTAACATGAAGGGACGACACAAGATCAAGGGGATCTCAATATCCTTTTCAATGCCCATTACCACAAAATCAACAGGGAAAGTGAAATGTTTCACTCTAACCAGAACATCTTCAATGCCTCCATAAGGTCTGGTAATGGAACGATATGCTAATTGTAGTGTCATTCTCGTTGGCATAATTTCCAACTCCCCAATCCTCCTGCACATGGAAGGTGGCATCAAGTTAATGCTGGCTCCCAAATCAATGAGAGCTTTACCAACAGACACTGAACCAATAGAGCATGGAATTGTGACACTCCCAGGATCTTTGTGCTTCAATGGAAGGATTCGTTGAATCACATCATTGTAATTTCCCTCCACAACTATATTATCATTGTGAATGTACTTGCTCTTCTAGGTTAACAAATCTTTCAAAAATTTTGAATAGAGTGGCATCTGCTATAGGGCCTCTCCAAAGGGAATTGTTATCTCCAATTTCTTGAAGATATCAAGGAATCGAGCTAGGTGCCGCTCCTTATCTTTCTTTGGGGGTACCAAAGGATATGACACCTCTTTCCCTGTACATGGAACTGCCTCCTTTTTCTTCTCTCTTGCAAGCTCACTCTTTGTCTTTCTACTCTCCTTCTTTTCTTTTCCTTTTTCATTTTCTTCCTTTTTCTTTTTCTTTTTCATTTTCTTTCTCCATTTTTTTCTCATTTTCATTTATTTTGTTCTCCCTCATCTGGTTTTCTTCTGTTTCTTTTTCTTCTTCTTCCTCTACTACAACTAGCTCTTGGTTGTCCTCAACTTTCCTCTCCTCATCCTCAATCATGGTAGCCTTTCTGCCTCTGGTCATAACAGCTTTGCATTCTTCTTTTGGATTCTTCTCAATGTTTGCTCTAAAACTACTAAAAGAATTTTCAGCAACTGTTTGGCCAGCCGCCCCACTTGGATTTCCAGGTTTTTGATGGCAGACTCGGTGCTCTTGTGGTTAGACATAGAAACCTGCATAAATTGCGCCAAGGTCTCCTCCAGATTGGTGGTCCTGTCATAGAGGCTAGGCCCCTGGTTCTGAGGCCTATTGGATGGTCCACCTTGATCCTTTTTGAATTGATTTCTTGGATGGGACCTCCATTGCCCTTGTTGATGGTTATAATTCGAACCATGCTGGAAACCTGAATATCCGCTTGCATGAAAATTGGGTCTAGGCTGATTCCCCATGTAATTTACCTTTTGAGTTGTGTCTTCTAAGGGAATACAACATTCGGACTCATTAGCTCCCCTACATATGTTGCACCCTCTAACCTGCAAAACAGCTGAATGTGAAGGTTGATTAACATGCAATTGAATAGGCAAAACTTACTTAATGTTTCTATCAATGTCTCAGGCTGCTTGGACAATAACTTGTTTTGTGCCAATAATGCATCTTGAGAATAGAGCTCCAACAGACTTCTTTTTGTGGGAATGTGAGTCTGATCACGCAAGATTACATGATCACTTGCAGCCATATTTTCAATAAGTTCCATGGCTTCTTCCGGTGTCTTCAATTTAATCTTTCCCCCCTGCAAAAGCATCAAGTAGCTGCTTAGACTGCGGCCTTAACCTGTCAATAAAAATGTTTAGCTGAATTGGTTCTTAAAATCCATGAGTCAGAGTTTTCCACAGCAAGCTACGAAATCTTTCTAGAGCTTCACTCTAGGACTTGTCTAGGAATTGGTGAAATGAGGAGATCGCTGCTTTCCCTTCAACAGTCTTAGACTTAAGGAAATACTTCTTTAGAAATTTTTCTACCTCTTCATCCTAAGTCTTAAGACTGTTCCCTTTAAACGAATGTAACCATCTCTTCGCTTCTCTAGACAGTGAAAAGAAGAACAAACTCAGCCTTACAACATCTTCCAACACACCTACAATCTTGATTGTATTGCAGATTTCAATGTAAGTAGCTAGGTGTGCATATGGGTCTTCATTCGGCAGGCCATGAAATAAATTGCCCTGTATTAGTTGTATCAAAGAATGAGGATAAGTAATATTATGTGCTTGGACCTCTGGCCACGCTATAATAGTAAAGAATTGCGACACAATTGAACTAGAGTAGTCTTCAAAGGTGATCCTCCTAGGTTGATCTTCAGCCATTATGTCGGCCTCAGGTGCCCCTGTTTCAGATTCCTTTGTCTCTGGAAAGATAGAAGACGACTCAGATGATTGAGGTTCCTTAGGAATTGCGGTGTTGTCTTTTCCTGCAAAATTCTTCTTCTTCTTTCTATGTTGTTCCTCCTACAAGTGGCTTCAATTTCCAAATATAATGGAACTAAATCACCTGCAAAAGATTTGCCTCGCATACAAAGCACTAGCAAGAGCAGCAATTAACCAATCCAAGAGAAAAACAAATTCTGAACCAACTAACTATTCATACAAAAATAAATCAATGAATAAAGAATCAATGCCTACAAACTGAACTAAACTTTCCTAAATGGAAAGAAACTCCCCGACAACGGCACTAAAAACTTGTTCCGAGCAGTTCACTCAACTGCGAAATCTTATGAGCAAGTGTACTGAGTCACAACTAATATAAAATGGAAAGAACCGACTATCATTCAGAGGGAGTTTGTTTCAATCAGAAAAGCTTTCATTCAATAAGTGGACATTTGTATAAAGTCATGAAATGGAAATAAAAAATGGATATAATTGCAAGTCTAAAGATAACTAAAGAATTAACTCTAAATACGAAAGATAAACAGATGATTAAAACACTGGGTCCTTCTACTAAGTAACTTGATGCAATTAAAGGTTTTTCTCTATCGAATGTTGTCTCTGTGTTCTATGCTGAGGACAATTATCCCAAACCACGATGTCTCGCATGAATGAGCTAATTCTAATTAAACTTCATTCTCGGATCCCTCGTCGAACTTAGCCTAATCAAACAACATTAAGGTCACAACATAATAAAAACTAAATCCCTGCGCCCTGTGTCCAGCAGTACAGTTATCTAGCCCTGCTCTATCCAGTTCTAAGGATTCAAAACATTTTCCAATGCTAAAAATCCCAACTTTACACACAAATGGGTGATCAGACCAAAAGCATGCAAGAATTAAATACAGATAGAAGCAATGAACACATCAAAACAACATTAAATAGATAGTAAAAAATATTTACATAAAGACTCAGTAGAATTTCCCAACAAAAGCTTTAGCCTTCCATGGCAAGTTACCGCCTTTAAGCTACAATAGGGGTTTTTGGAAGCAAAATACATATTACACAGTGGTAGGGATGTCTCCTCCACCTCAAGGAATCTAAAAATTACTCTAAAACCTAAAATCCTCTTGAAAGTTGGGGTTTTTGGTGTTTTCTTGCCCTGTTGCTTATTTCATGTAATGCACAATTGCTCTCTGAGGCTAAAGACCCCTTCTTTTCTCGCCAACTTCAGCTTTTAAGGGCTTTTTGTCCTCTAAGGCTCGCTTAGCGCCATTTTCGCGCTAAGCACAAGTTAGCAATTTTTGGCTTAGTGAGTCAGGCACGTTGGACGCCAGAAGAGACAAATCACTCGCTGGGCGAGCTGATGGCGCGCTGAGCGCGTGCGTACATGGTAGATTCTCTTCTAGATTCTCCTAACCAGCTAAGCGAGCTGATTCCTCGCTTAGTGGATGTTGCTCGCTAAGCGCGTATGCCTTGCTTAGTGAGACACCAGCTACAACAACCTTCTATTTCTTCATCTTTTCACCTGAAACTGAAGTTGAAAACTCATTAATTCACATTGAAGGGAATATCTACTACATAAAAATTAAGCTAAACCTAAAAATATGTACAAACCTACATAAAGAACCATAAATTGGGAAAAAGACATACTTTTAATAAAGCTTTTCAATACAAAAGCTAGTCGTAAATGATGACTAACAACTCCCCCAAATTTATAGTTTTGCTTGTCCTCAAGCAAAGAAAGAACAGTTCACTTGTCCTCTAGTGATAAGCTCACAATGGTTATTCAAAATTGTGTTTGTTCACAAGAATTCAATCACATGAACACAAGTTGCAAGCAATGCTTTACACCAACAACTTCTCATAGAGATATGCAGAATTTCAAAGATAGGAACATGCTTTTTAAGCAACACAAGTGAAATAAGCTAGTAAGCAAGACAAATATTAAGGAAGGTTCATCAAGCCAAATCCCCACGGTCACTGTTTCACTCAAGCACAGGTGTTTAATCTATTTATCATTCAACAACCAACACAAGTCCCAAATTTTGAATTTCATCTCATGACATATGATTACAAACACACAATTTGAATCCAAAGGACTTTTTAGGCTTTGTTATACCCTAATTTCGTCTGGGGACAATTTTTGTCGGCATGCAGACCTTGGTTGATCAATTTGAGATGCTTAACACGCATCACCACGTAATCCATAAAGTTATGTGACGTTTCGGAAAGAAATCAGCCAAAAACACAAAAATGGGGGGTGAACTTATCAAGCTGGGGGTGTAACTAGCAATGGGCGCTTCTGGGCCCATCTAGAAGATTCTAGGCATTTTTCGCTTTAGGTGGAAGCAACCCAGCTCGCTTGGGCGAGGGCGACAACCACCTCCCCCATTTTGCGATAAAATGGAATTTGGGGGCTTCTGTAACCTTGGGCAAGCATATTTCACTTAAAATTAGTGAAAAGAGGGAGAATGAAGAAGAAAATCAAGGCTGAGGTGCTTCTATAACACTTTTGTAATGTTTCCGTGATCAATTCAAGGGATACGAAAATGGGGGTGAACTAATCCATTTGTGGGGTGCGCTCAGGAATTTTCATCAGGAAGCAACCAAGTCGCCCGGGCGAGTTGGGCGACAAGCTTCTCCTTATTTTGGCTATAAAAGGGGCATGGGAGGCTGAGGGAAGGATCCTAGCACCCTTGGAGTGCAGGAATCACTTACAATTAGTGAGTAGAAGAAGAAAGAAGGAAAAAATCCAAGCCGAGACGCTTCCGAGACGTTTTCGTGATCAATTCCGTGAACGTTCTTCGCCGTTCTTCATTGTTCGTCGAGCTTCAACCGGTTAGTTTTCAATTTCAAAACTTTCAATTCATTCTATGCACCCTTAGTGGTCCATTGTTGCTTTGTCTGCTTTCCTTTTCATATTGATATCCTTTTCTTCCATTTTTAACGAGCTTCAACCGATCGTTTAAGCCGTTATCTCGCCTAATAAATGATAAAATGAATTTCAACCGATCACTTGTGTTGTAATCTCATTTAATCACTGTTAAAATAAAATTCAACCAATTGTTCATGCCATAACCTCGGTTAAATCAACAAGTAATAAAAAATAATAAAATAAATTCCAAATCAGACTTTTTTCTTTGGAAGTTCCCTTAAATGAGTTGAGAAATAACCAAGTGAAACTAAGGCTAAAATCAACTCACAAACCAAGCTTTATTCGTGGAAAGGTCATTTGAAACCGTTGTAAGGTCTAACGCCTTAAACGGTCGCAAAGAACTACGTAGGTCTGATTTCTTCATCACAATTGAGGATACGTAGGAGCGAAAGCCCCGCTTTTGTTGATCCCAAGAGATCATTAAAGGTCCAACGCCTTAACATTCTCTCCTTCCAAAATCCCAAGAGATCATTAAAGGTCCAACGCCATAACATTTCTCACCCAAAAGAGATCGTTCAAGATCCAACGCCTTAATGTTTCTCACCCATAAGAGATCGTTAAAGGTCCAGCGCCTTAATGTTTCTCACCCAAAAGAGATTGTTCAAGGTCCAACGCCTTAACGTTTCTAACCCGAAAAATCAAGAGATCGTTCAAGGTCCAACACGAGAGGCCTTTTCGCGCCCCCCGCTGAAGGGCGGGTTGCGATAGTTGACAACTCCACTGGGGACTGTTTTTAGAGAGTTAGGCCTTCTTATCTTGTGCAATATCATGACTTCCCCTTTTGTTGGTTTCCCTTTATTTCTCTTATGTTCTTGTATGTAACTCTTTGATGCTTTTAGTGTGTTTTTAAATGTATGCATAAGATAGATATTTATTCATTTGATGCACACAAACACCAACACTATTTGCACACACGGTGAGTTGAAAATAGGCCCTATACCCAGGTCTGTGGGAACATAGGAAGTGGAGGTGAATCTGTGACCATGCTAAGTCTCCTACTTGCTTGATGACAATGAAACCTCATCTAGAGTTTTCCTCTTGGAATATGTCAGTAAGGTTACGTGAAACAACACTTGGGAATTGTCACTAGAAGGGGACTTTTGGATCTTTTCCATTAGATTCCTTAATTAGGGGCACATAGAAAATGCACTCTAGCATACTCCTTAATTGCATCATGCCTCTCTTCATGGCATCATAATGAACATATCGTTCCTACATTTTTCATTTATCATATTCAATCATCACATTTTGCATGAGTCATTGCATCATCATGCATCTGCATTCAACATGCTTTTTGTTCTACAAACTACATACCTTTTATTTTCATGTTCACTCATGCATGATTCTTGCATTTTCCTTTGCAAAACAAAAGCAAAAAACAAAAAAAAAAAGAACAAAAGAAAGTCACACCACATTCTTGGTTACATGGTTGGGTACCATGAAAAAAGGTTATAAACCAACCGTGCTGCGATTATACACCTATTTGTCAAAAAAAATGAAAATCATTTGAATGTGGTACCTAATGCATGGTTAACTAGGAAAATGATGTTTCTTCGGGCATCTCGATCTCATGATCACATTTTCCATGAATATCATGAGCATACCTCAGTCATTCATCTCTATGGTAGGTTGCTGAAGTATTGCCAATCAAAATTTCTTTTCCTCGGATTATGGGGTTGAACCAAGCACATGCTTTTAAGAAAAGGGTCATCAAGTCAAGGTCAAGTATGGAAGTAACCAGCTTGCAAAAATTAGGGCAAAAGATGGATCGAGTCACATTGTTTCTTTGTCTGCTGCCAACCCATAATTGTGCTAATTTACAAAAATTGAGGACTGTTGATGTCCATGTGTTACTTCCAGTTTCACTTTGACTCTGACAAGATGTAATAAGCAATGTCGTCTATATAATATTTTCACCTTTTGCCACATGTAGAATAACAATACTCTCCTCTAAAACCTTAAACTGGTATACATTTCCTTCCTTTCCATGCTTCTCATTCCTTACATTCATAATAGATACCTAAAAAAACTCCTCCTACCTTAGAACCCGAATCAAATCAATATCTGACTCACTTTTAATGTTATGATTTTCCTCTCTTTGGCAGTTACGATTTTGAAATTCAAATGCCAAATCTTCTTTGCCAATGAACTCCTTTTACTCCGACCATGTGTACTCTAGCCACCCTTATTCCTTCGATGAAGATTCCAATAATTGTTGTAGATGCAAATGCCTTTGGTGTTTTGATGATGATCATGATGAAGAAAAGCAAATGATGCAAATGATTCAAGAATACAAGCCACAACATCAAGATGATTACTAGTACATTAGGAAGGAAATTCCTAATTGATATAGCAAAAGGTTTGGCCAAGTAATGCATGTTAAAAAGTGTTTTTCAAGAGATTTACTCTCTGGTAATCGATTACCAGAGGATGTAATCGATTACCAGTGGTCAAAAATGCTTTACAACAGCTACTAAATATTTGAATTCAAATTTTAGACTGTGTAATCGATTACACCATATTGGTAATCGATTACCAGCAGTTAATAAACGTTTTAATTCAAATATTAAAGCCTGTAATCGATTACACAACTATTGTAATCGATTACCAGAGGAGATTTTCAGAAAATAACTTTCAAGAGTCACATCTATTCAAATGGTTTATGAATGGCCATCAAAGGTCTATTTATATGTGACTTGGAAACACGAATAATAAGAGAGAGTTTTTGATTGCCCAAAATGTCTTATCCTCTCAAAGATTCCTTGGTCAAACACTTGCATATTCAAATAAGGAATTGTGATTGATCTTCATTGTACAATCTGTCTCTTTCAAGAGAGATTTCTTCTTCTTTTCTTTTACTTCTGAAAAGGGGTTAAGAGACCGAGGGTCTCTTGTTGTAAAGGATTCCTGAACACAAGGGAAGGGTTGTCCCTGTGTGATTCAGACTTTGTAAAAGGATTTTACAAAGAGAGTGGAAAATCTCAAGTGGGTTGCTTGAGTACTGGACGTAGGCACAGGAAGTGACCGAACCAGTATAAATCAAGTTTGCATTTCTCTCTTCCCTTAAACTTCTTTTATTTATTGCTATTTATCTTTTGCCTTTAAAGAAGTTTATTCTGAATTATCTTTTGAGTAATTCATGTTAAGGATGCATTGTTAATCTAAAGAGAGAGAGCAAGATTTAAATTGGGGAATAGTTCTTGTTATCTTAATTCAACCCCCCCTTCTTAAGATATCTGAGGCCACAAGGTCCAACAAGTGGTATCAGAGCGGGATTCTTGTATAAAGTTTAAAAACTTCAAGAATAGATATGGCCTCATCCAACTTTCCATTTCTTGAGGGAAATTCTATTAATAGGCCTTTTATGTTCAATGGCGAGGGTTATCATTATTGGAAAACCCGAATGCAGATTCTTATTGAAGCCATAGATTTAAATATATGGGATGCCATTGAAGTTGGTCCTTTTATTCCTACAAAGGTAGTGGGAAATGTAATTATAGAAAAACCAAGAGAAGAATGGAATGATGATGAAAGAAGAAAGGTTCAATACAATTTAAAGGCCAAAAATATAATTACTTCTGCATTAGGCATGGATGAATTTTTTAGAGTCTCAAATTGTAAAAATGCAAAAGAAATGTGGGATACTTTGCAAGTAACCATCTTAAATTGGCGTAAAAGTGTCATATTGAACAAAATCCCATTAACCTTAACTCTTTTAAACATATTACTCTCCCCACAACATTTGTCCAACCATAACATATCCTCATTACCCACATCATACATTGACCCCTTCCACCCCTTTGCATTTTGATCATCTGCTACTATTTTTCGTCTTTTGCCTCTATATCAATCTTTTCTTATCCCTCCTTACAACATCCACATATATTCTCCCATTCCTTTTTCCATGCCTCTTCACTCCTCTTTCTCCCTTACGATTCGCTGATGTGATCTTATGTACCATTCCCTTCACAAACCTATCAACTTGTCGTGCATTGACCCTCAATTTAAACATACCTATCCATATAGTATTCAAAAGTTTCTCCATTGTACCAACATCAATAATACCATCAATTGTCACAAAGCCAAATTCCCCCTTCCCCCCCCCCCATTTGTCTCTCTTTGCCGCAATAAACACATCACCCACCTTCCCCCATCGCTTGAATATTTTCCATAAAGCTTTCGTATCAAAATTCTCAGGGAAAATGGTGAAGAAAAAAGATTGAAACTTGTCGTTCATTGTCTTGTCTTTTGAAATATCTGATTCGTTATACCTATTTCTCCTATGATATACTATAGTCCAGCCCTCACCATCACTCATGGTGTTCCCTTCCCATCATTCTCTCTCTCATCTCTCTCCTTTGTACAAAAAAAAATGTTTTATCCAATTTGAATAAAATTACTTTCAATGAAATGCAATTGTAATTTGAAACATATTGTGAACACACTTTTTAAATTTAATTGTCAATAGATGCATGAAACCATGAAGTTAAATAACTCAAACCAACACTTTTATAGTAACACGGTAAAGCAAGAAAATAAAGAAGAAAAATAAAAATAGCAAACAGAAAAGATACTAAATATTGGAAATAGTTTTCTTGCATCCAATAATAGGTGCATGAACAAGAATTGAGGAGATTTGCTATGTCATCTAGAATATTTTACTCGAGAAGATTATTTTTTAAAATTTTTTATAGGCCAAATAGATATTATTAGAACACGAGAATTACTTTGTGCACCCAATATTTTTCAGGTGCACCCAATAATTTTTTGTTTTTCCAAAATTATGCCTTTTTAAAAACATACAAATTCACGTACGGATTGCGAATCCGTAATGGTGAGTCTTTCATATGGATTCACAATCCATAACGAAGAATCTGTAAGGCCATTACCTTCCCCACCTTCGCCACACCGTAACACCGCCACCACCATCGCTCTTCGCTCTAACCTCTGACACATTGCAGCACTACCACCTCATTCATGACCATCGCCCTCCCTTTGCTCGCGCCAAACATCGCCCTCCCTCGGGTCTCGTCAAACCTCCATCATGAGGTCCCTCCCGTCACGTCGCGAGCGTCCTTTGTCGCCACCAACCTTGTCGTGGAGGTCCATGGCCGTACGGATTGTGAATCCATAAAGGCCTTACGGATTGACAATCCGTATAGGTTATACATAAGGGTGTTTTTGATTTTTCACCCTAAATGTTGGCTGTACAAGAACAAATGTTGGATGTAAGAAGAAAAAGCCTTAGGGAATATGTCCTTGTGAGTAAAGGAACATAGTCCCTGGTGGGTTCATAATGGTGGGTTCATAAGAAATAGCCCAACCAGGATCATGTTAGGAAATTACTTTTTGCATTTTCCTTTTCACTTCATGCACTCCCAAAACGTCACATGGACAAAAATATTCCTCAGCCTCTTAAAGACTAAAAAGCACCCGTCACCCCCCTCGTCTTCCTTTTCTAATTATGCTGCTGCTGAATCGTCATAGAGAGAGAAGCAATTATGGAAGCTCCATTCCACAACATGGCATTCTTCATCATCTTATAAGATTGGTTATTTTTTTCCACTTATATCTCTTATATATTAATGATGAACTACAAAATCTAAAAAATAGTTGATGATGATAAAGGTTAATTTTGTAAACTTATTGTTCTCTTTCATCTATTAATTATTTTTGCTTGATGTGTATAAAAAACCTAGGAGGACTTTTATTTTGGGACAGGGGAAACATAATGAAGGTGCCAGGGAAGTTCTGGGTTCACAATATTGGACCATTGGGCTGCCTTCCAAAAATACTTGCACTGGCTCAGAAGAGGATCTAGATTCATTGGGATATTTTCTAGTTATAACTCAGCGGCAAGGTTGTTTAATGAAGCGCTGCTTCATTCAAATCAGAAACTAAGAATTGAATTGAAGGATGCTCATGCTACTGTAGTCCATGTTGATATTTATGCAATTAAGTATGACCTCATCACAAATGAAGCAAGTATGGTAACCCAAGCAAGTGAAGCAACCACTTTCTTCTCATTTAAGTATCGATGATTATTTAACTCACTCTTATGTTGATATTCTCAATAAAGTTTTCCTGCTTTCATTCCATATATTATGATGACATAATTGGGACATTATATGTACCAAGCTGATCAGTGCATAACAATATCCTGCTACACACACACCCCTCCTTTACCAACAAAAGACGAGCATTATTATACCACTATTTCAAAACCAACTCGCAAGGACATATTCTAAATTTAATCATATACACAACCCAAAAAAAGACAGACACATTTCCCTGTTTGGGATTCTTTTACAAAGAATTTCCCAAACTAGGGCTGTTCTTGAGCTATTTCCCAGGGGGTGCTCTTTTGGCACGTACCCTGCATGGGAAGCGCCATTGTTGATGGCGCCTTCAGCAGGAGTTTGGCACGTGGCCATGGAAACGCCATGCCCAGCAGCGCTTCCACTTTTGCATGAAAACGCCAGCAGTGTTGGCGACTTGGTGAAGGCTGAAGGCTAGCCCTAGGCTTGCAGTGCTGCAGTGCAGACTGACTGCAGTAGGGAAGCGCCATTGGCACCAGCGTTTTGCCTGAAAACGCCAATGGTGATGGCGTTAAAGCTGTTTAAATACCAATGGTGTTGTACATGTGTTCTACGCTTTCGGTTTCATTATTTTACTTTCGTTTTCGTATAGCTTCGTTCTGCGCTTCCCGTTTCAATATTTTACTTTCGTTTTGGTATACCTTTGGCATTTTAGTGACTTTGGAAATTTCAGTGGTATGAAGCATTTTATTTTTTTAAATTATATTAGCTTTTATGTTTTTTCTTCAGCGGTTTCCGTTTGAACATTTTGCTTTTGATTTGGCACCTTTAGCATTTTGGTGGCTTTGGAAATTTCTGTGCTATGAAGCAATTTTTTTTAAAAAAATTATATTAGTTTTCATGTTTTTTCTTTAGCGCTTTCCCTTTGAACATTTTATTTTCGTTTTGGTAGCTTTGACATTTTGATGGGTTTGGAAATTTTTGTGGTATGAAGCATTTTATTTTAAGGTTAGTGGTTTAAGGGTTTAGCTTTTATGTTTAAAAGGCTTGTTAGTGTATATTTAAATGCCAAAAATAAACAAAAAAATTGTGTAACGATGTGTATTTGAAGAAAATATTTTGAATATGAAATTTGTATAATTTTTTTAATTAAATTAGGTTGGTGTTGATGAACGTTTGAAGTTTGAATAAAAAAAATTATAGATAATATTTATTTGAAGTAAGTATTTTGAGTATGAAATTTTTTGTTTAATATGAAGTTGTAGTATTTTTTAATTAGATTAGGTTGGTTTGTTGGTGTGTTAAAAATTTAGAAATGTTGAACTCGAAAGTGTTATTTGATGCTTTGTTTTTTGTTGTACTACAAAAATTTTATTATATTTGTAGTAATTTTGTAATTACCTTTTTCCATTTTAAAGTTATTAATGGTTAAGAATAATTATTTATACTACTAACTTCGGTAATGAATTAATAAATTTTCTGTTAAAAATGACTATGTTAAAATTGTTCATTTTTATAAGTTTGTCCCATAAAATTAATTTGAAGTTAATTAAAATTTTTTAAAAGAGAAATTGAATGTGAAGTTCCAATAAAGAGATCTTTTGTGATTACATTTTATTAGTTTTGATTAAAAGTTTTATAAAATCGTGTGTTATTTAAGTGTGTTGATGTGAAATTTATTTAAAATTAATAATTTGAATTACATCTTCATTAGTTTAAAATTACTACATTTAAATTGTTAATTTTTTTTAGTGTCTTAATGTGAAATTGATTTGAAATAATTTTTTTTTAAAAAATTACATTTTATTTTGAAGTTTCAGCAATGACTTTTTGTGATACCCATTTTGTAACTTATTTGACGTGTTCAAATATTGTTTTTGTAGGTACACGATGAATTCGGTTATAACAGTGTTGTATTTCAATGGAAGGGTGTATGAAGATAATGATGGTGTAATATTTGAAGGCAGTAAAAAAGCGATTCAGATTAAACGTGGAATTAGTTTCAATGCTTTGAAGAAAAAAATTGGAGATAAGATAAAGTTACAAAATAATGAAATTATTTCTGCTATTAGCTGTAGATTTTTAGTGTCAGGAAAATATATTGCCTTGCAAATTTGTGACGATGAAGACATTGAAACAATGTTGGAAAGTTTTAAACAACAAGACCAAATGTCAGTTCTGGAATTGTACATAGAAAAGGATGTGGCTGGTGGTTCAATGTTTCATTCTGCCAATTCGCTTACATCATGTGGAAATTATTTATCTAATGATGACACACAACCGGCAACAAATATGAGCAATTTACATATTGACGAAGACGATGATGATGATGATGATGATTATCTTGTGTCTAACTCATACGTTGAAGAGTCTTTAGACGAAGATGACAGTGTTGACGGTATATCTGATACAGACGATGAAGTCACAAACATTCCTCAACCAGTAAGAATTGTTCACCCAGCAGAAGGTATAATTTGTTGTATGAAAAAATTAGACAATACATTTATTATTTGATGACAATTGTATTTAATGCTAAATAAGTATTATTTGATTTTTTTTATTTTATTTTGAACTGTTAGGTGCACAACGAATTGAAAATCCATTTTGGAATGATGCCTCACATTATAACAATATCAATTGGAGTTATCCTGATGAGGAGGACATTTGCGGTTTGGAGATGCCGTCGACCTTTAATGTTGGCCAAGAATTATATGTTGGCATGGAATTTGATAGTAAAGATGCAGTCAAAAATGCAGTGAAACAATATGTTATGAAGGTGCATCAAAGCTTCAAAGTTGTTGAAAGCAAAACGAACAAGTATGTGGTTTGTTGTGTGAATAAAAATGCAGAGTGTCCTTGCCCTTTTTATATGAGGGCAATTATATCTAAAAAAACAGATACGTGGAAAGTCACACAATGGGGTGGACCACACACATGTCTGAATATGACCATGACACAAGATCACGAGAAACTTGATTCAGATTTAATTGCCACTTGTGTAGTAGGTACGTATTTTATGTTCATATTATGTTCATTTTTTGTTAATTATCATTTAAATTTTGTTATGTTATTCACAGGCATGATCAGAGAAGATCCATCAATAAAAATTTCTTTGATTCAAGAGAGGATTAACAGTGAATTTGCGTACAAGGTGTCGTACAAAAAAGCTTGGTTGGCGAAACAGAAAGCCATTGCAATTGAATATGGCGATTGGGATGAGTCATATGCGAAACTTTCGTCGTGGCTAACACACATGCAAAATCATTCTCCTGGATCATATTTTCAAGTACTACATGACGATTTTATCATTGGGAATACGGTTAGTCGCGAACACCGTCAGTTTCATAGAGTTTTTTGGACTTTTGGGCAATGTAAATAAGCTTTCAAGTACTGTAAGCCAATCATACAAGTTGACGGTACACATTTGTACGGCAAATATCGTGGGACCCTCTTAATGGCGACATCACAAGATGGAAATGGTGGCGTCCTTCCTCTAGCATTCGTGGTGGTTGAAGGTGAGACGTTGACAGCGTGGTCATGGTTTTTGGCACACTTGCGTGAACACATCACTGATAAAAATGGTATTTGTCTCATTTCTGATCGACACGCGAGTATAAAGTCCGCTGTGGCTAATGAAGCACTTGGTTGGCAACCTCCCCACGGTTATCATGTCTATTGCGTGCGACACATAGCAAGCAACTTCAATCGAAAATTCAATAACGCCAAACAAAAAGAAATGTTGAAGAAGTTGGGTAAGATTTCATATTTAATGGTCACGTTTATTTAACTTCCATATATACTTAAAATTGTTATTGATAACTAATTTTATGCAGCCTACACTCCTTGCAAGCACATTTTTGATCAAAATTTAGAAAAATTTCGTGAACTAAGTCCAGCCATAGCAACATGGATTGATCGCATTTCAAAGGAAAAATGGACGATGGCTTATGATAAAGAAGGACGTCGATATGGCCACATGACAACCAACCTCTCAGAATGTATCAATAAGGTTTTGAAGGATTGTCGCAACATTCCCATAACAACCTTGGTCAAATCAACGTACAGTAGGTGTCGAAAGTACTTTGTTGAGTGTGGCCGCCAAGCCCAGAGACAGTTAAATGAAGGCCAAGTATATTGTTCAAAGCTTGTTAAAGAACTTAGAAAAAATCAAGAACAAGCTTGTTCGCACATCGTTCGCGTGTATGACATCCACTCCACAAGGTTTGAAGTAGAGGAGACCTTCAATCCTATTACGCAGCGTGGCGGACAAAAGTGGGCAGTTAACTTGAACGGTCATTATTGTCAATGCGGAAGGTATTCTGCGCTTCACTATCCATGTTCACATATTATTGCAGCTTGTGGTTACGTGAGCCTGAACTACTACCAATATATAGATGTTGTTTATACAAATGAGCACATCTTAAAAGCTTACTCCGCACAATGGTGGCCTCTTGGGAATGAAGCGGCTATTCCTCCTTCTAATGATGCATGGACACTTATCCCTGACCCAACCACAATTTGTGCGAAAGGTCGGCCAAAATCAACAAGGATAAGGAATGAGATGGATTGGGTCGAACCGTCTGAGCACCGAATAAAATGCAGTAGATGTGGAGCCGAAGGGCATAACAGGCGTCGCTGTCCAATGCAATCTGAGCGTGGGAGTTGTTCAAATCATTGATTTATGTATGTTAGCCGAGTGACTTGTATTTGTTTAAGTTCTCTTCAATGTATTGAATTTGTGGGGTTGAATACATTTGTTAGTTAAAAACATTACTTATTTTGGTTTGTGTGCATTAGCTATTTGTGGGTTTCAATGAATTCGTTACTTAAAAACACATCCATACACCCTAACACTAAACCCTAATCCTCAAACCTAACCCTAAGCCCAACACACTAAGCTCCAACCCCAACCCACCTAAACCCTAAGCCCAACACACTAAACCCCAAACACCTAAGCTATAACCCTATCCCAACCCCAAAGAGTAAAACCCCTAATCTCTAACACTAACCCAAACACCTAAACCCTAACCCGAAGCACTGGGAAACAACCCTAATCCATGTAATCCATAAAACCTAACCCTAATCCAAACCATATCCATTAACTCCCTAAGCTATAACCCTAACCCAAACACCTAAACACTAACACGAAGCACTAGGAAACAACCCTAATCCATATAATCCATGAACCCTAACCCTAATCCAAACCCTATCCCTTAACTCCCTAAGATATAACCCTAATCCATATAATCCATAAAACCTACCCTTCAACCGTAACCCTACCCCTAAATCATAACCCCCCACTAATCCACACCCATAAGCTCTAACCCTAATCCATATAATCCACTAAACCATTCCCTCACATTTAAACCTACCCCTCAACCCTAACCCTAACCCTAAACCCTTAAACCCCTAAATTCTAACCCTTACCCTAACCCCTAATCAAAACCCTAAACCCTTAAACCCTTAACATCTAACCCTTACCCATAAACCCCTAATCCAAACCCTAAACCCTTAAACCCCTAAATTCTAACCCTTACCCTAACCCCTAATCCAAACCCTAAACAATTAAACCCCTAACTGCTAACCCTAAACCCATAAACCCCTAATCCAAACCCTAAACCCTTAAACCCCTAAATTCTAACCCTTTCCCTAACACCTAATCAAAACCCTAAACCCTTAAACCACTAACCTTTACCCATAAACCCCTAATCCAAACCCTAAACCCTTAAACCCCTAAATTCTAACAATTACCCTAACCCCTAATCCAAACCCTAAACCCTTAAACCCCTAACCTCTAACCCTTACCCATAAACCCCTAATCCAAACCCTAAACCCATAAACCACTAACCTCTAACCCTTATCATAACCCTAACCCTAACCCTAATCCAATTTATTTTTCCTTTGTCTACTTTAGTTTTAGTTGTAAACTTGGTTAATTATTATAGTTTGATGTGCCACATAAACTCTATACATTAGTAAGGCATCAGTAAGGCATAATAAATGAGATGCGATAGATTAATTGTCAAAATCAAATGTCTAACAAACAACAACAAAATTACACAGATACATCAAAATCAGTCATTATGGTGTCCGTGATGTCGTGAAGATGTGCCACATGGTCGATCCCATCTTCGCGCTTGACGATCAGGATTTCTTCTGCCGCCGCGTTGTCTCCCCGCTTCTGCTTCCTCAGCCTCTGCAGAAAACTCCTGACGCAAATCAACACCTAATAACTCGCCCATATCAGGTATTGCTCCGGGTACATTCCATTGCGGAGCAAATGGGGTGTTAGGTGTTGCCATGGGGGCATCGTGCTGCTGTGAAGGAGTCATAGTGGGCCATGAAAAATGAGGCTGTGTTTCCGCAACACCACCGAACGAATGTGAGGTCTCAGAAGTATCAGTATGATGACCTGCAAAAGGATACTGATACTTCTGTGAAGGATATTCGGAAAATGTTGCTGGCGTGTAATACATTCCATGACCACGCTCCATCATTTGTTGGGAATATTGTTCCGCTTCAACAGGCTCCCTTCGTCTGCCTATGCCCCGAGTTTCAACACTTGACTGAAGAATGGGAAACTCTTGGGCTGGGAATTCACGCTCTGATGCTGGACCATGTGACACTGGTTCAGTGATTCTCTCTTGCTCTTCAGATATAATTGCTAACTTATCCACGTAAGGCACGAGATCATCAACCGTCCACGTGTTCCTCCCTTGTGGTGACACCATATATTGTAAAGTCTCCACAACTTCACCCTGCAATTAGTAGCGTCAACAAATTAATGCTCATGCTTAAGAAATTAATTAGAAGTTAAACATTGAAAAACAGATAAATACCAATGCAGCTGTGTTTGCATTGTTTGGGTCGACAAACATCTTTGTTTTACGCCTATACCACACCATGTAGTCCGAGTTATAACCCAGTAGGCCCTCCTGTCGAGGATAAACGTCGACCCTAAACTCTGCTCGATTGTTCCATTGACCAATGATTGGGGCCAACAGGTGGAACCAATTCTCATCTTGTTTGCCTTTGAGCGTTATGCCATGGAGATTTTGCGGTTGCGAAGGACACCCGGGAATGGGTTGTTGCAATCCAAATTGTCGTAAAACTCTATCGGGTTGGTGCCACTCAACAACATGGAAACAAATCAGTGGCACCACCGCAAACCAAGCTACACCTCCAACCACACAAATTGGAGGCAACGCTGCCATCACAGTTGCTGTGTATGGCTCCCAGACAAACTGCATATAACAATACGCTTGTCAATTTTCAATCAAACATAACATATTAAAATTCCATTTAAGCATTACATTACGATGTTCTTACCTCATGTCGTTTCATCAAATCCAATTTGCGACGGAAAAGTCTAAGATCATCATTGCCAATATGCTGATTTCCACGTCGCAACCACCTACAATAAAAATGAAATCATCGTTGTCAACACGTTCCATCATTAAATATTTTATCATTCAAACCTAATTTTTTAAACGAAAAACCTGTGTCTGAGTGGTTTATTTTCTATAACGGGAGGCGTCCTCTTTGGAGCTAAGGTCGTGCATCGTTCCCATGCCCACATTTGGATTAAGATGCACATACCTCCGATTGATTTAACTTTGTAATCGGTGGCGCTGCACATCTCTCTATATAAATACGCAAGCACGGCAGGTCCCCACGCATACGTGCTGCACTGTTCAAAGTCACGTAGAAATTGTAGGTACCTTAAGGAAACTCTGCTACTACTTTTGTTAACAAAGAGGACACCTCCTATGAATCGAAGGATCCACGCACGGGTAAACCTTTGTAATTGCTCAATGTTACCCTCATCAATATTTATGTCAGAAAAATGGTGAGCCAACCAACTTAATTTGACGACACTGCCTTCAATTTCCCCTTCCTGTGGTCTGACTCCTAATAATTCTTCACACAAGTCGGCCCAAACAAGATTAGTTGAACCAATTAATGGTGCCCCGTCACTACGCAAACCTAGTAAAACTGACACATCTTGGAGAGTAATGGTAGCCTCTCCGCATCTCAGGTGAAACGTGTGGGTTTCGGGCCTCCATCTTTCAATGAACGCACTAATTAAGGCCGCATTTATCTTTAGGTATCCCATCCTCATGATCCAATAAAACCCACATTGCCGAAGCAAAGGAACAATTTCCTCCGGTATTTGTTCTTCACCTTGATACGTCGGGACTGCTCGCCTGATGTGTAATTTTCTGTCTGGTTCCCCATTCCAAACATGTTCTGAAACATGCTTGGGTTGCATCCACAACACGTCACTATCAATTGGACCAGACCTAGTTTGTATACTTGATGAGCATGACGACGAAGAAGCCATTGAGCCTACAAAATAAAATATAATACAATTAATTGACAATCAAATTTATACAAATTAATTAAAATAAATAAGAAATTATATTCTTTAAATTTCAATAACAAAATATATTATACAAATAACCTAATTCATATATATTCTATAAATAAATTAAATTACAAACAAATATAAATTTAAATATATAAATTAATGACTACAAATAATTACGCGTAAAATAATTTAACATACAAAATCAATAATTTAAAATACGTAAAACTATTCTAATTTAAACATAACATATAAAACTGAAAATAATAACTAAAAGTAACGTAATATAAAAAAATTAATTCTAACCTAATTTAAAATTACTAATTTACACTACATAAAATTATTCTTAATCTATCATAAAATTATTCTTAATCTACTATATACAAAATTAATGACTTCAAATAATTACGAGTAAAATAATTTAACATACTACATCAATATTTTAAAATATCTAAAATTATTCTAATTTAAACATAACATATGAAACTAATAATAATTATAATTAAAATTAACATAATATAAAAAATTTAATTCAAACCTATTTTTTAATTAATAATTTACAATACATAAAATTATTTCTAATGTATCATCAAATATTTAAACTAAATGTAATCTACCATATAAAAAATTTAAACTAAAGCTAATCTAAACTTAATACGTTATGATACCTAAAATTATTCCTAATCTAAAATTATTAAATTATGGTACCTAAACCTATATAAAAAATTTCAACTCAACTTAATCTATCATATAAAATTATTCCTAATTTCCCATATAAAAAATTATTCCTAATTTATCATATAAAAAATTTAAACTAAATCATATCCTATAACATTAAGAATTGAAACTAAACTATACAAAATTATTAACACTACCTACCTAAACTATACAAAATTATTATTATCTTACACTACCTAAAATATACAAAATTATTATTATCTTACACTACCTAAACTATACAACATTATTATTATCTTACATTATCTAAAACCATTTTATTATCAGAATATAAACATATAAAAGAATATATAACTTACAATTTTTTTACGAAAATGGAAGAATGAATACCAAACAAGAACAGCACCAACCAAGCAACAACAGCACCAATCAAGCACTCTTTTCACACAATATTTGTTCACTCTGCAAACTCAAAAACGCAGGCTACACTTTCAGGCCAAACGCAGTTTATAAAGATGAAGAACCACGAAGCGCTAATGGCAACAGCGCTTTCCGGTCAAGCAAGACGCGCCACTGGGAATGACGCTTCCCTGCGCACCTAGGCTGCCTAGCCTGCACCTTTGCTGCTGCTGCTGCAGCTGCTGATTGACGGACAGACCAGTCAAAGCGCCAATACCACTGGCGCCATCCGGTCAAATCGCCAACTGTGTTGGCGCTTTCCTCCAGCAGGTGACAAGTGTCAACCATGCATGAACTCGCCAATTGCAATGGCGCTTCCCATGCAGGGTACGTGCCAAAAGAGCACCCCCTGGGAAATAGCTCAAGAACAGCCCTAGTTTGAGAAATTCTTTGTAAAAGAATCCCAAACAGGGAAATGTGCCCCCAAAAAGACATATCCCAACAACAACCCATCTGCTACTGCAACGTCCAACATTAGATAAAATTATTCACATACTCGAATCAACACAAAAAAGATACTGCCTTTTGCCCTTTCCGACGTCTGAGACTGATGGTGAAGCACCGCCCTAACCCCTGATTCAACTTCATGTAAAATTAATTAAATACAAATAAGTATACTTCGGAAAGCATCTTTCCCGGAAAACCCATTCCGCAATATTAATAAATGTACTCCAGAAATATCATTCATGAAGATAATTACTTTAAAAACATATTTTTGAAATAGTTGTTCTAGAATGTTACTTACACTATTTCGGATAGAGTAGTCCAGAATAGTATAAGCAACCTTCCAGCGCAACTATTTCAGAAATAAGCAACCTATATTCTGAAATGAGTGATTCAGAAATTAATAACTTTTTTGGGTAACTCTATCGGCAATAACATTGCTAATGAATTGTTATTCCAGATTATTTACATATAAACCTCTTACGGAATACACAAATCGGAAAAAAATGTAATAAGAATTTAGAGAAAAAAATGTGATGACGAGGGAACACAGTGAAGGAAGCCTCAAGGTAGGTACATATGGCGTGAAGAGATTAAGGAGAAAATAGGTTTGGGAGAAAGAAAGTTATAATAAGAGTTTCAGTGTGGAAATATTATAAAATTGAGGGTGCAGAAAGCAAAATAGGCTTGCAGGAAGTAAAAGAATAGGCTGTCAAAATGACCAAAGTAGACATTCTATTTTGTTGGCATGTGACTTGAGCAAGAGGTAAAATTGGAATTTGGATAAAAATATTTTTCTGCTGATCGACCATGTAGTGTGTACTAAAGCTTTCACACACTAACTGCACGGACGCATGCGTGTCAATAGTATGTATATAGTTACAACTTACAACCGACAGAATTCAAGGAACAATATAATTTTAATAAATAAATAACCAATCAGCTCCTTTGTATATTATATTTTTTTATCATTAATCAATCATAAAAAAAATTATAAAATAATTATTATAAAAATTAATAAATTTATCATATATGATAATTTTGTCATAATTTTTTTTATAAAAAATCTGTGCATAAACACATGCTACAATGTAATTATAAACAAGCTACAATATAATTATAATAATTCTTTTTTTGGGTCTATAGACTTGATAAATTATTTATTTGGAAAAATTTTTAAAAATAGAAAAATTTGTCATAATATAAAATTAAAAAATAGACATATAATCATATAACTTTTTTAACACCATGGGATGAAATTTTATATGAAAGTTAATTCAAAAGTTTGATTTTTTTAAATAAAATTGTATCATTAATTATTTATAAAAAATTTTGGTATAACTTATAAAATAATTATTATAAAATTAATAAATTTATCATTTATGATACTTTTGTGATTATGATTTTTTTTCGTAAAAAATCCGTGCATAACACGGGCTGCAATGTAATTCCAGAACTAAGTGCAATGTAATTATAAAACTGGTGGATCTATAGGTTTGATAAATTATTTATTTGGAACAATTTAAAATTTTTTGTCATAATATAAAATTAAAAATTAGACATAAATATGTAAAAGAGTATAGTTTGCTGATACTTTTATTATCACAAGACCTTCTAATATTACAAAAGTTAATTCAAAAGTTTGATTTATGTAAAAAAATTTGTATTATGAATCAATCATAAATTTTTTTGGTATAATTTATAAAATAATTATTATAAAAATTAATAAATTTATCATACATGATAATTTTATGATTAAATAACTATAATTTGTGCATATAATATTCATTTATTAAATTATAATTGAAAAGAGTAAAATTATCAAAATTTATAAATCATTCATTTTTTAAATAAATAAATTATTGGTCCAATTAAAGGACTCCAGTTACTTTATATGGTTAACACATTGCTTAAACAGAAGCAAAATGAGAATTTATAAAAGAGAAGGAGAAAAACATAGTAAATACACATGACATACATGTTATGTGAAGAAAAATAAAAATAAAGATGTTCATTTTTTTTAAACAATAAAAATGGTCCAACTCTTTTTATTCAAAAAAAGTAGTTTGAAAAAAAATAAATGATATTTTTATACTTTTTCTTACAATTTTTATACTTTTTAGCATATTTTATTTTTTAATCTGTATAATTTCAGTACTAAAAAAAACAGTGGAGCGGAATATGCAACGGGCGACTTACTAGTAATTATATTAAAATTGTCCAACGCTAGCATGTGAGTCGCCAGGACAGTTTTTCAATTTATTTTCTATTCATTTAATTATTATTTTTTTCTCTGTTTTTTCCTTCAAAAAACCGTACATTACACGAAGGCCAATGTTGGTTTGATTTTATTTGATATGCAGATGTTCTTTGAAAGTATAGATAGCAACTATTGCAAATAAGCTAGTTTCTTTTCTTTTTTCAACATCCAGCATAAAGTAATTAGAATTAGATGAGCAGAGAAAAAAACAAAGAAAAAAAAAAGAAAGCCCAGGCTAGGACGACACTTCACAACTTCTTGCATTAAGTTTCCTTCATTAATATCAACTATTACAGATTCAATAGTTGTGATGTTTAAATCAAATATTTATTCTTGAGTTTAATGATTATGTATTGAATAAAATAATTTTATATTATCATTAATAATAAATTATCATTAATATAAATTTTAAAATAATTATCATAAAAATCAACAAATAAATAATAAATTATGATATGATAAGATATAAAAATATTTTATATTATCAATCCATAATCTATTTTCTCTTAGATAATAAAAATTTAAGTACATATTAGATTTTTTTTTAAATGATAACAAAATTACTTTGAAATAATTTTAATTTAAATATTAAACACATAACTTCATAATAATTATAATAAAAGTCATTATCTCTTAACTTTCACTATTCAAATATAATCCAAAGATTTGTATTTTACTTTTATTTCTCATTAATTAAAATATAAAAAGTTTTATCCTATCATAAGTAGTGTAAACATAAACTTGTAGTTTGCAGTAAAAACAAAAACAAAAACTTGTTGTATAGGTTGTTCTACTTTCTTTTCTAACCGTTAAACCATGATCAATCAACTACAATCAAAGAGTGACACGTTAGCTCATCCTTCAAGCCGTGAATGAGTGAGTAAAAATGATTAACTGTAAATGAAAGTGTCATGTAATTCAACCATAATTCAATAAATAAACTACGTATCACATTTTCAAGTGGGTTCATGACTTAACGTTAAGCATCAATCTACATTCTACAAGATAAGATCATTTCCTGGCCTCCACACCCGAACAAGTTTGTCGTAGAATGAGCAAGTAGCCACCAGTGGTTTGGTATTCCCACCTATGTGATTTGCTTCTCCTTTCTGCCAATCTGCTCCATAGGCAAGAGAATCATGCTTCTTGTAAGTTTCCGACACTTCGGCATTGTTGCCTTTAATGGCGACAATAGCAAAACCATTGTGCATACAAGCAGCCAAAACCAAGCCTGGAATGAAGGGGTGGTGCTTAACCCTCCAAACTCCTCCCCCCAAGTTAATTGAATTAAGGGGTTTTGAGATTGATCTTAAATCCCATACCCTTAGGAATTCATCATAACTGCCAGTTAACAAGGTATTTGGGTCATGTGGACTCTTCTCAATGCAACAAACACCCATTTTGTGGACTTTAGAGCTCTGAAATACCACATTGGGAGGTTTATCTCGCAAATCCCAACAACTGAATTTACAATCATCAGAGCCAGTGTATACCAAATTTGGTTGGTGGATATCAAAGGAGGTTGTCCAAAGTTCATAATCATGAGCTTTCCACTCTTCTTGAATTTCCAGCTTGGATTCAAGAAAAGAAACAATAGACACAGAGCCGTCAGAAAGCCCCACTGTGATGGATGTGGCTGAAGGGTTCCAATCCAGGTACAAGCACATAGAGTTACTGATTTTTTCATTTGTGATCTCCTTTAGATTAACCCCTGAAATAGAACCGATAAAAAATATTAATACAAGGTAAGTGAGCAAAAGAATGAGAACACGTCTCTTAAGCAAAATACAAATTTAGAGATATGATAATTTAGATCTCATGGATGAGTACATCAACAAATGAACAGCATATCCAGCAGGCTGTCGGCCTTTGACACTTCCTTTGCAATTTACATGTAGAGAAACCATATTTTAGCGCTATAACAATAAACAATAGCCACTAACAAAAAAATATACAAGGTAACAAATTGTTATGAGGTCAAATAATAGGCGTAAGTAGTATGGCAGTATTCATACTAGTGCACAAGGAATTGACCTTCCATTTAAAAAGAGGCAATAATAAAATAGAAACAGATTATAATCCCAACAATAGCCATAAATGGGAACCAAACCTGATAGAAGAATGTCAAATAAATATCAGTCTTGTGGTGGGTATTTTAAGACTACATGTTAAATTGTTATCAAACTCTTAAGTCAACTTTTAAATTCCAACAGTTTACAATTCTAAGTACAGGCAGCCAACTAACTCTTTTCTAGATAAGACTTAGGTAGACTTGGTAAACTTGTGCAATTTTGCATAAGCTTGAGTCAAGAAGAGAATCAGCAAGTCTGAAATCCAATGTGATTTTTGACCCAATTGACCCACAGTGAGAATGTTTATGCTTTTGCCCATAGGCTGCTTATGAAGTCAAGGTAAATGCAACATTTTACTCGGGCTCAAATCAATCAAACCCTCACCATAGTCTGTTTTGTGCAAACCAATTGAAGCTTAGTTGTAGCATGAAGTTTTGTTGCTATCAAGTTTAGTGTTGCCAACTTGTCATTCTTTTATAGTGATGATGCCTATGAACTCAGCATCCATTGTGAAACCAAAATCATGAGAATCCAGTGTTGTCAATTGTGAAGAAGAAAGGATGCATGTGAAATACAGAGCTTCGCACAAACAACAAGGACTAAACCTAACATAACCATACTTTCAGAAATTTTAATAATAAGTAATACCATGGACGAACCTTCAGTTTTGGAGACAAATCAAACAATACTCATCTCGAGTACATGCATGCAAGTCCATGTCTGTGTCTCCATTGTAAATAGTGATGGATATTTACCTTGTGTTTGAATATTATTTTCTAAATATTTTTATATTAGGTAAATTTGATCCTATATATGAGTTGGAAAGGACTTCACAAGTTCCCTTGAGACTCCGAGTTTGACAACCTTTTATTTTGATACAGTTTTAAATGCTATTAAGTTTGAATTTGATATTTTCATACTGAAAATAGTGCTTTATAGAAATGAATCAAGGACTAAATCCATACCTTCCACTCCATTACAGCAACCCTCCAGCATTTTAATTCTCAAGTATCCATCAGCATCTGCTTGAGCTAGAAAAGGACTTGCATGCCCGCCAGGTGGATTCCACTTTATGTCAAAAATCCCAGCAGTTTCCTCACTAAAAACCATGTCAAGGTGACCTGGTTCCACATCAACATTGAAGAGTGAAATGCTTCCATGTCGACAGGGCTGAGAACCTTCTTGTAATGTGTAAGTGGATACTGCTAAAACATTATGGTAGGGATCATGTGGACAAAACTCCACAGCATCAGCATTACCCTTTAAATAGCAATGTGCTATGTCCATGCCAGCCAAATGATTGCCAAGCTAGCTTAACAGAAACCTTGCATCACATGTAAACCATGCACACCCACAGGAAAAACAAAAAAAAAATCTGGAATAAAAATTTTTAGTGAGAAAATGACACAACTTTTAGCATAAATAATTTATTGAATTACTGATTGGGAGTTCAATCTTATTTAATAATTTCTCACTCATGTTTTACATAATTACCTTTCACATGTCCCTGATCATCACTTTTACTGAATAAAACCCAAAATAATTTATACAGAAACAGAACATATGACAGAAGAAACAATCAATTCGTAATAAAGCATCCAGCCAAATTAAATGGGATGGAAGTTGCTGGATATTCTAAATGCACAACAGCAAGAGAAGCCTAGATTTTCACAATAAAATTTGGAGTTGATCATAGATACCTTTTAGGGAAAATCAAAGGAAGGGCCCATGAAAAATAAAACCCCATCGAAAAACTATACCCTGGCCTCTTCTATTTTGAAACGTGTGAACCACTTCTACTGGTCTTGTCTATATTGTGTTACTGTGGTGTGTCATGTGTGAACTTTAGTATTTGATTTAGTGTTTTGAGTCAAGCATAATATATTTTGACTCTTCCAGAAAGGGAAAAGGAAAAAGAAAAACTAAAATGATTTTGAGTCAAGCATAATATGATTTAAGTTCTTCTTGAGCAGTTAAAAAAATAAACATTTATTTAAACATGGATGAAATCGATGCTTCGTGTTATAACAAATATCATCTAAATATTACAGAAGGAGAAATGATAACACACTCCTATAACACATTCTCTACTGTTGTTAGTTAAAATTAATTGGGAACTATAAAATGAGTGGTAGCTCACTAAATAATGAGTGGACCATACACAAATTTGTATTGTAGTTGTATTGTAACTTGTTTTAAGCATTCAATATTGTTTTGTCAACTAAATTTAACATTTGCAGTTTGCACCCTACTGGATGTTTGCCTATCTAAGCATCCCAACTTAAAACAAAACATTATTTTTTATTTTCCTTGATTGTTTTAGTTTGCAATTCGATTGCTTCAAGTAGAGGTGTTGTATTGAAGCTACGCAGAAGGATAAGGATGGATTTCCTTACAAATTTGTTTCAACAGATAAAACAAGACCCTTGGTTCAACTTATAGGTAAAAAAAATGTCCTATATTTGCTTTGAAAAAAAAAAAACTACTAGACTGAGCGGGCACTAAAACTTTCATAAGGTCCACTGAAGGAAACAGACACAAATGCATTTCTCTGATCTGTGATTTTGTTGAAGATCTAGGCATGGAAACTGATGGTGGAACAGATGATGAGAAAAATGGAAGTTGATGATGGGAAAGCAGAAGAAGTGCAAGCTTAATTTAAGGACAAGGTTTTGGGTGTACTGATGGAGGTTTTGAACAGAGTGTCCAAGCTTATAACTGCTTTCTTTATTTAACAGAGTTGGTTTACACTTTTCCTGAAGCTATATTCATCATTTTCTTATTATCACTTCTTTTCTTTGTTTAAAATATGTATTTTTTCCATAGGAATCATACTAAAAATAGTAAACTACATTGATACCCCTCCTTTTTCTATCCCTACACTAACCACTATAATTGTTTGAAAAACATTACACTGACACCCTTTATATATTACACTAACCCCTTTAATTGTTTGAAAAAGAAGGAAGGCTGTTGTAAAAATTAAAAAAGCACTGAGATTATGTGCAATTTAAAAAAATCTCAGGGAGTGTCAGCATAATTTATCCTAAGAAAAAATTAAACATTTATGTATTTTGTTTTGCTAAGTTCCTTCTTAGAGATATATCAGTCTGTTGTTGCGTGAAATGATTTTAGCCAAAACATGCTCCAACATGATCCCAAAATAACTTAAGTGATTGATACCAAGAACGAGAATCGGCTTCTCAGTAGTGGGTTCCGAAGCTACTTCAACAAGTGCTTGGTTTAGGTGAAAGTAGAAGAAGAATTTGGATTCTGAAAAATTAAAGTATAAAAGCTGTAAATAAAATGTGTTAATATTTGTAATGATAAACATGCAATATAAACTGGGTTTGTTTTTTTGATTGACTGTGTGCTTAAATTTGAAATACAAATCATATTTATACTTGCAAAATGCAAATAAGCCACGTTTTCCTACTCACTAGCTGCCTGAACGTGAGCTGGAGAGGTATTTGGTAGCTTCTACCCTGATTCAGCAAACAAAATGCAGAATTTGGCAGACTTCACTTGACTCAGTAAGTCATGGTGGGCTCTTCTATCTGATAGTGGTTGACAAATTCCCCTGGATTTTAGGCCTTATCTCTAACTCTTCAACAGTCCTTCCATTTGCATTTTTGAACGTTAAACTGACAAAGGAACCCCCTTCTATCTTCTAGGGAACATGATATTGGTGCCTTCCAACTGATGCCATCTAAAGTTCGAAAATAATGGGATATCTTAACTAAATTAATTTAAATGGAACTCAGCTAATTCTCACGTGCTAAGCATCAACCGAACTCGACTTCTACTAACAAGTACCCAAATGCTTCTAAGCCCAAACTCAGCTAGCTGCATTGGCCCATAACTCTTAATCACTGACTCTTTCCCTGAACTGGGCCTCGAGCCCATTACATTCAAAATTTTGAATTTCAGTTGTCAACACAGTAAATTTTAAGTTAGTTTATAACTGGATAGTAGCCAACCTTAAAACTGATATAACTGCATAATTTGATGACCATTATACTGATGATTATGTACACAAGAAAAGTAATATGCTTAAAGATAAAATTAAAAATTACCAAAAATTAAAAATATTTCTCATTTACAATCATTCATCATATTGACATAGCTTAGACACACAATCACGATAAACCTAGGGGTTAAGTAACAAGTGTATAACAGGGGACTGTGTGAAGTGCAAATTACACAACACCAAATAAAAAGAGGGGAACAGAATTGAGGAGGTTTTAAAGGTCATGGACCTGCAAAAATAGAACAAAGGAGAACACCTGAGAACAGGGGAGGTCACAGACCAGTGAAAACATATGCTTAACTAATAGACTATTGTAACTATATGGTAAATGCTATCAATATACTACTTGGTTTGCAAGAGGTGTTCTTGCTCTTTTCAATGTATATTAAGAATGTTTCATTAGCCTGCTGAAGTGGTTAACAGAACAAAAAACCTTTTGCATAAAAATTAAGGATGGGTAAGAAAGAAATAAAACAGAATCGGACTTGGAGTACATGTCACAAAGAATTACCAATGTAAGGAAACTGATAAATTTAAGTATTGGCTCGTGTACCTGTGGGCTTACTCGTATCTCCAGAACAGATTCTACAAACTGCAAATAAAGTTAAGATAAAAAATAAATAACCATACACCTGTTCAAGGGGCAGAATCACACATCTAAAATCAACACAAACAAATTTAGGGGAAATAAAAAATAAATAAATTCATAAATCATTAGGTGTCAAAAAAAAACCCAGCTCCTTTAACTCCATCACCTTCAATATCCTTGAATGGTTCCACTAAAAGTTATGTTATACATTTGTCTTTATTTCTAAATGTGCACAAGAATCTGGAAAAGACAGTGAAGAGAAGAAAAATAATCTTATCAAGGCACTACTGGTTGTTGCAACAGACAGTGAACATCAATATCTACTCCATTGGCTATAGGTTGAAATTGTATACCAATGCAGCTCAAACAGACACAGCCCAAAGCCTAAAAGCTGTAAACTTTCAGCAACTTATGAATGACGAAACCCCAAGGCCAGAATTTCAGTGACTTTCCAGTGATGAGACTGATCCAACACTAAACCTCCTTCCAAATTTTGGAATAACAGAGAACAAAACTGAAGTGGTAGAATTACTTTCAACAGATGCAGCAAAAAGACTCGAAACTGAACAATTTGTGCTACTTTATGACAGTGAAACTCCACAGACACCAACACAACCCCGTGTCTATTCTCTATACAATGCTGCTTGTTAGTGCTCCACAGACACTCAATAAAAGACAACAGACTTACCCATTAAGGCTTAGACCTTTAATAGTGCGAGGCAACTATGTGTGTTCTCATTGCAGAAACTGCTATTTATGTGTGAACAAATGTGGCCGCTAAAGTGTCAACCCTAAATCTAAAGAAAAACAAACAGGTGATTACTGATTCTGGTGTAGGGTGGCCCCAGTTCTGAATCTTGTTATGATGCTTTTAAATCCAAGCAAGGTTTTAAAAAATGGTCAAGGATGGTGATTTTGGAAACAACATCATGATTGTTAGAGTCTCCATGATTGCAATTGCAACTGCATTTGTCCACAGTTTCACGCAATGTCAAGGATTGTGACCAAATCACAACTGCGGCCACAGTTTAAAACCTTGATTCTGTGGCAGGAAGATCTATTAACACTTTTCATACATTCTAATCCGTGAGCTGTCAACAAAAGAGTATTTGTTTGGTACTTGGGTTGGGACTAGCCATTCCCAAATACACAAATTCCCTGACTCACACGTGGCACAACCGCACAACAATAACATCATTTATTGGAATCCCTTAGTAAATTACAATTTATAGTGCAAGGCTTAAATTGCAAACCCGTCAATTAGCAAATATTTTCTGATATACTGGAACCAACGAATAACAAACCCATGCCAAATAATTGAAATTGCAATATATGGCGAATAGCAAACCCATCGAATACCAAATGCTTCTCTTCTTTCAGTATATATTTTTTTGCCCTTTTCCTTCGCAATATATTGGGAAATTAGTTTCTATTTTTTTCCCGCAAGAAGCATAAATCTTCATAAGCATAAATTCCCCAACTTTGTTATAATATTTCGAGGAGAAATCAAAGAATGAAATGGAAAAAAAAAAAAAAAATAGGGAAAAGGAGAATCGTACTGCGCGCTATTCATAGAGACTAGAGAGAAGCGTGGTTGAACAAAGAAGACGACCACTAACAGCAATTGGGGCCGAAGTGTTGAAGGAGCGAAATTGGAAGAACACTAGAAGCTTTGAAGGAGCACAACATTCGTTCGAACAGGTTTTCGTTCATGCCGAAGACCAGAGGTTTAACTAAGGTTTTTACTAATTAAATTTTAATCAAAATTATATTAAATTTTGTTACTTAAAAAAATAAACCTTACCTTAAAATATCTCAAAAAGTTTGCTGATTAAAATCATAGTAAAATAGCACAAAATCCACCATAGTTGGTAGATGAATAGGTTTCTTAACCATGTTGATAAAGGTTAAATTTTCTAATCGCGCGTATGAAAAAGATTTTGTTAGAAAACGTAAAATTTACTTTGATGATTTCTGCGTCTCGACAGTTAATGTCATGACTTCTCATCGTGTGAATATCTTACTTAAAAAAATATCACAGTAAAATCACAATATATTCAGCATAAAAATTTCAAAAATTAAGCATACAATTGAGCTTTGCTACATATTTAGAAATTACAAGATTTATAAGGTGCTCTGAAATTTATCATGCACACTTCAAAGGCAAAATTATAGTAAATTCAGCATACATATTAGAGAAATTAAGCAATCACAATGAGCGCGTACTTACAAATTACAAGATTTAAAGAGGTTCTTAGAAATTTAGCATACACATTTCAGAGGCAAAATCACAACAATTCAAAAAATATTTCGTGTGTGTAACCGTGTATAGTCACAAACCAAGGCATTGCTTGGAACATACTAACAAGGGCTTGCTATTGGCCCATTGAAATTGCTTGTGGTCCCTATCAAGGAGTTGACAATTTGTTATTATACCAAGAATGTCCTTCCCACAAATCATGTGAAGTCATGATTCCATTGAGTGTCCAAATTTGTGCCCCTTTATTGTATTTTTTTTAAATTGCCCTAGACATAACAATGGAACTTAGCACAATGAAATCTTGATTACATTGTTTAAGTTTTTATTTATCCCAATGGAATTGATTTCGTTGTTCTGTTTTTTTTAAATTGAATAAAAAGAAAAAAATATATTTTGTGTCTTTATTGATTGAACATTGTCACACTGTATTTATTGACTAGACATTGCTTTTCCTGAGACATATTGACTGAACAATGCTTTTTTTTAAGATGTATTAACTAAACATTGCTTTTTTTTTCTTCTTCTTTCTAATACGCATATCAACCATATTAAATATAGACGTAGTCTAAACTGTCTATATTGTCGGACCAAAGCTATCGCGTTCTCCTCTACCTCGGAAAACTATACCTCTAAAACCACCTCTGTCTGAGCCACCTCTACCCTTGTAACCACCTTTCTGGTTCCCACTACCTACTTCATCAAAATTTTCATTTGAACCTTCATTTACATCATCGGTTGAGGCATTTGTCGTGTTCCAGCTACTATTGCTTCTCCAAGTGATGTTTTGATTAGCATCACCAAATCTAGAATTCCAATTACTTTGCCCAAATTAGAATCTTTATTTCCAGAATCTCCAAAACTCTAGTTATAGTTCTTGTTTCATTCCCAGCACTCCAAGAGGATTTGTTAGAGTTTTAATTGGTATTGCTTGGATAAGAAGCCTAGTTACCACTGGTCCAAGAGTTCCAATTGCTTTTCTTGTCCTAATGTTCACCATATTGCTAAAAACATGGAGAGTGTACTTGTTGTTGTGTATTACAATGGTGACATTATTTCATCATCTGAAGGAGTATCTTTTGAATATCCTATTGGTTCTAAAGTTGTTAGAATAAGTGAGGATATGATGCTTGATGCTTTAAGAAAAACAATTATGAACACCATCGGAGGTAGCAGAATTTTACTTGACCTTTTTTACTGCTAACCTGTTTATCTAGGTGATGGTTGTATTGAATAAGAGTTTGTGGAGCTTAAACGCGACAATGATGTGAGAAAAATGTTTTTTTTTATCTTTTCAAAATTTAGTAGTAAAGGTCTCATTGAGTTGAATGCAACTTTTGGCCAATCTCCAGATGAAGTCTTTGTCCTGCTGTGCAAACCTAGGAAACCTAGATCTACTAATGAGATCATTGTTTTGGTGCATGATAAATATGTGTAAACATGTTTTTATTTTAGTCCTATGCTGGTTTTTTTTAAAGAAAAGTTTGTATTATCAATGCTCCTTTAGTTGTTGATATTGATGTTTGTTTTATGAATCAATTGAAGAAGCAATTGTTGTTACTAGGCACATGTTGTTTAAACAATTTTTGAACACAAAAATAAAACTAATTCAACCACAATATAAATAAGAAAATGTCAAAACAAGAAAAATTGTTCATAATACATCAAAATAACTAATAATACAAAAAGTCAATTTCCTTTGTCACCCTTCTTACCACCCTTGTCACCATCCTTGCCAGTTCTCTTCCTGCCTCTTTGTGTGTCAAAGTTGCACCCAATTGCTAAGCCCTCCTGCAACAATTTCCAAGCTTGTTGTATGAGCTAATGATGATTTGTGCCCTCTGGCACAACTCTGAGGTTCAACAAGCTCTGCATAACTTCTGTTGCTATCCAAAATCGATCCTGCAATAATAATTACTTTACAATTAGTAACTATTTTTTTTAGTGACAATGTGATTGAGGTCGTACCCGAATCAAATAAATATTAAAAATGCAGTATCTAGGAAGTGATCCTAGGTCGTCTCCCAACGAGCAATGGTCAACCAAACGTTCATAACAGATTGTAATAAAATAGTAACGAATTGGGGGGGGGGGGTTGTTTGTTTTTGTAAATTAAACAGCAAGTAAATTTAAATTAGAAAATATCAGAATTAAAAAACGTTGTTTCCCCTTGATTCACAAGCAAGTCTCTTATCCTAGGTTACGAGGATTTATCCTTTATCAGTTCAACCACTTAATCCAACCCTAAATTAAATTACTAAGCAAAATTTAACATAAGGCATTCATTATGTGATTAAGCAACACATACACCAATTAATCATGAATGAAACTGATCATTAAACATGAACGTAAATTAAGCGCAGAGACAATTAATCAAGCACTAAGCATGCATGGATTAATAGCAACAAATACAGAGTAATTGGTGAAGAGAAAAAACTGATCAAAATTCAATAGTAATAATAAAACCTCAAAGAGAGTTGTGCTTGATCCTCAAGAGAAAACAACACTAGAGACTTAGTTTTCCATTAATCAATAGAAAACGCAATTGTAGTAGAAAACGAAGAAAACTGGAATTATTCTCCAAAACGAAAAAAAGCTAAAAACAAAAGAGAGAGAGCCTAAAACTAGAACCTTGGTGCTGTTATATAGTTCTCAGCCCCAAAGCTTACAAATCTGTTTTAAGTCCAAGCCCATAAATAAAATAAAATCTTGATAAGATAAGATAAGACAAAATCTAGATGAAATAATATCTAGATGAAATAAAATCTATATAAGATAAGATCTAGATAAAATAATATCTAGATGAGATAAAATCTAGATATGATAAGATAAAATCTAGATTAAATAATATCTAGATGAGATAAAATCTAGATAAGATAAGATTTGGTAGAATAAAATTGTCTGCTCTCTTCAAGTCCAAGCCCAATTCCGGATTCAAGCCCAATTACTTATAATTCTCCTGAAATTAAATTAAAAACACAAAATTAATCTAGTAGGCCCAAATGATAAAACTACATAATTAATTTGAAAATTAAGGCTAATCAGTAATTAAAATGGTGACAAAAAGGGTTAAGAAATATGAGAAAATGATGACACGTCAAATCCCCTCACGCTTAGCCTTTTGCACTCCTGGGCAAAATAAAAAAAAACAAAGCAAGGGACAAATCCAGAGACATTAAAGAGAAACAAACAGACACAACAACAAGTACATATTTCTCAATGAATCTCAAGGAATGAAAAGAATGGGTAACATGCAACACGTAGAGAGTTAAAGAGTCAAGGCCGTCATGAAAATCATCCAAGCATCTCAAACATGGCAAGATAGTAAATCAACTCAAGAATGAAAAGTGATAAAGCCTCACAAGATATGCACTCTATCTCTCAAGTGTCTAGGCTACTGTTTACTTTCAGATCACCCATGAAAACAAACACCACATAGACTAGGCAAGACTCTAAAATTGACAACCACATCACAAGCACATGCACATGAGGATCAAAAGGTCTTTTAAGGTTGTAATGGGGCCAAGGACAAGGTAGATGAAAGTATGAGATGGTAGCTAAAACCCAAAGGAATAGAGGAGCAATGGGGAATAAGTGGGAAGTAAGAAAAAGTAATAAACCCAAAACCAAAATTACAAATTAAGCTTTAAAAAGTAACCCAAACAAAATCAACCAAGTCCTCAAACCAATTCAAGTCTTCAAACCAAGACCTCATTTATTCAACCTCATTCTTTTTCTATATATTTTTTTCTTTTCTTCTTCTTTTTTTTTTTTTGAACGTGAACAGTAGCAATTGAAAGCATTTGAAAAATAAAGCAACAATTAGGCAATATATGTATATACATCAAGCATGGCCAACAAAAACATATCATCCAATGAAACATACCCCCCCCCCTTCACACTTATTCCCAGAACAATTCCAAAGCTCCAAAATTCCTTAAAGGTAGGGTGAAATCATGGTTTTTCACTTAAGGCTTGTAATGAGCTTCAAAATAAAGAAAGGGGAACATCAACTCAAAGGGGCTATCAAAGGAATTAATTCAAGGTAGGCTCATTTGGCTAGAGGCTTATAAGAACAAAATGCCTAAATCATCTCCCAACATGCATGTGAAGCAAGAAGTATCAACAAGAGTAAAGCCAAGGCTATTGTGCAAGCAATCAATGGGGCAAAACACACCGAATAAAATAGATGATGATGGCTCAAATTCTCACCAAGGGTAAATCTATCACTTTCAATTCGAACTTTCAAAACTAACTTGACATGTAGAGAAAAACAAGGATTCAATTCACAAAATGCCAAGAAACTCCTATTTCAAAAATAATTACCTATTACCTGTACATAACCTATAATTCAAAGAGAACATGCAATGTTGTACACAAAACATAAAACCAAAATAAACCTAGAAATCCTAAAAAAATTAAACTAGAATACCCAACAAAATTAAAGAACAATCTTCTCCCCCCCCCCCCCCCCCTCACACTTAAACAACACATTGTCCTCAATGTAGCACAATCATAAGATCAAGAATAATCAAAGCAATCAATAAATTTGGACAAGTGCAATAAAAGTAAAGAAGGAGACAGAAAAATAAAACTCCCTAAGTCATGGCGGAAGAGAAGTAGGGTGAAGTAAGGAGGTCTCCTCCACCACTACATCCACTAAGGAGGGATTTGTGAGGAATGGTTTCAGTCGGTGTCCATTGACCTTGAAGCCCTTATCTGTGGATTCACTTTTGATCTCAACTGTACCATAAGAAAAAACATTAGTCACCACAAAAGAACCAATCCACTTTGACCTCAACTTACCACTCATGAGTCCGAGCCTAAAGTTATACGATAAAACTTTCTGTCCAACCACGAAGTCCTTCTTAGCTATCAAGCTGTCATGGAACTTCTTGGTCTTCTCTTTGTAGATTTTGGAATTCTCATAGGCTTCTAAATGGATTTCATGTAGCTCACTTAGTTGCAACTTTCTTTCCTCGCCAGCTTGATCAATAGAGAAGTTGCAGGTCTTTACAGCCCAGTAGGCTTTGTGCTCTATCTCTATAGGAAGATGACATGCCTTGCCAAAGACAACCCGATAAGGAGACATTCCTATGGGTGCTTTGTAGGCAGTCCTATGCGCCCAAAGAGCATCATCCAGCCTGGTGCTCCAATCCTTTCTGTTCGGCTACACAATCTTCTCCAAGATCCTTTTTATCTCTCTGTTTGAAATCTTAGCCTGCCCATTAGTTTGGGGGTGGTATGGTGTGGAAATTCTATGCACGACCCCATACTTTTTGAGCAAGGCATACATGGATCTGTTACAAAAATGGGTGTCTTGATCACTAACGATGGCTCTAGGGACTCCAAACCTGCAAAAAAGATTAGATCTAACAAAATCCACAACAACTTTAGCATCGTTAGTTCTGGTGGGCTTGGCTTCCACCCATTTTGAAACATAATCAACAACAAGGAGAATATAAACAAAACCAAAAGAGATAGGGAAATGCCCCATAAAATCTATACCCTAGACATCAAACAACTCACAAAATAACATGGGTTGTTGAGGCATTTGCTATCTCCATAAAAGTGAGCCGCCTGTTCTCTGACAAGGCTCACAAGTGCTACAGATTCTCCACGCATCCTTGAAGATGGTGGGCCAATAGAAACCGTAGTCAAGCACCTTGCAAGCTGTCCTCTGTATGCCAAGATGGCCACCTGGTGCAGAAGAATGACAGAATTACAGGACCAAGTCAATCTCATGGTCTGGAATACATCTCCTAATAACCTGGTCACTGCACAACTTCCACAAATAGGGGTCATCCTAAATATAATGCTTAGCATCGCTCTTAATTTTATCATTTTGAGCTTTAGATGCTAAGGGAGGAAAAACAGAAGCAACCAAATAATTCACAATATTAACAAATCAGGGAGTGAGGAAGGAATCATAAATACTATACAGAATGTACAAATGGTCATCCGGAAAATCATCCCGAATGGGTGAGTCCTCAGACGCATGCTCAATCCTACTCAGATGGTCAGCCACGAGGTTCTGTGCACCACTTCGATCATGGATCTCCAAATCAAACTCTTGGAGACAAAGCATCCACCTTATCAATCTAGGCTTTGATTTAGCCTTCTTCAACAGGTATTTCAGAGCTGCATGGTCAGTATAAACAATAACACGAGTACCAAGTAAATATGAACGAAATTTTTCAAGAGCAAAAACTATCGCTAATAGCTCCTTCTCTGTGGTAGTGTAATTTTCTTGAGCAGCATCCAAAGTTCTGGAGGCGTAGTAGATCACCCAAGGCAGCTTATCAATCTTTTGAGCAAGGACAACTCCCAATGCGTAATTGGATGCATCGCACATTAACTCAAATGGGGCTGTCCAATCAGGTGCCTAAATGATAGGGGTGGTAGTCACCGCACGCTTAAGGCAATCAAAAGCCTTTTTGCATCGGTCATCAAAATCAAACTCCACCTCCTTTTGTAGCAGATTGGATAGTGGAAGGGCCACTTTGCTAAAATCCTTGATAAAGCGCCTATAAAACCCTACATGACCAAGAAAAGAACGAACCTCTCGCACACAAGAGGAGTAAGGAAATTGTGAAATAACATCTATTTTTGCAGGGTCTGCCTCTATGCCCCTACTGGAAATGATATGCCCTAAAACTATACCTTGTTCTACCATGAAGTGAAATTTTTCAAAATTCAGCACAAGGTTAGTTTCAATGCATCTATTAAGAACTCTATCCAGACTATCCAAACATGCATCAAAAGAGGATTCATAAACAGTACAATCATCCATAAACATCTCTATGCAACTCTCTAAAAAGTTACTAAAAATGCTAAGCATACACCGTTGAAAGGTACCAGGGGCGTTGCATAGGCCAAAAGGCATCCTCCTATAGGCAAAAGTGCCAAAGGGATAGGTGAATGTGGTCTTTTCTTGATCCTCAAGAGCAATATGAATTTGTAAATAGCCAGAAAAGCCATCAAGAAAATAGTAATGAGACTTACCTGCCAAGCGCTCAAGCATTTGATCAATGAAAGGCAGGGGAAAATGATCTTTTCTGGTTACCTGGTTCAGCCTCCTATAATCAATGCAGACTCGCCAGCTGTTCTGCACTCTTGTGGGGATAAGCTCATCCCTTTCATTCTTGATCACTGTGAAGTCTGTCTTCTTAGGAACCGCTTGGGCTGGACTCACCCACTGGCTGTCAGAAATGGGGTAGATGATTCCAGCTTGTAAGAGCTTGGTCACTTCCTTTTTCACCACATTTAGAAGGACGGGGTTGAGTCGTCGTTGTGGCTGCCTCACTGGCTTAGCTCCATCCTCTAAAAGTATCCTATGCATGCAGGTAGATGGGCTAATACCAGGAATGTCTGCTAAAGTCCATCCAATGGCTTTCTTATGCTTCTTGAGAACTAGCAACAACTTCTCCTCTTGCTCAGCAGCAAGGGAGGCATAGATGATCACTGGAAATTTTTCCTTGTCCTCCAAGTAAGCATATTTAAGGGTTGCTGGTAAGGGCTTCAACTCTGGTGTGGGTGGTGGCTGAACAGTGGGAGGAACCAGGGTAGGAGAAGAAGAAGGTTCCTTAGCCTGTACCTCATAAAGCAAGTCAGAAGTATATGAACTTCCTGCAACATGGTTAGTGCATTTTGACTCTAAAAAATCAACATCAAGAGGTACAACACCCAGAAAATCAGAACCAGACTCAAATTCAGATTCATTCTCAGCATAAAAATCAGATACAGGATCAAATTCAAACTTAGATTCTGATTCAATGCATAAGGAATGATAAGTATGCAGATCAGATAAAAATGGATGTTTCCTACCATGAAGAACAAAATCAAAATCAAACATATAATTATCAACAATCTGATCAATTATCTCAGCACGAAAAACAGAATGATCCTCATATGGATGTTTCATGGCATCAAGAATGTTAAAATGAACAACAATATCATCAAATTTCATAGACAATGTGTCAGCATAAACATCTATCTTGGTTTGGGCTGTTTTCATAAATGACCTGCCTAAAATAATTGGAACTGAACCATGGGAAAATCCCTCTTCCATATTAAGAACATAAAAATCAACAGGAAAAATAAGTTCACCAACTCGAACTAGCACATCCTCTATGAAACCTGCGGGGTAAGCAACACTTCTATTTGCCAAATGAATCACTACATCTGTAGATTGCAAAGGTCCAAGAGATAAAGAATTGAAAATGGACAGAGGCATGACACTAACTGATGCTCCTAGATCTAGCATGGCATTCTCAAATTTACTGTTCCCAATAATGCAAGGTATACAGAAAGTACCTGGGTCCTTACATTTCTCAGGAATGTGAGGAACAAATTTACCTATCAATGCTGAAATGTTTCTGCCCATGCTAATCCTTTCATTGCCCTTGAACTTCCTTTTGTTAGCGCACAACTCCTTTAGAAACTTGGCATATCTTGGAATCTGCTTGATGGCATCTAGCAGAGGTATGTTCACCTCTACTTTCCTGAAGGTCTCCAAGATCTCCTTTTCTGCTTCTTCCATCTTTTTGTTTGGAATTGCTCTAGGTGGGAATGGAAGGGGGATAAGAGGCTGTTGTAAGTCAGAATTATTAGAAGAAGGTCCACCTGCATGAAAATTTTTGTTAGGAAGCTTTCTCTTTTGTGCAACTATCTCATCCTCTTTTTCAGGTGTAGAATGAAGCTTGACAAGTTCAGGTGCAGGTGCTGCTACTGGTGGAGGCACTTGAATTTGGTTGCCAGACCTCAAGGTGATGGCACTCACATTTTTTGGATTCTGCACAGTTTGTGAAGGTAATTTGTCAGAATTTTGGGACCGAGCTTGGTTCAACTGAGTAGCCATCTGCCCCATCTGATTTGTCAGACTCTGAATGGAGGCTCTTGTCTCTTGCTGAAATTGCATATTCTGGATGGTCATTTGTCTCACTAACTCTTCTAAAGAAGGTTGAGGAGGAGCCTCAGTTGTTGGTTGTCTTTGTTGTTGCTGTATTGGAGGAGGAACATATGACTTGCTTGGACCAGCAACATTCTGGTAAGAAGTGGCAGGCTGTTGTTGTTGTGGAGGACTTTTCCATCTCAGATTTGGATGATTCCTCCAACCTGGATTGTATCTATTGCTTGAAAGGTCATTATTATTCTGCTGTTATTGGTTTTGCTGCTGAGGAGGTCTATTATAATTTTTTGCAGCATAAGTTTCAGGTTGCTCATTGACTCCAGATTGTTGCAAAGAAGGACAGAGATCTGTATGGTGATCTGCAGAAGAACATAGACCACAGACTCTTGCAACAGGTGTAGATTTCTGATTCATGGCAAGCTGGGTTACTAGGTTGACCAAGGCATCAAGTTTTCCTTCAAGCTTTTTATTTTCAGTAGATAAGGATGAATTCGTGGCCACCTCATGGACTCTTCTAAGGACAATAACATTATTTCTTGCACTGAATTGTTGGGAGTTGGAAGTCATATTCTCAATCAAATTCCTAGCTTCAGCAGGGGTCATATCACCAAGAGCTCCACCACTGGCAGCATCAATCATACTCCTCTCCATGTTGCTAAGTCCCTCATAGAAATACTGTAGAAGAAGTTGCTCAAAAATCTGGTGGTGAGGACAACTTGCACACAATTTCTTGAATCTTTCCCAGTACTCATACAAGCTCTCTCCACTAAGTTGCCTGATTCCTGAAATATCTTTTCTGATGGCAGTCGTCCTAGATGCAGGGAATAATTTCTCCAAGAACACCCTCTTAAGGTCATTCTAGTTGAAAATGGACCTGGGAGCAAGGTAGTACAACCAATCTTTTGCCACTCCCTCCAGAGAATGAGGAAAAGCCTTTAGAAAGATATGATCTTCTTGGACATCAGGGGGCTTCATGGTGAAACAAACAATATGGAACTCCTTAAGATGCTTATGAGGATCTTCACCTGCAAGATCATGAAACTTGGGCAGCAAATGTATTAGTCCAGTCTTGAGAACATATGGAACACCCTCATCAGGATATTGAATGCACAAGCTTTTATAAGTGAAATCAGGTGCAGCCATCTCCCTAAGAGTCCTCTCACGAGGTGGAGGTTAAGCCATGTTCTCAGTATAAATATTAGTAATGGAATGCTCAAAATCCGAATATTCAGAATCACCCTCAATAGAATGCTCAGAATGCTCAAAATGCACAGAATGACCAGGATGCACACTATGCCTAACTAATCTACGAAAGGTTCTATCTATTTCAAGATCAAAGGGTTGTAAATCACCTGGATATCTCCTAGTCATGCACTATATGCAGCAAATAATGTGTTTCTCAACAAGCACCTAACAAGGGGGTAAAACTATAGCTATACTCAAACGATATCAAAATGAGATGAAATTTTGTGAGGCACACCCTAAAATTATGAAAAGATAGCACAAAAATTTTCAAACAAAAATTCAAAGTCTAACTATGAAAACTACCTAATAAAAGTTTAGAAAAATAGGACAATAATACTTGAAAAATAAAAAAACTTAGTAAACGGCTGATTTTTGGAGTTTGGGAGTCCCCAACCGGCTTCAACAAGTTGCCATAGTATGGGAAATTTTTTCTACCCCAAATGCATATATAATAATAGTCGTTCTGATACCCGGAGTAAAAGTTATGGCCATTTTAAGTTTTGCTAAAAACAAGTTCCAAAAATTTTTGTCTCTCTCAAATAATGCCACACCAAGTGCTCCTGGTATTTTTCAGACAAAATATGGATCAAAAGAAGCTACCACGCAAAAATTCAACCAAAAATAACAACTCTAACTATCAAAACAAAAATCGTTAATTAAATTGCAAAATTCATCGCTAATTCCCAGTCGCTAATCACTGTTCAGCATTGTTCACAGCAAAACAAAAAGTTGAATCAGTCGCTAAATCCGTCGCTAAAACAATCGCTAAACAGGAAATGCAACTAAAATGCAAAGAATAACGTTACACAAAATAAGATAACTAAACACTATTATGAACCTTTGGCCCACTGTTCCCCGGGAACGGCGCCAAATTTGATCGAGGTTGTACCCGAATCAAATAAACATTAAAAATGCAGTATCTAGGAAGTGATCCTAGGTCGTCTCCCAATGAGCAATGGTCAACCAAACGTTCATAACAAATTGTAATAAAATAGTAACGAATTGGAGGGGGGGTTGTTTGTTTTTGTAAATTAAACAACAAGTAAATTTGAATTAGAAAATATCAGAATTAAAACACGTTGTTTCTCCTTGATTCACAAGCAAGTCTCTTATCCTAGGTTACGAGGATTTATCCTTTATCAGTTCAACCACTTAATCCACCCCTAAATTAAATTACTAAGCGAAATTTAACATAAGGCATTCATTATGTGATTAAGCAAGACATACACCAATTAATCATGAATGAAACTGATCATTAAGCATGAACGTAAATTAAGCGCAGAGACAATTAATCAAACACTAAGCATGCATGGATTGATAGCAACAAATACAGAGTAATTGGTGAAAAGGAAAAACTAATCAGAATTCAATAGTAATAATAAAACCTCAAAGAGAGATGTGCTTGATCCTCAAGAGAAAACAACGCTGGAGACTTAGCCTTCCATTAATCAATAGAAAACGCAATTGTAGTAGAAAACGAAGAAAACTGGAATTATTCTCTAAAACGAAAAAAAGCTAAAAACAAAAGAGAGAGAGCCTAAAACTAGAACCTTGGTGTTGTTATATAGTTTTCAGCCCCAAAGCTTACAAATTTGTTTTAAGTCCAAGCCCATAAATAAAATAAAATCTAGATAAGATAAGATAAGACAAAATCTAGATGAAATAAAATCTAGATAAGATAAGATCTAGATGAAATAATATCTAGATGAGATGAAATCTAGATATGATAAGATAAAATCTAGATTAAATAATATCTAGATGAGATAAAATCTAGATAAGATAAGATTTGGTAGAATAAAATTGTCTGCTCTCTTCAAGTCCAAGCCCAATTTTGGGTCCAAGCCCAATTCCGGATTCAAGCCCAATTACTTATAATTCTCCTGAAATTATAATGCCTGAAATTGTATGCTCTCTTGGTGTGGGGGTTTGGCGGCGAGCAACGACGGCTCGTGGTGGCCACTGGTGGTCGTGGGTGGTGATGAAGAACGTATTTATAATCTGTAGATCTCGCTTAGCGAGCTCGTTCTTCTAAGCGGGAGTCCACTTTTCGCGCTTTAGCGCGACAATTCGCACTGAGTGCAACTCCCCTTACGCTAAGCACGACAATTCTCGTTCAATGCAATTCCCTCTCGGGTTGGAATTGCGCTTAGCGCGCTTCTCACACTAAGCGAGAGATAAAACTTTGTTATTTTCAAAATCCCAATGGTCAAACTGTGAAATATTGTCTTAGGAACCTCCAGCCTAAATTTGAAGAAGACAATCCAACGGTTAACAAATCCGGCATCTCGATTTTACTAAAATAGGTTTAGGTAAAATTTGAAATCTGATAATTTCAATTTAGTTCAACAAAACTCCACATAACTCAACATCGACATCAGGAAAATCACACATGACTAATTCAAGCCATACCTCAACTCATTAAAGTCAACCATATAGTCAAATAACACGATAAATACAGTTAAACATCAATTTATAATTAGCAATATTTTAGGGTGTTACACTTCTCATGTGGAGCGGCCTTGACATGCAATGGTAACATATATATTCATCTTACTCTGAATTTCATTTTTATTTAAGCATGCAATATGTATAAACCTTATCTGTTGTTGTGAATGCCATAGAAGGCTTGCCAAGTAATAGCTGAAAGGTTGGAACGGTTGCTTAACCTAAGAATAGTGATTGAATGCACAAAAACATACAATGTCATGGAAGACTGCCTAAGGATCGCTAGAGATGTAACTGCGAATCGCAACGTATATGCGTGGTCATGATGAATACGACGCATGGAAAACACATGAAGACATTTAGAATTTTTTAGAAAGTCTATAGACAATGTTTATCATTTTATTTTATTTGACAACATTTTTATTTTATCAATTTTATTTGAAATCTTTTTTATATTACTATGGAACCGCTTATATCATAGGTCGTGAATTAAACCATAAACCCTATATTCCACACGTAACAAATTTTTTAATAAGTTTCAAATTAACCCTAAATCGTAACTAGTGACATAACACTAAACCCTAGTCGATAAAACCCCTCTTTTTTTATGTACCACCCAACCCTAATTGGTGGCATACCACTAAACTCTAGTTTTCACGTAACAATTAACCCTAATAACACGTGTAACACTAAACCCTATGTATTATAGTAACCCTAAATTGTTTGAACATAAAGTATAATACATAATTATATGAATTTCCAATGAAAAAATTGTATATTATTGTAGAACATGACAGTTACATAAGTAGCTAAATCTTTACTCTTCACTTAAATCAACATAATCTATTTTCTACATCATCAATTTTTTGTACTGTTGCATTCTACTAATATATGGAGTTGGCCACTGCTTTGCCTAAGGATGACAATTTTTAGACCATAACAAAGCTAGAGGCGGTAAGGGACAACGATCTCTTAAAAAAACCTATTACACATGCACAAACAATTTCAAATTATTATAACACAATCAATTTCATAAATTAAAAAACAAGATTATTGTCGCAAACTACCCTTCGGCGGGAGGGCGACGCGAGACTCGCGGGATGCGTGTTCCACGAAAGGAATACGCGCGGAGTCGCCACCAACGTTTATTCGAGGAAAACGTCGGAAAAACCGGAAAAGACGCGATCTACGAACTTTTAAGTTGAAAGGTTCGGGAGTTGTATTTACGCACGGGGAAGGTATTAGCACCCCACACGTCCGTCCCAAGGGACGGCAGCCTTTAATCGAATGTGCAAACATGACTTTGATTTTTACGTTCCCTTTTATGTCCTTATATCCTTTTTATATTTTTCCTTTTTTGTGGTCGACAAGGGTGTTTCCCTTTGCTCCTACGTATTCCTCAATTTGGGATGAGAAAATCAGACCTACGTAGTTCTTTCTTATCAAGTGATTCTTTTTACTTTAAGAGGTGATCATTTTAAGGTGTTGGACCTTAAAAATGATCCATTTTACTTAGTGAGAAAATGAAATGACAAACTTCAAAAGCCTATTTTTATGGACGAGCTTGACTAGGCGAGTTGATTTTAGCCTTAGTTTCACTTTAGTTATTAGTCAATTCGATTAAGAATGAGAAATCCCAAAGAGAAAACGTCCGATTGATTTTTCGCTTTACTTTACTAAAAAATATTTTTTTGATTATTATATTATTATTTTACCTCTTTTTTTGATTTCCAACGTGATTACGGCACGACCGAACGGTCGGAATTCATTTTAACCAAAATTAACGGATGATACAATTCAAATGATCGGTGGAAATTTATTTTATTTTTAGATTAAGCGAGAAATGACTTAAATAAAATGGCTTAAGCACGTCAAGAGGGGGTATAAAAAGTAAACAAAACGAGAATAAAAATGCACGAAACACAATGTGGACCACTACGGGTACATAGAATGAATCAAAAAGCTTGGTTCGAGGTACTTACCCGTTGAAGATCGAAGAACGATGAAGAACGAATGAAGAACGTCGAAGAACGGTTGAAACCTTTGCGAAATTCTTCACGGAAAACGTTACGGAAACGTTTCGGAAGCGCCTCGGCTTAGATTTTCTTCACGGAAACAATTTTTCCAAGCAAATTCGAAAGAGAGAGAAGTGCCTAAGGGGCTGAACCCTTTTCTTCTTCACTTCCTCCCTTATTTATAGCAAAATAGGGGAGGTGGTTGCCGCCCAGCTCGCCCAGGCGAGCCCAGCTCGCCCAGGCGAGCCAGGTTGCTTCCTCCAGAAGCAACAGCCTTCTGGAGGAATATTCTGGAGGGCCCAAGTGGGCCTGGGTGCTATTTGCACCCCCATTTTTACTAAGTACACCCCCTCTGCTTTTTTTTGGTGATTCTTTTTTCGTAAAGTTACGGAAACTTACGAATTTCGTAACGATACTTGTTTTCTTTCCGTAATGTTACGGAACCTTGCGGATTACATAATCATCCCCTTTTTGACTTACGGAATGTTACGGAACCTCACTTAATTATGCAACGATGCTTCCATTTGATTTCCGGTGTGTCACGGAAACTTACGGATTGTGCATCAATATTTTTTTGGTTTTTCGGCATGTCCTGGAATTTCATAAATTGCCTAATGATGGATGCCAAGCACCTCACAAGGACCAAAGAAAGGTCGCATATCATCAAGCAAAGGTCCCCGGACGAAATTAGGGTATGACAATTATGAAGCATCTACCTAAACAAAATGATTGTCATACACATGACTGATACATATTACGCGATGCACAAAAGAATCTGTTGGTGGTTGACTTCTAAGAGGGAAAAACGTCATGCTTTGTTGGAGAGAAAGAGAAACAATGATGACATTATACCTTGATGCAATGACATATTCGATGTCGGTTATATTCATCCATTTATCCATGGTAACCTGCATGTTATAGTTATGGTTACATTTATTTAAACTAAATTTTAAATAAAAAAATTAACATAAATTGCATATCATGGATAATCCATCAACAAGTAGGGACTGCTTTAATTCCTCAAATTTGTCTATGCCACCAAGGAGGTTGATATACTCATCAGACCATTTGGCAAGTTCTTTAAGCACATGGTTGTGCACCAAAGACCGTTAATCTTCACCATACCTAATAAGATAGCAATTACACGATATCCATAGTTACCGTCAACTTTGACATCGACAATGTTTTCAATGGAATCATGAATGCATGGATGAAATTGATCCAACATCGGCATAGTCCTTCTTGGAATTGCTTGGTCAGATGATGATGCGCTATGTTTGACTGAAGAATTACTATTTTGCACAGAATATAAAGCATCAACATATTCCCAGTAAGACAAATCACACTTTATTGATATTTGATGTTTGGTCATCGATTTCTTCTGAGCACCTTTGGTGTTAACCTTTTCTAGAGGAGGACACATAGAGTTTAGATCAGGGTAGGCAATTTCTCAGAGTTTACTCTTTAGAGTAACTTTTCCATAAACATCAAGCTCTTCAAATCATGTGGATATGGTTTCCATCTCTTCGGTTATGCTCGCTTGGGGCTCAGATAACCCTTGGTCTGAAAAACTTAGCCTTCACCAAAGCATATGGATTGTCTCAAGTGGTATGGTACCAACAAAATATTTGGATAGCTTACATGCACAAGGAAGACCATGAGTAGTTCTCATGACACATCCACAACAAGAAGGGTTTTTGCCAGCATAACGTACACGCTCAAACTCAGTAGCAATCTAATTTAAAGCATACCTTGATACATTGCCAAGTAGTCTCTTGTATAAGGTAACTTTAAAAACATGTCCAATCACATGTGTACTTGTCTCAAAAGATGCCTTAATTTTAGTGTGTTGTAGCATGATCATGTTGTTCAAGGCTTACAAACACTACATAGGTCTCCAAGGCTACTTTGTAATAATATTTTTAAAGCCTAATGAGCAGATTCAACTTTGCATATGAAATACACAAAAAACAATAAACAAATACAAATATTTTTATCCATTAAGTCCTAAACCCTAATAAAAAAATAATAATTTTCATACCTATTTGTTGTTGTGTTTCCTAAGTGCTATCACCTTATTTGTCCAGGCTTTAACAAAAAAATTTTTGCAGGAAATTATCCATGTTTGGTTGACATAGTCAACAAACATTGGTCATGGTGAACAAGCAATTTCAAACTTCTTAAGGCAATCATCGAATTGATCCTCGGAAGGACAATCAACCAAACTCACCAGGCATCCATCACATAATCCCATGCATTTTTTTTACCAACAAGGGATTTACATCTTGCCTTGACATTCTTGTCAATGTGAAACCTACATAACAAGTTGGTACACTCAGGGAATACAATTTTCACGGCATTCATCAATGATAGGTCTCTGTCGGAAACAATAACTCTAGGGAGGGCATCACGTCTTAGAAAAAGACCTCGAAACCGTTCTAGAGCCCAAACCACATTATTTAGACATTCTCCCTCCAAATAGGCAAAACCATCACAAAATGTCATCCCCGTTGGTGTCACACCAATAAAGTCAAGTAACGAGATCCTGTACCTATTTGTTTTGTAGGTACTATCTATCAAAAATTCCAAATTACAGGCATTGCATAACTTCACTGCATCAGGATGACACCAGAAGATATCACGTACAACATCTTCTTCCTTTAACCTATGCCAATGAATATACTGATCCCATTCAAGAAGCTTAATTAGTTATTGCATTTCAGTATCACTATCTTTTATGGAAGAAAAATATGCACTTCTTGCATTGCATATTTGTTTCATTGTTGTATAACTATTGTCATTGTGTTCCTTCAGCGTTAGCAGAATATTTTTTGGTTTCACCATTGACTTTGTCATATTAGCAATAATTATCTTTTCATCCTTAATCAATTGATCAGCGTATGAATGTCTAACTAATGACTTTGTCATTTCATGATTGTGACTCCCACACATTAATTTCACCATCCATCCTTGACCTCCAACCACTGGTTTCCCACAAAGCTTAAAGGGGTACCCACATTTCCTACTGCCAGTATCTCTTCTTACAAAATCTTTCTTCCTAGACCTATACTGTCTACTCCTTTAACAATCAATTAAGACAAATGAAGTCCTTCCTCTCATACAATTGTTTGTGTCTGACCTCATAATCGTCGCCACAAATCCAATTTCATAAGCAACAGATCAAGCCCAATGCAGAACACCATCTTGGGTAGCAAACACCTACAATGCAATCCGCACAAGTTTAGTCTTCAAGGAACATTCATTTAATTACTTTAATAACAATAAATCATATTAATACCTAAGAAGTATTGAATGAATCAGAATAATCAACATGTTCTTCATTCACACTAGTTTCGTCTTTATTTTGTTCATTCATATCAACTTCTTCAGACATTATATTGTTATACATCCATTGATCTTTATCCATCTTAATATGACATTAAAAAATTTTAATCACAAACAAACGACCCCTAACCACACTATACATATATTATCACACAAAATCCTAGGTAATTTTTTACTACATATAATATTATAAAACATTAAAATTGATAACCCTATATATTAAAAACCAATAACATCAACTTTTTCTACTTAAAATTGATAACCATATAAGAAACAAAAAATTACAACCTAACCATATGTACTAAAATAAATTATATTATTCAACTTAATTATAATTCATGAAATTATAACCACAAACAACAATCAATTTTAGACCACAACAACTCAAATAAATTATACATAAATTATAAGTGTAAATTATTTTACAATTAATACCATTTCCAAAATATAAAAGCAAATACTTACAAATTAATTATCAAACTACACTTATTTAAAAATATTTAAAATAATAATACTAATTACATTTCAAATAAAAAAATTATTTTTTTACACATTAATGTTTATAACAATCATATTAATATATTTATAATTTAATAAAAAAATTTAAAAAATAAATATTTCTTTCAATTAAAAATAGTATTATAAATATGTATAACTCATACGGATTAACCAATCCGTATGAGTTATACGGATTAACCAATCCATATGAGTTATACGGATTACTTAATCTGTATAACTTATATGAATTGACAATCCATAAGTTATATAAAACTTATAGATTAATGAATCCATAAGTTTTATATAACTTATGAATTCTTTAATCTGTATTTTACACAGAAAATTAAAAAAACAAATAACGCCAACGTACCTCTGACGTACTTCCATTAACAACCAAACCAACCACCTTCAAAACCACCACCGATGTACCTCCGTAACACTTTCAACTCGACTGAAACGGCACAATGCACCTCTCACGACAATGAAAAAACCATAAGAAACCAAGAAAACAAACGAATGAATCCGTTACTGTAAAAAATAAACTTGAAAGGAAGAAGAAAGCATGTAGGGGTATTTTTGGAATATCCATTTATTGTTGGATACACAAGCAATATGATTGATGCACTTACCAACACCCATGATTAGATGGTGTCAACCGTAAAGGATCTCTTTACAAAATATTGATAATTAAGGGTAAACATTCACTTTTGTCCCTGAATGTGTAATTCATTGATAAATGCGTCCCTGTAAGATGAAAAACACAAAATTTAGTCCCTGAAAGTGTAAAAAATGCAACAAATATATCCAACCGTTAACTTCCGTCTGTCACTATTAATAAAATAGCCTAAGTGGTACAGAGGGATGAATTTATCACTGAAATGATTGCCAACATGGTCATATCAAATTGTCAACATAGGGGCATATTTGTCATATAATGTTTTTTTGACTTTTCGTCTTCTCACTCCTTTGACAAATGCGTCCTGAAAGATGAAAATACAAACATTAGTCTCCGAAAATGTAAAAAGTGTGACAAATATATCCAAACATTAATAGTAGATTGTGACTAATTATTATAATTTGGAAAAATTTATACTGATTGTGACAAAAAAAATTTAACAAACTCGTAAATTAAATTGAGTCTAAAAGAAAAAATAATACTAGTTTTATAAACTTGTAAATAACTTTTTTATACTCTCATGCTTGATGAAAGATTTAAGTAAAAAAATGCTTATTGTAAAATATTATATTTAAATTAGATCCATGAATAATTTTTAGGAAAAATTACAATTGTAATGACACTTTTAATTTGTAAAAAACACTAACTTCCTTGGAATGATTTTTTTTAAGGTTATGATTTTTTAAATGACCAGTCAATAAAAATAATTGTGTATGATATAAAAAAATTAATTTAAAAATCAATAAACTTTAATTATAATTTGTAATTTGATGTCATTGCATATATTAATAGACATTTATATTTTATTATGAAAAATTTATAAAAAAAATAATTAAATAAGTAGTGTTTGATTAAACAGAAACAATGATTTTCTTATCGTTTTATAGTAAAATTTCTTTCTTTTTTCTGTACTAATAGCATTTATTCAAGAGTTAACAACCAAATGATTGATTATTTTTTTTGTAGTTGAAGAAAAGTAATAAGAATTCGTTTAAGCAATATAAATTCACTTCCATTAATAATATTTTATCGCAATCATTATAAATTTTTCAAAATTATAATAATTAGTCACAATCTACTATTAACGTTCAGATATATTTGTCAATCAAAAAAATGAAAAATATGCTCATATGCTGGCAATTAGAGATGACCACAATAACAATTATTTCAATGACAAATTTGTCCATCTGTGTCACATAAACTATTTTATTAACGGTGATGGACGGAAGTTAACAACTGAATATATTTGTGATACTTTTTATACTTTAAGGACTAAATTTTATATTTCTATTTTTCAGGATGTAGTTGTCAGTAAATTATGCACTTAGAGATAAAAGTGACTATATATCTGATAATTAATAATAAATTTTAGGTGCATTCCTAAACAGGTAAAGTTGTGTGGTCCTGAAATCCTCTGGCTACCTTCGCGAGTGCATCTAGTCCGCGACAATGCCAGAAAATCCTCGGTCGATGCCAACTTCCTCAGTCTCGACATCAAAAAGCTTGGCATCAACAATGTCCAGAGAATGAAATCAAATGCTAGATATGGGCTGCAAAAGTCATTGTCCCCATTCACTTAACTTCAACCAATGAGAGAAGAACATTCAAATCCTCCCAAATCTCAACCATGCCCCAACTCCATCATGATGTTTTCACCAAATTGTTATTAAATTCCATACAAGGCTCATGTGAGATCTATTGGACCAGCGGCCTCAATAACTTAAGAGGGATAGGCTTAGAATGCAGAAGAAGCAACAATCAATTTAATAATGTTCTTTAAACATGCAAGACAAAATTGATTGCAACAAAATAAATGAGGTAAGGGAAGAGAGAATGCAAACACAGTTTTTATACTGGTTCGGCAAAGTCCGTGCCTATGTCCAGTACTCAAGCAACCCACTTGAGATTTTCCACTCCCTTTGTAAAAATCCGTTTACAAAGTCTGAACCACACAGGGACAACCCATCCCTTGTGTTTAGGAATTCTTACAACTTAAGAGACTCTCAGTCCCTTAATCAATCTCTTTGAATGAGAAGAAAGAAAGAAGAATTCTCTCTTGAAGAGAAGGATATTACAATTGAAGTCCATGGAGAAACTCTTAATGGATTTACAAGTGTTTGCCCAAGAGTTTCTTTTGAGAGAGCATTTGTCAATGAAGTTGTCTTGGAATCTCTCTTATTTCCTTTTGAGAGGATAAGACATTTTGAACAAGCAAAACTCTCTCTTCAAAATTCGTGCCCAAGTCACCTATTTATAGGCCTTTGATGGCCATTCACAAATCCAATCAAAAGATATGACTGTTGGCAGATTTTCTGAAAACTCTCCACTGGTAATCGATTACAATGTTTGTGTAATCGATTACACAGTTATAATTTGAAGGATTATGACTTTTGAATTTGAATTTCCAGAGTTCCGTTGCTGGTAATCGATTACAAACATATGGTAATCGATTACATGTTCAAAATTCAAATTCAAAACCTTTTTCAACAACTCTTTTTCATTCTTCCCTTCTGGTAATCGATTACACTTCCTGGTAATCAATTACCTGAGCCTTGCATGACTTTGAAACCCTTTGTTTTGAGACAAGGCTTGATCTTTAGTGAATCTTGAAACAAGGCTTTGTTTGTTGAAGCAATCTTGAATTAATCTTGAAGCAAATGCTTATCCTTTGAAGCGGCCTTGTTTGATTCTTCTTTGGCATCATCAAAATTCATGTATTCATACATTCACAAGATCCTTCAAGTTTAGGATAAAATAAAAATAAAATTAAAAAAATGAACACATTGCAGCAACTAGAAGACATTCATGCTAATTTCATATATTCCAGCATTCATAAACAAAAGGTCCAATTTTTGAACCCATCAAAACAGGGAAACTCATGTAATCATGTTTAGTATATTCAACAAACAACAACTAGAAGAGTAAAAATAATAGTTAAAATATGAGGATTAATTAAAAAAAATTGTTGCAACTTTATTCCACCACGGACGGTTAACTCATCAACAAAACTGGTCCACTGTACTCCAACAGTCCAACCACTGCTCTTGCAACACTTTTTCGCCGAATCTCCACTCAAACTCGTCAACGGACTCCAAAATCCGACGCCATTTGCACATGCATTGTCGGAGGCAAATTGATCAATGCGGAAATGAAGGTGGAAGCAGTAGCCAAGCTAATCACCGGGGATAAGAGAACAAAGGCACTGAGAGAGAGCGGGGAGGCGGTAGAATGCAAGATTTAAATGGTTTCCTAGATTTTATTTTGGTGGAAGGTATAGAAAACACTTTCATGGTGGATGGTGTAGGGTATAGAAGATGAAAGGGGAAAGGAAGATCACGATACGAGAGAAAGTACTTTTCGATTTTATTTTTAATTTAATATTTAATATATTTTATTATATCATAATGAAGTGTCACTTTTTTATTAGATATGTTTATCATCTGAAATTTCAAATTCTTTGTAAGGAAATTGTAAACTTTGGTTGGATGCACTTCTAGTCAATGAATCTCCATCCTCTCACGAAACTCTTTAATCTCATGGTGCAGCACCTATTGCACTCACGCAAAGGCATCGTCATTTTAATGCTACATGACATTAACTATGTGTTGTTTGGATGGATACTTTCAAAGGAGTAATTCATTTTAAATGAGATATTGAATAGCTGTCATTTTAAATTTAGTGTTTGGATAATAATTTAAAGAGAAATTAAATATCTAGAATTTTAATAGAGAATTTTAATTAACAAAAAATGAGTCATATGAAATTCTCTTAAAAACCAAAGAATTTCAATTTCTCACGTACTCCATACCAGCGGCGCTCACTCTTTGTCACTCCTTTCTCCATACTAGCGACGCTCACTCTCTGTGGGTACTCACTCATTTCTCCATACCAGCAACACTCACTCCTCTCTTTGCGGGTACTCACTCCTCTCTCTCGGTCTTTTCTCAGAGGTTCTGAGAACTCCAATCTCGACCCACAGTCTCATTCCCTTGTGATTTTGACCCACACTCTCGTTGTGCCATGGTGTGTTCATTTTTTTTGTTAATTTGTGATTTATTTTTTATTTAGTTGTTTGATTTCATTGGTTTTGTACTGTGGGTACTCATTGTTTGATTTTGTTGCTCATTGTTTGATTTCGTTAATTTGTACTATGGGCATTTTTGCAAATTTGTTAGGAACAAACCATGCACTGTAGGTGCTTTTGTTTATTCTTCTATAAGAACTTTGGTTTCTTCACTTTGTTTCTTCACTTTGTGTTTATTCTTCACTGTGTTTGTTCATCAAGCTTTGTAACCCACCCATGCCTCCGATTTGCTTTAGCATCTGTGGAGGGAGGACTTTGCTTATGTGCTGAGCATTCATATTTCGAGATAAAGGCGCTCATTTCACCATTCTTTAGTATTTTAAGCCATGTCATCTTGATCCAAATCTTTGCAAGACGTTTGTACTCTTCTAACATTTATGCCCTCACCTAACATCTAGGTAGAGACTAGACAAACATAATACATAGGGAGATGGATATATATAGTACATGTATCACATAGAACAGGGTCGTAGAATAGCATTTGTGCAGCCTTGGCTAGCTAGCTAGTGTTACCTGGACCATCCAGGGATTGCAAGATCAAAGAATTGAGTATGTGCTTGAGAGAGGGCATTCTTTGCAGAACAGAAAATGGTGTATTTTTTAGAAGAATTAATTAGATTCGAGTTATTGTGTAGGTGAATGACCAAACTAATTTGGGAGTTTATAAGTGCACAAAAGAATACCAAAGATGGTTCCTGGTGAAACTGATTTTGACTTATTTAGAATCTTTTTTAGTCAAAAGACGAAAAGCCAACATGGCTTAAAACTATAAATATGTGCTTATTGCATTACTGTAAGTTAGAGTTAGTAGATTTGTTAATTTGGTTTATAAATTCAAACTTTCCTGTCAACATTATTATTGGAAAAAAGAAACTAAAAATGGCTTGTTAAATTTAGAGTTATTCTATTAAAAGTTGAAATCATTCATGAGCTGCAAGAAGCTACCCAATGTACTGACTTTTGGATAGATGTAAGTAACAAAAGATGTTGATATTTGCATATCATCAATATCAATCATGGTAGTTATCTCTTGTTGCTGCAGCTTGTAGCACTGCCTGTTACCTTATTATGTTCTAAAATGCTTCCTTATAGATGAAACCATAGATAGAACATACTCAATTCTTTGATCCTGCAATCCTCCTCATTTCTAGAAGAAAAAATTTGGGTTAAAAGGAGCGGATCCCCTATGTTGTTGTTTAGTCCCATAAATTAACCAAAAATTTAATGAAGAAAACTTCTTGCCAAGGTCACTAGCAATTGATGAAAAGATGGTTAGGAAAAAAGTAAGGCACTTAGGATATTTGTAAACTCCTCAATATCTCAGCTGACCTATTATGCTATTACTTAAATGTGGACCACTACTAAGTAGATGATAAAGTTAAATTCATTGGAGGCTGAATGACATTTTTTATTTGTTCCCTCTGATAAATTTCTCTACAAACATAATAGAGTAAATACATGTTTAAGCTTTACAAATATGTTAGTATTATCGATGATCAATTTGGAATTAGTAAAAGCACTGTGAAATAGATGGAGAGAAAACACTCACCCGAAGATGGAGAGAAAACACACTCCTAATATACTCTCTTCTATTGGGCTAAAATTAGTTAAAAATTAAAAAAAAATCATTGGATGTTCATTAAATAATGATGTAGGACCCACAAAAGATTTTGATTTCAAATAAATTTCATTTAATAAGAGTGTTTGAAAGAGTGCATTTTTCTTCTCTGCAAAATATACTTTCAAACCCTTCATAAATTTGTCAATAATCAACCATTGTCATGATATTAGAGTCGACTCACCCTAGAAGGAATATTATATTGCAAAGATGGTCTAAGTAGCTTATACACAAAATGGAAGCTTGAAGCTATGACCTATGATCCATAATTTACCATTGGGAACATTTGACTAATTAGGCATTTTGTTCCATTCAATGGTTTCTTTGAAATTTTATTTAGTGATAGAATTACTAAAAACTCCAATATAATCCAAAACACAGGTACCACATTAGCCTCTGCAATTTCCGAGGCCTTCATCAGACAACACCATAACCCCATGCCACTATGAGCCTAGATGCCATCCATGAGAAAGGTTCTGCACTATGTCCTTTCAGTAGCAGTTTGGCTAAGATCTAGCACGCTACCATTTGCCATGGTGGCTATTTAAGAACATTATACAAAGCTCAACATTATAACAGTAACAAGATGACTTTGAGACCTAGAAGAAACAAGTTATTAGAAGGTCAAAGTGGACGGAAGAAGTCTTACCTAGGCTTTCTAGCATGCCTTTAACAGTCTCAGGATTTGCAGCCACAGTAGATCCATTAGTCATTTGGCAATTATATGTATAATAAGCGCCTAAAAAATTTTGTCACTGAGTGTAACCATTTTCCATATTGTTAGCCTAAAAAATTAAAATAATACCACAATATTTGATCAGAAAATAACGTAGCTGAGAGTAATCCCCTCAATCCTGTCATGCTGACTTTGATGTGTGAATGTAATTAAAATACTTGAGAAATCAAAATTCTTCTTTTTTTTAGTTTCTAATAATTTTAAGTTTTTAATAAATGAATAATTTTTATTTTGAGTTTCTAATAATTTTTTTATTATATTATATTCTTGATATATTAAAGTTTTTATTTTGAGTTTATGTTATCAGCCAAGTTATACTTACACTTTAAATACATAGGCTAAATTTTAAAACATAAAAAATAAGATATGGGCATTAAAATTTAGAGCTTAGTTACATCTTTTACCTACATATTTGTTTGAAATCTCAAAATATTATCTTATATCATTATCATGCAGTTTGGATTGAGAAGAAATGGATCCTAGCATAGTTTACACTGCAATTACTTCAAGAAAACGTAAAAGAGAAGAGTATAAGAAGATAATCTTATTAGTTGTTTCTTGTGTTGTTCATATGGTCATTGGTGTAGTGACATGGTATCATAATAACTATTTTGTTAAGGAACCAACCTGTAATCGAGAACTAGAATGTCACAGCTTCCTTAATCGTCTTTATAGAGGGACAAATAAAGATTGCATTAAACAATCGAGGCTTAGTAAAAATGCATTTTTTAACCTTTGTAGAATTTTACAAGAAAAGGGTGGATTAGTAAGAACAAGAAATGTTCCAACAACTGAAGCAGTATCAATGTTTTTACATATCCTTGTTCACAACCTAAAGTATAGGGTAACATAATTTAGTTATTGTAGATCTAAAGAAACCATAAGTAGGAAATTCAATGATGTCTTGAACGTGGTAATGAAAGTGAGCAAAGACTATTTGAATTTTCAACCCTATACTTTAGAAGGTGCGGAAGCAAACAAGTGGAGATGGTTTGAGGTAAGTTTATCAATTGTTATGAAAGATTAGTTAATTATAAAATTTTATTAGAATCTAAAAAAATTGTCTTGTTTGTAGAGATGCATTGGAGCACTTGATGGGACTCATATTCTAGTTACAGTTTCTCCTTATGAGAGACCTAGATATCATAATAGAAAGGGTGATGTCTCTACAAATGTGTTAGCTGCTTGTGATCCAGATTTAAGGTTTATTTATGTGTTACCTAGGTGGGAAAGGTCTGCAGGAGATTCTTGAGTATTACGAGATGCATTACGTCGTCAAAACAAACTTGAAATTCCAACTGGTAATATTTCTTGGAAATAATTTTTCTTTTTTTTTGTCTAGTTTAATCCTATGTTTGTTATTTTAAACATTGTAGGTAAGTACTTTCTTGTGGATGCGGGATGTACCAATGGTCCGGGATTTTTAGCACCATATCGAGGGACTAGATATCATCTCAATGAGTGGATTGGAAACACCCCTCAAAGTTACAAGGAGTTATTTAATCTTCGTCATGCAAGTGCCTGAAATGCAATAGAAAGGTCATTTGGGATCTTGAAAAAAAAAAAGATGGAGTATATTAAGAACTCCTTCATTTTTTTTATATAAAGACACAATTAAGAATTATTAATGCTTGTTTTGTGTTGCACAATTTCATAAGAGATGAACAACAAACTGATCAACTTTTAGAAGTTTGAGACATAGAATTCTTATCTGTTGTTGATGAAGAGTTAGTCCATCAATCAAGGGAAGGAGTTCAAAATAATGTCATAGATGATATATCACAACTATTCAAGCTACTAAGGAATGGACAAGATGTCGAGATACATTAGCTATGAATATGTTTGCTAACTATCAAGTTAGAAGAAACTTTGCTTAGAGATAATTATTTTTTAAATGTAATTTGCTATTGCAGACAAACTTTATGTGCTTTGTTACTATTGTACTTTGCTATTGAAGATAGACTTTTATGTACTTTGCTATTGCATAAAAACTTTGCTTTTTCTATGATTGTGCAGTGGACTAATCAAATGAATAAAGTAGGTTGTATCTAATATTTTTTATGTGCAGGTTAAATAAGTGACATTAAATTCAATGGAGTCATCTAATAAAAAAAATAACGGGTAAAAGAGAAGTTTTAGGAAAAAATAATGAGGAAACAAGAAGTTATTTTACATGGAATTTGGAGATGAAACGTGTATTGGGTGATGTACTGAGATATCAAAGGAATTTGGGAAACAAGGGTGACGAAGGTTGGAAAAGGTCTGTATTGAATGTTGCAGTCGCAGTGTTGCCTACAAGCTTCAATGTTAATGTCACATCAGATAATGTCAAAAACCCTATCAAATTATGAAGATCGTGGTATGGTATTGTAAGTGACCATCCTTGGCCAAAGTGGGTTTGATTGGGACGGCACTAAGCACATGATCATAGTTGAGGATGAAAATGTTTGGAATGAATATTGCACGGTAAGTAAGTATTTCTTTAATATGTTATTATTTGTTATTCAAAGTAGATTGGATTTGACTTTTTTCTTTTTTTTGTCCCGTCGCATAAATCGGCTAAACCGTTTCAATGCAAGGTGCTTCAAAACTGGGATGATATAGTGGATTTGTGTGCTAAAGATAGAGCCACAGGTCATGGAGCTGAAACTGCTATGGATGCTGATGAAGCGATGGGTAGAGAAACAAATGAATATTGGAATTCATGGGTTTAGGTGTCACTGCTGTTATAGACTTAGAAGAACCAAGCTCTAATACAAAAGAAAAAAGACAAGGTTCAACTTCTTATGGCACACATTCTCACAAGAGAAAGATTGGAGAAGAAGAAGGAATAACAACTTCTTTGGATAAAATGGCCAACTCTTTTGACCGAATGGTAGAAAAAATGAATGGTAAAGTTGATGATGAAGATATTCAAGAAGTGTTACGTGGGGCAGCTTTGAGACCAGACAACAATGGGCTAAAGCTATTAAATGGTTAGCACCCAAAGCAGTTAGCTATTGTGAAAGCCCCTCCAATTCACAAAAAGACAGATTATGTTTTAACACATCTTGCAAAATGAAACTTGGTGAGTAACCTTTTATCAAAATTTTCTATTTCAACTTTCCAATTATAAAATTGTGTCTTTTTTATGCCAGTTGAAGTGATATTTTCACTATAGTTATTTGTCTTTCCTATTGTGACTTATATTATTTTTGTTTCTTCTATGTCAGATTATTGTGAACATGGAATAAAGAGGAGGAATTGCATTCTTACAAAGCAAGAAAAAAAGTTGATTATTCTAAAATTGTTTGATTATGTTGTTTGTTTTAGACCATCTAATTTGCAAAATAATTCGTGAATTATTGAGTATTATAAGTGAAGTGACATCAATGTTAATGATATATGATTTTAGGTCTTGATATGGATTGAAATATTTTCTTCTATTACAAACAATGAAATTAATATCAATATTTGAATTTTGTATGAAATAATTGTCCTTAAATTAAGTAATTATTTAATTTTAATATGTTTTTTAAAATTATTGCTAGACTAGGTAATTGGATTTTTTTTTACAAGAACAAGGAATTACATATCATTCATCTTTAGTTTTACAGTATTGTTTAATCCAAGTTTTTTTGTGTGTTACTACAAGAACATTGTGTAAGATTCAAAATTATTTAGCATTAAAATTATTTTGATTATTTAATTATTAAATATTAAAAAATTTATTATTAAATATTGTATAGCATTAAATTTATTTTGAATATTTAACTATTTAAAAAATGACTCATATTCATTTTCATTCAATATTGAAATTTTAATTTTTAAATAAATATTTTAAAATGAAAATTTGAATTTCATTGAAATTGAATTACTTTATCCAAACAAGGAAATTAAAATACAAGAAATTGAATTGCCTCATCCTAACAAAATATTTAAAAAATGAAAGGAATTTAAATCAAGACAATCAAAATGTTATGTATTTGAATTTCCTAAAAAAAATTAAATCCCCTATCCAAACACATGGTAAGTGATAATTATCAATATTATGATAAGTACTTGATTTTTATTGAGACAAGGAATAAGTTCAATTAAGACCGTTTGGTGTCATTTGGAAAATCAATCTAGTTATAAGAAATTTTAAGTAGATTCAATGTTCTAACTATTCCCTTAGAGTGCGTTTGGATAGAGAATTTTAACTGGGGAAAGTAATTTATCAGAGAATTTGATTTTCTGTAATTTAGAATTCATTGTTTGAATGCTTTTTATGAAGAATTTAAAATTTTGGAATTTTAAAACAAAATTTTAAACAACTAAAATTCTGGAATTTCAATTTCCTTCTAAAAGGTGAGAAATTGAAATTATCTTCTTACAATCTTCTTCAAGAAACACTGTCTGAGCTCCTAAAATATCGATCGGATGTGAGTATAGAGAAACACGTATAACTAGCACACCAACCATATCTTCTCTTTTTTTTCATTCATTTTTTTCATCCTCATAATTTTAATTTTTTTTATCCAAACACAAAATTTTGAAAATAAAAGAATTTCAATTGAAGAATTTGAAATTCTTAGAATTTTAAATTTCTCAAAATTTTAAATTTTTTCATCCAAACACACTCTTAGGAGATTATATAATAAGAGTTTCCGTCCCCCTCCTCCCCAAGCACGCCATTAGGCATTTATGGAGAATGATCTCCAAGTAGGTATTATTTGCACTATATTGGACTACACATAAATCTTACAGCTCATCATACCTTTTGCTGCTAAGTCAATAATCTATAAAATTATTGTTCATTTAGCATCTATATACTATTTATAAAAGAGAACCCTCTGGAAATTACTGAAATACCCTTGCTTAAGATTGTGACAACTGTCCATTTTATTGGTTTTTTTGGTCTTTTAGCCCTTAATTTTCCACTCTTTTGATGCTTACAGGTGTTTAATTTTGCTGATTGTGGCATTTACACGTGTTTTATTTTGCATGTTGTGCATGTGCTGGCCTTTACTTCTTTACGTGGTTTCTTGCATTTCATTCTTCATTCTTCAGTTTGCGTGTTTTTGGTTTTCATTTTCGAAGATACAGACCAGCTTAATTTGGGTTCTGTTTGATGCTGTTTTGATGTATGTTTTGTTACATTCGATGTTAGCTTAGGGTTTTCTGGCTTTTCTTTTCTTACATGCATATTACCTCTCGGGTTTTTGGCTTTTGTTTTTGTGCTGTTTTTATGTTTGTTTTGTTGCATGCATGTTATTTTTTCATTTTGTTGTGTTGGACGATGTTTGGTTTGCATGTTTGGTTTAGGGTTCGTGGTACTTCTGTTGTTCTGTTCTGGTGCTGTTTTCATGTGTGTTTTCTTACATGCATGTTAGCTTCTAATTTTTGTGTGTTGAACGAGGTTTTGGATTTTTGCTTAGCTTATCGTGTTTCTGTTTTGATGGTGGTTTTGTTGTTTTTTTTTTTTGCAGTATTATGGCACGTTCTCCAGACAAGACAAAGAGCATCGATGGCTCAAAAGAAACTCTTAAACTTAGTGTGAGGATCAGTGATCTATGGTTTATTGGCACGCCTAACTCTTAAACTCAGGATGCTTCAATTCTGTGTTTTTTTTTTGTAGGTTTATTACTTATTACTCATTGTTTAGTTCATTGTGTTGTAACCTTAATGCAATCCAGGGTGATGAGATCCACGCTGTTTGTAAACAAGACCAATTGAAGTCAAAAAAATGGACTTGAAAGAAAATTGTACTTATGTCATGCACAATTTTAAAGTGCTAAAAAACAATGGTCAGTACAGAGTGTGTGATCATCAATTTAAATTGGTGTTTATTGGGGTTACTGTTGTGAGGGAGTGTGTTCTAGGGGACATCCCTTTTAGAAAATACAGGTTTGCTGGATTTGCAGATGTTGTGGCTGGCCAGTTTGAACGTGGACTATTGGTTGGTATGTTAAGTTATATTTTTGCAATTGAGTTTATTTTGAAAGTTCTGTTGTTTTTGGAATTAAATAAAATTCCCTGATTTTTCTGCTTGCTTTAGATGTTATTGGTGTTGTGGAGGAGGTTGTCTTTCGGCAAGTTTCAGGAAAAGGTAGAAGGGTAGTCTTCAAATTAAAGGACTTAAGGTAAAGTTCGATTCTTGGTGACAATTTATGTGATATGCTTTGTCAAGTTGTGGCTATGATTATATTATTATTAATAACTAATTGTTTCATAGCTATTTGTTTTTTATAGCCAGCAATTGCTATCTTGCACTTTGTGGGATGATTATTGCTTGTAGTTTTTGAAGTTCTTAGATGATTATGAAGGTGATGGGCCAATTACAGTTCTATTAAGCCATTGTAGGATCAAGGAAGCGCAGGATATATCCTCATCTTGAATTTATTGATTTCTCTGTTTATGCTATTGCATGTTGTGGTTCTGTTTTTTAAATGATTCAGGATCTTATCCCGCATCGATCAACAATTTTTTCAAGGCTTCAAAGTTAATTATAACCAGCCCGTGATGGAGATTCAAGAATTCAATGAACGATATTTTTTGTATGTGCTATGTAATATATGTTGATTATTTTTTGTCTTATTTTTGTTGTTCATTGTATATTTGTAGGCTTGCAGAGTTGGGCATTGATGCCCGGTTAGGTTTTAAATCCCATGGTGAAGGGAGTACACAACTTTCAGGTTCTATGCAATTATCATCAAAAGAATCATTCTTTGGCAAGGCTGAGGCAAAGACTATTGCTGACATTAACACCATCTCTAAAGTAATGATCTTATATAGATTTTAATTCTTTGTCGTGCATTATCTGAAGTTTTTTATTTGATGTGTATGCTGTTTCACGCAGGAAATTGTTTGTGTCACTGTTGGCACAATTACTAGGATTGTTCTGGACAATCATTCATGGTGTTATACAGCTTGCATTCAGTGCCATTAAAAAAGTGATGCAGAGATGGCGCCCTTTACATGTGCATGCGGCAAATACAATAAGGAAGTTGTGCTTAGGTGATTGTGATCTTTTAAAATGTTGTGTATTTTTTATGCCTTCATCATGTTTTTACTATTGGTGCATATAGTGGCAGATATAGGCTTGAGGTGATGATCAACCAGGAAAATGAAAGCACAAAATTCCTGCTTTGGGACCGTGAATGCAGTGAATTAATTGGCCAATCAGCTGATGCAGTTAATAAGCTTAAAATTGAAGTGTGTTTTTGGATTCAACCGTAACTGTTTATGTTTGATATGTTATTTTTTGTTTGTGTAATACAATTATTCTCTTTGAACAAGGATGGTGATGTTGATTTAAATGCTTCACCCCAAGCACTTGATAAGTTGTTGGGTCATGAACTTGCTTTCAAGATAAAGGTGCAACCCAAGTTTAGGAATTCTGCTGTTTTGAAGTGTTCAGCCGACTCGAGCTTGATAAATACTGTGATGGATATGCTAGCTGATGCTGAGGTAATGTTCAATGCAAGTTATTTGACATTAACTATTGTGAAAAGTATGTATTCTATTCATATTTATCTGTTTTCCATGGGTTGTGTTATCTTCAATGTATGTCTTATTCAGACATCTTCAAAAATGGATATCCCGGTTTCTGATTCCAATCTTTCTGCTCAACATGAATCTGTGAGTTTTGATGACTGCTCTCATTTTTTAATATGATCTTTCTTACAATTCTTGCATTTTGACACTTCATGACTTTCAACTTAGCATTCAACATATTGATTGCCATTTGTTTTATCTAGCAATCCCTCTCTGTGACAGAAAATCATGATCCCCTGCTTGGATTCCCCTTGACGCCTACAAAGCGGCAGGCATTTCAGGATTGTGATGATGAAGCAGGGACCTCTCAAATTTCACCTGCGCAGCTTTCATCCAACAAATTAAAAAAACATGCCGGAATTTAGTGCATTTGGTTGTTTCCAAGTTGTGTTGAACAATTTTTTTCCCCTTGCTATTTGTATATTGTACATTGGCTTCTACCTTATTTCTGTTGTGGTGGTGTTGCTTTTGAACTCTGATCAGAACTTTTGTTTAAATTTTAATCTTATTTTGTATGCGAGTATCCTAGCATTTTAGTTCTGTGCGTTATCCGATGTCACCTTAACTATTGCACTATATTTCAAAATCCTTATTTGTTCAATTGTTAAAATAAATCTCGACAGACCATGCTTATATTAATGGTTATAAAGCCATCTTTGAAGAAATCGAGCTATGCAAATGTTATGAATTGAAATATATCGTGAGAGATAGAACAAGTAAGATTTGAAAATACAAATCAGAGATTGTCAGACAGAAAGTTCAGAAAACATGTTCTTCACAATGATGATAACTTAAAATTCAATTAAAGTTTTAATGGGCCATTAAAGCATTTGATTTTAAGGTTTGCATCTTTAATTGTCTGAGCAGAGAGTATTCATGGGAAACAAATTAAAATATTAGAAATAATGACCACAAAATATTGATCGCTAGCACAACTAAATCAGCATTAATATCTGATTAATTTGTGCATCCTTAATTGTCTGAGCACAAAGTATTCACGGGAAACAAATTAAAATATTAGAAATGATGATCAGGAAATATTGATCACTAGCACAATTAAATTAGCATTCATATCTGATTAATTTTCTAACAGCAGAATATACACACCAAGACAAAAGTATCAGCTTTGGAGTCTTGAGAAACATGATCTTGCATCATCAATGATATGTAATTAAGTGTTTTTTTATTATCAATCATCATTTAGCATGATTTGTTATTTTAGATACCATTTTTTGCTTGATTTTGCTTTCGCAAATGCAGAATCGGATATTTGATGAATTTACTCCATCTTTCATCATATCTCTCAATATGATGTACAATTAATAAGACAAGTAAAAAAACAATTTCTCTTTAGCTTGACATCCTAATTCTACCATGCATAACATTTTCGATATCATATTTCTTATCGATGGCCCCAAAGCATAGGTATAATAATGGTTATAAATGCAAGTCTAATCATTTTAGTGCATTTAATTAGCTGTCAGTATTCATAATTTTAGTGTTTTTCCTTATGCTTACTTTTGATTACTTACTTTTCAAGTTTTAATGTGGCCGTCAAAACCATCACTATAATCATGGCTATACATGCATGTCTAATCGTTTTTATCAAAGTATGATCCATTTAACCAGGTGTCAACATTGATAATTTTAGTCAACAAGTCAAGTTATGTCTTGGTCCGAGTGGAATAGCATTTCTTTTCTGCATGTCCATGGACTTTTGCAATTTTAATTTTGCATGTATTGTAATATATTAAAACAAGAAGTCAGTGAAAATTTTATAACTCAGTCAAGATTAACAACAACCATCAAGAACATGGATAACCATGAGCATGCAAATCATCGTGATACAGCACAAGCCAGGATAAAGAATAAAGGTATCAGGCAACACAAAGTTAATGATTAGGCTCAGAATATTGATTGTAAGCAATTCAAAATATTATGTTCAAATTACAGTTAATAATTTTAATTAGTTTGTTGATTTAGTAATACAATATCCATAATTTTTTTCACATAAGGACAAGCAAACTGTAAGTCACATTCAATATTATGTGAATCCATTCCACATTAAATAAATTCCACTAAACTTAGATTCAATTCACTTTTTTAATTAATATTTGTGATTCATCAAAGGATGAAAGTTCTGAATCAACACAAGGTACCAATTAAAATCGACTTTATCAAATTAATTTTCAACATTATAATGCTATAATCTAATCTAAATGCAATTTTAATGGGCTGTGTTTCAGTTTCTTCACCTGAGAACCAAAATTATATGTCCTTAGCTAATGAGCCCGCAATTAATAGAGAAGGTAACGATTAATATTCATAAACACTATGTTATTAGCTCACTGTCGAATATCTTTCACTCTGCAAAACTGCTTTTGTTTATCGTATTTCAATTTACATGTTTTCCTAAAACATTTTCAATGACCAACTTCACTTTGCCATATATCATTAAATTATTTCAGGATATTCTGATCTTGGTGATCAGCTCATGCAGTGTAGTCACTGTAATGCAAATATGTGGTATGATGAAAGAGTCTTAAAAGATAAAAGAACTACAAATCCAAGATTCAGTTTATGTTGTGGAAATGGCAAGGTTGAACTTCCATTGTTACAGAATCCACCTAAATATCTCTACCAACTTTTGTATGATCATGGTACATCTGATAGTAAAAATTACCAACAGAACATAAGGACATATAACATGATGTTTGCCTTTACTTCTGCTGGTATTAAGTTTGACAAATCAATTAATCATTCAAGAGGACCTCCTACAATAAGAATTCAAGGTCAACCATGTCATAGAATAGGTAGTATGTTACCGATGCCTGGGAAAGAACCAAAATTTGCACAATTGTATATCTTTGACACAGAAAATGAAGTGCAGAATAGGATTAATGCAATAAGGTAGTTAGTCTTTCATTATTATTATTATAAATGCACAACATTGATCAACAATCTTACATTTAAACAGAATTCAATTGTTTATTCTGCATTACTAATCTTCCAATCATCGTATATATAATTGTTTACTTTGGTCAGCAGTCCACATAAACAAATTCAAGAACACATTGTTTCACAACTTAGTGAGATGCTAGATGAATACAACGTGCATGCAAAAACTTTCAGGATGGCCAGAGATAGATTACAAGATGTTCAAGTGAATAATATCAATTTGAAATTGATTTCTAATCGTGAGAAAGATGGTCGTACATATAATGTACCTACTGTTCCTGAAGTTGCAGCACTAATAGTAGGCGATTTTGATGCAAATTCAAAAAGAGATATTATTATTGAAACTCAGCATGGACAACTACAAAGGATCCATGAATTACATTCTAGCTATCTAGCTCTACAATACCCTCTCTTATTTCCTTACGGGGAAGATGTATATAGACCTGATATTCTACATAGCAGTCGATCAGATGGTCAGAAAAGGAAAAGAAATTGTCTTACAATGAGGGAGTGGTTTTCTTATAGGCTACAACTGATGCAATCCTACCCTGCATGGGCATTGGGTAGAAGACTCCAAGTAGATTGGGCTAGAGATCCAAGGGAAGGCCCTAGGGTTCTCATCAGCCTTAGGGTAGATTTCGAGCCCATGGGCTAAGTATGAGCCCGCTTATCTTTGTAAATATTAGAATAGGTTTTTCCTTCGTTTGGGCCTTGTATTTTGGTCATTCTAGTAGTATAGGGTTTTAGCCTTGTATTTCGGGGCATTTTGAGTAGTCTTTGTAGTAAGGACTTTTTTTTGTATTTTCATGTTTTTTGTCATGGGGGTGAGCTTAGCTATTATAGGGGGTGTGTAGCTAAGCTCTAGCTTCTCATCTCAAGGAGGTGAGCTTAGCTATTAGAGAGGTATGTGTAGCTAAGCTCTAGCTTCTTTAGGAATCTTCTTAAGGAAGCTTCTCAAGGAGGTGAGCTTAGTTATGAGAGGAGTGTGTGTAGCTAAGCTCTAGCTTCTCAAGGAAGTTTTCTCAAAGAAGCTTCTCAAGGAAGTTTTCTAAAGAAAGCTTCTCAAGGAAGCTACCTAGTCTATAAATAGAAGCATGTGTAACACTTGTTGTAACTTTGATGAATGAGAGTCTTGTGAGACACAACTCAAAGTTCAACTTCTCTCCCTTTTTCTTCCTTCAATTTCGTGCTCCCCCCTCTCTCTTTCTCTCCCTCTTTCTTTTCCTCCATTGAAGCATCCTCTCCAAGCTTCTTATCCAAGGCTCATCTTGGTGGTGAAGCTCCTTCTTCCATGGCGCCGCCTCTTACCTCTTCTCCTTTGTCTTCCGCTGCATCTCCATGGTGGAAAATCACCATTAAAGGACCTCATTGAAGCTTAAAGGTCCAGCCTCCATAGAAGCTCAACAAGCAAGCCTCCATCAAGTGGTAATCAGAGCACAAGAGCTTCAAGTAGGTGCTCCTTAAACCTCCATTAATTTTTTGCTTTACCATCTCTTCCATTGTTGTTTCTTCATTTTTTCTCCATGTATCTCCTCACATGTCTTTTGCTAAATGTTTTTAACATGATTCTTTAGATTTTCCACCAATTAAACTTGCTATAGAAGCTATATTTGATTTTCTATGGTTCAAATTTCTTGTTCTTGTTCTTAAACCATGAATTGTGTTGAGTTTAGGTTCCTTTGAGTTTTGTCTTGATATTTTTTGTGGCTGAAACCTAAACCATAAAATTCTTACAAAAATATTAAAGTAGAAGAAAACCTCAAAAATCTAGAGTGACTTGTTCACCTATTGTAGTTTTGTCATAGAAGTCATGTCTAGTCATGAAACTTGTCACATAAGATTTCTTATGTTGTGCTGAATTTTATTTTTCTTGTTTCTTTGTCTAACTTATTTGTTCATGAGTGTATGAAATTCTCTTAGCATATTATTTGATTTGAGTCAAATCTTTCATGTTAATTAGTCTTTAACATGTTCATGCAAAATTCTTAGAGAGTCTTTGATTGTGAACCTTTTCTTGAACTTTTAGGTTTCCTTATGATTGTGTCTATTGTGAATTTGAGTTTTGGTGATTGAATTGCTGCTGAAATGTTGATCCTAAATGAATATTGAACTCCTAAAAATGTGGTAAACAATACTAGTGAGTTCAACATACATAGGAAGGTTGAAAGTAAGCCCAAGGCAATCAATATACCATGCTTAAAAATAAAAAAAAAAAAATCGCTGGTGCTGGCAACTTGGACATACAAACTTGTAAAAATTACTGAGAATTGGTTACTTCGAATTTTGAGCTGAAATTTTTACTGAATTTTACAGACATCTGGAAGAAAGTTATAAAAAAAGAACCAAGTGATTTGGAGAAAAGGAAAAAAAAATATAAAAATCATACAAGTTGGCAGAAAAAATCAGTATCCAGAAAAAAAAAGTGAAAGGGAAGTGTGCTTGTTGTTTTGGCTCAAAATTTATTCTATAATTGGTGTCTGTGTTATACCAATCTTAGTTCCAAAATTTCAATTGAAAATTACTGTGAAAACAAGTGCCAAAGCTAGAGGTTTGTTGAGTCTTTTTTTTATAGTTTTTTTTACTTTACTCTAGAGCCATTCTAAGTTTCTCTTTGAGTCCTAGCTTGCTTCTATGCCCTTTTCATTGCTTTAATTGTTGAGTAATCCTTGAAAAATTGTCTTGTTAAAACTCCATTGGTTTAAATTTCATTTCATTTTTTTTGGTCTTTGGTTTTTGCTTGTCTCTTTGTTTCCTTGTTTGTGGGTTGCCATATAGGGAATTGGAAGGAGGATTGGTATCATCCCTTGAAGAATTTGAGTCAAGAAGAAAGGGGCCAACCACCTTAAGAGCTATTGGACTAAGAAGCACTCCAAATTGAGTGAATCACCAAAGAGAGAACAACCACCAAAATTGAGGACCGTTTTGTAATTTTGTAATTGGCAATTTACTTACCTTCATTGCTTTCAAGTTTTGTAACAAAAAGGCCTTTCATTGGAAGTGTGTTGGGAGCCTCCAATAGGTTACCAAACTTCCATTTGTGTAATAATTTTTGGCAATTTTTCCTTAGGATAGTGAGTGTTTTGTTGGTAACCTTGAATGTGGTCATCCAAACACTCTTAGGATTCGCCTAGTTTACATTTCTTGCTTACTTTCATAGCTTATTTCCTTTACCTTCCATTGTCAAACCGCCTAGATAGATTTCCTTTTACCAATTAGTTTTTTACCTTATCTTTCACACCTCTTTTAGTGTTTATTTTGGCTAGTTTCAACCATAGTTTTTTTTACCTTTTGTTTTCAAACCTCCAACAAGAAGGAACCACAACTTAGAAACCAACATGAGTCATCATTCATCTAGTGTTAATGGAGAGGGTACTAGTCATAAAGACCCTTTATCTAGAATCTTAGATGAGTTGAGTTCCCTCAAGTTATGGAAAGAAAAAAAAAAGAAAAGAAAAAGGAAAAAAAAGAGTGGAAGAAATAAGTCAAGATGAAAGAAAGAAAATAAGAGAGGAAGAAAGAAGAAAAATAATGAAAGAAATGAAAAGAGAAAAACATGCCTCCTATAGTAGTCATAACTCTTGCAAAAGCCTAAGTGAAGAACTTCGTGACTATTACGAAGGAAGGCATAGGTCACATCTTAGACCTCACTCCCATAGAAGAGAAAATGAAAGAAAGCCTCAAGAGGCTAACATTAAACTCTCATACTTCCATGGGAAGGACAATGTAGAGGCTAACTTAGATTGGGAAATAAGGGTAGAGCAACAACTTAAAAAGAAGTCTACTTCAAAATCTTATGGCTCTCACTCTTATCCAAAGAAAAACCAAGGTCAAGGCATCTTAGGGGTGACACCTTCTAAGCCCAAAGATGATAAGGGGAAGACAATAGAAAAGCAAGCCCCTAAGGCTAGTATGCAAGAGAAAACTAGCTCTATAAAGTGTTTTAAATGTCTTGGAAGAGGACACATTACTTCTCAATGCCCCACCACAAAAACCATGATTATGTGGGGCCAAGACATTTATAGTAGCCAAGATGAGGCTACTATTTCACCTTCCTCTAGTGAAAGTGAAAAAGCAAAAGGGGAAGAATCTAGTGAAGAAATCTACCCCCAAGAAGAAGGACAACCATTAGTGGTTAAAGAGAAGTGTAAGGAGGTAAGTGTCTCCTCCAAGAGTTTAGCTAAGAAGGAAACTCATTTTACAATAAAGACAAACATTAAAGAAACTTTCCCTCTTAGACAACCTCCACATTTTCTCTTTTGTAAAAAGGCACCTGCTAGCATTGCCACACCTCTTGGGCTTGAGTTTATTCCTCAAGTAAAGAAGTTGTTGGATGAGGGTTTGGTTCGCAAGAGCTTAAATCCTTGTGCTTTGTTGGTGCCCAAAATAGGTATTATTAGGCACCAAGTCCCTAAAATAGGTGGTATGATGAATGTTTTGAGTGGTGCAACCCTCTTTTGTAAAATCACTCGTACACCTAACATCTTCATGGTGTGTGTACATAGGGACCCATTAGGTAGGTTTGTTCTTATTTTTAGTTTCAATACAAACTTAGGTACTCATATGGGACACCTTAGGTTTGTCATACTTTTTGGTAGGAATAATCAATATGAAAATACATAAAAATGTATGTTTTATTGCGTTACTTTTCTTAATTTTTCAAATAGTGATCAAGGGGTTCCCATGAACCCTAAGAGAATAAAGGTCATTCCTGAGTGGTCCACTCCACCAAGTATAAGAAAAATTTGGGGCTTCCATGACTTAACAAACTTTTACAAAAGGTTTGTCCCATATTTTTCTATACTTGTAGCACCACTCATTGAGTTGATGAGAAACCATGTTCCTTCATGGGAAGATGCCCAGGAAATGGGTTTTCAGACCTTACCTTACTTCAACATACCAAACACCACTAATACATATGTTTTTGTTCTTTTTACAGGTGTTGAGGGAAGGAGCCCAGAGTATGAAGAACCTCGAGATTTGAGGTCAAATCCTTTCCAAGGTGGAGGGAATGATGCAATCCTACCCCGCATGGGCATTGGGTAGAAGACTCCAAGTAGATTGGGCTAGAGATCCAAGGGAAGACCCTAGGGTTCTCATGCGCCTTAGGGTAGATTTCGAGCCCATGGGCTAAGTATGAGCCCGCTTATCTTTGTAAATATTAGAATAGGTTTTTCCTTCATTTGGGCCTTGTATTTTGGCCATTCTAGTAGTATAGGGTTTTAGCCTTGTATTTCGGGGCATTTTGAGTAGTCTTTGTAGTAAGGACTTTTTTTTGTATTTTCATGTTTTTTGTCATGGGGGTGAGCTTAGCTATTATAGGGGGTGTGTAGCTAAGCTCTAGCTACTCATCTCAAGGAGGTGAGCTTAGCTATTAGAGAGATATGTGTAGCTAAGCTCTAGCTTCTTTAGGAATCTTCTTAAGGAAGCTTCTCAAGGAGGTGAGCTTAGTTATGAGAGGGGTGTGTGTAACTAAGCTCTAGCTTCTTAAGGAAGTTTTCTCAAAGAAGCTTCTCAAGGAAGTTTTCCAAAGAAAGCTTCTCAAGGAAGCTACCTAGTCTATAAATAGAAGCATGTGTAACACTTGTTGTAACTTTGATGAATGAGAGTCTTGTGAGACACAACTCAAAGTTCAACTTCTCTCCCTTTTTCTTCCTTCAATTTCGTGCTCCCCCCTCTCTCTTTCTCTCCCTCTTTCTTTTCCTCCATTGAAGCATCCTCTCCAAGCTTCTTATCCAAGGCTCATCTTGGTGGTGAAGCTCCTTCTTCCATGGCGCCGCCTCTTACCTCTTCTCCTTTGTCTTCCGCTGCATCTCCATGGTGGAAAATCACCATTAAAGGACCTCATTGAAGCTCAAAGATCCACCCTCCATAGAAGCTCCACAAGCAAGCCTCCATCAAGGTCTTGATGGAAGCTTGCTTGTGGGGCTTCTATGGAGGCTGGATCTTTGAGCATCAATGAGGTCCTTTAATGGTGATTTTCCACCATGGAGATGCAACGGAAGACAAAGGAGAAGAGGTGAGAGGCGGCGCCATCCATTAAGGAATAAGCCATGGAAGAAGGAGCTTCACCACCAAGATGAGCCTTGGATAAGAAGCTTGGAGAGGATGCTTCAATGGAGGAAAAGAAAGAAGGAGAGAAAGAGAGAGGGGGGAGCACGAAATTGAAGGAAGAAAAAGGGAGAGAAGTTGAACTTTGAGTTGTGTCTCACAAGACTCCCATTCATCAAAGTTACAACAAGTGTTACACATGCTTCTATTTATAGACTAGGTAGCTTCCTTGAGAAGCTTTCTTTAGAAAACTTCCTTGAGAAGCTTCTTTGAGAAAACTTCCTTGAGAAGCTAAAGTTTAGCTACACACACCCCTCTCATAACTAAGCTCACCTCCTTGAGAAGCTTCCTTAAGAAGATTCCTAAAGAAGCTAGAGCTTAGCTACACATACCTCTCTAATAGCTAAGCTCACCTCCTTGAGATGAGAAGCTAGAGCTTAGCTACACACCCCCTATAATAGCTAAGCTCACCCCCATGACAAAAAACATGAAAATACAAAAAAAAAAGTCCTTACTACAAAGACTACTCAAAATGCCCCGAAATAAAAGGCTAAAACCTTATACTACTAGAATGGCCAAAATACAAGGCCCAAACGAAGGAAAAACCTATTCTAATATTTACAAAGATAAGCGGGCTCATACTTAGCCCATGGGCTCGAAATCTACCCTAAGGCTCATGAGAACCCTAGGGCCTTCCCTTGGATCTCTAGCCCAATCTACTTGGAGTCTTCTACCCAATGCCCATGCGGGGTAGGATTGCATCAACAATGCAGATCAAATGAATCTATAACTTTGTTGAATTCTAGGAGACTATTCCTACAATTTGTTGTTGACAGCTATACTATGGTTGAGTCAGAAAGGCTTTCTTAGATCAGAAACAACCAAAAAAAACTTTGAGTTGACAAGTTTTGTAGCTTACAATAGTCATTGGATGATGGAAGTAGGAGAGGCCTAAATAAAGGTAAAAGAGTCATTTTGCCTCCAACTTTTGTTGGCATTCCGCGCTATATGGATCAACTTTATTTTGATGGTATGACCATATGTAGCCATGTGGGCTTCCCAAATATATTTATTACTTTAACCTGCAATCCAAACTGGCCTGTAATCCATAGATTGTTGAATCCGTTGAATCTGAAAGTAGCAGATAGGCCAAACATAATCTCCAGAGTCTTCAAACTAAAGTATGAACAAATGCTTATTGACCTGACGAAGAATCACATACTAGGCAAAGTTATTGCATGTAAGTTGATTCTAAGTTTGTTGAATTTATATTATGTGTGACATTGTTATTTTACACTGCCAATATTAATCACACAATCATATCTAATAACTTTAATTATTTTCTATTAACAGACTTACTAATAAATTGCAGATATGTATACAATAGAATTTCAAAAACGAGGGCTACCTCATGTCCATTTGTTGCTTTTTTTACATCCTGATAACAAATACCCATCCTCAGATGAAATTGATCAAATTATATCAGCAGAGATACCTTCACAGCAAGATGATCCAGAACTGTATTCATTAGTAAAATATCATATGGTTCATGGTCCATGTGGAAGTCTGAATCCTGGATCTCCATGCATGAAAAAAGGCAAGTGTAGTCGTTTCTATCCTAAAATGTTCCAGTCGCATACTGTTTTAGATGTTGATGGTTTTCCAGTCTATCGTAGAAGAAACAACGATAATGCAATTGAGAAAAATGGTGTTATAGTTGATAACAGGTATATTGTACCTTACAATCCACGATTGCTCAGAAAATACCAAGCGCATATCAATATTGAATGGTGTAACCAAAGCACTTCTATCAAATATTTATTTAAGTACATCAACAAGGGATATGATAGAGTGACTGCTGTTTTGATTGATGAAGATAACAATCAAACTGAGAATGGTGGCACCCATAATGATGAGATCAAAGAATATCTAGATTGCAGGTATTGTTAAAAGTTGATCTCTAATTTATCTGATCATCATTGTTATGACAACTAATTCTATCTTCCTAACAGATACATATGTCCCTGTGAATCTACTTAGAGAATCTTTGGATTTCCAACACATGGCAGAAAACCTGTTGTTGAAAGATTACACTTCCATCTTCCAGGCCAACATAGTGTTCTCTATGAAGACCATGATGATATTGATGATGTATTGTCTAAGCCAAGTATCTCTGATTCAAAGTTTATTTCATGGATGAACACTAACCAAAATTCTATTGAAGGGAGAAATCTTACTTATGCAGAATTTGTTTCTAAGTTTGTATACAATCAGAAGAAAAGATGTTGGCACCTTAGGAAGAAAGGTTATACCATTGGCAGATTACTATGGGTTCCACCAATTACAGGGGAATTATTTTATTTGAGAATGATGCTTACTGTTTGTAAAGGACCTACCTCATTTGAGGATTTAAGAACAGTTGATAATGTTCAATATTCTACATATAAAGAAGCATGTTTTGCTATGAGATTTTTGCAAGATGATAAAGAATTTATTGAGGCAATCAAAGAAGCAAAAGACTGGGGTTCAGCACATTATATAAGAAAGTTATTTGTGTTGTTACTTTTAGCTGCAACGATGAGCAAACCTGAACAAGTTTGGGACCAAACTTGGCATTGGATGGCTGATGACATTGTCTATAATTATAAAAAATCATCAACAAGTACAAGTTAGTGCTAATTTCCCATCAGACAAATCAATATTGATATGGCATATAATTTGACTTTTTTCTCTTTTGTGTATTAGCATTGCAGCTTGATGATAGAACTCTTCAAAATTTGGTCTTGCTTGAAATTGAACAACTCCTGCAAGAAAATCAAAGATCGCTAAGAGACTATCCTTCAATGTCATATCCAGAGGATGCGAATTTTCCAGCTTATCTAGACAATAGCCTTATATTAGCTGAACTGAACTACAACAATGAAGAACTTAGATCAGAGTTTGAACATCTATTTTCTCACATGACAGGTACATTAAGTACAGAGCAATTTACCCCTCTGAAAATTATTATGTGCATTTCCTTCTTAGCTTTTCTCATCTATAAATTAGTATTTTAACTTCATTCATTTATCTTTAAATCTAATACCACATATCGATGATTTCAAATGAACAAGCTTCAATTTACAACCAGATTGTTGAAGCTGTTAATAAAGATGAAGGTGGTATGTTTTTCCTCTATGGATATGGAGGTACATGAAAAACATACATTTGGAAAACACTTCCAAGTTCACTGAGAGCTGACAATAAAATTGTAATAATGGTAGCCTCTAGCGGCATAGCTTCTCTGCTATTGCCTGGAGGTAGAACTGCACATTCAAAATTTAAAATTCCAGTTCTAGTTTTTGAAGACTCAACTTGCAATATCCATCAAGGAACTCAATTAGCTGAGCTATTAAATCAGACAAGTCTAATCATTTGGGATGAAGCACCCATGGCTCACAAATTCTGTTTTGAGGCACTTGATCACAGTCTTAGAGATATCATCAAACACAACTCAAAGGACAATAAAATCTTTGGAGGTAAAGTCATGGTCTTTGGTGGAGATTTCCGGCAGATCCTGCCAGTCATTCCAAGAGGGAGCCGCTCTGATATTGTTAACGCAACCATTAATTCCTCTTATCTATGGGATCACTGTCAGATCTTGAGACTGACAAAAAACATGCGTTTACAAAACAACATGCAAGCAACAGATCAAGAAGAAACTGCAGCTTTTGCACAATGGATTATAGATATTGGTGATGGTATTATTGGAGATGAAAATGATGGCTATGCTACTATTGAAATTCCACAGGAACTATTAATCACATAATATAATGATCCTATTCATAGTATAATTAGCTCTACATTTCCAGATCTATCTCATCATCACAATGATCCTGAATACTTCCAAACCAGAGCAATATTAGCTTCCACAAATGAAACAGTGCAACAAGTTAATGATTATATGCTTACAATGATACCGGGTAATCATATAGTAAATTATCTTATTCTGTTTTTCATCTTTTAATCAACTTTCCTGGATTTTACATTTTTGGTTGGTGAATTTGTTTTTTTATGTCTAAAATATTGATAGGTGAACAAATGGAATATCTAAGCTCTGATTCAGTTGACAAATCCAAAACCATTGAAAGTTGTCATCTCCGCTCACTAACAACTGAATTTATGAATTCATTGACAACATCTGGCTTACCCAATCACTGTCTCAAACTCAAGATTGGAACACCAATAATGCTATTAAGGAACTTAGACCAAACTCAAGGGTTGTGTAACGGTACTAGGTTAATTATCACAAGACTAGCAAAACATGTTATTGCAGCTGACATAATTTCTGGGACAAATATCAGAGATCATGTTTATATCCCACGAATGTCTATGTCGCCTTCACAGTCACCATGGCCTTTTAAGCTATTGAGGAGATAATTTCCGATAATGCTTTCTTATGCTATGACAATTAATAAATCCCAAGGACAATCACTATCTTCAGTTGGACTTTACTTGCCAAAACCAGTTTTTTCACATGGCCAACTATATGTTGCATTATCAAGAGTCAAGTCAAAGAAAGGACTTCGAATTTTAATACATGATCAGGACAAAAAAAATTACTTCAACAACGAATGTGGTTTTCAAAGAGGTCTTTACAAATATTAGAAGGTAAATCCAATTTATTTTCAATTACAAATTTAATTCTAACCATAACTGGATTTTCTTCTTACTCATATGATCTCTGATATACAGTTAAAACATCATCAAATGAGTCAATCTATAATTCATTAATTTTAAAAAAACCAGTCTTCCTTTATGGAGTGCATTTTCTTATTTGCTGCATTTTAAATTTTCATCCCTTTTCATGAACTCCAAATTAACCATTTCTTTCATGAATTGCACGAAAGAAAATAAAATGCTTATCTCAATTTAAATGCTACCATTTAGCAAATGAATTCTATATGTTACTCTGCCTGTTTTCCAAACATGATACACTTATTATTATTCTTTTAGTAGAACCATTTATCTTTTCTTAGATAATCAATTGGCCTTGCAAAATATTATCTATGCCAAATCATTATCGACTTCAGCATTAGACAGGTCATTCATCTGATGATGCAAATTGTATTTATAACAATACAAAAAATTAGCTTACTCTTTGTTATATTCAGCAATAAAAATACCTCTTCACCTGCCTCAACCACCACAGTCTTTCATACTTATCATTCTGCCAATTCACGTCCAATCTTTGAACAGAACATTCAATGCTCCACGGTTCCCAAACCACTTAACTTGCTGTCACTTACACCCCCCCCCCCCCCCCCCCCGAAAAGCAATGACCCTTCCATCACCCACTACTTTACATTATCAGACCACGGTTCATTTCTTTGCCACCTTCATTTCAACTCTAACCAAATTTTTCTCTCAAAGCGACTACCACCATGTCTCCTGCTTCATCCACCGCTTCAAGCAAGGTAAGCCTAAACCCAAACCTGACTGCATGTTCATTCATTTCTTGATTTTTCTCTTGCATTTGGTTACATTTTTCATCCATATCCCGAACCAAAATTCAACATCTTGCCATCTATGTTTTCTTAAGTTTTCGAATTCCAATTTAGGACAGACATATTGAACAATTCTGCTTTTGAATTCATCATTGTCTCACTCAACTTTCTTTCCTGTGGCAAAGCCCTAATTCAATTTTCCCTGCTTCTACTTCATTTATTTGTGCCCATTGTGTTAGGTTTCTTGCATACTACGTTATCATCTATCTTACCCTTTAGATATTAGAAACGTTTAAATGTTATTTTTGTCCCTCACACTTTTTGCATTCATGTTGTGCTTTTATCGCAATCCATGTTGAAATTGGACATTTTGTTGATACTAATTCAAAAACATGTTCCAGTGATTTTGATGTTCTATTATTAAATACATAGTTAGAAATTTATATATTAATTTACTTCTGTTCATTGGTAACGAATCCAGAAAATTATTCAATAATTTTGAATGATGCTACTATATTGTCACTATCAATGAACCCTAGGTAGCATGTCATCTAGAATAACATTTGACTCATGCATGTAGGAAAAAACAGCCTATGCATATCCTGTGTGATTATACCCTATCCAAAACAAAATAGATACAATATTAAGTTAAATCTTTTTAAATGCCTATTAAATTTCGTAGCATTCTATTACCATTATTTCGAACTATTGTATTAAGATTCTAAGTAGTTCAGTTATCTGCACCATCTATTACATTGTTTTTATGATGTTGAATCTGCCCTTTCAAACTTTCTTGCTTTTGGTCCTTCATTACCATTATGAAGTGTATTTTCTTATTTGTTCGATCATATCATCTCTGATATACATCATCTATTATATTCTCTTTATAATCCTGATTCTGCTCTTTCAAAGTTTCTTGCTTTAGGCCTTTAATTCGAATCATGAAATGCATTTTCTTATCTGTTCGATCATATGATATCTGATTGAGAACTTTTGTTGCTATTGTATTTGCTTTTGCTGCATTTTCTGATCTCTGCAATGTTCTGTATTCCTTATTTTCATGCTTTGCATCTAATTTCCCGCGTCTTATATTGTATGCATCTTCTCTTATCTTATTTTAATTATCCTAAATTAGAACTGTTAAATCCAATTACTACTACATTGCAACAACACAACAATTTAGACCTGCAGACCATTGAATTAGTCAATATGCATGTTTTTTAAATGCTAAGTCCATTTTTTTTCTCATTGCACTGCAGTTGAGATTGCCTGCTATCAGAAAACCATTGATATTGCAATTTAAAGCTGTCTTCCATTGTGACAAGGTTAAATCAAAGTCTTCCTTTCCATATTTTATCCTTTGTGCTTCGGATATTGTTTTTCCTTTTTTAAATACTTTTTCCCCATTGCAGGACGCCATAGAAATACCAGGCTTCTATCAGCGCCAATGGCTACCAAATTATCCTGAAATTGTTGAATTTAAGTATGATGGGGAAACCTACGAAATTCAAGTCAGACAACACAAAGGCAAACTTTACTTTGTTAATGGCCTGCGACCACCCTTCAAAATTTGACCTCCACTTCACTCCACCATTAGACCAGCAGAAATGCAAAAGGCGCCGTGCAACAAGAAAACACATCTGGACATATAAAATCACCCAATCAATGCTAGGCGCACCATATCCATTTATATCTTCCATACAAATATTAATTTCAATGCCTAACTCTTTTTTTTCCCTGCAGCAACTTCCAGCCTCTGTCACACAATGCCTAATCCACTGTGGTGATCATATAACAATTCTCAGAAGATTCGGACCTCCACTGCAATGGAATGTAGTTGTGCTCGACAAAGGCATCGGTGACAAGTATGTCACTCTCCCTTGGTACAAATTCCTTCAAGAAGGTGATTTTAGCCATGAAAACGAGCTCTCATTCTACTATAGGCGTGCTGAGAAGATCTGGGAGGTTGTCATCAGGCATGCAATTGATTGGGATGATAGTGATATAGATTAGGAAAATCTACCATCTTATTTTGCAAAACAATGTTTGTTTACGTTTATTTTCAACATCTTTATATTTATCTTTGAACAATTTGACATTACAACTAATTTATATGAATGTTATTCCTATTATCTTTTTACAATGCCTTTTTTTTTATTCTTCAATCGAAAATCATTTAGATAAAAGACCCGTGCATGCGCACGGGTTACCGACTAGTTATAAATAAAAATATACTCCACCAAGCATTATAAAGTTACATAACTCTAATCTGATTTTCTAATTACATTTATTGCAATTTGCACAACTCTTAGAACCAGCATTTTTATAAATAAAAATACACTCCACCAAGTTGACATAAGCTTTAGTACCTGCCGTTAAAAAAATATACAACTAGGATAAATGCTTACAACCCTGCTTATTCTTCAGTCTAATACTAACTGTTACGAAAAAGTGATACATTTGATGGCTTCCTCTTCATTGCGCTCAATTCAAAATCCTCATAAGTCTATAAAATTGGCTGCTAGATCTTGTGAACACCATAACCTGCATCCTCTGATTTCAAACTGTCATTCCAATTCTCAAATTCTGATCCACCAAACATTACTTGCTTGATCCCCACAAAACTATCACAAACAAAAACCAAAAATAAATAAATCATGGAATTGAAACAAAATATCCAAGGGGTAAAATTAAAAGATAACTAAAACTTTTTATCTAAATCTCAACATGCTCTCTCTCACTTCAGAGAGAGATTGACAAGGAACAATCAAAAAGATAATCTAAAACTATTTTCTAATATTCTGCTCATGCAAATTATCAAAATAACTGCTCATTCCTAAATAGCTTTGGTTAGTGACTCCCTCTGATCCATAGAATTTCTGTAGTACATAACTGAACCAAAGTAATTATTCAATAGAATAAAATGGAGATCATACTCGGAGCTTATCTGTGTCAATGCATTTATCAAAACATCCAGAAGCAATGGTTCAACAGTTCCAATATCCACCCTGTTATACCACAGGAAGAAATTATTAGTATTTGCATTTCACATTACATTAACATGTACAAGGAATATGCAATTGGTGCTTCACCATATTCGAGCCAAGTTGTCTTGCAACTCGAGATCCCCAATGTTGTAAAATGTAGTTGGTTCCACATTTGCTCCTTGAATATAATCATAACTCGGTCGTGCATCCATTGGAGACTGTGACAGCTGAAGGAACAATGCTAGTTCTATAAGCAACAATGTCTTGTTTGAATAATACACAGAAAGTTATAAATAAAGGAGGAAAGGAGACAGAAAATTTGGTATCCAAGGAAGAAGAGAAAACTTACTTGCATATTCATGGCATTGCATCCACCAAGACGTCCGATAATGTGCCACGCTCGAATTGTCTGCAAAGACCCAAATTCAACACAATTTTCAACTAAATGCACACGTTCATCATGGATAATGTACAACAAAAATAGTCATAGAGCAAAGTTCCTTACATCACAAATTAAGGATACGTCTTTTGCCAATGGAACATTGTAAAATTCAAACCATATGTATGAGTTTGAAAAATCAAATCTGGAAATACCAGCATTAGGTGTAAGATAACAGAATATTTTTTGAATAAAAAAAGAAACAGATTATTTTTTTTTGTATCATGTGCATACTGCATTCCAACCCAAAAGCAGAAATAAATGAGATTATTATCAAATGAAACATTGACAGACCACTTTTTGAACCAAAAGTAAAATGTGAAAGGCATCGACTAGTTTATTATGCATGTGAAACTTCTAGTTCTACCTCCATTAGATTAAATTTATTTCTTCAATATTCCGATTGTTAATGAGAGCAGGCAAAGAGAAAGCAAGAAACATAATATGAAACCATGTTGGACTTATCTGGTTTTCTGTTAGTATATAAAGAGAAGGGAGAGTTAGTTAATATAGTTAGACTACTAATGAGTTATTTAGTTAGTTAGAGGGGTTTATTAGATATAAATAGGGGAAGAGGGATAGGAGAGAGGGGGATCTTATCATTTGTAGATTGAGAATTAGCTCTTTATGAAAGGAAAAATCCTTTGATAAGGGTTAACTCTTGGAGGAGAGTTTTCTCTCCTATTTTTTGTTTTTTTCTTACTAGTCAATAAAAAATTTCTTTCCTTTCTCATTTCAATTCTTGGTTCCTAACAATTGGTTCAACCTACTGGATCTTCGAGGGACCAACAATGTTAGAGATGGAGGAAGCACAAAGTTGGCATAAGAGGGTGCTGCCAGCATTTGTGGGGGAAGGCCCAATTGGTTGGATTGCTAGGGCTGAAAAATTCTGAGGTACATGAAATTCCTTCATTCAATAAGCTGCAATATGCATTCATGAGCATGGAGGGTGTTGCGATGCATTGGTTCTACATTTGGAGCCAAGAAACATAGATTCAGATTGGGAGTCATTTTCCACAGCTTTGATCAAAAGATTTGGAGATAACTATGGTAGTCGTGTCTTCGAAAGATTGACTATCTAGAAGAAAGAAGAGCAAGCTGTGACAGAAACCTGAATCGAAGAAAGGAAGACTTTCACAGTGTTCTTGAAAGAGAGGACCAACATTTCAGAGCTGAAACGCATGCTGCGCATATTATTCAATGAAGAGGCTGATTGCCAGGCAACTGAGCAAGACAAAAATAGCATGGGGGGAAGTGGGTCAGAACGCAATGAAGTAGAGGCTAGTTCTTGGACAAGAAAGGTGGAATTACCCACCTTTGATGGAAGCACAAAATAGGGAACTGACTTGAAGGGTAAGAGTTTTGGGTGTGATGATGACCCATTGCAGTTCTTGAAATCAGAAAACAAAAGTAAAGGTACAGTAATCAAGAACTACACACTTTGTGGTGGAGAAGAAACCAAAAATGATGAAGCAAAATTAGTAAGAGAAACAAAGATTGAAAAGGTTATGGAGGAAGAAGTTGATCCATTGTTAAAGAGGGAGAAGCACAAGGAAAATAGAGTGATGATGTGGGCTGTAAATACAATTTTCTTGATAACCCAATAACAAATATGATCAAGAAGGAAGTCGAAGCTGGTGATGCAACCAAGCCTCATTGTTTTCAAGATTCATATTTTCATAAAAAGGTTGTTATGATGAAACAAAAATCATTCATGAAGGTGGTTGGAACATCAATGGTGTCGGAATCTTGGAATGTCAACTTGGTGGGTGAGCCTTTAGCATTAAACTTTGTTGTGTCTATGGATAACAGACTGACAATGGAACCAAGGCAGAAGGGATGTACAGAGGCAGTCATGATGATTCAGGTTATACGGAGTCCACCCTCGCCCCCACCACCATTGAAGCTGTCGGACCTGAGTTTGTATGAAGTGGTTAGTGGGTTTACAATTGATCCCCCATGGAGGGACACCAAAGAGGTACATCTTGTTAGAGTAAATGATTTAGTTCTGAAGGATGAGAAAGATGAAGGGGAATTTTTGGAATTCTACGAAGTGTTTCCAATTTTTACGTAGTGGGTCAGGCCCAAATGGGCTGTCAAATTGGGATTCAAGAGGAGCAGAAACTGGGCGTTCAAACTGGGCAGCAAGATTTATACTACTAAATTTGGAGCCCTGTGTAGCTGATGCAGCACCACACATAGAGGTCCGGATTATTCAGAATTTGCTTCCATCCCAACCTCCAATGGAGCCATAGAACTCAACCCTGCATGCAAGGGCAGTGGGTCATTCCTAGTTAAGCTACAAGGGGTGCAATTGTCTTTCAGCAATCGAAGAAAAATTGAGGAAGTTTCAGTGTGCAATTCCAGTTTTCAAATTCCAACCATGAGGACAAGGTTATTTTAGGAAGGGTGTCTTTCTAGGATATAAGGAGAAGAGAGAATTAGTTGATATAGTTAGACTACTAACGAGCTAGTTGGTTAGTTAGAGAGGTTTATTAGATATAAATAGGGGAAGAAGGATAGGAGAGAGGGAGATCTTATCATTTGTAGATTGAGTGAGCATTAGCTCTTTGTGAGAGGAGAAATCCTTTCTGAATGTAAAACCTTTGGAGGAGAGTTTTCTCTCCTATTTTCTGTTCTTTTCTTACTAGTCAATAAAATTCTTTCTTCTATTTCTCATTTCAATTCTTGGTTCCTAACATTTTCTTACAAATGAGAAACAAGAAAGCATGGGGGCAAGGGAAGTTTGTGATAGGCCTATAATTAAAGTGTATAACAGAAGGTGTGAGAAGGGCAGAAAGGGGATTCTACCTAAGAATGTTGTGGCAAATGAACAGGCAGTTAGTGAGCGTGGGGAGAGATAAGAGCTTGTTTGATTCCCTTTTCTCTTTTTAGTTTTAAAAACTGTTCTCTATAACAGTTTTAGACTACCCAACCATTGATTTCCGATCTACAGTCTATTAAGTTTTAAAAATTGTCTCTAGAACAATTCCTAAAAATAAATAAACAGAAACAGGTGGAAGATGTTCTCATTTTCTCTTCTGTTTTTGCCTTGTTTGGTTTCTTTCTCTTTTTGAGTTTGCATTGTGGACTTGGATTTTACTGTAGGAGATACAGGAGCGCAAACCTCTATAGGAGAGTTCTGTGATGTCTTTGCATTGTTGGAGATCTTCGTGGTTGCTATGAATTTGCACAATTGCCTTAGACCTCACTCTGTATTTTACCATGTCAAATGCCTGGGGTATGTGCCACGTGTGTTATCAAAATAACAAAACTTCTTTAGGATTCATTGGAGGTGATTGCGAGTTTTTGGTTTTTGATTTTCAAATACAATTTTCAAACTAAAACATGTTTGACAAAAATAGAACTGAAATATTTTTAAATCATTTTCGAAACATTTTTACGCTCATTTTCAAAACCAAGAAAAAAAAGTTGTGAATTTGGTTTCTAGTTTAAGAAAACACACCCACATTTGACGCTAAGACTTTTTTGTTCCAACCACCAATACCACCTTCATCATCGCCACCACCGCCACACCACCATCATTATCACCACCACAACTACCAGCACCACTACCACCACCACCACCATCCTCATCGCCATCACCATTACCACCGGCATTGTCACCACCACCACCACTATCTCCATCACTGCCACCATAACCACCACCAACGTCGTCACAACTACCCCCACCAACATCGCTACCATCACCACCGCCACTATCGCCACTGCCACCGCGACCACCGTTGGTATTTCTACTGCCACTGCTGCGGCTGACATCACCACCATCACCATTGTCATCATCACCACACAAAAGCACTCTTAAACTAATTATAATACGATATGAAACTTTTAAAATGAGTTTATTTTGAAACTAATTAAAAGTTGGTTTAAAAAAATTTTGAAACTAAAACTAAAATACTAAAATCTAGTTGTTATTTTTTAAAATTTCAAAACTTAAAACTAAAAACCACCCCAAACAAATAGTTTTCATCTATCAAACAAGATTTTTGATTTTTTTTTAATTTTCAAAAAACTAGAAAACTGTTTTTTGTAAATGAAAAGAAACAGGCTCTAAGTGTCCTCTTGGAAAGAATTCTAAGCCAGAGGTATCCCAATATCCAAATATTTTTCCCTACCCTCTACCATCCTCCACTTCCCTATATATTCTCTCCACTTCCACTAATTGCATATTCATTTGCCATATCCCACTTTGGTAAATGCTCTTTGCTGCCCCCTCTTTAGTCTCTTCACTCCCACTAATTGTCTGTTTATTTGTCATAACCCTCTTATAGGTAAATTCCCCTTGTTGCTCTCTCACCCCTTTTGTTATACATACATAATAGGGGACTCTCCATTTGAAACACACATAACAAGAAAACTTGGTGTTATATCAACATGTTAAGTTGAATTTCTCATAAGTCCTCTCAGTTTCATTTGTCACACCTCACACCAATCAAGGGGCATATGATGGCCAAGATCAAGGCTAGCTCCTCAGTCCTAATTGCAATCACAATGACAACCACAATTTAAAACCTTGATTAAGTTGCTACTACAATCTAAACAGATTGTTTTTCCAATAATGGGATATCAACAATCTTTTAAAAGGAATACCTACATTAAAACATCTATTCTGAACCAAAGGCACACTGGATATGAGTGTAGGACATATTTATATCTAGTTGGAAATCCAATGGTTTGGATAGTATAAATCCCATTTTAAGACTGCTTCAAGAACCAAGGGATGCATTTCAAAAGAAACCAACCAAAACCACAGAATAGTTACGATTCCGAATTTTACATGCATGAATAAGATGATAGAAACAAGGTATCTTATTAGAAAGAATAAGGGTTTCCTCCTCTCAATACAGTGCTTAACTCACAAAACTTCCAGGGTCTACACCTCCCAATATCCAAAGGCCCCAATTATCTCACAAATGACAAGATACACTCTTTCACCTCCCCTTATTTTTCAGGCACATGCCTTATTTCTTCAACCAACTACTAACTAAGTAATTAACCAATGGGTATCAATCATAAGTATAGGTAACAGTTCCAATACACCCAACATTTTTCCAAGCCTCCGTGTGGAACAAAGTCAGATTCTCAGACCCAAAAACCAATCACATAACAAACTCAGAAGTGTTCAATATAGCATGTCATAAAAATGTTAGACTAAGTAACTAGCTTAACCAATGGCTTCAGATAAGAAACTTATGACCAATAAGGAAATAAGAAGGTAAAATAAATTGAGTTTCTCCTAAGCTAAAATCAAATTATGCATTTCATCTCTTGGAGAAGTAAAATAAGAGAACTTCTATAGAAGTTAAGCACATAAGTTAAGTTTAACTTACGGGAGAAGTTCAATTTATTTTACTATGTTATTTTCTTTTCTTATAAGTGCTTATAGAGAAGTTTATTCAAAAAGGCCTTAGTAGTTTACTATTTGAATTTAGCAGAAACTCCATTTCAGTCCCTTTCCTCTTCAAATAGCACCCAATTTCAGTTTGCAACTCCTTAAAGTACCACTTATATGCTAATCATAAAACCAAACATACATCTACCACGTAAATGCCGAATGGTAGACTGACCAGTCTGGCAGTACCAGTGTACCACACGAGAGAGCAACATATACCGACATTAGGCTACAATTAATAATTCATATATCCAAAATAGGAATTAGAAAATCCCAGCAACACCTCCATCTTAAATAATCATCTTTTTTTCCTTTTAAACATCAAATTGACTCAAACCATGACATTTGGCCTTTTATCTGACCTAAACTCAACTTAGAACAACCACCAAAGTTTCAGGGTTTATGTCAAAGATTTAACTTGAATTTGAGCTGGATTCAGTGACAACTTACTCAATTGTTAAACTAAACAGTTGCTGTCCATAACAATTTAATGCAAATTACTCAAACCACTACTCTTAAGAACAAAATAAATCTGACCAATTTAAAGTTTAAAGTCATTTGACTTAAGGTATTCGCGTATTCAAAAAGAAAAAGTCCCGCTCCCTTCCTCATAGAAAAGCACTTCTTAGTTCTTACAGCTTCACATTTTAAGTTCATCTGTATACAGTTTAATAACTTAATGAGAGGTGACTACACCAGTAAATTCTAGAACACCAAACTGAGGAGAAATTTAAATATCATAATAAGAAGCATGTAACTACACCAGCACAAATAATGGAAAAAACTGCATGGTACAATTACATATATAGGCATGGTTGAACTTACTTGTTAAATGACACTTTCATTGGTTTTCCTGATCCAGTCTTTGTGTGCAATATTTTGCTCCTTTTCTTTCTTAGTCTGTCTTCCAACTGCAAAAAAATATCAAGCTCATTTGATTTAAACACAAATAATATCCCTCGGTATCAAAATTCAAAGTAGCTCAAAGTTGCTACTCTTTAATTTTCAACAACTCAAAAAGTAACAAACAGCAGCACACTAAGAAACAAAATACCCCCCCGCCCCCCAGAGAAGATAGAGTCTGCAATGCAATGCAGAAGTTATCAAACCATCAATAAAGTGATGCTTACTTTGGATTGTGCTGCTTGGGGGTCCTCTAGAAAACTCCCGAGAATGTTACCAAGTTCTGGATCTCTATCATAATCCTTCCCTGGCCTACCTGTATATGGTCCTCGACCTGAATATCCACTATCATCATCTTCATTTTCTTGTGCTTCTTCTTCATCAATGTCTTTTGCATCCCTTCTTGCATACATTCCTTGAGCCAAAAACCCATCGTCACCATCATCCTCAAGCTCTTGATCTTCTTTAACAATGTCTATACTGAAGTCCCTACCATTCAAATCCTTCTGTCGATTTCTAGCACTACATAAGAATATCCTTGTTCTGACATGGCTCAGGGATAGCCGCGGAACCGTTGAAGATCGCACAAAGTGGTTGTCATGGGAAAAATGTTTGGAGCATGTAATGGTAGTGCAAGAAGGAAGGGGAGCAGCAAAAAGGTGTAACACAATCATGGATTGTATAAGAAATTTGTAAGTGAGGAGTGTATTGTAGTCAGTCGGTTCAAACCTTAAAGGCAAGTTTGGCCTTGGACCTCTATTAACCTGCACCATAATGTCACAAGAAATGAATATATTACACAAATTCCAAGTAATCCCAACTTTCCTAGCTCAGCATAACCACCAATTAATTTTCAATTCAAACAACAAAATACATGAAATGAAATGGTCTATGACTCTATGCTTGGTCCACTAGAAGTAAGCCAACCCAAATGACAAAATTTTCAATTTTGTATCAGACCAGGGAGTAAAATAAAAATAACCACTTGTACCAAAAAGCAAAAATAACCACCAACAGAGTTGTGAAATTTGAAATAATAACTATAAAAAAGAAACAAGAGAAACAGTGTTCCAGAATCTCTTGAAGAACCATGCTATTGCTAGCCTAATAGGTTAATACAACGTCATCTTGCAAAATATAAGCACCACAAAGCAGCAAATAGCATGATATGCCATGATGAAGAATCAGAAAGAGAAAGGGTCATGAAAAAGACAAGCTATTTGAGGAAACAGGCGAAGTAAGCAAAAGGGTAAAAAATAAGGGAAAGGAAAAAGAGAAAAAAAAAAAAAAGGACCACGAAGAGCACAGAAGGCTTATCCAGCGAGGTTAAGTGCAAACTGGAAAGATTAGTACTAGAGCTGGCAAAATTGAATATATTCCAACAATTCAAAAGAAAAGTTGGCTTTGTTGAAATAGATAAATTGCTAAAAAGGAAGCACATGAATATAAACTTAAATACCAAGAATTGCTTATGGACTTAAGTTGCTCATAAACTACCAAGAAAAGTAGACCTGTTTGAAATAGATAAATTGCTAAAGCATGAAATACAAAATTGCTCATGAAATTAAGTTGTGCAATATTATAAGCAATTTATTATTATTATTACTAATTATTATTTGATCCTATATACAAATGAGTAATGACTAATGACCCTTAACTGTCAGCACAAAAGGGCAATTCCAAAACAGAAAACAACGTGAAGTAGAGAACAAATGAAAGAAGTTGAGGAATGAAAAGGATGCGCACTGAAAATCAGAAAACGGAAACAAGAGAGCAGATGTTTATACTATCACACAGGACAAATAGCAACAGAAACGAGAACAGAGTAAACCCACTTAATATTCTGAAAAGATATAAAACAAGCCATAAAATCCTGAACCGCTCATAAAACTTTCAATATATGCATATATGCCAATCATAAACTGGTTCCAGTCAGAACCACAACCAAAACAAAACCCAAATAAGTTCACAATTATATGCTCAATGCTCCTATTTCCAATTACAGATAGCACAGCACTTGGTGTCAACCACCTTCAAAGCAGTGCATGTAATTCCTACCTAATGAATATCAATAATAGAAAAACTTCTGCGAAAGGGTATTATATATTCAATTGTCTAGCATGCCACGAGCATTTATTCCACAGCCACATTCAGTCAGGTCCAAATGATAAGAAATAAAAAAATCACACAGCTTTTCTTCCCCATTTCCAATTTGAAAAATAAAAAATGGTACTCAATGGCAGCATGGCAGCAGCATAACAAATCAGAGGTGAAGGCTAAGAAAAGTACCTGGTTCTACAGACAGTGTTGAGCTTGAGTTCTGTTCAGTCAGTGTTGTTTCTTTCTTTCTTCCTTCCTTTCCGCTTTCGTTTCCTATCTCATCTCACTTTCTTTCTTTCATATCTTCTTTTTTTCCAGCAATAACCGTGTCGTTTTTTTTATAAAAAAAAAAATGCGTGAACCGGTCTGGGTCACGAAACCCGCCTATTCACTTGTCCAACCAGAAAAGCAGTCGGGTTGCAGCGAGCTGATGACATGCCGAATGTGCTGACTCGAACCGGTTGATCCATCGACCCGACAAATTAATTGAGTCCAATTTTTAAAATTATGATTTTTTTCTTAAAAAAAAATATTTGATTTTTGCAATTGTTTTACCGTTTTTATTTTAATTCATCTAATATATGCATTTTCTATTTTAATTCTGATAATATTTGGTTGGTTTTGCATTCGTCTATGTTAAAGCTTGATAAAAAAAAAAAAGTTAAAAGTAAAAGCAAATTATCTATGTATTATACGGAAAAAAAAAAGATATGGTACATAAAATAAAACAAAATAAAAAAATAATAAAACCCCAAAATAATATATTCGATAAACTAAAAGTATATTTAATTAATATATATATATATATATATATATATATATATAAAATATACACACTAAAAATATAAATCACATTAAAAATTATTTTAATTTATATTTTAATTTTTTTATCAATTAATTTCTATATTAATCTAAAAAGAAATATCATTAGTCTCTTATATTAAAATGAGAAATTACATCAATGTTCTTTGAGGTCTTCAAGAAAACACTTAAACTCTGGATAAGTCAAGGTAAAAATAAAAAAATAAAAATACTTAAACTCTGGATAAGTAAGGTCTGTTTCTCCTAATGAATCGGATGTGTGTGTGTGTTATTTGTTTTTTATTTAAATTATTTTAAATTTTAAAAATTATTCTCATGGATATTAAAATGTAACCAAACATTTCTTTAAAATATTTGATAATGATATTCTCTTGTTGTATTCCTAGGAATAACATTCATGGGAATGTAAAAGAATTTCGTGAAACAAACGACCCCTAGTATAATAGGGCTAATATTGATCTTATAATTAGTTTTGACTCATTGAAATGAAGCTTTGAAGCTTTGTGAGATAGCCTTTGTACCACCTTAAAATATACAATTACAAATACACTTTAAATACCTTTTTTCATTTTTATAAACAACTAAGTTCAAAATCCTTTTTATAAACGTCGTAACAAAACACGAAAAAATAGGGTAAATTTTTCACTGAAATAAAAGTTTTCACAAAGGCTTCTCAATTCTTTTCTTTTTAATGAAAGCTATCAACTTGAAAAGAAAATAGTCTATTTTTGAAATCATATACAACATACGTATTTACAAAATATTTTTTCATTTAAAGCCACAAGTTGATATACATAATAATTAGTTAAACTTTAAATATAACACCTTACATCTTTGTGTGTGTGTGTGTGTGTGTGTATATATATATATATATATATTACTTAAATATCTCACGCATTATAACATCTTGGGTCCACACTCTCATTAAGCCCCACTGGCATCAATGGTCTTATGCAAACATTGCTAATAAGTCTCCCATGTTTTAATGGTCTTACACAATATACGAATGACAATTGGGAGGACATATCTCATGTTGGTACATGACATGACACTCTTACCAACCATGGATATGGCTCCGCTATAGGCAAGAATGCCAAGTGGGGCCCATAAGTCCCCTAAACTAACCAAAAATGCCCTTAGTTGGGTTATCACAACTCAACATTCCCCGTGTTCCTTTGAACTATCCCTCAATGTACCTACTGTATGTCATCCATCTCTTTTCTAACAATTCTCCACTCAACATTCATGATAAGAAGCATCGATCCCCGAACAATGGTTGCGCAGTACATGTGAATAGATGTTAGAGGACGTTTTTCCACTAAGTATAAGGTCATACCCCCAACTCCCGACATAACCATCTCTCTAACTCTAACACACTTTCATAATGTGCTTGCCAAGTCTTTTCCTTTTCCTCATAATGCATGTCAAAACACATGAAGTTTCTGGCTACAAAATATTCTTCATTGTGCACACCACAAAGCAACAAGAAAGAAAGGAAATTAACTTTCTTCCCTCTCTAGGGTCACCATTAATATGCACCCTCAAGTGGGTAAGCTCACTCCTCATACACACAAATCAACCAACATCATCATAAAAAACACAATCAATTCATGAACATCAATTTAATACAATGAGGGTCAGACACCCTCGGACCCAAAACCAAAGTGCAAATTATAACTCAACATCATATGATAGAAGAAATCTCATCATAGAAGCAATCTCATAATATATTTGCATGTAAAAACATCCAATAAGCATTAGGAATTTAGTTCATCAAATGGTATCCCAAAGTCCAAGTAAAAATCCACACAATTCACAATAAATCAAAAAGTAGCGTATACTCTATTTTATCCTAGTGTAATACAACCATCTTATAAAATCAATATCTCAATCATTACTTAATGTAATTTCATAAATACTATCACTATATAAAACCTCGAGTTTCTAGTTTTGAAAGTAGTATCACACATCATCATAGGACCACTACACACGGAGAACTAATCCTTTTACTAACACATGTTCGAGATGGACAACAATTAGAATCTCTTGCACATACTTCTCCCCATTTTAATTAGCTTCCTAGTCAAAAAAAGTAAATAAAATTATGAGTGACCCCTAATTTTAAATTTTATCATGTCTAGTTTCCAGGTATGCTGATCAAAATGACATATCATTTCCAGTTCACAAAACAAACATTGAAGGTCAAAATAGAACATCCAACAAAAGGGTCATTTGGTAGGAATTATAGAAAATTCATTTCATAATCAAAATGAACGTATTTTATATGGATTAATATGCCTCAAATGTATACTTTCATAATATAATTTTAATGCATGAGAAGTCTCAATCAGTCCCAACATTCAAATTCGTGAGACATATCACAACAAAATTTTTCACAAACACCTTGTGTGCATAATTTTTAATATCAGACAACATAGAAATTATCATGTATTGAAGTATTAAAATTCTACCATGCACTTTTAGTCTAGAAAATCACATTTTCATGATAGAAGCATAATATAGAAGCATTGTCCAAGTTTCAAAACCTCTATATGTTTCTCTAAGTTATCAAGCATTCTAAATCCTTTTTTGGATCCAAAGTCCCAATTCCATCCCCAATTTTATTTTTTCCAAAATAGTGCAAAATCACCCTAAAAGGGTTCAAAACATAATTTTTACATAACTTTTGCTACACAAATCCAAATTCAACAAATTTTATATGCTTTCCTAGGTTTTTGGGGCCAACGATCCCAATTTTGATCCAAAACAGCAGATAACAAAGACATCAATCTCAATTGCATTGATAGAGGCAAATACGAAAACATATAGAACATTCCCCAACATAAAAATTAAAGTTCTACTCATTGCAACCACACATAGACCCCAATGATTTGGAAAAACTTCCTCTTACCTTGGTTCCAAAGTTCTACATGCTCACAATGGAAAAATGGACCACTTACTTGTAGCCCTTGAGAAACTCTACCACATATCAAAATACATGGAAAAATGAGAAGATTAGAAGGAAAAAGAGAAAAGGAGAAGTTGGAAATCCCAAGAGAAATGAGATAGAGACCTACCTCTTACAAACATAGCACCAAGCCTCCCTTTCTCTATCCTAAAAACTCAACATTCAAATCCTAGGGTGAGGAGTCTTTCTTAGTTTATATAGAGGCTCCAAAATTAGGTTTAGGGGTTTAGTCATTTTCAACATATGATTAAAAAAACATTTTTGGCATCTCTAATCATCCTATTTTAATTAATTTGACTCCAAATAAATAAACAAAATTATCATAAATGATTTTTGAGTTCAAGGCCTTTGAAATCAGTTAAATCCAGTTTGAACAAAAAATATGACAATTTTAATTATAATTAAACTAATCTTATAGATGTTCAGAATAATTTTTAGCCTAAAAAATCTCATAATTATAAAAATATCCTTAATGAGAAATATTTAAGTGTTGAGTTTGATTTATGTGACAAAGGATGGTGAGTCATATGTAAGTGAAAATACACATACGTTTTTGCATACACATGCACACAAATGCATAAACATGCACAAAATTATAATGATCAATTTATAAAAATATGTATAACGAATCCAAAGGAATGTCAATGGAAACTAAAAGAGTCCCAAGTATTTTATACACTAAAATATCAATTTTTCAATTAGAAAGTATATTGACAAGTGAAATATGTGACTCATGTGTTTTTAAGCTTAAAAACTTAGTTTAAGCTCTGATAAAATTTGATTAAGTATAATTAAGCATGGAAATGAATTAACTTCAAGAAAATTGATTAAATGGGAATAATTAGTAATTTTCCTAATTTCTTTAGTAAATTGAGCTAAGAAAATTTATTTTAAGCTAAAATAAAATAATTCAAAGAGTGTGTGAGCTATAAAATTAACTATGACAAATTAAATGATTTTATTCAGTTAAATTAATTAAGTTTAGCCTAGTTAAACATGCATAAAATCCTAATTACAAAAATCCTAACTTTAGGAAAGGCAAGTGTTAGCTATGGATGACCACAAGCCTCATCCACCTTAGATTTTGATGCATAACAATAAGTATAAATTATTGATATTATAATGAGTTTTGACAAGTAGACATGATTATTATGTTAATGGAATTTACAATAGTAAGTATCATCCACAACTATAGAAAATATGTTATGTTTTAATCTAGCGTCGAACAAGCTATATTCAATGAGCTTCCACTATTATGCAAGTTAGTATAACACACTATGAGAAGGTAAACTCACGCATCCAGTCTAAAAGATTGAATATCATGAAAAGGGAAGTGCACATGTATTTCTTTATTCAAGTTCTATTTGCCTCTCTTATTTTTGAATAACTAACATTTGAATGTAAGAAATGGACAGTATAGAAGAGAATATAAGGCTTTTGTGGAATATTCACTTAAAGGCCACTTTCATTGCGAACAAAAATCACATGTCATTGTTTGTACTATGGATAAAATCCTTTCCCTTCAGAGATTGACATGTTGCCTTATTCTTCTATGTGAGACAATGATGAGAATCCTGAAACTGGCCAAATACAGGCTAAAGGCCCAAGTGGAGAAGGACGAAGGCCTAAGTGGAGAAGGATAAAGCCCTCGAGTGGAGAAGGATGAAGGCCCAAATGGAGAAGGATGAAGGCCAGAGGCAGAGACACTATCAAGACTATTAATTGTTGTTGAAGGCCCAAACTAATTTGAAGGCCCAAGTTAAATATGTTTTTTAGTTATAATTTCTATTTATTGTAATTTTGGCCCAAACTGTTTAGAAGGCTCATGTCTATTTTTATCTTTTGTTCAGATACACTATAAGTATTGGTTTTAGTTTTCAATAAAAAAACTTTTGGCATTTTCATAAAATTTGGTGAGAGCTTCTCTCTGGGTTCCTTGTTGAATCAATCTCAGACTTATCAAGGTAATCCTTGTAGCGTCTACCCTAACTTATCTTCCTTCACTGGAAGTGGCGTCGTCCAAATCTCCATAGCCTGTATCAAATGTTCCGCCCCGTAAGGTTCACATCATCTGGTATCAGAGCTTCGGCTCTTGATACAGTTTATATCCTATCCTATCCTATTTTTTTTCTTTGTAATTTGTCCAAGTTCGTGTTTTTGTCCTTGTTCTTTTATTTGCGTTCTTGTTTACATCTTGTTTCGTTCTTGTTTGCGTCTTGTGTTCTGTTATTTGCGTTCTTGTTCTTGTTCTTGTCACGTTCTTGTTCTTGTTTCTTGTGTCTTTCACACTTTGTGTCAAAAAAAAAAGTTGCAGAAATTTTGAAAAAAAAAGTGGGTGTTTGATCTTTGAACACAAAATTGAGGCATTTAGAGGTGTTTTTTCTGGAAAGAAAATCATGGAACAAATCCCCTTATCTATATCTCCTCTGAATTCAGAGCGTTTTGATATATAGTGGGCCTCAAACGAACAACCGTAGCAAAAGTTATGAGCATTTGAAGTTTGCTTGTCATATCTGTTATCCTATCTGTTATCTTATTTGTTATCATATCTGTTATCCAAATTAAATCTAATTTGTTATCCAAATCTGATCTGTTATCCAAATCAAATCAAATCAAAATTTGTTATCCAAATCAAATCAAATCTAATCTGTTATCCAAATCAAATCCAATCTGTTATCCAAATCAAGTCCAAGTTGTTATCCCAAATCAAATTTTTACTCTGATAATTATATTGTCTTTCCTTTTATTTTATATTACCTTGTGAGTCTAATTCGGTCCATTCAGGAACTTAAGAGGGAACACGAGTGGTAAAAGGCAAGAGGGAATACATTACACAAAAGCCTATATTGAGAGCATCAAACACGAGTGAACTACCATCAAAGAGAGAAACACATGAGTAGAGTGTGATGAGGTCCTAAATCTTTTTTTTAAATTACTGCAAAATTCTTTCTTCCTTAATCATGGCAGGAGCTAGTGACAATGGTGGTGTATATCACCAACTAGACGGATTTCAACGCTTATTACTGGACGCGATGACTACACAAATGCAACGTTTGTTGAAACGTAACAATGAAGAGTTCTACAGGCGAATAGAAGGACTAGAGCACCAAATGAATCCAAATGATGGGAGACCTTATGGTGGCAACAGAAGGGTCAATGATGGATCGAACCGAATAGAGGGGCAAGACAGAATTGAGGGACTAAAACTCAATGTATCCTCTTTTAAAGGCAAGAGTGACCCAGACGCCTACCTTACCTGGGAGATGAAGATTCAGCATGCATTCTCCTACAATGATTATTCGGAAGAGCGGAAGGTGAAGTTAGCAGTAGCTACATTCTCAGACTATGCCCTTGTTTGGTGGGGAAAAAAATCAAAGAGAGATGAAGAGAGAAGAAGGGTGGGAGATAGATACATGGACTGAGATGAGAAGGGTTATGCGAAAGAGGTATGTTCCAACTAGCTACAGTAGAACCATGTGATAGAAACTCCAGAGGTTATCCCAGGGAAGTTTGATTATTGAGGACAAGGAGATGGAGATGGCACTAGTGAGGGCCAACATTGAAGAAGACACCAAAGAAGTGCATGATGGCTTCACCAACAAGATTTCTTTCCAGCACCATGACCATAAAATTATTCTTAAACCTCTATCCCTTAGAGAAGTGTGTGATGACCAAATCAGAAGGAGAGAAAAGAGAAAACAAGAGAGAGACAATAGTGAGGCACCACAGAGGAATAGAAAAAGGAAGAGTGATACACTTGAGAGATGGAGTGATACACAAGAGAGAGAGAGTGATAATTATATTCAGTTAACTATTTATGTTTCTCCTAGTGTTCAACCCTTATTGTAGGAATTTGAAGATGTCTTTCCCAAGGAGATTCCTCATGGACTGCCACCTTCAAGAAGCATAGAACATCAAGTTGATCTCCTTCCAGAAGCTTCATTTCCTAACAGGCCAACTTACAACAGCAAGCCCTAAGAGACTCATCATAAGGATGCACAGGCCAAAGTTGAGTATGTGAAAAGATTGTATGACCAAGTGAAGGTGCAAATTGCAAAGGAGAATGAAAGCTATGCCAAGTAAGCCCATAAGAAAAAGAAGGAAGTGGTACTTGAACCCGGTGATGATCCTGGACATTTGAGGGCAAATGTTTTCCAAGAAGGAGGGAATGATGAGAATCCTGAAACTGGCCAAATATAGGCTAAAGGTCCAAGTGGAGAAGGACGAATGCCTAAGTGGAGAAGGATAAAGCCCCCGAGTGGAGAAGGATGAAGGCCCAAATGGAGAAGGATGAAGGCCCAGAGGTAGAGACATTATCAAGACTATTAATTGTTGCTGAAGGCCTAAACTAATTTGAAGGCCCAAGTTAAATATGTTTTTTAGTTATAATTTTTATTTATTGTAATTTTAGCCCAAACTGTTTAGAAGGCCCATGTCTATTTTTATCTTTTGTTCAGATACACTATAAGTATTGGTTTTTGTTTTCAATAAAAAAACTTTTGGCATTTTCATAAAATTTGGTGAGAGCTTCTCTTTGGGTTCCTTGTTGAACCAATCTCAGACTTATCAAGGTAATCCTTGTGACGTCTACCCTGACTTATCTTCCTTCACTAGAAGTGGCGTCATCCAAATCTCCATAGCCTGTATCAAACGTTCCGCCCCGTAAGGTTCACATCTGACAACAATCCTTGCCCTTCACATGTCATTGTTTGTACTATAAAAGGATGTCTCCCCCAATGAAGCAACTGAAACTTTGCTAAAAATGCTAGACAATATACATTGTTTTCATTCATTTATCCTTTGCGAAGAAAAGTTGTTTTGTATTTGTGTTTAATTGTATATCGACTCTTTGAGTGTTAAGAATACTTGATTAATTCAAACATTTGTTTATGAAAGCCAAAAGTGACTTAGTGTTAAACAATACTTGGGTTCTTAGATTCAAGGGGAGTCTAAGAAGGTACTAGAAGTGGTGTTAAGAATACTTGTAAAGCCAAGAGTGACAAGTTAGAATACTTGTTTTGTAATCAAGTTTTGATTAGTGGAACTCTTTACTAGTGAATAAAGGAGAACTTGACATAGATCAAGTTAAGAAAACCAGTATAAATCAAGTATTTCTACTTCTCTCCACAAATGTTTATTAAGCATTCTTATTACACTTTCTATCATCACTTTACACCAAGTGTTTATTTGAAAAATTGTTTAAGAACCTTTTATCTATAATTGGACGACCCTACTATTCTTCACTATATATTTGGTTTATCCTCAAAGTGTTTAACATAGTATTATATATATTATTCTTTATATCACAAAATTTTATATCTTTGATATACACACTATTCATCCTCCCTTTTAGTGTGTTTCTTGTTGTTTTAGAATGTGGGTCCCATTACTTAAGGGATTGGAGTCCTATAAAAGCAACACATAGGACCCTTCATCTTTCCCATTTCTATCTACCCTACTAGGAAGACGAGAGAGAAAATTTGTTTTGTGAGAAAGATGTAGGCTCTAGGTTTTGTTCTTCTCTCTAAAACTATTCTACTATAAACTTCTTTTGTTTTGATTTTTTGATATGTTGTAGAGCTCTTCAAGCCCTACATTTGGGAGGTTGGATTTTCAATTTGAGCTTTTGTGAACATAGAACTAAGGTATGGGAGGAGTTTTTTCATTTTTTGTGTGCCTATATGCTTGTTCTAGAGCCTAGCTCTAGTGAGTTGAGCCCTTGAGGCATTGAATGTATGTAATGTGTGACACCCTCTACCCCTCACATATATACTAACAAAGGAATAAAAATTCAAATATTAGTTAAAAGTATTTTTTTTTACATTTTTAAATACAAGCCTTTCCAAGGGATAAAAGGCTCACATTCACTTTCTTCTACATCATATCCAAACTTGTCCAAATAAATAATAAAGTCATCTCAGTTCAAACAAGACCGTCTAAGACTTCATACAATTAATATAAAACCCTATACCCCAATTCCACATCCTATCAGAGCGTTGTGTCTCGACGTCCTTCAGCACAAGGTTCCTTAAAACAATTCACCTAGTCATCTACTCTCCCGAACACAAAGTTCAAGATCATCACAGGATTCAAACACAAACAACACACAGGGAGTGAATTATCACATTCCTAACTAATAAAGAAACAAGACAACTAGATATACATATCATATAAACCAAATAAAACTTACTTACACATAATTCCACCACTTTGTCATTCAAAGTTCACTTTTCATCTATCAATCACATTTTTCAATCATCAATCACATTACATAAGAATCACACGCTCTGGTCAAGACATAATAACACATCAATTTCATAATAAACAATTAGCAAGCGCATGAGACAATTATGCTAAGACTCAAGCCTATATGCAATGTGGTACCATGTCAGTGAAAAAACCACCCTGGGACGCTTAGGAGTACATAACAAGACACATCACACAGTGGGTTTGTTAGGTCACTCTCACTAAGTAAGATCATAGGGAGACTAGTCAGGGTCACGATGTTTTGCGAGAATGCTCCAACCATATGGGATCAGCATAGGCTTAAAGGAGCACTCAAACCCGGTGACCCCCAAGGCCTACACTCCGAAGAGTTCGTCAGGGCCTCTCCCTCCTGATTCAGGTCTAACCCCTAAAATCATTTTAGCACACAAACACTGCTCGTGAATTATACAATACCCACGACCTTACACTCGTGTTTTAAACACGTACAACATATTGCGCTACAATTTAACACTGGTTCCTAAATAGGAAACCTACACTTTCTCTTTAACACTGTGCATTTACACTTTTCTCAAGATAACACTGGTCGGGTTATTGTACAATTCACAGCTTACAACACTAATAATGTCACATCAAGAGTTAATCACACACTCATTCACAACCAAAACTCATTCACAATTTCACATCTCATAATGTCACAATCCACCATCATATGTTTTCACGTATCTTACAATTCAACACATGTTCTACTTTACACTTTTACTCAATCTCAATAACAATATTATAATCTCAAGGCAACATATTATTCCACAATTCATCACATATTTCATTTATAAGCACTGCTTATGAATTATACAATACCCACGACCTCACACTCGTGTTTCAAACTCGTTTAACACATTGCACTACAATTTAACACTGGTTCCTGAATAGGAAACCTACACTTTCTCTTAAACACTGCGCATCAACGCTTTTCTCAAGATAACACTGGTCGGATTATTGTATAATTCATAGCTCACAAAATAATTATTGTCACATCAAGTGTCAAACACACACACTTATTCACAATCAAATATCATGCTCACAATTTAACATCTCATAATATCACATCAACCATCTCATTTTTACATGTATCTCGCAAATTGACACATTCAACTTTGTACTACTCAATCTTCACAATAATATTATAATACCATTATAATAACTTATTACACCTTATAACTCATATACACATCACACAATAATAATATTTGCATGATACAAAACATATATATGTATATGTATATAGTAAATTAAACTACATTGTTTTTAATCAAAGAATTTCAATAACAATTAATTTAATATTACATCAAAAGAAATTACCACTAGGCATTAACCTTACAATTTTCTTTAATTTATTATTCTAGTATTACAATAATTATATACACGTAACGTGTTGATCATCACCGTAGAAAAATTAGAACAAGATAATAATTTGTATAAAATAAGTCATTGAATAATATTATTTAAAATATAATTTACGTTAATAAAAAGAGTTTAATTTTTCTAAGGGGTTCACACTCAACACAAGAACACATCAATTTCACAGCAATTTCTCATTGGGACATCAACTGATTTATCAAACATATATAATTCACTATAATAATTATAAGGATAAAATGAAAATTGCGAAAACACCCCAAAACCCATTCCAATTAATATCTCTAAGGATCCCTACACATGTTCTCACTAATCCCCAATTGTGAATAACGCATTCCTTACCTCTAAGCGGGCTCACGTGTCTTTAGACATCGATAGCAACATCTCTAGCGGTTCTCTGAGATTCCTCCAATTTTTTCCTCTAACTGCTCCAATAGAGTTTCCAAACATCAGAGAGACAGAGAAGGGATTGAAGCCTCCACTTGTACTGTCTTAATGCGATTCCTTTTTCTCTCTCCTTGACTATTATCTCACAAATCCCAACGGTGAAGGTGTGAGGAACTGAATCTCAAATCACATATCAAAATTTCATGAAAATCCAAAGGTTAACGAAACCAGGATCGTAGTTTTACTGAGACTATTTTGGATTTCTACGAAAAACGAAAAGGCTACGATGCGAAAGGTATTTCTCTTAGCTCAAACATGTGTGGTGCTCAAATTTCACGACGATCCAATGGTGAATGAGTACGAGATCAGCGTTTTTCTGAGACAAATTTGATGGGCTGCGGGAAAAAGAAAGAGTTTTGAGAGGAGAAGGGGAAAAACGAAAATGAGGGAAAGAAGAGCATCGTCAGTCTGACCTAACATCGCTACTTATACCTAAGATACACACAACTTATTATTACTCTATTTGTTTTTTAATATTTTATAAAAATAAAACTCTATTTTATTCCCTATCAAATGAGTAAATCAAATGTCTTTTTTTTTCCTTCAAATCATTATTTCTCATTATTTATTTATTTATAAAAACCTGATCATTTTTCTAAAACTCTATTTATTTAAAAATAAAAATTCTTTTTAAATTGGCTTACGAAAAATGAGATGTTAGATAATATGTACTTTTGCCATTGTTTTGGGTGTCGATATTAATGTGAACATTATTTTTCATTTTTTACCTCACAAATAGATTTCTTAGGATTAAAATTGTGGGGTTACATGTATCATATGTTATAGATGGTAGGGATCATGACAAGCAAATTATCTTCAATTATCTCTCATCTGTATCGAAGAATGATAAACCACCATCAATCATTTCTATAGTGGATATGGAAGGATTTGGTAAAACCATGCTTGCCCAACACTTATATAAAGACCCAAATATCCAAGTTGAATATGATATCAAGAATTGGATCTTTGCTTTACATGAGTTTTATGTTTTCAAGCTAACAAAAAATGTTCTTGAGGCAATTTCTAATTCAACTAAGGATCCCCAAGACTTTAATCTATTTTAGATGAAACTGAGGAAAAAATTGGTGGACAAAAGTTTCTTCTGATTCTTGATGATGCCTAGAACAAAAACCATGCATAATGGAAAGCTTTCCTAACTCACTTTAAATATGTTGCTCCACATCATAAATTTTTTGTCACAACACATTGGTGTGAAAGTTGTTGCTTTGATCATGGAAGCAAATAACATACATCACTTAGAGCCATTACAGAAAGATCATTGCTGCCAATTGTTTGTTGAACATTTATTCTAAGATCAAAATCTGAAAATAAATCATAAGTTTGAAGTGATTGGTACAAAGATTGTTGAAAAATGTAAAAGTTTGTAAATGGCCTTGAAAAACTTTGCTTAAACGTACTGATCTATGTCTTCATAATATTCATAGAATTAAAGTGATAATGCTCTAATGTATATTGAAAAGGTAAATAATCATTAAGTGTTGAGTTTGTTTTATGTGGGTGAGTCTAATATGTAATGTGAAAATACACATACATATTTGCATACAAAGCACAAAGACACAAAAAATTACAATAATGAATTACAAAACTATGTATAACGAATGCAAATGATTGTCAATGGAAACTAATCATGCATTATATAGATTAAATATTTAATTTTGGAATGAAAAAGTGTATTAACAAGTGATATATGTGACTTACTTAAGCAAAATAACATTATAAATTCTTTAGGAATCAATTATCAATAAGTTTTTTCACATCTTACGAGATGCTTTGTAGATCCCTTTTTTATTCCTTAAAGTTATATATTTTAAGAAAAAAATATTTTTTGTCTATTACCAATAACTAAAAATCTTCTACAATGACCTTAATAGAGTAAGAGTATGATAAAATTTAGTGAATAATATCTAAATCATATGTTATTTTGTTTTTTTTTTATTTCAACAATCAATTTCATTATTAACCTCTCAATTGGACTTGGAAAAGTATGTATTTGAGAACTTTTTTAAGGTTGGAAGATGAAGAAATGCCAAGCATATTAAAAATGATTTGTCATTATTCATTCCTAATCTCTTTCCTTAAAATTCTTAACATGTTTGATGGCTTATAAGGTGCAAAAAGATTAGGCATATTTCAACCATGAGCAAGAGACTTTTATAATGCTAATTGCTACTATTTAAGAAGTTAATAAATGAATTATTCTTCAAGTTTAAATACCTTTGTTAATTTTTTTGTATGCCTAATGCAATATAAATAAATTGTCTAACATAATAGGTAATCTTAAATATCATTGATTTGATGATCTTTCTCATATCATTAGAAACCTCCTAATTTAATTTGTTTTCTCTGCAACTAGAAAGTAAGTAGAAGTATGATAAATATTGGGAAGAGCTTTGCGTAAACATACTAGTTTATATCGCCTTGATATTTGTGGAAGTAAGGTGACAAAGACTATAATGCATTTGGGAAAGGAGAAAATTCTTCAAGTGTTAAACTTGTTCCATAGGAAAAGTTAGTGAACCCAATATGAAAGCTAGAATACATTTATGTGCACATACACACTCACACATGCACAAAATTATAATAATAAATTATGAAAAATAACCAAAATTGAAGCAAGGAATTACCACTAACTACTAAAATAATTACAACTTTATATACACTATATCATCAATTTTAAAATTGGAAAGTAAAATAACAAGTGAGGTAGGGGACATAATTGAATAGGATAACAATAGTATCCTAGCTTTAATAGTCAGCTTCCAATATTTTTATTCTCATTTAAGAGGTACTTTGCTTATTGTACTCTTATCCATAAAGGTTATATGATCAAAAAATAACCTTTATCTTTATATATTATTGATGGGTGAAATTTTTTTGCAATGCACTAATAAATTAGGGATACACAAATATGATTTTTACACGCATAACCTTTTAAATGAAAAACAAAAGTATGTATTTGACAATTTTTGTGTTAGGTTGGTAGATAAAGAAAAATATATCAAAATTGACTAGTCAGCTTTCATTCCCAACCCTTTCTACCAAAATATGATTGAAATATTTTTTTTCATTAGAAAGTAGAAATCATTTCTCTCAAAACATTGAGAACTTGTTGATGTTGCATTTTTTAATTCAATTCTACATGTAACATTCATTAATTAAACTCTTATGTCTTATCAATTTGGGACCTTTTTTCTCAAAACATGGCTGAAGTAGTTGTTGGTGGTGCATTTCTTTTTATAATTCTTCAGGTGATGTTTGACGAGTTAGCTTCTTGACCGGTTGTGGACTTCTTTCAAAGAAGAAAATCAAACGAAAGACTACAAAGGAGGTTGAGCATATCTCTATTGACCATCAATGTAATGCCTCAAATTCTTTTTTCTAAAATATAGCTTTAAAATCGATTAAAGAATAATAATTGCAAAATACACATCATTAAATTATTTTTATTTCTAAGTTAATAAAATCTCTCTCTCTCTCTCTCTCTCTCTCTCTCTCTCTCTATATATATATATATATATATATATATATGGAAAAAAAAGGAACACACACATATATATATCGTTTGATTAAAACATGTGCATATAATTAAAATGCTCATGAATAAAAGTTATTGTCAAAATGCATTAAAAAAACATTTTGAAAGTTGTTGTCATTATTCTTCTATCCTTACACAACACTATAATAAAGTACATATTATAAAAAATAACTTGCACAAATATTAAATGATAATAAATTAGAAGAAATAAGGAAATATCCTTGTTGAGTCTCGGTGATCCTTAAGATTTAAACATAAGTGTACTAGAATCACTACAATTGTAACAAAAAATAAAATATTCATCGCCCCTCAAAACATCCCACAGTATCACAAAAATATTTTATACAACAAAATATTACAATACTGAGTATAGAAATCTTCCCACCTCAAACATACATAAAAAGGCAAAAAAATCCTACACTTAGAGCAATCACTAGCCAAGACCCACAAACTACTTAAGGCAAAGTTATATCTTCGAAAGGGTCACCCTCATCTCCTGAGGAATCCCACTCCTTGTCGGACGAAAGCAACTCTCCCTTAAGTATCTCTTCACCGATGACATCCTGGTAGAAGGCAATCTTGGACGGCGTGAGATCCTCATCATCACTGAAATCTCCCACATCCTCATGAACTTCAATGGTCGAGTCCTGGTGATAGGTAGATCTAGTAGGCCTTTGGTTGACATTGTGCCCGAAGAACAACTGCAAGAATCACAATGGGCTATTCGATCGCATAAGTCCAAAGTAAGTGTAGTAGGAAATGATATGGGTAATATCACACTGAGAGGTACACTCAAACGGGTAGTGATATGAAGCATTTTCCTCTATGGTGATCAGTGGCACATGGGGCTCATCTAACAGCAAAATGTGGCACTGGATGTATAAAAAATGTGTATGGAGGCGTTCTTCTTCCTCCATTATGTTGTTGTACTGGTAGCTACCAAACCATCTAAGCATCCTCTACTGATTCTCCATGACCTCCCCCGAAATTGGTAGTTGCAAGAGTGACTCCGCTGCTCCTTAAATGCCACAAACAATAGGCAATAACAAACAGTATTAAAACTTACAATCTATGCAACCACTACATGTGGTTATCTAAACAAACAACATTCTTGCATCCTAAGTGTGTAGCTATCAAACTTAATTCACAATACGGCCCAATCATTACCATCAATCCTCCCAAGTCTTGATGGTCTTGTAAAGTCATGTGGATGATAGTCAGAAGTGATCGCTACATACGGATACATCATACACAAACCCCTTATCTTCCAACTCAAAAAGTATAGTTTTGGAGCCAATCAGTAGAAGCAAAGTGATGCATGTGAGTTACCTATACCAAATAAGTGCACCAAATGCCAAGTAGTCACTACTCGCTAATTCCCTTAGGTTCTTCGAACCTCTCTGCCCACTACACCCCAGTGTATCTATGTCCATCGTCCACTTCCTCAATGCAACCTTACCTTCTCACAGAAGGAAATATAACCACTGGTTCTTTTACACATTATCTAGTCGTCTTGAATCTAGCCAATGCATTTTGTGCGCAATCCTCGTACCGCATACATCAACGAACACGTACAAACAAGCAATCAAGAAAGAGAGACGAGGCTCATGCCTAAGTACTACTTTCAGGGAACCACTCGCGGCCCCTTAAGCGGTGGAACCACTTGTCACACACAAACAATTGGACAACATAATGGTTATAATCATAACTATCTAACAAAACATAGCAAACAATTTGTTGAGGGTCAAACACCCCCAGACCCAAACCACATTGCGTGCAGATAAAAAAAATGACAATATGCAAACATATATATACTAGAAAATAAATTTGCATGCCACAAATATAATTTCCATAGTTACACTTTGCCAATCTTATCATTCAATAATCATAATAAAATACAGGCACACATTTTAGTAATTTCATCAGTAGAGAATCATTACAATTTTAGAACATTCATTAGTCATCAGATCTTACATTTATCACAACAATATAATAGAAAATAAATCAATAGTTCTAGAAAATAAATAATTCTAAGATAATTTGTACGAAGGCATGGATTCCAAGGTTAAGCTATCTACTCTCTAAGGCTAATTCTATGTTTCAACATGCAAAACACTCATTTTTGGCATCAAAAACTCAAGGAAAATAACTTAGCACACGGATTCAGGACATGACAACAAGCTCAAAAATTTCCGTGGAACATGTTCAAGGACGTTCAACAACAAGCACACAGTTCAAGAGTTGGAGAGACCCCCCTTACCTCTTGACAAAATCACAAAATCTTGAAGGAGAATGAAGAATATTCAATTTTTTCAAAGTTTCCCTTCATGAGTAAAACAAAATGACAGCTCCAAGTTATTAGAGAAACTAGAACAAGAGAATGAAGAGGACTCAAGTCTTGGATGAAGAATGAAGCTCATTTACCTAAGCATGATGACTCAAAGGCTCAAGAACACTAAGAACAAGCTTGGAAGAAGAAGAAACAAAGATGAACTCCACTCTCTCAAGTTTTAATTTGTGCAAAATGAAGGGATAAAGGCTCTAAAATTTTTTTCTCACAAGGACCAATAAGGAATCATTATTTCCATAGTTTTTGTTATCATTGTTACCATAATTTATGCCTCTTCTATATCCATAGCCAGATCTGCCACCTCTTCCTCTAGAATTAGAAGATCTGCCCCCATCATTGTGTTGAGTAAACTGCACTTGAGGTGTTGAATCTAAATCAGTATCCTTTGCCTTTGTTGTTTGAACTCAAGTCAAATTTAGTGTAGGAGCAATAACACTTTCTGTTAACTTTTCAAGCCTATGTTCTTGAGCCAAAAGAAGAGATTGGATCTCCTCAAATTCAAAGTGATCAATCTTACTGCTAATTGCAATAACCACTCATATTCATTGGGCAAACCTTCAAAAATAACATCTATTTGTTCCTAGACAAAAATAGCTTGTCCAATGGCTAGTAAAGAATCAACAATTGTTTTTATATGAGTGAGAAATTCACCTTTGAAGCGTTCACCTTTTTTGGTATTCCTAAGTTCCATGCAAAGATATCTGGACATTGCTTTTGTTTCAGCACGAAAGTGATTATGTATCCTTTCCCACACCTAATGTGCATGAACACAACCAACAACTTTTGATAGAATTCCTTTAGATAAGGACGATTAAAGCCTAACTAGTAGTGATTGGTCTTGATATTCCCATGCTGCATATGTTGGATTTTCTTTATCCATGTCTTGCATATTCTTTTGTAAGATACTTTGGAGGAATTAGGGGACTAACAACAAAACACTGGAGTCGATGAACCTTTAGAACTGGTTTAATTTGATGCTTCCAAAGCAAAAAATTATCATCCGTAAGTTTAGCCGTAACATGATATGCAAAATTGTTAGCAACATTGGAGGAGGAGTTTATTGGACCTCTGATCACCGAAACAACATTGATCGATGATGACAACATAGCAAACATAAAACGTGAAATCTAACAAGAAGATCACGAACAGAAACTAGGAAACACAAACGCAAAACCTGAGATGAAGATTGTGAGGAGAAAAAATTCAATTCTGAGACCGTGAGCTAAGAAAATGCGATCAAGATACAAACAAAATCGCAAACCAAAAACCAAATCCAAATAGGATTAAAAAACTCAATTGAAGAAGATACAACGACCAGAAAAGCCAAATGAAGCGAAATAATTGTGGATTCGCTTGAATCACACGAACAAAGTAAAATACGTTTGCGGAAGCAAAGAAATAGGATTGAATTGCCATTGAAGGCTTTAGGAAGCTCTGGATACCATGAAGAAATCCATGGAGGTGAGAGAGCAAGAGATAAAACTAAGATATCTAGAAACTATTATTGTAGTATGAATAAGTTAGTTACAACTGAACAATTGAATTACACAACAATGTATTTATAGAGTATTCTAACTACACAGTTAGTTAGCCTAAATAACTATTTGTTATGTTGAGTCAGCAATGACTCAGTTGCTAACTAACTAACTATTATGTTGAGTCAGCAATTAATGACTGAGCTGTAACTATTATTCAATATCCAATGTGGAGTCTTTAAAATTTAGCAGCTTTAAGAATTGTTTCTTGTTTCTCCCTTGGACTCTTGACATCTTTGAAGAATCATTGGTTCTAAGTAATGAATAGGGCATCACACGAAACCTTGATCTTCATGGGAATGCAAAATAGCATAAGGAGTTTTTCCACACCTTAGAGAATGAGATCTATCTATACTCTATAATGAATTGTCTGAAGCTGGGACGGGAGCATAGCCACATACCAAAGCAACTTCCCTGTTTAATTAGATTAGCTTGTGATTTTTGTTCCCTTGTTTAAGGATCTCTCCAATTTCCGCTGTGTTTCTTCCCAAAACTCAATACTCTGTTATTTGATAAACAGTGTAAATGACTTTTGCCCCCAAGAGCCTAGTCATAATCTCACATTGTGTCCTAAATTTGTTTCATTCCCCAAAGGTGGATTATCTGCACCAAGGATAGAGTGGTATCTTAATGACGCTCTTTTTACTTCCTCTCTCTCTCTCTCTTATGGAAAATGTAGGGAAATTTTTATTTTTTTAATTATAATGAACTTAAGCTTATTATGGCATTCTTTATTTTTAACTTTCAATGCCTCTTTTTCCCACACTCATACAGTGTCATGCTGAATAGTACAAATAAAATCAAAATAGTTCTAAATAGACATGTTTTCTGCACATGAAATTTACCATTTCCACTATGAAATCAGCACTAGTAATAGGTCCTTAACTCCGATCATCACATTTATGCAATATTTATCCACATTAATTGACAGAATGTGTCCTCTGCTAAGATGATTGAAGATGTGCAGACTAGCATAAATATTCTTCCTAAGCTGTTTTCTTTTAAATTTTATTAATTAACCATATCTCACGAAAAAAATGATATAATTGAATCACGCCTCAACATGAAAATTTTATTGAATAAAATTAGTAGAACAAGTAAACTACAACTATGCCTTGGTTAGTTTAATTCACCAAGGATGATTGACATTTCAGCAGACAAGGTGAAATGGATTTCAAAGCTAAAAATCAGAAATCACCAATGTTTCAAAATAATCTCAGCTTCATTTAGGAGTGGTTGTAGATGCTGAGGTCAAGTCGATATGAGACTTGTCTGCTTGATGCACATTATCAGAACTTTCTGCATCAGCTTTCTCAAGCAAAACTTCTTGTTGTAGTGCTTTCAACATCTCCTTCAATGTTTTCTCTTCTTCCATCATCTCAGATTCATTCAGGTTGGTTTCAGAGTTGTCAACTTGATGCTTACTTGCATTTTTTTCTGCTTCAACTTGTTGAAGTGAAGCTTGTTTCTCCAGTGCCTTCATCATCATCTCTGAAGTTTTCTCTTCCCCTTGTAGTTGCATTTTCATTATTAACTCAGCTTCCTTGTCTAGAGGTTTGAAATAGTCTTCAACGGCTGCCTCCTGCATGAAATGTGCATCTAGTCATGCAACAAATTTGAGTGCCACAAATGAAACAATCATAGTGTATACATTAAGGAAATGAAATTAAATATCGTATAAGAACTTCCATATAATAGACAAATATTTTAATACAAATGTTTCTATCCAAATAGAAAAATGACAATATTAATCATCCAATTTCGACATCAACAAAAGTAGGGAAAAAGGCACATTTCACACAGAAGTTCTCAATGCAAGTTGGTATAACTTCTCAAGTGAAAAAAGAACAGATAAATCCAAAAGAAATACCTGTATTGAAATCCTAAATTTCCCAAATTTTATATTTTTCCCTGATAATACAACTTACTGTTTCTTCCAGCTTCTTATTCAAAGCCTGCATCTCTTCAACCATTCGACGAACCTCGGATAATATAACCTGTTCTGGTACTTTATTTATGGCCGCCCTCCTTGCTTGTGCCTTTTTCATTGGAAAACATTATACACATCAGAATGAAAATACAGAGGAAATCCCACATCTGTCTTCACAATCACCACGGCAAAAAATGAAGGTTACAAGGTTAAATTCATATGTCCCCCATGTGAAAAGGTGATGAAAAAAATAAAAATTATAAAAAAAATCTATATATATATATATATATATATATATATATAGAGAGAGAGAGAGAGAGAGAGAGAGAGAGAGAAAGATCATGATGAAATATCTTCACTATCTTGCTTTACCTATTTTTATAAGATTGTGATATCAGCACAATAAAAGCCCGATCCTTAACAATTTACTAATTATTCAGACTTAAGTCAACATGATCCCCTATTGACTACAACAAAAGCGCAAATAATAAACCAGTACCGCTATTATATCTTGAATAGATGTGCTTCAGATTTATGAGGAATGAAACTCCTCAGCAATCACCAACATTTAACTATTATTTTAACAATCAAATGCATGACACCCTCTCCATCAAAAACCGTTATATTTTCAATTGGCTGATGGGGATTACCCTGGCAATTTCCAAAGAACAGCTAGGTTACAGTTTTCCCTTCTCTCTTAACACTAGGCAGGTTGGTACGAATCATGCGAAAACCTACAAAAGCTAGCTATTTTAATTGGAGAGCCAAGGGCCTTATAAACCCCACATTAGAATCTCATACTTCCAATGTGGGGCTCAAGTCTCATCATACCTAACAATCGAATTCTAACACAGGTCTCATTTGATTTTTAAAATAGACTTACTTGGCTACTACAATTTGAAAAGAGCCTTATTTTCTGGTGTTTTCTAAACGAGAACAGAAACTAACACAAACAAGAATATAAATGTTCATAGAAGAGAAAAATGTTAAACCTGTTGTACACGTTGCTCAAGCTGCAGCCTATAAGATCGTATTCTTCGCTCTTCATATCCAGAAAGCACCCTAACATAAAAGAGGGCTTTCTTCCCAAAATCTAACAACTTCTTCATGTTGACAAATCACCAACAACTATTTGTTTTGGAAATTTCTGCACAAAGGAATCCACCTCAGAAAGGCCAAGGGAAAAAATAATTCAACGTTAATTAAGTAAATAACTCTTGAAAGGATAAATTAATATGTTTCATGCAGCTGACAAATGAAATCAAATCTTGGGTAAATTATTAAAAAACAACTGATCAAGAGACAAGAAACGTCACAATTACAAGCAAAAAGCCTTATTATCCCTAACCTTGCGTTTGGATGGGAATTTTAGCAATTCCACATGACATTTGAATTACTTGCAATGGATTGCACTTTATTTTCCAAATGCTTTGTTTGGATAACTTAATTCAAATTTCTTACATATTAATTTCCTTATTTTGATAGAATAATTCAATTTCCATCTAAGGCAAAATTTCATTTTTAAATATTTATTTAAAATTAAAATTTTAATATTAAACTTTACCAAAAATAAACATTGATCAATTTTTAAATATTTAATAATTCAACAATAATTTCAATATTAGATAATATTTAATAATTCAAAAATAATTTTAATATTAGACAATATTTAATAGTTCAAAAATAATATTCGACAATATTTTTCCTTTATAAAATACACAATATTTTAATATTTAATAGTTTAAAACACCTTAAAATCATCAGGACGTTCAATACACTAATCCTCAATATGACGTGAGCTCATTTTGAACTAAGCCGTTCAATAAAATACTTTTCTACCCCTTTATAGAGACAATTAAGGAAACTACTTTGTTCCAATTCTCAATTATGGGCTGGTTCATTAACAAAATAATTGTTATGATACCATGCTATTACACTCATAATCATATAAATGACACAAGCAGTACGTAGCCATTATAATTATCTCCTTAAATTCTTGTTTTATGTTTTCTTGAATAATTGCAGTATCAACTGTGCTAGCACCCATTTCTTCTCAATCAACGCCCCTGTGAAACTGTTGTATGTGCAGTTTCTAAAAGATCAGTAAAATCGAGACACGTTAGAAAATAGAGATGAATAGGGAAAATAGAGTAAAAAAACTGAAATTCAAATTGAAATAAATTAAAACAAAATGAAAAGGGTTTTCTGACTCTAATTCTCCCAGACTGACCAAGTTCCAAAGGATTGTATTCCACTGACTACTACTACTGCTACTTAGTCAGCTTTATTTATCCTTAGTTTTTTAACTTATAATGTGATTTAAAAGATAAGAACTGATCTAGCATATGTACAGTAGTTTGTTTTAACCACCAATGGGGACAGCCATGAGCTCTGCGTGTTGGATTTAAGTTAGCTGTATTAAATGTTTGTTGAAATTATATTCTCTTAGTTACAGAGTATCCGCAGCATGCAGATTCGGTCATCATAACCATATCTAAAGACTATATTATGGAGTTTTGCTTGGTAATGTTATGCCTATGTTCCCTTCCTCTTAGGACTAAAAAGGTATAATGATAGCAGCTGCACACATGTAAGAGGAAACTAATCCACATAGAAAATATGCATGGGCCTCTTAAAATGCAAGCTGAATGGGCTTACACAGCCATTATAGCTCACACAGAATAAGAAAAAGGCTTTTAAAAGGCCCCAGGACAATTAAGTCCACCTGGTTCTTAGCATTTAGCAACAGTGCCTGGAAGACTGTTGTTTCACCGTGAAACCTCACCATCTGGATCAATGGACAGTGTCATTATGCATATGGTGTACAAGTTAATCTTATTACTTTCTTCTTTCTTTTGATTTGAACCCTTTTTTTGCTTTCTAAATTCAAGCACTAGCAAGAACCTTATTATGAATAAATTAATATAATTTCAACAATATAACGGGATATGATTGCATCTATAACAACTAATTTAATAATTTTTTTAAGTATAAAAACCAAATTAAGAATGCAATGTGTTAAACCTATTGTGTATAACATGTTATGCAATTAATTCTGGTATAAAATTAATATTAGTTCTATATAAAAAAAATCAAAAAATAAATAAAATTTGGTTATGATAGTGGTGATATGGGTCAAGATGGATCAGAGAGTGAGAACTCAAGCACAAGGACCTCTAGAAAGAGCCAAAGGAAACATGAGGAAAGATCAAGGAGATCATCCTCCATGGGAAAACCTAGGCCTTCTGGGTATTGGATACATAATATATATCACAAGCAATGCAAAACAGCAAAAGTCCCTCAGCTCATAAGCATAGTACTCATTACCACAGAAAGCACCATAAGCCTTCAATAGAAGGTATTCCCCACCAAGTTATGGCCAGAAGAGACTGATCCTATATGGTTTCTCTAATGAGGGAAAGGTCTTACAGTCATGTTACAGCTAAGTGGCACAAGGAGAAACATTTTCAACCTTAAAATGAGTGGCAGCAACTAGATCAGCCTTGTTATTTTTGCCTTTATGATGATAAGGACTATTTGGAGGTTCAATCAATGAAGCAAAAGAGACAGATCAGAGCCACACATGTTCTAGGAGTTGTGCATAATGATGTTGTCATTGCCAAACCTTTTGGGATGACGAGTTGAACCAAGGAATTACCATCCCTCAGACCAAATAGGAGGAGTTATAGTCGTGCAGCTGAGTATCATCTATTCAACTACGGAGATTGCCAAGCTGGTAATGGAAGCAATGAAAAAAATAGAAAAAATATCTGCTTCTGCAAAAGTTTCCAAACCAAGGACTACTGGTTCCTCAACAAGAATAGAAACTGAAGCTACCTATTCAAGGACCATGAGAATCCCCCAAGAGAGGCACAAAAACAGAAAAGATAAGATGTTAAGGAAATATTCATGTCCTTCTCCACATCCTAGTGATGTTCATCCTAAGTTGCCAGACTATGATGACATAGTCATGTTCATCCTAGTTTTTGTTCATCCTAAGTCAATTTTGATACCAAAATATAGTACCTTTAAAATCAACGGCAGCTTTGAGATCCACAAAGGGTGAGATGTTTGCTTCGATGGTACATATATCTCTTTCGTCGACTCCAATGACACAAGATAAGCATCACCAACTAAACCTTCCCTTTTGTTTATAGCTCACTTTACACTTTTAACACAAAACTATATATATATATATATATATATATATATATATATATATATATATATATATATAGTGAGGGTGCCAAATGCCCTTGAATAAAGCAAGCAATTAAAGACACATCCATCAGCAAAAGATGCTAAGCAGATTTCGCTGGAGTGAAAAGTAGTGTAATCTAGCTATTGCTTTCGGCACCCAATATTATTTATTGTTATCCGAAGGAATTGACAGGTACCAGGGGTTTGCACCAACTCGTGCAACCTAATCAATCAACTGAGCTAAACTCCTTTGATTTTTGGCACCCAATATAAGTATAAGTTCGATCACTTAAACTAAAACATGGAAATTGAGGTGAAATGAATTGAAACCATACCAAATGCTAATAATCACACGCATCTAATAAGAACAATCCAATTCGATTATGTTTAAGACGACACTATGCAAAGCAATCCATTCCAAGAGGCATAACAGAGAAAGATAGAGTCATAGTCAAATTCGCGAATGAAATTGTGGAAGAGAAGAACCTGCAGGGAAGATGGAAAATTGCAGGCAGGAAAAACATTAGCAGCAGCTGGTAAGAAGAGACGCCTTATTTTCCCAGATCAGTTGAGGAGTAATGCGGCGGCAGCTTCTTCTCCTCTAGGAACTTGATGAATGAAGGAACCCAGAAAAAGCCACAGAAAATGAGTGAATATATAAAAGGATATTTTTTTAAAAAAAAAATTCTTGGTTTCTATAGAATATAAATTTGGTTAAAATATAATTTTGATAAAGAAAAAAAGTTTTACTTAATAAAAGTGACCAAATCATTATGAAGTAATAATTAAATAACATCAGGAAAAAAAATATAATAACTTGTGCATCAAAGTTAGTATAAATATTTATCAATTTAATTATACCTTTCGTATCTAACTAGCAGAGTACTCGTGAGACTGTTGTAAGATTTTACAATTTTGGATTTGATAAATTATAAAAACTGTTTCTAGTGAAAATAATTTTATGCAAATTTTTATATTATTAATTATTATCAGAAATTATTATTAATTTGAGGCGAATTTTAAGGTAGGGTTAAGAAAGCCCCTCAATTATGTGGAGCTAAAATTAAGAATTTGATATATTATTAAAATAAATAAAGGATTGAGATGGAACACAAAACTTGTTAATTTAACTGTCTATTTTTATTTTAATAATATATTTAATAGTTAATTATAGTCCCACATGGGTGAGGGACATTTTTGACTCCTTCAAAATTCAAACAAAAAATCGCAAAATTAAAAATCTAAAAAACTGCATATTTTTTGCAATTTGATTTCATTTTTGAAAAAACAAATGAAATCGCATATATAATACACGCACAATGAGAACCAACTAGTGAAAATACTGTTCATTTTGAACTTTAATTAAGTTACATGATTAAGTGTGATATATAATACACACATGTACACATTTGCACATATTAGAACAATGAGTATAAAAATTAATAAATAATTTTGTAGACTAGAAATCTAAAAAGTTAATATAAAAATCAACAATTAATATTCTTATAAATTTCTTTTAAAAAAATCATCCTTAGGTCCCTAATATCTAGACACATTAGGGTTGTGGCCTCTACCATCAAACTAAACCACATCAAAGTTGCATCAAGATAGGAGTATCCATGTGCATTCATCAATGGACATGTGTGTTGTGTGAGGAAACCAAGGTTAACTTGATGACAAAATCTCAATCTACATACATAGAAAAACTTCCTCCTATCACCACCAAGTTTTCTTCACGAACAGCACAGAAAAAATTGACCATTTTTTTTACATTCGAAGAAGTGAATTGACTTGTAGTAAGGGATAAGATCAACAAGACATTCCTTAAGGAAAAAGCTCAAGCTAAACCCAAACAAGGCAACAATGAGTTTACCAACTAGTGAAAATATTATTCATTTTGCAATTTATCTTACATGATTAAGTGTGATATACAATACACTCATGCACGCATTTGTACATATTAGAATAACTTGATTATAAAACATTAATAAATAATTTTGTAGCTTAGAAATCTAAAAAAACTAATTAATATTATTTTAAATTTCTTTAAAAAGATTGGCCTTAGGCCCCCAATATCTGGACACATCGGGGTTGCGGCCTCGGCCATTAAGCCAAGACACTTCAAGGTTGCAGCAAGCACTGTTTTAAGAACTAGACCAGACTAGTCAATCTGATCGAAACTTGGTGGTCACACTAGATTGATTCAATGAAAGGATTAGAAATGCATTAGAACCAGTGTGACCTGGGTTGAATCGAGAGGGTCTTTGGTTGAACCGAATGGGTCTTTGGTTAAATCGGAGTAGATCTTTGGTTGAAATTAGTGCCATTTTTTAAAAAAATATGTAAACTTTTTTTGTTATATTTTGTGAACTTAATTTTTTTTTTAATGTAGAAGCAAGCTTCATGATGAATCAAGATTGATTCAAAGAAGTTATGATGATAATAAAGGTGATGACAAAAAGCTCAAAGGTCAAGAATACTTCATGGTAACAAAGATGATGATCTCAAGAATCAAAGAATGAGTTCAAGATGTTCAAGATAGAATCAAGAACACTTCAAGATTCAAGAGGAAAGTTGATTTCAAGAATCAAGATTCAAGGATCAAGCTTCCAAGAATTAAGATCAGTATTCAAGACTCAAAACTCAAGATTCAAGAATCAAGAGAAGACTTAATCAAGATAAGTATGAAAAGGTTTTTTCAAAAACTGAGTAGCACATGGATTTTTCTCAAAACATGTTTACCAAAGAGTTTTTAATCTCTGACAATCGATTACCAGATTGTTGTAATCGATTACCAATAGCAAAATAGATTTGAAAAAGTTTTCAAATGAATTTACAACGTTCCAATTGATTTCAAAAAAGTTGTAATCGATTACAATGTTTTGGTAATCGATTACCAGTGCCTTTGAACGTTGAAATTCAAATTCAAATGTGAAGAGTCACATCATTTCTCATAAAAACTTTGTGTAATCAATTACACTGATTTGGTAATCGATTACCAGTGATTGTTTCTGAATAAATTAAAAGATGTAACTCTTCAAATAGTTTTTGACTTTTTCAAATTGGTTTTAAGTTTTTTCTAAAAGTCATAACTCTTCTAAATGGTCCTCTTGACCAGACATGAAGAGTCTATAAAAGCAAGGCTTTGTTTTGCATTTTATATCAATTCAATCAATCCAATATAATCCTTTACAAGCCTTGAATCTCTTTGAACTTCTTCTTCTTTCTTTTGTGCCAAAAGCTTTCCAAGAGTTTTCTGGTTTTCTAAACCTTGAAAACTTGTGCTATTCATTCTTTTCATCTCTTCTCCCTTTGCCAAAAAGAATTCGCCAAGAACTAACCGCCTGAATTCTTTTTATGTCTCTCTTCTCCCTTTTTTAAAAGAACAAAGGACTAATCGCCTGAATTCTTTTGTGTCTCCCTTCTCCCTTGTCAAAGAATTCAAAACGACACAGTCTGAGAATTCTTTTGATTCTTCCCTTTCCCATATACAAAAGATTTCAAAGGACTAACCGCCTGAGAATTTTTTTGTACCCCTATTCACAAAGTTTCAAAGGTTTAACCGCCTGAGAACTTTGTCTTAACACATTGGAGGTGCCATACCCTAATTTCGTCCGGGGACCTTTGCTTGATGACATGCGACCTTTCTTTGGTCCTTGTGAGGTGCTTGGCACCCATCATTAGGCAATTTGTGAAATTCCAGGACATGCCGGAAAACCAAAAAAATATTGATGCACAATCCGTAAGTTTCCGTGACACACCGGAAATCAAATGGAAGCATCGTTGCATAATTAAGTGAGATTCCGTAACATTCCGTAAGTCAAAAAGGGGATGATTATGTAATTCGCAAGGTTCTGTAACATTACGGAAAGAAAACAAGTATCGTTACGAAATTCGTAAGTTTCCGTAACTTTACGAAAAAAAGAATCACCAAAAAAAGCAGAGGGAGGTGTACTTAGTAAAAATGGGGGGTGCAAATAGCACCCAGGCCCACTTGGGCCCTCCAGAATTTTCCTCCAGAAGGCTGTTGCTTCTGGAGGAAGCAACCTGGCTCGCCTGGGCGAGCTGGGCGGCAACCACCTCCCCTATTTTGCTATTAATAGGGGAGGAAGTGAAGAAGAAAAGAGTTCAGCCCCTTAGGCACTTCTCTCTCTTTCGAATTTGCTTGGAAAAATTGTTTCCGTGAAGAAAATCTAAGCCGAGGCGCTTCCGAAACGTTTCCGTAACGTTTTCCGTGAAGAATTTCACGAAGGTTTTCTACCGTTCTTCGACGTTCTTCATTCGTTCTTCATCGTTCTTCGATCTTCAACGGGTAAGTACCTCGAACCAAGCTTTTCGATTCATTCTATGTACCCGTAGTGATCCACATTGTGATTCGTGCATTTTTATTCTCGTTTTGTTTACTTTTTATACCCCCTCTTGACGTGCTTAAGCCATTTTACTTAAGTCATTTCTCGCTTAACTTAAAAATAAAATAAATTTCCACCGAACGTTTGAATTGTATTATCCGTTAACTTCGGTTAAGATGAATTCCGACCGTTCGGTCGTGCCGTAACCACGTTGGAAATCAAAAAGAGGTAAAAAAAATAATAATATAATAACAAAAACATCCCTTTTAGTAAAATAAAGCGGAAAATCAATCGGACGTTTTTCTCTTTGGGATTTCTCATTCTTAATTGAATTGACTAATAACTAAGGTGAAACTAAGGCTAAAATCAATTCGCCTAGTCAAGCTCGTCCACAAAAATAGACTTTTAAAGTTTGTCATTTCAATTTCTCACTAAGTAAAACTGGATCATTTTTAAGGTCCAACGCCTTAAAATGATCACCTCTTAAGTAAAAAAGAATCACTTGATAAGAAAGAACTACGTAGGTCTGATTTCCTCATCGCAAATTGAGAAATGCGTAGGAGCAAAGGGAACACCTTTGTCGACCACAAAAAGAGAAAAAATATAAAAAGGGAATAAAGGATATAGAGACATAAAAAGGGAACATAAAAAATCAAAGTCATGTTTGCACATTCGATTAAAGGCTGCCGTCCCTTGGGACGGACGTGTGGGGTGCTAATACCTTCCTCGTGCGTAAATACAACTCCCGAACCTTTCACTTTAAAGTTCGTAGATCGCGACTTTTCCGGTTTTTCCGACGTTTTCCTCAAATAAACGTTGGTGGCGACTCCGCGCGTATTCCTTTCGTGGAACATGCATCCCGCGAGTCACGCGTCGCCCTCCCGCCGAAGGGTAGGTTGCGACAGTTGGCGACTCCACTGGGGACTGTTTTTAAAGAGTTAGGCCATTTAATCTTGTGCAATGTTTTACCGTGACTTACTCCTTTGTTGGGTTTCCCTTCATTATGTTCTTGTATATATAACTCATTGATGTTTTTTTTGTGCATTTTTAAGTGTACGCTTGAGGTAAATATTTATTCATTTGATACACACAAACACTAACACTATTTGCACACACGGTGAGTTGAAAAAGGGCCCTATACCCGGGTTCGTGGGAACATAAGGAGTGGAGGTGAATCCGTGATCATGCTAGGTCTCCGACTTGCTTGATTACAGTGAACCCTCATCTAGAGTTTTTCTCTTTGAAAACATATTGTTGCTAGTAGTCCCTACTGCTGCAGTATGTTCTTCGAAGGGGATGATACCTCTAGAAACCATCAAGAGAGATATGACTACCTTGGGGGTTATTACTAAAAGCCTAGTTAGTTCCCTCCCATATAGGTCCCTTTAAATAGGGGCACGGAGCAAACACGCTGCGTGCCATTTTTCACACTGCCATGCATAAGTATCATATACCCTTTTGCTTATATTTGTTTGTGAATATTGTCGTACTATGTACATCCCCGTGTTGTGCCTTTCACATATGCATCATGCGTGGGTTTCGTCTTTGATCCCCTCACTTTAGCAAACCGACGGAGGGTCCGTGTCGCCTTCTTAAAAACATACGTTGGGTGTCATGCCGCCCAAACATTGTATCCAAGAAGGGGACAATTTCTCGGGCTTCCGTATTCGCAAATTGCATCTGTGTCATATGCATTTCTTCATGCATTCATCCATTCCACCCATGATAGATGTCGGAGTTTTGATTCGCACTAGATTTTATTTCACTTTAGCAAAACATGGGATCAAGTCAAAAGCCTTCGCTTAAAAAGAGGTTCTATCAAGTCAAAATCAAGAGCTTAGAGGTCACTAGTTTACGAGAGTTGGGGCAATTAATGGGTCAACTTCAACGGCAAGCCTTCCGCAAAGCCTATGGTAAGATTTGGGACCTAGCTAGGGTAGAAGTCTCCATGGAACCGATTGCATCCCTTTCCCAGTATTATGACCAGCCCCTAAGGTGCTTCACATTTGAGGACTTCCAGCTAGTGCCGACTGTGAAAGAGTTTGAAGAAATCCTGGGATGCCCACTGGGAGGAAGGAAGCCATATCTTTTCTCTGGGTTCTATCCCTCCACGACAAGAGTTGCCAAGGTGGTGAAAATCTCAGCACAAGAGTTGGACCGTGTAAAGCAAAACAGGAATGGGGTAGTCGGAGTACCAAGGAAGTGTTTGGAGGAAAGGGCAAAGGCCTTGGCAAATCAAGGCGAATGGGCTTTCTTTTATTGACATCTTGGCGCTTTTGATCTTTGGAGTTGTCCTCTTTCCGAATATGGAAGGGTTAGTGGACCTAGCAGCGATTGACGCTTTCCACGCCTTTCATCATGGCGAGGAAAGCCCGGTCGTCGCCATTTTGGCCATGTATGACACGTTCGACCGGGGATGTGAAAAGAGCAGCGCAAGAATTGTTTGTTGTGCACTGGCTCTCTATGTGTGGCTGGTTTCACACCTTTTTTCTCCAAGAAGGTAGGCCCGTCTATCCGCTACAAGGTCACCGCTCGTGCGTCGAAAAAGGAAAGGCGAATTGGGACCAACTCTTGGCTAGCATGGATGGGCGTCTGTTAATTGGTTCCCTCACTAGAAGGAAGGAAGAATCAGGATTTTATCTTCATGTGAAGGATGTCCAAATGTTCCCTTAATGGGAACAAGGGGTTGTATTAATTATAATCCCGTCCTCGCCATAAGACAGCTTGGCTACCCCATGAGAGGAGTGCCATCAGACGAAAGCATCACGCCTTTCATCGCACGGGGTTTCAGTGACCACAACGCGAGGGTACTCCAAGGAGTTCGCAAGGCATGGGATGCGGCGTGAAGAAAGGACAGAGAGCTTAAGGGAAGCAAGGGAAAGGGTAATTGATTCATTGCACCAAGAGGCAACAATGAGGATGGACCGATTTGCTCTTACTTTGAACAGGAGTCAAAAACTTCCCCGATTGCTAGCCAAGGCCAAAGCAATGGCGAACACCTACTCCGCTCCCGAGGAGATCCACGGACTTCTCAGCTATTGTCAACATATGATAGACTTAATGGACCATATGATTAGAAACCGCTAGGAGGTTTGTATTGTCGCTCAGATCTTGAATAGTTATAAACTTTCTGAATAAAATGAGTTTATCCCACGTTTTTACTCCAAAAATCAGTGCGAATCAAGTCACTCCCGCATTTTATCTCTAGCATGCATTGTATGTTGGTCTCGTCCTTTGTCACGGGAAGCCGGAAGGTCCATATCACCTTCTTAATTGTACACATGGGGCACTGCGCCCCCAAATGCGCAAGTAAGAAGAGATAATTTTCCGGGCTCTCGTGTCCGTAAAATGCGTTCATATCATGCATCACATAAGCATCTCTTCATAACATCATAATGAACATATCGTTCCTGCATTTGTCCGTTATCATATTCCAGCCTCACATTTTGCATGAGTTATGGCATCATCATGCATATGCGTTCAACAAACTTTTTGATCTGCAAAATTGCATACCATTTGTTTTCATGTTTGCTCATCCTTGCGTTTTCCTCTACAAAACAAAAACAAAAAAGGGGAAGCGTGAAACTTCACACTACATTCTTAGTTGCATGTGTTAGGCACCATGAGCCAACCATGTTGGGATCATAAACCCATTTCTAAAAAAAAAAAACACACAACAACAAAACAAAATAATTGAACATGGTACCTAATGCATGGTTAACTAGGAAATGGTGTTTCTTCGGGCATCTCAATTTCATAATTACATTTTTCGTGCATAAGCTTAAAGTATGCTCGAGTCATTCATCCCTATGAATTGTTGATGAAGTATTGGCGATCAAAATTTCCATTCCCTGGGTTATGAGGTTGAACCAAGCTCGTGCTTTTACGAAAAGGTTCATCGAGTCAAGTTGAATCATGGAAGTAACCATCTTGCAAAAATTTGGGGCAAAAGATGGATCGGGTTACATCGTTGTTTCGTCTACTGCCAAACACATTTAGGACTGTTAATGTCCTTGTTACTTCCAGTTTCACCTTGACGAAGATGTCATGGACCATGTTGAAAATCTAAATTGATTCAACCTCATATCCAGTGTACAAATTCGCAATACTTCAATTGTGCATCATTCACATACATCTATGTTGTTCATTGGTTGCATTGCTCATTGCGTTCTTTCCTTGAAAAGAAAAAGATAACCTAATCATTAAAAAAGAAAAAAAGCATGCTTTACGGTGCCCTCACCGAACCCGTGCTAGAGCTAGAGTAATGGGTGAAGTAGAGAAGGTGCAAGAGCAGATGAAGGCCGACATGGAGGCCATGAAAGAGCAAATGGCCACAATGATGGAGGCCATGATGAGCATGAAGAAGATAATGGAAGCCAATGCGGTTATAGTTGCCGCTACTAGCGCTGTCGCTAAGGTGAACCCGATGCTCCCATCTGGCCTCAAGCAAATGAATCATCCAACCTCAAATATGGTAGACAAAGATTTGGGAAGTACGGACGACCCCATGATGTGCAAATTCAAAACGAGCACGCCTTCCCATCATATGGCTTGCCTCCCAACTATACACCACCCAACGTGGCATACACTCTCAATGAAAATCTCAATAACTCCACTCCGATACTCATTGAGAACCAATAACCTCAATCTGATCAGGCACATATCTCTCAAACCATGGGGGAGACACATGAAATTCCCCACCACAATCTAGCTGACTTCGAGCCTTGGCTCGGATATGCCACTGAAGGGCAAGCAGTTGGTGGTATACCCTTTGAAAACACTTTGGAGGGCCCTCAGTTTCGCCCACAACCACAACCATTGCATTTTGCGGTGGGAAGAGCCCCTCCTGCTATGGCCGAAAAGGGAAAGGCGGATCATCTAGAGGAAAGGCTCAGGGCCATTGAAGGAGGTGAAGATTATTCCTTTGCTAATCTAGAAGAGTTGTTCCTAGTACCCAATATCATCACCCCTCCCAAGTTCAAGGTGCTGGACTTTGACAAGTACAAGGGGACTACTTGTCCCAAGAACCATCTAAAGATGTATTGTCAGAAGATGGGGGAATACGCAAAAGATGAGGAATTGCTGATACATTCCTTCCAAGAAAGTCTTACTGGGGTAGCTGTAACCTGGTACACTAACTTGGAATCTTCCCGAGTCCATTCTTGGAAGGACCTAATGGTTGCCTTTGTTAGGCAGTATTAGTACAATTTTGATATGGTTCTGGATAGGATGCAACTACAGAACATTTGCAAAAAGGGGGACGGATCTTTCAAAGAACACGCCCAAAAGGTGGAGGGATCTGGCGGCCCAAGTGGTACCCCCAATGATGGAAAGGGAGACGATGATCGTGATGGTAGACACATTATTGATACTCTACTATGAAAAGATGGTGGGCTACGCACCCTCAAAGCTTTGCGGATTTGGTCTTCGCCAGTGAAAGGATCGAAGTGGATCTGAAAAGAGGCAAATTTAATCATCCTGCTTGGACGAATGAGAAAACTGGGGCAAATAAAGAGGGTGAGGATGAGGGAGAAACCCATGCTGTGACTGCCATCCCTGTACGGCCAAGTTTCCCACCAACCCAACAATGTCATTACTCAGCCAATAACAAACCTTCTCCTTACCTATCGCCCATTTATCCACAAAGGCCATCCCTAAATCAACCACAAAGTCTGTCTACCGCACTTCCAATGACGAATACCACCTTTAGCACAAACCAAAAACACCAACCAAGAAATGAATTTTGCAGCGAGAAAGCCTGTAGAATTCACCCCAATTCCAGTGTCCTATGCTGACTTGCTCCCATATCTACTTGATAATTCAATGGTAGCCATAACCCTAGCCAAGGTTCATCAACCTCCATTTCTCCGAGAATACGACTCGAACGCAACGTGTGTTTGTCATGGAGAAGCCCTGGGGCGTTCCATTGAGCATTGTAGGGCTCTGAAGTGTAAGATGCAAGGTCTAATTGATGCGGGCTGGCTGAAATTTGAGGAGAATTGCGTGTAAATCCTGACATTGACAAGAGATGCCACACATGGGGCAATTTTGAAAGCTGTTATTAGATGTCTCTAATGACTCACCAGGATTTTCAACTTTCACCGGAATTGGGTGCAAGCCATTGGTCTATTTGCTCAAGCGACCTGTGACCATTCAATCAGAGGTTACTCGTCTTGCACGTTGGCGGGGCTGCCGTAAAACAACAAATAAAGCTCAAAACAAATAAGTTTCAAAATAAAAATAAAAAAGGGAGTTCAAAAAGAAAAAAAAAATCATTTGATTGACTGTGTTTTCAAGACATTCATGTGACCTCATTATATCATTCCGGAAAGTTTGTCTTTTTAGAGAGAAGTGAGTTATCAAGAATAGGATGTTGGATAAATGGCCTTAGTTACCTTAAGAAAAGGGGGGGTTGAATTAAGATACGAAGATTATTCCCCAATTAAACTTTCACTCTCTCTTTTCGGATTAACAATACACACAGGGATAACCCTTCCCTTGTGTTCAGGAATCCTCTACAACAAGAGACCCACGGTCTCTTAATCCCTTTTCAGAAATAAGAAGAAGGGAAGAAGAGGTCTCTCGTAAAAGAGGTAGATTGTAAAATGAAGATCAATCAAAAATTCCTTATCGAATATGCAAGTGGTTGACCAAGGAATCTTTTTGAGAGGATAAGACATTTCAGTTCAGAAAAACTCTTGATCTTTCGAGAGGATAAAACTGTTTGGGCAATGAAAACTCTCTTTAAAACATTTGAATGGCCGTTCATAAAACATTTGAATAGATATGTCCCTTGGAAAGTATTTTCTGAAAATCCCCTCTGGTAATCAATTACAAGACTTATGTAATCGATTACTGGTTTTAAAAATTTGAATTAAAACATTTTTAACTGCTGGTAATCGATTACCAAAGAGCAAATCTCAATTTGAAATGATAGAATTCTTTGGTCAAACCTTTTGTTTGTTTCAATTTGGAAACCTTCCTAAAGATTCTAAGAGATCAAACTTGATCATATGTCTTGATTTTCTTGGATTCTAGTCTTGAATAAAACTTAGAAGCACTTGATCCTTTAGCATCATCAAGACATCAAAACATCTTGCTTCTACATAGGAGTCATTTGACTTAATCCATCAACTGAAAAATCCTTCAACTATTTCTCGTCCTTGGAAAATTCTTTTTGCAAGAATCAACTGCTTCTTTCATTCTTCCTCACTACGAGGTTTTGAAAACAAGACAACAATTGGTACCTCTAAGCCCTACACTGGGGCAACGAAAGGCACCATGCAAAAACCTCAAGCGAACCTAGGGGAAGATTAGAAATTTTCACCCAATAGGTTCCCAGCTACAAGGTCATGACGAAAGATAACAATTGGTACCTCAAAGCCTTACACTGGGGCAATGAGGGGCATCGTGCATAAGCCTCAAGTGAACATAGGGGCAGATCAAAAGTTCTCACCCATCGATGTTTTTAAACAAGAAAAAAAAGGGGAGACAAGCCCTGGAATTTCAATAGATTGATTAAACATCAAACGGCTCCATTCCCGTCACTCCAAAACGGTCAAGTGACTAAATCAAACAGAACATACACTTTGAGGGAGTTCCCGGAGAGATTTGCAAAAGATAGGATAAGGTCGCATGAATTATCACCTCTTTCAAAAGGACAGTCAATCTATGTTTTCCAAAAAAAATCAAATCAAAATCAAAATCACAAAATAGGGAAAGAATGTCATGAACATTGTACAACTTTCCATTACGTTGCATTGTTTCATATGAAGTCCGCATTTACCAAATTTCACGACAAAGGTTGCATGCATCTGCATCCCTAAAAATCATGTTAACTGCATAGAATTCCTACATCTAATGTCCAAATCTTGTGGATTTGGGATGACCGGCTCTCTCGATGAGTCGATCTCTTGCTTTCTCATAAGGGTGGACCCTTGGGTACTTGTACCTATCACTTTTAGAGGACTACACGTCCTCGCCAACAGAGGGCTGCACGCCCTCACCTTCAGATGACTACATGTCCTCGCCTTGAGAGGGCTACACGCCCTCACCTTGGGTACTAGTTACCCTCACCGTTGAGAGGACTACACGTCCTCGCTTTTAGAGGACTACACGTCCTCGCCAACAGAGGGCTGCACGCCCTCACCTTCAGAGGACTACATGTCCTCGCCTTGAGAGGGCTACACGCCCTCACCTTGGGTACTAGTTACCCTCACCGTTGAGAGGACTACACGTCCTCGCCTTGAGAGGACTACACGTCCTCACCGTCAGAGGGCTGCACGCCCTCACCTCCAGAGGACTACATGTCCTCGCCTTGAGAGGGCTACACGCCCTCACCTTGGGTACTAGTTACCCTCACCGTCAGAGGACTACACGTCCTTGCCTTGAGAGGACTACACGTCCTCACCATCAGAGGGCTGCACGCCCTCACCTTCAGAGGACTACATGTCCTCGCCTTGAGAGGGCTACACGCCCTCACCTTGGGTACTAGTTACCCTCACCGTCAGAGGACTACACGTCCTCGCCTTGAGAGGACTACACGTCCTCACCATCAGAGGGCTGCACGCCCTCACCTCGAGAGGACTACATGTCCTCGCCTTGAGAGGGCTACACGCCCTCACCTTGGGTACTAGTTACCCTCACCGTTGAGAGGACTACACGTCCTCGCCTTGAGAGGACTACACGTCCTCACCATCAGAGGGCTGCACGCCCTCACCTCCAGAGGACTACATGTCCTCGCCTTGAGAGGGCTACACGCCCTCATCATGGGTACTAGTTACCCTCACCGTCAGAGGACTACACGTCCTCGCCTTGAGAGGACTACACGTCCTCACCATCAGAGGGCTGCACGCCCTCACCTCCAGAGGACTACATGTCCTCGCCTTGAGAGAGCTACACGCCCTCACCTTGGGTACTAGTTACCCTCACCGTTGAGAGGACTACACGTCCTCACCATCAGAGGGCTGCACGCCCTCACCTCCAGAGGACTACATGTCCTCGCCTTGAGAGGGCTACACGCCCTCACCTTGGGTACTAGTTACCCTCACCGTTGAGAGGACTACACGTCCTCGCCTTGAGAGGACTACACGTCCTCACCATCAGAGGGCTGCACGCCCTCACCTTCAGAGGACTACATGTCCTCGCCTTGAGAGGGCTACACGTCCTCACCTTGGGTACTAGTTACCCTCACCGTCAGAGGACTACACGTCCTCGCCTATAGAGGACTACACGTCCTCGCCAATAGAGGACTACGCGTCCTCACCTTGAGAGGACTACACGTCCTCGCCATCAGAGGGCTGCACGCCCTCACTTTCAGAGGGCTACACGCCCTCGCCATCAGAGGGATGCACGCCCTCACCTCCAGAGGACTACACCTCCTCGCCTTGAAAGGGCTGCACGCCCTCACCTTTAGAGGGCTACGTGTCCTCATTTTCAGTGTGCTCCACATCCACACCTTAAGAGAATTTAAGGTCCTCTGCCCTTATATGCTTAATTGAGACTTGCACTCTCGGTTAAGGGGCCAATAGTTTCCTTTTAACGATTCCTGGGCCACCCCCTGATATTGGAGGAGGGCCAACCGTGCGAGCACAACCAGAGAGGGAGGCTATCACACAGCTACTATGCATACCGGGGCAAGATTTCACCTGTGCCGCTGCAAAGAGACGAGTGCGGATCATGCGCACCAACATGACCACTCTTACACAGATATAGATGACATTGCTACTTAGCAACATTCTGCCCAGCGACCGCAATGCCAATCTCCCCCTGCAAAAGTATCAGTTGGTCTGTGTCGTCCCGACATGGGTAAGTATGCATATGGTTCAACTGATTTCTGATACCATCTATTGTTTGCAGGGATCGCAACCACAGAGACACCCAGTGGACCTGAAGAAGTCAAACAGGGCCCTGGGGTTTCTAGCTCTGGTTACGGGCCTCTGTCGGCCCTACAGGGCGCCCGTTCCCCCCAGCAAGTTCATGTCGTTGTGGCATAGGTAAGTATGCACCTCCCCCAACTGATTTTTGATGTCATCTATTGTTTGCAGGGATTGTGCCCGCAAGACACCTAGTGGACCCGAAGAAGGCCAACAGGGTCTTGGAGTTGCCAGCTCTAAATACGGGTCTCTGTTAGTTCTAGGGAGTGCCTGTCGCCCCCAGCAAGATCATCAGGCCCCCCTACCAATCGAGCTTTCATCAAGAAGTACTGCGCCCCCAGGCAGGCGCAAGGCGAAACACCACAGCAGCCTGGGGATGGCCGGCAGCGGGCAACAGACGCACCGCCATCACCTCTAGAGTTCACCTCTGCTCATCCACAAAAAGGTTTGAGTATTGCCTACACCACATGGCCGACCAATAGGCGACCAAGTCCAAAGCCAAAGGTAAGCAAAGTACTAGGTCAGTGACCGACAAGTCATAAGGCGTCCAGCTCAAGACGTTAAAGAAGCGCTACTAGGAGGCAACCTAGTAACTTTTAAATTTCTGCTTGCTATTTGATCACTTTTTATAGTAGCACACACCTAGTTGCTCATGATCATGGGAATTTAAATAAAACAAGCGCAGGCTCGGAAGGTAGTCATACCTCACAAAATATATATATGTATGTTTAGGTAGTGAAAATACCTTAGATATGCATGTGTGTAAACAAAAAAACACTTCACAAAATATATATATATGTATGTTTAGGTAGAAAGATACCTTAGATATGCATGTATGTAAACAAAAAATACTTCACAAAATATATATATATATATATATATATATATGTGTGTGTGTGTGTGTGTGTGTGTGTGTGTGTGTGTGTGTGTGTGTGTGTGTGTGTGTGTGTGTGTGTGTGTGTTTATGTGTGTTTAGGTAGAAAGATACCTTAGATATGCATGTATACAACAAAAATACCTTACAAAACATATATATGTATGTTTAGGTAGCAAGATACCTTGGATATGCATGTATATAGCAAAAATACCTCACAAAAATATACACATGTTTAGGTAGCAAAATACCTCATGAAAAAAAAAAGGGAAAAAAAAACAAAAAAACAAACAAGAAAAAGAAATAAATAAATAAAAAAAAGGAAAAAAGAGAGAAAAAAGAAAAATAAGTTGTCTAGCTGAAAAACCAACATGCTTTTGAAAAGAGATGATTTCCAACTTTTCTTTGAAAAAAAAAATTCATTGATCATAACCAATTTTTGAAAAAATGTGTATACACCTGAAGGGTGAATGCTGTGAAGTTTTCCCGGACGCTCGAAATGGACTCGGATGAATGCACAAATTGATAAAAGAACGTATTTTGGAAACATTGGGTTGATTTAAAATAGAGGAAAATAAATCCTGAGCCCTAGTATCACATGACCATAAAAGTTTGACACTTGAGTGTCCACATAGGTGCATGCATGACCAGTTTTGCATGAAGTTTCCAAATCATCATTTTTGCATTTGTGTCATGGAAATAATGTGGGGCATCCCTTTTATCCTTGAACCAAACCAAACCCTAACATGTTTTGAGCCAAAAATCCTGACTCACCATAAACCTTGACCCAGGGTGAGAATGTCAATCCTTACCCTCGGAAGCAAAAAAAGAAGAGAAGGGAAATTTCCAATCAAAGAAAAAGAGAAGGAAAGTTTCCAATCAAAGGAAAAAAGGAAGCAAGGAAATTCCCAATCAAAGAGAGGGAGAAAGAAAAAAAGAAAAGAAAGAAAATTCCCAACCAAAGAATGGGAGAAAGTAAAGAAAGAAACGAAGAAAGCTCCTGGTCAAAGAAACCAGAAGAAATGTGCAGAGAGGTCTTTAGACTGGACAATATCTGAACAATACAGAATTGTCACCAAATGAACAAAAAGAAGGAAAGGAAACCATGACCTAAAATGGTCTTCTCCCTTTAATTGCCAACCAGAATCAGTGCGCTAGCGACTTTTTCGCCCCGCACTAAACAAAAACAGAAAAGGAAAAAGCCAACAAAAAATCAAAAGCCAAAAAAAACACACAAAAGCCGAAAAACCTGCTAAAAGAACCCATTCCCAAGGGAAGTCCTATTGATCCATGATCACGCATGTAATTTTTGATTTGATAGGAAATAATTTGCAAAGTCAAGTCATGACATATCTATGGTTCGGAATTAGGATGAAACACTTACCTATGCGAGATTGATACACTTTGAGTGGATTTCTTCTATTTTTGTCGAACCCAGTGTTTCCTCTAAATGGTCATTTAGAAACAAAATGCTAACATCCAAAATCTCATATAAGGTTATGGGGGGATTTCATCAGCAGACTCTCCTTCCCCGGTAAACGCATTGTTTTTCACTCAAAAAAGTGTATGCTGCTCTAATCAGTTGGAATATTTATCTCTTTACTAAAGCATGTTTGCATTTTAGTGAAGAAAACACCGAGACTTTTTCAAGTCTCACAAGTTATCCAGAACTACGTAGGTCTGAGTTCCTCATTGGAGGATACGTAGGAGCAAAAGCCTCGCTTTTGTCGACCACACTGCTTTCTGTTACCATGACCCAAGAGCTGGTAGCCCGCGGAGACACCATACGGTTATCCGCACCTCGTCATTCAGTGACCCAAAGTTTGATTGATGAGCAGAGGCCAATGTGGTCGTCTGCGCCTTTTTTCGGAGATGTCAACATCTTCCGGTGGAGACTTTTTCAAGTCTCACAAGTTATCTAGAACTACGTAGGTCTGAGTTCCTCATTGGAGGATACGTAGGAGCAAGAGCCTTGCTTTTGTCGGTCGCCCCATAATCTTTGTCATACTGACCCTGAGGTCATGTGACATGCACCCTTGTGTCATCCAGAGGCGGCGGGCCCGATGACACGCGGAGATACCTTACGGTTATCTGCACCCTTTTGTCATCCAGAGGCGGCGGGCCCGATGACACGCAGAGACAAAATTTGGTCATTCTGCACCCTTGTGTCATCTAGAGGCGGCGGGCCCGATGACACGCGGAGATACCTTATGGTTATCCGCACCCTTGTGTCATCCAAAAGCGGCGGGCCCGATGACACGCAGAGATACCTTACGGTTATCCGCACCCTTTTGTCATCCAGAGGCGGTGGGCCCGATGACACGCAGAGACAAAATTTGGTCATTCTGCACCCTTGTGTCATCCAGAGGCGGCGGGCCCGATGACACGCGGAGATACCTTACGGTTATCCGCACCCTTGTGTCATCCAGAGGCGGCGGGCCCGATGACATGCAGAGACTGACATAGTCTTCTGCACCTTTTGTTCCTCCGGGAACAACGAGTCATTTACATGCGGAAATTTTACGGTCACCCGCGACTCTCGTCAACCGAGAGGAACGAAATTAGTGTCATACCCTAATTTCGTCCGGGGACCTTTGCTTGATGACATGCGACCGTTCTTTGGTCCTTGTGAGGTGTTTGGCACCCGTCATTAGGCAATTTGTGAAATTCCGGGAACAACAAGTCATTTACATGCGGAAATTTTATGGTCACCCGCGACTCTCGTCAACCGAGAGGAACGAAATTAGTGTCATACCCTAAATTCGTCCGGGTACCTTTGCTTGATGGCATGCGACCTTTCTTTGGTCCTTGTGAGGTGCTTGGCACCCATCATTAGGCAATTTGTGAAATTCCGGGAACAACAAGTCATTTGCATGTGGAAATTTTATGGTCACCCGCGACTCTCGTCAAATCGAGAGGAACGAAATTAGTGTCTTGTCTTTACTTTCCTTTTATCTCCAATAAAAGACAAGTAAATAGGGGCAACTGTCATACCCTAATTTCGTCCGGGGACCTTTGCTTGATGACGTGCGACCTTTCTTTGGTCCTTGTGAGGTGCTTGGCACCCATCATTAGGCAATTTGTGAAATTCCAGGACATGCCGGAAAACCAAAAAAATATTGATGCACAATCCGTAAGTTTCCGTGACACACCGGAAATCAAATGGAAGCATCGTTGCATAATTAAGTGAGATTCCGTAACATTCCGTAAGTCAAAAAGGGGATGATTATGTAATCCGCAAGGTTCCGTAACATTACGGAAAGAAAACAAGTATCGTTACGAAATTCGTAAGTTTTCGTAACTTTACGAAAAAAAGAATCACCAAAAAAAGCAGAGGGAGGTGTACTTAGTAAAAATGGGGGTGCAAATAGCACCCAGGCCCACTTGGGCCCTCCAGAAGGCTGTTGCTTCTGGAGGAAGCAACCTGGCTCGCTTGGGCGAGCTGAGCTCGCCTGGGCGAGCTGGGCGGCAACCACCTCTCCTATTTTGCTATAAATAGGGGAGGAAGTGAAGAAGAAAAGGGTTCAGCCCTTTAGGCACTTGTCTCTCTTTCGAATTTGCTTGGAAAAATTGTTTCCGTGAAGAAAATCTAAGCCGAGGCGCTTCCGAAACGTTTCCGTAACGTTTTCCGTGAGGAATTTCGCGAAGGTTTTCGACCGTTCTTCGACGTTCTTCATTCGTTCTTCATCGTTCTTCGATCTTCAACGGGTAAGTACCTCAAACCAAGCTTTTCGATTCATTCTATGTACCCGTAGTGGTCCACATTGTGTTTCGTGCATTTTTATTCTCGTTTTGTTTACTTTTTATACCCCCTCTTGACGTGCTTAAGCCATTTTACTTAAGTCATTTCTCGCTTAACTTAAAAATAAAATAAATTTCCACCGAACGTTTGAATTGTATTATCCGTTAACTTCGGTTAAGATGAATTCCGACCGTTCGGTCGTGCCGTAACCACGTTGGAAATCAAAAAGAGGTAAAAAAATAATAATATAATAACAAAAACATCCCTTTTAGTAAAATAAAGCGGAAAATCAATCGGACGTTTTTCTCTTTGGGATTTCTCATTCTTAATTGAATTGACTAATAACTAAGGTGAAACTAAGGCTAAAATCAATTCGCCTAGTCAAGCTCGTCCACAAAAATAGGCTTTTAAAGTTTGTCATTTCAATTTCTCACTAAGTAAAACTGGATCATTTTTAAGGTCCAACGCCTTAAAATGATCACCTCTTAAGTAAAAAAGAATCACTTGATAAGAAAGAACTACGTAGGTCTGATTTCCTCATCGCAAATTAAGAAATACGTAGGAGCAAAGGGAACACCCTTGTCGACCACAAAAAGAGAAAAAATATAAAAAGGGAATAAAGGATATAGAGACATAAAAAGGGAACATAAAAAATCAAAGTCATGTTTACACATTCGATTAAAGGCTGCCGTCCCTTGGGACGGACGTGTGGGGTGCTAATACCTTCCCCGTGCGTAAATACAACTCCCGAACCTTTCACTTAAAAGTTCGTAGATCGCGTCTTTTCCGGTTTTTCCGACGTTTTCCTCAAATAAACGTTGGTGGCGACTCCGCGCGTATTCCTTTCGTGGAACACGCATCCCGCGAGTCACGCGTCGCCCTCCCGTCGAAGGGTAGGTTGCGACAGGAGGGTACATCCTTTGTGGTACAAGTAGAGAGTACATCTACTTGGGTGTTTGACTGAGAACAAGAGAGGGTACATCTCTTGTGGATCAGTTCTAGTGGAGGGTACATCCACTAGGTTGTTCAAAGAGAACAAGGGATGGTATATCCCTTGTGGATCTTTGCTTGTAAAAGGATTTTTACAAGGTTGAAAAGAAATCTCAAGGACCGCAGGTCGCTTGGGGACTGGAGGTAGGCACGGGTTGTTGCCGAACCAGTATAAAAACTCTTGTGTGTTTGTCTCCTTCTTCCCTACTCTTTTAATTTTCGCTGTGCATTTTAATTCCCGCTTTTACTTTTGGTTAAGTTTCTTTTCTATTCTTCATTTACTTAACAACATAGTAAAAGCCTTAGAAGAGTAAATTTTTAATTAGTAAAGGTTTAGGAATAATTAATTCAACCCCCCCTTCTTAATTTTTATGAGGCCACTTGATCCAACATTTAAGATGTTAGATTTTGTTTGTGTGTGGAACTTATTTATAGACTTGTATTAACATAAATATTGGTGGTTATTTGGTATATTAGGTAATTTATAATGACAATCATTTTAAATTTAGAGTATTGAATGATTAAATTATATTAGTTACATTATTTTTTTAATATATATTAGGTCAAATTGGTTCGATCAATGAGACTCTTATTCTACCCATTAACCAAGTGTCACAATCGGTTCAATGACCGGTCCGATTCTTAAAACATTGGCATCAATAGAGGAATGTCCATGTCCATTCATCAATGGACTTATGCTTTGTGTGAGGAGGTCATGCCTAAGCCAGTGGCAAAACCTCCTCATGTTACCACTAAGTTTTCTTCACTAGGAGTAGAGAAAAAATTGACCAAGTTTCTTACATCCAAAAAAGTGAAGCAACTTGTAATAAGGGACAAGATCAACAAGAAATTCTTTAAGAAAAAATCCCAAGCTCAACCTCGACAAGGCAACAATGAATGAACCAATTAGTGAAAATATTATTCATTTTGAACTTTATCTTACATGATTAAGTGTGATATATAGTACACACACACACATTTGTACATATTAGAACAACTTGATTATAAAACATCAGGGTTGCGACCTCTGCCATCAAACCAATGCACATAAGGGTTGCATCAAATAGTGTTTTAAGAACTGGAGCATACCATTTAGTCCAACCGGAACCCAGTGGTCACACCAGTTTAGTTCATTGAAAGTGTCGAAAATGCATTATAACTGGTGTGACCCAAGTTAAACCAAGAGGGTCTTTGGTTGAACCAGAGTGAGTCTTTGGTTGAATCGAGTGGGTCTTTGGCTTAACCAGAGTAAATCTTTGGTTGAAATTAGTGCTATTTTTTCTATAAAAAAATATTATGAACTTTTTCTATATTATTTTTTGTGAACTTGATTTTATTTTTAAGACAATGAATTTTTTGTGTTTTGAACTTATTATAGACTTGTATTGACATGAATATTGCTGATTATTTGGGATATTATGTACTTTATAATGACAATAATTTTATATTTAGAGTATTGAATGATTAAATTATATTAGTTACTTAGTTATATTATTTTTATAGTTTTTTTAATATATATTGGGTCAAAGTGTTTCAATTAGTGAGACTCTAATTGACAAATGACTAATTAACCTTGTGCCTCGGGCGATTCGATGACCGGTCTAGTGTAACATCCCATTTTTTTCATAAATAAATTTAAAAAGTTTTTTAGTAAAAATAATAAAAATAAATAAATAGAGTAAATAATAGGTCGTAAATGCCCCTAGCTATAAACAGCAACATGCTAGGTTTTTTAGACTGACCCCTCAGCCTCCTCTGCCTCTCATTTTCGTTTTCCCCTTCTCCTCTCAAAACCCTTTCTTTTCCCGCAGCTCACTAAATCTATCTCAGAAAAATGACGATATCGGACTCATTCACCGTTGGATCGTCGTGAAATTTAAACACCAAGTTCACAACCCAAATCCGAGCATTCTCACCGTTTGGAATTTCAAATCATGTCTGAGCTTATAGGAAAACCCTTCGCATTGTAGTCTTTTAATTTCCCGCAGAAACCCAAAACTGTCTCGGTAAAACTATGATCCCGGTTTCGTTAACCGTTGGATTTTCATGAAATTTGGATATGTTGTTCGGAATTCAACTGCACAGACTTTCACCGTTGGGATTTGCGAGATAATATTCGTGGAGGGAGAAAAAGGAATCGCATGAAGATAGTACAAGTGGAGGTTTCATTCTCTTCTCCGTCTCTCTGACGTTTGAGGATTCTATCGGAGCAGTCGGAGGAATAACTGAAGGAATCTCAGGAAACTGCTAGAGATGCTGTTATCACTGGCTGAAGACACGTGAGTCCGCTCAGAGGTAAGGGATGAGTTATTCACAATTGGGGATTCGTAAGAACATGTGTAGGGATCCTTAGAGATAGCCATTGGAATGGGTTGCGGGGTGTTTTTGCAATTTTCATTTTATCCTTTTAATTATTATAGTGAATTATATATGTTTGATGAATCAGTTGATGTCCCAATGAGAAATTGCTATGAAATTGATGTGTTCTTGTGTTGAGTGTGAATCCCTTAGAAAAATTAAGCTCTTTTTATTAACATAAATTATATTTTAAATAATATTATTCAATGACTTATTTTATACAAATTATTATCTTGTTCTAATTTTTTTTACGAGGATGATCAACATGTTATGCGTATATAATTATTGTAATACTAGAATAATATAAATTAAAGAAAATTATAAGGTTAATGCCTAGTGATAATTTCTTTTGATGTAATATTAAATTAATTGTTATAGAAATTCTTTGATTAAAAACAATGTAGTTGAATTTACTATATACATATACATATATATGTTTTGTATCATGCAAATATTATTATTGTGTGATGTGTATATGAGTTATAAGGTGTAACAAGTTATTATGATGGTATTATAATATTATTGTGAAGATTGAGTAGTATAAAATTGAATGTGTCTATTTGCGAGATACATGTAAAAAATGAGATGGTTGATGTGATATTATGAGATGTTAAATTATGGGCGTGATATTTGACTGTGAATAAGTGTATGTGTTTGACACTTGATGTGACAATAATTATATTGTGAGTTATGAATTATACAATAACCCGACCAGTGTTATCTTGAGAAAAGCGTTGATGCGCAGTGTTTTAGAGAAAGTGTAGGTTCCTAGTTAGGAACCAGTGTTAAATTGTAGCGCAATTGTGTTAAACATGTTTGAAACATGAGTGTGAGGTCGTGGTATTGTATAATTCATGAGCAGTGTTTATAAATGAAATATGTGATGAATTATGGAATAATATGTTGCCTTGAGATTATAATATTGTTATTGAGATTGAGTAAAAGTGTAAAGTAAAACATGTGTTGAATTGTAAGATACGTGAAAACATGTGATGGTGGATTGTGACATTATGAGATGTGAAATTGTGAATGAGTTTGGGTTGTAAATAAGTGTGTGATTAACTCTTTATGTGACATTATTTATGTTGTAAACTGTGAATTGTATAATAACCCGACCAGTGTTATCTTAAGAAAAGTGTAAATGCGCAGTGTTAAAGAGAAAGTATAGGTTTCCTATTTAGGAACCAGTGTTAAATTGTAGCGCAATATGTTGTACGTGTTTGACACACGAGTGTGAGGTCATGTGTATTGTATAATTCATGAGCAGTGTCTTTGTGCTAAAATGATTTTAGGGGTTGGACCTGAATCAGGGGGGAGAGGCCCTGACGGACTCTTCGGAGTGTAGGCCTTGGGGGTCACCGGGTTTGAGTGCTCCTTTAAGCCTATGCTGATCCCATATGGTTGGAGCATTCTCGCAAAACATCGTGACCCTGATTGGTCTCCCTATGATCTTACTTAGTGAGAGTGACCTGACAAACCCATTATGTGGTGTGTCTTGTTATATACTCTTAAGCGTCCCAGAGTGGTTTTTCACTGACATGGTACCACATTGCATATAGGCTTGAGTCTTAGCATAACTGTCTCATGCCCTTGCTAATTGTTTATTATGAAATTGATGTGTTATTATGTCTTGATCAAAGCGTGTGATTCTTGTGTAATGTGATTGATGATTGAAAAGTGAACTTTGAATGACAAAGTGGTGGAATTACGTGAATTACGTATAACTAAGTTTTATTTGGTTTATATGATATGTATATCTAGTTGTCTTGTTTCTCTATTAGTTAGGAATGTGATAACTCACTCCCCGTGTGTTGTTTGTGTTTGGATCCTGTGATGATCTTGAACTTTGTGTTCGGGAGAGCAGATGACTAAGTGAATTGCTTTAAGGAACGATGTGCTGAAGGACGTTGAGACATAACGCTCTGATAGGATGTGGCATTGGGGTATACGGTTTTATAGACGGCCTTGTTTGAGCCAAAGTGAATTTATTATTTATTTAGAAAAGTTTTATGATGATGTTAGAAAGGTGAATGTGAGCCTGCTACCCTCTTGAAAGGCTTGTATTTAAATATGTTTAAAAAACTTGAATTAAGTTTAATTTTTTTTAATTATTTCTTTTATTATTAGTACATATATGTGTGGGGTAGAGGGTGTCACAGTCTAGTTCTTAAAATATTGGCATCAAGAGAAAAGTGTCCATGTCCATTCATCAAAGCTTTGTGTGAGGAGGTCAAGCTTAAGCCGGTGGCAGGGTCTCGATCTACATACACAAAAAAACCTCATCATGTAACCACAAAGTTTTCTTCACGAGTAGAGAATAAATCGACCAAGTTCATTAGATCCAAAAAATTTACTTAACGAAAAAGTCCAAGCCCAACAAGGCAACAATGAATTAACAAATTATGAAAATAATATCCATTTTGAACTTTAAGTTACATGATTATCCTATTCATTTTGAATTTTCATATTCAAAGACACTATTATATATTAGATTTTATTTTAGAGTTTGATCTAAAAGTTAAATGAAGCAAACATAATTTCCATGAATAATCATGGCCTTTACTTTTTTTTTTCTTTAGATGTGACAATTATATGTTTTCTCAAGTTATTCTTCGACAGCATAACCAACAAGCAAAATTTAGGGGTTATTTTTACAAAGATCCAAAATGAAGGAGTATTGGATGTAATAAGAAAAAAAAAATTAGACTTTATCCGTTCATTTTAATAACCCATGGTTTTCATGAGTTTTAAATTTATAATGAATTTAATTTAATTATATAAATTATCTCATATGTGGAGGAAATAATAATGCTGCAAATACTAAAAATAAACCAAAAATACATTAAATAAAAATGGGTGTTACACAACATTTATTCGGTAACTTAAGAGTTGATCACATTTCTTTTCAACCACAATGATTGCTTCATTATTTGGAAATTTCGAATTTGCATTTAATGGCATTGAATTCGCTATCCCCTAATCATTGAATGCCACGTGTGACGACCGAGTCACTTCCCTAGGATAACAAGAGCCTCTTTCCATGGCCGAAGGACGCGCGCATCCGCCCGGAGTTCTGGCCCCCATGAACTTAGACCATTGTCATTCTCCACTTTGAATAGCTTCCCACATAAATCATCATTGTGCCCTACAAACCCACAAAAATAGCATAACACAATCAGCCTCTCATACTTGAAATGGACTATAGTTTCATCTCTAGACCTTCCTTCTTGATCTTCTTGGTACATTTCAGAGGTTTGTTGACATCGATCATAACTTTTATCCTCATGTAAGACATCAACGGGCTTGAATTGTGTTTGTCATCATAGTCTACAAATTGGTCCAGGAAGTTACCAATTTTCTTACCAACAGCTATCGTTGTCAAGCCAAGAGGGATGTTATGAACCTCAATCCAAATTGGTATTTCTTGCATAGGCACTTGACTTGGGACTTCACTTCCGTTGATGTTTATGAGAAAAAGTTGCCCCCCCCGACCCCCCCCCCCCATTACTCTCTGGATGTCTTTTAAATGGAAAAGCCAAAACGTAAAAACATCATTGTCAGCCTCTATAATCAAGATCGCTTTGATCAGACTCCATACTTTCGCCATTTGCTCCTTCGTTACGTGTGAACTCTGATAATTTTTTTGGTGAAAAACTTGACCACCAAGCATAAGGACTGTAACACCCCATTTTTCATAAAATAAATTAAAAAAAAAATTATTTAAAAATAATAGAGTTTTAGAAAAATGATGAGATTTTTATAATTAAATAAATAAGGAGAAATAGATTTATTAATTAAAATAATGGTTTGAAAGAAAATAAAAATAAAAAAATATTTTATTTATTCATTTGATAGGAAGTAAAATAGAGTTCTTTTTATAAAACAAATAAATAAATAAAGTAAATAATAGGATGAGAGTACCCTAGCTATAAAGAAAGACATATTAGGTTAGTTTTGCGTTTTCTCTTCCTTTCAAATTCGTTTTCCCTTCTCACCCTCCCAAAACCCTCTTTTTTTTCCGCATAAACTCAAACATGTCTCAGTAAAATAATGATCTTGGACTCGCTAACCGTTGGATCGTCATGAAATTTGAACATAAGGCTTATAACTTATTTCCTCACATACCCACCGTTGGGAATTCTAAAATAATGTCTGGTGGAAGAAAAGTCCCTCACACCGAGCTTTTCCTTTTCCCGTAGGCACCCATAACTTATCCAAGTAAAACTATGAACGTGGACTCATTAACCATTGGATCATCATGAAATTTGGACACTAGGTTTGGAATTGATTTGTGCACATCTTCACCGTCGGGATTTTTCAACTAATACTTTTTGAAGGGAGAAATACTTATCTCACGTAGACAGTGGAATGAAGGCTATAAACAGAGGAAAAAGTTGAGGAATCTTAGGAAACTACGAGAGACACCGGTATGACTACTGAACTACACACATGAGCCCGCTTAAAGGTAAGGGATGAGTTTATCACAATTGGGGTTAGAATGAACATATGCAGGGATCCTTAGAGGATTAAATTGGAGTTTATTTTGGAATGTTTATTGAATTACAATTTTCATTTACGATTATAAATACGATATTATTGTGTTTGACATACCCATTGATGTCCTGATGCGAATTGGTTAATAAAATTGAGTGCTTTTGGTATTTTCATGTTTTTTACCTATGATTTTGATTCATTGATTTTAATATCATTGTGGGAAATTATTTAAGGGGTTTTACTCCCCATGTTGTGAGAAACATTTTATATAAATTGTTATATTAAGATTATGAAATGGTGATTCAAATTGTGAGTAAGTGACAAATTAAACCTGTGATGAATGGTGAGATACATGTGTATTGAGATGTTGTGTATACTGAGTTGTGAGTTATGAACTGTGAAATCACAAAATTGTAAGACCCTTTAAGGGCGACGAGTTTTTGTGCAGTGAGTATTGTGATGGGATCCACTTTGGGAATCCAACGAGTTGAATCACTTTAAGGCACGACAAGTTAAAATGATTTTGAAAACAATTGAATAGTTGTATGTATTGCATAGTTCATAAGTAAAGTGTATATGATTCATGAGGTGTGACACCATGTTAAATTGGGATTATACCATTGTGATTGAGACCGAGTGTATGATAAATTGAGTATGTATTGACTTGTAATATATATATGTTCATTGACATGTTGTGTGCACTAAGTTGTGAGCTATGAATCGTGCAATCGCACGACTATAAGATTCTTTAAGGGCAACGAGTTAATGTGCGACGAATCTTGTGATGGGAACCACTGTGGGGATCCAACGAGTTTAATCACAAGCATGCCAAGACAAAATTATTTTGAGAACAATTGAGGAGTCGTGTGTTTTGTACAGTTCATACATAGAGTTTGTGTGCTAAAATGTTTTCTAGGTTGGACCTGAATCAGGAGGAAGAGACCCTGATGGACTCTTCGAAGTCTAGGCCTTGGGGGTAAATACACCCGATTTGAGTGTTGCTTTAAGTTTATGCTGATCCCACATGGTTGGAGCATTCTCTCAAAAATAGTGTGACCTTGACTGGTCTCCCTATGATTTTACCTAGTGAGAGTAACCTGACTTACTAGTGTGTGGTTTGTCTTGTCATGTACTCGTAGGTGCCAGACGAGGTTTTTCACTGACATGGTATCACATTGCATATAGGATTGAGTCTTAGTGTGTCTGTTGCATAACACTTGTTTATTGATCGATATTGATTGATTTAGTGATATTGTGTTTTGATCCTTGAATACATGAATGATATGAAAATGAATAAGATTGAGTCTTAGTGTGTCTGTTGCATAACACTTGTTTATTGATCGATATTGATTGATTTAGTGATATTGTGTTTTGATCCTTGAATACATGAATGATATAAAAATAAATAAGACGTGTTGTGTTGTGATGTGATGTGATGTTACGCGATAAAGTGGTGGAATGATGTGAGCTATATTTATGTAAGTTGTATTTCATTTATATGATATGTATATGTACATGTTGTCTTGTTTCTCTCTATTAGTTATGAATGTGATAACTCACTCTCCGTGTGTAGTTTGTGTTTGAATTTTGTGATGATCTCGAACTTTGTATTCATGGGAGTAGATGACTAGGTGAATTACTTTAAGAAATCTTGTGCTGAAGAACGTCGAGACATAGTGCTCTGGTAGGATGTGACATTGGGGCATAGATTTTTATATTAATTGCATGAAGTCCTGAATGATTTTATTTTGAGTCGAGATGACTTTATTATTTATTGGACAAGTTATATTATGATGTTAGAAAAATGAATGTGAGTCTTTTACCCTTTTGAAATATTTTTATTTAAATGTGTTTTAAAAACTTTTAATTAATTCTGATTTCTTACTTCTTTTATTATTAGTGCATATATGTGTAAGTAGAGAGTGTCACAAGGAGTAGTTCAGATCTTTCACAGCAACCACATCTTTTGCAAACACCATTTCTTCCTCCTCATCGTTGATTAATGGTCCTTGTACGTCGGGGTGCTTCACGGATGAAAACGGTCAAGCCAGCAAACATAGACTACACAAAAGGAGACAACGCTGCTCAGGAAACCTAAATGGGAGAGAAAGCTATACACCAAATTAAAATATACCTTAATGGTCGACACAAACAAGTTGTTACGGTAGTTATTTAAGTTTAAATAGTACACTGTTGAAATAGATAAATTCAAGATATTACATGAACATCTATCACTATTCTACGTTTAAAACCTAACAATTCTTTGGGTATGAGCTTGCAATACAAAAAACCTCTAAAGAAAATAAACTTATATAAAAAATGGACTTCAAGTTTTCAATTTCACCTGAAAATCAACTTATATCAACTCCATTGTGAATTAACTCCAAAATGGAGCTCAAGTTTCACTTTCATCTGACAATCAACTTTTATCAAATTGACTGTATTAAAGTAATTCAAATCTAATTCACAATTTTTAGGTCTCAAGTGCTACTTGACACCGAGTTTAAAAAGTTGGTCAAATTGAATATAACAACGCGTAATGAAATGTTTTTATTTATTTTTAATCTGCAAATGTTAATTTATTGGTTTTGATAGAAATATTTCATTGTGTGACCTAAAGATTTAGGATTTAAGTAGTGATAGAACACCGATATAGCTTGGTTTACTTTACTACTGTTCTACAAAATATTATCTTATTATAACATGAAAGGTTTTTTTTTTTTTTTTTTTTGCTAAATTGGACCTTTTATGTTATTTTGAAATTCAAAATACAAAAACATCGGATTTTTTTTTATATAATGAATTAAGAAGCCATTTACTTTTCTAGGATCTTGCCGTCGATACGGACTATTGGATGGTGGGTATAATTAATATAATTTTTAATGTTATTAATTTATATAGTTTATTTTTGTCCAATTTGAGTTTGTATGTTGACGCGTATAAGTTATAATTAATGAACACTATCTAATTATATCTAAAAAATACTAATAAATACACCAAAGAAAAAAAAAAGATAACTAGTATATTTATTTACATATTTTGCTGGACAAAGAATAATTAAATACCAACCAACAATAGTAGACATAAGTGATAACAGTTTGTGTCTCTTAACCAAGTAGTCTAGGGTTCAAATCTTATTAACCCTTGGGTATAAAATAAATCGTATTGGGAGGAAAATATCCACATATACTTCTTCTTACTAATATTATAGTCACACACAAAAAAACCCTCAGCCATCAGCCATCACCCCATGTAAACACTGGTAATGAGACAAGCAATCCATAGCCAAAATTGATAAATTTTGTATTTTTTGAAAGTTAACCTCTGTGATGCATCGTCATATTATTTTTATAAGTATTACTAATAACAATAACTAGAAATGATTGTTTTTCTAGCTTCAATTCGGTTTTTTCCTCCTTTTCATAAGAATCCATGTGCTTGTATATTTTCCTAAGCAATCCATTATAACTATTATTGGGGAGGGTCCATTATACAGAAATTCTTTGGGCAAGCCTTGTGAGCTCGATAGCCTCCAAACATAGGGAGATTTTCTTCCGACACCATTCAAATCTCATACACGATTCAATTTTTTCTTAATTCCAACATTACCCTTTTTACTTCTTCCTTCCTTATGTTTTCAATTTCTTCTTACACCATTCAATTTCTTCTCCTTACTTCGTTGAGCTCCTCCTTCCCTTACTCGTGGTGGTTTGTTACCTGCATTGCCGCAATGGTTTGTTACTTGCATTGTCGCAATGGTTTGTTACCTGCATTGCCTTCGTTGTCGTTGTCATTGTCGTTGTGGTGGGTGTTGTGGTGGCAACGGTCTGGAGGTAAGTTTTTTACATATATGCAAAATATCAACCCGTACAACCTATACTATCAAATTTCATTAGTTTTCCTTAGTTTGTCATTGAAATTTTGTTTCATTTTAATGTTTTGTTAAGATGCACGAAGATGACTTGATATATATGAGAACATTATGTCTGAAGAAATTAATATCAATGAAGACACGAGAGAGGAACTTGTTGTAGTTGAAAACATTGATTGTTCTTATGCCTTCAATACTTCTCAGGTATTGATATGATTTTCTATTTGGTTAAAGTAAGTAAATGAATTTCCTAACAAGACTAAACATGTATTGTTCTTTTTGTAGGTGTTTCCTACTAGTGAGGACGTATTGCAATGGGCTCGTACTGTTACGTATGATATTGGTTTTATGACTATGATAATGAGGTCTGACACATCAACCGGAAAGAGAGGAAGGACCTCATTTGTTTTAATTGGTTGTGAGATGAGTGGAAAGTATAGGGCATACAAGAAAGATTTAGTATCGACGGTGACTAGCACTAGAAAATGTGGTTGTCTTTTTTTAAGCTGCGAGCAAAACCAATCCTAGGAGGTGAAGGATGGATGGTCAACTTAATATGTGAGACTCATAATCATGCATTTGCTAAGTCATTGAGTGGACATCCATATGTTGATTGACTAACTGAGGATGAGAGGATTATTCTTGGTGATATGATAGAGTCAAAGGTAAAACCAAAGAATATTCTTCTCACTTTGAAGGAGCACAATGTCAATAATTGTACAATAATGAAGCAAGTCTACGATGCAAGATATGCATATCGTTCTTCTATATGAGACATTAATACTGAAATGTAACAATTAATGAAACTAGTTGAGCGTGATATGTATATTCATTGGCATAAACTAAAGGATGAAGATGTTGTACATGATATATTTTTGAACACATCCGGATGCAGTAAAATTAAGCAATGCATGTCATTTGGTATTCCTCATAGATAGTACATACAAAGAAAACATATACAAACTTTCTTTCCTTGACATTGTTGGTGTGACACCTACTAGGATGATATTTTCAGCTACATTTTCCTATTCAGAGGATGAACCTATAAACATTGTTGTTTGGGCTCTTGAACGATTTAGAGGTATTTTTATGAGAAGTGATGCAATCCCTCAAGTAATTGTTACTGATATAGATTCAACATTGATGAATATAGTAAAAATTGTGTTCCCTGAGTCAACAAACTTATTGTGGCAGTTTCACATTGATAAGAATGTTAAGGCAAAATGTAAAATCCTTATGGATCAAAAAACGCATAGGACTATGTCATGGAAGCATGGGAAGAGTCTTATGGATTGTCCTACTAAGATAAAGTATGATGATTGTCTTACGAAGTTTGAAATTGCTTGTTCACCATGACCAATTTTTGTTGACTATGTGAAACACACATGATTGATTCCCCACATACAAAGATTTGTAAAAGCATGGGACAAATAAGATGATGCATCTAGGAAACACAACAACTAACAGGTATGAAAATTGTTAATCTATATGGTTTTTATAAGAACACATTAATGGATGAAAATAATTCTTTTCCTTTTTAAATGTAGGGTTGAGTTTGCACATTGGACCTTAAAGAGACTCTAGAATAGCCTTAGAGACCTATGTAGTGTTTGGGATGCCATGAATAACATGATCACTTTACAACATAGTGAAATGAAGGCATCTTTTGATAGAAGCACACATGTGGTCAGACATATTTTTAAAATTTACTTATACAAGAGGCTAATTGACATGGTATCAAGATATTCATTAAACTAGATTGTTGTTGAGTTAGGGCGAGTGAATTGTGCTGGCATTGACAGATCTCGTTGTGGCTGCATTATGAGAACTACTTATAGTCTCTCATGTGCATGTAAGCTAGCTAGATATGATGTTGGCAGCATACCACTTGACACAGTCCATATGTTTTGGCAGAGGCTAAGATTTTTAGACCAAGGTTTATCTGAGCCTGAAGTCTGCATAACCCAAGAGATGGAAGCCATATTCAAGAGGTATAAAGATCTTGATATATGTTGCAATGTAGCTTTAAGGAGTAAACTTCAGGAACTTGCATACCTTGATCTTACTTCGATGTGTGCTCCTTTTGAAAATGTGAAAACAAAAGGTGCTCAAAAGAAATGGATGACCAAACAGCAAAGATCAACGAAGCGTGATGTGTCTTACTTTGAGTATGTGGATGCATTACATTCGGTGCAAGATAGTTCCTCCACACTAAACGGTCTGGATCATCATCTAAACAAACAAAATCAAAAAGGAACATGTCAATGTTGGATCTATTTCATCCATGCATGCAGGATTTCATTGAAGACATTGTTGATGTCAAAGTTGATGGTAAATATGGATATCGTGTAATTGTTGCCTTATTAGGTTTTGGTGAAGATTCATAGTCTTTGGTTCGTAATCATTTGCTCAAAGAACTTGGACAATGGTGTGATGACTATATAGTCATGTTTGGTGGCATAGATAGATATGAGATTTAAAGCGGTCCATGGTATATAAGTTTTTTGGAACACATTAATGGATAAATGTTATTATTATAATACTAATTAAATTTGTTACGTGCAGGTAACCATGGATAAATGGATGAATATTACCAATATGGGTTATGTCATTGCATCAAGATATAACGTCATCCTTGTTTCTCTTTCTCTCCGACAAAGCATGATATTTTTCTCTCTTAGAAGTCAACCTCCGAGAGATAGTTATGTTCATCGCATTATATGTATTGATCATGTCTATGGAAATCATTTTGTTTAGGTATAACAATGAACCATTTCGTTAATTTTTGGATTATAACATGTGTTATCAACATTTGAATGTGTACTGGTCATTATAACAGGTTTTGTAAGAGATGTTTGTCCTATGTCGTCAACTGCTTTGTTATGGTCAACACATCATCATTATGAATCAAAATAGTGGCCTACTCCTTATATTAGTTAAATCCACCAGTATACTAATTCCATGAGGTTGACCACACAACATGTTGATCTAGGAAAAGATTGAAGATTTTTTTATTGTTTATGGGTTTGTAACTTAGACAATTGTAATGTCATGAATAATGCATGTAACACTTTAGTAATCATTTTTCATAATCAAGACAATTTTTGTTTATGAGTTATGGTAGTCAGATACAAAATAAACGCATATGTTAATCATAGTCAAATACATAGTCAATGAAATAATACAAAATCATCATCCTCGTCCACCACCATTTCTCCCCTGTGTATCCCTCCTTGGCCTTGACCGAACATAAACATTTTTGTGCTCAGTGATATCTTTGGCTAATCTTATACACTGGTCTATTATAGTGTATGCATCAATTCCAACAGTCAACATCCTCATATCTAACATGTGTTGCAATCTTTTTTATATTTTTTGGCACACAACATAAGATAATGGCAACAACGTGAATGATAAATATTGGAATATTTAAGAAAAAATTTGCTTAACAAAATTATTAAGTATATTATACCACTACATGTTGAGGCATCTCTACATCAATAGGTGATGTTGCATGTGGATGTGGCCTAGTTGCTATAACATCAGGCAACATAGGTGGATGTGGCATAATTGTTGTAGGATCATGCACCATAGGTGGATGTCTAGGAGGCTTCCTAACCTGTGGCGGACACATAAATAGGTGAGATATCATATAAAATCACTCCATATAGCCTGGAGCACACTGAGCAAAAAAAGTAATAAGCTCTTCTATTGGTGCAAGGTATTATGAAAAGTGCAGTCATTTATCATCAATGTCCTTTGTGGTTAGTGATGGAGAACTATAATCCCTAGGGAGTGGAGGAATAGACTGAACATAGCCAAATTGTTGTAATACACTCTCGGGTATATGTCTAACAATATATGGACCTCTTATAATATGTCAAGAAAATAGTGAATTTAGCTCAAATTCTTTGAAAGCACGGTCATCGCCATAAGGTTTCCAACAAACAACATCTATCATCAACCTATCCAACTGCTTACGATAGGTGGTCACTAGTAATGTCTTCCCACACTTCCAGTGACACGCACGTGGTTTGCTCTCGTGGTAGTCCTAATTAGCAATCATATTCCCAATAATTGGGAAATGCTCACGTATTTAAAAAAATGAATAAGAAAACATTAATAGTACATATAAAGTTAAAAACAAATAACAATGATATGGTATCAATATAATTACCCACAAGAGAGTGGCATATCCTACAACATGTTTAGCCTTATCTAGAGATGAAAATTCAGATTCTCATACATATATACTAGTGCAGCCGCTCCCCATGAAAAGCCTCTACATTGATTAAGGTCATGAAATGCGTCCAAGAATACCACCTTGATATGTGTGGCACTCTTGTTAGCAAATAGTGTGCAACCTACAAGATGCAACAAATATGCTCTAGCTGCTAGTGTTTATTGCCTTACTTGACATTTGGTACAGTAAATGTCTCACTTTCAAGCAAGGAAAACATATGCCCATCTACATTACTCTATCTCATCTACTGCTTCTCGTAACTTGGTCAACATTTATTGCATCATAGGTATGGAAGACCCTTATAATGGGAAGATGTAATAATGATGCCACATCATTGAGGGTTATACTCATATCTCCTATAGGTAGATGGAAATTGCTAATTTTGTTGTGCCATCTTTCCGCAAAAGCAGACAAAATTCCTTAGTCTCCTCTATCCAATGAACATGTAATCAGAGAACTTAAGTCTGTATCAGCCACTAAACCTTCAATTTCAGGTGCAAACCTTGCTAATTTCTCGACCTTCCTCCCATGAGAGGCCAACTTCAACTTAGTACGTTCCTGCAAATAATTATAATTAATTAATTAAATTAAAATCATAATAAAATTTAAATGTTATAATTAAAGAAATAACTACCTCTCTTACCCACACTTTGGTTGCCACATGATCAACATATGATGTCAACATTGTTGTATCTTAGGGCTCACCTGAAAAGCTCTGTGAATCAGAACCTACATCCTTCGTAACTAGATCATGAGGCTCCTCATGAGCCTTGTCAACAACATCATCCACATGCTCAATATCCTCGGCAATAGTTGTAGTTGTCAGTGAGACCTTCTACCCCAACATGCATATAAATGATAAAAACATATAAAATGCAAAATCTAATTAAATCAATTTTATTCAATAAAATTGTAAGTAAATCCACGTGGGTAAAAGGTTCACATTCGCTTCACTGTTATCAAATAAAACTCATCAGAAACATTTTTGGCTGAACACAAGGTTGTTCAAGTTTACAAAAGAACTCAAGTTAAGCAACAGAATAAAATAAAGTAAAATAACATGCTTGGAACATCATGCAATTAAAACATAAACTCATGCCCCCAATGTCATATCCTATCAGAGCATTGTGTCTTAGCATCCTTCAGCACGAGGTTCCTTAAAAGAATCTACCTAGCCATCTGCTCCCACGAACACACGGTTCGAGATCATCACAGGATCCAAATACATACAACACATGGAAAGGGAGTCATCACATTCTTCAATGAATAGAGATAAACGAAAGCATACAGGTATGATATGAATATAACAATAATATAATTATAACAATAATATAGGTATAACAAGGCTCAACTTTAGCACAATTCATTTCATTTCAACACCCAACACGTAAAATAATTTGTCCTAGAATTTAATCACAAATCACATTCCACACCTTCACGATTAATCACATATTCAAGACAACACATCTCAAATACAATACCACATCTCACACTTACATAATTCATTACACACCATCACATAATAAGTCATAATGATCATCACATAGGCATTATGCAACAAATATACTAATATTCAATCCTATATACAATGTGGTACCATGTTAATGAAAAACAACACCAAGGCGCCTAGGAGTACATAACAAGACATGCCGCACAATGGGTATGTCAGGTCACCCTCACTAAGTGAAATCATAAGGTAACTAGTTAGGGTCATTCTGTTTTGCGAGAATACTCCAACCATATGGGATCAACATGGGCTTAAAGGAGCACTCAAACCGAGTGTTTTTACCCCTAAGGCCTAGACTCCGAAGAATCTGTTAGAGTCTCACCTTTCTGATTCAGGTCCAACCCCTAAAACAACTTTTGCACGTAGACACTACTTGTGAATTATACAATACCCACAACCTCACACTTATTTTCAAACATGTTTAACACAGTGTGCTACAATTTAACACCTCAGGTTCCTAACTTGGAATCCTACACTTTCCTTTTAACACTTCAGGTTCCTATCTTGGAACCCTACACTTTCCTTTTTAAAACCTAAGGTTCCTAACTTGGAACCCTACACTTCCCTTTTAACACCTCGTGCATAAACACTTTTCTCAAGGTAAACACCAGTCGAGTTATTGTATAATTAACAACACAAGTAACATCACATCAAGTATTAACCAAACACTTATTAATAATCATATTCCATGTCCATAATTTAACATCTCGCAATGTTATCCACCATCACATGTTCACGTGTATCTCACAAATTAACACATGCTCAACTTGTCACTTATACTCAATCTCAATCACAATTTCATAATCCCAAAATGTCAGGTCATTATGCCTCATTGTGGAAGCAATGTCTTCCAAGATTATTTTGATGATGCCAAAGAATCAAGAGTTAAGCAAGTTCTAAAGAATCAGGAGTCAAAAAGCTTCAAGAATCAAGTTTCAAGATTCAATCAAGATTCAAGAACAATCAAGATCAAGATTCAAGACTTAAGATTCAAGAATCAAGAGAAGACTTAATCAAGATAAGTACTAAAAAAGTTTTTCCAAACATTGAGTAGCACAAGAATTTTTCACAAAATCTTTTACCAAAGAGTTTTACTCTCTAGTAATCGATTACCAGAAGGCAGCAATTGATTGCCAGTAGCCAGCATTGTTTTTAAACTGATTTACAAAGTTGTAATCGATTACCATAATCATGTAATCGATTACCAATGTTTTAAAACGTTAGATTTCAAATTTCAAGAGTTACAACATGTGATAAAACCTTTTCAAATCATTTCAAACTTGTGTAATTGATTACACAATACTTGTAATCGATTACCAGTGTTTCTAAACATTTTGATTTTCAAATTTAAACATGAAGAGTCACATCGGTTGATGTGTAATCGATTACACTATGATGGTAATCGATTACTAGTAACTGATTTTGAAAAATAAATTACCAAAAGTCATAATTCTTAAAGTGACTTGTTTCTGAAGAGTTTTTCAAAAGAGTCAAAACTTTTAAAGTGACTAGTTTTTAAAAGATTGACAACTTTTAAAAAGTGACTAATTTTAAAGAAATTGCCAAAAGTCACAAACTTTAACTTGAGTCATCAAATTATTATAAATATGTGACTATGACACGAATTTCAAAAGATTGATTCCTTTCATGCATAACAAGATTTCTTTCATTCATTTCTCTTCATCTTTCTAAAAGTTTTTATTCAATACTTTCTCTTTCAAGAAAAGTTCATTGAACAAAAACTTGTGCTATTGTTTTTCTTCATTCACTTCTTTCTCTTGCCAAAAGATTCAAAGGACTAACAGTCTGAGAATTCTTTTGATTCTCCCTTCCCCTTCTTGACAAAAGATTTCAAAGGACTAACCGCCTGAGATATCTTCTATTTCTTACAAAAGATTTCAAAGGACTAACCGCCTGAGATATCTTTTTACCTTTCCCTTTATACAAAAGATTTCAAAAGACTAACCACCTGAGATATCTTTTGTATCCCCCTCACAGAGAATTCAAGGGACTAACCGCCTAAGAATTCTTTGTCCTAACACATTGGAGGGTACATCCTTTGTGGTACAAGTAGAGGGTACATCTACTTGGGTTGTTATACTAAGAACAAGAAATGGTACATTTCTTGTGGATCAGTTCAAGTGGAGGGTACATCCACTTGGTTGTTCAAAGAGAACAAAGAAGGGTACATCCCTTGTGGATCTTTGGCTTGTAAAGGATTTTACAAGGTTGAAAGAAATTTCCAGAACCGTTGATTGCTTGGGGACTGGATGTAGGCACGGGATGTTGCCAAACCAGTATAAATCTTGTGTTTGTCTTCTTCTTCCCTATACTCTTCACTTTTCCGCTGTGTACTTTTTATTTCCGCTTTACTTTTGTCTAAGTTATTGTTTTTGTTCTTTGTTTTCTCATAACTTAGTAGTAAAGCCCAATTAAATCTAGTTGCATTAAGAAGGAAAAGTTTTTTAATTAGTCAAGACACATTAATAATGAATTCAACCCCCCTTCTTAATTATTCTAAGGCCACTCGATCCAACACTCATGATTCATATACACTAGTAATATTTACATGGCACAAAACACACGCACACACACACACATATACATATTACTTCTCACGCATATATTATCACTTCTCATACATCATATTATATATATATATATATATATATATATATATATATATATATATATATATATATATATATATATATATATATATATCATACAATATCAATCTTCCCACATTTAAGGCATATAGTCATTCACTTATTCATTCAATTAATAGCAACCACATGTACATGCATTATATCCTTACATTTCCTCCTAAGTTACTACGACCTTTGTAGAATCAAATTACAAGTACAGGGGATGTACTAATACTACTCAATTCATACTCATATTTTCTGAAATCTAAGACAATTATCTACAACTCTTATGTTGATCACAAAAACCGATTTGACCATTAATTATGTCTAAACCTACGGTAAACATTGGATCATCGCTTAATCTTGACACCTTGGCCTTTGCTCAGTAATTTGACTCTCTAGGGGGCTATACTACTCCGAATTAGGTGGAACCAACGCCATTTGTTAGCTAACATCCAGCAACTTTCATGAAGATCACAAAACCTAATTCAATGATGTTGTTAGTAATTCTTAGAATAAACGTTAATTCATGTTGTCAGGAAAATAGCACGAGCTTAAAACAACTGATTTTCACTAAGCACGGGCGTGCTCTCATCAAGCATGGTCGTGCTCGCATAGAGCATGGTCGTGCTTTGCAAAAAAAAAAATCATTTCATGAAGCAAAAGAGGCACAATTCAAACCTAAAAAATCACCCAAATTCAAAACGAATAGCACAAAACTTGTGATCACATCATGGGGAACAAAACTCCTCAATCAATTTAAAAAAAAAAAACATGCAAGAATCAAGAATTCCCAAATTTCTAAATTTCTAGCATTCAAAGTCAAACATTGAATTAACCATCCAATTCACATCAGGGCATCAATTGACCCGTCAAACATGAGTAATTAATATTTATCATTGTACAGGAAAAATTAAAACACATAAAACACCCCAAAATTAACCACAATTTGATCATCTACGGATCCTTACATTTGCTCACTCTAACCCCAATTGGGATAAATTCATTTCTTACCTCTGAGTCTATTATTTACTCTATTTTCTTTATTTTATTATTTTATAAAAAGGAACTATATTTTACTCTTACATTAAATAAATAACCAATTAAAACATCCCTTTATTTTCTAAAACATCATTTTACTCTATTTATTTTCTAATACTATGAAGCCCTTATTTTAATTAACAAAAACCTTTTTCTATCATTTATTCAATTTATAAAAACTCTATTAATTTTTAAATAAAACTCTTTTTATTTATTTTATGAAAAGGGGTGTTACACTGCCCATTATCTACATGTCGATGTTGTCAGTCTTCGGCACTGAGGGGTTTCTTCCTCATCACAACTAACCTCTCTACTTAAAGCTCTACCCTAAACTTGCCTAAAGCCCGATACAATCCTCACATTCTAACCATAATCAAAAAATTTGCACATTACTATCAATTAATATCATTTGGTAACTATAAAAAAATACTATTTCATAAAAAAATAGGCAAACAAAAAAATATTTTTAAACAAAATTAAAAAAAAAAATACACTTTCAAATATTTATACACAAAACAATATCTATGAACTATACGGATTGACAATCCGTGTAGCCTATACGGACTGACAATCCGTGTTGCCTATACGGATTGACAATCCGTATAGGCTACATAGATTGGCAATTTGTGCTGCCAATACGAACTAGCAATCTGCATAGTCCATATAGATTGACAATCCATATGGCCTATAGGGATTGCAAATCTGTATGGCCTATACGGATTGTCAATCTGTATAGGTACAATTCAATGAAAAAGAAACTCACAACAACAAGAGCGGGACAATGGGGGCCATGAGGATGATGAGAGATTGAATGAAACTCATAGCGATAAGAGCGGGATGATGGTTGCCACGAGGATGATGAGAGATGGATTGATGAGATGAAGGGATTCGTGAAGAGAAGAGGAGGATCCGTGAAGGGGGAAAGGGAAAACTATAGCATAAATGGCAAGAAAGGGGAGAAGGTGGAAGTGTAGGTTAACTAAAGGGTATTTTCGATTTTTCCTTCTCACTATTGGGTGTATGAAGAAGTATGTTAGGTGCAGGAAGAAAATCTCAAACGTAGTCCATAAAAATGACCCTCATTTCAATTTATGAAAGGTTGTTACTTCCAACACCCCCACAAATTTCATTTTGCACCCCTTCCAATTTTGTAAGTTTCAAAATTTCTAAATTTCCCTCCTTTGTTTACATGTTCTTTTTTCTTAGATCTGATAATATTAGCAACTCAAAGAATTTAGAATGTGAATAAGGTGTGATTTTACGATTTGAGTAACCAGCAACATGAAAATCAATATTCTAGGTTATGTTTCCTAAATACTTAAATTGTATAAACACCCAACATTGTCCGACATTTTCTACTTCTTATAACAAAATTTCAAAATTTACATTAATAAGTGTTTAAATTTCTCTTGCGAACATCCAATTTTGTTTTATGAATAATAATTTTAAAATAAAAAAATAAAAAACTTTGGTATGGATGCAAGAGTCTTACAACCAACAATGGTTAACACAATTCCTTAACTAAGTGGTCTAGGGTTCAAATCCTAGTTGGTCCCGAATACTCGTTTTGTGTGCGCTCAAGATCTTTGAGGAAGACTTGTCACTATTTTCAGCATGGACAACTTCATACAGTAATAATAGGCTTAATTTATCTATCTTTATTTTATTTTTTAAAAAAATAAACAATTGAAAAATGATTATCTCCTCCAACCTTTTTTAGATCTGAAAGGTTAAAAATATAATACCACACAAATTGAATGACGTCAACACATTATCTCACTAGAATCACCAAAAATTCATATATTCCTTACCAGAAAACCAAAACCTTTCATACAACTCACCAAAAGTATGCTATTAGAAATAGAAGAAGCAAGGCAGATCGGAGCAAGATTTCTTTCTTTGATGAAAGACAAAAACATAACCTTAACTCGCCTTTTAATCTAGATCTAAAAGAAGAAGTCACAATGTGGCTCTTTGTGAGGTCTACGAGCAGACCTTCACTGTGGCGCACAGTTGGGTTGGGCAAGTTGAAGATTTCCCTTTTGACATCTACAACCAGGTTGGACGAAGTCGAGCAACACAAAGAGGGGCAGTGATGAGACGGTTGTTGTTGTTAGGTGAGACGACAATTCGACCGCATAAGGAGGTTATGGTGGAGACGAAACTGGGTGCATATCAACAATCTTTTTGGGTCAACAACAAGAGGTAAAACAACAAAAGAAGAAGAGCTCTTACCCATTGTGATTGAGAACAATTAGTGAATAAAATTATTATTGTTATTAAATGATAATAATAAAATAATAATAATAATAATAATAATAATAATAAAAAATAATAATAATAATAATAATAATAATAATAATAATTGATGATAATCCTAAAATTGTCCAAATACAGGGACCTATGACCAGGAGTAGGACAAAACAATCAGTGAATACCCTCCAACAAATGGTAGCAGACATATTTAACAAGGCCCAAGTAGAGAAGGATGAAGGGCCAGAGGCAGAGGCACTACTAAGAATATTAATTGTTGTTGAAAGCCTAGACTAATTTGAAGGCCCATGCCAAATATGTTCTTTTTTTATTATTTTGTATTTATAATTTGTTTTCGTTGTAATTTTGACTCAAACTGTTTTGAACGCCCATGTCTATTTATATTTTTTCCCTTTAGATACACTATATGTATGGATTTCGTTTTCAATAGAAGCACTTTTGGCATTTGATAAAAAAATTTGAGAACTTCTCTCTAGGTTCCTTGTTGAACCAATCTTGGACTTATCAAGGTAATCCTTGTGACGTCTATCCTAAATTATCTTCCATCTCTGGAAGTGGCGTCAACCCAAACTCTGTGAGATGTATAAAGCGATCCACTCATAGTAAAGATCACATCATTTGGTATCATAGCTTCGGCTCTTGTTACATGTTCTATCCTATCCAATTTTTTTTTCTCTTTGTATTTTGTTTTAGGTTTGTGTTTTGTTATGTTATTTGTGTTCTTTTTCGCATTCTTGTTTGCGTCTTGTTGCGTTCATTTTTACGTTCTTGTTTGTGTTCTTATTTTCGTTCTTGTTTTTGTTACGTTCTTCTTCTTGTTTCTTTCAGATTCAGTGTAAAAAATTTTGTATGAATTATGTTTCAAATTTTGTTACAAATTCTGTTTGGGAACAATTTGGCTTACTTCAAGAATTTAGGGGTTTAGGGTTTAGTAGGCTCTTGAATCTATTTTCTTATTGAACAATTTGCCTGATTGCCTATTGAATTTGGACCATTGGGATTGATTGATTGAAGAACAATCTATTATCCTAGGCAAATTTTGAAAAAAAGAAAAGCAAGCATTATAAAAAAAACAAAAAAGAGTTGCAGAAAGTTTTTTTAAAAAAAGAGTATGTGTTTGTTCTTTGAATGCAAATTTGAGTAAGTTCTAGGCATTGTTTTTTGGCAAAAATCATGGTCCAAATTTGTTACCCAAATCCGTTATCCAAATCTGTTATTCAAATCTGTTATCCAAATCTATTATCCAAATTTTTTATTCAAAAATTTGTTATCCAAATCTATTATTCAAATCTGTTATCCAAATCTGTTTTGAAATCTATTCTTGAAATCTATGACTGAAATCTGTTAATCAAATTTGTTATTGAGTTTGTGACAATTAAGTTGTCTTTCCTGTTATACTACCTAGTGTGTCCAATTTGATTCATCCAGGAACTTAAGAGGGAGTGAGTGGTAAAAGGCAAGAGTGACAAATATCACACAAAAGCCTATATTGAGAGCATCAAACACGAGTGTGCTTCCATCAAAGAGAGAAACACATGAGTAAAGTGTGAAGTCCTGAAAACCTTTGCTTATATTACTGCAAATTTTTCGGTTCCTTAATTATGGCAGGAACTAGTGACGGTGGTGGTGAATATCATCAACTTGACGGATCTCATCGTTTGTTACTGGACGTGATGAGTACACAGATGCAACGTTTGCTGAATCGTAACAATGAAGAGCTCTATGGACGAATTGAAGGATTGGAGAACCAATTGAATCAGAATGTTGGAAGACATTATGGTGGGAACCGAAGGGGAAACGATGGACCTAGGAAAAACAAAATTGAGGGAGTAAAACTCAATGTACCTCATTTCAAAGGCAAGAGTGACCCAGACGCCTACCTTGACTAGGAGATGAAGATTGAGCATGTATTCTCCTGCAATGATTATACTAAAGAATAGAAGGTGAAGTTAGCAACAACTAAATTCTCATAATATGCCCTTGTTTGGTGGAATAAAAAATAAAGAGAGATGATGAGAGAGGAAGGGCATGAGATAGATACATGGACTGAGATGAGAAGGGTTATGCAAAAGAGGTATGTTCCAACTAGCTACAGTAGAACCATGCAACAAAAACTCCAAAGGTTGTCCCGAAGTCTTACTGTGGAGGAGTACTACAAAGAGATGAAGATGACACTAGTGAGGGCAAACATTGAAGAGGAAACTGAGGACAAAATGGCTCGTTTTTTGAGTGGCCTAAATCATGACATTAGAGATGTTGTTGAATTACGGGAATACATGGAATTGGATGACTTGCTGCATAAGGCAGTCCGAGTTGAACAACATTTGAAGAGGAAAAGCGAAGCAAAAAGGAACTCATCCAACACCTTCAACCAGAACTGGACCAACAGATCCAAGAAGGAGGGAGGCAACTCGTCCAGCCCATCAACACAGTTTCCACATGGAAAGTCAGCAGCGCCCAGTGCTGGAACCAAGCATAATTCTGCCTCATCATCCAACACCGATACCAGAAACATAAAATGCTTCAAATGCATAGGCAGATGACATATTGCTTCTGACTGTCCAACCAGGAGGACCATGATCATGAAGGCAGATGGAGAAATCACCAGCGAATCTGAAATCAGTGATGAAAAAGTGGAAGAAGAGCTTGAGGAGGAAGCTATGCAAAGTGATATGCTAATGGTGAGAAGGCTTTTGGGAAGTCAGATACAGCCACTAGATGACACCTAAAGATAAAATATTTTCCACACCAGATGTACAATTAATGGTAAGCTTTGCTATTTAATTATTGATGGAGGAAGTTGTACCAATGTTGCAAGTTCCAGGTTAGTGTCCAAACTAAATTTGGATACTCATCCCCATCCTAGGACATACAAAATTCAGTGGCTTAGTGAAGATGAAGAGGTAAAAGTGACTCACCAGGTTGAGGTGTGTCTCACCATCGAAAGATACAATGATAGGGTGTTGTGTGATGTGGTTCCAATGGAGGCGACTCATATACTGTTAGGAAGACCATGGTAGTATGACACCAAAGCAATGCATGATGGCTTCACCAATAAGATTTATTTTCAACACGATGACCAGAAAATTATTCTTAAACCTCTATCCCCTAGAGAAGTGTGCGATGACCAAATTAGAATGAGAGAAAAGAGAGAACAAGAGAAAGAAAAGAGTGAAACACCAAAGAGGAATAGGAAAAAGAAGAGTGATACACGTGAGGAAAAGAGTGATACACATGAGAGAAAATTTAATTGTGTAGCAAAGGCGAGTGAAGTGAGGAAAGTCTTACTAGCTCATAAGCCGCTCTATCTACTATAATACAAAGACAATATAGTTTCTGATGAAAATTCTAACGAGTTAAGTATTTATGTTTCTCTTAGCGTTAAAACCTAATTGCAGGAATTTAAAGATGTATTTCCCAAGGAGATTCCTCATGGACTGCCACCTTCAAGAGGCATAGAACATCAAATTGACCTCCTTCCTGGAGCTTCATTGCCTAACAGGCCAGCTTACAAAAGTAATCTCCAAGAGACTGATGTTGCTGATTTATTTTTCAAAGAAGTGGTGCGTCTCCACAGACTACCAAGAAGCATCATTTCAGACCGAGACACCAAGTTCCTTAGTCACTTTTAGAGAACACTATGGGGCATGGTTGGATTAAAGCTTCTCTTTTCCACCACATGTTATCCTCAAACCGATGGCCAAACTGAGGTAGTAAACAGAACTTTGTTTTCTCTTTGTAGAGTTGTGATTAAAAAAATATAGAGAGTTGGGAAGAATGTCTGCCTCATGTTGAATTTGCATACAATAGGGCTACACATAGCACTACACAACACTCTCCATTTGAAGTAGTGTATGGTTTTAACCTTTTGACTCCTCTTGATTTGTTACCATTGCCTAACATTTATGATTTTAGGCATAAGGATGCACAAGCTAAAGTTGAGTATGTGAAAAAATTTCATGAGCAAGTGAAGGCTTAAATTGCAAAGAAGAATGAAAGCTATGCCAAGCAAGCCAACAAGAACAGGAAGGAAGTGGTACTTGAACCAGGTGATTGGGTTTGGGTACATATGAGGAAGGAGAGGTTCCCTAAACAAAGAAAGTCCAAACTTTAACCTAGGCGAGACAGACATTTCCAAGTACCAAAGAGGATTAACGACAATGCTTACAAGATTGATATTCCAGGTGAGTATAGAGTAAGTTCTTCATTTAATGTTGCTGACTTGACTCCATTTGTTGTAGGTGATGATTCCGAACATTTGAGGGCAAATGCTTTCCAAGAAGGAAGGAATGATGAGAATCCTAAAACTACCCAAATACAAGGACCTATGACCAGGAATAGGACCAAACAGTCAGTGGATACCCTCCAACAAACGGTAGCAGACATACTTAACAAGGCCCAAGTGGAGAAGGATGAATGCCCAGAGGCAGAGGCACTGCTAAGAATATTAATTGTTGTTGAAGGCCCATGCCAAATATGTCATTTTTTATTTTTTATTTATAATTTTTTTCATTGCAATTTTAGCCCAAACTATTTTGCAGGCCCACATTTATTTCTATTTTTTCGTTCAGATACACTATATGTATGAGTTTATTTTCAATAAAAGTACTTTTGACATTTGATAACATTTTGTGAAAACTTCTCTCTGGGTTCCTTGTTGAACCAATCTCGGACTTATCAAGGTAATCTTTGTGGCATCTACCCTGATGCAATCCTACCCCGCAAGGGCATTGGATAGAAGACTCCAAGAAGATTGGGCCAGAGATGCAAGAAAAGGCCCTAGGGTTCTCATGAGCCTTAAGGTAGATTTCGGGCCCATGGGCTAAGTATGAGCCCGCTTATCATTGTACATATTAGATTAAGGTTTCATTATTTTTGGGCATTGCATTTAGGGCTCCATAATATAGGTAAGGTACCCTAGAAATGTAAGATTTTTCAACCCTTGTATTTGAGGGCACCTAGACTAGTTTTTTTTGCATTAGGGTTAGTTTTGTAATTTCACATGCATTAAGTGAATATTTGATGTGTGTGGCTGGAAATAAATTTAATTGAATTGGGAGAAGCCGAATCCAATTATATTTTAGAGGGGAGGTGATCATTTGCTTGCTACACCCCATTGTCATATCATATAGTCACACTTTGTGCATGTCCTTCATGCTTTACGTGCCTCATGACACCTAAGCACACTTAGTGGAGAATCTTGGACTTGATCTTGGATCAGTGGGCTGAACCATAGCTAAAATTCACTAATCATAATTACTGAAATTTTGGCTCCAAAATTTGGCTCCATAAATTCAATTTCAAATTCAAGTAAAATTTGAATAGAAATTCAAATTTCCCTCCAATTTTGTGTGACACTTAGGCTATAAATAGAGGCCATGTGTGTGCATTTTTTGAACTTTGATCATTTGAAAATTAAACTTCAGATTTTAGAGCTCTTTTAGAGCATAAAATTTCGTGCTCTTCTCTTCCTCTTCCTTCATTCATTTCCTTCTTCCTCCAAGCTCTTATCCATGGCCTCCTATGGTGGTGAGCTTCTTCTAGACTCATCTTCTCCTTGAAGTGGCATCTCCTCTCTCTCTTCCTTCTCCATTCCGCTGCCATTCATCTTCCAAGAAGCAAAGGAATCCATTGATGAAGAAGATCCTAGGCCTACAAGCTCCAATGGAGCTTACATCATGTGGTATCAGAGCATCTTCATCTAGGTGATGTTCTTTTGCTTCCACTATCTTTTTGTTCGGTGAATTCTCTTTAATTCCTTGTTCTTCATCTTTTTCTCCATGTATATCCTCCATTGTCTTGTGGTTTGGTGTTGTTTAGAGTAGATTAAAAAAAAAATAAACCGATTAAATCTTAGATCTACACTTGTTCTTGCATTTCTATGGTTCAAATTTTGTAGATCTACTCTTGAATCTTGTTTTTGTGTTAATTTTAGGTTCTATCAATTTTCATTCATAATATTCTTGTGCTGAACCTTTAGATCTAAATTTTCTTCCAAATTAGAAAAAAAAACACAAAAATCTAAGTGTGAATCACTTAATCCGTGTTGTCTTAGAGTCATGTTTAGTCATAGTAATTGTCACATTATGCTCTAAGTTTGTGTTGAAATTTTATTTCGTTTATTGAATTCTAGATACATTTGTTGATGTATTCTTGTCATTCTTAGCCTATCTTTGAATTTTGAGTCTAATTCATGTATGTTATTTAGTTCATAACATGTTCTAAATCAATTCCTAGAAGTAGTCTTGTTGTTGAACTCTTTTTTTGTTTTCTAAGTTTCCTACATGATGCCTATGATGAAGTTGAGTTGTGGTGTTAAGTTGTGGCTGAATTTGTTAATCAAATAAGTCTTAAGCTCTCTTGAATTGTGTTATTCAAGATAATTGAGCATAAGCAAACACAAATTGTAACTATCCAAGCCTTAAGCAACATAAACACTACTCTTGATTTCTAGGTTGAAATCGCTGGTGCTGGTAGCTTGAACATACGAACTTGTATAAATTAATGGGAATTGGTAACTACGTGTTTTGAGCTGAATTTTTTACTGAATTTTTTAGACATCTAGACTAAAATTATGGAAAAAGAACCAAGTGATTTGGAAAAAAGTAAAAAATAATAAAAATCACACAAGTGGGCAGAAAAATCAGTGTCTAGGAAGAAAAAGTGAAAGGGAAGTGTGCTTGCTGTTTTGGCTCAAAATTTGTTCTATAATTGGTGCCTATTTCATACCAATCCTTGTTCTGAAATTTCAATTTAAAATTACTGTGAATACAAGTTCCAAAACTAGAGGTTTCTTGAGTCTTTTTTTTTTTTAGTTTTTTTTACTCTACGCTAGAGCCATTCTAAGTTTCTCTTTGAGTCCTAGCTTGCTTTTATGTGTTTTTCATTGCTTTAATTATTGAATAATCCTTGAAAATTTGTCTTATTAAAACTCTATTGGTTTAGCTTTCATTTCATTTTTTTGGTCTTTGGTTATTGCTTGTCTCTTTGTTTCCTTGTTTGTGAGTTGCCTTATAGGGAATTGGAAATGAGGATTGGTGCCATCCCTTGAAAAATTTGAGTCAAGAAACAAGGGGGAAACCACCTTAAGAGCTATTGGACTAAGAAGCACTTCAAATTGAGTGAATCACCAAAGAGAGAACAATCACCAAAATTGAGGACCTTTGTAATTTTGTAATTGACAATTTACTTACTTTCATTGCTTTCAAATTTTGTAACAAAAAGGCCTTTCATTGGAAGTAAGTTGGGAGCCTCCAATAGGTCACCCTACTTCCATTTGTGTGTAATAATTTTAGGCAATTTTCCCTTAGGATTGTGAGTGTTTTGTTGGGAACCTTAAATGTGGTCATCCAAACACTCTTACGATTCGCCTAGTTTACATTTCTTGCTTACTTTCATAGCTTATTTCCTTTACCTTCCATTGTCAAACCGCCTAGATAGCTTGTCTTTTACCAATTAGTTTTTACCTTATCTTTCACACCTCTTTTAGTGTTTATTTTGGCTAGTTTCAACCATAATTTCTTTTACCTTTTGTTTTCAAACCCCCAACAAGAAAGAATCATAACTTAGAAACCAACATGAGTCTTCATTCTTCATCTAGTGTTAATGGTGAGGGTTCTACTCCTAAGGACCCCTTGTATAAGATATTAGATGAGTTGAGATCCCTTGAGTTGTGGAAAGAAAAACAAGAGAGAAAACAAAAGGAAAAAAAGAGTGGAAGAAATAAGTCAAGATGAAAAAGAGAAAATAAGGGAAGAAGAAAGAAGGAAAATACTAAAAGAGTTAAGAAAAGAAAAACATGCCTCCTATTGTAGTCATAACTCTTGCAAGAGCCTAAGTGAAGAACTTCGTGACTATTATAAAGGAAGGCATAGGGCACATCCTAGACCTCACTCCCATTGGAGAGAAAAGGAAAGAAAGCCTAAAGAGGCTAACATTAACCTCCTATACTTCCATGGGAAGGACAATGTAGAGGCTAACTTAGATTGGGAAATAAGGGTAGAGCAACAACTTAAAAGAAGGTCTACTTCAAAATCTTATGGCTCTCACTCTTATCCAAAGAAAGACCAAGGTCAAGGCATCTTAGGGGTGACACCTTCTAAGCCCAAAGATGATAAGGGGAAGACAATAGAAAAGAAACCCCTTAAGACTAGTATGCAAGAGAAAACTAGCTCCATAAAGTGCTTTAAATGTCTTGGAAGAGGGCACATTACTTCTCAATGCCCCACCAAGAAAACCATGATTATGAGGGGCCAAGACATTTATAGTAGCCAAGATGAGACTACTACTTCACCTTCCTCTAGTGAAAGTGAAGAAGCAAAAGGGGAAGAATCTAGTAAAGAGATCTATCCCTAAGAAGAAGGACAACCTTTAATGGTTAAGGAGGAGTGTAAGGAGGTAAGTGTCTCCTCCAAGAGGTTAGCTAAGAAGGAAAGAAATTTTGAAATAAAGACAAATATTAAAGAAATTTCCCCTCTTAGACAACCTCCACATTTTCTCCTTTGTAAAAAGACACTTGTTAGCATTGTCACACCTCTCAGGCTTGAGTTTATTCCTCAAGTAAAGGAGTTGTTGGATGAGGGTTTGGTTTGCAAGAGCTTAAATCCTTGTGCTTTGTTGGTGCCCAAAATAGGTATTATTAGGCACCAAATCCCTAAAATAGGTGGTATGATGAATGTTTTGAGTGGTGCAACACTCTTTTGTAAAATCACTCGTGCATCCAACATCTTCATGATTTTTGTACATAGGGACTCATTAGGTAGGTTTGTTCTTATTTTTAGTTTCAATACAAACTTAGGTACTCATATGGGACACCTTAGGTTTGTCATACTTTTTGGTAGGAATAATCAACATGAAAATACAGAAAAAGGTATGTTTTATTGAATTACTTTTCTTAATTTTTTAAATAGTGATCAAGGGGTTCCAATGAACCCTAAGAGAATAAAGGTCATTCCGTAGTGGCTCACTCCACCAAGTATAAGAAAGATTTGGGGCTTCCATGACTTAAACTTTTACAAAAGGTTTATCCCATATTTTTCTATACTTGTAGCACCACTCATTGAGTTGGTGAGGAACCATGTTGCTTCATGGGAAGATGCCCAGGATATGGGTTTTCAGACCTTACCTTACTTCAACATACCAAACATCACTAATACATATATTTTTGTTCTTTTTACAGGTGCTGAGGAAAAAAGCCCAGAGTTTCAAGAACCTCGGGATTTGAGGTCAAATCCTTTTCAAGGGGGAGGAAATGATGCAATCCTACCCTGCAAGGGCATTGGATAGAAGACTCCAAGAAGATTGGGTCAGAGATGCAAGAGAAGGCCCTAGGGTTCTCATGAGCCTTTGGGTAGATTTCAGGCCCATGGGCTAAGTATGAGCCCGCTTATCTTTGTACATATTAGATTAAAGTTTCATTATTTTTGGGCCTTGTATTTAGGGCTCCATAATATAGGTAAGGTACCCTAGAAATGTAAGATTTTTCAGCCCTTGTATTTTAGGGCACCTAGACTAGTTTTTTTGTATTAGGAATAGTTTTGTAATTTCATATGCATTAAGTGAATATTTGATGTGTGTGGTTGAAAATAAATTTAATTGAATTGGGAGAAGCCCAATCCAATTATATTTTAGAGGGGGAGGTGAGCATTTGCTTGCTACATCCCATTGTCACATTATATAGTCACACTTTGTACATGCCTCATGACACCTAAGCACACTTAGTGGAGAATCTTGGACTTGATCTTGGATTAGTGGGCTGAATCATAACTAAAATTCACTAATCATAATTAATGAAATTTTGGCTCCATAAATTCAATTTCAAATTCAAGTAAAATTTGAATAGAAATTCAAATTTCCCTCCAATTTTGTGTGACACTTAGGCTATAAATAGAGATCATGTGTGTGCATTTTTTGAACTTTGATCATTTGAAAATTAAACTTCAGATTTTAGAGCTCTTTTAGAGCACAAAATTTTGTGCTCTTCTCTTCCTCTCCCTTCATTCATTTCCTTCTTCCTCAAAGCTCTTATCCATGACCTCCTATGGTGGTGAGCTTCTTCTAGACTCATCTTCTACTTGAAGTGGCGTCTCCTCTCTCTCTTCCTTCTCCATTCCGCTGCCATTCATCTTCCAAGAAGCAAAAGAATCCATTGATGAAGAAGATCCTAGGCCTACAAGCTACAATGGAGCTTACATCGTACCTTGACTTATCTTTCCTCTCTGAAAGTGGCATCAACCCAAACTTTGTAGCTTGTATCAAGCGATCCACTCCTAGGAAGGATCACATCAATAAAAATAATAATGAGAGTGAAGGTTGTTGTTTGTGATTTCAAATTGATCTTTTCTTCATTTACTTAGTAATTTTAATTTTTTAAATTAAAAAGATAATCATCACTTTTAGCTAGCCATCACTATGTTGACTTAGTTATTTTAAAATTTAAAACACTAACATTTTTAACGAAAATTTGAAAAAAATAACCAAAATGGTATATTTCAAAATCATAAAGGACAAGAATGAAACTCTTAATATACAGTGTATCAAAGTAATCAAAATGAAACAACTGTGAAACATAATAGACTAAAAGTAATGCTGAACCATTTTAAAATTTAAAGATTAACAAAACATTGACGTTTCTAACGGAAGATTGAAGAAATAATCAAAATAATACATTTTGAAAACATAAAGAATCAGAATGAAACTTTACTTAATATATACAACGAAACAACTCTAAAACATAATGGACCAGCACTACATAAACAATGTTATTAAGTCAAAATAATACAATAAGAAAATAAAAATGAAACCCTAAGTGATGGACCACTTTACAAAGTTCACTTCTTTTTCTCTTTTCATTTTGGGTTTTGTTATTGACTTGAATTATGAAACCCTAAGTGAGATTGTTTGTTTTTATTTGTTTGCTTGTTGGGAATATTCTCTCTCTCTCTCTCTCCATATAAAGCAGAACTTGAGTTCTCATTGGATTATTTTGTGGCTGGAATTTGGTGAGATGAATGTTGGATTGGAAGATTAGGAGGAGGGTTAAAAATCTATAGGCATTGTTCATGATGACTTGGTCCTAACTAGTTGCAGTTTAAGTCTTTGATTTTTAGAGCGAGAAAATATCACAGTAAGGATGGTCCAGCTTGTCGATGGGTTGTCGGCGTTGGAGATATCGCTAGAAAGGAAGATGGAGGAGGTGATGAAAAAAAACTTCATCGCTGGAAATCGTCTCTAGCAGCAGATTGCAACGGCTAATGGAGAATATCCGCACATGGAGGATGAATCTTGTGGGGAAGTTGTAAGATAAGAGAGGTGAGACCCGAAGAATTTAATAGTAAATAATAGTGGTCCATCAAGAACCATATGAAGTAGTAGTTCAACCAAGAAATGTTAAAAAAAATTGAGTGTATGTATGTTATATTATTTAATAAAATATTATAATAGTTAATTGCATTAATTTTATATTATAATAATAAAAAAGTTAGTATTAAAGTAATAAAATATTAAATATTAGAAAATTATAGGTTCAATTATCAATTTAATATTTATATTATATTTAAATGGATCAATTTTATTGTCAAATTTTTAGAGGCTCAATTAGGTCTCTAAATTATTTAAAATGTATCGATCAAGTCTCTAAATTATTTAAAATGTATTAATGATTTAGTTCAATTGGTTGAAATGCATGGATGCAGTCAACTTTGGTGTCGTGTTCAATCCTTATCAATAAAAAATGCATTGATGGAGTCTTTTCTATTATTTTATTGTAACAATTACTGAAAAAGGAGTCAATTGATGCATTTTATATAAATGGGGGAGCTAACTGAAGCGTTTAAAATTTGGAATCAAATTGATATAATTTAAATAATACAAGGAACAAATTGATAATTAAGCCTAAATTATATGAATTTGTTAAATTATACAAAATTTATAAATTCAATTAGATAATTTATAAATTTAATTAATTAAATTCTATCTATTTTTGTGCTTCCTGGGCAGAACGTACGTTGTTCTTCACATGTAATCCCAACATTTCATGTTTTGGAATTGGGAGGTTCTTTCTTTAAGTATTGAAGACAACGATTTTGGCCTTAAAATCTGCAATTAATTTGCTTAACATGCTTTTGTTTGTTGTGTTTTATCTGTTTCACACTAATCTCCATATGTAACAACTCGGTAACTACTATTGCATTTTTACACCCAATGAATTGAATGTGGTTGGTTAATACCTATAACTGGTTCAACATTAAGGAGCGAGGATCTGGACAATGAAAATTTTAGTAGCGTATCTATAAAGACTTTGGTGTTCTAATTAAAATCTAAACAGTATCTTCATAATAGATTTCATTAGTAATGCATTTAATATAAATAGAAGTTATATATTGAGTGGTGATAAAACTTGAGGCATGAGCAGACACAGAAAATTTGGGCCCAATGCAAATTTTATAAAAATAAATAGTAAAATATAAATTTTAAATTTTTAAATTAATTTTCTAATTTTTTGAGTGGCAAAACCATTTATTAATGTTTTATAATCCAACAATTGTAATATTTCACTCTCAATAGATAAAATAATTAATCTATTTAATCTATATTGTAACATTGTTAATTTTATATTCTTTAAATAATTTTAATTTTAAAGAACTTCTTTCTAAGATGATAATAGTTACCGATATTATTAATGATATTCTATAAGTAATATATACATTTGGAAAAAACTCTAATCCTTTTATATAATTTAATATTTTCATTGCTGTGTTAACTTTATTGGAATTAAAACTAATAGTATTTTCAGCATCAATTATGAGTAATTTTCTAATAAATTTATCAAGTAGAGCACATTGAGATTGAATTAGTTTATCAAATTTTCTCTTTTTCTTTAATTTTTTAAGATCAGATTCAAATTTTTTATTTGTCATTTTATAAAGTATAAGAATAAAATAAAATCAAAAGAGCACACTAAAATTGAAAAACAGAAATATTATAAAATAAATATAAGAAAATAATGAAATAATAGAACCTGGAAATGAAGAGAATTTCATGTTGATTTTCCACTGTAACCATTCCACTCAAGTCTTGAAAAAACGAGAAAGATGAGGAGAAGAAGAGAAAAGATCAAGAGAAGAGAATGATGTAAAAATATTTTTTTGTGATAATGTATACAAAAAAAATATGTTGTAAATTATTTGATATTATGTTCAATTGTTAGTGATAAAAAAAAAGGGGATGCTTGATATATTTTTTTAGGTTAGGTACTCTTGATTTTATTTATTGTTACTTTTGGAAACAGCTTGAATGAGTCTTAGTGTGTCATTATATATGAAACAACCAAGCGTTGGAAAGAGCTCAAAATGTGCACATGCATGCATATGCTAAGGTGCTTTCAAGTCAGTATCATTCTTATTATGAATTGATTTCGATCTCTTTGTAGAAAAACTTAAACAGTTAAACATAGGAATCAGATGAGGTATTCAAGCATATATGAATGGCAAATATCAATTTATCTATCAATTCTATGCATAGGATATCCTATATATCCTGAAAGTGAAATAAAGTTTTAACCCCATCGATAGTTCATCAAATTGAACAAACTATGGTGGGGCAAGGCAAAGTCTAACACGATTGATAGTTGAGGGATTTCTTTATCTTTGTCTTCATCATATTATTTTATTTTATTAGGAAAAAATCAGTTCACACGTTTACCAATAGCAATTACACAACGAAAACATCGGTCTCAACATTAAGAGTGTCTTTAGTAGGAAAGAAACAATAGATCATGAGATGATCGATGAGAAATAAAATAGATAAAAATAAAAGAGAGAGAAATGAAGTAAATAAAAAAAAAAGTGTTCCCTTCAAAAAGAAGAAAGAAAAAAAAGTGAGAAATAAAGGGTAATAGTGATACACTATTTTTTTGGGGTAAAGTATAGAAAGAAATATAATACTCTAAGTTGATAGCAATAAGTTGAGGCCAATAAAGTTTGAAAGGACCATATAGCAATCCTACAAGGATACATCTTCGGCGGCTAACCGGAGAATTTCACTGGTAGGCCACTTTATGTATTGTAAAGATTCTAATACACAAATTAGAATCTTGAAAATATATAGGTGTCATTAGTGGTGAATTCAATACTAATAGAAGTTTCTGATAAAAAAATATCAGTAGAAGTTATATTGGGTGGTAGCTAGTAACACTTAACGTAGATTAAGGAACGTTGTTCACCATTTATCCATTGCTTGGTTTTGGAAAGAGCTTGAATAAGTCTCAGTATGTCATTATACAAGAAACCATGTGCTAGAAAGAGCTAAAAAATGTGCACATGCCACGATTCTTTCAAGTCAGTATCATTCGTTTGAATTGATAAACACAAGAATTAGATTAGGAATTCAAGCCTCTGAATGGCAAATATAAATTTATCAATCAATTCTATGCTTAGTTTCTTATCCAGCAAGTGATATCTAGCTTTATCCTGATCTTATAGTTCGCCAACTTGAACACACTATGCCACTATAGTGGGGCAAAGTAAAATTAGAGGAGTTTTTTTTTATCTTTAATTATTTTCACTATTTTATTTATTTTTCTCATCAGGAAAGATACACTTCACACGTTTAAGCATTACACAACGGAATATCGGTCTCAACATTAAACTATCCAAATCAATTTTTTTAAAGATAATTTTTCGTTTTATTTACTAAAAAGATAAGAATTTTCTGAATAATTTTAACAATATTTTTTATTACAATAAAAGAGAAAAAGAAAAAAAGAAGAAGATATGTTCACACAACATTCTGTAAAAATGTAATCTATTTATGTAACAATAAAAATAAAAAAAAACTATTAAAAATATTTAAGAGTTATAGTACTACTATTTCTTTTATTTATTTGTTCAAGTACGAAAATTGACATATTTAATGCTTATAAATTCATGTATCATACTATTTTCATGATTTTTTTTATAAAGCAATTCAATTTTTTTTATCAAGATATCTTTAACTTTCAACATAATTTATTTTATACCAAAAATTTAAATTTTAAACTATTTAATTAAGGGACCAAAATCTTTGGTGTCAACTCTTATTACAAACTAACTGTACTGGTGCACTAGTACAATTGTACAAATTAAATTCTCATAAGTAAATCTCCTAGAAGCAAAAAAAAAAATGAAGTTTTTCTTTAAGATTATTTTGACCGACTATTAATTTATTTTTTTTATATAAATTCACTCTCATAATCAATCTCGTCATGACTTATTTCATGGTGACCAAAAAATCTCATATGATTTATTTTAAGAAAGGAAAATCTCCTCATGACAAAATAAAAAAACCAATGATAACTGATAAAGGAAAGAAAAAAAAACTCGATAATAACGTATACATGAATTATGAGTAATACTAATGGTAAAGAGTTAAAAAACAAAAAAGTTCACAACTCACAATATTTTAAGATTTAATAAGCAATTGCTGAATAAAATAAAATAATAAAATTATATAGTTGCTCATTTAAATTGAAAAGCATTAAATATATTTTTATTCATGTAATTTAATATTTTTTTCTTTTTCTTTCTAAAAAAACTTTAATTCTTCCAAAATGTGTTTATTTCATTATTTATTTTTAAATTTTTTTAGATAACGTTTTAAATAATAAAACAATACTTTAAATAATAATAAAAATATTATTTAAAACAATTTAAATACAGAATACAAAATATCACGAATGGATCAAAACCGGATCCGAGTATTATGAACTCAAGAGAGAGAAAATAAAAAAGTTGTTATCTGATACTTTATTTATGTTACAGTTAAAGATCTCCACCGTTAATTATCTTATTGTTATATCCAAGGGTCTTAAATACTTTTGCACAGTATAAGATTTGAGGAGGTCTTGCACGCTAGAATCTGTCCCTTCCATATACATTTCTGAGTTGGCAGGAGAGTATAAAAAATTCAGAATCATGAACCGTTCTTCTATCCGCAACTAATTAAGCTTACGAAGAAGGTTAGGTCACACTCGTTGTTAGTTTTAATTTTCTGTTTTAAAATATAATTTTAAAATGAAAATATGTTTGATAAAAATGGGGTGGAATTGTTTGTTTGATTCTTTGTAAAACAAATTTTATTTCATTTTAAAAAAATAAAAATATATTTTATGAGATCTTATTATTGATTTTACTCTAACTCTCTAACATGATTTTATAAGAAAAACTTCGTTAACCATACAAAAAGGATTTGCAGTCCCCCGGCTTACCACTCCGCATGCCGCCAAATCGATATAGATATATAAATATATGAAGTATATGAGAATATCCCTTTTTTTTTTATTAAAAAAAAATATCGAGACAATTCGCAATGTTAACTATTCATTTATGAATTATTCTTTAAGATTTGAATCTAATCACCAATAACAATTTATTAGATTGACATTGAATCTGGTAGTAGATCTAATCACCAATAACAATTATGATCGCTAATCATCGATCGTCAATTTATTAGATTGATATTTTTTTAGGATTATAAAATTTTGATGTTAAAGACACAAATGGATTTGAAATTAATTAAGAATTTCATTTTCTATTTTGCAACAGTTTTCAAAATTAAAATTAAAAATTCGAAACAAAAATGGATTTGATTTTTAAATAGTTTAAAACTGAAAATGAAAACCATTCGAAGAGGACCCTAGGTTTTTGCCTAAATAAGTTACCGAAAACATCCTTATAGATTCCACACTTTAGAGAATCATGCACAGTTGCATTTGTTGAATATTGACATTCCAAGAGACACCATTCTGCCACTTGTTAGCCACAAACCCATTGAAATCCGAGTGGGTTAGCCAAGCTGCCATAAAGCGAAAAGGTCGCCTGTGCAGATTGGGTCGAGGATTCCAGGAGAAGGTGCCATGAAGAATGATCTGATTTTAGGGGGCTTAAATGAAGATGAAGATATACATGAAAAACAATTATATTTTATCATATAAGAATATCTTCTTATTAACCAAATGATTAAGTACGAATGACTAATGTAATTAAGGTTAAACGTTTAAGTATGAGTTCAATCATTAACAGAAAAAATTCATAAAATCTTTTTCCCCTTATTAATCATTTTCCCCTAATTATTTGGATGGTCATGACAAAAAAAAAATAGTTTCCCATCTTATTTATAATTCCTAGTAATATTTTTAAGACACAACATTCCTAATGAAAATATATACAATGAATGAAAAATTTATAAAAAAAATAATTGAAAAAAAGAAAAACAATGAACTATATTCATACTTGTTCATCATATTTTCGTCTCTCCATTTTATTTTCTCTCTTTGCATTTCTTCTATTTAGTACTCCACCCTTTATTTTCTTCATATTTTTAGTTGTTTTAGGGTCCGTTTGACTCTTAAAAAAATTATGATACTTGGTAAGATAAATATTTTTATTTCATGTTTTATTTGAAAAAGGATTAAAAAACAACACAAATTATTTTAAAAAGGAAATATTGGATTTTATTTTTTTATTCTAATATCTCTCTTTTTATTTCAGTAATTAAACACATTATATTTGATATAAATTGTATTATGATAATCAATATTAAGTATTTTAGTAAATTTTATATTATTTTACTTATATTTTTATTATTCGTCAAATGATATATATCATAAAAAATTATTATATAACTTATATATTTATCATATCTTTGTCATGTGTTTTTTTTTTTCTAGTGCAGTGTCATATTTCTTAACAAATTAAAGGGATTCTTAATTTTTTTTTTTACAATTGATGTTTTAAAATTTTAAAGTTCAACTAATATTTTTTAAATATATTTTTATTTAATATCCACTACTCCAAACATCAAATATAAAAATATTTTAGACCAAATATAATATAATAGTTTTTACTTTCATAAGATATTTCGTAATCTACATGGATTGACTTTAAACAACTATTATATAGCGTAAAAAAAAACTACTATATGGAGGAATTAATAAATATTTTTCACCTTTTCCTTTCATCTCATTTTTTCTATTGAGTTATGATAATTATCCACCCTAATACAAGGTAAATGACAGCTTTGACCCTCTCAAGCTATTGAATCATTGATTAGTTATTTCAATAATTATTAAAAAGAATGAAAGTCCGATAAATAAAAAGATAAATAATCATTTTCGTCCATGAAGGTATAAAGTATTGACAAATTAGTTTTCAAGAGATAAAAATTTAAATTTTAATCCTTGAAAATGAAAAAAAAATACAACAAATTCATTCCTATGTTAATTTTCAAATAGATTTGTAGTGTCCTATATATTTAGAGACTACAATGATTATTTATTTAAAAATATTTATTACAATATTATGCTTATAATTATTAAAAAGAAAGAAAAAAAAATTAAATTATATTTTAGATAAATAATGATTGTCGTTCCTAGATTGACAGATAATCTCGTAAGTTCTCTTTCATTCATGATAAATTAACAAATAGATGAATTTATCTAATTTTTTTTCATTAAAAACCTAAAATTTAAATTTTTATTTATGAAAATAAATTTATCAACACTTTACCTATTTAAAAAAAAAATTACTATTTTTCATAAAGAGAATCTAAGAACACTGCATCAACCCCCTATGAGTAATAAGATTACAACTCTACGTGAATACAATTATTTCCTTTGGAAAAACAGAAACTAATTGGCGCAGAGAAAAGAAGCAGAATAGTAAGAAAGCACATGGTACGAAGTAGCTCCCCCATTAATGACTCGTTTCGAAAGTGGTAACTTTTCTCTTCAGCCACTTCCCAATTACCTACCCCATTCATTCATTTTTTATCATCTACTGTACTATTATTATTCCCACCCACCTTCCCTATACTTCTTTCTCTTTCTCTCTCACTCAGATTTGTAACCATTGCAATTCGCAATTCCATCTATCTTCTCTTCTCCTCCTTATATATTCCACTCCACTGGGTACCCTCTCCCCCTTATTCCTCACTTCTCTTCTCTTCTCTTCGAGGGTACCCCTCCTCGCAGATCCGATCCGCACCCTTCACTAAACCCATTATTATTGATTATTGATTGATAATAACATTTGGGTTTCATTTTCATTCCAAGTTGTTGCATTTTTCAACATGTCTTTAGCTCACTGCTGAACCCCTTTTCTTTCTTTCTTTGCCCCCTTTTGTCCAAACCCCCAAAACAAAAACAAAAAAAATGATGATCAACAAAACGCTTTTTCTCACTTATGTCTACTTGTTCATCTACATCCTGCTCTCTTCCGGCGTCATTTTGTACAATAAGGTACCCTCTACTGTCCCTTTTAGTTAACAATGTTGCTTTTTCTTTTATCCGTAGAAATCTTTTCAACCAATTGAGGTAGACACTTCCATAATTAATAAATAGAGAATTGTAATTGTTAGTTAATGAATAATGATATTTACTATTTTTTGATTTGATAAAAAAAATTTGTTGTTGTGGCAGTGGGTTCTGTCGCCAAAATACTTCAACTTTCCCCTTCCCATAACGCTCACGATGATTCACATGGCCTTTTCTGGGGCAGTCGCATTTTTTCTTGTTCGGGTCTTTAAGGTAACCAACAACCCGTTTTTCTTCTACTTGCTAATTTCTGCTAAATCTTCTTTTATTTTATTTATTTTGTTTTGTTTATTGATTTGTTTATTTGTGATTGTTAATGTTGCTGATTCGTGTACTTGCACGTCTCTAACATGTTGATATTCTTGTCTAGCTGGCATGTCATGTCATGGCTTTTGTTAGTGATGAGAGTGATGAGTGTGTTTCAGTTGGTGGGTTAGCATTGTGTAAATTGGACTCCTTCTGTTCTGTGGTTCTCATCACACTAGATTTAATTTAGTAGTTATTTTAAGTTTTTAACTAATTAGTTTCATTTGGTTGTTCTCACTCTTTTTGTTAGTGCTTTTCTTGTTTGAATGTCATGACAAATTAGTTTTAACATTATTTGAATGGCAATTCTTGGAGTTGAGCTTGCTCTTCTTTGGCAACATTGTTTGTTGCTATCAAAAGTTAAAATGATAGCTTCTTGGAATATATGCTATTAAGTAATGATATTGTTAACTAAGTTCCTTGGCCTCAGGGAATGAAAGGGAAACTTACAAAGCTTGGATGATCTTTTATTTCCGGTCAACAACATTGATAACATATTAAATACAAGAGATAGCTTGGATGATTTTTTATTTCCATAAACTGTGTCTTGTATGATGTCTCAAGTTATTGCAGCTAACAGCAATGCATCCTACATTAAGTGCAAGTTGGTATATGTAATGTATTGCTTCTTTAAATGTGTTTTCTACAATGTTATGTGCTACATGTGAGAAGTAGTAGGAGGCAAGTGCTTGCTATGGGTACACGGGAGAATATTATAAATTGCTAAGTAGTTCAAATGGCCATCTTTCTGTTTTTTTTTCTAATTTTTTTTTACATATATTTGCTTTCACTAGGGTTTTATACTCTACATACCATAAGTGTTGGAAAATACCAAGAATAAATTTCCCTCTCTATGTGATTTAGATGGGCAATAAGAAAAATAAATTATGAGAGTAAGAGAAGAAGAATAACACCAAGAAATTTTTAACGTGGAAAACCCCCACGGGACCAAGTCCAGCAAAATATCTCCACTATGAAGTACGACTATAATTATGGAGCACCACATTCAACAAATCTTGATAACATCAAATGCATGAAAAATAAAAGGTGGAGATTCCAAGCTTTTGGAATTTCATCTTTGACTCTCGATGATATCACATTCATTTTAGAAAAATGGAGATAAGATTTTCACGGGTTCTTGGAAATATGAAAATTAATTTACATCCGTTTATTACTCTTGGGAGAAGTCATATTCCTCCACTTTATAAATGGGGGCTTGTAAGAAGTTATTGCAAGCAAGCGAGATCCTTCAAGAGTGATAGAGTGAGATAGTTTTTTGTAATCCTCTTCTAGAAAAGAGTTATATTTCCACCATATTTGGTGAGTGTTTGAGAAATATTGTAAATCATCCTATTGGGTGAGATTGAGATCATTGTAATCCTACTTCATAGTGGAGATATTTGTTTTGGACTTGGTCCCGTGGTTTATTCCTTTCATACTGAGGGGATTTTCCACATTAAAAATTTCTTGGTGTTATTTTTCTTCTCTTACTCTCTTAATTTTTTTTTTATTGCCCATCTTAATCACATAGAGAGGGAAATTTATTCTTGGCATCTCCCAACAATAAGTAACACCTACATTCTATGCTTGAGCATTTTTTCCATCTACACTCCTTTGCTTGATTATGTTTCATTGTTTGATTATTTGGTTCTTACCTTGACCAATACTCTTTTCTTATGTTATTGCAGATTGTGACTCCTGTCAAAATGACATTTGAAATGTGAGTTTGCTATCGGTTTAAATCCTTCTAGAGCTCTACTTGTCCTTAGTCAATCTTTCTAAAACAAAGTTCCTTCTGTGGCAGATATGCAACTTGCGTGGTACCAATAAGTGCTTTCTTTGCATCTAGTCTTTGGTAAGCACTGCAAAATGAGCTAACTGTACTTTTTCTGAACATGATTCTCAGATTTCTTAATGGGGTTGGGGCATGCCCCTTGTGTATGTATTTCTTAATTGTGCTTAATTTGACCATTGCTGGATTATTGATGGTATGAATCATCTTTACGCACTAAGCAGTTAAGCTTGATTTCTGGAAGTTTGCCCATGGAACACCCATCTAAGGATAGTTCTACTTCTAATACTGCCATCTTTGTAAAATGTTGTCTCAATAGCGTATAGTAATGTTTTAGAAATTTGGAGTGGTTATTCCAGCATGACTAAGCAAACCTGTTAGATGGATATTGTTAGTTTGAAGTTCAATGTTCTCGAGTATCAACCCTCCTCAGAGAATATAGTATAATCATGATCATGTGGTGCATAGAATTACTATGCATTCCGTGCTCAATGAAAGCCCAATTAGAGAACATAGAATGTTGTTCATTTTCTGTAATATAGAATTCAAATTTTAAAGTATGATGTTTCTATGAAATATGAATGTTCCTTTTGTATAGTACTAAATATCAAGCACTATTCTCTTTTGATTTTACACATGCTTACTAATATCAAAAGTTTTGAAGAAACAACTATTTATATGGGCAATATGTAATGCCTTTGGATGGTACAGGTTTGGTAACACAGCCTACTTGCACATCTCCGTGGCTTTTATCCAGATGCTCAAAGCTCTGAGTATGTTTTTATGAACTTCACATGTTTGATGTTTCTCTTACTATATGAGCTCAATTTCCTTAATTCTTTTTTTTTTCTTTCTGGTGACACAATTTCCTTAATTCTTAAACTTGATATTTCAGTGCCGGTGGCAACTTTCATTATGGCTGTTTTGTGCGGTATTGACAAAGCAAGGTGTGATGTGTTCTTGAACATGTTGCTGGTCAGTGTTGGGGTTGTCATTTCCTCATATGGGGAAATTCATTTTAATATAGTTGGTACAGTTTACCAGGTCACAGGCATATTTGCAGAAGCTTTAAGACTGGTCTTAACACAAGTTCTTCTGCAGAAAAAGGGGTTGACTTTAAATCCTATCACAAGCTTATATTACATAGCTCCCTGCAGGTATTTCTATTGATATTCTCAAGTAGTTTTCTCTAAGATACATCACTGGATTCTGTACAATACTACAATTGTCATACATACTGAACCCAAACAGAAAATGTGGCAGTTTATCTGTTACAAATAACCCATCTAGTTGATAACATAACCATCTAATTGATTCATGATCATCTGGACTTGGGTAATAACTTCTATTCATATGTAAACTCTTTTCTCTCTATCTGTGATTTAATACACAATAATTCAAATTGTACAAAGTTTTAGTAATATGGCTCTACATCATGCACATGCATGAATAATTGGTATCTTAGTATTTGTTTGCCTTTTCTAACTGTGCAATTTATGTCATAAATCTAGTTTATTGCCCAACTTATTAGCTCAAATAAATAAGTGATATTATTTGGGGTATCAATGTATGCTTATTGACAAACCTTGCATGCCATGTGAGTTGCTAACTTCTTTTGCTCTTTGCTATATGCAGTTTTGTGTTTCTCTTTGTGCCTTGGTACCTACTAGAGAAGCCTGTGATGGAAGTTTCACAGATTCAGTTCAATTTTTGGATCTTCTTTTCCAACGCTATATGTGCTCTAGCCTTGAATTTCTCCATTTTCTTAGTCATTGGTAGAACCGGTGCTGTAACCATCCGGGTCGCTGGTGTGCTTAAAGACTGGATATTGATAGCTCTTTCAACTGTTATATTCCCAGAATCTACAATAACTGGGTTGAATATAGTTGGCTATGCTATTGGTAAGTCTTGTTTGAATCATGATATTCTTCATTCTCCCCCCTCACTCTAACCATTTCATAATTTCCTGCAGCATTGTGTGGAGTTGTGATGTACAATTACATAAAGGTTAAGGATGTCCGTGCCTCTCAATTGCCTGTTGAAAGTATACCGGATCGGATCACAAAGGTCTCATTTCCTTCTATCATCTTTTAACATGTGTCTAGTATAATATAAATGTATAATCCTTTTAAGACAATGCAAAACTTTATAGTGAGAACTGTCCATCCTTGTTTCAGTATGGTAATTTTCGAACAAAACATCAATCCATGTTTATTTGAATCTGTGTCACATGCAGGACTGGAAATTCGAGAAGAAGTCATCCGATATATATGTGCCAGATAACATTGGTGACAATGAGGGAAGCAGTGGAGGTAATGGTACTGCTTCTGATATGAAAATTGATGAAGAAACACCACTAATTTCATCATCAAGGTTATCTCATATTGGACGAACACAGTTAACCAACCAATATGCAACAGGAAAGTGAAAAACCAAATATTAGATTATTTTTAGAGTACCCTTTTGGAGAAAGAACTAGGAAGGGGAAGCTGAGTCTAATGCACCCCTATTCCTCATTCTTTCTAGGCAATAGATTTTATAATGAAATCATATGCTTGTTCTTTGTAATTACTTGCTTGTGTAGAATGCATCATTTGAGTTATTACCACTCTGAAACATGGTTTTTGACAATAGATGAGGGGACAAATTGGCCTCTTGTATAATCTGGTCTCCTGGTTGGGAGGCCCAGTTATTTAATTTTTTCTTAAGTTACTGAATGCAACATTTTAATCTAATTTGCTTGATAATTTTTTATGCTAAAATTCTGACACTAGGCATTGTTTGACTTATTTTTAATTATAAATTGAATTTTTCATATTATATTAATTACATTACAATGGGATATACATAGCTTGTGGTGTTTGAAAATTATATTCAAGCTGTGGTTGCCGTTAATTAGTTTTCATTTTTTTGCGACCCTTGGTTTTACTTGAAAATTTTGTCGGCAGACTTTCTAGTTGTCCTGTTTGTAAAATTATTAATTTAAGGCTTAAATATATTTTTGTTTCTTTAAATTTGTGTCATTTTTATTTTTGGTCTCCTAAATTTTAATTTCTTTTTAGTCTCTTAATTTTGAAAAATGTGTTTTTAGTTTCTCTTGATTGATTTTCATAGTTTGGATGTAAAATTAGTGACGATGTTTTGTTGCATGAGTGATTAAAAAATTTGCAGAATTTAAGGAACTTAAACGTAAATTTTAATTTGTAGGGCTAAAATTAACAGATTTTAAAATTTAAAATTGAGAGATTCAAAATATATTATGAAGCATCGAACTATCAATGTGTCAAATGACGGATTTTAATACACTTATCAACATGTGCACGAGATTTCTTCATTATATAGTACGGAGTAATATTTTTAATTTCAAAGACTTGTAGATATCTATTTTTAGAGCGTTAGCTACAATTCTGGCCACAAACAAAGAGTTTAATTATCCTTATTTTCATTTTTTTACAATATTGTTTTACATTTTTTCCTTTGCGTTTTCATTATGTCTTTCATCTTGATCTTTATATATATCTTTATATATATATATATATATATATATATATATATATATATATATATATATACTTTTTTCCCTTTACATATTATCTCTTTCTTATGTGTAAAACTATAATAAAAAATTAAGTAAAAATACAATTAGTCTATGAAAAAATAATGACGAAGGCTTATTAATCATTGCCTTCTAATACCAAGTTAATAGTGACTATTTGGAATCTCAATTGACTATTGAAAATGATTAGTGAGCTTTTTGCTTTTTGTTAATTTCTATCATCGTTTTTTTTTTTTTGAAAAAATGAGATTGATAGTGAGAACTTTAATTTTGGTTGGAAGGTATGTTTAAGTGCACAAGATAAGGTCATTTACTACTATAAATTGAATTTAATTAGAATGTATTGTAAAAGTTTTACATTGAAATTTAATTATATATTATGTATGATTTGTTATTTTTATAATATAATACATATTTTGTAATTCATGTTTATGGTGATTTTGTAATGCTCGAATGTTTTCAGGGTTGGTAACTGTTCTTACAAATCAATACAAGACTTTTTGGCATGCTTTGATCTTATTGAGACGTTTGTTAAGAAACTTATGAGGAAAGATTAAATTGCTACAAGGCAAGTATGTTTAATAGTGGAGTTTTTAGGTGATAAATTACTGGATAGTAAATGTATCTTATTAGTAAAGATAATATTAATTACCATTTTCTTTCATTCTCAATTGTATATTCTTACATCTCTTTGGATTCTCTCATTCTAATGTGTATTTAATTTTAATGAGGTGTTCTTCTTGTGAAAGTTTATTAAGAGTTGTTTCTTATCCGTGTTTGATCTCTCTTTTGATTGACATTTAATTTTTACCTTTCTTCCTTAACATTTGAAATGTTACAATTTCTAATCAGTTGATCATATAATTTTTTTTATATTGGTGGTACATAAAATTTAACTCATTATAACATGAATTTTAACTTTATCATTTAACAATACTTAATATATTTTTAAAATTTTTCAATAATTATTTCTTAAATTTTTAGGATTGGTATCTATCTTATTTATTATTATTTTTACCTCTTAGACATTTCTTAAATTTTATTTCTTTTCAACACATTATTGTTTTTCACTTTTTCCTTCTTTGTATTCTTTTCTTCTCTCTGGAAATATATACACTCAAAATTTTTGAAAATAAATCTAAATTATTTAGAATTATATCTTATTTTTGCAATCCATCATTGATAATTACCATTTATTTTAGAATAATACATTCACATTATATTTTTCAAAAAGACAATATAAAGCACTAATAAGATATTTGTGTTACAATAAAGTAAATATTAATCACATAAAAACAATAATATTTTGATTAAATATATAAAATAAAATATTAATTTTTCCAATCCTTTTAACACTACTTTTTGAAAAATATATCAAGTTAAATAATAAAATAATAAAAAGTATATGCATATGTAATTAGTGTTTTTATAAATGTAACAAACGTTTATATATATATATATATATATATATAAATTTAAATTCTTATCTTGCAATAAAATTGCTATTTATTAATCAAAATTTAGTGTTGGGTCTATTTTGAGCCCACCAACACTTTATTACTCAAAAGGTTTAGAATCAAACCTTTCCTATCTTGCTTAAACTAATATTCAATTTTAACTTGTGTATGGATTATGTGGCTCATGTGTGGATCTTGTTTATGAATCAATGTTAATAAGTATTTTTATAAGTGCTAAATGAGCCTTAACACATTGACAAATCTAAAGATTTAACTCACTTAACCTTTTACTGTAAAAAAAAAAAAAAATCTAAAATGTTCTCATCTGAAAGACAGAAACACAAAAGGCCTCTCTCATTGAATATGTTTTTTTTTTCTTTCTTTAAAAATAAATTTGCATTATTTTTGTATATATTGTCATTTATATTATATTTGAGCATGTTCTCCTATTGAATAAACGTCCATACAGTCATAAGCAAACCTTTTTAAAAGAAATATTATTCAACAATAATATATAAAAATTTAAACATTTTACCAATTACAATTAATATTTAAACTTCTTCCATTTATATTGTATATTATTAAAAAAATATATGAAAATAAAATTTTATTAACTAAAGTAGTTTTTTCATTTTTAAAAATTAAAAGTTTTAAATATCCATATTTCATTATTTTTTATTTATTTATTAACAATAAAATATTTTCATCTATATTAAACTAACTTTACACATTCTTTTTGCAACCAAAAAAAAAAAAACTTTACGCATTCTGTATTTTTATTTCATAATTTTTTATTAGACGAGATAACTAGTTTAAATAAGACTATTTTTTTTAAAAAAATATTCAACAATGTTTAACTTAAAAGAAACTTTTAAATTAAAAAAAAAGCTGAAAGCCAGCTTCTTTTTTTTTTTTCTTTCAAATTCTTATTTTTAGTTGTAATTTTAAAAATAACTATTAAGAAAAAAACTGGCCAAAGTCCCAAGATACCTTAAATGATGAAAATGAAAATTTAAGTAAAATAAATTTGACAATCATAGACACCCTAATAACTTTTCTCATCCCTATAGGTGATCATGTGTGAATTCAAATTGATTCAAATTCTTCTAAACCGTTTAAGTTATGTCATTTATATATTTGGTCAAAATTGAATTAAATTGATTAAAATCGTTTATGTATGGTTTAGGTCATGAGTTTAGATTTATATATCTGATCAAAACCGAATCGAACCGAACATATCAAAATTCTTAAAATTATTTGGTTTGACTTTAAATACTATTAACATTGAGACTCTAAATGTTGGAACTATCCATGTTGAAACTTCTTGATGGATTAGTTTCAAGTACATTGTTATTTTTTATTTTTTTTTCACCTTTTTTCTGTCATGTTTATAGTATTAAAGGATCATATTTTAATTTGTTTCGGCAAATCTGGTTACAACAAATCTGATTATAACAAATCTGATTGCATCAAAGCTTATTTTAATAAATACTTGTGATTCAGACTGTTATCGTACATCTCGTTGAAGAATATTTTGTTTAATTTTTTATTATTCGATTTTAGAATATTATCTTATGATATTAAATGAATCAATTTTACTACTTTCATATATTTAATAATGTTGTGTTAATTATATTAGATATTTAAATAAATTATAATATAAAATAATATATCTATAAAAAAATCAAATTTAAATAAGTAATACATCTATTCGAACTGAACCAAAAGGTTGATGAGGATGAGGTTGGATTGAGTTAAAAATAAATAAAAATTGTACAACTGAACTAATCTAGACCGAACAGATTTGATAATACTGGTCCTGAAATTGACCAAAACCGTCCCGGCCTGTCAACACTACTACTCATCCCTTATCCAATGGTTGCTCTTCAAACTTCAATGGTCAAAGTTGAAAATGATTCCTATTTCATAACGAAGAAGATCTTGCAGTCTCAGAAACAGAGTTGAGTGGGGTATCAGAATTGGAGGATAAAAGGGTAGAAGGAGAGATTATACAAGATTTTGTGCCATCAAAAGCAACAGCTACAGAGCATAGAGGTAATCCATCAACTTATATAATCATCTTAGTTAGTTTCTGTGATTGGTTATGAATTATGATTCTCACATTGAAGTTTGATTCTTTATTCATTTTTCACAGCATCTTATAGTTGTTGATTCAGTAAGGTGCTTGTAGACAGTGTTGTTTTTTTTGGTTGCACATGTGTCATGAAAAGTTGGGGTTTTGCAGTTTTGTGTCATGATGTTGGATTCTGAAGGATTGGAAAAGGGGATTTAAGAGTTGAAATTGAAGGAAGAGAAGGGTAATGTACATGCCCAGGAACAACAGGGTCAACTGTAGATCACTAATTTTTCTGAACTTGTCAATGATGCTAGCCTCCATTTTCAAATCATTCGGTTTTGTTGATGTATGTTGTAATTCAGTTAGTTAGTTAGTAGTTAGTTAGTTTGACAGCTATGAAGGTTGTTATAGCTACATGTGCAGTGTATAAAAATAATAGTGATCATGAATGAGATAAATGAGAGTGCTGAAGGTTTTATTCAGAATTCTAAGTTCCCTCTATTTTCTCAATCAATTCTTTCATCTTCTCTTATTCTCTAACATAGAGTGAGTGAGTGCATAGTGTGAGTGTGTGTGTGTGAAGAGCTTCTTTGTTCCAACAACTGGTTTTCAGAGCAGAGGTTCAAGATCCTTGGATACTGAAATTGAGATGGCTTCCTCGAATGGAAATTTTCCAGCATCTATGGCTGTTCTCAAAGGCAAGAACTATGATGATTGGTGTGCTCAGATGAAGGTAATCTTTCGATTTCAAGATGTGACAAAAGTGGTGCAAGAAGGGGTTCAAGAACTTGATAGGAACCCAACTGATGCACAGAAGGTGGCTCACCATGATTTGATGAAAAGAGATGCAAAGGCGTTGTTCATTATTCTTCAGTGTGTAGACGCAGATAATTTTCAGAAAATTAGATCTGCTGATTCTGCAAAGAAGGAATGGGATACTCTAGAGAAATCCTATGCAGGGGATAGCAAACTCAAGAAGGTGAAGTTGCAGACCTTGAGAAGGCAGTATGAACTTCTACAGATGAGTGATCAAGAAAGTATTGGTGAGTTCTTTTCTCTAATCTTGGCAATTACAAATCAAATGAATGCTTATGGTGTCAAGCAACCAGACTTGGGGATCATTGACAAGGTATTAAGAACCTTGACACAAAGATTTGATCATATAGTGGTGGCAATTGAGCAAGGCCAGAATCTTGAAGAGATGAAGATTGAAGAATTGCAAGGAATTCTTGAAGCTCAAGAGATAAGGCTCAATGAAAGAAATTCACAAAGATCAGTTGAGCAAGCTATGCAAGCCCAAACAACCAAAGGGAATAACTATGATGGTGGCAAGAATAAGAAGGGAAAGGGAAAGTGGAAGAACAATAAGTGGAAGGGGTCAGGTGAGGGCTCCAACAGTTCTGGAAATCATAACCAGAATGAAGAAACTGACAAGAAAAGTGGAGGGAATCACAAAGTGGGCAAGAAGAAATTCAACAAGAAAGGGATTCAGTGTTATAACTGTTAGAAATGGGGACATTTTGCAGATGAATGCAGAAATAAAAGGGTTCCAAGAAATGCAGATGAGGCTCAATTGACACAAGATGAGGATTCTGACTCTGATAAAGTGTTGCTAATGGCAACAACAAACTCAGAAGAAGACAATGTTAATTTGTGGTATCTTGACACAGGCTGTTCCAATCACATGACTGGACATAGAGAGTGATTTGTAAATATTGATGATAAGGTGAAGAGCAAGATCAAGTTTGCAAATAACAGCTCTGTAACTGCAGAAGGCATTAGAAAGTTGATGATTCAGAGGAAGGATGGACAACACTCATTTATCAATGATGTGCTATATGTTCCCAATATGAAGAATAATTTGCTGAGCTTGGGACAGTTGCTAGAAAAGGGCTACTCAATGCAGATGGAGGACAGTCAAATGAAGATATTTGACAGCAAGAGGAGGCTGATCCTAAAGGCCTCTTTGTCAAGAAATAGAACATTCAAGATTGGAATTCAGATTGCAGAATTTCAATGCTTGACTGCTTCTATAAGTGATGAAAGCTGGATGTGGCATCACAGGTTTGGTCATCTAAACTTCAGGAGTTTAAGTGAATTGAAAAGTAAGAAAATGGTTCATGGCCTTCCCCAAATTGAGATACCAAAACAATTATGTGTTGAGTGTTGTGTGTCAAAGCAACCAAGGAATTCTTTCAAGTTAGAAATTCCAATCAGATCCAAAAGAAAGCTTGAAGTGATCTATTCTGATGTGTGTGGCCCTTTCGAAGTGAAATCCCTAGGAGGTAACAATTACTTTGTGTTATTCATTGATGAATTTACTAGAAAAATGTGGATCTATTTCATTAAGCAGAAAAGTGAAGTGTTTAACATTTTTAAGAAGTTTAAGTTGTTGAGTGAAAAGCAAAGTGATAAGGTAATCAAAGTGCTTAGAACAGATGGAGGTGGTGAGTATAACTCACATGAATTTCAAGTATTTTGTGATGAAGAGGGGATAATTCATGAAGTGACATCTCCCTATACACCTCAGCATAATGGTGTTGCTGAGAGAAGAAACAGAACCACTCTGAACATGGCCAGGAGCATGATGAAAGGGAAGGGAATGCCTCATTATTTCTGGGGAGAGGCAACTTCTACTGCTGTGTATATTCTGAACAGGTGTCCCACTAGGAGATTGCAGGGATACACCCCTGAAGAAGCATGGTCAGAAAAGAAGCCTAATGTGAGTCATTTCAGAATATTTGGTTCACTGTGTTTTAGGCATGTGCTTGAGCAGAACAGAAAGAAACTTGATGACAAGGCTAAATCAATGATACTCATTGGATATCATCCAACTGGTGCCTACAAGCTGTATGATCCTAGAATGAGGAAGGTTGTGATTAACAGATATGTCTTGATAGATGAAACAAAGGGCTGGAATTGGGAAATAAATGCTGTTGACAATGGTGAAAGAAAGGTGTTTGTGAACCTTGAAGAAAAACAAAGTGAAGAGGATGTACCATCATGTGGAGAGCTACTCAGAAGGTCACAAAGAGAGAGACAAGTACCACAAACACTCAGAGAGTATGAATTGTATCCTGATACAACAATCATTGCAGAAGGGGATTTTGTGCACTGTGCTCTACTTGCTGAATCAGAACCAATGAGTCATGATGAAGACTCACAAAGTTCACATTGGAGAACAGCTATGGAAGAAGAATTGAGATCAATTGAGAAGAATCAGACTTGGGAGTTAGTCCATTTGCCTCAAGGAAAAAGACCAATTGATGTGAAATGGGTCTATAAGACTAAAGTAAAGCCTAATGGAGATGTGTCCAAGTACAAGGCAAGATTAGTAGCAAGGGGATTTCTGCAAAAATATGGCTTGGATTACAATGAGGTGTTCGCTCCAGTTGCAAGACTTGAAAATGTTAGGCTCATTGTGGCAGCTGCTTGCAACAGAAATTGGTCTCTATATCAACTGGATATGAAGTCAGCATTTTTGAATGGGCCACTTGAAGAAGAAGTTTACATAACTCAACCACCTGGTTATGTAGTTGCAGGACAAGAGGATAAAGTCTAATAGTTGAATAAGACACTATATGGCCTCAAGCAGGCTCCTAGAGCCTGGAATACGAAAATTGATAGCTTCCTAGTCCAACAGAATTTCACCAAGTGCATTACTGAGCATGGAGTTTATGTCAAAAACACAGATTCTGGTGAGTTTTTGATAATATGTCTCTATGTAGATGATTTGCTAGTGACTGGCAGTAGTAAAGAAGATATAAGACTGTTCAAAGGAAGAATAATGGATGAATTTGAGATGTCTGATCTTGGTGAACTATCATACTTCCTGGGTATTGAATTTGTTTCTACCAGTAAAGGGATTTTCATGCATCAAAAGAAGTATGCAGAAAACATTCTGAAAAGGTTCAATATGATGGAGTACAATTCTGTTATCACACCAACAGAAACTGGAATTAAGCTGCAAATAGATGGGGATGAGAAAGAAATTGATCCTATCTTGTACAAGCAAATTGTAGGCTCATTGAGGTACCTATGTAACACCATACCTGATATTGCCTATTGTGTTGGGTTAATAAGCAGGTTTATGGAGAAATCAAAGACACCTCACTTCTTGGCAGCAAAGAGGATTCTGAGGTATGTGAAAGAAACATTAGATCTTGGCATTTTATATCCTTACAGTCAGAAGAATATAGAAGGAGAAGTGTTTGATTATAGTGATTCAGATTGATGTGGTGATAAGGATGATAGGAAAAACACTACTGGTTATGTTTTCAAATTTGGAATATCACCAATCTCTTGGTGCTCAAAGAAGAAGAGTGTAGTTGCTTTGTCAACATGTGAAGCAGAATATATTGTTGCTGCTATGGCAGCCTGTCAAGCTCTATGACTGGAAGCTTTAATGGAAGAACTGAACTTGAGAAATTGCAGTCCTATGAGGTTGTTGATGGATAACAAATCAACAATTGATTTAGCTAAACATCCTGTGGCACATGGCATGAGTAAACATATTGAAACCAAGTTTCATTTCCTGTGTGATCAAGTGAGTAAGGAGAAGCTTGAATTGGAGTTTTGCAGGTCTGAAGATCAAGTTGCAGATATACTAACTAAGCCATTGAAGTCTATCAAGTTCAAGGAATTAAGAGACAAGTTAGGAGTGACATAATTGACAAATCTGAATTAAGGAGGGATGTTGATGAATGATGTAATTCAATTAGTTAGTTAGTAGTTAGGAGTGAGTTAGTTTGACAGCTATGAAGGTTGTTATAGCTCATGTGAAATGTATAAAAATAATAGTGATCATGAATGAGATAAATGAGAGAGCTGAAGGTTTTATTCAGAATTCTAAGTTCCCTTTATTTTCTCAATCAATTCTTTCATCTTCTCTTATTCTCTAACATAGAGTGAGTGAGTGCATAGTGTAAGTGTGTGTGAAGAGCTTCTTTGTTCCAACAGGTTTCCCAAACAGGTTTTCCCCACATCAAACTCTTTTCTTCATGTTTCAATAGATTCAATTAATGAAAAAAAAAAACTAAATAAAACATCATGTTTCTTCAATTGGGTCATTCACAAACTAGGCTTTAGATCAATTCACCCAATATGAATGTATACTTTTGGAACAAAGTGGTGACAATTTTATTTTCACTTGCATTAGGTTTGAAAGTATGAAATTTTAATAGGGTAATTTATGATATAGCCTATAATGAAAGCAACTATTTTCTCCCAAAGATTCTTCTGATATGGATGGTTAATTGATTATCATAGATATATGTGTGGATTGGTAACAACTCTGCAAAATTGGGACACATGTATGCAGCAGCGTCTACTGGTCCTGTAAGTTGTTTCATTCCTTTAAGCTCATCATGAGTATGTTTAAAGATTATATAAGGATTGTGATCTATGGTGATACACGCAGAACAATTTGGTTTCTGTCACTTCCATACTTGGAGGGGTTTCTGATAATACAGGGTCTGGCATTGCTCATCGATCAGGTAACTATTATAATGTTTGATATTTAAAATATTATTCCTCTAGTTTATGAATTAATTTTCTTTGTTTCTCACAGTGTTAAAGACTGGTCTGAACATAATTTTGGCTTGCAGTATTCCAAAAAATAGCCCCATGCTTGAGGTTTGTTTTCTCTCCCACTCACTTATGTATGTTTGCACTAGCACAGGGAAGTTGTGCTGCTTCTAAATTATTTTCTTATTGCTATATGTTATATTTAAGTCAACTTCTTAAAACAAGAAAGTGATATCCTCAGAGAAATATATCTAAGAATTTATATTGTTGTTCCAACTTTCTACTTGGATATAATTTGTTAGAAAATTGAATATGCAATCATTGTACAATCCTTGCATATTCAGTTACTCGATTAACTTACTAATACATAGAAATTTGAATAGACTGGTAGGTTCCTAGATTTGATTAGTCACAAGATGGAATCTGATAAAGCCCCAGTAACCTCCTTATCTGGACCAATTCTTCATTTAGGGAAGGGACTAATTTGCAAATAACATAAGAGGGAAAGTTTGTGTGAGGAGATTGAGGATAAACCTGTTATATAGGATAGTTCAGAGGGAGAGAGGGGTATGTGTGCTTCTATTTTCAGTTTAGGCTTATAGCTTGGGACCATAGGGATTTACCTTTGAATATGCAATCATTGTACAATCCTTGCATATTCAGTTTAACTTTCTGTATTTTCCTCTACTTTGTTGTTACTTTTTAATAAATAGTCTCCATTTGTTAGATAACAATTATTCTTATCACATACTCTTGTATACAGTAACAATGTAACCTGATACTATGCATGGCATGTGCTGTTACCTAGTATTAGGCATTGACAATTTGGCATTTCGTTTATGACAGTGGATGGCAATAAAATACTTGTAGTTTATGATTGATTTTAAATTTTCCAGTTATTGTAATTTGTAAATTGTCCCTTTGCTCAAGGGGTATAAGGTTGATCTGACACTCCCCAAAATCCTACAGTAGTGGCAGCTTACCCTTTTTTCATTGCTATTCACTCTTTACGACACCTCATTTTTAAATTCTCTATTATTTATGTATTTATTTATTGCAACTTTCTTGGATTGCAGACACAAGCTGAGAAAATATTGATTCAGAAACTCATTAGTCTGGGCTATACCAAGTCAAGATTGGGAGGAACATCTTAGTAACACTGGCAGGATAGACTTTTTATACATATCAAACATGCATTATCCCAATGTTTTTACCTTGATATAGAAGCCATGGTGGCTATTGAAGACTTGAAGCATTTTTACTGGACACAACAACTGTTAACTAATAGCCGTTGTTGCTCGGATCTCTTGTCCATGCTTGGTGCAAGTGTATGAGATGACTAGAGATTTTCCAACTGTTTAGGATTCATAGCGACTTGGAAATTTTCTTATTGATGCTACATTACTGGAATGAATACCGCTTTTTTTTTTTTCTTGAACCTGCATCAATCTTTTTAAGGTAAGCATATGGCAACAACTGCTACTCATTGTGATATCAATTTCAAGTTAATGGCAATTCATATGATATCGTTGTCTGTCCTACCATGCATTTCCATCATCCATCCCATAAGGTAATGAAAGTATGGTCTTTATTACTTTTCTCCAATAAATTCTAGAGAGAAAAGAATATATAAAATTTGATGCTGGAGAACAGACATCATTAAGATTCATTAGTACAATGCTGGCAGTCCCAAAAACTCAATTTTAAGCCCCAAATTATGCTCCCATTACTATTATGTCTTATCGCCTCTCCATTAGTGCAAATATGGATAACTGTGTTTTCCTTGGCTGCCTTGGTTATCAAAAGATTCAAAACCAATCAACTTCAGGGAAAAAAGCAGGACGGTTCAATATGGAATAGTGTGGGCATAAATGCAAAACCTTCCAAAATGTTTGGTTTGAGAAAATGTTTTCTTTTATATTTTTGTTTTTTTTTTTTATAGAGTTAATATAGGAAACAATCAAAACATAAAATAATACAAAAATATTTCCAATAGTTTTTATACAAATTTTTGAAATAAAAAAATTAAAGTGAAAATAGATTTTTTTTTCCTTCTCAAATGAAACAATTGTTAGAAAAAAGAAATTGACGTCTACTATAGAAGTAAGTCACGGGCTGGACAACATGCAAATGAATAAGGGGCTCAACACTGAAGCCATGCAATGAGGCTTTTTTGTTTTTGAGAGTGAATAAATTTATTTCATTTCATCCATGATAACTGAGTGAACATGATAGGGAATATAATGGCAATCATGAGTGCGAACATGTGATCTTGAAGTCCTAGCTAGTTTGTGAGTCACACAAGATTAGCTTGTCTCTTAACTAAACTCACTCTTGAGTTGGTTACAATAGAAAGAGAATGTTTTGCTTTTGCTAAAATAGAATTAAAACCAAAAAAACCCTTTCTACCCTAATCTAAGTACTCCTTTATCATCTTACAATTTGTTTCAAAAATGACATTGCTTAGTTGGAGTTGCTGAGCCCATTGAAGACTTTGTGAAGAGCCACTACTTCAGCTATTGCAACAGATGGAATACCTTGAAGAAAGTGTGTTGGAGCTTTCATGAATGTACCATTATGATCTCGTAGGCACATCCCTACACAAAAAAGAGAACTCATCCTTGAAGATAGCAACATCAATATTGCATTTGATAAATCAACAAGAGGAGGAGACCAGATTGTGCTTGCTTGTGTTGACTGGTGGTTGTTGTCATGCTGTGCAGTTCTCACCGAAAGCCATTCATGGAAGAAACTCATTGCCAAGTAAATTTCCACAACTGGTTGTTGATGATTATTCTTCCATATTTTCCAATTACGACTTCTCCATATTGCCCAAAGAATGATTGCAATTTTTTTGAAAGTATGATTTGGTTGGGACTCCAAAAGAGAGAAGACTAATTCACGAAAACCATCTGCAGAAAATCATCAAAAGTTTTATTGTATTTTTCAGATTTGCACATTGCCAAAAAAATTGGGCAGTATCACAAGCAATGAAAATGTGCCATTCATTCTCAACATGGTTTGGACAGAAACAATTATCAAAAGGACATTGGACTCCTTTCGTCATCTTCCACTAGGTGCAGTAGAGGAGTTGCTTTGATGGCTTCAATATCTTGTTGGTTGAACATAGTATCAATTAGATTGTAATTCCAGCATTGTGTTGAGGGGTCAATTATATCACAAACCTTTTTCATCTCTTGGCCGAGTGGAGGGGTAGAGGAAATGAGGATATTTTCTTTCGAATTCAGCCAATGGTCCTTCCAAATGTTGATGGAATTTCCATTGCCAATCGTCCACTTTATTCCTTGTCTCACAACAACATGTGAAACATAAATACTACGTCAGACATAACTTGGAAAGTGCTCAAGATTGGCATCCAAGAACTCCACTTGAGGAAAATATTTAGCCTTGAAAACTTTATAAACCACATTCTCTTGGTTGGAAATAAATCTCCAACCTTGCTTACCTAGCATAGTAAGATTGAAAGAGTGAAGGTTTCGGAAACCCATACCTTTAAATTCCTTCTTTGTACACAATTTGTCCCAATTTAGCCAATTGATCCCCTTTGTTGTTTAGGCTTTTGAACCCCACCAGAAGTTGTTCATCATCTTTTGAAGTTCATTTTCAAGAGTAACAAGTAGTAGGAAAACACTCATACAATATGTAAGGACTGATTGAACTATTGATTTGATGAGAATCTCGTTGCTCGCTTTTGATAAGTGTTGGGAGGACCAATGATTGATATGCTTCCAAAGTATCTCCTTGATGAAACCAAAGATTTTTCTTCTTCTTCCCAATGATGGATGGAAGTCCTAGATATTTTCCCGAACCTATGCTTTTAGTCATCCCAAGGATTAAAGATATAGATTGTCTTTGAGGTTGTTTGTGTTGGCACTAAAAAAATTTCTGACTTTTGGAGGTTGATAAGTTGACTTGAAGCTTTCCCTTGTGTCCATAATGTTCTTCATGTGATATATTTCTAATTCATCTGCCTTGCAAAATATAAAACAATCATCAACAAATAACAGATGTGTGAGGATAGGAGATCCTCTACACACTTTCACCCCATGTATATCCCACTACTCTCATTTTTTTTATCAGTGCTAATAGTCCCTCAGACAAAGGATGAAGAGATAAGGTAACATAGGATCTCATTGCCTAAGACTCCTTCCTGGATTTATTTACCCAACAAAATCACCATTTACTAAGACTGAATATTGAACAGTTTGAATACAAAGATGAAGCCAAACAATCCATTTCTCATGAAAATCCATTTTCCTCGATAGATTAAGGAGGTAATTCCAATCAACTATATCAAAAACCTTGCTGATGTCAACCTTTAAAGAAATTTCACCGATTTTGCCCATGGATTTGCTTCTCATATGGTGGATAACTTCTAATGCCAGGAGAACATTATCCATGATAGAACAGTCCTCAACAAAAGTTGGTTGTTCTTCTGAGATGATTTTAGGCCAAAGAGGTTTCAGGCGATTGGCAATGACTTTTGAAATGATTTTGTAGGGGATATTGGAAAGAGAGACTAACCTAAAATCTTTCATGGACATGAGATTATTTATTTTTGGAATAAGCGCAATGATGCTTTTGTTTATTTATGGTGGGAAAGAGCCAGTTTCAAGCTAAGCTGTACTTGAGCTAAAAAGCTCAGGACCACACATATGCCAATTTTTATTTTTTTTTTGTAAAAAGTTAGGTTAAGGCCGTTTTGTCAAAATTCATTTGGAATAGAGCATTTTTAAATTCCTCTATAGTGAAAGATGCAAGAAGTGAGACATTATGATAAGAGGAAATGCATGGAGAAATATTATTGAGAACTGGCAAAAAGTCATTACAATTGTTGTCAATAGAAAAAGATTATTGAAATAATAGGTGGCAACAAAACACGTAGCACCATGATCATGGACAATGGAACCATCTTCACGTGACATAAAAGTAGTGTAATTTGACTTTTTCCATGATGTTGCAGAGGAATGGAAAAATTTAGAGTTCAAATCACCCTTTTTCAACTAGAATACTTTTGATCTTTGCTTCCAATGTGATTCTTCTTGTGCAAGGAGGCTTGAGAGTTTGTTCCTCAATTCATTGTAGGCTACAACTACATCATCGTTGTTAGATTCCTTGACATTTTCCAGTTGACGCCTGCATGTTTCAATTTTCCTACTATATTTGCACCAAAGTTGCTTAGCCTACGAGTTTGTGTCTTTGGAGCAGTGTTCAAGCTTTTCAAGAAAGGAACTGGAGCCATTATGTTGCCAAGCTGATTTGACCACATCAACCAAATCAGGTTCATGAATCCTAGAGTTTTCGAACCTGAATTTCCTCTTGAAAGATCTTTATTTGCTGCCCTCTAAATGAATGACAATAGGTGAGTGATATGATTTGGAAGAGAGGCCATGGAAAGATTTGGGAATTGGTCAATCCACTCCACATTTGTGAGACCCCTATCAAGTTTTTCTTTAATTGCATGAAATTGTCCATGTCATCTGGCCCAGGTATACTGGTAACATTCCATTGGAAGACCAATGAGGTTACAATCAAGAAGAGTATGATGAAAGCCTTGCATAAGGCAATTAGGATGAACAACAAAGCCAGTCATGTCATTGCTGGAAAGAAGGTTGCTAAAGTCTCTAATGATAAGCCAAGGAAAAAGAGTGTCTTGAGATAAATAACACAAGAGGTCCCATGAGTCTTTATCTTTATCTTGTTCAGGGTAGCCATCAAATCCAGTTAACCTCCAATTAAGGTGACCAGGATGGTTGATTTGCACATTGATAAAATTATTTGATTAATTTATCAGGTTTCAATCAAAAAGCTTTTCTCTAAATTAATGCTAACCCTCTGCTCCTTCCACTAGAGTTAACCAAAAAACAAGATTCGAAGCCAAGAAGAGAACATATTTATTCAATATGGTGAGATTGAACTAAGGTTTCACAAAGAAAGAGAATGTCAATACAATACGATTGGACAAGGTCATAAAGTGCTAGAACTGCACTTAGGTTGCCTAGACCCTGATAGGCCCAACTAAGGAGACTCATTGGCCTTGCTGGACCTGATTTCCAAGGCCCACAAATAAAAAAGAATTGCTTGAGTTTGCATTTGTGGTATTGGGAGTGTTTAGAGAGAAGATGTTAGCATTTGGTGGTGTGAAGGATGAGGTGGGGTTTGGGATAGGAATGGTGGTTGAGATGTTTGGGTTAGGGATGTCATTTTGGACAAAATAGGCTTTTAGTGTAGGTGTGTTTTTAAGGTTGGATATGATTTGGCTTTTGGTGAGGGTAGGGTTGGGATTTGGGTTTGTGTTTAAGTCCAGGGTTTTTGGAGGGATTGCATTAAGCATGTAGGAAGCCTCCCCAATGGACATTTTTCTTTTTTTTGTCAGTTATGATCAAATCCTGTGTACTTATGCCATCCTTAATCATTGCTTCATGATTGGTGTCATTTAATGGCATCGAAAGGCTATGATTATTGGAATTGATGGCGTTTGAAGGTTGTTGGCTTTTAAGGAAGACCACCATAAATAGGGAACGATTATCATTACAATCAATATCATTAATTGCAGATTTTGAATTATTACAATTAATGTCAGAATTGATTACACTTGGTCCCCCAATTTGGGCCCAATCTTTCTAGTCACCTTCTTCGTGTAGCCACCAAGAGCCACCATTATCGACTAATTTACGAAGCTTTGCTCTTTGTTTTGGACCCCAGTTTTTTATTTTGTCATCAACCACCATTTTAAGATGTTTGTCGTAGATTTCATTAACATGACCCATTAGTTCACATAGGTAGCAAAAAGGTCTGAGATGTTCATATTTGAAGGAAACCTTTGTAGCCTCACCTTCTTTCCTCTTGATTCTCTTTGATTTATTCAATGCTTTTCGTACATCTATCAGAACTTGAATACATATGAAGGGAGGTAAAAAGTTCAAGTTATTCTTTTCGTCGTACTCCAAAAAATTCACAATAAAGTTCCCAAGATTCTGTCCAATGACTTGAGTCATGAAACCCAGTGGGAGATTATGAATTTGTACCCAAAAAGCCACCATATATAGAGGAATGCTCTTTAGGTTTTCATCACTCCTCTTTGCACCAAGAATCAACATATACTTGTCAAAATTTCAAGGGCCTCCCTTAAGGACTCTTTGGACATCAACCTTGTGATAGAACAGGAAGAGAAAATGATTTGGTTGAAGTTCATCAATGGTAATTTCTCCTATATGTCTCCAAACTTCAACCATTTGTTCTTTCATAGGGACCCAAATGCTTCTATTGGCAAGAAAATGACCCATTAGACAGAGGGACATATCAATAGCGTTTTCTTCATATTCAAGGATGTTGAATTCCATGTCAACTTCACCTTCAATGTTCAATCTGTCAATATTAGGTTGTTCCATAGGTTCGGATGAGTAAATTACCTGGAAAAGGTTATAGGAAGGATAAACACTCTTAAACAAAAGGGATCAAAACTCACCAAGATAAACTCACTAAAAACCTAAGGGATACTCTCACCAATAGACCCTAGAAATCTTCCTATAGAGAGAGATCTTCTAATGCAAATAAATTTTTTTTCCTCACTAAATACATCTAATACTCCGCAATGAGGCTTTATTATTATTTAAAAAGGAATCCAAGGCCTAATGAATGTTAACAAAACTAGTCACTCTCAACCATGACCGAACAAGAAGGATACTATGGCTACATATTTAACTCCTCTAAAATAAAAAAGAAACCAAATCATATACTAACTATATTAAGAAGGAATTCCATTCTCTTTAAAAGAACTCCCTTTACTCAACATGATTAATTTTTTGGGTATATACATATTATTAGAAAGAGTAGTATTTCTTTCCATTCACTAAGCCTAATTTCCATTGAGAAACCTGAAATCACTTAAAAGGTGAATTGTTTACCTATGCGATATGAACTTATTATCACTCAAACTAATCACTTATTAATTAAAGCAATTGATTAATGAAACCTTTCAAAAGATCCCTTCCCAACTAAAGCATAGGCATGGGGTACAACCTTGCAAGTATGGAGGATGGACATTTGTTTTTTATTGTCGGCCAATGCTAGTTGTTAGTTTCTTAATTAACGTTAGTAGGAGGGATTCGAACCCATGACCTCTCTTTTTCCCTTCACTGTTCAACTACTACACCAATCTTATAATTTCTCAAGGGTGGACATTTGTAGCTAGGATATTAACAACAACCATAATTGCTTATGATCTAAAATGAAAGGTTGAAAGTGTAATTAAATTAAATTTAATTAATTTAAAATTCTAATTTTAAACATGTCTAATTTAATATAAATTAAAAATAGTTTTGATAGGCTTATGCAATTATATAAATTGAAAAAAATAACACATAACTAGATTTATCTATACTTTTGATCTTCTTATTTTGATTAATATGTAATTTCAATCCCTTAATGATTTTTAACAATTAAATATAGGAGTGAAAATAGTTTAAATGGAACAATGCTTTGTGTAAATAGGTTTGACCTATTTAAAAAGTTCAAGGCTCAAACTTGGTCTAATACTTGTCCATTGTTATTGATTTTTTTGGCCCTAACATGGCCTCTTTGACAATTTAACTTGATGTGTTAGCCTATTTAGGTTAACCGACTAATAAGTTAACATGGAAAAGTTTTACGTAAATATAAAGTATAAAACTTAAAACCACTATTAATCAAGGCATGGAATGATGCAAAAAAATTATAGGTTTTATTTTATAGGAGTTGAGTTTATTTTTTTATATGATAAAATCATAATTTAAGTTATAATATGACCTTTATGATAACTTATTTAAAATATTTTTTTCTAATAAGATCTTTATATCTTTATTTTTCAATAAACTTATATGCTTGATTTTTTTATGTATGCTAGTATGCTTAAAATTTAAAAACTTAAATAATATGATTTTAATGTTACAGAAATAAATATAATGGCAATGCTAAAACAAATATGTATTTCTTCAAATAGGTTTGTATATTAGGCTTAAAAGACTTTTTGAAAATAGGATTGTTTTTTTTTTTTTAAAATTGGCCTTGTTTATTTCTTAAAATCTGACGATCCATCATAGAGGTTAGCTTTCAAAAGATACAAAATTTATCATTTTTGCCAATGAATTGCATGTTTGATTATAGTATTAACACATGAGTTTGTAAACAACACAACTTGAAGTTGAACATAACGCATATGCATGAAGATTGAAGAATAACTTTATTATAAGTGTCGCAACCTACCCTTCGACAGGAGGACAAGGCGAGACTCAAGGGTGCGTCTTCCAAAAAAGGAAAACGCGCGGGAGTCGCCCCCAACGTCTATTCGAGGAAAATGTTACAAAAACAAAAAAAAGGTCTGCGAATTTTAAGAATAAGGGTTCGGGAGTTGTTTACGCGCGGGAAAGGTATTAGCACCCCACGCGTCCGTCACAAGGGACAACGACCTTTAATCGAGTGTGCAAAATCATGACTTCAATACTTATTTATTTTCCCTTTTTATGTTTTTTATCCTTTGGGGTTGACAAGAGCATTGCCCTTGCTCCTATGTATCCTCAAGTGTGATGAGGAATACGTAGTTCTTTAAAAGCTAGAAAGTTGTGTGTCGAGTTGCTTTTAAACTTTTGAAAGAACAAAAATAGAAGAGGTTGTTAAGGCATTGGACCTTGAACGGATTCAAGTGACTTTTGTGGATAAAAGCTCGGTTACATGTTGATTTTAACTTGGTTTCACTTATTAAACTTAAAACTTTAAAAGACGATTGGTGATGCAAATGATCGGTCAAAACTCGCTTTATCAAAAGAAAAGTGATTACAGATGGGAGAGGAATGAGATGAAGATGTATGAATCAGCAAAGAAAACCCCTAAGGGTGCATAGATTATATTCAAATACTTAAAATAAATACTAACCGGATGACGAACGAAGAACGATGAACGAAGAACGATGTGGAAATCGATTACAATCGCGATTCGGTAGCGCCTTGGCCTCGTTTTTCTCTTCTTTCTTCTTCTTTTCTTCAAATTTCACTAAATCCTTTTAATGTTTGAAAGTTGAACCCCTTCTTCAGCCCCCCCCCCCCCTCACGCCTATTTATAGGAAATGAGGGGACTTGGTTGATCTGCAGCTCGCCCAGGCGAGCTGTTGCTTCAACCTGAAGTAGCCTTGCTTGCCCAGGCGAGCTGGTTACTTCACCCCTAAGCTATTTGGGGGCCCAGGCGAGCTAGAGACTAGCCTGGGCGAGCCAGGGGTCAGAAAAAGCTTTAAAATGACCCTTTTGCCCTTCCATTTGGGTATTTTCCACATTCTTTACTGAAACGTCGAATAATCTTCTGTCTTGCACAATGACTAGTGTCGAACAACTCAATTCGACTAGAAAGAATCAAAACATTGGCGAATAATAGTCCCTAGAAGAAATTAGGGTCTGACAATAAGAACCTAATACTTGAGTCATGCTTAATTTGAAAGATTTTTAATAAGCAGCGGTTCTTTTTTAAAAAAAAAATTGTGGTTCTTAATAATAAAAAAAGAATACGAGTATCTTGAAGGCGGACCAATAATCTCAACCCTTAAAGAAGGTAAATATCAAACGTTCTTGATAGCAAGTTAAATGCATAATGTGTAGTGTTAAAAAAAAGGATATATAATGTTAATGTGTTTAGAAACATTTTAAGTCTTACTACTATTAGATTAGAAGTGGATATCCACGTACTGTAACTAATAGTTACTTTTGTAAATATTTAAGGGTTTTCAGGATTAACAATTATTGAAATTAGTAAAATCTTGAAATATAGGATTTTCATTAATAATAGATAAAAATGTGTATTTTTTTCATAGTGAGACTTCTCTCTGATGCGCTTTGATTTCTAGAAAAAGGAGAGAAACAAGATTTTGCTCCCTTGACTATTCTTTCTCCCTCTCTAGGTTCATGATGACTAGAGGTTAGAGAGAACACTTTTCTATCATGAAGGAGACTTTATTTCACGTTAGTGAGTATTAACCCCTTATAACTACTACTCCCATCAAATAATAGTTATCACTAGAAACTGCTCCAATTCAATCAAATTATAATTTAGTCCTTAATTATTAATTATTTATTTGTTAGTTCCTACATAAGTCACATATATCTCAAATGAGATATTAATTCGTACATTATCCTACTTGGCTCATGTGATATTACCAAACATTATGGACTAAATAAATAAATAGATTAAACTAACATAATGTGTATTAAAATGAATAAATTGTTCCATACATTGGGTACATCATAATTTCATGATTAAGAATAGAAACCAATTCGAGTCATGATAGTTGTACATCACTTAATCGACATAGTCCCTTCCATGTACTACAAATTAGTCTTTTCCTTAATATGACCATTAGTTAGAAGTACATAATTGGTCCAACATAATGTTTTTATTTAAGACAAAACCGATTAACATTACTTTAATACAAATATGCATGCAAACATAGAGAACAAGTAATCAGAAACATATCATAAAAGAGCTCAGGGTGTCAGTAAAATGCATAAGGTAAATTACATTTAATGATCATCAATAACAATAATGTCCATATTTTAACATGTTTTATAAATGTCTTGAGTGATATTCCCTTTGTCAAAGGGTCAGATATCATAAGGTTTCTGCTAATATGTTTTATTGACACTCTTTATTTTTGAACTTTTTCCTTCACGACAAAGTACTTCAATTCCATATGCTTAGCACCCTTAGATTACTTATCGTTCTTAGAGAAAAATATTGTTGTAGAGTTATCATAATACATTTTCAACGGCCTAGCAATACTGTTGACAATTCCAATCTGCAACCAATTAGCCTGAATTGTAGCCTCAAAACATGCTACAAATTCAACTTTCATGGTAGATGCAACAACACCTGATTTCTTTTCACTCTTCCATGATACTACTCCTCCAGTTAAAATAAATACATAGTTAAGAGTGGATTTTCTCGTATCTATAGATCCAGCAAAGTCTGAGTTTGAATACCCAATCACCTCAAGGTGATCAGACCTCCTATATGTAAGTATGTGATCTTTTGTTCCCTGTAAGTATCTAAGAACCTTCTTTGCAACTTTCCAATGTTCCATTCCTGAGTTACTTTGATATCTTCCTAACATTCCAGCTACAAAGCTTATGTCTGGTCGAGTACATATATAAACATACATAATACTCCTAACAACTTATGCATACAAAATTGATTCCATTTATTTTCATTCCAAATCATTTTTTTCTAATTGGAACGAGTGTCAATAGACTAAATTTGTTTCTCTCTTTTTCCATCCTGAATCTCTCCTATACTTTACTGATATATGCTTTCTAAGATAAGTCTAACAATCCTTGTGATCTATTTCGGAATATTTCTATCCCTATCACATAGCTAGCCTCACCCATATCTTTCATTTCAAAGTTGCATGAGAGAAACTTCTTAGTCTCACAAAGAAGACCAAAATCATTAGTTGCAAGCGAGATATCATCAACATAAAGAATTAGAAAAATAACCTTACTCCTACTGACCTTCAGATGTATACACCGATTAATAGTATTTTCCTTAAATCCAAAGCAAACAATGGTATCATTAAACTTTAAATACCATTAGCGGAAAGCTTGTTTAAGACCATAGATTGATTTCTTTAATTTGCACCATGTGTTCCTTTCCTTCAATTGAGAACCCCATTGGTTGGTCCATATAAACATTCGCCTTTAAATATCCATTAAGAAATGCAGTTTTCACATCCATCTAATGTAGGTCCAAGTCATAATGGTCTACTAATGCCATGATAATCCTGAAAGAATCCTTTCGTGAGATCGGTGAAAACGTCTATTTGTAATCAGTGTCATCTTTCTGAGTAAATCCCTTAGCAAAAACTTTAGCCTTGTAACATTCAAGGTTGCCATGACAGTCACATTAGTCTTGAAGACCCACTTACAACCAACTCTCTTACAATCCTTTGGCAATTCTACGAGGTCCTAAATACCATTATGTTCCATGGAATTTAGTTCCTCTTTCATGACATCTAACCACTTCTTAGAATTATAACAACTTACAACTTGTGAAAACAAAATTGGGTCATTATCATTAATGCTTAAGTCTGTTTCTATTTCTGTTTCATGTAGGTATACCATATAATCATTCGAAATAATTTGTCTCCTTTCTCTTTGAGACCTCCTTAATGTTACTTCTTGTGGTTCTTCCACAATAGGTTCATTATGTATCATGGTTTCATTATTGTGTTGCTCTTCTTCATTGTTATTTGGAACAACAACTGAATGAGCAATCACCTTATTGCTAGAGGAACAAGTTAAAGGGACTTACACTCCAACTTCTTTAATTTCCACATCTCGTGGAACTGTACTCCCATTGATTTCACCATTTCCAATTTCAACAATTTCCATACTATGATTAAGACAATAAAACATATACCCTTTGACTTTTCTAGATAGCCAATGAAATATCCATTGATTGTTCTTGCATCCAATTTTCTTTCTTGTAGATTATAAATCCTTAATTCTGCCTGGCAACCCCAAACATACAGGTGCCTTATACTAGGTGTCCTATTCGTTCACAGTTTAAAAGGTGTCTCTGGAACTGCCTTACTAGGAACTCTATTCAACAAATACATGACAATTTTCAAGGCATACATCACAAAGATACAGGTAAAATTGAATTTCTTAACATACTTATAATCATATCCATTAAAGTTCTATTACACCTTTCTGATACACCATTTTGTTGTGGTGTATCAGAAAGGTGTAATAGAACTTTAATGACATGTTTCTGAAGGAGTTTGTCAAGTAGACCTGGGTGTTTCCCAGTTTCATTGTATCTTCCATAATATTCACCACCTCTATTAAACCTAACAACTCTCACATTTCTGTCTAATTGTTTTTCTACTTCATTCAAGTAAATTTCTAAGGCATCCATTGCTTGAGATTTCTCATGCAGTAAGTAGACATAATCGTAACGTGAATAGTCATCAATAAAGATGATAAAATATCTTTCCTTTATGAAAGAATTAATATCAAAAGGCCCACATATATTAGTTTGCATAATTTCAAGAAGGTGAGTGTTTCTTGTAACTTCTTTCTTTGTATGTTTTGTTTATTTCCCTTATTATAATCCACACAAATATTTAGATCCATAAAATCTAGATTAAGAATAATTTCATTCTTTATTAATCTTTTCATCCTTTTTTTTAGAAATGTGACCTAAATGCTTATGCCACAAGAAAGCAAATCGTTCATTCATTAAACTATGTTTAGTGCCAAATTTCAATTTATGTAAACTATCACAAAAAATATCAGTACCAATGGGATGATTATGCTTAAATAAAATGAAACATCCATTACTAGAATTAAAAAGTATCCAATAACATTAAGCTTAGATAATGAAACTAGATTCCTATATAAACTAGGTACATAAATAGTTTCTAGTAAATCTAAATGATATCTAGTGTCGAGTTTTAAACAATAAGTCCTGATTGCTTCCATTAGAGTTTTCACTCTATTTCCCATGAAGATAAACTTCTAATTTGGGCTTATGGTTTGGATTGTAAGGAATCCATGCATAGTATTAGAAATACAAGTCGTACATCCAGATCAATCCACCATGTATTATGGGGAACTTCAGTTAAATTTGATTCAAAACATATATGAGCATTAAGCTCACTTTTCTTTTTGAACCAAGACTTATGCTTTGGGCAATCCTTTTAGAAGTGTCCAGATTGCCCACAGAAAGGACAATGACAATTATTGCTCTTTGATGTCTTCTTCTAGGTTTGCACAGAGTCGTCATTGATCTTTAATGGCCTTTTCCCTTTATCATGCTTCTTCACAAATTTCTTTCTAACTGTGAAAGCAATGACTTCCAAGATTATTTTGATGATGCCAAAGAATCAAGAGTTAAGCAAGTTTCAAAGAATCAGGAGTCAAAAAGCTTCAAGAATCAAGTTTCAAAGAATCAAGATTCAAGAACAATCAAGTTTCAAGATTGAAGATTCAAGAACAATCAAGTTTCAAGAATCAAGATCAAAATTCAAGAATCAAGAGAAGACTCAATCAAGATAAGTATTAAAAAAGTTTTTCAAAACATTGAGTAGCATAAGAATTTTTCACAAAATCTTTTACCAAAGAGTTTTACTCTCTGGTAATCGATTACCAGAAGGTAGTAATCGATTACCAGTAGCCAACATTATTTTTCAAACTGATTTACAAAGTTGTAATCGATTACCATGAGCATGTAATCGATTACCAATGTTTTAAAACGTTAGATTTCAAATTTCAAGAGTCACAACTTGTGATAAAACATTTTCAAATTATTTCAAACTTGTGTAATCGATTACACAATACTAATCGATTACCAGAGTTTCTAAACGTTTTGATTTTCAAATTTAAACATGAAGAGTCACATTTGTTGATGTGTAATCGATTACACTATGATGGTAATCGATTACCAATGACTAATTTCGAAAAATAAGTTACCAAAAGTCACAATTCTTAAAGTGACTTGTTTTTGAAGATTTTTCAAAAGTCACAACCTTTAAGTAACTGGTTTTCAAAAGAGTCACAACTTTTAAAGTGACTAGTTTTTTAAAAGAGTCACAACTTTTATAGTGACTAGTTTTAAAGAAATTGCCAAGAGTCACAAACTTTAACTTGAGTCATCAAATGATTATAAATATGTGACCATGGTACGAATTTCAAATACAACAAAAAATATTGATTCCTTTCATGATTAACAGATTTCTTTCATAGAGTTTTTCTTCAATACTTTCTCTTCCAAGAAAAGTTCATTGTTCAAAAACTTGTGCTACTCTTCTTCTTCATTCACTTCTTTCTCTTGCCAAAAGATTCAAAGGACTAACTGTTGGAAGTGCACGTTCACCTCCACGTTCTTTTAATTAATTAATTTTATTATTTTTGAAAAAAATTAGTTATTTTGAATCTGGTCTATTTTCCATCTACATTCAACCCATATCTTTGCAAATATATTTGCAACCACCTTCAGTAACAAATCACGTACCCATCATTTATCTCACGTACTGATAACTTCTTATCTCACGTCTGATAACTTTCTATCTCACGTTCTGATAACAAGTTAAGAGCTCTGTGATGGACTGACTCTATAAATAGGATGGGGTGCTCTCAGTTTTGTATCACCAAACTCACTTCTCTATTCAGAAAAAATACACCATCTATTTAGAGTGAGTAAGGGTCTGGAAGAACAAAACTGTCTTTCAGGTTCGTGTGTGCGCCGCTTCCCGTTCAATTTGCAATGGCTGGAGATACGCTCGTAATTCTTTTTAATTTCCGCTGTTTGATCTAAATATGCTATTTAAATTTATTTGCATATTTAGATCAGTATATGTATATTTTTACATTTGGTATCAGAGCCATTATGTACCTCTGTCTTGCTTATTGGGTCGTTCCTATGCGGAGTTTATTTTCTGAGTATATGGGTGTTATGTTTTAAGCCTCCTTAATTCAAAATAACATCAAAATTAGGAATGATGTGAGTTTTCTAACTTTTCTATGATTTAAAATGTATTTTTGGGTGTCTAAAATGCATATAATGATGTGGGTTTTTCGAAATTGAGGTAATAATTTTTATTTTTTTTTGCCACTGCTGGAGGTTGAAGACGAAGTCTTGCGGGTTTTGCGGGTTTTGTTTATTGTGTTGGAATTGTTAATATACATTTTAAATTAATAATATTAAACAAAGCACGGCTTGGTCCAATGGCAGATGTGATGTGTATTACCTCATTGTTCTGTGTTTGAATCTCATTGCTGCCTTTTGTTGTTTGTTTTCGTTTTAATTAATTAAAAGGAAGTATAAATGAAACGAAAACACCTTGGGCTGGTTTCGAACCCTCACCCTACAAGCATGAAAAGACTCCCTTTGCCACTAAGCTACTGCAATTTAATTGTTTATTAACAGCAGTTCATATGTATTTATAACTTCTGAAGGATAAATCATTTATGCGCAAACTGTTTAAAATTGTTTGTCTCTTAAGTTATGTTGAACATGCAATATTATGTTAAATACTGGTATGCATTGGATTTAATCCTTTAAAGTTTATTACATGTTGAATGAATATACGCGCAATGTTATTTTGAATTGGTATACATGTAATTTTTATGATTCAATATTGAGCACATTTGCATTATTAAGTATGTTTATGCAAGGATTATTTTGAATGTTAAGTGATTAATATAATTTTATTAAATTAGAGAATAGCCACAGCATCTTTAATTGAGTAAAATTATATGCTAAATTTATAATCACATTAGAAATATTAATTGTGATTAATCATATGTAATGTGATGAAATCTACCCACAGGAATTTTGTTATATTTGTATGGTTAATTAGGATAAAATATTAAATTATATTTCTTAATTTACCCACAGGAATTAAGGAAAAGAACATGATTTAATAGTTTTATCATAAAGTTGCATGATGAATCTAATTGAGTAGGACTTTAGCCCACAGGCAAGTTTTGTGTCACTAGATTCATATATTGAGACATGATTTGCATTGGCAAAACATGACATTAGTTTAGTCTCAAATTTTCTTAATGAGCATGTGTGTTTGTTTGCAGTTTCACAATCTATGAATATTTCTTGTGACCTTCCCATTTTGAAAGGTGATAATTATAAGGTTTGGAAGGAAAGAGTTCTCCTTCATTTAGGCTGGATGGATATTGACTATGCTATAAGGAAGGATGAGCCACCGGCTATTACTGAAACTAGCGAACTTGATGCTGTTGATCTTTATTAAAAGTGGGAGAGATCTAATCGTCTCTCCGTTATGTTCATAAAAACCAACATATCCGCTAGTATCCGGGGTTCAGTTGACCAGCATGATAAGGTCAGAGATATGTTGAAAGCCATTGATGAACAGTTTACGACCTCTGAGAAGTCACTTGCTAGCACACTCATTATGCAATTCTCTTCCATTAAGCTTACTGGAACGAGAGGTGTGCGTGAACATATCATGCGCTTAAGGGACATAGTGACTCAGTTGAAAACCTTGGAAGTTACCATGTCTGAATCCTTCCTGGTACATTTCATTTTGTGCACCCTACCTCAACAGTATACACCCTTCAAAATCTCCTACAACACACATAAGGATAAATGGTCTATTAATGAATTGATGACCATGTGTGTTCAAGAAGAGGAGAGATTGATAATGGAAGAGGGTGAGAAGGTAAATTTGACTACTTCTAATTCTGGAAAGGATAGGAAGAAGTCTGTAGGCACCAATAAAGGAAAGATTCCGACTCAACCAACAATTAAAAAGGAGTCAAAGTGTTTCTTCTGTAAAAAGAAAGGACACATGAAGAAGGACTGCCCCAAATTTAAAAGTTGGTTTGAGAAGAAAGGTACACCATTTGCCTTTGTTTGTTATGAATCTAATATGATTAATGTGAATCATAATACATGGTGGATTGACTCTGGTTCTACAATCCATGTTTCTAATACCTTGCAAGGTATGGAAAGCCTAAGGAAGCCAGTGGGAAGTGAGCAGTGCATCTACTCAGGGAGTAGGATGAGCTCACATGTAGAGGCCATTGGAACGTGCGTCTTAGTCTTAAGTAGTGGCTTTAAATTACATTTGGAGAAAGTTTTTTATGTTCCTAGTTTCTGTAAAAACTTAATTTCTGTTTCTAAACTTGCACCTTTGGGATTTTATTTTAATTTTACAAACTTTGGTTTTAATTTACTAAATAAATATGAAATTATTGGTTGTGGTCAATTGGTTGATGGTCTTTATTCGATTGAATTGCAAAATGACGCTACTTCTATGCACGTTTCTGTTGGGTTAAAACGATGTATTGTGAATGAAGAATCCTCTATGTTGTGGCACCGGAGATTAGGACATATCTCTATTGAGAGAATCAAGCGATTAGTAAATGAAGGAGTACTTAGTACTTTGGATTTCGCTGATTTTGAGACTTGTGTAGATTGCATTAAGGGTAAGCAAACTAACAAGTCTAAAAAGGGTGCAAAGAGGAGTTCTAATTTATTAGAAATCATACATACAGACATATGTTGTCCAGACATGGATGCAAATAGTCCGAAATACTTCATAACCTTTATAGATGATTATTCACGATATATGTATCTCTACTTACTTCATTCTAAGAATGAAGCTTTAGATGCCTTTAAAGTTTTTAAGGCTGAAGTTGAGAAACAATGTGGAAAACAAATTAAGATCGTGAGATCAGATAGAGGTGGGGAGACTATGGTAGATACACAGAGGATGGACAAGCACCAGGTTCATTTGTGAAATTTCTTCAAGAACATGGGATTGTTGCCCAATACACTATGCCTGGTTCTCCAGATCAGAATGGTGTGGCAGAACGAAGAAATTGAACCTTATTAGACATGGTGAGAAGCATGAGGAGTAATGTAAAGCTTCCTCAATTTTTGTGGATTGATGCTCTTAAGACGGCTGCGTATATATTAAACCGAGTTCTAACCAAGGCTGTCTCAAAGACACCTTTTGAGTTATTCAAGGGTTGGAAACCAAGTTTGCGACATATACGCGTTTGGGGATGCCCGTCTGAAGTAAGAATTTATAATCCACAAGAGAAGAAACTAGACCCTAAGACTATTACTGGGTATTTCATTGGATATGCTGAAAGGTCTAAAGGGTATAGGTTCTATTGTCCATCCCACAACACTAGGATTGTGGAATCAAGGAATGCAAAGTTTCTTGAAAATGACTTGATCAGTGGGAGTGATCAATTTCAGAACATTTCTTCTAAAAGGGATCACTATGAAGCTGAACCTTCTGGGACAAGTAATAGGTTGGTAGTCATTCCCACCCCTCAAGTTAAAATGGGTGTTAGACAACCAGTGATTGAAGTTCCACAAGTTGTTGAAAGTGATCATGTAGATCGAGTTGTTTGTGAGGAACAACATGATGATATTGAACAAACTGGTGAAGAACTAGTTGAACTAGTTCCTCAGCAAGATGACCAAACAACATTAAGAAGATCTACTAGAATAAAAAAGACAGCAATTCCTAGTGATTATGTAGTGTACCTACAAGAATCAGACTACAACATTGGAGCCGAAAATGATCCTGAGACGTTTTCACAAGCCATGAGTTCTAAGGAATCAAATTTGTGGTATAATGCTATGAGGGATGAGATGGATTCTATGGCATCTAACCAAGTTTGGGATCTCGTTGAGTTGCCTGTTGGTGTAAAAGCCATCGGATGTAGATGGGTCTTCAAAACAAAGAAAGACTCAGAAGGCAACATTGAGAGACATAAGGCAAGACTTGTTGCTAAAGGATTCACTCAAAGAGAAGGAATCGATTACAGAGAGACCTTTTCCCCTGTATCTAAGAAAGACTCTATTCAAGTAATTTTGGCATTAGTAGCTCATTTTGATCTTGAGCTGCATCAAATGGATGTGAAAACGGCGTTCCTGAATGGTGATCTAGAAGAAGAGGTTTACATGAAACAACCTGAGGGATTCTTATCTAGTGTTGGTGAGCACTTAGTCTGCAAGCTTAATAAGTCCATCTATGGATTGAAACAAGCCTCCCGCCAATGGTATTTAAAATTTCATGAGGTCATTTCTTCATTTAGCTTTGAAGAGAATGTCATGGATCACTGTATATACCAGAAGGTCAGTGGGAGTAAGATTTGTTTCCTTGTATTATACGTAGATGACATTCTGCTTGCGACTAATAATAAGGGTATGTTATATGAGGTGAAACAATTTCTCTCAAAGAACTTTGATATGAAGGATATGGGAGAGGCATCTTATGTCATAGGCATAAAGATTCATAGAGAAAGATCTCGAGGCATTTTAGGCTTGTCTCAAGAAACCTATATCAACAAAGTTTTAGAGAGATTTAATATGAAAGATTGTTCACCAAGTGTAGCTCCCATTGTGAAGGGTGACAAACTTGCTTTGAGTCAATGCCCCAAAAATGATTTTGAGCGGGAACACATGAAAAATATTCCATATGCTTCAGTAGTTGGAAGCCTTATGTATGCTCAGGTTTGCACTAGACCTGATATTGCATTCGCTGTTGGAGTTTTGGGAAGATATCAAAGTAATCCAGGTATTGACCACTGGAAAGCTGCAAACAAAGTAATGAGATATCTTCAAGGAACAAAGGATTACATGCTCATGTACAGACAAACTGATTGTCTGGAAGTGATTGGCTACTCCGACTCAGACTTTGCTGGTTGCGTTGATTCACGAAGATCAACATCTGGTTATATTTTTATGTTAGCCAGTGGAGCTGTATCTTGGAGAAGTGCCAAACAAACCTTGACTGCTACTTCCACTATGGAGGCTGAGTTCGTTTCTTGTTTTGAGGCTACCTCGCATGGTGTATGGTTGAAGAGTTTCATATTTGGCCTTAGAGTTGTGGACTCTATTTCTAGGCCATTAAAGTTGTATTGTGACAACTTTGCTGCAGTGTTTATGGCTAAAAACAACAAAAGTGGAAGTCGAAGTAAGCACATCGACATCAAGTACTTAGCCATAAGAGAACGTGTTAAAGAAAAGAAAGTGGTCATTGAACACGTCAACACTGAGTTAATGATTGCTGATCCTTTAACTAAAGGCATGCCACCAAAGAATTTTAAGGATCATGTAGTATGAATGGAACTTGGTTCCATGATGTAATTTCATTGTACGTACATTTGTTATTTTCAATGAAACTCTTATTCAGTTAGATATTTTCTCATATCGTTTTGTGCACATATTTATTTATTTCGAGAAAAATCATTCGGTTTAGATATAGAATAAACATATGGTTTATTCATTAAGTTGAGAGCTAGTGTTGAGAGACTCGATATATTGTGGTACATGGAAGATACTACTCATCATCAGAGGACCTATCGCCATGACTCATATATTATGTTTCTTGTTACGGTTGATGTTGGGTTAAATGGACCAAGTGGGAGAATGTTGGAAGTGCACGTTCACCTCCACGTTCTTTTAATTAATTAATTTTATTATTTTTGAAAAAAATTAGTTATTTTGAATCTGGTCCATTTTCCATCTACATTCAACCCATATCTTTGCAAATATATTTGCAACCACCTTCAGTAACAAATCACGTACCCATCATTTATCTCACGTACCCATCATTTATCTCACGTACTGATAACTTCTTATCTCACGTCTGATAACTTCCTATCTCACGTTCTGATAACAAGTTAAGAGCTCTGTAATGGACAGACTCTATAAATAGGATGGGGTACTCTCAGTTTTGTATCACCAAACCCACTTCTCTATTCAGAAAAAATACACCATCTATTCAGAGTGAGTAAGGGTCTGGAAGAACAAAACTGTCTTTCAGGTTCGTGTGTGCGCCGCTTCCCGTTCAATTTGCAATGGCTGGAGGTACGCTCGTAATTCTTTTTAATTTCCGCTGTTTGATCTAAATATGTTATTTAAATTTATTTGCATGTTTAGACCAGTATATGTATCTTTTTACACTAACCGCCTGAGAATTCTTTTGTTTCTTCCCTTCTCCCTCTTGACAAAAGATTTCAAAGGACTAACCGCCTGATATATCTTTTGTTTCTTACAAAAGATTTCAAAGGACTAACCGCCTAAGGTATCTTTTTCCCTTTCCCTTTATACAAAAGATTTCAAAGGACTAACCGCCTGAGATATCTTTTGTATCCCCCTCACAGAGAATTCAAGGGACTGACCGCCTAAGAATTCTTTGTTCTAACACATTGGAGGGTACATCCTTTGTGGTACAAGTAGAGGGTACATCTACTTGGGTTGTTATACTGAGAACAAGAGATGATACATCTCTTGTGGATCATTTCAAGTGGAGGGTACATCCACTTGGTTGTTCAAAGAGAACAAGGGAGGGTACATCCCTTGTGTATCTTTGGCTTGTAAAGGGTTTTACAAGGTTGAAAGAAATCTCAAGAACTGTTGGTTGCTTGGGGACTGGATGTAGGCACGGGTTGTTGCCGAACTAGTATAAATTTTGTGTTTGTCTTCTTCTTTCCTACACTCTTTAATTTCTGCGGTGTACTTTTAATTGCCGCTTTTACTTTTGGTTAAGTTATTGTTTTTGTTCTTTACTTTCTTAACTTAGTAGTAAAAGCCTAGTTAAATATAGTAACATTAAGAAGGATAAATTTTTTAATTAGTCAAGACGCATTAATAATTAATTCAACCCCCCCCTTCTTAATTATGAGGCCACTTGATCCAACACTAACTCCTTGATTCCGTTGATGGCTTACATAATGGCCTGAGTGACTTCCTTGATTCTTATTCATCGTTTCTTCTTGAACTAACATATTGTGCAATTCATGCACATTCCATTTATCTTTCATGGTATTATAGCTCATTTAGAATGGGTCATACTTAGATGGTAATGAGTTCAAAATAAATTGAACAATGAAGTTCTTACTCACAGCAATTCCCAGGGTCTTAATTCTTGTTGTAATGTTCGTCATCTCAATGACATGCTCATGCATAGTACATGAATCATCAAACTTTATGGTGGTCAGTGTACTTATTAATGTCCCAGCAAGAGACTTATTAGTTGTTTGAGAAGACTCTCTCACTAATCCCATAAACTCTTTAACACTATCGATCTTAGGGAGAGTTGTATTAATACTGTCTACAATAGTCATTCTCATGAACATTAGGCTAAGTCTGTTAGATCTTTCTCAAGCTTTATAATGGGCTTTCTCTTCATTGCTAATAGAATTGGTAATAGTAGAAAGATCAAGATCCATTACACCGAGATGAAATTGGACTTTCTCATTCCACTTAGAGAAATTAAGCCCATTAAAAATTGACATAGATGATACATGAGAATTCAGTTAATAGGAAACATGTACTGCATACTAAAATTCACATAAACATTTTGAGATATGGAACACATGTTATACATATAATTCATTCAGATAACAATCAATGTATATTGAAGCTCTTCTTTGGGTGATACACCAACACACAAGATACAAACATGATGATGCTAATAAAACTCTTAACATTATTTGAAAATTAAATATGCATCAAATAGTAATACCTACTACCTTTGGGTATATAAATAAAATTAATGATACACACAAATCACCTACAATATATTAATTAATTATAAGAACAATTAATCAACCTTTGGGATAAATATCTTATAACAATGAATTTTAATTACCCATAAACCAATAATCATATAATTTAGCATTCATTATTCTATGAGTAATTGAAATAATTATTAATTTGAAATTAAATAACCTTATAGATTTGATCAATTTGATGACTAACAAGGCCATCATAAACTTAATTCCAAAATAAATTATAATTATTCATTTTATTGAATTATTAATGCATGAAAACTATATAATATACAAGCTACATCTACGTACTTGTTTTTATGCATAGCTTGTTTTTATACATTAACGTCAATCTTTGTTAAGCAATTTCAATTCAAGCAAATTAAAAAAAAAAAAAGACTTTGTCTTGAAAGTCTTTACATTTGGAATTCATAATCATGTATCCACTATTCGGATAACTACTTTCTAACGAAAGAATATAACTTTTGCATTATAAAAATAACAAAAGAATATAATAAAAGAAATCGGAAACGTAACATGAATTCACATACTAAAAACGTAATCATGTTCTGCACATGTAGTTTATTATTCAATAAGTATTGAAAACGTAACATGAATTCACGTACTGGACATCCATTCAATTCAATTTAGGTTCAGTGAAGAAAGGAGCCAATAAATTGAATCTAATAGTTTCAGTTATTCAGTTACTAATTTGGATAGATAAAAGCAATACATACAGCCGAATAAAAAAAAATTCTTAAATTTGATAAATTAATGCATAATTCAGAAAAAATAAATTATTTTTGGAAGAATCATAAATTTCATAGAATTCTGATATCACGTGTAAATACTTAGGGGTTCCCAAGATTTCCCAAGATTAACAATGATAAGAGTCCGTAAATCTTGAAAGATATGATTCTTATAAATAATAGATAAACAATGTGTATTTTTCTTCTATAGTGGAACTTATCCGTAGTATGTTTTGATTCTTTTAAAAAGAAGAAAAACAAGATTTCGCTTGTTTGACTATTTTTTCCGTCTCTCTACGCTCAGAAAATACTTAGAATACTTTTCTATCGACAATGAAATCTTATTTCACATTAATAATATTAATCCCTTATAGTCACTACTAATTATCATTAGTTCCAATTTAATCTAAATATAATTTAATCCTTAATCTTTAATTATTTATTTATTAGTTATTGCATAACTCACTTATATATCTTAAATAAGACATTAATTACTACAACTTTTCCATTGAGATTGATGTGATTTTATATTAAATGCAGATTTAAGATGGGAAACCAAATATACACGTATATCTTTGTTAGCCAAGGATAATCGTGATGAGTGTGCTTGATGAACATGTAAAGAGCAAGAAAAAGTTAATAAGTAGATAGATGAAATGAAGGAGATAATGAATGAATAAAATAAAAGAACAGATGACACAATAAAGAGTGAAAAGAATAAAATTCCATTAATCAGCAACTACTTTCACATATAAATAACTAGTCATTGTCATTAAATTATATTAGTAATTAGAGGACAATATGGTAGATGAACTTTTTTTTAATGAAAAATTTGAAGGATTTAAATTTAATTGTTTTAAAAATTCGGGTGCCGAATTTGCATATATTATTGATATATAGAGGGAAATAAATGCAATTGAGTCAAGCAATAATTGCTAATCAGCATGAGTAGACAACCTTAGTGATGTATTTATAATTTATAATTTATAATTAAAATAACTGATCAACAACTGCCTCGTATCATTGTTTCGTAGCAACTAGTAAGAGAAGAAGCATTTATTTCGTCGATATTGGCCAGTAACGCAAGCTTGATTAGTCACTCTTGCACTAAAACAAAAACCGCTGCGTCGATATGGCGATAGATACGAAGTCGCATAAAAACCACAGCAATACTGACATGCTACCAATCAGGACTTGAAGTCGCATGAAATTTATGAAAAGTTAATTAGTGTTAGAATGAATGTTTGTATAGTATAGTAGGCTAAAATCAAGAATTAATCATGAACCTAACAAATTTAATTGTTTACTAGTGAAAATAATTTAAAACATAATTTTATATTATCTCTAAGGACTTATCTGACGACTGTGCAAATATCTAAGAATTCAGCTTGTGTTTGAAGTGGAGTTTGTGATGCTAAAATCTCCCAATTGACGCAAAAGCAAGAGTTGCATCAACATGACCCGAGTTTAGTCTCCATGACACTCAATCAAACATACACTTAACACAGGTTCTTTTCAACATTGGTTGAAATTGATAATAGAATTAACAAGAGTTCTTATTTAATAAAATTAACAGTATAAAAAAATTTATATTATTATTTAATTACAAAATGCTAATGATAATTTTATTAATTTTTATAATAATTATTTTAAAATTATATGAAAGATAATGTAAAAGTTTTTATGTTGACAATGCATATAATTATTGAACTTTTTTTTAATGTGAACGGAAAGAAAGAAAAAGACATTGAGGAGGAGAGGAGTAAAAAGGTGAAATGATTTTCTTATTTAAAATAGAATTTAAATCTTTGATTTCTCTCTCATTTTTTTTCTTTACGACTAATCAAACCTATAAGAAAAATGCTAACTTTCACTAGATTTTTAATACTCTTTCTATAATTGATGGAATTTATTAGAAATTTTCAATTAAGGTGGATCTCATTTCTCATTATTAAATAAATCTCCTGATTTTGAAAGGAGACTTGTCAAAATTGATTATTTCTAATAAACTTAAACAATTATAGAGAAAGTGTTAGAAAGAAAGATTTTCTAACTTTTCTTTACTGTATAAATTAAAAAACACAACACTTCTAAAAATTAAATGTGAAAATTAAGAATAGATAAACAAAGATGATAAATTAAGAGGGTACAAGGGGTGCCAAACCCAAATACAAGGCAAAAGCCAATAGAGAAGCAAAATACAGTCAACAACAGAGAATCTACATGAAACTCGCATTATTTTTAACTTAATTCATTTCACCTTAATATTTTCTTTTTCTTATAAATTGTTACGGAAAATTATATTCAAATAAAGCCTATATAAAAAATAAAAATATAAAATATCTTCTTTTCATATAAAAATAAGTTTAGAATTAAATAATATAAATTTTGACCTTTTCAAATGTCTACCTTATAATCCTGTAAAAAAATCTACCTAGCTAATAATATACAACAAGCTGTACGATAAAAAAAATAATAAAAGATGTATAAATGAATTACATTTGTCAATTTTTTTAAGGGAATTAAAGGATGGGATTAATTGAGGGAGACCCATTTTATGAGTTTCTTCTTAGGGTATGTTTGAGGCACTTTCTAAAGACTCATGTTGTGTTTGGTCAAGGGAAGGGGGAAAGTTATATAAAAAAATTATGAATTTTATGTAAATTTCACATCTCCTACGTATACCTTTTATCTTAATTTAAAAAAATATTTTATTTTTATTCTCTCAGTCAAACACAATAATAGTATTATTTATCTAAGGAGGAAAATGAGAATCAGGAACGATATTATTTCTATGTTAACGGTGCTACACATGGGAATATACACAAAGTTAAGTTAGAGGGCAAGAATCGGATTCCTCTCAACGAATCCAGGAGGAACTGGAGAAGACAGAGAAATGAAACGTACGTAACAACTTTTTTAAGTACTATATTCAAAGAAGAAAAACATCAGCTGACAATTTTACCAAGAGAAATGGGGAAAAAGGGGTTATGCATGTTATTTAACTTGAGGATCTTATGTGATTTCTTATTCTCTATTTATGTATATTTAAAAGCAAGAAAAAAAAAAGCTGATAAATTTACCAAGAGAATAAAGAGAAAGTGGGGTAACTATTATATATCTTCTTCTTCTGGAGGAATCACTTTGTAAGAGAATTGGCAGTAATGAGAATCTTGCGGATTCTATGAATGCGGAAATGGTAGTATCATTAGTGGGATAATGAAGTTCTATCTCTTTGAAATGAATATTCATATGAAAGGTGATTTAGAACTTTTATGTGCACATGTTTCACATGCGTGATTAAAAGAGGATGGTAAATTATATTTGTTTTAATTTCTATTACGAGGTAATTTTGATGATCTCAAATTTAATTAGAGTGTATTGATTATGGTTAGTAGCAAATTTTTTCTTTTAAAAAAACTTTTTTCACAACAATTTTTTTAGAGATAAATTTATTCGAGATACTTCCAAAAAAAAATTATTTGAGATACTAAATGCAAACATCACTGACATTTGATCTTAAGCACTCTGCACCACACCATCCTACATAAATTTAGCAAATAAATAGTTGAACCCACTTGGAGCCTCCAATTGAAATGAGTCCACATCTTTCCATTACAATCCGTCCTTTATATCTCATTTAATTATGGAATTCCCTTACGAATTATTAAAATTGGAAAAAGAAAGGTAATATCTAATCATTTTTAATTTTAATATATTATTAACGTATTTTCGAATTTATTAATTAGATAATTAATACTTTATATAAGTATATTTAAAATAATTGTTATAAAAGTTAATAGTTTATCTCTAAAATCAATTGGTAGCATAAATTTTTATTATATTTTATTTAAATTCTATCTAATAACTCTTCTTTATTGAAACAAAAGTCATTGATGTTCAAATCAATTGAATAACACTTTAACTAGAATTTTTAAGTCTTGAGAGAAGGGTGGATTTTTTCATCCACATATTAATTATATTTAGTTTGAAGATGATTGTCTCTAGTATTTTCTTAAAAAAGAAAATACTGTTTCATAGAAAAGTCTAATTAGGGGCCCAGCTACTAGTCTCTTTTGCTTCACTAGTCATCTCACCCAAAAGGACATTGGCTTCACGTTTGTGAATTGTGAACTCCTCTTGATGTTACTTTTCTAAAGTGTTGGCCTTTACCATCTTAAATTCGTACCGTGGTGCGGTGACGATATTATATATAGAGCCTCCGCGTGGAAAATCAATCACTACATGAAGTGGACAGAGAGAGTGGAGCCAGGACCACAATTCAAGCGCACGATAACAACAACTGCATCGTTTTTCTTGCACCAGTAACCTTAACACTAATAATTCATTCCCCCTTCAGTCTTCACTTCAATTATCACAAAGGATGTAATGTAATTTTTTTTCCACTATGATGATCTATAATTAACTTATATGGCGAGGGTGGGTTTCTTTTCTTATAAACATCAGCATTTGATTTCTTGGTAGCGTACATGTGAGATTTGTAGGGGCACTACTAATAAAAGCACGTAGGGGTACTACTAAAAAAAGTACTTTTTACGACGGCTGAACTACATCGATTATTGTAGACATGATGTAAAAGCTGGGGCGGTGACATTTTTGTAATTATTGGAAAAAAAATTTGCATTTTACGACGTACTTTCTAAGACGGTTATTAAAAATCGCCTTAGAATGTTATATGCAAAAATTTTACAATGGGTTTAAGTTGAAGCCCGTCGTAATTGGTGGAAAAAAATAATTAGGCACGTGTTCGAAGTACTCAGCTCCCACGGGTTTAAGTTCGAAGTACTTAGCTCCTTGAGGTCGTACACGTTGAATCCTAGCCCCTCTTTCGTTGCAAATCAAACCTTGTGCTTGCTTCTCTTTTATTTTTCTTTCGTTTCGTTTTATCAGTCGTTTCCATAGCTCGGCTTCAGCAGCACCAAAACCAGGTTTCGTGCGTTTTGCCATGTCGTTTTGCCATGTCATTGTCATTTATAAATACATCTTTATCTCCTGTATACTTTTCAGCTTCTCTGCTTTCGAGTGTTTATTTTTTTATAAATCATAACAAACTTACAGCTGTTCAATATACGTGTGTCATGTGTGGTTACTGGTTAATGAATTGGAGAACATAACATGGTTCATTTGAGAATTTCTTTTAGTTAAGTGTGTTAATTATGATTAATTTTATACAGGAACACAATTTAAACGACTTCAATAGTGCTTTACTTAAGTATACATATGTAATTTCTTTGCTTTACTTAATTATGCATTCTTTGGTCTTGTATCGATATGCAGGAAATTTGTTGGAAGGATTTTCTCAGACCCAGATTAGCACATTAGCCGTCAAGGATAATCTTCTTGTTGCTGGTGGCTTCCAAGGAGAGCTTACTTGTAAGGTGAGTGTACATGATACTTCATTGAATGATAAATAACTTCTTTAGGCTATAGATACATCTCTCTCTTGGGGACAGGGGATTGCTATTGTAGTTACTTCACTTGCCAATATGATTATTTAAAATGAGGAAATAATGTCTGGTATGCCACTTTTTATTCATTCTGTCCTTCCTTCATCCTGGTAACATAGTCCTTGAGGCTGGTCATCTCATCACCACTTTTACTCGAGTCATACCTGAGCAATTCAGCTAGCTTTGTCTTGTTCTGAGAATCCTCATGAATACCAAGTTTCAGGTCCTTAGAGAAGCCTTCATAAAACTTGTTATAGTCTTCCTCAAAATGTATGTTGATATCCTTAATAAAATGACATGAATTTGTTTCCTTAAAAAAAAATTTCTATAGCACCATGTAACTAATATGAAAGTCACAAGAGGTAAAGAATAGTAAAGAGAAGGTTAAAAAGTGGTTGTTGAAACTGAGGTTTTTCATTTACTTCTGTAATGGCCAAAGTTGGGATGTAAAAGTTTCGATTTTTCGCTTTCGATCCAACCTCTTGTTTGCAGCATAATTGTTGAACATAATGATAAGAACGCCAAACCAAAAGAATCAGTGCGTGTGTGTTGTCCATTTGATCTTCTCTTTCATGCACTCTCATTGATGGGTATGAACATTTCTATATCTGTCAAATAATAAGGGATAATATTATCTAATGCATAACGACGAGATCAAGGCTTTCCTCCATATCAGTACCCATATATACCTTTATAAGATTGCCACCAGTTCTGCCTCTGGTTTTAGATTCATTTTATGATGGTTTGAAACTTTTCTGATCTTGAGGCCTTGCCACTAACACATTTTTAAAACATTGCATTTGCCCTTGGCATTTTATACATCAATTTTTTTCCTGATGCTTTTCCTCTTCATGCTACGTATATGTCTTAAGTTGAGAGCCAAGACACAAAGTAGAACAAAAATATAACTTTGAATGGAAGGGAGCAGAGGTGGTCAACTGATGCAATGCTCTATGATCGTTTGTTGATTGACAAACATATATTATATGAATCCCCTTTAATTAACCTTCTTACTGTATTTTTGACATCTAATTTTATTGATATTTGATGGGGACTAAACAAGAGTTTTGGTGAAATAGTGAGAATGGACACTTGAATGAATATCATCAATTTAAGGGATGGTTGATTTTGCTATAAGATAATAATGAAAACACAACAAAATTTACTTGTAAATTAAATTTTTTTGATGCTGTCAGACATTCAATTTCTTCAAATGCTTGTGTACTTTAACATAAAGAGAAAGCTAGGTTTGCCTAACTAATTGACTTCCCTAACTACTAAAAGTTGACCAATCAAGTATCTGAACTTTATCAGAATCCTGATGGGTATGTGGCCACACATCATATATACAACTCAAAGAATAAGAGAGGAGTGATCCATATAAAACATTGAAATGATAAAAGATACAATGAAAGTAGGTGATTGCTCTTTATAAAGATCTTATCTCTTAAGAACTGGTTAGATACAAGTCAGAAGTGTTTTTGATAGTTTTTCTACTTGAAATATAAAGCTTTTTCAGCATAAAAATTCTCAAAAAGACTTCTAATTAACCTTGTATCCAAACAACTATTCTCTAACCATCTAATATTACTCTTAACACTCTTCTTCTACACCTCCATTTAGGAGGTGAGTCATCATACCTTCGGTGGAACCTCTCTCTCATGACCTGAATACAATAGTGTTTGTTGATTTCCTCTCATCCTTTGATTCCAAGGGTGAAGGATTGGGAAGAATCTCTTTTGAGTGAGGATGTGTTGTAACTTTATTGCTCTAATGTTATGGGTCTAGTTTGAATGAATATATTTTATGTATGGATTATTTTGGTTATTGTTGCGACATTGGAACCGCGGATTCTTGGTGATTTTGATGGGCAAAGGCTTAGGAGTGGTTGAGGTTGAGAATTGCATGCCACTAGTAATAAAATTGTTTAACTTCTTGGGCAAGTGTAAACACTTCCAATACTAGATATATGTGTGCACGTTATCTCTTTTGCTCTTGCGAGTCCATCATTTGTAGATCATGTATATGCTGTACTTGAGGACCATAGGAATGTTATTCTTGAAGTTGATTTAAAAGGTATAGGATTCCAAATTATTATATATGTATCAGCTAGTAATGATATTGGCCATAAAACAGACCAATTTAATTTGTACTCCAGACTTGGACCATTTTCTGCAAATTACGGGTTTCCACTCTCCACAATTAGGACGCGTATTCCTTAGCTTTACACTATATATTCATTGAAGCATGCATGGGATGTGTTGCATATAGGGTGTAATTATCCCCGAAGTACGCTGTAATGAACCGAGAGTATTTGTTTTTGTTTTTTTTTCCTGATACAATACTTTAAAAGTATGGGCTAATGTAAAAATCTATTTGAAACCTACTTTATAATAAAACCTTTAAAATAAGTCTACAAACCTACTACTTACTAGCTAGACTAATTAATAAACCTTTGTGATACGGCATATAAATTCGCGGATCACACTCATATACTTGTGGGCGTGATGCAGCAGTTTATAAATACGTGGATCTCACCCGTATTAATTGACCCATTCCGGAAAGGAAAATAAATAAATAAACATAGAAAAGTTTTGGTATTATTCCTTATGGAAAAAATTTTAAACTGTGAATTTAAACTGAATTAAGGATTTTTTTCCCGAATAAACTGAATTTAAGGTCCCAACATAGAAAAGGATTGTTATTAATAATAATTTATTATTATTATTATTAACTTGTATCCATTCATCAATTTAGATATACTTTATCATATTAATTATTAATTATTTTCAAAAGGGATTAGTTTCTATACACTTTTCATCTAATTAATTATCTTTCATCTATAGAAAAAAGTTTCTATACAGTATTCACGTGCATAATAATTAAGTTCGGGTAATAGTAAATTTAGTTCATGTAGTTTATATTTACTGAATTTTATTTTTGTGTTATGAAAATTATCTATTTAGTTCATAAATGTCAAATCTTACAATAATTTGGTTCAAACATTAAAATCTGTTTGTTCCTTTTAATTTATGTGACAAAACAAGTATATAATACCTATAGATTAAATCGTCATTAAAATTAAAAAGTATAAAACACCAAAAAAACACTTTCTTAGAAGTTTTTTTTTTTCCACTTTGAAAGCCAATCCCACCCACCAGATCATATTTCCCTCTTCTTTCCTTGTTGCCGCAACGCACATCATTCCCAACACTGATTGTGCTTTCTTTGGTGGCCACTTGCAAGAACGGGGAGATTTGCCATGCGACTTCATCCCCACCATTATTTGGAAACTTGGGTATGTTATGTGTAACTAACAACACTTTTATGTTCTATGGATGCTCGTTTTAACTTTGTGGACTACTTGCATATTATCTTATTTCATGAATGATTATGCTCATGAGTGCATGTTATGACTTCTTTGGTATAGTAGTTTGTCGGTTAGTAATATTTGTTATGAATCAATTTGTAAAGTTTATATGTTTTGGTGAAAAATTTTTAGAAGAAAAATTGATTTGTACGTAACTGTTATGTTTATTGTTTCGAAAATTAATATATTAAAAAATGACAATTTAATTCAAAATGACGTGAAAAATCATTATGTACATATGTAATTGTCATGTGAATGAGTATAGGCTTGATATAAGAGTTGAACCAAATTGTTGTGACATTTGATAATTGCAAACCAAATAGATATTTTTTCATAATATAAGAACAAAATTGTCCACGAGTGTGAATTACAAAAACTAAATTGACTATTTATCCAATTAAGTTGCGTGAAATAAGTAAAAAAGAAAATTAAGTTCCGTGTATTCTCTATACAGTGTTTTATTTAAAAAATACAAAATTATAAACAGATATCAAGGTAACTCTGAATAACTGGATTCTGCGCTTCAATTGATGCAAATTATGCCGTTTTATTCATGTGAAGTTGATGTGTTCCTTTGCTAAAAATGTTGAAAACATCTCCTTTGTAAATTCTCTGAGCAAGTAATTATACAGCTTATACAAAAAAAAAAAAAAACCTATAGCACTCACCATGGAGGCATGGTCCACATGTCCACCAAATCTCTAGATAAGTGCCAAAATGCAATAATATCTAGAAACCACAATGACCATAAAAAAAACACATGAACAATGATCCCTTCTGAATAAATGAAATCAATGATTAATCATTTAGTTTATTTGTTTAAATTGGTAATGCTTAACGATAACCTTAAACCTTTGTTTAGGGTAGCTAATATATAGAGAAAAGAAGAAAATATTAAAATAAAATAAGAAGTTTTTTTTTTCATTGTATATATATTATATCTCAACAATAATAGGGTTATATTTATATTATAAAATGCCATACTTGTGCTTTCTGCTAACAATAACTTAAGTTAAAATTATAATAGAAATATATATTCCACAATAAAAAAGTAACCATTATTTCACTTCAAAAATCCAATTCAATATCCCAAATATACTTTTAATTATAGTAAAATTCCTTGCTCTTGTTAAATATAACAACTCAATGATGCGTGCATTATAACACTTTCTTTTTTATCTCTTGTTACAAAAAAAACTCAATGATGCATGATTGAGGTAAGCTTATCTTATCTTATGGTATAATAAATACAATCGCAAGAAATGGAAGGAAGGTTAAGTTTAAGAAACCACACAAGAAACCACGTGAATATGTTCGGAATCATATGGGGGAAAAAATGAATGAAGTATTAATATATTTGATTAATGAATAGTATTGAATATGATGAAAGCAAGAGAAGAAAAGTGGGACCAAAACCATAGCATGGACATGCGGCCACATTTGAATTTCCCGAATCAAGGGGTTATCTAAACACGTGTCATAAACATAGCCCCCAATCAAAATCAGCATTGGTAGGTCTCAAAATTCTCATTCCATTTCCTCAATTTCTCAAAATCATCAATCAATCAATAAAAATAACAATTAACCACACGACTCACGACCCAGTAACCGGGTTCTGCAAATTTCGCCACTTGCAGATGAAAAGTTCCAAACTTTCCACTCCAATCCCCGGTTAAATCCTAACCCCTTGTTCCTTTCACTGTAAGCATTCCTCAATTTGACAATTTTCTCCTCTCTCCACAAAATGATGTGTGTGCCACTTTCTCTCTCCTCAATTGGGGTGTGAAAGTTTCCACCTTTTTCTTTCTTTCTTTCTTTCTTTCTTTCTTTCTTTCTTTCCATTATCTATGTTAGTTTTGCATTGTTTGTTGTTTGGCTTGCAATCTTGTTGCATGCTGGTGTTGGTGTTGGTGTCCCAATTCACTCTCAAATTTCAGGGTTCTTAGAACTACTAGGACCTTGCCACCACCATGGCTGCCAAAAAGGCATGTGAGACATTCTCAAAGTCATTGATTGAGGAAGTGAATAGATGGGGTTGCTTGAAGCAGACAGGGGTGAGTCTCAGGTACATGATGGAATTCGGGTCCAAACCCACTAACAAGAATTTGCTGATCTCTGCCCAGTTTCTTCACAAGGAACTTGCCATCAGAATTGCCAGAAGGGCCGTTGAACTTGAGAATCTTCCCTATGGTTTGTCTCAAAAACCTGCTGTTCTGAAGGTACACTTTTTTTACACTACAGTGCAGAATTGTGGGTGGTTTTTAAGTGTGCCAAATCACGGCATGTCAAGTACTAAGAAATTTACAATAACTAAGACACTTCTTTTTATCTGTAGGAATCAAATATAAGTACTAAGAAATTTACAATAACTCAAACACCATTTCAAAAAAATGAGTTAGAGCCTGCTAGTAATCTAATGTGTGCTTGATTTTGTTTTCTTTTCTTTTGGGGATACGATTATTTGATCTTTATCCGTTTTTTGGGGAAGAGAGCTTTTTTTGGATGTGTCTTACAGTGTTTTGGTGTTATGTTTGTTTGTTTTTCTTTGTTGCAGCAATCTTGAGTGTAAATTAAGATTTAAGAAATTGACTAACTTTTTTATAAAAGCTATCCTTTTGTAATAAAATATAATTTGTGATTAGCATTACCAAGATAATGTTGATTCCTGTCTAAGGTGGATGTCCAGTGTGTCATATTTGCGGATAATCTTGCCGTGTCAAACTATCTTTTGCAGTTGGCTTGGCATATAAGCACGTGAAGTTCTTTTTGGTTTCGACGTCTGATTTTTTTTTTTTTATATTTGTTTAATTGAAATTCTGTAAACAAAAGACTTAACCTATTTGGTGGAGGTTAGGAGTGTTTTATAATTCGCACAGTGGACTCACAATGTGAGCAATGCTATACTGAAATTATGTTCAGAAGAATGAGAATGGAATCTCTAATTCTAACAAATTGTTCAGAAATTCAAATATATTTTCAAGAACCAACTAAATGAAAAATTTAAGGTTTTAGGTTGATTGGCTGTTGATTTATGCTTTATAATCAAATATTGAACATTTTATCTCCCAGTTGGCTACAAAAGGTCTATGGTTTAGTCACTATATTATGGCAGCATTAATTCTAATACTTCTGTTACAGAAACATGCTTTGATTTAACTACCAAATTGAAAAACATTGTCGGATTTTAAATTCAATGATTCTTTACAGTGGCTGCTATTAACTTATCATAGCTCCTTTGGGTTGAGCTTTGTTTTCGAGCATGATAATTTTAGTTTATGATGCTGTTGGAGTGGTGCGGGTTTTGATGCATGCTTTATGGTAATGTTAGCAACATTATTGATCTTCGTGCTACATTTTTATGATTCTAGGTTAGGGATTGGTATGTGGATTCTTTCCGTGATGTCAGAGCCTTCCCTGACATCAAGAATGTGAATGATGAAAGAGAGTTCACTGAAATGATTAAGGCCATCAAAGTGAGGCACAACAATGTGGTACCCACAATGGCCATGGGAGTTCAGCAATTGAAGAAAGGTATGGATCCAAAGATTGTTTATGAAGATCTTGTTGAGATTCATCAGTTCCTTGACCGCTTCTACATGTCAAGAATTGGAATCCGTATGCTTATCGGTTAGTTCTGAAAACACTGCTTGCCTTTCAAGAATTGGAATCCGTATGCTTATCCGTATAGTGAAGTTCTTTTTTTGTGGGATTTAGGGCAGCATGTTGAGTTGCACAATCCCAATCCTCCTCCCCACGTCGTGGGTTACATACACACGAAAATGTCTCCTGTGGAGGTGGCGAGGAATGCCAGTGAAGATGCACGTTCTATATGTTGTCGTGAATATGGAAGTGCCCCTGATGTCCATATTTATGGAGATCCTAATTTTACTTTTCCGTGAGTTATATAATTCTTATGGCTCCATGTTTTGTTGTCATTCATTTTTCATTACTATTACATGCATATGCCTGGCTCCTTGCTTTTTTTTTTTCCTTTTCTTTTCACAACCTTCCATCTTATTTTCCATGCCCCAAATGGTTATCTCATAGGATTATTATAGTTCAGAAATTGTTTGCATTCTGTTTCTATATATAATGTATGTACGCTTGCATCAGGTATGTTCCAGCTCACTTGCATCTTATGGTATTTGAGTTGGTTAAGAACTCACTGCGTGCTGTACAAGAGCGTTTTATGAATTCCGATAAAGTTGCACCTCCCATTAGAATAATAGTTGCTGATGGAATAGAGGATGTTACCATAAAGGTACTTGGTTAAATTTATAGTGCAATTGTTAATTTGAGTTACCTTTTTTCTGCTTTTTTCAGTGCTATTGTCAAGATGCTTTAAAAGCAGTTGTGCTTTAAATGGCATTGCAGGTCTCAGATGAGGGAGGTGGAATTGCAAGAAGTGGTTTGCCTAAAATTTTTACATATCTATATAGTACTGCCAGAAACCCATTGGATGAGCATTCGGATCTTGGAATAGGTGATAATGTGACAATGGCTGGATATGGATATGGTCTTCCTATTAGTCGTCTATATGCTCGGTATTTTGGAGGTGATCTTCAAATAATCTCTATGGAAGGATATGGTGAGTAGGCTATTACCTGTTTTCCCCTTCATTTATAATATTTTTCTGATAGATACACTTCCACCTTTTGTAATTCTATCTACTTTAGCACTTAAAAGAGTTACAACTCTTTGTATCTTCTCCATTTAGAATATAGGAGTTTTGAGATATGAGACCTAATTGCACTTGATATGATGAAACTGTATCAACCTTATTTTCTGGTTACATGTCTTTGAGATCCATTTGAACTTCTACAATAATAATTATTGCTTTCATTGAAGTATCAAGTGAATATTATTATTTTCTCCCATGTGTAAGTTAGACATTACTCATTACACATTAGAGCTTTGTAAGCTCATACTTTCTGGGGTGGTTTTTCGGATTTTCTAAAGCCTGCTGAGCACTTCAATACCCCAAACTTGAAGAGTTGATTTGTATATATAGATATCTAATTACATTTTATAGTGTTGGTTTGTTGTTCTTTTTTTTTTTTATACTGCTCCTCTTTACAATATACTTTTGCTTGCTTCAAAGTCAACAATAAAGCTTTCTGATGCAGTCATGGGTTTGTTTATTCACAGGCACTGATGCATATCTCCATTTGTCTCGTTTGGGAGATTCACAAGAACCTTTGCCTTGAAAGTACTTTTCAGTCAGTTACCGTAAGTAACTCAGTAACATTGTGCTAGGGAAAACACCATTGCTAGCATAAAAAACAAAAAGTACTATTTGCTGTCAATTTTTTACATTCTAATAATTTGACAGATTTCCTGTAAATATGTGGTACAAAAGATTGTGCATGGTGATGACCCCCCTTCTTTGCCTTCAGATCCAGCTTTGGGAATTTGTTCTTTTTATCTTCTGAAAAAAAAAATGAATATGCCCTTTTATCCTAAAGTATTGATGCGTATGGGGGCAGGTTAAAGATGGAGATATTCCACATGATTTTAAAATAAATAAGGTCATGCTACTGTGCCTTAGCATGTGCCCCTTATTGAGTAGGGGAACATTTTTGTGTGGTTCAACAGCAATCCAAATAAATTGCATCTAGATCCCTCGAATGCAGGACCAATTCGTCACTATAACTTGTCTTCTTCCATTTGCAATTTGGGCTAACATGGTCACGATTCTAACATTAGTAGAGTTATTTATTACTATGATAGCATTTGACTGTAAAAATGGCTTTGCCAACCAAATTTATCTTAAGCAATCAATGCCTCATTGTTTAAAATTCTTGATGCAAATGGAAAAATTGTGTTTTCTGCACTTTTTTAACAGAACACCCGGTAAAGTGGAAGTGTATACACCAACCAAAGTAGTATAAGAGAAGAAAATAATATGGAGTATTTTTAATGCTTAACTTTTATAGAAGTTTTTGCACCTATTTTTTTTTTTCTCTTCGAAAACTGAAGTGCATAAGTGATTTTAATTTATAGGAGAAATTTAATTCGTTTTGCTTTTTTTTTTTTGCTCATATAAGTATTTATAGAGAAATTTATCCAAATAAGATATAAGTAAACCATATATTACTACAAATAATAACGAGTAAATCTATTTTAATTTAAAACTGTAAATATTAGTCACTTTAGTAATGGGTTTTCACTTCTTTGCATCCCTGGTGGAACTTTGTTTAAGGTTATTGACAAACAACGTAAAGCTTGTCAAGGTCCCAGACATAAACTATTCACAACAGATTATGTGTACTAATGTCAGGTTGTTATCCGAAAGTACTGCAGATGAATATCTTAAGTGCAATGGTATAAAGAAGTTAGTACAGAAGTGCTTGATTAGGTTTGATACTTGAATATTAGTATTATATGACAAGTCTTCTGAATTGGTGGATACCATGATTTGGAGAAATATTAACATCGTGTCTCTTTAAGAAACTAAATGGGTTGGAGAATAAGTTAAGGAGCTAGACTTATAGGATTTACACTTTATTACACAGAGAAAGTTAGAGGAAAGAACATAGTGGGTATTGTTGTGGACAAGAATCAGAAGGAGAATGTGGTGGTTGTAAAAAGGATTGACGGCATGATCTTAATTATCTTTAAAATTAGTCTATGAGATACCATCAATATGATCAATGCGTATGCACCGCAAGTAGGATTAAAAGATATTTTTTAAAGAAAAATTAGAGGGATTGGTCCGAGGCTTTCCACGAGAATTAAAGATTATCATTGGCGGTGATCTAAATGGACAAGTTGGTAATGGGATAAGGCAATATACGAGAGCTAATCGTGGTTTTGGTTTTGGATCGCTAATCTATTCTTAATTTCTCAATAAGAGTGGAACTTCTAAGAGTGAAACCTCTAGGTTGCGAATTGATTTCCTTTTGGTAGGGAAGTTTGATAGAAGAGCTTGTAAGAATTGCAAAATGATTCCAAGAACGAGTTTTACTATACAACATAGAGTGTTGATCCTTGATGTTCGTTTTAAGAGTTGTAAATATAAAGGTTGACAAATTACAAACTCAAGAAGCATGTGGTGATAACTTAAAGAGTGATAAACATTTGACTTTTAAGAAATTATTAGAGCAAGGTAATCGGAAATCACAATTTAGTGATAACTAGTTATTTGGGATGAAATGTATAAGAAAGTTAAGAAACTTAAACTTGCTAAAACAATCTTGAATGAATTAAAAAAGTTTTTGGATCATGAGATAAGAAATCTTAGAGGCGTAGTGACAAGGTGCTAGAAATGGTAAGAAACAAAAGAGTGTTCTAAGGTCTTACATGAGTGCAATAACTTGGAAAATTGGGCAAGGTATTGAAAGACTATAAATGAGACAAGGAAAGTTGTGAGTGATACATGATCTAAAACTTTTGAGGAGTATTATAGAAATTTTAGAACAAAAGAATGGAGAGTATATGATTAGGACTTCTTATCTTTGTTGAGTTTCATTCTTTTGAAAATCTTCAAGTATTGTGGAGAACTCACAACATCAGTACTTTCAAACATTGATGTAGGTCTTTTAATTAACTTGTAAAAGTTGTTGCATTTTTTATTATTCACTAAATATTGCTACAATGCAACTTCTAATGATCTATTAGTTATGTGTAGTGTAACACCCTAAGGGGGTATTGGTATTCTATTTATATTTATAACATCAAAGAACATAATAATCACCTATCATATATATTATAAATGTAAATAGAATAATATAACCCATAGTGTGTTACGCTACACATGAAACTATGAGGATCTTAAGCCACCATCAACAAGCATTACATTGAGTAGAATTTTTGGCAGGATGATGCACACTCACTCCCCCACCCAGCCCTCCACTTAAGCCTAGGAGCACCATTGAGAGGATTGAGTATCTCTATAAGGATATGATTCTGAAGATGGATGCTAACCATAGAGCTCAGATGTTGCTATTTGAGCATCTCAAAGGCATTATTGCCAATGTGCACCTAGATATCAATTCCCATCTCAGGAGGAGATTGGGGCTATTGTTGATTGGTCCATTCTCCCTAGATACTAGGGATATGAGGGCCAAAGGGGTGGTACAACAACCAATGAGGATGCTTCTTAAGGTGAGGAGACTAGAGCTGGGGACATTACCATTGAGGAGGCCAGAAAAGATGATGGGAGTTGGGACAGATGGAGCCGCTAATGACATGACACCTCTTGCTATTGGTGTTGAGGAGCTTTAACCTATGAAGGAGGAGAATGCTGCTAAACGATGCTACTTCACTCATCCTCCTACTCATTTAAAATTATGCTATTTTGTAACAATTTATGTTGTTTTGATATTTTGATGGTGTCTGTAGATTTTGGATAATGATTTTCATGTTAGGTGTGTGTTTTTATATTCTGGTTATGCTTTTTATAGTTGTTGATTTTATAATTTTAGTCTGATGTTGTTTAGTTTTTCTTTTGTCTTGCAACTTGCTATGGCGAGCAGTAATTCCGCCATTGCGATGAAACACCTTACATTAACTATTGTAAAAGTATTTCCCTGCCACAACGAACAATGTTGTCTCTACAATGAGATTTTCATCCAGAAAACAATACAAATATGCCAAATCACCATGGCGAAACTGCTTTCCGCCATAATGAAACTAAAATGATGGAAAATAAAATAAATTTTTTCTAGTGTCTTTGCTTGGTGTGAAATGATGATGATTTGATAAATTGTGATAATTCTATAGGGATTTGTGCATGATGTGCATACTTGGATGAAATTCATATGATTGGTGCTTTTGGATTCGATTGATTGTGTGACACTTCTTGATGAGATTCATGAAAGCATGCTCATACCTTGTGAGGTATGAACTTACATAGTGAGTAATGAAGTCACCATTGATTGTGTTTACCATTGATTTTGTTTAATTCCTATATGACCATAGTTCCCCACATGGCATGAAAGTAATAATGAAATTTGTTTATTTCTTTTATTTAAGTTACTTAGCCAAAAAGCCAACAAAAAACAGCATTGCAAATTTAGCCGTTGATTCAATTTTGTGCCCAAAATAAAAATATATGATTTCTTTCTTAACCTATCAATGCAAGCCAAATAAGCAAAACAATAGTTTTCCTCATCCTAATATTACGAGAGCAATTTTTCTTGAGATAAAGTTTTGATAGTTAGTGAAAAATGATCTTTCATGTGTGTTATAACTTGGCTTGTATTTTTAGGTGGAAATAAACTTGTTTATGGATCTCTGAGAGTTGGAATCACTCCATTTTCATTTTTATAGAATATCTTGTGAATTTCAAAAGATGATATTAATGATGAATATGAATATATGTTGATAATTATATTTTAAATTGTGAGAGATAGATTGGATTTGAAGCTTGTGTGTTTGATGTAAAATCTTGGGAAAATTTTCACTTGTCTATCCATGTATTAGGAGGACTCCTGCCAATTTATAGATTCAACAAACAAGACTCTCATTTTTAAGAATTTCCCCAACCTAGACTACTCAAACGAGTTCATAGCTTAGTTTAGCTATTTATCTTATGTTGTAAAGAATATTTTGATTTCTAATCTGATGACATGAATTCATATACTTGTTTATGTTGTAATATATCCCTTACTTTTCATTTGGTTCTATCAGGTTATACAAAGATTATGTATGTATGACCTACCAACATGCATTATTTTAATGTTCGACCATGGCAATCTATTTTATGTTCATAATAGATTCTACTATCGAATTACTTAACTTCTAAAGTATTTCTTTATACTACTTTCACGTAAACCTCCACAAGCTTATTGTAACTTAATTGTAGTCTAGGGTTTGAGGAAGGGGGGAAGGGAGAAGGGGAATGAACGAGAATTTGTGTAGGTGAGAGAAGGGGTTCTTCTTTAGTCTCCAATCCATCTCATCTTAATAGTGTCTAGATAAAAATGATAGTGAAATATGGCCCAAGCATCATACAATAAACCCTACAAAGGATAGTTGTAGTCCTATATGGTGGATGTTACCCTTCAGGTAACTGTTTGTTTAGCCTTCTACGGGAGAGTTGGATGTTCCTTTGAGGAACTTGGCCTTAGCCCTATATGGGAGTGTAACGTTCCTTTAATGAACTTATTCTTGGCACTATAAGGGGGAGTTGCGTATTCTTTTATGGATTTTGCCCTAAGTCTTCTAGGGAGAGTTGTACCATTCCTACATGGAATGTATCCCCACCCATATAGCAAAATAGTTTTTTCTCCTATAGAACTAAGGTATCCCATACCTAAGTATTCAACTAGTAAGATAATAGTAATGTCTTATACACATAGTAATTAAAAAAATTGGTTCTTTGGAGCAAAAATGACTATGGTAATTGACTTGTTGATATCGTTATTAAATGGGTGACCAATGTCGCTGAAGACATTATTATGCATCTTCAAATGTGTTGGATATTCAATCTCAACCATGGTATGATTGAGAATGCATTGTTACAATATGCTAAGACTCACTCATAATTTCAAAACAAAAAAATAATGATGAAGAGAGTTAATAATTAGTAAACATAATAGGTGGAATGTTACAATGCGAGTGAAAGTGATGACAACAACTAAAGTTATAATACGTATTATAGGAATGTTAAAAACTAATACTAACAAATAATGCTAAGTTTTTGAGCAACAATTGCATTATTAAATGTTAGAGCAATATATACAAAATGCAAATAATAAATAAAACTCACTTGATGAATACTATATGTTTACATTTATTCTTTTTTTAGAGAGGGAGAAGACATAGAAAGAAAATTTGTGGGTTTAGACCAAGATATATATGAGATTTGTAAGAAAGGAAAAGTCGTAGAGATTGAAAATGTTCATTTCTTAATAAAAAGCAAAATAGGAAAGGTTTGCATTAGAAACCACAACTAAGGTATTTTTTGAGTTGCAGATATGTTACAAATTTATTATGGGATATGCAAGCACATTGAAAAAATTAAAATGAAGTGAATGAGTTGGTCACTAAAAGAGGGGTTGAGTAGTGACCCACATCTTGACTTGGACTTTCTTATACAAACAAAACTTGCTTATGATTGTTTCTTCTTCAGCTATTGCTTGGAAGTTAGAAGTTTGGTTATGAGTAAGGGTTTCCTTCTCAATCACTTGGATAAAACAAATAATCTAATTAAAAATCTCCAAGTTTAAAACAATTAAATCCTGATTCTGAAAACTGATTTTGAAAATAACATATTTTGGTTTTGGTGTGTAAAGCAAATACTATTTTTTTAAGGATTATTATTTTTTTGTTAAAACCTTTTAATCAAAGATCATAGTTATACTTTTAAAAGAATGAGGTGTTTAAAAACTTAATATGAATATGCAACAATAGTAAAAGTATAAGACCTTTGTATTACAATAGGTTAGGAACTAGTGACTTTTCTATGTAGTACAAATTATCTAATACAATTCATATGATGGGCAAGTTAGTTTGCACATCTGATAAGCATTGGTGTATATAATTCTTATATCCACCATCTTACCTATTTCATGGTACAATGAATGCTCAATAATGTAATCATGTTTAACTATAATCTTCATATTTGTTTTGCTTGCATAATCAAGTTTAATTAAACAATGTTTTTAAAATTGAAGATTTTACTCGAGTGATTTTAGCTTTTCAATATTTTAAATTTTTTAAACTCCCTTGAAAATTTCATGTCTTGCGCTTTGACTAAAGCTTACTTAGGCTTGAAAAATGATGCAAATTGAATCACATTAACCTTTTCTCAAAGGAAAAAAAGTAGATATGGATTAAGATAAAAATTACATTAACAATATTGACCATTTATATCTCTCTCGCTGCTTCGCTTTCTAAATTTCCCCCTTCTCCATCTCGAGTGTTCTCTCTCGAACCCTCCATATTCCTCCATTATAGATACCAACCATCAAAATTATTGAAATTATAATCTTGCATTACAGGAAAAAATGACTTTTAACATAAATCCAAAAATACACATGGGTTAACCCAGGTCATGTGTTCTTTTTGCTAAAACCTTTGTTCGCCACATCTCTTGATGAGTACGTTGACAAGGTAATACTTTCACTTTCATGATGCTTACAACTCATCACATATTCTTTCATTTTTCTAACTTCTTTATGTGGTAAATATTAAATGTTTTAAATATTTTCAAAACTTTAAATCCTCCTATTCATTTTTATACTTTCTTTATGATAAATATTAAATGATTAAAATATTTTCAAAAAATTAAATACTTTTGCTTTTTGCTTTAATTATTTTTTAAAGAGTACACAGATTTCAAGAAAATTTATAAGATGACATAATGATCACCACTTAATTCACTTCCCTAAGGAATCATCTCGTTGCTTCACTTTCTTACTTTTCCCTTGTTTATCTCTCACTTCCTCTCTCATATCCTTCATTTCCATACCAACTCTCAAACTTGTTGAAATATGTGTTGCATTACTAACATTGGATGGTCTTAACATAGATCTTAGAGGTTTGGAATTTGCATATTCCTTTTCTCTTGACCCCAAATTCTACATGGGTCAATGCAAGCCCTATCCCCTTTCAACCAAACCTTTATTCACCCCTAATTTGATGAGTACATTTTGTGGTTACCCTTCCACTTTCATCATTCTTTCAACTAGACTCATTTTTCTTCCATTTTTAAACTATCTTAATTATATGATAACTATTAAATGCTTTAATAAATATTCTCAAAACAATAAGTTCTCCTTTCATTTTTCTTCTTTCTTTATATGATAACCATTAAATATATCAAATATGTTTTATTCACAAATGCATTAACTATACCTAATACATTAAATGTATTTATTTTTAATTAAATTAATATTTTTTTATAAAGTAGTAGAGAGATTTCAACAAAGATTTATAACTCACTTCTTCATTCTTGTTGCCAACAACCATAGCTTCATTAATTTCTTTGTGAACTTTGTTCACTAGTGCAAAAAATACATTTTACATCGGCTATATGAGAATAGATCCGAAAAAAATGCAGTACCACTTTTGTAACTATAGGAAATGTTTTTACATTGGTTGGTTTCAGATTTGTCTCGCCATTCACTTTCTCACTTTTCCCATTCTCCATCTCCCATGTTCTCTCTAAACCTTTCATTTTCCCTCTATTTTTGGTACCTACCCTCAAACATATTGAAATAAGTGTTGCATTACTAAGAGTGAGACATCTTAACATAGATCCTACATGTAAACATATGCATGTTTTGTTTTCTCAACCTTAAATTCCATATGGATCAACCACAAAGTCATGTGTCCTTTTTTGCCCAAACCTTTGTTCAATCCCATTTTGATGAGGTAACCCTTTTATGCACTCTCATCATTCTTTTAACTCAACTCATTTTTTTCTTTCCTTTTCTACTTTAATTTCATTATACAATAAATATTAAATGTTTTAAATATTTTCAAAACATTAAATTCTTATATTACTTTTCTTCTTTCTTTATATGGTTAATATTAAATTTATTGAATATTTTTTATTCATACATGGATTAAATATTTATTATTCATAAATGCATTTAATATTTTTATTGCATTAAATGCATTTATTTGTTAATTAAATTAATATATTTTTATAAAGTTGTACGGAGATTTCTAGAAAAATGTATAAGATGACGGAAGAATCATTACTTCATTCATTTTTTTCTTCTCTTTACCAACTTTTTTTGCTAGTTTTAAATCTGTCATGTCACTACACTTTTCACTTTCTCCTTCTACATCTACATCTACATTCTCTCTAAAACCCTCTATTTCCTTCTCCGTGTATCATACCAACCTAAAATATTGAAATAAGTGTCGCAATACTAAGAGTGAGACACCTTAACATAGATCCTAAAATTTCAAAATTTTCATCTTCCTCTTCTCTCTATCCCAAAATTCCATATGGATCAACCAAAGTCATGTGTCCTTTTTGCCCAATCCTTTGTGTAGACCTATTTTGATGAGAAAATCGATGAGGTAACCCTTTCACTTATCATTCTTTCAACTCAACTCAATTTTTTCTTTCATCTTTCTACTTTCATTATATGATAAATATTAAATGCTTTAAATATTTTCAAAACATTTAATTCTTTTATTAATTTTTCTTCTTTTTTATATGATAAATATTAAATTTATTGAATATTTTTTATTCATAAATGCATTGAATATTTTTATTGCATTAAATGTATTTATTTATTTTTGTTAAATTATTATAATTTTTATAAATTAGCATGAAGATTTCAAGAAAGATTTATAAAGTGATAGAAGAATCACTATTTAATTCACTTTTTAGTCTCTCTACCAACTCTGCTAACTTTGCTAGTTTTAAATCTGTCATGTCACTACACTTTTCACTTTCCCCTTCTACATCTAAATTCTCTTAAAAATCCTTGAGTTCCCTCTATTTATCATTCCAACCTAAAATATTGAATTAAGTGTTGCAATACTAAGATTAAGGCACTTTAACATGGATCCTAGAATTTCTAATTTTTTTTTATCTTTGTCTTCTCTCTACCCCAAATTCCATATGGATCAACGCATATCCCATGTCCTTTTTACCTAAACCTATGTTTACTCCCATTTTGATGAGTATATCAATGAGGTATCCTTTCCACTTTTATCGTTCTTTCAACTTGGCTGATTTTTTCTACTTTCTTTATAAGATAAATATTAAATACTTTAAATATTTTTGAAATGTTAAATTCTTTTTCATATTTATTTATATGATAAATATTAAATATTTTTTTCATAATGCATTAAATATTTTTAATATAGTAAATACATTTTTTTAGTTATTTTTTCATTCTTTATAAAGTAGTGCAAAGGTTTTGAGAAAAGAAAAAAGATGATAGAAGAATCACACCAACTCATTCACTTGTCATTATTTTTGCTAATAACCACAACTTCATTTAATCCCTGTAATGATCATTGATCTTCTCTTGCTTCACTTTCTCACTTTTTTTTTCATCTCCCACATTCTCCCTTAGACCCTTATTCTCTCTTGTTATGAATACTAACCCTCAAACTCATTGAAATAAGCGTTGTGTTCTTGAGAGTGAAATATCTTAACATAAATCTTAGTATTTCAAATTTGACATATTTTTCTTCTTGCATCCTAAATTTCCTATGCATCAACCCAAGTCTTTTTTTTTTTTTTCCTTTTCACTCAAAGCTACATTCACCCCTATTTCTATGAGCAAGTCTACGAGGTAACACTTTCCCCTATATAATTTTTTTTCAATGCTTAGGTGATCATTATTTGCTACTCTTCCTCACCATAGTTGTTGTGTGGGTCTCTTGCAGGTGGTTTTTTCAAATCCCATTATAATCATTGTGTATGAGTTTATGGAATTAGCAGGACTTAAACCATCTTTACAAATTTTGTAATTAGGTGAATTCTTTTATTTATTCATATTATTGTATTATAAATTTAGGTACTTGTGACTCTTATTTTATTCATTCTCTCAATAATCTTTTTACATACATATTATTTCTCTTCTATTCATAAATTGTAATATCCACATACAACACAACTTATAACACTGAGGTTGATGAGAATGTTATTTCCTATGTGATTGTGTTGATTTTTCCTCTGAAATTGCACCTTATTGTGTGACACAGTTGTGAATTGTTGAACCAATTTTATTTGCAGTCAATCCTTTCAAAGATGTCCATATTTATGGAAATAAGTATATCTCATCTTATAGGTCAAGATTTAAAGATATATATTTTTACTTAGGATGTAGGATATTCAAGATGATTTTTTTTCTTATGAGCATAGTGCTGCTATAAGTCTTGGTTCCTTGCCTTTAAGTTTTTTTGTACGTTAATATATATATATATATCATAGGATTTTGGTAATATCATCCTTTTATTAGTTGCCTACTTGAGTTATCAGATGTGTTGTTGAATTGTGATGCTTTAATATAGTATCAAGTTGATCATGATAGTCTTATCTAGTGTATTGGTATGCCTGTCGATTGGTTGAAAAATTATGTGAAAAACTTTAAATTCTCACATTTGTTATACCTTGTCTAAACGTGACAATTTTAACAGGAGATCTCTACTTGTCATCAATAACAATGATTCCTTCACACATCACATCATATATACCACTGGATGCCAAAATGGAGAGTATTACGTTCAATTTTTGGTGCCTATGACCTAACTAAATGTGAGTAAGCTAATTACATGATTTGAATCAAAGCTTGCTTGTGTGAAAAATATTGTGAAATTGTATTTTAGTAATTTAATATGACAATTTGATATATTATGGTTTTTTTTTGTGTGAAATCATGATACACAATAATTAGTATGAGTAATCTGGAGTTGGTTGTAGAAAATTTAATACTCATTTTTTTTTTATAAATATCACTAAACATACCATTTCCATAAGTTGGTCATATCAAGTAATGTACGATTATATTACATCTACTATTCCATTGTACATAAGGAATGTAGATACTTTATAAATAACTTAAATTCATTATATTTTTGTAATTTTTGTTGACAATGTTAAGGTTATTTTTCTTGACTTTATAGGTTTATGAGTCATAATGATTGTTGGAAAAATCCCATGTTGTGTTAGATCTGGATGGCTTAAAAATTTGTCGTGCAGTTCAGGTGTAGGCCCTTCCTTTGTGTTGCTCTTTAAGCATATTTTGTAGCTGCCATAGTGTAAGCTTTTAATTTATATATATGCATTGCTCTCATACTACTTGATTAGTGTGGATTTTTAATTTATAACTCATTGTGTTTTGAATACTAAAAGTATTTTAATTGTAAAAAATGACATTTTATGAGTAGAAAATGAAAGTTCTAGATAGGTTGAGATCTTAACTGATCTAGAAAGTTGATATATTAGAATCCTAACCAAGTTAGAAAGTGAAATTTCTAGAAAAATTCTAATTGGTTCTCTAAACTAATTTAGAAAGTTGATTTTTTACATTGGTTTTGTAAAGAAACAAGATACAATCTCACTTAACATCAATTTTAAAACAAGTTTGAAAACTTTTGATTTTATATATTAATTGACTAAAATTTGCATAGATAATTGATCTAAAATGTAGAAAATAACTAGCGTAACAAAATCTTTTTGTACTAGTGTAACTAGAATGACACTTTGTGAAATGGTGTTATTCACGTTGTGACCACGTCTCATTCTCTTGGTCTCTCAAGACCCAAAGTGGGGATGGACTCTTTCTCACCCTTGTTTCTTACTAGCAAACCATCCTCATAACACAAATTCAACTTAAACAAACATGTTCATCATGCACTCTATCCCATCATGAACTATAGTCATGATCCCACTGACTTTATTAAGTTTTATTCATATTCTTACCACTCTCAATCTTATGTTTGCTTTTAGTCCATAGTCCAAAATTATAGGTCTGCTTTTAGTTCCTATACCATAATTTTCAATGCATAGGTCTTAGTCTTTATTCCAAGTTCAACATCCATCCATGGTTCATATATTTTAGAGGTACTTACAATTAACAAACATGTATTATTTAAGTTTTGACTCTTCTTTAATCATTAATTCATTACTTTAGGTAGTGAATAACATATTCTAGCCATACAAATGTACTTCTTAAGAGTGCATTTGGTCCCTCACAAGAATCAAAGATTTTTATTTCCTCCAAACAACAATTACACACAAAATCATGCCCAATCAATTCCCAGCACACACTAACCAAGGATCACACTCCTTGTCTCATATCACAGTGTTAATAAATTAAAACAATAAAAAAATTTTCAATCGTAATCAATTCATATGATATCATAATTATGGGTTCACCATCCAAGACAAAACACTTATTCTCCTTGTAGAGCATCTCTTCCTCTTTGATATATTCGAAATTAAACTGTGAAAGTTGATTTTTTGATAGTCAAAGGCAAGAGAGAAGTTTGAAGACAAATTTTATAATTTCTAACCCGCGTAGGTCTTACACCATGAGTAAGCAAGTGTGAATGGTCAAATATCTTAGGCGAAAATCTTATGACTATAGTTTCAATAACTAATTAAACTGAATGCAAGGTTACTGAATGCTAGCCCAAATATTTACAAAACAATCACGTGGGTCCAATTTTCTATTCTCATGTTACACTTACACTTGAAACATTTGTTAGTGAATTGGGCCCATTTGCATGTTAGGGCACTATATTTATTAAAAATTATAAAATAAAGTTTAGTGATATATAATATTATTTAATTTTCTTAAATAAACTTATATTTTTAAAATTAAAAATATCAGTTTATTAATAATTAATTTTAAAAAAATATTATATATCACTATTTTATAATTTTTTCACTAAATATATAATGCTCTAAAATACAAATGTAACCCATTCACTAACTAAGGTTACATGTGTAAGTATAACTTGAAAATAGAAATTGGTCGTACATGATTGTTTTATAAAAACTTAAGCTAGCATTCAATATCCTTGCATAAGACATCTAAAGGTCCACATTCAGTTACGCATAATGCAAGACATGTGCGACTTAGGCATAGTAATATCCGTCACGTTGAAAATGATAGTGAGAAGTTGGAGCATTTGGGAAAACTGATAGAGAATGAGTCACAAAAGCATAAAATGAGAGAGAAGAAGCAATTTTCGAGTTAAAGTAAACCCTCCCTTGTTAGCTAGGGTCGGTGCCCTCTCTCTTGGGCCTAGGATCCATGTTTTCATTTTAATTGGACTCATATGAGGCCTAATTAGGGTTAGGGTATTTGTGTGCTTTTGTCCCTCTGGTCACCAACAATACTTAAACTAGTTTTTAAATTAATTACACCTCAATAATTATTTTTTGAATGTTCAACTAATTTTAATTGACTTTTAGTAAGATTATTTCCATTAGTTTTCTTATTCCTACAATTTATTTTTCACTTATAAGTCATTTTCACAACCAATCAAATAGAAAAGCTATAAAAATAATTAATTAAACATATTGGACTTAATTATGTCTAATTACCTTAATTAAAAAATTTGAATTACTAATTACCTTAAAACAATCAATTTCACTAATTAAAGGCATTATAAACTCATAAGCAAGATATTTGTCAATTAAAACTCTAATTTTTCTATTATAGTCAAAATTTTCACATATTTGTCACAATATCGTTAATGAGTAGATCAAATCCCTTCAGTTTGATTATTTCATCAAGTGAGTTTATCTTTAACTTTTGAAATTTTGAACTTTTCTCCATAACTTTTGAATTTACACCTTCGTGACTTTTTTTGGCTTAGGTATGAAGTTTGATTGTTTAGCCTTCTTCATGGGGTGATATTATAGAGCAAATTATTTTCCACTCTTGAATCAACTACGGTTCTTCTGTTGCAAATATAGCAGCTTCTTATATCCAACATGCATGGGCAGTGAAGTTAATTTAATAATTTAATATGCAATGCCATCACTATTTAATCACCCTTGTAGTGATAGGCTGATTCACTTTAGGACACTCGCATATGACATTATTTCTAGGCCCAAAGTGGAACATTGTAAGTTACATCTCATTGACCAAAGGCCTATATAATGATATCTTTTTTACCTTCTATTATTCTTATTTTAATTATTTTGTCATGGATACCTTTGTATATATTGTTCAACTTTCTTTTAATAACCCAAATATGTTCCTTTTCCATTGAAAAAAATTTTTGATATTGAAGTAACTCTATCATTATTTCTAGCATGACATAATATAAAATTATCCATTACAAAGTAAAATAAGAATAGTGAGATGTTTACCTAGATATCATAATGTGGCAGATGTATACTTTTTTTTTTTGGTGAATGACAGATGTATACATAATAATTTTATGGGTGACATGAAACAATACATATTTCTCATATATTAAATAAATACTAAATTCATGGAAACAATGTAATTATGTAATTGCATAATGGGCATTAAATCATACTAGTTCTTCTACAATGTCATAAAGAGTCATGCCAACACAGATAGTGTGAAAGAGAAAATGTCTAGGCAATTACTGAAAATGTTAAAGATCTCTTATCATTAATCGAAGAACTAACTAGTCTATGTAACTATAAAACATAGTTTTTCAAGCGAACATCCCCTTCAACATTGACCAATGGCCTATAATTAAATATTATCATTCTTGGACTTCACAAATTTCAACAAATAGAATCACATGACACTCAAATATTGTGACTCCAGTCTTATTGACCAAAAGTCTATATTATAATATCTATATGACCTTAATAGATATCTTACCATAATATATTGGTCAAAGAGACTAGAAATGCAATATTTGATTCTAGGCCTAGAAAAAAAATCTTTTGTAGATTTGTCACAATATTTGATTCTCGATCATTCGTCAATGTTGGATCTTGTTTGCATGAAAAAATGTTTCTTTCCTAGTTACAAGGACTTAGTTGGAGAAGGCAATGGTTTGAATGGGAAATTCCTATGAGGAATAATTTTTTGGAGGAGTTGGAGCTAGCGGGTTAGCATAACAATGGATGCTCAAGATTGTTTGCAATGGAAAATGGATCAACAGGGTTTTACACGATTAAGGAAGTATACAACTTCTTAATTGTATCCAATGGCTCCATTGATGTTTTTTCTATGGATGTCTTTGGGCTTTGTAAGTTCCCCAAATGTAGCTGTGTTTGTGTGGTGACTATCCAAAAATATGATGCCTACTCGAGACAACCTTGGTCGTAGGAATATCATTGTGTAAGATACTGCATGCCCGATGTGTTTGACTTTGGAGGAGGATGCTTCACATTTAATCTTCATGTGTAAATTTGCTTTTAAAGTATAGCAAAAATGTTACAATTTGCTTGGAATTCAACAGGTACAATACTATGATCCTAAAGCACATTTCTTGATGCTTTTTTTTTTTTGGTTAGGGAAGAAGCAGTATGATATTTGGAGAGTGGTTTGGTGCTCAACAGTTTGGACTATTTGGTGCCACCAAAATAGAATGGTTTTCAAGGGGGAAAGACTGGATTTTGATAGTACAATTAAGAAAATTTGGTTTAGGAGCTAGTCATGGTTGAAGGCAAAGGTAAAAAATTTATCATTCTCCTATTATGAGTGGTATATGAATTTGAGCTATTGTATAACCAATGTGATGTAATTATGAATTTATTTGAATGGAGGGGTTCACGGATAATGGGCTACTGATGTGAGTTGTAGTGGGAAAGGTGAGGGGATTGCATATTCATGGGTTTGTAATGCATGCCGGGGACAATAAATTAATATAGGCATGTAACTGGTGGGTGGTCTTAAATGGCTTTTAATAATTGCTGCTAGTTGAGGTATCACTTGTACCTACTATATTATTATGTAATGAAATATTTGTTTGTTGATCCTAAAAAAAAGGATTAGTTAGTTCTTTGCCAAATGATAAGAGATGTTTAACATTTTTGGACTTACCAAGAGATGCTTTCTTTCAAATTAGTTGTACAATAATGAATTTTTATGCCATTGTGGAGAGTGAATAGGCAATTTAGTCCCTGAGATTGTAACCAGTTTTCATATTAGTCCCTGACTTAAATTTTAATTCATAATAGTCCCTAACTTTACATAAGTTTTGCAAAATAGTCCCTGTCGTTAAATTCTCAGGTGACGGCGTTAGTGAGGTGTATAGGTGGCAATTCAGTGCCACGTAGACTATCCAACGTGGCACTGAGGTTTGCATCTATAAATTCTCTCTCACGCAAGGTTGCTTCTTCTTCTTCCCTAAATAAATTAGGGTTTACGAAGCTGGTTTCCCACGCTGAGTCGCTTCTTCTTCTTCTACTCTGAGGCTCAGTCGCTGCTGCTTGTTCACTTGATTTCTCCATGTCTGCAAGTGGCAGTTGTTGTGCATTTTCTGGTAGTTTCATTCGACAATGCCACCATGGAAGACGTGCAGTTATTCGAACTGCAAGAACAAGGAGGAACCCAAGAAGGTTATTCTATACTTGTGCATTACCCCAAACAGACCCAGATAACTGTCAATTTTTTCAATGGGTTGAAGAAGAAAACCAACTTTCTAATTCATCTTCTGTCTCAAGAGAAACAATGGTAGTGGCTGATTTGAGGCTACAAATTGAAGCTTTGCAGAAGAAAATGAGAAATTTAACATTGTGTTGCTAGGTTTTTCATTTTTAATTGTAATGTTAGTTTTAGGGGGAATGTATTTTAGGTAAAATGTGTAATAGCAGCTTTTGTAGTAGAAAGTGGCTGATATTGTAATTGTTGTTTTGCTTTTGTAATAGCAGCTTTTGTAGTAGGAAGTGGTTGATATGGTAGTGGCTGATATTGTAATTGTTGTTTTGCTGACATGGTCCAGGCTTTCCAGAAAGTTTAATCTTGTGGGCAGCCATGGTTCTCATAATATAACTTCTAATTTCTTCAAGCATTGTGATAATAGGCTTGCATCTATACTGCAGAATTCTGGAATTGAATACCTCACAAGTGTTGTTGCATATATTGTCCATCTTGGGTATTGTACTGAAGTGGGCTTTTGTCCATGCTTGTTTGGGCCATTTATTCAAATACTCCCAAGCCTAGCAGTTGATTGTCTTCAAATGGGCCATATGGCCTTCAAACTCAGCAACAGTAGTGGATTTTGCACATTGCCACACAATTCCTTTAAGTTCCTTGCTTTTCCATTGCTTTGTAAAATTTTTCCAAAGATGCAAGACACAGAATCTATGAGGTGCACCAGGCATGACTTCCTGTAAAGCTGGAATAAGTCCCTGAAAAATTGCAGCAAAGTAGTAAATACTTCTGGACTAGTCCCTAACTTATGTCATTAACTTCAATTAAATACCTAACTTATGATAACAATTGCAAATCACACCATGTCATACCTTTTGCATGTCTGACATGAAATTCCACCAATTTTGTATGTAATCCCCAAGATCTTCATGCAACAAAGTTAAAAACCATTTCCAATTGTCTTTGTTCTCAATGTCCACAACAGCATAAGCAATAACAAAGATGTTGTTATTGCCATCAAGCCCAACAGCAGAGAGCAAGTTTCCTCCAAATGCACTCTTTAGGAAACATCCATCTAGACCTATGAATGGTCTACATCCAGCAACAAACCCCTTCTTACAGCCAACAAGACAAATATATAGCCTCTGAAATTGTGGTGGACCTTCTGGACTTGGCATTGTGTTGATCTTAACTGTTGATCCAGGATTGCTCCTCAATAATTCATGTGCATAATCAAATACTTTGGCATATTGTTTCCTCTCATTCCCTTCCACTAGTTGCTTTACTTCTTTCATGGCTCTCCACATCTTTGTAACTTCAGTGTGCACTCCAAACTCTTGCTTGAAATATTCCAAAGCTTCAACACATTTAAGGGTTGGCTGCATTCTGAGTTTGCCCTCAAGTTTACTGGCCACCCACTGTCTATTTGCTTGTTTGTTGTTCACTTCTCTACAGCAATTATGGTTATGCTTAAATGTCTTTATCTGAAAAGAGTTTCTAACTTCATTCTTTGCACAGTAGATTTCCCAATCACAAAATGCCTTCTTGCATTTTGCTCTAGCCCTCTGTTTATCATTCTTCTTCCACTTGAACTCCCTGCCCATCAATATGCTATACTCCCTCAAGGCAGATTTAAATTCATCTAGAGTACCAAACTCCATCCCTAATTCCAACTTCTGTTCACCAACTCCACTACTTTGACTATATTAAGGATAAACTTCAACATCCTCATCTTCATCATCACTACTAATGGGGATATTAAGCTCCTCTGAATGATAACCATCTGTCTCAACTTCAGCTTCAACTCCATTCATCATACAAGAGAAATTTATAAACCACTCATCACTATCAACTTCCTTTTCCTCCTCACTATCAGCAACATCTCTCTCTTCACCACCAGCATCTCTCTGCTCACCAGCATCAGCATCCCTCTGCTCACTACCATCTCTTTGCTCACCAGCATCAGTATCCCTATGCTCACCACCATCTCTCTGCTCACCAGCATCCGCATCCCTCTGCTCACTACCATCTCTTTGCTCACCAGCATCAGTATCCCTATGCTCACCACCATCTCTCTGCTCACCAGCATCAGCATCCCTCCGCTCACCAGCATCTCTCTGCTCTCCAACACCAACATGCTCACCAGCACACCAACATCTACGTCAATGGTGATCAAGTAAAAATTAATCATATTAATTAATCATGGTAACCATGTCGGACCAAGTACAGATGAATTAAAACTTACCTTCCTCATGGCCAACAACAGGTACATCATCTAAATCATCCTCATCCTCAACAACTTTTGGAATTGGATCACATTCCAAGTACAACATCTGTGGGACTTCTTCTAAAATTGGATCTACTTCATGATGAAAATAAACATTTATCTCATTCTCATTTTCAAAAGCATCCCTAACTAAGTGTAATATATCTCCATCAGTTGTACAACTCCTTAACCCATGATTAAAATCTAAGTCTTTATCAATCAACCAAAAACATTCTCCTATATTGCTATACTTCTTACAAGCTTTCACCAGATCATATAAGATAAATGCATTCAGGCAATCTGCAGATATATCCTCCTAAACGTCAAATTCTCTGCCTATATATTCAACCTTTCCATCACTGGCACGTGGAGTGAATCTTCCTCCATGGTGCAATACTAAAGTTATATTGTCATTCATTCTACACAATCAGAAACTACAAACATTGTCATATATTTGGAAATAAAAAACCTACCTCAAACTCAAACATAGGCACATCACACAACAACATGCAATGTCATCTATAAAAACAGAGCATCATAAACGAAAATATTAAAGGATCATAAACCTCCCTACGAAGCGTGAAGACAATGCAAATGAAACCCCTTGAACATATAAAACCCCAAATCAAACCACCAAAACAATGCAAATGAAATGAACGCAAAAAAACCACCAACCTGACAAAAAGCGCGAACCCTCACAATCACGAGAATGCAGGGGAGGGAAAAGCAAACCGCAAACAGTTAAAAAAACCTATAAACAGTAAGACAATGAAAGGGAAAATGGGTTTACTTCATTTTTGATTTCTTTTTAACCTAATTTTTCAATTCAGTCCTTGCCTTGCCACATAGGATTGCTGACTTGGACTCAAACTTGCCACATTGGGATGCTTACGTGGACTGAGGTTTGCCAAATAGACATTTGACTAACGAAGTATATTAGATTTTAACAGCAGGGAATTATTTGCATAACGGAGGTAAAGTTAGGGACTATTATGAATTAAAATTTAAGTCAGGGACTAATATGCAAACTGGTTACAATCTCAGGGACTAAATTGCCTATTCACTCCATTGTGGAAGAATCATTGATTCAATGCCCACTATGAAATTTCAAGATAAAGTTTTTCCATGAGTTTATTATCTATTTAATATGTGAGAAATATATACTTTTTCAAGTAATCACAAATGTTACTTATTATGATATTTAGTTTACTTCTTATTTTACTTTGTCATGGATACTTTTGTATTGTTTAACTATCTTTTGAATAACCCAAATGTTCTTATTTTCATGGAAAAGAAACTTTGACATCTATGTTATTTAAGAGGAAGTTGAACAATATAGAGGTATTTTTGAAAAAGTATAATAACAAGGTCATCTAGATATTATAATATAGACATTTAGTAAATGAGACTAAAGTTACCATTTTGGATTCTAGCCCAAGAAATAGTTCCAATAGTGGGTCTATGTATCACTTGATATTAATAGTGACTTAAAACAAGATTCTATTTGTGATGCTCCATTATAAGTCTTTGGTAAAAACTTGGAATGATAATTTGATTTGGAACTGATGTCTCTTGCCTAGTTACGTGAATAGCTAGTTCTTCGCCAAATGACAAGGGATATATATATATATATATATATATATACACTAGCAAAATGGACCGGGATGATCAAGTTGAATTGGATAGAGAAAATGTGGACCCAAATAGAATCTTACCTTTTTGGGCCAGCTCGATGGGCCATAACGGACTCAAGAAATTTAGGCCCAAATTTAACTAGGCCTATTTTGACCTGATATTTTTTAATTTTTGTAAATTTAGACAAAAAATGGGTCAGTATGGGTCAGTCCGATGGGCCACTTGGCCTAGCTGGATTTCAAAAATGAGGCTCATATAGAATATGGGTTGGCTCGACCCAACCCATTTTTCACACTTGGCTTGACGGATCGAGTTAGGTTGCTCTGTCAATTTTGCTAGCTCTAGACATGTCACAAGAAATAGTGCGTTCAATTGTAAAAAGTTTACTCTAATGATAACAAGTGAGTCTACTTTGGGATTTACTCTATGCATATGAAATGTATATAGAGAGGCTCTTGAAAAACACAATAATATAACTAAATGTTGTTCAACCTTAATTATATCGATTTAAAATAAAATGTTTAAAAACTAAAGCAATAATGATTCTTTTCAAATGAGTATTTTTAGAGTTTAATAGTGATACACTAACATTGTAAAATAGTTTTACATCATCATTCAATCACAAATCATTATTTTTATGTCTTTTAAGATAATTTTGTAAAAGTAAATAAACTTACCATAAATGGTGTGATGTGATTGGATGATAACGTAAAATTATTTTGCACGATTAGTGCATAACATTTTTCTCATATTTTTTTATCATTAATGAATTATCATTAATCATTAAGTTTTATTCGGTAAATAATGAAGTGATCATATATATGGATGATCCAAGATACCCAATGTTTTGATGATAATATAGATATAATATGTTGATGGACTAATGTTTTATGTTAAGTGAAAGATGACTACTTGGTAAAAATCTCATGATAATATTTTCCTGCCCTTATGCTTTAACAAGTAACCATCCAAAAGGTAACTGGAACTTGTTTTCATCAAAAACTAATTGCATGTCCAACGAGCTGTTATAAAACAAGTGTCCAATCCTTTGAGAAAATCAATGTCAACACACTGTATTATGCTTTGCGCATCTAAAGGACATATTTACTTTCACAAGTGTTTTATACTAAGCTTAAATGACATTCAATTATGTATTGAACTCATGTTAGCTCACACAAGGCATAATCTCTCATTCGTACAATTTTTCCTCTTATAATTTGAAATTCTAACATTTGAATTTCAAGTGTACTAAGGCAAAGACAAAAAGAAGAATATCACAGCTGCCAAAGAATCAAATAGTACATGTAGTAGAGCAAAAGCCTTAAACATAGTGTATTGTTGTCCCCTTTCTCTCTCCTCAACAAGATGTTACGTAACAGAAAGAATGAGTTGTTGATAACGAAAACTTTTGAGGAAGACCTTAATCCCACAACAGATATTTTTTGAAGCCTATATAAAGAACCTCAAGCTTGAGAGTGAAAGACAAGGAATTATCACAAGCTATCATATTTATTGAGTGTTGTTACTTTACTAAATTCATTGGACAAGAAGTCCACACAAGCTTAATCTTTTATCCTTTGTTTTGCAAAATCATTTTGTGTAATCTGTTTTACATTATCATATCCTATCTATAAGAGTTGAATCATTGTATTCATTCAAACATTTGTTGTTTGTGAAAGCCTAGAATGATTTAGTATTAAATAATACATGGGTGTTCTTAAACTCAGAGGACGTTTAAGAGTGTGCCGAAAATGGCCTTGAGAATATTATAGTAGCCATGAGTAGTGAGTCAGAATACTTGTTTTTAATCAAGTTTGATTAGTAGAATCTTTTACAGTTTGTGAAGGAGAATTGAATGTAACTCAGGTTAAGTGAACGAGTATAAACTAAGTGTTTCTACTTCACTCCTTTGTTATTTAAATATTTTTGTAAAACCTTTTGTAAAAGATCAAACAATACTGTTTTATTAAATATTTTTTTATAGTTATTGGAAAACCATAAGAAACTTTGTTTTTATCATCTTATTCAAATATTGTAAAAACTACATCCATTTCGAAAAAGGTTTATTTTTTTTTAACACTATCCAATCCCCTTCTAGTGTGATATTTGATATTTCATAATTTCCCATCTGACCTTATGTTTATACATTGATGTATCTATACTATTAATTATATATGAACCAGGAGAATTACAATTGTTCTTGAGGTTCTTCTATGCTTCAAAGATATTTAATCGTATACTTACTATATGCATTTTGTATATACCACCTTGTTTTGAACTATGATGGTTATTGGTAAGCCAACAACTGCATAACTCTTGACTAACAACTAATTGTATATAGACCACAAAAGAAAATTTCACAATGATGTGTAAGTAGGATGAAAATATGTCGAGTTGAGCTAGGCTTTGCTAAGTTTGAATTTGACCTTGATTAAAAGTATTTGGCCTAAGTCTGACCTGTTTATTTGTCATCAAAGATCTTTTTTAAGGACTAAGGCATCCGGGGCAGACCTACTTTCAACTTTTTATAAATTATTTTTTAATACATATGTATATAGTAATTATTTTTATTTAGTAGTTTAATTATGTATATAATGTTATTTAAATGTTATTTATCTTCTACTTTTTTTTTTACTTTTTAACAAAATATTTTATTCTTTTGCAATCCTTGTATCAATTATTTTTCTTTCTAATAAGCAATATGTTATTATTATTCGAAAAGTTATAAATAATTGTAGTTTGTAATCAAATGACTTTATTAGCATTTTTTATTTTTATATTTGGAAAATTCAAGATTCTTTATTAACTTTTTTAATGGGTCAGACCTGTAAACAGTATATAAGAGATTGATAACTTAGATTTTGAAAACAGTACACATGAACAAATATTCTATCTTCCTATCGTCATTGTTCATGTATTATCTTTGTTTATCTCATCTTGTCTTTGTTTTTCTTGTCGTTGTTTGGGATGTCCCAACTTGCTTTCTAATCTCGAGTGCAAGAGTGTAGACCTGTCTGCTTCCTAATCCTTATGAAAACAAATTAGATATCAAATTGTGCCAAATGTCCACCTTAATTTATTTTCAAAGTTGTTTCCTTTACCAAGACAAAACATTTTCTTGTTCTATTTTTTGATTAATTGAAAGCAAAATATTCTTCAATGGTTTGGTTGGCGGATACTATTGTTGTGAAAGATAATTTAATGAGTAACATAATTTATTATAATTTAGTAAATATTTGGAACATAATAATAAGATTTTTCATAAAAAAAAATGTTTAACATAGCTACCAACTTTTATTATAAACTTAGCCTGGTTTTTTATGACATGTGAAATTGGTGATTATCATTAGTAATTTTGGGTCTTTTTAATTTATCTTTTATATATATATATATATATATATATATATATATATATATATATAAAATATTGTTTATTATATGTTCTTTGATCATTTTGAAAAACACATAATCATGAATGCTTTGTATAATTTTTATGCTTGTATATTTATTGGATGAATTTTAATATTTTATGTTTGGAAGGGCTTTTAGTGACTACATCTAGCACAAAATTATGTCAAATACACATGTAGAAAGAGTGAATTTGTAGGACATGATGCCAAAGTATATATACACTTAATTTTCATAGTTGCCCCCTTAACCGTTAATTTTGGAGTCCACCCTTGCTGGGCTTGACATACTTAAAAGTTGATCTAGTCTAACCCACAAGTAAGGGTGGAAATGGGTTGGGCTAGGTCTGAGCCCACCTAAGCCTGACTCGACTTATCTTATATTTCTATGGTCAAGTATGAGCCTGTTATCTGTTACGATCCTATTTATATAAGCTTGTATGACATATTAGCTTATTTAAAGGTCTATTTCATATTAAGAAGTGTAAAAAATATTTTGTTTCTTTAAAAAAGTCAAAGATTCTCATTGAAAAAATAAGACAATTTTAAATCACAAGATGAGGCCAAAACTTGCTAACAAACACTATAATTGACAGACTACCAAAAGCCTTTTAAGTCCCACCAAAAGAAAAGAACCCATATTCCTACTACTCATTTAACTGTGCTTATAGGAATTAACTTATTTCAAACACTAAAATGATTCAAATCGTCAAACCACTAAAATAATTTTGTAATTTCATTAAAATAAATATAATATTATATATCATGTTAATAATAATATTTTTACTATTAATTATTGCTACTAAATAGGCCAGTCCATCAAACCTAATAGGTTTTTTTAAGGCATATGTCTTGGACTATTTAACTAAAAAGGTTATTTTAAAAAACTTAAGTCTGACATTTTTGCTAAACGAATGGAGTCGAGCCAGGCCTTAAGCATGTTGCACCATAGGCCTTTGGCGGACAACTTAGCCTACTTCTACCCCTACTTGGGAAGCTTGTTTAAGTGGTCTAGTTTGTGATAATTTAAAACTAAAATAAATGTAAAAATATGTAGGTCAAGCTTCTAAGAATCAAATCTAACTCATTTATATGATATAGATATATTTTTCAGGTTTAATATAACATTTATGATAACTTATTTAAAAATATATTTCACAACAAAATATAATTTTATTTTTCAATAAACTTAATTATAATAAGCTTTAGCTTAACTCTTCATGTAGATCAACATGATTAACATTTTAAAAAATAAATACATGTAAAATTTTAACGTATTATAACAAATTTAATATAATAATAATACTAACAATGAATATTTATTCCTTTAAAAAAACATTGAGTATTTATTTATGATTTTTTAAATAAGCTAGCCTCTTGAATGACCTAGGACCTAATTTGTTTAACTAAATAGGTTTTAATAAAACCTTTTATTTGGTCTAATTTGAGTCTGATGTAAAATAATGACATTTCTGTAAAATAAAATAAAATTTCTATGCACTTTTATATAGACAGCACAACGGTATTTTTAATAATTATAACAATGTCAATCATTTTTTATTTGGGTCTACGGATGTTACTACATGGGTGTTGCTAGGTGCACCCAGCAACTTCTCATTATTCCAATATTGCCCTCCCATAAAATTTGACGGAAGAACTTCTTCTGTAACCTTTTACGGAAAAAGTTCTTCTGTATGATTTTTTTTACATTTTCACGGAAGATGTTCATCCATATGAATTTTACGGAAGAAGTTCTTCCGTACAAGTAAACAACGCTTACGGAAGATCTTCTTCTGTAACCTCTTACGGAAGAACTTATTCTGTAAGAGGTTATGGAAGGGTCTTCCGTAAGACATTTTTTGTTTTTTTGAAAAATATTTGTGTCAAATTAATGACCCAAGTAAGACCCGAACCTGTGACTTTAAGATTATTAGCACAATGCTCTAATCAACTGAGCTAATGAGCCAAATACGTTATAAAATAAATAATGTTGATATACATAACACTAAAATTTCTAATGCATATTTAATGCACATGTAAATTTAAATAATAAATTTTCTGACAATTAATTTTTATATAAATCTAACGAATTATTTAATAGGTATATTTTTTTTAAAAATAATAAAATAATTTTTAAAAATATATGGGGCAATCTAAAAAATATATGGGGTAATCTATTTGCAAGAACAAAAGAGGAAGAACGAGAAAAATAAAAAACATACCTTGAGTGGATGTTGGGTGTGGCGGGGAGGGAGGAAGAAGGGGGAGAGGGAGGGGGAGGTTGTGGTGGCGGTCGCGGTTCCAACAAACTTGTTATCCAAAATCATCTGAGACAACTTCCGCTTCACGTGACCCCCTTACTTTCCATCAAAAGTGCTGCAAGTCTTGCCTGAACTCGCTGTTGAGGGAGTAGAAGGGGGAGGGGGAGGGAGGAACAAGGGGGGCGGTTGCAGGGAACTTCTTGTCCAAAATCATCTGAGACAACTTTCGCTCCATGTGACCCCTTACTTTCCATCAAAAGTGGTGCAAGCCTTGCCTAAACTCGTTGCTAAGGGGAGGGAGGAACAAGGGGGGCGGTTGCAGCGAACTTCTTGTCCAAAATCATTTGAGACAACTTTCGCTCCACGTGACCCCCTTACTTTCCATCAAAAGTGCTGCAAGCCTTGCCTGAACTCGTTGTTAAGGGAGTAGAAGGGAGGGGAGGGGAGGAACAAGGGGGAGAGGGAGGGGAAGGGGGAGGGAGGAAGAAGGGGGAAGGGGAGTGGCGAAAGGGGGAGAAGGAGGTCATGCGGAAAAATACGCGAAAAAACTACACTTTAACATAGCAACGGGACCACACCGGAAAAATGACTCTTAAACAATAAGCAAGTAGGGACACAACGCGAAAAAACAAAGCTGAAAATGTAAGCGAGGAGGGATCACAACTTTCATTTTAAAGAAAATAGCCATAGGGGCAAAAATGGGGATATTTAAAAATTGCTAAGTGCACCAGCAGTGTTGCTGGGTGCACCTAGCAACACTAAATTGTTGGTTGCACCACCATTGTTGTTATTATTACATTATTTTGGGCACCTCAATTTTGTTAATTATTTGTTTCATTATCAATTGCTGAAAATAAAATGTAATTACGCCTAGAACTAAAAAGCACCAAAATAAAAATAATAGGATCCGGACCCTTAAAATTATGACCAAGTATCCCTGTTCGGCGTTTTTTCAAAATTATGTGCGAGTCGCGTAACACATTCGAGGGGCCCTATTTCTCATGTTTGCACGTCAAGGAACTCAAAAAAAAATATTGTGAACCGGTTCCATCGAATCGGACCTGAAAAAAAAGCACCAAAATAATAAAAAAAAGGATTCAGACCCTCGAATGTCTTAGGCGGTCATAATTTGAAGGGTCCGGATCCTATTTTTTTTTTTTTTATTTTGGTGCTTGTTTTTCAGGTCCGATTCAATGGAACCGGTTCACAATATTTTTTTTAGTTTTTTAACGTGCAAACATGAGAAATAGGGCCCCTCGAATGTGTTACGCGACTCGCACATAATTTTAAAAAAAAACGTCGAACAGGGGTACTTGGTCATAATTTTAAGGGTCTGGATCCTACTTTTTTGACTTTTGTGCTTGTTTTTCAGGTCCTATTCGATGGAATCGGTTCACGATATTTTTTTTTGTGTTCCTTGACGTGCAAACATGAGAAATAGGGTCCCTCACATGTCTTGGGCAATTCGCACATAATTTTAAAAAAACGCCGAACAGGGGTACTTGGTCATAATTTTAAGGGTCTAGATCCTACTTTTTTGACTTTTGTGCTTGTTTTTCAAGTCCTATTCGATGGAACTGGTTCACGATATTTTTTTTTGCGTTCCTTGATGTGCCAACATGAGAAATAGGGTCCCTCACATGTCTTGGGCAACTCGCACATAATTTTTAAAAAACGCCGAACAGGGTTACTTGGTCATAATTTTAAGGGTCCGCATCCTACTTTTTTTTTGTGCTTGTTTTTCAGGCCCTATTCGACGGAACCGGTTCACGATATTATTTTTTTTAGTTCTTTCACGTGCATACAATAGAAGTAGCGCCCCTTGAATGTCTTAGGCGACTCGCACATAATTTTAAAAAAATGCCGAACAGGGGTACTTAGCCATATTTTTAACGGTCCAAATCCTATTTTTTTTATTTTGTGCTTTTTAGTTCTAGGCATAATTAGATTTTATTTTCACCAATTGATTATGTAAGTCATAAACACTACATGAAAAATTAAATAATGAAACAAATAATTAACAAAATATGTATTACTAAAATAGTGTAGAAATAACAATAATGTTATGAAATACAAAAATAATACACATCATATCAAAAGCTAATCTATGTGTTGTCTACGTCGCGCCCTAAGACTTCCAACAGAGGTCTCTCCATTAGTGAGCTGCAGGCAATCTTCCATGATGTCATGTAACTCAGTTCCTGCAGTCACCATCCTAAGGTTGAGCACACGCTCCAACCTTTCTAAGATCACTTCACATTCTTCACAAGAAACCTGTGACAATCATAAAAACACAGTTATAACAAAATATCAAATAAAGAATAAATTAGAAAACACTAAACCAAATTAAAATACCACTAAATGTCTGGGGAGATCATCTACGACTGCAACCTCCGGCACATGTGGCTCGATGTATGCATCCACATATGGGGCAACTGGTTGTCTCGGCTGATCGCCTTCCTGGGTCGGCGTGATGAACGGGTGAGAGATCTGGAAAAACCAATCCATGTAGTCCGCTGATACCTGCCCAGGGACAACACAGATCTCACCTTCCGGTGCTAAATGGTCCCCAAAATGCATCCACCAGTCGTCTATCTCGTCATACAACAACGAAGCAGTAACCGGCGATGGAGGGATGATCTGGATATACCCGAACTGTCGGACCACCCGCTCTGGTCGGACGCTGACCACAACATGACCCCATCTAAGCTTCCCCTTATAGCATGAAATCAGGTCGAAGCCCCTAATTGCCCGGTGGTCACTGTAGGGCAACCAAGAAACGTCTATGATCGTCAGAGCGTCCAAACATGCCCTGTACGATGCTCCCTTGATCCCCTTTATGTGCGCCTTCGTTGTAAGCCACCTCAAGGCACGTGGGGTAGTCTCAGTGTACGCATCACCAGTCACGCATTGATGAACACTGCAAAAATACTCATATATCCAACACTACACAAATAAAGTGAACATAACATAAAAACCTTAAAAATTCATTTTCCAACTTAAACCAGTTTACGAACTTTAAAATTTACCTGTAATAGCATCAAGTATCCACCCATCTGTCGTGTGGGGGTCTATGAAGCTTCATTCAGCTGGTCATACATGTGAACCAGGGTGACAACTCCCCATGCATAGCCCCCAGACTGACCCAGGTCTCGAAAAGCCCTTAGATGCACCACATGAACATGGGTTGAACTCTTATTTGCAAAAAGAGTACAACCCACCAGGCATATACTCTCATACACATCACGGAGCCATGACAGTCACACGTAAGCCCCATGAGCACGTAGGGTCTCAGCTCGAGCCTTCTCGCCAGATACCTCTAAAAGCTCGGTCAACAGCAACACGGCCTCGTCCACGACCAGAGGCTCAAACCTGTGTAATGCCCCTATGATAGGAAGATGGAGGAGACACGCCACATCGTCCAGTGTAATAGTTAACTCCCCCACTGGAAGGTGGAAGGTGTTGGTCTCCCTATGCCACCTCTCCGCAAATGCGGATATCAATCCAGGATCGCCGCTAACCATAGAACACCCGATCAATGGACTTAATCCGGTGCCGGCAACAAGACCTTCAATCTCAGGTGCTGGACTCCCAATTTTATCAACTTTCCTACCGTGGGAGACCAGCTTCAACTCAGGTCGTTCCTGAGTTGAATAACACAACATAAAAGTTAACATTCATTATCACAGGCAAGACAACAAAAAATAAAAAATAAAGTTACTTGGCCAGTTCAAATATTGTACGCCACATGGTTAGCAAACGATGTTAGGACCAATTGGTCACGTGGCCCACCAGGGAATCCCTAACCATGATCAACAGGTGACCCCTCAGCACCATCAGCAGCTACGTCCGCAGCATCTACGTCCACAGTCATCATGTCTTCCTCCACATCAGGAACATCCTCAGTCATATCAGCAACACCCTCAATCACCTGATCAGCAAGATCCTCAGTCACCTGAGGAGGAACATCCTCGGTCACCTGAGGAGGAACTTCCTCAATGACAACAACCTGAGCCCATTGCCTACGGGCAGAAGCAGTAGGCCTACGACGCCGGGGAAAGTCAACATCATGCTCATCCCGTCCCGTGCCTCTACCTGTACCACTACCTAAGGCATGTGCTAGACCTCTTGTTCTAACCATGATTTGAAAATCATGAAGAACAATGTAGTTTTTTTTTGTCAAATTAAGTATTCATATAATTGGTAAATAAGGTTTCTAAGTACTCATTTGGTTTAAAATTTTCTACGTAATGCAACACAATTAGGTATGTCATGCAATTTTGTGTATGTTGGTTTCAGGAGAAATTGTTCTTAATTTTGCTTTTGAAAATTTAGAGACAAATAACTAAACTATTAAAGAAGCTAAGGGAGATAGTCATAATAGGCTTCCCCATGAACTCTGTCATTCCATTTGTTTGAATAAGGCATGACTGATGGTACTTTCACTGTGAGATCTACGTACAATGAGTTTGTTTGTTTGAATAATTCCCATAATATTCCTTTCTTTGACTCTATATGGCATTGGAAGGGTCTACAAAGGATAAGTCTACTCTCGCAGATTGAGAAGCCTATATGTCATATGGGTTACAAATATGACATTGTTATTTTCAATGATATATAAGGCAACGGTTATATACAAATTTTTGGTATTTTTGGTCTATAATGATTATATACAAGGCAAGGGTTGCACTTAAGAAGTGACAATGTATTTCATATATTCAAACATAGCATGTAAAAATGTATTTCATGCAAGACATGCACAACCATAGCAATTCAAAAATCAAATTCCAAATAACAAAAAAATTAAAAATTCAGATTTTGTATCACATTCGGAAGAAGGATCTTTCGTAACATAAAAACCCTTCATACGGAAGAACATTTTCGTATGTTCTTATGGAAATTCCATAAGAACATACAGAAATGTTCTTCCATATGAAGGATTTTTATGTTACGGAACAAAGTTCTTTCGTAATTCCATACGGAACACCTTCTTCCGTAAGAACATACATAATAAGGTTGTTTCGTATGAACTTACGGAAGAACGTTCTTCCGTAACATAAAAACCCTTCATACGGAAGAACATTTCCATATGTTCTTACGGAACAACCTTCTTCCATACGAACATAAGGAAGAATGATCTTCCGTTCGAAGGATTGCGTTCTTCCGTATGCGAATAACCTCTTCGTCTCCTACCTCTGTCTCTCCCATGCTTTCTCAAACCCAACCAAACCACACTTTCTCAGACCAAAAACCCATAAGTCTTCTACCCTAAAACCACCCTAAACTACATTATACTAGCAGATAAAAGGTGAGGGGAGATACAAAGCACTAACCTCGACCAGACGCAACAAATGCACCAAAAAGCTTCACCAACGAGCGACAATGGTGGAAGGAAGAAGATGTTGGGTGCACGGGAGAAGAAACGTGAACTTGAAAGAGAAGAAGAAAAGAAATGAAGGCGGAAGAATATCAAATGTCCAAAAAAGCTTTTTTAATATATTTTACTATAAAAGCAATATGGCTAATTCATATAATTGTTGGGTGCACCAGCAATATTGCTGGGTGCACCTAGCAACACCCTTACTACATTCATGCCTGAAGAGTTATTGCCTTATCGGCTTTGTAGCATGGCCTACTTGGGCTACCCAAGACTCATATACTTCCTCCATTTTGAATTTCCAAAAAAATTATTTATCTTTTTTTTATAAGATTTTTTTTTAATTTTAGATGTATTAATTTTTTATATATATCCTTAACTATTTTCTCTTCAAACATAAAGAAAAGTAATTAAGTGGATAAAGAGATAAAAAAATAATTTTAAAATAATAATAATATAAATAATTGACAAATTTAACGTGATTAATTAAATTAATTATTTTTCTTAAGAGACATAAATTAATTAAAAAATTTTATAATTAAGGACGGGATGAGTGGTATTCTGACTCACATAGGTGGCTGTCCACTTGTTGCATTGAAGTCTTCCTCAATTCCATGCTTATATTGCCCTTGTTCATTCCATCAAAGATCTATCTTCTCAGCCTTAATTGGGAGGCCACTCTAATGCACAGGGAAAGGAAACAATGCGCGGATGTATGAGGAGCCTACACATGCTGTTGCAGTGTTGCAGCTTGCTGCTGTGTTTAGTTTTTTCGAATGTAGTAGTTCTTTCTAGTTCTATATCTAAACTTTGGGCAAACTTTCATATATCGGTCAAGTGTTATATTAGACTTTAGGCATATCAAATTCAAATATCCTAAAAAACAATCTTAATCGAGCAGTTCATAAGTAACCTTTTCATTTTGACTTTATGTTTATATGGAATTTAATTAAAATAGACAATTCTTTTCTTTTTAATTTTAGAAATATAATAATACACAACCAGTACAATGTTTTAAATCTCTGGTTAACCAAATATATATCCAACTATTTTAAGGATCCGGATGGCAAAATTTAGCATGGGATATTCATTTGAGATACTGGCTTCTTTTTTTTTTCCTCCAATGGCAAATATAGACAAATCTTTGTAAATCTAATCACATAAATCTTGTATTTCTTATATTTTACAGTATCAATTTTTCTTACAATAACATCAATGGGTATGACTATGTGCCAGCTCTTACTAAGTATCTTATATAACAGTAATAACTTCTTGAACTGGTTAGAACGATCTAAAATTATTACGCTCCAAAATTGAAATAAATACGATTGTACGCACCAAAATGGCCCATCTTGATTTTTCACTGCAAAATAATAAGTACGGGATCTCAACCAGATGACCAAATAAATACTCTTCTGAAATGAGAACCATGTAACTTAATTAGTCGCTCAAATCATCAAAGTAATTCAGATCAGACTCATCATCAGTGGCAACATCAATGTTAGCATGATCTACATCTGGTGATCCTAATGCTACATCAGCCATAGTCACCAGCTCAAGCGATCCCTTTAGATGCCTTGCAGCTCCATGTTCATAATCAATTGAATCATTATCATATTCATCATCTAGTTCAACTCCAAAAAGTATATTCTACAAAACAAAACAAATATTTCATCAGTATAGCCTCATCCTCTGTGCTTATTACTTAAGAGCATATTTTGCAACCGTGTGATGGTCACATGTTTAGCATGAAAATGAAAGTCACATGTTTTTTATAACATCAAATTTCAACTTATCATAAGCAATCGTTCAGACCTAATTGGGTTAGGCTTTTGAGCCCTTCGAATTCGGTGATCATTGGTGACAACTAGTACATTAAAGAATAAAAATAAGATAACTTTAAGAAAGCCAAGTCAACCATGATTTATAATAGATCCGATTCAGAGCAATTAATGCTTTGATTCATACAATTTTTAAAACAAAGCAATTATTACCTTATCAACATCAGAGCTTTGTACATTAGCATCTACTATCCAATCATCAAGTAAATGCTCTTGCAGAACATTGTCAACAGAGGACAACTTTGAGTCCCTGGACCTTTTTCTTAATTGGCATTCTCTAAGTCGCAAGTTGTAGTGAACGTATATAATGTCATTCAATTTCTTCTGAGATAGACGATTTTGTCTTTTGCAATGTATCTGATCATATATACTCCAATCATGCTCACATGCAAAGGACGAGCATGTCTGACTTAATATGCGTACAGCTATTCTTTGCAACTCTAAGCAACTTATTCCATGCTGTTGCCACCAAGCAGCTAATGAGGTAACAAAAGGAAAGGTAATTAATTAAATTGTACTGAAGCAGCAATGTGCCTCCAAAAAAGTTAATTCTCATATGAACATTTAAAAGCAACATAGCAGTTTACCTGGTTCTAGACCTGTTCTTGTGCTAATTGCCAATTCAGTTCCAAAGTCGTCTTGCGCAGCATTATAATGAGCAATCTGGAGATGACATCACTTTGAAGCAAATAAAATAAATATCTAATAATGTTGGTACCAGATAGCAAGCATTTATTAAGGACACATTACCTGCATTGATGCAGATATCCGTCTCATATTATCCGGCTCCAGCCGGACAATGCATTCATTGAGCCCTCGTACTACCTCTGAATGCTAGTCATATCAAACATTCACTTCAGGAGAGAACTTGAATAAAATTTGAAAATAAGCAACCACTAGGAAATATTGAATATTCTCACATACCGCCACAAAATCCTGACGATATCGGTATGATGGATTTAAGAAGTATGCAGCCAAGTAAAGAGGGTGACAGAACAGAGAATTCCAATGATTGTCTATGACCTTCCAGAATGGTTCATATTTACGGGCATCGTCACCATGAACAGATTTGATTGCAAGTTTTGCCCTATACATATCGTTATATATATATGGCATTGACAAGCTCTCACCACTACAAAGCTTTAGAAGTACTTGCATTATGGGATCTATTGACTTCCTAACATGCTGAATCTTCTTCCAAAATGTGACATTCAAAACTATTTTTTCCACCTCTTTCCCCTCATTTGAGCTGGAGAATCTGGATGAAATCCATTTGTTGGAAAGAAACATTCTTCTGAGACCAACTCGATGATCCAGCAAGCTCTGTAGAGTAGCAAAGCTAGAGGCAAACCGGGTGGCAGATGGTTTTAGAAGCTCCTGTCCCTCGGTAAATTCACTTTTCATAAGATTTAACAACCATATTTGATTGTATATTAGTTTGGTAATTTTCTGGCCCTTTTCCATGCACTCTTCCACACATCTTATTTTCGTAAAATCTTCAAGCATTCGATTAATACAATAAGTGGCACAAGGTGTCCAGAATAAATTCCTTCTCTTCTCTTCAAGCATTTTTCCAGCAGCTTTATAGTTGGGAGTATTTTCAGTGATTACCTACATCCAGAGGGAGGAATAGGAGAAACAATTATTAGTAACAGCTTCAAGGTGATATTTAGGATGAATGAGGATGGCACAACATTAGAATGAACATTTTACCTGCACTACATTTTCCTCACCTACTTCTTCCACTACTTTGTCCAGAAGCTTAAATAAATTTGGTGCATCTTCCACTACATTAGTGGCATCAACTGAAGAAACAAAGTATACACCATGAGGACAAGAAACAAGAAAGTTAATATTTGTCCTACCCTGTGTATCTATCCAACTATCTGCCATTATAGAGCAACCAGTGATTGCCCAGGAAGCCTTATATTCAAGAAGGTAATTTTTAATACAATTGATTTCCTCCTGCAAAAGGCGACCAGACATAAGTTGGCTTGGTGGGCATACCAGTCCTTGTCCATATTGTCCAACCACTTCCAGCATTTTATGAAAATATAGGGAGTCTGCAGCCTTTATAGGAATTCCCGCATGGTAAAAGAACTTGCAAATTGAAGAAATAACTTCCTTGCGTAATTTCTTAGTGGGCCCTGTCTTAACTTTTACTTGTTTGTAAGTTTGAGGAGTCTGATTCTTGGGTAGTTTCAGGTAAACATTATCCAATCTTGATCTTCTCAATACTGGTTCAGGACCAGTACTAGGTGATATTCCCTTGTAGGTCTTCATTATATCTTTAGAGAATCTCTTATCAACATCCATCAAAGTTTCCTTGTTCATATGATGCAAAGCATCTTCTACTTGCTCATACTCATCATCATCATCATCATTATCCGACTTTGCATAGAAAGGCATCAATTCCTTAGCCTCAGGTCGCCTAAGTCTCCTCCCAGTACGATGCCATTTCATGTTCTCTTTAATTTTCAGATAAACATCTTCTGGAGCATTTTTACAAGGTGCTACCTCTCCAGGAATTCTAGCCAAATGTTGTTTAAACCGATTAATACCTCCACTGACAATTTTCTCACAGTAATTGCATTTGACCTTCTTCTTTCTCTCGTCCTGGGCAACACCATGCTCCCACCCTGGGTCAACATATCCTAAGGAGCGAAGAGGAGTCAAATTTACAGATACATTTCGATCATCCATCAATTGCTTCCCTTTGCTTCTGCACCCAACTTGCTCTTCTTCATCTTCATCATCATTAGAATGAAAATTCATATACGCTTGTGCGTCAACTTGCTTTTGTTTCTTATGGGAACGGCAGCCTTCAAGATTTTCTTTCATTTTCAGGTAGACTTCATCAGGAGCCTTTTCACAGTATGTTACTTCACCAGAAACTCGGGCTAAATGCTGCTTTAATCTGTATATCCCACCACTAACTATTTTCCCACAGTAATTGCATCTAACCTTTTTTTTCCGCTCATCTTGAGCAATGCCATGATCCCAACCAGGATCAACAAATCCAGTGGAGCGTATTGGAGCCATTACATCCAAACCAGAGCTATTATAAATCCACTCATATAGGCATTGGTGCTGAATACAAGGCACATAAAACTTCAAAACTACAACATGTCAAGTAATCTGAGAGACTTCCCTGTTTCAGGAATAATAATGCATAAGTGACAGTAGGTGCCCTGATCTCAAGGCTTTAAAGCAATATTGTATGAAAATAAAAAGATAAAAAAAAGCATAAAGATGACGGACAAGGAAGATTAAAAATCAAATATCAAATAAAAGGAGGGAAAAAGTGGAAACAAATGTAGGTCCTAAATCATTTAGAAAATCTAACTTGAAATTTTTAGATAATATTATACATGAGAGAAATTTTGCAACAGGCCATACCATAAAAAATAGAAAGGGAAAATCTACATAACTAATTATAATGACTTTATATGTAAAGATGGCTATAAGTTCCCCCATCCAAACACCTTCCCTCCTTTCAACACACCATCACTGCCTCATATTGTCTGGTGGTTCATTTCTCATGGTCTTTGTTGTTTCTTCTAAACCACACGTGAGGTACAAGCATCTCCAAAGAAGCCATCCAACAGGGATTACTATGACATTTAACAGATAGAGGCAAGTGTAAACTCCAACACCTCAAGATGACTTATCCCCTTACATTAATCTTTCCAAAACATGATTTATTTGGATTAACGATAAGATTAAATCTAATAAAATCTTTGTGAGTAAATGTTGTGAATTAAGAGAAAACCAGAAAGGTATACTGAGACTAAGAAATAAGACATGCAGCTTGATGTCCTCCCTTCTCATACTAAGAAGATTTAGAACTTCTGTCTCCACTCCATGTCAGAAGAACTCTGCTACATGCTAACTACCTTCTTAGTTCTCACAAAGAACTTACGAGACACAAAATGTTGAGGGTATGGGTTGAGAAGAGTGAACCATGGGACTCTTATCAAGTGTAATGACTAGAAGTAACCGAATATAAATGAGAAAAAAGTATCTGATGCAATAGATATCAGATACTCATACAGAAACCATTTTGAAGTATTGATGCTTCCTAATTTAGTACATGCCAGTCAGAAATTGTTATCCAGGTTGTCGAGTGACAGAGGATGTCTGAAGATTGGAGCAAACACAGCATGCCAACATGCATCTATATAAGCAAGGAGAAAAATAACACAAAGAAAAAAGGATAAAGCCAGGGTGATAAGGGTAGTTCAAAAGAAAAATCAATAACTTTTTCGGCAATGAATAAAATAAAAATTGAGCTATACTTTCAAATAAGTATGGAGGTGGTCTTTTCATCAAAAGCCACAGGGCAAATATTGGATACTATGAAAACCATCGACTTCATCAGTTACAATACATCCTACACAATGATAAAAACACAGTGTAGAAACAAATGTACATTGTACAGCATTCAAGTGGTATATTTATTAAGAATTAGCAACAATTATACAATTACACAATAATCTTTTAAAGAGTGCCAGATTGAAATGTGCTGTTGATGCAGAGATAGGACTAGCATTGAGCGATATTTTGCTGCATCAGCATTATATGAACAATCCAAAAGCCTCCATTTGGGCTTACCAGCACCTAGGCAATTCAATCTCTATGCAACTATGAACTCTAGAAAACACCCAATAAAAAGGCATTCCAGTGCAAAGATATCCTTCAATCTACCTTTTCTATCTCTAATTTATTCCCCAATTAAAAAAGAGCACAAGACTAATTTCGCACTTGTGTGCGTTAACTACATAAAACCATGATTGCACTTAACATAGAATTTGATTCACTTCCTAATTCCTGTCCGAGTGTTAGTTAACAACTTGTGCCAATTTTTTTAAAACTAATTTAATAACAAACAACAATGTATGAGAATTGTGTTAGCTTGGCTTACAGCAGTTGTAGGCAAAACCCATAAGAATGTGTAACAGTGTTTACCACAAAAGTCACATTGGGGCACACTTACCCCATTTATGATACACTACACAGCCACGTCCACTCTCTTTTATTATTCATTTTACAAAAGCATAATCAACAGTCCTTCTTTCCATGCTATCTCTGTAACCACATTACCATCCTTCAAAATCAAACCAAAACACAATCACGAAGCAGAAAACTTAGTCTGAGGAAATATAGCGAACACTTGAGCACTTAAAGTTTGCATAAACCTCAAAACCACAATTTTCCTTTTTTTTTTTTTTTGTAGAATCGGCTCTGCCACGAAACCCTAAGTGGAAGACAAAAATAAAAGAGCTGAATCGAATAAAGAAAGAAAGAAACCTTAAAGAAAGGAAGAGGATCTAGATCGGAGTTGAACTACCGGCGGCCAAAGGACTTGCCGGCGACGGAATCGTTTGGCGTTCGGCGTCGAAGGGAAATCGCTTCGGAATCGCGAGTCGCGAGTGAATGGCTGGGTGAGACTCTCAACTCGACCCGGCCGCGTTATACCGATTTTTTTATTTTTTATTTATTTTTTGCTTTATGTTATAAATTCTCATGCATATTACTTTCTTTACACTATAGTATGAATAATAATTAGTAGTATAATAAAAGAATCAAATATATTGTATTTGTATATTTTATTTTTTTTTACTTTTTTCTCTCATGGATGACAATATTACGAGTTGGCCAACATTTTATGGAATTGTGAAATTTGGTGAGTTGACTCAGCGAGTCTTTACACTCGGAGAAATTTTAAAATTTACTCATTTTCCTTTTGTCCCTTTTTGGACTTCGGAGCAATTTTACATACGTGCATAGGGTTTATTTATTTACTTCCTAATTTAATTTAATTAATTAATAAAAAATATAAAGTAGTCACATATAAAATTGGCATAAACCACAACACACCTTAACACTTTGAGTTTGAGATGACTTTTTTTACATGACTGGGGTATTTTATTACAGAAATGTGTAAGTTTTTTTTTAAAAATTACATAAATATAGAGTCATCATGTTTGCACAATACAACTTTGAATGTGAAAGTCGTTTTTTGAAACATAATTTTTTTTCCATAAAAAAACTAAAATCATAGTTAAAACACGAATTCGTAAAAAATACTTGAAGTCTCATTTAAAAACATGATTTCTATCTCAAAAGGAACACGACCTCATCGAATTTTTTTAAAATAAAAAGTAAAAAAGGTGAAGTTTTATTTAACAATATGACCTCAGGACCTCAGCGATTTTATTAAGAAATGTGCGATCATATAACATCAATACATCGGATCCCAGAATGATATTATTTTAAAAAAAAAGTGAAGTCTCATTTGAAATCACGACTTCGTAAAAAAAATCAATAATTATGTTTTTCAGCGTTAAACTTTTTTTTTATTTATTTTTATGGTTCAAAATTTTTTTAACACCACAATCTTCTCGAATTTTTTTTCCGTCTAACATTTTAATCATTTTTATTCATATTAATTGTTAAGTGATGATCGGACATTGATTTAATTATTATTTTATTTGATTGGATTTTCTATTTTTAACCGTCAGAAGAACTTACATGAATAAAGTGTTTTTTCAATAACTTGGAGGAAAAATAAACACTCAATTCACATCTCAAATCAAAGAAACATATTATTCAAACTTAACTCACATTTCATTTAAAATATCAAACTATCAAAGTCACATAAATCAACTACGCAACCTAATTTACAAGAAATTCCAAAAAAAAAAAAAAATCACTCTCATCCATTCACCTGAAATATTATGAGAAGTTCGTTGATGGAGGAAAGCACAGACAGGTCTAAGGTGGCAGAGAAAAGGCAAATTTCTCCATTTGGGGTTATTTTAAAAACTTTTTCCTCAGATGGGGTGCTTTTAAAACTATTTATTCAAGAGGGTTCTTTTGGACGGAAGCTGCATGCATGGTCAAGCAAATCGCTAATGGGACTGGCGGGTTTGCTGCTGGTGACTGGACTCGCCACTGCTAGTGGCGATAAGCACATGCAAAGGGAACAAATCGCCAGTGAGACTGGCGATATAGGTGCAAGGTGGGAACCTTTCCCACCAGTCAAACTGGCGAGTTCCAGGCTGTTTCGTAGGCCAGCTTTTTTCAAGCTTTTTCAGGTGGCAGGTGCTGTTTAGTTTTTTCAGACCAAAAGGCAAGTTGCAATTGCCATTGACGAGTTAAGGGGCAACTGTCATTGGCGATTTAGGGCCAAGAAAATAGCCACGGGAAATGGCGATTCAATGCCTTTATAAACTCGAAAAAAAAACCTCAGTCATGTGTGTTCAAAACTGTATTTTAGTTGTGTGTTGAAAACTACAAGTTCTCAGTGTTGATGTTTTTTCCCAAAGCGATCAAAACTGCATTTTAGTTTAATAGCTACACAAATTTAAATAAATGACTAAATTAAAATACATAAATTTGTTACACGTACAAAAATTTAACACAAAAAAACTTAAAATACTACCTAAAATACTCTACAAATAACAAAATTAAAAATTACATACCTACACAAATTTAAATAAATTACCAAATTAAAATACATAACAAAATTAAAAATTTAAAGACGTACATATATTTTACACAAATAAACTTAAAATACTACCTAAAATAGTCTACAAATAACAAAATTAAAAATTAAATAACTACAAAAATTTAAATAAATGACCAAATTAAAATACATAACAAAATTAAAAATTTAAACACGTACCTAAATTGTACACAAATAAACTTAAAATACTGCCTAAAATAGTGTACAAATAACAAAATTAAAAATTAAATAGCTACAAAAATTTAAATAAATAACCAAATTAAAATACATAATAAAATTAAAAATTGTTACACGTACAAAAATTTTACACAATAAAACTTAAAATACTACTTAAAATACTCTACTAATAACATAATTAAAAATTAACATAGCAACATAAATTGAAATAAATGACCAAATTAAAATACGTACTTAATAAAATTATAAAATAAAACACATACATAAATTTAACACAACAAAACTTAATTTACTAACTAAAATATTCTATACATAACAAAATTAAATATTAAAATACCTACATTAATTTAATTAAATGACCATATTTTTTTCCAATTATTAAAATTTAAATTATATAACAAATATTATACACAAAAAAATGGTATTAAATCAAAAAAATTTCATGGAATAAAAAATTTAAAGAACGTATATATAAAATTAATAAAGTATCATATATTTTAATAAAAACTATAATTCAATAAACTAAATAATATTCACATTCTAACTAAACCTAAAATACCATATATATAATATAAATAATATCATACAAACCTAATAAATCTAAACCAAATAATAATAACATAACAACTAAAATTAACGTACAAATAATTTTATCACAAATAATAACATACAAATTTTAAAAATCTTAACAAAATTATATTAATAAATCAACTATAACTAACGTACAAATAATAATACACCAACTAAATCATATTTAAACATACTACTTAAAATTTAAAAGTTTCGCCTAACATCAACAAACTTAGCATTTCTATATATAAAACAATTAATACTATACTAATTTACAAAATTTTAAAAAAATAATATTATCAAATTAACTAAAACTAACCTAACAATATATATATATATATATAACACAACTAATAATATATAATTTAAAAAATCTAACTTAAATAATATTGACATATTAACTAAAATTACCAAGCCAAGTTAACAAACACTTACCAAATAGAAAAACCACGTAATAGCTCGTAGGAGAAGAAACCACGTAATAGTCATAGGAACAACCACAGTCCTACAACAGGAACAATCACGTAAATAATTTTCACTAAAATTATGTTTCAAAATATATATATAATACAACATATATTTACCAGTATAAAATACTTACCAGAAACAAAACAAGAACAACAATGTAGTGCAGTAATATGAAGAAGAAGAGTAATATGAAGAAGAAGAAAGCGTAGCAAGCGTAGCTAAGTTCCTGCTTTTATAATGGACAAGTTTGAAATAAAGCAAATCGCCAGTCAGCTTGGCGATTCCGGTGAAGCGCATCCCGCCATCGTCATTGGCGAATCTACCCTGCTGCAGCTGCAACCCTGCATGGCCTGTGCCATTGACACCTAGCCCTAAGGCCTACGTGCTGGGAACTCGCCAGCCAAACTGGCGGTTCCCCTTGCTGTAGCATGTCGCCACTTCGAATGGCGAGTTCCAATCAAACATGTGCATATCGCCACTGACAGTGGCGAGTCCAGTCACTAGCAGCAAACCCGCCAGTCCCACTGGCGGTTTGCTTGACCATGCATGCAGCTTACGTCCAAAAGAGTTCCCTTGGGTAAATAGTTTTAAAAGCACCCCATCTGGAAAAAAAGTTTTTAAAAACAACCCAAAATGGGGAAATTTGCCCAGAGAAAAACATAAGTTTGTACATGGGAAGTGGGAACCAATGCTAGCGAGGGTGGCGATGTTGTGGCAGTGGCGAAAGGACGATGCGCCTTCACACTCACAAACCACGTGGGGTTGGATTTGACATGAAATGAATGGTGAATATTAAATCAACGCAATCGCAAAACAAATTCCAATTTCTCGTTATTGTTGTTGTGATTTGAAGTTTTCCTTCAGGATTTTGGTTTTGCAAATCTGATTAAATTGCAGCAGAATTGATTCATAATTTGTATATGTGGAGAAATTGGGACAGATATGGAGAAATGTTTGCTTTCTCATCACTTATGTAACAACTTGTAATCTAAAAGCCGTTAGAAAAAAAACTTCATAAAATAATAAAGCTAATGTCAAATCACCACACAATCAAAATAAACAGAAAGGTCTAAAGTATATGAAAAATAAATTCGAAGACATTGACCGGTGGTAAAAAATTTAGAGACCAAAAAAAATTTAGATAAAAAATATAATTTATTCTAAATAATTTTAATAATAAAAATTGAGGAAGTCATATTTTAAAAAATAAATTCTGTAATTTAAATGTAAAAAAGTAGTTTAAAACATGACTTTTGTATAAGTCATGTTTTTAAACACATAATCATGAGTTTAATTTTTAGTTGGTGGCATGAAAAAATATTTGTATGTATAAAAAAAGTCAAATTCTTAAATGAATATAATATTTTGATGGACTAGTCCTTGACTTTTGGCAAAGAGATAAAAAAAAGTTGTGCTTTTAACTTCTATATTGAAAGTCAAGTTTTATTTTTTTTAGGGATTAAAATGTCATGTTTTAAAAGACAATATATGTATTTTTTAAAATATTTACCTATTTTTGTAAACAATAATAATTTAAAAACTACCCCTCAAATGTAGAAAAATTCCTTTGAGATGATCACAAAGAAAATTTCCTTTCCGGTGTCCACGTCCATGACTTGATTAGCTATACTTCGAGCTTCATAATATTTTTGGACATTGGACTAACAGTTGTTTACGTTTCAGAAACATGGTCCAAAACGCTATTGATGAAGGAAGACTGAAGTTCGAGGAAAAACTAATGAAAGTGGACACTGACTCATTTTACATTCAAGCTAACTATGTAGAACCCATGCAAATCATGATGATTGGAGCCTCGATGGGGACATCAAAAGTGAGCTTCCCTCTGTCTAAAGAAGAGGTAAACCAAGCCCTAGAGGAGTTTGAAAAAGAGGAAGAGTCAGTTTGTCTACTTGCAGGAGAATCATTGGTTGGTTTTCTATTGAAAAAACAAAAAGATGGGAAAGAGGTTATGTTATGTCCTCGTTGTAGCACCGTGTTTGATAGATCGACAACCAAAGCTTTCAAGGCATCAAAAATTCAAAAGAGTTTCAAAAAAGTGTAAGAAATAGAAGTTAAGGAAAAGGAAAAGTAGAGTATAAGCATGACTGTGAACCAGGTTTAGAGGCCTCACAGTGTGTCTTAGAGGAAGTCCTATGTTCCTCAAGAAAATGTTCCAACAAAAAGTGGTTTCGACCAAGGAATGAAGGATCTAGTTCACGTTTTAAAGAGTTCGAAGAGAGTAGTTTGGCACTTCGAAGGGCGAAACCATTGAAGGTTCGAGGAAGGGATATTATGGCTATCAAAATCCTCCTTGGATGAATCGAAATATGTCAAAAACCCAATGGACAAGGCATCAGAGGATGAGGAGAGATGCGATATTAGCAATGCAACATAAAAATGCTACAAGATTGTTAATCTTTGATAGAATCAGTGAAGGTCCACCTCTTAGGTTTGAGAACTCATTGGAAGCAATATGTGGAGTTATTTCGATCTTACCAACAAAATATGCAAAAGATTATCAGAACATGAATATCTTGAGTGATATGCTAGAGAGGATTACTTCAATGATCCTTCTTTAAAGCCCAAGGCTATTTGAGTTATGCAAGTTTCTTGTTTCACACCACATTGAAATGCTGCAGTTTTCGATCCACCCATCGAGGATATGAGATTACACATGAAACCACTTCATTTGACTACTATGGTGGAGGACCAAATTATTAATAAGATCTTGGTCGATGAAGGGGCTGCATTTAATATATTGTCAAGGTCCATGCTGCACAGGTTTGCAAGGACTGTTGAGGATTTAATTCCTCATAATATAGTAGTATTTGACTTTTGTGGAAAACCTTCAGATTTTGAGGAAGTGGTTTGCTTGGATGTTTCAGTAAGCAAGAGGAGGAGGCCTATAGTGTTTTTGGTAATTTCATCACAAGCTAATTTCAATATGTTGTTGAGAAGGGAATGGATCCATTGAGTTAGTGTTGTTCCTTCGACAATTCATCAAAAGTTGTTCTTTTGGAATGAGGATGGCAAACTCGAGATGGTCAAAGTGAATTAGTCATTGTATGGAATTTATGTTTCCTTTGCAAATGAAGGCGATCAAGCAATGGCAAGGACATCTCCATTCAAAATCGAAGATTCATTCTATGTGAAAAACAAATCACGTGATGAAAAAGAAAAATTCTTTGGTTGGGATGCTAGTATAGGTTTTCTTTTTATTAACAAGGCCGTTAAGAAAATGATCAAAGCTAAAGAAACATGACTTCGACAAAAGCATATGTGAGCTTCATGGCTTGCTTATCAGCTTATATAGCTGAAAATAAAAGCAAGCGGCTATTATGGCCATCGAAACCGAAGCAACAACTACTACGGCCGTTGAAAAGGGAAACACGACTACTACGACTGCCGAAATCAAAACAATGGCTATTACGACCATACAAGAGAACATGATAGATGTTGATGCCTTAAAAAAAAGGGAGAGATGGATATTGATGCCATAAAAAAAGAAAAGGGAGCGATGGATATTGACGCCATCAGAGTAATGAAGAAATCGAAAGATGTTTCTCAACAATAATGTGAGAATTTGAACTTTATTTTATCTACGATAATTCACCTTTAGGTTTTGAGAAAACAATGTCCTCAGGGTCCAAGCCTACTTATTGTCGCAACCTACCCTTTAGCGGGAGGGCGAGGCGAAACGTAAAAATGCGTCTTCTCATGAAGAAAACGTGTGGAGTCGCCACCAACGTTTATTCGAGGAAAATGTTAGAAAAACCAAAATGATGAAGGTCTGCAGATTTTGAAAGTAAGGGTTCGGGAGTTGTTTACGCACGGGGAAGGTATTAGCACCCCACGCGCCCGTCACAATGGACGACAACCTTTAATCGAGTGTGCAAAACATGACTTCAAAATTGTGTATTTTCCCTCTTTATATTTTTTTATTTTTTTGGGTTTGACAAGGGTGTTGCGCTTGCTTCTACGTATCCTCAGGTGCAATGAGGAATTCAGACCCACGTAGTTCTTTAAGTCAGAAAGTTTATGTGTTACATTGATTTTATGTTTTTTGAAAGATCGATTTTAATTGTGAACAAAAGTCGTTTAAGGCATTGGACCTTGAAACGACCTCAAGTGATGTTTGATGAAAAGCGGAGAGAATCATTAAGGCGTTGGACCTTGAAATGACCTTGAAACTTTAAAGAAGTTTATGAGTTGGTTTTATTTGGTTTTGCTTATCAACCTTCAATTTTTTTTAAAGATAACTTGTGGCACTAATGATCGGTTAAAACTCACTTTACAAGAAGAAAATGAGATTACTGATGATAGAAGAAGGAGATGAAGATTCACAAAACAAGAAAGAGGGCCCCTAAGGGGAGCATAGATAGCCTTCGGATCCTTAAAACAAAAAATAGCTGGATGACGAACGAAGAACGATGTAGAAGTCAATTACGGTTGCAATTCGGTAGCGCCTCGGCCTCATTTTTCTCTTCTTTCTTCTTCTTTTCTCTGATTTGTCTCCATTTCTCTCAATGCTGGACCTTGGAACCCTTTACTCAGCCTCCCTCACGCCTATTTATAGCAAAAGATGGCATTAGGGGTCATGGCAGCTCGCCCAAGTGAGCTGTTGCTTCAACCTGAAGTAACCTTGCTCGCCCATGTGAGCTCCACTCGCCCAAGAAAGCTGGTTACTTCACCCCTAAGCTATTTGGGGGCCAGGCGAGCCAGGGTTCAGAAAACCACCTAAAATGACCCTTTTGCCCTTGCCTTTCGTTATCTTTCGCATTCTTGATCAAAACATTGAATGATCATCTATTTCGCATTGTAACTGGCGTTTAACACCGTAAGTCGACTAACAAGGATCAAAAGATCAACAAATGATAGTCCCCGGATGAAATTAGGGTATGATAGTTGCCCCTCTTTACTTATCTTTTATTGGAAATAAAAAGGAAGTAAAGATAAGGACACTAATTTTGTTCGAGCTATCTTGCTATTTGACCGGGCAACTAGCGAAAACCAAGGAAGTGAAACCGAGAAAACATGAGGACATTGAAGTTCTGTAGAGCGGATGACATATGAAGTTCTTCTTTTTTCTTTTTTTTTTTTTGGTTCAAAGCATAAAAACAGAGGACGGCGAGTCCTATGAAGGATATTGAGTCCTATAAAAGACAAAAGACGTTGAAGTCTTTGAAATGTAAATGAAGACGTTGTAGTCTTTTGAAAGCTTAAATGACTGAAGACATTGAAGTCTTTTGAAATGTAAATGAAGACATTGTCGTCTTTTGAAAGTGTAAATGACTGAAGACATTGAAGTCTTTTGAAATGTAAATGAAGACATTGTCGTCTTTTGGAAGCGTAAATGACTGAAGACATTGAAGTCTTATGAAATGTAAATAAAGACATTGTCGTCTTTTGAAAGCGTAAATGATTGAAGATATTGAAGTCTTTTGAAATGTAAATGAAGACATTGTCGTCTTTTGAAAGCATAAATGACTGAAGACATTGAAGTCTTTTGAAATGTAAATGAAGACATTGTCATCGTTTGACAAAAGGCATTGAAGTCTTTGAAAAACAAAGAAGATGTTGATAGTCTTGACAAAGGACTCTGATAGTCTTTGAAATATAAAGAAGACTTTGATAGTCTTAACAAAAGACATTGATAGTCTTTGAAATGTAAAGAAGACTTTGATAGTCTTGACAAAAGACTCTGATAGTCTTTGAAATGTAAAGAAGACTTTGATAGTCTTGAATGGATAAAGATGGAGGACTTTGAGTCCTATGAAAGATTAAGACAGAGGACTTTGAGTCCTATGAAAGGTAAAGGCAAGGACTTTGAGTCCTATGAAAGATAAATACGAGGACTTTGAGTCCCACGAAACAAGCCAATAGGTACTAGTACTAAAGGGCTTAAACTTATAAGAAAGCAAGAGGTTGACTCTTTAAGAGGGCCTCTCATCCTAAACTTGAAAGATTAGATTTGGGAAAGTGGTATATAAAGAGAAATCTATGCACTTATAGCCTAATATGAACATGATTTGGAATGTAGATGCACGTAACCTTCATCTTGAAATGCTAGTAATGCAAAAGGTTTTGATTCATGAAAATTGTGTAATGCTCATGACATTCTTTCCTATTTTTTGTGATTTTGATTTTGATTTGATTTTTTTTGCTTCTTTCTTTTTTTCCTTTTGTGGAAAACACAGATTGACTATCTCTTTTTAGAAGACATGATAATTCATGCAACCTCATTCTATTTTTTTTTTTTGCAAATCTCTTCGGGGACTCCCTCAGAGTGTATGCTTTGTTTGATCACTTGAAAATTTTGTAGTGATAGCACGGGAGTCGTTTGACATTTAATCAATCAATCGAAATATTGATCTTAGGGTTTTCCCCTTTTCTTTTAAAAACTTCGATTATTCTGCATAGCAAGAAAAACATAAGGCTTTGGGATTGATCGTGCTCCCCCTTGAAGGATGGCAATGAATTGTCACACTTGGTATGTGACCAAGTGAAACTTTCCTGATTTAAGGTCATAGAGTGATGCCAAGGGTCTGTCGATCCCACTGAAACTTGATGACATGGGTTGATCACGAAAGAATTTATAATGAAGCTACCCTTGGATTCGAAAGGAATCCCAAAGGAGTTTGCATGAGAGACTAACATCAAATGTACCCTACTATCACAATTGTCTTTGGGCATTTTCCACAAGCTCTTGGTCGAATGAGTTTTCTTCTCAAATGTGCAAGTGCGAAACCTCGAGGATTCTTTATATATATGTCCTTGCAGGATCGGTGAGTTGATGACCATCAAATGTCATAACGAATTGGCAAGTGAAAGATGGTGAGTTAATCCAATCGGAATTATCTCCCACAACACAATATCAACTACCAAATATCAAAGACAGTAACAACAAACCTGTCATGGCAGCTCCATTCAAGACAAAAGATGTTAACGAGGAAGTAACCTCTAGAGACATTAAAAGCCTAATGGAACAGGCAAATTATACCAACAAATACTTTCAGGCTTTAGGAGAAACCATTAAAACTAAGGTAGTTCCTAAACAAAAATCAATTGAGGAAGCTTCGCCAAGTGTCCCCATTGAAAAACCTTTATTCAAACCTTTCAAAGTTAGTGATAAGGCTAAACGAAAAATTAGAGAACTTAGAAAAACTAAATCCTTAATTGAAGGCGTAGGTGACAATCATAGCGAATCACTAAACAAGATTGGTAGTTTGCTTAAGGTCATTCCAGACACTCCCCAAGCTTCGGAAAATACTTCCAAAATGGTAACAAGAAGTACCTCCAAATTAATTAATGTTATTAATAAAGATAGTGACCAAAACTTAGATAACACAACTGAGATAGGATCAGTGTCAGAAAAGAATATAAATCCATTAAACTCCAAACACTGGAAAACCCCCTCCAAATTATATTATCAACGTCCAACTGCCCCTGACCTTCTATTAGAAGAAAGAGGTGAAAACAATTTTAAAAGTTTTAGTGCAAATAACATCTATGAATGGAACATAGATGCACAAACGGAGTATAACATCATGAATACACTCCAACATATGACCATGGTAGCTACGGCTTACCAAACCTCCCATGAATGTTCGGAAGAAACCATTATAGATATCTTAGTGGCAGGATTTTCTGGCCAACTAAAAGGATGGTGGGATAATTATCTCACTAATGAAGAGAAATAAAAAATTTACAGCGCAATTAAGACGGATCTCAATGGAAAAGTCATTACTAATGACGATGATAAAGAGATTCCTGACGCTGTTAACACATTAATTTTTACAATAGCCCAACATTTCATTGGAGACCCATCCTTGTGGAAAGACAGGTCCGCAGAATTATTATCAAATCTTAAGTGTAGAACCTTAGCAGATTTTAGGTGGTATAGAGATACTTTCCTAACTAGGGTTTACACAAGAGAAGATAGTCAACAACCTTTTTGGAAAGAAAAATTTCTAGCCGGTCTTCCCAGATCATTAGGAGACAAAGTTAGAGATAAAATCCGTAGTCAATCTGCCAATGGAGACATTCCATATGAGAACTTAAGCTATGGTCAATTAATTTCCTATGTCCAAAAGGTAGCCTTAAAAATCTGCCAGGACGACAAGATTCAGAGGCAATTAGCCAAAGAAAAAGCTCAAACAAAGAAGGATTTAGGTTCCTTCTGTGAACAATTTGGCTTGCCAGCCTGTCCAAAAACAAAAGAAAAAACAAACCTCCAGGAAAGAAGCCCAGGATCATAAGCCAGCCAATAGAAGAAGATTTTCAAAACGAAGATACTCTCAAAAACCCTCAACCAGTAGAGAAATGGAAAATCCTAAACAAAAAATAAAATAAAAAATAACGTGCTACAATTGTGGAAAACAAGGCCACATTAGCAAATATTGTAGACTAAAAAAGAAGTTAAGAAACCTTAACCTAGAACCCTCAATTGAAGAGCAAATAAACAATTTGCTCATAGAAACCTCGGAGGAGGAAACAGAAACAAAAACTTCATCCTCCGTACTTTCCGATGAAAACCTAAACCTAATCCAACAAGATGACCAACTATCATCAAAAGATGATGATGCGCAAATCAATACTCTAACGAGAGAACAAGATCTCTTGTTTGAAGCAATCAATTCCATACCTGACCCCCAGGAAAAGAAGGTTTTCCTGGAAAAACTCAAGAAAACATTAGAGGTAAAACCTAGACAAAAGGATTTTATCACGAACAACAAATTTGATGTAAGTAACATACTCAAGAGATTAGAAAATTCTTCAACCAAACCAACGACAATCCAAGATCTCCAAACAGAGATAAACAGTCTAAAAAGAGAGGTAAAAGAACTTCGTCAACAACAAGAAATTCATCAGATCATTCTTTCTCAGCTTGAGGAAGATAGTGATTCTGAAAGTGCCAACAACAGTGAAGAAAATCAACCAGAAAATTTAGAAGATGATATGTTTATGGGATTAATCAACAAGATTAAAATCCAAAAATTTTACATAAACATAAAAATAATTATTAATGATTTCATTTTAGAAACAATGGCCCTATTTGACACAGGGGCTGATTCAAACTGCATCTTAGAAGGATTAATTCCTACAAAATTCTTTGAGAAAACCTCAGAAAAATTAAGTACGGCAAATGGCTCAAAATTAAAAATTAATTTTAAGCTATCAAATGCAATCATTGAAAACCAAGGTCTTAGGATTAACACAAACTTTCTTCTGGTAAAAAACCTTAGGAATGAAGTAATCTTAGGAACGCCCTTCATTAGAGCCCTGTTTCCCATCCAAATATCTAATGAAGGAATAACCACAAATTATTTAGGAAGAAAGATTATATTTAATTTTTCTACTAAACCAATTTCCAGAAATATAAATTTTATAGAAAATAAGATTAATCAAATTAACTTCTTAAAAGAAGAAGTATCTTTTAATAATATTCAGATACAACTAGAAAAACCCTAAGTAAAAGAGAAAATTCAATCTTTATTAAATCATATTGAATCAACTGTCTGTTCTGAGTTGCCACATGCATTTTGGGACAGAAAGAAACATATTGTTGATCTCCCCTATGAGAAAGACTTTAGGGAAAAACAAATTCCCACAAAAGCTAGACCAATCCAAATGAATGAAGAACTTCTTCAATATAGTCAAAAGGAAATCAAGGATTTGCTTGATAAAGGCCTAATCCGGAAAAGCAAAAGCCCATGGTCTTGTGCAGCTTTTTATGTCAACAAACAATCTGAGATTGAGCGTGGAACACCCCGCTTAGTCATAAATTACAAACCACTAAATCAAGCATTACAATGGATTAGATATCCTATTCCAAACAAAAAAGATTTGCTTAATAGATTAAATTCTGCAAAGATATTTTCAAAATTTGATATGAAATCTGGATTTTGGCAAATCCAAATCCAAGAATCAGATAGGTACAAAACAGCGTTTACTATACCTTTCGGGCAATATGAATGGAATGTAATGCCATTCGGACTGAAGAATGCCCCTTCAGAATTTCAAAAAATTATGAATAATATTTTTAATCCCTATTCAAAATTTGTCATTGTCTACATAGATGATGTTTTAATCTTTTCCCAAAACATTGACCAGTATTTCAAACATCTCCAAACCTTCATCCATATCATCAAACAAAATGGTTTGGCAGTCTCCAAATCAAAAATCAATCTTTTCCAAACACGAATTCGATTCCTTGGTCACAATATTTATCAAGGTACAATCGTTCCAATCGAAAGGTCAATTGAGTTTGCTAGCAAATTCCCCAACCAAATCTTAGACAAAACCCAGTTACAAAGATTTCTAGGTTGTCTAAATTACGTAGGTGAATTTGTCCCCTACTTAAACAATATTGTCAAGCCATTGCATGATAGGCTAAAGAAAAATCCGCCTCCTTGGTCTGACCTCCATACCCAAACAGTTAAAGAAATCAAAGTCAAAGTCCAATCCATAAAATGTCTATATCTTCCCATTCCACAGGCATTCAAAATTGTCGAAACTGATGCATCAGACATCGGTTACGGTGGCATCCTCAAACAACAAGTACATGGTCAAGAACATGTCATCGCATGTACTTCAAAACACTGGAATCCTGCACAATTAAAGTATTCAACTGTTAAAAAAGAAGTTTTAGCAATTGTTTTGTGCATTTCCAAATTTCAATCTGATTTATTAAATCAAAAATTTTTAGTAAGAGTTGACTGCAAATCAGCCAAAGACATTTTACAGAAGGATGTAAAAAACCTTGCCTCAAAACAAATTTTTGCAAGATGGCAAGCAATTTTAAGTGTCTTTGATTTTAATATAGAATATATCAAGGGCTCTTCCAACTCTCTACCTGACTACCTCACCCGTGAATTTTTACAGAAAATTCCCGATGCCTCCTAAGGTGTCTAGTTCCTCCGGTAGAGGAGGAAGATCCAGTACAAAAGGTAAAGAAGTTCTACTGGCTCTACCAGAGCCAATAAACAAAAGGGCAACTACAACATCTTCTGGGTCACCTACCCAGACTGGGTCATCAACCTAGAAAGGAAAACTTGAAGGGTCATTGACCCAGACAACTACCGTCAAATCTGAGTCATCAACTCAGGAATCTCCAAAACCAACAACAACCAAACAGACCGTGGCTGACTATGCCTGGTCAATACAAACTCTCTTGGCCTTAAAAGATATAGGCCTCACCAAAATACCAAAATTAGCCAAAAAGACCTGGGCAAAAATGGCCTCAGAATCAGACGATGATTCTGAAACAGATCTGCAAAAACAAATCCAAAAAGCCAAACAGACCAAAACGGTCTGTAACCAAAAATCAAGCCAATCGTTGACTCAACAAGAATCAACACCGCAACCCGGTAACAGTTACATTTCAAAAAACAAATTTTTCAATGTTTTACAAATGGAACCAGAATACTGGGACAAGAATCCTTTCAAAGCAACCGCCAAAGTATTTCCCCCGGGATTCCATTACAGGCCAATAGCCACAAACAAAACCCGTAAATTCTACGAATTCATCCTAATAGATACAAACTCAGTATCTATTAAACACTTCAAAGACCCCAAAGATCCAAATCTAAATACCCATTCCACAATCCAAATCTTGAAAGTTATGCAGCCACGACATTATGGCTCAAACTTAAACCAACCCAAAAAATTCTCTGCACCATTTGACCCTGCAGGATATAATTATTGGGATTACATTGACGCCTGGACCAATGTGTTCTGGCATCAAAATAGTAAATTCAAGCATTCATGGCTAATTTACTTCAAAAATAATACTGCATATAATTTTCCAAATTGGTTCCTCCAATGGTGGAACTACTTCGGACCAATTCCACAAATATTTCCAGAAGAAGTCCAACAGGGATTCGAACAATTCAACAAGCTCTATAATAGCAAGGAATCACGTATTCCGGCAGACTTAAAGTACTTTTCCAATTTTGCCTTGTCATGGATCTTTTCATGGCAATAAAGATATGGAAAAACTGAAAACAACAAGCAATATCCACCGTTACAGAGACACACCTTTGTAAAATGGTGGTCACAATTCGATACTTCAAAGGCTGCTCCAGATCAAGTCAAGAACTGGTTCCAGAGCAATCCTGAGTTCCTTAAACCTGCTGATCCGGAGACATCTTTGTTTCTAAATCAGAAGTCGCAACTGGCAACATTCTTAGAAAGCTCAAAATCTAAAGAGAGTCTTGCTCAGAATCTCAAAGAAGTGTTAGACAAGTGGCCTCAGATATCTTAAGAAGGGGGGGGGGGTTGAATTAAGATATTCCAAACTGTTTCCCCTAATTAAAAATCTATTTCACTTTTTACTCAAGTTATGAATTCCCTTAATGACAATCTTCTTAAATATTAATTCAAATGAAGCAACTTGAATATGAATATAAAGCAATAATAAATAAAGGAGATTAAGGGAAGAGAAAATGCAAACTCAGTTTTATACTGGTTCGGCCACACCCTTGTGCCTACGTCCAGTCCCCAAGCAACCCGCTTGAGAGTTCCACTATCTTGTAAATTCCTTTTACAAGTTCTAAACACACAAGGACAATCCTTCCTTTGTGTTTAGAGATCCTTTACAACAAGAGACTCACAGTCTCTTAATCCCTTAGAGAATGAGAAGAAGAAGAGGAACAAATCTCTCTAGAAAGAGATGGATTTTACAGATTGAGCACTCAAATAATTCCTTAATGAATTGCAATTGAATTGGCCAAGGAATTCTTAAGAGGATAAAATGAATATTCTCTTTGAGAGGATAAACACTTTGTTGTTCTGAAAATCTCTGAGCAATTTCGTGTTTAAGTCACATATATATAGACCATTTGTGGTCATGAGTAAAGCCTTTGAAAAGTTGTGACTCTTGAAATTATTTTTCTGAAAATCCTGTCTGGTAATCGATTACAGTAATTGTGTAATCGATTACAGCTTTTAAAATTTGAATTAAAACGTTTACTAACTGCTGGTAATCGATTACCAAAATTGTGTAATCGATTACAGCTTTTAAAATTTCGAATTCAAATTTTTATAGCTGTTATAAAACGTATTTGGCCACTGGTAATCGATTACATCCTCTGGTAATCGATTACCAGAGAGTAAAACCTTTGAGAAACACTTTTTATTTTAAATCACTTGGCCAAACCTTTGCTAATTCAATTAGGAATTCCCTTCCTAATATTCTAGTGATCATCTTGATGTTGTGACTTGTAATCTTGAAGTATTGTCTTGAATTTTAATCTTGAAAAGCCCATTTGCATCAATTGCAACACATCATCATGATCATCATCAAAACATCAAAGCCAATTGTATCTACAATCTCCCCCTTTTTGATGATGACAATACAATACCTGAAATCAAGATTCAAGCAAGCAACAAACAATTGTATATAGATAAAATGTGCATTCGTTTACTCCCCCTATATTTCGGAATTCATGATCACTTGATTTCTAAGTTTTGTTAAGCTTTTTCTTAAGCTTTTTCTACAACCTTTTCTCCCCCTTTGGCAACATCAAAAAGCCAAAGACCTCGGAAGTCAACACAGATATGACAAAGGAGTAGAAAAATATATAAATATCAGAGTATAAAACACAAGAAGCCAAACTCACAAAGAAAAAATAATCAAACCAGAATCCAAATAACTGAAAATGTCAACAATCACAAAACATCCAAGACTGAAATTTAAAAACCACAAGATAAATAAGCAAAGTACTTAGCCTAATAATGTAAATTCTAAGAAACTAAAAGCCAAAATACACGGCTTATAAAAGATAAATAATCAGAAACTAAAATCTAAGAAGACGGAGGTGGTGGTGGAAGATCGAAACTCTGACGAATGTATCCGACATCCTCTTCAAGCTGTGTAAGACGAATGTCCATACCGGCAAAGCCTGAATCTAACGAGTCGAAGCGGTCACCAACATAAGAACGAAGACCCCGTAATTCGGAGAGGACTTCATTCATGAGTGCGGAATCTTCACGTTGAGGGGGAGGTGAAGGAGTACGTTCATCTTGAGGAGGGAGTGCATCCTTCTTCAGCCATTGTCCATTCTGATCTTTACGATACCCAAAGGAGGTCACTGCACCAGCACCAATTGCAAAGGAACGCTTGACTTGAACAAAGGGTTCATCATCAAGCGGAATTTGAAAATGACGCAAAAACAGAGTAATCAAATGTGGATAAGGAAGAGGTGCATTGGCCCGTAATGCCTTATGCATTCGGTACCGAACCAAATGGGCCCAGTCGATCTGACGACCGGTTAGAAAAGCCCACATAAGAATCAAATCCTCCTCAGAGGCTTGTGCTAAATTTGAAGACCGAGGAAGCAAAATTCTAACAATGATATAATGCATGATGCGATTATCAAAAGTTAATGACCCGGCCAACAATCTACCGGTCATTTCAGCTTGATCATTGCAGACCATGCGACGAGCATCATGACTTGAATAATCGAATTTCCAGTCATCAACAATGGTGCCCTCAAAAGGTGCACCTTGACTGGGTAAATGAGTCAAAGAAAAGAAAAGTGACTGATCAATGACCATAGAAGTACCATGCACCTCAGACATAATAATACCATCCTGAATTTTTAAATTGCAGTAGAAGACCTTTACAAGTTCAGGATAATATGGCAATTTAAATGACATGAAATCAACAAGACCAGAATTTTGAAACACTTGATAGCAATCAAACGTTTCATCATTAAAGAACTCTACGTCTAGGTACTTAGGGTCTAAGATTATTCTAGAAGAAAACTGAGAAAGGTACCGTAGACGTTGATCATCAGATGAAAACAGTGTTGATGATCTTGGAGATGACAAAGAAGGAGGAATAGGTGCTGTGGGTGCTCCGGATGGGCCGTGACGGCGATGGGCAGCAGCGGTAGCGGTGGAGGATGATCCCTTTCTCTTCTTTGATGGCTCTTCCATTTGATGAAGTTTTTCTGGATTTTGATCGGTGGAAGTGAAAGAGGAGTGAAAAAGAGGAAGATTGGGCTTTACGGGACGTGATTTGGTGAAGAATTGAGTGAGAATCGAAGGTTTGAAGTTCTAGGTATGGAGGAAAACGTGGAGGAAGCTTTGGCTGCGCAGCAGCTCTGATTTCGTGAGTATTTATAGAAGATGACGCATTGTAATCGATTACAGGTATTGGTAATCGATTACAGGCCCAATAAGCCTTCTGGTAATCGATTACAGGATGTTGTAATCGATTACAGGCTGCCTGTTCATGTGTAATCGATTACACTGGATGGTAATCGATTACCAGAGCCTATCCTAGGCTAGTTTCTAAGAGAATATCTATATTTATGCTCAAATACATCCTATATGACTAATTTTCACTACTAATACACTAAATTCAATCATACAATTACTATATACACAAGAAATCATAAATTCTATCATAAAAAAAAGAATTCAAACAAGATCAAACAAAATAATCTACAATCAAAAGGTAAAAGTAAATCAACCAATCAATCAACCAATCAATCAACCAATCAATCCCTATTTTTCTAAATCTCTTACATCTAAGAGACCTAATTCTCTTCTAATAGAAAAGAACACTTCCTTGGGGAGAGGTTTAGTGAAAATATCAGCAAGTTGATTCTTAGTATCAACAAATTCTAATACAAAATCTCCCTTTAAGACATGATCTCTAAGAAAGTGGTGTCTAATCTCTATATGTTTAGTTCTTGAATGTTGAACTGGGTTTTTGGATAGATTTATGGCACTAGTATTATCACACTTAATAGGTATGCGATCAAGAATGATGCCATAGTCAGATAATTGTTGCTTCATCCATAAAATCTGTGCACAACAACTACCGGCAGAGATATACTCCGCTTCAGCAGTAGATAAAGCAACATTGTTTTGTTTCTTACTATGCCATGAGACAAGAGCCGATCCAATAAATTGACAAGTTCCACTTGTACTTTTTCTATCAGTTTTAGATCCGGCAAAATCAGAATCAGAATATCCTATTAAGTTACATGTTGAATTCTTAGGATACCATAATCCTAAATTGATTGTTCCTAATAGATATCTCATGATTCTCTTTACTGCACTTAGATGTGATTGTTTGGGGTTGGATTGAAACCTAGCACACATGCATACACTAAACATAATATCAGGTCTACTAGTAGATAAATAAAGAAGAGATCCGATCATACCTCGATATTGTTTTATGTCTATAGACTGACCAGATTCATCTTTATCTAAGTAACAATTAGTGCTCATCGGTGTAGACATGTGTTTTGCACTATCCATCCCAATTCTTTTGATCAATTCCTTGCAGTATTTGGATTGATTGATGAATATACCTTCTTGAGTTTGCTTGATTTGTAATCCCAGAAAGTACTTTAGTTCTCCCATCATTGACATTTCAAATTCACTTTGCATATCAAGGGAAAACTCCTTGCACAATGAATCATTAGTGGATCCAAAAATTATATCATCAACATATATTTGAACCAACAAAATATCATTATGCTTTCTCTTTATGAATAATGTGGTATCCACTTTACCTCTGGAGAATTCTTTTTCTAGAAGAAAATTACTTAATCGTTCATACCATGCCCTAGGGGCTTGTTTCAAACCATAAAGAGCCTTTTGTAATTTATAAACATGGTTTGGTTTATCAGAAATTTCAAAACCAGGGGGTTGTTCAACATATACCTCTTCTTGAATTAAGCCATTTAGAAAGGCACTCTTAACATCCATTTGATAAAGTTTAAAGTTCATTATGGATGCATATGCCAAAAGCATTCTAATGGCTTCTAATCTTGCAACAGGAGCATATGTTTCTTCATAGTCTATTCCCTCTTCTTGATTATACCCTTTTGCTACTAACCTGGCTTTATTTCTAATAATTATACCATGTTCATCTAATTTATTTCTAAAAACCCATTTTGTTCCTATGACAGGATAATTTTCAGGTTTTTCTACTAATTTCCACACATTGTTTCTTTCAAATTGGTTTAGTTCTTCTTGCATGGCAATGATCCAATTATCATCTACTATGGCTTCTTTTATATTTTTAGGTTCAATCATAGATACAAAAGCCATATTATTGCATAAATCTTTAAGAGAGTGTCTAGTTGTTACCCCTTTTGAGATATCACCAATAATGTTGTCGAGGGGATGATCTCTTGAAGTTTTCCATTCTCTTGGGAGTGCATCATTGGATTTGCCTTCTTCTGGAGGATCTTCATTGTTTCCTTTGTCATTTCCTTTGGAATCTTGTTCATGAATGTTCATATGTTCTAAAGAATCTGCAATGTCATCTAGCATATTCTTTGTTGACAATATAGCATTAGATTCATCAAAGGTAACATGAATGGATTCCTCTATATTCATAGTTCTCTTATTATATATTCTATATGCTTTGCTTTGTAAAGAATATCCAAGAAAAATGCCTTCATCAGATTTTGCATCGAATTTTCCTAGATTATCTTTACCATTATTAAGTACAAAGCACTTGCAACCAAAAACATGTAGATGAGAAATATTAGGTTTTCTACCGTTAAATAACTCATATGGGGTTTTCTTTAAAATAGGTCTTATCAAGGCTCTATTCATGATGTAACATGCAGTATTGACAGCTTCAGCCCAAAAATACTTTGGAAGAGAAGTATCATTTAATAAAGTTCTTGCAATTTCTTCCAATGACCTATTTTTCCTCTCAACAACTCCATTTTGTTGAGGGGTTCTTGGTGCAGAAAAATTATGTTCAATACCATGTTTATCACAAAATAATTCAAAATCTTTATTTTCAAATTCACCCCCATGATCACTTCTAATGGATGCAATCTTGAGATTTTTCTTGTTTTGTATGACTTTAGCAAGTTTCCAAAATGCTTGGAATGAATCACTTTTATGTGTAATAAATAATGTCCAAGTATATCTAGAGAAATCATCAACTATAACTAAAGCATAGTAATTTCCTCCAAAACTCATGGTTCTAGATGGACCAAATAGATCCATATGCAATAACTGTAATGGTCGAGTGGTTGAAACAACATTTTTAGATTTGAATGAGACTCTTGTTTGTTTGCCCTTTTGACATGCATCGCATAGTTTATCTTTTTCAAATTTCAATTTAGGCAAACCAACTACTAAATCTTTTGAAATTAATTTATTTAAGTGATCCATGTTTATGTGAGCAATTCTTTTATGCCATAACCATGGATCATCATCTTTACTAAGAAAGCAATGATTGTTTTCTTGTTTTATGCTTAAGTCTATCATGTAAACATTATTGACTCTATGTCCTACATGCTTTATATTAATGTCATGCTTATGTTCTATAAGACATTTCTGAGAATCAAATGATACTAGATAGCCTTTGTCACATAGTTGACTAACGCTAAGCAGGCTGTGCTTAAGGCCTTCAACAAGTAGAACATTTTCAATGGAGTTTGAAGAATTTGTACCTATTTTACCCACTCCAAGAATTCTACCTTTGTTGTTGTCACCATATGTTACATGCCCGCTTTTCTTTGGAGATATGTGTGTAAAATTTGATGCATCTCCAGTCATATGTTTTGAGCATCCGCTATCTATGTACCACTTCTTTCTCAAAGATACCTGCATAATCAAGTTTTTGACTTAGGTACCCAAATTTTATTGGGTCCTTGCATGTTAGTATAAACTGAGGATCCTTTTGGGACCCATATCATTTTAATGTTACTGTAATTTTTCTTGAAGTAGAAAGTTGATATGCCATGTCCTCTTCTTCCACAGTAAAAACAAGTGATAGAATTAGAATTACATTTTTGTGTGGAAGTGGAAAAGTTTTTATGAACCTTTTGTAGTTTTTCAGATTTATACCCTAGTCCATTTTTATTAGACACATATCTTTGTTTACTTAATATAACATCTAAATTATTTCTACTATATGAAAATTTTGCAAGTGAATTTTTTAACTCTTTAATTTCTTTTACATATTTATCACAACAACTACAAGAATCTGTTATTTTCTTGTCATTAATAGTGGAGATATTAACTTTTTCATTTGTTTTAGAGATTGAGACTTCATTTATAAGAAGATCTAATTCTTTGTTTAATTTTGAAATTTCATTTTCTAAATTTGAAATTGTTTTCTTTGATGATGAAACTAATTTTGCAAGTTTAATTGATTCTTTATGCAAATCAGCAAATGCATCTTGCAATTCATCAAAAGAAATAGATAAGTTGTTTGAAGATGTTACCTCTTCATCACTTTCGTAACTTTTTGCCATAAGGCAAAGATTTATCTCTTCATTTTCAGAATCTTTAGAGGATTCCAAATCATTTTCATCCCATGTGATGTATGCTTTCTTTAGTTTCTTCTCACTATGATTTTTCTTTTCAGATTTTTCCATCTTTTTCTTGAAGATGGGACAATCAACCCTCAGATGTCCAGGTTGATTGCATTCAAAGCATTTTAGAGTAGAGGATGAATTTTCTGTCCTTCTCTTTGATTTAAAATTTGGTCGCCTCTGATTTCCTCTTACTTTAAGAAATTTGTTGAATCTTTTTACAAAGAGACTTAGATCATCATCATCATCTGCATCATTATCCTGATCACTTTCTTCTTGAATTGAGGATGATGCTTTAAGAGCAATTCCTTTCTTTTTCTTGTCATTTTCTTCATTTTGGTGCAATCTCAATAGTTCCATCTCGTGTTCCTGCAACTTACCAAATAAATTGGCAAGAGACATGTTAGACAAATCTCTTGATTCAGAAATAGCCGTTACTTTGGGTTGCCATTCTCTACTTAAACATCTTAGCACCTTGTTTATAAGATCTTCATTTTGAAATTCTTTGCCTAAGGCTGCTAGATGATTTACTATATGTGTAAATCTCTTTTGCATACTCTGAATATTTTCATTTGCATTCATTCTAAATAATTCATACTCATGAGTTAGTGCATTTATCCTAGATCTTTTAACATCTGTAGTTCCTTCATGTGTTAATCGAAGAGTGTCCCACATTTCCTTAGCACTCTTACAATTTGAAACTCTGAAATATTCATCCATTCCTAGGGCAGATGTTATTATGTTTTTGGCTTTTAGGTTGTATTGTACTCGTTTTCTATCCTCTTCAAACCATCTATCTCTAGGTTTTTCTATGGTTATGCTTTCACTTGATGAACTACCATCTATTGAAACTCTTTCTACTGTGGTGGGTATATAAGGCCCTATTTCTATGGCTTCCTAGATATTTAGATCTATTGCCTCGATAAAAATTTGCATTCGGGTTTTCCAGTAGTGGTAACCCTCTCCATTAAAGATTGGAGGTCTATTGATAGAATTCCCTTCTGGAAATAAGGAATTTGCTGAGGCCATCTTTTTCTTGAAGCTTCTAAACTTTGTACAAGAATGAAGCTCTGATACCACTTGTTAGACAAGTGGCCTCAGATATCTTAAGAAGGGGGGGTTGAATTAAGATATTCCAAACTGTTTCCCCTAATTAAAAATCTATTTCACTTTTTACTCAAGTTATGAATTCCCTTAATGACAATCTTCTTAAATATTAATTCAAATGAAGCAACTTGAATATGAATATAAAGCAATAATAAATAAAGGAGATTAAGGGAAGAGAAAATGCAAACTCAGTTTTATACTGGTTCGGCCACACCCTTGTGCCTACGTCCAGTCCCCAAGCAACCCGCTTGAGAGTTCCACTATCTTGTAAATTCCTTTTACAAGTTCTAAACACACAAGGACAATCCTTCCTTTGTGTTTAGAGATCCTTTACAACAAGAGACTCACAGTCTCTTAATCCCTTAGAGAATGAGAAGAAGAAGAGGAACAAATCTCTCTAGAAAGAGATGGATTTTACAGATTGAGCACTCAAATAATTCCTTAATGAATTGCAATTGAATTGGCCAAGGAATTCTTAAGAGGATAAAATGAATATGCTCTTTGAGAGGATAAACACTTTGTTGTTCTGAAAATCTCTGAGCAATTTCGTGTTTAAGTCACATATATATAGACCATTGGTGGTCATGAGTAAAGCCTTTGAAAAGTTGTGACTCTTGAAATTATTTTTCTGAAAATCCTGTCTGGTAATCGATTACAGTAATTGTGTAATCGATTACAGCTTTTAAAATTTGAATTAAAACGTTTACTAACTGCTGGTAATCGATTACCAAAATTGTGTAATCGATTACAGCTTTTAAAATTTCGAATTCAAATTTTTATAGCTGTTATAAAACGTATTTGGCCACTGGTAATCGATTACATCCTCTGGTAATCGATTACCAGAGAGTAAAACCTTTGAGAAACACTTTTTATTTTAAATCACTTGGCCAAACCTTTGCTAATTCAATTAGGAATTCCCTTCCTAATATTCTAGTGATCATCTTGATGTTGTGACTTGTAATCTTGAAGTATTGTCTTGAATTTTAATCTTGAAAAGCGCATTTGCATCAATTGCAACACATCATCATGATCATCATCAAAACATCAAAGCCAATTGCATCTACAAGAAGTTCTCCAACTACTTCAACAGGAAGTGGAAGAAGAACCTTCCAAGAAGGAAGCTGAATCATCCGAGACTAATGATGACCAAGAAGATGATCCATTCTACCATAATGAAGATGACTGTTTTGGCATATCATTGGACGACGATTAATTAGTTGTAGTAATCATGAATTATTGTAACTAATTTGTCAGTTTCTATTAAATAATGTAATTTGTAAAAGTTTTGTAATAGTTTCGGTAAACACTACCGATACTGTAGAAACAGTAAAAATTGGGTCTATTTAAAGGAGTCCTCGTCCCCTTTGTGAGGCACCCTTTCAGATAGTCCCAGAATCAGGTTTTTAGAGAGAGAAGCTCAGCCTAGGGAAAAACTCTTTGTAAGCTTTTCTTTCGGTTTTAATAAATTTCAAGTTCTATTTTTCATATCTCCCTTCTCCCCTCACCGATCCTGTGCGGCTCTGCCGCCGCTTCGGTTTCTTTGTTTTCAAAAACCTGGGTTTGTAAGCCGTTTCGGTGTGCCCTTGATATCTGCTTTACAAGTTTATAATTCTTATTCTTGATTATCATACTGCAAGGACATATGTTAATATATATATATATATATATATATATATATATATATATATATATATATATATATATATATTGTTGGATCAAATGGCCTCAGAATAATTAAGAAGAGGGGTTGAATTAATTATTCCTAAACCTTTACTAATTAAAAATTTACTCTTCTAAGGCTTTTACTATGCTGTTAAGAGAATAAGGAGTAGAAGAGAAACTTAACCAAAAGTAAAAGCGAAAATTAAAATGCACAGCGGAAAGTAAAAGAGTAGGGAAGAAGGAGACAAACACACAAGAGTTTTATACTGGTTCGGCAACAACCTGTGCCTACATCCAGTCCCCAAGCGACCTGCGGTCCTTGAGATTCCTTTTCAACCTTGTAAGAATCCTTTTACAAGCAAAGATCCACAAGGGATGTACCCTCCCTTGTTCTCTTTGAACCTAGTGGATGTACCCTCCACTAGAACTGATCCACAAGAGATGTACCCTCTCTTGTTCTCAATCAACAACCCAAGTAGATGTACCCTCTACTTGTACCACAAAGGATGTACCCTCCAATGTGTTAAGACAAAGATCTCAGGCGGTTAAACCTTTGGTACTTTGTGAATGGGGATACAAAATAATTCTCAAGCGGTTAGTCCTTTGAAAACTTTTGTATATGGTAAAGGGAAGAATCAAAAGAATTCTCAGATTGTGTCGTTTTGAATTCTTTGACAAGGGAGAAGGGAGACACAAAAGAATTCAGGCGGTTAGTCCTTTGTTCTTTTGGAAAAGGGAAAAGAGAGACACAAAAAGAATTCAGGCGGTTAGTCCTTGGCGAATTCTTTTTGGCAAAAGGAGAAGAGATGAAAAGAATGAATAGCACAAGTTTTCAAGGTTTAGAAAACCAGAAAACTTTGGAAAGCTTTTGGCACAAAGAAGAAGAAGAAGTTCAAAGAGATTCAAGGCTTGTAAAGGATTGTAATGAATTGATTGGATTGATTGAAAATGAAAAACAAAGCCTTGCTTTTATAGACTCTTCATGTCTAGTCAAGAGAACCATTTAAAAGAGTTACGACTTTTAGAAAAACTTAAAACCAATTTGAAAAAGTCAAAAACCATTTGAAGAGTTACATCTTTTGATTTATTTAGAAACAATCACTGGTAATCGATTACCAAATCAATGTAATCGATTACACAAAGCTTTTATGTGAAAGGATATGACTCTTCACTTCTGAATTTGAATTTCAACGTTCAAAGGCACTGGTAATCGATTACCAAAACATTGTAATCGATTACAACTTTTTAAAATCAATTGGAACGTTGTAAATTCAGTTGAAAACTTTTTTCAAATCCATTTTGCTACTGGTAATCGATTACATCAATCTGGTAATCGATTACCAAAGAGTAAAAACTCTTTGGTAAACATGTGTTGAAAAAAATCCATGTGCTACTCAGTTTTTGAAAAAACCTTTTCATACTTATCTTGATTAAGTCTTCTCTTGATTCTTGAATCTTGAGTCTTGAATCTTGATCTTGATTCTTGGAAGCTTGATCCTTGAATCTTGATTCTTGAATTCAACTTTCCTCTTGAATCTTGAAGTGTTCTTCAACTTTCCTCTTAAGTCTTGAAGTGTTCTTGATTCTATCTTGAACTCATTCTTTGATTAACCTTTGAGCTTTTTGTCATCACCTTTGTCATCATCAAAACATCTTTGAATCAATCTTGATTCATCAATCACAAGCGTGTGCGGGTTTCATTCCAGAATCCCAACTTAAAAGCAAAATTAGTCATTCCTTGATCCACATGGGATTTATTGGGCTTGTAATGTGGTCAGGGGTAAGAGGGCTATGAAAGAAAGGATTAAAGTAGCTCAAAGAGTGTTTGAGGGTTATATTGAGTAAGAATTTTGAGAGTCTTGCTTGTATTTTATTCATTTCAACTTTTGAGTTGGGCTCTACTCCTTTTGTCTTATACATTAATCTTTCATTGCACTTTTGTGCCTTTCTTGAAAAATTTGGAGATCTTTTGTCTCTTTTTTTTTTCACTCGCCTTTGGCGGATTTTGTTTTCTTCATTGTTGCCCAACTTCATGCATGTGTTCTTTGCATTGCTTTTCCCGCCGGTTTAGCAGTGGTTCCCACTTACGATTTCTGTTTTGCTTTTGCTCTTTTTTTTTTTGTTTTTAGAAAACAAATATGCTTTGGCTTGGAGGGGGTAGCAAAGGATAAACTAGTGTTTGGGATGTTGAAACATGGCCATGTGTCATTTCAAATCTTGACTTTGATCCTTTTGCAGTTTAGATTATGGGACAAAACCTTAATAACACGCCCCTGATTGTTTTTTAATATTTTATATCAACCCTAATTTTTGCTTAGGTCGCCCTTTCGGGTTTTCAACCTACTGGGTGAGAACTTTTGATCTGCCCCTAGTTTCGCTTGAGGCTCATGCATGGTTCTTCTCATTGCCCTAGTGTAGGGCTCTGAGGTATCCATTGTTGTCTTTTGTCATGACCTTGTAGTAAGGAAAAATGAAAGAAACTGTGAAGGTTCTTGAGAAATATTTAAAAGATTTTCAATTGACAGATTAAGTCAAATGACTCTTGTTCTTGATAACTCACTTTTCTCTCAAAAAGAAAACTGTTAAGAACGATAAAATGAGGTCACATGAATGTTTGTACTTCTTATTTTGATTTAAAAAACAGTCATTCAAACATTTTTTTTACTTTACTTATCGTTTATGACACCGCTACCAAACGTATAGAATGAGCAGTATCTGATTGAATAGACTTGGAGATCAACTCAAGAGCGCAAGTCACTTGAGCAAAGAAACCAACGGCTTATATTCACATTCCAGTGAAAGTTAAATAAGCAAAGATGTAATTGTGAGAGAATGAGATAAGGACATCAAATTTATCCATATTATTAGCATTGTGACTCTTGTTTACAGTAATGACATAAACTTGAAAATTCTAATGAGTTATCAGAGACATCTAACAACAAACTTCAAATTGCCCCATGCATAGTGTCGCTTGCCAATGTTAGAATACATAAGCGATTATCCTTCTCAAATTTTAGCCAGCTTGCATCAATTAGATTCTGCACCTTATGTTTTAGGGTCATACAATGCTCAACAGAATGCCCCATAACTCCTCCATGATAAGCACATGTTGCGTTCGAGTTGTATCCTCGAAAAAATAGAGGTTGAGGAACCTTGCCTGGGGTTGTGGCTACCATTGCCTTATTGAGTAGATATGGGAGTAAGTTAGCATATGACACTGGAAAATTCTATAGGCTTCTTTGTTGGAAAATTCCTTCCCTGGTTAGTGTTTTGGTTTGTGTTAAGGGTGGTGTTTGGTTTTGGATGATTTAGGGGTGGCCTTTGTGGATGATTGAGTGTTCTTGGTTGATAGGGTGGTGGGTAATGAGAAGGGCTAATATTGGCTGAGTATTGATATTGTTGAGCTGGTGGGAAATTTGGCCATGTAGGAACGACAGTCACAACATGGGTTCCTCCTTCCTTCTCATTCTCTCCATTTTCCCCAGGCTTCCTATTCATCAAAGCAGGATAATCAAATTTTCCTCTTCTCAAACCCACTTCGATCTTTTCACCGGCGAAAACTAAATCGGCAAAGCTTGAAGGTGTGTAACCCACCATCTTCTCATAGTAGAAAACCGGTAACGTGTCCACTATCATTATTATCATCTCCTTCTCCGTCATTGGGGGCACTACTTGAGCTGCCAGATCCCTCCACCTTTGGTGATTCATGCTCCTTTTTACACATGTTCTGTAGTTGCATCTTATCCGGAGCCATATAAGAATTGTACTAATACTGCCTAATGAAGGCCACCATTAGGTCTTTCCAAGAATGGACTCGGGAAGGTTCTAAATTAGTATACCAGGTGACAACTGCCCCAGTAAGACTTTCCTGGAAGAAATGCATCAATAATTTTTCATCTTTCGCATATGCTCCCATTTTCCTGCAGTACATCTTCAGGTGATTCTTGGGGCAAGTAGTCCCCTTGTACTTATCAAAGTCCGACACCTTGAACTTTGGAAGGATGATGATGTTAGGCACTAGGCACAACTCTGGCATGTCAGCAAAAGCATAATCTCCGCCTCCTTCAATGGCCATCAGCCTTTCCTCTATATGATCAAATTTTCCCCTTTCCACCATAGTAGGAGGGACTTTTCCCACCGCAAAATGCAAGGGTTGTGGTTGTGGGAGAAACTGAGGGCCCTCCAAAGTGTTTGGCAGGGGTACACCACCAACTGCTTGCCCCTCAGTGACATATCCGAGGTGAGGCTCGAAGTCAGCTAGATTATGGTCTCGAGGCGCTTCATGTGTCCCTCCCATGGGTTAAGAGACATGTGCTTGATCAGATTGGAGTTGTTGGCTCTCAAAGAGTATGGGAGTGGAGTTATTGACATTCTTATCAGGAGCGTGTGCAACATCGGGTGGTGTATAGTTGGGAGGCAAGCCATATGGTGGGAAGGAATTCTTGTTCACAAAATGGGGGCCGCCCGTACTTCCTAACGCTTTGCCTCCCTACCCTACCATATCACCTTCTTAGTTGGATCTACCTCAGCGGCGGCGCTGGTAGTGGCAACTGCAGCCGTGTTGACCTCCATTATCTTCTTCATGCTCAACATGGCTATTTTCTTTTTCATGGCCTCCATGTCGGCCTTCATCTGCTCTTGCACCTCCTCTATTTCACTCATTACTCTAGCTCTAGCACGCGTTTGGTATGGGCACTGTAAAGCGTGTTCTTTCCTTTTGATAACAATTATTACAATTCTGATTTCAAGGAAAGAATGCAATGAGCGATGCCACCAATGTGAAAAGAAAAATAAGCATGGATGTATGTGAATGATGCATTATTGAAGCATTGCGAAATTTACACAGGACATAGGGTTGAATCAATTTACATTTTCATTAAAACAACATGGTCCATCACATCTTGTCAAAGTGAAACTAGAAATAAAACATGGACGTCAATAGTCCTTATTTTTTTTGTAAATTATTTAGCTCAATCATGTGTTGGCAGTAGACAAAGAAATGATATACCTCGATCCATCTTCTGCCCCAAATTTTGCAAGCTGGTTACTTCCATACTTGACCTTGACTTGATGAACCTTTCCTTAAAAGCATGTGCTTGGTTCAACCCCATAATCCAAGGAATAGAAATCTTGATTGTCAATACTTCGACAACATCTCATAGAGATGAATGACAAGGGCATACTTATGTTATGCATGGCAAATGCAATTATGAGATTGACATGAGATGCCCTAAGAACCATCATTTCCTAGTTAACCAATGCATTAGGTACCATTGTTCACATGATTTTCAATCATTTTTTAAAGAGAAATTAGTGTATAATCCCAACATAGTTGGTTTATAGCCATCATCATGGTACCCAACACATGTAACTAAGAAAGTAGTGTGAACTTTCATGCTTCATTGTGACCTTCTTTTGTTCTTTCTTTGTTTTTTTTTTGTAGAGGAAAATGCAAGGATCATGCATGAGTGAACATAACATGCGAACGATGGAAATAGAATATATGCAGTTGGCAGAACAAAAGCATGCTAAATGAAGGTGTATGATAATGCAGCGATTTATGCAAATGAAATGCATGAATATGATAAATGATAAATGCAGGAATGATATGTCCATTACGATGTCCTGAATAGATCCATGATGCAATCAAGGAACATGCCAGAGTGAGTTTGTTATGTGCCCCCTAATTCAGGAATCTAATGGAAAGGATCCAAAAGTCCACTTCTAGTGATAACTCCCAAGGGTGGTTTCATGTAACTTTATTGGCTTATAGAGATATCATCCTCTTAGGTAATACATTATGGCGATAAGGACTATTAGCGACAATACATCACTAAAAAAGGAAAATTCTAGATGAGGCTTCACTGTCATCAAGCAAGTCAGAGACCCAACATGACCACAGATCGACCACCACTCCTTATGGTTCACATAGACCTGGGTATAGGGCCTAATATCTCAATGTGTGTGCGAGGTGTAGGTGCCTATGTGTGCATAGCAAAAATATTTCTAACTATGCAAGTAATAAATAGGAAGACACATACCAACACAACAACATAGCAGAGGTTATATACAAATATGGACAAAACAAAAGATAAAAGGGAAAAGTTAATATAAATAAAGAAAAATTCACAATAAAAACAATGCACACTGATTGAATGGCCTAACTCTCTAACAGGTCCCCAGTGGAGTCGCTAATTGTCGCAACCTACCCTTCAGTGGGAGGGCGAGGCGGAACGTAAAAACGCGTGGAGTCGCCATCATCATTTATTCGAGGAAAACGTTAGAAAAACCAAAAAGATGAAGGTCCGCAGATTTTGAAAGTAAGGATTTGGGAGTTGTTTACGCATGGGGAAGGTATTAGCACCTTACGCACTCGTCACAATGGACAACAACCTTTAATCGAGTGTGCAAAACATGACTTCAAAATTGTGTATTTTCCCTCTTTATATTTTTTTATTTTTTTGGGGTTGACAAGGGTGTTGCGCTTGCTCCTACATATCCTCAGGTGCCATGAGGAATTCAGACCTACGTAGTTCTTTAAGTCTGAAAGTTTATGTGTTACATTGATTTTATGTTTTTTGAAAGATCGATTTTAATTGTGAACAAAAGTCGTTTAAGGCGTTGGACCTTGAAACGATGTTTTAAACTTTGAAAAGCAGAGAGAATCGTTAAGGCGTTAGACCTTGAAACGACCTCAAGTGATGTTTGATGAAAAGCAGAGAGAATCATTAAGGCGTTGGACCTTGAAATGACCTTGAAACTTTGAAGAAGTTTATGAGTTGGTTTTATTTTGGTTTTGCTTATCAACCTTCAATTTTTTTAAAGATAACTTGCGGCACTAATTATCGGTTAAAACTCACTTTACAAGAAGAAAATGAGATTGCTGATGATAGAAGAAGGAGATGAATATACATAAAACAAGAAAAAGGACCCCTAAAGGGTGTATAGATAGCATTCGAATCCTTAAAACAAAAACTAATTGGATGACGAACGAAGAATGATGTAGAAGTCAATTACAGTCGCAATTTAGTAGCATCTCGACCTTGTTTTTCTCTTCTTTGTTCTTCTTCTCTTTGATTTCTCTCCATTTCTCTCAATGCTGAACCCTTTACTCAGCCTCTCTCACGCCTATTTATAGCAAAAGATGGCATTAGGGGTCATGGCAGCTCGCCCATGCGAGTTGTTGCTTCAACATGAAGTAACCTTGCTCGCCTAGGCGAGCTGGTTACTTCACCCCTAAGCTATTTGGGGGCTTAGGTGAGCCAGAGGCTAGCCTGGGCGAGCCAGGGTTCAGAAAACCCCCTGAAATGACCCTTTTTCCCCTCCCTTTCGGTATCATTCGCATTCTTGATCAAAACATTGAATGATCATCTATTTTGCACTATAACTGACATTCAACATCGTAAGTTGACTAACAAGGATCAAAAGATCAACAAACAATAGTCCCGGGACAAAATTAGGGTATGACACTTATGTAAGTTATTAGATGTTGAGCTTCGAGAGAAAATAATTTCTTTATTACATGAGTTCAAGGACTGTTTCACATGGGAATATGAAGATATGCCTGGACTCAGCAGAGAATTGGTGGAACATAGATTGCCAATCTGTGAATGCAAAAAACCAGTAAAGCAAGCACAAAGAAGATTTGCTCATGATGTCTTAGAGGCTATCAAAGTAAAGATTGAAAGGCCGCTGAAGGCCAAGTTTATTCGAACTACAGGGTATGTTGATTGGATATCTAATATTGTTCCTATGATTAAAAATAATGGGAAAATGTGTGTATGTATAAATTTTAGAGATTTAAATGCAGAAACCCCTAAAGATGAATACCTCATGCTAATTGCTAATATGTTAATTGATTCAACTGTAGGCAACAAAATTTTAAGTCTATTAGATGGTTATTCATGATATAATCAAATATAGATTGCTGAAAATGATATATCTAAAATTGTTTTTCGATGCTCGAGTTAGGAACATATGAATGGATAGCGACACCATTTGGATTGAAAAATGTTGGTGCAACATATCAAAGAGTAGTGAATCTGATCTTTCATAACTTGATTGGAAAATTCATGCAAGTCTATATAGATGATATTGTTGTAAAATCAGAACCGAAAGATAATCATCTTGACCATTTGAGATTGTCATTTGAAAGAATGAGACAACATGGATTGAAAATGAATCCATTAAAATGTGCTTTTGGTGTATTTATAGGTGAATTCTTGGGTTTCGTTATCCATCAAAAGCGATTGAAGTAGATAAAAATAAGGCGAAAGTCATTTCGAAGACTTCCCCTCCAGAGAATAAAAACAACTTCAATCATTATTAGGCAAGGTGAATTTTCTTAGAAGATCATTTCTAATCTGTCAGGAAAAACTAAAGTGTTTTCACCTTTACTCAGATCAAAGAATGAAGTTGAATTTCGATGGGAAAAGGAACACCAAGAAACTTTTGATGACATTAAGAGATATCTTGCAAGTCCACTAGTTCTAGTGCCTCTTGCGAAAGGAAAAGACTTGAGATTGTACATTGCAACATCATATTCGACTATCGTAAGCATACTGGGGCAAGAGGATGATAATGGCATAGAACGTGTTGTTTATTATCTAAGTTGAATTTTTAATGATGTTGAAATTAGTTATAGTGCAATAAATTTTTTTTGCTTATGCTTGTATTATTCTTGTACTAAACTCAAGTATTATATAAAACCTTTCAATCTTCAAGTACCTTCTCATAATAATGTTATTAAATTTATGTTGTCTAAATCTATTCTACACAATAGAATAGGGAAATGGACCCTTGTATTAACTGAATTTGCCCTTACTTTTGTGTCATTAAAAGCTATTAAAGGTCATGTTGTAACATATTTCTTGGCTAATCATTCAAATGTTGAAATATTGGAATGCTATATAGGAATTAAACCTCGAATATTATATTTTGATGATTTAAAACATATAATGGGGGCAGGAATTGGTGTTGTTTTAATTTTCCCAAGTGATATACCCATGAAGATCCTTTTCAAAATTCAACTTGTTTGTTCCAACAATGAAGCAAAATATGAGGCTTTGATAGTTGGTTTGGAAACATTTCTAAATTTAGGTGCAAAGCATATTCTGATTAGAGGAGATTCTGAGTTAGTCATCAATCAATAAACTTATAAATTTAAATGCATAAAAAGTATTTTACTAAAGTATTTTTCATATGCATCTAAGTTATTGGTTTGATTCGAAGAGGTTGAATTCAAACATGTGTTTCAAGAACAAAATAAAAAGCTAATGATTTGGCTCAAATTGCATCTAGTTATAAGTAAGTAAACAAAATTTAGAAACATTGATAACTGTCAAAGAAAAATTATAGGAAGAGGAAGAAATTTTAAATATTGATGTGGTGACAATTCATGATTAAAGAAAGCTTTATTAGAATATCTTTGAAATCCCAATCTATATGTTGATCGAAAAACAAAATATAAGGTTGTTAATTACATCATACTTGAAGATGAGTTGTTTAAAAAAAGTATGGATCGAGTCTTATTAAAATGTTTGGGAGAATCATAAGCTTATACAGCTTTGGCTTAAACACATGAAGCAATTTGTGGTTCTCAACAAGCTGGTGTAAAGATGAAGTTGATGTTATATCGACAAGGTTATTATTGGCCAACTATTTTGAAGGATTGCATTAATTATGCAAAATCATGTGAAGAGTGCCAAAAACATGGTACCATACAACAAGTTCTAACAAGTGAGTTACATTCGATAAAAAAACCTTGGCCTTTTCGAGGATGGACATTAAATTTGATAGGTCAAATTCATCCATTTTCCTCGAAAGGACATAGGTAGATCTTAGTTGTTGTTGATTATTTTACCAAGTGGGTAGAAGCAATTCCCTTAAAAAATGTTGATCAAGGGGATATAACTAATTTCATAGAACAAAATATTATTTTTGGATTTGGTATCCTAGAAACACTTACAACATATCAAGGCACTATTTTTATTTGTCGAAAAGTGGTTCAATATGTCAATTCTCAAAATATTAAGTTAGTAAGCTCTACACCTTATTATGCTCAAGCCAATGCCCAAGTCAAAGCCATAACCAAGATTTTAATAAGCTTAATTAAAAAACATGTTGGCCAAAAACCTAGGAGTTGGCATGAAAGTTTAGATCAAGTCCTTTGGGCTTATCAAAATGCACCAAAAGGGGCTACTAGTGTCACTTTGCTTGAGTTGGTTTATGGGCATGAGGCAGTTTTACCTATCGAAATAAATTTAAATTTGATTTAAATTCAAAGATAAAATGAGATCCATGTTCAAGACTATTGGGATATGATGTATGATGAGTTGAATGTTTTAGACGAAGAGTGTTTAATTGCTTTAGAAAATATTGTTTGTCAAAAATAAAATGTGGCTAAGCATTACAACAAAAAGGTTAAGAAAAAATCTTTTCAAATTGGAGGCTTAGTTTAGAAAGTTATTATCGCAACCTACCCTTCGGCGGGAGGGCGAGGCGAGATAAAATGGTTTCTTCCCATGAAGAAAATACGTGGAGTCGCCACTAACGTTTATTCGAGGAAAACGTTAGAAAAAAACAAAAAGGGGTCTGTGAACTTTAAGAATAAGGGTTTGGGAGTTGTTTACGTGCGGGGAAGGTATTGGCACCCCATGTGTCTGCCACAAGGGACGACAACCTTTAATTGAATGTGCAAAAAAACATGACTTCAATATTACTTATTTTTCCTTTTTATGTTCCTTTATTTTTTGGGATCGACAAGGGTGTTTCCCTTGCTCATATGTATCCTCAAGTGTGACGAGGAACTTATACCTACATAGTTCTTTAAAAGTAAGAAAGTTATGCATTGAGTTTATTTTAAACTTTCGAAAGGTTCATTTTAATCAACAAAAATAAAAGAGACCGTTAAGGCGTTGGACCTTGAACGGATTCAAGCAACGTTTATGGAAAAAAAAACTCAATTACATGTTGGTTTTATCTTGGTTTCACTTATTAACTTTCAATCTCATTACAAGATGATTGTGATGTAAATGATCGGTCAAAACTCACTTTACAAGAAGAGAATAGATTGTTGATGGTAGAAGAATGAGATGGAGATGTGCAAGGCAAAAAAAAGGACCCCTAAGGGTGCATAGATTGAATTCAAAACCTTAAAATAAATACCAATCGGATGACGAACAAAGAACACCGAACGATGAATGATGTAGAAGTCGATTACGGTCGCAATTTGATAACACCTTGGCCTCCTTTTTCTCTTCTTTCTTCTTCTTCTCTTCAAATTTCACTAAAAACTCTCAATGTTTGAAAGTTGAACCCTTTCTTCAACCCTCCTCACACCTATTTATAGGAAATGAGGGGACTTGGTTGATCTGCAGCTCACCCAGGCGAGTTGTTGCTTCAACCTGAAGTAACCTTGCTCGTCCAGGCGAGTTGGTTACTTCACCCCTAAGCTATTTGGGGGCCCAGGCGAGCCAGAGGCTAGCCTAGGCGAGCCAGGGGTAAGAAAAAAACTTGAAAATGACCCTTTTGCCATCCCATTTGGGTATCTTCTGTATTCCTTACCGAAACGTCGAATAATTTTTCTTCTTGCATCGCAACTGGTGTTGAACAACTCAATTCGGCTTGTAAGAATCAAAACATTAGCGAATGATAGTCCCCGGACGAAATTAGGGTCTGACAGTTATATTATCCATGGACATAATATCAAAAGTTCTCGGTAAATGGTCACCAAATTGTGATAGACCCTATTTTATCAAAAAGGTTTTATCTAGAAATGCTTATGCAATTCAAGAAGTAAACAAGGACAATGATAACTGAAATACACATTCTCGTAACTTAGATAATTAAAGTGCAAATTTTTTGAAAGGAAATTACATGAATGACAAAAAATGTCAACAAATTACAAATCTATTCAAGAATCTACAATAGAACAGGATTTAGCGGATCAAATAAAATGGCTTCGCTTTAGTTCATTGAATGCTTCAATCCATGTAAATAATGCAGTCATAGATTCATTTTAAGCATGCTCGAGTTGCCTGCGCTTCTCCAAAGGGCCTTTCATCTCCTACATTATCTTTTTAGCAATTGAATATAGAGAATTTTTGTTTTGTTCATTGATCTCCTTATTCGATCAAAGCTCTTGAAGCTTAAGGTGAGTAGAATGAAGATCTTCTTGAATTGGCCCAAGTAGTACCATAAGTTCTTCTTCTTTCTTCGTCAGCTCTGCCTCAGCCTTATCGATAGGCCCTTGAATCAACATGATTTTTTCTTTGGCTTTTTGGAAGCCTTCTCAGGCCTGGATTAGCTTGTTTCGATCCTGCTCTATTGAAGATTCTATCTCAGCAATATTAGCAGTATGCTGACTATGTAGTTGACGAGCTTCGAAGGCATTGTTGAAGATTTTAAGGAAAGATTCAATTTCCTTATGAATCTCATCAACTACTAAGTCATTAAATTTGAAAACTTCATTTACAAATTGCTGAAACTGAGATTTGTAATATGTAATCGAGAGGGAATCTTCGAGAGGTTGACCAAATGCTAGTCTTTGAAACTTAGCCATTGCTTCATTGAAGTGTGTGAATGGCCTGTTGTGGCTGGATTCAGAAGCTTTTGATGACATCAAATCGAAAGGCTAGACATCAATGAAAGATAAAAGGTCAACATCCAATGGATTTGTTTCCCTTTGAAGATCCTTTACATCCTCCATGGGTGATTCTTTGACAATATCTACAAGTAAAGAAATATAATTAAACTTTATTGTCGAAATAAATTAAAGAAAATGAGGCATCTTTGTTATACATTCTTTATTTGAATATGGGCTCATTTGTTTCAACAACTGGCATGGGAGCAGAAGTATAAGTAACAACTTTGACCCCAACTTGCTCCTCTGTAGCTGAAGGGTTTTGTTCAGTTTCAATATCAAAAAGTTAGTGAAGAGTTGAATCCACCTCAATGACATTTTCTTCGATTATGGGCTTTGAAATTGACATTGCCTTTGAGGGGGAAGACACACTATGACTTTGAGCATCTTGTCCTTATGTGCCTTCTATTTCTCCAACATTGTGGGCATCAATTGTCGAAACTGGTATATCCGAATCTGTTAGGATAGAAATACATGTATTAATTCCGATTACCTGAAATTTAAATCGAAATGTGAAAACAATTCAAGTTTGAAACACTTACGATTTGTTTCCTTGTTTACACTTTTAGCACTCGAACTAACGACAAAGGTATCTTGATTTTAATTTTCCTATCGAGCGATAATGAATTTAATCTTATAATTCTCAAAAGAATTTAGCACTTGAAAGAAACTATGAATGCTTAGAAATTTACCTTGTCGTCACCAGTTTGAGAAAGATCTTGAGATGATGAAAGATCCACTATTTTGTTAGCCTATGAGATAGAAAGCCAAGATTTGTTCCTCAATATTCCATTCGAAAGATATGTCTTAAGAAACTCTATAGATTGAGATCTTGTGAAATAAATTTTCTTCAAAGTTTCTTGGAATACATTTTGCTTTATCATCGCAGAAGAAATGGCTTTGAAAAATGAGCTTATATGCACATCCTCATCAGAATCATCTATTCCTTTCGAGACATCGTCCTTCAATGGTTTGGAGGTGATAGACTAAAAGGACAAGGAAATTGGTTAGATTATGAAAATCATGGAAATAAATTAAGTTACACAGAAAGGTTTGAACCTTGGATGGTTGTTGAAATCTAGGTGGTTTTGGTGGAAGCTTTATTTTGTCATCAGTCTTAGCCTTGCTAATTTTCTTTGATCCCTATAAGAGGGTTAATCATGTTTAGAAAATTCATAGAAAACAAAGCTAAAAGTACTAAATAATTTGAGATACCTGTTGTCCTGTGCTGCTCGAAGAAAGAGTTTTTCTCTTTCGAGAAGTTTTCATCAAAGACCCTCGATCATCATCGTCCCAATCTTCATTTTCCCCTTGATGGGGAATCTTGATGGGAATAGCTGAAAAATTGAAATAAAAATATTAAAATATTCATTAAAGGTTGATTCAATGGTAAAATACAAAATTTACCACTTAATTGTTTAGTTTCGATTTCTACACATTCTGGTGGTAAAATTCCTTTTGGGTAGTGAAGGTAATCTCCAAGGTAAATTTTAGCAAAGGTTACTTTTTGAGAGGGGGAGGGGGGTATTTTTGAGTTTATACATGGCTAAGAAGGGTAATAGTTCTAGAACCCATGGAGGATTTCAAAGACTTTTACTTAGACCAACACAGGCTTTTGGGAAAATATGAAGGTTTTTTGGGAAATATCAAGAAAATTTAGTGTCTCCTTTCTTGTTAATAATTCTACCAATGGCTCTGTTTTTCTCTATCTTCTCTCTAAGGGCAAATATAGCTTCTCGATAAGTATGTATGAGACAGTTTGCATGATAACAAATATGATAGAAAGTTTCGAAGCGAGTAATTTCGACAAATAAGTCGTGTTTACCTTACTTTGTTTGCTTGTGTCCTGCACAGAATCATGAGATTTAATTAGTTTATCTAAGCAAATCACAATTGAAATGGGTCTTTTAGAATAATAATTCATCCACCATAAGTGGAAATTTGCATGCTTATATAACAGTTCTCGAAGGAAGATGGTTGGAAATGCAGCTTCACTTTGGGGATCCCATTTCTGATCACTTTTGGCATCAATGACTCTTCTCCATAAAGTTGATCAGGCCTAATCCTTTTCTTGTATATTGGCACTGGAGAAAGTTGGCACAAATCAAATTTTCTTGCAAAAATTTGTGGTTGGTAAGGGTAAAATCAAAGGTTTTTTGAGATGGTTTTGGTGAAAATGATGTCCCAAGTGAGAATATTGCTCCAAATTTTGACTAATTTAGCTTGTTTTCCAGGAGTGTCACAAGGGAACCTTAAGTTCAACAACTCAAGGCTTACCATATTTGCAGTCAAAAATAGGGCCAAAATGTTATCAAAGTGATCAAAATTGAGAAAGGTCTTGATATATTTTGTGTAGTATCCATATGTACATAACTGAGTGAATAGGCAATTTAGTCCCTGAGATTGTACCCATTTTGCATATTAGTCCCTAACTTAATGTTAAATTCAAAATAGTCCCTATCTTTGCATAAGTGATGCAAAATAGTCCTTCCGTTAAATTTTAAAGTAACGCTGTTAGCGAGGTCAATTTTAGTGTCATGTGGACTATCCAACGTGACACTAAAAGATGATGTGGCATGGCACGTGGACGTGCCTCTTAAAAGATGCCACGTCATTTGATGATAACAAAATGAGTAAATAGGCAATTTAGTCCCTGACTTTGTACCCCTGTTGCATATTAGTCCCTAACTTAATGAAAAATTCAAATTAGTCCCTATGTTCTTCCAATGTTGGGATTTTTTGGCTTCTACCCTAGCAAGCTAGCTAACAAAGGTCATCCTATCCTTTGGAGGAGAGGCCCTAAAAATCCCACTTTTTTCCTTTATGAAATCACTCCTAATGGTCTCCTTATGAACTATAGGGTACTTGTCTTCATAAGTGGGGAACCAAGAGTTGATAGCTTCATAATCTAACTCAGGGCAGTATGGACCTACAAAGAAAATTTGTTTAGAGCTCAAGAAAGTTGGAAGTAGTACCTGAGTTTTCCATACTTTCTTGTGTTTTTCTTCATGCCTAGGGATTGAGAGTAACTCAAGGCCTTGGTTGGGTTTCGCTGAAGACACAATCGATGTTGACAGTGTTGTGCTCCTACCAGTGTTAGCAAAAGCATCTTGCTATGTAGGGTTGGTGCGTTGAGAGGAAGCAACCATTGTTGATAGGAAGATGAAGGAGAAGGGAAGAGTAGTCATGAGAGAGAAAGAGCTCAAGGGCACAAATTAAGGGTAACAAGGAAGTAGTGAGAGTGAAACTGACGTTTGAGTTCTATATATATAGAATTTAAAAGATGGAAAACTTTCAAAATTTGAATAATTTAAATTTTTTAAACTAAGGATATGATCTTATGACACATTAATAGAGTATGTTATTACATCTATAAAATAGACAATCATCTCCTATCGGTTAGCATGAAAATTGCAACCGACCATGATTAGATGATATTCCCAACACATCAAATGTTGATTAGACAAGATATTAAAGTATTATCTGAATAGTTGTTATAAAAATATTGCATTCTCTAAAGATATTACTTGAATACATTATTTTTTGGGGCATCTATAACCTCTGTTATGTAAAATTTGATTAAGTTATGAAAACCAAATTTTGATGTACTTGTCTAAGAGATGAACAGAGGAATCCCTTCAAAAACTAGCAAAAATTTGAGAAAATTGATTGTATAATCGAAGGAAATTATTTCGATTAAAATTGCTAATTTCGATAATTTCATTCACACACATGGGATTGGAAAGCGCAAGAGAGCAAAGTATTTTTCAAAAAATTGAAGTACCAGTTAACACGGTTGCAGGAAAGTTATGTCAAGACAATTACTACTACCATATCAATGTATTTAAGAATATCTTTGTACATGTGTCAAAATCATGCAATTCTACTGTTAATATTAGAAGTCTATAAATAATACTGTTGACTACCAATTTCGGGAGGTTGAAACACAATCACTTAATTCCTCAAAACACCAACACGCTACCATCAAAATTGGCTAAAGGTTCAGCAGGTCATCGTGTATGTATTCAATTCTCATGTTTTATGAATTCATGTCTGATTATTTTACTGCATATTTCTAAACCCTTAACCTTTTCCAATCTCCATCTGTTCTCAAAACTTACTTTTTTCAATTCCTATTTCTTATTATTATTGAAATTATTTAGAAACTAATCATTAAATCAAAAACACTTTTATCAAAGTTATTCTATTATCTTATGAATTACAACATTATCATAATTCAAATGGATATATTTATCGAAATTATAATCGTGATTTGCATTAAATACTAGACAATTCTCTATTAAGTTGAAAACTATGAACTTGCTTGTTTAACCAAAAAGAACTCATAATCGAAAATGGATTCTATGTCTCATCTTTAAAAATTTATTTGTTAATAGAATCATTTAGTGAAAATTTCTTTACTATTTTGAAAATACTTTCCTTTCAAGGAATAAATACAATTTTCACGATTAACAATATAATAACATGAAAATTAAGTGAACCGTATGGCCCGATAACTTGGCCAATACTCAAATCGTGGTGAGCCTCAACTCCCCATGATCACACACAATGCTTAGAGGAGCAGTTAGTCAATGTGGCTCCTCGAAAGACGTAACTTCCCTAAAATCGAACATATATACATAGACTTAGAGGCAAGACCATCAGGTATGTTTTAATCACTCCATACACAAATTCACAAATAGCTCTGGCTCAATTGACTTGATCGTCAGAGTCCTTTTTGCAGGTATTTTCCTAACACAGGGTTAGGAGATCAGAGATTCCACTGAGATGAGGAACAAAAGGAAAAAGGTAGACAATTCGCCAAAACTTAGCCAGAACATTAAGTTATTCAAATATAGATACTAGAAACAGCACAATATTTGTTTAATGTAGTGGCAATTACTAGCAAGTACAAAAGATGAAAATACATTCCTTCATGATGTAGAAAACTCAGTTGAATTTGGAAAAAAAAAGAGTTAATATGGACTTGGAGCTGCAAAAAGATAAATTGCAACCTTGACACATTACCCTTTTACTCGGTGAACTGTTACTTGGTCCTTAATCTCTCGATAATCGACATTGGAACTGAGTTACATGTTATTAAATAGCTATAATTAAGATCACAATACTAAACCAACAAGAAAACCAGCAACTAAAAACTATATGCTTCTTCAGCAGCAAACCACTTAATACAGTTTCTGGGCCAGCTATTTTTCTTATGAATTTATTTCAACATATAAACACCTCCATATGCTTGTTGCTTTTGCTTCTTTATTTGATTTAAACTTTTAAGTCCTTGAGAATATTTTTATGCTTCTTAGAATAAATAGATTCTTTAATCAAACTTTTTTCATTGATTTATACAAGGATTGAGTAGGAAATTATAAAAACATTGTTTATTAATTTGCTGCCACGAGTAACAATTTAGAGACTTCTAAACATAACTTTCATGTGGATGATGTCTGTGGAGATAGGAAATCCTTCAGGAGACACAGGGTTGGAAGGGACTATTTGGTAGATATATTCTTTTTTTTAAGGAAAAAGAAGAGTTTTATTAAGTGGCATAGATGCAGCACAGGTTGTGATTTTTCTTCCAATAATTAACACCATAACATGCAATTAATATTAGCTGCAACAGAGAAGAAGTCAAGGGACTGAACTAATGAACTCCATGTTCAGATATTAACTAAGATAATGTACAAAAGACTTACACAAGTCTCACATACATACTATCAGAAGATTCAAAGTGGAAAAAATGATTTATGGTTGCAACCTGGCCATAAAATAAAATTATTTCCTCCCACCATTCTACCAAAGCCCATTATCCTTCTCGGCACTAGTACTAGTACTTTTGAGAATTTCGTAATGGTTTCTGCAGCAATTACATTCATATTCTCAATTTAGTGTTCTACCAATCTTCATGTCTTAGAGCTTGTACGCATTAAGTCCCTCTAAGTACCTTAAAAAGGGTATTTTCAGTTTCACCAGATAAGGAAAAATGGGAGTTGTTGGACAAATGAGTTCAAATTCCTCAAATTGTCTTCTGCAAAATCTTTAAACCATACCACATCACATGATCTACTTCTACATCAAACCTTATAAATAACAAAACGACAAAAGGAACAAATTAATCAACATCTTTATAAATGAAATTTACTTTTATAGATAAAATTTCATGCATTAGAGCTCAATGCATCATTCCTTTTTATTACCCTAAAAAGGACATGTTCACCAGATATGAAAAAAATCAGAACAGTTGATAGATGAGTATGAATGCCTCATAAGTCTTCTGCAAAGTCTTTATACCATATCATATAACATGATCTACTTTTATAACCAACCTTAAAAATAATAAAATAATAAGGTGAAAAAATAAATCATCATTGTTAGAAATGAAGTTTACTTTCTTAACAAAAATTATATCATACAACTCATTCCCTCCTTTACTAGCGAAAAATTAAAGGAGAAATAGAAAATACAAAAAGAATTTAGTGACAGCAATATCATGCCAGATCAGACTAGTCAATGTTTTCATCTGAATAATGTTTAAGTTTTGGAAAATATAAATATAGGGATAAAACCTAGAAAAAAATATATAGTCCTCATGATCATATATGTTGAGTTATTTTACATATATAGTCCTCAGTTATCATCATATTTTAAGATTATGCGTAAAACAAATATAGTACTCTTAGTAGCACTTTGTCATTAGTTTCTGAAACAAGTAATTAGTTTTTCCTGTTCTTATGTACTTCGGAGTTGAGGAGGTCCAGGTAGGGGTGCACTTGTCTCACCTAGACATTTTTACAACTAATAAAAATTCATGACATGAAAACACAGTAGCAATATGAGCTATCAATATTCAAAAGATGCTAGAACCAAGAGAAAATGCCACATCTTAGAGCAATTCTATATGTTTTAGTAAGTGGTAAAGAAGGCAACACTAGCTTCTCTCTTTGCCAGTTCCCCACAAAAAACTATAGATAAACCAACGTAAGACCAAAACTTCCAGTTTCAAAATGTATCCATGCAAGACTGACAATAGTAATGTGTTTTACTTTTTCTCGAGCATATACTTGCATACTATTGTATATAAGTACTCATGTTAATAAGAGGAGTACTAACAACATACTCCTTTTAATACATACAGTTTGATTGGTTTAAATTTATTAAACAATATAAAATCACAAGAGTCAGCAAATAAGATGTGAGATCCATAATTTTTTTTTAGTTTTCAAGTCAATCAATGAGAGAAAGTGTGTTCAAACGAGTGTGTTGCTAGCATTTCTCCTTTAATAACTTAAATGTTGAAACCAATTATATTTTTATAATTCATTTAAATCAAAGATTTTATGGTAAACTGCAAGAAGGAAGTACCTGAGATAATACAAATCACAACCCAATTTCATTTGTTTAATGAAATTGAGACATTGTGTCACACAATTCCCTTTGTTGAATGAATGTATCATATGTTGAGGTGTTTATTGGGCTAATCCTGAAACCTTTTAACACTTCTAGTTGCGGTGGAAAAATTATACTTTAGTTGTGTCTTACCCCCAATCTAGCCTCAATTTTAAACATGTTTTAATTTTTGGCTTTGCTATTTAGGAAGCTAGAACATCTTTGGTCGGACATGACACACACCTGATCTGATTCAATGATGCTATCAAAATAATCATGTGTGCACATAATGAAATTGTCTTTTTCACCTGCACCATCACTTATTGTGATGCTAACTTCAAGTCTGTTGTTCATGCTCATGTCTATGTCTCTTTGTAGGAACTCACCAATGAAGCCCCGCATGGGGGAAGTTAGAGTAGAAGAGAGATCAATAATTATATAATCCTCTATTTTCTTATACTCCAACCACTCTGGAACACTACTTCCCGGATACAAGTAAACACCTTGAAAAGATTCATGAATAACATCACTAATAAGATTGTAATGATAATGATCTGGTCTACATAGGTGTTGGTTTACAAATTTCATAAAGTTGAATTGTGCACTCAATGCAATAGCCACTAGAGAGTGTTCATCCAAGTTCAAGCAATTCCAGAACAGAACCCACTTCCTGTTTTCCAATAATTGCTCAGCAGTTGTTGAAAGGAAAAACAATACATCCTTCAATGATTTGTAGTGTTTGGCTTTTAGAGTTTTAAGTAACCAGGGAAGCTCTGGTAGGCTCTGAAGTGATTCACAGCATTTAACATTTACCTTGTGTTTGGATCAGGAATTTCAAAATTTCAAGGAATTTGAAATGCCCAAAATTTGAATTGCTTTGATTTTAATTTCCTTCATTTTTCAAATGCTTTGTTTGGATAAATCAATTCAAATTTCTTCCATTTTAAATTCTTTGTTTGGATAGGGTAATTCAATTTCTTCCATATACAAAATTTCAATTTTATATTTTAAATAGATGAAATTTTAATATTAAACTTTATAGAAAATAAACATAATCTAATTTTGAAATATTAATTAAAAAATATTTTCAATTTTTAATAATTTATAAATACAAAATATTGATAATTTTAACTAGGATTGTTTTGCCTGACCACAACTAGTGATGTTTTTAAACCGACATCAACCAAGACTATTTTTCGGTTGACATCAAATAGTTTTTTTTTTCAAAGTATGTCGTGAATATTTGTCAACTGACGTCAGTCAGGGCCATTTTTTGGCTAACATTGGTTGAGTCTATTTTTCAGCTGATGTTGGTTAGATTATTTTAGCAACGTCAACTAGGGTTTGTTTGGTCGACACTGGCCAGGGTCTCTTCGAACGACATTGACCAAGGCTATTTTTAGCCAACATCAGCCTAAAAAATCCTAGAAGGTGTTGACAAAAAAATCTACCCAATATCGGCTAAAAAATAGCTTGGTCAATGCTGACCAATAGAACCTACCCGATGTCAACTAAAAAACATCATTGGTCAACGTTGGCCGAAAAATCCCTAGTCAACGTTGGCTAAAAAAATAGCCCTAACCAATGTCGGACAAAAACCCTATCCAACATCAGCTATAAAATAGCCTTGGCTGATCCTGGCTAAAAAATAGCTTTGACCGATGTCGACCAAAAAACTGCAGTGGATATCGACTGTAAGAACCTAGTCGATGTCGACTAAAAATAGTCATGTCTGATGTTGGTCAAAAATACCTAGCTGGTGTTAGTAGAAAAAACCCTAGCCAACATCAACCAAAAAATCTAGCTAATGTGGTTAAGAAATAGCTATTGCTGATGTTAGCCAGAAAACCCTAGTCGATGCCAGTAAAAAAATCATAACTGACGTTTGTAAGATCCTGGAAATTTCTACCCGGAATTTTTGAAAACGATGTATTTTGAATGATTATATATATAAGTATTATTCAGTGTATATGCCTATATGTTCTTGGTAGAAGTAGGAATAGTGGGGGCAAGATATGCGGGATAGGCTAATTCAGGAAGAGAAATCCATAACTGGGAGGTTATGGGTTAATTCCTAATTAATTAGTTAAAAATCATCGTTTTGCGTGCGACTTAGAATTTAATGAAACCAACCTCTGAACCACGCTCGGGGTTTTATTCTGAGCGTTTTGATATATATATTGCTTGCTTTCGAAAACTGACCCCGACGGACGCAGAGAAACGCGAGAAATTGGAACCAGAGAAACGGCACACAAACCGAGGTAGGATTTTTAGCGTTTCAAAGGTCAGGTTTTTCTCACTTTTTGTGGCTGAGTATGGGTCACCATCAAAAGAGAAAGTGGGCCCTTTTGGCTCCACTCAAATGGAGACATGTGGCATAGCTTGAATAAAATAATAGAAAAAGAGAAAACCCTTATTTAAAACCAAAAAGCTTTTCTCTCTCCTCACTCAGCCAAGCAGAAAAATTCAGAAGTTCTCCCTCTCTCTCACGCAGCCTTCTTCTTCTCTTCTTCCTCCACCATTGTTTCCCAACAAAGCTTCAACCTTTGGCCATCATTTCTGCCCCAAATCGTGAAAGGAGAGCATTTTCGGGGTCGTGAAGTGCGTGTCTACGAGTGGGACTTCGAAATTTCAGGTTTGGGTGGACTTCTTTCTCCTTTGATTTTCGTGGGTATGGGGTTTTGGGAGATATGATGGGTAGTCTTGCTAGGTTTCTGCTGTGTGATGATTATTTGTGAAGACATTTGTTGAAAACATCTTGAACTTGCCATGTTTGGATGAGTTAAGCTTACCCATTCAGTTTTAGGGTTCTTATGATGATGCTTGTGATGTTTATGTGCTGAAATTGTTTATGAAAAACTGTTAGAGATGAAAGGTAGAGTTAACCTAGGGTTAGAAAGTGAGAATGTGGTGTTGTGAGTGGAAAAAGAGTGAGGCTTTGAGAGTTGGAAGGTTAAATCTGGATTCTGTGGTAAATGGAGATTAAAGTGAGTTAATCCTAGCTTGAAATGCCATTTAGGACTTATGAGAAAGGTTAGGCTGTGCTAGAGAGAAAAACAAATGACCAAAGTGAACCAAGAGCCATTTCTAGGGCAAAATTGGGTGTTGAGGAGTCAAATTTTGATTCGGTGGAATTTTAGGTGTAAATCCAGTTTGAACAAGTTTAGATTGATGTTATGGACTTGTGTGAGGTGAGAGTTTGCTTCAAATTTACCTCATTCTAAATTTCACTTTTCAAACCTAGAAAACCCATTGAATTGAGGGGTTTTGGACACCTAGATTTTGTGTTGCTGTGGGTTGAAGCTTGACTTTGGTTTAGACATGATTGATACATGATTTGGGACTTGTAGGATTTGATTTGGGCAAGATTGGATGAGGGGAAGTGTGATTTTCGAAATCTGCACTTATGCAGAATTTTGTTGTCAAAATAGGTGCAGCAGGATTTTGGCTTGTGCAGAAAAATGCTTGTGTGTGATTGGCTATGGAAAAAGTAGTGCAGAATGAGTTCTGGATGTTTGCTAGTAGATCCCAACGAAGGAATTGTTACTGGGGTCTTTAAGTGAGAAAAGCTGTGATTTGGTTGGTGTTTTGGGCAGAGTTTTCTGCCTTTGCCCTGTTTTGCTTGGCTGTGATAGCTTGTGCTGTTTGAATGTTGAGTTACTTGGATGTTGGAGAAGCTTGGGAGGATTGATGGGGACCCGGTGTTGAGAGAAACGAGGATATGGGCTACGTGGGAGTACGTGAGCTCAGTTGGAGGTGGGCAACAGGGGATGGTGGGTTTATGCGCGCTTTGTGGATGTGGAAAACTTGTTGTGCACCATCGCCCGACTGCCACCTAGTACCACATGTGATGGGTACCCCATAATCCTACATGCTTGAGATGAGGAAGTGTAGAAGGGTGAAACTTCCTGCTTTTATTCGTTGACCACAGAGTGGTACCTGGAGATATGTCGCGGGGGTCAGGAGACCTTGGGGACGTCAGGTGGGGTGCTATTGCCCAAAACCAAGCTTGACCAATCCCGACCCAACCTGGGCATAGTCGGTCAGTGAGAACCTGTGATGTACCTAAACAGGCGAGCTCCTGGCAGTCAACAGATAAAAGGAACAAATACCACAAAGCAAGGAGGCTTGTGGTGGCTGGCCAGCTGTGAATTTTGTGTGATATATGGGTTGTGGCCTCTGGTAATCGATTACCAAGAGTGGGTAATCGATTACAAGGCTTAAAAATGAAGACAGGAGGCTAAGATGGTCTCTGGTAATCGATTACCACGGGGTGTAATCGATTACCAGGCTTGAAAACAAGGTCAGGAAGCCATGAGGGCTTCTGGTAATCAATTACCAAGGGGGTGTAATCGATTACCAGGCTTAGAAAAGGGACTGGAACATTGTGGGAGCCTCTGGTAATCGATTACCAGCCTGTGTAATCGATTACACAGAGGGATGGGTCACTGGTAATCGATTACCAGAGATGAAAAGCCTTAAGATACTCCTTTTAATTGCATGTAGTGGTTATGAGACGCATTGTGCGGCGGCATAGTTAGATTCTTGTGAAAGAGTCTACCCCTTTCTTTTCTTCCTTGTAGATCGTGATAGCGGCGCAGCTAATCCATGATCGAGTAGAGATGGAGTGCCTAGAGGGAGTTTGGGAGACCCTCGAAGGCAACACGAGGTGCCGATTTCGGGGCACCATTCGATTCACGGCTACTTCTTTGGTGCATCCAGATGAACCTGCACAGACGCTTCAGCGCACGGTGGAGTGGATACTACCCACGCCTACACCATATCGTCTAGTGGAGCCCGTCCAAGTGATCGAGGTAACGTCATCCGAGGAAGACCCTGAGGAGGATCTTGCGGAGCTACCTCCTGAGCCTGCTGTGGATGCCCTTGACTTTCTAGAGGCTGATGAGGATCCACTTCTTGAGGTGGATTCTCCCGAGGAAGTCATGTCGGCATCTGAGGCAGACTCTACGGAGGATAGTGGCCCGGGGGAGATGGCGATCAGCGGAGGCTCTTCATCCTAGTGGACAGCTCTTTGGATTCGTTTTGTATACTTTTGAGGGTGGGTGTATCTAGGACTGACTGTTAGGTTTACTCTTTTGTTTTTGTATGGGTAGACCTGATGTATAAGAATTTGATGATTGTATACATGTGGCTGAAGCCACCACTATGGACACCTTTGCTCTGGATGACACTGTATTTTGTAAAACTCCCATATTTTGAACAGCTTTAAATGATGAATGTATTTATGATCAATCTTGTTACTCGAAAAGAAAGCATTTGCAACTTTATTTGTAAAGAGTTTATCGACCGTATTTTATTTTTTTATTTTCACGTGACGACCTAAAGTAATGGCTGGTACATTCTTCCTTTTGAAACAACAAATTAGTTTAGAGATTATGAGCGGTAAGAAAGAAATGACTCCGAATAGAGTTGTGAACTGGCCATTCAGGACTCTATAGTGAGGATTTTCCTTCTAAACCTTGTTTTGGTGAAAAGAGAAAGAAATGAAAAAGAAAAAGAAGAAAAAAAAATTTACCATGGTTTTTGTTAATTAAATCATTACTATTAAACCAGTCATTATTTTGGGGACGCCACAACGTTGGCTAAGAAAATCTAGTTGACATCAGCAAAAACAACCTAACTAACATCGACTAAAAAATAACCCTAGCCGATATTGGCTAAAAAATAGCTTTGGCTGATGTTGGTTGGAAAAACCTAGCTAATGTCGGCTGAAAAACCCTAACAGGTGTCTACTCAAAAGTTAGTCATGACTGATGTTAGTAGAAAAAATCTAGCCAACATCAACCAAAAAAATCATTGGTCAACATCAACTGAAAAAAGCTGGATGACAACGGAAAAATAAAATCTTTGGTCGACATTAGCAAAAATTTCTCGTGATTGATGTTAGTGAGAAAATAACCCTAACCAACATCATCTGAAAAAAATCTTAGTTGATATCGGCAAAAAATAGTTTTGGTTGACATCATACAAAAAAATTCTGACCGAAAAAACCTCGGCCAACGTTAGTGAAAAACAACTTATGTCAATATCGGCCGTAAAAACTTTGGTCGCCCGTAGTTGTGACTGTTGAGCAAGAAAGAGTCATGATCAAGAATGTGAGTTAGAGTGAGCATCTCCAAAAAAGGAATTTCAAATTCTATATTTTTTTAGAGAATTTGAAATCCCACTATTTTAGTTAATCAAAATGATTCATAAAAATACCAAAAATTAAATCTCCTTTTAAATACTCTATCCAAACAAGCTATTTTATCATGAATCATTTTAAATTCCTTGAAAAAATGAATTCTCCTATTAAATTTCTCCATCCAAACACACTTTAGAGTTTCAAGGGATGGGGGAAGCTCTGGTAGACTCTGAAGTGATTTGCAGTTTGTGACATGAAGAGTTTCAAGGTATGAAGGAAGCTCTGGTAGACTTTGAAGGAAGTCACTATAATTGCAACCTAGATACATTGGTCAATTATGAATTTCGTTGCATTCTGTGACTTTTAGAGTTTTAAGGGATGGGGGAAGCTCTGGTGGACTCTGATGCAAAGTGCAATATTGGGCATTTAGATTAAAAAAATAAAATACTATAGATGGATGGTAGTGATGCACTAATGCATAACCTGTAACTTATTTATTGGGGTACTTGATTAACTATACTTATTTTCTTTTACAAATTGAAATTAAAGAATATTAAGTGCAATATTTTGTTAAAAAAAATGTTATTTTTTATGTTGGATCAAGTGGTCTCGGAATAATTAAGAAGGGGGGTTGAATTAATTATTAATGTACCTTGACTAATTAAAACTTATCCTTCTTAATGTTACTAGATTCAATTAGGCTTTACTACTAAGTTATGTAACTTAAACAAAAGTAAAGCGTAAAAGTAAAGTACACAGCAGAAATTAAAAAGTGTAGGAAAGAAGAAGACAAACACAAGAATTTTATACTGGTTCGGCAACAACCCATGCCTACATCCAGTCCCCAAGCAACCACCGGTTCTTGAGATTTCTTTCAACCTTGTAAAATCCTATACAAGCAAAGATCCACAAGGGATGTACCTTCCTTTGTTCTCTTTGAACAACCAAGTGGATGTACCCTCCACTTGAATTGATCCATAAGAGATGTACCCTCTCTTGTTCTCAGTTACAACAACCCAAGTAGATGTACCCTCTACTTGTACCACAAAGGATGTACCTCTAATGTGTTAAGACAAAGAATTCTTAGGTGGTTAGTCCTTTGAATATTTGTAAGGGGAAACAAAAGATATCTCAGGCGGTTAGTCCTTTGAAATCTTTTGTTTAAGGGAAAGGGAAGAATCAAAAGAATTCTCAAGCGGTTAGTCCTTTGAATTCTCTTGGAAAGGGAAAAGGGAGACACAAAAGAATTCAGGCGGTTAGTCATTCGTTCTTTTGGAAAACGGAGAAGAGAGACACAAAAAGAATTTAGGCAATTAGTCCTTGTTGAATTCTTTTTGGCAAAGGGAGAAAAGAAACAAAAGATATAGCACACCTTTATTTTCTGTAGAATTTTCACTTGTAGAAGAACAAGGTTTGGAAAATAGAAAACTTAGAAAGCTTTTTGACAAAGGAAGAAGAAGAAAGATAAGTAGGAAAGAATTCTTAAAGAATTGTAAAGGTTTCAAGATTTCTCAAAAGTTGTTCTTGAAGCTCTTAGAATGCAAATCAAGGTCTTGCTTTTATAGACTCTTCATGTCTGGTCAAGAAAACTATTGGAAGAGTTATAACCTTGAGAAAATCATGTCAAGAGTTACATCTCTTGACCTTTTATTCAAAACTTGTCACTGGTAATCGATTAACATAACCATGTAATCGATTACACAATGCATTTTATGAAAAGATGTGACTCTTCACAATTGAAATTGAATTTCAACGTTTAGATTCACTGGTAATTGATTACCAATATATTGTAATCGATTACACCATTTAAAAATCATTTGGAACGTTTCAACTTCAGTTAAAAACTTTTTGAAATCAAATTTTATCACTGGTAATCAATTACAGGAAACTGGTAATCGATTACCAGAGAGTAAATACTCTGGTAACTTAGAAAAATTTGAGAAAACTCTTTTTGTAAAACAAAATTGTGCTGTTTGGTTTTTGAAAAATCATTTTCAATACTTCCCTTGTGAAGTCTTGACTTGTTGCTTCTTGATTTCTTCTCTTGAATCTTGAATTCATCTTCTCTTGAATCTTGTTATAGGCTTAAATATTTTTTTAAGATTTGATAAATATTTTTTATTTCTTTAAAAAATAATGTTTTTTATTAGTCCTTGAAATTTTTGAGAAAACAACAGAGTATATAATTATATAAAATAGTATAATTTGCTGAAACTTTCTAATACCATGAGACCTTCTAATATCACGGTATGACCTCCTTAACTACAATAATATATACAACAATTTTAATAGTATAAGAAATTTTATATGAAAGTTAATTCAAAAGTTTGATTTATGTAAACAATTTTGTATCATTAATCAATCATAATTTTTTTCAATATAACTTATAAATTAATTATTATAAAAATCAATAAATTTATCATATATGATAATTTTGTGATTAAATAGCAATATAATTTATGCACATATTATTCATTTATTAAATTAGAGTCGGAGAGGATAAAATTACCAAAACTTATAAGTAATTTTCAATCATTTTAAAAGAGTATATAAATTTATAAAATAGTATAGTTTGTTGAAACCTTCTAATACCATGGAATGACCTACTTATCCAGAACCAAAGATGAAATATAATAATAGTTACAACAGATTTAGAAGTAGAAGAAATTTTATATGAAAGTTAACTCAAAAATTTGATTTCTGTAAAATATTTCGTATCATTAATCAATCATAATTTTTTTCAGTATAACTTATAAAATAATTATTATAAAAAGTAATAAATTTATCATATATGATAATTTTGTGATTAAATAAAAATAATTTATGCACATGCTATTCATTTATTAAATTATAGTTGAAGACGATAAAATTGTTAAAGTTTATAAGTCATTTTCATTCATTTTTTTAATAAATAAATTGCTGGTTCAATTATATGACTCTAATCACTACTAGAAAACAACCTTTTTACATCGGTTATTTTCACCTTTCTACATCGGTTATGACGCGTCATCGTAGTCGACGTCGTTGAAAGTCATGCGTCTTACAACGTCGGTTACTTGATCGATGTAGAATATCTCACGTTCGAAGACGGGTGTCTAGTAAAACCCGTCGTAGAATAATGAACATTCTACATCGGTTATTATCGCCGAATCATCATAGAATTTAAATCATTCTAAACCATTCTACATCGATTGTGCTAATAACCGATGTAAAATGTCATATTTTCTACATCGCGTGTTGTCAAAACCGTAGTAGTATCCTAAACCATTCTACATCGGTTGTGATAATAACCGATGTAGAATGGCGTACTTTCTACATCATGTATGTGGGCACCGTAGTAGATGCTAAACCATTCTACACCAGTTATCATAATCGATGTAGAATGACATACTTTCTACATCGCTTGTGGCATCAATCGTCGTAGAAGTCTGTACCTTCTAAGATAACCGATGTAGAATTAATAATTTTTTTTGCTTTTGGTTCAATAATGGTAGTAACTATATGTGCAAATATAATTATACTTAATGTCTCGTATGAGACTTAATTCAACAACGAAATTATACTACCCTGGTCAAAATTCAGCAATGAAATTAATATCATATACTATAAAAAAAAATTATGCCATACAACTGAAATCATTATGCATAATTATATGGCGGCTTACACCGACAAATTTTTTATTGAAATAAAATTATTACAGCTAGTGATATGTATAACACGAGTGTTTGGTTGCTCAAAATCTTTTATCCTAATCATAGAAAAGCATAATGAAGTTGGTAGAGGCAAAAATTCTTGAGCATCATGTAAAGGGATTGATAAGCAAATTCATGAACTCAGGGATTGATAACCTAATGGTCCTAGCTGGTCTTCCTGTCTCCTATGACTTATTCCATTATATCTTTTCCCTTGCCACAGTTTCACTACCCACGATATCCAAATAAAATGAAGATTTACATTTACAACCACATATCCACGGGTTTCTTCAACAACTTATGTCCAGATGTTTGGTATTTTGTCAACATACCCTATACCTATTAAATAAAAACAGTAGGAGAAACAACAAGGCTAATCAAATAAAAACATTTTCTCCAACCAAATTTCAACTATATATTCTCTCCTAAAATCATTCATGGTCTCCAGCATACCCTATACCTATTAAATAAAAACACTAGGAGAAACAACAAGGCTAATCAAATAAAAACTTTTTCTCCAACCAAATTTCAACTATATATTCTCTCCTAAAATCATTCATGGTCTCCACCTAATAGCTTAAGCTTTAAGGAGATAAATCTACTATTGAAATTAAAAGGAATGATTCTATTTTAAAGGGAACTTCAAGAGAAAAGTGTTAAGACCTCTTTATTTGGAGGAATATAACCATTGAGTTTTGCTACATTGAAAAAGTCTGGATGACTCACATCGATCTCTTCATTGCTGCACACAATGAATTATGTATAAAGCTCAATTTTAGAAAGTGTAGATGCAATAATAGACACAATCACACGACTATAAAAAACATAGAGCTTGATCAAAACTCAGAAAAATTCATGCAACATCCAAAACAATCCTCTCTAGTCTGAGATACTAAAGTTATAAAGAAGCCAAAGCTTGTGACACTGACAACTATAGAAAAATTATGCTTCCGGGTTAGGTAAAACTACATCTAAAAGTTAATCAGAAGTCAAGTGTAGTGTCAATGAATTAGTTTCATATAACGCATATAATTACATAAAATTAAAATAAAACATAAATCTTAGCAGTTCTCTCAAACTGATGGATTTTTGTTTTGTTCATCACATGACTCGTAGCAAAGCTAGATGAAATCATGAAACCAACAAATGAGCTTGACTCATAACCAGAACTTAATGGCAAAAGAATGCAAGAGATGAAGTATGTTGCCAAACAAAGGAGGCAGAACTAATGATATCCCCAAACCCAAAGAAAAATGGAGATTAGTCACCTGACATTCAGATCCCCAATAAACGAAGTGTTTCAAATTCAACCAGGATTACTCGACCATCTGGTTCATACTTTGAAGCTAATAACAAAAACAAGAATAAGAATCCATTAGCAGTAAACAAAACATGGATCAAAATCCCATGCACATATGTTAAAAACTTATTTTAGATAAATCCTCTAGTTATAATGTTAGTCGTCATATGGCCACTTAAAAAAGTCATGTGCATTAATCTTGACCATTCAAATATGATTTTATGGTCTACGTTTATTATTCTTATTTGTAACAATAAGAAAAAGTACTCACATGATATGCTATACACATAATAAGTCATGTATTTCTTTCAAAAAGCACATTCAAATCACGACAGAATTATAAATTAGTAACATTTATATTGATTTTGTTCATCAAAATAATAATAACACCAACAACAACAACATTAATATCTGACAAGTCTCTTGCTTAACAAGCATAAACTAACCTGGAGTGGTCTCAGCAGGTATAAAAGGTTCATTTTGAAATTAAGAATGCCACTTCTGAATCTCAGATTTTGCAGCCTTAAGTTCATTCTGGAATATACAATGATCCAGGAAACGTTTTTAGGAAATAAAAAGGTACAAATCAACCTATATGCAAAACTTTGGGCCAGGCTAGTAATCTTACTCAACTCCAACAACTTAGAGTCTGCTATGTGAATTATCTCTAATCTCTAACTTGTATATGGGCATTCTTCTATCCCACATCAATCATAACCATTGTTTGTGGGTGTATACTCACAAAGTTAACAAAAAAATTATAACTAAAGTACGCTTCCCTTAATAACAGTTGTTCAAGATTTTCAAGCAAAGCAAATAACATTATTTTTTAAAGGGAAAAAACATACTTGGCATGTAACAAGCATGTCCTTACAGTTTTGAAGACTGCAAAAAACAAGAAAAAATTTAGGCACAAATAGTTTGAAGCATTTTTAAGAGAGTATAATACTAATACTAATATTCCACATTCCACACTAGCTGTACTGAGAAATACCTCTCGCGAAGAGACAAAATCATTCCTATTGTCACACCAGAAGCAGCTTCTTCACTCTTATTATTGTTTCATGCACTTCTCATTGCTCCAAGTTGTGGGATGAGGATGGATGATGAGAAGTTCTACCAGAAATCAAGTAGTCTATTAATTGTTTTGGCTTGCTAATTTGTTGGATTCCTCCTATTTTGTACTTGAACAGTTATTTTGTATGTGGATTTCAAATGTGTTATTATGCTTGTGACTAAATGAAGTATTCCCATGTTGGGCTTGAACTAACTTTATCATAAAAACTTTGATTAGATAAACTACCATTTTAGTCCTAAAAGTGTTAAGTGTTATCCCATTGGTCCCTGAAAGTAAGAAGATTCAGAATAGATCTTTATGTTGTCATTTTAGTCCCTTTACTACTGATTGTCACTTTTGTCCAGAAAGTATGTTAATATTTTCATTTAAGTTACACAAGTTTTTGAACTTTAGACTAAAGTGAGTACATATGGATTGTAATTTCAGGAACTTTTTTGAATTTTATTATTTTCAGAGACTAAAGTGACTATGCTTCACAGTTTGGGGACCAATTAGAATATTCACCCAACTTTGGCTAGCAAGAGTTGGCTTAAATTACTCAAAATATAAGTGAAATGAGTTAGTTTTGAAAATTTAAACTCAGCGTTGATTTAGTTTAGCAAGAGTTGGATTTTTTTTTAGATATCCTCTCTGTTTTTATGTTGTTACATGATGAAAGAAAAAGCAACTTGACTAGAATCTAAGATTAAGAATTTTATACCTTCACGACGACTCTCGACTCAGAGTAATTCATAGAGATGTCAAACCAAGAAATGTTCTATTAGACGATGAGATGAATGGCAAAATATCAGATTTTGGATTGGCAAGGGCATCTGAAATAGGGCAGAACCAGGCAAATACAAAATGTGTAATGGGAACTTATTGAGTACTACTTGTACCTAACATTTTTTATATATATAATAGGATTTTTCTTATGCAGCATTAAACACTTAATTATTTGAAAAATGAAAGTCCAGTAATCTTACTCAACTCCAAAAGCTTATATGTGAGTTTTCACTCATACCTTATCAAGAAGTTATTCAAACATACTAATAACTAGAGCTTAACAGCATTCATATATTAATCACAATTACATCCATGCAGGCTTGGAACATATGGTGGCTTATTTGCATACTTTCTATCCGAAAAACAAATACTAAATATGAAGTTAGCCATTACCTGTGGTAGAAAAAGGAGTAACGGAAAAATCATAGCAGCAACATTCTTCAAGTAATCAGTATGATCACCTGAAGTAAGAGATGGCATTCTTTAGACAAGTCGACACATTTATATAATGACACTGAATTGAAAGTCATGATCTTAATTATCCATGAAACATAAACAATGAAAATGTTTTGTTCTAAAGAACAATGTTCCTATGTCATATAAATTAGTCTAATTTACATCCAGCTTTGAAACTTGTAGAAAATAGGCTGCCCATTTCTTGCATAAGGTCATCATGGTGTCACCGTCTAATGGCGATCCATCATAAAACCACTACAAATTTGTAAAAAATATATAAGGTAAGTACATGAAACATTGAGGTTAAATTTCATACAAACAAATTCAATAGTTATTTTAATAGTATGCATACAGTGTTCCATTCATTCTTCAGTCCGACGCTGACTATGCACCACATCCAATGCATGACATAATATCCACCCTCATACCCTCTGGCTTGTACATGACTCTACGTGCAATATGAAAATATCCAATTAAGATTTTTCATTTCTAGGTAGCGCATGGTACTTATTTGAAATTTCATTCAATACGGGAATAACGACATACCTTTGGTTCAATCCATTGAGGTGCAGGTCCATTCTCCTTGCCTTCGAAAGTATTGGATATATTATTCATTGCACTAAGTTTTAAAATAACAAATAATGTATATAGCATGTAATATGTTCACTGCTAAACTACAAGTGCTAACCAATGCTAAATTTTGTCATGACGACTTTGAGGAACACCCATTGGTTGTGCATTGTTTATATATTCTGAACAAAACTCAATAGTTTTCTCAGCAACATATCTTTCTACAATACTAGCCTCTGGTTGATATCAATTTTTTGTATATCCTTTCAACACTTTCATGTAATGTTTAACAGGATACATCCAACGTAAAAACACCGGCCCACACAACCGAATCTCCCTTACAAGATGAACAATTAGGTGAACCATGATGTCAAAAAAAGATGGCGGAAAATACATCTCTAATTCACACAGGATAATGGCTGCCTGATTCTCCAACTCATCTAATTGTTTTGGGTCAATAACCTTGCTACAAATGGCATTAAAGAAAAAACACAAGCGGGTTATGGCAACCCTTACTTTGTCAGGCAAGATACCACGAACAGCCACTGGCAGTAGTTGTTGCATTAACACATGACAATCATGAGATTTCAATCCAACCAACTTCAAATCATCAAATGCCACAAGGCTCTTGATATTGGAAAAGTATCCTTGTGGTACCTTTACATTTTTCAAACAATTGCAAAATTGTTTCTTCTCCTTGGTTGACATTGTGTAACATGCAAGGGGCAAATACGTTCGGTAACCTTTAGCCTACGGATGCAACTGTTGTCGTATACCCATCTCCACCAAATCCTGACGACATTTCAGACCATCTTTTGTCTTGCCTTTCATGTTAAGAAGGGTGCTTATTAAATTGTCACAAACATTCTTCTCCACATGTATTACGTCGAGACAGTGTCGAACATGTAGCTTCTTCCAATAAGGAAGATCAAAGAATACTTACATTTTCTTCCAAATGTTCTTGTCAGCATGATCCTTCTTTTGTGTCTTACCAAAAATAGTGACGATGTCTTTCACCTGATCATACACTTCATGTCCAGCTAACGATTTAGATTTTACGACATAAATTCTAGCTTTTTTAGTAGTGAATTATCCTATATTGTTGACAAGTCACTTAAACATGGCCAAAATAAGAATTTTGAAAACTTGAAAGAGAAATAGAAAAGTAGGAAAGTATATATGGGACAGGTCCTACCTTCTATGCGTAATAGTCACATGTTATATGAATGATAGTAGAAATGAATATGTCATTTTTTTAGTAAGGAAGAGGATCAAACTCTTTGTATTCACCAAAAAATAGTTTGAAAAATATAACACAAATAATTTTTAATACTTTTTCTTATATTTTTTATATTTTTTGACATAATTTAATTTTTAATATAAGTATAATTTTAGTATTAAAACAAAAAAAAATAGCAAACCAAAGCAGAGGGACCCGTGCATCTGCACGAATATTTTTACTTCGAGACATTGGCTAAAATTATGTTATGCCAAAGTAATAACTATTAAGCATATATTCTGTTGAAAACAATTTAAAAAATAAAGGCTACATCGTTTTGCAATTTAAACAACCATGATATGGTTATATGCGTATATACTATGAAAAAACTTTAAAATATTAAACATTTATTTGGGAAAAGCTTACTGAAATTTTGATGACTCAATTCCGGATAAATCAGTTGATTTATTCAAGGCATCTCTCCATATTTGTACCTTGGTCTTATTTGTTCTTCCATGCCCATTAAATGCATTTTTATAACTCCTCAACTGATGTCTACATCGGTGGGTTCTACATGATAGAAAACAAGGATTACAATCTTTTATTGTCTTCTCTTCATTCAAGTATTTTTACAAGTTGGTCTAAACACTAATGTGAAGAAGCATAGTCTGGTGAGAAAATTATAAACAAAATGAATGATCCTTCAATTGCTCTAACAAGTGATGGCCATATTTGTCCTCTCTTCTTAAGTTTATCATCTACAAATGCATTTATGTTCTTCCTTTTAAAAGTGTTAGCCAAATGGCTAAGAAACTCGTGGCAGATGTCCTTGCTCCTAAAACTAACAAAAACATCATACTTTATTTGAGGAGCATCGTTGTTGTCTGACATGGGTTTTTCCTCTATATGTGACACACTCTATCTCGATATACATATTTATATAATAACATATAGGAAAATACGGAATTACATAAAATGAAATTTTATTTAATGAACATAAAAGAGTTCATGTGGGTAAAAGGTTCACATTCATTTCACTATTACAAATAAAACTTGTAAGAAATATTTTCGGCTCAAAACATCATGCATTTAAAACAAAAGCTCATGCCTCAATGTCACAACCTATCAGAGCATTATGTTCCATCATTCTCTAGCATGAGGTTCTCCATAGCTATGCACCTAATTATCTGCTCCCACGAACACAAGATTCGAGATCATCACAAGATCCAAACACAAACAACACACAGGGAGTGAGTTATCACATTCCTAACTAATAGAGAGAAACAAAACAACATAGATAAACATATCATTTAAATGAAATACAACTTACTTAAACACAACTCACGTCATTCCACCATTTATCGCGTGACAACACATCTCAACACTACACGTCTCACACATTTTCACATCATTCATATACTCAAGGATTAAAACACAATATCATTCAACCAAGCAATATCGATCAATACACAAGCGTTATGCAACAAATGTACTAAGACTCAATCCTATATGCAATGTGGTACCATGGCAGTAAAAAACTTCGTCGGACACCTAGGAGTACATGACAAGACAGACCACACACTGGTAAGTCAAGTCACTCTCACTAGGTAATATCATAGGGAGACTAGTCAAGATCACACTGTTTTGCAAGAATGCTCCAACCATGTGGGATCGACACAGACTTAAAGGAGCACTCAAATAGGGTGTATTTACCCCCAAGGCTTAGACTCTAAAGAGTCTGTTGGGGCCTCTCCCTCCTGATTTAGGTCCAACGCAGAAAACATTTTAGCACACAGACTCTATCTATGAATTATACAAAACACACGACTCCTCAATTTTTCTCAAAATAATTTTATCTTGTCGCGCTTGTGATTAAACTCGTCGGGTTCCACAATGGTTCCCATCACAATACTCGTCGCGCATTAACTCATTGCCCTTAAAGGGTTTTATAGTCGTGTGATTGTACGATTCATAGCTCACAACTCAATGCACACAACATCTCAATGCACATATATATTACAAGTCAATACATACTCAATTTATCACATACACTCAGTTTCAATCACAATGGTATAATCCCAAAGTAACATGTTATCACACCTCATGAATCATATACACTTTACCTATGAACTATGCAATATACAAAACTACTCAATTGTTTTTGAAATCATTTTAACTCGTCGCACCTTAAAGTGATTCAACTCGTCGGGTTCCTACAGTGGATCCCATCACAATACTCGTCGCGCAAAAACTCGTCGCCCTTAAAAGGTCTTAAATTGTATGATTGCACATTTCATAGCTCACAACTCAATATATACAACATCTCAATACACATGTATCTCATCATTCATCACAGGTTCAATTTGTCATTTACTCACAATTTGAATCACCATTTCATAATCTCAATATAACAATTTATCATACCAATCTAGCAAATCTTGTCCAAAGTACAAACAATTTATACAAAAATGCTTCTCACAACATGGGGAATAAAATTCCTCAAACAATTTCACACAATCATATCAAAATCAATGAATCAAAATCATAGGTCAAAAACACGAAAACACCAAGAGCACTCAATTTTATCAACCAATTTGCATTAGAACATCAATTGGTCTGTCAAACACAACAATATCATATTTATAATCGTAAAGGAAAAATTATAATTCAATAAACATCCCAAAATAAACCTCAATTTAATCATCTAAGGATCACTACACATGTTCATTCTAACCCCAATTGCGATAAACTCATCCCTTACCTTTAAGCAGGCTCACATGTCCAGTCCGAGAGTGATAGTGGCATCTCTAACGGTTTCCTAAGATTCTCCAAGTTTTTCCTCTGGTTGCTCTGCTAGGGTTTCTGAGCATTAGAGAGAAGGAGAAGGGATTAGAGCCTTCATTGTACTGTTTGCGTGCGATGAACATTTTTCCCTCCACAAACATTGCTTTGCAAATCCCAATGGTGGAGATGTGTGAATATGAATTTTGAACCCAGTGTTCAAATTTCACGACGATCAAATTGGGATTTATTTTGGGATGTTTATTGTATTGTAATTCTTCCTGTATGATTATATGAAATTATTTGAGGGGTTTTACTCCCCGTGTTGTGAGAAGCATTTTTATATAATTTGTTTATGTTTTAGATAAGATTAGCGTGATAAATAGTTATATTGGGATCATGAAATTGTGTATAAGTGATAAATGGAATATGTGATGAATTGTGGGATAACATGTTTCTTTAAGATTATAATATTGTTATTGAGATTGAGTATAAATGCAAAGTTGAACATGTGTTAATGTGAGATACACATAAACATGTGATGATGGATTGTGACATTATGAGATGTTAAATAATGGACATGAGATTTGGTTATGAATAAGTGTGTGGTTAACACTTGATGTGACAATTCTTGTATTGTGAGCTGTGAATTATACAATAACCCGACTGATGTTTACCTTAAGAAAAGTGTTTATGCGCAGTGTTAAAGGGAAAGTGTAGGATTCCTAGTTAGGAACCTAAAATGTTAAATTGTAGTGCAATGTGTTAAACATGTTTGAAACACGAGTGTGAGGTCGTGTGTATTGTATAATTCATGAGTAGTGTTTGCGTGCGAAAATTATTTTAGGGGTTGGACCTGAATCGGGAAGGTGAGGTCCTAACGGATTCTTCGGAGTCTAGGCCTTGAGGGTAAAAACACTTGGTTTGAGTGCTTCTTTAAGTCTATGTTGATCCCATATGGTTAAAGCATTCTTGCAAAACAGAGTGACCTTAACTGGTCACCTTATGATTTTACTTAATGAGAGTGACCTGGCATACTTATTATGTGGTGTGTCTTGTTATGTACTCCTAAGCGTCCTAGTGTGGTTTTTCACTGATATGGTATCACATTGTATATAGGTTTGAGTCTTAGTATAATTGTTGCATAACGCTTGCTAATTGTCTATTATGAAATTAATGTGTTATTATGTCTTCACCCAAGTGTGTGATTCATGTGTAATGTGAATTGTGATTGAAAAATGAATTTTAAATACTAAAGTGGTGAATTTTCGTGGATTGTATTAAGTTGAGCTATGTTATAAATACTTCCATAATTTATTTTGATCATGTCTTTGTTTATTTGTACTTTATTTAGAAATGTGACAACTCACTCCCTGTGTGTTATTTGTATTTGGATCCTGTGATGATCTCGAACCTTATGTACATGGGAGCAGATTACTAGGTAGATGACTTTAAAGAACCTCGTGCTAGTGGACGCTGAAACACAATGATCTGATAGGATGCGACATTGGGGATGAATTTTTATTTTAATTGCATGATGTTATTTTATTCTATTTTACCTCATTGATTTAACAAAAAAAAATTTGTAAACTTTGACGACTTGTTCTGAGCCAAATATGTTTTTAATAAGTTTTTTTTGGTAATATTAGAGCGAATGTGACCGTTTTACTCATGTGAGCTCCTTTATATTAATTGAATAAAATCATTTTAGTTAATTCCGTATTTTTATATGTTTTTCTTATTTATATGTATGTCGGGGTAGAGGGTGTTATAGACATTGACAAAGTTTGCCTAGAGAGAAAGAAGATGGATGCTCGCTAGTCAACATAGAACAACGACACAGAAGCAGTTCAAGAAGATTTGAGGTTTTTGGTGAAATCTTGTAGCTCCTTTAACTTTACAGAGTTGCTGAGGTCGACTTCTTTTAAACTCACCAGATTTTGTAATAAAATAAAGATATCACACAACCTAATTTAGCTAATTTTCATATTCCTTGAATTAACAAAAAATTATAAGAGCGAGACTCATATTTACCTTTACTCCGTCCCAAAATTTTTCCATTCTGCATTGCTAATTTAATTACACGTTTTTTAACAGATAAATTGTCTGGCAAGGATTCTAGAGGGTAAAAATACCAACTAAGATATCTTAGTTCATTTGCCAAAAATTGAAGCCCTTCGTCAGGAATATAAAGACGATTGAAGAAATCATTATTATATTTCCCATAAAATATTATGCAGATCATCCACGTATTTCCAATATATTTCAAGAAACTGTAGTCCGCTTGTCATAGAAAGTTATGCGCAACTGAATTTGAATGCTTCTAATGGTTTCCCGGTCGGTTAGACACTTAACAAACAATCTTCCAAGCCATTTAATTGTAAACAATCATGCATAGATACAACCCGGCCTCAGAGTAAGTTATAAAAGCTTTATCTTTTAGCTTTTTTAATTCAGCAACCACATAATTCTCACTTCCACCATCTTTCAATAAAGATTTCAGATCATCCACATTTATTGTTTTATGCAATCTAAGATATGGTCTATGGAGTTCAACTAATGAACAGATTGTTTAAATAGAAATTAGGTGCTCTTCTTTTATCTATCTAATAGAGATACAGGCACATCACTAACTTGGTGAAAATGGTATATAAAATTGATATTTTAACACACCTACATAACTACCCCACCCCAAAGAAAAAGGCAAAATATATGCATTATTTAGCTTCCCAATTCTTTTCTTTTAGGCCATCACTTCTGAGCTCCCTAGTTGTTGCCTTGTGTGAACACCCAAATCATTTGATAACTTCTTACATAACTACATAATAACAAAAAAACAAGTACATATCAGCATTCAGTTTTCTGGATGAGGGAGCATAGAGAGAGATAGTATACATACCTGTCTATATAGAGAAGCATCTCCACAAGACTTACTTAACTCTACTACATACAAGGATGGACTTATTTCAAACACCTGTTTTTTAGAATAAGATAATTTCAAAATATCAGAAAACTATGAAATATACATGCAAATTGCAGATATTAAGCTGTGGACATCATTATAAGAAGTTTAGCTCGATCTCAACATGCATTACCTCTGCTTCCACTGAGAAGCTACCTGGACATTTCTGTACTTTGATCTCTTGTATCACTTTCAACTGAAATCCAACGTTGTAAAGACTATTTAGCAAAACTAATAAGAGTTTAATGGTCATGCTTACTAACAGTGTAAAATATTTTTGTATTGTTGTTCAATTATAAACCACCGTTAATATGACTTTTAAACAATTATTATATTGTGAATGTCAACAAACTTATCATACATAGTGGTTTGTGATTGGATGAAAATATAAAATTATTTTATATTATTAGTGCATAGTCTTTTTTCTAAACTACTAATACTTCAATTATTAGCATGTATGCTGGGTATAACACAATAAGCCTTAACAAAAATAGTCAATGGTACTGACCATCCCATTTTTCTTCTGGACTCTGAATCCCATTTCTGTTACAATGTCTTCTATCCTCTCAACCAAATCTTTTGGTGAATGGATGGATGTAAATCTTATCTTCCTCTCAGAAACATCCTGGAATATAAAGTACAATGTCTGTTAAATTGAGTGAACTTTTCTTAGGAATTGGTAAATATCTTATAAGTTAAAACTTAGGGAAATAAGGTCAAAACATAATAAATGTGTCCTGCCAAGTGCCAATAAACTTCCATGATCCCATATCCTCACCTCTTGCTCAAAAAGACCAGAGAGATCTAGACTTGAAGACATTGATATCAACTGGAATGCATTGATAAGTGTTGGTGATCTTGGACACCCTTGATCTGCTTCATGTGACTGTAACCAAAATAATTGTTCAGATTACAGGCAAAAGCATAAAGGAAAAAAATAAATAAATAAATAAGTGATACCAATTATTAATGATAAACTACTGGACGTTACAAAGTATACCACATCATGGATTGAAAAGTCTTCGTCATCAATATACACACTCTCTTCCTCATCTTCTGGATTTGCAGGAGTATAACCCTCCTTGAACCATTCATCTTCTTTGATCATAGCCATTGTTATCCGGGTTTTAGGATTGGCATCAAGCATTCTCTTTATAATGTTTTGAGAACCAGGTGATAGCCATCTTGGTATCTGAACTTCTCCTTTAAAAATCTGTGATCCTCATGGCAAAGAAAATGATATTTAGTTTATAAAACTACTAAACTAAACTATATAAAAAGATCATAGAAGCAACGTGTAGGAATACCTTTTGATAGAGAACTGCAAGATTTCTGTCATCAAAAGGAAGGTATCCTGTTAGAATTACATACAAGATAACACCACATGACCATATGTCTGATGTTGCACCATCATAGCCTTTATTGGCAAGAATTTCAGGGGCAACATAATTGGGACTTCCACATGTTGTATGCAGCAACCCATCTGCCTGAAATATTCATACATTTATCACAAGTCAATTACCAAAATGATGGAAAGGTAATATAAATTTGCTTTGACCACGAATTTCAATGAAGGATTGAAAATTGCCATAGTAAGGAACTATTAGCTATGTTAGTAGTTTGTTATGGTTGTTACTAGTTAGTTAGTCTTGTAACTGACTTCTAGTTATGGTTGTTAGTAGTTAGTTAGGATTGTAACTAACTTCCTCTATGTATAAAAGCTATACTAATAACCAAACCAGTATGTGGCAATAATTCGTTAAAAGCTGTTTTCCAAATTCATTTCTTCTTTCTCTGCTGCTCTCTTCATGCTTCCATTAGAATTTATGAGGAACAATAAAATACTTTAAAATATTCCAATATTTTTAAATATTCCAAAATAACTAGTTATAGCAGGAAATATGTTTATATAGAACTAAAATAACTAGTTATAGTATGCAAAGGAAATGTCTTTTTTGAAACATGTTTAGAAAGCACTTTCATAAGTTTTCCATTTTTGAGTGAAAAATAAGAAGTTGCCTTGAGGTATGGTACATAGAAGTGGTATCTCACCCTAAAATGCTGGGGCAAAGCACTAAGATTAAAATCGGTTATCTTTATGTTCCCTTTGGCATCCACAAGTACATTCTCCAGCTGCAAGAAGTTATCATTTGTGTAAAAATGACCCCAAAAATTGGTAACAATGGAGCACAGTTTCAAATTTATCTCCAAAATACTAACAACAGTTCTTAAGAAGACAAATGAAATACCTTGAGATCCCTGTGGAAGACACCTTTATTGTGGCAGAAGCTCACACAATCAATCAACTGCTGGAATATTTTCCTACCTTCAGCTTCTTTCAGTTTACCTTTGGATGCCTGTGAAGACAAAATAGTTCATTGATTGTGATTGCCAATTAGGCAATAGATCATCATGTATATGAATAATAAACAAGCAATTGCTCCTTACAATTTTGTCAAATAATTCTCCTCCATTCACGTACTCAAGTACCATATAAATTTTGGTTTTGCTAGCCAAGACCTGCATAATTACAGGATAAATCATAATCAGAACATCAAGGTTTCATAGAGTCAAGCTGCTTTTAATTGCAATAAATCATATTATATTGTCCTTCAACTGAGGTTTGGAGCTGTTAGAGATGTGACAAACTATTCAATGTCTTACACATCAGTTTAAGCAATTGTGTCTCATTCTTCTTCTAAAAAGCTGAATAGTAATACAAGATAAATGCTCTTGTGCAAAGTATTTACATTTTAAGCTAGTTCAAACTTCTCGTGTTAAAGGGTATAATATAAAAATCATTCATGAGTTTTTACTTTGCAGATTAATCTTTTGAAACATACATATATATATATATATATATACTCATCACTGATCACGCACCACTTTCTAAAGTGGTTCTTCAAATAACCGTCGTAAATCACGTGTCTTAAAAAGCCATTTTTCTAGTAGTGTGACAAGCTGCAGATCTGAGTCTTTTACATTTTGTTGGATAAAGTAAATGTAAGTACCACAATATACGATGTGTATTTTGTTTTGTATACATAATAATGTATGTAAATGCTTATCTGTATAATATATAAAAGATTAGAGCTTATATAAATGCTTTTTGAATCAAAATCTTGGTGTATAAGATATGTTATATATGGTGAGACCATCTGATCTTTCTAAATTATGCATAAGATGTGTATGGGGACAATTAAAATAGAGACATATTGGGCCCCTCCTAACATTAAACACAGTGTATTGTGATTCACTAATTTATCTACTAACAGACACTGAAAGGTTTTATTCAATTATGATAATAATGACAAATTATGGGTGGATGCTTAATGATTGAAAAAAAAAAATTGTATTAAACTAGCTAATACGTAACTCTCATTTACAATTTGAATTCATCGCTATATGGTGGGACCGTGTGATCTTTAGAATGTTATTTCACGCATAAGACGTATGCCTGCTCATGATGATAAGTAGAACCATAATAGGACCATAAGTGGTATTAGTATACTCGAGTTATATATAAATATTAATTTTACAATCACAGCAAAAGAAAATATTAAATTTACAACAATACTGACAAATTATAGGTGAATACTTCGTCGTTAAAAAAAGTTAAAACATATATTTTAAAGATTTTAATGTATTTACGGTGTAAAATAATTTTATATCATTATTTACTTAACAGTGTAAAACAATTTTATATTATCATCAGATCACATGTCATCATTTGAATTACTTTAAAATAATTATTTTTAAAAGTCAATAAACTTATTATACATAATTTTATTTCCGATGGGTTGTGATTAAATGTGTAAATTATTGGTGTGTAACCCTTTTTCTCTATTTTAAATTTATAAATAAATATTTATTTTCAATTTTTCTTTTATATAACAAATAATAGTTTAATCCTTGTCATCTGTTGTTATGTTTATATTTTTGGTATTTCATTATAAATCATGTATTTTTAGGTTGGTCTCAATATTTCACCATAATTTTGTATTAGTATTAATTTTAAAGTATTATAATCCTCTATACATATATTAGAATAATTAATTTTAACGCGAAAAGGAACCAAAGAATAAAATTCGAAGCATTAAGTACAAGGGTGTAGTTCAAGGTTCGAAAAATATAGAAAAGCAAAAACAGGATTCCAAACGTGTTTTGAAAGACAGGAAGCATAACTGGATTCCAATTTCCAAACGTGTTTTTGAGAGATCGTAATTTGCGGCATAATTTAGCTTCACCTCACCACTAGTTTTATTTTATTTTTTAAAAATTTTATCCTTTATGAAAACTTCATATTGTTAGTGGTCCTCAATTCAATCCATCAATCAACTAAATCCCTTCAATTGAGATAAATGCCAATGTTATCCGATAATCCAATAACTATGGCCATACACTTGAGAACTCTTAAGATCAGATAAAGGGTGACTATGACCTTAATTAAGCCAATTGAGACACAAAATGTGCACCAATGTGGGGAGAATGTAGACATCTGAGATTCAATAATTGAGGGAAGTGTGGACCTTGATGCTGGGGGATTTGGCTAGTGCGGCGTGTGTGAAATAGACATTATGTTAGCTCGTGAGATAAAGCTGGTAAACTGAGTTGTACCCACGAGTTAGTACAGATTTAGGTTAAAGTTTGTAAAGTTCGTTAAAGGATAAGTTTTAAGTTTGTAAACTGAATTTTATAAAAACAATCAAGTCTTATTTATATAAAACTGAATTTTTAGACAATTTTTTTTATTTATAAACGTACTTTTAGAAGTAATAAAAAAATATCACAAAAATGAATTTATTCTTCAAAAGTACATTCAACATCTAAAAGTATTTTTTTATAGTTAATCAAATATATCATTATTCTAACTGGGAGATATAAAATTAATCCAATGATTAAAGAATAGTGCAAGAAAAAAGAAAGAAGAGAGAGGTCTCCAGTGAGTTTGAATCATATGACTAATATATTTAACAAAAACTAGCAAATTAATGTTTATAGATCAAAAAAGGGAAAAAAAATATCCTTAATCTAACTCACTAAAGGATTGAGTTAAGTTAGGTCAGTAAAAGTCAACTACTCTCAATTATAAAAGAAAAGTAAGTTGAATCACTTATAGAACCTTGCTCGCTTAGTTGGATCCAAGAGTTATTATCACAGCTAACAAATTCAGAGACTAATTTGTGGAGTAAAATGAGAGTTTATTCTATAAAAGTTATATTAAGTTTTACCACTCTAATTTTCCTTTAAAATAAAAATATATAAACATAATTCTATTACTTCAAAATCAATTTTGGGGCTCATCCAAAACACGAAATGAATTTCACACTGTCAATGAAATAGAACCTAGATGAAAAATCGAGCTACTCGTGTGTGTTTTAAATATGATAAGATTTATCAAGATAAATCTGAACAATCCAATTTCATTTTAATTATTCCAATTTGCTGAGTATGTCAACGAGTGAAGAAACTGTAGACATTGTTGATCCGATAACCACGTAGACATGTTTCCACAAAGAAAATAAAAGCGATGTTAACTTTTCCTGACTAAGTAGAGAAATGCCAAAACAACGCATCAAAAATGGAAATACTTCTAAAATCAATGATTTTAAAGTGCATTAACTGCACTTTACACTAAAAAAGAAAAAAAATGGTCAAGAAAAGAAAAAAAAAGAGCAAAGCAAATATTAAAGGATAAACGAAAAATAGTGCATCCACAAGTGGATCATTTCAAAACCCAGAAAAAATTGAGGGCAGATGAAGGATGAAGGTCGGGAGAGAAAATATAGTATTAAAAAATTTGAAAAAGAAGCCAATTGTACTAACTTATAGGTGCAACAAGTGTAACAACAAACAACCTTAATTAAATTTGGATATCATTTTTTTTAAATTATGTTTTACGTTTGTTGTGGATTGCAAATAGAATTAGGATGTTACCTCGTATAATCTAACCACGTTCGGATGCTTTAGGAGCTTCAAGGTCGATATTTCCCTCTTTATCTGCTATGAAAAAATGGAGGATGAGAAAACTGATCGGTTGTATTGATTTGAATCATAATTTATAAGCAAAAGGAGGTAAAGAAACACACAGAAACTTTGCGCAAAAAATTGCAAATCAAAATGAATATAGAACCCAATTACATTGTAGGAGTGTAGGACCACCGAATTTTAAGTTTTCTTTTGTGTAAGAAGATTTTGGAAAATTTGATTCTTGCTTCTCATTGAACTCTCTTCACGTGAATTGAGACAAAGCCCAAGTTTGAAAACTCCCGATTTGTGAAAACACACTTTGCACAAAAATTGCAAATCAAAATGGATATAGAACCTAATTACATTATAGGACCCTGAAGTGACCATCTAATTTTCAGTTTTCTTTTGTGCCAGACGATTTAGGAGAATTCGGTTCATGCTTCTCATTGAACTCTTCCCATGAATTGGGACAAAACCCAAGTTTGAAAACTCCCAATTTGTAAAAGCCCATTCCAAAACCACATTAAAAAAGAATGAAAAGCAATAATTGAGGAAGTAATTGAACCAGACCTGATCAATGTTATTGAGGTCAATGATCTTGCTCTTGTCAAGGATCTTAACAGCAAATAGTTTGCCAGAATGAGTGTCCCTTGCCAACTTGACTTTTCCAAAATTGCCTTCTCCAAGTGTCTTTCCCAACTCGTATTTCCCAAGTCGCACTCCCTGCTCCTCCTTTCTCCCAAGGTTTAAAATCACCATCACCAAAAACCACCTTCTAAAACACTAACGGAAGCTTGAGTTGCTATAAATTCCTGGTACTTGTTTTCAATTCCTACGAAAAATATCCTTTTGCCAAAAACCAATTCCACTACACAACCCTTCTCTTCTTGATGCCAAAATTGATGAAAAGTTTGCTTCTTTGTTGTTGAGATCCTTCTGGGTCCTTCGATGCTTGCTTGTTTTTATGAATTGTGATTACAATTTTGGAAGATAATTAATATGGCAACGGTTGCAAGTGCAACAAGATGAAACGGTTTGGAAAGGGCAATGGCAAACGATTCCTCTATTTATAAGAATATATTAACAAATTAAAATTTTCGGAATGATAAACAAAAACGTGTAGTTGTTTGTTACTAGGATAAGAAGTGGATTAAGATTTGGAAAATTCGACTGAACCCTGCTTCTGCTACTCTGCTTCATCTGCTTTCGGTTTGGTTCACACAAAAAAATAAAAATAAAAATGCCTTCTCCTGTTTTGAAACGATCCCCAATAAATACTTCCAATGTCCTTTGTTGAATAGTGTTATACTAGTATTTTGTTTTTATTTAAAGTTTGTGTTTATTATATATATGTGGCGGACGTATTTTTGATTGGTTCAAACCGTTCAACTTCGACAACTGATTCCCTACACGTATCCTCGGATCACTTTCACGCTACAACATTGTTGGATGGTTCACGTTACAACATTTCGGTGATTTCCATCAAGAGGGGCTGGAATTTTTTAATAATTAATATTAAATTAAATAAATATAATATTAGTTCCTATTCCTAATGAATCTATCTCAGTTGAATGAACTGTGTATCTTCAACTCTCAGGGATAAAAAAATTAACACAATAATTAGATGACTTAAATATATTGATTGTTTCAAATAAATGACTGAATTTTATTTTAAGTTTTTCATAATTATTTTTACTTTGAATTCTTGATATATTAATGGATTAAATATATTGAATGTCTTCTAGTATATAAATTTCGATGGATTATTTTTTACGATAAATTTTAATGGCTTTTATGATATTTTTATGAGAAAATACACATTAAACAATCTCACTTGAATTTTTGAGATTTTATGAGACTTTCTTTCTTTCTTTTCTTGTAAATTAAAATGTTTTTCTTGTCCTATCACACATAATACCTTGTCTCTTTGTTGAAAATAGTAGACATTTATAATTTTTTTACTCTTTTGACCAAAGATTAACATGTCTTCAAACGTGTGATATGATAAATTTTTTCAATTCTTTAAATTTGGGGCATCTTAAGTGCATGTTTATACATGCACATGAAGATAAATATATATGAACATGAGAAATATATAGTTTTAATGAACGTGAGAAGTTGACTTACAGATAAATATATAAATGAGATTTGAAATAATTGTTGAACATGTTTTTTGTTTGGTGGAATCGTTATTTTGAGAATGATAATAAGTATCTATACTACTGGTCAAAATTGTGGTATATAATTTTTTTATATAATTAACATTATTGATAATTGAAGGGAAGTGAACCTATTATGCTTCTAAATATGCTAGGAGAATTGATTTGTTATGTAACATGTTTAAAGTTCTTTGTATAAAATGAATTTTTATCTAAAGTATTAGGTGGATAAAATTCATGAATTTTTATCAATAATTTTGAATGTTTTTTTAAATTCATAGAGTAGTTTAAAATCTTTAAAATTCATAATGTCCTTTCAAATCTTATAAATTCACATTTCATAAATTCATTAAAATCTGAACTATAAAATTTTAATCATAAAATTCTTTTTAAAAAATCTTAAAAGTCATTATATTCTTACAAAGTCTTTAAAATCCACAAGATTTTCTTATGTCAATATATTGTGCTTGTAAATATACTAGGAAATTTGGTTTGTTATATAAGAGGTTTAGTTAGTTGTATAAGATGAGTTTTATTTAAAGTATTAGGTGGACAAAATTCATGAATCTTTGTTAATAATTTTGAATGTTTTTAAAAAATTCACAAGAGTGCTTTAAAATCCTAAAAATTTATCATATTCTTTTAAATCTTTTGAATTCATATTTTATAAATTCATTAAAATCTGAATTATAAAATTTTAATCACAAAAGTCTTTTAAAAAATATTAAATTTTTTTATATTCTTACAATTTTTTTAAAAATTCATAAGTTTTTTTATGCGAAAATAATCTTTTCTGATATGTTAATCCTATACTCCCCTAAGTTGTTAAGTTATCAAATGTTTGAATTATTTAATTTTGGGATCATGTTTAATCTTGTACGACGTGACTTTGTTTTGGAAACATATGTAACATAGTTATGCACTCTTTCTTTCATATTACTTTCATTTTTTTTATTGGTCTATTATATGAAAAAATTTATTTTATTTATCTATCATTTTGAAATTATGAAATAATATGAATTACTAATTTTAAACATATATACTTCTATGAAAAGAAAATAATAATAATATAAATAAAATACATATTAAGGGATTATAAATAATTTTAACATAAATGAGAATATTAATTATTTTTCTTAATTTATGTACTCATTTTTGTATCTTTTATTCCTTACGAGTTTTTCTTTGCATTATTTTTTTTATAGACCACATGTGATATACTTTACAGAAGATAGTCATATTTTTTTTATAGATTATAGGTGGTATATTCAGTATTCGAAATCAAAACATTTGGTTGAAAGGAAATAATTTTGCAATAACTGGTTTACATATTAAGTGATTTTTATCGTATTATTTGTGTGAAATTAAATTTTGTTTTAAAAAATTGGTATTAATTAATCTTCCTTTCAAATATTTTCTTCATATATTTGTTAAAGGTGAAATTTATGTTTGCTTTCATTAACAAACATAATCTTATAGTATATTTGAGAAAGGAGACTATTCTTTTTTTAGAGGTATTTTATCCTCCTGATAAGTCTTTTGTCACGGGTCTATGTATTAAACTTTTATCTATATAAAAGATTAATCATTGAAACAAATTATAAATAAAAGAGTGATGAATTTTAATAATATTAATTTCAATGATAATTCTAATAATATTTTGATAACAGTCCTAATAGAAATTCTGATAATAATTTTGATAGTAATTTCAATAATAATTTTGATAATAATAAGAAGTAGAGATTGAAATAGTATTGATTTTGAGAAGAAATGTACACTAGAAAAAGTAAAAGGATTTAGAGGAAAATAAAAACTAGAATCACACTCACTAGATTTATGAGCATAGCTTGGACTTATGTGGATACAAAAGTGTTAGATGTTTCAATCATTATTACAGTAGTGTAAACTATAATATTTATAAACAATAATTCATCATTATTCATAACTTTCTAAATAACTTGTAGTAATTTTGAGTCGTCGTCTCTTCGATCAATCTTTACCCTTTATAACTTGTATCTTCAATCCTCACCGTTGATATCTTTTATTGTCTTAATATTTTTTAAATCTTCATTTATTCTATTACCATATAATTAGCTAAAAGACTATATTTTCATAGTCAAAATGTTTTCAATACTTTATCAAAAATCACGTTTGGACAATGGAAGAATAAGGATGTAAACAATATTCAAACTATTTGCATTATTAAAATTGTTCAATCCCTACCCTCAAACTTACTTACCACTAAACCTACTGTATTTATATATTATACCAAACGAAATGTCAAAAATTTAAACTTCTCCCATTGATTAATCATTAAACTGAAAGTGATTGTTTTGACTCGAGACAGGAAACTTAACAACACCCTTTTACAAAGTTGCGTTTATTACTTCATATGACTTCCAAAAAAAACTTAGTGTACGTGTATGTAACTTTTTTCTCCTCTAAAAAAAATAAAAAAATAAATGTATCTTCTTTCTGTCTGAAAAAAAAGTATGTAACTTCTTTTACCTATAATATGAGTAAGGTATTTTCCTATAATGAAAAATATAAAATAAAATAAAAAAGTTAAATATGTTTGAAATTTTTAATATATATCTGATTTTTATTTTAAGTTTTTGATAATTTTTTTTGTTATTTTGAGTCTATAATATATGAAAAATTTTGTTCCAAATCTTGGTCGTCAGAATTCAGTGATGACATAACATTATTTCAATGACTCTTTTAATATATATTAATCTTGAAATTATATAATATACAAAAATCTAAAACAACTTTTAATATATTAGAGACTTAGAATAATAAAATTTTTTTATCAAGAACTCAAAATAAAAATTAAATATAAATCTTAGATATAAAAGTTATTTAAGTCATAAAACAATTAAGTGACGTTTTACAGACTATTCTGGGAGCTAGGAAAAGTTGAGCAAGGTGAAGATTGTTTCAAGGTATAGAAATTTATTCTTAAAAATCACATTTTCAAGAAATACTATGTTTGGAAATATTATTTACATGAACATGTTTTGTGTGACAATAATAATTTTTGAAAAAGATGTGTGGAAGAATTATACAATGAAGAAAAATAGTTATTGTAAGAAAACAACCCGTGGTGTTCCTGAGGATAGTTAAAGTGGGCAACCACGCCGGATCCGTTTTCAACGGGGCACCAAATTGTAATTAAAGTGGTATATATATAATGTTATCTCTATATAAATATTAAAAAATATTATATAATGTTATAATATAGTAATGTCACTATTGCTTGAAAAATTGTTTCTATTCAATTGCAAAATGTAAGAAGGGATAAATTAGAAACATAAAACAAATGATAAAAATTGGAACTTTTTTTAAAATATGATAGTTATTATGATCTTGATGGTAAATTTTTATTTGAAGAATTAATAATCATTATAGAGACTTTAACAATTAAATAAAAATAAACTTTATGATATCAAGTTCTTTAAAAATATTTAATTGTTTTCCTATTGCATGTATAATTATTTTTTTTGACAAAACTACATGCATAACTTATAGAATATATAATATTAATTATTCATGTTATTGTTGCACCCATTAAAAATAGTTTATCAAAATTGAAAAAGTTGAAATTCTATTTACGATCTACTATATCACAAAATAAATTAAATAATTTTGTTTTGAATTTTATAAAAAAATATTTTTTAAAGAATTTTGATTATGAATATATTATATATGAAAACAAAAAATGCAAAGAAGGCTATAAAAATGATTATGGGGGCATTTTTTTTTTTTATTCTGCCCAAGGCACCAAATTAAAAGTTTCAGAGTAAATCGTAAAAATAACTTATGAGAATCCAATATACCCACCATTTATCATGACAATAAAAAACTAGACAATTCTGAATATTTTCACCAAAATTATACTAAACTTGAGAATTTTATAATATCAAGTTTACTTTGTTGAAAATCTTGTTTGATACATTGAAACAAGCGCCTATAAGATTGCAACAAGTTGCAGCAGTTTTGAGCAATCTCCTTGCAAGGAGAAAGAAAGAATTTATTTACTTTAAGAAAATTCTTTTAGAATTACTCCTTATTTTCATCAATCATTTTGGTATTAATTAATTAAAAATTATAAAATTTCTAACAATGCTTTGTCATTGTTGTACCAAGAAGCAACTACAAATAGAAAAAAATGCTGATCGTCAATTGATTCCATAACAATGAGTCGAGATCATTGGTGATCGACACAGAGGAAACGTGAATAGGAGATTAATTATTAGGCAGCAATCATACCAGACAATATGTTGATGATTGTCCACGCATAGATAGAAAATAAATGAATAAAGTGTAAGATTTGATATGTGATGTAAGAGGCTTGCAATTTATTAAGGATTAATAAATAAATAATTAATTAATATAGACTAAATTGTAAATGAACCGTGAGTTTAAGTAGAACAATTTCTAGAGACAACTACTATTTGATGATAATAGTGATTATAAAGGAATAAATATCTATTAATCTGAAATAAGGTTTTGGTCTTGATATTAGAGTATTCTCTCAACCTTAGTCATCATCATGAAAGATATAAAGAGAATATAAAAAAGAGTCAAAGAAAATGAAATTATATTTCTCTCTTATCTTTTAAGAAATTAAAGCGTACTGGAAAGAAATCTCACTATGAAAAAATATACATAGGTTATCTATTATTTGTAAGAATCATATATTTCAAGATTTTATTTGGTTTTCTATTATTTTGATCCTTAGAAAAATCATTAAAATTTATATGTGATCAGAGTCTGATTGTGAAATTATATGATTTTCCATTAATGATATTTTACTCCAAATTTTATAAACCTAAATTATGAAATTTAGAAATTTTAATTTCTGCTGTATTTTGGATTATATGTTTCAATGCTAAGCTTTTGGCGTTGATTATGTTTTCCGCTGCAAGTATAAAATTTTGTATCAAAAGGTATCATTGAATTAGCTTTTAGATAATCGAAGTCACCATTCATGTTCACGCATTGTATTTCCTTGAAACTAAATGATGGAACATTTGTTGCATCTTGTATTGATGGACATGTAATAAAGAATCAATAGTAATTTTCTGGAATAGATGTCCAGTACGTGAATTCACTGAGAGTTCTAATCATGAAATTTTATTGTGATGTCAATACTTTTGAATTGTAAACTACATATGGAGAACGTGATTGGTATTTGGTGGTGATTTAATTGTTTTTAATTTTTAATTTTTTATTATATTATTGTTGAACGTGATTAAAGGCTTAAAAATTTATGGTCTAGAATGAAATTAATGAGAATGTTTTCAATTGTTGGTGGTAGTATATGTAGGATGTGTATTTGTTTAAGTGTCAAATCTTTAAGTTTATTTAATTTCAAATTAATGATATTTTCTTCAATTACTCATAGAATATGGATGTTGAAATATATAATTATTAGTTTATGAATATATTGAAATTCATTATTAATTATAGGGCATTTATGAACCGGTAGATTAGTTGTTCTTATAATTAATGAATATGTCTATAGGCAAGTCGTGTGTATCATTAATTTTATTTATATATCCAAAGGTAGTAGGTGATTCTAATTGGTACATATTTAACTGCCAATAATGTTATAATTTAGAAGCATCATTATGTTGTTCGTTGTGTGTTTGTATATCACCCAGAGGAGAGCATCGATATACATTTATTGTGGTTTGAATATATAATGTGTAACATGTGTTTTATGTCCCAAAACACTTACGTGAAATTTTATTATATAGTATTAATTTCCAACTCATTGAATTCTCATGTTTCGTATGTCCAATTTCATCTTAGTATTTTGGATATTGATCTTGCTATATTGGAAGAGAAGTCTGCTACTATTACTAATGCTAGTAGCATTGAAGAAATAACTCATTATAAAGCCTGGGAAAGATCAAACAAACTCAACCTAATGTTCATGAGAATGACTGTCGTAGATAACATTAAGACAACTATCCCTAAGACTAGAAATGCTAAAGAATTTATGGAGTTAGTGGAAGAGTGCTCACAAACAGTTGATAAGTCTCTTGTTGGGACATTAATGAGTACGTTGACCACCATAAAGTTTGATGGCTCATGTACTATGCACGAGCATGTCATTGAAATGACAAATATTACACCAAGGTTTAAGACCTTAGAAATGACTGTGAATGGGAACTTCTTGATACAATTTATTCTTAACTCGTTATCGTTTGAGTATGGTCCGTTTCAAATGAGCTATAATAGACAAATGGAATGTACATGAGTTGTACAGTATGTTGGTTCAGGAGGAAACAAGGCTTAATAATCAAGATAGTCACTTAGTCCATTATGTAAGCCACCAAGGAAATTAAGGAACTGGAAATAAATTTATGAAGAAGCATGATAAGGGCAAAGGGCTATTAAAGATCAATAAGGCATCATTGCAAATCTAGAAGAAAACATGAAAGAGCAATAATTGCTACTTCAATGGGAAAGTTGGACATTTTCAAAAGGATTGCCCAAAACGTAAGGTTGGATTCGAAAAGAAATGTGAGTTTAATGATTGTGTATGTTTTGAATCAAATTTAACTGAAATTCCCCATAATACATGACAAATTTATTCTGGATGTACAACTCATGTTTCTAATATGATGTAGGGATTTCTTATAATCCAAACCATAAACCTAGAAGAGAAGTTCGTCTTCACAGGGAATTGAGTGAAAGCTCCAGTAAAAGTAGTCAGGACTTATCGTTTAATCCTTGACACTGGACATCATTTATATTTATTAGAAACTCTTTATGTACCTAGTTTATCTAAAAATTTGGTTTCATTATCTAAACTTGATGTTACTAGATACTCTTTTAATTTTGGTAATGGATGTTTTAATTTATTTAAGTATAATCATCTCATTGGTATTGGTAATCTTTGTGATGCTTTATATAAATTGAATTTAAATGGTTTGTATGCTGAAACGATTTTGACTTTGCATCATAATGTTGACACTAAACATAATTTAGTGAATGAACACTCTGCTTTCTTATGGCATAGACGTTTTGATAACATTTCTAAAGAAAAAATTTAAAGTTTAATAAAGAATGAAATTCTTCCAAATCTAGATTTTACTTATCTGAATATTTGTGGGGATTGTATTAAAGGAAAACAAAAAAAACACATAAAGAAAGGTGCTAATTGTGCACACTAACATTTGTGGACCTTTTGATGTTAATTCTTTCAGAAATAAAAGATAATTTATCTCATACATTGATGACTATTCACATTATGGTTATGTCTACTTATTGCATGAGAAATCTCAAGCAATGGATGCCTTGGAAATTTATTCGAATGAAGTAGAAAAGCAATTAGATAAAAAGGTGAAAGTTGTTTGGTTTGATAGAGGTGGTGAGTACTACAAATGGTACGATGAAACTGGGCAATAACCAGGTCCATTTGCTAAACTTCTTCAAAAACATGATATTTGTGCGCAATACACAATGTCAGGTACACCACAACAAAATGGTGTATCTAAAAGGTGTAACGGAATATTAATGGATATGATTACGAGTATGTTAAGTAACTGTAATTTACCTATATTTTTGTGGATATATGAATTGAAAACTGTCATGTATTTGTTGAATAGAGTTCTTAATAAGGTAGTTCCAAAGACATATTTTGGACTATGGACTAATAGGACACCTAGCATAAGGTACATGCATTTTGAGGTTGCCAAACATAAATAAGGATTTATAATCCATAAAAAAAGAAATGGGATGCAAAAACAATTAGCAGATATTTCATTGATTATCTAGAAAAATCAAAGGGTTATAGGTTTTATTGCCCTAATCATAGTATGAGAATTGTTGAAACTAAAAATGCAAGGTTCATTGAAAATGGTGAAATTAGTGGGAATACAGTTCCATAAAATGTGGAAATTAGAGAAGTTAGAGTGCAAGTTCCTTTAAGTTATGCCTCTAGCAATAAAATGAGTGTTCCTCTAGATGTTGTTCCAAACAACAATGAATAAAAGCAAAAGAATAATGATCCCATGATTCAAAATGAACCTATTGTAGAAGAACCACAAGAAGTAGCATTAAGGAGGTCTCAAAGACAAAGAGGGTAAGCTATTTCAAATGACTATGTGGTATATCTACTTGAATTAGAAACTGAATTAGGCATTATTGATAATGATTAGTTTCGTTTTCACAAGCCGTAAGTTGTGATAATTCTAATAAGTGGTTGGAAGCCATGAAATAAGTGTTAAGATCCATGGAACATAATGGTGTTTGAGACCTTATAGAATTACTAGAAGGTTGCAAGAGAGTTGGTTGTAAGCGGGTCTTTAAGACTAAACATGACTTTCATGGCAATCTTGAACATTACAAGGTCAGACTTGTTGCTAAAGGTTTTACTCAAAGAGATGATGTTGATTATAAAGAGACATTTTCACCAGTTTCACAAAAGGATTCCTTTAGGATTATCATGACATGGTTAGCCCATTATGACTTGGAGCTACATCAAATGGATGTGAGGTCTCAATTCAAGGAAAGGAACACATGTTGTGCAAATTAAAGAAATCAATATACGGACTTAAAATAGCTTCCTGCCAATGGTTTTGATGTTTAATGATACTATTTTTCCTTTAGATTTAAGAAAAACATTGTTGGTCGATGTATATATCTGAAGGTTAGTGGGAATAAGGTTATATTTCTAATTTTATATGTTGATAATATCTTGCTTGCAACTAATGATCTTGGTATTCTTCATGAGACTAAGAAGTTTCTTTCTAGTAATTTTGAAATGAAAGATATGGGTGAGGCAAGCTATTTGATAGGAATAAAAATATCCAAAAAAAGATGACAAGGATTGTTAGGCTTGTCTTAGAAAGCATATGCCAATAAAGTGCTAGTGAGGTTCAGGATTGAAAATTTCTCAACATCACCCATTCCAATTTAGAAAGGAGACAAGTTTAGTCTTGCACAATGTCCTAAGAATGATTTGGAACGCAAACAAATGGAAGCAATTCCATATGCATATGTTGTTGGGAGTATTATGTATGCTCAGATTTGTAGTCGATTAGACATAAGCTATGTAACAAAATGTTAGGAAGATATCAAAGTAATTCGAGAATGGAACACTAGAAAGCTACAAAGAAGATTCTAAGGTACTTATAGGGAATAAAAGATCGCATGCATACATATAAGAGGTTTGATCACCTTAAGGTGATTGGGTATTCAGACTCAAACTTTGCTAGATGTATGGATACAAGAAAATCCACCCTTGCTTTTGTATTTCTTTTAGCTAGAGGAGAAGTATCATGTAAAAGTGCAAAGCAATATGTTGTTACTAAATCCATTATGGAAGTTGAATTTGTAGCATGTTTTGAGGTTATAATTCAAGCTAATTGGCTGCAAAACTTTATTTTAGGGCTTGGAATTGTTGACAATATTATCAAGCCGCTGAAAATGTATTATGATAACTCCGCAACAATGTTTTTCTCTAAGAAGGACAAATACTTTAAAGGTGCTAAACACATGAAATTAAAGCAATTTGCCATGAAAGAAGAAATTCAGATACAAAGAGTGTCAATAGAAAATATTAGCACAAATTTCATGATAGTTGACCCTTTGACAAAGGGATTACCACCCAAGACATGTATTGAACATGTTGAAAATATGGACATTATTGTTATTAAGGATTGTGTAAGTGTAATGTTTACTTTTGTTTTGGATTGTTGACATTTTGAGCTCATTCATGATATGTTTCTGATTGATTACCTATTTTCTACACTTGCATGCATGTTTGTATTAAAGTAACATAAACATGTACCATCTTAAATAAAGACATCATGTTGGACCATTATGTGCTTCTAATTATGTTCATATTAAGAAGTCTAATTTGTAGTACATGAAAAAGATTATGTCGATTAAGTGATGTAAAACTATCATAACTTGAATTAGTATGTATTCTTAATTATGAAATTATGATGTATCCAATGTATAAAATGATCTAGTCATTCCAATGCACATTACTTAAGTTTTATTTATTTATTTATTTGTCCATGATGTTAGGTAATGTCACATGAGCCAAGTAGGAAAATGTAAGCTTTTATGTCTCATGTGAGAGACATGTGGCTTATTAAGGATTTATAAATAAATAATTAATTGATATGAACTAAGTTGTAAATGGGCCGTAGGCTTAAGTGGAGCAGTAATGATTATGAAAGGATCAATATCCACTAACGTGAAATAAAGTCTCCCCTAACTAACATTAGAGTATTCTATCAACTCTAACCACCGCGAAAGATAGAGAGAATATAAAGAAAAGTCAAATGAATTAAAATTTTGTTTCTTTTCTCTTTCAAGTAATCAAAGTGCACTAGAGATAAATTTTATTATAAAAAAGATGTACATACTGATTAACTATTATTTATGAGAATCATATATTTTAAGATTCTGTTTAGTGAATGTCTCAAGATCAGGATATAATTTTTCATGTTAGTGAGTGTGACTAGCACGTTTTAAATTTTAATTAACAGTTTTTAAATATTTGACGTGCTCGTTCAATTATAAAATAGATTTAATCAATTTTTTCTTGCAACATATAAAATTCAATTTGAAATTTTAAGAAATTAAATTCAAATATTTTCAATCTATCGAAGCCTTTTAATGCTTTCCTTACCTTTGAAATATCAAGCGCTAATTAAGCGCATGACACAGATATTCAACAAACTTTTGAATAAGAATATCTTATATAATTTATTGTAATAGCTTGTAACATTTAACAAGCTTTTGATACTCTTTTTTTAATATTGGTAAATAGTCATTTTTGTCCCTCAATGTATAATTCGTTGACAAATGTGTCCCTGAAATATGAAAATACAAAATTTAGTCTTTGAAAGTGTAAAAAGTGCGACCAATATATCCGACCGTTAACTTTCATCCTGCACCATTAATAAAATAGTTTATGTGGCATGGAGCGACAAATTTGTCACTGAAATGATTGCCAGTGTGAATTGTTAGCATGTGAGCATATTTGTCATAATATATTTTTTTGAAAGATGACAAATGCGTCCCTGAAAGATGAAAATACAAAATTTAGTCCCCAAAAGTATAAAGAGTGCGACAAATATATCCGGACGTTAAAAATGAATTATATAGGAGAGAAGTTAGGGAAAAATAGATTTAAAAAACAGTAAAATACAGCTTAAGATTTGAACTCTTATACTTTGATTATCTATCTATTTATCCATCTATCAATTGTTAATTAGTTTTTAAATTAATCAATATAACTACTTATTTTCCAAAATAAAATAAATTTCTTAAGTTTTATGATATAAAAAAATTGAGTGACCATTTTAAAAAATAAAAATCTTTTGTTTCTTGAAATTTTTTGTTTCTTCAATTAATTATTAATATTTATTATGTACGTATGTCAAATGGAATGCAAGGTCGTTGCAGCTCCTAAATCAACGAGAGATACAACTCTATGTTCCAAAGACAAATAATAAACCTCTGTATTGGTTTTTTTTTAATTTTTTTAAGTTAACATTTGTATTAGTTTGAGCATTATTGTATTTTTTATTTAAATTTATTTAGGTTCTTTATTTGTTAGTAACTGTTTTCATTTCATTCATATTATGTATAATAAATATTGTCTCAAGTGGAAGCACATAAGGTTTATCCAAGAGATTCTTTCATATTTGAGGTATATATATACATTTTATTGATTAAGAAAAAAGACTTATAATTTCACTTTAGCTTTATCTAGTTTAAATTTTGTGAGACTTTTTTTTTTAAAAAAAATAATTGGTTAAATTCTTTTTTTTAAAATAAATAAATTTGATCTCGTGGCCGGTTGTGTTTTTTCTACTCAAAACCATCTGACATATTATTTTCCATCTAAATATAAAGATATTTAAGTTGAAATTGAGATATGAAATAATTTTAAAGATTAAAAGTGAGAAATTTAGTACAAATTTGATAGAATTATAAGATATAAGAAAAAAAAATTTAACAACAAAGATTAAGCTTTGAAAAGGAAATCAAAATAATATATATATATATATATATATATATATATATATATATATATTAAAAGGAAATTTAAAAAATATATTGCATAAGTACTAAACGAATAGGAACAGTAAATTACAAACACATAATAATAATAATAACAACAACAACAATAATTAGTCACAATTTATTATTAACACCTGAATATATTTATTGTACTTTTTTATACTTTTAGGGATTAAATTTTGTATTTTCATCTTTCACGACGCATTTGTTAGCGGGGTGGGAAGACGAAAAGTCAAAAATTATTATGACAAATATACCCCTATGCTGACAATCATTTCAGTGACAAATTTGTCCCTCTGTGCCATGTAAGCTAGTTTATTAACTGTGACGGATGAAAGTTAACAACCAAATATATTTGTCGCACTTTTTACACTTGCAGGAACTAAATTTTGTATTTTCATCTTTCATAGACGCATTTGTTCGCGAATTACACATTAAGAGACAAAAGTGACTATTTACCCTTTTAATATCTTACAACATTTAAAAAGTTTGGTGTAATTATCTTAGAACCATTAATTTAAGAAACCTTTGATATTCTTTTTTTTCATATTTTATATTAAAAAAGGAAATTTGTTGTAACATCTTATATTATTCACCAAAAATCAAGGGGTCTAGCTCAATTGAGCATGATAAATATCTAGATGTGTTTAATTCCTATAAATAAAAAATATTATTCACAAAAAAAGATCTTATAATATTCTTTTGATAAAATATTTATAATATTCTAACATAAAAGCATTAGTGTTATTCCTTGCATATATATATATTCTAGTTTTAGGATGAGCCATATGAAATTTACATTTGCAGCCTTCAACCAATTTTCACTCGGTGGTTTTCAACCAAATTTTCACTTAAATTGTTTTTCACTGAATTTAAATCCTCCTATCATTTGATAGAACACACCTTTAAATGAAATAATCACAAATCATCATGTGGTTGGTACAAGTAGGATTTTACTCTAAGTCTTAATGAAAAAATATGATTGAAATGAAATATCTCACTAAAGATGATAAAGATGATCTCTTAGATTCTTGACAAAGATGATTTGTCAATAAAATTAATGAGGGTTTCACACTAATTTGATAGTGGAAAAAATTAAATAGTTCCTAAATGATCTTTCCCGGGAGCGTGGACCTATACGTATTTGAGAATGGATACATGTACTTTCTCATTTTAATAAAGTTTCATGTATTTATCTTAAAATTTTATATTTTATAATCCTAATTTTATATGTTTAAATCCCCTAACTTTTTTTTATGTGAGGATAAATAAATATATTTTATTTTTTTAATAAAATTATAAATATTTATTTTAAAATTTTATATTTATTTTTATATGTTTGAATTTACTATTTTTTCTTCCCTCTTTTATATTATTAGATAAGTTGTTTAAATAAATTGTGCCACTGACGCTTCGGGTCCTAATCCGCCATTCACCTTCCCAAACCATTTTGTGGAGATTTTCTGTGACCGCAACCCCATATCTTCTCAAACTACCTTCACATTTTTCAGTGTCCGCAAAAAATCACGAACACAAAAGGTCACCAATAAATATGATGTCGCGTCAATAAGAGTCACGCGTATTATATCCAACACCTGAATTTTTAGCACCACATGCCACGGTTCAGTTGTCTCGAAAGGGAGTGTATAAGATTGGTTTCATTTCATATTTTCATTCTTAATTCACCTTAATTTCTAAATAAACAAGAGGCATGCATGTTCCTGGTGTGGGTGTATTGAAGCGATGGATGTTCACATGAAAACAAATTGTGGCCACAAATCTGGTTGAGATTCTCTAATCCAATAATGAAATATCAGATTTGAAAAGTGGAATATGATCATTTTTTGAGTTGATGAAAATTGAAAAGTAAAGGTTTTAATTGCCAACCACTTTGCCCTAAGCATGCATAACCTTCAACTACAAACAAATCTTGTGAAATTCACGTTTGTGTGTGAACTCCAGGTCCACAAGGGTAGGGTAACCTTAATTTGGTGGTGGATGTGAAAACTCTGCCACATGTCAATGATTCATCGTTCAAAGGCATGGACCATGCATGTGTCCCGTTTCATAATATCTATATTTTTCCTTTCACCATATATCTACATCATTTAAAGGATTGGTACTATTCAGCTATTGTTTACCATACATTAATTTGGTCCTAAGCAAAAATCATAGATATTTGTTTGTTGTCTTTACTTGTGTGAATAATCAGCTGGTTATTTCCTTTCATATAGGCACGATCCAAGGGAGATCAGAACTAATTAATTTTACGTTTATTTCCCTTTAAATGAATATTATTAGGTTTAATTGCATTTCTTTTACAGCTTATAAGGTTTTTCATCTAGCTTTCTAATTACACTAGCTAATTAAATTTAGAGTACTTGATAAGATTAACTAATAAGTTAGTTGATAAATATCAAATGACGTAAGAAAATATATTTAATATTCTAATATTTAAATTTATTTTTTAATAGCTTACCATCTTAAAAGTAAGACAATAATTTTGTATTATAAAAGAACAGTAAATATTTGATGATTATACTCATATGGTTTAAAATTAATTTTTAATAAACTAATATTTTTTAAAATCAAATTATTCCTTATCTTTTTTAATTTTTTTAAAATGTTTTTCTTTATAATTTTTATTTTTTTATCAACTTTTTTTTAGTGACCAAACATTTTTTCTTAAAAAAATTAACAATGTATTAATTCATAAAAATAAATAGTTTAACATTAAACTAAACAAAAAAAATTAGATTTCATGTTTCATAATAACTAAAAAAATAAATATGCCATCTAGTGTTGTAAGGATGTTAAAATAAATAAAAGGATTTTTAAATGGAATACAATGATGAAAAAATATTTTAAATAAACTAGTGAGGATAATATTAAGATGAAAAAAGTTAATAACTTATAAGTCTTATCTTATTTTCATAAGGTACTTGAATATGTATCTGTTTTCTTCTTTCAGATAGAATTTTATTATTTTTATTTTTTTATGTAAGATTTTCTCATTTTTATATTTTTATTATATAAATTATTGATGACGAGAGATTAATTTCATATGAATAATCGGTGAATTTATGCCCTGACAATCTTTGTCGTCATTGAATATGTTCTACGCTTTGAGTTATAGTTCTTGTGTTTAAAAATTCTGCTTCTCTTGTAATTTCTCTTGTAAAAATTCTTCAAATCTAATGGGTTAGCAAAATGGACACTGGTATAAGGTTTTATTATATTCACATTAGTAATAATGATTTATTTAGTTAATGCGACAATACAACCCGTGTTCGATTTTCAAATATCGTCCAATTATATGTTTATTCTGTGGAATAATGTTCTAAATTTTTCCGTGTCCAATTATGTCTGGGTCAATATACTTGCCATAGGTGTTCTCAGTAGTCGCAAAGAGAGTGCACAGGAGAATCTCTAGTGTTAATTTCATTTTTCATATATTAAAAAGTTAATAAAATATAAACTTTAAAAAATCAATCCATTGGATTATGAATGTAAAACTCAGCAATCATATGGTTAACTACAGGGAATCCATGCAAATTTTAAAGGACTGGTTTGAGTGACTTGAGTTGATCAGCCAACGGTCCACTTTAAAATGGAATCAATCAAACTGGCCATATTAGATTTTTTAAAACACTAATAATGACACTAAGGAGAATATTAATAGCATTTTTTTTTGTTTAAGTCATAATTGAGAAAGAATCGATTGGAAGCATTTACTTGTTGAGAAATATTAATAATATACTCTTGAATGTATTTTTTTAAACACTATCTTTTATCGGTTGAAATTTCTTAAAAATTAGAAAAGATAATAAATCTTATTTTCATATTCATATTTAATAACTCTCATAATTTTACAAATTTTTAATAAATTTCAACTATATATGTTAAAATAAGTGTATTAAAAAATGTGTTGTTAAACCTTCTTTCTTACATGTTTCCTTCTCTCTTTAGTTAGAGTAATTTTCACCAATTACCTAAGATCAGTTCATATGGTTAGGAGTTTGCCTTTTCTTCCTCGTAGCTATTTGGCTTTAAACTTTTTTTTTTTTTTAAAGAATCAATGCAATTGACTAATGGTTCATTACATCTCTATTTATGCAACTTTGGTTATTCCCATGTTTTTTTTTAAATCCAAATACATGAACTTTTCTTCAGCTTTGATATTTATTATGTTTTAAAGAAAAGAAACGTGGCATCAAAAGCAAAGGATAACAGTTCTTAGGGAATGAAGAATTACATGGACCATGATATTAAATTTCTGTTATGGTCGTAATTGCGTTATAGTGAGTAAGAAAACTTTTTTATTGTAGGTACCACTACTAAAAAAAAAAGTATTTTACATCAATTCTGATGGTCTTTTTACATCGGTTATGATCCGTGGTGGTAGTCGATGTCGTTGAAAACCCTAGACCCTTCAACATCGATTGAACGACCGTCTTTGAAGGACATGGGTACGAAGACGGGCATGGTGCCAGACCCATCTTAGAATGGGGATTGTTCTACATTGGTTGTGAAGGGACAACCGATGTAGAATGTGAGTGTTCTACATTGGTTCTGAGGATAAAACCGATGTAGAATGGGGAGTGTTTCTACATCGGTTATAAGTCAACCGATGTAGAATGAGGTTTTTTTTTCGCGAAATCTAATGAATAAATTAGTTAATGAATAAATACAAGAAGCTACATTGCTTATATGTAATACAATCCAAATACAATGAATAAATACAAGAAGCTATGTGTGCAAAGTATAATGAAATTGAACAAAATATTTTGAATAAGACGAATTTCCTAACCAACAGTCTGTGTAGGTGCTACACCTCTAGTTTCAATTGCAGTGGCAGGAATGGAATCCATGACACAATGCATTCTCCTAGGACCCCTGCATGTTGTATAGATTGTAAGTATAACATGGTAGGAATATAAAAAAATGCATAGTAAGCTAATATATTTTCAACAAACACTTTGGCTGCACAAAGTCAAAGCAGTAATGTCCACCAAAGGAAACTATGAATGACAGGTAATAGCAGTAATGCCCATGGATCAAACTCTTGACCACTTATTCATAGTAGCTATAATACCATATCAAGGACCAAGTCAACCTGGTACTTAAGCTGTTCCCAAATGACTTTAGTTGATTTTCTTAATTTCTAATTTTCTATGCATATCATGTGAATGAAATGATTAGTGGAGATATTGTAAGCAGATATATAACTACAGACCAAAAGTTGAGAAGTAAGAAACATAAAAAGACCTACTTTGGTATAAAGTTCTTTGGCCTTTTTCAAATGAGTAGCTTCTAGCTTCGGATTTCTCTTCTCATTACGAATTATAACAATATATTATGTATGTTAGTATAGAGCAATAAAAGAAGAGAAAGAAATAAAGGGAAGAAAGAAAAAGACACCAAGTTTAACGTGGTTCAGCACACAATGTATGTGCCTACGTCCATGGCTACACTAGGAGAACTTTTTATTACTTGCACATAAAATCTTACAAGGTGTCTCTATATATACTAATGAGACACATGTTTTTACAAACCAAGCGATGTGGGACTAAGACCACACAAGTTTTACAGACCAAGCGATGTGGGACAAAGGAACTAAGACCACAAACTCTAACAATTCTCCCACTTGGGGTCTAAGTTCCAAACTCTAGCAGCTCCTTGTAAGCAATAAGTTCATCGACTCTTTGCCTAGTGTAGCGACTTCATCTTCAATTATCCTTGAAGGCCAACTGAGGCAATGCAAAGCCTCAGTTTGTCAGTTGTAACAACTTTAGTCAACATATCTGCTGGATTCTCTGATCCTAAGATCTTCAATAAAAATAAGTCTCCATCATTTATCAATTCCCTGATAAAATGGTATCTTAATTGAATATGCTTGCATCTAGAATGGAAGACTGGATTCTTAGCAAGACTTATAGCACTTTGACTGTCACTAAACATTGGAGCGTCATCTTGTTCTTTCCCTAATTCATTGAGAAAATTCTTTAGCCAAATCATCTCCTTAGCTGCTTCTGAGATAGCTATGTACTTGGCTTCCATGGTTGAGAGAGTAACTCTATCTTGAAGTTTAGACTTCCAACTCACAGCAATACCTCCCAAGGTAAAAATGTAGCTTGTGGTGCTTTTCTTGGTATCAAAATCTCCTCCCAAGTCTGCATCTGAAAATCCCTGTAAAGTGAGATTGCCTTTTTTGAAGCACAAACACATCTTTGAAGTACCCTTCAGATATCTGAGTATCCACTTTACGCCTTCCCAATGCTCCTTTGCTGGATTTGATAGGAACCTATTGACAACTCCCACTGCATGTGCTATGTCAGGTCTGGTACACACCATAGCATACATCAACCTCCCAACTGCTGATGCATATGGTACTCTTGACATGTAACATTTTTCTTCATCTGTTTGCAAAGATTGCTTCTTTGAAAACTTCAAATGAGATCCTAAAGGGGTATTCTTGGTCTTAGAATCTCCAAGGTAAAACCTGTCAAGCAACTTGTGTATATATTTCTCCTGAGACAGCTTCAAAATTCCTTCTGATCTGTTTCTAAGAATTCTCATACCAAGGATTTGTTTAGCTGGACCAAGATGCTTCATTTCAAAGTTTTCTGCCAACTGCTGCTTCAACTTGTTAATTTCTGCCATACTAGATCCTGCAATCAACATGTCATCAACATACACGACAAGGATAACATAACTATTAGTATATTTCTTAACATAGCAGCAATGGTCCATGTCACATCTGTTGAATCCTGAGTTGCTCATAAACTCATTAAACTTCTTGTACCACTGCCTCGGTGCTTGTTTCAAGCCACATAAACTTTTGTGAAGCTTGCACACAAGATTCTCCTCGTTGGCACTTCAAAACCTTCTGGTTGGGTCATATAGATGTCTTCCTCTAAATCCCCATGCAAGAATGCAATTTTAACATCTAACTGCTCCAAGTGAAGATTCTTTGTAGCTACTATGCTCAGAATAACTCTAATGGTAGTCATCTTTACAACTGGAGAGAAGATATCTGTGAAATCAAGTCCTTGTTTCTGCTGAAACCCTTTCACCACAAGTCTCGCCTTGTATCTTCTTCTACCGTCAGATTCTTCCTTTAGCCTATAGACCCACCTATTTTGTAACGCTTTCTTTCCTTCTGGAAATTTAGTTAAAGACCACGTCTTATTATTCTAAAGGGATGTCATCTCATCTTTCATCGCTAGCTCCCACTCAATAGTGTCATTCCCCTGTGTAGCCTCACTGAAACATTCTGGCTCACCAGCATCAGTTAAAAAGAAATAATGCAATGAAGGGGAATACCTATCTGGTGGTACTGAAATTCTGCTAGATTTTCTTGGAGGAGTTAATGGTTCTGGTTCTGACACAACCTCTACGTCTGTACTCTGGTTTTTGTTGGCTACATTACTTTCTGAAATTTCTTCAAGTGTTGCTTTCTCAAAAATTTCTGACAGTTTACCTGCACATGTAGATTCTGCAGAAAATTTGTCCTTATAAAATAAGTTCTCATTAAAAGTAACATTCCTGCTTCTGATAACTTTCTTGATTTGGTCATCCCAAAACCTGTAGCCATACATGTCAGATCCATAACCAATAAAATAACACTTCCTCGCCTTCGGATCCAATTTATCTCTACTATTGGAGTCTGTCAGTATATATGAAACACAACCAAAAATTCTCAAATGTTGAAAGTTTTACCTCCTTTCCAGACCATACTTCTTTAGGCAATTGATAATTCAAAGGAATTGATGGTCCTCTATTGATGAGATATGCTGCTATGTTTATTGCTTATGCCCAGAATGCTTTAGGCAAGCCAGATTGGATTCGCATACACCTTGCTCTCTCGTTCAAGGTTCTATTCATCCTTTCTGCAACACCGTTTTGCTCCGGTGTTCCTGGTATTGTCTTGATCATTCTGATCCCATGTTCTGAACAGAAGTCTTTAAACTCCTGACTATCATACTCCCTGCCATTGTCAGATTTCAGACTTTTAACCTTTAGACCTGTCTGATTTTTAACTTCTGTTTTCTATCTTTTAAACACTGAAAACACATCAGATTTATTTTTAAGAAAATAAACCCATACCTTTATGGTAGAGTCGTCGATAAAGGTGACATAATAGCGTGAGTTTCCAACAGATTTCACTGGGGTTGGCCCCCAAACATCTGTGTGCACCAATTCTAGCTTTTCAACTTTAAGAGTCTTCCCTACCCTTAAGAAGCTGACCTTTTTATGCTTTCCAAGGATACAATGTTCACAAGCACCAACATCAACATGCTTGAGGCTTGATAGCTTACCCTTTGCCGCCATAAGCTTCATTCCTTTTTCACTCATGTGTCCAAGTCTTTGATGCCACATGGTTGAATTATTGACAGCCTCAGTAACTGCTACCATATCCTCATCTGCAATCATGTAAAGAGATCCTCGCTTCTTTCCACGAGCCACAACGAGATTGCCTTTTGTTACCTTCCAAGCTCCATCTCCAAAAGTGGTGTGATGTCCCTTATCATCCAACTACCCTATAGATATTAAATTTCTCTTTAAGGCAGGAATATGTCTGACATTGTGCAATGTCCATAGGGATCCACTGGAGGTCTTGATGTTGATATCACCTCTTCCGACAATGTCAAGAGATTTTCCATCTGCAAGGTAAACTTTTCCAAATATTCCATAAATATAGTTAGACAATAAATCTTTAGAGGGAGTAGTGTGGAACGACGCACCTGAGTCCATGATCCATGAATCAACAGGACTATCTAAACTGCAAATTAATGCATCATCAAGTTCATCAGTTGCTGCATTTGCGGATTCATCATCATCGCGCTTCTTGTTTTTGTGCGACTTGATCTTCTTTGGTGCCTTGCACTGATTGCTAAAGTGACCTCTCTTGTCACAATTCCAGCAAGTAACGTCACTTTGAAATTTTCTCTGACCTTTCCCTCTTGACTTTGATCTGCCTCGACCATTCTGACCCTTCTGGGTAGTCCTTCCCCTGCCTTCAATATTCAATGTTGAATTGGAAACATGACTGGAAGATTCTATTGAATCTCTCTTGCGAACATCTTCGCTTAAGATCAAGTCACGGATGTCACTAAGCTTTAATGTGTTCTCCCTTGTAGAACTACTAACTGCAGTAACAGTTGCAGCCCAACTATCCGGTAGTGATGACAATAAAATCAATGTCTTCACCTCATCCTCAAATTTAATCAGCATTAATTCCAATTGGGCAAGAATAGTATTAAATTCATTAATATGATTAGTTAGAGAGATACCTTCTCCCATCTTGAGGTTGAACAACCGGCGCATCAAGTATACTTTGTTGGCTGCCGACGGCTTCTCGTACATATCTGATAACGCCTTCATTAAGCCTGCAGTAGTCTTCTCGTTCACGATGTTGAACGTGACATTCTTGGCTAATGTCAATTTGATCACGCCAAGAGCTTGTCGATCTAGCAAGTTCCATTCTTTTTGCTTCATATCTTCTGGCTTAACCCCTGATAAGGGCTGATACAGCTTCTTCTAATATAGATAATCCTCTATCTGCATCTTCCAAAAGCTGAAATCTCTGCCATCGAACTTCTCGATCTTCACCTTCCCCTCTTCTAATGCCATTACTTTCACTGCCTCCTCTAAACTAAGAAGACCCACTAATTCCTTTAAACTAAGGAAATCCCGTGGAGTAACCAAAAGCTCTTGATACCAGTTGTTAGTATAGAGCAATAAAAGAAGAGAAAGAAATAAAGGGAAGAAAGAAAAAGACACCAAGTTTAACGTGGTTCAGCACACAATGTATGTGCCTACGTCCACGGCTACACTAGGAGAACTTTTTATTACTTGCACATAAAAGCTTACAAGGTGTCTCTATATATAACACTAATGAGACACATGTTTTTACAAACCAAGCGATGAGGGACTAAGACCACACAAGTTTTACAGACCAAGGGATGTGGGACAAAGGAACTAAGACCACAAACTCTAACAATGTATTAAGTCTTATAAAAAGGAACAAACATCAAGCTAAAGAGTAAAATAAAAGAATAGTTTAAGAAATGTAATGGGTCTTTAATTTTACCGTCCTACAGAGTAAACAAGAGGGAAACTTACAATTTTGCCAGCCCTCCTTGCTTCTTCCAAATATTGGTCCCACGCTTCTTTGGTGGTAATAAGTTTCACATTCCCAGCAGCAAAATCCACATTATGATCAGAATCATTATCCTTAGCTTTGTTCTACAAGCATTAGAAACATGAGAATAAAGATTATGAATGATTGATGCATCCAAATATTCTCACCTTAGACACATAACTCCCCATATAATTGTTTGAAAGCCACAAACTTGTATGTTTTAATGAATGGAAGCCTGAAAGAAGGAAGACCACCAATGTCAGCATATCAAAATTTCCAAAAATCAGAAATCACATCCTTATGTAAATTTCCCAAAAAAAAAGGAACCACAAACAACTACAATGCAAGAAAAGATGAAATCTCACACACACACCAAAATATATATATATATATATATCAAGCTAGCATCAATGTATATAAATTTCTCTAACGTTTATTTTCTGTAGGTGCAAAGATCTCCAAATCCCATATACTCTTTATTTTCAATCTTTTGAATCATGTGTACAATACCTACTCCACCTGTAAGTTGGAAAAAAAGAAAATAAAAAATAAGCCATCGAAATGAAAAATTGCAACTACCAATGTATATACAAAGCTTATTTAACGTGAATTTGTCTTTAAAGAAAGCAAATAATTAAAAAGTATTTATAATTTTTGTTATTTTTGTCCCGTGTCAAAGATCATGAGTGTCTCTTGACTTATTAAATCAGAAATCAATTTCATTTAGGGTGTGTGACTGCTACTCGCCCAAAGCAATTTAGCACATGGGTGCATTATTAACTTTCTAAAAGTTAGATTAATAAATATGCCTTTATTTGATTTAAAGAAAAATTCATTTAATATTTCTTTTATCTGAAAGCATATTTAGAAATCGAATCACAATTTTTCACTAGCTAACTTTTTTTTTTGTGAGTAACAATATATTTTGATAACTAGTAATTAATATCATATTTTTTACAAGCTATTTTAGTATTTATATTTAATAAAATATATATGACATGTTGGTAAACAGTAGCCAACCCCAACATTTACCATGGGTACTAATAGTAAGTAAGTAATAACCTGGGAAAAATAAAAAATATCAAAGTGAATGTCCACAAAGCGGTGCTCCATAAGATGATACTTACCTAATAAAACTACACTAACACTAAGTGAGAGGGTAAGGATGAAAATGATCACAGGTAAATACAAGGATAATTACCTGGGAAAATTAATTAATCGAGATATAAAGTTACCTGGGAAAATTAAAAACTGTCTAAAATAAAACTGAAATATAGAAACTATCACTCCAAATTGCAACATCTTTTGCATTTCAAGATTATCTCATTGATCTGAATTTGAAGTGCATGCAATAGACAAAAGGAGAAATCATTGAAAAGCTTACCATAAAAAGAAAAAAAAATTTGACAGCACAAAAATATTTTTTTGTATTATAAGGTCAACAATTGCTCTGCATCCTGGACTTCAGCATGTAAATTAAAAGCAAAAAAAAAAAAAGATCTGAAAATTGTTAAGCTTATTATCTCATAAGGAAGACATTACTTCCACTCCAAAGTATACTAGGAAATTATAATGTAAAGCATACTTCCACTCCAAAGTTACACTAGGGAAATATTAACATTACTACCTCTATACCAGAAAATGTAAGGATTTGTTGGGGATTACACAGTACATAAGGAAGAGCTTCAATAAGAAACCTTGACTAAAAAAAAAAAGCATAATACTTTTCTAGTTTACCATGTGATCTATGGGATTTGGAAGCTTCTGGAATTCCAACTCATCAAACTCAAAGACAGGCAACAACTCTACTGCATTGATTCCAAGCTTTAGAAGGTGTGGAATCTAATAGGCAAGCAACAAAATAAGTTTAAATAAAGACAACAAATAATAAGTATGAAGCACATAGTAATAAATAAATAGCTATATTTCATAAAATTGAAGATAGTGTGTAGCCACTAAAGAATTGCATACAACCTCCTTTTCTGTGATACCAAATGGTAACATAATTTTGTGGGAAAAGCTTCCTAGTATTAAGACTTTATTTCTTCTAGTTGTATCTTACAAGATTACCGCAAGAATATCATTTCCAAGTAACTAACAAGAACATACAAAGCTTCTTTTAAACATATGGCAGTAACACAGTATCTAAGAACTACTACATTTATGAACTTTGCATTTACCATAGAACAAATTGAACACAAAAATAACATGTGCCATCCAACATACTGAAATTTTCTAGTTGTGACTATGAGTCTCATCACAATTCTGAGCGCAATATGAAGAAAATGACTTTTTCTCATCTTCTATAGAAGGTTTAAAACCATTCTAAGATCCCAGTCATTTTTAACATGCATATATTTCGCATACACAGTGTATTAAGATTTGTTGTGTCAATGTCATGTATTGTTATGATATATCAAAGAAAGATTTGATAAGCCCAATATAACTCTCTTTGGAAAATCTATCCTTCAGATTTGAGAGCTATATATCCTTGCCAAAGTACGATTCAAGAGACTGAAACTTCCTTACTAACTGAAACTCATCGAAATCTGTTCCCTTCTAGTGGTGGGGGAAGGAGATACCTTCCATTACTTTTGTAAAGAGTCAAATGTTATTCCATCAAGGGTTTGAAACTGCTACAAAACTTCATCAATACATTACAAAAATAGCAAACCAATATTCAAATCCCCATCTTTGTCAATATAACATATTTTTCTCATTTGTCTATATTTTAATGGTTGAACTGCTGTTGGACCCAAAGGAAAACTTTATTCAATCCATTTCATAAACACAAGGAAATGTGACTTTAAGAAATTTGTACTCATGAATCAAAGTGATGCATCATATTTGTCTTAATTATAACACAAACATTACCTTTTCAATCATACTGAGGTAGCTGCCACGAATGTTGCTATCCAAACCACTAGATTCATCACTTGTAAATGCCCAGACATTCATCTCATATATAACAAGATCTTTCTGTATTAGCAGCCACAAAAATGATGAAAATGGAAGAGCATACATTAGACTTCATTCAGCCAGAAACATATCCTCAGTGAAATGAAGACTAGACATAAGATGTAATAGCATACAAAGCAAAGGCAGGATCTATCCATAGACATAACACAAATTAGCTTGTAAGAAGCCTTGATCTAGGAAAAATATTGTAATAAATATAACTTATAACAGCCAATTGTGCAGGAAAAATACCTCAGAAATATTTGGAAGCTTGTAATTTTCTCCCCAATCAAAAGGCAAGCTATCAAAATCATATGTGCCAAGAAACTTAGACAACTTCATGCTAATATCCCCGAAATATCTTCAACTAGTTTCGCATAAGGATCAACAAGCACAATGCTGCTATCAAATCGATGCCCCTTACCCCGATCTCAAGGTCCATCTATGTGATATCCATATAGAACATTGCTTTGTGGAAGATCCTACACATTGAAAATTAAAGAAAAAAAATACTTAAAAGCTACTACTAAGACCGTGTTTAGATAAGCTATTATAGGGGGGAGGGAGAGCTTCTTTTAGTTGATTTCTGATAGAACAGGGTTTTGACAGAGAAGAAAATAAACAAAGTAGATGAAGTGATAGAAATGTGTATTATCTTTAGTTTTGGTGGAGCCATGCCCAATCATGGGGAGCCACGTGGTCCTTCCTCTTCACCTCAATCGCCTCCTACCTCTTCCTCTCAATCCTCCTCCACCTTTCTCTTTCTCTCCTCTTTTGCCACCGTCAAATCCCTCTTGGGCCACTCCCTGCCGTCCACAACCTCTCCATGTCTCTCATCTCTGCCACGATCTTCGCCGGCATCCTCCTCTCCGTCGCCGTTGAGATCCGCAGAACGTAGTGGTTCTGGCGGCACTCCCAAACACCCTTACAGTGGCTCCTCTGCGGGGGGACAGCTGAGGCTGCGGGAGCTTCGGGAGGAAGAGGAGGAGGAGGAGGGGGAAGAGGATTTGGAGTGCGAGGGAGAACAGGACCAAGAAAAGGAGCACGAGCGGCAGGAGGAACGGGAGTCGGAGGGGGAAGAGGAACCAGAGGAGGAACTTGAAATGGAACCGGAGGGGGAGCCACGACCTTGCCCAGGTTTCGCCATAGTTGTAGCAGAGAGAAAGGAACGAATGAAACCCTCTGATAAACCTAAGGAGTGAAAATGAAAAGTCGTAGTTCTCAATGTTAGAAAATGAAAAAATAAAGAAATTAAAATATGTTTAAAGACGGTGCTAACTAAAACCGCAGTAATCATGTCACAAACAAAGATGGTTTTGATGAAAACCGCTTTCAAAACATTCAAATCAAAGACGGTTTTATAAAACTATCGTTAACTTCTTCAAAAAGTTGGTTTAAATCACGAAAATGTCACCGCATGTTTTACTACATCGGTTTTCCAATAACCAATGTAGATTTGACAATGTTGAATGACCAATTTGTAGTAGTGTACGATTATGATTGCGTTGCAGGTGAGTCAAAATACCTTAATATTATGATCACAATTGCGAGTTCGGAATGCTATTTAAAACCACGACATGAACCAAAGACCAATAATCGATGCCATGCTTTTTTTTTTTTGTTATTCAAGCTTTGAAACAAGTGAAATGATCAAGTTATATGCAAAGGAAATGCATAAATATTTTTCATGAAGGTAGAAATATAATTCATTTGAACCCAATAAAGGGATATACAAATAATCAAATTTCATTGATTATCAACAGTGTCATGTCAATCTAATTATATCAACTATATTGTATGATTGCCATTCTGATTCAATTGAAAACATAATCCCTTGCATTTTTTGCTTTGGCCACTGCTCTCGATGAAACCAAAAGTCAACTAAAACACCTCTTGGTCTAGGGAAAGTACCTTACTACGGCATCCTTCTTGCTGACCCAAAATACCAATGATCTTTATTTACATGGGGACTTTTAAAGGATTGTTAAATTAACACGACATCTAGGGCCTTTCATAGACTTATTAATTTGAATAATATCGTATATCATCATCACAACGTGAAACAAGTTTGAATGAAACATCTATTTTTTTTATCTGCATGAATTGAACACGATATCAAAATATTTACAACACTTACACATCCTATTCAATCAACTGAGCTAAATCACTTGTATGACACATCTATTTCAAGTCAACAAGATACACCTGTTTCTTCTATTTCTCCTCCATTTTGGTTCAATTTTCCATAGGAAGGAAACTTATCAACTTGAGAACAATAATGTGTGTATGAATCATGTGCAAGGTTCTGCAAAACAAGAAAGAAAAATGTCCAAGTTTACAACCTAATGCTTTAAGGATTTGGATGATGAGGTATAAGGAAAAGAAGATGATCTGCATACCTGTTCCTGAGAGTGAAAATACATAAACGGTGTGTAATATAAAAAATTCGTCACCCTAGAGGTACATATATCTGCATACCTGCAATTGAAATAAATTTCAACAATTCATTTTCAAGAAAGTGCAAAGTCTGGTATAATAGACGGAATAACATACATCTTGCCATACCCTAATTTCGTCCGGGGACCATATGTTTGTTGGGATGCGACCTTCGCATGACCGCTTCGAGGAACTTGACACCCATCGTTAGGCAATCCGTAAAGTTCTGCAACATTCCAAAAGTCAAAGAAGGGATTGTTGCCCAATTTGTAAGGTTTTGTGACATTACAGAAAAAAAACATGTATCGTTATGTAATCCGTAAAGTTCTGTAACGTTACGGAAAAAGAATCAGCAAAAAAGCAAAATGGGGATGTATTTAGTAAAATGGGGGGGGGGGGATGCAAATAGAAATTTTCAAATCTGGGTCCTTCTAGAGGATTCTGGGCATTTCCTTGCTTAAGGTGGAAGCAATCCAGCTCGCCTGGGCGAGCTGGGCAGCAACCACCTCCCCCGTTTTGTTAAAAAATGGCTTTCGGGACTCCCGTAATGCTTCCGTAAAATTCCTATAACCCTAAATAAGCATATTCCACTTAATATGGGTGAGAAGGAAGAGAAAAAAGAAGAAAGTTAAGTCCTATAGGCTTCCATAACTTTTCCGTAAATTACGAAAGAAGGGGGTGGACTTATCTAAATAGGGGTGGCAAATAGCAATTTTAGAAATTTTGAATTTGGGCCTTCCAGAGTATTTTCGAAGCAGGATTGCTTCTAGAGGAAGCAACCCAGCTCGCCTGGGCGAGCTAAGCTCTCCTGGGCGAGCTGGGCGGCAACCTCCTCCCTCTTTTTTGTTTAAATAGGCAAAATGAGGCTGTTATAAGGATCCCTCATCCCCTTGGCTATGCATTTCAGCTGTTTTGAGTGAAAAAAATTGTTTCCGTGTAGAAAATCCAAGCCGAGGTGCTTCCGTAACGCTTCCGAGACGTTTCCGTGAACAAATCCGTGAAGGTTTTCCATCGTTCTTCACCGTTCTTCATCCGTTCTTCGTTCTTCAACGGGTAAGTTTTCGAATCTGAGACTTTCAATTCATTTCTTGTTTTTTAAGCTTTCATCTTCATTTCGTTCATTTTTGATTTTCTTTTCTTCCGTCTTTAACGCGCTTTTACCGTTTATTTAAGCCGTTTTCTCACCTAATAAATGATAAAATGAATTTCAATCGATCATTTGTGTTGTAATATCGTTTAATCACTTTTAAAACAAAATCTAACCGATCGTTCACGTTGTAACCTCGGTTAAACCAAAAAAAGCAAAATAATAATAAAATAATCAAAATATCTTTGGATAAAATAATCAAAAAAATCAATCGGACGTTTTTCTTTGGAAGTTTTCTTGGATCAATTGACTAATAACCAAAGTGAAACTAAGGCTAAAATCAACTCATACATCAAGCTTTGTTGCTTAATCCAAAGGAAGCATTGTTGCGCAATTCGTAAAGTTCCGCAACATTCCAAAAGTCAAAGAAGGGATTGTTGCTTAATCCATAAGGTTTCGCGACATTATGGAAAGAAAACATGTATCGTTACGTAATCCATAAAGTTCCGTAACGTTACGGAAAAAGAATCAGCAAAAAAAGCAAAAAGGGGGTGTATTAAGTAAAATATGGGGTGCAAATAGTAATTTTCAAATCTGGGCCCTTCTAGAGGATTCTGCGCATTTCCTTGCTTAAGGTGGAAGCAACCCAGCTCGCCTGGGCGAGCTGAGCGGCAACCACCTCCCCCGTTTTCTTAAAAAATGGCTTCCGAGGCTTTCGGGACTCCCGTAATGCTTTCGTAAAATTCTCATAACCCTAAATAAACATATTTCACTTAATATGGGTGAGAAGGAAGTGAAAAAAGAAGAAAGTTAAGTCCTATAGGCTTCCGTAGCTTTTCCATAAATTACCAAAGAAGGGGGGTGAACTTATCAAAATGGGGGTTGCAAATAGCAATTTTTGAAATTTTGAATTTGGGTTTTCCAGAGTATTTTGGAAGCAGGATTGCCTCTGGAGGAAGCAACCCAGCTCGCCTGGGCGAGCTAGGCGGCAACCACCTCTCCCGTTTTGTTAAAAATGGCTTCCGAGGCTTTCGGGACTCCTGTAATGCTTTCGTAAAATTCCCATAACCCTAAATAAACATATTTCACTTAATATGGATGAGAAGGAAGAGAAAAAAGAAGAAAGTTAAGTCCTATAGGCTTCCGTAACTTTTCCGTAAATTATGAAAGAGGGGGGGTGAACTTATCAAAAGGGGTTTGCAAATAGTAATTTTTGAAATTTTGAATTTGGACCTTCCAGAGTATTTTCGAAGCAGGATTGCTTCTGGTGGAAGCAACCCAGCTGGCCTAGGCGAGCTGAGCTCTCCTGGGCGAGCTGGCCGGCAACCTCCTCCCTCTTTTTCCTATAAATAGGCAAAATGAGGTTGTTCTAAGGATCCCTCATCCCCCTGGCTATGCATTTCAGCTGTTTTCGGTGAAAAAATTGTTTCCGTGTAGAAAATCCAAGCCGAGGTGCTTCCGTAACGCTTCCAAGACGTTTCCGTGAGCAAATCCGTGAAGGTTTTTTGTCGTTCTTCACCATTCTTCATCCGTTCTTGGTTCATTCTTCGTTCTTCAACGGTTAAGTTTTCGAATCCGAGACTTTCAATTCATTTCTTTTTTTTTAAGCTTTCATCTTCATTTCGATCATTTTTGGTTTTCTTTTCTTCCGTCTTTAACACGTTTTTACCGTTTATTTAAGTCGTTTTCTCACCTAATAAATGATAAAATGAATTTCAACCGATCATTTGTGTTGTAATATCATTTAATCACTTTTAAAGCAAAATCTAACCGGTCGTTCACGTTGTAATCTCGGTTAAACCAAAAAAAGCAAAATAATAATAAAATAATCAAAATATCTTTGGATAAAATAATCAAAAAAATCAATCGGACATTTTTCTTTGGAAGTTTTCTTGGATCAATTGACTAATAACCAAAGTGAAACTAAGGCTAAAATCAACTCATAAATCAAGCTTTGTCCACAAATCACTTAAAAACCGTTTTAAGATCCAACGCCTTAAACGATCCTCTTTGCTTTTATCGGTTAACGTGGACCGTTCAAAAGCATGAAATCAACATGTAACCTTACCGCGTTTGCAAGAACTACGTAGGTCTGATTTCCTCATCGCAATTGAGGATACGTAGGAGCAAAAGCTCCGCTTTTGTTGACCACCCCAAAAGATCGTTAATGGTCCAATGCCTTAACGTTTCTCTCCTTTCAAAAAACAAAGAGATCGTTAATGGTCCAACACCTTAATGTTTCTCTCCTTTCAAAAGAATCAAAAGATTGTTTAAATGGTCTAACACCTTAAATGACTTTTGTTTGGTCAAAATATATCTTGCAAAAAAAGATAAAAACAACTTAACCAACGTTCAGTTCTCAAAGAACTATGTAGGTCTGATTTCCTTATCACAATTAAGGAATACATAGGAGCAAGGGAAACACCTTTGTCGATCACAAAAAGATAAAAAATACAAAAAGACATAAAAAGACACTTAAAGTTCGTAGACCACACCTTTTCCGGTTTTTCCGACGTTTTCCTCGAATAAACGTTGGTGGCAACTCCGCGCATTTTCCTTTCTTGGAAGATGCACCCGTGAGTCTCGCGTCGCCCTCCCGCCGAAGGGTAGGTTGCGACAGTTGGCGACTCCACTGGGGACCCTTGTTAGAGAGTTAGGCCAATCAATCAATGTGCTTTCCTTACCATGACTTCTCCTTTGTTCCTTTTTCTTTATTTCTTTCCTTATGATCTTGTATATATAAAATCTTTGTTGCTTTTAGTGTGTTTTTAAAATGTATGCATGAGGTAAATATTTATTCATTTGATTCACACAAACACCAACACTATTTGCACACACGGTGAGTTGAAAAGGGGCCCTATACCTGGGTCCGTGGGAACATAAGGAGTGGAGGTGAATTTGTGGTCGTGCTAGGTCTCCGACTTGCTTGATTACAATGAACCCTCATCTAGAGTTTTTTTCTTTGATAACATATTGTTGCTAGTAGTCCCTACTGCCGCAATATGTTCTTTGAAGGGGATGATACCTCTAGAGACCATCAAGAGAGATATGACCACCTTGGGAATTATCATTAAAAGACCTTTTGGTTCCTCCCGTGTAGGTCCCTAAAATAGGGGCACAGAGCAAACACGCTGCGTATCGTTTTAAACACTGCCTTGCATGTAGTCCTAAATGTCATGTAGGCCTTTGCTTGTAATTATTTGTGGATATTGTCGTACTATGTGCATCCCCGTGTTATGCTTTTGCGCGTCTACATCATGTCGTCACGCACGCGTTGTATGTTGGTCTCGTCTTTTGTCATGGGAAGCCGGAAGATCCATATCACCTTCTTAAACTGCACACATGGGGCACTGCATCCCCAAATGCGCAAGTAAGAAGAGATAATTTTCCGAGCCCTCGTGTCCGTAAATGCATTCATATCATGCATCGCATAAGCATCTCTTCATGGCATCATAATGAACATATCGTTCCTGCATTTGTCCGTTATCATATTCTAGCATCACATTTTGCATGAGTCATTGCATCATTATGCATATGCGTTCAACATACTTTTGGTTCTACAAACTGCATACCTTTTGTTTTCATGTTTGCCCATGCATGATCTTTGCGTTTTCCTCTGCAAAACAAAAACAAAAAAAAAAGAAGAATGAAAATTTACGCTGCATTCTTAGTTGCATATATTCGGTACCATGAGCCAATCATGTTGGGATCATAAACCCGTTTCACTTAAAAGCAAAATGATTGAACATGGTACCTAATGCATGGTTAACTAAGAAAAGTTGTTTCTTCGGGCATCTCAATTTCATAATTACATTTGCCATGTATAGCTTAAGTATGCTCGAGTCATTCATCTTTGTGAAATATTGTCAAATTATTGGCAATTGAAATTGCCATTCCTTGGATTACGGGGTTGAACCAAGCTCATGCTTTTACGAAAAGGTTCATCAAGTCAAGTTGAAGTGTGGAAGTAACCATCTTGCAAAAAATTAGGGAAAAAGATGGATCGGGTTACATCGTTGCTTCGTCTACTGCCAAACATATTTAGGACTGTTGATGTCCTAGTTACTTCCAGTTTCACCTTGACAAAGATGTCATGGACCATGTTGAAAATTTAAATTGATTCAACCCCATGTCCTGCGTAAAAATTCGCAATACTTCAATTATGCATCATTCACATACATTCATGTTTTTCATTGGTTGCATTGCTCATTGCATTCTTTCTTTGAAAAAAAAATGAACTTAATCATTGGTATCAACCGTAAAGAACACGCTTTACGGCGCCCTTACCGAACCCGTGCTAGAGCTAAAGTAATGGGTGAAGTAGAGGAGGTGCAAAAATAGATGAAGGCCGACATGAAAGCCATGAAAGAGCAAATGGCCACAATGATGGAGGCCATGATGAGCCTGAACCCAATGTCCCCATCTGATCTTAACCAAATGAATCATCCAACCTCAGATATGGTAGGCAAAGATTTGGGAAGTACGGGCGGCCCCCATTATGCGCAAATTCAAAACAAGCATGTCTTCCCACCATATGGCTTGCTTCCCAACTATACACCACCCAATGTGGCATACACTCCCAATGAGGATGTCAATAACTCCGATCCCATACTCATTGAGAGCCGACAACCTCATCATATACATGTCTCTTGACCCATGGGGGAGACACATGAAATGCCCAACCACAATCTAGCCGACTTCGAGCCTTGCCTCGGATATGCCACTGAAAGGCAAGCAGTTGGTGATATACCCCTACAAAACACTTTGGAAGGCCCTCAGTATCACCCACAACCACACCTTTAGCATTCCACAACAGGTAAAAACCCTCATGCTATGGCAGAAATGGGAGAGTTGGATCATCTAGAGGAAAGGCTCAGGGCCATTAAAAGAGGCTGAGATTATTCCTTTACTGACATAGAAGAGTTGTTCCTAGTACCCAAACATGGTCATTCTTAAGTTCAATGTGTTGGACTTTGACAAGTACAAGGGGACTACTTGCCCCAAGAACCATCTAAAGATGTATTGTCGGAATATGGGGGCATACGCAAAAGATGAGGAACTGTTGATACATTTCTTCCATGAAAGTCTTACTGGGGTAGCCGTTACCTGGTACGCTAACTTGGAACCTTCCCGAGTCCATTCTTGGAAGGACCTAATGGTTGCGTTCATTAGGTAGTATCAATACAATTTTGATATGGTTCCAGATAGGATGCAACTACAGAACATGTGCAAAAAGGGGTACGGATCTTTCAAAGAATACGCCCAAGGGTGTAGAGACCTGGCTGCTCAAGTGGCACCTCAGTGACGGAGAAAAAAATGATAACAATGATAGTAGACACATTACCAGTATTCTACTATGAAAAGATGGTGGGCTACACACCTTCAAGCTTTGCGGATTTGGTGTTCGCTGGCGAAAGGATCAAAGTGGATTTGAAAAGAGGCAAAATGCAAAAAAAAAAAAAAAAAAAAAAACTGGGGCAAATGAAGAGGATAAGGGAGAAACCCTTGCTGTGACTGCCATTCCTACACGACCAAATTTCCCATCAACCCAACAATGTCATTACTCAGGCAATAACAACCCTTCTCCTTACCCACCACCCAGTTATCCACAAAGGCCATCCTTAAATCAACCACAAAACCCACCTACCACACAACCAATGCCCAAACACCACCCTTAGCGAAAACCAAAAAAGGAATTTTGCAGCAAAAAGCCTGTAGGATTCACCCCAAATTCCGGTGTCCTATGCTAACTTACTCCCTTATCTACTTGATAATGCAATGGTAGCCATAACCCCTACTAGGTTTCCTCAACCTCCATTTTTCCGAGGATACGACTCGAACGCGACGTGTGCATATCATGGAGGAGTTCTGGGGCATTCCATTGAGCATTGTAGGGCCCTGAAGCATAAGGTGTCAAGTCTAATTGATGCGAGCTGGCTGAAATTTGAGGAGAATCGCTTGTGAATCCTAACATTGACAAGAGATGCCACACATGGGGCAATTTTGAAGGTTGTTAGATGTCTCTAATGACTCATTAGGATTTTCAAGTTTATGCCATTATTGTAAACCACAATTACAATGCTAAATAATATGGATAAATTTGATCCTCTCAATAACACATCTTTGCTTATTCAACTTCCATTGGTTTGTTTGCTCAAGCGACCTGCACTTCTGAGTGTTGACTTCCAAGACCGTTCAATCAGAGATTACTCGTCCTGCACGTTGGTGGGGTGTCGTAAACAACAAGTAAAGCAGAAAAGTTCAAAAAGAAAAAAAAACATTTGATTGACTGTGTTTTCAAGTAAAAATATAGACATTTATGTGAGCTCATTTTATCATTCCAGAAATTTTGTCTTTTTAGAGAGAAGTGAGTTATCAAGAATAGGAGTCATTTGACTTAATCCGTCGATTGAAAAAATCCTTCAACTATTTCTCGTCCTTGGAAAATTCTTTTTGCAAGAATCAACTGCTTCTTTCATTCTTCCTTGCTACCAGGTTGTGAAAACAAAGATGGATACCTCAGAGCCCTACACTGGGGCCATGAGGGGCATCGTGAATGAACCTCGAGTGAACCTAGGGGCAGATTAGAAGTTCTCACCCAATAGGTTCCCTGCTACAAGGTCATGACGAAAGACAATGATTGGTACCTCAAAGCCCTACACTGGGGCAATGAAAGGCACCATGCATAAACCTTAAGTGAACCTGGGGGCATATTAGAAGTTCTCACCCAATAGGTTCCCTGCTACAAGGACATGACGAAAGACAACGATTGGTACCTCAAAGCCCCACACTGGGGCAATGAAAGGCACCATGCATAAACCTCGAGCGAACCTAGGGGCAGATTAGAAGTTCTCACCCAATAGGTTCCCAGCTACAAGGTCATGACGAAAGATAACAATTGGTACCTCAAAGCCTTACACTGGGGCAATGAGGGACATCGTGCATGAGCCTCAAGTGAACATAGGGGCAGATCAAAAGTTCTCACCCATCGATGTTTTTAAATAAAAAAAAGAGGGGACAAACCCTGGGATTTCAATGGATTGATTAAACGTCAAACGACTCCATTGCCGTCACTCCAAAATGGTCAAGTGACTAAATCAAACAAAACATACACTCTGAGGGAGTTCCCGGAGAGATTTGCAAAAGATAGGATGAGGTCGCATGAATTATCACCTCTTTCAAAAGGACAGTCAATCTGTGTTTTCCAAAAAATTAAATCAAAATCAAAATCACAAATTAGGGAAAGAATGTCATGAACATTGAACAAAATTTCCATTACATTACATTGTTGCATACAAAGTCCGCGTTTATCGCATTTCAAGATAAAGATTGCGTACATCTGTATCCCTAAAAATCATGTTAACTGCATAGATTTCCAACATCTAATGTCCCATCTTTTTGAATTTGGAATGATCGGCCCTCTCAATGAGTCAATCTCTTGCTTTCTCATAAGGGTGGACCCTTGGGTACTAGTACCCTCATCTTCAGAGGACTACACATCCTCGCCATCAGAGGGCTGCACACCCTCGCCTTCAGATGACTAGACGTCCTCGCCTACAGAGGACTTGATGTCCTCGCCTTCAGAGGACTTGATGTCCTCGCCTTCAGAGGGCTACAGGTCCTCGCCATCAGAGGGCGGCAAGCCCTCACCTTCAGAGGACTACACGTCCTCACCATCAGAGGGCTGCACGCCCTCGCCTTCAGAGGACTACACGTCCTCGCCATCAAAGGGCTGCACGCCCTCGCCTTCAAAGGACTGCATGTCTTCACCTTCAGAGGACTACACGTCCTCGCCTTCAGAGGACTACACGTCCTCACCTTCAGAGGGTTACACGCCCTCGCCATAAGAGGACTGCACGTCCTCGCCATCATAGGGCTGCACAACCTCACCTTCTGAGGACTACACGTCCTCGCCATCAGAGGGCTACACGCCCTCACCTTCAGAGGACTGCACGTCCTCAACTTCAGAGGACTACACGTCCTCACCTCCAAAGGGCTGCACGTCCTCACCTTTAGAGGACTACACATCCTCGCCTTCAGAGAATTGCACGTCCTCACCTTAAGAGGACTACATGTCCTCAACTTTAGAGGGCTACACGCCCTAGCCTTTAGAGGGCTACACGTCCTCACCTCCAGAGGGCTGCATGCCCTTACCTTCAGAGGACTGCACCTCCTCACCTTCAGAGGACTGCCCATCCTCACCTTTAGAGGGCTGCACGCCCTCGCCTTCAAAGGGCGACACGTCCTCAACTTTAGTGGGCTACACGCCCTAGCCTTTAGAGGACTACACGTCCTCGCCACCAGAGGACTACACGTCCTCGCCTTTAGAGGACTTCATGTCCTCACCTTCAGAGGGCTACACGCCTTCGCCTTCAGAGGGCAGCACACCCTCACCTTCAGAGGGCTGCACGCTCTCGCCTTCAAAGGGCGACACGTCCTCAACTTTAGTAGGCTACACACCCACGCCTTTAGAGGACTACACGTCCTCGCCATCAGAGGACTACACGTCCTCGCCTTCAGAGGACTTCACGTCCTCACCTTAAGAAGGCAACACACCTTCGCCTTCGTAGGACTACATGTCCTCACCTTTAGAGGGCTACACGTCCTCACTATTAGAGGACTACACGTCCTCACCTTCAGAGGACTTCACGCCCTCACCTTCAGAGGGCTACTCGCCATCACCTTTGTAGGGCTGCATGCCCTAAACTTAAGAGGACTACACGTCCTCGCCATCAGAGGGTTGCATCACGTTTAGAGGGCAACACGCCCTTATCTTCAAAGGACTACGCGTTCTTGCCTTAAGAGGGCTGCACGCCCTCACCTTCAGAGGACTGCACGTCCTCATCTTCAGAGGACTACACGTCCTCCCCATCAGAGGGCTGCACGCCCTCACAATCAGAGGGCTGCACACCCTCACCATCAGAGGACTGCACAACCTCACCTTCTGAGGACTACACGTCCTCACCTTTAGAGGGCTGCACACCCTCAACTTCAGAGGATTACACGCCCTCGCCTTCAGAAGGCTGTACGCCCTCGCCTTTAGAGGGCTGCACGCCCTCGCCTTCAAAGGGCGACACGTCCTCAGCTTTAGAGGGCCACCTGCCCTCGCCTTTAGAGGACTACATGTCCTCAACTTTAGAGGGCTACACGCCCTCACCTTTAGAGCACTACACGTCCTCACCTCCAGAGGGCTGCATGCCCTTACCTTTAGAGGACTGCACCTCCTCACCTTCAGAGGACTGCCCGTCCTCACCTTTAGAGGACTGCACGCCCTTGCCTTCAAAGGGCGACACATCCTCAACTTTAGTGGGCTACACGCCCTAGCCTTTAGAGGACTACACGTCCTCGCCACTAGAGGACTTCACATCCTCACCTTGAGAGGGCTACACGCCTTCGCCTTCAGAGGGCTGCACACCCTCGCCTTCAGAGGGCTGTATGCCCTCACCTTCAAAGGGCGACACATCCTCAACATTATTGGGCTACACGCCCATGCCTTCAGAGGACTACACGTCCTCGCCATCACAGGACTTCATGTCCTCACCTTCAGAGGGTTGCACGCCCTCACCTTCAGAGGACTGCACGTCCTCACCTTCAGAGGATTGCACGTCCTCACCTTCAGAGAGCTGCACGCCCTCGCCTTTAGAGGGCTACACGTCCTCACCTCCAAAGGGCTGCATGCCCTCACCTTTAGAGGACTACACGTCCTCGCCTTCAGAGGATTGCACGTCCTCACCTTCAGAGGACTACACGTCCTCAGCTTCAGAGGGCTACACGTCCTCGCCATCAGAGGGCTGCCTGCCCTCACCATCAGAAGACTGCACAACCTCACCTTTTGAGGATAGCACGTCCTCACCTTCAGAGGGTTGCACACCCTCAACTTCAGAGAGCTGCACGTCGTCGCCTTCAGAAGGTTGTACGCCCTCGCCTTTAGTGGGTTGCACGCCCTCGCTTTGAAAGGGCGACACGTCCTCAACTTTAGTGGGCCACCCGCCCTCGCCTTTAGAGGACTACATGTCCTGCACTTTAGAGGTCTACACGCCCTCACCTTTAGAGGACTGCCCGCCCTCACCTTCAGAGGACTACCCGCCCTCGCCTTCAAAGGGCGACATGTCCTCAAGTTTAGTGGGCTACACGCCCTACCCATTAGAGCACTACACGTCCTCGGCACTAGAGGACTACACGTCCTCACCTTAAGAGGACTACATGTCCTCAACTTTAGAGGGCTACACGCCCTAGCCTTTAGAGGGATACACGTTGTCATCTCCAGAGGGCTGCATGCCCTTACCTTCAGAGGACTGCACCTCCTCACCTTCAGAGGACTGCCCGTCCTCACCTTTAGAGGGCTGCACGCCCTCGCCTTCGAAGGGTGACACGTCCTAAACTTTAGTGGGATACACGCCCTATCCTTTAGAGGACTACACGTCCTCGCCACCAGAGGACTTCACGTCCTCACCTTCAGAGGGCTACACGCCTTCGCCTTTAGAGGGCTGCACACCCTCGCCTTCAGAGGGCTGCACGCCCGCACCTTCAAAAGGCAACACGTCCTCAACATTAGTGGGCTACACGCCCACGCCTTTAGAGGACTACACGTCCTCGCCTTCACAAGACTTCACGTCCTCACCATCAGAGGGCTGCACGCCCTCACCTTCAGAGGACTGCACGTCCTCACCTTCAGAGGATTGCACGTCCTCACCTTTAGAGGGCTGCACGCCCTCGCCTTTAGAGGGCTACACGTCCTCACCTCCAAAGGGCTGCATGCCCTCGCCTGTAGAGGACTACACGTCCTCACCTCCAAAGGGCTGCATGCCCTCGCCTGTAGAGGACTACACGTCCTCGCCTTCAGAGGATTGCACACCCTCGCCTTCAGAGGGCGACACGTCCTCAACTTTAGTGGGCTACACGCCCACGCCTTTAAAGGACTACACGTCCTCGCCATCAGAGGACTACATGTCCTCGCCTTCAGAGGACTTCACGTCCTCACCTTCAGAGGGCTACACGCCTTCGCCTTCGTAGGACTTCATGTCCTAAACTTTACAGGGCTACATGCCCTCACCTTTAGAGGTCTACACGTCCTCATTTTCAGAGGACTTCACGTCCTCACCTTAAGAGGGCTGCACGCCCTCACCTTCAGAGGGCTACACGCCTTCGCATTCATAGGACTACATGCCCTCTCCTTCAAAGGACTTCACGTCCTTACTTTTAGTGGGCTACACGCCCTCACCTTCAGAGGATTGCACATCCTCACCTTCAGAGGACTACACGTCCTCACCTTTAAAGGACTGTACGTCCTCACCTTCAGAGGATTGCACGTCCTCACCTTTAGAGGGCTACACACGCTCGCCTTCAAAGGACTACACGTCCTCGCCTTCAGAGGACTGCACATCCTCACCTTCAGAGGACTACATGTCCTCACCTTCAGAGGACTAGATGTCCTCGCCTGCACGCCCTCGCCTTTAGAGGACTAGACGCCCTCGCCTTCAAAGGAATTCACGTCCTCACTTTTAGAGGGCTACACGCCCTCACCTTCAGAGGATTGCACATCCTCACCTTCAGAGGACTACACGTCCTCACCATTAAAGGACTGTACGTCCTCACCTTCAGAGGATTGCACGTCCTCACCTTTAGAGGGCTACACGTCCTCACCTTCAGAGGACTACACGTCCTCACCTTCAGAGAGCTGCACGTTCTCACCTTCAGAGGACTACGCGCCCTCACCTTTAGAGGGTTGCACGCCCTCGCCTTCAAAAGGCGACACGTCCTCGACTTCAGTGGGCTGCACGCCTTCGCCTATAGACGGCTATGCGTCCTCACTTTCAATGGGCTCCACATCTGCACTTTAAGAGAATTTAAGGTCCTCTGCCCTTAATGCTTAACTGAGACTTGCACTCCCGGTTAAGGGGCTAGTAGCTTCCTCTTATCAGTTTCTGGGCCACCCCCTAATATTGGAGGGCGACCAACTGTGCGAGCATAAACAGAGAGGGAGTCTATCACGCATCTACTATGCATACTGGGGCAAGATTTCACCCATGCTGCTGCAAAGAGACGAGTGCGGATCATGTGCACCAACATGACCACTCTTACACAGATATGGATGACGTTGCTACTTAGCAACATTTTGTCCAGCGACCACAATGCCGATCTCCCCCTGCAGAAGTATCAGTTGGTCTGTGCCATCGTGACATAGGTAAGTATGCACATCGCTCAACTGATTTCTGATACTATCTATTGTTTGCAGGGATCACACCCACAAAGACACCCAGTGGACCAAGAGAAGTCCAACAAGGTCTTGGGATTTCCAGCTCTGATTACGGGCCTTTGTCAGTTCTACAGAGTGCCCGTCGCCCCCAGCAAGGTCATCAGACCCCTTACTAACCGAGGTTTTATCAAGAAGTACTATGCCCCCCAGGCAGGTGCAGGGTGAGACACCACAGCAGCCTAGGCATGGCCGGCAGCAGGCAACAGGCGCACCGCCACCACCTCTAGAGTTCACCTCAGCTCATCCACAAAAAGGTTAGAGCATTGCCTACGACACATGGCCGACCAATAGGCGACCAAGTCCAAAGCCGAAGGTAAGCAAAGTACTAGGTCCGTGACCGGCAAGTCATCACGCGTCCAGCTCAAGACGTTAAATAAGTGCTACTAGGAGGCAACCTAATACCTTTTAAATTTCTGCTTGTTATTTGATCACCCTTTGTTTCTCCAGTCATAGTAGGACACACCTAGTTGTTCATGATCCTAGGAATTTAAATAAAACAAGCAAAAGCTCGAAAGGTAGTCATACCTCACAATATATATATATATATATATATATATATATATATGTATGTATGTTTAGGTAGCAAGATACCTTGGACACGCATGTATATAGCAAAATACCTCATGGAAAAAGAAAAAGAGAGAAAAAAGAAAAAAAAATAATAAGTTGTCTAGCTAAAAAACCAACATGCTTTTGAAAAGAGATAACTTCCAGCTTTTCTTTGAAAAGATTCACGGATCATAACCAGTTTTTGAAAAAAAATGTGTATACACCTGAAGGGTGAATGCTGTGAAAATTTTCCTGAACGCCCAAAATAGACTCGGATGAATGCATGAATTGATAAAAGAACATATTTTGGAAACACTAGGTTGACTTAAATAGGGAAAATGAATCTTGAGCCCTAGTATCACATGACCATAAAAACTTGATGCTTGAGTGTCCACATAGGTGCATGCATGACCAGTTTTGCATAAAATTTCCTAATCATCACTGTTGCATGTGTATCATGGAAATAATGTGGGACATCTCCTTTATCCCCGAACCGCTGGCCAAATCCTGACAGATATCATGTCCAGCCGTTCTACAAGCCTTGAGCCAAAATCCCAACTTACCATAAACCTTGACCCAGGGTGAGAATGTCAATCCTTGCCCTCGGAAGGAAAAAAAAAAGAGAAAATTCCCAATGAAAGAATGGGAGAAAGCAAAAAAGAAAGAAAATTCCCGATCAAAGATCGGAAGAAAACAGAAGAAATATGCAGAAAGGTCTTTGGACCAGACAATATATGAACAATACAGAATTGTCACCAAGTAAACAAGAAAAGAAAGGAAATCACGACCTAAAGTGGTCCTCTCCCTTTAATTGCCAACCAAAATCCTGTGCGTCGATGGCTTGTTCACCTCACACTAAACAAAAACAGAAAAGGAAAAGGCCAAGAACACTCAAAGCCAAATTTCCCAAAGAAACAAACCATTCCCAAGAAAAAGTCCTATTGATCCATGATCACGCATGTAATCTTTGATTTGATAGGAAATGATTTGCAAAACCAAGTCATGGCATATCTATGGTTCGGAATTAGGATGAAACACTTACCTGTGTGAGGTTGATACACTTTGAGTGATTTTCTTCTATTTTTGTTGAACCCAGTGTTTCCTCTAAATGGTCATTTAGAAACGAAATGCTAACGTCCAAAATCTCATTTATGGTTATGAGAAAATTTCATCAGCATACTCTCATTCCCTGGTAAACACATTGTTTTTCATCCAAAAAGCATATGTTGCTCTGATCAGTTGGAAATTTTGTCTCTTTACTAAAGCATGTTCGCATTTTAGTGAAAAAACACCGAGACTATTTTAGTCTCACAGTTATCCAGAACTACGTAGGTCTGAGTTCCTCATTGAGGATGCGTAGGAGCAAGAGCCTCGCTTTTGTCGGCCGCCCCACAATCTCTGTCATACTGACCCTGAGGTCATGTGACATGCAGAGACAAATTATGGTCATTCCGTACCTTTTCGCCATCCGGAGACGATCGTGTCCGATTGTACGTAGAGACAAATTATGGTCATTCTGTGCCTTTTGTCATCTAGAGGTGGCGAGCCCGATGACATGCGGAGACAAATTATGGGCATTCCGCACCTTTTCGCCATCCGAAGATGATCGTGTCCGATGGCACGCAGAGACAAATTATGGTCATTCTGCGCCTTTTGTCATCCAGAGGCGGCGAGCCCGATGACATGCGGAGACAAATTATGGTCATTCCGCACCTTTTCTCCATCCGGAGATGATTGTGTCCGATGGCACGCAAAGACAAATTATGGTCATTCTGCGCCTTTTGTCATCCAGAGGCGGCGAGCCCGATGACATGTGGAGACAAATTGTGGTCATTCCGCATACCTTTTTGTCATTCGGAGACGATCGAGTCCGATGGCACGCAGAGACAAATTATAGTCATTCTGCACCTTTAGTCATCCAGAGGCGGCAAGCCCGATGACATGCGGAGATACCTTATGGTCATCTGCACCTTTCGTCAATCGAGAAGAATGAATTCGACAGTATCAGGATGATTTTGGTTGGTCGGTGTTGATCATTTCCAAAATTTTTGCAGGTTCCCCTGGCGGGGATATTGACCGACCGAATGATGTTCCGCTCGAACGAATTAAGTGTCTTATCTTTACTTCCCTTTTATCTCCAATAAAAGATAAGTAAAGAGGGGCAATTGTCATACCCTAATTTCGTCCGGGGACCATCTGTTTATTGGGATGCGACCTTCGCATGATCGCCTCGAGGAACTTCACACCCATCGTTAGGCAATCCGTGAAGTTCCGCGACATGCCGGAAGTCGAAAGGAAGCATTGTTGCGCAATTCGTAAAGTTCCGCAACATTCCAAAAGTCAAAGAAGGGATTGTAGCTTAATCCATAAGGTTTCGCGACATTATGGAAAGAAAACATGTATCGTTACATAATCCGTAAAGTTCCGTAACGTTACGGAAAAAGAATCAGCAAAAAAAGCAAAAAGGGGGGTGTATTTAGTAAAATAGGGGGAGCTAATAGTAATTTTCAAATCTGGGCCCTTCTAGAGGATTCTGCGCATTTCCTTGCTTAAGGTGGAAGCAACCCAGCTCGCCTGGGCGAGCTGGGCGGCAACCACCTCCCTTGTTTTCTTAAAAAATGGCTTCCGAGGCTTTCAGGACTCCCGTAATGCTTTCGTAAAATTCTCATAACTCTAAATAAGCATATTTCACTTAATATGGGTGAGAAGGAAGAGAAAAAAGAAGAAATTTAAGTCCTATAGACTTCCGTAACTTTTCCGTAAATTACGAAAAAGGGGGGTGAACTTATCAAAATGGGGGATGCAAATAGCAATTTTTGAAATTTTGAATTTGGGTTTTCCAGAGTATTTTCGAAGCAGGATTGCTTCAAGAGGAAGCAACCCAGCTCGCCTGAGCGAGCTGGGCGGAAACCACCTCTCCCGTTTTGTTAAAAATGGCTTCCGAGGCTTTCGGGACTCCTGTAATGCTTCCGTAAAATTCCCATAACCCTAAATAAACATATTTCACTTAATATGGATGAGAAGGAAGAGAAAAAAAGAAGAAAGTTAAGTCCTATAGGCTTCCGTAACTTTTCCGTAAATTATGAAAGAGGGGGGGTGAACTTATCAAAAGGGGTTTGCAAATAGTAATTTTTGAAATTTTGAATTTGGACCTTCCAGAGTATTTTCGAAGCAGGATTGCTTCTGGTGGAAGCAACCCAGCTGGCCTAGGCGAGCTGAGCTCTCCTGGGCGAGTTGGGCGGCAACCTCCTCCCTCTTTTTCCTATAAATAGGCAAAATGAGGTTGTTCCAAGGATCCCTCATCCCCCTGGCTATGCATTTCAGCTGTTTTGGGTGAAAAAATTGTTTCCGTGTAGAAAATCCAAGCCGAGGTGCTTCCGTAACGCTTCCGTGAGCAAATCCGTGAAGGTTTTTCGTCGTTCTTCACCATTCTTCATCCGTTCTTGGTTCGTTCTTCGTTCTTCAACGGTTAAGTTTTCAAATCCGAGACTTTCAATTCATTTCTTGTTTTTTAAGCTTTCATCTTCATTTCGTTCATTTTTGGTTTTCTTTTCTTCCGTCTTTAACGCGTTTTTACTGTTTATTTAAGCCGTTTTCTCACCTAATAAATGATAAAATGAATTTCAACCGATCATTTGTGTTGTAATATCATTTAATCACTTTTAAAACAAAATCTAACCGATCGTTCACGTTGTAATCTCGGTTAAACCTAAAAAAGCAAAATAATAATAAAATAATCAAAATATCTTTGGATAAAATAATCAAAAAAATCAATCGGAAGTTTTTCTTTGGAAGTTTTCTTGGATCAATTGACTAATAACCAAAGTGAAACTAAGGCTAAAATCAACTCATAAATCAAGCTTTGTCCACAAATCACTTAAAAACCGTTTTAAGGTCCAACGCCTTAAACGATCCTCTTTGCTTTTATCGGTTAACATGGACCGTTCAAAAGCATGAAATCAACATGTAACCTTACCGCTTTTGCAAGAACTACGTAGGTCTGATTTCTTTATCGCAATTGAGGATACGTAGGAGCAAAAGCCCCGCTTTTGTCGACCACCCCAAGAGATCGTTAATGGTCCAATGCCTTAACGTTTCTCTCCTTTCAAAAAACAAAGAGATTGTTAATGATCCAATACCTTAACGTTTCTCTCCTTTCAAAAGAATCAAAAGATCGTTTAAATGGTCCAACACCTTAAACGACTTTTGTTTGGTCAAAATATATCTTGCAAAAAAAGACAAAAACAACTTAACCAACGTATAGTTCTCAAAGAACTACGTAGGTCTGATTTTCTTATCACAATTAAGGAATACGTAGGAGCAAGGGAAACACCCTTGTCAACCACAAAAAGATAAAAAATACAAAAAGGCATAAAAAGACATAAAAATGTAAAAGGGAAAATAAAACAAATTGAAGTTATGTTTGCACACTTGATTAAAGGTTGTCATCCCTTGTGACGGACGCGTGGGGTGCTAATACCTTCCCCGTGCGTAAATACAACTCCCAAACCTTTCACACTTAAAGTTCGTAGACCACACCTTTTCCGATTTTTCCGACGTTTTCCTCGAATAAACGTTGGTGGCGACTCCGCGCATTTTCCTTTCTTGGAAGACGCACTCGTGAATCTCGTGTGGCCCTCCCGCTGAAGGGTAGGTTGCAACACATCTCAATTTGTCTCATCAAGTGGCTTTCATCCCACAAACTAGCACGCGATCAATATATAGCCCCACCTAATTTACACAGATACAACATGTTAATACCATAGGCATATGATATAAATAACTGAAATACAAGACAAATAGCATATATGTTGATTTGCTACGATGAGCACTCCGTTTTCTCCCTCTCTTGTTACAGCCAAGGAAGAACAAAATGATAAATAGAAAAAATAATCTCCAATTTATTACAATTTACAACTTTCAAAAGGATGGAAGTCAGGATTACTGAGGTATACAAGTTTACATGTGTTCGAGATATAATTGTATCAGATGTTAGACCTGTACTTTGCAAAACTACTGAACTCATTGGCAGACCTACATTGTGTTTAGGTTGTGCAAGTGCACCCCTTCCTTTTTTAAAAATCACAAGTAATTTTTTTTGACAGAAAATTATAAGTAAAACATTATATTTTTGTATTTTTTTACCTCTATATTTATATATTTGAATCCACTTATTTGAACTAGTATAATTTCCGCCCACTGACTTAGGGTTCCTCGGGCTGAATTGAGCACAGGATTGCTAGTTATGTTAGTTGTGATTTAATTGTATCAGTCAGGATCACTAATGTAGTAACAGATAGTGCTCAGTCTAAATATAAGAACTCACTTTTGAGCTGATTGATTTAATAACATATTCATTTATAGAGAATTCTGAACTTGAAATTTTTTCCATAATATACAAAAAAATTACCAAAATATACAACTCCTCCCATTATTTATCAAAATATACAATTTTACTATTCACAGTGTAAATTTGGGTCTCGACCTAAATTTACATTGTATTTTTTCAAAAAATTTGCAATTTGGTGTTGAGAATTCGGGTCCTCCAAACCCGAATTCTCAACATGGTTTTTTTATTTAATTTTTTTAAAAATATTTATAGATAAAGGAAATTAATAAAATTTGAGAAAATTATGAAGTTAAACAAAATTAGTTAAAAATATTACAGTGTAAATTTATTTTGAAGATCTACATTAATATTAAATTATATAGTTGAAGAATATTTTATTAATTTATGAATGATGTGAAATGAAATACATTGATAGTAAAAGAAACAATTAATTTGCTTGACTTGAACTTTCGGGACGATGAGGGCACGTATTTTTCGAATGACCAACTAGTCTACAGATTGAACACCATTTTGGTTGACCTCTTTCTCTCTCATCCGTATTTGTTCGTATTCTTATAGATTTTGGTCGACTTTATTTGTTTCTCCTTATGGCTGGATTGACACATAATTGTGGTCCTTCATATGGTGGCCAATAATCATGATGACGCATGCCTGCTAACGGGACTTTGTAGACACTTGACATGTAATTCAATGTGTATACTGGACTAATGTATTGCAAGTAATCTTTATTGATGTGCTTACATGTAGCAATGACATATGCACATAACATGTGTAGCTTTTGAGGTTTCCCACAATCACATATTCTTTGATCCATCCTGATAGTGAATTTCCTCATTTGATGAATCTCTCTCGTATTCACTCTTTCCTTAACTTGAAATTGAAATCTTTGGCGGTCAAACTGTTGAACGAAGTGAGTGTTGCACTTAGTTTCTTCTTCGGTGATGAATTTGGCTGCAATAAGTGTGTAAACTTGTCTGGAGGCGATCATTGTATCAGTATGAGTCCCACAGTCAACAAAATATTTGTTTAACTTCTCATATGTGGCTCTGACCAAGGTTGTGATTGGAAAATTTTGAATTTTTTTAAGCGTCCCATCGTTTTTCGTTCTCCCATATCAAGGTCCATTGCTCCCTTGGTATTTGATCAAGCCATGTTGTGCTGTGTGGGTTGTCTTCTTGCAACTCCCGGTTGTGGTGAAAAAACTCTGGTTGAGTCATGGCATAACCTGTAGTTTGAAAAAAAAATGTAAATATGAATGTTAGTTTAATGTTAGTTAATTAAATATTGTGCATTAGAATATAAACAAAATATCTTACCCATACTCAAGACGCTTTTTCTTTCATCCTCATTTTTGAACTATTTTTTTTTTTTGTAGTTTTGGCCTATGTGCCGAATACAGAACACTGTGACAAGTTGCCTGCTGTCCACCCACTGTCAGGTCATCTGTATGCACTTTTGATTGACTCCTGTCTGTCAGAGATTAAGCATATACCATGTTATGGTGTCACATGTATTCTCAAGTTTTGCAAAAAAAAGTGCCACCCATCTGCTGTCTCACCCTTGACAATGGAAAATGCCAATGGAAATATGTTGTTAGCGCCATCCTATCCAACTGCAACTAACAATGTCCCTTTTGTATCATCCATATAGCCATGTTCCATCGATTTACACAATGGGTTTACAAGATGCAAATTCATCAATGCATGCCTTAAATGACCAAAAAAGTCGATGGAATATGACATAGTTTGTGATTGGTTGGTTGGATTCATCTAGTACAGGAATAGTTTGAATCCTTACAATTGTGTCAGGGACGAAAAGTTGCAAAGCTTGTAGGTATTTGGGAAGTATGTTGTATGACTCTTCCCAATTATCGTAAACCTGCTCGAGGACCCATTGTTTTTCCAACCATGCTTTACGATATGTGATGGTGTATCCGAACTTTTGTCTTACAAATGTGATGAATGAAGGAGTGGTCAATTGCTCGTTTTCTTCAACCATCGCAAGGATACTTTTTCCTACAAGTTTCAAATTCATCTTATTGTGATCTTGTGAAATGGTTGTCATGACGCATGTGTGAGGCCCTTTTATCATTCTAATTTCCCAAACTTTTAGATTTTTTCTTTCGGACGCTCTAAGTTTCCACTGACACCTTTCAGCTGGGCAACATAAGACCCATGTATCCTTCGCACACCTCTTGGCTTTGAAAGTTACATGGTTCTTAATGTGCCATACTTTTACTGCGTGTTTTAGGTCCTCCAATTGACGGAACCACTGACCAACATACAACTCGTCATCGTGCGAGTTAGATTATTGTTGTTGATCCAAAAAATGCCTATAGTTGGGGTTGTCAGGCAATTGGTTGTCACCAACATCAGCACTATTTGGATATGGATGATAGACATTTTCAGTTGATGTTTGTTGGAAAAGGAACTGTATGTCATTATCGTTGTTGTTGTTGTCTGCCAAAATTTCGTCTTCGATGTCACTGAAGTCACCAACTACTTCATCCGAAAACCCATTTTGAGCATGATAGTCATGTGACGTTTTGTTGCTTTCAGACTGAGCAACATGGATATCAATAGTTGGGTCAGCATTTAGTTGGGAGGGCTCATTTAGTTGGGGAGTCATCCACAGTAGTTTGATGATCCACCAAGCAGTTGTGTGTATGAAGTAATATGGGTATTGAATTTGGTGGGTTCAAAATGAGGGACGTAATAATCATTTGTGGTCATGTATGGGATTGGTGTGTAAGAGGATTGGCCTTCATGGTAGGTTTGAGTATGATAGTCAGTGTATGGTGTTTTGTGAATTTGTGGTGATTGAACGGTTGTTTCGACATTGGCGGTAGAAGAAGGTTGTTGTTTGTATTGTACGAGTAACTGAAAGCCACTTAAGCATTGATGTCGGTTATAAACATCAAACATGCCATCAATATCATCATCGTCATTGATGGTAACAACTTGGTAATTAAACATGCCAGACCCAACAGAAATAGGGTATCGATAAATGACTATGGTTATGGTTTGATCGCGGTTTAGGCCCATCTTACGTTGGATTTTTGTTTTCAAGGCATTGAAGGTCATGCCACTCCTCATTGAAACAAGTACTTTGTTTCTGCCCTTAAACTCAACGCCCTCGTCACAGTCGGCTACATAGGCGTCATAGTAGACTACAGTAGGGACGTTTTCGTTTCTACTTGCCATGGTGACTAAGAGTGATTAAGTTTAGAGACTGAGAGTGATTTGGTTTGGAGACTAAGAGTGATTTGGTTTAGAGAGTGAGAGTGATTTGGTTTCGAGACTGAGAGTGATTTGGTTTGGAAGCTGAGAGTGATTTGGTTTGGAGACTGAGAGTGATTTGGTTTTGAGACTGAGAGTGATTTAGTTTCGAGACTGAGAGTGATTTGGAACTTCTTTTGTGAAGTGTTTTCTGTGTGTAGAAGAATACATTTGGAGACCTATTTATAGTGTCGTGGCTACAGATAGATCCAATGGTCATCATCACACCGATAACTTTAACAGTCCAAATTGTCTCCACAGTGTCATGAATAGTGTACCGACAGTTTTTGCGGTTGAAAATTGAACAGTACACCAAACAGTTTTTGCTTCTCACGACATTGTGAATAGTAACATGAATAGTGCGCATCAAAATAGTACTGTGAACAGTGCACCGACATGGGGTGTGACATTTAGAAGAATTCTGGTTTGTTTGTTGAGACAATTACCTACTCATGAACGAGAGCCACATCAATTTGTGCATTGCTTATAAGAGAATAATAACATGTATTTTTCATTCCTCCATTATCAAGAGGATAACTTCACATTGTATTGATAATCTACTCAAACTTACAATGTCAAATAAATATCTACAACCCATCTCATTGGGAAGGAATCTATTGAATGAATGATGCATCATTTTGTTTGTATAATGATAACTTGAGTTGGTAATAAGTACAAGTTTTTTGCCTGCCTGTTTCATGAGGAAAACCAAGTAATAAGTAGAGGCACATTATGTGCGAGATAAAGATAAACATACTATAAGCAATACTTCTTTTTGATCCAAAAATGTGAAGAGTAATTATGGATCAGGCTCCACAAACTATTCAGGGTTAGACATAATCTTACTCTGCATAAATTCAGTAAGTCAATAGGTGCACATAATTAAAGCACACATAAATAAATCATCCTAGACATTGATAATATGTATATGTGTTCACCTTGAGTTGGCCTTGTACATGTGCTGCGATGAGAGCTTTTCCAACAGCCTGAAGGTCACGCTAAAGGTGAAAAAAAGGAACATTTTTACTTAAATATTACATTATGAAAATATGTGCACAATACCTAATAAAGCCCTTTATAATCAAAGGAGTCAAGATTGGATGGTATAACCCCACCATCCAGTTTGTCAACCATCTGAAAACAAACACATAACATTAATAAAGTATCATCCAATCCCAGTCAAATGTTTTATCAAATATGAACATACGTGAATAGACCAAATCTGCTTACTAGAGTTGCCTGCCAGAATAGACGCGCATACTAGAATAGGCAAGAACCAAGATGGACTATAGGCTCAAATATTATGGTAGATTTTAACTTAAAACCAATTGGCTCTAAGTGATGTTGTTGAACAAATATATAAGTTGTACCCCGAGAATTGAGACAAATGATGTGAGATTTCCTAACAAAAAATTCATATTTTTAGTATTTCGGAACTCTCACTTGAAAGAATAAAACATATGGAATCCTTAGTTGACCAATAAAGTGTAAAACATAGAGACTTGGTTGTTTCATTTAAGGTTCTTAGATATAGGTAGCAACACTCAATTTTAAGGAACTAACATAATCCATCACCCTTTGCAGGAATTGAAAAAAAATAAAGACAAATACACTAAGATAAAAATGCTATCGTACAATTTGTAGCTGAATACAACTCCAGTAAAATTTGAGAGGTTTTCAACAAGAATTGAAGCATACCTGCATGTAAGTCACAACTTCGGACATAGAGAAGAATGTGTTGGAGAAACTTCCATCAACTCTTTTGTTGCAGGTCCACTAGTTCGCTCCCATACATCTCACTTCCATGCACATAAAATTAGGTAACACTTGAAGTAAAGGATAAATTGAATATTATTTAATTGATTTCAAAATACATGAACTAATATGCTTATATAGTCTAAAAATAACCAGGAAATACAAAAATAAAATTTGTACTAATAAACTAATAATTGCATATATAATTTGAAAATTATATAGGATATTCTATTCTAAGCTGGTGCCGATTTACACATAAACACATTATCCCTCAAACAGGTGAATGGATGTCCACCATTATCAATTTGCAAATAAGATCACAATATCATTATGTTGGAAGCCTCTGTTGGAAATTTTAGGGGATCCTTGTAAAATATCAATAACCACCAAGAACACATTACATTAGATTATTAGGAAGAGTTTTAGGAATACCTGGATCCATAATGATTGATCAAGCAAACGCAACGGAATCTGAATCCGTAGGTGATTTCTGATCGATGTACTCTTCTTAGGATCTGTTACGAAATGAATAATTGACTAACAATGTAACCGATGACTTCATGATTCTTTCTCAATTGGAACCTCTTTATTCCTTAATAGGACCTTCATAGCTATTCAGATGGGGAGAAGAGAAACTATGTGTGACGGCTCGGTATATTGGAGACCATAACCTTCTTATAGCGTATTAACCTAATAGGGTTCCCATTATCCCCTAATGGGTCAACACTGACATCTGCTCATTTAAGTTCATATCTTTTGATTTAGTTGTCTAACGGGCTCACTTAATTTGATCACATAAAATAAAACCCACTAATGATAAATAACTAATATAATTGTCTTATAATATTAGCACACATTAATTATTGGAATAGAAAATTCCAACAATCTCCCACTTGGGCTATATATTGTAACAATTATATAAAAAATCATTAAGCGTGCATTTGTATGCTATTTACCTTTAGACTTCCACCTTAACAATCTAGTCCATCTCATGTATCAATAATAGAATCACTGCGTCTTTCGTCACTACAACAAATGTAACAAGACCCCAATGACCATCACATCAATACACTCAATGACATAGGTCAATATGGATAAGCAATATGAAAATTACATGCAATGTGATCTCAGTCATGCCTATTTCCAATTGATTCAAACTTTATTTTTTATAGAGATTAATCCAAACACAACATAAATATTGCAAACAAAACAAGCTTATAATGAAATGATAAACTTCAACTTTATTTCAGCAGAAAATCCAAACAACAAAATGTTTGTAAACCGTAAGATATAGAACATAAGTAAGACTCCCACTAAACTAAGGTACTATCAGGAATTACACCCATATGATTAGTGTGCTCATGAAAAACTTTAAGTGTCATACATTTAGTAAGTGGATCAGCTAGCATGAAATGAGCTCCTATATGTTCTATACAAATCTGCAGAAAACAAGCTTATAATGAAATGATAAACTTCAACTTTATTTCCGCAGAAAATCCAAACAACAAAATGGTTGTAAACCGTAAGATATAGAACATAAGTAAGACTCCCACTAAACTAAGGTACTATCAGGAATTACACCCATATGATTAGTGTGCTCATGAAAAATTTTAAGTGTCATACCTTTAGTAAGTGGATCAGCTAGCATGAAATGAGTTCCTATATGTTCTATACAAATCTGTATTTCCTGAATTCTTTAGTTAACAACGAAGTACTTTATGTCAACAAACTTTTACTTGGTTGAATCCTTAATAATACTACTAAGATATTGTCCCAATAAACACCCGATGTCTACTTAATGTTGGCCACAACAGGCAAGCCAATTACAATAATTTAGCAATCATATATTCTAGTATAATGTCTCATAGCAAAATATTAACTCCACCAACACGGTTAAATGTGGATCCTTATATGGAGTGATTTCTATTAAGACATTAAGAAAATATTGAAATCAGAATATCCAATGATCTATAAACTTTTAGACTTTCGATATGAAAACATGCAGTTTCTTGTTCTCTTCAATTAGCGCATAATACGCTTTACTACTTTCTAGTGTTTTATACCAAGATTACTCATATATCACTTTAGGACTCCCACAAAAAATTATTTCAGGACAATAAAAAAAATAAACTTAAGCATACATGATAAATTGTAATATAACTGTTTTGCAACAATAAGTCGTATGATGATAGTAGGATGTCATCAACATATAATATCAAAATAATAAATTTACTCCTACTAAACTTTTAGCACACACAATCGTCAACCAAATTTACCTCAACACCACAAGAGATAATCTTGATAAATTTTGTAATACCATAGACGACAAACTTGTTTAAAAGCATAAATGGATTTCTTTAGTTTGCATACCATAGACTTTAGATCATCTTAAACAAGGTTTTCTGGTTGCACCATATAAATTGTTTCATCAATGTTTCCATTTAGAAACGAAATCTTTACATTCATCTATGCAAAATAATTATCAAACTGATCTACAGTGTCATTATAGTCCTAAGAAAGTCTTTTTAAGAAATCAGAGAGAAAGTATCTTTGTGATCAATGTCTTCCTTCTTGTAAAACTTCTGGCGACAAGACAATCTTTATATATCTCAAAATTACCCATTGAATCCCTTTCAACTATAGATATTTATCTACAACTTATGGGTTTCATACTTTCAAGCAATTTGATGATATCCCAAATGTCATGTTCACCCATTGGTTTTATTACATCATTTATGGTATCAATCCACTTGAGAGTTAGAGCATAACATGACTTGACTAAGGTCAATTAGACCTTGTCAGTCAACCTAATGTCATATTCATGTTCTTAAAGAAATATGACATAATCATATCAAATTACATTTTTCCTTTCTCTAGTGAATCTTCTTAATGACACTTCTTGAGGTTATTGAGTTTGAACTTTAGGTGGTGCTTGAAAGGAAATCTTAGTGTTGTCTTGTCTTTTAATAATGTTAGGAGTAACATCATTATTCAATTACGATATCCGTTTCTTGAACAATGGTAAGTACAAAGACTTATCTATTGTCAATAATAAATTATTCTTTAAAGATAACACTCCTTATATTTCCTTCCCCTCCAAACTCAATTTCCTCAAGGAGTCTTGCATGTCTCAAATATGATCTTAAAGTGGGATTGTAAAACTTATACATGCGAGAGCTTTAAATGTAACAAAAAAAATTATAACTAATTATCTTTAAGTCCAACTTACCTTTATGCAACCTATAAGACACTGCTTCAACTGAACATCTCTAAATGTGTATATGCCTAATGTTGGTACCCTAAAAGGATATAAATTACATTCTTTAATGTCTTTCCCCAAAGATACTTTGGTAGAGAAGAAATAAACTTCTTACCATATATGGACAAGTCTAGTTTCATCATTCTATTACATGTTGTAAAACGATTTCACAATTATTGAAGAAAAACACATGCGGGACTCCAAACGTTATATCTTATGTCATATATACCATAGTATTCCCCACGGTCACATTTGATAACCTGAATTTTCTTTCTTTTTCTTATTTTAAGTTCAACTTCATCTTTGAAAGACTAAATGTTTAGAGGCCAAAACTTCTCATAATTAAATAAAGAGGAATCATCTGTGAACATAATAAAATACATTTGTTCATTCCATGAATCCATAAGGAATAAAACACAAATATATGCATGTATTAGTTCTAAGACATCTTTATTTCTTTTAGCACCTCAATTTCATTTTGTTTGTTTATTTTCCCTTATATAGTCAATATAGACTATAAGGTCCAACCAATATAAAGGATCCAGAATTTCCTATAACACAAGCATCCAAATTCTCTATTAAGAGATATGACTTAAGCGCTTATGTTATAAAGTAACGAAATTCTCATTTAATTTTAAGTTTCGTATCACTAAAAAAATGTTTGCAACAGGAACACTCAAATATCCATAAAAGAACTCATAACTTGTAACATTTGAATCACACAAGAGACTAACTTTATTATTTCTAATTGAACAAAAATTACTGAATTTGTCCAAATTAGAAATAAAATTTGGTTTAATAAATAGCTCAATATATGTCTCAATCAAATTCAACTATAACATTATGTCATCGCCCACATAAAAGAATCTTTCATTATCACTTGGCGGATGACTCCATATGTAGCATCATATAGACATGCTTTTGTGAGTAGTAGAATCAAAATCTACCCACTAACGTCTTTCGGTACAAAACTAAATTAACTTTAAAACAAACAAAAATGAGAAGTTTACCATTTTCACACACTAAATAGTGTAAATGAGACCTTTTTTTATATGCCTCGTCCTACAAAAGAAAAAAGTAAATTCCTTATCTTGTTCTATTGTTTCTTCTCTAGAAAAAAAAATTATGCAATATCTTCAACTCTCAATTGACATCCCTCAAACTCTAATTTTATACATGCAACTTTGGTATTTAAATAATATGAATAATTTAAACCATAGTAGTAACAACAACAATTAAAGAAGAGAACAATAAACACACAATGCACAAATAATCTTTATGGTAAATTTCAAGACATAAACAAGATACCTAGTGCACCATTAATCCTCAATCTTTGGATTAAAAAAGATTAACTGCAAGTGATACTCTCAATGCATTGATCAAACATTGGTGATAAGTCCTGTCAAATAAAAGTTGTATTTGGACACTCCATTGCTCTCATAGAAAACTTATATGATGATTATTTTGGTCAAATAATGATTGTCTTTGAACATTTCATTATTCACTTGAAAAATCACACTATTTATAATTGCCACGTGTTTACCATCGCAAGCATGTAATTATTTTGCCAAATTGTGTCTTCCTTTGGACCGAACACAATTCGCATGAATAATTCCATGCAACATTCATGTAAATCCAATCAAATCAACTTACACAACAAATGTTACTTTGACAACGTGTTGTTTCAATCAATTTAACAAAAAAATACAAGACAATTTAATATAATAAATGAGAGGTCTTAAAATTACACAACTTTCACATATAATTTAGTTATATAAAAATATATATAACAAAACATGCAAATATTTTATAGAACAAACCCATCACAAGATACCTAACACAACATTAATTCATAGAAAAATTAATTTGTAATTAGTACTCTCAACGCAATGATCAAATATTGACAATAAATTCTGTCAAATTAGTCTTTCTTTGGACTAACTATTATTCACATGAAAATACATTTATAATTGTCATACATTTATCATCATAGGTGCAAAATATTATTTGACCAAATTGTGTCTTCCTTTGGACCAAACACAATTCGCATAAATAATTTCATACAAAATTTATGTAATTTTAATTAAATCAATTTTCACAATAAATATTACTTTTGCAATATATCGTGTCAATCAATTTAATTGAAAAAAATACTAGACATACAAATAAATGGGAATAATTAGTTATTGTTAAATTTAGACTCAATCATGATAGCAAAAAAAAAATATAAAACATTAATTACAACAAGTAAATATCATATCTTTAAATTATATTAAAGTTTTCATTGATTTATACTTAAAAAACCCCAAATAAATATTACATGCGTAAATAACGTTATCACAAATTTATAAAAGGAATTAAAAAAAACATGTATAAATTCCTAAAAGAAATCTTTAAAAGATTTTATTTGGTGAACACATCCACCAAATGAAGTGGCTGATAAAAAAATCTACCAATTGAAGTCTCAAAGGGATAGAGACATCACCTTGAGGACAAGGTGAAACTTTAGGGGTGGAGTATGGATAGGTAATTTTTTGTTAGATAGTTAGTTGGTTAGTGAGTCAAGTAGGTAATAATGTATATAGATAGGAAGAGGGAGTCATTCGTTGGGTGGGAAATTAATAGGAAGTGTGGAGAAGTGCCAAGGTACTCTCAAATTAACCTCAAGAAGTGTATTCAACAGTTCTTTAACCGTAACTACGCGGAGAAACGAAACGTTCATCACTTCCTTGAGCATTTTCATCTCTCTCACACCAATTGATTTTATCATATTCTAATACAAACAGTAGCTGATCCATGTGCTTACGTAAGATGTACAAATAGAGGGTTAACTTATTTGAGAGGATGGGACACTGAACTCTACTGAACCAGTGAACCCTGAGGTGATAAGAAAACTAACTATATGACGACATTGTATTAACTTCCAAAGTTTATCAATAAGTGAAATAAAATATTTATGGCTTAAATATTTTTTAGATTTTTTAAATTTAAGTTATTTGTTTAGTCTTTTAAATTTTAAGTTGTTTTTCTTAGTCCTTGATAATCATAAATTGTTGTTTTTAGTACTTTGTATGTGCACATGCATATTGTGAATCAAACATAAATAAGATATTCGTAATTTATGATAATTTTTTATCATTAAAATTTGATTTTTGATTTTACATTTTAAAGCACAATCTTTTGTCTGTTTGATTGTAAAAGGATTAAAAAGAACATTTTCTTGAAGTAAAAAAAATAACTTATTTAAAGGACTAAAAATATATTTAAGTCAATATTTATTTATCCAAAGAACATTACAAATTGTTGTTGCAGGGTTTGTTCATATAACAAATTGGCAAGAAGACTTTGCATTAATTTCTATAATCAGAATTCAGAATCACAATGCTTTTTTAGAAACATATAACATTAATTTCCAGCATGGGGTTACTTTTAGAAACATATTCCCGAAAATGGGTCTTTTTCTAAAGTAATTCCTGCATGGTGTCTTTTTTTACGTGGAACACATGCAAGTCGCAGGAGGCATTGGCGCGTTTCGTGATGACGTGACACCTGGCACTGGTGTCGCCAGTGCTGTTAGCATGTTGCAGGAGGTTGGACTCGCCAGTCAAACTGGCGAATTGAGGGTAGGGGAGTTCCGAGGGTGCAGGCCAACAGAGGCCATTTCTGAGGGTTGCAGTCTGCAACGCGCAGAGGTTGCAGGATGTCGCCAGGTTCAATGGCGATTTGGTTGGGCAAAAGCGCCAGCACGAGCAGCGATTTGCGTTGCTTGAGGTGCTTAAATCCCCCCTCCCCCATAGACCATTCACGCAAAAAAGAAAAACGCAGAAAAGAGAAGCTTTTGCTGGTGCTGTGTTTGAGCAAAAACGAAGAAGGGTTGTTGCTGGTGTTTGTGTTTGAGCAAACTTTGCTTCATTTGTAATTTTTTCAGTAAGTTTGTTTAATTATTTTTTTATTTTATTTGTATTCTGGTGATAATTAGTAATATGTGTTATTAGTTTTTTTTATCTTAAGTTAGTTTTAGTTAGAAATGATAAATTAAATTTAATTTGATAATTATAGTTTTATACAATACATTTATTTATAGATTTAGTTTTAAATAATATTAGGTTTAGTTTTAGTATGTTATTATTTGTGTTATAAGAAACATTAGATTTAGTTGATTTGTTAATATTATTAGTTTCATTTGTTAATATTATTAGTTTGAGTTCTTAATTTTATATAGTAGATTAGAATTAGTTTAAATTTTTTATATGGTAGATTAGGAATAGTTTTAGTTTTAGGAAATGTAAGTTATTAATTTTATATGACAGATTAGGAATACTTTAAATTTTTATATGGTAAGTTAGGTTTAGTTAAAAAAATTTATATAGTAGATTAAGAATAGTTTGACGTTTCGTAACTTATTAATTTTAGATTAGGTTTAGTTTAAATTTTGTATATGCTATATTACATTTAGTTTAAATATTTGATATGATAAATTTGAAATAGTTTTAAATTGCTCATATTTGTTGGCGGTTGTGTCTCATCATTAGATAAATAATTTCCACATGATGTAAGCGAATTTGCAGAATGAAACATTGAACCACCAGCCACATCTTTTTCTATGTACAATTCTAGAACTGACATTTGGTCTTGTTGTTTAAAACTTCCCAGCATCGTTTCAACGTCTTCGTCATCACAAATTTGCAAGGCAATATATTTTCCTGACACTAAAAATCTACAACTGATAGCAGAAATAATTTCATTATTTTGTAACTTTACCTTATCTCCAATTTTTTTCTTCAAAGAATTGAAACTAATTCCACGTTTAATCTGAATCGCTTTTTTACTGCCTTCAAATATTACACCATCATTGTCTTCATATACCCTTCCATTGAAATGCAACACTATTATAACCGAATTCATCGTGTACCTACAAAAACAATATTTTAACACGTCAACTAAATTATAAAATGGGTATCACAAAAAGTCATTACTGGAACTTCAAAATAAAACTTTATTTTAAAATAAAATTTAACTTCAAATCAATTTCACATTAAGACACTTAAAAAAAATTTACGATTTCAATGTAGTAATTTTAAACTAATCAATATGTAATCAAAATTATTAAGTTTAAATAAATTTCACATCAACACACACTTAAATAACACGAACGATTTTATAAAACTTTAAATCCAAACTAATAAAATGTAATCACAAAAGGTCCCTTTATTGGAACTTCACATTCAATTTTTCTTTTAAAAAAATTTAATTAACTTCAAATTAATTTCATGGGACACACTTAAAAAAATGAACAATTTCAAGATAGTAATTTTAAAGACAAAATAAAATAATTCATGAATGAAGTTAGTAGTATAAATAATTAAGCTTAACAATAATAAATTCAAAATGAAAATAGATAATTACAAAATTACTACAAATATATTAAAATAAATATGATACGAGAAACAACAAAGTATCATCAAATAACACTTTCAACTTGAATGCTTATAAATTTTTAACACACCGACAAATGAACCTAATCTACGTACAAAATACTACAACTTCATATTAAAATAAATTTTGTACTCAAAATACTTACTTCAAATAAATATGATCTACAAATTTTTTTAAATGAAAGTCCAAACGTTTATCAATTATTAACACACTAATAAATCATCAACACCAACCTAATCTAATTAAAAAATACTACAAATTTCATATTCAAAATATTTTATTTTCATTGATAAAATTTTCTTCAAATAAACATTATTACATAATTTTTCTTTTATTTTAGAAATTTAAACACACACTAACAAGTCCATGGAAAGTCTACGAAATATAAAAGTTACTTTTAAAAAAAAATTCATACCACAGAATTTTGATTGCCAAAGATGCCAAAGGAAAAGAAGTTGCAGAGGTATTCTAAAGCGCTGAACAAATGCTAAAATGGGAGGTGTATTTAAACACCCTAAAACGCCAAAGGGAGTGGCATTTTCTACTTATCCTAAATTGCCAACACTACTGGCGTTTTCTATGGTACAAAAGCTGCCCTCTGAAAAAGCTGAAAGCTGAAGCAACACGGAAAAAGCTGACCCTAGGCTGGTGGCGCCAAGTTGACCAACGACTTCACTCTGCATGGCCAAAGCGCCAGTGCAGGTGGCGATACCACTAGTGTCGCCAATGGCAGAAGCGACACTGCCACATGTCGCATGCGGAGGGGACGTGCCAATCATGCTGGCGTTTTGCATGAAATTTTCATGCAGGGTACGTTCAAAACAACACCTTCATGGAAAATCTTTCAAAACAGTCCCAAATAAGGAAATAGTTTGTAAAAGAACCCCATTTGGGGAAATTTGCCGGAGTATGGATAGGTAATTTTTGGTTAGATAGTTAGTTGGTTAGTGAGTCAAGTAGGTAATAATGTATATAAATAAGAAGAGGGAGTCATTCGTTGGGTGGGAAATTAATAGGAAGTGTGGAGAAGTGCCAAGGTACTCTCAAATTAACCTCAAGAAGTGTATTCAGCGGTTTTTTAACCGTAACTACGCGGAGAAAAGAAACGTTCATCACTTCCTTGAGCATTTTCATCTCTCTCACACCAATTGATTCTATCATATTCTAATACAAACAGTAGCTGATCCATGTGCTTACGTAAGATGTACAAATAGAGGGTTAACTTATTTGAGAGGATGGGACACTGAACTCTACTGAACCAGTGAACCCTGAGGTGATAAGAAAACTAACTATATGACGACATTGTATTAACTTCCAAAGTTTATCAATAAGTGAAATAAAATATTTATGGCTTAAATATTTTTTAGATTTTTTAAATTTAAGTTATTTGTTTAGTCTTTTAAATTTTAAGTTGTTTTTCTTAGTCCTTGAAAATCATAAATTTTTGTTTTTAGTACTTTGTATGTGCATATGCATATTGTGAATCAAACATAAATAAGATATTCGTAATTTATGATAATTTTTTATCATTAAAATTTGATTTTTGATTTTATATTTTAAAGTACAATCTTTTGTCTGTTTGATTGTAAAAGGATTAAAAAGAACATTTTCTTGAAGTAAAAAAAATAACTTATTTAAAGGACTAAAAATATATTTAATTTAATATTTATTTATCCAAAGAACATTACAAATTGTTGTTGCAGGGTTTGTTCATATAACAAATTGGCAAGAAGACTCTGCATTAATTTCTATAATCAGAATTCAGAATCACAGTGCTGAACACATACCATACAGCACGAGTAGACAACATTTTGGTTCCATGCATGGCTCTTTTTATATAGCCAAATCGACCAGCTTTAACCAAATTGCCTCCCTCTTTGAAAAACTAGAGATAATAATAATCCAGTGAATCACAAAATGCTTTAGCTTGCCAGAGATGACATATTACCAACTCTGGATGAAATGCAAGTCCATCAACAGGGAAACCCATATTCTTGAGGTTTTCCATACAGTAGTCATAAGCACGCCCTTCCCAAGCCTATTAAAACTTATGACCATATCAAAGAAGTTCAATTACAAGGATGCATACACTAAATAACCTATAGTTTGAAAAAAATCCAATAAATAACCTTTCATACTTATTATTTGAAGTAAAATGCAAATGGTGTTAACATGCATATATAAGAAAAAATCTTTAAGCAGAGTAAGGGGAGAATAGTTTGTAGTCTTGTACTACTACTCATGTGGTAAATTGTCGAAATTAACAAATGCCAAAGAAAGAACATTCATTAAAAAACTCATGTGATGCCACAATCACAGTCTGTATCACTTAACACTGTAAAACCTAATTCTAAAATTACAAAAATTACTTGTAATTTATTTATTTTATATGTATGAAATATAATACCAGTAAAGATTACAGAGTTATAAGTGTAAGCTTTGTAGTTAAACTATAATGGTTAATAAAATTATATAACATTGTTGAGATCTCACGTCAATAAGAAATATGATCAATATAATCCTTATAAGACTTGAACAGTTTTCACCTGACAAGTTAGTTTTGTGGGATTCAGTAGAACTCTAATCCCAAATTATAAGGTGATGTCAAAGTCTATCTTAGGTCTAATATTTACTTACATTCTAGATGTCTATTCCTAGGGATGAACAGGTGGTGTTGTTATTGAGCCACCCATATTTGCCCACTCAAAACGTCCTATCTTGGAGTGAGGGGGGAAATCCTACATCAATTAGAAATTTGGGCACCCTGACAATGTAGTTAGGCTTGAACAATTCTCAATCTTACAATCTGGTTTTGTGGGGTAAGTCTAGATTCTAAGAAACATTAACATTGATTACTTTTAGATTATCTAGACAACAGTATTTCATAAAATCATCATTGTTTTTCTAGAATATCTAAGATTATCTTGGATGATCTCTCGTTGGAACGGTTCCATTTTTTTATGAACTAAGAATTTATTAAGGTAGAAAAGAGTGGTACAAATACAAGAGGATAAGAGATTCTCAAGAACCATAACGAGAATGAAAGGACACGACCCCTAAAATGACCATGCAACACAACATGCTAATTTCTTTAAATATCTTACAAAAGACACCACCCCAAAAAAGACCATCGGCAGAACACTAGAAAAATGATAGGTGAACTGCTCAATCCCAAATTAACTCAGGAGGCAACCAATGGCCAATAAAAGTTCTAGCATTTCTTTCTAAACAAAAACTAAAAACAGAAAATTGAGAACAACACCAAATCCCTGGTGTCAAATCCTCTAAAATTAACAGAAAAGTACAGCTGGAGATCCTTGGGGCAAATGATCCAATCCTCACTAAAAACACCAAGCAAGTTATTCCAGAGAAGGGAAACTGCTGAACAATGAAAACAAATGAGAACCAAATTCAGAACTAGATTTGCACCTCACACAATATCAGGAGAAAAGCAGCTAGAGGTCTTTGAAATTGAAGGGAATTTTCGGCATTAATCTTGTTTAGAACTGCATTCCGTGTAAAGGATTCGACCTTAAAGGAAGCAATTGATTTCCAAATGGACTTATCCCAAAGGTAGGAATCATTAATGATAGATGATGTAAGAAAATAAAAATAGAATTTGTAAGAAAATAAACACAAGTTTTAAAGAGAACAAATTCTCTTATCTGGATTAGAATGAGATGGATTGATTCCATCAACACCATAAGGTACTGTAAATCAGAGAGTTCCCTATCATGCAATTTCTAAAGAAATTAAAAATCTAGAAAATGGTAAAATAAAATCAAGAATAAAATCAGATTATATGAACATTGAGCAAAATAAAGAAGTGAAAGAGTCTAGGAAAAAGCACAAAAATTACCCAACCAAAATTCCGCCAATTTAATGATGAAACCATCACCCAAACCCAAGGAAACAAGAGATATATAAATAGCATACCTTGAGATTTAAAATTTCAAGGGGTACTAGTATGCACAGATTTAACTGCTGAATTGGCATCCCACCCAATAGTATGCAAACTATACTTCAGATAACTTGATGCCACAAAGAAGTAGTTTGGAGAGGAAAAGGCCAAATCCATTTAGCAAGTAATTGACTAGTACAAATTGGGGGTTAGTGCTTTGTCTTTTCTATTATTACGGTGCCATACAAAAGAAAATATTATTCAGTGTCTTTATTTTCTCTTTTCTTTCTTTCCTACTTAAATCCATATAATTTCAATAATTACCTTCGCATTATAATGCACCAATGCAAGCTAGGTATTGTCCATGTCATATCCAACGGCTCTAATTAACCGTAGATTCAGTGTTCAAGTGCAGAATATTCCACGAGGTGAATTTCTCGACAAAGGACTCTGAATGAGGACACAAAACAATGTTATTTACTTAATGTACATTAATGAATATTCAGGCCAAAATCTAAAAAGAGTAGAGTGAGGGTAAAAATATATAGACAGTGTACCAATCAGCAATAATAAATGAATATAAATAATAACATGTGGTAAAAGATATATAATAGGTCAATATCTTGAGGGAAAATAAAAAGATTAGATAACTGTTAACCAATACATTAACTGAAAAGGAAGAAAAACAAAGGTTCAAATAGTACAATGACACAACAAATTAATTTACTATTTAAAAAATCCTTCCATCATATACAACTTCCTCAAATCTGGCACCCCAAATATAAAATTAATCCTAAATGAGTTTAATTTTGATATATTACTAGTATAAATATTTCGGCGTTATCACCCATTCCAATATAAAGGATTAATCAATCAAATAATAGATAATAAATGAGTTGATTTAAAAATAAATGAATTACTTATTGTACAGTATTATTCTCGTCAGACTTAATCAATTAGAAATCACCATAAACATAACTTTTAAAGTGATTATTACAAAAATAAACAAATTTTAATTATATAAAAATCCATGATTGGACAATGTAAAAAACCCTTTACACTGTCCATGTATTCAAATTAAATTCTCTGGTTTCATATTATATTTAGTTGTTTATTAAGGGTGTCAGAAAAAAGTTATGCAAGGAGTATATCTGTATGATATGAAAAATGTCTATGCAATTTCTGAAACTAGATAATGGGTTATTTGCCATTTGCACAGGCTTTATAACTGCCTAATAAGAGAAGAGAAGGTATGCGTAATTTACTCTATAACTATTCACTTTGAGACTCCAAAAACATAAAGCTATTAGGTCTAATTAATGCACCGGAATATCCAATTTTTCCAGTGAATCTTTAGCTTCCTTAGCCTCTGCTCTGACCACCTCCTCAACTGGACCTTCAAATGCATCTTGTCCATCAGTTCCTACAAGGGAAACCATGATTGTTGCAACCATAATCAATATAATGGTGTTGGATACTTGACAAGACCAAAGATAAATATTTGTAATTAATTAATATCATTAGTTTGTGACAGAAGGTGTTAATTATTTCAAAATTACTACGTTCATTAAAAAATTTTAAGGAGGAAAAGGAAGGGGGAAGCCCTAAAATTCTTCCTCCCAAACCGGGGCATAAGCTTTAAATTAGACAACCAAATGCATTTTACCCCCTTGAAGTACCTTGAAGTATATTCATTTCTCAACTTATCCTACTTACTGAAGTTCAGCTTAAGATAAAATGTTACTTTACTTAAGTAGAACTTAACCTCAAGATACTTAAAACCAAACTTTAGGTGGGATTAACTGATAAAGGTCAAACCTTATTTTTTTTAATGATAAAGTCATGTGTGTGTATTCTATTTCATTCAATTTAAAAAAGGTAGTATTTTATCTAGAAACAAAATTTTAGGAGTTTTAAATGATTAAAAAAAACTGTAGATTTAAGTTTAGAAATAGACAAAACTAAATAATGAAAAAAGCCAAGGACTGAGTGGCTTGTGGCTTCCTCCAGTGCAAATTTTTTCAAGAAAAAATTATTGATCCTATATGAAATTTTTGTGGGGAAAAAATATTTTGAACTTAGACCCCTAATCCATAGTATTTTTCTCTTTGGCTACATTATCAAAATTGTCTAGCTCTTTCCCTTCAAAGTATCTCATCTTACTTTAACTCGATCTAAAGGAAAAGTTGAACAAGGGTTATACTTAAATAAGGGAAATAGCTTCCCTTTCATTTAGTTTAACTTTGAAACAAGGAAAAGAAAACTCTCATCCATATCTTACTTAAACATTCAAACAAGAAAAAGTGACTCTTCTTTCATACCCTACCTAGCTTCCCTTCCAGTCCACTATAAACTGTCAAACATAGCACATATCTAAAACACCAAATAGAGAGCAATTCATTGCAAATCATACATACCTCTTAAAGTCAAGGCCAGAGATTAAAATCTTGTTAAAGATACACAAAATTGTACAAGACCTAACCAAGTCTTCTTCAACTAAATCATATATCACTTAATTATTTAAACAAGAAACATATATAGTGGAAGGGGGACTTTTCCCTTTAAATACTTGTTTTGTACTACCTCATGGGCTTTAATAGAATGGGCCAAGCAAGAAGCTCAATAACAAGCTTTCAATTAAGTCCAAGCTTAGAACATCACAAGACACATGTTCAATATGACAAGGACACAAATAAGAAATTTTTTTATAAAACATATGACGGGACATGACTATCATATAATATATAATATCAATATTGAATTAACAAAAGACAAATCCAAAACCAAAAGAGAGAATCACTACTACAAAAAACAGATTTAACATCGGCATATTAACATCGATTTTTGACAAAACTGATGTTAACAAAAACGTGGTGGCATTGTTGTAAATAAAATAAGTTTATTAACATCGGTTTTTAAAAAATCGATGTTAACATGCACTCGTTAACATCGGTTTTTTTTTCTTTCAAAAAACCGATGTTAGGTGACTTAATTTAAAAACCAAAACTGGACTGCCCGTGCACTCTCGCACACCCTACTTCGAATCTTGCACTCTCGCAACACCATACTGACCACCGTCGCAAGTGTGCCAAGACACTCACCGTGCAACACCACGCTGACCACCCTCACAAGTGTGCTTCTCCAGTGTGCGAAAACACTTACCGTCGCAAGGTCCACAAGTATGTCCTTCTCCCACCCAATTTACTGTGCTTTGTTTACTTGTCTTTCATGATCTTGAATGGTAGTTGATGCCTTGTGTTGGGGTGGTTGTTAGGACTTTCAGGATTTAAGTATTTAAACAAGTTGCCTAAAACCTATTTGATGAAATGCCTGAGCTAATGTGAAGTATAAATAGTTCATGTTGTGTTGATAACATGATGTGGTCTCGTGATGTGGTCTAGTAGTGTTTTCATTTTCAACTTGCCTACTTGCCTACAACCTATTTGATGAAATGCTTGAGCTAATGTGAAGTATAAATAGCTAATATGAAGTATTAATTCCATCCTTAGTGTACATTGGCAGGATATTATTTACGTGAAGTTTAACTCCTGTCATCTGCTCTTCTTTTTGAGTGGAAGAGTCATCAACCTCCATTTGCACCTAGAACATGAAATTATCAACAAAGCCAATAAGTACACTTCTTAATCAACATATATATACCTGACCATTAAAAATTATGAAACACAGAAAATGTAGATTCTGCAATTCTACTACTTATTCCAACTTGCAAAGTAATTAGAATTTTATGAGCATCTCCCTTGGACTGTAGACTGTGTAGTATGCCAACAAAATATTCAAAAACATCACCTATACAACAGGATGTACTTCCTTGCTAAATAGGTTCCTCTAGGCACTTTTAGGACTACCCAATTGAACTTTATAACCTTCTTGCAAGATGATGTAAGGTAATTACAATAATTGTAATTCAAAAACAAACCAAGCCCTTATGTTTAAGGTTTAAATTAAAGTAGAACTTGAATATGAAAGTAATCTGTGAATCATAAAAACTTTAAGAAAAATTAGTTACTTAGATACAAAGGCCAAGTTCAAGCACAATATTTTGTAAGAGACAAACTATTTCTGTTATTTATTTCTCCTTTTTTTTCCTGCTTTATTGGAGGTGTAAGCACCAAGGTAGGCTGGTGGGTGAGGGGTGAGGGTGAGTAGTTGGCCTTGTAAAGAATTGAACCTACAATTTTATTATGACATGCTAACCTTAAAGACATGGCTCTTAATCTTTATTCTTGTCATGTGTTCTAACTTCTATGTTCCTCAAGGACATGGAGATTGAACCTCTTGTCAGTTATGCTAGAAATAGTCCCAATAAAAATTGTATAACCAATATAAATTGCGAGCTCACTACAAGACATTCTTCTGCACACAGAAGCACAAAAACAGAAAAGAAATTATAGGTCCCACATAGAAAATGAATGAATGTTAGTTAATGTAGAATGAGTATGAGAATAAAATATCAAGTTGAGGTGTGAAATGCAGTAACAAAATTATCATTACTTTCTTTCCTTTGCCAATTCTTATAAGCTTCCTATGGACTTAATTGTGTCACCATAGTTCACCAACTAAACCAGCAAAGAGGTGATCCCTCTTGCTGTCTGCTTTTGAATTGGACAAGCACGTAACATTGGAACTATGAGCTTAGCACCAATTACAATGTTTGCAGCTAGATTGTGAAGTTCACTAGCTAGATAGATATCTAGATTGTAAACCTAGGTAGCTAGTGACAAGACACAGCTTGCATGCATGTCCCAAGCATGCAACAATATTGTGACTTCTCTCCATTAGTGTATCCTTACCCCAATTTTTTAAGCATTCCTATCATTAGTTGTGCAACGAATTTTATTTGTAGTTTTTGTGGATTTTCAGAAAGATGCTAGGTTGTATTTGCTCAGAAAATTAAGTATGTTTACCTGCTCAATTTTTAATTATAGCAGTAGGGAGAAGAAAAGAAAAAAGAAAAAGTTTCTCCACGTACATCCTTTTTTGCTTTCTACTGGTTTAAGAGTTTTCATTCATACTGTAGGAGTAGTGAATGCTGACTGTTCATGTTCTTGGATGATTGGATGAACAATGAGAATATGTTCTTTGTTCATTCATTTCAGTTGCTTAAAGTGATATTATTGCTACAATTTTTCCTTGTTGTTCCTCTATTATAAGATAGTATGGAATCTGCTTTTGCTCAGTTATGTTTAGATATATAGTATACCCTTTAAAGAGTTGTAATGATACTCCATGATTACTGCAAGTAGATATCCTTATATGCTCAACTATATGTTACCGTCATACTCATACCATTAAGCTTTTCTTTACTCTAGAATGATTCTCAAAATCACTCAAGATTCTGGAATAATCTTCTTTATAATCATCTTTGGTAAATTAGTTTTTTGATACACATAATGCAGACATGTAATTCAAATATTTTCCAAATGTGCATCATATTTATTTCATCTCTCTGCAGATACAAACTTGTCAATTAACGTAGGTTTTGGTCATTCAATAAAAGGTTAAGGACTAGTATATACAAACCCAATATAAAGGTCAATTCAACACATATAACAATAACAATTTTTTTTAGTTATGCTTATGATGGTTTAGAGTAAACGGTCATGTGTCTTTGGTTGGCAGAATGCTCATTCACCAAAAAAATAAAATTAAAGAATGAACAAAACCCTTCCTATTCTGTAGGTGCCAAGGTAGAGATATTTGTTTCAAAAAACCTTTCCTATTCTTGCTTCCCATCTACCACTGTGGTGGTGCCTGCAAAACATTCTCCACATGTTAGTCATTCATCTTGACAAGCAACAATACAAAAGCCAATTCATGTTTTATTCATCAAAATAATATACCTTGCAACACCCTGATACTTTGATACACCTCTTGAAAAGCCACTGCTCTTTCTGTAAAATCAATTTCAAAATAACCAAAGTAAAAAAATCATATATAATATCAAATTCTATATAACTTTATCAGCTGTAAACACTACTATAGTACTATTGCTATCTCTTATAAAATAGAAAACTGTAGTTACTTCTCTGCCCCTTCTCAAGGTTTCCAAGAGAACTAAATCACAAGTATTTACCTCCTTAAAGTGGCCAAATACTCCTCTTTGGTCATAATCTACATTATTTCTATCTCTTTCTCATAATCTGATATCTGTTGAAAGTATAAGGAGCATTTGATTAATCATCTGCGTTTAAACAAAAATATAGTTAATTAGCTTCTACCTTCATCCAAGCTTACTAGGATACCACTTCAAATGTTTTGGTTCTTCGGGATAGCAATGTCAGCATCCATGGATGGTATAAATTGACAACAATGTCTCCACCAGGTATTATACTCCGCCTTGCATCCAAAAAATACACATGAGAATGACAAAAATATAAGAACTGACACTAGTGATATAAAAGTATGAAACATAAAGCATGATTGTTGGGATAAACCAATTCTTCTGGTGAAGTAAAAGTGAGATTGGTGGGATAAACCAGTTCTTCATCTAATTTACAAAGCCATGGAACTAGCAGAGTGAGTTTCTACTTTGCAGCTTGTGATGAATATGCAGCTTGAAATAGTGGGTTTACAGTTGTTCCCGTCATCCAAGGAAGACTAGCAGTTGTCACTATTGCAATATTTCTTTCATCGTCCTGTCAATTAACAAGCTTTCTACTATGTTGTCACATAAGTCTGCAATGCAATCAGATTTGAAAAAATTATGAAAAGTGAATAGTAGATCGAGTGAATCTTAAACTGTATAAACTAGCTGATTGCCTAGAAAACTACAACAAAGAAAGAAAATATATAATCCTGGCAGGTCATGAAAACTTGATCTTGCAACAAATTTGAGAAAAAGTAAATAGCTATAATCATTTGATGAAGCACTAGAAAATTTAACTTGCTTGAAAATCATGACACATTAACTTGCTGGAAAATCATGACACATTAACTTGCTTTTTAGACACACATCTTGGTTTGCAGTGCAATATAATCAGTAGCCTAATTATAATAATTCCTAGGAGTCCAATACCTAGAAACCAACAAAGAGGGACGAGTCCTAAGAATTGAAGATTATCTTGAAGAACTACTTACAAAAGTCAAATTTTGAAACTGTTTGATTTATTCACATTGTATGACTGTCCTCACTATTGTGTGTGCTAGTTAGACTTATGATTTTGAGACATTGACGACGTCAATTGATATTTATCATACTTTAAGCCTACTCATTGTCACATATTGATATCTGTTTGATGATTGATGTAGGTGGTCATTGAGTTATTTCTTAGATTGTTCATTTTATTTTGGACCGTGCTGCTCATCATCATAGGTACAAATGTTTGTTACCAATTAATGTTTTTATTACTTGTTCACTGCCATTAAAGACAATTGATATATGATATACAAATTGTGTTCATTATGAGTGAACCTTAGATTCCCGTTTGAGACTGAATGCAATGATTCTTGCGAACAGTTTGCATTAATCATTGTATTCAATCTTGAATTGTCTGTTTGGACAGTTTGGGGAGACTGATATTTTTATGGTAGATTCATGTGTTAAGGTTAACATTATTTTGTTTAATTTGATGAAATTTCCGTACACTGCATTTCTAGTTGTTCTCCGAGTGCATAATTGATTATCGGGAAATTAATTTCATCGATTTCATGTCGTGTACTTGGAGATCAATGCGAAATGCGGTCAAAATTTTGTCAAATTAAACAAAATAGAATTAACCTTGACGTATGAAGCTACCATAAAAGACAGTCATCCTAAATGGGATAGGGCAACACCTATAATAAAAAAGTGAGATTTTCATGCATCGAATAACTTTGTGAGTATCACGGAGTTATTATTTAGATGGATTGAAGTTGGATGAATGAAAGTCGCATGAGCCCTGCATATGAGGAAGGCGTCGAGCAGTTCTTGCAATTTGCTTTAGACAGAAGTCGACCGGATGAAGATGGAAAATATTATTGTCCTTGCATCAATTGTTTGAATGGAAGACAACAAATACTGGATGACATACGGGAACATCTATTGTGTGATGGGATTAAGAAGAATTACACGATGTGGGTATGGCATGGTGAATTGACAGACATGCAGAGTGGGTCCCAATCTGAACCGTTTGATGTAGAAATGGGAGATCGCTTGGAGGATATGATTTGTGACCTTGGACAAGAGTCTTTTCAGCAAGCACATGCCCCTATGTATGAAGGATTGCAAAGTGATTCAAAGAAGCCTTTGTATATGGGGTGCAAGAATTCCTTGATGTTGTTGTTGGCAGTGTTAAGTCTGGTTAATGTCAAGGCCAGATATGTGTGGAGTGACAAAAGCTTTAGTTCACTGCTTCAAGTAGTGCATGATCTGCTTCCAGAGGAAAACACGTTGCCTAAAAATTACTATCTGGCCAAGAAGATACTGTGTCTAATGGGTATGGATTATCAGAAGATTCATGCTTGCCCGAATGATTGCATACTGTACAGGCATGAATTCGAAGAAATTTCCAAATGCCCTAGGTGTGGGGCATCACGATACAAAGTGAAGGATGATGAGGACTGCAGTTTTGATGAAAACTCAAAGAAGGGCCCTCCAGCGAAGGTGTTGTGGTATCTTCCAATCATTCCAAGGTTTAAGCGTCTGTTTGCTAATGGAGATGACACAAAAGACCTTACATGGCATGCAAATGGGAGAAACTGCGATGGAATGGTCCGTCATCTGGCTGATTGCTCCCAATGGAAGAAGATAGATCATTTGTTTCTGGATTTTGCCAAAGAGCCAAGAAATCTTAGGCTTGCACTAGCCAGTGATGGAATGAATCCATATGGAAATTTAAGCACTCAACACAGTTCATGGCCAGTTCTACTAGTAATTTACAATTTGCCTCCTTGGTTGTGCATGAAGCAAAAATACATGATGTTGTCGATGATGATATCAGGCCCAAGACAGTCAGGAAATGACATTGATGTTTATCTAAGTCCGTTGATTGAAGACCTGACAAAGCTGTGGGACGAGGGGGTTTTAGTGTTTGATGGGTTTCAGAATGAGACTTTTGAAATGCGTGCAATGCTTTTTTGTACCATTAATGACTTTGCAGCATATGGGAATCTGAGCGATTACAGTGTTAAGGGTCATCATGCATGCCCTATCTATGAAGAGGACACAAGCTACATACAATTGAAACATGGTAGAAAAACAATGTACACAAGGCATCGGTGTTTTCTAAAACCTCATCACCCTTATAGGCGATTGAAAAAAGCATTTAATGGAAGTCAAGAACACGAAACTGCACCGATACCGTTGACTGGTGAGCAGGTCTTCTAGTGAGTTCAACACTTGAATATTGTATTTGGAAAGACCCAAAAGAAGGAAAAAGTAAGAGTTGCATATGGAAGAAGAATGTATGTGATAGTGTCTTTGATCTTCTGTACTGGTCTGACCTTGACATTAGGCATTGTATTGATGTTATGCATGTGGAGAAAAATGTATGTGATAGTGTCATTGGGACACTCCTTAACATTCAAGGCAAGATGAAAGAAGGTTTGAATACCCGTCAAGATCTAGCTGAGATGGGCATACGATCACAGTTGCATCCAAGGTCTAATGGGAAAAAAATATACTTGCCTCCAGCTTGTCATACTTTGTCGAAAAAGGAGAAGATCAATTTTTGTCAGTGTCTGCGGCAGGTCAAAGTCCCACAAGGATACTCTTCAAATATTAAGAGCCTTGTGCAATTGAAGGAGCTTAAGCTGGTAGGGTTAAAGTCTCACGATTGTCACGTCTTGATGCAACAATTGTTAGTCATGGCCATACGAGACATTTTGCCTAACAAAGTCAGGTTAGCCATAACTCGTCTGTTCTTTTTCTTCAATGCCATATGTAGCAAAGTCCTCGATCCTGTCAAGTTTGATGACCTGGAAAATGAGGCTGTAATTATACTATGCTAGTTGGAGATGTATTTTGCTCCTGCTTTCTTTGACATCATGGTTCACTTAATTGTTCATTTGGTAAGAGAAATCAAATGTTATGGACCTATTTATTTGCGGTAGATGTACTCGGTTGAGCGATACATGAAGATCTTAAAAGGGTATATGAAGAATCTACATCGTCTCGAAGCATCTATTATTGAAAGGTACATTGCAGAAGAAGCCATTGAATTTTGTTCAGAGTACATTGAAAAGGCTAAACCTGTTGGGCTTCCCGAGTCTTGGCATGACAACAGAGTGGGCGGTAAGGGTTCAAGAGGACTGCATGTTATCACTCCAAGTGTAGAAGATTTGTTAGAAGCTCACTTGTATGTCTTAAATAACAGTAATGAAGTTTTGCCATATATACTTCAGCATGAAGGTTTAGTCAAACAAAGTAATCCAAAAATGTCAAAGAACTGGGTCTTGAAAAAGCATAACAAGACTTTCTTTGATTTGTTTAAAGATACAATCTTTGCTAATGAAAATGCTTCTGAAACATTAAGAAAGCTAGCAGATTAGCCTAAAAGAAATGTTATAACTTGGCAAGGATACGACATAAAAAATTATTCCTTTTATACAAAAGCACAAGACGAGAAAAGTACAATGCAAAACAGTGGGGTCATCCTAAGGGCTGAATCTCAACACTTCGCTAGTGTACATGATGACAATCCCTGTGTAGCTTCCATCCCTTACTTTGGGTTCATTGATGAAATTTGGGAGTTTAACTATGTCAAATTTACTATTTGTGTTTTCAAATGTAAATGGGTTGACAACAACATCGGTGTGATGAAACTTACATTGTGATGAAGACCTTTGTGATGAAGACCATTGGGTTTTCAAATGTAAATGTAGGATTTACGTTGGTAGACCTAAAGAAACTAGCTTACCACAATGACCCTTTCATCATGGTAGAACAAGCTAAATAGGTATTTTATGTTCAAGACCCTTGTGATGAAAGGTGGTCCATGGTTCTACATGGGAAAACAATTGGTGTTAATGTAGAAGATGATGATTCATACATTGATACTTATGTAAGTCCTTTGTCCACACAAATAACTCCTAGCGTCGTCGGAGAAGAAGAAGCTGACGACGTTCATGCTAATTGTAATGATCATGATGAAGGAGAATTAATTAACATCGTCTAATGTAATTTTCTAATTATGTATTTCATTTTGGTACATTCATTTACATAACTGATTCAGTTTTTTTTGATAATGTTAACTAACTCAAGTTTTTTTCTTTACAGGCCTATGGCTACTCCACCTGGCTCGCCTCCTCCTCCTCCTCCTCTTCCTGCAGTAGTATCACAGTCTCTGTCTACCTTGAAGCGGACACGCAAAGCCACACGGCTACGATCCTTGGCGACTAGACCACTTGGGGCAGATAGATCGGTGGTCCACATCGATCCTGCGACCGGGAAGGACGACGATCCCCACAAGAAGAAATTAAGAATATATTTGGGGATTGTCGCTCATGATAAGGTCAACGTGACATACGAGCATTGAAAGGAAGTCCCTACTGCTCAGAAGGATTTGATATAGGAGGATATTCAGGTATTTTAGTTTTCATCTTTCATTTTCTTTATTAGCCAAAATTTATAATTTACTAAAACTAAAACCTAATTTATTATTTGTCAAGCTAAATTTGATATCCCTGAAGCATCTGACAGTAGGACAAAGAAGAAAATACTTAAGACTGTCAGGGAGCGGTGGAGATAGTTTAAATCTGATTTGACGAGGAAATGGACACTTGCAGCCGACAAGGACAGTGTGGATGACACTGTTTGTGAAAAATACGACATTAGCAAGGAGAAATAGGCCTAGTTTTGTTAGACCCGCAGAGACCCCTCGTGGGAGGTATGTACTTTGTCATTTTAATTGTTTTCCACTAAAAATGCAGTTATTATAATACATTGTAATAATGAGTTTCATTAATGTTCGATTTTTGCAGGATGTGCGGAAAAAGGCACAGGTCATCCAAAAGCAAAACACTGCCCCCCACGTATTGTCTTGTTGGGGTTATGAATATTTAGAACAGAAGCTGATGGCTGAGAAGACAAAGAAAAAACTAGAGGAAGCTACTCAATCCGGAAGCATTGAGGCCGTGATTGACCCTCTATCTCCCATCATACGACACGTGAAGTGGAAGATGGCCCGCACCAAGAAAACTAGGAAGATGACGTCTGAGGCAGCAAAGGAAATTATTGAGAAGATTACAAGTCATTTTCAATTAAGAATTGTAATTATCTTTGTTTATTCTATGAATGACTAAACAAATATGTGGTCTGTACAAGATTCTTTGGAGGAGCAGGTGTCACAGGGTTCCTTTGTCCCTCATGGACATCAGGATCTCCTGACTGCTGCCATTGGGTGACCAGAATACCCTGGCCGTGTGCGTGCTACTGGAGCCGGTGTGACCATAAAGCAATACTTTGGATCAGCTCCACGAACCTCCCGCAGTTCTTCCTCCATGCCTCCCAAAGATTTCGAGTAGCTGACTCAACAAATCAGGGACCAGCTGGAGGAGTCGATCACAAAAAAAGTGACTCGGCAGCTGATGTTATCCTTCAGCCAGATGTAATCCCAGTTGCAATCACATATCCAATCACAGGGACTTGCACTGTCTCCGAAGCCTAAGGTTGGTCCCTCAGCTGCTCATGTCAGCACAAAGGGGAGTTGTGTTGATCCCTCAATGGCCGATCCAGACATGGGTGACTCAGACAAATACGAGTTGTACATCAAAGAAAATCCTTCCTGCCTGGTTGCCATAGGAAGAGTTTATGAGGGATCCATAGTGGTTCACAACATCCCTTTGTTGCATGGCCAAGTGAAGGTTGGTGTTGAAGAGGTTAAAGATGCAAATGCTCTTGTTCCAATACCTACTGATGAGGTTATTTTAGTGGGGCAGACACTTAACACCTTCCTTGCTTGGCTGACACATCTCGTGAAGCGTTTATCAGAACAAATATTTTACTCTCATTGTATGCTTTTTTTTTCAATTGAATTGTTCACTGTAATTTAATTATGTTAATTAACTATGTTGGATAAACAGACAGCTGTGTCTACCGCAAAACTTGCAGATAGGACGGATCATGAGGTCGATGATCCCCTATATTTGATGACATTGACCATCCCATAGCTTTTTTTAAAGCCTCTCCAGGTTATGTGGGATGCTACCGTGTTCGGGGTGTTTAATCAAGACTTCCCGTTGTACATAAAGCACGAAGATCTTACTGAAATTGCACACGGTGGTCAATGTCTTAGCATATATGTTATACAGTTGTGGATGGATCAAAAAGTTACATGAAGAGTTGGATGCATAATTCAAAATACGATGTCTACCTTGGAGCCTACCTGAATGGATAAGTAAAACTCAACAACTGAATTTAAATAATGTATAATACTACAATAACTGATATTGGTCTCCACTGCAGTGCACACTGGCAAATGGTCATCATTTTGCCTAAGGAAAATCTTGTTGTATGGTTTTGTTCCTTGCATAACATGCCAGACAACTACCTTAAAGGAATAATTAACAGGTCAGTGTTGTTTTTCAATACATTTGCATTAGCATTACTCAACAACATCAATATTTTAATGTTCCTTGTATTCAACAGTGCTATGAAAGGACTTGATGATACTCCACAACCTAAATCCAAGGCTGGTGCTAGGTGGATTGTTGTTAAGGTACATGATTTAAATAAAACTTCTACTTATATATATTTTATGTGTGTGTACACTAATTGTAGTTAACGTTTAATATCCAAATTTCATTATGTATTTAGTATAATAGACAAAAATGAAGGCGCTTCGCATCCAGTGGGCATAATATTATCTCAAAGTTAGAAATCAAATTTAGGATGTTAGGGAACTATGTAATTTTATGTTACTTAATTAGTTTACTAGCTTGTTTTACATTTTTTACAATTGTTTTTTCATTTTAACATTGAATATTCTTTATTGATAGTTATTAATAAATTATTTATTCATAGTTATCAATTGATAGTTTACTAGCTAGCTTTATGCTAAAAACTGTTTGAAAGCAGAATGCAAATGATATATATGTTGTGCTATGTGGTCTGATTTGAAATTTACAGGTTAAATTTTGGGTTTTTTTGTAAAAACAAAAAGTGTATTTTAAAAAAAATTCCTAATAATAACATCGATGTTAATATCCACAAACATTAACATCGATTTTTGTAAAAAAAAAAAAACCGATGTTAACTTATACGTTAATATCCACAAATGTTAACATCGGTTTTCTACAAAAACCGATGTTAACGTATAAGTGAACATCAGTTTTTGACTGAAACTAATGTGAACTATCAACATTCATACATTTTTTTGGTGTAATTCTTATTATATAACATCGGTTATTTAAATAACCGATGTTGTCAATTTTACGTTAACATTGGTTTTAAAAAACTGATGTTAACGATAATACTTTCAACATCGGTTAAAAACCGATGTAGAAAGTCATAAATAACCGATGTAAAAAGTATATTTTTCTAATAGTGAATGAATGTTTTAAAAGTGAGGACAAGTCATTATAGACATGATAAAATGCTATAATTTATGTAATTGTTGTTATACTCTCATCTGTACTAGTATAGAAGTTTAAAAACTAAAAGTATAATAATCATAAAATGTAATTTGAAGTATATTTGAATTTTTCGACATGAATATATGTCTAATGTAGATATGATACAAACATGACTACTCTTACTCTTACTATTTGAAATGTCCATGTATGAATGAGCTCATCACATCAACAAAACATTTTGACAGATTGAGTTGGCATGCTTCTAGGATAGAGGAGTCTACAACATTATCTTATCCAACAATCACCGGGGTTTTTTGGGCTCCCTTCCTATGTGGAGTAATGGCCCAAATGAAAAGGTCCATTTTGTCTGGTGTAAGAGAGAGACTCATTTGTAAAGGAAAGTAGTTACAAAACATTGAGAGAGAAAGGAGAGGAAAAGTCATTGTAATTTTCGCACACCCACCAGATAGCATTTTTCAAATTGCAACTGCAGATTCATTAAGCATTGGATCGAGCTGATTTTTGGACAGTAGGTTCTACATACATGATACTTTAAATTTGTTGGTTAGATTGTCAAACCAATATCTAGAGAGGGAGATAAGTACTTCACATTTCCTGCTATGCATTTGGTGTTTTCATCTTCTTGTTTCTCTATTGTAAGCATTGATGCTTGATTTTGGTTTAGCTGTTTGTAGCATGTTTTAGTGCACTTGTTGAAGATTTTCTTGTACCTTTATTGATTATAGTGGAGTTATTTCTTTGGTTTGGACGACCCGTGGTTTTTACCTTTGCATTGAGGGGTTTTCCACGTTAAACAAATTGTGTCTCTTGTGTGCTCTTGATTCTATTTTGCGCTCTATATTTTATTAGTGCTCCTCATAGGTTCTTGCAAGTATGAGGGAATTTATTTCCGCTGCCTATTGCTCTGTTATTGAGTTTGTTCTTGTGTTGGCCTATTTTTCCAATCAGAGTGGTATCAGAGCTCTTTGGTTAAGGGGCTGTTTTTTTTTACTTGCTTAAGCAATGGAGGCACATATGAAAATGGTATCTTTGAGTGGATCAAACTATCACTTTTGGAAGGGCAAGATGAAGGACTTGTTATTTATGAAGAACATGCATCTTCTAGTCTTTGGCACACAAAAGCTAGATTCTATGTCTTATGAAGAGTGGGGTTTTGAACATGAACGTGTATGTGGTTTTATTAGACACTTTGTAAATGAACCCATTTATAATCTTATTTCTTATGAGACATGATGTAGCTCCATGTAGAGCTTGTAGGCCTTGGATCTTCTTCATCAATGGAGTCATTTGCTTCTTGAAGATCAATGGCAGCAGAATGAAGAAGGAGGAAAGGTGATTGGAGACGTCACTTCAAGGAGAAGATGAGTTAAGAACAAACTCACCACCATAGGAGGCCATGGATAAGAGCTTGAAGGTAGGAAAAGATGAGTGGAGGGAGAGGGAGAGAAGGGGGCACGAATTTTATGCCTCAAATGAGGTCTGGACTTTGAAGTTTAATTTCTCAAATGATCAAAGTTGAAAATTGCACACACAAGGCCTCTATTTATTTCCTAAGTGTCACAAAATTGGAGGGAAATTTGAATTTCTATTCAAATTTCACTTGAATTTGAATTTGAATTTGTGGAGGCAAAATTTCACTAATTATGATTAGTGAATTTCAGCTATGGTTCAGCCCACTAATCCAATATCAAGTCCAAGATTCTCCACTAAGTGTGCTTAGTGTCATGAGGCATGCAAAGCATGAAGGACATGCACAAAGTGTGACTATATGATGTGGCAATGAGGTGTAGCAAGCAAATGTTCACCTCCCCCTTAGGCTGGTCCAAAATTTAATTAGATTGGGCTTCTCCCAACTCAATTAAATTTCTCTCCCAACACACATATCAAATAGTGCACTTAATGTATGTGAAATTACAAAAACTAGTGTAGGTGCCCTAAAATACAAGGGCTAAAAAATCCTACATTATTAGGGTACCTTCCCTACACTATGGAGCCCTAAATACAAGGCCCAAAAATAATGAACCCTTAATCTAATATGTACAAAGATAAGTGGGCTCATCATACTTAGCCCATTGACCCAAAAATCTAACCTAAGGCTCATGAGAACCCTAGGGCCTTCTCCTGCATCTCTGGCCTAGTCTTCTTGGAGTCTCCTAGCCATGGCTCTGGTGATGGGTCCCTTCCTGGGGAGGATTGCATTAAGACATATGTGAAAACTATGTGTCAAACACTTGAGTCCTTCTATGCTTCTAAATCAGGGAGCAACAAATTATACATGTTGAAGAACTTTGTTGAATTGAAGTACAAGGATGGAACTCCATTTACTGAGCACCTGAGTGAATTTCAAGGATGTTGTGATTAACTGTCAGTTGTAGGTATCAACTTTGTTGATGATGTGGTAGGATTTTTCCTATTAATAACTCTACCTAATTCGTGGGAGACATTCCGGGTTTCCATGATTAGTGTTACCCCCAATGGTATTATTCCTTTACAAATGGAAAAGACTAGTGCTCTTAATGAAAAGATGAGAAGGAAGGCAAGAGGTACTTCTTCTCAGTCAGAGGTGCTTGTTACTGAAAACATGGGGAAAAGCCAGAAGAAGAAGATGAAAGGTGGTAGAAACAAGAGCAGGAGCAAGTCTAGGTCTCGATACAAGGATGTTAAGTGCCATTATTGTCACAGAACAAGGCATATCCAAAGGAATTGTTTTCTATGGAAGAAGGAGAGTAAAGACAAAAAGGGTAAGCAAAAAAAGAAGGATCATGTTGATGACTGTGTGACTACTGCTACTAGTGATGATCTTGTTATTCTCCCTGACCTTGATTCGCTTAACCTTTTATCTGATGAGAGCATGTGGATAATTGATAATGGTGCTACACTGCATGTTACAACCAAGAAGGAGTTCTTCATATCTTACACTCTAGGTGATTTTGGAGTCTTAAAGATGGGTAATGATGGCGTGTCCATGGTGATTGGTGTTGGTGATGTTTGTTTGCAAACCAACATAGGAATGCGGTTGCTACTTAGAGGAGTGAAACATGCTCCAAATGTCCGCTTTAAAATTTGATCTCTATGCAGGTACTTGATGATGCTGGCTATGATAACCACTTTGGTTCTGGAAAGTGGAAACTCATCAAGGGTAGCTTGGTTGTGGCCAAGGGGGAGAAAATTTCAAAGTTGTATTGGACGAAAGCTTTGGTTGTTAGAGACAGTGTGAATGCTATCGATATGGAGGCATCTTTGTATCAACGAAGGCTTAGTCATATTAGTGAAAGGGGATGAATTGTTTAGCCAATAAGGATATGCTTCCAGGATTGAAGAACACAGATTTAGAGAAATTTTCTAATTGCATGGTTGGTAAGAAAACCAGAGTATCCTTCAAGAAGTATTGTCCCTCTAGAAAATTTGAGTTGCTTGAATTGGTGCATTCAGATGTTTGTGGCCCTTTGAAGGTGAAATCCTTTAGTGGTGCACTTTATTTTGTTACCTCCATTGATGATTGTTCCAGGAAACTTTGGGTCTATGCTTTAAAGACAAAAGACCAAGTTCTTGGGAAGTTCAAGGAGTTTCATGTCTTAGTTGAGAGGCAGTCAGACAAGAAGATGAAACGCATTCGTACTAACAATGATGGTGAGTAATGTGGACCATTTGATGTCTACTACAAGCAGCATGGCAATGCTCATAAGAAAAATCCTCCTAAAACTCCTCAACCTAATGGTTTAGTGGAGAGGATGAATAGGACATTGATTGAGAGAGTGAGATGTATGCTCTCTGAAGCAAAGTTACCCAAGCACTTCTAGGGTGAGGCACTATACACGGCGTGCATGTTATGAATCTTAGTCCTGCTGTTGCTTTGAATAGTCAAGTGCCGAACAAAATTTGGTTTGACAAGAATGTAAAGTATGATCACTTAAGAGTTTTTGGCTGCAAGGCTTTTGTGCATGTTCCAAAGGATGAGAGATCCAAGTTAGATGCAAAGTCAAGGCAATGTATCTTCATTGGTTATGGTGAGAATGAATTTGGTTACAGGTTCTACAGTCCTGTTAAGAAGAAGCTTGTTAGAAGCCGTGATGTGAAATTCATGGAAGACCAAACCATTGAAGACATTGAGAAGGTGGAAAAGTATACATCTAAGGAAGACAATGGTGTGGCTGATTTTGAAATAGTTCAATCGCCTATTCAGAATCTGAATATTGATGTTTAGAATGATGTTGGTGTCCAACAACTTGGAGATGAGGTAAATGTTCCTACTGATGATGATGAAGAGGAGCATGACATGTTACAAGATGAAAATCTTGGTAATGCTACTGAATCACCTTAAGTTCAACTCAGGAGGTCCAACAGGGAGAGATAACCTTCTAGGAGGTATTCTCCTAATGAGTATGTGATCCTAACAGATGATGGAGAACCTGAGTACTTTAGAGAGGCCGTGGAAAGTAAACAAAAGAGAAAGTGGTTGGGTGCAATGAAGGATGAGATGAAATCCTTACATGATAATCACACTTTTGATTTAGTGAAGTTACCTAAGGGTAAGATTAGTGGTGAAGGGCTATAGTCAAAGGAAGGGTGTTGATTTTGATGAGATCTTCTCTCCCGTGGTGAAAATGTCATCCATTAGAACCATGTTGAGTTTGGCTTCTACTCTTGATTTGGAGGTAGAGCAAATGAATGTAAAAACTTCTTTCCTTCATGGTGATTTGGAGGAAGAGATCTACATGAAGCAACTTGATGGTTTTCATGTTGAAGGGAAAGAAGACTATGTGTGTGGGCTGAGAAATAGCCTATATGGTTTGAAGCAGGCTCCAAGGCAGTGGTACAAGAAGTTTGAGTTTGTTATGTGTGAGCAAGGCTACAGGAAGACTACTTTTGACCATTGTGTCTTTGTTAGAAAGTTTTCTGATGATGACTTCACTATCCTGTTATTGTATGTTGAGGAAATACTTATTGTTTGGAAAATGTTTCTAGAATTGTCAAGTTGGAGAAGCAATTGGGTGAGTCATTTGCCATGAAGGACATGGGAGTTGCTAAATAGATTCTTTGTATAAGAATCATGCGTGACAGAAAAAAGAAGAAGTTGTGACTGTCACAAGAACACTACATTAAAAGAATGTTGCAGAGATTCCAGATGGAAAACACTAAGGTGGTGAGCACCCCTCTTGCTACTCATTTTAAGTTGAGTTCTAAACAGAGTCCATCAAATGAAGCTGAGAAATTAGATATGCAATGGGTTCCTTAAGCATTTGTTGTGGGAAGTTTAATGTATGAAATGGTATGCACAAGACCAGATATAGCACATGTTGTTGGTATAGTTAGTAGATTTTTTCCAAACCTAGGTATAGAGCATTGTAATGCTGTGAAATGGATTTTGAGGTATCTTCATGGTACTGTTGATATGAGGCTTTGTTTTGGTGGTGATAAGTCTGCTTTGGGGGGGGGGTACTTAGACTCAGATATGGCTAGAGATATTGATTCTAGGAAGTCCACTTCGGGCTATTTGATTAAATTTACAGGGGGAGCTGTGACTTGGTAGTCCAAGCTGCAAAGGTGTGCAACTTTGTCTACTACAAAGGCAAAATTCGTTGCCATTACCGAAGCATGCAAGGAGTTGCTATGGATGAAGAAATTCTTGTAGGAGCTTGGTTTTGTTCAGGATAAATATCTACTATTTGTGGATAGTCAGAGTGTTATTCATCCTGGTAAGAACTTAATCTTTCATTCAAGGCTTAGGCATATTGATGTGAGGTATCATTGGATACGAGATGCTTTGGATGCTAACCTGTTGGAGTTGGCCAAAATTCATACCGATGATAATGGTGCTGATATGATGACTAAGGCATTACCAGGAGGGAAGTTTGAAGATTGTTGTGAGATCGTTGGTTTGGCGGTCACCTCCATATAGTTGTGAGGGGGAGATTTGTTGGGCTTTTTAGGATCCCTTCCTATTTGGAGTAAAGGCCCAAATAAGAAGGCCTATTTTGTCTCACTTGTTTAAGTGGAGAGGGGTAAGATTAGGGTGTAAGGGAGAGACTCATTTGTGAGAGAAAACAGTTACAGAACATTGAGAGAGAAAGGAGAGGAAAAGTCATTGTGATTTTTGCACACCCACTAGAGAGCGTTTTTCATATTGAAACTAAGGATTCGTTCACCATTGGATCAAACTGATTTTTGGACAATAGGTTCTATACATATCATACTTCAAATTATCTGGTTGGATTGTTAAACCAATTTCTGGAGAGGTAGATAAGTGCTTCGCATTTCATGCTCTGCATTTGGTGTTTTTCATCTTCTTGTTTCTCTATTGTAAGCATTTATGCTTGGTTTTAGTTTGGTTGTTTGTAGCACATTTCAGTACACTTGTTGGAGACTTTCTTGTACCTTTATTGATTATAATGGAGTTATTTCTTTGGTCTGGATGACTCGTGATTTTTACCCTTGCATTAAGGGGTTTTCCACATTAAATAAATTGTGTCTTTTGTGTGCTCTTGATTTCTATGTTGCACTCTATATTTTATTGGTGCTTCTCCCAGGTTCTTGCAAGTTTGGGAGAATTTATTTCCACTATCTATTGTTCTGTTATTGAGTTTGTTATTGTGTTGATCTGTTTTTCCCATCAATCACTTGCTCATGATCTAAATCAAAAAGATCCTCCTAAAAGGTTCCCTAAGAACACTTGTTATAAAATAAGAAAAAAAGGAAAGCATTTAATGAAAAAGTAATATTATATCTTCCTAATATTTTATAAAGAAAATATTAACTGAAAAGGAAAATGCATTGGTGTTTAAAAACGTAAAAAAAATAAAATTCAATGCTTACCATACAAAGAAGGTAGGAGAATATTGTAGGAAGATTTAGAATTATTCTTATAATGAAAAGTACAACATCAAAGGTCAAAGACTTAAAATCTTTCATTTTCATTTTATACTTTCCATTGTTAAATTCTTACCAAGTTCCCCTAGCATTTTCCAAATTCAAAAGTTCCAATAAATTAAGCAGAAATGCCAAAAAAAAAGAAATGATACCAATATTTGGTAGCAAGTTACACCCAAAGAAAAAATGTTACAGACAAATTCACCATCATATGACAAAATAAAGTCAAATCCATCCTAGCTGGTTCCATTCAATAGTCAATTCATTACAAGGAAGAATCAGAACAATGACTCAATCTTGAAAACCCCATGGTATCCATTGATCATTGGAAAGAAAATAAATAGGAAAGAAAACACAGATAATGATGCATTTTCTTTTTCTTAGTTAAAAAAATGAGGAAAAAGAGTTGAGCAAACTTTCAATAATTTCCAAATTTTTCTTGCCTTTTTTTTTATGAACCAAAGAGAGAATAAAGAAGAGAAGAAGAATCCATAACACTATAGGATAAGACAAACACATACATATTCACATAGCTAGCTCCAACTAACCACCAACAGAACAATTCACCAATCAATTAAGCCTAAATGCCAACAAAAGGGATTTACCGTGTTGTGTGTTCTGCTGTTAGCACTCATACCGGAGAAATTTAAAATTAAGACAATCAATGATAGCTCGTATGCCACATGGATCCTAAGAAATCAAACTCCTTTGTTTGCTTTGTCATCCTATAATATAGCTTAAATTAAGCATATGATGCTTCGATATATCCTCCCTCACAACAAGAGTTCATTGATGTCTATGTCGGTTTTTAAGTTGATGGAATTAAGTCATTGACTTTTGAAAATAGTGAATTTAAACTAAAATATTTTTTTCCTTATTGCAAATGTGTTTTATGGTGATTTGAAGTCGAAATATGTTGTAGTACGTGCTGATTACAAACAAAAAATATATGGTTTTTGGCTTGCTTGAGTTTCACTAAGTAAGGCTTATTCATTTTTTATTTTTTTATCAACAAATATTAATTGTTAGTTGTTAGTGAAGAGAATCAAACTCACAACTTTTTTTCTCCCTTTATTTTTCTTTTATCACTAAGTCAACCTTACAACTATCTATTAGTTGTATTCTAGCTAATGTTGCACTTATTTATTCTGTATTTCTTTGACTTTTGAAAGAAATATGCAATCAAATTCATTATTTCTAATTCATACCTACTCCTTCTAAACATTCAACTACAGATGATGCATTGCAGTTTTGGCAACAAATATCTTATGGTTTTGATGAAGTGAGCTTCTACGTGTAATTAGTTATCTCGAAGAGGAGCAAAAGGAGATTCAATGACACAATAACATCCTTAATTTTTTCAAAGAAACATCCAGTTCTTGGTCCATAAACTTTCATTCTTGGTCCAATTCTTAATATGTCATGACTAAGCGCGATTTTGCCAAATTTCCTTTTGCTAAGTGCATCTAACTTTCAGTCCAACTTATAGAGGTTGGTATTCCACCAATTCCTAAAGCTCCACCTCTATCAACAACTCCTCCACCCCCACCTAACACACATGGTTTGCACACTACTGCAAGTGCCCAAGTATATTATATTATCCACTACTGTGTAAGTAGTTACTATTCAACCTAGTGAAGTTCTCACTATGGCTAAGGTTGAAGAAATAGTTGAAGCAAGATGAATGAAAAGTTTCAGAAAATTGATGACAATTTTGATGATGATTAACTTATAGTGTATTTGGATAACACGCAAGAACCAATTTTCTTCACAAAATCATGGTGATGTCATGAAAAAGTAGAAACAACTATTTGTTGTTTTGCCCTCACCATGATAATTTAATTGATTATTCTTCACCATGAATCTAATCCAAACACCCTACTTTAATAATTAGTCCAAGAGAATAAACAACTTAGATAATCCAAACAACCTCACCCTCTAGGTAAGACTTGAATGACGATTATGGTCTACAGTTGCCTTTATGCTTGAAGTCAAAAGGGGGACACCAAAGAATTTTTTGATATTTTCTTAACATTGGGTAGTTAGAGGTGTAAAAAAAAAAAAAGAACCGAATCAACCCAGCCCACACAGGTTGACTCACAACAAGTTAAGCATTAAATGGGTTGAGTCAACTTGGCTCACCTTTGGGTGAGCCACGGAAATTTTGACCTAGCCTAGCCTACCAAAGGCTAGTGGGTTGGCTTAGCAAATTTATAAAAATAAAAATATAATAACATTTTTATTTATTTTTTTAATTTTTATAAAACATGTTATTTTCCCATCAAAGACATTTATTAATTCAAATTACAAAAAATAAGCAACATAATAATATTTAAATATCAATATATTCTTTGTAATTATTGTGAATTATATTATGTTTGAATTAATATTTATATGACAAAAAGGTATGACGTTATTATGCTTTCTCTATTATTGCCTTTGCATTTTTTGATGTTCATTGATTTATGGTTATGGTGGTAACGAATAACTATATAGTGATTGTGTCTTAAGCTTCAAAAGATATTAATCACATAGTTGTATATAAGAATTCCATTAAAATCAGTTAGATCCTATGCGGAGAATTTGAGTTTGCATTTTGGAAAAGTGTGAAAAGCTTTGAGTCACTTAATAGAAAAAGAAAACATGTTTTGTTTGGGTTTAGTTTTGGAGCCTTCTATTCTATTTACTATACATTATTTTTTAAGTTTAAGTGGGTCAACCCGACTCAAACTCATCTAACCCATGGATTAAGTGAGTCGGGTTACTATTTTCCCATAATCACAAAATTTAGGGTTGACTCAACAGATTCAGGCTCACTTTGACACCTCTTGGTAGTTGAAAGCTTGATTTTTGCATATATACACGGTTGCTGAATGTAGTTGATCTTGCTCTAATATATCTTTTGTTTACCTTATTACTTTGATACATGCCTTAGTTTTTCTATGCTCTAATACTTTTATATGCATGTTGGATTTAGGGAAAGTCTAATTGTTGTAATGGGTTTAGCTCTGTTATATTGATCATGTTTTAATTCTGATGCCTGATTATTATGTTAGGTTTTGATCAAAATTTAATAAAGTTTGTCATCATAAAAAGAGGGAAGATTGTTGGAACCAATGACATGAAAAATATCAAGTCCTTAAAAATCTCATAGTTTTGATGATAACAAAAGCTATTAAACTTTGATGGACTAATGATGTTATTCGAGCTATGCAAATTGATCTTGTGTCCAATGAGGAAATATGTATATCTCCTCTAACCTAGACGCATTGAAAAACAGTTTTTGAACATAGCATCCAATGCGCTATTAAAAATCTAAATCCAAAGCTTTTGTAATACTTAACACCCAACATGTTATTACAAAGTAATATGATTGATTTCATTGAAAACTTGTGTGCAACAATTTTTACAACTAAGTTAAGTTTTCTATCATCCAACTCAAACACACACTTAAGCTCTTCATTCAATATGTTCGTCCTATTAAGGTTTGTTGGAATTTTGGCAAGAGTACAAAATCACTCAAGTAACAATAGTGACAAGTAAAGTCGTCTCCACAAGGACTTGTGCTAAAAATGGGTAATTTTAGTAAAGTAAGTAGACTATGATGATTAAATTGAATAATGTAAAGACAAATGTGAAAATTAAAAGAGTCTAAGGAAGAAAGCCAGTTTGGAAATTTTGTCGATCACTTACGCAGAAAATGAGGTTTATATCAATGCATGAAATTACCAAGGTTTAACTTTGTTGGACTTTCTAACATGCAATCACTACATATTCCTATCGGCTTATAGAAAATTGTCTTTGAAGTAAATACGGTGACATTTTTGCAAATAAGTGCAAAGTCTTGACGGTGGTTCTTTGAAAATCGTTGTTGAATGTAACTTTTCAACATTTGTTTTACCAAAACCTTCGTTGATTGTAATTTTTCAACATTATTTTTATAAAAATTGTCATTGAATAGGGGTACAAGGTTTTCATCATTTTCAGCCCTACGCTCAATATGTTTTCAGCCTCGCTCTCTCACTCTCGCGCTCTCACAATCGTCGCTATCATTGTTGAAGCTCATTCTAGCACCACCGTTTTGTCACCGTCAAAACTCCCTCCCTCGTGCCTTCTCCCTTTCTCAATCTCTGTAAAGGTAGGAAAACTCAAACCGCTATGTGTTTCTCTCACTATTTTGCGTTATTCTCACTTTCTTGTTGTTAGACAAATGGCCTCGGTTATCTTAAGAAGGGGGGTTGAATTAAGATACAAAGACTATTCCCCAATTAAAATTTCACTCTCTCTTTTTGGATTAACAATGCACCCTTAACATGAATTACTCAAAAGACAATTCAAAATAAACTTCTTTAAAGCAAAATATAAATAGCAATAAATAAAAGAAGTTTAAGGGAAGAGAGAAATGCAAACTTGATTTATACTGGTTCGGCCACTTCCCATACCTACGTCTAGTCCTCAACCAACCTACTTGAGATTTTCCACTCTCTTTGTAAAAATCCTTTTACAAAGTCTGAACCACACATGGACAACCCTTCCCTTGTGTTCAAGAATCCTTTACAACAAGAGACCCTAGGTCTCTTAATCCTTTTTCAGAAGTGATGCAATTCTACCCCGCAAGGGCATTGGATAGAAGACTCCAAGTAGATTGGGCCAGAGATCCAAGGAAAGGCCCTAGGGTTCTCATGAGCCTTAGGGTAGATTTTGAGCTCATGGGCTAAGTATGAGCCCGCTTATCTTTGTAAATATTAGAATAGGTTTTTCCTTCGTTTGGGCCTTGTATTTTGGCCATTCTACTAGTATAGGGTTTTAGCCTTGTATTTTGAGGCATTTTGAGTAGTCTTTGTAGTAGGGACTTTTTTGTATTTTCATGTATTTTGTCATGGGGGTGAGCTTAGCTATTATAGGGGGTGTGTAGCTAAGCTCTAGCTTCTCATCTCAAGGAGGTGAGCTTAGCTATTAGAGAGGTGTGTGTAGCTAAGCTCTAGCTTCTTTAGGAATCTTCTCAAGGAAGCTTCTCAAGGAGGTGAGCTTAGTTATTAGAAGGGTGTGTGTAGCTAAGCTCTAGCTTCTCAAGGAAGTTTTCTCAAAGAACCTTCTCAAGGAAGTTTTCTCAAGAAAACTTCTCAAGGAAGCTACCTAGTCTATAAATAGAAGCATATGTAACACTTGTTGTAACTTTGATGAAAGAGAGTCTTGTGAGACACAACTCAAAGTTCAACTTCTCTCCCTTTTTCTTCCTTCAATTTCGTGCTCCCCCCTCTCTCTTTCTCTCCCTCTTTCTTTTCCTCCATTGAAGCATCCTCTCCAAGCTTCTTATCCAAGGCTCATCTTGGTGGTGAAACTCCTTCTTCCATGTCTTATTCCCTAGTGGATGGCGCCTCCTCTCACCTCTTCTCCTTTGTCTTCCGCTGCATCTCCATGGTGGAAAATCACCATTAAAGGACCTCATTGAAGCTCAAAGATCTAGCCTCAATAGAAGCCCCACAAGCAAGCTTCCATCAAGAAGTAAGAAGAAGAGAATAAGAAATCTCTCTTGAAAGAGAAAGATATTACAATTAAAGATCAATCAAGATTCCTTATTGAATATGAAAGTGTTTGACCAAATAATCCTTTTTGAGAGGATAAGACATTTCAGTTCAGAAAAACTCTCTTAATCTTTTGAGAGGATAAGACTTTTTGGGTAATGAAAACTCTCAAGAATTTTCGTATCCCAAGTCACTTATATATAGGCCTTTGATGGCCATTCAAAAACATTTGAAAATATATGACTATTGGGAGTTATATTCGAAAATCCTTACTAGTAATCGATTACAATAATGGTGTAATCGATTACACAGTTACTTCTGAAGAGTTATGACTCTTCTTATTTGAAATTTGAATATTTAAACACTGATAATCGATTACCAACTTACTGTAATCGATTACACAACTTTGAAATTTAAATTCAAATTTCTTATGGCTGTTTTAAAATGTTCCAAACCTCTGGTAATCGATTAGAAGCCATGTGTAATCGATTACATGCTTTCTAAAATATTTAAAACCTTTTCAAAAAGCATATTGGCCACTGGTAATTGATTACATCCTCTGGTAATCGATTACTAGAGAGTAAATCTCAATTTAAAATGATTTAGATAAAATTCTTTGGCCAAACCTTTTGCTTTTTTAATTTGGAAACTTCTTCCTAAGATTCAAGAGATCAACTTGATCATATATCTTGATTTTCTTGGATTCTTGTCTTGAATAAAACTTGAGAAGCACTTGATCCTTTGGCATCATCAAAACATCAAAATATCTTGCTTCTACAATCTCCCTCTTTTTGATGATGACAATATCCTGAAATCAAGATAAACTATGTACAAGTTGATAGCACGTACACACAACCCTTACTCTCCCTATCTTTTGGAATTTATGCCTAAGTTAATGATTTCTAACCCATGTTCTCTCCCCCTTTGGCAACACCAAAAAGCCAACAACGTATAAGGAAAAGAATTAAGGAAAACAATCAATAGTAAACAAAGTCAGTCATAAACTGAAGCAGACCACTCAAAGTCTTAACCAATCAATTTAAAGTCTAGAAATAGTAATAAAAGTGCAAGTTAACCATAGCTAAAACAATAAAAGCCAAATGCATGGTTGAAATAAAGAACTACTAGAAAGAACTATGGGGCAGCTGGTGGATCGAAGCAACGGCGAATGAAACCCATGTCATCTTCAAGCTGAGTAATCTGTGTATCCATGCCTTCAAAATAAGCATCCATGGCATCCAAACGGTCATCTATGAACGGTCGAAGGCCACGTAGTTCAGAAAGGACTTCATGCATAAGAGTAGAGGAAGCATCTCTATGTGGCAGAGGAGACGGAGTACGCTCATCAGGAATCCGTAGTGGTAAATCTTGTTTCCTAATCCACTGTCCATCAATATCCTTACGGTACCAAAAAAAAGTTACCACTCCAGCACCAATGGAAAAAGATCTCTTGACTTGAACAAAAGGTTCATCATCAAGAGGAATTTGAAAGTGACGAAGAACAAGAGTGACTAACTAAGGATATGGAAGAGGTGCATTGGTTCGTAATGCCTTATGCATATGGTACTTAACCAATTTTAAGGACATAAAATCATATCATCCTGAATTTTTAAATTACTGTAAAAGACTCTAACTAGTTCAGGATAATAAGGCAATTTTAAGGACATAAAATCAACTAATCCAGAGTTTTGAAACACTTGATAACAGTCAAATGTCTCAACATTAAATAAATCTATGTCTAGGTACTTAGGGTCTAAGATGATCCTAGAAGAAAATTGAGAAGTGTACCGTAGATTTTGATCATCTGAAGAAAATAGAGTAGATGATCATGGAGATGACAAGGAAGGGGGAAGTGGTGCTATGGGTGCTTCAGATGGTCCGTGGTGTCGATGGGCAGTAGCGGCGGAGGAAGTGGATGAGCCCTTTCTCTTTTTCGATGATTCAGCCATTTGATGATGTTTTTGCAGATTTCAATCGGTTGAATCAAAGGAGGATTGAAAATGATGTAGTTTGGGCTTTGTGGGACGTGATTTGGTTGAGAAACGAGTGAGATATGAGGATTGGATGTTTTTGGAGAAAGGGGGCGCCGCAACTCGTGATTTTTGTGACTGCAGCTTCTGAAACGTGGCTATTTATAGAAGATGACATTATGTAATCGATTACAAGGTTTGGTAATCGATTACAGGAGCACTTAGCCTTCTGGTAATCGATTACAGGATGCTGTAATCGATTACAGGCTATTTGTTCTTGTGTAATTGATTACACGTAATGGTAATCGATTACCAGAACACTAACTAGGCTTTTTCCTCTAAAAAAATTTGTGTCTATGCTAAAAACATCTAACTATGTCAATCATCAACACTAATACTTATTTAATTCAATCAATCAAGCATCAATCAAACATAATCAAAGTCTGAGAATCAATTACAACCAATCAATCATCAAACATAAATATTTCAATCAACCAATCAATCCTTATTTATCCAAATCACTAATATCCAAGAGGTCTAATTGTCTTCTAATGGAAAAGAATGTTTATTTGGAGAGAGGTTTTGTGAAGATATCAGCAAGTTGATTCCTTGTATCAATAAATTCTAGCGCACAATCTCCCTTCAGAACATGATCTCTTAGAAAATGGTGCCTAATTTCTATATGTTTGGTTCTAGAATGTTGAACTGGATTTTTGGAAAGATTGATTGCACTTGTATTATCACACCTAATAGGTATATGGTTAAGAAAGATTCCATAATCAGAGAGTTGTTGCTTCATCCATAAAATCTGTGCACAACAAATTGCCGGTAGAAATATATTCCACTTCTACAGTGGGTAAAGCAACACTATTTTGTTTCTTACTATGCCAAGAGACTAGAGAAGATCCAATGAGTTGACAAGTTCCACTTGTGCTCTTTCTATCTGTTTTAGAACTGGCAAAGTCTGAATCAGAGTATCCTATTAAGGTGCATGTGGAATTCCTAGGATACCATAAACCTATATTCATAGTGCCTAATAAATATCTTATGATTCTTTTAACGGCACTAAGATGTGATTGTTTGGGATTTGATTGAAATCTAGCACACATACACACACTAAACATTATATTAGGTTTGCTAGCGGATAAATAAAGAAGGGATCCGATCATACCTCGATATTGCTTAACATCTATTGACTGACTGATTTCATCTTTATCTAAATAACAAGCAATGCACATTGGTGTAGCCATGTGCTTAGCATTTTTCATGCCGAATCTGTGAATTAACTCTTTGCAGTACTTGGATTGATTGACAAAAATTCCAGCCTTGGTTTTTTTTAATTTGTAATCCAAGAAAGAAATTAAGTTCTCCCATCATTGACATTTCAAACTCACTTTGCATGTCATGAGAGAATTCCTTGCACAATAATTCATTAGTAGATCCAAAAATAATATCATCAACATAAATTTGAACCAATAAAATATCATGTGATTTTCTCTTTATGAAAAGAGTAGTATCTACTTTGCCTCTAGAGAAGTCCTTTTCTAAAAGGAACTTACTCAAACACTCATACCAAGCCCTAGGGGCTTGCTTTAAGCCATATAAAGCCTTTTTTAATTTAAAAACATGATTAGGCTTGTCTAAGTTTTCAAATCCAGGGGGTTGATCAACATATACTTCCTCTTGAATAAAGCCATTTAAGAATGCACTTTTTACATCCATTTGATAAAGCTTAAAATTCATTATGGATGCATAGGCTAATAGCATTCTGATGGCTTCTAATCTAGCAACTAGAGCATATGTCTCCTCATAATCTATTCCCCCTTCTTGATTATATCCTTTGGTGACTAATCTAGCCTTATTCCTTATAACTATGCCATTTTCATCTAATTTATTTCTAAAAACCCATTTTGTTCCAATGATTGGGTAGTTTTCAGGTTTCTCAACTAACTCCTAAACATCATTCCTTTCAAATTGGTTTAGTTCTTCATGCATAGCTATTATCCAATTTTCATCTATTATGGCTTCATTTAAATTTTTAGGTTCTATCATAGATACAAAAGCCATGTTATTGCATAAATCTTTGAGAGAGTGTCTAGTTGTTACCCTTTTTGAGATGTCACCAATGATTTTGTCAAGGGGATGATCTCTTGAAGTTTTCCACTCTCTTGGAAGATCATTATTTGCTTTGACTTCTACTGGTGGATCTTCATTGCTTCCTTCTCCTTTTCCTTTAGAATCTTGTCCATGAATGTACATTTGTTCTAAAGATTCTGCAATATCATCTAAAATATCCTTTCTTGGAGAAATAGCATTAGACTCATCAAAGGAAACATGAATTGATTCTTCAATTGTCATTGTTCTGTTATTATATATTCTATAAGCTTTACTATGCAAAGAATATCCAAGGAAAATTCCTTCATCTGACTTAGCATCAAATTTTCCTAAGTTTTCTTTTCCATTGTTTAATACAAAACATTTACAACCAAAAACATGAAGGTGTGAGATGTTTGGTTTTCTACCATTGAACAGTTCATATGGGGTTTTCTTTAAAATGGGTCTTATTAAAGCCCTATTCATGATATAGCATGCAGTATTAACGGCTTCAGCCCAAAAATTGTAGAAGCAAGCTTCATGATGAATCAAGATTGATTCAAGGAGTTTTGATGATAACAAAGATGATGACAAAAAGCTCAAAAGTCAAGATCACTTCATGATAACAAAGATGATGACATTCAAGAATGAGTTCAAGATTGAGTCAAGAACACTTCAAGGATCAAGAGAAAATTTGATTTCAAGAATCAAGATCAAGATTCAAGACTCAAAGATTCAAGAGAAGACTTAATCAAGATAAGTATTAAAAAGTTTTTCAAAACATTGAGTAGCACAAGAAGTTTTTTACAAAATCATTACCAAAGAGTTTTACTCTCTGGTAATCGATTACCAGATTATAGTAATCGATTACCAGTGGTTTTAAAATGTTAAGATTTTCAAAATTCAAAATGAAAAGTCACATCTGTTGACGTGTGTCACCCTAAATTCATCCGGGGACCATCCGTTGTTAGGATGCGACCCTCGTTTGACTACTTTGAGGTACTTGGCACCCATTGTTAGGCAATTCGTGAAGTTCCGTGACATGCCGGAAGTCAGAAGAAAGCATTTTTGCACAACCCGTGAAGTTCCGTGACATGCCGGAAGTCGAAAGGAAGTGTTAGTGCGCAATCCGTAAAGTTCCATAACATCCCAGAAGCCCAAAAAGGGGATGATTGCGTGATCCATAAGGTTTCGTAACATTACGAAAAGAAAACAAGTATCGTTACAAAATTCGTAAAGTTTCATAACGTTACGGAAAAAGAATCTGCAAAAAAAGGCATGGGGTGTATTTAGTAAACAGGGAGTGCAAATAGCAACCAGGCCCACTTGGGCCTTCCAGGATGTTCTCCAGAAGGCGGTGCCTTCTGGAGGAAGCAACCTAGCTCGCCTGGGCGAGCTGGGTGGCAAGCTCCTCCCTCATTTTCCTATAAATAGGGGGAGGAGGGAAGAACAAAAATGTTCAACCCTCCTGGTATCTGAGATTCACTTAAAATTAGTGAGAAAAATTGTTTCCGTGAAGAAAATCCAAATCGAGGCGCTTCCGTAATGCTTCCGTGACGTTTCCGTGGGTGATTTCGCGAAGATTTTCAACCGTTCTTCGTCGTTCGTCGTTCGTTCTTCGTCGTTCTTCGGTCTTCAACCGGTAAGTTCCCGAAATCGAACTTTTAAATTCATTCTATGTACCCTTAGTGGTCCTCATTTGTTTTCGCGTGCTTTTATTTTCATTTCATTTACTTTCTGTACCCCCTTTTGACGTGCTTTAGTCATTTATTTAAGTCAATTTCTCGCCTAATCAAAAATAAAATAAAATTTCAACCGATAGTTAGTATTATAACATCCTTTAATTTATGTTAAAATGAATTCCGACCGTTCGGTCATGCCATAACCACGTTTAAAACCAAAAAAAAGGCAAAATAATGATATAATAAAAAAAATCTTTTAGTAAAATAAAAAAAAAATCAATTGGACGTTTTTTCTTTGGGATTTCCCTTTCTTAATCGAATCGACTAATAACCAAAGTGAAACTAAGGCTAAAATCAATTCATAAACCAAACTTTTAGTCATCGCCTAAAAATGCCATTTTCAAAGGTCCAACGCCTCGAAATGGTCTTTTCCGCTGTTATTGGTTAATTGTAGATATCTAAAGGACTAAAATCAACATGTAACTTTATTACCTCTTTCAAAAATAAAGAGATCATTAATGGTCCAATGCCTTAATGTCTTCTCTCTTTTCAAAAGAATCGAAAGATTGTTTAATGGTCCAACGTCTTAAATAACCTTTCATTCAATAAAAACATATTTTGCAAAAAGGATAAAAACAAATTAACCAAACACTTTGTTCTCAAAGAACTACGTAGGTCTGATTTCCTTATCACAATTGAGGAATACGTAGGAGCAAGGGAAACACCCTCGTCGACCACAAAAAGATAAAAAGGCATAAAAAGACATAAGAACGTAAAAAGGGAAAATAATATAAATTGAAGTCACATTTGCACATTGGATTAAAGGTTGTCGTCTCTTGTGACGGACGTGTGGGGTGCTAATACCTTCCCTGTGCGTAAATACAACTCCCAAACCATTCACTTAAAGTTCGTAGATCACGTCTTTTCCGGTTTTTCCGATGTTTTCCTCAAATAAACGTTGGTGGCGACTCCACGCGTATTCCTTTCTTGGAAGACGCACCCGTGAGTCATGCGTCGCCCTCCCGTCGAAGGGTAGGTTGCGACAGTTGGCAACTCCACTGGGGACTGTTTTTAGAGAGTTAGGCCATTTAAATCTTGTGCAATCTTTTATCATGACTTTCACCTTTGTTGGTTTCCCTTTATTTTTCTTATGTTCTTGTATATATAACTCTTTGATGCTTTTAATGCGTTTTAAAATGTATGCATGAGGTAAATATTTTTTCATTTGATGCACACAAACACCAACACTATTTGCACACACGGTGAGTTGAAAAAAGGGCCCTATACCCGAGTTCGTGGGAACATAAGGAGTGGAGGTGAATCTGTGATTATGCTAGGTCTCTGACTTGCTTGATTACAGTGAACCCTCATCTAGATTTTTTCTCTTTGATAACATATTGTTGCTAGTAGTCCCTACTGTTGCAATATGTCCTTCGAAGGGAGTGATACCTCTAGAGACCATCAAGAGAGATATGACCACCTTGGGAATTATCACTAAAATCCTTGTTAGCTCCCTCCCATATAGGTCCCTTGAATAGGGGCACAGAGCGGGCACGCTGCGTGCCATTTTTCACACTGTCATGCATAAGTGTCATGTACCCTTTTGCTTATATTTTGTGAATATTGTCATACTATGTACATTCCCGTGTTGCGCCTTTCGCATATGCATCACGCACGGGTTTTGTCTTGATCCCCTCTCTTTGGAAAACCAATGGAGGGTCCGTGTCACCTTCTTAAATACATACGTTGGGCACTTTGCTACCCCAAGACGTTGTATCTAAGAAGGAGACAATTTCCCAGGCTCCTGTGTTCATAAATTGCATCTATATCATACGCATTTCTTCATGCATTCATCCATTCCACCCATGATAGATGTCGGAGTTTTGATTCGCGTTAGATTTTGTTTCACTTTAGTAAAACATGGGATCAAGTCAAACTCCTTCGCTTAAAAAGAGGTTCTATCAAGTCAAGGTCAAGAGCCTAGGGATCACTAGTCTAAAAGAGTTACGGCAGTTGATGGGTCGGCTCCAGCGGCAAGCTTTTCGCAAAGCTTACGGTAAAATCTGGGACCTAGCCATGGTAGAAGTCTCCATAGAGGCCATTGCTTCCCTCGCCCAGTATTATGATCAGCTATTGAGGTGCTTCACCTTTGGGGATTTCCAGCTATCACCCATGGTAGAAGAATTTGAAGAGATCCTAGGATGTCCTCTAGGGGGAAGGAGACCATACCTCTTCTCAGGGTTCTATCCTTCATTAGCTAGAATTTCTAGGATAGTCCAAATCTCAGCGCAGGAATTAGACCATAGAAAGCAAGTCGAAAATGGGGTGGTTGGAATACTGAGAAAATATTTGGAGGCAAAAGCAAGAATCTTGGCAGGTAAAGGCGAATGGGCCAAGTTTGAGAACCGCTAAAAGGGAGGAAGTTGAGGCACCGAAGGAAGACGAAAAGGTGCAGGCCCTTAGGACAGAACTCGAGCAAGCTCAAACAGTCAAAGAAAGGTTCAAATCAGCAGCTCTTAAAATCCGAAAGGAGAGTGCCGAACTGAGAGATATAAATATAGCTACCACCAAAGCCTTGGAACAAGAAACCAAGAGGGCTCATAGGGAAGAGCACGGTCGGAACAAGTTCCGAGGGGCTCTGTGGGGCAGCAGCAACGAGCTTAAGCTCTAGAGAGAGGAAAGGGACCAATCACGAGTAGACAGTTTGATCTTGAAAGATGAGCTGAAGGTTTGCTCAAGGTCCAAAAGAAACTTGTCTCAGCGGTTATGCGAAACAGAGACCAACATGCTAGCCATCGTCAGCAGGTACCAAGAAGAACTAAATCTAGCCACGACCCACGAGCATAGAGTGGCGGACGAGTATGCCCAAGTGTACGCAGAAAAGGAGGCTAGAGGAAGGGTGATCGACTCGTTACATCAAGAGGCAACAATGTGGATGGACCGATTTGCTTTTACCTTGAACGGGAGTCAAGAACTTCCCCGATTGCTTGCCAAGGCCAAAGCGATGGCGGATACCTACGTCGCCCCCGAGGAAGTCCACGGACTTCTTGGCTATTTGTCAGCATATGATAGATCTAATGGCCCATATAGTTAGGAACCGCTAGGAAGCTTGTATTGTCGCTCAGATCTTGACTAGTTATAACTTTCTGAATAAAATGAGTTTTTCCTATGTTTTTACTCCAAAAGTTAGTGCGAATCAAATCACTCCCACATTTTATCTCTAGCATGCATTCATTATTCTTTACCTACACCTCACGTTTGGTTTTTTAGGAAATACACCATAACTAAACGCGCCCCAAGGCATCCCTATCGCACCAGATCCAAATCTAGAACGATGGGTGATCAAGAGGAGACACAGGAACAGATGAAAGCCGACATGTCGGCTTTGAAAGAACAAATGGTTTCCATGATGGAGGCCATGTTAGGAATGAGACAACTCATGGAGAAAAATGTGGCCACCGCTGTTGCTGTTAGTTCGGCTGCCAAAGCAGACCCAACTCTCCTAGCTATTGCGCACTGTCCTCCCCCAAACACGGTAGGACAAGAAAGGAGCACACTGGGGCACAACAGTAACCCCCATTTGGGATACAACCGGGTGGCTTACCCTTATGGATTACCGCCTAATTACACGCCGCCAGTCATGCATGATGATGCGGGTCATGTCTCTTCCCCCATCCTCGAAGGGGAGCCTCCTCGATAGCCCGACGAGGTCCATGAAGATCATCGAGAGTATACCCAAGGGGATGTCGATTTCTACCCCTCGATCCCCGTCGAGGGGCCGACGTCCAACACATTGCCTCAGCCCAACCTCACAGCACAACCAATATTCTTGTACACAGAAAGACCACCCCCAGCGGCCGAAGAAAGAAGGAAACTCGATCTCCTTGAGGAGAGATTGAGAGCTGTTGAAGACTTCAGTGACTATCCATTTGCGGACATGATGGATCTTTGCTTGGTACTAGATGTCATCATCCCCCCAAAATTCAAAGTGCCTGATTTTGACAAGTATAAAGGGACGACTTGTCCTAAAAACCATCTCAAGATGTATTGTCGCAAGATGGGGGCGCACTCTAGGGATGAAAAGTTGTTGATACACTTTTTTCAAGATAGCTTGGCTGGAGCCGCGATTGTTTGGTACACTAATCTGGAAGCTTCCCGCATCCGTACTTGGAAGGACCTGATTATTGCTTTCCTAAGGCAATATCAGTATAATTCCAATATGGCTCCCGATCGCACTCAGCTACAAAATATGTTTAAGAAGGAAGGTGAGACCTTCAAAGAATACGCACGGCGGTGGAGAGACCTGGCAACACAAGTGGCCCCTCCCATGGTCGAAAAAGAGATGATTACCATGATGGTAGACACCTTGTCAGTGTTTTACTATGAGAAGTTGGTAGGCTACATGCCTTCCAGCTTCGCGGACTTGGTACTCGTTGGGGAAAGAATCGAAGTAGGGTTGAAAAGAGGGAAGTTCAATTACATTTCCTCCACAAGTGCCAATGCTAAGAGAATCGGAGCAACTGGGGCAATAAGGAAGGAAGGAGATACCCATGCCGTCACTTCAGCGCCCGCATGGGTCAAACCCCCGCAGACCTCTCATGGTACACATCAGTATGCGCAACATCATCCGAGCTTTTCAACTCGCGCCGGGAACTCCTCCAATTCAGCACCCGTACAGCCTAGAGAGCCCGCCCCCATCCAGAGGGAGGCCCCCCAAGCTCCGGCTCCAACCACGGCTCGCCCGGCCGGCAATTCCAACATAATAAGGAACTTTCCCCCAAGGCCAATTCCAGAATTCACCCCACTCCCAATGACGTACAAGGACCTCTTGTCGTCCCTCATCGCCAACCAAATGGTCGTAATAACTCCCGGGAAGATCTACCAACCCCCTTTGCCAAAGTGGTATGATCCTAATGCAACTTGCACGTACCATGGGAATACCCCGGGCCATTCCATCGAAAAATTTCTGGCCCTTAAATACAAGGTCCAACATTTGATAGACGCTGGATGGCTGACATTTCAAGAGGATCAGCCCAACGTGAAAACCAACCCTCTCGCCAATCATGGAGGGGGAGTGGTTAATGCCATTGAGTCAGATAGGCCGCACAGGTCTAAGCCTTTAAAGGACGTGGCAACCCCTAGGAGGTTTATCTTTGAGGCCCTACAAAAGGGAGGTGTAATTCCCCACGGTGGGCATGAAGAGGATTCTTGTTTGTTGCATCCCGGCGAGCTACATAACATGGAAACATGTTTAGCAGTGGAGGAATTGTTGCAACAAATGGTAGATCAAGACCGACTGGAAGTCAGTGATGAGGGGAGGGAAGAGCAGCATATATGTATGCAATCCGCGGATGAGAGAAGTTTTGGAAGGCCTAAACCTTTGGTGATATATTTCACCAAGGACGCAGCTTCACAAAAGCCCCGATACCCCTCGACAGCTAAACCTGTTCCTTTCCTATACCAAAACATCCACGCAGTCCCGTGGAGGTATACACCTCCGAGTTAAAAGGAAGAAGAAGCCACCGACATCAGCTCGTTGTCGGCCAAGGTAACCAACATCACGGGGCTGAGCGTTGTGACCCACAGCGATCGCGTGTTTGCACCCCCGGACTTGCCAACACAACCTGCAAACGTTAAAGGGAAGGCGAAGATGGTGGAGGAACAAAATGACAAGACGACCCTCACTCCGAACGAGGATATTCCAGTGAAGGGTCTTCCGGAGAAAAGGGATGGTTGTGGCAAGAAGGAAGTGTCGCTAGAGGAAGCAAGCGAGTTTCTCCGCATTATTCAGCATAGCGAGTTCAAGGTCATTGAGCAGCTCAACAAAACCCCGGCCAGGGTCTCTCTTTTGGAGTTACTCATGAGCTCTGAGCCTCATCGGGCTTTGCTAGTAAAGGTCTTGAACGAAGCTCATGTGGCTCAATATATCTCTGTAGAGGGCTTTGGGGGACTCGTCAATAATATCACCGCCAACAATTATCTCGCCTTTGCTGAAGAAGAAATCCCTATCGAGGAAAGAGGGCATAACAGGGCTTTGCATGTATCAGCCAAGTGCATGGACCACGTCGTAGCCAAGGTGCTCATCGATAACGGTTCCAGTTTAAATGTAATGCCCAAAAGCACTTTGGAGAAATTACCGTTTAATGTTTCTCATCTAAAGCCAAGTTCCATGGAACGCTCTGTTATAAGGTGATGTCCTTTGGACTCAAGAACGCCGGGGCAACTTATCAACGGGCTATGGTGGCTTTGTTCCATGATATGATGCACCGAGAAATCGAAGTTTATGTGGACAACATAATTGTCAAGTCTAAGACCGAGGAGGAACACCTTGTCAACCTGCGGAAGTTGTTCAAAAGGCTTAGGAAGTATCAATTGAGGTTAAACCCCCCTAAGTGCACTTTTGGGGTCAAATCAGGGAAATTGCTAGGTTTCATCGTAAGCCAGAAAGGGATAGAGGTGGACCCCGAAAAGGTAAAGGCCATCCTTGAGATGCCGGAACCCTGTACCGAGAGGCAAGTCCGAGGTTTCCTGGGACGTTTGAATTATATTGCCAGATTCATATCACAGCTCACTGCTATTTGTGAGCCGTTGTTCAAACTCTTACGCAAAAACCAAACCGTCCGCTAGAACGAGGATTGTCAAGAAGCGTTTGGAAGGATCAAACAGTCTCTCACGAACCCTCCTGTGCTTATGCCGCCAGTGCCCGAAAGGCCTATCATCTTGTATATGACGATTTTGGACGAGTCGATGGGATGTATGCTGGGGCAACATGACGCGTTCGGGAAGAAAGAGCGCACTGTCTACTACTTGAGTAAGAAGTTCACGGCCTGTGAGATGAATTACTCCCTGCTCGAAAGAATGTGTTGTGCTTTAGTCTGGGCGTCCCACCGTCTAAGACAATATATGCTGAGCCATACCACCTGGTTGATATCCAAGATGAACCCGGTTAAGTATATCTTTGAAAAGCCTGCTCTCACAGGACGGATCGCCCGGTGGCAAGTCTTGCTATCCGAGTTTGATATAGTTTACGTCACCCAAAAGGCGATAAAGGGAAGCGCCTTAGCAGATTATTTGGCTCAGCAGCCTCTCAACGACTATCAGCCCATGCATCTCGAATTCCCGGATGAGGACATCATGGCCTTGTTTGAGGAAAAACTAGACGAGGACCGGGACAAGTGGACTGTGTGGTTTGACGGGGCGTCAAACGTTCTAGGCCATGGCATTGGAGCAGTATTGGTCTCTCCAGACAATCAATGTATACCTTTCACAGCCAGGCTGGGGTTTAACTGCACCAACAATATGGTTGAGTATGAAGCGTGTGCCCTGGCCGTCTAGGCAGCAATTGACTCTAATGTCAAACTGCACAAAGTGTACGGGGACGCAGCACTGGTGATTCACCTGCTGAGAGGGGAATGGGAAACTAGAGACCCCAAGCTGATACCCTACAAAGCCTATATCAAGGAGTTGGTTGATTCCTTTGATGAGATCTTCGTCCATCACGTTCCCCGGGAGGAAAATCAAATGGCGGATGTGCTTGCTACTTTGACGTCCATGTTCCAGCTAACACTGCACGGGGACCTACCATACATTGAGTTCTAGTGTCGTAGCAAACCCGCACATTGTTGTCAGGTAGAAGAGGAACGGGACGGTAAGCCTTGGTATTTCGATATCAAGCGATTCGTTGAAAGCAAAGAATACCCATCGGGGGCTTCCGACAATGATAAAAGGACATTGAGGAGATTGACAGCCGGTTTCTTCATGAGCGGGAGCATACTATATAAAAGAAACCATGACATGACTCTCCTGCGATGCGTGGATGCCAAAGAGGCGAACCACATGATCGAGGAAGTCCACGAAGGCTCATTTGGAACGCATGCCAATGGGCATGCTATGGCCAGGAAGATCCTGAGAACAGGTTATTACTGGCTCACCATGGAAAGTGATTGCTGCATCCATGTAAGGAAGTGCCATAAATGTCAAGCGTTCGCGGACAATGTCAATGCTCCGTCACATCCTCTGAATGTCATGTCCGCCCCTTGGCCTTTTTCCATGTGGGGGATAGACGTCATAGGGGCCATTGAACCCAAGGCTTCAAATGGTCATCGCTTCATTCTCGTGGCGATAGATTATTTCACCAAATGGGTCGAAGCGGCTTCCTACACCAATGTCACGAGGAGTGTAGCAGTCAGATTCATAAAGAGGGAGCTGATTTGTCGGTACGGACTCCCTAGGAAGATCATTACTGACAATGTCACCAATCTGAATAACAAGATGATGCAGGAAATGTGCGCGGATTTCAAAATCCAGCATCACAATTCCACGCCCTACCGACCAAAGATGAACGGAGCCGTGGAAGCAGCCAACAAGAATATTAAGAAAATTATTCAGAAGATGACAGTATCATACAAAGATTGGCATGAGATGTTGCCCTTTGCCCTACATGGATACCGAAATTCGGTACGAACTTCTACTGGGGCAACGCCGTATTCCTTGGTTTATGGAACGAAAGTGGGACTCCCATTTGAAGTAGAGATCCCTTCCCAGAGGATACTAGTAGAATCAGGCTTAGAAGAATTGGAGTGGGCTCAAACACGCTACGACCAACTCAATCTTATCCAAGGTAAGCGCTTGATGGCCATGAGCCATGGGCACCTGTATCAACAAAGAATGAAGAACGCATTCGAGAAGAAGGTGCGCTTGCTCAAGTTCCATGAGGGGGACCTTGTGCTAAAAAAGATGTCCCACGTTGTTAAAGATAATTGAGGGAAGTGGGCCCCGAACTACGAAGTACCTTTCGTTGTGAAAAAGGCTTTTTTTGGAGGGGCCCTGGTGCTTACCAACATGGATGGCAAGGAGCTACCTTTACCCGTGAATTCTGATGTTGTCAAGCGATACTACGCTTAGAATCTGGGGCAATTAAGGATATCGTTGCATGTTATTTTATTTTTGTGTGTTCTTCTTGGTTTCCCCCAGGGATTCCTGTCCGCTGTAATTTTCTCATCACAATCTTTTAAAAGAAAAGAACATGAGATTGAGGCTTCAGTCCTCACTTCGTGCTTTAAACCATGTGCAGTTTGTGATAACCTGAGCCTTTTCGCTCAGTTCATGGGATGCCTCAAGTGCTTAATTAAAAATGAACCTAACCAGCTTTCACTAAAAAGATTGTTGCATTTGAAAACATTCATGCACACGCATACGCATGCATGTTTTGTGATAATAGGGGCAGAATCGTCTTCGGCCGTGGTCAGATGACGGGACGAAGCTGAAGGCAGAAACCCATCAAGGTAAAACGGTAACGCGGCCACGGTTTACCACGCAATGTTGTTTCCTACTTTCAGGTACTTAGGGATGGACGCAAGTAGAGGCTAGGGTCACGACCGATAAGTTGTCGTCCCTTGCCTAGCTCTGGACAAATGGAAAGCGCCGCTACAAGGCGGCCTAGTATCCTTTAAATTCCCGGTAGTTATTACTGTTGTGTCTTTAAAGTAAATATTGGATGCCTAATCTACCCTGAGGGGGTTCGAGTAAGCGAACGCTGACCCATAGAAAGCCTTACTTATTTCTTCCCTAAAAAAAATGCAAGTTAGCTCGCCTGGGCGAGCAACCCCAGCATGAGATGGGTTAAAAGAGGGGGAGGGGAACGTTTTCTTCATCCAAAACTCCCCCCCCCCCCCCCCCCACTTTCAAAAAACGCAAAGCCACGGGACTTGCTGTTTCTGCTCCCCCAAGCCACCTTTGGTTGCATTTTGCTTTCATTTTTTATACTCCTATTCACTCCAACAAGTAAGTATCTCATTCTTGAGCTTTCTAGCTTTCCATTGATGTATCTTGGTCTTCTTTTGGTGCTCTAAATTGTGTGAATGTGCCCAAACCTGTGGGGCAATTTTGGCTTTGTTTCATGCTTGATTGGTTTGAGTTAAGGGGTTGTAAGGGATGGCCCTAGGCCTAGGGTGTATTCTGAAGCAATGGGGCATGCCACATTGCCCCCATTCCCTTGCTATTCATGCCTAAACATGCGCCCACCAAGTGCTCGGTGAAATGCCTCAATGACATTTGGGCATGGTTTTGTGAACTTTGGATTGTAGGGCTGTTTTGTGTGTATAGGGACAACATGTAGAGTTTAAAATAAGTGCCTAAATTAAGGACTTAGACCTACGAGTCCAAACCTTTGGTTTTGAGTGCAAGAAAACATAAAAACGAAGGCATTAAAATAGGGGTTTCCCTTCAGGCCAGCGGCTGATTTGTTGGGGCTGCACCATGATGTTTGCCTAGTTTGTATAAAGATGTTATTCACGATGTGCATGTATATATAGAATAGGCAGCAAGAGACAAATACCCTTCAAATGAAACGTGTACATGTTGAATAGGTGGTCAAGCACTTTATGAATGTACACATGTTGGATGTGGCACGAAAATGCTTCCCCAAAATGAATATATGATGCGGAATTGCCTTTCAAGTGTAAATAGATGGCACGGAAATTCCTTTTCAAATAAATGCAAGTGTGTGCAAGACATGAGATTGGCTCTCCAATGTGCATATATGTATAAATAAATGTGAATGAAACAACAAAAAATTTTGTATGTTAATAAAATGCTTCAAATGTGCGTATGTAACTTTTGGTGGCAAAATACTTTGAATATGGACATGTGTATTTTTGGCACAATACCTTGAGCATGCATATATGAATTCTTTTCAAAAGAATATGTGTGGTAGCTAGAATGTTCTTGTATATTGATATAAATAGCAAGATATTTTGCGCGTATGCACGTTCATAAATGTTCTTCTTTAAGGAAATGTGTGCACAAATTTGTTCTAAATCGAAAAGATTAGCATGCCGTTTTTGCTTTAAAATAGCATTTCCTTGTGAACTAATTTCCCAAATGTTTGTCCTCGTAGGAAATGGCTCTGAAAAAGCTCTCCGCGAAGAGATCTAGGAGGGACGCCGCGGCTGAAGGGACCAGTGCCGCTCCCGAGTTTGATAGCCACCGTTTCAGGAGCGCCGAGCACCAGCAGCGTTTCAAGGCCATCAAGGGATGGTCGTTCCACAAAGAGAGACGCGTCCAGCTCAGGGATGATGAGTACACAGATTTTCAGGAGGAGATAGCCCGCCGACATTGGACGTCGCTGGTCACTCCCATGGCTAAGTTTGACCCAGACATAGTCCTGGAGTTTTATGCTAATGCTTGGCCCACAGAAGAGGGAGTGCGGGACATGCGGTCATGGGTGAGGGGTCAGTGGATTCCCTTTGACGCAGATGCCCTCAGCCAGTTCCTGGGTGACCCGCTAGTGTTGGAGGAAGGCCAGGAGTACGAGTTCAATCAAAGGAGGAACAGGGCCGATGGGTTCGACGAGGAGGCCATTGCCCAACTATTATGCACACTGGGGCAAGATTTCACCTGGACCGCTGCAGGGAGGCGGGTGAGGATCATGCGCACCAGTATGACCACCTTGACCCAAATGTGGATGACATTGCTGCTCAGCAATGTCCTGCCTAGTGATCATAACTCCGAGCTTCCTCTGCCGAAGTGTCAGCTGATGTATGCCATCCTGACACAGATGAGCGTCCATGTGGCTCAGTTGATTGCTGACGCCATCTATTTATTTGCAGGTATGCCACCCACCAGGCACCCTCTAGACCCGGATAAGTCTAACAGGGCCCTGGGGTTTCCAGCATTGATCACGGGCCTCTGCCAGTCATTCGGGGTTCCTGTCACACCTAGTAAGGTGATCCGACCGCCGATCACCCAGGCCTTCATTGAGAAGTATTGCACGCCTAGGCAAGCGTAGGTGATGCACCGCAGGCCGCAGAAGCACCGCCACCACCTCATCAGGCTAATCCCGCTAGGTCATTAGGCATGGAGCAGTATCTACAGCACTTGGTTCGCCAACAGGTGGCCAACCACCGGGGGCAGGTGCAGATACATGAGTGTCTCTACCAGCTCAGCCTCAGTCAGTAGGGCCAGGGTTTCGTTCCTTTTGCGTGCCCTACTCCAGATCAGTTTAGGGCTGAGGTCGCATGGCTCGGAGATTGGCCCGAGGCCCAGGCCGGGGAGACGCCTGCAGGAGCTCCCGGCGATGCAGAGGAGGCCTGTTTGGATGAGGAGATGACAGGCTTGCTCGGTTTCTTGAGAGGAAGCAGAGCCACGTGACCGAGGTAACCGCATTTTTTGACATTACTATTTTTTTATTAGTTTGCTATTGATGTTCTCTGTTATTGTCTATATTGTTGTTGACATTACTATTTTCTGTTTTTGTTCATATGGTTACTAACATTACTATCATTATTGTTCGTTTCTATTAGAAATTTTTGGCGTTATGGCTATCAGTTATTTCGTCACCATTTTTGCGACTTACCATTTTCGTGCGTTTTTCATTCACCTTGAGGTTAGACGTAAGTAGGTAGTGTGCGCCCTCGTCCGCACAACCTTTTCAGAGAAAAAAAGAGAAAAAAGAAAGAAGAGAGAGGAAATGAACAAATGATAAATAACTTAAAAAAGAAAAAGAGAAAAAAGAAAGAAGAAAGAGGAAATGAACAAATGATAAATAACTTTAAAAAGAAAAAAAAAGAGGAAAAGGAAAAGAGAGCAAGTAAGAAAAGAAAAAGAAGGAAGAAAGAAAAAAGGAAAATAAATAAAAATAAAAAGTTGTCTAGCTTAAAAACAACATGCTTGTGAAAAGAGATAACTTCCAACTTTTCTTTGAAAGAATTTACTGATCATAACCAGTTTTTGAAAAAATGTGTATACACCTGAAAGGTAAATGCTGTGAAAGTTTTTTCGAACACCAAAAGTAGACTCGGATGAATGCACAAATTGATAAAAGAACATATTTTGAAAACACTGGGTTGACTAAAGTAGAGAGAATGAATTATGAGCCCTAGCATCATATGACCAAAAACATTTCGACACTTGAGTGTCCACATAGGTGCATGCACGACTAGTTTTGCATAAAATTTCCAAATCATCATTGTTGCATTTGTGTCATGGAAATGGTGTGGGGCATCCCCTTTATCCCCGAACCGCTGGCCAAACCCTGACATATATCATGTCCAGCCGTTCTACAAGCCCTGAGCCAAAATCCCAACTTACCATAAACTTTGACCTTGGGTGAGAATGTCAATCCTTGCCTTCGGAAGAAAACAAAAAAAGAAAATTCCCAATCAAGAAAGGGAGAAAGCAAAAAAGGAAGAAAATTCCCAATCAAAAAGTGGGAGAAAGCAAAAAAAGAAAGAAAATTCCCGATCAAGGATCGGAAGAAAATAGAAGAAATATGCAAAAAGGCCTTTGGACCAGACGACATTTGAACAAATACAGAGTTATCACCATGTAAGCACAAAAAGAAAGGAAACCACGATCTGAAGTGGTCCTCTCCCTTTGATTGCCAACTAAAATCTAGTGCGTCGGTGACTTGTTCGCCTCACACTAAACCAAAATAGAAAACGAAAAGGCCAAGAACACTCAAAGCCAAAGTTCCCACCAAAAAAAAACATCATTCCCAAGAAAAAGTCCTATTGATCCATGATCACGCATGTAATCTTTGATTTGATAGGAAATGATTTGCAAAATCAATTCATGACATATCTATGGTTCGGAATTAGGATGAAACACTTACCTGTGCGAGATTGATACACTTTGAGTGATTTTCTTCTATTTTTGTTGAACCCAGTGTTTCCTCTAAATGGTCATTTAGAAACGAAAAGCTAACATCCAAAATCTCACTTATGGTTATGAGAAGATTTCATCAGCATACTCCTCTTCCCCGGTAGACACGTTGTTTTTCATCCGAAAAGCATATGTTGCTCTGATTAGTTGGAAGTTTTGTCTCTTTACTAAAGCATGTTTGCATTTTAGTGAAGAAAACACCGAGACTATTTTTAGTCTCACAAGTTATCCAGAACTACGTAGGTCTGAGTTCCTCATTAAGGATACGTAGGAGCAAGAGCCTCGCTTTTGTCGGTCGCCCCACAATCTCTGTCATACTGACCCTGTGGTCATGTGACATGTGGAGACACCTGATGGTTATCCGTTTAAACTTTCTTTTGCTATCTCTAAGACTCAAAGAATGATAGCACGCAGAGACTATCGTCGTCTTCTGCGCCTTTTGTCATCTACAGGCGGCGGGCCCAATGACATGCGGGAACCATTTGGTCCCGCACTTTTAAACTTTATTTTGCTATCTCTAAGACTCAAAACATGATAGCACGCAGAGACTAATGTCGTCTTCTGCGCCTTTTGTCATCCAGAGGCGGCGGGCCCGATGACATGCGGGAACCATTTGGTCCCGCACTTTTAAACTTTCTTTTGCTATCTCTAAGACTCAAAGCATGATAGCATACAGAGACTAACGTCGTCTTCTACGCCTTTTGTCATCCAGAGGCGGCGGGCCCGATGACATGCGGGAACCATTTGGTCCTGCACTTTTAAACTTTCTTTTGTTATCTCTAAGACTCAAAGCATGATAGCACGTAGAGACTAGTGTCGTCTTTTGCGCCTTTTGTCATCTAGAGGCGGCGGGCCCGATGACATGCGGTCATCCACACGCTCGATGAGTGATAAATGCGCAGAGACAAATTCTACGCCCTTTGTCATTCAGGAGCAACGAGTCGAGTGATAAATGCGTAGAGACAAATTATGGTCATTCTGCTCCCTTTGTCATTTAGATTTCGCAAGTTGAGTGATAAACGCGCAAAGACAAATTTTGCGCCCTTTGTCATTCAGGAACAGCAAGTCGAGAGGTGGGCGGAGACAAATTATGGTCATTCTGCACACCTTTGTCAACCAAGAGGAATGAATTTGACAGTATCAGGATGATCTAGGTCGTCGGTACTGATCACTTTCAAAAATTTTGCATGTTCCGCTGGCAGGGAGTTTCACCAGCCGAATAGTGTTTCGCTCGAACGAAATTAGTGTCCTATCTTTACTTCCCTTTTATCTCCAATAAAAGACAAGTAAAGAGGGGCAACTGTCATACCCTAATTTCGTCTGGGGACCATCCGTTGTTGGGATGCGACCCTCGTTTGACTACTTCGAGGTACTTGACACCCATCGTTAGGCAATTCGTGAAGTTCCATGACATGCAGAAAGTCAGAAGAATGCATTGTTACACAACCCGTGAAGTTCTGTGACATGCCGAAAGTCGAAAGGAAGTGTTAGTGCGCAATCCATAAAGTTCTGTAACATCCTGGAAGACCAAAAAGGGGATGATTACGTGATTCGTAAGGTTTCGTAACATTACAGAAAGAAAACAAGTATCGTTACGAAATTCGTAAAGTTTCGTAATGTTACGAAAAAAGAATCAGCAAAAAAAGGCAAGGGCGGTGAATTTAGTAAACAGGGGGTGCAAATAGCAACCAGGCCCACTTGGGCCTTCTGGGATGTTCTCCAGAAGGCTGGGCTAGCTGAGCTCACCTGGGAGAGCTGGGTGGCAAGCTCCTCCCTTATTTTCCTATAAATATGGGGAGGACAGAAGAACAAAAATGTTCAACCCTCCTGGTATCTGAGATTCATTTAAAATTAGTGAGAAAAATTGTTTCCATGAAGAAAATCCAAGCCAAGGTGCTTTCGTAACACTTCCGTGGGTGATTTCGCGAAGATTTTCAACCGTTCTTCATCGTTCGTCATTCGTTCTTCATCGTTCTTCAGTCTTCAACCAGTAAGTTCCCGAAATCAAACTTTTTAATTCATTCTATGTACCCTTAGTGGTCCTCATTTGTTTTCGTGTGCTTTTATTTTCATTTCATTTACTTTCCGTACCCCCTTTTGACGTGCTTTAGTCATTTATTTAAGTCATTTTCTCGCCTAATCAAAAATAAAATTTCCACAGATTGTTCGTATTATAACATCCTTTAATTTCTGTTAAAATGAATTCCGACCATTCGATCATGCCGTAACCACGTTTAAAACCAAAAAAGAGGCAAAATAATAATATAATAATCAAAAATATCTTTTAGTAAAATAAATAAAAAAATCAATCGGACGTTTTTCTTTGGGATTTCCCTTTCTTAGTCGAATCAACTAATAACCAAAGTGAAACTAAGGCTAAAATCAATTCATAAACCAAACTTTTAGTCATCGCCTAAAAAAGCCATTTTCAAAGGTCCAACGCCTCGAAATGGTCTTTTCTGCTTTTATTGGTTAAATGTAGATTTCTAAAGGCCTAAAATCAACATGTAAATTTATTACCTCTTTCAAAAATAAAGAGATCATTAATGGTCCAATGCCTTAATGTCTTCTCTCTTTTCAAAAGAATCGAAAGATTGTTTAATGGTCCAACACCTTAAATGACCTTTCATTCAATAAAAACATATTTTGCCAAAAGGATAAAAACAACTTAACCAAACACTTTGTTCTCAAAGAACTACGTAAGTCTGATTTCCTTATCACAATTGAGAAATACGTAGGAGCAAGGGAAACACCATCGTCGACCACAAAAAGATAAAAAGGCATAAAAAGAGATAAGAACGTAAAAAGGGAAAATAATATAAATTGAAGTCACATTTGCACATTGGATTAAAGGTTGTCGTCTCTTGTGACGGACGTGTGGGGTGCTAATACCTTCCCCATGCGTAAATACAACTCCCGAACCTTTCACTTAAAGTTCGTAGATCACGTCTTTTCCGGTTTTTTCGACGTTTTCCTCAAATAAACGTTGGTGGCGACTCCGCGTATATTCCTTTCTTGGAAGATGCACCCGTGAGTCATGTGTCACCCTCCCACCAAAGGGTAGGTTGCAACAATGTGTAATCGATTACACCTTTATGGTAATCGATTACCAGTGACTGATTTCAAAAAATTCATTTCCAAAAGTCACATTTCTTCTAGTGACTTGTTTCTGAAGATTCTTTCAAAAGTCATATCTTTTTAAAGTGATTAGTTTTAAAGGAATTGCCAAGAGTTACATGTTTTGACTTGAGTCATCAAGAAACTATAAATATGTGACATTGGCATGAAACATTAACAACAATCTCATTCATATCAATCATCTCTTTCAACATCTTCTTTCATTTCTTTCAGAACTTTCTTATTTCATCTTCTCTTCATCTTTCTAAAAGTTTTTGTTCAAAACTTTTTCTTCCAAGAAAAGTTCTTTGTTCAAAAACTTGTGATATTCATCTTTTTCATTCCCTTCTCCCTTTGCCAAAAAGAATTCGCCAAGGACTAACTGTCTGAATTCTTTTTGTGTCTCTCTTATCCCTTTTCCAAAAGAACGAAGAACTAACCGCCTGAATTCTTTTGTGTCTCCCTTCTCCCTTGTCAAAGAATTCAAAACGACACAGTCTGAGAATTCTTTTGATTCTTCCCTTTCCCTAAAACAAAAGATTTCAAAGGACTAACCACCTGAGAATTCTTTTGTTTCCCCCTTCACAAAGTTTCGAAGGAGTAACTGCCTGAGAACTTTGTCTTAACACATTGGAGGGTACATCCTTTGTGGTACAAGTAGAGGGTACATCTACTTAGGTTGTTGACTGAGAACAAAAGAGAGTACATCTCTTGTGGATCAGTTCTAATGGAGGGTACATCCACTAGGTTGTTCAAAGAGAACAAGGGAGGGTACATCCCTTGTGGATCTTTGCTTGTAAAAGGATTTTTACAAGGTTGAAAAGAAATCTCAAGGACCGCAGGTCGCTTGGGGATTGGATGTAGGCACGAGTTGTTGCCGAACTAGTATAAAACTCTTGTGTGTTTGTCTCCTTCTTCCCTACTCTTTTAATTTCTGCTGTGCACTTTAATTCCTGCTTTTACTTTTGGTTAAGTTTCTTTTCTATTCTTTGTTTTCTTAACAACATAATAAAACCCTAAGAAGAGTAATTTTTAATTAGTAAAGGTCTAGTAATGGTTAATTCAATCCCCCCTTCTTAATTATTTCGAGGCCACTTGATCCAACAAAAATATTTTGGAAGAGGAGTATCATTTAATAAGGTTCTAGCAATTTCTTCCAAAGACCTATTTTTCCTTTCAACAACTCCATTTTTTTGAGGGGTTCTAGGTTCAGAAAAGTTATGTTCAATGCCATGTTTTTTACAAAATAAATCAAATTCTTTATTTTCAAACTCACCCCCATGATCACTCTTAATAGATATAATTTTGAGATTTTTCTTATTTTGAATAACTTTTGCAAGTTTCTTAAATGCTTGAAATGCATCATCCTTATGAGTGATAAATAGTGTCCAAGTATATCTAGAATAATCATCAACAATGACAAGTGCATAATAGCTTCCACCAAAACTCATAATTCTAGAGGGACTAAACAAATCCATATGCAACAATTGTAATGGTTGAGTAATTGAAACAATGTTTTTGGATTTGAAAGAAACTCTAGTTTGTTTTCCCTTTTGACATGCATCACATAGTCTATCTTTTTCAAATTTCAATTTATGCAAACCAACAACTAAATCTTTTGAAATTAATTTATTTAAGTGTTCCATGTTTATGTGAGCAATACGTTTATGCCATAGCCATGGATCATCATCTTATTGGGGGATTGGGGAGCTTCAATTCCTTCTATATTTGATGGATCAACAAGAGTAAAGGAACAACCTCAAGGTGACTCTAAGGCTACATTGGCTCCAAAGGTATTGAGCCTTGAATATGTTACTAGGAAGCTGAAATAGAAAAATTTTCAATGGAAACAAATGAAATGGTAAATCTTATTTAAAGATATCAAATGGCTCCAAACAATATATAATAAAAATCTTAAGTTTTTAATTGTGATAAAATGCTTGTAAAAAGAACTCTTTTTTCTCTTATAAATATGATGAAATAAGTATTAATGTATTATAATAACATAGGAAGAAAAATCAGGTTTCTCAGAGTTTATGGATCACTTGATATATATGATGACATGTAGATATTTTTTGATATCTTGATAAAGGTTCTTACATAAACCTAACTTTTCTTCTTGCTTGGTCTAGGCAAGAGAGATGTGACTATTGAGTTTGTCAACTGCTAGAGAAGAAGGAAGACATTTTTCGCCAAAAAATGATGGGAAAGAGGGTTAATTTTGCATGACGCTCTGCCAAATCATCAAATCCTTATTTAGCAGTTAATGAAATTGGATTCCCTTTTATTTTGCTTTAAGATTATCATATCCTGAGGTAAGGATTGTAGTAAGGTGTCACTCATGTCCTTATTTGTTATTTTCTTTGTTTCTGTTATAAATTTCTGACATGTACTTAGTTAAGCAAAGTAATAACTGTTCATTTAATTGAAGAAGAACTCAAAACAAAGGTTTGTCAATTCTTGCCAATTGGCATTAAAATATTACATTTTTGGATTAGCTTTAAAAAATATTTCTACTACACCTTTGGCAAGCATGTGTTTAAAAAATATTTCTACTTTCTTGTATGTATATGCCAATTGGCATGTCTTTTTTGTAGTAGTGTGAGACCAAACAATGGCAGGCATGTGTTTAGGAGTTCTGATTCAATTCATTCATTCCTTTTTTTTTTCTAAGCATAAAATTAAAGCATTTTTTTAAGTATAACTCAAAACCATTAATGTTCTTGCTATTGGACTTTTGCATTACTTGAATTCAAGCATTCTGTTAACCCATGCTCCTTCATTGTGACCATAAATGTTTTCCAAGAAGTTTCCACCTTGTATTAGCTAATCAAGGAATAGATTGAAATAGAATGTTATGTAGATATATTTTCCAGTTTTTGTTATTAACTTATTATCTTATGGTGAGATATTACAGTGCAACAAGTGGAGGCTTGAATCAACAAAGAATTGGAGTAATTCTCTAGACTCTTGAGATTATTATAGTCAAACAAGGAATAGTTCATCTTGAGGTGTCTGTTCAAAACTAGAATAGTTCATTTTCAACTTACTTTCACGTACCAAATATTAAAGCACAAGCATCTCACTATAAGCTAATAGACATTTTGGGCAAATAGTTATTGACATTTGGGATAAATATTAAAGTGCATACATGCTCAATTTCTTTTCGGTGTCCAAGCCTAGTAATTTTTGGCTTATTCCTGCTGCCCCTACAAACAACTACTCTACCATAGACAGTCTTAAGCATATGTTCACTACTCTTTTCATTGCATCTAAATTTAAGTTTTGGATTTAACTTTAGATAGCTTTTCTACTTGAACCTCTCTCCGTACACTAACATATTCTAATCATTTTTTAATATTTAGTGCTTCAACTATATTGTAATTTCAATTTGATTTCATATGAAGGGAGGTAATAATCAAGAAACAACTCAAGTGAAACCACGTGGAATGCTCCATATGTGCCTAGTTCTAGGACAAACCATTTCACTAGGCGACTCCTTCAAGGTTTTTATTTTCCAAGCCTCTTATTTCTTTTAGATTTTTTAAATTCATTGAGTTTATTTGTGTTCTCATCCCACTATTTTGTTAAAAATCTTCTCCTTATCCTCTAAAAAAACACTCATCTTCTTTAAGTTCATTGGCTTTTTTAAAGTTCATTTGTTTTGGTAAAAAAAATGCATAGAACCAAATAGGATTCTAGAATATGAAAATCATATTTTAGAATAGCTATTTCGAAGTAGGGATGAGTAATTTTCACATTCCATAATAGTTATTCCATAATGCAAATTTCAAATTCCAAAATAGTTATTTTGGAAAGGAGGTGTCTGGTTAAAGGGGTATTTTTCTTCGTTGGTATCTTTTTGGAGGTGAGAAAGAAAAAAAAAGAGGTGCAAAAAGTTAAATCCATAATCTAATAACACATCTCATTTACATATTAGGTCAGTTCCAAAGTTTCAAACTGAAAATTGAGAAAAAAATCAGATCCAAAAATATCAGTTTTTTGGATTGGTTTTCATTTTTTTTATCAGTTCGATTCTAAACACGCCTAGTTACCCCGTTCCCTTGATCATTTGATTGAAAAGTAATTAAGTAATATTAATTATGTTATTTATGTAATAGAAGTAAATAATTAAAATAATAATAATAAATACTAACAATATATAATAAAATAATAATAAAGTATTTTTATCCATTATTAATTTTTCTTTTTTTCTTACTTACCAAACAACTTTAATTCAAATATTTATCCTCTATTTCACTTTAACCGAAAAATCTTAATTTTCACTTTGTTACACTTAACTCCCTCCATTTCTAAATATAAGACTCTAGCTTTTTTTAATTTTGTTTGTGCATTTTGTAATATTCTTTTCAAATTGTCATTTATATTAATTATTTTCTACCCAAATTAAATTTGAACATGTAACACTTTTACTAGATTAATTCTTAGAATGGATGCACATCAATCTTTTAATCTTACAATGTACATGCATGTTACTACAGAACAAACCTTCAACATCAGGTTTGAAGGACTTTTAACATTGGTTTAGAATCGATGTTGAATCAACTGTCATTGAAAGTAGACAACTTTCGACAACGGTTTAAAAATCGATATTAAAAGCTACTTCAAGGATATAATATAGTAATTATAACTAATAATTGAATATAGTCTTTTAAAGATATGATTGCCATTTTAAAGATAATTTAAAGTTAATAATAATTTTATTATTGGGATTTAATTTGTACAATGTGAAACTATTTTTTTTTTTTGCACCCAAAAAATCTAAAATTTTAGGTGAAGATAAATTGAAAAGTATTGTTTTAATCTTAATTATTTTTTAGATTTAATGAACTTATTGAATACTACATGGAACATTTTGCAACGACCAAAAGGAAATCTTAGAATTACTAAAAATGTATCTTAGGTCAACAATATTACAAGATAGATTAAATAAATTAGTAACTTATATATTAACTGTGAAATACTAGAATTAATTGATGAATTATTTTTCACTTCAATTTTTTGTTTTATTTTAGGTCTCATTCTTTAGACACGGCCATGGTAAAACCCATCATGTTCAAATGTAGCATGAAAAAATAAGTCATATTCTCACATCACAACTTGCTTAAGCTCTTAATTTTCAATTGGTATTTGAGACCATAAAATTAATGTTATATAATAAAATGTGGATTTGTATATAAAAAAAATATAGGGTTTTCAAGGAATCTAAAAGTTTTATATAATGATGGAAAACAACATCAACAATATTATACATATACAAAGATCAAATTTATTATGATTAACTGGTGCAACTCCATTCTTAGCACTAGCAACTTCTTTCTAAGGAACTATAATAAAGACTACCAGTTCATATGTTTAAAATTGAATTTGAACTACTTCATTGAAATTCAAACCTGTTCTGAACTGACTCCCTAAAATCCAAACTAATTCGATTATGAAAACTGCATCATATTATTTGTTTGATTTGTTTCAATTTTTTACAGGGAACCAAACCATGCTCACCCTTAATTTAAATAGTGGAAATGTTTCCAATTTTTTTATGATAAGATTTATGAATCTGGGGAGCAAAATAGCTCTTCATGTTTGTGTGTAACCAAAACCAAGGTGTGAATCACTAATTCCTAAAGGACCATAAGGGTGGCAAAATGTTTCAACTTTCAAAAACCAAACTAGTTAGCAATCAATAATTATCACCAAACAAGGATTCTTATTGAACCAACTAGTTCCAAGAAAAAGCATTTTTTAGTGTGTATCCGACTACAAAAAACTATTTCAATTTAATGGTTACACTAAATGGTGTAATCCATGCATTTTACACTAATTTAATGACTAAAGTAAGACTTGAGGGGAAATTAAAATTGTTAACTTACTTGTACCATAAGATATTTTCTATCTTGAGGATTCTAAAACATACCATAGCTAGTCCTGACATCACTCTTGATTCCATGTACAAGATAGAAATGCCACGTTTCATGAAAAAACTTAAATACATAACACTAATCTAAACTATAAAGAGAAATATCACATTTCTCTTGAGGATTGTTCTATTTCATTTCATATCAATATTTTATTCCAACCTTTCATTTCACCCACCTTCAATTATTCAAACATAGCCTAAGAATCCTTGAGCCTTACAATTATGAAACTTAAATACATAACACTGATTTGAACTATAATGATACCTATAAATAGAAGCCACAAAAATTGATTGACAATCCCAATTTTAATCATCTTTTCTACTGCTTTTGCATCAATGTCTTTCTAGTACTTTTGCAAGAGTTGTTAATTATGGGTAAGTTTACGATTCAAAAAGTAGAAATGTGAGAGAGAGAGAGAGAGAGAGAGAGAGAGAGAGAGAGAGAGTTGAAAGCATAAACGCTTGGCCTTAGGAGTAGCGGAGTCCAAGATTTCCATATCTCACCTTATGGTCCAGATCATGCTTTGTGGAGACTGATAATTGTCAAATATGAGCTAATTTGATAGTCAATTTTGACTAGTAAATGGGTGTAATTTCTTTACTTTATTATTGTTTTTAAGGAAATAATTAAGAAATAACATCTTGGCTATTTTTGATAAGCAGAAGTCAAGAGAAGAAGAATTCAAGTGTTTTGAAGGGAAATTAAGGCAAAAAGTAGAAGAAAAAATAAGCATTGAAGAATTAGACAGCTCACTCAACATTGAAAAAATAACCCTTGTAATGTAACTGCTCTTCTTATCTATTAATGCAATTTCAATTTCTATTGTTTCTTTTCTGATTTTCATCTTTATTGTGTGGTTTGGCCATCCATGCATCTGTTTTTAAGGGTTATCTATTGGGAAATGGTAATGTCTAAAGGACTGGGAAAGGGCATCTCAACATTGCATTACTAGGGATAAAGTGACTTTGTTGTGCCTCTGCATACATCTTTATACTTAATGTTGTATATTATTCAATCTTTACAAAGGGATTTGGGAGAGTGAATACATAAATTAGGCTCTTCATCATGAGGGATCAGGGTTCAACATATTAGTAGATGTGGGTGGAAATTGGGAAAACAATTAATAGACAAAAACTTTAATATTGCATCAAGGGTAGTTAGGCATGCTAGGCCCCAACATAATTGCATTCTGAAATCATCTTTGTTCTCTTCTTGTTTATTTTATTATTCTTACCTTTTAAAATACAAGTTCTTTCTTCTTCCTATTCTATTCTACACCCTCTTCTATTGCTTACAAATTGGGTATTTTCCAATGCAAGTACAAACAAAGTACCTGTGGACTCGATACTCGATCTTCTGTTTTAATCTTTACTACTTGTGATAAAATTGGTACACTTGCCAATTGCTTAACAAGTTTTTGGTGCCGTTGTCGGGGACTTTGTCCTTCATACTTGGTTGTCACATATCCCAATCTCAATGCAAGTTTTCTTTATTATGTTATTTTCTTATTATTTTATTTTATTTTATTTCTCTGTTTTTAATTCTTTTACCTTGATAATCTGCACGGTAGTGTTCTTTTTCTTATATGCGAGGTACAGTTGCAGGGGAAAAGCTTGTTCCCTTAAACCTAGAGATAGAAGCAACTTACAGACAGAACAACACTGCAAGAAAAAGGAGAGAGCAATAAGAGGTGCAAATCAATCAAGGAGAGAAATCAATCAAGGAGAGAGAAGATCCTCATTTGAATTATCCTTTCCTTCTTTTGTGACCAGTCCGCATCCTTTCCTTAAAGAACGCATCATGGCAGAGGATTATCCACAGATGATGACTCTAAAGGATTACTCTAGCTCCACCACACCTCAGTACTTCATTAGCATAGTCAGACCAGATGTGCAGGCAACCAATATTTCATATCCACATTCTTTCATCCAGCTGATCCAGGGGAATTTGTTTCATGTCCTGCCAAATAAAGATCCGTACGCACATCTAGCCACATACATCGAGATTTGCAACACGGTGGAGATAGCAGGAGTGCCAAAAGATGCCATCCGCCTCAATCTATTTTCTTTCTCTTTGGCTGGTGAAGCAAAAAGATGGCTTCACACATTCAAGGGGAATAGCTTGCGGACATGGGACGAGGTGGTGGAGAAGTTCCTGAAGAAGTACTTTCTGAAGTCTAAGACTGCTAAAGGAAAGGTGGAAATCTCATCCTTCCACCAACACCCTAACGAATCGCTGAGTGATGCCCTTGACTGCTTCCATAGGTTACTCTAGAAGACTCTTACACATGGGTTCAACGAGCTAGTTTAGCTCAACATCTTCATTCATGGCTTGCAACCCAAGTCCAAGCAGCACTCGACGCCTTCGCTGGTGGGAAGATCAAGTTGAAGACTTCAGAAGAAGCCATGGAGCTGATAGAGAATATGGCAGCCACTGATCACGCCATCTTTCTTTATCAAGCCTACACGCCTACCATGAAAAGCCTTCTTGAGCTTACTTCTCAAGATGCTATGTTGGCTCAAAACAAGCTCCTGACCAAGACCTTAGAGACTCTTACAGCCATATTGAGTAATCTTCCCTAACAACTACATGCAGTGCAACCCCCTCCAGCCATGCACAATAAGGGATGCAACATTTGTGGGGGTGCTCAAGAGTGAGGCTCATGGATGGTTCAAGACGACGCAGCCAACGAGGTCAACTACATGGGAAGTCAGAATCGTCAAGGATTCTATCAAGGAGGACAATCAAGATTCTATCAGAGAAGTAATTTTTCGCAGGGCCACAGTTGAAGATCTCATCCAGGGAATAGTTTCAACCAAAGAGGTTCATCTCATCAGCCTCCTAGCCAAGATCTCAGCTGACAGGAGAAGCCCACTAAGCTGGAGGAATTGCTGGTATAATTCATACAGAGTATCGCATCACACCAGAAGAGTACTGATGCAATAATCAGAAATCTGGAGGTACATATGGGCCAACTAGCTAAGCAAATGGCTGAAAGGCCCATCGAAACCTTTGGGGCCAACACTGAGAAGAACCCCTAGGAAGAATGCAAGGCAATCGTCACCCGAAGCCACAAGCAAAAGGACGCTGAAGCTGACAATGTATTGCAGGATGCGAGCAAATAAGAGGATACAAAGAGGGAAGAAAATGATGGGGGGAAGAAGATTGACAAGGTCTCTGGACTTAGGCAACATGATATCTGGCCAGATCACATAGATTGCCCAGTCCAACACCTCCCAGCTCGGATTTCCTACGTTGATCACGACACCATGTGATGTTCAGGGGGTCACCTCAGATACCCTGGCATTCGAGTCGCTCAGTCCCATGATCAATTTAGCATACATTAGGAAGAACTGTTGGAACCTAGAAAACCCTTTCATCATCTTCCCAGGATCAAGGAGGGTCCGAGCCAAAGCAGCACCAGATGCACCTCCAATTTCTGCACCATCAGGCCCACCACAATCAGTTCCACCTGCAACCACCAGCCAGCCTTCTTCATCTTCCTCCCTGCCGGTGCCGCTAGCACAGATGGTACATAGCGTCCACCTTGGCTAGTGATTCGTTATTGAGAGTCTTCATCCGCTCTTAGTCCAGCTTGGCCTCCATCCACCACTCATGACGCTAGAGGACTTCCTTCAATGAGTCGCCTAGCCAGGAGACTAGCCCTCACCTGACCCGGGGGGGGGGGGGGGGGTGAGACCTCTAGCGCTGAAGATGCCGTAGACACCACCAGGGCGATTATGTTGCAGACCTTATAGCAACACAAGGAGAGTGGGACCCATGGCCCACATAGGACTAAATAATTTTCTTTTCTTTTTCTTTCTTCCTTTAGTTTATTTTGCTTTATTTTATTTTCTTTTAAATTTCAATGTACTTTTCTTTTCAGTAATGATAATTTAATTTCAGAAATTTAATTCAGTTATTAAATAAAAAAAATAAAAATGCATGATAGACAAACAATCAATGAGTGGCTTGTTAGACAAGTGGCCTCAATATCTTAAGAAGGAGGGTTGAATTAAGATACCAAACTATCCCCAATTAAAATTTAACTCTCTTTTTAATTCATAATAAAACCCTAATTATGAATTATTTCAAGAACAATTCAAAATAAACTTCTTTAAAGCGAAATATAAATTGCAATAAAGTAAAAGAAGTTTAAGCGAAGAGATAATGCAAACTCAGTTTTTATACTGGTTCAGCCATGCCCTGTGCCTACGTCCAGTCCCCAAGCAACCCGCTTAAGATTTCCACTATCTTGTAAAATCCTTTTACAAAACTCTGAATCACACAGGGACAACTCTTCCCTTGTGTTCAGATAACCTTACAACTTAAGAAACCCTTGGTCCCTTAATCAATCTCTTTGAAGAAGAAGAAGAAGAAGAATTCTCTCTTGAAGAGAAAGATATTACAATTGAAGATCACTTAAGATTCCTTATTGAATTTGCAAGTGTTTTGGCCAAGGAATTCTTTTTGAGAGTTATAAGACAATTTGGTATTGAGAGGATAAGACAATTTGTTTAGGAAAACTCTCTAAGGAATTTCGTGTCCCAAGTCACCTATTTATAGGCCTTTGATGGTCATTCAAAAACTTCTTGAACAGTTGTGACTCTTGGGAGTTATTTTCGAAAATTCCTTACTGGTAATCAATTACATAACTGCTGTAATCGATTACAAAGTTAGTTTCTGAAGAGTTATGACTCTTCATATTTGAAATTTGAATTTTCATGTCTAGTAATTGATTACACACAAGTTGTAATCGATTACAGGCTTTAAAATTTAAATTCAAATTTCTAAAGGTTGTTATAAAACATTTACAACTTCTGGTAATCGATTACATGCTTAAAATTTAAATTCAAATTTCATAAAAGCATTTCATAAATTATTTTGGCAACTGGTAATCGATTACAGCCTCTGGCAATCGATTACCACAGAGTAAATATCATATTTATGAAATCTCAAAAAACTTTTGGAAAATATCCTTTGGCCAAACCTATGCATTATCAATAAAGAAACTCTTCCTTAGATTCTAGGAACTATGTTCATCAATTATCTTGAATTTCTGGATTCTTGACTTGGATCAAATGTGAAAAGTGCTTATCTTTGGCGTCATCAAAAGTTCATCAATTATTTTGCTTTATTTTATTTTCTTTTAAATTTCAATGTACTTTTCTTTTCAGTAATGATAATTTAATTTCAGCAATTTAATTCAGTTATTAAATAAAATAAAATAAAATTGCATGATAGATAGGCAATCAATGAGTGGCTGTGACTGTTTTGAATGAATTGATGCATGAGATACTGATGAGATAGTTGTGAAAGTTTTGATTCTTGTGAGCACAAGTTATTGGAAAATGATGAAGTATGAATTGAAACACAAGAGTGAAGAGGTTAGTAAGTCCAAACAGAAATCATGGTATGGTAAGCCAAGCACTTCATAAATGTCCGGTGAGATGTGTGACCTTATAATTGTGAGAGAATGATTGTTCTTAATTCCCTAATTTTGCATGATTCTTGGACTGTTTGAGTACATACATAGGGTGGAAATGATCAAGGCCTTGTTTGATGTTCTTAGCCACTTAGCCAAATAGCCAACCTGTTATTTGAATGAATCCCTTGCACTCTATTGAGCCTAATGCAATTAATTGCTTTTTGAAAACCTAAGCCTAATGAAAGTAATGACCACCTTATCTTAGGTTGTAAGAGAGCCCGGGTCAAGGCAAATTTACCCTTAATTTGGGGGAGAGGGAATGCTGGTATTGGTGAAAAAAATTTTGCTTCAAGAAACAACACACACTCAAAAATAAAATAAAATATGATGAGTTGCTACAACACCAAGTTCTATTGTTTAAAAAAAAAGCCCTAATGTTCAAAGAAATAGTTGATAATAACTTAGGTTCCAAATAAAGTTTGTGTGTTGTTAAGGAATAAAAGGCAACTGGGTCTTTTGAAATACAAGTCATGGGTTATCAGGTAGGTGCTTTCTTATAACTTTGTTTTTCCAAGAAAAAAACCATGAGTTCCTTGTTAGCCCAGCCAAGTTACAAGCCTTAAAAGCCCTTTGTAATCCAAAATATGTATGTATGTTTGCTTTAACTGAGAAGAAGTGCAAAGTTGGGAACATTGGTTCAATTGTTGATTTTGAAAATATATTAAGTCAAGACACTTGTGCGATGAGGGAAACACTAAGCCTTGTGAGGAATGAAGTGTTGCAATTATGCCTTGATGAAGTTTTATTTTCTAACCTTTTTCATCTTCATGTGCATTCAGTCATGTTTCATCACAAGACCAAGACAAGAGCAAAACTAGGATCAGATACTGAAAGAATTGAAAGGATTCACAATTATCTCATGTGTTGATACTTTCAGACTTATCTTTTGCTTGATGACGAGCAAATGTTTTAATTTGGGGGAGTTTGATAACTGTGAAATATAAGCTAATTTGATAGTCAATTTTGGCTAATAAATGAGTGTAATTTCTTTACTTTATTATTGTTTTTTAGAATATAATGAAGAAATTAACATCTTAGTTATTTTTTATTAGCAGAAGTCAAGAAAAGAAGAATTCAAGTGCTTTTAAGGGAAATTAAGGCAAAAAGTAGAAGAAAAAAAGCCTTGATGAATTGGACAGCTCGCTCAGTGCGTAAGGTCAGGCTCAACGCACACTCTCGCTTAGCGGGCAAAGTCAGGCTCAGCATGTAGTCTCGCTAAGTGTGCAACTCGGGCTTATCGCGCAGTCTCGCTCAGCGCACAAGCTAGGCTTAGCGTGAGAAGGCCCATAAGGAAAGCCCAAGGCATGCTTAGCGCGCTTAGCGTGAAGTCAACATGAAAAATAAGCTACCTCATGCCTATAAAAGGAGTATGAGGTAGAAGGAAAAGACACACCAAGTCTCAAAGCTCTCCAGTGAAGAAATCCAAAGTCTAAGCCTCTCACTTAGGGGAAACCCTCTTTCCTTAACCATTCCCCCTTTTCTTACTACTAGTCATCCATCCTCTTCTTCTATTAGCCTTTGAAGTGTAAAGTCTCTCATGGCTATGAGAGGCTAAACCCCTCTGTTGGAGCCTATCAGCCAAAGCCCTTGTAATGTAGTTGCTCTTCTTATCTATTAATGCAATTTCAATTTCTATTGTTTCTTTTCTGCTTTTTATCTTTATTGTGTGGTTTGGCCATGCATGCATCTGTTTGTAGGGGTTATTCATTAGGAAATGGTAATGTCTAAAGAACTGGGAAAGGGCATCTCAACATTGCATTACTAGGGATAAAGTGACTTTGTTGTGCCTCTGTATACATCTTTATACTTAATGTTGTTTATGATTTAATCTTTGCAAAGGGATTTGGGAGAGATAATACATAAATTAGGCTCTTCATCATGGGGGATTAAGGTTGAGCATATTAGTAGATGTGAGTGGAAATTGGGAAAGCAGTTAATAGAGAAAAACATTAATATTGCATCGAGGGTAGTTAGGCATACTAGGCCCCAACATAATTGCATTCTGAAATCATCTTTATTCTCTTCTTGTTTATTTTAATATTCTTACCTTTTTAAAATTCAAGTTCTTTCTTCTTCCTATTCTATTCTACACCCTTTCCTATTGCTTACAAATTGGGTATTTACCAACGCAAGTACAAACAAAGTCTCTGTGGACTCAACACTCGGTCTTCCATTTTAATCTTTATTACTTGTGATAAAATTGGTACACTTGTCAATCGATTGACAGAGACCTACATCTGCACTAAGACCTTTAGAACTAGGGCGCGAGAGTGCAACGACAAGGATCTTTTCCAGTCAAAGACGGTGTCGTTGAAGTCACCAGATCAGGGTTCAGAAACGGTGAGGGAAAGCATGATAGCAAGGGTGAAAGTGAATATTCAACTACATCAAGAATGAGAGCATGATGGCAAGAGTGAGAATGAATCTTCACGTACCCTAGTAGTGGAGGCCAAGGGTTTCAAATGCACACCAATAAAGGCCAAGGGCGACAGTATGGTTTGGGCGATGACGATAGGGGACAACACATCATTGGGCGATGAAGATTAGGGGTTAAGGTTTGGATTAGGCATGTGGAGACGATGAAGGAGCTTAGAGAGGAACAAGTCAAGCTTATAGAGTAAATAGAATAGAACGAGTGAGAGTAGGTTTTAGAAAAAGAACAACATCATTTTTCAAAAACTGTTATTAAAGTGTATTGAATAAAATCAGTTTTGTCAAAGCCAACATTACCAAGCATTGAACAACATCAATTTTATCAAAACCAATGTTAACGAGCATTAAATAACATCGATTTTGACAAAACTGATGTTAACAATGTTTATTTATTTACAAAAATGTCACCACACATTATTTCACATTGGTTTTTCTTATAACCGATGTTAAATTGGCGATGTTGAATGCATATTTTCTAGTAGAGTTATTTTAACCAGTGCTATGAAGGAACTTAAGAGATTCCATGGTAATCCTTCCTAGATTAAACTTTTACTTCCACTTCACTAGATTGAAGTAAAGGTAAGTTATTTAATTAATGCTTTAATCTTGTTGGTGACATTTTGTAACTTTGTATATGACCTTTAACTTCATTTCATATTAAATTTAGAGTCATATTCAATCCAAAGGCTATGAGTGTGGTTATAATGTCATGCACGGGATGTAGACCATAGTCATGGGGGGTTTAAAGTATGAATGAAACACGATATACTAGTTTGCTTTAACAAGTTTCAATTATTAACTTTTAATTATAAAATGTCATTAACTTGCTCTCATTAATATGCTAGTTTACATTATCCTTTTAATAATCCGTTGCACAAATTTTTGTACCGAGGGTTCAAATCCCTCTCTTTCCATTGATAATTTGATATATTTTGTTGAACTTCTTTGTTTTCCTTGTTTGTTTGATTTTTTTATTTACTAGTTAAAGATGTTAAAATAAAGAAAATCCTAAAAATATTTCAAAATCCAGCACAAGCAAGAAAAACAGAGAATCCACATTTTTCTTATTCTTCACACCCTGGATTACGTCCTGGATCGTTAGATAGGAATCTAAAGATAATGTGATTAACTTATGTTTAATATACATTGTAGTGGTTTAGTATGGAACACCATTGGAATTGTAGAAGATTACAACAATATGAAAGGAATGGTCAAAATATTTGTTTAAATGTAAAAATAATGCATTGATCAATGTTTGACAATGTTTCATATGATACATATCATTTGAAACATATTTATTGATGTTAATTAATTAATTTATAATTTGGTCTGGATTGACTAAGTCTATTTCCTATATTTGTTTTGGTCTAGTCTACTTGGATTTGTTTTGTTGTTAAATTACAGGTTGGGTTGGCTGTAAAACAAAATAAATATTACAAAAAAACTTAAACTATGACGGTTCCTAGGAAACTGTCATAGAAAGTCCATCTTCTACAACTATTTTGAGAAAAATTATCAATGATGTTGATATTTCTATGATTATTTTTTTGGAAACTGTCATAGAAATTTCATTTTCTATGACAATTTTATGAAAAATGATCATAAAACTACACGCAAAAAGACTTTTATTGTAAAAATGTAACATATTCTATGACGGTTTTAAAACCATCGTGGATAGTGGTCCACATTCTATGACGACAGATTCCATGATGGTTAAAAAAGAATCATAATTAAAGGCCTTATTTGTAGTAGTGTATGTTGCACAAATTTATGTAATCCTTAAATCCTTAAGCAAAAGAACCTAAGTTCATTCACCGTACTATCAATCCCTTGAATTAGCATAACCAAACAACTTGCATTAAGAAAAAGGGTTCATCGATGACTAGTTCTCTTTACCTATCCCTAGACATTAAGAAATTGGTTATCTTTTTTAGTTCACAATCCAAAAGGAATTCTCAATTATCAATGGAATTGAAGAATCATGTAAGTAGTTGATTAGACTATAACAAAGCATGAAAGAAGAACAATAACAATTTTTTATTGAATAAAAACTAAAGTAGCAATTACATGAAAGTAAGACCAATTACATTAAACCCAAACAAATGAAAAACTTTGTGACACCTTCTACCCCACACATATATGTAATAATAATAATAATAATAAAGGAATAAGAATGCAGAATTAATTAAAAGTTTTAAAACACATTTAAATAAAAGCATTTTAAAACGGTAAAAGGTTTGTATTCACTTTTCTAACATCATAATAGAACTTGTCCAAGTAAATAACAAAATCATCCCGGCTCATAACAAGGTTGTTCATTCTGAATGAAAAGAAGTCAAACTAATAGTGGAAAACATAAAACAACTATACTATTCATGGAATTATAATATATGAAATAAAACCCTATGCTCAGATGTCACATTTATCAGAGCATTTTCCTAGCAAAGGCTAAGCCTCTCCATCTCCAGCATGGAATTCATCATATGTTGGCTCACCTGAAACAAAATGGCATTTAGCCCAAACACAAACACACAATAGGAATGAGTTATCACATTCATATATAATAAAACACTAGAGCATGTGAAGCATATAATACTTAGAGCTAAATTTACATAAGCAACATCACTTAACAAAATCACACACATTATTCACACTTATTCAAGTTTACACACTCTAGAAAATAACACCAAAACCTCAATCATTAACTCAATGATAGTCAAATACAAGTGTTTGCAACATATACACTAGACTTAAGCCTACATGCAATGTGGTATCATTTTCAGTGAAAAACCTCGTCGGGCGCCTAGGAGTACATGACAAGACATGCCTCACAATGGGTAAATCAAGTCACTCTTAGTAAAATCATAGGGAGACCAGTCGGAGTCATTTTGTTTTGTGAGAATATTTCAACCATGTGGAATCAGCACAGGCTTAAAGAAACACTCAAATCGAGTGTATTTCCCTCCTAATTTAGGTCCAACCTAGAAAACATTTTAACACACAAACTCTATCTATAAACTATGCAATACACATAACTAGTCAATTGTTTTCAAAATCGTTTTAACTCATCACGCATGAACTTGTTGCCCTTAAAGGGTCTTACAGTTATGTAATTGTATAATTCATAGCTCACAATTCATTACATACTTCACTTATACTCATATATCATATTATACATTCATAGCAATGTTTACAAGACATAACCCATATACATATACATCGACTCGAATAATTTTCAAAATCATATCACAACAACACTATAATATCTTCAATGTTAATTAATTAATAACAATATAAACTTTATGTAGTATACACACACTAACCAAATCAAAGCAGTAAGTATAAAACACTGATATGCACCTCTAAGTCTCAATTAACTAACTACAAAATATACTTAACAAATAGATAAGCATATATTATAATAATAAAATATATCTAATTTCAAAGCTTTTAAATGTATTTACATGTAGCAAATATATATAACACACCACTATACAAATACATGTAATACTATATATATATATATATATATATATATATGTATGTATGTATGTATGTATGTATGTATGTATGTATGTATGTATGCATGTATATCCTAAACGCATTCCGATGAAGCCATGGAAATCTAGCAATGAGAAACAACAGCTTGATTTCGTGTACTGTACCATCATCACGGAAATTAATCATAATTTTTTCAGAATTACTTCAGCAATAAAATACAATTAGGTAGAATTTATTATTGACAAAAAGAGAAAATGCTATGAACATCTAAAGAAAATTATACAATAAAGGAAAAGAAAGAGCTCACTCCCCTTATGGTAAACTCCTCCTTGCTTAATTCATCAATTATAAAATGCCCAATTTTTAGGGTTTCCACTCAACACAGGAACACATCAATTTCACAATAATTTCACATCAGGACACCAATTGGCCTTTCAAACACAATCAACCTGCGAGTAAAAACATAAGAACATAATTGAATTCCATAAAACAATTCAAAATAACACAAAAATTGATCCTTTAGGGATCCCTACACATGTTGATTTTAATACCTAAGCTTGAGTAACTCATGTCTTACCTCAATGTAGTCGCTCAAGCATTATCTGTTAGCATTGGTGGCGTTTCTGGTGCTCTCCAAAGCTCCTCCTTTGGTTGCTATGTTAGGGTTTTTGAGCGTTAGAGAAAAAGGAATAAAAAATATTTTGTAAAGCTGTTATGGGTTAAAAGTTCCTATATATAGTGAGAAATCTAATGACCTAATTTTTATTCTTATTCATTATTTTATATTAAACAAACAAAGGAAACGGGCTATTACAAACGCAGCCATTCACAACCATGGGGGAAGAAGCAATTGATGGAGAAATAATGGAAGATGAATCCTTAAGCATCAAAGCCATCATGCAACATCTCAAATCCCTTGTCCTTTTCATGCACAACATTTGGAACCCTAAGCTATAACATAAAATCTCTATTTAAAACTATGGGCTAATAAGGATTCAAGCCCAAAAGACAACAAAATGAAAAATTGGAGTTAATTCTTGTAGGAGTTTATGTAGAGGTGTGCAAATATTTGTACAAGCTTCATTGGTACATCTTCATTGCTTGCTCCAAGCTTCAATAAAATTCCTGCAAACAAGAAAACAACCCAAAGATCAATAGTAAAATGGTATAAACCAAAAATCGTAACTAAACCAAGCTTTTATTGAAAACTCAACTAAAATGAACATAAACAAAGCTCAAAAGCATGAACGATATCACATAATTGTCCCTAAACTACTACAAAATGTAGGAATACAAGGCAATTTATCAAGGTTCTAAGCCTTGGGGTTCTATCCTTGTATAACCTTAGCTGATATTCATGTTGTTTGAAAGTGATCTAGCATTTCATGAAAAAAATGATATCCTGAGTATAAGTATAACCTTTGATCAAAAGGAGTCAACCTTGTCAAGGAAAAGTACAGAGAGAGAGAAAAGAAAGAATGTAAAAAAAAAAAAAAACCAACTTTGAGTGTTAGAAGTTTGCAACATAATTTTGGCAAAGAAAGGACAACAATAGTCTCTCTCCTAGCTTAGAAGAAGACATACCAAAAGGAGAAATTACTTAAGCACAACCCTTTGTGAGATGAATGATTTAATGACAATAAACTTTGAAGAAGCAGGTTTTAATTAAGTCCAATAGACTTTTGCTATAAATGGTTTTGCCTTGAAGTGATTTCAAAGAAACAAGCCTTATCAAGAAGCATGGAGAAAAGGTGTGAAGCATTGGCATATGCCTTTTGATTGTCAAATCTAAATCATGACTAACTTCAAAAGCACGAAAACATAAACAAAAGGGAAATCATGAGTTATATGACAAGAAGCATGATTTTGGAGGTAGTTTAAGTCAAGGGGTAGACACCAAAAGCTACACATAACTTAATAATTATTGGGGGATGCAATGTTGAGACAACAAGTGAAGATAGATGTGTCTACATAATTAGGAAGCACACTTTGGGAGTTGTAAAGATCTACTCCATGTAGTAGTTTACTAATGCATTATATTGATAAAGCTCTCTTGATCCAACAAATCTATTCGAAAGAGAAAAGAAAGGGTTGAGTCCTACAAAACAAGGCAACCATGCATGAAGAAGAATAGTCTTTCACAATCTGCAACGATCAAGAACATATCAACACTATTTTGCAGAAGACTCACTTTTTCTTAAGAAGTAGCAAGCCTCAAGATTGTGCTAAAAAGGATAAGCCATGACTTCTAAGAAAAAAGCAAGCACCAATAGATATAACTCAATTCAAAGTTGTGTGCAAGTTGTTCCAGCCAAGAAAGTAGGAGGAACCAATTATGTGATGGAGACAACTCACAATGAATCTCTTTGTCCTCCAAGCCTCTTAAGATAAGGAGTAACGAATCTCATGGGCCTCCAAGACAAGGTCCAATAATCATCTTCAAAAAAATCTATATAAGGACATTGAAGTGCAACTAGAGTTCTTTGTCAGGAAGGGAAACAATATAGAGAAGACATAGGTCAAAAGTCACATTAGCTTCTAATACTAGACTTCCTTAGCATAGACTTGTATAACCAAATTGATAATTTCTTCTTACACCTTGTTTTTGTGAGCAATTATCCTAGATTTTTATAGGATTTTTGTTAAGAATTGTTGTTTTTATAAATAAATTGTACAAAAGAATTTTAGAAACTAAAAATATAGTTTTTAATGTTTTTGTGATAAATTTTGATGTTACAAGGAAGTAATTGAGCCCAGAGGAATGATGAGCTGCAAACTCAATCTCACTACAACGAGATGAGCTTTCGCCACGAAAAAAGAAAGGCTCAGATTTATAGGATTTTTTCTCACTTATTTAATGTTCAACTTTCTTATTTTTTTATTCAACGTGAGATTTCACATCACACTTGTACCCCAACCCCAATACTAATGGTATCTTTTTCTTCATGCTTTGAAATTTAGATTTTGTGACATCTAATGGTTTAGGTTGTATATTTGTATCACTTAGGTACCGGTTTGCATGTGATTTTTTTTTAATAAAAAAAACATAAACAGTTTGCGAGAACTTTGCACGATTAACGGAGCAGTATTAAAAAAAATATTTTCCCTTTAGAATTTAATTTATTACTGTATTTCTTAAAATAATTACAAAGCATTTCCGTGCATTTCGTGCCATGAATCTTCGTACTATATATAGCATTGTTCTTATTTTAATCCCCGCAAAGTATTCATTTTTAATTACTTAAATTAAATTACATAATTTTTAAAGACTAATCCCACTTACTATTTGGGTGTCAATAATCCATCTTTAAGTCAAAGTCTCGTTATATTCAGTTGGAAAGAGAGACACAAAATTGATAAATAAAAAAGGGTATAATGTCAAGTTTGGTTAAGATAGTAAAATCAATGCGACGAAGACATGCTGCTGTCTCCCATCTTAAGATACTTTAATTAAACCCTGGTACCCACCAGCAAAAGGGGATGAATTTTGCGTTCACACCTCTTCATGTAGCAGACATGTAATGTTAGGCACGTGAATTCAAGAGCAAATTTGCATAAGACAAGGAATTTCAAACAAACAAATATATAATGACATTTTTCTTAAGTCACAACCGCAATAACTAATGGCACCTTGTGTGATGTGAAGTCACAACTAACCGCAGGCAAAGTTTTGAACAATATTTTCTTATGTGTTTCAAGTATTCCTTCAAAGGGAATCACCTACTCATATCAACCCCCGAACACTCCTTCTCCCACATTGCCTTTTTCTCCATCTTTTATATTTTCATCTCTTTCTCATAACCAAAGATCAACTGAACCAAAGAAATTAACTTCATAAAATTGCACTTCTCTAGCCTCATTTGTTGGTTTTGGAATGATAAAAGCTTCAAGGTGTGCATGCCTTTCTACTTCCCTGTCTTTCTATTTGGGCATGTTTGTATGAGTTATATTCACCATATATCAAGTTTAGCCTTAAGCCACACACGCACATATATATTAACTAATTCCTGCATGCAACTAATATATGTTTAATGTTCATGTTTGATGTTTCTAGCTAGATGATGACATGAAGGAGTTTAAGTTGTCAGAACTTGAGAAAGTTTGCCGAATGATTCAAGTTGGGCAGCACTAATATTCAAAATCGCAATATATCTCTGAAATATAAATCTAGGAAGACAGGTACTTGATCCATTATTTATTTATGATTCACAATAATTAACTAATTTAAACACTTAAGCATCTCTGTGACTTTATTGTCTGTGATGTAAGTATTTTCGGACGACCCTTCTTCTGATCAAACACTGAAAACTGCAGCCTCAAATTCTCCTCATAGTGCCAGAGGGGAATATATATTTGTGTTCTTTATTTAGTTTCAATAACAGAGAAAACAAATTATTTTCTCTTGACACCAAACAACAAAGTTGCCAAAAGTTGAGATTATAAGAAAAACATTTATGGAATTATGAAACTAACGAACCAAAAAGTATGTTATTTAACCTTAAATTTGGCTTAATAAAACTTTTACTATATAATTACAATATTAGTCCTTTTTATAACAATCAATTTAAAGTAATTTTTTGTATGAATTATTTTTTCATAAAAATACTTACTTATCAGTCATTTTTATGAATTTAATAAATAATAGGCACAATATATCAATGTTTTAAGCTCTATGATAATTTAACTCTATCTTGTATTCTGAATATTTTTGAAAACCTTTTATTTTTCAAAATGTATAAACAGTAAAAATTAAAGTAATAAATATATTAATGAGGAGAAATACCAAAAGAATTAAAGTAAATAAAAGTATTTGAGAAAAATAATATCATGTTATTTATATAAAGAATAATTTTTTAAAACAATTTATAAATTTATAAAAAAAATAAACTAACGTTACAATCAAATTAAATTAATTATTTTTAATTTTAATAATTGATTCTTATAAAAACTGGAGGGAGTATAACGAAGAAATAAGCTCAAGTGGGTCCTCATGCCTCAATGGGAGACAAAAATAAATAAAGGTGTTACTAATTTTGTGTTTGTCCTTGTGAAAGACGTTGCACCAAAAGCCTGCTTTGAACTGTGTGTAGAATGCAATGGCTCTAAAATATAGGGGCTCTTACAATGTTCTGATGATGTAGTTCATTCTGATTCAGGTTTAATTTCACGTGTCCCCTTTTCTCACTAAGCTAACTGTTTGATAAGAAAAATTACTATATGAAAACATCTTGCATCATACGAGGCTTGCAAACTTTCGTGCGAGTAATCCCCACATGTCTGCTAACAAATTGAACAAATCAAATTCCACTGACACTCTGCCAGTCAGGTAAAAGTACATATATAAATGATATTCAGCATAGTTTAAAATTAGAGGGAATGCAATACGAATAATCCATTCATTCCTTATAAAGGTCACTTAAGCTTGAATTTTCAATATGGAGCACTAATAAATATTAATACTCATGTGTTCCTGAGGATATAATGTCTTTCTTTTTATATATGTTAATTATTTTCTTAATTTTTTAGACTCGCAGTTGTTGGAAAAGTCTACATTAAATTCATGTCAAGAGAACAGAAAGTGCACTATATATCCACATGTTGATATAAATTTATAAATGCATTTGACCTGTACAAACTCTGTCTGGATCGATGTACGTATATTTATATATCACGTTTACTGACAAATTTAGCACTTCAACCGAAAGTCTAACACTCTAAAATTACACGTATAGGTTTATCCGAGTATTCTTCTTGATGATGAATCTTTCTTGTAGAAAGCGAAAAGAAACTTACTATTTTTTTTTTCTGCTTTAAGAGCGTCAAGTAAAGAATTGATGGCTAAAACTCATGATACCCGCTACCTTCTTGTCTTCTAGTGCAAAATGTTGAGATCACTTAGCTTAATTTATTTATTTATTAATTATTATTACTATTATTATTGATATTTTCAGTAATGGTATTCTTGAGTTTGAGACTTAGAGGGTTTTGAATCTATGCCTTAGATTTGTATGTGTGTTGAATTCATTGCCTTTGTATTGGCCCAGAGAAATAAAAAATAATAATAATAAAAGACCTTGGCAATGTGAAGTGTCTTGCATTCCTGATCACATCCAACATAGATCAACGTACAAAAATATATGCAAAATTCTGCTTTATAAGTGCAACAAATTTCGTAATCATGCCTTAGCTTTTACTTTCATTATCTTTAATTCCACCTGTAATGATCTTTTTTACAATCCGTGGTCCCTAATCCGAAGAATTTGTTATTACCCGTGGAAGACAAGGTAAACAGTGTGACCTCTATGAGTTTGATTTTGGCATTCAAGGCAGAGGAATCCATATCTTTAAAGGTTGTTTCCATGCTTGCAAGTGACATTTTGTTCACTTCAGCCCAAATCAAAGTATTGTTTTCCCACATGGTTAGAGAAAAAAAAAAGTGGTTTAGTGCTTAAGTTGTTAAGTCAATTGGAATCGCATTATTGATGAATGAACCAATGAGGCTGCTAATACTTGCAATTTAAGCTACAATGAAAGACACAATGCCACCAAACATGAACTTGAAATCAAGTATTCTCTTTTTTAAGCTCTACCCACTTCAGAAAACTCGCCAGCCCAATATCTACCCTCTAGAATATAGTTTTATGTTGGCCTTACAAAAATAACACCCAACTAGTAATTTCACCTTAGAAGACACGACTCTCTCTCTCTCTTTATATATAATTTTTTTGTTTTTCTGGAATAGGATATAGTGCCCAATAGTAGTATTGTACTTACTAAATAATGACGAAGAAATTATTTTGGCACATTGAATTAAGGATGTTGACCCTACCTCATAGTAAAGGTACACGACAAATTCTTTTATGGAGTAGTCACACTATAGCATGTAGAAGGCTAAAATTAAGAACTTTTTTTTGGGACCCAAGAGCGGTTTATCCTTATATGACAAAATCGTCATCGGATAATGCATGCTATTGTCTATATGTACAATATTCAGCCCTATTGGACCCTTGGTACAACTGCTAAATGTTCTATCCTACAAGGGATATAACAAAATGAAAGGACAATAATGGAAAATAATACAAAGAAATTAAGAAACAAATTAAAAATTGCACATACCATATTTTTAGCAAAGAAACAGTATCTGTTTGATAAAATATCCATAATCAATTCTTCTATGTTTGTACATAAGATAAATTTGAACACATCTTAATTTTGTTTAGCAATTAATTCAAAATTTATTTTATTCAATTTTAAAACAATGGATCCATAATGTTTAAGTCATAATTAAGAATTTGTATCTCCGTTCTATAAATTGCATTACATCTCTCTCTCTCTCTGTTTTGTGAATAGACAAAAGAAGATACGGAATACAAACCAATCAAATGAGAAAATCCCCTTTTATCTTTTTTCTTCTTCTTGGCAACGCCTGCTTGATAAATAGACAACACATCCAAAAGTTCGGCTTATCAAAATGCTTCTCATTTCAATTCTAAGAACTTCTTAACCAAATAAAAAAATAACCTAAAAAATCAACACAAATATTCACTGGTAAGAAAGAGTTTATTTAAAATATTATGCACAAAAATAATTTAATAGATGACATATTCATATTCTGATATTTGATTAACTTTAAGTACATTATTGATTAAGTTTAAACTTAATTAAGCAATACGATAGGAAATGAAACATTGTTGCAGTTATAGCCTTATAGGTTAGTTCCTATAGAGGAAACTAGTCCTAGGCATTAAAGCAGCATATATTCCATCCAAAGTGGAAGAACTATATATGATTAGATTCTACCTAGCAAAAGACAAAGAATCAATGGAATTTTCTGTCACTTTTTTTCTATTAGAATCCAACCGTACCTTTCGAGTCATAGTGTCCTCAGCCTTTGGATTGTGGATCACTTTCTTTTGGTGTGGCCAAGTTAAGCACCAAGCTTTTGTGCCTTTTTCATTCATTCCATGTCAACCAAGTGATTTTTGGTAACTCTCACTCACATCACTTCAATGCAATGTGCAATTTAATTGAGAAGAAGAAAGAATAAAGAATCATTAATGTTCTTTATTACACACAAATTATATCAAGAGGGTCTAACTTGGTTGGTTTAGCTTGGCAGAGAGTATGAGTTGTCGTAAACCTTCTCATATTGTCTTCGATTCCTAAGGTGTTAAAAACACACACACACAAATTGTGTTGAGTCACTGAGGTTCAAAGAATGTGTCACTGTTCATTATCAATGGCCACACTATACTACCACTGATTGTGTTTTAATTCTCATCTTCCATATACAAAGGTGTTGCATAAACCCTCTGTCTTTTCTAGGTGGCATGATCCTGCTTCAACCACTACTTAGTATATTATTGCCACCCACAGAAACACCACCATTCCACTGTCACAAAGAACTAATTGTCTTTTTGTTTCTCTTTTGTTGTTTTTCTTGTGTCATTCTTTGATCTATTCTCTCTCTTTTTGAGACTCCACTTTCAGCCATGAAACAAGAGTCACCAGCCTCACCACTGCCATCGTCGCTTCCACAACCATCACCAACAATGACAACAACGAAAAATGTGATCAAGCTTCAGAACAGTTTAACTCCATCACGGTTAAGGCTTCCTTCCAAGTACAGAGAGCCGCCAAAGACTCCACCAGAGGTTGTTGTCAACAATGTGGTGGTGTCAACACCATCAAGGAGAGCCAAGTCTGTGACTCCAGAGTTGAAGCACAATTCAAGGATCAAAAGGGGTCTTGTGCTGAACAAGGCCAAACCCAATGAAGAGGTTGTGGGAACAACTCAAAGGGGTAGGGAAGCTGAAGAGACTAAGGTTGTCGCTCGTTTCGTGAGACCTCATGTTGTGGAACAATTTGCTAGGCCAAGGAATGGGGCTGGGGATTTTGCTTTCAAGAGGGACAAGGAGGACTCTGATGAGAAGAGTAAGAAAGAATTGATGGAGAAGCTCGAGGCGAGTGAGAGTTTGATCAAGAATCTGCAGTCTGAAGTGCAGGCTTTGAAGGCTGAATTGGAGAAAGTTAAGGGCTTGAAAGTGGAGCTGGAGTCTCACAACAGGAAACTCACTGAGGATCTTGCTGCTGCTGAAGTAAAGGTGGTGTCTTTGGGTGGCAATGAGAAGGTTAGAATTGAAGTGTTAATTGATTTCTTGTTTATTATAATATGCTTAAGGAAAAAGAAAATTTGGACTTTTGGAATGTGAGGTGCATCTTTTTAATTGTTTCTTCCATTTTACTGTCCATAATTTCTACTTCCTCATGTCCAAAATTCATGATGTTTAAGGTTAAAATTAAGTAGCATTTGATATGGGTATAACATTTATATATTTTGTCTAAAGACCTTTATTTAATAGAAGAGGTAAATGTGGTTTGTTGTATGTTGAAATGTCTTTTAGATAGGTTGCAAGTGTAGAAATTTTCTTAAAGATCAAATGTAATTATTTTAAATAAAGGCACATGCGGAAAAAAAAATAATTAATGAGACTTAAAATTTGTAAAATATCAGTAGTTTTGGAGCGGAGGTAGTAGTATGGTTAGTCCATTTATTAGAATCATCAAATGCATTTTGATTGGATTTTTTTAGTGTTATTTTGTATAAAGATACCACATATCTTTTTGTTGATAAGGGTTATCTATCAACTGTGGCTTTCTTATAAATGAGTCTGATTTTTTATTGTGCATGAAGGAGCCAAATGGAGAACATCAGAGCCCCAAGTTTAAACACATTCAGAAACTCATTGCTGACAAATTAGAAAGGTCCATTGTGAAAAAGGAAGCCATTGCAAATGGAGGGTTTGTTGAAGCATCAATTCCACCACCAACTGCAATTCCTGCCATTCCTGATGCCCCAACTGCAAGGAAAGGAAGAAAACCCACTCCCAACTCGTGCCTGCCGCCACCTCCACCACCTATGCCACCATCAATCCCTTCAAGGCCTATAGCAAAAGCGAGTAACACTCAAAGGGTCCCTGCATTTGTGAAACTATTTCACACATTAAAGAATCAAGAAGGGATGAAAAGCACAACAGGGACAGTTAAACAGCAGAAACCGGTATCTGTCAATGTACACAGCAGCATTGTTGGAGAAATTCAAAACCGTTCCGCTCATCTTTTAGCAGTAAGCATTTTTTTTATCGGCTACCAGTAAGCATTGTGTCTTCAAATTCAATTGGTGGTTACACATTTTCTGTTCTTTTCAACTTAATATGCACCATTAATGACTGATTATGTTTTCCAGATAAGGGCAGACATTGAAACAAAAGGAGCTTTCATTAATGACCTGATAAAAAAGGTGGTAGAAGCAGCCTACACGGATATTGAAGATGTCTTAAATTTTGTCAATTGGCTTGATGGTGAACTCTCGTCATTGGTGAGTGTGAAGCAAAATTAATTAATCTAGTGGTCCAATTATTCTCCACCTATTAGGCAGCTGGTTTGTGTTAATTCATTGTCTTTTAAGTTAATGACACATCACATGTATAGTTTCTCTTTTGCAATGACGTACATAGTTTTATTCCATTATAAATTTATAGTAGTTTTAAATTGGTGAGAAAAGAGTGTACATCCTGTTTCTGAAATCTGAAAATTGTACCGTTGAAGACTGAAAATTTAGTATTAGTTAATTCAGAGTAAAAACAATAAACTCTTGCTGATTTTGCCTTGAATGTCATACCCCACTTCTGAGTTGTATTACTTCTACCATACTTCCCTTCTGATTTTGTGGGTACATTTGGTTTAAGCCTGGTAGATAGGAAAGGTGGTTAAGCGAAAAGCTTGAACTAATTGATTTTGTAGCTTGACCACGCACATGCATAAAAAAGTTAGGTAAATGAGACATAACTAAATTGTGATTACCGAAAGGCAATGAGAGTTTTAAGATGATGTTATGATCAAGTGGTAAACTGAAATTATGCTAATACCAGGTTGCTGTTGGTTTCATATTAGCTATGAATTCTGTTTTCTACAGGCTGATGAGCGTGCAGTCTTGAAACATTTTAATTGGCCCGAGAGGAAAGCTGATGCTATGCGTGAAGCCGCAGTTGAATATCGCGAACTTAAATTGTTAGAACAAGAGATTTCGTCCTTCAAGGATGACCCAGAAATTCCATGTGGAGCTTCCTTGAGAAAGATGGCCAGCCTATTAGACAAGTAAAGAAATAGATCAATATCATGTATTCAATTATTAATGTTAAATATTCCAGGTTCATAGTTTAGAGGATACTAACTCTGCCCTATCCTCTGGTTGTGATAGGTCTGAGAGCAGCATACAGAGACTAATCAAGTTGCAAAATTCTGCAATGCGTTCATATCAAGAGTACAAAATTCCAACTGCTTGGATGCTTGATTCAGGAATCATGACCAAGGTATCTTTATTATGCCTTCTTTGTGGATGTGATAACAATAATGATACTTAGTAGACCTTGCCTTTCTAATAAGAATTAGAATTTATGTTTCAATGACATTTACAGTTGTTGAAGTTAGTCTGCTTATTTAGATATAATACTTAATGACATGAACTGAGTTGTGTGAGTGTGAGCATGAGCCGTAATGATGAGTGATGGATATACTTGAGTTTAGTATGTGTTAATCCAAATCTCTGGTAATGGTTTACTCACATATGCACATGTTGGAAAAGTTGCCTTAATTACGGGCATCCGTTAGTCTGCCTTAGTTGTGGCCTCTTTGGAGGTTGCCTGAAGTGCAACCTTGAGGGTGGTGGTTGAGTGGTTTAGTTCCAGATCAACTAAAGATATGGTCAAATTAAAGTATATAAGTGGGGGAAACCCTCGCCTTACAAGTCAGCTTCGTAGAATTAAGTTAGGTCCATAATGCACTTTCTAAGAAAACATTGTATCTTTGAGAATTGAAAGCGCAATTTTCAATTTTCAGTTGTAAAACTTCATTGTATGAGCATTAAATATGCCATGTTTGCAGATAAAGCAGGCTTCTATGATTCTGGTCAAGATGTATATGAAAAGAGTGACAATGGAGCTTGGATCTGCTCGGAACTCAGACAGGTCTAGTCAAGAATCCCTTCTGCTTCAGGGCATGCATTTTGCATATAGAGCTCATCAGGTATTTCTTGTATAACTGTCTGCAAAACCCTGCGTATTTTATTGTCATCAATATTAATTTCTCAACATTGTGTCAGTTATTTGCAACTTGGTTAGTGGCAGCCAACAATTGGTAATATTCTTACAATTTTCATAATTGATTAGGCTGATTTTCTAATTTTGGTATGCTTTTTGTAGTTTGCTGGTGGTCTGGATGCAGAAACTTTGTGTGCTTTTGAAGAGATAAGGCAACATGTACCAGGACACTTGGCAGGTTCTCGAGAACTTTTGGCTGGCATAGCATCATCATGAGAGGCCTTTAATATGTTATACTTTCTTTTCCTTATGTCCAATGTTCAACAATATTAACCATTCGGAAGAAATAAGAAGGAACATGAAGAGATTCTGAAAATAGTACATTACATATATAGTGGTTGAGCAAGTCAAGTGGTTAGTCTGCTATTGTTCAATGGTTACAAACTAGCAGCTTCCCTCATCTTGCTCTGTGGATAAAATCTTCACAGTCGTTGAGCTTAAATAGTTTTTTCCCCCAAGCTAGACCCGTCTACTTTCTAATTATGTAACAAGAACAAGAAGCTTTGCATGTATAGGTGCATATAATTAACTTCTACTTAGAATTGAGTTGCTGTAATAAACTACAAATTTTACAGTCATGCTATTGAAAAGTAAAGTTCCAAATATCCAAAGACTTCATTACCAATGAAATTTTCATAAATTCATCTCTGATATTAGATTCGATTAGCTGTTCTGTTTTTTTATTTTTTATTATTGAGTAGCAACACTCTTAACTTACAAAACTAGTTGAATTCAACTTGAAGATAAAATATGATGTTAATTTATACACAAGTATATGCTTAAGGTTGAATAGGTTGTTTCTGTTGATGTTATGGGCATTAAGAAACTCCGAAGGACATTTGCTCCATATGTATTACTTTATAGTGGAAACACGTTTTTAAGTTTTAAAACTTGGAAGAATCAATTTTCTTGATTACTAATAAATTATTTAAGGGTCTTAAGGCTTAAAAATTTGAATTTGCATTAAGCTAATCAATTATGGCTTAATTACACTTTTTGCGCGCAACTTACTAATTTACTGTGAATTTTGCAACCAACTTTTTTATGGCACATTTTTTTCCCTATTTTTTAAAAAGTTGAAAATTTTATATTCTGTTATATCTCCTTTAAATCCCAATTGGCGCAAACATTTTTTGGCAATTTTCCCATAATAAAATAGTTTTTAGCTTTCAGCTAATGTTTTAACTGGTTTTGTCTAATATAATCATTGTCAATGCATCGACTCATGGTATTATACAAGATAAAATAGTTCATACCCTGACAATGTGAAAAAGTTTTACGTTCTCGTCCACTCACAAGTTGACATGGATGATAAGTTTGTTAAATTTTACCATAGTTATTTTGGAAGTCATATTTTGTTAATTTCTTTTTAAGAACAATTCCCAGAATTGACAGATAAAATTAAGGAGGTGTTGATTCCTCTTTCTCCTTTCGAAGATCGCCTGGTTTGGAAGCACACTTTTTCAGGAGAAATGTGTATGAAAGATGTTTTACATTTCTCCAGCCCGCTCTTCCTCAGTTCAGCTGGTGCAAAGTGGTGTGGAAATCTTCTATAACAAAGTTCCAACAGATGACAATTTGATAGCTAGAGGATGCACTGTTGACTTGCAGCCATTTTAAATGTCCTTTTGTATATGTGGATAAGTAGAAGCAATTCCAGGTTCATTCATGGTTCTATGTCCATAGTCAACATCAAGAACAAGGTTATTGCAGATGTAGTTCTTGCTAGCACTTACTCTATGGTGATATGTATAATTCGATCATCGAATTTTCCATTCTTAAGAATTTTAAAGTTCCTATCCATCCGAATAAAGCTCCTACTGTTAAACCAGTCACTTGGTCTCCTCTTTGTGGATGGATTAAATGTAATTCTGATGGTGCCGCTAGAGGAGCACCAGGTAATGTGGCTTGTGGAGGTATCTTGGGGGATTATCGGGGCAGTATTTCATGGCATATTGGTAGCACTACAGCTCTCTTTGCAGAGCTCTTGGCAGCAATGAAGTCAATCGAAATAGCTGCTAGTTGTGGCTGGTGCAACTTATGACTGGAATGTGATTTCAAGTTTGGTTGTTGCTGCTTTTAAAAACTTGCATATTGTCCCTTGGCAGTGGAAAATTCGTTGGCTAAACTACATTATTCTCTTGACCAGAAAGATGAATTTTGTGATATGTCTCATGCATATCGTGAAGGAAATGCCTGCACTGACAAATTAGCGGATTATGGGATTCTGATCTCGGGCTTTATGTGGTGGGATCTTATTCCTAATTTTCTTAATTAGGACAGTCTTTTTCATGATAGGAGTGGTCTTCCTAGTTACAGATTTCAACAAGCTGTATGAGGGGTTTATAACCTGTTTTTTCTTTAACTCTTTTTACGATTTTAATAATATTGGGTTTGCTGGCAGAGGATTGGTAGTTTTTTCTTTGTGACAAGTGCCAACCTAGTGAGGATTATGAAAGCTTCCATGATGTCTAGCACACTTTTTGATTAAAAAAAGTCATTTATAATGACTTTTTATTGCTTGACAGGCAAAACTTTTGTCACTCGTAGCACATAAAAATTAAATTCATTATATATAAAAGCAATGAAATCATATTTTTTTTTTCCTTTTTACTTTGATTTTATGATATAAAATAATAAAATATCAAATAATAAAATAATAAAGCATCACTTAGTATATAATGTTTAAACACCAACACACAAACGCATCACTTAGTATATGATGTTGAGGAATGATAAGTAACACCAAAGCATATCACTTAGTATATAACGTTTGAACACTAACACCAAAGCATCACGTAGTATATATATTGGAGGGAAATCCCTGCTTTACTGTGATCGATCAGCAACACTTATACAGTTTTGGCCAAAGAAAAGGAAGAAAACAAAGTTTAATTTGAATATATTTGTCATATAACATGCATCCTCCTTCTTCCGCATTTGAACTTGGTGTATTGTAGATATCAACTTTCTGTTGTATAAATTCCATTCCATGATTTTTCCGTGTCATTTCTAACTTTTTTTTCTTTCCACTTGCTTTCTATATTCAGGTTCTAGAGACAAAGAAAGATCCAGTCTGCACTTGTTTCAATCCAACACCACACATTGTATTTCTTTAATTTGTGTGTTCCAATCCAAAACCAATGTCAGACAACAACGTACGCTCCTCAAATAAAGTATGATGTTTTTGTTAGCTTCAGAGGTGAGGACACATCTGCGATGGGTTTCTTAGCCATTTGGTTGAGACTTTTGAAGGAAAGAAAGTATACGCCTTTGTAGATTATAAACTTGAGAAGGGACATGAAATCTAACCACCACTCGTTCAGGCAATTAATGAATCATTAATTTCTTTGATCATATTCTGACAAGATCGACTATGCTTCTTCGCATGAATGTCTAGATGAACTTGCGACAATACTTGAATACAAAGAGAAATATGAACGGATTGTAATTCCTGTTTTCTACCAAGTAAAACCCACACATGTATGGCATCAATCATGGGAGAGTTACAAAAATGTATTTGCTGAGCATGAAAGAAAATGTGATACCAAAGTGCAAAGTTGGACACATGCCATGAGTGAATCTACTGGGTTTTTCAGAAATTGAATCGTCGAAATTTCAATAAGAGTATGCTTGGATGTGAAAATTTAAAATTTTGAGAAATTTTAAATTTTAAGAATTTCAAATACTTCAATTGAAATTCTTTTATTTTCAAAATTTTGTGTTTAGATATAAAAAAATTAAAATTATGAGGATGAAAATAATGAATGAAAAAAAAAGAGAAGATATAATTTATGTGTTAGTTATACGTGTTCCTCTTTACTCACACCCGATCAATATTTTAAGAGCTAAAACGATGTTTCTTCAAGAAGACCGTAAGAAGATAATTTCAATTTCTCACCTTTTAGAAGAAAATTGAAATTCCAGATTTTTAGTTGTTCAAAATTCTGTTTTAAAATTCCAAAATTTTAAATTCTTCATAAAAACATCCAAACAATGAATTCTAAATTACAGAAATTCAAATTCTCTGATAAATTACTTTCCTTAGTTAAAATTCTCTATCCAAACGCACTCTAAGCTCTTTTTACCCCATAAATCTTCAATATTTTCTAGCTGCTGTATAATTATATGCTCATTACCCATGGTTACTTAATTAAATTGCAGAAAGATGTATCCTTTATTTCAAAAAACCGTTTTCATCAGAAAAATATGCTTATTATTTATTAACTCGTTACTTCAACATATAAAAATAGCTTAAATATATTTTTTATCCATAATAAAAAATTGATTTTTGCATTTGTTCTCTGCTTAATTTTTATTTTGTGTTAAGTTCCTAATAAAACAATAATTTTATTTTTGGTCCTTGACACTTTTGTAGTCCTTGATAAATTAGTAAATTTTTTGTTTGTTCCTTGATAAATAAAAATCATTTGTAATTCGTCGAGATTAAAATAAAATTCGTTAATTTATGAGGAAGCAAATATAAAATTTACTAATTTATCAGAGATTAAAAAAATATCAAGGATCAAAATAAAATTATTGTTTTATTAGGAACTCAACATAAAACAAAAATTTATTAGAAAACTAACACAAATATTAAGTATTTATTAGAAACTAAAAATATATTTAAACCTATATATTTAGCGAAAACCTCTATGCTAGAATTCGCATGGGACCAACCGTGCTTTGTTGGTCCATTGAATTCAATGCAGTTAAATTACAATCATGTTATACATTTAAACATATTTTGATTTTTAAATGTTAATTTTTTAAAAAAAGATTTCTAGATACATCCAACAAAGATCCTTAATTTCTTATTTAGTATTCACATATTAAGGAAACAACACTAAGAAGGAAGTTGGTATCAAGAGCTATCTTCTTGAAGTGCTTATTTAGTATTGACCTTTCAGCAGTTAAAATTGAGTCCTATTTTGGAGGTGTTTTAGATTTTTGGGATTAAGTAGAAGAAGATTACAATGTTACTTCATTGTTAGACAATCTCACCATGGCCTAGATATAGGCTAACAAGGAGAAAAAACAAGAAGCTAAGGCAAAGTCATGTGTGACACCCTTTACCCCAACATATATATAAATAAATAAAACACATATAAAAACACTGATAAACAAATTCACGTTGATAAAAGGTTCACATTCACTTTAATATTACCAAATAAAACTTATTAAAAGCATATCCGGCTCAGAACAAGGCCGTCAAAGTTTACAAAAGAGATTTTGTTAAATCAGTTAGGTAAAATAAAATAAAATAAGATCATGCAATTAAAGAAAAAAAAAACTCATCTCCAATGTCGCATCCTATCAGAGCATTGTGTCTCAGCGTCGTCTGGCACGAGATTCTTTAAAATCATTCACCTAGTCATCTGCTCCCACGAACACAAGGTTCGAGATCATCACTGGATCCAAACACAAATAACAAGGAGTGAGTTATCACATTTCTAAAAAAAAGTACAAATAAACAAAGACATGATCAAAATAAATTATAGAAGTATTTATAACATAATTCAACTTAATACGATCTGTGTCACTTCACCACTTTATCATTTAATATTTTTTTTCAATCACCAATCACATTACACATGAATCACACACTCGGGTCAAGACATAATAACACTCACCAACTTCATAATAAACAATTAGTAGGCATTATGCAACAATTATACTAAGACTCAAGCCTATATGCAATGTGGTATCATGTGAGTGAAAAATCACAAAATGACTAATCAGGGTCACTCTGTTTTGTGAGAATGCTCCAATCATATGGGATCAACATAGACTTAAAGGTGCACTCAAACAGAGTGTCTTTACCTCACTACTAGAAAAACCTCATTTTACGACGCACATTCCACATCGATCCTTCGAAACCGATGTGGAATAATATGCGGTGGAAAATTTGTAATTATGTTCTGCGTAAATGATGACGATGGAAAGTAGCCCATCTTCGTATGTTAGTTACAATGATGGGTCCAGTTATGACCGTCGTTGAAAGGAGAAATCACAATGTTTTAAAATTACCACCGTCGTGGTATGCGAAGTCGATTAAAAGACCAAAATTCGTGTGCCTCAAGTGACTCACAGACAGACCTTAGCCTCTATCTCCTGCCCTTAGTCATTGACTCAGCTGACATCCTTCCGTCAGTCCTCCAACCGCCCTCGTAGGTTTCTGAGCAAAAGCATTGTGCCGCCATGTAACGTACAACGTCATTCTCGAAGGTTTATTTTCATTACTGTTTATTTATCGCCTCTAACTTTGATGCTTTATTGGGTTGAATGGGAAAGGAACCGTTGTTCAATGTACACCCAATTGGTATTTTGAACTATTTCATGGTATTTTTTTTTTAGGAAAAATGTAAGTTATATTCAACCCAAAATGATACAATAATAAACGGGACATACCCCGCAATTAAAGAAAATCAAAAGTCTCCCTAATACAAGAAGACCTATATCAAGATGCTAAAATAAATGCAACAGGTGCGCTTGTCTATACATAAGAAACTTAATCTTGCTAATAACCTCTATTACAGAAAATTGATAATCTTCAAAAATCAGTTTGTTCCTAGACAGCTAGATGCAGTAGACTGTAATTGCTATAGCCAGACAACGTAATTTTCCTTGAACACCTGATGTGGATTTGTCCGTAATTAAAGAGTCAGTAATGCGCTGTAAAGAAGTGAAACGCCTGCAGAAAGGAGCCAAATCACGAATGTGAGCCCAAACTTGGAGAGATTTCCTACAAGAAAAGAACAAATGAGCATTTGATTCAGCCTCATTTGAGCATAAAGGGCAGAGGGAACCCTTATTCAAAAAAGTAACTTTGTCAAGAGTAAGCGGCCGGTTCCTTTTAGCAAGCCACAGAATGAAAGACATCTTAGGGGGGATTGCTGGGTTCCATATAACAGAACACCAACTAACAGTAGGCTTGACACCTCTAATGTATTCATAGACTTTGCCAACAAGCAATTGTTCATTGGTGCTCCAAGATTGAATCCTCTTTTTGGCCTCTTCCGTACTTAGCTCTTTGGAGATAATAAAGTCCCTTATTTGAATGATTTTCTTTATCAAAACTGAATCTGATGAAGAAGTATTGTAATTCCACACATCGCTCCCTCTGAAATAGTAATGGTGAACCCACCGAACCCATAGAGAATCTTTCTTACAATGAAAGTCCCACAGGATACGGGAAAGAAGCGCAATGTTCCAGTCCTTGAGATTAAAAAGGCCTAAACCCCCTTCTTTTTTCGGAGAACAAACTACTGACCAAGCAACCAAGGGCTTGTTTTTTCCAATATCCACTTTGCCCCACAGAAAATTACGGCACGAAGCGTTGATCCGGTCCAGAACAGATTGCAGCAAAGGAAAAATCCCCATCTAGAAATTCACAATTCCTTGAATAACTGCTCTGATCAACTCTAACTTACCTGCATAAGATAAAGACTTCTTGCTCCATCCCTGAATCAGGCCAGTAATCTTGGAAAACAAGGGAGCATAATGACATACATTTAATCTAGATGATAAAAGGGGAACACCCAAGTATCTAAAAGGGAAGTCACCCAAGCTAAATCCTGTAAGCTGTTGAATATGAGAAAGCTCATGAGGCCTAATACCGGCTGAGTATATGGCAGATTTATCAGAGCTGATGGAAAGCCCTGAAACCCTACAGAAGTGCTGAAGCTTGGCAAACATAATTGACACAGAAGGGATATCTCCTCTAGATAGAAGCATAATATCATCTGCAAAAGCCAAATGAGATAGCTGAATACTTGCACAGTTGGGATGAAATTTAAAATTGGCATCATCCTTGAGGTTGCTCATATCTCTGGAAAAGTACTCCAAACAGAGCACAAACAGATAAGGGGAGAGAGGATCCCCTTGTCTAAGACCCCGCTACCCTTTGAAGTGACCATAAATGGATCCATTGACTGCCACACTAAAGGAAGTGGAAGAAACACATTCTATGATCCAAGTACAGAACTGGGCTGGGAAGCCAATGGACTTAAGCATCCAATCCAAGAATTCCCAGGAAATGGAATCATAAGCTTTATGCAAGTCAATTTTCAGGAGGCATCTCGGAGAGGATCTTTTTCGGGCATATTTGCGCAAAATCTCTTGAACTAGGAAGATGTTGTCCATCATCTTTCTGTTCTTAATGAAAGCAGTTTGAGTTTCCCCAATAATAGTCTCAAGCACTAGGGCTATGCGGTTGGCCAGAATTTTAGATACAATCTTGTATAACAAATTACAGCAAGATATGGGTCTAAAATGGTTAACCTGGGAGGCCTGATCATGCTTAGGAATAAGCGCAATAATAGCATGGTTAAGCTGCTTTAGAATTTTTCCAGTTGTAAAGAATTCATTAACCGCTGCAAAGATATCATCACCAATGATATTCCAAGACTTCTTGAAAAATAAAACATTGAAACCATCTGGCCTAGGAGCTTTATTATTATCCATCACAGAAATAACGTTCCAAACCTCTTGCTTAGAAGTAGGACATGTAGCTCTTGCGAAACGTGCATTTGGTTTTGTGGTGGTGATCTAGGTTTACGTTGTTTACTGCTCCCTCGACAGGTTCTTCTCTACCTAACTATTATAGTTTCTATTCCATTCTTCAGGTGCTTTGTTGGCTTTGTTCACCCAATTAGGTTAATTTCAGCTTTATGTCAAATGAATAACATGATAAAAAAATTGGTCTGGAAATGAGAAAGTATAGATGCATTGATTTGTGGTCTGCAAATCTGTAGTGTCTTATTAGTATTAAATTTATTTCTTTTGAAAAAAAATATAGAAAAATGTCTTACTTGTTTTCTCCTTTTAATTCCCAAAGATGAAGAAATTCTCATGTTTTTATCAGTAGATTAAGGAGAATTCAAAAGCCAACCAACGATAAGTTTATGGGGATTATTCTGGTAACCATTTATTTTCAAGGGTATTAGTACCCAAAGTGAGTTGCCATTTGCCAATCATGTATTGCTTGTTGATCATATTTGACAACTCACCTAGGTACATCCCTTACTGGTACTACATCAACTTCATTAACACAATGTTTTGTTTCCAATTTTGCCAACTACCTAAAATTGAGGAAAAAATACTTTATTATAGCTTTCGTATGATCCCTTTCCCTTTTATTATTAAAATGATGAAGCATATATGGAGTTTTATCATTGAATTGATAATTGAAGTATTTGTTTGTAAGAAAAACAAATTAATGATTAATTTTAAAATGCATGACTTTAATCCTACTTACTATTACACTCTACCACCTAGGCATGGCCCAGTGCTAATGTGAGACTAAATTGAGCTAAGGAAGAGGGACATATTAGCTCATTCTCTTATATACTACAAAATTCTGTTGAGACAAGAAAATCCCATTTTATGAAGGAAAAAAGAGAAAATAAGTGGTATTTTATTAGGAACAAAAATTGGAATAAGTAAAGTATTGTTGATACTAAATTAGAGCTATATCGGAGGTATAAACCTCTTTTACAAGGCTACAAACCAAGAAAAAGAAAAGGGAAAAAATGAGACGCCCTTTCCTTAGGAAGAAACCAGCTTCTTCACTCATCCTAGTGAATATTGATATCAATTTCCTCACACCCCCTATTCTGTTACCACAACCATCATATAATCCTTTTCTCTGTCCTCCCTTCACTCCTCCACACTTGTGCAGAATTAATAATGACAGTGACTCATGACTCGATTCATTGAACTCATTAAGTACTTAAAAGGGAAAGAAAATCCACTAACATATCAACATGCAAGGGAGAGAACAAGGAAAATAGAGAAAAATAAGCATTATAACAAGGTCACCTATATATAATGGCATTCATGGTTGATGATATTAAATTCATGTTTCAATATTGATAGCACACAAATGGATCTAAACCATAAAACCTTACATAACACTAACATTTATTTTAGGACCACAAGGCAAGAAATACTTACATATTAAAATTGATTACATACCCTAATTATATCTCACCTACCTTTTCAATCATGTCCCTCTCTAGCTATAATAACTTCTTCTAAGTTATCAACATCACTAGTGTCCATAGGGAACATGATCTCATCCTCAGTTGTGAAATTATAATTAATCCTAGTGGCTCTTAGAAGCTGGTATACTTTAAACATGGCAGGCCTATCCTTTGGCATAGTTGTAACACAGTTACATGCAACCTTCATAAATTGGAAAAGGTCCTGGTCTACACCCTACCCAACTAGTGATTCATCAATGGCTTCATGGAGTTTTGCATTGCTAGATTGCTGTTGAATCCATTCTACCAAATTTCCTTTAAAAGTTTTTGGAGCTTTAGACACATGGGTAGATCTTTCACCTGTCACCAACTCGAAAAGCACGGTCCCGAAGCTATAAATATCCCCTTTAGGAGTAGCCACCAAAGTTTTTGTATATTCAGGAACAACATAACCTAAATCCCTAAACTCCCCATTCACAAAAGTACTCAAATGTGTATCAATTGGATTCATCAATCTAGCAAGACCAAAATAAAAAAATTTGGGCTCAAAATCAGCATCCAACAAGATGCACTTAGAGCTTATGTTTTGGTGGATAATGCGAGGATTGCTACTATGATTCAGCCATGCTAATCCCTTGGCTTCTCCAATTGCAATTTTGAGCCTTAGAGGCCAATCCATGGTGCATGCACCAGCAGCAGGGTGTAGTTGACCATGGAGGGTACCATTTGGCATATTTTTATAAACCAAAAACCTCTCCTTTTTAGCCACGCAAAAACCTAAAAGTGAAACCAAGTTACAATGTTTGACAGACCCTAGTATATTCATCTCAGATGGAAATTCTTTCTCTGAATGTTGAGATTCCTGCAATCTCTTAACCATGACTGATGTGCCATCATGAAGGACAGCTTTGTAAGCAGTTCCTGATCTTCCAGTCCCAATAATATTGCTTTTGCCGAAGTTATCAGTAGCCTTCATAATGTGTATCCAGGCACCGAAGATTTCTCAAATATTATCATCCATATCGACAATTGAAAAAAGCCTTCGATGAAAGTCAATAAAATGAAAGTGCACCCAGTCCATTAGTTGGCAAAGAAGTTTATGATCGAGTAAAGGATATCGTAACTATGTTTGGGAAGACACAAAAAAAAAACCCATCATCTGATTCAAACATATGGAAGAAAAGGTCAATATTCTTTGATCTTCCATACTGGTCGGATCTTGATGTTAGACATTGTATAGACGTCATGCATGTGGAGAAAAATGTTTGTGATTCTTTAATTGGCACCCTCCTTAACATCAAAGGCAAGACAAAAGATGATTTAAAGTGTGGTGAAGACTTGGTTGACATGGGTATACGAGACCAATTGCATCCTATCTCAAAAGGTCAATAAATGTATATGCCCCCAGCATGTTACACAATGTCAACAAAAAAAAGAGAAGTTTTTGTCAATTCTTATGTAGTGTAAAAGTCCCACAAGGATACTCTTCAAATATCAAGAGTCTTGTCTCCCTCAATGATCTCAAATTGGTTGTCTTGAAATCTCATGATTGTCATGTGTTAATGCAATAACTATTGCGTGTGGCAATTTGCGGTACCTTGCCTAACAAGGTCAGGGTTGTGATAACTCATTTGTGCTTCCTTTTTAATGATATCTGTCGAAAAGTCACTGACCCACAAAAGTTGGATGAATTGGAGAATGAGGCTACCGTTGTCCTTTGTCAAATGGAGATGTATTTTCCTCCATCATTTTTTGACATAATGGTACACTTAGTTGTTTATCCCGTGAGGGAAATTCGGTTGTGTGGTCCTGTGTTTTTGCAATGGATGTATCTAGTTGAGCGGTACATGAAGGTGTTAAAGGGTTATACCAAGAACCAACACCGACCAAAAGCTTCAATTGTCAAAAAGATACGTTGTTGAAGAATGTATTGAGTTTTGCTCGCATTACATTGCAACAATTAACTCTGTGGGTCTTCTTGAAAGTTGACATGACCGGTCACGATGAGGTAAGGGTACATGTGGATACAATGAGTTGACATGAGGTGTCATAAGCATATTTGTATATATTGAACAACACAGCAGAGGTGTTACCGTACATAGAGGCTCACAAAAAAAATGTGACAGATACTCACCCAAAAATGAACATGATGAGGGTATTGCAAGAGCACAATAGAACTTTCATCAAGTGGTTTAGACAAACAATATTTGATAATAACAGTGCTTCCAGAATACTAAGATTGTTAGCTATTGGCCCAAATCTGAATGTCCCTACTTGGAAGGGATATGACATCAACAATTATTCGTTCTACACGAAGTCATGGGATGATAAAAATTTCGTGCAAAATAGTGGGGTAACTGTTGATGTTGATTCTGATCACTTTTGCAGTGCATCAAACAACAACCCGATTCGAGTATCCATGTCTTACTTTGGCGTCATTGAAGAAATATGAGAGGTTGATTATAGTGAATTTAGAGTGTATGTTTTTAAGTGTAAGTGGGTTAATGGGAAGATTGGTGTGCATGAAGATCCATTGGGATTTACTTTAGTAGACCTTAACAAGGTGGCTTATGTGGACAAACCTTTCATTATGGCAGAACAAGCTAGACAAATTTTTACGTCGAAGATCCATATGATTCAAGATTGTCAGTGGTTCTACAAGGAAGACCAAGTGGTATCAGTAACCATATTGATGATTCAACCCTTGACATTTGTGTGATGCCTGCTTTTTCTCAACGAATGCCTTCTATGAATGAAGATCATGACGTTGATGATATACATGCAAATCGTATAGATCATGATGAAGGTTTATGGGAGAACATTCCTACATAATGAACTTGTTTCAAAGTAATGTATTGTTTTTTGTGGCAATTTACAATTTGTTTTGTATTGAGTATATGTTGAATTCTTGTGTACTTTACTAATTATTACTTTTATTTGCATAGGGTCATGGCCACACCTCCAAGGTCTCCTCTGCATTCCGATGGTCAGTCAGAGGCCACTTCCAAAAGGAGTAGACAATCAACATAGCTAAGAAGCTTGACTTTAAGAACCCTCGATCAACCAAGACCAACGGTTAATGTTGATCATGGTACTGGGAGAGGGTCAGGCCCTCACAAGGAAAAGTTCCACAGTTATCTGGGGATAGTGGCTCGTGAAAAGATTCCTATTGTACACAACAATTGGAAAGATGTACCTGAATCTATAAAAGACCTAGTATGGGATGACATTTTGGTAAGTCCACGCCTGCATTTTGTGTTTAATTTTTTAGTTATATTTTTAAACCAAATGTTTACATCAACTAAATGTAACACAACATTATCTTATACAGGCTAAATTTGATATCCCAGAAGCATCAAATGCGAAGAACAAGGTCATGTCAATGGTGGCGACAAGATGGAGGCAATTTAAGTCCACCCTCTCTAGCAAATTTGTGTTTGCTAACACTGACGGGCAACAAACACAGGATCATTCATCAAAATATGGTCTAGATCCCGAAACTTTGAAAGAATCTGCTACAACCCGCCAGACACCTAATTGGGAGGTTAGATGTGTATGCGTGTAACTTCAAATATCACTTGTCCAATTTAATGTTTCAATTAAATTCAACTGATGGAAATTATATATGAGCCATCAGAGGGTATCAAGAAACAAGCACAGGCAATTCAAAAACACAATGACTGCCCCTACGTACTATCTTGTGGGGGTTATGATTTGCTTGAGAAGAAGCTATTAGACAACAAAAAAAGGAGACTACAAGAGGAGGCAATGCTGACAGAAAATACAACAATTATTGATGACCCCCCATCTTCAATTCAAAGACATGTTAAGTGGAAGGTGACCCGCATGAAGCATTATGGCCATATGACATCTCATTCAGCACAAGAAATATCTGATAAAATAGTGAGTTAATGGTTATTATTCAATTTAAATGTTTTCTTAATTTAATAATAGCAATGACTTCATTTGATGTATGTCTGTCACCACCTCCTTCGTGTAGGACTCCTTAGAAGAGCAGACTACATAGGGTAGCTTTGTTCCCCCATGGTCATGATGACATCCTTAACACTGCCATTGGGCGACTTGACCATGGGGGTCGTGTGCGTGCAGCAAGGTCTGGTGTGACGATTAGTTAATACTATGGAAGGGCATCACGTGCCTCCAGCAACTCCTCCACATCCATCAGCCAACAACAGTTGGTTGAGATAATTGGAACCCTTAAGGAACAGTGGAGGAATGAGATTATCGGAAACCTTATGGAAGAAATGAGGAGTCAGCTTGAAGAAGAAAACAGAAGGAGCCTGAAGAAAATGAAACAGGAGTTGAAAGAGGCAATAAAAATAGAGTTCTCATAAAGGGGATCGCAGTACTCGCCCCTAATTGAGGCAAAGATACAACAATTGGGTGCACGTGTTAGCACAAAGGGAAGTAATGTTGAAATTGGTGTGATTTCTTCAAGGGAAGAAGATGTTGCTGATGTCATACCGACTATGGGATTGTTTGTGCAATGTGATCGTGGTACACAGTTGGTGGCATTGGCAAAAAATACTTGAATGGGGGTCTACCATACACAGTGTGACTTATGCAGATGATGCAATAAGTGTAAGTGTTGAAAAAGTTATCGATGGTGATGCTGAAGTTCCGTACCGCACGTCAAAAATACAATATTTAGGGCAGGCCATTGACACATTCATTGCATGGCCAACACAGCTTGTCAAAGTTGTATCACATGAGGTAATGTTTATTTTGTCGTACATGAATTAACACAATCATAGATTAGACGTAAATAAGTTATCAACATCAGTTAAATTGTTGTTTTCATTAATCATATAGGATGCATAACTTACTCCAAACAAACTAGCTGCCCGTGAAACAAAGTCATTTGATGTGGAGGCAGATGATCCCTTATATGGGCTAATCAGGAGCCTTTGTGATATTTATGAGAAGCCTGTACAATTTATGTTTGATGGCACTAAATTTGGGATTGCAGATGTAGCTACATCGATCTTCCTAACATATTCTAATGTTAGTGAAATAATATCAGGTGACAAATGTTTAAACATATTTATACTACAATTATGGATGATGTAAGTAAATTCCTTATTTCTTCACTATTAATTAATATTCATTATGATATACATGATTATGTTTTTTAATTTCAAATGTCATTAATAGGCTTATGGATGAGTGGAGTTCAAGTTTGGGTCATCGTTTCGTGTATGCATTCCTTGAGCCACAGTCCTTACACAATGCAAAGGATAAACATGGTGAATGCCAACAATACATTGAACCATGGTTTACGGAATCCCAACGAGAGGTGTACCTCGGAGCTTACTTGCATCAGTAAGTTGTCCTTTGTCAGATGACTATAAACAATGTTTGTGTTGTACCTATGTAATTCATTTGAAATTCAGAGCCCATTAGCAGCTGGTTGTTTTGTGTCCTATGCAAGATGTCGTTTGGTTCTGTTTGTTGCGTAAGAAGCCAGATATTCATATCAAAGCTGCAATTAACAAGTTAAGTGTTAACATATAACTTATAATGTGGACTTATTAAATGTTCAAATATAAATATGTTGTCCTTCTATATATGTTGATGTTTTTTTGTAAGCAGTGCAATGAAAAAATTAAAGACTACTTTGCATGGTGATACTAAGCAAGCTGGACCTAAGTGGATTGAAGTTAAGGTTAGTCATATCATCCATGGGTTATTTTGTACTGGTGATGTTTTGTAAATTCCTATTATATATAATATTGAATAATTTTTCATATTAAATGTAGAGTCACGTTCAAACCGGAGGTTATGAGTGTGGATATTACGTCATGCATTGGATGTGGAACATAGTAAGCGGGGAGTTGAAGACTAATTGGACCATGGTATATATATAGTTAAATCCGTTATTTGTGTAGTATAAGTTGTACTTCATTTTTAATCTGCGTCACTAACTGGTATATATTATAACTTGTAGTGGTTTAGTGATGGCACGCCATTAGACAAGGAGACAATGACAGCAATTCGCAAGAAATGGGAAACATATTTTTAAAACATAAAGACATGCGGTGTACAAAGACTTAATCATGACTTAGGAAGAACGAATTACATTTTATTTGACAGAATCGGTCAAATATTGTAAACAAATTTGTACTATTATTGACGATTATGTGACAATAAATATATTACATTGTTGTGAGGTGTTTTCCTTCACTATGAATGTTTCAAGTTTTTGTTCACATTGATATCCATGTATTATTAATTTAATTACTTTGTGATTGTAATTTCCCTAACGGACTAAAATACATTAATTTGACCCTATTGTTAAACTTGTTACCGACCTATGTGTACCAGCAATGGTGTTTGATGTGTATGTCAATCTTGGTATTCTTGTAAGTATTATCGTTTGTAGAGCAACCTATGGATTTCTTCAAGTTCATATTGGCTACCTTTGAAGATGTACACCAACCAAAGGTGACAAATTTATCCACAAGCAAGTCATTGTATTTGTTAAATTAGTTACTACTGCAGGTTATTTGCTTCTCCTTCTAAGTGTTGTTTTCTGATTTTGGTAAAAATAGGTGGCAGGTTTGTCAATAACAGAGGTTGAAGATTCTTCCCAACCTTGTGCCCTCCTTCTACTAGCCACTCACTTTATCCAATGACTATATATGGGGAGGCTTCTAATCACAGGTATTGTTTAATATTGGCAGTTGTATTCTTTCAGTATTTTCATTTTTGTATTTTAAGTTGGATTACTATTGTGCATTGTCAAAGTTGATGATGGTTGGCCTTATGTCTTTGCTATTGGCACAAAGTGCAACGTGGATCTATGAAATTTGTGTCAAATCGTCCCAATCTAGTAGACATTGATTATATTTGTTATGAGCAAGATCTCGACATCAATGAGAATATGATGCATCAAACATTCCCTCAACAAATTAATAGTGGAGCATTCAACCAATGCGGAGACATAATAGTCTAATGCAAAGTGATTTTTTCCTTCACAAAAAAATTATTTTAAATAAATAAATTACCTGCAGACCCTAACTAGAGAACCATTTCTTTGATATGAGGGTCTTGAGCAGCTGCATCGGTTCTTATTTCTTTAAGCAGCTGCACCAATTCTTATTTGTTGTTGGGATCACTCATGTCTGTATATTTGTTTGGTTATTGGTTTAGCAATGACCAAAGTCAGTCATCATAATTTCCACCTTATTATATAGGACTATGTACATCATTTGTGGTTGCCACATTTATAAAATGACGTTAGTAGAATAACAATTGGAAATTCAGCCAAAAAAAGAATAACAATTGGATTCATTATGGCCTCATGACTCTTTATTTAGCTTGACCTTTGCTTCTCCATTGTGTGAACAGTGATTAACATGATATAGAAGTCCCACAGTGCCAGAGAATTGGTGGCTTCGCCAATTAGGCAAACTTAACAAAGGCATACACGAGAAGTCTTTTGTGCAATTGTGTATCTGTCTAAAAATTTGAAATTTTTTTTTTGAATTAAGTCAAATAAAAATTGAAACTTAATACCCTAGCCATGCCTTTTTTTTTTAGTTGAAGCCATGTCTAAATGTGTTTATTTTCAGTATTTTTTTTTTGGAATCCAACACTGCAAGTGTTTGACAATTGACACCTATTGTATGGATGTTGGCGTCCAACATGGGGACATGGCTACGAATAGAGGTGTCTGTGCTTCTTAGATCACAATCCTCTCATAATTAATATGTCAACTTGAGTGACTAATTTTTATTTAAATACAAGGTACATTTATTGTTTTTCTGGATGTTATATTTCCTATCGTACATGTGTGTGTGTGTGTGTGTATATGTGTGTGTGTGTGTGTGAGATGTATAATGTATAAAAATGATTAAAAAAAATCTATGTGAAATGCAGTAATAAACTTTTGTGATTAAATTTTGCAATTTGCGCTCATTGTCAGTAACAACTTCTATTGATAATAATGAAATAGTTACAGTTGATTTTAATAAAATGAATTATTGTTTCATGCTTCAATAGAGATTATTTATAGGTCAATCCCACTTTTTATGAGATTTGATATCCAGTACTCAAATTCTTCTACTTTGTAACATGTTGTATATTTGTTTCCAAAAATCTACTGTCACTTAGGCAGCAATCACCTTGGACCTTAGAAAGTTGGATCTTCAATATTAGCTTTTGCTGGTAAATATCTCTACAACATGTCCCATTAATCTTGTTTTTTTATTTTTCTGTATTTGCTAACCTGCTTGCTGAAAAATGCAATCTAGCCTATAGAGGATGGGGTGCACATTCCTTTTGATCAAATCCCCTTACACAAACAAATCCTGAAATAAAGCATCACACTGTTAGCAGCCATTACAAGATTGAACACTGATACTTGTAAATGAAGATGTGAACTAATCATTGATAACATGAAGAATGATGCTATAATTCTTATATATGATGATACACAGATGCATTTGGGTTAATCTTTTGATTGGAGAAGGTAATCACACACATCTGGAATTGTTTGTAGGTCTAGGTGTTGGCAATGGCTAAATATGACATTATCAATGTTATGTCAAATGCTTATGATTGCTATTTGTCATTTTTTTAATTGTTGACTTTAATACAGTTATGGAAATTTTGCTAAACCTAGAGTTACCCTAGTCTGGTCTTTTTTATATTGGTTCCTTGTGAATTGTGTTCTGATACTAAATTGTTGTTCAACTGAAAGAGATAACTAGTGAATTATTTTGTTTAGCATACCCATTGCAAATCTACTGCTTGTTTTTTCTTCTTGTGTAAAGATATAATTGTTGAACATATATGATACTGTTTTGCAATTCTTGATAAGTTTGGTTTGGTAAATTTAGATTTTAGTTTACCAAATTTATTAAGGCAACTAGTGAAAGGTTTTATTCTTTCCTTTGATATGAAAATGTCTAGCAATGCAAAAGAAGAAATAAAACAAACATTTTAGGGTGGTCTTCTTACCTCTCCAAAATCAATACTGAATTTCTTGGGTTCAAAGGCCTGGTGGTAGACATGAGTATTTTTGGTGAGTACAATTATACCTTATGTGATAAACTCGTCTAGAATAGAAATGCATGAGCATGTAGAGTTTTTCTACCTTTAAAAATAGATGATACGGAGGTCCCAAAGTATACTAGCCTCCTTGGAAAATTCCATATACATTCCATAGGAATATCAATAGGTTGAACGCTAGATGCCTGATCCGCAAATAGCTTCATGATGATAAAAAGGTTTAATTCAATTTGGCAGTGTTTATTGAAATTCAAAATGAAGGTAGAGTTGCTAAGTTTATTGAATGTTATCTAAGCTTTGATTACACATACCTCATTAACTTGAAAGTAAGTTCCATTCAGTGGAAAGCTTCCCCTAGTTGTTGTCCTAAAAGGTATCTGTATATAGGGTAATCTTTGTGTAGGTTCTTAAAGAAAAATGAAACTCAACATAATATAGGGTCTTTCATCTTTTTGTATCAAAAAATAAATCTTTACCATAAGTGTTCCTCTAACTATTTGTGAATTGGCTTCCCTTATGTTGTTGCATGAAAAGCATGTGTTGTCATTGCACATGTCTTAGGATACACACCTTCTTTCTGGTGGTTCAACAAAATTTGGAGTCTCAGCTAGTGTTCAATGTCAAATATATACATATGAGTGATTGATTGTGATGTTATTTGACTTTAACCTATCATACAAATAATAACTATCTTGCATGTGCTTCACTTTTATTTTCCAATCTGGTTGTTGTGCATTGATATTAGTAAAAGGATAGTTTTTGGAGACAATTGCTGACATATGTCCAACATTTGATATTATTTCAAGTGTATTTTGCTAACCTGGTGTCCATTGACGTTGAATTTTGTAAGCCTGATGTAATCATGATTTTGATTCTGATTATTTGTATTTATGAAATATACTTATCTTTAACGCTTAATCATATTATGAATTATGTTCTATAATGAATAGGTGTAGTTCAATGCTCTACCAATGAAGGAACGAATTCAAAGACAGTTATTAGCAAATAACCGTCGTTGAATGGTACCATTTCTACGATGTTGTATACTTAATAACCGTCTTAGAATGGTGTCATTCAAAGGCGATTATTACGATAACACCGTCGTAAAATGATACCATTCAACGATGTTGTTTATGATAAACCCAACTTTGAATGTTGACCATTCTAGGATGGTTTTATGACAAACACCATTGTTGAATGTTACTATTTTAGGACAGTGTTTATCACAAAACCGTCTTAGAATGGTCAACATTCAAAGTCAGGTTTGCAATAATCACAGGTCTGTAATAATCACCGTCGTTGAATGGTACCATTCTACAACAGTGTTGTAGTAATAACCGTCTTTGAATGGTTACTTTCAAAGACGGTGTTGTAATAAAAAAAATGTCTTTGTATTGTTGACGCTTCCAAGATGGTGGTTTTTCGACCGTCGTGGAAAGGTTATTCTTTCAACGACGACGGCTTCAAATACGGTGCCTAATCGACATAGAATGTCGCTAATAATCGATGTAGAAGGCATTTTCTGCACTAGTGCCTCCAAGGCCTAGACTCTGAAGAATATGTTAGGGTCTCACCTTCCTGATTCAAGTTCATCCCCTAAAACAATTTTTGCACGCATACACTACTCATGAATTATTCAATACTCACGACCTCACACTCGTGTTTCAAACATATTTAACACATTGCACTACAATTTAACACTTTAGGTTTCTAATTATGAATCCTACACTTTCCCTTTAACATTGCGCATAAACACTTTTCTCAATGTAAACACCAGTCGGGTTATTGTATAATTCACAGCTTACAACACAAGTATTGTCACATCAAGTATTAACCACACACTTATTCACAACCAAATTTCATGTCCATATTTTTAACATATCACAACGTTACAATCCATCATCACATGTTTACATCTATCTCAAAAATTAACACATGTTTAACTTTGCACTTATGCTCGATCTCAACAACAATGTTATAATCTCATTATAATAATTTATCACGTTAATCCAATACTTCTTGTCCAAAATACAAAAAAAAAATTATACAAAAATGTTTCTCACAACATGGGGAGTAAAACCCCTCAAACAATTTCACATAATCATATAGGAAGAATTTCAATACAATAAACATCCCAAAATAAACCTAAATTTGGTCCTTTAAGGATCCCTACACATGTTCATTCTAACCCCAATTGTGATAAACTCATCTCTTACCTCTAAGTGGGCTCACGTGTCTAGTCCAACAACGATAGCGGCATCTCTAGCGGTTGTCTAAGATTCCTCAAGATTTTCCTCTATTTGTTTTGCTAGGATTTCCAAGCACTACAGAGAAGGAGAAGAGATTGTATCCTCCATTTCAGTGTTAACGTGCGAGACTAATTTCTCTCTGCACCAAATTTGATTCATGAATCCCAATGGTGAGAATGTGAGAGAATGAGCTTCAAAGGTGGTGTCCAAATTTCACAAAGATCTAACGGTTAACGAGTCCAGGATCGTAGTTTTACTGGGATAGGTTGAGGTGTATGTGGGAAAAGAGAAAACTCGGTGCGAGGGACATTTCTTCCACCACAGACATTATCTCTAAAATTCCAACGTTGGGTGTGTGTGGAAATAAGTTTTGAACCTTGTGTTCAAATTTCACAATGATCCAACGGTTAACGACTCCAGGATCGTCATTTTACTAAGACAGGTTTGAATGTATGCGGGAAAAAAAGAGGGTTTTGGGAAAGGAAGTAAGGAAAACGGATTTGAGAGGAAGAGAGAGCGTAGAGATGTGTCGTAAATGTAAAATGTAACCTATTACGTCTCTATTTATAGCTAGGGTACTCTACGCCTATTATTTACTCTATTTTTTTTTACTTTATCATTTTATATAAAGAAAATCTATTTTACTCTCTCTCAAATGAATAAATAATTTTTTTTCTAAAAACATATATTTAATTTATTTACCTGAAAACTATTATTTTAATTAATAAAACTATTTCTCTTATTTATTTAATTAAAAAAGCTCATTATTTTCCTAAAATTCTATTTATTTTAAATAAAATCATTTTTAATTTATTTTATGAAAAATAGAATGTTACATCATGCCTATTTGTTGTGTTTCACAAACATTCTTCTTTACTAAAATCATGACCCACAAAACAACAAAATTGATTTGGAACTATTTGAAGGAAAAGTTTGCAGGGGATGAGTTGACTCAAGGCATGCAAGTGTTGAACTTAATGAGGGAATCTGAGTTGGAAAAAATGAAAGAGTCAGACGTAATTAAAGCTTATTCAGATATATTGTTTGGCATTGTTGATAAGGTACTACTGGGTGCATAATTTCCTAATTTTAAAATTGTAGAAAAAAATTAGTAACCATACCTAAAAGATATGAATTTTCTATTGCCTCCTTGGAAAACACAAAGGGTTTGTGTCAGATCACTTTGGCAAAAGTCATACATGCCTTGTAGGCTCAAGAGCAAAGACTTGTGAGGCAAGAAGGAATAGTAGAGGATTCTTTCCAAGTCAAATTGTAAATCAACAATCGTGACAAAAACAAGGAAAAGGAGCAAGCTGGAGATGACAACCAAAATAATAAAACACAATGTTTTCCACCATGTCCTTATTTCCAAAAGTAATCTCCTACCAAAAAGATGTTGGTGGAGGCCTATCTAACACAATTAAGTTGCTACAAATGTGGTCAATTAGAACATATGGAGAAGGTATGTAACTCTCATCAACAACTAGGGGCCAAGGTTGTTGAGGATCAACAATAAGAGGAAGATGAACAACTATTTGCAATGATATGTTTTACGATTGACAACTCCAAAAAGGCTTGGCTTTTTAATAACGGTTGTACAAACCATATGACATATGACCATGAGATTTTCACAAAGAGCTAAACAAAACTTCTATTTCCAAAGTCAAAAATGAAAATGGAGAACACATTATAGAGGGAAAATGAGCAATTGCAATTAAAACCATTTAAGTGTTGCTCAAGTTTAAAATTGATTTTTGATGTTTTATATGTTCTTGAAATTGATTAAAATTTTTTAAGTGTTGCTCAAATGTTGGAGAAATGCCACAAGGTATGATTAAAGATACAAATAACATGGATGTTATAAAGTTCAGATGAAATATGTGATACCCTCTATCCCAACGTACATATAATGAAAGGAAACACGGAATAATGGGAGTAATTTAAAAAGATTTATTTTGCAACTCAAAATAAAACCTCTCAATGGAGTAAAAGATTCTCATTCACAATTTAACCAAGTTAAAACTTAACGGTAAGAATATAAAAACAAGTTCTGACTCCAAACAAAGATCGTACCGGTATTACAACAGAAATTCCAATGAGAAACATAGAAGTAAATCATGTTCAACTACATATCACAAAATAGCATATGATAAAAAAAACATAAAACCCTAAGCCTCGATGTCACATCCTATCAGAGCATACTGTCCTAACATCCTCTAGCATAAGATTCTCCACAGTCATCCACCTAACTATATGTTCCCACGAACACAAGGTTCGAGATCATCACAGGATCCAAACACAAATAGAACACAAGGAGTGAGTTATCACATTCCTAACAAATAGAGAGAAACAAGATGTGACACCCTCTACCCCTCACATATATACTAATAAGGAATAAAAAATTCAAATATTAATTAAAAGTATTTTTAAAACATTTTTTTTAAACAAGTCTTTCAAAGGGGAAAAAGGCCCACATTCATTTTCTTCTACATTATATTCAAACTTGTCCAAATAAAGAATAAAGTATTCTCGACTCAAACAAGGTTGTCTAAGCTTCATACAATTAATATAGAACCTATATCCTAATGTCACATCCTATCAGAGCGTTGTGTTCCCGTGTCCTCTAGCATGAGGTTCTTCATAGTCATCCACCTATTCATCTGCTCCCCTGAACACAAGTTCAAGATCATCAAAGGATCCAAACACAACAACACACAGGGAATGAGTTATCACATTCTTAGCTAATAGAGAAACAAGACAATTAAATATACATATTATATAAATGAGATACCACTTGCTTAAACATAGCTCACGTAACTTCACCACTTCGTCATTCAAAATTCATTTTTCAATCATCAATCACATTACACAAGAATCCCACACTCCGATCAAGATATAATAACACATGAATTTCATAATAAACAATTAGCAAGCATATGCAACAGTTATGCTAAGACTCAATCCTATATGAAATGTGGTACCATGTCAGTGAAAAACCATCTCGGGGCGCTTAGGAGTACATAACAAGACACACCACACAATGGGTTTGTCAGGTCACTCTCACTAAGTAAGATCATAGGGAGACCAGTCAGGGTCACGATGTTTTGCGAGAATGTTCCAACCATATGGGATCAGCATAGGCTTAAAGGAGCACTCAAACCCGGTGACCCCCAAGGCCTACACTCCGAAGAGTCCGTCAGGGCCTCTCCCTCCTGATTCAAGTCCAACCCCTAAAATAATTTTGCATGCAGACACTGCTCATGAATTATACAATACCCATGACCTTACACTCGTGTTTTAAACACGTTGAACACAATTGCACTACGATTTAACACTAGTTCTTAAATAGGAAACCTACATTTTCTCTTTAACACTGTGCATCAACGCTTTTCTCAAGATAATACTGGTCGGGTTATTGTACAATTCATAGCTTACAACACAAGTAATTTCACATCAAGTGTTAACTACACACTTATCCACAACTAAAACTCATTCATAATTTCACATCTCATAGTGTCACAATCCATCATCACATGTTTACACGTATCTCACAAATTAACACGTGTTCAACTTTACACTTATACTCGATCTCAATAACAATATTATAATCTCAAAGCAACATGTTATTCCACAATTCATCACATATTCCATTTATAAACACTGCTCATGAATTACACAATACCATGACCTCACACTCATGTTTCATACACGTTTAACACATTGCGCTACAATTTAATACTGGTTCCTAACTCGAAACCTACACTTTCTCTTTAACACTGCGCATAAACACTGGTCGGGTTATTATATAATTCATAGCTCACAATATAATTAATGTAACATCAAGTGTTAAACACATCCACTTATTCACAATCGAATATCATGCCCACACTTTAACATCTCAAAACATCACATCAACCATCTCATAACATTCCTAATGATATTCATAAGGTACAACATACACATGTTCATCAAATTTAACCATAATATTCTCAAACTCCAACACTTAATAATTTTTGGAATCATACTATAACACTCTACAATATTATTTACATAAATTATTAATATAAATAACTGCTTCTATATATATAAACTAGCATACATCATATTGAATCACAAATTTCAAAGTAAGCTTTCAATGCACAAATTCTAAATAATTATATGAACACTTTGGTCAATTTCAATTATGATATTAATTTTTAAATTATATATAAAAACCTAAAAAAGCAAGAAAAAGAGAAAATACAAAATCAATATCTCACTCTAAATTTCTTCTTACTTTATTTCATCAATTCATGTTAATTAGAAAAATGCTCGATTTATAGAGTTCACGCTCAACACAATAGCATATCAATTTCACAACAATTGGTTTGTCAAACATATATAATTCACAATTATAACTATAAGGATAGAATAAAAAAATGACAGAAACACCCAAAATCCCATTTCAATTGATACTCTAAGGATTCCTACATATGTTTTCACTAATCCCCAATTGTCAATAACTCATCCCTTACCTCTAAGCGGACTCTCGTGTCTTCCGACAGCGATAGAGGCATCTCTAGTGGTTCCCTAAGATTCCTCCAGTTTTTCCTCCGACTGCTCCGATAGAGTTCCCAAACGTCAGAGAGACAGAGAAGGGATTGAAGCCTCCATTTGTACTATGTTCATGCGATTCCTTTTTCCAACTCCACGAACATTATGTCATCAATCCCAACGGTGAAAGTCTGCGCAATTGAGTTTCAAACAATATATCCAAATTTCACGACAATCCAACGGTTAACAAAACTAAGATCTTAGTTTTACCAAGAGAGCTCTGGGTTTCAATGGGAAAGAAAAAGGCTACAATGCAAAGGATATTTCTCTCAGCTCAGACATGATATCAAAATTGCCAACGGCGAGAATGCTCGGAATTGGGTTGCGAACATGGTTTTTAAATTTCACGACGATCCAACAGTGAATGAGTCCGAGATCGTCATTTTTCTGAGATAGGTTTGATAGCCTACGGGAAAAAGAGAGGATTTTGGAAGAAGAGAGAAAAAAAATGAAATTGAGAGGCAGAGGAGGCTGATGAGTCAGTCTGAAAATTGACCTTGCATTTTGCTATTTATAGCTAGGGGTATTCACGACCTATTATTTACTCTATTTATTTATTTTTAAACTCTATTTTATTCTCCATCAAATGAATAATAAAATACCCTTTTTATTTTCTCTCAAACCATTATTTTATTATAGCTATTTTTCTTTATTTATTTAATTATAAAACATCATTATTCTCTAAAATTTTATTTACGAAAAAAATGGGATGTTACACAAGACAACATATAAATATACATATTATATAGATAAAATACAACTTACTTAAACACAACTTATGTCATTCTACCACTTATCGTGTAACATCATATCTCAAAACAACACATCTCACATGTAACATCTTGTTTCCTTTGTTTTTTTTTTAAAATAAATAAATAAATAAGAATAAGAATTAGGTCATTAGAAGTCTCACTATATAAAGGAACTTCTAATCCTAGAGCAGTTTTACAAAACATTTTCTGTTCCTTTTCTCTGACTCTCAAGAACCCTAACAGAGCAATCAGAGGAGGAGCTCTAGAGAGCACTAGAAATGCCACCATTGCTAATGGAGAACGCTTGAGCGACTACATCGAGGTAAGGAATGAGTTACTCACGCTTGGGGATTAGAATAAACATGTGTAGGAATCTCTAGAGAATCAATTTTTGGGTTATTTTAGGTTGTTTTATGAAATTCAATTCTGTTCTTATGTTTTTAATCGCAGATTGATTGTGTTTGACAGACCAATTGGTGTCCCGATGCAAAATTGTTGTAAAATTGATAGGTTCTTGTGTTGAGTGTGAACCCTGAAAATTGGGACTTTTCCTAATTAGCGTGAATTGATAAAGTTTCTTTTGTTTGTATAAACCTTAGTAGAATTTATTTTTCCTCTTTCCAAATCCTTTTTGTCGTGAATACCCAATTTTCTGCACTTTATAAAGTGAACGCGTGAAAATTATGTGGCAGTACTTTCTTTGCACTTGATATCTTGGCCTTTCAATCATATTGATTTTTTCCTTCTTTCTAAAATTTCCAGCATGATATACATGTGCATATATGATACTTTTATTTCACAAGCTTTTGGTTTCCTTCTGCACACGTGATTTATCATGGAATATGTTTATTATATTATATTAATATATATGTTTATATATACTTAATATGTTTGCTATTATATATATATATATATATATATATATATATATATATATAATATGTTTATTATTTATTGTTATTATTTAACAATGTTTATCCAATGATATATTGGTTATATGTTGTTATAATTTATATATATATATATATATATATATTTAATATTACATGTATTTATATAGTGACGTGTTATATATATTTGCTACATGTAAATATATTTAAAAGCTTTGAAATTAGATATATTTTATTATTATAATACATGCTTATCTATTTGTTAAGTATATTTTGTAGTTAGTTAATTTATGGGATGTTAAATTATGGACATTGACATGAGATATGATTGTGAATAAGTGACCGGTTAATACTTGATGTGATATTACTTGTGTTGTGAGTTATGAATTACATAATAACCTGACTCGTGCTTATCTTGGGAAAAGTGTTTATGCGCGAGGTGTTAAAAGGAAAGTGTAGGATTCCTACTCAAGCTCCAACTACTAAGCTAGCTCTAACGATTGAAAATAAACTCACAACAAGATTCTTAAGAATTCTACCCATCTATTCTACCTCAGATTTAACTCCTAAGATTCTTACGACGTATCAAACTAACGGTAACGGCTCTAAAATGTGAAAGCGAACTCCATGGCTACCAACTTTAGATCATGCATATGATAAATTCGTTCATGAGTCTTGAGCTGTCGAGAAAACATAGGCCGCTACTTGGCCTCTTGAAGAAGCATTCATCTAAATTGAAAGCCTACTCTGGGTACTTCATTACCCCAGCAAGGACCTTCTCTTCTAAGATAACACTCAATGGTTTACAGTGACCGACTTCTCTATGTTACTTCCTACAGGGATCTCACCGAAAGCTTAAACTTACTAGAGTCATCTCTAACAAGGGTTAAGGTTAATTCAAGGAATCCTAGAACAACATCTTGGTTCGACTACTAGTTAGGGGCATCTCATATTAATCTTAGGTTTCCTTTCATCTCAAAACAATTTCTGCACAAGAAGGATTTATAGTTATCTCTCACCTAGACATAGCATACTCTAAGGGTCATCCTCAGCTAACTAAAATGCATAACAAAACGCTTAACACAAAAAGTGATTCCCAAGGGTCTATAACAACCTTAAGATCTTCACATACTCTAACCTAACTCGAAACACACTAAAGCATCAATCACCAAATCACTATAAGAGCTAACTCGGGGTAGGGAGATCTTGTCCATGCATCCCATGAACACACAGGGGCATCAATCATGTCAAGACATGATCATGTAACCATAGAGACCACAACGAGTCCTAGGTAGTCCTTGGAGCATCCTCAGACATTTCTTGGATCAAAAGGTAAAGAAAAGTAAGATCTATCTCACTAATCATACGACTATCATCACTAACCCTTTAGGTTACCTACCTTACGCAAGAACACTCACTCTTGAATCCTTCCATGCTTAGCAATTAACGCCCTACTAACTGCCTTACACTTTTCTTAAGGTTTCACACTAAACCTCTTAACTATTCCTCACAACTTTGCCAACTACTCTATACTCTTAAATAAATCTATCCTAGACATCTCCCAGGAACTATGGTTACAGGTTTTTGTAGGTAGATTCTCAATCTCACACTTAGGGGGTAAACTAAACACATCCTCAAGGAACACAAGTACGACACTCACTAAGCTTACTTCCGTCTACGGTTAACTAGGATCATGCATACTCAAGTGTTTCCTCTCGAAACACCTTAATGTGATTAACAAGGGCGAAAGTCTCTCTATTCGTAACGAAAGTAACATGCCAGGTTATCAAGCAGTTTAACAAGGCATGATTGGAGGATAATCAGCCCATAACAAGATTAACAGTCAATTGACTACGAGGCAATAGTTTTAAATCAAGAAGGATCACTCATTCATAATCAACAACAATTATTCCAAATGAATTCTAGAAATGAAAACATGACCACAGTGTACACACATATGGAGACGTCAACAATCACTTGATTATGACAGAAACATCAGCAATCAAACTGTTTGACATAGGCTCATAACACAAAGAATGAATTATACTCGGGCTTGCAAGTGTAACCAAATTACTTGACTTAAGCACGCAAGACAAAGAATAGGTTGCACCGGAACAAGAAGGTATGGCCAAAATAGTATTCCTTATGAAATATATCTTGATGCAGGTCATCAAACTATAAGGCATTAGCATCACTACGAACAAGGAATCGCAAACAACCATACTATCTATGCAATTAAGGTAGAACACCATACTACAAGCATACATAGAATTATAAGGTTCCTATAACAAGTATATAACATACATATAAGAAGTAAGAATTAAACAGTCACTAAGGATGTATTAAGGAATCACAAGTTTTGACAATCACGTTTATGATCACACATAAAGAAAAAAAGCGATTAGCCGGCACATGTTAACACATGATTAAACACACTCATTCACAATACACATGCATGTTCAAGGTTCTTGACGACATTAATACACACATCAAGTTTTCAAGACCACTTGTATCACCTAACGGCTTGCCATGACATCCTACCACACTTCACAAATTATAGAGATGGCCAGTCTCATAACTCCTGACTTAATAGTGGAATTATGGTATAGCAAACATTAAGGATGCAAGGCACATCACAAGCATTATTAAGTCTCATTTAATCATGTAGAACAAAATACAAATAATAATTCAAGCATGCTCAACAAAAGTACTCATAAGTAACCACACAAAGTACACACCAGAATATGCTAAGCACATAACACACTGGCCGAAAGGTTCAACCTGCTCTAATACCACTAAATGCGACACCCTCTACCCCGACATACATATAAATAAGAAAAACATATAAAAATATGGAATTAACTAAAATGATTTTATTCAATTAGCATAAAGGATCTCATGTGAGTAAAAGGGTCACATTCGCTTTACTATTACCAAATAAAACTTAACATATCCGACTCAGAACAAAGTCATCAAAGTTTACAAATCTTGTTAAACAGTGGAATAAAATAAAGTAATGTAATATCATGCAATTTAAATAAAAACTCATGCCCCAATGTCACATCATATCAGAGCATTGTGTCTCAGCGTCCTCTAGCACGATGTTCTTTAAAGTCATCCACCTAGTCATCTGGTCCCACAAACACAAGGTTCGAGATCATCACATGATTCAAACACAAACATCACACAATGAGTGAGTTATCACATTTCTAAATAAAATACAGATAAACAAAGTCGTAATCAAAATAAATTATAGAAGTATTTATAGCATAGCTCAACCTACTATAATCCACGTTACTTCACCACTTTATCATTTAAAATTCATTATAGAAATCATCAATCACATTATACATGAATCACACACTCTAGTCAAGACATAACAACACTCACAAATTTCATAATAAGCAATTCATAGGCGTTATGCAACAATTATACTAAGCCTCAAGCTTGTATGCAATGTGGTACCATATTAGTGAAAAACCACATTGAGGCGTTTAGGAGTACATAACAAGACACACCAAACAATGGATATGTTAGGTCACTCTCACTAAGTAAAACCATAAGGTGACCAGTCAGGATCACTCTGTTTTGCGAGAATGCTTCAACCATATGGGATCAACATAAGCTTAAATGACCACTCAAACCTCTTTACCCCCAAGTCCTAGACTCCGAAGAATCTGTTAGAGTCTCACCTTCCTGTTCAGGTTAAACCCCTAAAACAACTTTTGCACACAAATACTGTCATGAATTATATAAGACCCACAATTTCACACTCGTGTTTCAAACATGTTTAACACATTGTGATACAATTTAACACTTTAGGTTCCTAGCTAGGAATTCTACACTTTCCCTTTAATACTTGGCGCATAGACACTTTTTTCAAGGTAAACACCAACCGGGTTATTGTATAATTCACACAACTCATAACACAAGTATTGTTACATCAAGTGTTAACCACACACTTATTCACAACCAAATTTCATGTCTACAATTTAACATCTTACAATGTCATGATCCACCATCACATGTTTACATGTTTTTCAAAAATTAACACATATTCAACTTTACACTTATGCTTAATCTCAACAACAATGTTATAATCTCATTACAACAATTTATCATGTCTCATAAATCATATGTAAGTCACACAATAATAATATTTGCTTGACACAAAGCATATATATATATATATATATATATATATATATATATATATATATATATATATATATTAAATCAAACTATATTATTTTCAATTAAAAAGAGTTTCTACAACAATTAAATTAAAATTATAAAAAAAATTACTACTCGGCATTAACTTTACAATTTTTTTAATTTATTGTTTTATTACTTTTATTATTACAATATATATAACATATTGATCATCATCGTGGGAAGATACATAACAAAAATAATAATTTGTATAAAATAAGCAATTAAAGAAAATATTATTTAAAGTACAATTCACGTTAATTAGAAAAAAACTAAATTTTTAGGATTCACACTCAACACAAGAATACATCAATTTCACAACAATTTCTCATCGGGACATCAATTTGTCCGTCAAACATATATAATTCACAGTTATCAATATAGAATCAAAATTTGCAGAAACACACCAAAACTCATTCCAATTGATCCTCTAAAGATCCCTAGACATGTTCTCACTATTCCCCAATTGTAAATAACTCATCTCTTACCTCTAAGTGGGCTCACGTGTGTAGCCTGACAGTGATAGTGGTGTCTCTAGCGGTTCCCTAAGATTCTTCAAGATTTTCCTTTATTTTCTTTGTTAGGGTTTCCAAGTGTTAAAGAGAAGGAGAAGGGATTGGAGCCTCCAGTTCACTATCTGCGTGCGATGAGAATTTCTCCCTCGACAGGCACTACTTTATAAATCCCAACGGGGGAGATGTGAGGAAATGCATTTCAAACCTGGTGTCCAAATTTCATGACAATCCAACGATTAACAAGTCCAAGATCATAGTTTTACTAGGATAGGTTTGGGTGTATGCAGGAAAAACAAAGAGCTATGTGTGAGGGACATTCCTCTCACCAAAGACATTATTTGGAAAATCCCAACGGTGGATATGTGACAAACTAATTTTTGAACATGATTTTCAAGTTTCACAATGATCCAACGGTTAAAAGGTCCATAATCATTGTTTTACTGAGACAAATTTGGGTGTATGCGGGAAAAAGAGGGGGTTTTGGGATAGGAAGAAGGAAAAATGAAATTGAGACGAAGAGGAAGCGTGGAAAAGTATCGTCAATGTGTAACATGTCTCTGTTTATAATTAGGATACTTAGGGCCTATTATTTACTCTATCTTTCTTCATTTTATCATTTTATAAAAAAAACTTTATTTTACTCTCTATTAAATGAATAAATAAAACATTTTTTTAAAGACATATATTTGTTTTATTTACCTTAAAACTATTATTTTAATTAATAAAATTATTTATCTTTATTTATTTAATCATAAAAACTTCATTATTTTTTTAAAATTTTATTTATTTTTAAATAAATTCCTTTCTAATTTATTTTATAAAAAATGGGGTGTTACAAAATTCCTTTTCATAAACTTGGTTGGTCGTGTTTTGAGTCGAGACAATTTGATTTTCTTATTTGGACTAGTTCTATTACGATACTAGAGAAGTAAATGTGAACCTTTTATCCTTGGAAATGCTTTTACATACTATGTGTTTGATGAACTTTTGATTAGTTCCACAATTACCTTTCGTTTATTACATATATGTGTGCGGGATAAAAGGTGTCACATCACATATTTTCGCATCATTCACCTACTTAAGGATCAAAACACAATATCACTAAGTCAATCTATAGTGATCAATATACAAGCGTTATGCAACAAATATACTAATACTCAATCCTATATGCAATGTGGTATCATGTTAGTGAAAAACCTCGTCGGATGCCTAGGAGTACATGACAAGACAAACCACACACTAGTAAGTTAGGTCATTCTCACTGGGTGAAATCATATGGAAACTAATTAAGGTCATTTTGTTTTACGTGAGTGCTCCAATCATATAGGATCAACATAGGCTTAGAGGAGCACTCAAATTGAGTGTATTTACCTCCAAGGTCTAAACTCTAAAGAGTCTGTTAGGATCTCTCTCTCCTGATTCATGTACAACCTAAAAAAAATTTTAACATGTAGACTTTATCTATGAACTATAAAAAAAACATGACTCCTCAATTATTCTCAAAATAATTTTTAACACGTCGCGCCTCAAAGTGATTAAACTAAACAGATTCCCATAATGGATCCCATCACAATACTCGATGCACATAAACTCATCATACTTAAAGGACCCACAGTCGTGTGATTGTACACACAATCTCAATCACAATCACAAAATATACTCGATGCGCATAAACTCGCCACTTACACACAATCTCAATCACAATCTCATGATCCCAACATAACATGTTACCACGTCTCGTGAATCATATACACAACACACAATAGTGATATTCACATTATGGTCATAATTTATCATCATGTTCACGCGGGCATTTAAAATCATGTATGGGTCACTGGAGCCCATATATCATAGTAATTTTTAACTTGTCATGCCTCAAAGTGATTAAACTCGTCGGATTCCCACAATGAAGTCCATCATAAAACTCGTCGCACATTAACTCATCGTCCTTAAAGGGTCTTATAGTTGTGTGATTGTACATGTGACACCCTCTACCCCGACATATATATAAATAAATAAAATATATTGGTAAACAAAATCACATGGGTAAAAGGTTCACATTCACTTCAATTACCTAATAAAACTCATTAAAAACATATTCGGCTCAAAATAAAGCCGTCAAAATTTACAAAAATATTTTGTTAAATCAGTGAGGTGAAATAAAATAGACTAACATCATAAAATTAACATAAAAACTTATATCCCAATGTCACATCTTATTAGAGCGTTGTGTCCCGACGTCCTTCAGCACAATATTTCTTAAAACAGTTCACCTAGTCATCTGCTCCCTCGAACACAAAGTTCAAGATCATCACAGGATCCAAACACAAACAGCAAACTGGGAGTGAGTTATCACATTCCTAACTAATAGAGAAACAAGACAACTAGATATACATATCATATAAACCAAATAAAACTTACTTACATGTAATTCCACCACTTTGTCATTCAAAGTTCACTTTTCATCCATCAATCACACTTTTCAATCATCAATCACATTACACAAGAATCACACGCTCTGATCAAGACATAATAACACCTCAATTTCATAATAAACAATTAGCAAGCGCATGAGACAATCATGCTAAGACTCAAGCCTACATGCAATGTGGTACCATGTCAGTGAAAAACCACCCTGGGGTGCTTAGGAGTACATAACAAGACACACCACACAATGGGTTTGCCAGGTCACTCTCACTAAGTAAGATCATAGGGAGACCAGTCAGGGTCACGATGTTTTGCGAGAATGCTCCAACCATATGGGATCAACATAGGCTTAAAGGAGCACTCAAACCCGGTGACCCCCAAGGCCTACACTCCGAAGAGTCCGTCAGGGCCTCTCCCTCCTGATTCAGGTCCAACCCCTAAAATCATTTTAGCACATAGACACTGCTAGTGAATTATACAATACCCACGACCTCACACTCGTGTCTTAAACACGTACAACATATTGCGCTACAATTTAACACTGGTTCCTAAATAGGAACCTACACTTTCTCTTTAACACTGGTTCCTAAATAGGAAACCTACACTTTCTCTTTAACACTACGCATTTACACTTTTCTCAAGATAACACTGGTCGGGTTATTGTACAATTCACAGCTTACAACACAAATAATGTCACATCAAGAGTTAATCACACACTTATTCACAACCAAAACTCATTCACAATTTCACATCTCATAATGTCACAATCCACCATCACATGTTTTCACGTATCTCACAATTCAACACATGTTCTACTTTACACTTTTACTCAATCTCAATAACAATATTATAATCTCAAGGCAACATATTATTCCACAATTCATCACATATTTCATTTATAAGCACTGCTCATGAATTATACAATACCATGACCTCACACTCATGTTTCAAACATGTTTAACACAATTGCGCTACAATTTAACACTGGTTCCTAACTAGGAACCTACACTTTCTCTTTAACACTACGCATAAACATTGGTCGGGTTATTGTATAATTCATAGCTCACGATATAATTAATGTAACATCAAGTGTTAACACATCCACTTATTAACAATCGAATATCATGTCAACACTTTAACATCTCATAACATCACATCAACCATCTCATAACATTTCCAATGATATTCATAAGGTACAACATACACATGTTCATGAAATTTAACCATAATATTCTCAAACTCCAACACTTAATAATTTTTGGAATCATACTATAACACTCTACAATATTATTTACATAAATTATTAATATAAATAACTACCTCTATATCTATAAACTAGCATACATCATATTGAATCACAAAATTCAAAGTAAGCTTTTAATGCACAAATTCTAAATAATTATATGAACACTTTGGTCAGTTTCAATTATGATATTAATTTTTCAAATTATATATAAAAACCTAAATAACAAGAAAAAGAGAAAATACAAAATCAATATCTCACTCTAAATTTCTTCTTACTTTATTTCATCAATTCATATTAATTAAGAAAAGCACTCGATTTATAGGGTTCACGCTCAACACAATAGCATATCAATTTCACAAAAATTGGTCAATCAAACATATATAATTCATTGTAATAATTATAAGGATAAAATGAAAATTGCAAAAACACCCCAAAACTCATTCCAAGTGATATATCTAAGGATCCCTACACATGTTCTCACTAATTTCCAATTGTGAATAACTCATCTCTTACCTCTAAGCGAGCTCACGTGTCTTCCAACAACGACAGCGGCATCTCTAGTGGTTCCCTGAGATTCCTCCAGTTTTTCCTCCGACTGCCTCTAATAGAGTTCCCAAACGTCAGAGAGACGGAGAAGAGATTGAAACCTCCACTTGTACTGTCTTCATGCGATTCCTTTTTCTCCCTCCACAAACATTATCTTGCAAATCCCAACGTTTAAATTGTGAGAAATTAAATATTTAACAACATATCCAAATTTCATGAAAATCCAACGGTTAACGAAACCGGGATCGTAATTTTACTGAGACCATTTTGGGTTTCTGCGGGAAAGGAAAAGGCTACAATGCGAAAGGTATTTCTCTCAGCTCAAATATGTATCAAAATTCCCAACGGTGAGAATGCTCAGAATTGGGCTTCAAACGTAGTGCTTAAATTTCACGATGATCCAATGGTGAACGAGTCCAAGATCATCGTTTTTCTGAGACAAGTTAGGTGGTCTGCGGGAAAAAAAGAGGGTTTTGGGAGAAACGAAATTGTGAGGCAGAGGAGGCTGAAGAGTCAGTCTGAAAACTGACCTAGTATGTTGTTATTTATAGCTAGGGGCATTTACGACCTATTATTTACTCTATTTATTTATTTATTTATTATTTATTATTTATTATTTTATAAAAACAAACTTTATTTTATTCTCTATCAAATAAATAAATAAAATACCCTTTTTATTTTCCCTCAAATCATTATTTTAATTAATAATTATATCTCCTTATTTATTTATTTATAAAATCTCATCATTTTTTTAAAAACTCTATTTATTTATAAATAACAATCCTTTTTAATCTAGTTTACATAAATTGGGATGTTACAATTTCACCCCTCTTAAAAGAAGTTTCGCCCCCGAAACTTTGCCGAAAGATCAAGAAAAGATATTACACATATAGTTCTCAATATCAAGTTGTGTGCTATGTTGAAACACTTATCTGTGACTTCGATCATAAGAGTCTTCTACACTTGACGATAAATCTGGTGATCCTCGTTCCCTCAATGATAGTTTTTCATGAGTTAAGTTGTGTCGCAAGAGTAACATCTCAATGATAATAGAATGTGAATGACATACTATTTGGAGTATAATAATACTATAGGAGACGCTAATGACAATTTGAAACGAACAAACAAACACAAGGAGACGGGACTGATCACATGGTCGACTCTTTTTCGAACATCGGACGGTTCAAGAAAAATAATGAGTTTCGAGTCTCTCATGCTCTACCAATCCTAGTTCACAATGATTATCGAGAATACATGATTTGTCTACCTTCGAGTCTAAGCCTATTCCTTCAACATGATCTTTCTCACTTTCGTATACTTGACTCATAAGTCTTGCTTCAAGAAATCGTAACAGTTCAACTCTAATACTAACTGAATAAGCAAAACAAATCACTTCTCACTTCTATAAAATTGTTCAAACTTAAGTTTTACTCCTTATATAAATTTCACTAGAAAGCTTAAACTTACTCGAGTCATCTTTCATAAGGGTTAGGGTTGATCCAATGGATCCTAAAATAACCTTTTTGTTCAACTACTAGTTAAGAGCATTACATCTTAATCTTAGGTTTCCTCTCATCTCAAAACAACTTCTGCCCAAGAAGGATTTGTAGTTATCTTTCACCTAGACGTAGCATACTCTAAGGGTCATCTTCATCTAACTAAAATGCATACGAAATTCTTAGTACGAACATGATTCCCAAGGGTCTATAACAACCTTAAGGTATACCCCATAATTCAACTTAACTGGAAACATACTAAACACTAATCATTGAAACCATAACACTCAGGGTAGGAGATCCTGTCACGCATTCCACGAACACATAGTGATCATGACCAGGTACACATAGAGGCCACAATAGGTACTAAGGTATTCTCTATCAAACAAATAAATAAAATATTCTTTTTATTTTCTCTCAAATCATTATTTTAATTAATAATTATATCTCCTTATTTATTTATTTATAAAATCTCATCATTTTTTTAAAACTCTATTTATTTATAAATAACAATCCTTTTTAATCTAGTTTATGAAAATTGGGATGTTACAGTACAGTTCACAGCTCATAACTCAATGCATACACTATCTTAATACACATGTATCTTACAATTCAACACATACTTAATTTATCACACACACCTAATCTCAATCACAAAGTTATAATCCCAAAGCAACATGATATCACACCTCATGAATCATATATACATCACACAGTATTAATATTTACATGGCACAAAATATGTATATATTAAATCAAACTATAATATTTTTAATTAAAAAATTTAATAATTAATTGAACTAAAAATGCATTAAAAGTATTTATTGTTGAATCTTGATATATTAATTTCCTTCAATTTAATTTTATTATTTGAACTATTAATTCCTAATTTATTTTAATAATTCATATACATATATGTATTATAATCATCAACACGTAATAAGCTTATGAGACCAAAAACATGACAAAGAACGTTTCCAACAATCTAATTCGCACACTAATCTAGTAAATCTTGTCCTATTCTTTATATAGCTTTATGATTATCCAATTGATTCAAGAGCAAAACACAACCTTGCATATTCGCGTGGTATCATGGAGTATTATATAAAAATATTTTCGATCGTCATCAGTTAGCAAAACACAAAGATTTTCGACAGTTAATTGAACAATAATATATTAAAATCAAATAGATATCTCATGACACAAATATACTGAAAGCGCACTCAATTCACGATAATAAAGCAATCAAACATACAATTTATAGGTACGAGAAGCAAGAGAAAGACACATATTGTCATCATAGATAAATTTTTAAAGCAGGAAACAAGGGAATAGAACAGGCAAATTTCCTGCATGGGGTTACTTTTAGAAACATTTTCCCGAAATGGGTCTGTTTCTAAAGTAATTCCTGTATGGTGCTCTTTTTTACGTAGAGCACATGCAAATCGCAGCTCGTATTGGTGCGTTCCATCTCGACGCGACACCTGGCAGTGGTGTCGCCAGCTTCAATGGCGTTTTGCAGGGCTTGGACTCGCCAGTTTGACTAGCGAGTTGAGGGTAGGGGACTGTTTTGCTCAGACTACGTGCAGCAGGAAGCGTTGCAGGAGGGCAGCTTTTTTGCAGTTGAAAGCGCCAGTGCTACTGGCGATTTGCGCTGCAGTTGGGAGTAGCCAGTAGCACTGGCAATTTGAGCTCCTTTATAAACCACAGCTCCGTCCATTTCATGTGCGTTTCTTGAAAATCACTGAGAGTTGATATCTTTATAAAGGTGCAGATCCATATTTTATGTGCGTTTTTTATAAAATAGTGAGTTTCAAATTGTTTATTATCCTATTTTGTGTTCAATCCTAAAAACGTTGTTGAAGGCAGGTTTAAGGTACAGCTTTAAGGTATAAAAGTTCAAATGTGTATTGCATGAATGTTATTTTTATGAAGTAATTTTTTTATGCCGGAAAAAAGTATGAATGTGAAATGTTTATTATAATTTTTTGTAATTAAGTTGTATTTTTTTGAGTTAAATTTGTGAGGGTTAAAATAAAAAGTTTGTTTTAAAAAACAATTATATCATCATATTTATTTGAAGAAAATATGTTGAGTAAAAAAATTGTTTTGAATATGAAGTTTATAGTTATTTTATAATTATATTAAGTTGGTGTTGGTGTTTATGTTGTATTAGTGTCTTAAAAATTTATGAGTGTTCTTTGAAGTGTGTTTATGTTGGTGTTTTTTTAAGATGAAGTTATAGTATTTTTTTAATTATATTAGGTTCATTTGTTGGTGTGTTAAAAATTTATATGCGTTGAAGTTGAAAGTGTTATTTATTTTAATATATTTGTAGTAATAATTTTGTAATTACCTATTTTCATTTTGAAGTTATTATTGTGAAGATTAACTATTTATATGTCCTCCTAATTGAGATATTGTACAAATGATTGATGCTATTGATATTTAGACACTTACAAATTATAGACACCGTAGCAATACGTTTAAATTTTTGTTATATTTTTTTTTCGTCAAATCATTTAACGAAAGACCCCATAATAACTTATTTGACGATGCTTTGTTGTTTCTCGTATCATATTTATTTTAATATATTTGTAGTAATTTTGTAATTACCTATTTTCATTTTGAAGTTATTATTGTTAAGATTAATTATTTATATTATTAACTTCGTTCATGAATTTTTTTATTTTGTCTTTAAAATTACTATGTTGAAATTATTCATTTTTTTAAGTGTGTCCCATGAAATTTATTTCAAGTTAATTAAATTATTTTAAAAGACAAATAGAATGTGAAATTCCAATAAAGGGATCTTTTGTGATTAGATTTTATTAGTTTGGATTTAAAGTTTTATAAAATTGTTTGTGTTATTTAAGTGTGTTTATGTGAAATTTATTTAAATTTAATAATTTTGATTACATCTTCATTAGTTTAAAATTATTACATTGAAATCATTCATTTTTTTAAAAGTGTCTTAATGTGAAATTGATTTGACGTTATTTTTTTTTTAAATAAAGTTTTATTTTGAAGTTCCAGTAATGACTTTTTGTGATATCCATTTTATAATTTATTTGACGTGTTAAAATATTGTTTTTGTAGGTACACGATGAATTCGGTTATAACAGTGTTGTATTTCAATGGAAGGGTATATGAAGATAATGATGGTGTAATATTTGAAGGCAGTAAAAAAGCAATTCAGATTAAACGTGGAATTAGTTTCAATGCTTTGAAGAAAAAAATTGGAGATAAGGTAAAGTTACAAAATAATGAAATTATTTCTGCTATCAGCTGTAGATTTTTAGTGTCAGGAAAATATATTGCCTTGCAAATTTGTGATGACGAAGACGTTGAGACGATGCTGGAAAGTTTTAAACAACAACAAGAAATGTCAGTTCTAGAATTGTACATAGAAAAGGATGTGGCTGGTGGTTCAATGTTTCATTCTGCAAATTCCCTTACATCATGTGGAAATTATGTATCTAACGATGACACACAACCGCCAACAAATATGAGCAATTTAAACCTTGACGAAGATGATGATCATGATGATGATGATTATCTTGTGTCTAACTCATACATTGAAGAGTCTTTAGACGAAGATGACAGTGTTGACGGTATATCTGATACAGACGATGAAGTCACCGACATTCCTCAACCAGTAAGAATTGTTCACCCAGCAGAAGGTATAATTTGCTGAATTAAAAAATTAGACAATACATTTATTATTTGATGTCAATTGAATTTAATGCTAAATAAGCATTATTTGAATTTTTATTTTGAACTGTTAGGTGCACAACGAATTGAAAATCCATTTTGGAATGATGCTTTACATTATAACAATATCAACTGGAGTTATCCTGATGAAGAGGACATTTGCGATTTGGAGATGCCGTCGACCTTTAATGTTGGCCAAGAATTATATGTTGGCATGGAATTTGATAGTAAAGATGCGGTCAAAAATGCACTCAAACAATATGTTATGAAGGTGCATCAAAGTTTCAAAGTTGTTGAAAGCAAATCGAACAAGTATGTGGTTTGTTGCTTGAATAAAAATGCAGAGTGTCCTTGCCCTTTCTATATGAGAGCAATTTTATCCAAAAAAACAGATACGTGGAAAGTCACACAATGGGGTGGACCACACACATGTCTGAATATGACCATGACACAAGATCACGAGAAACTTGTTTCAGATTTAATTGCCACTTGTGTAGTAGGTACGTATTTTATGTTCATATTATGTTCATTTTTTGATAATTGTCATTTAAATTTTGTTATGTTATTGACAGGCATGGTCAGAGAAGATCCATCAATAAAAATTTCTTTGATTCAAGAGAGGATTAATAGTGAATTTGCATACAAGGTGTCGTAGAAAAAAGCGTGGTTGGCGAAACAGAAAGCCATTGCAATTGAATATGGCGATTGGGATGAGTCCTATGCGAAACTTTCGTCGTGGCTAACACACATGCAAAATCATTCTCCTGGATCATATTTTCAAGTACTACATGATGATTTTATCATTGGGAATACGGTTAGTCGCGAACACCGTCAGTTTCATAGAGTTTTTTGGACTTTTGGCCAATGTAAAGAGGCTTTCAAGTACTATAAGCCAATCATACAAGTTGACGGCACACATTTGTACGGCAAATACCGTGGGACCCTCTTAATGGGCACATCACAAGATGGAAATGGTGGTGTCCTTCCTCTAGCATTCGCGGTGGTTGAAGGTAAGACGTTGACAGCGTGGTCATGGTTTTTGGCACACTTGCGTGAACACGTCACAGATAAAAATGGTATTTGTCTGATATCTGATCGACACGTGAGTATAAAGTCCGCTGTCGCTAACGAAGTACTTGGTTGGCAACCTCCCCATAGTTATCATGTCTACTGCATGCGTCACATAGCAAGCAACTTCAATCGAAAATTCAATAATGCAAAACAAAAAGAAATGTTGAAGAAATTGGGTAAGATTTCATATTTGATGGTCCCGTTTATTTACCTTTCATATATACTTATCCATGTTATTCATAACTAATTTTATGCAGCCTACACTCCTTGCAAGCACATTTTTGATCAAAATTTAGAAAAATTTCGTGAACTGAGTCCAGCCATAGCAACATGGATTGATCGCATTTCAAAGGAAAAATGGACGATGGCTTATGATAGAGAAGGACGTCGATATGGCCACATGACAACCAACCTCTCAGAATGTATCAACAAGGTTTTGAAGGATTGTCGCAACATTCCCATAACAGCATTGGTCAAATCAACGTACAGTAGGTGTCGAAAGTACTTTGTTGAGCGTGGCCGCCAAGCGTAGAGACAGTTAAATGAAGGGCAAGTATATTGTTCAAAGCTTGTTAAAGAACTTAGAAAAAATCAAGAACAAACTTGTTCGCACATCGTTCGCGTGTATGACATCCACTCCACAAGGTTTGAAGTAGAGGAGACCTTCAATCCTATTACGCAACGTGGCGGACAAAAATGGGCAGTTAACTTGAATGGACATTATTGTCAATGCGGAAGGTATTCTGCGCTTCACTATCCATGTTCACATATTATTGCAGCTTGTGGTTACGTGAGCCTGAACTACTACCAATATATAGATGTTGTTTATACAAATGAGCACATCTTAAAAGCTTACTCCCCACAATGGTGGCCTCTTGGGAATGAAGCGGCTATTCCTCCTTCTAATGACACATGGACACTTACCCCTGACCCAACTACAATTCGTGCGAAAGGTCGGCCAAAATCAACAAGGATAAGGAATGAGATGGATTGGGTCGAACCATCTGACCACCGACAAAAATGCAGTAGATGTGGAGCCAAAGGGCATAACAAGTGTCGCTGTCCAATGCAATCTGAGCGTGGGAGTTGTTCAAATCATTGATTTATGCATAAAACCTAACCCTAATCCATAAACCCTAACCCTAAAACCTTACCCTAATCCATAAAACCTAAACCCTAATCCATAAACCCTAACCCTAATCCATAAAACCTTACCCTAATCCATAAAGCATAACCCTAAAACCTAACCCTAATCCATAAAGCATAACCCTAAAACCTAACCCTAAAACCTATCCCTAATCCCTAAAACCTAACACTAATGCATAAAACCTAACCCTAATCCATAAACCCTAACCCTAATCCATAAACCCTTACCCTAATCTATAAAGCCTAACCCTAAAACCTAACCCTAATCCATAAAACCTAACCCTAAAACCTATCCCTAATGCATATAGCCTAACCCTAATCCATAAAACCTAACCAGAAAACCTATCCCTAATGCATACAGCCTAACCCTAATCCATAAACCCTTACCCTAATCCATAAAACCTAAACCCTAACACCTAACCCTAAACCCTTACCCTAATCCATAAAACCTAACCCTAAAACCTATCCATAATCCCTCAAACCTAACACTAATGCATAAAACCTAACCATAATCCATAAACCCTAACCCTAATCCATAAACCCTTACCCTAATCCATAAAGCCTTTCCCTAATCCATAAAGCCTAACCCTAAAACCTATCCCTAATGCATACAGCCTAACCCTAATCCATAAAACCTAACCCTAAAACCTATCCCTGATGCATAAAACCTAATCCTAATCCATAAAGCCTACCCCTAATCCATAAACCCTAACCCTAATCCATAAAACCTCACCCTAAAACCTAACCATAATCCATAAAGCCTACCCCTAATCCATAAACCCTAACCCTAATCCATAAAACCTCACCCTAAAACCTAACCATAATCCATAAAGCCTACCCCTAATCCATAAACCCTAACCCTAATCCATAAAACCTCACCCTAAAACCTACCCATAATCCATAAAACCTAGCCCTAACGTAAACTTTGTTTTATTATTTGTAAACTTAGTTTATTATTATAGTTTGATGCGCCACATAAAAATTATTTGTAAACTTAGTTTACTATAGTTTGATGCACCACATAAAAATTATTTGTAAACTTATTATAGTTTATTATTTGTAAACTTAGTTTATTATTTAGTTTGTCTACTTTAGATTTATTTGTAAACTTAGTTTATTATTTCGTTTGTCTACTTTAGTTTTATTTGTAAACTTAGTTTATTATTATACTTTGATGCGCCACATAAACTCTATACATTAGTAAGGCATAATAAATCAGATGCGATAGATTAATTGTCAAAATCAAATGTCTTACAAACAACAACAAAATTACACAGATACATCAAAATTAGTCATTATGGTGTCCGTGATGTCGTGAGGATGTGCCACATGGTCGATCCCATCTTCGCGCTTGACGATCAGGATTTCTTCTGCCGCCGCGTTGTCTCCCCGCTTCTGCTTGCTCAGCCTCTGCAGAAAACTGCTGACGCAAATCAACACCTAATAAGTCGCCCATATCAGGTATTGCTCCGGGTACATTCCATTGCGGAGCAAATGGGGCGTTAGGTGTTGCCATGGGGGCATCGTGCTGCTGTGAAGGAGTCATAGTGGGCCATGAAAAATGAGGTTGTGTTTCCGCAACACCACCGAACGAATGTGAGGTCTCAGAAGTATCAGTATGATGACCTGCAAAAGGATACTGATACATCTGTGAAGGATATTCGGAAAATGTTGCTGGCGTGTAATACATTCCATGACCACGCTCCATCATTTGTTGGGAATATTGTTCCGCTTTAACAGGCTCCCTTCGTCTGCCTATGCCCCGAGTTTCAACACTTGACTGAAGAATGTGAAACTCTTGCGCTGGGAATTCACACTCTGATGCTGGACCATGTGACACTGGCTCAGTGATTCTCTCTTGCTCTTCAGATATAATCGCTAACTTATCCACATAAGGCACGAGATCATCAATTGTCCATGTGTTCCTCCCTTGTGGTGACACCATATATTGTAAAGTCTCCACAACTTCACCCTGCAATTATTAGTGTCAAGAAATTAATGCTCATGCTTAATAAATTAATTAGAAGTTAAACATTGAAAAACAGATAAATACCAATGCAACTGTGTTTGCATTGTTTGGGTCGACAAACATCTTTGTTTTACGCCTATACCACACCATGTAGTCCGAGTTAAAACCCAGTAGGCCCTCCTGTCGAGGATAAACATCGACCCTAAACTCAGCTGCATTGTTCCACTGACTAATGATTGGAGCCAATAGGTGGAACCAATTCTCATCTTGTTTGCCTTTGAGCGTTAAGCCATGGAGATTCTGTGGTTGCGAAGGAAACCCGGGAATAGGTTGTTGCAATCCAAATTGTCGTAAAACTCTATCGGGTTGGTGCCACTCAACAACATGGAAACAAATCAGTGGTACCACCGCAAACCAGGCTACACTTCCAACCACACAAATTGGAGGCAACGCTGCCATCACAATTGTTGTGTATGGCTCCCAGACAAACTGCATATAACAACACACTTGTCAATTTCCAGTCAAACATAACATATTAAAATTTCATTTAACCATTACATTACGATGTTCTTACCTCATGTCGTTTCATCAGATCCAATTTGTGACGGAAAAGTCTAAGATCATCATTACAATATGTTGATTTCCACGTCGCAGCCACCTACAATAAAAATGAAATCATCATTGTCAACACGTTCCATCATTAAATATTTTTAATTCAAATCTAATTTTTTAAACGACAAACCTGTGTTCGAGTGGTTTATTTTCTATGACGGGAGGCGTCCTCTTTGGAGCTAAAGTCTTGCATCATTCCCATGCCCACATTTGGATTAAGATGCACATACCTCCGATTGATTTAACTTTGTAATCGGTGGCACTGCACATCTCTCTATATAAATACGCAAGCACAGCAGGTCCCCACGCATACGTGCTGCACTGTTCAAATTCACGTAAAAATTGTAGGTACCTTAAAGAAACTTTGCTACTACTTTTGTTAACAAAGAGGACACCTCCTATGAATCGAAGGATCCACGCACGGGTAAACCTTTGTAATTGTTCAACGTTACCCTCATCAATATTTATGTGAGAAAAATGGTGAGCCAACCAACTTAATTTGATGACACTGCCTTCAAGTTCGCCTTCCTATGGTCTGACTCCTAATAATTCTTCACATAAGTCGGCCCAATCAAGATTTGTTGAACCAATTAGTGGTGCCCCGTCAGTACGAAGACCTAATAAAATTGACACATCTTGGAGAGTAATGGTAGCCTCTCCGCATCTCAGGTGAAACGTGTGGGTTTCGGGCCTCCATCTTTCAATGAACGCACTAATTAAGGCCGCATTTATCTTTAGGTATCCCATCTTAATTATCCAATAAAACCCACATTGCCGAAGCAGAGGAACAATTTCCTCTGGTATTTGTTCTTCACCTTGATACGTCGGCACTGCTCGTCTGATGTGTAGTTTTCTGTCTGCTTCCTCATTCCAAACATGTTCTGAAACATGCTTGGGTTGCATCCACAAAACGTCACCCTCAATTGGACTAGACCTCGTTTGTATACTTGATGCGCATGATGACGAAGATGCCATTGATCCTACACAATAAAATATAATACAATAAAATTAATAATAAAAATTACACATAGTCTCCAAATTTCTAATAAATAACAAATAATATTTTTCAAATTTCAAATTTCAAATATTTCAATAACAAAATATTTCAAATACGTTAAACTATTCTAATTTTAACATATTATATGAAACTCATAATAACTACAACTTACGTAATATAAAAAATTTAATTGTTATCTAATTTAAAATTTATAATTTATAGTATCTTAAACTATTCCTAATTTTTCATATAAAATATTTAAACTAAATGTAACGTAGCATATAAAAAATTTAAACTAAACTTAATCTAAAATTAATAAGTTACGGAACCTAAAAGTATTTTTAATCTACTATATAATTTTTTTTAATTAAACCTAGTCTATCATATAAAAATTAAAATTATTTATAATTTATCATATTAAATATTTAAACTAATTCTAATCTAAAATTAATAAATTATGGAACATAGAACTATTTTTAATGTATTATATAAAATTTAAACTAAAACTAATCTAAAATTAATAAATTACGAAACGTCAAACTATTCTGAATCTACTATATAAATTTTTTTAACTAAGCCTAACTTACCATATCAAAATTTAAAGTATTCCTAATCTATCATATAAAATTAATAAATTACATTTCTTAAAATTAAAACTATTCCTAATCTACCATATAAAAAATTTAAATTAATTCTAATCTACTATATAAAATTAAGAACTCAAACTAATGATATTAACAAATGAAACTAATAATATTAACAAATCATCTAAATCTAATGTTTCTTATAACACAAAGAATAACATACTAAAACTAAACCTAATATTATTTAAAACTAAATCTATAAATAAATGTACTGTATAAAACTATAATTATCAAATTAAATTAAATTTATCATTTTTAACTAAAACTAACTTAAGATAAAAAACTAATAACACATATTAATAAAATTATAATTATCAATTCAAACTAAAACTAACTTAAGATAAAAAAACTAATAACACATATTAAATTATCAAATTAAATTAAATTTATCATTTCTAACTAAAACTAACTTAAGATAAAAAAAAACTAATAACACATATTAATAAAATTATAATTATCAATTCTAAGTAAAACTAACTTAAGATAAAAAAAAACTAATAACACATATTAAATTATCAAATTAAATTAATTTTATCATTTCTAACTAAAACTAACTTAAGATAAAAAAACTAATAACACATATTAATAAAATTATAATTATCAATTCTAACTAAAACTAACTTAAGATAAAAATACTAATAACATATATTAATAAAACTATAATTATCAAATTAAATTAAATTTATCATTTCTAACTAAAACTAACTTAAGATAAAAAAACTAATAACACATATTAATAAAATTATAATTATCAATTCTAACTAAAACTAACTTAAGATAAAAATACTAATAACACATATTAATAAAACTATAATTATCATCAGAATACAAATAAAATAAAAAAATAATTACACAAACTTACTCAAAAATTACAAATGAAGAAGTTTGCTCAAACACAAACACCACAGCAACAACCCTTCTTCGTTTTTGCTCAAACACAGCACCAGCAAGCTTCTCTTTCCTGTTGTTTTTTTCTCGCGTGAATGGTCTACGGGGGAGGGGGGATTTAAGCACCTCAAGCAACGCAAATCACTGCTGGTGCTGGCGCTTTAGGCCAACCAAAACGCCATTGAAGTTGGCGACATCCTGCATGTTGCAGATTGCAACCCCCTTGGAAATAACCTCTGCTGGCCTGCACCCTAGGAACTCCGCGCCCTCAACTCGCCAGTTTGACTAGCGAGTCCAAGCTCCTGCAAAACGCCATTGAAGCTGGCGACACCACTGCCAGGTGTCGCGTCGAGACGGAACGCGCCAATACGAGCTGCGATTTGCATGTGCTCTACGTAAAAAAGAGCACCATGCAGGAATTACTTTAGAAACAAACTCATTTCGGGAAAATGTTTCTAAAAGTAACCCCATGCAGGAAATTAGTCGAATAGAACACATCAACTTCACAACAGTTTCGCATCGAGACATCAATTATTCACTCAAATGCAATCAATTCATGATTAAAAACATGAGAACATAATTGAATTTCATAAAATAGCCCAAAATTAATCCTCTAGGGATCCTTACACAAGTTCATTCTAATCCCCAAGCGTGAATAACTCATCCCTTGCCTCTAGCGGGCTCATGTGTGTATTCCAGCAGCGATAACGGCTCCCTAAGATTCCTCAAGCTTTTCCTCTGATTGTTCTGCTATGGTTTACAAGCGTTAGAGAGAAGGAGAAGTGATTGGAGCCTTAATTTCATTGTCTCTGTGTGAGGGACATATATCCTTCTATAGACATTATCCGCAAATCTCAATGGTGGGAATGTACAAAAATGAGTTCCAAAGGTGGTGTTCAAATTTCAAGACGATCCAACGGCTAACGAGTTCAAGATCGTAATTTTATTGGGACATGTTTAAGTGTATGTGAAAAAAAGAGAGGGTTTTGGGAGAGGAAAAAGTGAGAACGAATTTGTAAAAACTACTAACTACTATGACGTTAAAAGGGTTGTTTATATACTAGAGTACTCTGAGTCTATCATTTACTCCCTTTTTTATTTTATTATTTTAGTAAAATGAACACTATTTTACTTTTTTATTAAATAAATAACTAATTAAAACATCCTTTTATTTTCTAAAACATCATTTTACTCTATTTATTTTCTAATACTATGAAACCCTTATTTTAATTAACAAAAATTATTTTCTCTCATTTGCTTAATTTCCAAAAACTCTATTAATTTTTGGTCCACATGACTAATCATTTAAACTCAATTTCAACCTAATATCTCATCCCAAAATATTTACTTAATTCAATTAATTATAAAAACTCAAAATACATATTTAATAAATATCAATAAATATTTATTTACTGAAAACTAAGGTGTTAGAAAATACAAGGGTTTTGCTTTAGGTATTGTAATTATTAGGAACCAAAAGTGTAAGTAAGAGCATCTTCATCGCAGGTTTATATGAATTTCTAAATCATTTTTTTGTGGTCCCTGTAACACTTTTTGTGGTCCCCACGATATCATGTCATTCATAAGAAACTCATACAAATTTTTATTCCAATGCAAGAAATCACGAGAAGCAACAATAATCATAAAAAAATCCACACATTTAATAATTTTTTTATTATAACTTATTTATTATTGTAATAAAATAATTAATTTAATTTTTTATTTTACTCTAATTCTGCACTTTTTATTGTCACTATTTTCCAATTTTTTTTCAATTACTCCACTTCACTTTTTCACTCTAGAACCTTCCCCTTTCCCCATGTTGCCTTTCCCGCTTCTCCACCCCTCTTCTTTTCCCACCATAACCTTCCCCCTTCCCCACAGTTGCCTTTCTCACTTACCCATCCAACTCCAAAATCTTCCTTTCCCTTCCCACCATTCCAACTTCATTTTTCTTTCAAAAACAAAAAAATCACCTACCTTCATTTTTCTCATTGGCTTCTTCTTCTTCCTCCTTTTTCTTCTTCTTCGTTTCGTAACCACCCTTCGCTGCCACCCGTTGAGCCACCAATGTCGCTCTGTTGCGTGACCATAACCGCCCCTCGAGCCACCATCGCTGCTCGCTCGCAAAACCATTGTCGGTCAATGAGCCACCACCGTTGGCGACGATGACATGGGATTTTTCCATATTGGTTCAATATTCCTTTCCCCCTTTGTATTTTTCCATATCTGTTCATTTTTCTTCTTCTTGCGGTTATTTTTCCTCTTTTTTGTACATGGGTGGATTGTTGAAGGTGGTTGATGTTGGATAATAGTTTTATAATGTTAAGAACCCATTTCTTATATAAGGAACTCATTTTATTTTGAAGGAATGGTTCTTTTCACGTAGATTATCTTCAATGCACAATTTCTTCAAGAACCCATTTCTTCATTTTAAGAAACTCACCATGGAACTCACATTGGAGATGCTCTAAGCCGCATCATTCTATCTGTTAGGTAACACATCAACTATTACATCATCATTTAGTGTCACATCAACAAAGATTGTTAAATATTTAAGGATAGATTGATCAAAGGATCAAAATTGCATAATTGTAATATTTGCTAGAACAAAAGTGCAATTAAGTTTTTGGGCAAATTACATCAACACGTCCTTGGCTTTTATCAAATTACACAAAACCACATCTTTTTTATTTTTCTATACTAACCCCATTTAATTTGAAAATATTACATTAATACCTCCTTATATATTTGAAAACATTACATTAACACCTCCTCAAATCTTACACTAACACTCCTATAAGGGAGATGAATGTAATGATTAAATAAACAAGTGCTTGTGTAATTACACGAAATTTTAGAAGGTATTTTGTAATTTGTTCTAAGTTTTTTTTTTAAAAAAGAAAAATAAAACAACTTATTTTAAAATTTATACGAATTTAAAACATATTTAACATTATTATAAAAATGCCCATGCGTTGCACGTTCTACAATTTAATATATTACAAAAAAAGAAAATATTGGTTTAATTTTGGTCCTTGTGGATAGGGCGTGAAGCGTTGAAGTTTACACGACACCAACGCTTCTTCATAATTCATTAACATCTACTCATCTAGTACCAACTCAAGTTACCTTCTGGATTCTGGGAATATACCAAAAAATATGCCGTACAAGTACGCACGTGTTGCATCGTATGCTGCAAACCGCTGAAGTTACTTCCACACTTATTACCGTGCGGGAAATTGCATTATCCTAAGCGAAACTACGCAGTGGTTTCCATGTAAGGTTAATTTGTTCCTTTTCAGCACCAAAAACAACTTAAACATAAAATTAAAAGAGTAAACTATGATTTTGAGGGAAAAGGGGAAGTGGTAAATTTGTTTAAACTTCATACCCAGTTGCTATTATTAGGTGTAAAAAATTGCAAGGCCCTATCATAGTTTAGTTTTATATGTGAAATGAAGGGTGTGTTAGTTCCCATGTATTTGTTGTAACAATTTGCAAGACCTGCAGTATCATATTTTGATCAAACACCTTTGCATCAGGTGTGATTTTTTTTTTTCTTTTCAAGTTTATATCTTTATTCTTTAGTGTCAGGTATTACCGTTGGCTTTAGGCTTTTAATATATTTGCTTAAGTCCAATCTTTGAACCTGGAACTTCTTTATATATTATCATATAATAGACTATTTTCTGCATTTGTTTAGAAATCTCTGTTTCATATGTAGCTGTATAGCTTGCATTTAAATGAACTTTAGTCAAACTATTGAAATTGTTAGCGGAACTGAAAACTGTAACGATGGTGTGATTATTTTTTACCAATCTGCTTCTTTTATATTGCTTCTGTTGAAATTTTTCAAACATGTTGACCCAGATGAGTTGTAAGTATGGGTTTCAAGTATCTGCTGGTTGTTATGTGTGTTTTGGTTTGGTTCGGATCGTTGAGTTTTGCAACTTCTAATAATGGGGGGTTGATGAGGATTGGTCTGAAAAGGAGGATTTTAGACCTTCAGAGTCTTAAAGCAGCAAGAATCAAAGAGACTGTTCATCACAAGGATTTAGGAGGTGTTAATGAAAACTGTTGTGATGAAGATATAGTATATCTTAAGAATTATCTTGATGCACAATATTTTGGGGAGATTAGTATTGGTTCACCCCCACAATACTTCAATGTTGTGTTTGACACCGGCAGCTCGAATCTTTGGGTCCCATCTTCCAAATGCATCTTCTCTGTAAGTTATTCAATTCAATGATCTGAATCTGATGCATTTGGTTACTCATTTGAATTTTGTCTTTTTGAATGAACATGTTTTGAAAACACATATGGCACGTGCAGATCGCTTGCTATCTTCATTCCAAGTATAGGTCGAAGATATCTAGCACCTATACCGAAATTGGTAACTTTGGATTAGCATGGCATATGATTGAAAAGTTAAATTAATTTCTTTCTTTTCTTAGGTGCTTCCATATGTTTTGATATGCAGAAACAGAAACTTATTTGTTTCAATGCACATAAAGTTGAATTTGGGAAAATATGCAGGAATACCTTGCAAAATCCCTTATGGCCAAGGATCAATTTTTGGATTCTTCAGCCAAGATAATGTACAAGTTGGGGATATCATCATCAAAGATCAAGTCAGTATTTTGCCCTCTATTATTTTTCAGTCAGAATTGTGATTGAATTTTATATGCTTCTTTGGTTTCACTGATAGCTTGTTACTTCCCATCCTCAAGGAATTTGCTGAGATTACAAGGGAAGGATCTTTGGCACTTGCAGCACTTCCATTTGATGGCATACTTGGACTCGGATTCCAGGATACTTCAGTTGGAAAAGTCACACCAGTGTGGTACACACCAGAACTTCATTAATTCATTTCTGTGTTTATTGATGTTTCTTCTTTCCATTTTAAATTTGTATAGAAGTGCAAGAATAATGGTGTGATTGTATTTTTTTTATAATAATAGGGGAGAAGGATAATCAGACTCCCCTTTTTTATTTATCGAGTTTTTTGTTGTCTTAGATACAGTGATTAGTTTTGCGACTGCAGGTATAATATGTTAGAACGAGGGCTCATATCCCACAAAATTTTCTCTCTTTGGCTAAATCAAGATCCATCAGAAGAGATGGGGGGTGAGATTGTCTTTGGTGGTATTGACTACAGGCATTTTAGAGGAGATCACACATATGTTCCACTTTCTAAAAAAGGTTATTGGCAGGTATAATATATTTAGAACTTCATCCATAGCTATTATCACCAACCATGTTATTATTAACTTTTGGTGTTTGCACCTGCAGATTGATTTGGGAGATATTCTACTTGCAAATAATTCAACAGGTCCTCTTACATTTCTATTCATCATGTTGCTTAAATCTGCAACGTTTTTTCATTGTTTCTTATAGCTGTGACTGAATATGATGTATGAAGAGATTAAAATTGCTAGGCATTGCATTATAGGCTACATGCTGGAACATTTTCCAGTAGAACTAAAAGGTTTTGTGCATCAACTTTTTGCTTCTGAATTCAACTGGTCCTCTTGATTCATTTTTCACAGCATAAATTAATGATGTGATGAAGAGAGAAAAGTATGAAATGTAATTAATGATGTCATGGAGGGAGAGAGAGAGAGAATATTGTTGTATGAATAACACAACTCTAAATTTTTTTACTGCTGACATGGATTGTTCCCAAATTTTCCATGGTTGGTACTTTTCTTAATTACATTTGACCTGATTTACAATAGAAAATCATGTAAAAAAATTTACAGGCTTATGTGAGGGTGGCTGTGCTGCAGTTGTGGACTCAGGGACATCTTTAATTGCTGGTCCAACTGTATGATCTCAAACATTATTCTCCTATCTTAATACATTGTTTTGTTCACTTTTTCTTTGGGGTCTGTTTCTTACTACTTTTTTGTTTGCAGAGTGTTGTGACTCAAATTAACCATGCCATTGGAGCAGAAGGATATGTCAGTTTTGAGTGTAAAAGCATTGTCCATAACTATGGGGATTCAATATGGGAATCCTTGATTACTGGGGTTTGTTCTATTTGAATTTTACACTTAACTCAATGATTATCCACTGCTTGATTTGAATTTTAACCATCCTTTACCTACTATCTTATGTCTCATGTCTGCAGTTAAATCCTGACATTATATGCAGTGACATTGGACTCTGTTCAAACATTGGATTTAATATAATGGAGTACACTTTTCTCATTTTCCTAATCTTGATTCTTTAAGAGACACATTCCTTTGTTCCAGTTCTCTTAATAATAGTCTAACTTTAACCTGCAGCGATGTTATTGAAACAGTGGTGCATAATAAAAGTTGGAATGGATCACAAACAAGGGAGAGCCCCTTTTGTAGTTTTTGCAATATGATTGTCCTCTGGATCCAAGTTCAGCTTAAGCAAAGCAATGTAAAGGAAAAAGTATTCAAATATGTGGATGAGGTAGTTCTTTACAAACTTACAATGGTTAGATAAGCCTCAAATATGTGTGTTTCAATTAAGCACTCTCAAGCTTTATCTTTGTCTCAATTTACTTATGTAAAAGCTGTGTGAGAAGCTCCCAAATCCCCCAGGACAATCATTTATAAACTGCAAAACGATTGCTACTATGCCACACATTACATTCACCATTGGAAACAAGTCCTTTCCCCTCTCTCCAGAACAGGTTTGTTGTTTAACATGAATTCTCTGTAGTTTGTACATCAGTGCCTTAGCACTAGAAAAGTGATCATGCATAACAATGTATTTATATCTAATACCTACCTCAATTTTATTTGGCTCTCTCCAACTTCTCATATTTGCTTCTATCCCTTTCCATTAAAAATGTTTGACAAGTAAAAATAAAAAAAAGCTGGTATTGTTTGTTGTAATCCATGATTGCCATTTCATAATCCTTCAGACATTGAATCTCCTCTTTTTCCTTCTCAGTATGTTCTTCGAGTTGAAGAAGGCTGTTCTACTGTCTGCTACGGCAGTTTTGTTGCTATAGATGTGCCTCCGCCACAGGGTCCCCTCTGGTAATTTATACTAGTTATGTGAATGTCTTTGATAAAATGAAAATCATTAATGCTCCTAAATCATTGCAATATTGAGCCGGTCAAATGCTTCTCTCACTTCTTTTCAACCTCTATCTTTAGTGTATGACTGTAGTGGTATGTGTGCAGGGTTCTTGGAAGTATTTTCTTGGGGGCATATCATACAGTGTTTGATTATGGCAATCTCCGTATAGGATTTGCAGAAGCTGCATAGTCATAGTTTGGTTGCATAGTCATAGTTTGGTGTAATTAATGTGCCAAATTCTGTGAATAAAAAAAAAATGAAGGTCTATATGATTCACTACAGCAAATAATGATAGCAGTCCTTGAGGATTTGTCTCAGGGTCTCTTGTAAATGACTATTGGTATATTTTATGAATAAGATTTGTGACATTTGTTCACAAGGATTATATTGGAGAAAAGCAGAGAAAAGGATAAAAGGGAGCATAACTTTCAAGAGAGAAATGCTTGGTTAACTGTACATTTATTTTGTGGTACTTAACATCCTTATAAAATGTTAAAACACTTTATAGCAAGAGAGAGCAAGGATTATAAAACATCCTTACATTTTATCAACTAAATATATATTTTATGGTCCTCTGAAAATCTGTCATTAAATTGATCCCTCTCTCTCTCACACACACACATATCAAACAAATTAAAACATATAGTATTTGATTAAATGATTCATATTAATGTTGCATACGAAAATTAAATATATTGTGAATAGTATAAACTAAACGTATCCAGTAACCACTTGAATCGGGATTCTTATCCAGCAAGAAAAACAAATGAACACAAATTTACAGTTACACCCCTTTTTGAGAGAAATGAGGCACTGAAAAAGGACTTTAACCTGAACATCTTGGACGAAATGCTCAACCAAAATAAAAACAAATGTTCAATCAGAACTATTATCAAACATATTATGAGCATAACCTGACAAGTAAAAGATTTAATTACATGGACTTTCTATTTGCCACTTGATATTCAGCTTATCAATATTTATGAAGGAAAGATGAGGATAAGGCCATGAATCCTCAAGTGGTTACAAGTTAGAAATAATTTTGAGAGCTTCTTTACCGAAACTATAGAGTTTTTATCTACAGAAACTCTCAAAAGCACTTAAAGTGTTGTATCCAAACAAGCTAATGCTGGTGGCAAGTGTACTCTTAGTTTTATGTCCATCGGGCTCTCTACATGCAAAACTAACTTCCAGTGTCTACATGAAAATTGTAGATAATTTTATCCTTGAAAACATACTACCAGTCCCACATTATTATTTCGATGTTTACAACTCAAGGTATATTCATAACAAAGCACCTATGTCAGTGTTGTCAAGACAACACGACAACTTCAACTTCAACCCTAATTTCCTCTGTGATCTATGCAAAACCTGATCAAACTCTCTTCATGAAAAATGTAGGCCTGTGTTTAAACTTTTTATAAAGAATAAGATCACTTCAATTGCATTCCTAAATAGAGTTCAGGTTGTGACCCTGGAAAGATCGAAGTCTAAGTCTAATAAAATGTGATCAATTCACTTGGTATAATTATTAAATATTTGTTTTGGTGCAATAAAAATCTTGTTGGACTATTTAATTATTTGTGAAATTAATTATTAAGAATAATTTTTAAATTATTAAGTATATCAAGTATGAAGATTATTTTAATAATATATAACTTAATTAGTTGATGAATTGCAAGTGATAGATTAACTCACTTATGTAATAGAGGCCCTTGTAACTAAAAAAAAAAATCTCCTTTCGGTTATATATATATATATATATATATATATATATATATATATATATATATATAACATGAGGCGGATAACTAATTACAAGGGCCAAAACTTTAGTATATATGTGTTCATTAATTTATTTTACAAAGGAACGGCTAACGAAAGCCAGTGTTACAATGGATGTTTTCCGTGGAGTGAATATTTCACGTAGATTTCTTCATAAAACTTACCTCTCTCTCTCTCACACACACATATGATATAACATATACTTGCTCACCTCTTCTTGGGACAAGCAATTGCCACATTCTCCATTTGATTTATTATATATATATATATATATATATATATGTTTAACTCTAAATCAAATTCCTCTAAAAAAGAACAACTAAATCAACTGAGTAGTGCAAGGCTGATGAGGTGGTATTATTGCAGGCACCTTAGAACAAGGGTCATAACCACCACTACTCTTACTAAGTTGGCTTTGGTTATTGATGTTGTTCTTCTGATCAGGATCTTCAGTGAGTGAGGAAATGGCTGAAAACAATGCTGCTTTGAGAGAAGGATCTTTGGTTATAGCCTCACTGACAACATCCACTAGGGCAAGGTTTTTATTCTCTGGGGCTAACATGGTTGGAAGTGGAACCCTATACCACAAGTGCATCAAATCCTCAGAATAATTTTGAGGGTTTCCATGCAATGGAAGAGGGAAAAATGATGGTGTATGGCGGTCTTGTGAAGAAGTGGTGGCTCTTTGGAATTGGAGATAGTTGTTGGGCTGGGTTAGGTCCAGTGTTACTGTGGGGCATGTTGCATTGTGGGAGAAAGTGGCCACAGCAGTACTTGGGGAAATAGTGGATGGTGATGAAGAGAAGAGGGGTGAGTTTGAGAGAGTAGTGGTGCAATGTGAGCTTGTGATTGAGCCAGAAAGGAACATGTTCAGTGCAGCTGATGTTGAGCTTGCCAAGGGTCTTGCTGCTGGTGGGAGTGGATGGTTGTGGTTCCCTTCATAGGTTGTGATGAGAATAGTCTCATCCTTAAAACACCTTTGCACCTGTTATGTGAATATGCCACCATATGTTAAGAGAATTGTGCAAGAAACTTTCAACACAACACATACATTAAAAGAGATTTTTTTTTTCAATTTATGTATAAGAATTAAAGATAAATACTAAAAATATTTATAATAATTCACACATTTTATTCGATCAACCGTAATAGACTTTTGATTATTGGAAGAGAATTTATACTTAGAGAGGCTGATGTATCAATAACAAATCTCAGTCAGCCGAATTAGAATAGACAGGTTATTTGCTTTAAATTCTTCATATAACCACAAAATTGTTATTACTAATATCGGCAAAATTAACTATTCAAGATGCAATGCTAGCAAGGAAATATAATCACTAGTGTCAAAATACTTTAAACCATACGCCATATATATTATTAAGTTTATTTGAAGACTTAAGAGGTATAAAGCAAATTTAAGAATGAAATCTTTTATTAAAAATTAAAGGAAATTTTTTGGATTTCTTTAACTATTAACTATTAAATATCTTTTTCATAAACAAAATTATGATATTGGTGAAGAGTTGTTACTGATTAATTATTACCTACAGTACCAATAAAAAGATTAACAGTTACTTATACTATTTTAATTAAAATTTATTTTCAAATATAATTTTACAATAATTTTTTTTGAGGTATATTAGTATTTAAAAAAAATTTAAGACCTTTTTTTTTAGACTTAAAGTCCTTGTTTGGACTACTTAGACCTTAAGCCGGTTCAAATTGAAACCACCAAGTTTACATAAAATTATGTGTGGCTTAAAGAATAGGGAACATGATTATAAAAATTATTAATTAATTCCTTCAAAATTCTTGTTAACACTTTAATTTTCTTAAGATTTTCACCCAATTAATCCCTTAAATACTTTAATTGTTACCTAATTAATATTTAAAAGATTCTTTGTGGCTAATAGGGTTGGTCTAACTTATACCAATTAAATATGGGACGGGGTTAAAAACCTCATAGACAGTTGGTATAATTCATTATGTACTTAAAAATAGTTGTACAATTTTCTTAGTTGTACCAATTATATATGATGAAGTTGTTGAACCCTGTGATTATATATAGTTTTCTACAAGGACCAATATATGTTACCAATTATCAAGCCTCCCCGCCATTTTAATCATTTGCAAGATCTTTGAAGAACTAATTTGGTAATAAAATCATTAAAAAGACTAATATTGGTAACAATTAAAATCTTTGATAGAATAGTTTGAGAACCATTTTTTTAAGGTTATTACTGACAAAAGTCTAAAAGTATTGACTAAGAAATTAAAAGAAAAAAATTATATTAAAAATCATAGAAGCACATTTAAAAATAATATAAGAAAACATATTTTTACACATCTCAATAAATAAAAAAATATTTTTTAATTAGTGTCCAAAATAAATTAGAGTATCGATTAACATTTCTTTATTTTTAAGACTATGACAAATGTATAGTTTATGATGTGTTTGGGAGCGAAGGGCGAAGGTTTTACGCAGAAGAGAAGAGAGTAGCATAAAAGTTACAAATTTCAAGACATTTCCACGGTTTAGTGTGCGATAAATATTAGGAAAATTTTCAAATAAAAATATTAGGAAGATTTGTGAAGAAATTCTTTTTTTTTTTCCTTTGCTACAAGCTGCTGTCCGTCTTCATCCACACAAAAATGCTTCTTTCTCTCTCACATTCTCTCTTGTGCAATACACATAACAATAATAATAATAATGTTTCTTTTTTTTAACCTATAAAATTGCTCACGTATTTCTTTTCTACCAAACAATTTTTATTTCTCTTCATTCCTTACCTATTTTTCTTCTTTTTGTTTCTCATCTACCTACTTTCCTTCCCTCTATTTCTTCTCCCTCCATCAAACACACACACTTAGTGGATCAAGGGTTTTTCTCAGCTGAATTTAAGATTCTCCCTCCTCTCACAGCAATGATGCAATGTGTATAATGTATGCATGTCACAAGGAAGTAATTAAAGCAAAGTGAAATGATGGCAAGAAAATGTAAATGTATATCCACGAACATGCTTACGAACTGGGCATGCAGTTCCCATGCTGCAACGGTAGTAGGCTCGAGGACAAGGGTTGCCTTTCGCTGTCTTTTGTCCGTACTTTCTCCATTGACACCCATCGCCCATCTGAAACATTAAAATAGCAATTATAATGCAAAATCATACCATTTCCACCCAAATGCACATCCCCTTTTATCAGAAGAGGTGACTCAAAATATTAATAGGTAACATAAAAATGCAAAATTGCTACGAGCTTTTTTTTTAATTATTAAACATAATGTAACTTCTTTTGTCTAAAAAACATTTTTATTAGTTTTACGAACATGATAATTCCACACTTCTATGTATTATATTTGTTTTACACCCTTTGTCTTCTTCTTTCACACATGTAGTATGGTTTTTTATTATATAAAAAAATACAAGTTGGTTCACAAAAGAAAATAACATTTATGGGAGAGTGTGAGAATGTAGAAATATTTGATGCGAAATGATTGTTTTTTGAGAAATTATAACCTGTTGATTACTATATTGTTATATAAATAATATAGCTAATCTATTTTATTTTTTCAACTGTTGTGATTTTTTTTTATCTCTGATGATATATTTCACAGACATATATAACGGTTAAATTTATTCTCAAGTTGGGTGTCAGAGTACTATTGGTTAATTAAATTCTTCTCTAGACTCATAACTTTAGAATTCAAAACTTTAATATTACAATTTTGTTGAAGATGACATATCACTTTCATTTTAGTTAACTAGTGTGCATTGCTATTGATCTTATTGTCATTCAATCATGAACAGACATGTACAATAATAAGAATATTTATGTTTAAAAGAATTATTTTAAAAGTTGATTTAAAATAATTAATAATATTAAAATGTTTACACTTACCGTAAATCAAAATTAAATTCATATTTTAAAAATTATATTAACTCTTTCATGCATATACATTTTAAATATGAGATTTGTTAATCTACATTCTTTTATTTTTTTTAATTATATTATGTTAACAAACTATATTATAGGTAACGTATTCCAACTTAAAAAGAATTGAATGCGCTTTAGCAAATCTCACACAAAGCACTTGCTAAAATACATAAACTTGTTTTTCAATTGGTGTATATTAGCAAGCTACATTGTGAATATATTTGAAGATAATATTTAGTTAAAACTTAGTAACGTATTCCAACTATAAAATAAACGAATGTACGCTAGCTAGCAAACCTCTTTAAATATATTAATAACTAATATGCAATTATGAAATTATATAGAGTCACTCTCAAAGAAAAAAAGAAATTATAGAGTCTATAAAACGAAAAATAGCTTTTGTTGATTGCACACAAGCCGGCTAGGGAGGTATGATTATGAGTCAATTATTATTGTTTTTTTTACTATAATCAGTCAATTATTAAGTATATAAAATAATAGAAATTGTAATTTAGAAAGACTAATTTGCACCCTTCAACTTCATGTAATATCTGATTTAATAAATAAACAAAAGCTTTAAGTACCTATAAATTAAATTAGTACAAATTAAACTTATTAAAAAATGGTACGTAGTAAAAAGTTCTTTCAAAATTGGATAAGAACTAAAGTTTAATTATGAATTGTGTTCAACGTGTTTCACAATTGTTTCGCGCGTGTTAAATAAGTTTTTTTTTTTCTAGTATAAAATTACTTAGTCGTATACAAAAACCTAACGCTAATAATAATATAGTAATTACAAAAGGAGATAGAAATCCGTACCAAAGAAAAATCTGATCGTGCTCTTATGGACACTCTAGCTCTCCTGCAAGTAACCTCAGATGCTTGATCTTCTGTGCTTTTTACTTCATTCAATGTTATTTGACTGTTGATTTCACCTTTAACATTGTACTTATTAATATCACTTGCAAGGTTTTTGCCTAATATCTTCTTTTCAACGTTTTCTGCTATTGCACATGCTTTTGTGTTGCCGTCTAAAATTGAAGACTCGCCAATATTCAAAAACTGCCGAGTGTGTAGCATTGGTTTCTCGGCATCTTGTTTATTTCCCTTCAAAATTTATATGAAGATTTGCAACGTTAACTTCTTTAATCACACACACTTAAAGGGATGATATAATATAGTGCAAAGTTTATATTATATGAAGATATCAAGCTAGTATATAACTAAATATAGTTCAAAGATCAAGCCTTTAAAGGCTTGGTTGACCACACACCCATCAAAATTTATTTTTATAATTCAATATTTTAAAATATGGTCAAAAACTACAACTGGGAGAGTGCTAAATTCAATGTAAAGATTTTTGGAATCTTGTTCACATTCACATTTGCGACTACAATTTTTATTTAGTGCACAATAATTACACCGAGTTTAAAACTTATGTTTTCATGTATACTACCTAAAATCTCTTACCATAATGATTCATTGCGAACAATTTTGTTACTACATCAAGTGCATATCTCAGCAATTTTTCATAATATTATTGATTGCAATGAAATTCCAATTACAAACTCCAATTTAAAATCCTATTTAATAGCCATAGCTACCAAAGACTACCACTAGTCCTGATTTTATTTTTTTTCATTTTTTCCAAACTAATTTTACTGATCTTAATTTCTACTTCTCTATCTTTCTGTCACATGTATATACGTCACGATAGTTATACAAAAACAACAAAAAAAATAACAATTTTTCTTTTTTTTCTTTTGGACATATGTAATCGTTGCTTATCTGTTTGTCTTTAATTCCTGGATAGAGACCTCCCTGGCCGGACATTATTGCTGGCACTAAACATATATGTTGAGTTGTTGTTGACCAAGTAAAACTAGATTAATTTGTTTTCAGGCAATAATATAAAAATTTGAATCGAAGGTAACTAATTAAACATATAGAAAATGAACTATATTGAATCATTGATCAAAACAAAATTTAAGTCAAACTTAATTACCTGCGAGTCATGATGATTATTATTATTGCGAGGTGATGATGATGAAGCTGATAGTTGATGCTGCTGCATCTCAAAAAGTATGCGATTCTGAAGAGTAGTGCAGTGTTCATTAACCTGATTCAGCATAGCCTTTAAGATTTCATTCTCTTTCTTTGCTTCCTCAAGCTTGATTCGCAGCATCCCCATCTAAGAACCACTCACCCAGAAAAATTAATTATTATTGATCATCTTCAACATAAGGTGCATCAATGAAAATTTATGCAGATTAATTAAAAATATAAAACATATGTATAATATTGGTTTATGGGGTACCCCAGAAATTAATTAACATTACTCACTTGGTTAAGGGATTGTCCTGAGTTATTCAGGCTCAAGCTGAGGAGAGTAGATCCCATCTGCACAGGTTTTTTTTTTGGTCCATAATTAGTTAGCAAAAATCATTTAATTAATAACTCAAAATTATGTAATATTATCAAGGTCAACTTCAATTATAGTCGAATCAGTCATTTTTTTTAAATTTTTTTTGCAAAATTAATATTTTCAAAGTGTTATGCATGATTGCAACCACAGTTTTTAAAAGCTTGCAAGAAAATAAGCAATAAGAAACATCACATATATATATAAAAAAAAAAAAACTTACAGTATTATCAGATGATGGCTTTTCCTCATCTTGCAGCAATTCATTTATCACAATTTTATCTTCCATTTATATAGCCTTTAAGCTTGATACTACCACTCAGATGATGATATCAGATATGCATATATAGCTGCGAATAGGGTTTAACACCAAACTTTTGAAGCATAACTATATAGTGGGTGTAGTCTGCAGCGTTTATGGACGAAATTTCTGCACGCACAGTACACACCACCAATATAAGTCCTTGTTAAGTCTATATATTTTTCTAGTAGTTTGTTTTTCCATCTGAATATTTTAATTCCGTTTGTTAAATTAATACTTTTCTACATAAAAAAATATGTAAAAAAATTACCTCGATAAGGGGTGGAGAAAAAAGATATAGAGATAAGAGGGAGAAACGTAGCAACGATTAAAAAAATTAAAGTTATGTTTTATTTATTTTAAAATGGAGGCTCTAAGACGTGGTTGAATAGGACATGGAAGACTAAATCCTAGTGTTGAGACTCTAGGGATCAAGGACTTTTTTAAAAGGCTCTAGGGATCAAGGACTTACTAAGGAGCCACGTACTAATAAATTAATGCATTTTTTAATCCAAAAAGCACAATAAATTAAATTAATGGATTTCATTGTTTAAAGTGAACACTTATTTTATATAAGATAAAGTAAATTATTTCAGTTGTTAATAATAAAATCAATAATCAATATTATATGTACATATACATTACAAATTATAAATGTATTGAAATATAAGTCGTTAATTTTTTCAATAATTATTGAGATTATTTGTTTTACCTTTTTTACAGCAGATTATTAATTTTTTTTACACATTAACTTATTTCACTTTAAATCAACCAAATCCTAAACTATAAATCCATTAATTAGCATAGTGAGGTTTCTATTTATTTATATTTCCCAGTACTTCATTTTTTTCATGTATATTTTTATTTATTTATTACTTATTCTCAATTTTCCCGTTTGGGAATAAAAGTGGTAAGTTTGATTTATGCTTTCTTTTCTTGTTTTTTAGTTATGTTGGCTATTAATTAATTTCCATATGAGTGCAAGCTGTAAGCTTAATAAGAAAATTTCAACATTTCTAGACATACAAATGTCTAATTAATGAACCCATATGGCAATATGTTCTCTCTCTCTCTCTCTCTCTCTCTCTCTCTCTTTATATATATATATATATATATAATTCAAAAAGAGGACGTGCCTCACGATCTGATCAGTGACTCTTTTATTAATATTATGTTCCATTTGTATTTATTGCTATGAAGACGCCTTTAATTTCTGGGACAGGTTGAGTCTTACAACATTGGATGTCTTTAGATTATGCCAAAAGCAATCATCTTGTAATGTAAGTCAACCGTAGAAACGTCCTCGTTCTCACCAACAACAGTGAAAGGGACAAATTGTGATTCTAGATTACTTCGTTTCCCTTCATTTAGGGAAAGGAAAATGAAGGAAAAGACGATTGAATAATTCAATATCAAGCGTGACTCAGGCTGCCACATTAACTCATTAAGCCCTTAATCCTTCCTCTTTATTAAATTAGAAACTACCAAACAAGTGCTCAAGGCAATTGAAATGAAGGGAAATTTCGCCTACATTTTAAAAGCACCTATACTTTTCCAATTTTATTCACTATTTGCAAGTTGCATATATTCAAATAATAACAGACAATTTGTTACTCTTACATATGTACAATATTCAATTTCGGACCTCTAAAAGAAAAGAATGAAAAAGAAAACCAGCTATTAGATATATAACTGCTTGCATCAAAGGAGATTTTGTCTAGGATTTTAAATATTTGGGAGTCAAATTAAACTTCGATTAATTCAAATCATTTTCTAAGAGAGATTAATTCAAATCAAGCACACATTTCTTTGTGAGATGACAAAACTCTCTTAATATTGAATCTCAAGATTTGGGCCATGTTTAGCTTAGTGTATTTTTTTTACACAATTTATCTTGATGTTAAAGCTTAAAATGAAAGTTGTAATAAAAAAGTAGATTTAGTTTGAAATTAAGTTTTAACTTTAAATTTTATTTTAAATTAAAAACTCTACTTCGTTTTCTCATATTAACTAGTTCAAGATATATGTGAGAGGGAGAGAAAGGTTAGGATATGCAGCTCACTTGTTAACAAATGTACTTCAGTTAATGTCTCTATTTTTTTATTAGAAAAAAACAGTTTTCCTCTTCTTTCTTTATAAAAATAAGCTTCATAATTTAAAAAAAAAAAATCTCCAGATGCATTTGGCTTGGCTTGTCCTTTCAGGAAGAAAAGTAAAAAAAAATAAAAAATTAACCTTGTCTTTAAGGAGAAATAAGCTTCTTTGTACTTGAACTAACAGACATTATTACTTATATAAAAGGATTTGACTAATTGTTTTTGTGACCAATTATGCTAATTGTTTTTGTGACATGAAGTTATCGTCATCTTCATGCCTCCGAAGAAGTTATGTTTCATTATTTTATTTATTCTTCCTAACAAGAGTGACACGCAACAGTTTATATATTAGTAGTGTCAGGTTTCAGCATTTGGACATATAGGACTGGATTGAATGTCATACATGTAGATAAATATTTCGAGCTAGATATATGCTGAAAAGCTTTAAATTCAGGGAAATAACCCCTCAGAATAAGGTCGATTTTGTTGTGTTAAGCTTAGCATATAAATTGTAATGTCTGAGATCCACATTCTACAAAATTGACGTCGTAGAAACTAACGTCGTAGGTGACGTGATGTTAGAATGTACACGTCAATTCTCCTAGTCAGTCCTGACACTAGAGCACAGATACAGCTCCTTCAACAGTCAAACTATTGGACCGACAGGTTATTAACAAATATTTATATATGTGAATCTTAATGATAATGTTATCATTTCTTTATCAAGTTGTAAGTACATACTTCTCTACTAGCAATGAATTATCTATAAGCAATCGATTAGATTATCTATAAGTGATGAATTATCTATTAGTTATTATCTACAAGCTATGAATTATCTAAAAGAGTTGTAATGTCACCGTAACAACTCCTACAATCAAGGACACGAAGCTCTCATCCAACGCTATAAATATAGGTTCTAACTCCATTTTTTTAATTTCATTCTCAACTCACTCACGTACTTACTTGAGAGTCAAAGTCCTTTATTTTGCAGGTCTCTCCTTTGTTCTCCTAGTGAAAGGTACCTGTAGTCCGACGTGTGAAATATGGAGCCCATCTTGGCTATGTCGACTCTGATGTCAGTCAGTTTCAAATTTCAATAAGTACATTTGGTGTTCATCATGGGACCGCGGTAAAACTTCACCTGCGGCCACCTGCATTCATGGTTAGCACACACTTCGGCCTTTGGCGAGAGCCACTCCTTGAAAATTCTTATCCTCCTCCAACGACCACGACAGACAATGATGCTCTTCATCAACTTCAAGCCCGCATCGCAGAGATGGAATGCCGCCACGAGGAGGAACTCATAAAATTGAAGGTCGACCACAACGAGTTAGAGGCTTGTGTGAGACGCCCCTAAGGGGAAGAACACTCAGCCCACACGATCAACCAGCACACCCAAGGTAAATCACATCCCCATCATCAGACCAACAATACCCTGGATGACAACAACATTTCTCATGCACATTGCCATGAAGGATGAATGCGTCTCTGGTTGAATCTCCAAAGGCTCGTCAAACCCAAGGTCCGCCCTTGGTGAGCCTCGCCAAAACCTAGGACAGGTGTGTCCTTGGTCGATTCACCAAAAGTTCATTAAACTCAAGGTTCACCCTTGGTAAGCCTCGCTTCTCCAAAGGCTCGCTAAACCCAAGGTTCACCCTTAGTGAGCCTCGTCAAAACCCAGGACGGGTGTGTCCTTGGTCAATTCTCCAAAGGCTCGTCAAACCCAAGGTCCGTCCTTAGTGAGTCTCGCTTCTCCAAAGGCTAGTCAAATCCAAGGTCTACCCTTGGTGAGGCTCGCCAAAACCCAGTACAAGTGTGTCTCTAGTCAATTCTCCAAAGGCTCGACAAACCCAAGGTGCCCCCTTAGTGAGCCTCACCAAAATCCAAGATGGACACTTTCCTGGTAGAATTTCCAAGAGGCTTGACAAACCCAAGATCTACCCTTAGTGAGCCTCCTTGTTGCCTAGTTTTATCTTTGCAAGAACTCAAGGTACGCAAGGTCCACCCTTGGTAAGCTTCTCTTTTATTAAGCTTTATCTTTGCATGAACTCAAGAATGTGCACGTCAACCCTCCTAGTTAGCCCTGACACCAGAGCGCAGATGCAGCTCCCTCGACAGTCGAGCTATTGGGCCGACCAATTATTAATAAATATCTATGTATTTGAATCTTAATGATAATGATATCATTTCTTTATCAAGTTACACATACCTACTTAGCTACTATCAATGAATTATCTATAAGCGAAGGATTATCTACAAGTGATGAATTATCTATAAGCTATGAATTATCTATTAGTTATTATCTACAAGTTATGAATTATCCACTAGTCATTATCTATAAGCAATGAAGTGTCTACAAGAGTTGTTACGCCACTATAACAATCCCTACAATCAAGGACTTGAAGCTTTCATCCAATGCTATAAATGTAGGTTCTATCTCCCCCTTTTTTAATTCGATTTTCAACTCACTCACATACTTACTTTAGCGTCAAAGTCATTTATTTTTCCGGTCCTCCCTTTGTTCTCCCAAAGAAGGATACATGTAATCTGATGTATGAGATCGTAGAACCCATCTAAACTACATCGACCCTCACAACAGTCAGTTTCAGATTTCGGTAAGTGCATAAGTTATCTATAATTAATGTTTGGTGTGGTATTTTTTTATTATCGTTATTGATATAAAATATTTATTGATTTTGTTAATAATTAATTTTTATTGAAAAACTTAATTGATCAATTATCTTTGGTGGGTCTTCTTTTTCAACCCCTTCTTTTTATCAACAAAATTTAAATTCAAAATTTTGCTTAAAAGAAATTATTCCAATTTCACTCAAACCAACAATTTTTACTATATAAAAAATTGTCTTTGTTTTGATATTTTCTCCCCAAGGTTTTGACATAGAGTCAAATATAGACCAAGTACCAACTCCGCCGTGTCATGATGATAAACATATAAGCATAACAACTCAACTCTCAGCTGTTAGCGTAAAGATTATTAAGCACGAAGGAACCCTGAAATTTCCTTGAAATACTGTTCAAACTTCAAATATTAACTTGGTGATATTGATAAATATTATTACTAGTACACGGTATTACCCAGGAAAATTTTTAAGAAATTCCAATTTAACCTTCAAATTTGTGATTGACGAGGCGTGGTTATTAAGGTAACACAGTGTCTGTTATTTAACCAATTTATCGAAAGAATATATGATTAATAATGTTCTGGAAGGAGACTTTTGGAAAATGGATTCTTTGCGCGTCTACCCCGTGTTTATGAATCTTGACTTAATATTAGATTTATGTAAATCACTTTGTTCTGTAATAAGCGATGAAAAACCTTGCATGCAAACGTTAATTATAAAACGTCACCTAGGCAAAAGGTAAGAATATTCCTAACCAAATTAAAGACTAATGAAAGTAGCCAGTTAAAGATACTAAAACGCGATGGATTTTGAAAATGAACGAACCAAGAAATCGAAACGTGGTAACATTTGAATCTTGAAATCTTTCAAATTTTAAATTATTTATATATTAAAACAATAAGATATAAACTTTAGTTGAAAAATGTTTTCCTATATCAGTTCTTAGAAAACGGATATAGTAAATGATTTTTGTAATATTATGATGATCATTCTAGGGAGATACCAGATTGGTTCACTAGTTGGGAAAGAGTGGAGGGAGAAGCGGGGAGAAAGTTGCGGCTTCAAATTTTACAATTAACATTTTTAACAAAACTAATAAATTAATATTTATCGATAAAATAAAATAATAAATATTTTAGGTTGATTTCTATAGAATTGATCTAGAATACACTTTGTAAAATTAGTTGTAACAATCAATCTAGAAAGTATTTCTAAATCGGTTGATAGAATGTTGATGTCCTTTGTAAATTTTGAAATTTCTAACAAGATATTTCTAGATCAATTGTACTAAGAATTGATCTATGAGCATTTTCTAAATCATTTATTTGTATAACCAATTTAATTTGTGGACACCCTTTGCAACTTTTTAAAAATTTCTAATAAGACTTTCTATATATTTTGTACATACCAAGAATTGATCTAGAAAATACTTTCTAAACCGATTCTTAATGTTGTCATGTGAAAATAAACTTAGCTGGATGAATTGAATAAACTTGATTCAACACGATCTCAAATAAAGATCAAATAATTTAGTATTGAAAAGGAAAATCTGCCTCTCAATAATGGGTTTCCAAGCCAGTTTAATAAGTGCTCGCTCGATGTAGGTGAAGTAAACGAAAGGCTAAAAAGGAAAAACTAAAAATGAAAGCAATAAAGATAGGCTAAGTAAAATAGGTTGGGTTTTGATTGCTTGTATCCTTTTGAAATTCAGTACAAAGCCTTGTTGACTTATTGACAAATATATCAAATCCTCAAGAGGTATTCAATAAGTAAGGATATTGTTCCCACGAGGACTTGTCTAATACTTGGCAAAATTGACAAGTTTTTACTACTAATAAACTAACAAATGAACAATGAGTATTTGAACATAACATTCAACAACAAAGATAAATTAAAGCAAAGTTACAACTTAAAATGTTTTTGGGGTTTTATAAAAACACACAATAAAATGATACAAAATTCAAATGACGAAGATTGTTAGGGTTAAATTTCATCGAACCAAACTCTTCTTATACTAAAGCATGATACCCAACTTGAGATTCAATGTTAATAGCGGTCATTGTTGAAAAATGATATTCTCTAATTCCTAATCCCTTAGGTGAAAAAATTTAAGTTCCTCCTTTAAATGTCAATATCTTACACATTTAACAAAAGAACTTGCTTTAAGCTTAATGATCCAAAGATAACCAATAACCTTCATCTTATTCCTAACTCTGAGGTTTATTCGGCATTTTACCACGGTTCAAGGTAAAGAAAACATTTTTCAATCACAATCTCATCTAAAAATCTAGCTCTAGGAGGTCAAACCATAACAAGCATGAAGCATAGAAGTAAAAAACGCTAACATTCACTACTACATAAGCGGCTTACTACATCAGTTATTTTTGACATACGACGTTGGTTAAGAACCATCGTCGTAGCAGACGTCATAGAAAGCTATCGCATCTTCAAAGATGGTTTTTCACGGGAACCGTCTTAGAATGTAGGTCTTGGACACGAGACCGTCTTAGAATGTAACACATTCTAAGACGATTTTCGCAGAACCGTCGTAGAATGTGTTATTTTTTTTTAAGTAATGGCATTTCTTTTCGTTGCCACCTATATTACACTCATTCAAATCAATTTCTTTTTATTAATTGTCACCTAATAATTTGTAACAAGGTCTACCATTTTACTAGTGTAACAAAATAAAGCCATATATGACTACCACTCTTTGTTAGGCAAGGTGTTTTGGGATTTAACTAGTCTCCATTATAAGCATCTTCAAAGATGTTTTCCATAGGTGTAATCAATCAACCTGAAAATAGAGAACACCAGTGTCGTGTCAAACCATCAAATGACCATCAGCCTGAAATGAAGGCTCCTCAATTTTAACAAAGAAATTAAGTACATGGGTTGTTGCAGTAGTAAAATTCTTATCTTCAAACCTTCTGAAGTTCATGCAATCCATCAGGACCAGAAACAGTAAGATGTTCTTTAAATGTCTACATCCTAAACAATGGGAAGGAGAAGTTTCATAATTACATAATGCAAGGATGGAGATGTTAATAATATCGGCCAATCCTTAAAAGACACAATATCATTAGTTGTAAAAAGTTGATGAAATCATAGAACTGGGATTAAATATTCATTTATTAATTTTATTTATGATAAGCAATAACTGGTAAAAGAACTATTCAAATAACCTCAAGGATACAATATTGAAATAGAAGCTTACATTTTGTTGACAATTCTTTGGCGTGAATCAGTTGGTATTTGACCTCTCCAATCACTTATATCCATAATGGGATTAGAAGTTTGATTAGGTCTCCAATTGTTGGAAACCATCAATTTCAAATTTTTGAATCCATGGCACTAGGAAAAAATGTCAAATCAGCATCATCTCCAACTATTGTTAAAAAAACAGGTAGCATGATTTATTGGATAGGAATCTCTAAACCAGTTTGAAACAGCTAAGAGAAACTATAACTAATCCATTTTGATCAAAAGTTATTAAGTTGCTTAAGCTACAAAACATACAAAAGTTAAAATAACAGAAAAAAATAGACAAGTCACCTTTGAAATTCGGCTCCACAAATTATCTTCTTTCCATGGTAATAGGCAAGCCAATTGTATCAATTTAGGAAAGCACTCAACATGCAGCCATTCAAATGCACCCCATTCAACATGTTCCCTAGCAAAAGTTGGAAATCATTGAAGATCAGTCATCGTTTTGGTACTACAGTCAATCATAGTTTGTGTTTTTGCATATGCAAGTCTTCTATACAATGAGTCAAGCATACAAATGTAGTGGGTTCTAGACACCAAACTTGACCTGCTAATTATTTATCCACTCACTTTTCCTTTTTTTTCCAATGTTCCAAATAGGAAGTTGTGTATGAAAGGGTATGAGCGTGACATTAAGACCCAAAGATCAGTTGCATCAATTCTTTTACAGATACTAATGTTATTATTTCAAAGCCAACATTTGGTGCCAAGCTTACTTTGCATACAATTCAAACAAATTAGTAGAAAACACAAGTTGCATACATAGATTATACTCTGGACAAGAAAATACATATCTCAATTGCTTTGTGGTGCACCAAAGGAAGCAATTCCACCAACATTCTGAATACAACATCTATATTCCAGCATCTCTTTCACCCAATGCATGTAGATGTGACGTTATACACCCTTCAATTACAGAAAGAGGTGGACAATGTTGCAATGTAGGGAAGGAAATTCTAGTCAGAAATAATTGTCAAAAAGGATTAAGTTCTCAACCATGAGGGACATAACAAGCACAAATGAAAACAAAGACCTGACCAGAGCTCAAAATATGTGACAATAAAACTAACAAAATGTGGTCTAATTTGTTTCCCCACTTTATAACTGCAAGAACCAATTCCTTGAGAGTGGTTTCAACCACCACTCCCGAGGGATCACATATCAATTGGAACATCAACTTATGCACCTAACAACAAATAAAACAAATAATCGGACCAACTCTTTATCAATTCTTCCTTTTTTTAAAAAAAAATAAAATTTGTGATATTATGTATGATAAGAGTAAAAGGCTCAATTCCCTATACTTTCCCATCAACCTATTACAAACCTTACATTGCAGTCAATTCTTTAAAGTCATAAATCTGCTCCATGATTGCCTCGAAGCATATATAGTGAGGTTGACCTTGAAATATTCATCCATGTTTTGAAAAAAGTGGAACAAGCAAAGCCAAATTTTGAGCTGCGGCCTCTTGAGCAATAGTGGCAAAATGTTGTATTAGTTGTTGCACAATAAATAAAATAACAAAATCCCAAATGTCTGTTCGTACAAATTCTACAAGCTCTCCACATGATTGATCAATAACTAGTCTACATTCCTCGTACATGTGATTTATCTAAAATGCATAACAAAAAAACTAAAAACTTGGTTCCAAAGTCAGAATGGCAAACAGAAGTAAAAAATTATGGCCGGAATATACTTATTCCCAACATCATCATAAATACTATTTATGTTCTCATTTCTCCAACATTATTTAAAAATTTCTAGGTTTAGGATTTCCTATATTCTTTTCCATGTACCGTTCAACTTCCATTTGCAATTTGTTAATTTCTTCTTTGTACTTATCTAAAGACTCAGGTTGAAAATTGTCAACATCAGTAACAACCAGATTATTTCCAGAGCTAGACCCTTCAATACTCATTTTAAGCTTACTGATCTCAACTCTGCTAGCATGGAGAAAATTAGAATATCTACAAGATGAAAAACACAAAATAGCAGCAAAACATTGCTTATATTTCTCCTTCTTAACAGAAACTAAAGAAAGAAAGGGAAAAAAGACATATATCCCCCTCATGACAACATCGAGTGGCGCCAAATAACAGGATAAGCATAAATAGAAGGAATCACAAGTTCATGCATTACATGTCATAGGATACGGTTCTTTTTTCTTTTTTTTTTTTTGGGTAAAAAAATTCATAAACTACAAGTTTGTTTGCAATATTTAAATTATCAAGAGGTAATACTTTAACATAGATTTCAAGGCACAACAAAGCTAAATTCTTTCAAATGCATGATAAAACAAGTAATCAACGGGAGAACTACTACTTAATATATTTTCAATTTACACTGAATCAACCAAATAAATGCCTAATCAATTATTTTTAATGTTGTCAATCATTTTTTAGTTCATCATGTTAAATTGGAAATATATGTTGGTAAAGATATCATAAATTCTAATCCTCCCAAAAATGTATACCAAATGATAAAAAGTTGAGTGGCATGTATTTGAATATTGGTAGTTGATGAAAGTCTCAATAACTTCTTAGCCTTATATTCTTTGAGAAAAGGCTTATACATTGACTGGAATAGATCAAACTGCCCAGTAATAATCTTTTTCACCTGGACAGATTGTGAAAAAAAGGAACCTCATTAAAAACATAAGGCAACAAGACACATATATGAAAAAAAAAGAAATTAACATTTCATACCACATCCCACTTAAGTAGCAACAAAGGAATACCTCATTTTTATCCTTAGCAAATAACATTTGTGATCTTCCTGCAAGGATGTGGTTCAATCATTTCAGTTGTAACATTTCATACACATACTTTGGCATATTGATCTTCCTGCAAGGATGTGGTTCCATCATTTCAGTTGTTCTAACTCCCAAAGTAAAAAATTTACTAAGAAAGAACTATACCTCTGTGAATTGTGATGGAAGCAGGACAAGAGCAGCTTACACTACAGCTCTCAAGTTAACAGATTTGATACTGTTGACATCTAAATTATCGACAACAATATAAACCTGAAAGAAACACATCCAAAAACATAGGGAAAAGAAATAGGCCTCAATTATGGATTCAAATTATTAGGAAAATTGATGACAGGCAAACTAAGATAGATATGTGACACTAGCCTAGCAGAAATGTTTCATGAACTATGGTACACTTTGGTATATATGTTGTATGCATACAAGTATGCAGTACAAGACTTCTCGTGATATGAGGTACAAGGCATAGATTTACATGGCTATTTAGGAGCGAAATTAACCAACAATCGGATTACCACATATAAACTTCCAATAATTGAATAGGCTCCTTTGCTTATTTTAAAACACTAGTCATGGTCCATAATTTCTTTTATTAGTGTAACTGCAATGCCTTTTTTTTCTTTTTTTTTTGTCCCCCTCTATATGTTACTAGTGTTCCTCTACATATCTACCTTCATTGCTACTTCATGACGGCAGTCTGTGAATAAGAGGTGAATCACAAAGCTTAAAAGTACTTACTATACAAATGGTCCTACTTGAACACGAGAAAATATAAATTAGCAAACATGCCAAAAATAAAATATCTATTTCTTTTATTCAGAGATTATTTGATGATATTGATATATGAAAATTAAGAATCTAGCTTAGAGCTGACGAAACATCAAGAATCAAATGATTCTAGACATGAAGAGGAAAATAGAAGGTAACATACTGGTTTTTGTAACCGGCCCCACAAGTAGAATTTCTCCCAATATTGTACATCTTGAAGTAAGTCAAGCATTTGTACAACCCCATACTTGAACAGTTGCATAAATTTGCTTATATAGACAAGGAACCATGAAAACTGTAATCTTGATTTAACAAATAAGCAAAAAATCATGTTATGGAAACTAAAAAATATCCCACCATTCTAAATAAAATGTTCTGGAAGGTGAACTTGCTAAAAATGGAGGGTAACCAAGTATTACTAAAGCAAATGTATATTATTGCTAAAATAAATGTGAACTGACCATAATTGTTTGTTATCAATATACAATGAAAATGTTTAGTTTGAAAGAAAAATTTTCATATGTCATCTAAATTTTTATAAATTCCATGTTTTTAATATGGAGAAAATATGCCACCCATTTGTTGTGAAGTGTTGTCATGGCCTTTTTGTCTAACGGTGTTCCATCACAAAACTACTGCAAAATTGTAAATATCAAATGACTGACGTACATAAAACATTGGAATTAGAGTTTCATACGAAAGTAACAATTAAAATGTGCTATAGTAAACATACCATATTCCATTCATTCTTCAAACCACCGCTCATTATGCACCACATCCAATACATGACATAATATCCACACTCGTAGCCTCAGGTTTCAACATGACTCTAAATGCAATATGAAATATGTTTACTTAAGGTAGTTATTTCAAAGTAATATCCACATTGTACAACATCAATTCAACTTACTGATTTAGGTAAGCTCCCAAGTACACTTCTCGTTGTGATTCCTTGCACCATGTTTGAATGTAATGTTAACATTCTTCACGTCTGTTCTTTGCGTGGTGTATAGACTGAGGTTCAAGGAAACCATATAGTGATCCATAACCTAAGCTTGTTCTCCAATCATTCATAAACCTGTTTCAAACATTTAACATAAATATTGTTAATGGTATATTTTAACCTACTTACATTATCAGTTAACAAATGAAACACCTACTAAACCAAATTTACTTATATCAACCACAATTGTAGTATGGATATGTTTAAACACTTGTCACCCAAAATTATCTCAGTAACATTTGCGTATGTGATGAAAAAGTCATCTTTGACATTAGGTATCCCAAATTTTGCCTCATCCCACGGCAACTCAATTGGCTTTTGGTAAATATCAAACAAGTTCTTTACCAATTCTCCCAATGGATCAAGTGCAGCCACTACATTATCCATTTCAGCAAATTTAACCGGTTTCGGCAGACGCTTCTATTAATCCTACATGGTTAACGAAAATATCAATTACGCTAATTTTTTTAACAATGTGACTAAAATTAATATTCAGAGGCAAAACTAATTACCTCATTAGATACGGGTTTCACAAAATGTGTTAGCCACCCCACAAATGTGCCAACGACCTACCTCACAAGCTGAATTTTCAATGTCGAGAAAGGGAGCTGAGCGTCACCGTTGTAAACTTTGACAACACTCACCCTAATCACATCATCCGTATAAGGGACATTGAGTATGGTGGACAAACTGTCATACACTTTTCCCTATGTCACTAGTTGAGTAGACTGCTCAGCAACTACATACAAGCCCATGGTATCAACATGCACATCAAAAGTCTCTTTACCTAATGGATTTGTGTCAGCTTTAGCACAGCTCCCCTTCATGCTCACACGTGCAGCTAATACTTGTATATCCGGTGGCTGAAGTGGGGGTGAGTGTTGGGATTCAATTTGGGATAACTCCAATTTGATTGCTTGTTTCAACTCTTGTTTAATTATCTCCAAAGTACATTTGTTTTCCTCTTCTACCTTCCTCCTCCACGCTTCCTGTAGGTTCTTGTTTTATTCTTCTACTTCTTTCCTCCATTCTTCGTTCAAGTTACCGATGATTTTAGCCAATTTTTGTTGAGTGATTGATGCAGAGGAAGTGTTGGAGCCACGTGAGGCCTGTCCAAAGTACTGGTTGATTGTCACACCTATCCCCGTCACACGTACGCGACCTGGATGCTCCGATCGGCCTATAACAGTGTTCAATATGTCCTCATGACCATGAGGAACAAAGCTGCCCTACATCATCTGCTCTTCTAAAGAGTCATGTGAACAATACAACATGAATTTACAATCCAACAAAGATTCTTATTATACAATTAATTAAGTCCCACTATCAAACGCCGAGGTAATTACTCACAATTTTGTCTGATATTTGTTGGGCCACTGTTAAGGTCATCTAGCCATATCGCTTTGTGCAGGCCATCTTTCACTTGACATGTCTAGAAACGGGGGATGGTGGGTTGACACTCACTAACAAATTTTCAGTAAATTCAACTTAGTGTTCTCGTGTCTTCCTTTTCTCGTCCATTAATTTTTTTTCAAGCAATTCATAACCCCCATGAGACAATAAGTGCGGGCAGTCATTGTATTTTTGAATTTCCTGGGCCTTCTTCTGTATTCCCGTACCAAAAAAACAAAAGCATTTTCTTCAAATTAGTAAATACAAATATGTTAACAAATTCAATTCTACATACAAAACTAGCTAGTAAAATAAACCTGCCAATTAGGGGTTTGGCGGCTTTTTGCAAATTCAGCCCAAGTTGTTGCATCAATAACATACTCAACAGAAGGATCATCTTTCTGTTGACCCTCGCTGTCAATGTGGCGTCCCTAAATAATGACTGGTTTAATAGTAATGATTTAAATAACAAAAAATCATGGGAAATTTTTTTTTTCTTTTTTCTTTTTCTTTTTCGTTTCTTTCTCTTTTTCACAGTAATTAAGTTCAGAAGGAAAATCATCACTATATAGTCCTGAATGACCAGTTCACAACTCTATTTAGAGTCATTTCTTTCTGATCACGCATAACCTCTAAAATATTCTGCTCTTTCAAAAACTAAAAGTGTACCAGCCATCATTTTAGGTCGTCACGTGTAAAATAATAAAATAAAATGCGGTCGATGAACTCTCTTTCAAATAAAGTTTGTTGACACTTTCTTTTCAAATAACAAGATTAAACATAAGTACATTCATCATCTAAAGCTGTCCAAAATATGAGAGTTTTACAAAATACATAGTGACATCCAGAGCAAAGGTATTCATTGTGGTGGCTTCAGCCACATGTATACAATCATCAAATTCCTATACAATATGTCTACCCATACAAAAACCAAAAGAGTAAACCTAACTGTCTGTACTAGATACACCCACCCCAAAAAGTATATAAACCTAGTCTAAGGAGCCGTCTGCTATGATGAAGAACCTCCACTAGTCGCTATCCCTCCAGGACCGCTCTCCTCCGTAGAGTCTGCCTCAGATGCCGACATGACGTCCTCGGGAGAATCCACCTCAGGGAGTGGGTCCTCATCACCCTCTGGAAAGTCAAGAGCATCCACAGCAGGCTCAGGAGGTAGCTCCTCTGGGTCCTCCTCAGGGTCTTCCTCAGATGACGTCCCCTCTATCACTTGGACTGGCTCCACTAGTCGATATGGAGTAGGTGTAGGTAATATTCACTCCACAGTGCGATGAAGCGTGCGTGCTGGTTCCTCTGGATGTACCAATGAAGTAGCCATGAATCAAATCGTGCCCCGGAATCGGCACCTTGCATTGCCTTCGAGGGTCTCCCCAACTCCCTCTAGGCACTCCATCTCCACTCGGTCATGGATTAATTGCGCTGCCATCGCGATCTACAAGAAATAAAAGAAAGGGGTAGACTCTTTCACGAGAAACCTAACTACGATTAACAACACAATGCGTCCCATAACCACTACATGCAATTAAAAAGGTGTGTCTCAAGGATTTCCTTCTCAGGTAATCGATTACACAGCATTGGTAATCGATTACCAGAGGCCAACTCGAGTTACACAGCTTCAGAACATGAAAACCAGCAATATGCACTGTGTAATCGATTACACATAACTGGTAATCGATTACCAGTGACCTGTTACTCTGTGTAATCGATTACACAGTATTGGTAATCGATTACCAGAGGCCTCCTCAACATACTGTCTCTATTTCTAAGCCTGGTAATCGATTACACCCCTTGGTAATCAATTACCAGAGGTCATCTCAACTTCCTGACCCAATTTTTAAGCCTTGTAATCGATTACACACCCTTTGTAATCGATTACCAGAGGCCATATTCCAAATATCACTCAAGATCCATAGCTGGCCAGCCACCACACAAGCCTCCTTACTTTGTGGTCTTTGTTCTTTTATCGGTTGACTGCCAGGACCTCGCCTGTTTAGGTACATCAGAGGTTCTCACTGACTGACTATGCCCGGGTTGAGTCGGGATTGTTCAAGCTTGGTTTTGGGCAATAGCACCCCACCTGACGTCCCCAAGGTCTCCTGACCCCCGCGACATATCTCCAGGTACCACTCTGTGGTCAACGAATAAAAGTAGGAAGACTGACTCTTCCATATTTTCTCACTTCAAGCTTGTAGGATTATGGGGTACCCGTCATATGTGGTACTAGGTGGCGATCGGGCGATGGTGCAAGTCGACTCTCCACATCCACAAATCACACATAAATCCACCATCCCCAGTTGCCCACCTTCAATTGAGCTCACGTACTCCCACGTAGCCCTTATCCTCATTCCTCTCAACACCGGGTCCCCATCAATCCCTCCAAGCTTCCACAACATCCAAGCAATTCAACATCCAAACATCATGAACTATCAAAAACCAAGAAAACAGGGCAGAGGCAGAAAACTCTGCCCAAAACACAAACCAATACCACAACTTTCCTTACTCAAATACCCCAATAATATTCTCTTCATTCCAACTTGTTCACCGTTGGATCGACTCGAAAATTTTACTGGAGGTCCCTAGTACATAAGTCTACATTTTGACCGTTGGGATCTGCTAGAAAACGTCCAGAACCCAATATCTACAACCCTTTCCACAACCAGCCATGCATAAGCATTTTCTGCACAAGCACAAAATTCTGCTGCACATTTCAACAGCAAAATTCTGCATAATAGTGCAGATTTTCGAAATCAATTTTGCCCTCATCCAATTTTGCCCAAATTGGATCCTACAAGTCCTAAATCATGTATAAATCATATCTAAACCAAAGACAAGCTTCAGACCAAAGCAACTCAAAATCTAGGTATCTAAAACCCCTCAATTTAGTGGATTTTCAATGTTTGAGAAGTGAAATTGAGAATGGGGTAATTTTGGAGCAAACTCTCATCTCATACAAGTCTATAACATTAATCTAAACTTGCTCAAACTGGTTTTACAACTAAAACTCCACCGAATCAAAATTTGACCCCTCAACACCCAATTTACCCTAGAAATGGCTCTTGCTTTCACTTTGGTCACTCATTTTCCTCATTTGCTCAGCCCAAGCTTTCCCATAAGTCCTAAATGACATTTCAAACTAGGATTAACTCACTTTAATCTCCAATTACCACTAAATCCAAATTTAGCTTTTCAAATCCTTAAAGCATCACACTTTTCCACTCATATCACTACATTCTCACTTTTTAACCCTAGGTTAACTCTACCCTTCATCTCTATCAATTTTCCATCAGCAATTTCAGCACACAAACATCACAAACTTCATCATAAAACCCTAAAACAGAATGGGTAAGTTTGACTCACACCCAACATGACAAGTTTAGCATTCTTTCAACAAAATTCTTCACAAATAACTATCATAAGGCATAAACCTAGTAAAACTACCCAGCATATCTCCCAAACACCCAATACCCACGAAATTTATGTGAGAAGAAGTCTACCCAAACTTGAAATTTGAAGTCCCACAACGTAGATGTGCGCTTCACGACTCCGAAAATGGCTTCCTTTTGTGATTTGGAGCAGAAATGGTGAGCAAAGGTTGGAGCTTTGATGGAGCTTCAACGGTGAGGAAGAAGAAGGGAATAGCAACGTAAGAGAGAGAGGGAGAAAAGCTTTTGAACTTTTTTTTTTTGGTTGAGTGAGTGAGGAGAGAGAGACCGTGGCTTTGTGTTATAAGAAAAGGCTTTTCTTTTTTTAAAAAAAAAGATGTGCCACATGTCTTCTTTTGAGTGGAGCAAAAAGGGGCCCACTTTTTCTCTTGATGTGACTCATACTCAGTCACAAGAAGAGAAAAATCTGACCTTTTGAAATGCTAAAATCCTGCCTCGGTTTATGTGTCATTTCTCTGGTTCCAGTCCCTCGCGTTTCTCTGCACCCGTCGGGGCCAGTTTTCGAAAGTAAGCAATATATATCAAAACGCTCAGAATGAAACCCTGAGCGTGGTTCAGAGGTTGGTTTTGTTAAATTTTAAGTAGCACGCAAAACGATAATTTTTAGACTAATTAATTGAGAATTAACCTATAACTATCCGGTTATGGATTTCTCTTCCTTAATTAGCCTAACGTGCGTATCTTTCCCCCAATATACCTACTTCTACTAGGAGTATATATATATATATATATATATACACTGAATAATACTTATATATATAATCATTCAAAATGCATCGCTTACAAAATTCCGGGTAGAAATTCCCAGGATGTCACAGTCAACTTAAACATATTTTTCTCGCGCTACAACCCCCAGATAACTATGAAACTTTTCTTTATGGGGGCTTGATCCTCTCCTAGTGGTAGGATTGATGTTAACTGTTGGTCGTGGATGATCCAAGCTTTGGACAGTCAACCTTCTCAGTCGGGTGGATTGTCTAGTCCTCCTAGACATAGCATTCAAAGGAATATTTGAATGTGGATGGGACCTGGGGGGTGTTGTCATGAGTCTGCACAAGTCAAACAAATTGAGTTAGGACATAATCAGTTATATAAACAACATATAAGCATTAAGTTGTAAATATTCAAATACATAAATGTATTACAATTATGCAATATGTTATATACATTACTTTGTTCATAAGCAGTTACGTAGGAATATTCTCCCATAAACCTTCATCATGATCATTTCGATTTTCATGTACATCATCCTCCTGATATTCACCATTTATGAAAGGCATTTGTTGACAGAAAGTTGGCATCTCATTGACATCAAGTGATGAACCATCAATATGGTGACCGATAGAAATTATTCTCCCTTGTAGAACCACTGACCATCTCGAGTCACACGGATCGTAGACATAAAACACTTGTCTAGCTTGCATTGCCATGATGAATGGGTCATCGTTGTAACCAACCTTTTAAGGGTCCACTAAAGTAAATCCCATTTTGTCTTGGCGTACTCCAATATTTCCACTAACCCACTGACACTTGAACACGGGCACTCTAAATTCATCGTAATCAAGCTCCCAAATATCTTCAATGACTTCATAGTAAGGCATGGACGCTTGAATCGGATTATTATCAGAAGCACTACAAAAGTGATATGAATGACCGCCAACACAAACCTCATTATTTTGCACGCTACTTTTTCCATCCTATGACTTTGTGTAGAAATAATAGCCATTGATATCATATCACTGCCAAGTTGGAACATTGAGATTTGGACCAACAGCTAACAATCTTAATGTCTTTGAAGCACTGTCATCTGCAAAGATTGTTTCTCTAAACCAGTTGATGAAAGTTCAATTGTGCTCTTGCAACAACCTCATCTTGTTCATTTTTTGGTGAGTATTTGAGACATATTTTTTGTGAGAATCTATGTACGGTATGACCTCTGGTGTGTTGTTTAGTACATATAGATGAGCTTGTGATAGTTGTTGCTGATCCATGATTACAACATTAAATCCTCGTGTACCCTACCTTGAGTCGTGGAGTCATGACGACTTTGAGGAACCCCGACTAGTGTAGCGGTATTTATATACTCTAAGCAAAATTCAATAGCTTCTTCAGCAACGTATCTTTCAACAATGCATGCTTCTGGTCGATATTAATTCTTTGTATATCCTTTCAACACCTTCATGTAGCGCTTAACCGGATACATCCAACGTAAAAAAAAAATAGGCCTACAAAACTGAATTTCCCCCACTAGATGAATTAAGTGAATCATGATGTCAAAAAATGAGGGGGGAAAATACATCTCTAATTCACATAGGATGATCGAAGCTTCATTCTCCAAATTATCCAACTATTGAGGGTCAATAACCTTGCTACATATAACATTAAAGAAAAAACACAAGCGAGTTATGGCAACCCTAACTTTTTTAGGCAAGATACCACGAACGACCACTAGCAAGAGTTGTTGCATTAATACGTGACAATCATGAGATTTCAAACCAACCAATTTCAAATCCTTAACTGATACAAGGCTATTGATATTTTAAGAGTATCCTTGTGGGACTTTCACAATTTTGAGACAATGACAAAAACTTTTTTTCTCTATCGTTGAAATTGTGTGACATGCTGGGGGAAAATATGTTCGATCACCTCGTGAAACTGGATGTAGCTAGTCTCATATACCCATGTCAACCAAATCTTAACGACATTTCAAATCATCCTTTGTCTTGCTCTTAATGTTAAGAAGGGTGCCAATCAAACTATCACACACATTTTTCTCGACATGCATAACTTCCAGACAATGTCGTACGTGTAGATCGCACCAGTAAAGAAGATCAAAGAATATTTACCTTTTCTTACAAATGTTCATTGCAGACGCATCCTTTTTTTATGTCTTACCAAAGATAGTTATGATGTCTTTCACCTGATCATAAACTTTGTGTCCAACTAAGGGTTTAGGTGCACTTTCAATCTCATTCTCTCCATTAAATGTTTTCTTCAATCGCCAATATGGGTGATAAGGTTTCAAAAATCTTCGATGCCTTGTATATACTGTCTTCTTTCCATGTTTCAGTTGGATGTAACTCGTTTTTTTTTCACAAATAGGACATGTGTGGTGTCCTTTCACACTATATCCGCTCAAATTCCCATATGCCAGAAAGTCATTAATGGTGCAAAATATCATTGCATGTAACTTGAAGGTTTGTTGAACATTCACATCAACCCCGTCTACCCACAATTTCCTCAAGTCTTCAATCAAGGGAGTCAGATAGACATCAATATCATTTCTTGGCTGTCTTGGACCCACTATAATCATAGACAACAAAATTTATTTTCGCTTCATGCACAACCAAGGAGGAAGGTTGTAAATCATTAGCAAAATAGGTCATGAACTATGACTAGTGCTTAAGTTACCGAAAGGATTCATTCCATCTGAAGCAAGACCAAGCCTTAGGTTTATTGGATCCTCTCCAAATTTTGGATACAAGCGATCAATTGTCTTCCATTGTGGAGAATCAACAGGATGTCAAAGCAACCCATCAATTATTCTTCCATCTGCATGCCACCTTAGGTCTTTTGCATCGTATGCACTAGCAAAAAATCTCTTAAACCTTTGTATTATTGGAAAATACCAACAAACCTTTGTTGGAAGACTGTTGGTTGTGGCTGCACCATTACTGCATTCGTCATCGTTCACTTTGTAGCGTGATACCCCACAAGTCGGGCAGTTGTGCATTTCTGCAAACTCATTTCTATACAGAATACAATCATTAAGGCATGCATGAATTTTTTGGTACTCCATACCCACGAGACATAATATCTTCTTTGCCTCGTAGTGACTCTTCGTAACATGTTATTGTTAGGATGCATATTCTTCAATAACACAAGCAACCCAGTGAAGATTCTATTACTCCACCCAAATCTGGCCTTCAAGCTCACCAAAGCTAGCACGACTGATAACCGAGTGAAGGTTGTGCATCCCATATACAATGGCTTCTTTGAATCTGTTTGTAAATTTTCATAATAATGCGCATGAGCATGCTAAAAATCTTGTTGGCCAACATCACGTATCATGTCTTCCATACGATCTTTGGTTTGTACATCAACCACCTCAGGTTGAGGGGTTGTTGAAATATGTGGCAACTCACCATGCCATATCCAATTTGTGTAAGTCGAACTAAACCCCTCACAAATAAGATGTGATCTAATGTCATTCAATGACTGACGTCTCCCATTCACACATTTAACACATGGGCAGAAATGTTTGGCAGCTAATATTGGTGCATTTTGTTATGCAAATTACAAGAAATCTTCAACCCCCTTTTGATAGTCTTCATTTATGTGAAGTGCTTTAATCCAACTTCAATCCATGTTCTCTGTTCTGTGATATCGGGTACGTTATCCTATATGCATGATAATCTCACTTTTTTCGTAAAAAGGTGTGGTCCTATCCCATTCAAGAACTCCCTTTTTTTACGTCATTCATATGTACAAGTTAAGTACGTTATGGTAAATTTGATTAAATTTCGGCAGCATTTCGCATTGGTCTCCAAGTGCACGAAATGAAAGTGGTAACATAAATTGACCACGTTAAAGTATGCACCTGGAGAACAAAGCGATATGCAATAAACCAAAATGTAATCAAATATAACACAACATACTTAACTTATAACTATGAATGAATTAAAAAATGAGTGTTCCCAAATTGTCCAAACGAACAATACAAGATCCAATACAATAGTTAATCCAAACTATCTATATTAATCACTGTATTGAATCTTAAACGGGAAACTAAGGGTCACTCAAGATGCACATAATTTTAATATTAAAGAATTTACATATATGACAAAATGTAATATCTCCATAAGTGTGATAATGACATAGATACCTAGAAAGATACTTGTAACAATAACTATGACTGCGGTAATGTCAGGGAAAATTGTACGAGTTTATGTTTAGTCAACCAAGAATGACATAAAAGTGCCTTAACTTCCTTTGGCAGTGAAATAGTAGTACCTACAACCTATCCTAAACGCTATGAGTAGGTGAGATAGTAAAGCAGTCACATAAAATTTGTTCATGCATGATATTAACAAAAATGAATACAGACTGCAGGAAAGTCAATTATGGCCTTCAGGCACGACATCTCAACTAACTAATTCTAACCATCTCACATAACAATCTATAATCTCTTGACCTCTACATAAATAAAGAAGAAGGTTTGCTAATTTTGATGTACATATTTAGACCTACTGGATAAAACTCCAAGTATCTAAACATGCATGAATGCAAACTAAGGAGACTTAGTTAGACCTACATGATTCTGTAATTTGGTTTCTTCTTCTAGGAACTAATCAACTCAATGATCAATTTGCTTTATCCCCTCAATGGAAAGCCTGTTTGACATTACAACTCAATGATCAATTCTTTTGCATCCTTTTTCTCCCTCACAAACTATCAGATTAATATTGACGAGGCCAAAAATTTATGGAAATATTTTGCTTCTTCTTCTAGTATATACTGGGTGTGTAATTGGTATTAAAAGAAAATTTTTATTTGTTTAATTGTTTTCACTTTGGTAAATAATGTAACTCCCTTTAGAGGTGTCTTAATTTCTTTTACTACCAAGGTATGACTAACTGTTGTACTTCCAATATTTAACAAAGTCTTATATAGTCAATTAATCAGCTGTAACTACCTTGACATGACTGTTTGGTTCTTTTTGTTATCATTAATTTAATGTTTGGTTCAAATTTATTTTCTTCCTGTTGTGTGAAAGTAGTAGACTACTTGATGCCATACTAAGGTCAAAACGTAAGCCAGGTATGCTGGTGATAGATCACTCTGTCATTATCAATTGACACAATTGTGAAAGGAATATTTGACAACCCTCACTTCCTTCTATCTTTTTATTGGCTAAAATAAAAATCTTAATCACCTAGGACTAAGCAAAGATTCCTCATATGTCAACATCTGTTTTTAAAAGGTAAAATAAAAACTTCATTCTTTTAGTATTCTTTTCAAGACAATCCTTTAATTGTTTGACAAATATTCATTTATTAATTTTGGCTGGTTTGATGATCTGACAAATAGAAATGAAGTTATTCAATGTCTGAAACATTTTGGGGTTCTAATATTTTGTTATCTTTTTAAGATATTAATTTCAAAATCCATGCTGCTCTACAAAGTGGATTTAACACAATATTATAATTATGTTGATCATGTTGACACAGAGCTATATATACATTGATCAATTTGTTTAATTTGGAGTAGGTTTCTTCACCTTAAGTATAGAGCCACAGAATGTGAAGAAGCAAAAATTCTAAACCTCATCATCATAAAATTTGTACCATGAAGAAATTCCAATGCAAAATGAAAATAAGAAAATTTGGTTAAGCAATACGCAGCAACAAAGATTAAGTATAATCAAGTTTAGAAGCTACAATTTGGTTGGCTAAAGAGTATGCATCAAATTAATGTTATGCATAAGCATTTCATCTATCCATTCAAGTTTAATTTTAATCTTAAATTTTTGAAGATTTTGATTTAGAGGAGCCATTCACTATGATCCAACTAAGACAAGCATCATGCCAATAACATGTATTCTACATCAGCATGCAACAGCAAAAAGGAAGAGACCAAAACCAAGCCACATGCATATGTAATTTCACTTTTGAACAACAACCAAATACCCCATAGAAACACATTTTATGCAAATCATTTGTATCTTCAAGGAACAGATTAAAAAAGATATCAGAAGAGTATGAAAGAAATGAGTACCTCTCTCACAATGGAACAAGAAACTCTACCAAAAAGTGATCAACCACATTGGATTTTTTGCAAAGACCACCAACAAACTGAGAAAAGAAACAACAACATTTCAGCATTCAAATTGCAATATCATCATTATATAAAAAAAAGACAAAACTCATAACAAAAGTGATGAAATTTACGTTTTCTACTCAAACACAATTCTTTTGGTAGTTCTCTATTGTGCAAAAAAGTTGACCTCTTATTTGTTCTTCTTTCACCCACTTAGGAAGCAGAAAAAGGAATCAAGAAATCACCCAACAGACCTGTACAAAATAACCAAAAAGGTGAGCTTTGTAAGTTCAATTTGTCTACCTTGGTCATAAATAAAAAATTCACAATAATGCCCTTAATAATTTCAGCTGAATAAACACACACAAAATATTAATTTCAAGGGTAAATTGATAATTGATGTTGGAATTTTAGTGCAAAAATTGATTGTCAATTGAACAAAATAACTTGAATAAATCTAAGTTACATATAGGATTGTGATTCAACACTTGAGTCCCTTAACTAAGGATTGAGATTCGATCTCTAACTTGAGAATGTAGTAGCATGCAACTGGAGTTATCACTCTACCTAGTAATGGGCTAACCCAATGGGAGGAATTAGTTAGGTGACAAATAAAACCGGCAGATACCTCCAATTTACAACCAAAAAAGGGTTGTTTATTAGATTGAATGAGTTTTTGTGTTCAGTGACCAAAGGATTTTATCATATTTGTTATTTAGTCCCTTAATTTCAACAATAGTCACCCAAATCTACGCCATATCTCCGACTTTCCGATTCAGATCTCGTGTAATATTTTAGTAATCTTCATATCTTAACAAAAAAAAATTCAGCATATTAGCCCAAAACATAACCAGACGTCCCCACATGAGCACAAACCACCTTTAAAGTGGTGAAACCATTTTTATCTCTTACAACAATATGTATTTGTTCAATTAGTGACACTAACTTGATAAATTTGTGGTAATCTCCATAGACACTAACTGAATAAGATTCTTCACAATCTGGGTGGGAATTTAAGGAAGTGTAGCTATTAACCCAAAAGCAATAGCAAGCCTTTCACTATGATGATAAAGAATAGTTTCTTTTTGTATCAGTCTGATAACCAACCTCCCTTAATCGGATGTTTAACTCCTAAAGTTTTGATTAAATATGGTCTGACTTAGGATGTGTATGTCTTTATTTTCACCTCAATCCAATTGTACCCATGTGCTTTTTTCACCTTTCTCTCATGCATCAGTTTTCTCACATTGAACACCTCTTGCCAGTTTCCTGCTACAACATACATATTGGATAATGTGACATGGCGCTCAGTTTTGTGGCTCAAGTGAAATATTTTTTTCAGCATCAAGTTATCCAAGCTCTATATTGCACTAGTGCTTCATTGTTGGCTTAATTTGATGATCATTGATCATTACATTGAAGTAGTATTGAACTTTGTCGACTAGGCCAACATGAGTGCTTGCAGAAATGACACCGGTAAATGTTATAGCATTCACCTCCAAATTTTGTTTTTGCATCCCCTCAAATACCATTAATGCTTTCTTGGCCCGACCATGTTGTGCATATTTAGTGATCATTGAGGTCCAAGAAACCAATTCCCTCTCCTTCTACCTCTTGAAAATTTCATGTGCACCGTTTACGATTGCGTCTACTGCCTATAATTCTGGATGAAATTTCAAACAATCCAAAAAAAAACAAAACATATGTCTATTATAAATACCTTGAGTGATATGATATTTACCTTTTCCAAGTACTGAACCATTATCCAATAGGACTCCCTTTATATTCCATCTATAGCAATATGGTCACTCCCATTTTAAAGATCAATATGGAAAAAATTCTAGTATAGTCATTTGTCCTTTTATATTTTATTAGGAAATAACTTGGTATTATGTTTTGATGCTTCAACACCAAACCCTCAGGGATCATACCACTGTGGATTGATCAAACTGAGTTGAACCATCATGCTCGCAAACTCTGGTCCTTATATCAATGGCAAGCAAAGGTATGTCGTCAACGATGTCTCATACAATGCACCATATAACCCATTGAAACTTGTTGACTACTTCAACATCCCGGGAGTTTTGTAGGTTGGAAGCATATATTCCTACCTATCCTAATGGGGGCAATAATGCCTATCTCCAACTACATCAGCATTGACAACTTTTAAAGTAGTAAAAACCTACCAACGATCTACCTATATAGGTGCCAAGTATGAAAATATAAAATCATGTAATAAATAAATTGGTCTTGAACTCACTTCCCAATTTCATTGCAAAGACAAACAAGGTGGACCATAAAGGACCTTGGGCCAGTACCAGCTGGTTGCAAATATAACGACCTGCCTCGTCGCTATGATATCAACACTCTAATATGCAATAATTTCAATTTTTATAAAAAAAAAACTCCCTTAATTTACTTATCAAAATAAAAGTAATTTTGTCTCAACATACATTCATCCAACAACACGCCATTACTTAAGTCAATATATAATTATATAGGAACAGTAACTCGTTACACATCATACACATAACGGAAATTAAATATGTTCATAAATATAATTAAAATCCAAGTTTTACATCTTTAACTCAACAAAATAAAACTTAAAACCAACTACGGAGGAGTTGATTAGAAAACACAACTCTCTCCCAAAATAATATCAATGTCATCACGTTGGCTCGGCGGCTCCTCACCAGAATCTCACTTCCTGCACCCTGCTGTTGTCATTCTGCTCCCACGAACAATGTTCATGATCATCACAGGTATCAACCACACGATACAAAATTGCAAGGGTGAGTTCATTATAAAAAGAACCAATACCAATTCCAAATAACCACAATTAGCAAGGAACATAGGCAAACATTATGAGCTTACACAAGATTCATTATTCAACACTCACATCCAACAATTATTCATCATCCATATCCAACAATTACTCATCATCCATCCAGGGATCCAATCAAGACTGCATAGAATGATGCATGCACCTGACTCAACACTCAGATGCAATGTGGTACGTACCAATAACCAAATCTCAGAAAATAGCCTAAGCGTGTCCACTCGACACTCTCACTTAGGGAACCATGCAGAGTTCGTCAAGACCACCCGGTTGTGCACGTAACTGCCCCCCCCATAGGTGATCAGCCTGGGGGCCCAAAGGAGTTCCCTACCAGGTGACAAGCCCCCTCAATACAAAGTACACTCTGCCACAGTTACTCTATTTCCTATGCCGTATGAGCAATGAACATGGCCAAAAGTAAGTGTCAAAGACCATGGACCAATTAAAGCGCCTAAGCATCCCCTCAGAAATGCTTAGATTCTCTAACCACGCTTGTCACCCACGTCTAGGCCATCTGACAAGATCAATGCACTTACCCCCATGACATACACTCCATACGATGTATGAACATGACCGAAAACAAGTGCCAAAGACTCTGGAAGGTCAGTGCACTTCGCCCCCCACGAACATACACAACATCCAACATATGAATGTGGCCCAAAGCAAGTGCCAAAGACCCCAGAAGGTCAGTGCACTTCGCCCCCCACGAACATACACAACATGCAAATGCCAATGCATTTCCGACATCAATCAACATTCCATTTTCATATCATTCTCAACATAAACATCATCTCATCTCAATGTTGTTATCAACGACAACAACAACCTCATTTCATATTCACATAATCATCAACAATACCATCAATTCATGTTGACATGGTCTTTATTAGCAGCGTCATCTTAAATCAATATCATCATAATTATCAATATCACCACATATCAATTAAAATCCTCAATAGCAACATCAACAAAAAATCGCATTCCACACATATATATTTCTTTCATGCCTGAGATTCACACTCACAGGTCTTCAAACAACACAAATCAAATAAAGACAACAATTTCATTCGTCACAATATATATATATATATATATATATATATATATATCATCTCATTCGTCAAAACATAGTTTTTCCTGAAGAACCAGCATGCATATCAATAGCAATTTTATCGCATCCCATTAGTTAAAAACATTGTTTTCTATAAAAGAAAAATCAGCATGCAACAGGGACAGGCAGTTATCCTCATAGCTAGGTTCCCTGACCCTAACTATGGTGTTAAAATGGTAAATTTTATAATAAACTCCCCTCACCTATTGTGAGCTACCCGCGGGTTCCTCATCACGTCACTCGGAGATTTCTTTTTCTTCTCCGCTCGTCGGTTCTATGCAATCCTCTACCATACCAAAACGAAGGAGACTTAATATAGATTTCAAAAAACAAAGCTAATAACAATGTTCTGGGTCAAACACCCACGTCACTACATGAAAAGTGCTGAGAGAATTTCGGGTTTTACAAAGGAACATCATTTGGAAATTCCGACCACGCCAATGTGACTGGGATTCAGTGAAGGTTACGAAAATAACATGCATTCCATGAAAGGATAATGTTTACAAAGTCTCTTTGCTCTAGGGTTTTTCAAAGGAAGCGTAAGACATGCAATGGTGTTTCCAAAGTCAGAAAAGATGCAAAGACAAGCTGAAATTAACAAGAAACAAGTGTAGAACCATGGTTACCTTGAAGGAAAACAAAAGGTTTGATTAGGGTTTCGTTCTCTATTGAAACCGTGAGGCAAGTTGAGCGGTTCCACTCCAATCGACGGGTTCCTCTTGTTGTGGAGTTTCAATGGAGAACAATGGCAGTTTCTGGTGGCTACTGGTGGTTGTGGGTGATGAATAAGAAGCTTGGAACATTGGAAATGGTTTTGGAAGAAAGAAAGGAGAAGAAATGGCATTTTTCCTAAGCTACTTGGACTACAAGGCTCAAAACGCACAAGTGAGCAATGTTCTCGGAAACGGAAACATAGCTCACACTCTAGACATCTTCTCAAAGATCCCAACGGTCAGATCATGGGCAAATGTCTTGTGAAGCTCCAGACCAAATTTCTAGAAGAGCTAACGGTTAACGAAGGTTAGGAAGCATTTTTAATGAGGCAGCTGCATGTAATCCTTGAGAAGCTTCATTAAGAGGCTTCCTCAAGAAGCTTCCTCGTGGCTTCTTTAAGAAGCTTTCTCAAGATACTTCTTTGAGAAGCTAACGCTTTAACTACTAACACCCTTTTAATAACTAAACTCGCCTCCTTGAAAATAATTACGAATAAAATAACACAACAAATGTAATCAAACATCAAACATAATTACTAATAATATATAGATATATATCAGGGTGTTACAGCAAACATTAACCAAGTTCACTATTTACAGCAAACAAGCCATACTAATAGTAAAAAACGTGTGCACATTCCATGAAGGTACAAGGTTAAAGGAAAAAGTTAAAAGGGGCACACACACCTCAACAGCACACTGGGGCGCGCGCGGCACGGGAACCACCTTTGAGATTGTGCGGTTGACTTCGACGAGATGGCACAACCACGATCTCACTAACGGAACACAACAGTATCAGAGAAATAACCTTAAGGTTATGAGCTTTGTCTTCGAATTCAAGAACGCGTAGGCTAATGTTCAGAGGCAGTACTCTAACACTGCGTGCAAACAAACACGAAATTAATATTATTCATCAAACAAAAAACATTTAATATTAAATTAAATATGGATAACTTATTTTTTTATTATTTTTCTTAATTAACAATGACAGTTTGCTTCTATAACCAGTCTTTAATGAAGCCTTCAATTTACAAAAGTGTCATTGCGTCCTACCTATAAAGATGGGTGTGAGAGACCATCGTAATTAATTACACAAATGTCATCGAGTCACATTCTAAGATGGTTCCCTAGAACCGTCTTAGAATGTGCGTCATAAAAAAAATGATTTTTTAGTAGTGATTGAAGAATAAGATGAATATATAACAATATTTCAAAAGAAATACATCGGAGTATAAGGTTTGATTTCAATCTAACCCAACAACAAAGAATTTAGCTACTCATAGCCATGAATAACTCTAAAATACATGTAAGAATGAAGGAGATGATACAATGAAGACAAAATGAAGCTTTTCTCTCAAAGGAATGATGAATGTTCATACCAAGTATAGAATAATGCCTTAAAATGAAAATTGATTCCCTTTATACATTAGCAAGATTTCTATTTTAAGTGGTAGTTTGCTTAAGTCATCTTTGCTTGTTGAAGTGTAATTACAAAAACAGAAAGGTTGAAACTGATCTTGCTTGAGCCACTTTTTTTCACTAATGCTTTCTCTCTCATTCTCGCTTGAGCCACTTATCCTAGCTTAAGCCAAACAGCCAAATTTTACTTCTTTCAAAAAGGTAATTTCGGTTAAGTCAACTAAGGTGGCTTAAGCTTAATTTGCTGCTCAATACAATTCTTCAAGGCTTCAAAATAAAGCTTCAATTGAATCTCTCAGTCTTTCGTTCTCCTTTCCTACATAGAATGCAGACAAAAAAAAATATAAAATGCAACCATGAAACTAAAGAATTAAACTAGAAATTAACAACTTGTGAATTTAAAACAAATTGAGTTAAACATCACTCTAAATAATGGTAGCAGCTAAAACTATAAAGTGTTAAAAGTGGGATCAAACTTCCACGGTTGAAGTTTAATATATTATTTTTGTCACGCGGATCAATTAGCATGAAATTATTTTAGTTTAAGTAGAGATTTCAAGTTCAAATTCATAGTATGCAAATGAGTTAAATATTATTATACAAAGAAAAAAAATTGTCACTCATAATAACTCTACTCGACGTAAACATAATTATCTCTTGCTGAAGATTAGAGATGAAAAAATAGACCCAGATCTACATATACCATCAAAAGTGTTCACAAGCAAGAAGGATAATTACCTGCTCAATGAGACTGGGGATGGGGGTGGACATTTACCTGTAATTTTTTGTGGGGGTGGGTGTAGGTATGGGTACTATAGTACCCATCCCACCCAGCCCATATATATCATATATATTAAATATTAATATATTAAAATATGTTAGTTAAGTAAATAATTTATATTATTATACATATACTTTTGTTTAAAAAAATATTTTCCCAATTTTATGACTAATAATAACAATTTAACATATAGCATAGTGAATTTTAATTAGTTAAATTACTCATTTGGTCCCTATAGTTTCACGATTCGTATCTTTTAGTTCTATCGTTTGAAAGTAGTTTTTTTAGTCTCTATAATTTACATTTTAATTCTCTTTTAGTCCCTATAGTTTAAAAGTGGCTTTTTTAGTCTTTGTAGTTTATATTTTAATTTTCTTTTAGTCCCTATAGTTTGAAAGTGATCTTTTTAGTTTTTATAATTTGTATTTTAATCACCATTTAGTCCTTACTACAAAAAAAAATATAAAAATAATTAGCTACAAATTAGTTATAAATTATCAACTATTTTTTTATTACAAATTATCTTGCAATAAATTAGTTACGAATTATTTGTTAATATTTTTGTAGTTAATTGTAATTGATAATATTACTCATATTTTGATGGTAAGAACTAAAAGAGAAATAAAATATAAAGTATAGGGACTAAAAAGACCACTTTCAAACTATAGGGACTAAAAGAAAATTAAAATACAAATTATAAGGACTAAAAAATCACTTTCAAACTACAGAAACTAAAAGAGAATTAAAATATAAATTGTAGGGATTAAAAAAATCACTTTAAAACTATAGGGACTAAAAGGTACAAATGATGAAACTATAGGGACCAAATGAGTAATTAAACCATTTTAATTCAACATAACTTATATTAAATTTGTTTTATATTTTATTTAAGAATAATGAACTATTATTAATTTTTATGTATAAATTTATAAATTTGTTGACAAATTCTTTTAAGATAGAATTCAAATTGTGAATGATATTTTTTGTTGTTTGGTGCTTCAATTAGTAGTGTAGATTAACACCTATTTAATGACTTATCTTTGTAATGTTGGATGATTATATTTGTAATGTTTATTTGTTACTTAAGTTTGGATAAATCAATGTTATGTTTGTTTGTTTTTAATACTACCTTCAGTCCTATATATAAGAAATAAAATATAATGTTTTCTTGCTCGTAATTATAAGAAACATAAGATTATTTTATTGCTAAATTTTCTTTTTACCCCTAAGTAATTATGAGGTCTATCATTGACATATACTCATTTCTCCATGAAAATGAGTGTAACTATTGAGCTATCAACAAAACAATTTATACTCATTAGTTAAAAAAATATCTTTGAAAATAATAACCTCTTAAACCATTTAATGTCATGGGTAATCTTGAAATAACATTAAAAGCTATGGAAAATTAACTAATCTAACCGCTTAATACATACATATATATATATATATGAGGAATGTGATTTTAATGGTCAAATTATAATTTAAAAAAATTGATGGTTGAGATTAAAACCTCAATTTTTCATAAAAGAATTTTTTACATTGGTTAAAAAAAAAAACTTATACATTGATTGTATGGTCGATGTCTATGAAGATGATATAAAAAGTCAGACTTTTAAAATTGATTGTTAGTCAATCTTAAAAATTAACTTTTAGATCGGTTCTTTAAGTGACCAATCTAAAAAGTAACTATTTAAATCAGTTAAAAAAAAGGAAATGTGATGTATTAAAGATTGGGTAATGATCTTAGTCATAAAAAAAATTTCTCATTTTAAATTTATTCTCATTTGATATATGTTTGGATGATTTAAGAGTAAATTTTTAATTTATTTGTAGTAATTTTTCTAACTAATATATTTTTTATTGATTTATTAATTTTAAACATAAGTAAAGTGCAAATATGGAAATGAGAATTAAAATTTTTACATGCACGAATATGAGATCTAATACGGATATTTTTTTTAATTTTTTTAAAACGCACATATGAGAATAAACACTGTTAATAAGATTCTACCTAGATGTTATTCATTGTCATTCCTATTAAAGATATACTTATAATCTCTATCAAAGAAAAAAGTAACTAACATTATATATATTTCAATAAAATGAGTAAAATATTAATACAAGTAATGATTGCCTTTTAAAAAATAAAAAATAAAAGTAATGATTGGAATATTAAAACTAAAACTATGTTCTAAAGTATATTTAAATAGAAAGTAAAAGGGTTGGTTAATGGATGTGAGCCTGTAATGCTAGCTAGGCATGAGTCAGTAAATTAATCTTGATCTCTCAACTTCCAACTAAGACCAGACTATCGTTGACTCTGCCGTGCTTGGTTGTAAGTATGAGGAATTATTATTGGCTTCATTTTTCAAATGAGTCAGTTTACTCATGAAAACGACATAAAAACAAAAGACTTGCATGCTTTAAAGTCATATATCCAAATCAGCAAGTAAAAGGAAGAACAATCAGGTGGTAAAGGAAAGCTGCGCTGGAATATACCTTTCATACCAATTTTTTGTTCAACTAAGACCAGAAATAATGTGCTAATTAACCCCCATAACTTGTGCAAAACAAGTGAAATTGAGCTATTAGAGTAGTTTCTCAATTGAATCCAGCTACTTTTAATTACAACGGTGCAGCCAAAATCTAGATTGACTCATTCTACATAAGCTAATAATGAGTTGTGGCCCCCCAATCACTCTTGGGGAATGATACGATTTGGTCAAATTTTGGTTAGTTTTCCACACTCCATTGTCCACACACGGACACTACTCACATGATACCTCAATCCCAAAACTAAAATAATATATGTAGAAACTATAAATCATCTTGACCAAACTTTTAATATATAGTTTTATATTAATTAAGTTAGAGAAACAAAAATGTCATACCATAATTGCTAAAAAGCAAAGAAAATATGTCATAATGTGCTCATTATCCTTGAATTTGAATAGATGGATAATCATGAAGAAGATTTCAATCTTTAAATTATTATTGAATGCATATGCGTTTTTAATTAACATATAGAGTGAGTTGGGATCATTGTTTTTTTCTATTGATAAACTTAGGGTGCAATGATATATTGTTACTATTTCGGTATTGGAATTACAGTCTCAAGAAATTCTATATGGAAAAAAAATGTAAGAGACTCAGGAAAAATTGTGTTTAGGACCTAGATTATTCAAGAAACTATGAAAGGGATACCAATATACATATATATATATATATATATATATATATATATATATATATATATATATATATTGATTTTATCAAAGATTTTCGTAAAAAAATTGGTTGAACATCTTTAATATGATCTTTTTTTTAATTATATTTTTTTTTCATCTAAGGCTTGAACTCAAAATCTTGTTTAAGATATTTGAACCTAGTTCAACTTATTTACAAGTATTTAAAAATGCAAACATATTTTACATAAAAAAGTAGACATGTGATTTTCATTAAAAATGATACATTTTATTACATTTAGCAAACAATATGATTTTAACAAATATCAACAAGTAAGATGCATTTAAATTTTCAATCAATTTACGTCACCCAAAAAACTACATGCACATAAATATTTATATATAAGTTCACATCTTAAAAAATATGTATATATAATTTTTTATGCAATTTTATTTCTTAAAAATCCTTTTCATTTTATTTTTCTCTCTATTTCTCTTTTCTATTCTCTTTACAACAATGTTAGATACCGGACGGTCCATCATTGAATGATCCAAACATTTCTTAAAGTTTTGATGAAAATAAATATATGAATTTGTGTTACCATTTTGTTCCATGTAAGTCAACAGGTTTGACAACCGGAAACAACACCATGTATGACTTGTCCATGAATTGATACCTTATCTACTAGAAACATGAAGTACTCGTCAAGTCCATCCAAACACTGATTGGAATATGCTTGTTTATTTGAATTATCAATTTATGCCAACTTATGTGATTCTGTTTAAAAGGAATAAATATGCGATTCAATCTTATATCTCATTTTATAAGTCTAAAACCATATTGAATTATGAATAACAATTATGGAAAGTTCTGATCATATAAGACAAAGACGCCCAATATTTGTTTATTCCAGGAAACAAGAAACAAGATCAAGTTGCACAACGGTTATATTATTCAATCCTGAAAAATTTTCTCCACAATTACAAGTCTCTCTAAAAATATGACATCAAGACTTGAAGAAAACAAGATGAACACATACAAAAAAATAATAAGTGTCGTGAATCAAGAACTGAGTAAAAAGAAAAGCATCAATAGAGAAATACACTAAGTTTAATAGAATTCATTCTTAGTAATATACAAAGTACAAGTGAGAGATTAGAATTTTATTGTAAAATCACTATTCAAGTGTTTGAAGAATATCTGATTGTATATCAAATTTTGTTTGTAAAAGATAGAAGTGACTTAGTGGCAAAACAATACTTGGGTATTCTTAGATTCAAAGGGAGTCTAAGAGTTATAACAGTAGTGGCCTTGAGAATACTTTAAATCAAAAGTGGTAGAAAAAAGTAATTGTTGTAATCAAGTTTGATTAGTAGAACCATTTATTGGCTCCCAAAAGAGAACTAGACATAACTCAAGTTGAGTAAATCAATATAAAATAAAGTATTTATACTATTCTTATGTAGGATGCCAAAGTATTTTAAAGTCCGTCATTGATACATTTTAAACACATGTTTTTCAGTAATAGTTAGTTTTATATATTATTGGACAATATTCTACTTGTACCTAAGAAAACTTATTTAACTAAACGAGAGTTTATAAACTGATTTATTAAATAAATATCGTCCATTAGAAAAGATTTTATATTTTGACCAACACACTATTCAATCCTCCTTCTAGTATGATTTATTATATTTCAAACAATATTTTTGTTCTATATTAATTTACTGACTTTTACTTTTATGATTTGAGTTATTGCATGTTTTTTTTATCTTGTTAAAAAACAAACATATTAAGTTATTATAATTTCTCACACTTACTTCAAAATTTATTTAACAGGAATTTATGAATATGACATATTAACAAAATATTTTTTTTTAATCTCTATTTATATGTCATATTTTAATTTGAATAAAAAGAGACATAAAATAAGAAAATAATTCAACTTATTTATAAAATAATATAGAAAGAATTATTACACAATTATAATTTTTTAAAAAAAAAACAGACCCTTTTTGTTATGGGTCCGAGCTATTGCACCCTTAAAATATACCCAGGACCGCCACAGTGGACCTTGGATCCCCAAGAAGTTGAACATATATTTCAAAGTTACAAGTCACGACTACTTCTCAAGTTAATAGAGTCATGAAATCATTACCTTAAAAACTTGCTAAAGGAACTTGTTTCGTAACTTAATTACTCAGTTACCTCACTACTCTTTTTTTTTTTTGAATCTCTACAATGTTTTCCAATTTCTCATTGAGGAAAGAATGTTGAATGGCACAATACAATTAAAGTAGAAATAGCTACCTTTCTTAAAATACGAATAGGATTAACTAAACAGATGCTAAGTGAGAGTTAGAAAGTTAATGAAGAAATATACGTATTTATTTTCAAGTTAGCAACTTTTGGTCTTTCGTAACTTAATTTACTCAGTTACCTCACTACTCTTTTCTTTTTTAATCTCTACAATGTTTTCCAATTTCTCATTGAGGAAATGAATGTTGAAATGGCACAATACAATTAAAGTAGAAATAGCTACCTTTCTTAAAATACGAATAGGATTAACTAAACAGATGATAAGTGAGAGTTATAAAGTTAATGAAGAAATATACGTATTTATTTTCAAGTTAGCAACTTTTGGTCTTTCTTTCCACCGTATCAAAAAAAGCTAGCTCCCTGATTTTAACTATATTTTTATTTTTCAAAAATATATTAGAATAATTATTCTAATGTTAGAGTAAAACAGATAGAAGATTAATGTGTTTTAATTTTATGAGAATTGACCTAATATATCAGTAGAATTAGACATTGGACTTCGGCCTGAGTGAATTTAATTAGACATACGATTTTGGCAATTAGTTCATGCAACCAGTATTTTTAGTGCACACAGTAAATTATTGTAAATTCTGAAAATATTCCAGCTAATAAATATACGAATTCATACTCCGTAAGAATAAGCTTACGGATTTATAATCCGAAAGAGTAAGCTCAGGAATTCATAATCCATTTAAGGATTCATAATATGTAAGTTTACGTAATTTGTAAACTTACGGATTCGCAATATGTATGTTCATATAGATTGTCAATTTGTATATGGATTGTTAATATCTATTTATGGCCCATGCAGGATTTAAACATGTGACTTTCACATTATTAGCATGATGCTCTAACCAACTGAATTAATAGACCAATTATATATTTTCATAAAAATCATAGGTTTCATAAAAAATTTATATATGTAAAAAAATTAATTATTAGATCAAAATTAATAATCACAAATTTTATTATGTAAATTTACATGTGCATTAAATATACATTAAAAATTTTAATGTTATATATAACAACATTCATTATTTTATAACATAATTGACTTATTAGTTCAGTTGGTTAGAGTGCCATGCTAACAACTTGAAAGTCACAGGTTTTACTAATCTGTATGTTTATCATAGGGGTACTTTCAGAATTTACAATAATTTGTTGGGTGTACTAGAAGAATTAGGGTGCACGAAGCAATTGGCTAAGATTTTAGGCTTGTGGACTGTGATATTGGGCAACTACAAGAACGGGATAAGCCTCTTAAGGATAAGAGGCTTTTGCTTCCGGCATCTCCTAAAAAAATTTGAATTCCCAAATTACCCTTGTGTATTATAACTTCATCTTCCTACTTGTTCCTTGTGTTCTTTCTCCCTCCATTAGTGTTCGTCATCTCTCCGTTTAGTTCTAGAGTGAATAATTTGGAATGCATTTTTTTTCTAGATTACTTAATCAAAAACTATATTAGTATAATTTCGAATTGAGTAATTCATAACGTATCTTGGGTTCTATATTTCTCAATCCATAACTATATTAGAATAGTTCTTGAATAGATTATATAGAAGTCACTTAGTATAGTTTCAAATTGAGTAATTCCTAATGTATTGTGTGTTCTAGATTACTCAATCCATAATGATTATCCAGTTCAGGAAGCAGAAGCCTAAAGCTAGTTTCTGATGGCTTCTCCAACAAATCAACGTGGTTGGAGTGATGAAGGAGGTAGAGGAGGCTATGGCCAAGGTACAAGATTTAATAACAGAATGCCATCTTATATTACAAAGTAACTTTCATTTTGATGCTCCCAGTACAATTTATTCATTAGGATTTAGGATACACCATAGCATCGAGCTTATTTATATGAAGTCAAATTTCCTGAGGTGTAAATACCTAATGGCTTAGGAAACATAGAGATTCAATTAATACATTCGGAATTTTTCCTTTGTTCTCTCAAAAACTTCTTCAGCAATGTTAGCTTCTTTGCCATCAGCCCTTTTAATCTCCAATTGTGCCTTCTGATAGAATCCAGTACCTCGCAATGCATCTGAAATGAAGTCATCGAACCCAATAGCAATTGCTGCCTCTGCCTTTGCTCCATAAACCAACCTCTGTATAAATTTAATATTGTAAGAAAGCGTGCCCAAAAGTAATCATTGTAAAATAATTCAATTTTGATGTAATATTAATTAATTAGAAATTATCTTAAATATGATTTTGAAATAATTATTGAAAAAATCAATAATATTTTTATATTAATAAGAATAAGAAAACGGGTACCAAAGAATTTACAACTCGCACATTTACTAAATCAATTGAATTAGATTCTCTTTAATTATAAAATTCAATAATATTACAATATAGGATAACTTGTAATTAAATAACAGTGTGAAAAAACTTTTACACTACTATTAATGTACTTTAATGAAATTCTTTTAACATTAATAAAAGATAAAGATAAATTGAGAAGCGTAGAAAAAGCAGGGCGTTTCCAACCTTAACTCGTGAGAGGTGGATTGCTCCAAAGCACATTGGGCAAGGTTCACAAGAAGCATATATTTCACAGTCTGAAAGTTCTATCTGGTTTAGCTTTTCACAAGCCTGTAAAATGAAATCATTGAGTTTAAAATACATATCCCATTAATTGCATAAATTGTTTGTTGCACACAAATTTGAAGAAGAAGAAATGCAGAGTAATGTAAAATCAGTTCTGTTTTCATGGAATTTAAAATGTTATAAAGTTTGACCGAAACCATAGCTCAGAAGAGTAAGGCAAGAAATTAATAAATTCTGGTTGTTGTGAAGTGAACTCTTCACGAAGACTAGATATTAAAACTCCAATTGATACTAATACCCTGAAGTATGTACTGAATTGATACCATATGCATAATATATTTGCCTTGTCAAACCCTGCAGCAGAATATATAAAATAAAATGAACAAAAAATTAATTCCTAGCCAACTTGCCAATTGGTATCTACTGAGACAATATAATAAGCAAAGACAAAAGATGCTCAACAAATATCATATAGATTGCAGCTAAAAAACAATTCTAGAGTATCTCCACTATGTTCAACATGGTAATTTCAAAGCTAACAATTCTTATTCATTAACCTCTCAAATGAAAATATTATAATAGCCACCTTCCTCATGGAAATCTCTTCATTTGGAGAAACTGCCCAAATGATATATGAGAAAAAATGTTATATGAAATAGTTTTGTATTGTAAACTCAATTGTAAACTATTATATATGATTAATTTATTGACTTTTATAATAATCACCTTAAAAGTCATACCAATACTAATTTGTGATTGAATAACTTTATAATTATCACTCTTAGACTCATGATATATTATATGTGGACATCCCATTCATAACATTATAAGAATAAAGAATTGCAATTTGCACATATACGATCAATTGCCAGAGAAAGCAAGGCAATGACATATGGTGATAAATGCTGCGTCAGACAGAAAAGCATAAATGTAAATACCAACATATACTACAAGAAAATATGCATTTTAAAGCAATTTAAGGAAATTATTTGGCTTCAAATTAATAATCATCTAACCTTTCTTATTACAGTGACTTCTGCATGAGCAGTGGGGTCTGTGTTCCTCAGAACCATGTTGTGACATCTAGCAACAATTTCATCATTACAAACTATAATAGCACCAAAGGGACCCCCATCTTCACAGTCTACCCCTTTATACGCTTCTTCAACAGCAATTCTTAAAAATTTGTGGTCCCTTTGCTGTATAGCTAATTAGCCAATGCAACACCAAAAACTAATTAATAAGATGCCTAGCACAATTTCATAATATGACATTGAAATCTTAAGAGGGGACCTCAATGTATCAAATTAAATTTTAACTTGTTAAAGAAATTCAATTTATTATACTTTCTTGTGTTTCTTAATTCCAAAAGTGCATATAGAAACTTTAGTTAGTTAAACAAAGAATGCAACAAGAAAGATAAATAGTTTAGAAGCATTACCTTCCTTATGGCCAGCAAACGCAGAAGCTACTGAAACAGTTCCATTCTTGGTTTGAACCACTGGGATGATCAAGGAAGCAAAAAAAAATTATAAAGAATACTTAAAAAAAAATAAGCATAGATTATTACTCTTTGTGTGGATTGGGTGATTTGAGTAGAAGAAAAATAAGAGGACGCGTAATACAAGGGATTCTGTGATTTTTTTGTGTTTGCTTAGAATAGAAATGGGAGAGAGAAATTGCAAAAATTATTGGGCTCTACTGTAAAGTAAATCCTTCTTCAATTGGGATGAAAGTAAGATGATTTGTGACTTTCTTAATTTAATTGGTTAAAAAATTAAATGATTTTTAACAAATAATAAATAATTTAATGTTGGGAAAAATAATGGAGTAAAATTTTTTTGATTACCATAAAAATATTTTTATGTAATCTTTTTAATTTCACTCATCTAAACAAGTGGATAGAAATTGTTTCCACTTCTTTTTTTCTTCCATCTATCCCAATAATACATATTCTTTACTTTATTTCTCTTATATTCCTTTTTTTTATTTCATTCACTCTCATTTCTTTAGTCTCTATTTTACTCTTAATTTGCTTACGCTTGTTATGCAAGAAACTAAGGAAATAACGTGGGATGATAGTGAAACCATCTTTGTTTTATTTGAATATTCTTTAGCAATTGAGGAAGAAATATTAAAAAGTGGGTGGGACCTACAAATTTATCGATCCTTGCATACCAAAAAATAAAAGGAGATAAAGATTTTTTATACATTAAATATACAGCATACTATTATTTTTGTATATTTATTTTTTAGGGATATTTAAGATATTTTATATACATACGTAACTTTTTTTCCTATTAAAAACCTATAAAATCATCTTATTTTCTTTTCACTTTCTTTCTTAAACTAAAGATACCATTAATCCGGCATATAGAATCTAACGGGTGGCTCAATTTATACACTTTTTGTTATACTACCAGTGCAAATTGCAGTCTGCAGAAGCCTTATTATGGGTATATATATGACCTTTTACTACTCTTAATTTGCTATAAGACCCCAGAGGAAATTCAAACAAGAAGAAAGCAAACCATAGAAAGTGTGTTGGGATTAAAATTTATAAGTACATGAGAAATACTAACACATCCTCAAAGCATAAAGATTGGAATTGAAATGTTGAAATTAGAGGAAAGAAATTGATTGTGAGGAGAAAAATAAAATCACATTCCAGGTATATATATATATATATATATATATATATATATATATATATATATATATAAAGGAAATTAAAGAGAGATAATGAGAAATATTTATCTCCCTAAGAAAAGGCACATACCATTAACTTCCTCCATGACTTTGTTGATGTCAATAACTAAATATAAAGACCAACAACTAGGTACGTTAACTGAAACTCCCTTATGTGAACTCTGATAAATCAACGACTTTGTTGAACTATATATAGTAGTACATTGGTGATGGCAATGAAGTACAAGATTAAGAATCCAAGTGGATGATGACCATGAGAGAGAAAATGCGTTCCACGATAAATGCAGAATGAGATTCCCTGTACATATGTCAATAATTAAAAAACTATACTCGATCATCCAATAACATTATTATATACAATAATTTAAATATATTATTCTCTATCTAGTTAAGTTAGTCATCTTATTTTCTATTTTTCTTTCTCTCTATGTATTCATTCTGGGTATTGATAACATATTTCCCAACATGCATATAGTCCAAAATCACCGAGGTAATGATCGTGATCAATTTTTTTTTCGTCAGCACATTATTACACATTTAATAGACATAGGCAAAAAATTTAAAATATGATAATTAAATACGAAAAAAATGGATAGTAAAATTCATAAATAATTATAATTGACGGATACACTTTAATTAAAAACTATAAAATTAATAGTAAAAATTATTTAATAAGAAGAGATATATAATATTTTATATTTTTAATAAATTTTGATCAATAATAAACAAAGTGACAAAAATAATTTTAATCTCATTTCTTATATTTTATTATATAAATATAATAAATTATTATTATTATTATTATTATTATTATTATTATTATTATTATTATTATTATTATTATTATAAATAAAATAAACGCTATCATGCAGACGCTGAATGTTGGAAAGAACTAGATGCGAAAATAAAGAAATAGCCACATGGGACAAACTAAAAGTCTTTTCACACTTATAGATATCTTTAAGGAAAGAAAGAGACAAAAAAAAAATAGAAGAAAAATAATATAATCAATTTGATAAATTGTGTGATTTAAAAGAAATAAATAGTAAATAAATAAGATTAGAGTAGAAATAAAACAAAATAAAATTAGAGTGTGAAAAGGCATGTGAACGGAACTTGGGGTGTATTTGGTACTAAGGGTAGAAATAAATTCAAAAAAAATATACTTTATTTCATAAAACTTATATTTTTTATACTCTAATTTAATTCATAATTTTTTTTTTATTTTTCTCCTCTTTATTTCTCTAGTAAACTAAATCCATCCTTGGGAATTGAGATAGTAATCACATGGCTCATCCGAATATCAACATACTTGATGCAGACCGTACTGTTGTTATTGGTTATGGGACATCGTGGTCTACAGAAAGGTTGGATGTGATTCTCGATATCGTGAGTGACCCACACCCAACGAAGATTGCTAGCCTTCCTATCCAATGTCTTCACAAACTTTGATAAGTTGTCAACTTATCATATTGGAATTGGATTGGATGATTTTTCTTTTAGTAGTAAATATTAATTGTTAAGAATCTTAAACATAGAGTTCAAACATATTTTTAATTATTATAATTTAATATTTTTATTTGTGTTTTTGTAATAAAAAATTAATCATGTTTATTTTGTTTTTCATGGTTAAAGTGTTTTGAAAAATATTTTGAATAGTCAAGAAAGTATTAACTAAAGCGCTATAAGAATAAAAAATAAAATAAACCTAATTAACAAATATTAAAAATTAAAAAAAATTATAAAGAAAAAAAAACAAAAAAAATATTAAATTATAAAGAATAAAAAGTTGTTAAACCTAAATATAATATGGAACTAAATATGTTGTTAGTCTCTTAAATATTTTTAATTAGTCCCCCAAATTCCTTTTTACTCTTTCAAATTTAAAGTTGTTGTTTTAGTCCTTCATATTTGTAACATGTTTTTTTTAGTCTCTCTTCATATGTGTGTGGAATATTGAATTCGTAATTTGTGAGAGTTTAATTTGGTTTTTAAATTACAAAATCAAAAGACCATCATAAATTGTGAATTTATTATTTGTTTAATTAGTGTTTTAGTTCTTGAATTTAGAGATTGTATTTTTTTTATCCTTGAAATTTAAAAATATTTTTTTAGTCCCTAAATTTTGATAAATTATTTTTTTAGTCCCTAAAATAATAAATTGACACTTTTTTTGCGGTTTTTAGCACTTTGTGTTAAGGTGTTCATGAGTACAGGTCATCTGCGAATCCGAATTGATCCAAACCGATCCGAATAGTTTAGGTTGGGTCATTTGTATATTTGGGTCAAAATCGAACCAAACCGATCAAAATCGTTCATATACGAGTTGGGTCATGGGTTTAGATTTATAGATCCGATCAAAATCGAACTGAACCGATCAAAACTAATCAATTTTTTTAGAGTTGTTTGATTTAGCTTTAAATACTATTAATATTGGGACTCCAAGTATTGAAACTGCAAGTATTGGAACTACTAGTGTTAGAACTTCTTAAGGTATTACTTTCAAATACATTGTTATTTGTTTCACCTTTTTTCATTTTTTTTTTCTGTCATGTTTATAATATTAATGAATCACATTTTGTTCGTTTGTTGCAGCAAACTTGGTTGCAACAAATTTGGTTGTCAGCAAAGCTTATTGCAAGAAATTAGTTTGTAGGAAATAGTTGTGATTCAAACTATTATAATAAATCCCGTTGAAGAATATTTTGTTTTAATTTGTATTAGTTTATTTTAGAATATTATGTTGATGGTATTAAATGAATCAATTTTACTACTTTGAGACATTTGATAATATTGTGTTAATTGTATTGGATATTTGGATGAATCATAATATAAAATAGTAGTTCTAAGAAGAAAAAAAAGACCAAATTTAAATGGATAACCCATTGGCTCGAACCAAACCAAAACGTTCATGAATAGGTTGGGTTGGATTGGGTTTAAATAAAATTGTGAAAACCAAACTGAACTAAACCGATCAAATTTGATTAGGTTGGATCCTGAATTTGGCCAAAACTGACCCGAATCGCCTCGTGAACACCCTACTTTGTGAAAGTTTTAAAACACAAATTCAAGAGGCTAAAAATAAAAATTATTTTATGGCAGCTAAAAATTATCACAAAGTATCAATTTATTATGTCAAAGACTAAAAAGAGCAATTTATCAAAATAAAAAAATACTTTTAAATTTTAGGAACTAAAAAAAGCATACACTTCACATTCAAATACTAAAACAGTGATTAAGTCCTGTTTAAAACTAGTTTTGATACTAAAAAAACCAATTTTTATACTTATTTAAAAAATTATTGAAACAAGTTTGACTAAGAAAATTAATTGATTTTTCAAATTAAATCATAATACTAATTCATTTTGAATTTATCTTTTAAAATTGTCATAGTACTATAAAATCACCACAAAATACTAAAATCCAACATAAAGTGTCAGTTTATTATATTAAGGACTAAAAATAATTTGTCAAATTCAAGAACTAAAAAAATATTTTTTAATTTTAAAGACTAAAAAAAATACACCCTCTAAATTCAAGGACAAATACAATAATTAAACCTTTATTATTCTTTACTTGACACTCACTATTCACATATGGGAAAAGGAAAAAAAAAATTCTCTTTGAAGAACTAAAAAAAATAAACTTTAATTTGGGGTCTAAAAAGATTAAGATTTTGGTGACTAGTATCATATATAAGAATATTGGTTAATCATGTGGGAGCACATTTTAAAGTCAAACGGAGCACATTTTTTTTACTCTCAATTTTTTTTTTCCTTAATAAGTGTTTTCAGGATATTGATTAATATTTGTCAGAAAAATATAATTTTAATTTGAGGAAAAAAATATATTTAAGTCTATAATATTTTATTAGTGATTTAAATATATTTTTAGTTCAGGAAAAATTAGTGAATTTTAATTTTAGTTTTTATATAAAAAATATAAATTTATAAAAATCAAGATATAAAAGAAGAAAATAACAGTAAAAAAGCAGAATGTGCTTTCAAACGAAATTAAGAATCTTAAGTTCTTTTTCTATAAGCTTTTAATAACCGCTAATTCGGGTGATATATTGAAGTCTTCGAATGTGCTTTGATAAATATGTATAAAAAAAATAGGCTCAAATTTATCTCTACATTAGGATCAAATTATATATATATATATATATATATATATATATATATATATATATATTCTCCTCCCTTTTGCTCATATAAGAAAATAAATTATAAACATTTTAATTCCAAAAATCAAGCCAACTCAAACATGCAAGAATATAATCTAATCCAACCAGTTATGGGTAGATTAGTTGCAAAAATATCAACAGATCACTACTCAAAATATTTATATTTTCTGCAAATTTTTCCATATCAATACTACAATTTCAATACATATCTCCACTTGATTTTAATTTATGCATACCTATGCTTCTCTTAGAATGCTTGTATAAACATCAAGAAATTGTATAAAAAGGGAAAATAAACGATTAGTAGAAAGTTTTTAAGTTTTTTTTTTTTTCTGAAAGTGTTGAATAATAAGTAACATTGACTTATTAATAAACAAAAGTAAGAGAATTGTTTTATTTTACAAGAAATATTTACGAGTGAATAGACAATTTAGTCCCTAAGATTGTACCCATTTTGCATATTAGTCCCTAACTTAATATTAAATTCAAAATAGTCTCTATCTTTGCATAAGTATTGCAAAATAGTCCTTCCGTTAAATTTTAAAGTAACGTCGTTAGTGAAGTCAATTTTAGTGTCACGTGGACTATCCAACGTAACACTAAAGGATGACATGGCATGACACGTGGACGTGTCTACTAAAAGATGTCACGTCATTTGATGATAACAAAACAAGTAAATAGGCAATTTAGTCCCTGACTTTGTGCCCTGTTGCATATTAGTCCCTAACTTAATGAAAAATTCAAAATAGTCTCTATCTTTTGTATAAGTGTTGCAAAATAGTCCCTAACTTAAAAGATGCTAGAAATCGTGCTTAAAGTGTCCATGCATTGCAAAGGTTGTGCCTTGCACAATTTCTGGTGGCGCAGATTCCTCCTTGGATTCTTTGTCATCTTTTGATTCCTCTGGTTTTTTTCTCTTCTTCTTTCTTTTCTTCTTCATTTGCTTTTATCTCCTCCACTTTGTTTTCCTATGGTTTTTTCTCTTCCTATTCAAAACACACACACAAAAAAAAATCAGAACCCGAAATGATACATTGATGGTAATTGAAGAAAAATAAGAGGAAAAGAGAATGGTTATGCAGACCTCGTCCATTGATGTTGACGGCTACAAAGATAAGGTTGTTGCTGTGGATTTTTGGTTCTTTTTATTTGTGCAAGTGTGTGTGGGTTCTTTTTTGTATATATGCCTCAATTGGTTCAGAACCATCAAATTTGAAGAAGCCACTCATTCTATCATCATCAAATGACGTGGCACTAAAATTGACCTCACTAACAGCGTTACTTTAAAATTTAATGGAAGGACTATTTTGCAATACTTATGCAAAAGATAGGGACTATTTTGAATTTTTCATTAAGTTAGGGACTAATATGCAACAAGGGTACAAAGTTAGGGACTAAATTGCCTATTTACTCAATTTGTTATCATCAAATGACGTGGCATCTTTTAAGAGACATGTCCACGTGTCATGCCACGTCATCCTTTAGTGCCACGTTTGATAGTCCACGTGGCACTAAAATTGACCTCACTAACGGTGTTACTTTAAAATTTAACGGAATGACTATTTTGCAACACTTATGTAAAGATAAGGACTATTTTGAATTTAATATTAAGTTAGGGACTAATATGCAAAATGGGTACAATCTCAGGGACTAAATTACATATTCACTCAAATATTTACTTCTAATTTCCTTTTCTCTTTTAAACATCATCATATCAGTCCTCTCAATGAATCAAGTAGGAAGTCACGATTCTCCTTTAACAAGATCAAAATATATAGTGGGGGACAAAGCTATTCCTTCAAAGTGTAAATTTGCACCCAAAAAATTATGATCCATATATTTGACTCGTATTTGTCAAGTCAAATGAAGTTTCTAAGTATTGATGGTTTGAGATTAAACATTCATAATCATTATGCAATTTTTTTTCTTAACTGATAATTTTTTTTCTACTTCCCCAAATACATTCCTATTCCACTCATTTATCTTTTTTTTATACTTCTTTTTTTTCCTTTAGCACAAAAGCTTCCCACCCATTTATGTTCATAATATTCCAATATTCCTCCTTCACAAAATTGATGAGACTTTTTTTCTTTCAGCCAACAATCAAAGACCCTAAAAAGTTTGGATCCTCGAACAATTGTAGAATTCTTCAACAAAATAGACCAATGATTAGATATATCTCTATCTAGGACATATTGATCACACTCATGCTAAGTAACTAACCATTCTCTTGATAACAATACCCTATCAATATACCTTCTAGAAAATTCATTGGATCTATACCAAGTAAGTTTTCTTCTAAGTAAAGGAAAATCTCCAAGCTCCATATTATTAATGAAGCCATTAAAATCATCCATCTCCCTCCTTCCCACCTCAATTACACCAACTCCCTCCTGCTCACAAGATCTTCTTACACAATTGAAGTCTCCCATCAAGTTCCAATTTTTTATATTGCTACTTTATCTATTCTCGTTCAACTCCTCTCACCCCCTTAACCAACTACCTGTTTCATAATAGGAGCAATCATTTACAAAAACCACATCACAATCAATGTCCCTCCATACACCCACTAGCCCAAAATGTGCCCTATGCCAACAAAGGATGAAGATAAAGAGAAAAATTTGGGATTCCAAAGACACAAGAGCCCCCTTGATGCACCCGAGGATGGCAAGAAGGCCCATTGGACATCATGTAATCCCCATAATGCAAAACATATTTCTTTAGATGTATCTTCTTTTTCTGTTTCTTGGATACGTAGCAATTGAATACCCTTCGCCTCCATTATTTTTCTAACTATCCTCCCCTTTATAGGATTTCTAAACCCATAATGTTATAGGATAGAACACTCATGTCGCCTCCATTATTTTTCTAACTACCCTCCCCTTTATAGGATTTCTAAACCCATAATGTTATAGGATAGAACACTCATGGAACAACTTCTTCAACCCTTCCATTTTGCTTCCTCTTGATATCTTATATCTCCTGTTGGTCTCGACCTTCCAAATCCTCCATCTCCCTCACCATATCATCCTCATTTCCTCCATATGTGACCCCCATAATTTTTCCAAGTTCCCAAGATCTTTTTGTCCCCTTAGTCTCATTCCTCATCCATAAATTTTTATTACAATTTCTAACATTGCTATTGGAAATGGTATTTTTGAGGGATTGTTGACAAGGTCTTTCTTCTCTCTTCTTCTTACTCTTATTAAGCACTCTCCCTAGGGAAGATTGTTTTAGCTTACCTATCATTGATGTTGGTTGTGAGCTTCCCTCCGTATTATAGTCCCCTAATTTGTCTCTTGTGACTCCATCTTCTTACTCTGTTCCCATTGATCCACTTTGTTATTGGTAAGAATGATCTCCCTTATGACTTCTGTTAGTGATCCATAAACCTCTTCATGACCCTTTATTGTTACTTAGTACAAAGCATAAATGCCCATTTTTCTCAACTTCTCCTTGTGAATTAGCTACTAAGTTTTCCCATCACAACTAACATCATTGTCCAACTAGTTGCTTGTTGGAGGCCCACCTTTTGTTGCTCCATACACTTTACGTGGTAATTAGGCCAAAATAGGCCCACCGTTCTCCAATAGTTCTCTGCTTTGCACATCAACCACATGAATAGTTTTCATTCCTTTACCCATTTCAAATTCTCTTTCTCATTTCCCGCCTTGTACTTTAGGGGCTCTTGGATTCCTTCTATTGGTTGCTCATCACCTAGGACTTTGTAGTCACGTGCACCCTTGCCCTCACCTACTTCCATATAGGGGTGGGTAAATGGGCTCAAGTCCATGGACTGGCCTGTGAGGCCCGTGGTCCGTGCGGGTTACGGATCAATTTTTTTAAACGATCCATGGTTATGTCATATTTTTGGGCCCGCCCCGCTTAACCCGCGGACTATGCGGGTTTGGCCCGCGGGGTCTGCGAGTTGCCCACAGCCTGCATTAGGTTTGATTTGTGTGACCCTGACCCAATTATATTAGGTTTGATTTTCTCTTTTTCACTTTAAAGTTTTCTTTTAAAATAACAGATAAAGAAATATATTAGATAAGATAAAGATTTGAAGATAAAAATAAAAGATTTAAATTAAAAGATGATAAAGATAAAAAAGGATAAGATAAGAAAAATAAAAGATAACAAAAATAAAAGATTAAGATAAAAAAGATAAGTGATAACATGCTAAAAATCTTCCTTTTTGATATTTTCTCGATCTTTTTTCTTTTAATCTATCCTTTTCATATTTGCAAGGCATAAATAATAAAAATATCAATTCTTATTATTTAAGCTAAATATAATTGTTAAATAAATATTTTTAAAGATATTTCAATATATTTTTATTATAAAAAATAGCCCACATCATATTTAACAGTTATTATTGTAGCAGACTAAGAACACTTTTTCTCCTCACGGTTTTTTCTCCACCGCGCAGTCACGTACGCGCGCAAGTCATACGACTCTTTCCCTTACAAGGAAAATAAAACGCGACTTACACTCACGCAATCACGCGACACACCACAACGGCACAGCTTCAGTCCACCATCGCGCCACCATGCAAAGTACATCTTTTCTCTCTCTAGAATTTGTTTTTATCCTATTTTTGTTGGAGCTTATTCATTGTTGTTGTACTCTTAAATATGGAGATAGAGAAGGCTCAAGCTACTTCAAATATGGAATCATTTGTTGTTGGAGATGTTTAAATTTCATATTTTAGATTTATTGCTTGGATTTTCTTTTATTAAGACATTATTTATTTTATTGATGTAATTGACTAATTATTGAGATTTTATTTACATCTGTATTGAACTAAATTTGATTGTATTGTATTTTTATTAAAATTGAAATTCTTTTAAAACTAGGCCCGTGGACCATCCTGTTTGACCCGCGGGGTCCGCGGGGCGTGGGCGGACCAATTTATTTGATCTGTGTAAGAAGCGGGGTGGACTAGCCCGATCCGCTGCTAATGCTGGCTTATGCGGGCGGGCCGACCCGCTTACCCACCCCTACTTCCATAGGTTGATACACTACACTACTCTCATCATCCTCTGCTCTCATACCCCTATTATCCCCAACATAATGTGAAGAACCTTCAACTAATATTCTTTCCATCCAAATCCTTGGTAGGCATAAGTGTCTTTGTCATACTCCTTAGAATAGCACTCTGACGAGAAGGATGAAATATCCATCTCAAGTACACTATGTTCAAAGTCTTCATCATTGTCACTATCCTAATTTTTCCATAGCCAACATCTACATTGTTGCTCTTGGGACTCCATCTCTTCTACAACCCTCACATGAAACACTTCCCAATTACCTTGACATCATAGCAGCTCGAGATTGGTAAGAAGAAGGAGACCTTTAGCATAATTTGAGCTCTACCTAGTCTCTCTAAGTTAGCAATTTCAATATCTAAGGACACAAATGTTCCAAAAAGTCCCACAACCCTTGAAAAGCACTGCTCCCCCCAAGCTTGGAGAGGGATGCCATCACACAGTACACATGGTTCCATGGGTTGAACAACATATAATAGTGACATGACATCATCATCATTAGAGGTAATCATACTCTGTGTTTTCTCCATAGTCAAACCTCTAATAAGAACCATGTCATCACCCAAATAATTCAGCCTTATAACCTTCTAACATCCATCAAGTTTGCATTTGTAAGTTTGTCCAACTTAGATAAGTCCTTCAGGTTAAAACGAGACAAAAGTTAAGCCACTCCTTTTTTTTTCTACATATACCAGTACCTGCATACATCCCCTCTACGTCTTTACCACCCTCTTTAGCATTACGTGCATCTTTTAGATTTTTCTCCTTCGCATGGTATTGATTTTTCTCCCCAACTACCGTTGCATAGGATTTGCCCTCCATAGTTGTTGTGTTTCTATAAGGGATATGTTTCCCCCTTTTATCTTCCTCTACAGCTTTGGTCAATTTTTTTCCAAAAATGTGGGAGATTAACATGTATTTTTTGATTCCCAATACAAATTATAAATGTTTCACCAGCTCCATCTCTTCCCTCATATCTTCATACTTCAAAAAGTCATACTTGAATCTTTGTCTATCTCTTTTTCTTGCTATAAAGAGATCACACACTTTATCCCAATGTTGGAAAACCCTCCACAAGTCAAATACTACATAGTCTTCTAGGAAGTGTGAGAAGAAGAATGTAGACACCCTACCCGCTCCCTCTAATCTCTATCTCCAATCTTTGTTTACATACTTCCTCCAATCTCAAATATAATAGAAAAAAATTGATTCATGCTAACTAAGAAAGTTAGTTACCACATTTAATTGCATTAATATCAATTAAAAATTAAATTTTCCACAACTTACCCTTCACTGGAACTTGGTATAAGGAATAAAAATAAGTCATTGGGACCAAAAAATCAATTAAATAAAGGATATTTTAAAGATAGTAATACTAAATGAAATAAAGTTAATTGGTTTTTTTCTCATATTTAAGACCAAGAAAAAGATATTTTTTTCTCATATTTGAGATCGGAGTAAGTATGTGTGTGTGTGTGTGTTTGTGAGCATGTGTGTGTGTAGGGGATTGCTAACGTACTCACACTCTTTTTTTTAGTATGAGTACATCAACAATCTACACCATAAAATTTGGACAACAAATTCAATGAACTTCTTTGTTGTAGTAAATTTAACTTAAGTATGTTATAGTACTTTAGTATTCAATTTAAAAAATCATTTGTCTCTCCTTTTTTCATCAGTATTAAATTTTCAAACACTTTTCTCACATATTTCATAAAAAGTAAATGTTTAATCATCTCTCCTCTCTCAACTATCAATCAATGGATCAAGGAAATAAAATTGCATATTAGGAATTATAAGGTGATAAAATTACAATTTAGCCTACCATTTTTCAAATCATAAATTTTGTTTGAGGACTAAATTGCATAATTAAGAAAATAAGGATCAATGTCATAGATTGTGTATTTTAGGGGGACCAAAGTGCATTTTTAGCATAAATATTACTGCCTTTGTTCTTATATATAAAAAATAAATACTTAATTAATTCATCGAGACCAATAAAAATAGTTAAATTAATTTTTTATTTAATATTATCATAAATTTAAATTTTATTCTAAATATACCCTTAGAATTAATTAGTTTAAGTGGGTGATATATATGATGACATTACTGGTAATTCAAGGGAATATTTTTTTTAACCAAGTATAAGTGATATTGTTAATAGCTCAATAAAAATATATACACTTTTATGAGAAATGAATGATATCTCATTAAGAGTCTTGGAAATTAACATTGGTTAAGAAACTAAAAGGAAATTTTTTTATTGAAATGCACAAAATTATAGCGTTGTGCATGACTTTTTTATGCTTTTGTATAATTTTTACGATACATATTTTTTCTTTTTAAATTTCTTAATTGAAGCTATGGTTAACAACACCCTTCTTATAATTGAAAAAAAAAAATACTATTATTTGTTTTTTATATAAAAGAACATAGCTAATATAAATATTATTTGTCATATCATCTACTTAATGCTAAGTCAAAATGAAGTATTTTTAAATTATGCTAATAAATTTTATAATTAAATTATAATATAAATTTTTGTATAATAAAAACTCAATAAATATTTAATTAAGTTGTCTACCGTATAAAAAACCTGCCATTGCCCTAGTTTCAAATAAGATAAGATATGTGCAAATTGAGTCTCAATAGAGCATTGTTAGTTTAGAGAATGACAATTTAAGAATGATGTATACGTCAACAAGCGTTAATCTTCTATTAAAATATAGGAGTAATACTAATACTGAGGTAATAAAATAAGTCACGCGTGCCACGGTGCCAACTGTACGTTGATACGTAATTGATGAAATCGTTTTCATTATACCTAATTATTTCTCCATGAATGCTTTTGGGACAAAGCTTAGATTATTTAATTAGATAAAGCAAAGCAATTATTCATGCTTAGATTCCATTTAGTTTTTCACCAAAAAAAATCCATTTAATTTCATAGGTGAAAAAGATTTACTACTTGTTAATACTCCCTTCGAGTGCGTAAGAAAAGAAAATTATTTCAAAATAATTATTATTTTAATTTTTTAATATATCATTAATTATTTTTTTCACTTGTATTTCTTATAATATTAGTAACGAATTATAAAATCTATAAGTGAATTAATGATAATATAAGAATAATTCTATAAAATAATAATTATTTTTTATCAGTTTTTTATGATTTCTAGATATGTGTAAAACAATCTAGAATAATAACTATTTTGGGACAAAATGAATAATTTTTTTGTTATTGCATATACTTTTTTCATCCCTAAATATAAAACTTTTTTAATTAATTCATATTTTTTAAGAAAGTTGATTAATATAGTTAATAACATTAAATTTGTTAATAATTTGTATTATTTTATCAAATGTCACCCTTACATTTATTGAGACTCATAATCTCTATCTCCTTTCACTTAATTATTCTTACACTTAATTAATTGATTAATGTGTATTAATTTTCTTATTCAATTATTATAATAGAGATAATGTATTTATTTTAAATATATAACATGTATTGTAAAGTAATAAATGATATTTGGATAAAAAAAAATTGATGATCAAAAGAGTATATATATATATATATATATATATATATATATATATATATATAACAATTTTGTAACTTAAGCTAGACTATGTGTGTAAACTATATTCAAAATCCTCCAACACCAGTCAATCCTAGTGAGTAACATTTAATTAGTGATGTCACATTATAGAAAATATTTAAAATAACTCAATAATTAGAACTTGTTAAAGATTTAAGGCAGGTTGTTACATGAGTTGAAGTGATAAAATAGCCATTAACTGAAGAATAAAAAAAGGTGACATAATTACAACTCATTAAAAATTCAATCATACTTGTTGGACAAAGTAAAGCTCTCATATAAGAATAGTAATAAACTAATAATGCTGAATTGCTGATTCATCCTTCCATTATTTAATAAAAAACTTAAACTATCTTGTAATTCTTTTTAATTAATTAATTAACTAACAACGTAGTTCCCCCAACTCTCTCAACTTTTAATCTAGAAAAAGTCCAATCTTTATCTCAACTTGCATGTCACTGCATCGTCACCTATATTATCCCATGCTACTTCATCTTTCCTTAACTGCCATTGGATCCTAATCAGCTTCTCTTATCCTTATCTCCATGGAAATTCCCCATACACTTCCTCTTCCTCGATCAGTCTTCACCTACATCTCTTACTTGTACTCATTCGACTTCCTTTCAATACTTCAAGTGCTTTATCTCACATTCTCACGTGTCTATCCCATCTACAATGTCCCCTAGAAAAATTATTAGTCCCCACTCCTTCTTCTTGCTTCTCAAAAGATCGTTATCATCCGATTTTTAGAGACCCCACAAATTATGTAAGTCTCATCATGATTTAATTGAATAAACAATTAAGAAAATTAATGAGTCTATAAAATAAGTTGGAAGGTATTGTCACATTAATATAATCCTCAAATTAAGAAAATGTCAAATAAATTTCTAAACTTAACTATAAAATTTGGTCCATAATGCATGTTATCACCTAAATCGCACTTTTAAAAAAATAGATTAATGTGATTACTAATTTATATTTTCAAGGACTTTTTTTCTTCTTCAATTTCTTTCAATTTAAAGACAAATATGACAACATATTCGAATTTCAAAGAATAAAGTGTTTGTGTACCTACTCTGATTTTAATATTACTAGAACATCTTGGAGGGTATACTTGAGGACAAGAGAACTTTGCTGGCTGCGAATAGTGCCCACGATTTTTGGTGACGACAAAAACGTTATATGAATGAATAACGTGCTCTGAATTGTTTTAGATGCCTAATCTAGATGTATGCGGCGGCAGGTCAATAACTTATGTACTAGTGATTGAGATATAATTTTAAATATAATGATAATTAAGGTCGCAATAAATGCACATATTTACCCTTCTTATATAGTTATACAAATATTTTATCAAAAGAGTCTAATTTATTTGTTTGAACATAATGTGTGTGACTTTATGTAAATTTTTTATTCTTTATCTTTGATTCACGATTAAAAAAATGTTAGACGATGATCTCATTCTTGAGTGTTTTAAATTTTTTTATCGATGAAGTTTATCTTATATATACAATTTGTTAGGTCATGGTAATTTTTGTCAGACATTCACATATTAGATAATTCGCTGGGTCTCTTGATTAGTAATTGATTATGACCGTGCTTGATCATAACTCTCGTGCAATAGAAAAGATACTAGAAAAAATTGAGAACACAACAAATGTTTATTTTGAATTTGAACAGCTTTTTTCTTTCTATAATTTATTTTATTAAAATATCAGACACTTACAAATTACAACTGAAGGCTAAATATAAGTTTTCATTGTTAAACTTTATTTTAATTTTTTAGTTTAAGATCTTTAACTTTTTTTCTTTCAAAATACTCTGTCTCTGTTTATCTATATCGTTCAGACGGCATTACAAATCTAGAAAAATATTATGTAAAATTAAATAAAATAGATCGAGGACAAATCTAAAACAATAGAGAGTTAGGGAATGGCATTGAGAATAAAGTAAACTCTTTCTTTTTTACAACTAGAATAAAATAAAGTTAAAGGATAGAATCATATATGTTCGGTGGAAGGATTAAACATTTGTCTCCGCAACAGAGATTAGGTGCAAATCTCGTACGTAGTCAAACGATGGAGCTCGGCATCAAGGGTTGAACATGCAAGCACTTTGATGCCCTAAGTCATTCTCAGATTTAGAATACTGAGTTATGGGATTGGATCAGTTGATTCATACTTGCAGCAGGAAACACTGCCTTTTATATCTCTATTTAGGGGGAAAAATTAGTTAAGATAAAATGACATGTTGGACAAGTAACTTCAACAACTTAAGACGGGATGAATTAAATTTCAAAATTTTTCACTAACAAACTTTTAATCTCCTTCTAAATGATAGACTCATAATGCAGAAGAAAAAGCAACAATCAATTTCATAATGTTCTTTAAACATGTAAGAAAAAATTGACTGCAATAACATAAATGAGATAAGGGAAGAGAGAAATACAAACTCGATTTATACTGGTTCAGCCACTTCTTGTGCCTACGTCCAGTCCTGAAGCAACTCACTTGAGATTTTCACTAACTTTGTAAAAATCCTTTTTACAACTTCTAAACACTCGATGAATCCCTTTCCCTTGTATTCACGAAACTCACAATTCAAGAGACAATCAATCTCTTGATTACAACTGACTTTCTGATATGAACAGAAAGATTTCTCTCCTTTAGAGTGAATAATACAAATAGAAATTTCTAGAGAAATTTCTCTATTTTAGATATGATAATACAATTTGAAGTTCCTGGATGAACTCTCAGTAGATTTGCAACTGTTTGTCCAGGAGCTGTTGAGATAACATTTAGCAATGAAGTTCTCTTAGAATATATCTCTCTTGCTTTTCGAAGTCAGACACACATATATATAGGCCCTTCGTTCCTTTTCAAAATGGTTTGAAAAGATGTGTCTTTTCATAAAGCTTTTTCTGAAATTCTTCACTGGTAATTAATTACAGGTTTCTGGTAATCGATTACACAGTTATATTTTGAAGGGTCATGACTTTTCAAATTGAATTTCAAAGAGTTCCATTGCTGGTAATTGATTACACATCAATGGTAATCAATTACAGCTTTTAAATTCAAATTTCAAAACCCTTCTAAAATTTTATTTTTTAAAATTGTCTTCTGGTAATCGATTACCAGAGCCTTGATCTCTTGAAAACACTTTGTTTTGAGGCAAAAGCTTAATCTTGAAGCAATGCTTGTTTGTTGAAGCAATGCTTGTTTATTGAAGCAACATTGTATTATTCTTGAAGTAATGTTTAACCTTTGAATGTTTGTTGAAGTAATCTTGAAAGCAACCTTGTTTGATTATTCTTTGGCATCATCAAAATCATGTATTCATACATTCATATTCTGCCCATTTTTTATGATGATAATCATTATCAAGCAAACTCTTTTCGGCATCATCAAAACCTGCATGATTTAGAGACTATACTCAAGGATCACAGGTTTTGTCTCTGTTCTCCCTGATCAAGAAGTTTGTCGTCATAAGGGATCCCTCAACCTTTTACTATTGAGAATCGAGTACTGGGTACGTAGATGGTGGATCCTACTTAGATATTGTCTCCTTATTTTTATTATGGGGAGCTTTTATTTTTCTTTATTATAGTTATCTTATCGACTAATATGCAATTCAATGACTATTATGTAGTGTTTGATTCAACTTTTTTTTTCTCCTTAAAAGAGAAGTCGAGCCAAACATATTTTTATAAAAAATTACTTAAAAAATTAAAGTAGTTTAATTTCTAAGAGGAGAAAGAAAAAACTTTAACTATTTAAACTATTTAAACTTTTTAAACTTTTTATGTTTAGTCTTCAATTTTTTTTACTGATTTTAGTTTCTTGTCTTTTTCTTCGTCCTTAGTTTTAGTTGCTCTAAAGGATTTATAGCAAGAACGAAAAAAGTTAAAGAATATTTATCAGTACAAAAAAAATTCAAAAAATTAAAAACAAAAATCCTAAAAAAATTTAAAGACTTAAAAGATAATAAATTCATTTTTTTATTATGCAAGAAGCTTTTATTTTTCTTTATTATACACAAATGTTTGTGTTTGAATCTCATCATGTCTATTTCTTTTTTCACTTTATATATAATTGATATAAAAGTCATGTCATGATTTAAATTATTTTAATTAAAATTGTATATATTATTTTGCAAATCATAAAAAATAAACATTATTAATTAATGTATAATTTGACATTTAAAAAATAATTTTTACTATCATTAAAATATTTTTATTAAATTAAATCATTTTTCATATTTTTATTCGATAAATATGTTTTTTTTTTCACTTGATATACTTTTAAATAAAATATATTTTTTTTTTACCAAAACAACTTTTTTAGCTTAAAAGTTCTAAAACAAGCCTTATTTTTTTAAGCTCTTATTTCTATCCTTTTTTTTCTTTTTATCCTAAGCCAAAGACCATGGGTGTCCCTAACCTATTGGGTTAAAGATCAATATTATTTGTAGTGTGTGGATGTCACTGGATTCTTCCATTAAATAGATTATTTCCACTCATGTAAACTCAACGAGATCTTATGTCAGTGCATCCACCTTTTGGATTTCTTATTTCTATCTATAACAAATATAACTTTTAAGTTAAAATAAGGTCAGCTCGGATATTTTTTTTTCTCTTTTCAAAACTAAATGTATCCTCTATTGGAGGTAATCTTGTTTGAATTGAGTAGGACTATTATGTTTAGGATTCCAACTTAACATCTCTAATTCACGCCAATCTTTAATTAATTTAATCATATCCTTAAAACCTATTTGCTTAATGAAAAAAGATGATGAAACTCAATAAACCAAGAGGGGGTGAATTGATTTTCAAACAAAACCGTACTTTTAAAAACAGAATTGCAGAAAAAACTTTTCTAAATGGATCATATCATAAAATAAACATGAATCGAATGTAATCAATACTTAAACAATCATTCCTTGCACATGATCCTTCATTAACTTCCTTTCTTTCAAAATCATAAAACTTGAATCTTTTCAAACCTTGAATAAAACTTGAATGAGTTGATTAAACCTTGAATGAAACTTGAATGAGTGAAAGATATGAATCAAGAGACAAAGACAAAAAATTTTATACTGGTTCAGTCTCTATTTCTAGAGAAGCTAATCCAGTTATCTAATCCACAACCTGAATTAGATTTCCACTATGCATTCAAGAATTCTTACAAGAAATCTACAATTCCCTCCCCGAAAAAAGATATTAAGGCATCCAACACTAGGATCCTCTATGAATATAAGCCTAAGAGAACCCTACTCTTAACCCAAACTAGAAAACCCTATTCTAGCAAGTGGTAAGTAATTCACGCATAAACACAAGACTATGTAAAAATCATACACATGACAAAAGACCAAGTAAGAGAGATACAACATGACCAATTTTTTCACAAAAATCATGTTAGATTGAGACGTTAATCTTCTTCTACTCAAAAGAAACAACTCACTTCCAAGAAAAGATCTTCCAAATCAAAATGTTAAGAAGTTGTGAGTTATTATAAAGCTCTTTTTTCTCTATCTTTTGTCCACTAATGAAAGTACGAAATTTTGCTCATTTTGAGACTAAGAAGTAATTTTTGAGATGTATGAGTATTCTCTAATGATCTCATGATGTGTAGATGTGAACAATAGTTATTTATAGAGAAAACAGTTATAATCGCCTACAATCGATTAAATGTATAAGGTAATCGATTATTTCAATGAAGTAATTGATTATATTATCTAAGTAATCGATTAAAGTGTTCATCCAACATCTAGAAAACAAGTAATCGATTAGATGACCTAAGTAATCGATTAAAGTGTTTTTGTTCACCTCTAACTTAAACAAGAGAAAAGCAATCGACTAATACACCTAGTAAACGATTAAAGTAGAGACTCCTGCAAAAATAAGTCACTATCTCAAACAAAAGTGTAATCAATTAAAGTACTAACGTAATCGATTAGATCGATATGAGACTTAACTCTTTAAGCTTCAGACAACTTGTTGTAATCGATTATGACAAACTCTGTAATCGATTAAAATAGAGAGTTTTTTCCTCTGAAGAACATTTTCTAACTTAGAAAATTTCCTTCACACACTATGATGATGCACAATGCAAAACAGATATCAAATGTACTAAGATGCAACAATCAAGTTAACAACCAAAACAAATGTCATTCAAAGGAGTTGAGCACATAAAAGCCAAAACATCTTCTAAAGCTCCTTCAAACTTTTCCTTGAATTTCAAGTTTTAACCTTAGATTGTTTTATGTTGCTCATGTTGTTACTCCCCCTATAATTTGTTGTTGAGAAACATATTTTACAAATACAAATATCATCAAAATAAATGCTTAAATTTAAAATGACAACATCGATAAGAAAGAAATAGAAAAGATATGACAATTGTGAATGAAGTAGTTCCTTTAGGTCTCAAACTATTTAAATAGTAAAAAATCATACTTTTGAAATAATATTAATATTAATGTTGCTTAAAGTGATTATATTTTAGGATAAAACTTAGATGTGATTCCTAATGTGTTTTTGGTGTTGATTTTTAATTAAAATCGGATCATCACCTAGGTAACTTAAGTTAATCTTAAATGCAAATTATTAAAGTGAAATTTAAATTCTAATTAAAAATATAATAAAAAAACACATAACGAAATACATCTAAGTTTTATCCTAAATTTTATTATGATATTATTGGCTAATATTTTCACTAGTAAGATTTTATAGTGTTAAGATAGTAGTAATTGAAAAATTCATTGTAAACTTTGGATGATAAAGTATTGAAAAACATTGTATTAATATTAAAAGGATTTTAAGTTATAGGTTTTTTCGCTAAGCGATTATTTTAAGTTCTAATGAGTAGTAAAATTATCAAGATCTTGATTTATTTTTTTAAAAAAAAATATTGCGTTTAGTACAAACAAAAAATTGTTAATACTCCATTGGAAGTATTAAATTAAATAAAAATACATATTTTTTAAAATGCATGCACCATTTTTAGAATATTATTGACAACATTTATAAATTTTGTTGTTAAAATAAAAATTTAAAAATTTAAATTACTCAAATATTATTTGATATTAGCTATGTTAAAAAAACAGACTAAATGAATTTGTCGCTCTATTATTTGATAGTTTTTGTTAAAAAAAATACTTCCTTTTGTAATCAATAAAAATGAAATAAGAATTGATAAATTATATAAGTAAATTTTAAATATAAATTTCACTGAAGATCTAATAACTTTTATATACAACCCTGAAAATAGATATGCACAATCTAATTTTTTTTGCATTAGTTATATTTTTAAAGTACCCTTAATTAATTAATATTTTTTTAGCAAAAAAATAAATGCTACAGTAAAAATTAATAAGTTAAATCCTTTCTCTTTCTCGTTAGGATTGGAGAAAATGAGTAATAATTAGATGAGAACTAATTAGTAGAATTTTTTTTATTAATTTTAAAAATATTAAGAATAATTAAAAAAATTATAATTTATTGATAAATTTTATGTCATTACTTAAATTAATATTTTTTTTAAAAATGTGAATTAATTAAAAAATTGTTTAGAAGTAGACAAAAGAAATATTATATACTGTTCATTAAATATAATAAGACTTTTTGAATAAGTGTTCATGAAATTGATTTTGAATAAAATTGATTTGAGTTAAAATTAATTTTAAAATTTATAAAATTAAATTAAAACTAAAATTTATTATAAATTTTTTTATTTAACACAAAAATTATTTAAAATTATTTTAATTTAAAATGAATTATGAACTCATAATTAATTTTAAAATAATATGAAATCAAACATAAAAGAATTAATCTAAAATTAATTTTAAATTCAAAATAAGTCCAGAGTGCGAAACCAAACATAATGAATTATGTTCCGCCACCTGTTCCAAGCTAAAAGGAAGTCAAAGCTTTGTCCATATTTTATTCAGTGAAAACGTCCGTAACAATTGGATAAGGAATTAAGGACACACCCCAACAAAGGATAAGGACACATCCCGATAATGGTACACTGTACACAATCTTTGGAGGGGTCTTTCATATGAATTTCTAATTTTAATAATCCATAAGTGTGGTCAATATATAGATTGGTATCAGTTGGTCGGATCAGGTTCTTTATATATAGCACTGAGTGTGTGTATATATATATACTATTTTTAAACTTTATTGTTTTTCAAAATAAATATTTTAAGCTTTTATTTTGTCTTAATTAATTTTTAAATTACATGAATTTATTTAATGGGTCATTTTATTAAACTGAGGTTAAGTTACTGACGGAATAAATCATTACCCTTAACTTACCTTCAATCTTAGTCTTTGTATAATTTTAAAATCTTTTCATAATCTATTTTGTGTTTGAAAAAAAAAACAGTAAAAAACGTTTTATATATAGATGGACAATAACCTCCAATCAAAACCTACATGGACGCCGTCCAATGAAGTTAAAGAAAAGTTGATCAACTGCGAAGAATCAATCAAATTAAAAGAAAAAATTGAAAAAACCTCATCTGTTCAAATTTGTTTTTTTTTCTTTATTCTGTAACTGAAAGCAATTCCATCATACAAGTTTGTTTATTTAATTATGAACCAAAGAAAAAGAAAACACACAATCACACTCAACTCAATAATATTGTTTTTTCTAGGAGAACTCAATATTGCTGGAGTAATGATTAACGTCCAATTTGAGTATTTTCATTCAGCCTTTATGAATGTATCGTTAGGGTTAATAATTGATAAAAAAAAAACGTGAGTTTGTTTAAACTTTAAACAAATAATTTTAAAATAAATGTTTTTTATACAAGTATTTAAATAGGATTATTTTTTTAAAATAAGTATAAAATTATTTTTTAAGTATAAACAATTTAGAAAAATACAGTAAAAAATAAAAAGTTATTTACTTTTATTAAAACGATCACTTATTTCAATTAAACAAATTGAGTCTTATATTTATCTTTTTTTTTAATTTATTTCAACAAATAAATTTAAACAAACTGAGTCTTATACTTATCTTCTTTTATATATAAGTGTAATTATTTCATCCATCCCTTATTTAAATCCTTGTTTTAATTAAAAAAAAATATTTTTAAGCATTTACTTTATTATGTAATTTTGGAATTTAGTCTCATGTTTTTAATATATCTTTTGATATTTAGAAATTAGAGTTGGGCTTTGGAGAATCTCAGAATCAAGACATCAAAGTAGAATGTTATCATCCGTCCAACTAAATACAAGTCAAAAGCAACATTTCATTGGAAGAAATTTGACTTGGCTTGAATATTAAAAGGCTAGTCCAGCTAGCAAATTGCCAGAGAGACTAATTTTGAGAAATGAAGTTCTGACGTAGCTAGCTAGATGGTGCGCCTAGCCAGAATCCATCTAGTAAGTACTGAAACTCTGGTCCAGTCGAAAATTAATTTTAGATGGACCGAAATTGTCGAGCTGACACTTTTTGGACATAAAAAAAATATTAATTAAAGATGCTTTTGCAAGAGAACAAGACATAGGCTTTGGCACAGGTGGGGTTATTTGGAACTCTTTCATAGTCTCACTCATCCATTTTTCATATTTCTCTCTTCTTCACTATTTTTTTAGCTCCTTTTCAATCAAGTTTGAATTTTTTCGTTTGGAATCAGGACTCTTCTACTGCATTTTTATTTATTTTTTTATTTCTTTTCTTCCATCATTCCTTAACTCCCACAAGGTTTGATCCTGTAGAATCTGACTCATTTCATCGTTGAGCGAAAAGTACGAAAAAAATCAGATCGATTTTTCGACCAAAAGTACTATGTGAAATCCTCGATTTTTTCCTCTTACTCATGAGTGGTTGAGCTCCCTTGGAGTTTGATATAACTAAACCTAAACTCATGTATATCTTTTAGTTATTAATATATGTTTATTATTTACCGTTACGTTTTTTCTTCTTTGTTTTGGTTTGATCACCCTTTGCTTGATTTTATAATTAATTAAATGTGATTGAAAAATGTATTTAAGCTATGAACTAGAGAAGAACACCTAATGGGTTTTGTTGCAAGGAATAGATCAAAACTCATTAGTCGTCACCTTTGATTATCTTTCTCAGAGCAAATAATTTGGCTAAGCTATACAAGGGACTAATAGTTTAGTCATGAGGCTTAGGTTCTTCTTGTAAGGAACATAAATTAAACATTTTTATGAGTTGGTGATAACAAAAAAATGATATAAACATTGATTAATAGTTAATGTATGTATGAAGGAATGGTTTATTAAAGTTGAACCCTAATTTTCACTATCATTGTTTCTTGTCACTAGGTTATGATATCTAGATATTTGAAAATCAAAAACTCATTTTTAATAGTTTATTTTCAGGTTTTCTTTGTTATTTTGGTTCGTAATAATTGTTATTCAAGTTTTTTTTATATTTTGTTTAGTAAGTAAAAATGTGTAAATGATGAGCAAGTCTATTGGAAAAATATACTTGAATTTTTCATTTTATATTACTTATACGATTTGTTACACTTGCTAAAGATGTAAGAATAACATGTATTAATATGAGATTAATTTTATTTTGTAAGTGGTTAAGAGTAAAAATAATTATAAGTGATTAATATTAACTAATTGTAAGGAAAAATAACAATTATTTTAAAGTTCAATAAATAAAAAATACGAGATAAAGAGATGGACATTACTAGTCTCTGATCAAGTTTCAAATTTTTTATACAAGCCTTTGCTAGACTTCACATATATGGTGTTTGATAAAAACAACAAAGATGGAAATATAACAATCTTTTGGTCCTTAAAAAAAATATTTTGGTGATATATGAATTACATGTAACAACTTTGACTCGTCTAGTTTGAAAGCAAGAATTTTAATCTTAGAATTTTTTAGGAAGCACAAACTATTTTATTAAATTAATTTGATCTATTGTTTTATTATTGTCGTTAGGATGTGATTTTAATTTCGTGTAGACTAATTAGGTGGTAGTGCTCCCCCAAATTTTATAACGCCACTAAGTGCTGTGTGTGGTGTGTTGCCACGTTGGAGGGCAACACGATATTGGAAGTTTTGTAGCATTTTCTGATTTGTTTTGGTTGTGACATAATCTTCTAATACATGGGAAGCACTACTTAAGTACTTATGATGTGTGTGCTCATTTAAGATTTTGGGTAATTAGGGGATGACTCATTAACATGTTTGACGTAGGCTATGGGAAATTAAGTACATATTTACTATTTAGGCCACTTAGTAATAATTGAACTTTATTAGAAATTTTCATAATCATCCTATCACAAGAATTTTAGGTTCACGACGTGTCATAGAAAAGTTGATGACGTGCGGTCTCACTATTTGTTTTTTTTTTATAGCAAAGCTCACTATTTGCTATTTGTTTGATACTTACATTCTATACCTTTAATGGATCATTTTTTTTATAAATACTTAAAAGAAAAAAAAAACAAAGTTAGTTAAAATTAACATATGTATACATAAATTTAATTTTTAAAAGTATGTTCTCTCGTATTAATCTCCTTAAAAACTAATGTTAACTTATGTAAAAACTATTTTTTAACTATGAAAGAAAAGAAATTTATTTTATTTTTCTTAATTTTTTCTTTTTTACAGGTGTAATTTAAAACGCAGACAACAGAAGCAAAAACTTAATAATACCCAAGGCAACAAATTTTTTCACACACATATTTTTACTTTTATTGTTGACTTATATATATATATATATATATATATATATATATATATATATATATATATATATATATATATCTTTTTTAATGTGTTGATAGAGCATAATAAAACATTCATATTGTCCTGTCCTCTCAAAAAATAAGAACTTGAAGGGGAATTATTTTTATTCAAACATCTCCTTTCCTTTTTTATTTGTCTACTTTCATTTTTTATTCATATTAATTATCACTCCCGTTGAGCTTCTTATCCAAATCTTCATAAAAAAAACATTTCAATGAATGATAAAATTATGAGTAAATTATACTGATATTCTCTGATGTTTTGTGAGATTGCATGATTTTTTTTCTTTTTAAATATTTATGGCAGCCTTTTAATTTAATTTAGAGAGATATTAGACATTTTTTATCGGTAAATGTTATTTATTAGTTTATTAGTTTTCTCTAACAAGAGATATTATATTTATGATTTTTTTCTCTCTTGTATTTTTTCTTAACCATTCATCCAATCAATCTTATATCTCATCAGATGCATTAGTTATGATATAATATTTTTTAAATAATTAAGGGATTAATATACTGTATAAAAAATTGAGTGTATTATTTTTTAAATAATTAAAAAAGTTAGTGTAAAGATAAAAAAAAAAAGTAAAGATACTTTATACAATTTCACTAAATTTCGAGACGTCTGAATAGTGTAATTTACTTTAAAAATTGAGACTATGCAAGAGTAGACAAAAACTATAACAAATCATTTTATTATGCACTCGACTAGCTTTTTAATACCAGCCAAAAGACAATAAATATATGAATATGACTCTCTAAGTGGGTGGTTGCGTCACCTATTAAGGCTATTATTATGCTTATGTCAAACTGGGTTGGGACTCTCTAATAACTGAAAATTTCCAGTAATAGAGCAAAAGAGGAAAAAAAAAAACATTCAAACATACACTATGTGACACCATGTGTCTTTTTCACATGGTGTATGTATCTTTCTTTCTTTTTCTAAAAATTTTCAGTTAATGAATAGGATTTTTACTCCGTCAAATTGTAATGAATAAATAAATAAAATTTATAAAAATATTGATCAACAAAATATATACATAAATAAAAATTTTCAGTTAATGAATAGGATTTTTACTCTGTGACATCCATTACCCCAACATACATATAAATAAATAAAATATATAAAAATATTGATCAAAAAATTCACGTGAATAAAAAATTCACATTCACTTCACTATTACCAAATAAAACTTATTAAAAATATATCTGGTTTAAAACAAGGCCGTCAAAGTTTACAAAAGAAATTTTGTTAAATCAGTGAGGTAAAATAAAATAAAATAACATTATGTAATTAAAATAAAACTCATCCTCAATGTCACATCCTATCAGAGCATTGTGTCCCAGCATCCTCTAGCACGAAGTTCTTTAAAGTTATCCTCTTAGTCATCTACTCTCACGAACACAAGGTTCGAGATCATCACAGGATCTAAACACAAATAGCACACAGGGAGTAAGTTATCACATTTCTAAAAAAAGTACAAATAAACAAGACGTAATCAGAATAAATTATGGAAGTATCTATAAGATAGCTCAACTTAATACAATCCATGTCACTTCACCACTTTATCATTTAAAGTTCATTTTTCAATCACTAATCACATTATACATAAATCACACACTCGAGTCAAGACATAATAACACTCATCAATTTCACAATAAACAATTAACAAGTGTTATGTAACAATTATACTAAGACTCAAGCCTATATGCAATGTGGTACCATGTCAGTGAAAAACCACCCTGGGGCGCTTAGGAGTACATAACAAGACACACCACACAATGAGTATGCAGGTCACTCTCACTAAGTAAAATCATAAAGTGACTAGTCAGGGTCACTCTATTTTGCAAGAATGCTCCAACCATATGGATCAACATAGGTTTAAGGGAGCACTCAAACCGAGTATTTTTACCCCCCAAGGTCTAAACTTCGAAGAATCCGTTAGGGTCTCATCTTCCTGATTCAGGTCCAACCCCTAAAACAATTTTTGCACGCAGACACTGCTCATGAATTATACAATACCCACGGCCTCACACTCGTGTTTCAAACACGTTTAACACATTGCGCTACAATTTAATACTTTAGGTTCCTCACTAGGAATCCTACACTTTTCCTTTAACGCTACGTATAAACACTTTTCTCAAGGTAAATACTAGTCAGGTTATTATATAATTCACAACTCACAACACAAGTATTGTCACATCACGTGTTAACCACACACTTATTCAGAACCAAATTCCATGTACACAATTTGACATCTCATAATGTCACAATCCACCATCAAATGTTTATGTGTATCTCAAAAATTAGCACATGTTCAACTTTGCACTTATGTTCAATCTCAACAACAATATTATAATCTTATTATAACAATTTATCACGCCTCATAACTCATATGCACATCACACAATAATAATATTTGCATGACACAAAACATATATATATATATATATATATATATATATATATATATATATATATATATATATATATACATACATACTAAATCAAGCTACATTATTTTCAATCAAAAAGAGTTTCTACACTACTAGGCATTAACTTTACAACTTTCTTTAATTTATTATTTTATTATTACAATATATACAACTTGTTGACCATCATCATGCGAAAATACAGAACAAGACAATAATTTGTATAAAATAAGTTATTAAAGAGAATATTATTTAGAGTACAATTCACGTTAATAAAAAAAACTCAATTTTTAGGGTTCACACTCAACACAAGAACACAACAATTTCTTATTGGGATATCAATTGGTTCGTCAAACATGTATAATTCACAATTATAATTGTAAAGATAGAATCAAAATTTGCAGAAACACTCCAAAAACTCATTCCGATTGATACTCTAAGGATCCCTACATATGTTCTCACTACTCCCCAATTATGAATAACTAATCTCTTACCTCTAAGCGGGCTCACGTGTATAGTCTAGCAGTCATTTGTTTGTTGTGTTAGGATTTCCAAGCGTTAGAGAGAAAGAGAAGAGATTGTAGCCTCCACCACTGTCAACGTGCGAGACTAATTTCTCTCTGTATAAACATTATTTCACAAATCCCAACAGTGAGAATGTGCAAAAATGGGTTTCAAAGATATATGGAGTCCAAATTTCAGATGATCTGATGGTCAATGAGTCCAGGATTGTAATTTTACTAGGATAAGTTTTGGGTGTATGGGGGAATAGAGAAAGCTCAACGCGAGGGATATTTCTTCCACCGTGGACATTATCTTGAAAATCCCAATGGTATTTGTGTGCAGAAATAAGTTCCAAACCTCATATTCAAATTTCACGACGATCTAACAGTTAACGAGTCCAACATCATCATTTTACTGAGATAAGTTTGAGTGTATGCGAGAAAAGAGAGGGTTTTGAAAAAAGGAGAAGCGAAAATGGATTTCAGAGAAAGAGAGAGCGCATAGATGTGTCGTAAATATAAAAAAGTGACCTATTACATCTCTATCTATAACTAGGGTACTCTTGGCCTTTTATTTACTTTATTTTTCTTTATTTATTTATTTTATAAAAATGAACTCTATTTTATTTTCTATCAAATGAATAAATAAAATATCTATTTTTTTTCCTTCAAACCATTATTTTAATTAATAAAGTTATTTCTCCTTATTTATTTAATTATAAAAACCTCATCATTTTTCTAAAACTCTATTTACTTTTAAATATATTTTTTAATTTATTTACAAAAAATGGGGTGTTACAGAATCTCTTGAGTTGGTTGTGTGGATATAGTGTGATTTTATCGAAAATAGACAAGTATGGGTAATGACTTACCTCTGTAAGGTTTGCATGATCTTAGATTTATAGGATTTCTCCTACTCATCTATTCTATAGGCTCATTTTCGTTAGCCACCATGAAAACCCCAACACTAGGTTAAGAGTCCACCAAGCACTCTCAACTTACATGACTACCCATATGCAATGTCATGTATGCACTGTACATCAGACCAATATGGTAATACAGGTTCATTTTCATTCTTAACAACACACTTAGGAACCCATCTAGCCATTCCATAAGTTTAACAAGACATTCTTCACTGTCGTATGCCATCAGTTCTTAGACCAAGCGTATTCTAAACATAGTTCTTGGTTTTCAAATCATAGCATTCCTACAATTCTTTTCAAGTTCTGTAGTACCAAACATTCTATCTCCATGTTAATTTCATAATTAATCATATTCATTATTGAGGAGAGAAAATAACTATTAATTATAATTTTGGAAAGTCTATAGCCAAAACAAAAGGAAGTGACAACTAAAATTTTTGCTTAACTAGAATTTCTGGCTAAGTCAAACTTGTCGGTCTCGCATAACGAGTTAGTCTCCCTTAGCAAGTTCTAATCTTTTTTAGGTCAACGAGGTTTGCTCGCTTAGCATGAATGACTCGCTTAGTGAGTCTTATGAAATTTTTAAATTTTCTAAATTAGAGGGAATTTTCTTGCTTAGTGAGAATATCTTGCTCGGCAAGACTTAGCGAATTTCTAAATTTTCTAAAACAAAGGGATTTATAAGCAATGGGGAATGAAGAGAGAGAAAAAGAGATGGAGGGGTAGAGTTTTTGAACAATGAATAGGGTTAGGAGAAGGTAGTTGATATCTAATTACCCTTTTCTTCTATTCCCATGTCTTTTCTACATGTTTTTGCACTAAGATCTTGGGTCTAGAATTGCCTGAGCCTACTAACACGTATATACAACACTAAAGCCATGCAAATATTAAATCAACTAGCACATCAATTAGCATAATTACACATTACATTTAAAAAAACAATAAATTAAATACTTATTCTCACAAGAAAATTAAAAATAAATAAAAACATGACATTACACAAACTATGGTCTTGTAGTAAGTATGTCTGGGACAAAACAAAAAATAAGGTATTTATATATAAATAGTATAAATATAAACATATATTACAAAAAGAAAAGCAGGAGATACAATTTTATTAAAAATAATATTTATTACCTTGAGTAAATAATATAATTTTTAATTTTTTTTATTAAAATTATTCATTTAATCCCTTAATTATTTAAGAATGTTCAGTTAGGATCCTCAGTTTATAAAAAGTTCAATCAAATATGTTAATTTTTAAAATGCGTTAATATGATCCTTTCTGTCAAATTAAGTTGATGTCATTAAATTGTAAGTTGTTGATGTTAAAATTTATGAATAGTAGAGGTAAAAAACTACTACTATATTTATTATTTATTTTAAATTAAAAATATAATATAATAAGTATAGTTTTAAACTAAAGTGGGATTTTATAGTCACCAATTTATTCATTATAATTTTAAAAAATAAAAGATTTAGCTGGTCTTTCTTCTTCCCTTCACAACCATCATGTAAAACAACAAGAGTCACAAATCATTTTTTAGAACCAAAAATGAGATAAACCAAAACAAAGGTGTTTTGTTAGAGTTTAGGGGTTTTCTCATTCTCCATAAATTTGGAAAAGGATGACAAGAGGAGTGGTTAAAACCAATTGGCATTATGTGAAGTTGTCCAAATGAGGACTAGCAGAAGCGTGGTCCCAAGATTAGAGTTTGCTCTGATACCATATTAGATTTCATCTTAAAACCAATTGGCATTAAGTGAAGTTGCCCAATAGATATATAAGTTCCACTCCAAGGACTGAGGCAGTCGATGTGGGACTTGGGTATTTTCCAACAGTTATTTAGGTTGAGTGCGGAAGTTGGTAGTGTTGTGGGTGGTGGTGCGCGGTTAGGTATGGTGTTTGGGTGGTCAATGCAAATCTGGGTTCGTGGTGGTTTGAGCTGGGTGTGAGAGGTTGGTGGTGTCAACCTAATCAGTTCCATTAGTAAACTTAATCAAATTGACATAAATGGTATAATTAAAACAATTGTAAAATAAAAGGTAGGAATGAACTTTTTAAAAATTGAAGAACCTTATTGAACCTATATTATTTGTATTTTTGATCTGATTGTTATTATTCAGTTTGGTAATCTCATGTAAGAAAATATTCTTACGCGAACCATACTCATATCACATAATTCATATTCTTAATTATTATTTGTTTCTCCTTCGATCATCAATGTGGGTCGATCTGACCCATAGTCTTGGACCCGAGTCCAACTTAAAGAAGGCCTTAGGATAACTTTTCACCAAGTTTGCAGAAGAGTGTTGCTAGGTGCACCCAACATTATTGCCGGTGCACCCAGCATTCTAAAAAAATGGCAAAATTGCACTTGCTTGGTTTTCCTCCTACGGATCAAGTTGATCCGTAAGAGACTTACGGATCAACTTGATCTGTAAGAGGAAAAATAATTATAATATAATTTAAAGATATTTAAAGATACAACATATTTATTTATAATATAATTAAATATATTTATTTATTATATTAATTATAATATATTTATAAATATTGATTTATTATAAATAATTAATTTTTTAATATATTTTTTTAGAATATGATATTAAAATACTTACTGAGTCCCATTATAATTATTGTTTAAGGTTATTTTATACATATTAATAAAAATCAATAAATACATAAAAGATAATAATAATTTTATAAAATTAATATTATCATCATTAATTTATTTTTTATTTTTATAATTAATCATATCATTAATATTATAAAGAATATAAAAAAATGATTAGTATTATATTAAAAATTAAAATACTAACTACTTTATAATACATTTTTTTACATGATCATTAGTATAAGTGGGAAAATAGTAATTATAAGAGAATTTAAAAATATTAGTATGTTTATAAAATAAGGATCTTAGATAACGAATAATGTCTATTTTTTGTTTAATTTTTTTTACACCCTTTTCCACTTCTTTATTTCTATTATATTTAAAGTTATATTTCTAATTATTTTTTATTAGTTGGTAAACTAAGTTAACTAGACCATTTATAATAATTTACATATACTATAATTAAGTTAACTAGACCATTTTAATAACACGCGTGTATATAGACACAAATGGAATACACAATCAATGGAAATAAATAAAACTAACATTACTAATGAAAATAAATAAAACCAATAATACTCATGAAATGAGTTCATGTACAATATCTGTATATACATGAAATATCAATATAAAATATGTACATAAACTACGCCCAATCTGTGCGCCGCCTGCATCTAGACCTAACATATACTAGATGGTCCTGTGTCACATTCCTGGCCAACCTGAGGCATTCTTCGATCACCTCATGTGTCGATGAGCCAGGTGTGACCACCCGTAGACTCAGATGGCGCTCCAACCTCTCAGCAATGTCATCACAAACTTCCTGTTACATACAAAACAAATTGATTACACAAATTATTATGCAAATATTGAGGTAAATGACGTAAATTATTAGTATTACTTACCACTGCATGTCTAGGCTCCTCTGCAGATGTCGACGATGCTCCTGGCTCTGGCACGTGAGGGATATCCGTCTGCGGGGCCTGAGGGACGACTCTGGGCTGCGGGGCGTGACCATGAGGCAGAGGATCTAATGCGTGGCCTGGTGTTATGAAAGGATGGGAGATGCGAAAGAACCAGTCCATGTAGTCACTGGAACATTGGCTTGGCACAACGCACACCTCACCTGCTGAAACGATATGATCCTCGTAGTGCATCCACCTGTCGTGTACATCATCATACAAGACCCATGAATCGGCAGGAGGAGCAGGAATGGTCTGCGTGTAGCCAAACTGCCGCACGACCCTCTCCGGTCGGTAATAAACAGCAATAGGCCCCCAGCGCAAGAGACCGGAATAGCACGATCTGACGTGGAAGTCCCAGACCTCCTGGTGCTCCCCATAAGGGATCCAACATACATCTTGAATCCGAAGTCGGTCCAGGCGCTCCCTGTACGCCGGCGTACGAATGCTCTTCACGGTCTTCTTGGTCGTAATCCACCTACATGGACGTGGAGAATCCTCGTCGTACTCCTGATCAGCAGTGGAGTCCGCGACTGACAGAAAGTGCTCGTAAATCCAGCACTACAGATGTAACATCAAAGTTATAAACATTAATAATGAAAGTGTAACAAAATTAAAAGTTAAACATTGTTGAGGCTGAACGAATAAAAAACATATTTGTTACTTGCAGCAGTGTGATGTAACCACCAAGCTGTCGGCTGTGGCTCATAGATGCATCGTTCAGCTGGTCGTACATATGCACCAAAGCAGCCACTCCCCAGGCGTACCTCTCCATCATACTGAGGTCACGAAGGGCCTCCAAGTAGACAACATGGACATTGGTTGCACTCTTGTTAGCAAACAGAGTGCAACCCAGAAGATGAAGTAGATATGCGTGAGCCGCAGCTATCCAATGACCTGCCTGGCATCGGTGCTCATATATATCACGTACCCATTGCACGCATACGTACGGTCCACGACACTAGGTTGTCTCCGCCCTAGCAGACTCTGCAGAGACCATCAATAAGTCCACCAGGATCTGAACCGCATCGTCCACGTGCAAAGGCTCAAAAGTGTGTAAGTCGCCAATCACGGGAAGATGAAGAAGCAAGGAGACGTCGTCCAGCATGATGGTGAGCTCTCCCACCGGGAGATGGAAACTAGACGTCTCCCGGTGCCACCGCTCGACAAACACGGAAAAAAGTCCCCGATCGCCGGTGTCTACCGAACACGCGATCAGAGGACTTAGTCCTGTACCAGCAACAAGTCCCTCAATGGCAGGGACAGGCCTGCCTAAATTGTGGACCTTCCTCCCATGAGAGGATAGCTTCAATTCAGGACACTCCTGAATTGAAGTATAAAGGAACGCAAAATTCGTTAAAATCATCATTTAAAGGAAAACTAATTTCAATCATAAAGTATAATTTACAAGTAACTAAAAATAAATAGTATAAATACCTCTCCCATCCATACGCTGCAAGCAACGTGATCCGCATACTGGGTCAACACGGATGGGTCGCTCGGACCACCCGGAAATCCCTCATGCTCATCCTCAGCAGCCTCCGCGCCTGTGTCCGCAGGAATGTCTGCCACAATGTCCTTTACAGCAGCTGATGCCTCCATCGGGTCATCCTAAACATCTGGCGCAGGGACCACTGGCTCATCGTGCGCCGCAGTCACAGCGACTCGCTGCCTCCGTGCGGATGCGGTAGGCCTTCAACACTGCGGAGCATCATCGGAATCATCATGATCTCCTCGGCCCACACCTCTGCCAGTAACGTGACCTAAGGCACGACCTAATCCTCTGGTCCTAACCATGATCTGCAAATGAGTACCTCAAAATCCATCACTCATTTCATTCTCTCAAATTTCATGCGTGAGTCTCACAAAGCCACCAAAGCCAGATGATAGATAAAAATGATTAAAATCATTGAAAGCATGGTTAAGTGAGTGATTAAAATCATTGAAAGCATGGTTAGGTCACTTTAGGATTTTAGAAACTTTCTCATATGTTGACTAAATCAATAAGCACACACACACTTGTGTGTTCGAAATCATTGAGCGAAGATGGAATATCCAACTTCATCACCTATTACATGTGGTTGTCCAGTTTTCAAATGCTGAGTTCAATGACAATCCTCAGATGCAAGTTGATAGTGAGGTTATAAGGGAATTATGTACATGCATCAATAAGTTGGTGGGATATCTAGGTGGAGCAGAAGATCATGTTGAAGTTGCACAATATTAAAATTGTGGATGATATGTTTGGGGGGAGTGATATTGCCATATTAATGAGGAAAACTGTTTCACCAAGTAACAAACAAAGCTTATACAACTTTTAAACTTTTTTTTAAGTCACTTTCTTAAACACTGTTTAATACATTTTCTTTGGCTTTGTAGCTCAATTCCCAATTTGCAAAAGCTAGTTATAAATATCTAAAGCTTTATTTGTAGTGCATTCAATTGTCAACGTAAATGAAGTGTCTATGAGGAAGCAATTTGCTTTTTTTAAAGTCATTAATCAATTCCAAATCTTTCTTATAATTATTTCTTAGTTATTTATCTCAATGTTAAAGATTATATTGAGAAAATGAATAGGTTTGAGCATAAAAGATTGCATGACTTGGTAACCAACCCTTAAGCAAACCATAAGGATGAAGTTGATGCAATTAACCTCTGTGATATTGATGAATGTAATGAGTGACTAGTCAGAGAGGTGGATGGGGACGATGCTGAAGTTGCAGATGAAAGGGTTGATGAGGGAGATAATGAAGTTTGATGTTGACTACCCTATACAAGTTTATGTTGACATTGAAATTCAAGGGAATTTACCTTAGTAACTCTTGAAGAACAACATGCACGCAAGCACACACACTTGTGACATAATTCGTCATACAGACACACTCACATAAACTAGTATATATCAAGTCAGGGTCAGAAAGTTGATCTACTATTGAAACTACTAGCTAAGCAGGTAGATGGTTGAGTTGAATAATGCCACTGCCATTTGTGAATATTTTGGTCACGTCATGGCTTCTTGTACATGTTTCTCTGCTAAGAAGTTGCCATACTTGACTTCAGCTCTCTCTAGTTGTGATTTTTATCTTTGTAATAATGAGACTAGTTTTAGTAGCAATATATGGTTTGGAATATTTGGATAATTTCTGACAAGCACTAGGTATCTTTTGGAATTTTTTAAATGAAGAAAATTGTCAACATCTCAATATAATCATAATTAATGCTAATCAATATATACTATTTCGATAATTCCCTGAAAGAGGATACATCTATATATAATCATAATTCATGTTAATCAATCTATACTATTTATCTATATGTCAACATCTCATTATTTACAACCAAATTGTGACTAAGGTCAAAACAAATTGTGACAACAATCTAATAAGAATGATCCAAATTATAGGCAATATTTATTCTTCTACCAAAGTAATACATAAACCGAAACACTTGATATTCTCCAAAATGACACTATTTATCAAATATTTACCATACATTCAGAGGTCATCCTAATAACCAAAATTCCTAATTTCAAAAAGAACTCACAATGTATCAATCAAATGTTTGGCAATTTGTTAAATGAAGTTGTGACTATTTACGGATCAGGTGATCCATAAACTATGTCTGAGTTGTTTACGGATCACCTGATCCATAAGCTCCTCCAAGCTTCCCTACTCCGACATCAATGGCGGAAACAGATGACAGTGGTGCTTACCTCGACGGTCGACGCTGACGATGCTCCCTCGACGGTCGACGGTGGTTCGTGGCTCCTCTTCACGGCAACAGGTTCGTGGCTGAGGAAGAAGAAGAATCAAACGAGGAAGAAGAAGAAGGTAGCAGGAGAGAGACAGGTCCAAGAGGTCACCAAGAAAATACGAAAATGGCTATGAGGAAGAATCAAACGCTTTGAGGAAGAAGAAGAATCGAAGGCTGTGCGAGGAAGAAGAAGAAGAAACTGCAACGGAGAGAGACAGTAGCGGGAGAGAGAGAGTCAAGCGTTTTTTTTAAAAAAATAACCCAAGGATATTATGAGCTTTTCACCTCAAGTGCTGGGTGCACCAGCAAAAATGCTAGGTGTACCTAGCAGCAGTCTTTGCAGAAATGGAATGTATGTACCTCAAAAAAATGATGTCAAAAACTCATAAAAGACCTTTGTATACTTCACTTTTTCCTATGCTCAATAACAGTGCATAAAGACAATCTTTAACTTTATAGTCTTTGATGAAATATATGTATCACAAAAAATGATGTCAAAAACGCATAAAGACCTTTGGATAATTCACTTTTTTCTATGCTCAATAAAAAAACACAAAGACAATATATCTTTAAATTTATAGTCTGTGATTATTGTACTTATATGTTGTATTAGTAATTCAAATGGCGCATTCACACTAAGGAAATAACAAAGGAAAGGACAAAGAGGTGTAATAGCTCTTATAACTTTGAGTGTTTGTTAAAAAATCATAAAATAATTAGGCTAGTCCACACAAACAAGTAATAAAACAACATTTTTTTAAAATAAGTGTTTATCACAAAAGTTGTTTCTATAATTAAAAAAAAGGTTAAACTGTTTTTGAATAAGTTGTAAGATGTTTTCATAAACTATTTTGAGATCTTATGAACATGTTACAAGTTATTTTCATAAATTCTCTCAAACACTTATGAATTGCTTAAATTATAAGATAAATTCAAATAAGCCATAAATAAACTATACAAAACACACTCTTATTGGGATTTAGCATCCCAAAATCAAAAGCTATGCAACTAAAGAGTATATATGCTCATTAAATAAGATATAGGGTAAGCTCAGAATTTACATTCCCAGCTCTTACTAAGAATCAATGCATTTTAACATGGTCATAATTAAAATTTGTTCATAGTAAACCATTTCAAAAATATATTTATCATCAAAAGTGTTGTTGGCACAAGTGATTTAACACTTGAGTCCTTTAATCAAAATTTCAGGTTTTGACTTGAACATAAAGTTGCAACTTAAGGTATCATTTTACATCAAAATAAATCAACCTAATGTAAAAAACATGAGTTGGATGTCAAATAAAAAATCTTAAATATCTATTGATTTAAAAAAAATAATCTTATCAAGTTCAAAATTGACCTCTTCCTCTCATAAATTCTCCCTTATATATAAAATCTTAACCTTCCCCTATGTCTCTGGTTCAGAATATATGGCTCGTGACCATGGTATACGCACACCTAATAATTGCTTACTTATCATAATATAATTTTACTAAAAAGCGAAAAAGTATTAAAACTGTAAGAACTACAAAAGTTTTTAAGCCAATTATTAATATGATACTTATATTTGCAATCATTAATTACTACAAGAATATAGCATAAGTATGGCATCGTATGTAAAGTAATTTTCATTTTGATTCTCCCCGTACAATTATTAGTTGATGTTCATTCGGATTTAGGATACACAAGAGAGCAACGAGCTTATTTATATGAAGTAAATTCTCATCATCATGTGTGAATATCTGATGGCTTAGGAAACATAAAGATTCGGGAACTTTTAGCAAAAGGGTGCAAAAAAAATTTGTCATTTGGGAGATGATTTTGAATTATTATAAAAAAATTGAGTAAGTTATGACATATGTTACGAATTTTCAGTTAAAACTCATGACATATATTATGATTTTTTTTTTACTTTTTCTAATTGAAATCGTAAAATCTTTTACGACTTTATTTTAATTTTTTATTTTATTTATGACTTTAAATTCGTATATGTCTTTTTTTTAACTTACGACTTTAAAATCGTATTTTTTAAATTTTTTTACGTTTAAAGTTTTTTGTTTTAAGATTTTTTATTTACTTGTACTTTCTTTTTTGTTTTATTTTCAATTTTTTTAAAAAATTGTAAATAAGTTTATTTATTTAATTATTAAATAAATATTTTAATTTTATTTGTTATTAGTTTTATTTAATATCTTATATATATTTTTATATAATTTTATTTAATATGTTATATTTTTTTTAATATTGTTTTATTTTAAATATTTTATATAATTTTTGAATGATGTTTTATTTAAAATATTTTTTATTTAAAATTTAGATAATTTTGTATATTTTAATATTTTATATATTTAACATAATTATAGTAAATGCCCATACAAATAAGTAGATGACTGACATAATTTCTACTTTTTATATTTATCTTTAATTTGTATTGTTCATTTTATATTAATGCATTTTTATTGTTTTTAATTTAAGAACTACTTTTACTACTAAATTATTAGATGTTGTTAATAGTAGATTATTTTATATAAAAGAAATAATTTTATTTCATAAATTATAAGTTTATATTAGTAACAAAATATTTTAATATTTGTTTTAATTTTTTTTTTAAATTTAAGTATTTAAAATAGAAAAAATATTAAATATCATTATGTTAGTTTTTTTATTTCATTTACAAAATAAATCAAATTCAATAATATTGTTAAAAAATTATATAAATTTTAAATGTACAAAATATATTAAATAAAATAATATTAAAAAATATATAAATATTTTAAATAAAAATATATAACATACTAAATAAACCATATAAAAAATATACACAAGATATTAAATAAAGCTAATAAGAAGTAAAATTAAAATTTAATAATGAAATAAATAAAATTATTTACAATTTTAAAAAAGTTGAGAACAAAGCAAAGAGAAAATACAAAAAATATAAGTATATAAAAAATTCTAAAACAAAAAAATTTAAACGTTAAAAAATTAAAAATAAAAAATACGACTTCATAGTTGTAAAAAAAATTATAACTTCAAAGTCGTGAATTAAAAAAAACATGTACAACTTTAAAGTCTAAAGTCATAAATAAAATTAAAAAATTAAACTAAAATCATGAAATTTTTTACTATTTCAGTTAAAATAATAATAATAATAATAATAATAATAAATAATGTTATGACTTTTAATTCAAAAGTCGTGACATTTGTTACCATTTATCCCATTTCCAGTAATAATTTAAAATTCACCCTCAACTAGAAAAATTGGAATTTTTTACGTGGAGATTCAAAACATTCGGAATTTTTCCTTTGTTTTCTGGAAAAGTTCTTCAGCAATGCATCTGTCAACCCTTTTAATCTCCAATTGTGCTTTCTGATAGAATCCAGTACCTCGCAATGCATCTGAAATCATAGTCATCGAATCCAATAGCAATTGCTGCCTCTGCCTTCGCTCCATAAACCAACCTCTATAAAAAATAATTTGAGTGTGACAAGAAAGTGGGCCCAAAAGTAATAAGCTTCAATTTGTCAAATAAGTTTAATTTTCATGTATTTTAAGTATAAAAAAATACATTGTCAATTAATTAAAAATTATTTTAAATATGATTTTTACAGTGATTATTATAAAATTCAGTAATCTTATTGACAATGTAAAAGATAAATACGATATCAGTGTACGATAGTTAAATTCTTGTAAAATTGGTAATAAAAAACTTGTAAAATTAATATAATGAAAAGAAAAATTGAGAAGGGTAGGAAAAGAAGGGCATTTCCAACCTTAACTCGTGAGAGGGGGATTGCTACAAAGCACATTGGGCAAGGTTCACAAGAAGCATACACTTCACATCTATCTTGTTTAGCTTTTCACAAGCCTAAAAATTAAATCATTGCATTTATAATAAAAATCCTGTTAATTGCCTACATTATGTTTGCTACTCATAAAGTTGAAAAAGAAAATACAGAGTACTTTATAATTAGCTAGTTCTATTGTCATGTAATTTAAGATGTTATAAAGTTTGACTGGAACCATAGCTCAGAAAAGTAAGGCAAGAAATTAATAAATTCTGGTAGTGAACTCTTCACAAAGACTAGATATTAAAATTTCAAATGATACCAATAACCTGAATTATGTATAGAATTGCTACCCTACAACAGAATATATAATAAAATGAACAACAAAAATTAAGATTGCTAGCCAAGTTAATTACCAGCTAGTATTCACTGAAACAAAATAATAAACAGAGACAAATTATGTTAAACAAATATCAGAGATTACAGCTGAAAATCAATTATGGAGTATCTCCGCTATGTTGAAAATGGTAATTTAATTTGAAGTCATTTCAGTTCTATGCTGACAAATTCTTAACCATTAACCTCTCAAATGAAAATATTATAAAAGCCATGGAAATCTTTGCATAGCACATTACACCTCATAACAGTACAAGAATAAAGAATTGCAATTTGCACATAAACATTCAACTGCTGCGTCAGAAAAGCATAAATGTTAATACAGACAAGAAAATATGCATTTTAATGCCATTTAAGGAAATTATTTGGCTTCAAATTAATAATCATCTAACCTTTCTTATAGCAGTGACTTCTGCATGAGCAGTTGGGTCTGTATTCCTTAAAACAATGTTGTGACAACAAGCCACTACTTCATCATTACAAACTATAACAACACCAAAAGGACCCCATCTTTACACTCTATCCCTTTATATTCTTCTTCAATAGCCATTCTTAAAAATTTGTGGTCTCTATTCTGTATAGCTAGTTAGCCAATGCAACAACAAAATCTCATTAAGAGACAACACAAATTATAAATTGAGAAGTCTCAAGTGGGAACCTCAAGGTACTTAACCTTGTGTGGATAAACTATTTTTCATAAGTATTTCTATAAAAAATCAAATAAACCAAACTTCTTCCATCAGTTAAAATCAATTTTACATATCAGTTTCAAGAAAAGAAAAAATAGATGGGAATGGTAGAAAGCTTCTATAAAAGTTGAATTATTAATCCCAGCCTTAAGGGAAAAAATACTTATGAAAAAATAAATATTTGCTATGTAACCAGTTCGCTTGTCGAGACAAAAAACAATAAAGATTTTTTATGCATCAACCATGGGTCTTTCATTATATTAACTCATAAGAATTAATGCAAAAATATTCAGAAAAAAAATCATGTTATAACAAGAAAAATATTGACAAATACGTTACTAAAACCAGAGATCAAAAGGCAACAACAAAAAATATATATAGTAATCATTTACTAGTTCCTGAAAGCATTTTAATTTTAACATATAACGGAAATTTATTTCATTTTCCTTCAAAAAAACAAGAAATTTTATTCATTTTATTTTTTTAATTTTCTTCTTATAAAAGTGTTTATAAAAAAGTTTATAGACCTTAACAAACTAAGAATACAGCAGCCAACATGAAAGCTAAATAACTAAATAGTTTAATTAGTATCATTACCATCCTGATGGCCAGCAAATGCAGAAGCTACTGAAACAGTTCCATCCTTGGTTCGAACCACTAGGATATAATAATAAAAAAAGCCATTTTTTTTACATAGAATACTAAAAAAAAGATAAATGGAACATTGATTATTACCCTTTTATGAACCGGGTGATTTGGGAGGAAGAAAAATGAGTGAAATATAAGGAATTGTGTGATTTTTAAGTATTTGGTTAGAATTAGGGGTGAGAATAGGTCAGGTCAGGCTTTGAAAGGCTTGGGCTTAGCCTACGATGAATTTTTGAGACCTGAATCTGACCTATAGCCTATCAAAAGCTTTTATTTTGATTCGGTCTGACCTTTTTAAAAATCTAACCTAGTCTGATAGCCTTTTTAAAAGCTTTTTTTACATTACATCTTTAATATCCCTTTTGCTCTGGAGTAGATACGTAATAGGAAAGTTAAAGGAAAAGGAAACGTTAACAGAAATAGGAAAGCCAATAAAAATAATGAGAAATATAAAAGGGCACATGACTCACACCTAAATTGTAATTAAAGTCTTACTTGATTATAAGGATAAAAGTTATGAAATACTAATGTGTAATCAAAGTCTGATAGTTTTAAATAAAATTAATTGTACCCAAAAAATAATATAAGTATATATATATATATATATATATATATATATATATATATATATATATATATATATATATATATATATATATATATATATATATATATATATATATATATATAGGCTGACCTATCAGGCTTATAAGGCTTGCCTAAGTCTGGTCTATTTAATTTAATAAGTTTTTAAAAAAGCCTAAGCCTAACCTTTTAATTAAATAGGTCAGTTCAGGCCAGACTTTATGTAAGCCAGGTCGTAGGCCCCTGTAGGCCAACCTGATCTATTCCCACTCCTAGTTAGAATAAAAATGCCATGAGAAAATTACAAAACAAACGTGTTCCACCATAGATAAGTCCATCTTCGAAATGGGATGAAAGTGGGAGGATTTGTAATTTTTTTTGGTTTTAATTTGTTGAAAAATTAAATATTTTTTATAGCATAATTCTCTTATAAAATAATAAAATAATTTTATGCTGAAAATAGAGTAACTTTTTTAATTAATAAAAAATTGTATATAATTTCTTTTATATTTTTCTTATCCTATTTTCATTTTTTTGTTCATCCAAATAAGTGAACGGAATTTTTCCACTATTTTTCTTTTCTATTTCTCTTTATCTAAATAATGCATATTTTCTATTTTATTTCTCTTGTGCTTTTTATCTTTCGTATTTTTTTCCTTCTCATTTCTTTCCTTTCTATTTTATTCTTATTCCAACAAGGCAATGAAGGCATTAGGGAAAATGAAGGATGCACCAATCCACTGAAAGTTCAAGTTACATATGGGATGGGTTAATTTTTACCCTTTTGTTATATACCTAAGAAGCACGAAAAACTTGGCAGTCTAAAATGTTATCAATTCGTTTGCCATGATAAAATTTTCACCGAGAGAGTTAGTGAGGAGGGACGAAACTCACATTTATTTTTAATTGAAAGATTGATTTTATAAATTTAAAAATATAGGAACCAAGACTAAGTTTGACAAAAAAAAAAAAAATACAAAGACCAAAAACACATTTTTTCTAATTCTTTTACATAAGCATGCTCTTAGGCAGACTAAATCCTTTTACACTAGGGTTAAAAAAAAATCCTTTTAGACCATATTAATATTTTTAAAATATAATTTCTTTATATAATAATAAATGTAAAATTATGTCATTTGGAATAATTTTAGTTAGACTACAACATGTGTGTGTAAAAGTATTTATAATAAGTTGTTATATGAATGATATTTGTAAGCTTATAAAAGTTGTTAACCCCACTACTAAATTATGTTTAGCACATTTGAATCCATTTCAAACATTGGTTACAGTAGTGTAAAACCATAGTTCACAGAAGTGTGGATAATATTCATATCAACCATATCTTGTTTGGATAATTTTTTTCATTAGCATTTATAAGAGAATAAAATAGAAAAAAAAATTATATATTAAAATTAATTTGTATAAATTAATGTGTAGAAATTCTTTGAAATTAAGAAGTTAGATATTAACTTAGGTATAATTTACTTTTATCTTATAGAAAAATTATTTTATTTTTCTTCTTATTTTCTTTTTTTAATAAGTGCTTATAAAGAAGTTTTTCAAAAATAAAACCTAAATTAAGATCAAAATTACACATCGATAATAGTGTTTTGGTAATCTTTTGGTCACAAAGCTAAAAGCTGATATCTTTGTTAAATTATTGAGGGATCTTTGTTAGTGTCAAGAACATATGAGTTCCTTGACACACACTTGCACGAAAAGAGAGAAAAGTATGAGGTAGGAGAGAGAGTTTCTATTCTGCAAGTGTATTCCTTTCTGAAATGTATAAACTCATTCAACTATCTTATTGAATGATCAATTGTATTTATATATCATTGTCAAAGGCGGAAAAGATAAAACTGAAAATTACAACTCAACACATTATTTTCTGTTTTTTTTCAGCAACAAACTACTAACCAATTAACTAACTTTCTAACAAATGAAAACTAACTGATTTATCCACAAATGGATCAGGATTACAACAACACCCTTCTTTAATTCTGATCCTCAATCAGCTTTTATCATCACTTTACTTCTCAGTTCTTTAAACTTGGCTTTCTTCAATGGTTTTGTTAGTAAATCAGCAAGATTATCTTCTAATTTGCAGTAGATGAGCTTGATTTTTCCTTTGTCAACTTTGTCCATGATAAAATGATACCTAGTATCAATGTGCTTGTTGTTCCCATGATCTACAGGGTTCTTAGCAAGATTGATTGTTGACTTATTATCAATCAATAAGCAAATTGGTTCCTTCTTTTGAATCTTCATTTCTTTCAGCATTTTCCTCAATCACAGACCTTGACATGCTCCAAGGGAAGCTACTATATACTCAGGTTCACAAGTAGATAATGCTACTGGATCTTCTTTCTTCGAGCTCCAGGAGATTAGAGCTCCACTATACATGAACACATAGGCTGCAGTGCTCTTCCTATTGTGACATCCTCTACCCTTACAATTATAACTAACTAATTAAATAAATCATACAAAATTTAATTAAAAGATTATAAACACATAATAATAAAAGAAGGAAAAAAAAACATGCAAAATTAATTAATAATTTTTCTTTTTAAACACATTTAATTTAATCAATTCAAAAGGATAAAGGTTCACATCCACTTAGTGAAAACATAATAGAATATTATTTTTTTTTTAATAAAAGGTAAGATTATCTCGGCTCAAAACAAGGCCGTCCACTCTAAATAAATAATAAAAAGAAACTAAAGTAGAAAAGTATAACACAATTATATCATTCAGTAAATCATAATCCCTATCACAGACCAAGTCTCTCCATCTCTAGCATGTGACTCATCATATGAAGGCTCACCTGAAACAAAGTGGCAATCAGCCCAAACACAAACACACACCGGGAGTGAGTTATCACATTCGTATATAATAAAACATTAGAGCATGTGAAACATATAATACTTAAAGCTGAATTTATATAAATAACATTACTGCACAAAATCGCACACATTATTCACACCCATTCAAGTTTACACACTCCATAAAATAACATCAACCACAATTGTTAACTCAATGAAATTCAAACACAAGCGTTATGCAACAATTATACTAAGACTCAAGCCTACATGCAATGTGGTACCATGTCAGTGAAAAACAACACTGGGGCGCTTAGGAGTACATGACAAAGCACACCACACAATGGGTATACTCGGTCACTCTCACTAAGTAACATCATAAGGTGACCAGTCAGGGTTACTCTGTTTTGCGAGAATGCCCCAACCACATGGGATCAACATGGGCTTAAAGGAGCACTCAAACCGAGTATCCCAAGGCCTAGACTCCGAAGAATCCGTTTGGGCCTCACCTTCCTGATTCAGGTCCAACCCCTCAAATATTTTTTTTTTATTTGCACGCAGACACTGTTTATGAGTTATATAATACCCACGACCTTACTCTTATATTTCAAACATATTTAACAAATTGCGCTATAGTTTAACCCTTCAGGATCCTAACTAGGAATCCTACAATTTTCTTTAACACTGCGCATAAAAGTTCTCTCAAGGTACACACTGGTCGGGTTACTGTATAACTCATAACTCACATGACAAGTAATATCACTACAAATATCAATCACACACTCATTCACAACCATGTTTCATGTCTACAGTTTAACATTTCACACTCTAACTAATTACAAAATATACTCAACAATTAGATAACAATGTATCATAATAATAATAACATACAATATTTAACTTCAAGGCTTATAAACAAGTAACTATAAAATACACGTAAAATATATATATATATATATATATATATATATATATATATATATATATATATAAGTATATTATATTCAAAATATATAACAAAATATATATTAACGTAAACGTAAACGTACATATTATATATAACATATAAAAAGTATTAAATATATATTAATATAAAGTAATCACAATAATATCAAATATATTATTAAGTAAATACAAATTATATATAACAATAAAATATATACTCATATTGATTTCTATGAACAACATGTATACCTATATTTTAAATATATTTCAACTAAGTTGTCAACATCAAGAAAATGCCTAATTACAATGTGAATACAACTTTAGTTAATTTCTTTAAATGATTTTAGCCAATTCAATTATCCAACAATCCCTACACCTATGAATTTCATGACAAGAAATCACCCACGTGAAATAAAATATACAGTTTGTAAAAAAAACAGTATCAATATATATGTACACGTATACACTGCGGTGTAAAAATAATTATCTGGACACAATATACATTAGCACAGGAACAAGATTGAAAGGCCAACATATCTGGTATAAACAAAATCACCACCACACAATTTTTATGCTAATTATAAAGAATTCTAATTCCTAAGGTACACACCTAACACAGAAACACATCAATCCTACAACAAACTCGCAACAGAACACATCAATTCTACAACAAACTCGCAATAGAACACCAATTGGTTCATCAAACACACTCAATCCGCGATTAAACATGAAAACATAATTAAATTCATAAACACCCCAAAATAACCCAAAAATTGATCCCCTAGGGATCCCTACACATGTTCATTCTAATCCCCAAGTGTGAGTATCTCATCCCTTACCTCGAGGTAGTCGCTTAAATGTTCTCTGTTGGCAATGGTGGCGTCTCTGGTGCTCTCTAGAGCTCCTCCTCTGATTGTTCTGTTAGGGTTCTTGTGCGTCAGAAAAGAAGAAAGGAACAGAATGTGTTTCCCAAAAAGCTGCTCTAGGTTAACATTTGGCTTATATAGTGGGAATTTATGACCTAATAATTTTTATTTTATTTTTTCTTATTTATTTATGTATTAATTTATTAATTTATTATTTTCTTATTTACTTATTAAAGTTACGGCTGTTACACCTATCATCCTTGTCCCTCCTCCAATCTGAATCAGTATAGCCAAGCAGATTTTGATTTGATTCATTCTGTCAAAAAGGTAGCAACACTCCATAATCAGTTGTGCCCTTCACATACCTTAAGATCCTCTTTGTAGCTATCATGTGAGAAATCTTAGGTGCCTTCATAAACCTGCTTATAATGCCAACACTATAAGCTATGTCAGGTCTTGTACAAATACCTGAGTGAGCCAACTATTTGTCTGTATAGGGTAGCATTTGCTAGTTCCCCTTCATCATTCAAGCTCATCATTAGTCTAGTTTCAGCTGGAGTTGCAGCTGGATTGCAATTGCTCATGTGAAACTTCACAAGTAGATTAGCTGCATATTCACTTTGATGCATCACCACACCTGCTTTAGTTTCCTTGAATTCAATGCCAAGAAAATAGGATAGTTGGCTCAGGTCAGTCATTTCAAATTGCTTCATCAACAACTGCTTGAGTTTGTTGATTTCTGACATGTTGCTCCCAGTGATCAACAAATCATCCACATAGAGGCACAATAGGATTAAATCTGTAGTAGTCTCCCTTTTAATATAGACACCATGTTCAAAAATACATTTCTCAAACCCAATCTAGTTAAGAACACCATTAATCTTCTTGTTCCAAGCTCTTGGAGCTTGTTTTAAGCCATACAGGGCCTTTTTTAGTTTGTACACTTTGTCTTCTTGGCCATCAACTTGAAAACCTAGAGGCTAATCAACAAACACATCTTCTTTAAGAGGCCCATTTAGAAAAGCAGACTTGACATCCAATTGATGCATTGACCACCTTCTCATACTTGCAATTGCAAATACAAGCCTTATTGTCTTAATCCTTGCTACTGGAGCAAAAATTTCACCATAGTCCACACCTTCTTTTTGTAGGAAACCCTTTGCCACTTGTCTTGCCTTGTGCTTAACCACCTCTCCTGTGGGATTCTTCTTCACTTTAAAGACCCACTTAACTGCAATAGGTCTTTTCCCTTTTGGGAGGTTCACAAGATCCCATGTGTTGTTCTTCTTAATTGAGCTCAATTCCTCCTTCATTGCTTGAATCCATTGAGGTTCTTGATTTGCTTCCTCTACATCTATTGGCTCAACGCCAACATATAAGGCCAAATGCACTAGATCACCACCTTCAGTGATTTGATCATCTTTATAGACTTCATAATCTCTCAAACTCTGGGGAACTTGTGTCACTATTGTTGACTTTCTCAGAATTCCTTGGTCATGTGTGGCAGCTGTTACAGCATCATTATTACCACTGTAATCTGCTTCAATCAAGAATCTTGCATTCTTGCTTGTAGACTCAGGTTCTAGCCTCCAGTTTTTAAACTCATCAAATTCCACATCCCTGCTAATTGCAATTTGCTTGGACCTTGGATCAAACAGCCTGTACCCTCTTGTCTCATGGTATCCAAGAAATACCATCAATTCACCTTTGTCATCCAGTTTCTGTCTCAACTGGTCAGGAATGTGTTTGTAGCAGATAGCACCAAAAATTCTCAAATGTTTCACATTGGGTTTGATGCCTGACCAAGCTTCTTCTGGAGTCACACCATTTAGTCTTTTTGTAGGACTTCTATTCAGCACATACACAACAGTGGAAGCAACTTCACTCCACAAGTTTTGTGGAAGATCCTTGCATTTGAGCATGCTCTTGACCATGTTCATAATTGTTCTATTCTTCCTTTCTGCTGCCCCATTGTGTTGTGGAGTGTAGGGTGGTGTGAACTCATGTACAATTCATGCTTCATCACAAAATTCTAGGAATTCTTTTGAGGTGTATTCACCACCTCCATCAGTTCTCAACACTTTAATCTTCCTAGAACTTTGATTTTCAATATAAGCTTTGTACTTCTTAAAGATATTAAACACATCACTCTTTCTTTTGATCATATAAATCCAGGTCTTTCTAGTGAAATCATCTATAAAGGTTATAAAGTACTTGTTTCCTCCAAGGGACTCTACTTGTATAGGGCCACAAACATCTGAATAGATGATTTCAAGCTTCTGAGTTAATTTTACTGGGATAAACTTCTTGAAGGGCTTCTTTGTCTGCTTACATTCCAAGCAATTTCTGCATTTCTCCTGAGGTTGTTGTAGTTGAGGAATTCCTCGTGCCAACTTATGCATTTGAGCAAGATCTCTGAAATTCAAGTGTCCAAGCCTATAGTGCCAAAGCCATTCTTCTTTGTTGCTCACATCACTAAGACATTCGTGCTCAAGTGCTTGCATTCCAATTTTGAAAGTTATATTTCTGGTCAATGGTGTTTTTATGATTAGATTTTTGGTTTTGTCATATACCAGCATCATCATGTCCTCCATAGTTATCTTAAAGCCTTTTTGAAGTAACTGACCAAGACTTAGAAGATTACTGCTTATGCCTGGAACATAAAGTACATCCTCTACGCAAGTTTCTCTACCATCTTTCCTCTAAATCAAGACATTTCCAATTCCTTCAGCAAGCATGGTGCTGTCACCTGCAAATCTCACTTTGCTTTTCATCCTTTCATCTAGACACACAAACCAGTCTTTGTGACCAGTCATGTGTGTAGAGCATCCTATGTCTAAGTACCATTGACCCTTGTCATGAGGCGTTGTCTTGTTTGTCACCATCAACAGGACAGGTTCAGAAACTGAATCTGCTCCTTCTGCAAGTTGAGCCTCATCAGCAGGATTTTTATCCTTGTACCAACAATCAGCAGCATAATGTCCCTTCTTTCCACAGTTGTAACAATCTACATTCTTTTTGTCCCAGGTCTTTTTTCCTCCTCTCCCTCGATTTCCAATATGTCCTCCTCTGTTGGAACTTTGGTTGCCGTTATTTTTCTGATCTGAGTGCTCTCTTGATCCATGGTTGCCTATTCCTCTTGAGTTCTTGAATCTGCCTCTCTTTCCTCTGGATGATTCATTTCCAGAGTTCTTCGGGTTTTGTTGAGCTTGAAGAGCTGTTTCAACAAGCTTTGTATTACAATTATTCCTTTCTTGCAATCTTTGCTCATGGGCTTCGAGGGAACCTTGTAATTCATCAATGCTCATGGATTCCAAATCCTTTGATTCCTCAATAGCAACCACAATGTGGTCGAATTTTGGATTCAATGATCTTAATACTTTTTCAATCAGTATTAGATCAGTGAATTTCTCACCATAACCTTTCATTGAATTAGTAAGAACTTGTAATCTACCAAAGAAATCTCCAATACCTTCATTCTCTTCCATCTGCAGTAGTTCAAACTGTCTCTTCAGGGTTTGTAAGCGCACTTTCTTGACTTTGTCTGCACCAGCATAGGCTTTGTTCAACGTGTCTCAGGCTTCTTTCGCAGTAGTTGCACCTGCAATCTTCTCAAAGTGGGTATCATCAACACACTGATGAAGAATCACCAATGGTTTGCAATCCTGCTTCTTTAATTCTTTGAATCCTACCTTTTGTGCATCAGGAGCATTGTCTCTTGGAACTTCTACACCATTCTCAACAATATCAGTTAAATCTTGGAAGCCAAACAAGGCTTTCATCTAAACTTGCCACCTGCTGAAGTTCTTGCCAGTGAGAAATGAGAGATTCGCTGGAAAAGGGCCATTGGAAGCCATGGTTGTGCTTAAAGATCCCTTCTTGATCATTCCTTGCTCTAGATACCACTGTTAGTGTCAAAAACATATGAGTTCCTTGACACACACTTGCAGGAAGAGAGAGAAATATATGGGGTAGGAGAGAGAGTTTCTATTATGCAAGTGTATTTCTTTTTGAAATGTATAAACTCATTCAACTATCTTATTAAATGATCAATTGTATTTATATATCATTGTCAAAGGTTGAAAAGATAAAATTGAAAATTACAACTCAACACATTACTTTTTGTTTTTTTTCCAGCAACAAACTACTAACCAATTAACTAACTTTCTAACAAATGAAAACTAACTAATTTATCCACAAATGGACTAGGATTACAACAACAATCTTCTTGACTTACGGAATGTATATCTGAGATTCTTTTTATCTAAAGAACTAGTCTGCAACCCGTGCACATGCACGGGTTGTTTGGTTAGCGTTTTTTAGTTGTTCATGGACACCAACGTGATAAAGCTGTTTAATAGGGAAATAGAAATTAACACTAAAGCATTAATCTAGTTGTTCATGGATAATTAACAGCAAAATAAAAATATTTTTTGTTGCACCAGCAACATAGCAAAATAAAAAAAATTGTTTGTTGCACTAGCAACATATTAACAGCAAAATGATAAAGACAGCCTAGTCACTGTCATCATCTTCCCAATCTTCCTGCCTCCTGATTATGATATCCCAAATTTTTTTCACAATACCTATAATAAATAGAGATTTCATCTCCATCATCAAAATCCATTTCTTCAAGAAAATCATACCATGGTTGGACAACACCTTTTCCACCAATAGCAAGATTCAGCGTTTGAACTTTCCATTGCAGTGGGGGGCCATGCCGCCTTAAGACTGTCATGTGGTTGCCGCAAGCTCTAAGAGGAACTTCTGTACAATGGGGGAGTTTCTGTAATTTGGAAAAAGTTAAATTGTTAAAATGGTAAAAATGTGTTTAAAGAGATTAAGATATGAAAGTCAGCTTACCAGGGGTTTAGGATGATCCAGCATTTCCTGAGTAAGTTGAAGAGTTCATATGTGCTTCCTAGATGAATGCCTCTGCCTGCCGCAAGTTTGCCGCTCCAGTGGTGGTATGAAATGTATGTCAAAAACAGAGTGATGGTCACATGCAAAAAAGTTGATGCTGGTTGACTCATAGATTTTCAAATCTTTCCGGAAGCTTTGGAGTCCATCTGCTAAATACACTTTGTCTCTGCGTTGTCTGACTCGTACTTCATAAATGGCTCCATTGTATCTGAGATGAACAATCTCAGGATAGTTTGGTGCCCATTGAGTATGATAGAAGGCTGGAAGTTGTATGGTATTCTGAAAAAAAGTGGGAAATATAAATGCATGTATATGTAACAATAATAGCAATGGAAGAATTGAGAAAAAAGATGACCTTGTCATTGTTGAAGGCAGCGATAAATTGCATGATCAGTGGTGGTCGCATGATACCATTTTTCATCTGTAATCATAGGGATATAAAACCAAATGTCAAAAGAAACTTGTCAACCAAAGGAAAATTATAAAATGACAGGGATGCACAATATAAAGGTTTGTAAACAAAACACCAAAAAAGAAAAACAGCGGAAAGGACTAATGTGCATACAAACGAAAACCAAATCAAAGGCAAATACATTAAACGAAAAAACAGAACAATAGCAACAATAGAACAAAATGAAAGTGGAAAACAAAAATGAAAATGATAGCCATGCACATAAAAGTTAGAAAAGAAACGACCAAGCCATGCACATAAAAATTAGAAAAGAAATGGCCAAGGAGGGCCGGACACCTTCAAGTCCAGTTTTGTTTTCAAACTTGAAAAAGAAAGTAAGGAAAATGACACGACAAAAAACAACGACATTGCACAAAACCGCTAAACCACGTACATCAGACACATAGCAGAAAACCCATGAAAATGAGAATAAACGCAACATAAAGGTAGGTGCCGTGAAGAGAAGAGTAGAAATGATTTACCTCAGTTGATGCGGTTGAAGATGTGGTGCTCATTTTGTGTATGGTGTGAAAGTAGAGTTTGGACAGAGGAATGAAAAAGGATTTGCAGAAGAAAGTAGATGATAGGCCTTTAATGTGGTATTTAATATTTGCTTCTTTCCAATGTCGCACGGTTGTGAATAAATGTGATATCAATAACTGTGAATTGAAGAAGTACGAAGTAGATGAAGAGTTTTTGTTCGAATTTGAAGCCTAAGACCGTTGGTATTGTAGGGCAGTAACTATCTAAATTTATCTTGGGCCAAGATATGAGCATTGGGCCAACTTCTAGAATTACTTGTTAACATTTTGTTTTTTATGTATTGCAGAGGGGGTATGAACGAATTATTTAAAGGTGATTATGTCATCTTGCATACCTGCATTTTTTAAATGTGGTTTTTTTTGTGTAAAATAAGAATGATGTTGGTTTGAAGGAATGCAGTATATGTAGCATGATGTGCTACATTTGGACGATTGGCATGAACGATTTTTTAAAAATATTGTTTCAAGCATAATTATCATATAAGCAGTAACATATGAACGCTAGATATTTCATCATTGAACTTCAGCAATTAAAATTTCTATATTTCGCAGAGAAATAAAGAAAATTTGTTCATGTAAATGTCAAAGCAAATGTTAAGCTGTGATAAACTGCTAAATAATATAATGTTAAGTAAATGAAATTATAAATGGAAGATATTAATGTGGTGATTAAGATTGCATACCTGACAATGTTAAATTTAACATTGTAATATATGATATCATCTTTGGTTGTATGTTAGAATGTATATAAGTAAGATAACAGTTTGGAATTATTGCCAATAGATAGTACAATTTCTTGTTTGAAAATTTAGAGTTACCTTGTAAGATTTTTGAATACCTCTTTGAAGACTACATTAGTAGTAGAAGTCATATTTTTTTGGTCTTTATCATGAATAAGAACTTTTAATCCTTGCCTTGAATTGACCCTCGATAATGCAACGTATAATTGCCCATGGCTAAAGACTGGTTTGGGCAAATAAAGCCCAACCATAGAAAGTGATTGGCCCTGAGACTTGTTAATCGTCATTGCATAAGATAGCATGATTGGAAACTGTCTTCTTAAAAGCTTGAAAGGCCATGGTGATTGTGAAGGTGACATTGACATTCTTGGAATGTAAACATTATCACCAACATTTTTTCCTGAAATGATTTCAGCTGCAATGACATGTTTAGCTAGTCTAGTAACTATTAATCTAGTACCATTACAGAGCCCTTGCGTTTGGTCTAAGTTTCTTAGCAACATTATAGGACTACCGATTTTTAGCTTGATACGATGATTTGACAAACCAGATGTGTTTAGTGAAATTGAGAAATTCAGTTGTGATTGATTGGAAATGCCAACTGTCAATGGTCTTTGACTTCTCTATATAATCATAGCTTAAGTATTCCATTTGTTCACCTATTATATTTATTTGAGGTACCATACAAAGTTAAATAGAGAATAAATACTGAGTAGACCTTAGTTTTTGTAAATTTCATATGTGCATAAATACCTGGAATCAAGGAAAGTATATAATCATTGACCTCTTCAACTGTTTCATTGGTGGAAGCTAATATTGCTCTAGATTTGAAGAATTCATGATTACTGTGATGTTGATATAAATCTGGAAATGTTGATTTGACTATAGCATCAATGGGGTCATTATATTCAGTAATCAGTAGGTACTCAGGAATTTCAATAGTAGCATATCCATCATTTTGATTCCCAATAACTCCATCTCCAATATCTAGAATCCACTTTGCAAATTTAGTAGTTTCTTGATCATCAATTAATTGGGCATTGCCTTGTAAACGCATGTTTTTTGTGAGTGTTAAGACTTCACAGGAAGGCCACATATATGATGAATTGATTGTTGCATTTATAATGTCTGAACGACTTCCTCTTGAAATGACTAGCAGAATTTGTCGGAAATCTCCATCAAATACAATAACTTTGCCTCCAAAAATTTTATTGGGATTTTTTTTGCTTTAATAATGTCTCTAAAAGTTTGATCAAGTGCTTTAAAGCAAAATTTGTGTGCCATGGGTGCTTCATCCAAATTATCAGATTTGTCTGATTTAACAATTCTGCTAGCTGACTTCCTTGAAGTATATTGCATGTTGAGTCTTCAAAAATTGGCACAGGTATCTTAAATTTGGAATGAGCAGTCCTGCCTCCTGGCAATAACAAAGAAGCTATGCCACTAGAAGCAACCATAATCACAATTTGATTTTTTGCCCTCAGTGAACTTGCTAATGTTCTCCATATGTATGTTTTTCCTGTACCTCCATATCCATATAGAAAAAACATGCCACCTTCATTGTTGTTGATAGCTTCCATAATTTTGTGATAAATTTGTTTTTGTTCGTCTAGAATAAAAAATAAGTTGAGATTTGATAGAAATGAAGAATTAGCGGATGTAAAATTAGAAAATACAGATGGAATTTAACTTTGTTAAATGCAATTTATAATATATGAATTGGTAGATTACCTGTCATCGATAGAAAAATATTTTTGAATTTTGATCTAGCCTCATCATTGTTGTAATTAAGTTCAGACAATATCAAGCTATTCTCTAGACACGATGCAGGATTTCCACCCTCAGGATATGACATTGTAGGATAGTCTCTGAGTGATCTTTGGTTTGGATGCAGAAGTTTTTCAATTTCCAGTAATGTTAAATTTTTAAGTTGCTCATCATCAATGTGTAATTCTAACAAATGATAAAGGAGATAGTTAAACAATGCATATTTGTGATGTTATTCAATATAGAAAGTTACAAACTGATTGAAACTAACCTGTGTTCAGAGTTGTTTTTTTATAATGATATGCAATGTCTTCAGCTAACCAATTTCATGTCTGACTCCAAAGTTCTTCAGGTTTAGTAATGACACCTGATAATAGTATTAACACAAATAATTTCCTCAAATAATTAGATGTACCCTAGTCCTTAACTTCTTTGATTGCTTCCACAAATTCTCTGTCATCTTGCAAAAAACCCATTGCAAAGCATGCTTCTCTATATGTAGGGTATAAAACATTTTCAACTGTTCTAATATCTTCAAATGAAGTAGCTCCTTTGCATGCAGTAAGCATCATTCTTAGATAAAACAATTCACCAGTGGTTGGTGGAACCCATATTAACCTACCAATTGTATTGTCTTTCTTTCTAAGGTTCCATGATCTAGCCTTTTGGTTGTAGACAAATTTGGAAACAAATTGTGAATAAGTCAGATTTCTACCATCTGAAAAACATTTGTTGCTATTCATCCAGGCTAAGAATTTTGAATCTGAAATACTTGGCTTTGACAGGATATCATCTATATCATCATCATCTTCATAAAAAACATTGTGTTGTCCTGGTAGATGAAAATGTAATCTCTCCACAGCAGGCTTTCTAGCATGTATTGGAAAACCAAAAATTCTCCAAGTAGCTTCACATGGAGAAATATATCTGACAAAAAAAATCATAATTAAAAGAATTAATTAAAGAAACAATGAGTAACTTAAGTATACATGTTGAATTAATATTACCTGCAGTCCACATATTCTTTAATCTCATCATTTTGACTGATAGCATTCTCAAGTGTACCATTAGCATCATGAATAACAACAGCAGTGACTCTGTCATAACCTTTGTTTATATATTTAAATAGATATTTAATGGAAGTATTTTGATTACACCATTCAACATTTATATGTGCTTGGTATTTCCTCAGCAATTTTGCATTGTAAGGTACTATATATCTATTATCAATAATAACTCCATTCTTTGAAATGGTACGGCCATCATTTCTTCTACGATAGATTGGATAGCCATTTGGATCTAAAACAGTTTGAGGGTGAAACATTTTTGGGAAAAACGGCTACACTTGCCTTCTTTCATACATGGAGACTTAGGTTGGAGAATTCCACATGGTCCATGTACCATATGATTTTGGACTAATGTATAGAGTTCAGGGTCATTTTCATGTGAAGGAATTTCTGTTGATATTATGTGGTCAATGTCATCTGAAGATGGATATTTATTATCTGGATGTAAGAATAGCAATAAATGCACATGAGGAAGTCCTCTTTTTTGAAATTCAATTGTGTGCATATCTGTAATTGTTAGTTGATTGTATTAATAGTGGAACAGTAATATAGAAATTCTGTATAGTTGTATTATATCAAGGAAAAATGAAAAACAATAAAAAAAATGTGTAACTTTAAAAAGCATATTAATGGCAAACTCACATGCGACTACTTTTCCAAGCAAGTGTTTTTTTGTTAAGTCAAAAAGCATCTACTCATACTTCAATCTGAAAACACGTGAGATAAGATCCGGTCTATCTGTTGGTTTTAGATTCAAAGGTGCAAGCACTCTACGGATTTCATGCCAATTTGGATTACAGGTTAAAGTAATAAAAAGATTTGGAAAACCCACATGGCTGCATATTGCCATACCGTCAAAATAAAGTTGGTCCATATAGCGTGGACTGCCAACAAAGGTTGACGGCAAAATCACTCTTTTTTCTTTAGAAGAGCCTTTACTGCTTCCAGCATCTAATGATGTTTGTAAACTACAATACTTGTCAACTCTAAGTTTTTTTTTAATGTTCCTAATGTAGCTAAGTCTTTCAGACTCAATTATCGTGTATGCTTCAACAATGAATTGTTGGAATAGTTTTCTAAAATGCAACAAAGTTTGTGCTTCATTTGATCTGGACTGTAGTCTATAAGCAAACCACTCTCTCATCGTTAGACGATTTCTCTTTCTTTTTCTGCTGCTAGGTGTACAACGGTGAAGTATATCAGGTCTATATCCATCTTCACCATAAGGGAAGAGTAAAGGGTATTGGAGTCCTAGATAGCTAGAGTGTAATTCATGGATTCTTTGTAATTCTCCATTTTGGGTTTCAAAAATAATATCCCTTCTTGAGTCTGGATCAAAATCACCAACAATTAGAGCAGCAACTTCAGAAACATTTGGGAGATTGTATGTACGACCATCTTTCTCACGTGTAGCTATCAATCTCAATTTTACATTATCGACTTGAGTATCTGTCAATCTGTCCCTGGCCATTCTAAAACTTTTTGCATGGACATTGTACTCATCCAGCATTTGACTTAAAGTTGAAACAATCTCTGGTTGAATTCCAACATGTTGACTGCAAAAAACAATATAAAAACATATCCATTGGTGTGACAAAACATGCTTTCGGAATTAGAATACTTCATATTTGATAATAAAAGAAACAAAAGAAGTACTACCTCATTGTATTAATTCTATTTTCAACTTCATTCTGCGTATCAAAGATATACAATTGTGAAAATTTTGGTTGCTTTCCAGGCATTGGTAATAAGCTGTCTATTCGATGGCATGGTTGACCCTGAATTCTAATTGTAGGAGGTCCTCTACTTTCATTAATTGATTTGTCTAGCTTAATACCAGCATACGTAAAGGCAAACATCATGTTGTATGTCTGTATGTTACACTGATAATTTTTACTATCACTTGCTTTACCATCAAACAGAAGTCGTTCAAGATATTTCGGTGGACTTTGTAATAACGGAAGCTCAACTTTCCCATCTCCACAACATAAGGTGAATTTTGGACTTGTTTTATTTCTATCTTTTGAAATTCTTTCATCATACCACATTTTTGCATTGCAATGTGTACATTGCATGGCCTGATCACCCAAGTCAGAATAGCCTGAAATTGTCTAATGAGATAGTGGAATTTAATTTAAAGGATATCAGTTGATATCCTTAACGTTATATCAAAGGTATAACTATTACCTTTAGTATCGATTGCAGCTTCATTAGTATTGGATTCACAATTTTCATCGTCAAAGAAAGAATTAGAATCAGATGCTGTGACAATTTACGTTAGATATCATAGATATAATTAAAATTTGGGCAAAAAAGTGAGTAAGGATTTTCTATCATCATACCTTGTGGAGATTCAAAATTCATATCTTCTAATAAATCAGCTGTCATGACTTAAAAATAGAGACAAATTAAGTCAAGTTGAACAGATTAATGTATTTATAAAAGAAAACATCTTATTTATAATTTCTCACCATGACATTGTATATCTTTCAGAGTGGAATCTATACTTGTCTCATGTGATCTGTCAGGCTGAGCCTTTTTTTTTTGCAGGATACCTTTTCTATACATTCTGGCTTTACCTAAGGTACATGCATTTGCATGTGCATTCTTTTGCATGTTTGTAGTTGATATCAATGAAGCTGTTTGGTATATCAATTCACCACAACAAAGATTTGAAATACACAGAGACCAAATTATACATCAAAGTAATTCCAAATGTTCAATTGTGTAATAAAAACAAAATTAAACATGCAAGTTGAATTTAAGTAGTTTCGAAAATCAGTCATGGAGGAATGATCAGACTCAACTGTAAAGATATATTATATATAGAGGAGTAAGTTCTGTATATAGAATCGACTATGTGATTGATCTGCATTTTTAGAGGTCAAGAATTTAGAACGCAATTTACAACAAAGCATGGAATATTTTGTAAATTAATAAACAAATGTTAATTGACATCAACCAAGAGATGCCAAATATAAAATGCCGGTTTGGGGGATTAAATGTGATTTGACATTTTTATATAATGGATTTCATAATTAATGAGCAGATTTATTTTGGCATCCAAAATTACAGCTAAAGATTCATGCGTAAATTTTAATAAACAAATCTTAATTGACATAAAGCAGGAGATGCCAAATATCAAATCTATGTTTGCTAGATTAAATGTGATTAGACATTTTGACAGTTATCATTATAATAAAAAAAAATTGAGCATCAAATTGAAATCACAACACAAAACTACAACTAAAGATGCAGGGTAGAGAAAGATAAAAAAGGAAATTTAGCATTAAATTGAAATTACAACACAAAACTACAACTAAAGATGCAGGGTAGAGAAAACTTTGATATTGAACACTGTCCAATCTCTCTTTGATTGATCAATGTTTCATATTTGCAATTCTCATCTCTAATAGAATCGAAATAATCCTTGCCTTGAATCTGTCCTCACTTTGTACTGATTATACTAAATTTCCAAATTAGTTGTGCAATAGCAATTTCCTATTTTACTAATTCTAATGACTTACCATTAATATTTGAGTAGTCAAAAAACTAAGTTTTTAATTAGTAAATGTCAGCTTATATTTTAGTTCATGTGCAATTCCCTCCAAAAAAACCTTAATTCATGAGTTATCTGGACATGGTAACATTTATCAGCATTCTTGTATTGAACCGAAATAATCCTTGCATTCAATCTGTCTTTATTAGTTATCTTAACTCGTTAACATTCATCAGCTAACTTGAATTGATTACATACATTAAGATTTTGACAACAACAATGCACAGATTGGAATTCTGTCACAGGGTTAACAAATAGAGTAATGCAAAGTCCCAAAAAACTACTGTTTCATTTAATGAAAGAGGGGAAAACCAGTTTTGTGTATAACTACAAAATCAATTTAACGAAAATTAATGTTCCAGCAACGTCCTCCATGCAAAGAGTTCAAAAACCACAAAAACTGCGACGGGGTAAATATTACAATTTGACCATACGGTCATAAAAAAACATCCAAGGCAACATTTCGACAACATAATTCATTCAGGTTGAGAATGCTTGGCTAATTTGTTCGAGGAAACTTCAGCAGGTGAAATCTCAATGTTTTTTCACTCATTATCCAACTCATCAGAAGATACGCGCTTAGTTGGTGTCAATGGAATCCTGAGAAGAGGGTCATGATCCCCGGTAACAGACACAGATTGCTGCATAAAATATTAATTGACCAGTAAGCTAAATTTTGTTGACATCATCCAAAAATACACCAGCAAAAACACACAACGATAACCCCAACTTACAGATTCAAACTCTGTAGGCTCACTTGAGCCAAGCATTGATCGATCATGATCAGCTGTAATAGACAGAGATTGCTGCATCAAATATTGATTGATGATTCAGCTAAATTTTATTGCCATCATTGCAACATACACCAAGAAAAACAGAGAAAGACAATGTTAGCTCACAGATTCAAGCACTGTAGGATCGGTCGACTCAAGTATTGAATTCTTGATCTTGCAACATGGCTAGATGATATATGAATCGACGGTTAAAAAACAAATGGAATATGTGCATACACTCACAATAACTAAAATAGATTTGACAAAACACAACCTCACTATCGGGAATCATATCTAGCATAACATTGATCAACTCTGGTTCATCTGAATATTTAAGAACAACAGAATTCCTGAACCTTGGTTGCACCTTCACTTTGAATGCAAGGAAACAACCCAATAGCCTATCTAGTGCTTGAGGAGAGGCATTTAAATCAACATCCCCATCCTTGCGCAGAAAAAGAAGAATGAAAATCGATAGCAAGGTAACAAATGCTCAGTGTAAATTAAAAAACATTGCATGACAATACAATAACATACTTCTATTTTGAGCATGTTGACTTCATCCGCTGACTGACCAATTAACTGTGCACATTCACAATCCCAGATCAAAAATTTGGTTTGTTCACCCTTGTGACTAACCATCACCTCAACCCGATACCTGCTAATATAGATACCAGCATAAGAAAAAGTAGTTGATGAACCTCATACTAATTAAACAGTGAATCAATCACCTCAGTACATGTTGATTGTTCTCTTTGCCACACGGACATGTGAACGACACACTTTGCATGTCAACTTTTTTATAACATTGACCACAAGCCGGATAGCACCATGAATAGTTGTTCATCACTATGGTTGTAATCTTGGCGACAGTAACACAAACAAACTCCTGTTTGAAGAAACTGACATTAGATTTTCTACAAAGAAAAGCTACAAATGAATAAGAACATCACCTCTGAACTGGCATTAATCTCAGAGATATTTTTTACTTCAGTCTTTGACAGAAACACATCTTTTGATGATAATTGAGATGAGCCTGAAACCTGTGAACTCCCTTGTCCAATAGGCGCAAAAATTGATCTAACCTCGATCCCTAAATCTAAAAGACTATAACAATACAACAAATGCAAAAACCCAGCAAACATTACTTATATATTTAACAATTTGAAATTACAATCACATAAGCACCACATTGCCAAAATACCTTTCTCTAAATTCTTGAATTTCCAGCACGAGGTCATTGATCATGAGTTTGGACGCCTTGAAAGAATTACTGACCGATGCCGGATATGATCCTACATATTAGACCCAAAAAAAATATAATCTAGAAAGCATGGAAATTGAGAAATCTAACATTACACTGGCCCTGTGCTTCCTTAATCCTAGCATGAGTCAAGAGAATAACGATCGGCCTTTCATCTTCAATATCATTCAAATAAGACAAAAACTGTAAGCAATAATTTTCCCAGAGTGTACAAGATAGTACCTGGCCACTATCAGAAGGAAACAACAATTAATGTATCAGTATATCAGCAGCTAATCATCATCAGTTACAAACAACAATCACACACACTCAAATTAAATTGTCAAAGATAACCTCAAATCCTTTAAATTCAAAACAACCCTCGTATTTTTGGATGACACATGTCGGAATACCACTTCATCAACCACACTAATAACATCTAAAACAACCACAAGGTAAATGTATCTTATTTGAAAAGCCATAAGAAAGTCAATCAAAATCAATCCATAAATTGTAAACAACAATCTTACCAACCAAGAGTCTAATTTTAAAATCACCAGCAATGACACTGGAAAAAGCAACAAATCTGAATTTCCTAAAAGGTAACTGCTCCATATCACATTGCCTAACAACAGTAACTCCAGTAAAACATAATTTATATTCATGATCACAAACTCTGAATTTCCCATCATTCTTGATAACTTTAAAATTATGCATCACATAAGTCAAATTCTCTTTCAAATCAGTCTTGCGAGACTTCAGCTGATCCTACTTGCAAACAACATGGATTTCATCTCCCTACAATATAGAAAGCATATAAATACTTCATTGAATGACCAATAATATAATAACATAATTTATAATCCCAAAAAACCGCAAAAAACATACATCAGAATCAACAACCACCATTTCGGCTTGTTCAGTCTTTCCGGGAATCCCAATGAACCAAAGATCAGTGATCCTTATAGAAAGCTTAAGAGCTTCCCTTGATCCATCTATCAATTTTATTTTATCAGCAACATGTGCCATAACTTTATAATCGAAAACCCTGAACAACAACTCCAAGGAAAACAGAACATCAGTTAAAAACCAAGCATATAGTCAAACAGGCACAAAAATAAACTACCACCTCAACCACTGCAAACCAAAGCTAACAGCCTGTCACCAACAAAACAAAGAAGAAAATTCATAAAACACACATAAGACCACAATAAACTCCATATAAATCAGTAAAAATAAACATGTGGACAAAACATTTGCACATGTGACTAAACAGAATTAACATATAAAAATACATTAACACCAAAATTAACAAACCATACAAAAACAGTCATCCTCAACTCAAACCTCAACTTCTCTCAGCCAAACCCAAACTTGGGTACAAAAGTATAATTTCCATTTGCCACACTCAAAATTAATAGCCAAACAAAGCCAAACTGTAAAACAAACTACTCAACCAAAGAATCCACAACATGAATATCACCTTAGGTTCTCCCGATCAAACTCAGCAAAACTAAACTGCAAAACAAAATTGGCAATAAAAAAAAACTGCAAAATCATAGCCATGCACAATAGAAAAATTAGATAAAGACATTCAACAAAAGAAAACATTACCTTTTGTTCTCACAACCAACCAAACACCAGAGCTAAACCAAACTGGGAAACAAAAAGGAAAATCACAGCCATGCACAACATAAAAGTTAGAAAACAAACGACGAAACAAACAAACAGTTTTCCTCAGAAACTTGAAAATTAAACAAACTGTAAAACAAACCTATCAAGCAAAGAATGTACAACATGAACAATTACCTTAGCTTCTCCCAATCAACCTCTGCAAAACAAACTTGTCAACGAAAGGAAAAATATAAAATCACAGCCATGCACAATAGAAAAATTAGACAAACACATTCAACAAAAAAAACATTACCTTTTGTTCTCACAACCAACCGAACAACAAAGCTAAACCAAACTGGGAAAGAAACGAAAATGACACAACAACAACCAACGGCATTGCACAAAACCCCCAAACCACGTGCCCAATCAAAGAGTAGAAGCTAGCTTAGCCATTAAACACATGGCACAAAAATTCCTTGCTGATCAAAAAGTTAACACGTAAACCACTTGCTTAACACGTAAACCACTTGTTGATCAAAAAATCAACACGTAAAGGATCACACCAGTAATTTTCCTATGCTTCTCTTTTATAATATAGGAGCCATGCACAACATAAAAGTTAGAAAACAAACGACCAATCAAACAAATACTTTTGCTCTCAAACTGAAAACTGAAACAAACGAAAATAACACAACAACGGCCAACACCATTCTGCAAAACACCCAAACCACCTGTCCAATCAAACAATGCAAGCTAGCTTATCCATCAGACACATGGGACAACAATTTTTTTTGAGGAAAAAAACAAACACGTAAATCACAGGCGTGTTGCACCTGAAGAAGAAAACAAAAGGACAACAAAATCAGAACAAACCCAGCAAAAGCCAAACGAAAGCTAAAACACACATGCACAACATAAACATTACCTTTTCTTCTCACAGTCAAACCCAACAACGGAGGAAAAGCAAACCCCAAAAGAAACTTGTCAACCAAAGAAAAACTGTAAAATCACAGCCATGCACAATATAAAAGTTAGTAAACACAGCACCAAAGAAAAAAAACAGCGAAAAAGACTAACACACATACAAACTGAAACCAAACCGAACACAAAGATATTAAACAAAAAAACAGAACAACCCCAACAACAGAACAAAACCAAACTAGAAAACAAAAACGAAAATCACATACATGCAGATAAAAGTTCGAACCTCACACCTTCAAATCCAGTTTTGCTTTCAAACTTGAAAAAGAAACAAACGAAAATAACACAACAAAAAAACAGAACAACCCCAACAACAGAACAAAACCAAACTGGAAAACTAAAACGAAAATCACAGCTGTCGCAACGTGCACTTTTGCAGGCGAGCGAAGGCGAGGCTCACGGGTGCGCTTTCCAAAGGAGGAAAGATGCACGGAGTCGCCACCAACGTTTATTTGTGGAAAACGTCGGAAAAACCGAAGGAAACCGGTCGAAACAAAAATTCTAAGTTCGGGAGTTGTATTTACGTTTGAGGAAGGTATTAGCACCTCTCACGTTTGTCTCAAAGGACAAAAGCCTATTTTTTAGAATTGTGAAATTGTGTTATCTTAACTTTTATTTCCTTTTTATTTTTGAGGTCGACAAAAGCGGGGCTCTTGCTCCTACGTACCCTCCATCGAAGAGAAAATCAGACCTACGTAGTTCTTTTTTAAGGGTGAATCACACAATTTCTTTTTACTTGAAAGGTGATCATTTAAAGGTGTTGGACCTTAAAAATGATCCATTAACTTGGTAAGAAAGACTGAGATAATAAACTTTCAAATCCCCTTTTTTTAGTGATTTTTTGTGGACGAGCTTGACTTGGCGAATTGATTTTAGCCTTAGTTTCACTTTAGTTATTAGTTAATTCAATTAAGAATGAGAAATCCCAATAAGAAAACGTCCGATTGATTTTTTCGCTTCATTTTACTAAAGGTATTTTTTGATTATTATATTATTATTTTACCTCTTTTTTTTTATTTCCAACGTGGTTACGGAACGACCGAACGGTCGAAATTCATTTTAATAGAAATTAACGGATATTACCATTCAAATGATCGGTTGAAATTTAATTTATTTTATCATTTATTAGGTGAGAAAACGGCTTAAATAAACGGTTAAAGCACGTTAAAAACGGAAGAAAAAAAATGAAAGTAAATGAAATTAAAGTGAAAGTACACAAAACAAGAAATGAATTGAAAGTCTCGGATTCGAAAAATTACCCGTTAAAGAACGAAGAACGAACGAAGAACGGATGAAGAACGGTGAAGAACGACGAAGAACGATGAAAAATTTCCACAGAATCGCTTACGGAAGCGTTACGGAAGTACTTCGACTCGATTTTTCTTCACGAAAACGTGTTTTTTTGCCCAAAATAGCCGAAATGCATAGCCAAGGGTCTTGACCCTTTTGAAACAGCTCTCCCCTCCCCTATTTATAGGAAAAAAGGGACGTGCTTGCCGCCCAAAGACTTAATGAAGAAGATTTCTAAGCGCACCCGAATTACTAAGTTCACGCCCCTTTTCATATTTTACGGAAAAGTTACGGAAGCCTTACGGAAGTGTTTCGAATTTGATTTTCATCTTTTTTTTCCTTCCCTTTCACCAATGCTAAGTGGAATATGCTTACCCAAGGTTTTCGGAAATTTTATGGAAGCATTACGGAAGCCACAGAAGCCTCGGAAATCATTTTTCAAAAACGTGGAGGAGCTTGCCGCCCAATTGCTTCCTCCTTAAGCAACCCAACTTCCAAAATGTTCTAGAAGGGCCTAGACTCAAATTGCTATTTACACCCCTATCTTGATAAGTTCACCCCACCTTCTTTCGTAATTTACGGAAAAGTTACGGAAGCATATATGACTTAACTTTCATCTTTTTTCTCTTCCCTTTCACCAATGTTAAGTGGAATATGCTTACCCAAGGTTTTTGAAAATTTTACGGAAGTACTACGGAAGCCGCGGAAGCCCCGAAAACCATTTTTCAAAAACGTGGAGGAGCTTGCCGCCCAGTTGCTTCCTTCTTAAGCAACCCAACTTCCAAAATGTTCCGAAAGGGCCTAGATTTGAATTGCTATTTACACCCCTATCTTGATAAGTTCACCCCCTTTACCTTTTTTGGTGATTCTTTTTCCGTAGCGTTACGAAACTTAACGAATTTCGTAACGATACTTATTTTCTTTCCGTAAGGTTACGGATCCTTACGGATCATGTATTTACTTTTTTTTAGCTTTCGAAGAAGTTACGGAAACTCACGGATTGCGTAACAACACCTCCTTTTGGTTTCCGCCACATTACGGAATTTCACGGATCGCGTAAGCCTGCTTCCTTTTGATTTCTGGCATGTCTCGGGACTTCACATATTGTGAAACAAAGGATGCCAAGTATCTCAAAGCGGCCGATCAAAGGTTGCATATTATCAAGTAATAATCCCCGGACGAAATTAGGGTATGACATTTGCCCCTCTTTACTTACCTTTTATCGTTCGACTTGCCCTTTCCGTGACTAGTCTATGATTACTCTCATCTCTACTCCATCTTTTTCTGCACAACACAAAACAAAATACAAACAACAACAAAAACAACAATATCATAATATACATATACACGTTTGGCAAAGGAATCAATCGGGAAAATAACAAAGATCACATTTCCCGGTCAAGAGGATCCGCACTTGACGATGAAAAACCCTGGAGAATGGAGGATTGCACTAGAGGGTCCTCACTAGTCAATCATGAAGTATGGCTCCAAACTCTTTGGGTGGAGGACGCATGAACGAACATGCAATTCATGGGGCTCCGAAAAAAAGGCGAGAATGGAGGATTGTACTAGAGGGTCCTCACTAGTCAATCATGAAGCATAGCTCCAAACTCTTTGGGTGGAGGATGCATGAACGAAAACACAATTCATGGGGCTCCGAAAAAAAGGCGAGGATGGAGGATTGCACTAGAAGGTCCTCACTAGTCAATCATGAAGCATAGCTCCAAACTCTTTGGGTGGAGGATGCATGAACGAAAACGCAATTCATGGAGCTCCGAAAAAAAGGCGAGAATGGAGGATTGCACTAGAGGGTCCTCACTAGTCAATCATGAAGCATAGCTCCAAACTCTTTGGGTGGAGGATGCCTGACAAACTCTTTCTGTATATGCATTGGAACTCTCTCTCTTCACGTCACACGGTCAAACCCTATTTACATTCAAAGATCTTTTTCGTTTTTCTCCAACGCACACTTATGGTTCATACAAAAATTTCTTTATATACACTCGTTCTCACACACAAGAATCCCTCTACACGTATTTTTTTATAAAAACCCTTCTATGCACATTTTCCTTTTTCTTTATATACGCAGACATTTTATTCACTACACTTCTCTCTTTTTTATCATGATTTTGGTTCATTTTATTTTTAGGACGACGTTCCTAAATGAAAAAAATTCTACGCGATTCCGGAATTTCTACAAACACTATTGACAACAACGAAACAAGTACTGACGTAACGACTCAAACGATATGTATGTACAAAACAAAAGTCAATCAACACGAAACAAACGTTAGTCCCTTAGTCAAACAAAAATAAGATGATAGGTAACAGGAAAAAATGGAAACAAAAAAGGAATACGGATCTAGGGATCTCCCAATCATGTGGCTCCGCATGCCACCGGACTCTTGGGTCACGATAACCAAAAGGTGGGGTGGTCGACAAAAGCAGGGCTTTTGCTCCTACGTATCCTCAATTTGTGATGTGGAACTCAGACCTACGTAGTTCTTGATAACTATGAGACTAAAAATAGTCTCGGTGTTTTCTTCACCAAAATGCGAACATGCTTTAGTAAAGAGACAAAACTTTCAACTGATCAGAGCAACATATGCTTTTTGGATGAAAAACAATGTGTCTATCGGGGAAGAAGAGTATGCTGATGAAATTTTCTCATAACCGTAAATGAGATTTTGGATGTTAGCATTTCGTTTCTAAATGACCATTTAGAGGAAGCACTGGGTCCAACAAAGATAGGAGAAAATCACTCAAAGTGTATCAATCTCACACAGGTAAGTGTTTTATCCTAATTCCGAACCATAGATATGTCATGACTTGATTTTGCAAATCATTTCCTATCAAATCAAAGATTACATGCGTGATCATGGATCAATAGGACTTATTTTGGGAATGGTTTTTAGGTGGGGAATTTGGCTTTGAGTGTTTTTGCCTTTTCCTTTTCTGTTTTTGTTTAGTGCGTGGCGAGAAAGTCGCTAGCGCACAGAATTTTGTCGGCAATCAAAGGGAGAAGACCACTTTAGGTCGTCGTTTCCTTTTTCTTGTTTACTTGGTGACAATTCTGTACTGTTCAGATATTGTCTGGTCCAAAAGACCTTTCTGGATGTTTCTTCTGTTTTCTTCTGATCCTTGATCGGGAATTTTCTTTCCTTTTTTTGCTTTCTCCCACTCTTTGATTGGGAATTTTTCTTTTTTTTTCTTTTTTTTTGTTTTCCGAGAGCAAGGATTGACATTCTCACCCTGGGTCAAGGTTTATGATAAGTTGGGATTTTGGCTCAAGGCTTCTAGAACGGCTGGTCATGATATATGTCAGGGTTTGGCCAGCGGTTCAGGGATAAAGGGGATGTCCTACATTATTTCCATGATACACATGCAACAATGATGATTAGGAATTTTTATGCAAAAACTGGTCACGTATGCACCCATGTGGACACTCAAGCATCAAGTTTTTATGGTCATGTGACACTAGGGCTCAGGATTCATTTTCCCTATTTTAAGTCAACCCACTGTTTCCAAAATATGTTCTTTTATCAAATCATGCATTCATCCGAGTCCATTTTGGGCGTTTAGGAAAATTTTCACAGCATTCACCCTTCAGGTGTATACACATTTTTTCAAAAACTGGTTAAGACCAGCAAAATTTTCAAAGAAAAGTTGGAAATTATCTCTTTTCACAAGCATGTTATTATTTAGCTAGACAACCTTTATTATTTTTTATTTTCTATTATTTTTTTCCTTCTTATTCTTTTCTTGCTCGCTCTCTTTTTGCTCTCTGTTTTCTTTTCATGAGGTATTTTGCTACCTAAACATACGTATATTTTTGTGAGGTATTTTGCTATATACATGCGTGTCCAAGGTATCTTGCTACCTAAACATACATATATATGTGAGATATTTTTGCTATATACATGCATATCCAAGGTATCTTGCTACCTAAACATACATATATATATTTTGTGAAGTATTTTTCCTACATACATGCGTATCCAAGGTATCTTGCTACCTAAACATACATATATATTTTGTGAAGTATTTTTGCTACATACATGCATATCCAAGGTATCTTTCTACCTAAACATACATATATATATTTTGTGAAGTATTTTTTGCTACATACATGCATATCCAAGGTATCTTTCTACCTAAACATACATATATATATATTGTGAAGTATTTTTTGCTACATACATGCATATCTAAGGTATTTTCACCACCTAAACACACATACATATATTTTGTGAGGTATGACTTCCCTCCGAGCTTGTGCTTGTTTTATTTAAATTCCTAGGATCATGAGCAACTAGGTGTGTCCTACAATGACTTGAGAAACAAAAGTGATCAAATAACAAGCAAATGATTTAAAAGGTACTAGGTTGCCACCTAGTAGCGCTTCTTTAACGTCTTGAGCTGGACGCTTGATGGCTTGTCGGTCACGGACCTAGTACTTTGCTTACCTTTGGCTTTGGACTTGGTCACCTATTGGTCGGCCATGGGTCGTAAGCAACACTCTAACCTTTTTGTGGATGAGCTAAGGTGAACTCTAGAGGTGATGGCGGTGCGTCTGTTGCCCGCTGCTGGCCATCCCCAGGCTGCTGTGGTGTTTCGCCCTGCGCCTGCCTGGGGACGCAGTACTTCTTGATGAAAGCTTGATTAGTAGGGGGCCTGATGCCCTTGCTGGAGGTGATAGGCACTTCGTAGAACTGACAGAGACCCGTAATTAGAGCTTGACAACTCCAAGACCCTGTTGGACTTCTTCGGGTCCACTGAGTGTCTTGCAGGCGCGATCCCTGCAAACAATAGATGACATCAGAAATCAATTGTGCCATGTGCATACTTACCTATGTCATGACGGCACAGACCAACTGATACATCTGCAGGGGGAGATTGGCATTATGGTCGCTGGGCAGAATGTTGCTAAATAGAAACGTCATCCATGTAAGAGTGGTCATGTTGGTGCGCATGATCCGCACTCGTCTTTTTGCAGCGGCACGGGGGAAATCTTGCCCCGGTATGCATAGTAGATGCGTGATAACCTCCCTCTCTGGATGTGCTCGCACAGTTGGTCGTCCTCCAATATCAGGGGGGTGGCCCAGGAACTGATAAAAGGAAACTACTGGCCCCTTAACTGGGAGCGCAAGTATCGGTGAAGCATCTAAGGGAAAAGGACCTTATATTCTCTTAAGGTGTGGATATGGAGCACACTGAAAATGAGGACGCGAAGCCCTCTAAAGGCGAGGGCGTGCAGCCCTCTGCAGGCGAGGATGTGCTGTCCTCTGATGGCGAGGACATATAGTCCTCTAAAGGTGATAGGTACTAGTAGCCAAGGGTCCACCTTTGTGAGAAAGCAAGAGATCGACTCATCGAGAGGGCCGGTCATCCAACAAGATTGGACACGAGATGTAGGAAATCTATGCAGCTAACATGATTTTTAGGGATGCAGACGCATGCAACCTTTGTCGTGAAATTTGGTAATGCTGACCTTATATGAAACAATTCAATGCAATGGAAAGTTGTACAATGTTCATGACATTCTTTTCCTATTTTGTGATTTTGATTTAATTTTTTTTTGGAAAACACAGATTGACTGTCTTTTTGAAAAAAGGTGATAATTCATGCAACCTTATCCTATCTTTTGCAAATCTCTCCGGGAACTCCCTCAGAGTGTATATTCTGTTTGATTTAGTCACTTGACCATTTTGGAGTGACGGCAATGGAGCCGTTTGACGTTTAATCAATTTATTGAAATTCCAGGGCTTGTCTCCCTTTTTTTCTTGTTTAAAAAACATCGACGGGTGAGAACTTTTTATCTGCCCCTATGTTCACTTGAGGCTCATGCACGATGCCCCTCATTGCCCCAGTGTAAGGCTTTGAGGTACCAATTGTTATCTTTCGTCATGACCTTGTAGCTGGGAACCTATTGGGTGAGAACTTCTAATCTGCCCCTAGGTTCGCTTGAGGTTTTTACATGGTGCCTTTCATTGCCCCAGTGTAAGGCTTAGAGGTACCAATTGTTGTCTTGTTTTCACAACCTCGTAGTGAGGAAGAATGAAAGAAACAGTCGATTCTTGAAAACGAATTTTCCAAGGATGAGAAATAGTTGAAGGATTTTTCAGTTGATGGATTAAGTCAAATGACTCCTATGTAAAAGCAAGATGTTTTGATGTCTTGATGATGCTAAAGGATCAAGTGCTTCTAAGTTTTATTCAAGACAAGAATCCAAGAAAATCAAGATATATGATCAAGTTGATCTCTAGAATCTTTAGGAAGAAGTTTCCAAATTGAAAAAAAACAAAAGGTTTGACCGAAGAATTCTATCATTTCAAATTGAGATTTTCTCTCTGGTAATCGATTACCGACAGTTGAAAATGTTTATCACAATCACTAGAAATTTGAATTCAAAATTTATAATGTGTAATTGATTACCAGAGGGGATTTTCAGAAAATAATTGCCAAGAGTCACACCTATTCAAATTTTTTATGAATGACCATCAAAGGTGACTTGGAAACACGAACTTAAAGGGAGTTTTCATTGCCCAAAAAGTTTTATCCTCTTAAAAGATTAAGAGTTTTTCTGAACTGAAATGTTTTATCCTCTCAAAAAGATTCCTTGATCAACCACTTGCATATTCAATAAGGAATTTTGATTGATCTTCATTGTACAATCTATCTCTTTTAAGAAAGATTTCTTCTTCTCTTCTTCTTATTTCTGAAAAGGGATTAAGAGACCGTGGGTCTCTTGTTGTAGGGGATTCTTGAACACAAGGGAAGGGTTGTCCCTGTGTGCATTGTTAATCCGAAAAGAGAGAGTGAAAGTTTAATTGGGGAATAATCTTCGTATCTTAATTCAACCCCCCTTTTTTCTTAAGGTAACTAAGGCCATTTGTCCAACATCCTATTCTTGATAACTCACTTCTCTCTAAAAAGACAAACTTTTCGGAATGAGGTCACATGAACATCTTGAAAACACAGTCAATCAAATGTTTTTTTTAACTCCTTTTTTTTATTTTTATTTTGAAACTTATTTGTTTTGAACTTTACTCGTTGTTTTACGGCACCCCCACCAACGTGCAAGACGAGTAATCTCTGATTGAACGGTCTTGGAAGTCCCAAACTCAGGAGCATAGGTCGCTTGAGCAAACTGACCAATGGCTTGCACCCACATTCCGGTGAAAGTTGAATAAGCAAAGATGTGTTTGTGAGAGGACGAGGGACAAAGATATCAACTTAATCCATTTCATTTAACATTGTAACTATGGTTTACAATAATGGTACAAACTTGAAAATCCTGATGAGTCATTAGAGATATCTAACAACAGCTTTCAAAATTGCCCCATGTGTGGCATCTTTTGTCAATGTCAGGATTTACACGTGATTCTCCTCAAATTTCAGCCAGCCCGCATCAATTAGACCTTGCACCTTACGCTTCAGAGCCCTACAATGCTCAATGGAATGCCCCGGGGCTTCTCCGTGACAAGCACACGTTGCGTTCGAGTCGTATTCTTGGAGAAATGGAGGTTGATGAACCTTGGTTGGGGTTATGGCTACCATTGAATTATCAAGTAGACATGGGAGCAAGTCAGCATAAGACACTGGAATTGGGGTGAATTCTACAGGCTTTCTCGCTGCAAAATTCATTTCTTGGTTGGTGTTTTTGGATTGTGCTAAAGGTGATGTTCGTCATTGGAAGTGCGGTAAACAGACTTTGTGGTTGATTTAGGGATGGCCTTTGTGGATAACTGGGCGGTGGGTAAGGAGAAGGTTTGTTATTGGCTGAGTAATGACATTGTTGGGTTGGTGGGAAACTTGGCTGTATAGGAATGGCAGTCACAGCATAGGCTTCTCTTTCATCCTCACCCTCTTCATTTGCCCCAGTTTTCTCATTCGTCCAAGCAGGATGACTAAATTTGCCTCTTTTCAGACCCACATCGATCCTTTCGTCGGTGAAGACCATATCATCAAAGCTTGAAGGTGTGTAGCCCACCATCTTTTCATAGTAGAATACTGGTAATGTGTTTACTATCATTGTCATCATTTTTTTTCGTCATTGAGGTGCCACTTGAGCTGCCAGGTCTCTCCACCTTTGGGCGTATTCTTTGGAAAGATCTGTGCCCTCTTTTTGCACATGTTCTGTAGTTGCATCCTATCCGAAGCCATTATATTGACACAACCTAACGAAGGCAACCATTAGGTCCTTCCAAGAATGGACTCGGGAAGGTTCCTAGTTAGTGTACCAGGCAACAGCTACCCCAGTAAGACTTTCTTGGAAGGAATGTATCAGCAATTCCTCATTTCTTATGTATGCCCCCATCTTCCGACAATACATCTTTAGATGGTTCTTGGGGCAAGTAGTCCCCTTGTACTCGTCAAAGTCTAGCACCTTGAACTTGGGAGGGGTGATGATATTGGGTACTAGGAACAACTCTTCTAGGTTAGCAAAGGCATAATCTTCACCTCCTTCAATGGCCCTGGGCCTTTTCTTTAGATGATCCACCTTTCCCATTTCCACCATAGCATGAGGGTTTTTAATCGCTGTAGAATGCAAGGGGTGTGGTTGTGGGTGATACTGAGGGCCCTCCAAAGTGTTTTGTAGGGGTATATCACCAACTGCTTGCCCTTCAATGGCCTGTCCGAGGCAAGGCTCGAGGTCGGCTAGATTGTGGTGGGGAATTTCATGTGTCTCCCCCACGGTTTAAGAGACATGTGCATGATTAGTTTGGGGTTTGTTGGCTCTCAATGGGTATAGGAGTGGAGTTATTGACATTCTTATTGGGAGTGTACGCCACATTGGGTGGCGTATAGTTGAGAGGCAAACCATATGGCGGAAAGGCGTGCTCGTTTTGAATTTGCACATCATGGGGGCCGCCCGTACTTCCTAAATCTTTGCCTACCATATCTGAGGTTGGATGATTCATTTGGTTGATGCCGGATGGGGACGTCGGGTTCACCTTAGCAACAACGCTGGTAGTGACAACTGCAACCGCACTGGCTTCCATTATCTTCTTCATGATCATCATGGCTTCCATGATCGTGGCCATTTGCTCTTTCATGGCCTCCATGTCGGCCTTCATCTTCTCTTGTACCTCCTCTACTTCACCCATTACTCTAGCTCTAGCACAGGTTCGATGAGGGCACCGTAAAGCATGTTTTTTTTATTTTTTTGATAACAATGATTAAGTTCATTTTATTTTATTTTATTTTTCAAGGAAAGAATGTAATGAGCAATGCAACCAATGAAAAGCATGGATGTCTGCGAATGATGCACAGTTGAAGTATTATGAATTTTTACACAGGATATGGGGTTGAATCAATTTAGATTTCCAACACGGTCCATGACATCTTTGTCAAGGTGAAACTGGAAGTAACAGGGACATCGACAGCCCTAAATGTGTTTGGCAGTAGACGAAGCAGCGATGTAACACGATCCATCTTTTGCCCCAATTTTTGCAAGATGGTTACTTCCATACTTCAACTTGACTCGATGAACCTTTTCGTAAAAGCGCGAGCTTGGTTCAACCCCATAACCCAGGGAATGGCAATTTTGATCGCCAATACTTCATCAACATTTCATAAGGATGAAAGACTCGGGAATACGCATGCTATGCATGGAAAATGTAATTATGAGATTGAGATGCCCGGAGAAATATCCTTTCTTAGTTAACCATGCATTAGGTACCATGTTCAATCATTTTGTTTTTAAGTGAAATGGGTTTATGATCCCAACACAGTTGGCTCATGGTACCGAATATATGCAACTAAGAATGCAGCGTGAATTTTCGCGCTTTCTTTTTTGTTTTTGTCTTGCAGGGGAAAACGCAAGGGTCACACATGAGCAAACATGAAAACAAGTAGTATGCAATTTGTAGATCAAAAAAGTTTGTTGAACACATATGCATGATGATGCAATGACTCATGCAAAATGTGATGCTGGAATATGATAACGAACAAATGTAGGAACGATATGTTCATTATGATGCCATGAAGAGACGCTTATGCGATGCATGATATGAATGCATTTATGGACACGAGAGCCCGGAAAATCATCTCTCCTTACTTGCGCATTTGGGGGCGCAGTGCCCCATGTGTGCAGTTAAGAAGACGATATGGATCTTCCGACTTCCCACGACAAAAGACGAGACCCACATACAACGCATGTGTGACGGTATGATGCAGATGCGCATGCATGAAACGGAAAGAAAACACAACAAAGGGGTAATTTACATATACGAGACCAAAAAGATCCATCTTTTTAATACTACATTTTAGGCATTATGGCGCCTCAACGTGTGTATTTAAAAAGTGATGTATTACTCTAGAGAAACAAAATATCACTAGCAAAACGTGCTATTCGCAGAAAAATGCATGAGAACAAATGGCATAGAGCGTGTTTGCTCTATGCCCCTATTTGGGAACCTATAGGATAATATCTAGGGGTCTCTAATAACTACTCCTAAAGATTCATAACTCGCACGGCTGTTTTCTAGAGGTATCATCACTCAAGATAATAATATTGTGGGGGTATGGAATACCAGCGACAACATATTATAAAGAGAGAAAGCTCTAGACGAGGTTTCACTATCATCAAGCAAGTTGGAGACCTAGCATGATCATAGATTCACCTCCACTCCTTAGATTCCCATGAACCCAGGTATAGGGCCCTTTTTTTACTCAAACCCGTGGGTGCTTAGAATGCAGTGTAAAGAATGCGAAATAGACAACAGTTATTTACATTTTACACAGTTCAACAAATGCACACACAAAGTTTCATAAATCCACAATTCCTTAAAATAGGCCTAACTCACAAAAAGATCCCCAGTGGAGTCGCCAACTGTCGCAACGTGCCCTTTTGCAGGCGAGCGAAGGCGAGGCTCACGGGTGTGCTTTCCAAAGGAGGAAAGATGTGCGGAGTCGCCACCAACGTTTATTTGTGGAAAACGTCGGAAAAAACCGAAGGAAACCGGTCGAAACGAAAATTCTAAGTTTGGGAGTTGTATTTACGTTTGAGGAAGGTATTAGCACCTCTCACGTTTGTCTCAAAGGACAACAGCCTATTTTTTAGAATTGTGAAATTGTGTTATCTTAACTTTTATTTCCTTTTTATTTTTGAGGTCGACAAAAGCGGGGCTCTTGCTCCTACGTACCCTCCATCGAAGAGAAAATCAGACCTACGTAGTTCTTTTTTAAGGGTGAATCACACGATTTCTTTTTACTTGAAAGGTGATCATTTAAAGGTGTTGGACCTTAAAAATGATCCATTAACTTGGTAAGAAAGACTGAGATAATAAACTTTCAAATCCCCTTTTTTTTAGTGATTTTTTGTGGACGAGCTTGACTTGGCGAATTGATTTTAGCCTTAGTTTCACTTTAGTTATTAGTTAATTCAATTAAGAATGAGAAATCCCAAAGAGAAAACGTCCGATTGATTTTTTCGCTTCATTTTACTAAAGGTATTTTTTTATTATTATATTATTATTTTACCTCTTTTTTTTTATTTCCAACGTGGTTACGGCACGACCGAACGGTCGAAATTCATTTTAACAGAAATTAACGGATATTACCATTCAAATGATCGGTTGAAATTTATTTTATCATTTATTAGGTGAGAAAATGGCTTAAATAAACGGTTAAAGCACGTTAAAAACGGAAGAAAAAAAACTGAAAGTAAATGAAATTAAAGTGAAAGTACATAAAACAAGAAATGAATTGAAAGTCTCGGATTCGAAAACTTACCCATTGAAGAACGAAGAACAAACGAAGAACGGATGAAGAACGACGAAGAACGATGAAGAATTTCCACAGAATCGCTTACGGAAGCGTTACGGAAGTACTTCGACTCGATTTTTCTTCACGAAAACGTGTTTTTTTGCCCAAAATAGCCGAAATGCATAGCCAAGGGTCTTGACCCTTTTGAAACAGCTCCCCCCCTCCCCTATTTATAGGAAAAAAAGGGACATGCTTGCCGCCCATAGACTTAATGAAGAAGATTTCTAAGCACACCCGAATTACTAAGTTCATCCCCCTTTTCATATTTCACGAAAAAGTTACGGAAGCCTTACGGAGGTGTTTCGAATTTGATTTTCATCTTTTTTTTCCTTCCCTTTCACCAATGTTAAGTGGAATATGTTTACCCAAGGTTTTCAGAAATTTTACGGAAGCATTACGGAAGTCACAGAAGCCTCGGAAACCATTTTTCAAAAATGTGGAGGATCTTGCCGCCCAATTGCTTCCTCCTTAAGCAACCCAACTTCCAAAATGTTCCAGAAGGGCCTAGACTCGAATTTCTATTTACACCACTATCTTGATAAGTTCACCCCACCTTCTTTCGTAATTTACGGAAAAGTTACGGAAGCCTTAAGGAAGCATATATGACTTAACTTTCATCTTTTTTCTCTTCCCTTTCACCAATGTTAAGTGGAATATGCTTATCCAAGGTTTTCGGAAATTTTACGGAAGTATTACGGAAGCCGCGGAAGCCCCGGAAACCATTTTTCAAAAACGTGGAGGAGCTTGCCGCCCAATTGTTTCCTCCTTAAGCAACCTAACTTCCAAAATGTTTCGGAAGGGCCTAGATTTGAATTGCTATTTACACCCCTATCTTGATAAGTTCACCCCCTTTACCTTTTTTGGTGATTCTTTTTCCGTAGCGTTACGAAACTTTACGAATTTCGTAACGATACTTATTTTCTTTCCGTAAGGTTACGGATCCTTACGGATTATGTATTTACTTTTTTTTAGCTTTCGAAGAAGTTACGGAAACTCACGGATTGCGTAACAACACCTCCTTTTGATTTCCGTCACATTACGGAATTTCACGGATCGCGTAAGCCTGCTTCCTTTTGATTTCCGGCATGTCTCGGGACTTCACATATTGTGAAACAAAGGATGCCAAGTATCTCAAAGCGGCCGATCAAAGGTTGCATATTATCAAGTAATAATCCCCGGACGAAATTAGGGTATGACAACAGCCATGCACATAAAAGTTAGTAAAGAAACAACCAGAGTCGAGCCTCACACCTTCAAATCCAGTTTTACTTTCAAACTTGAAAAAGAAACAAACCAAAATGACACAGCAACAACCAACGGGATTGCACAAAACCCCCAAACCACGTGCCCAATCAAAGAGTGGAAGCTACCTTAGCCATCAGACACATGGCACAAAAATTCCTTGTTGATCAAAACAATTAACACGTAAACCACTTGCTTAACACGTAAACCATTACAGAAAAAAAAATCAACACGGAAACCACCCACATGTAGAAGCTGAGGACAAACCAAAAACACATCAAAATGATAATAAACCCAACAAAAGGGACAGATGACAATTTTCTAAGAAGGGGCACACCAATAATTTTCCTGGAGTTCTCTTTTATAATATAATAAATTAGATGAGAATTTAGAAAACCATTGATTGATTTTAATAAAAGAACATGAATGAAGTATATACAGGACGTTAATTAACCGTGTAACATCTTTACAACTTTGTTTTGTTTTTAACAAATAAAGGTATACCTTCAGATAGTAAATGAGTATCTCTGACATATACCTTTAAATAACTAGTAAAATATTTTTACTGTCCATTTGTTATCCCGAACAATTATGACTGCAATAAAGTTAGAGACAAATCATCTAGAGTTCAATCTATGCATGCTTACAAAATAGAAAAGTCTTATTACACATTACACACTCTAATTGTATTCTCCAAAAAAAAATAGTTAAAAATATTTCTTTTCTTTACAATCTCGAATTAATTTTGTTCTGAAATCCAATTAAATTGGAATATGGAATATGATAATAATGATAGATTTGGATGAACTTTTTTTATATTTCTTAAAATGAAAAAAACATCTTGAAATTCAAGTTGGATTTTTCAATTCATTTCCATTTTTAGATTATAATTTAGATTCAATTTGTTTGTCATGTTATGGAATACAATTCTATTTAGACATATATTTTACTATAATTTATGTGAGTTTATACTTTAGAGAGTAATATTGTTTTGAAGTCACAAAATCAATTTTTTATTTATTCTTTTTTATTTTGGAAAAATTATAATTTTGGTCACCTCAGTTCTCAAATTCATAATTTTGTTCTTCTTAATTTTTAATTGCAACATTTAGTCCTTCTATTTTTTTATAAATTGACGATTTTGGTCCTCTTGGTAGATTAATTATTAACAGAGTATTTTGATTAATAGAGTTATTATGTTAATAATAAATTAATTAAAAGTCATTAATTATTAAAAACTTCAATAAAAAATTATTAACCCTAATCTTTCATAACATTGTGTTTCTCCTTTCCTCTAGAAACACATCTTTCACCTCCATTGTCCTATATGATTCCACTGGCAACAACTCCCCATTAGGATAAATAATCTTTTATTTAAGTTTTTTTTAAATATTAATAGTTTTTATTTAACCTATAATTAACTTAATAACTCTATTAGTCATAATTTATTAGTTAATAATATACTTAAGCGACAAACATTGCAAATTTATAAGATTAAGAGGACCAAATGTTACAATTAAAAATCAAGGGAATCAAAATCATGAATTCGGGAAATTAGGAGACTAAAATTGAAATTGAAATTTTTATTTTTAAAAAATTATCCATGAATATTTTTAATTGTGTAGAATATTTGAGTAAAATTTTTAAAATATTAAAATTCTATTTTAAAAAAGAGAATATTATAATAAAAGTGTTTTTTTATAAAATATATATATTTTTTTGAATATCCACATATATCCGTAGGTATTAAAAAAATATATGGGTACTATTTAGGTAATGGGGGGACACAAGGTGAGAATTGGTCTCGTGAGACGGCACCAAGTGACTACTAGCTGCACCAACCCGTCTCGGTGCCATTCTTAGTTGTGGACACCGCAAACACTATCTCACAAACAAAACCTTACTAAGTACTATGTTGTCATATCCAACATTTTAGTTTCTACCTGGGTACGGATCATCTCAACTTTTACATTCTAGTGTGAAATTATAAGTACCTAAAACTTATTTTAAGTAACAAATATAGGATAAAATACACTTTAAGTTTTGTGTTTTTCTGATTATTTTATTTTTGGTATTTTTATCTTTTATAAAGTTTAGTTTAATCTTTTATGTTTTTTAAATGAGTTAAATCATTCTTTCATTTTAGACTTTGAAATATATTCTTAAACCCTTCTTATATTGATTTAAGACGTGAAATTTAGTCACATTAGATTAATGTAAATGAGAATTATGCAATTTATGTTCGTAAAAAATGGACATAAACATGATAATAATTACGAGAAAAGAAAATCTAACAATGAAATTGAAAAAATTTGAAATATACTTCTTTTATTCTAAAATAAGTGTCATATTTTGGAATTTAAAAGAAAAATAATGATGTGTTAACTTTTCTTTTCAATATAATATTAATTGTTTTTCTCTCTACTAATACTCTCAATTTTACTATAGTTTTTTAATGTAATACTAATACTATTCTCTTTCATTTATTTAATAAGATTAGTTTTATAAAATTACTTTATTATTTTTCATCTATTTATTACTCACTCCATTCCAAAACAATAGTATTTTTAGTTTTTTTTCTTCCAAAATAGACTGCGTCCACCCCATTATAATTATTGTGTAAGAAAAAAAATTATCTCAAAGTAATTATTATTTTAGTTTTACAATATAACATTAATTATATTTTTACACTTATATTCCTTGTAATATTAATAACGGATAATAAAATCTATAAATGATAATTAAGGATGATATAAGGTTAATTTTGTAAAATTATGATTTTTTTTCATCTATTTATTATTTTTTCTTGAAATGTATAAAATAACCTAGAATGATTATTATTTTAGAATGAAAGAGAGTTATAGTTTTATAAAACTAACCTCCGTTCCAAGATGATTGTAGTTTTAGCTTTTGAAAAAAAATTCTAAATTAATTGATGTTCTCTCTTTTTTATGAGATATTAAAACATTTATTTCAATTTTGTCATTGTAATTATTAATGTTATTTTGGAAGACTTAATAATACATGTATTAAATTTAAGAGGGAGAACAAGAATATTTTAATAAAATTATTTCTTAATAAATATTAATTCTCTTGGAATACTTTCTTTAGTCATTATGGAACAAATAAAGTAATATTAATATTAAATTAAAAACTAAAATAACATTTATTAGGAGCATAGGTGAAAAAGAACAATTAATACTACATTATAAAATCGACAAATTTTGGGATAGACTTTTTTCCTAAATGTAACAAATTATTTTTGGACGAAGATAGTTATAAATAGATGAAAATAATAATAATTTTACAAAAACTAATCTTATTAAATAAATAAAAAAGAATAATACTAATATTATATTAAAAACTAAAGTAATATTTGTTAGAATTATAAATAAAAAAGAACAACTTAATGTTAGATTGGAAGGTCAATTTTAAATTTTTTTGGGCTTAATTAAGTTTTTTATACCTGAAATATAGACACATATTACTATCTAACATTCATTTTTTTTAACCAAGTACTTAAATTTTTTTTCAAATTCATTTTAATATGTGTCATTAGTTGTCTTCTATTAAGCGATAATGTAATAGATGGAGTGTCACGTTATCATCTGTTGTCGCAGACACCTTCAATGACGTGAAAATAATGTATGAATGATTAGGCATGATTCCGTTGGTCAGGTCATTATTTAACGGAAAAAGACTAACGACAGGTAATAAATTGAAAATAATTTTTTTTTCAGGTAGTTATTTGACCAAAAAAATGAATTTTTAGGTAATAATCTAAAAATAATACATTTTCCAGGTATGAAAAACATAATTAAACTAATCTGAAAAACAATTTTTTAGTTAACAAATAATAAGGAAATTTTTTTATCAAAATAAATAATTTAATTTCAGATAGAATAATAAATGATAAATTTTATTATTCTATTGAAAATAAAAATAAAAATAATAATCATAAATTTAAATCATGTTTAAAACCTAATCTTGTAAGTCAATAAGAATAAATTGTTTCTCAAACACATCAAATATTTGTAAACTTGTCAAAAAATTAAAAATTAATTAAATTAACTTGATGAACATATATATAATTTATTTTTATATAGACTTAGGAAACTTTATCCTATTTAAATTTTTAAGATAATTCCTCATTAAAACTAAGAAATACATTAAATTAATAAGATATTTTTTATTAGTAGAAATAAAAAATATTATTTAATATTTACAATAATTCACCTAACAACTTATCATGGTTAATCAATTAAATTAAATTAATAAGATAATATTAAAGGTGAAATTAAAGAGTTAAAATACATACATTTAATATCTGAAAAAAATTAAAAGAGAACCAACAATATCCAATGGTGATATATATATATATATATATATTGTCCAAAGATAATGAGATAATATTAAAGGTGAAATTAAAGAGATAAAATGTATATATTTTATATGTATAAATTGATCATAGACAAAAAATATTAATTATATATAATTTAAATATATTTTTTATACTTGAAAAATATATCATTTTCAGATTATTAACTAAAATTTTATTTTTTTGTCAAATATCTTCATCAACTTATCACATGTCATTAATATTTAAGTAATGAGAGTAATGATGTAATAGATAAAATATCAGGTCAACAGGTTCAATTATTCACAGGTAATATTGCCACAGAGATGATGACGTGACAATGTATCCATGATAATTAGTGAAATGAAATTGAAATTTTGTTGAAACTTAATTAAACTCTTTTTTGTCATATGTAACACTTTATTCATGAACGGATCTAGTAATTTGTGCGATTACAATCGAGGATCACTCAATTCACCAACAAATTACATAGCAGCAGAAATTTCCATAGTCGTAACCTCTGCATCAAATTGCCAATGTTGTCTCAAACGCATGTTCTGTCTTCGCGCCCTTTCAGCTTCAACAGATTTTCAATGCCCACAAAAATGGCCGTTATCACTTCACGTGCTCCGTTCTCCGTTCGTGTCAGTACCTCAACCACGTCGACGCCGCTCGCCGGCGACACAATTCCGGCGCTGGTAATGTCAGAACAGCAGACACCCAATTTGCAGTCGCGGGTCGCGGCAGCTCCGTCCATTGCGGTGGCCAGAAATCTAGGGTTCCGGCCCACCCCTGAATTGGGGCTTCTCTCTCACTTGTTCGTTCTCTCCATGGTAATGTTATAAATAATAAACAATAACCGATTTGCTCAACAAATGAGGATGAAAAATTGCATCTTTAAGCATTTTTGGTTTCTGGGTAATTAAGTTATTATTCTTTTCGCAATGAAATAGACCTAACCTGTTCTTTTCGGGTTTGCAGGCTTTTGGGGCGTTTTTCTCAGTAGCAGTGTTTTCCATTCCAACCTTAATTGTAGGTTATGGTTTAATCTCATGCACCCTTGAATATATAGTTTTAAGATTTTAAATAGCGGTTGTGGTTTTGATATTTCGAAAAATTGCGGATAAATGCAACTGATGTGATGCCAACTGTGGTAGCGTAGACCCAGAATCCTTGACGTTGCGACTACAATTGCAATTGCAGATGTTTTTTAAAACCTTCACAAGATAAATTTTAAGAGCATTTTAACTTGTTAAATTGTTTCTTTTAATCCTGGATGTATGTAGTGATGTGTTGAATGGCTAATATTCAAACAGTTGGTGTTCATTTCAAGGTTTTAAATTCCTGTTGCGGTTTTGATTTTATCAGAAAAAATTATTTGTGGAAAATTGCGGATAAATGCTACTGATACAGCAGTTGCATACAGATGCAACTGTGGTCGTGGGTGAGACTTAAACTTCTTGATGTTGAGGCCACAATTGTGGTTGCAGTATGCTATACTTTAAGCGTGTTTTGACAAATTTGACTCGTTATTTCTTTTTAAACACCAATGCCTAATGGGTGTAGTGATGTGTTGAATGGCTAATGTTCAATCAGTTGGTTTGTTTCTTGCACAGGCTTTTGGAAGATTAGGAGCTTCAGTGAAGAAATTGTCAAAGGTTGTTTCAGAAGAGGTACCTGGAACTTTACATTCTCTGAAACTTTCTAGCATGGAGCTGAACGACTTGACCCAACAACTTAGTAGTCTCAGGTAATTTATTTTCTTCTAGCTTAGTTTTTGTTCTTCTATTTGGTGTCTGCTGGCATTTGCTCTTGTTCTTAGTCTATCTCTAATCATGTTATGTCAATGCTTGGTAGGCATAAAATTGCGGGCATTTCTAAGGGAAAGCAGGACAGCAGCACTGCCAGATCAAGATCCTTTCGTAAGGGGAACCCAGCATCCTAGCATTGCCAATGCTGCTTAGGTGAGTAAGCTTATATGTTTCTGGAAATGAGCTTGCTTTGTTGGTTAAATGGGAATCACTAAATAGATGTAAAGCATTTTCAGTCATATGGTTTCTGTTGAAAATTGAATTTACAAGTTGTATATTGAAATATGATCACAACGAACTGTTGGGCTTCTAAGTTTGAAGCTGATGTTGCAACATAATGAGAACAGCAGCTCAATGAGAGTTTCAATGTTGATCCTGAGATTAGTGAATTACCGACATTGACTCAATCAATTGGCTCATTTGGGGTTGAGGGGTATTGGCTTTGTTTGCGGCGGCCGGCAGGTGATGTGAACAATTTTGTAAGAGCTATCATGGTCTATATTTTGAAGCCTTGAACAGTTTTGTAAGAGCTACAACGACTATCATGGTCTACGTCTTGGACCATTAGAAAATTGATCTGGATGCATTTGGATCCTTGATTCAATATAATTCCATTGAAGCAAAATTTGAATTTCTCTTAAAAACAAATGACATGAATATATTTACAGTTTTGCAAACTTCTTTAGTGGTTCAGCAGCATCTTTTGCATGATCTTATTGGATGGTAGAGTTACCCTAGAAGATGAAACCAAGGATCTGTTTTGTGAATTTGAAGGATCAATCTTCCGGAGTCTCCCCTCCCATACCTGCTGCAGAGAAAACTGTTATAACATGCTTTTCTCATATTTGTAAGCTCAGCAATAATAAAGTTCATATTTATTGAACGGTCTTTTTCTTTTAAATGACTTTTATGGTTGGCTATCTAACCAGAATTTTGCTTAATGCGGTTTTCCATCAATTGTGAAGTTTTGTTTTATGTTAAGATAGATGATTATTTGATGAGCAATTCATATTTCATGCGTGAGATATCAGATATGGGCTTTTCTGACTAAGTAAGATAAGAAATGTTTCCTTCATCCTTAATTATAAGATTCTTTTCAGAAATTTGTTTTTTTTTCTTTTTATAAGATTTTTATTTTTATTTTTAGATGTATTAATTATTTTTCTTCTTACTTATCTTTACTTAATTTTTCTTTCTCTAAAACAATAAAGTGCATAGAGAGATAAGAAAGGATAATTTTAGAATGATGGTATAAACTAATTGACAAATTCAATATGATTAATTAAACTAATTAAGTGGATACAAAGATAAAAAAGGATATTTTTGAGGTATTTTTTCTTAAAGAACGTGAATTAATGAAAAGAATCTTTAATTTTTTATATCTGAAAGATAAGTCGTTTTTAGATTACTACCTAACTTTTATTTTTTTTTCAACTAAGTACCTAAAAATTTTTTATGTTACAATTTAGTATATGCTATTAGTCTCCTCCCGTTAAGTGATGATGTGGGAGATAGAGTATCACGTTATCCAGCCTTATCATTGGCACCTTAATGTTATGTCATCACCTTCTTTCCCTTTTCCTTCTTCTCTTTCTCCTCTTCTTCCCCTTCTCCAATGGAAATCATGACCATTGTGCCACCATTGTCGACCACATCGTGCCACCATTGTCGCCTGCGTCATCCCACCATCGCTATCAATTGCCACTATCGTGTCGTCCAACCCCTTCTCCTCGTGTCGTATGTACTACCATTTAAAGTTGTGTTCACTTGAGTTGAAGAATCTCATCTCATTCATTCATTCATTCTCAGTGGGTTCTCCCTCCCACTCTCACATCATCATTTTGTTTGTGCTCTCTTAAGCCTTAGCCTCTACTTGGGAAGTAGAAAAGAAGACAACATTCATAGTGCAAGTCTAGCACGAAGCAAAGCCTTCCATTTTCCCAACGCACAGGCACTGGTACCAATCTTCCCTTGTTGACACCATTGCCTCTGTTATTCACACCTACCAAATAGTCTTCCACGGATTCTCAACTAGGCTCTCCCTTGCAGAGGCACACAAGCTGCGCTCACTCTTCCACGTCATAACCCTCATTCCTGAACAGGTACGCCAACTCCACACCATGCATTCCCCTCAGTTATTGGGCCTTAACATTGCTGACAGGGTTGGCCTTCTCAAGGAGATTGATTTTGGTTCTGATTTTGTCATTGACATTGGCATTTCCCCCCGATAGCCATGGTTTTATCGAAGTCACTCTCTCGCAATTTTCCCCCAACTTCCATGAGGTGAGTTGTTTTCTATTGGTGGTGTGGGTGGGGTGGGTTGTTTTCTGTTGGATAAGGGGATGAAGGGGAGAAAGGGAGAAAGGGAAGAAGAGGAGAAGGGGAGAAGGGGTTGGAAGGTGCAGTGGCAGCGGTTGACAATGGTGGCGGCGCGACGTGGTCGATGGTGGTGGTGGTGGTGATTTCTGTTGGAGAAGGGGAGAAAGGGAAGAAGGAGAAGGAGAAAAAGGTGATGACATAGTGTTGAGGTGTCATTGATAAAGCTTGATGGCATGACACTTTGTCTGTCATGTCATCACTTAACGGAAGGAGACTAATGATAGATACTAAATTGAAACATAAAATTTTTCAGGTATTTAGTTGAAAAAAAAATAAATGTTAGATAGTAATCTAAAAATAATTTATTTTTCAGGTATGAAAAATTTAACTAAGTCTTCTCCAAAATAATAAAGTGGATAGAGAGATAAGACAGAGTAAATTTGAAATGATGGTATAAATTAATTGACAAATTTAATATGATTAAGTAAATTAACTAAGTGGATACAAAGATTAGAAAGAATAATTTTAAGGTATTTTTCTTAAAAAACATGAATTAATAAAAATAATCTTAAAATTATTAAAGGAAAGAGTATACTTTAAGCTATTCATACTTTTATTTTGCGTAGTAGATGCGCATTAGAAGTCTTTCCATCATTCGTAACTATTATTCTTAACATCAATTAGTAATTACGACTTTGGTTCTAAGGAAGGGACAGTGAGGGAGAAAGAGACTAAGAAAAAAGATGACATAATTTTTCTTTTCCTTTTAAAGGCTATCAATCATCAAGTTCATGACTTGGGATTTACAAATTACTCATCATAGGAGGCTTTTCCGGGAACCTGTTTCGGCGCGGTTGGAATTTCCACGCATTTACACAATTAGAGGATTATAACCATTGGATGAAGATTAGACACTCAGATTTTGATACTTATTTTAAATTGGATTTATTGAAATAATTTAGTTTTTATCCAAAATGATTTACTGATTGTAAGAATGTATGAAAAATAAAATGTTGGATGTTACTATAGATAGGCTAGTACCCTCCTCTTCCCATATCTGGGCAAGGTGGTAATTGGATTCACTCATTTATAATTCAACCAAATCATTCCAGTTAATTATAGTAATAAATTGTAAAGAACATGTGAATTGTGTTGATAGATGAAAATTCAACCAACAAATATCTATTCAATTCAATGACGACGCTACATCAAACACAACACTTTTTGTAGAAACCTATTGATTCAGAACTTCCCATTTCCTTTTCACACACACACACACACAAAAAAACCAAAGGAACTTCCAATTTCCCCCCAGGATCTCATCGACATTCGACAAGGACAAGGAAGAAACAAGCGGTGCAAGTTTCATCATTCTAAGATATAATTTGTCCACTTAAATTGAAGCATCAATTTCACTCAATAACCAAGTAATATGAACCAAGCGAGGCCAGAAATGGGTGAATGCATTTTTTTTAATTACGTTTAAAATTACTTCTAATATTAAAAAATAAATGTATATTTGTTTTGGTCATAAAAAATGTTTTTCATTTAAAATATTTTAATTAAAATAATTAAGAGTTTAAGATGGGATAAGAATATATGTCAAAATAATAATAAAAAAGATTGGGTAAGATAGAGATAGATAGATAGTGCGCAAACAAGTAAATTAGAGAGGGAGGACAAATGGGTGAATTAAATGCCCACCCATTTTATACATTAAATTATATTAATAAATGGATTATGTTTTAATAAATTTTTAGATTTTTTTAGAAGAAATTTTTAGGTTCTTAATTATTTTCCTTTAATGACAACCTTAAATGAGAAATTATCACACATTAAACGGGGATATTAACTTTTTAAATGTCTTATTAAAGAGGAAGGACAAGTGGGTGAATTAAAAAGTCCACCCATTTTATCCTAAAAATAGATTAATAAATAGATGATGTGGCTAGTTGGAAATCTTTTGTATTCAAGGAGAAGCTAATGCTTCCGAAGCAAAGATTAGGGTGTGGCAGTGGGAGGTCTATGGTGGTCTGTTTGTGGAGATTTATGCTTTGGTGGATGACATGGATGAGTTACATCAAAGGTTGTGCAATGAGATGTTAGTGGATAGTGAGCATCGCCGACTGCTAGTCTCAGAGTTCTGGAGGAAAGTGCAAGCCAAGGAAAGTATGTTGGCTTAGAAGTCACGAGTTAGGAGGATTAGGGAGGGTGATGCTAATTCTTGTTACTTCCATGCTTCTATGAGAGAAAGGTCTTGGAAGAACTCCTTAGTGGGTCTCTAGGTGGGTGGAGGATGTGGGGGTGGTGAAGGGAGAGGTCATGTGACATTTTTAGTCCTTGTTTGCAGAGCCAATGGAGGGGAGGCCTGTGCTTGATGATGTTGTGTTTAAATAGTTGTCCTTTGTGGATCGTGCTTCCTTAGTTGCTCCTTTCTCCCTTGAGGAAATCAAGGAAGCTGTTTGAAGCTGCGTTGGGGATAAGAGTCCGGGGCTTGATGGGTTCAATTTCAGTTTCTTTCAGGTTGGTTGGGAGTTCTTGTGGGATGACTTGATGACTTTTGTGATGGAGTTTTTCTCTTTAGGTGTTTTGCCAAAGGCAGCGACGTCATCGTTTGTGGCATTGATTTCGAAAAAGGATCACCCCCAGTCTATTTTGGAATATTGACGAATTTCTCTCATTGGTAGTATGCACAAGATGATTTCCAAGCTTTTGGCTCTTAGGTTGAGTAAGGTACTTGCATCTGTTATCTCATCTTGCTAGTCAGCTTTTTTCCTGGCCGGTGCATTTTGGATGTTGTGGTTGTGGCTAATGAGTTGGTGGACATAGTGAAGCAGAGTAAGAGAGGGTGTTTCATGTTCAAGATTGATTTTAAGAAGGCGTATGATTTAGTGAGTTACGATTTTTTGGACTATATGATGAATCAAATGGATTTTGATGACACTTGGAGGAAGAGGGTTAGGGCGACAGTGTGTTCGAGTAGGAAGTCTGTGCTAGTTAATGGCAGCCCTACAGTAAAGTTTCAGGCTAAGCGGGGGTTGAAGTAGGGGGACTCGTTGGCCCCATTTCTTTTTTTGATGGTGGAAAAAGGGTTACATGGTTTGGCCGAGAAGGCAAGGGAGATGGGAGATTTTAAGAGTCTCAGGTTAAGCCTGATGGTGGAGTTTTCTCTGCTTCAATATGCTGATGATTCGATTATCATAGGGGAGCCTTATTATGGTAATTTGTTGGCTGTTAAAGCCATTCTATGTGGCTTTGAGTTGGTGTCGGGTTTGAGGGTTAATTTCTTGAAGAGTAGTTTCTTTAGTTTTTATATAGAGGAAGGGTTTATGGATATTGCCTCTAATTTCTTGCATTGTTCACTATCCAATGTTCTATTTCAGTATCTTGGTATTCTAATAGGTGTTAGTCCTAGGAGGGCTTTAAAGTGGGAACCCGTGGTTTCTTCTTTTAGGAGGCGACTTGGGAATTGGAAAATATGTTATCTTTCTTTGGGAGGGAGGATCACCTTGATAAATTCTATGTTATCGAGTCTCCCTCTTTATTTTTTTCACTTTTTACAGGGCTCTCAACGCGTGTTATAGCCACATTGGTGAGTATTCAAAGGAGGTTTTTATGGTCTGGTGTGTTAGACTCGGATAAGATATGCTGGGTGGATTAAGATTCAGTGTGCAAGGCTAAGGCGGATGAGGGGTTAGGGATGAAGAACTTAGCAACTTTCGATGCTAGTTTGCTAGATAAGTGGGGGTGGAGGTTTTAGGCGGAGAAGGATGCTTTGTGGCATGGTTTGCTCGCTCACTAGTATGGGCGCCTGGACCAGCTTGGAGAGCATCAGGCCTGGTCTGGGTCGGCTTGGTGATAGAATCTCATGAGGATCAATGTGGGGGACGACTGGTTTTCTAGTAGGGTGGTTCGTCGAATTGGTGATGATGGGCATGACATCTTCTTCTATAAGGACTGTTGGTTTGAAGAGTTTTGTTTGAAGGATCTCTTCCCACATCTTTTTTATTTGGCACTTGATCAGGAGGTCAATGTAGGGGAGATGTCAGTGGAGGCTAGTGATTATGGGGTGGCGTGGAGTTGGAAATGGTAGAGAGTTCTATTTGAGCGGGAAAAAAGTGGTGGTACAATAGATAGAGGCCTTTCTTTTTGCAGTCTGATTGGATTTGATGATGGAGGACAAATGATTGTGGACTAAGGGTGAGTCATCATTTTTGGTGGCCTCGGCATATCGGGTTATCACATCTGAGGTTTCTGATAGCTAGACAGTGGTGAATTTTCCCTTTCGATCGTTTGGGAAGTGTGATGTCCTGTCTAAGGTCTTGGCCTTTTCTTGGAGATAGGGAGGAGGAGGGTTATGGTGGAGGATGGTGGGTGTGTTTTTTGCGAGGCTGATAGGGAGGATTCGTAGCAACTATTTTTGGAGTGCACCTTCTTGTTTCAGATTTGGTGTGAGGTCTACCGTTGGTGGGCTATTTATTTAGTACAACATTCGAAGGTTCCACATCATTTCATGTAGCATGGTTTTTTATGGAGGGATAAGAGGATGCATAGAATTTGCTATCTCATCTAGTATGCGATTTGCTGGAGTCTTTCGTTTCACAGGAACTGTATTATTTTCCATGGGGAGGTAGTAGATGCACATGTGTATTTGTGGCAGATTCAGACCTTGTCTTGGTCGTGGCTTTTGTATAGGTCATGGGACGTTGGCTTGTTCCTTTGTCGATTGGTGTTTGCAACCATTTGTTGTTTTAGGCTAATTGCATTTTTTGTTTTCTTTTTGTTATGTTTTTTATGTTTCCATGCTAATGTATTTTTTTGGGGGGTCATATTTCGTGGCACCTTTTATTAATATATCAATCTCATTTTATCTTTCAAGAAAAAAATAGATGAAATTTTCATAACTTTTCAGAAAATACTAAATGTAAATATTTTTATCCATGCAATTAAAAATTCATTTGGTCCATACATTTGTCACCCCAAAATGTGAAATCAAATTCTGTCTTGTTCCATTGTTATCACTTATCATCATCTCAATTCTACATCAATGCCTAACTAATTAAGACACGCTTCTCTTCTTATCTCATGTAGCTATGATAATTGCAGATAAATTGTATGCATATTATTATTATGCTTATTATGGTTCAATTTTATCTTATAAGAATTAGAGATATATAAATTGCAATAAACATAACCTAAATGGTTTTGCCAACATTTAAAGGTGTAGCTTTTGCGTGGACCAAGTCACCAATCTTTGCTCTTTTCAAATGGTTGATGCTTAGTTGAATTCCAGCCATTCTTTTATAACGAGAAGCCATATGTGCTCCCATGCTTTCCAAAGACTCTGCTATCAATGCTGATACCCCTCCATGAAGCACCTTAAATGGCTGCCCCATGAAAAATCAAATTACCCATAATTTTAATTCTAGTCATAAACATAATTTTTTTTAAAAAAAAGAAAAAAAGCATTAAATAAAACTATCCATAAAATTCAGAAATTAATTCAAAAATTAGAGTTACTAAAAGGCATGTTTGTGTTTGATGCGATACACATTCTAATGCAAATCGAATGAACAACCAAAGAAGTAAGGGAACATGCACTAAGCCAAAGATAAAATACTTTTCAATGAGAGGAAAAAAATGAAATTAGGTTGACTCGACAACATTTTTGGGTGATAGGGAGATGACCAGAGAATTTTTGTGGTGAAAAGTTTTCAATTTCAAACCCAATTGAATGAAAGGGGTGGATCCAAAGCATCATTCTTTGATGATGATGATGATGATGGTTGGTCCTCCATGAAGAAATTAGATCGAATTAAAGCTATGTGTGTGCTTTCCCTTGTTCATAGATTATTAATGGTGCTATTTTTTTTGTAAGTGGAGGCTTTGTAATTGGGGAAAGTTGTTTAAAATGAATTGAATTGAACTACCAAACATTGTGGTTGGTTGGTTAGTTTGGAGGGTTTTTCTACTTGCACCCAACACAACATCTTCTACACCCAACATAATTATTAAAATTCCAACCTTACCCCTTATTACTTCTTCTTCTTTCATTCATTGTTTTTTTTCTTCATACACCATTCTCTTTTTTGTTTTGGCTGAGCTCTTCCTTCGTTGTTATGGTTGGTTTGGTCAAGATACATTGTCGCGACGGTTCGTTTATAGTTTGTGATTGTCGTCAAGGTAGGTGTTCGGTGCAACGGTGGAGGAGGTAAGTTTTTTTCGTCTGCAACTTGAAGTTCGATCTGTGCAAATCCATAATAAACATACAGATTGATAATCTATATGAAACTTATGGATTAACAATTTGTATAAAACTTATAGGTTGACAATCCATAAGTTTCATACGGATTACGAATTTTATGGTTCATACTGATTGACAATCTGTAAGTTTCATACGGATTGACAATCTGTAAGAACCATTGGGATTGACAATCCGTATGAAACTTACGGATTGCCAATCCGTATAACCTAATTTTTTTAAAAAAAAATTAAATAAATTTTATTTTTAATGTTTTTTTATAAATTTAGTTATATTTTTTAATATATTTGTGTAAATATTATTACATTAACTAGTTTATGCAAGTGAATAAAATATGAAAATTTAGATGTAAATTTTCATATATATGCTTATCAATTTCAATGTAATATATTTGTATATGTAGTAGAAAATAATAAAATTGTGTGATCGTATATGTTAAAAACATATTTATTGATATATTGACATACTTATCTAGTGTAGAAAATTTTAAAATAAATTTCAACATGAAAGTTTTTTTTTAAATAAATAAATTTATTTATAAATAATTAGAATTATGTATGGTGTTTTTAAGTGTCATGGGTTTGTCATTGATTTTTTTTTTCAATGTTTTGTTAAGATGGATGAAAATTAGTGGATATATGACAACATAATGCCTGAAGAAGTTAATATGAATGAAGACAATGGAGAGGAACCTAGTGTGTTTTAAAATATTGACTGTTCTGATGCCTTCCATACTTCTTTGGTATTGATATGATTTTGTATTTTGTTAAAATAAGTAAATGAATGTCCCTTGAAGAGTAAACATGTACTATCCCTTTTGTAGGTGTTTGCTACCCGTGATGACGTTTTGCATTGGGCTCGCTCTGTTGTGTATGATATTGGTTTTGTGGCGATGATAATGAGGTTAGACACAAACACTGGAAAGAGAGGAAAAACCTAATATGTTTTAATTGGTTGTGAGAGGAGTGGAAATTATAGAGCATACAAGAAAGATTTAGTACAAACAGTGTCTGGCAGTAAAAAACGTGGGTGTCCCTTTAAGCTGCGAGTGAAACCAGTTTTGGGAGGTGAATGATGGACGGTGAAGTTAATACTTGAGACTCATAATCATTCATTGACTAAGTTATTTGTTGGACATCCATATGCTAGTAGACTGACTGAAGATGAGAAGATTATTATTGGTGATACGACAAAGTCAATGGTCAAACCAAACAATATTCTTCTCACTTTGAAGGAGCAAAATGCCAACAGCTGTACAACAATGAAGCAAATATACAATGCAAAATATGTATACTATTCTTCTATCAGAGGCGATAATAGTGAAATGTAGCAACTAATAAAGCTTCTTGAACGTGATCAATATATTCATTGGCATAGATTGAAGGATGAACATGTTCTACGTGATATATTTTGGACTCATCTAGATGCAGTGAAATTAACCAATGCCTGTAATTTGGTATTTCTCATAGATAGCACCTACAACACAAACAAATACAGTCTGTCTTTACTTGACATTGTTGGTTTGACACCTATTGGGATGGCATTTTTAACTGTATTTGCCTATTTGGAGGGAGAACGTATAAACAATGTTGTTTAGGCTCTAGAACGGTTTCAAAGTATTTTTTAGAGACGTGATGCAATCCCTTAAGTTATTGTTACCGACAAAAATTCAACATTGATGAATGTGGTGAAAACTATTTTCCCTGAGGCAACTAACTTGTTGTGTCGGTTTCACATTAATAAGAATGTGAAGGAAAAATGTAAAATCCTTGTGGGTCAAAAAAATGCATGGGATTATATCATGAAAGCATGTGGGAGTCTGGTGGATTGTCCTTCTGACCATCCTCATGTTGATCATATGTTTCAAACTTTCTGCTATGTTTTGGCTAGTGACCTACGACATTGACAACAAAGTCAAAAATAATTATTGGAACCATGACACAAAAAATCACTAATATTATGAATTGAAAATATATTATACCATTGCATGTCAAGGAATGTCTGCATTGGCAGCTGCAGGTGCAAGTGGTCCTGGCATAGCTGTTGAGTGAACGAGCAATATAGGTGGATTTGGTACAATAAATGTATCCTCATGCACCACGAGTGGATGTCTAGGAGGCTTCCCAACCTGTGGCAGACTAATGAGTGGGTGAGATATCCTATAGAATCACTCCATGTACTTTGCTACACATTGACCGGGAGAACTACAAATTTGTTTGGCCGGTGCAAGGTATTCTAAAAACTAAAGCCATTTATCCTTAACCTCCTCTATGGATGAGGATGAAGCAGTAAGGAGTGGAGGAATGGTCTGAACATAACCAAATTGTCGCACTACCCTCTCTAGTTGGTGTCTGACAATAGATGAACCCCATTTGATTTGTCTAGAAAATAATGAAATGAGCTCAAATTATCTGAATGCACGATGGTCACCATAAGGTATCCAACACACAACATTTGTCATCAACCTATCCAATCACTTATGATAGGTCGTCATCGATAATGCCTTCCCAAACTTTCAGCGACAAACACGTGGTTTCCTCTCATGGTAATCCTCATCAGCAATAATGGCGCAAGTGTAGGGAAATGCTCGTAGATCCAAGACTACACATATTAAAAATATAAATAAAAATTCTAATCAATAGTACATATAAAGTTTAACACACATAACAATGACACAAATAATTATAATTATCTGTAATAGAGTGATATATCTTGCAAGATATTTTGTCATATGCTTGGACGCAACATTCAAATTGTCATACATGTGGATCAGTACAGCTGCTCCCCATGAATAGCCTCCATATTGGCCGAGGTCACAAAATGTGTTCAAGAATACCACACTGATGTGTGTGGCACTCTTGTTAGCAAAGAGTGTGCAACCTACTAGATGCAATAAATATGCTCAAGCTGCTACGGTCCACTGTCTTGGGTCACATTTGCTACGATAAATATTTTGCAGCCAGGCTAGGCGACCATATGTGCCTCTGCATTGCTCAGTCTCGTCGTTTGCTTCTTGTCTATTGACTTTAAGCAACTCAACTAACAAGTCACTACCTTCCTCTACATCAATAGCATCAAAGGTATGGAAGGCACCTGTAATGGGCAGATGCAATAAGGATGCCATATCATTGAGGGTTATAGTTAGCTCTCTTATTAGTAGATAGAAACTACTAGTTTTCTTGTGCCACCTCTCTGCAAAAGTAGATAAAAGTCCCTTATTGTCTGTCTCCAACGAACATGTAATCAGAGAACTTCATCTTGTAGTAGCCATTATGCCTTCAATCTCAGGTGTAGACCTTTCAAATTTCTTTACCTTCCTCCCATGACAGGCCAACTTCAACTCAGTACGTTCCTGCAAATAATTAAAATTAATTAGTTAAATTAAAATGATAAATAGTTATTCAAATATGATATAATTAAACAAATAACTACCTCTCCTACCCAAACTTTGGCTGCCATATGATCAACATATGATGTCAACACCTACATGATCCATAATTGGCTCCAAGGGCTTTTCATGAACCTCGTTAGCAACATGATCCACATGCTCAACATTCTCAACAACAACTGCAGCTGCCCGTTGTCTACGTGCCGATGCTGGGGGCTTCTTCCTCATCACCAACAACCTATGTCCCTAAGGCTCTTCCTATAACTCTACCTAAAGCCCGACACAATCCTCTGGTTCTAACCATAATCTACAAATTTGTACATTAATACCAATTAATGTCATCATTCAAATAATAGTTGAGATTCATATTTTATAACACTTTTTTTTCATTTTATTACTCAAAAACTAACAAATTCATTGATAAATCTTCTAAAACCTTACAGTATTATTAAATGTAGCATATTTTAACAAATGTAATAAAAAATTAAATTAAAATTAAATGATTAATCTAGCAAACTAAAATATATCATCAAAATCAAACTACAATTTAATTTAAAATAAGAAGATAGAGATTGCCAGATTGGTTGGTTCTTGGTGGGTGATTTGGTGAGTGCGGATTTCAATGTAAATAAGTCATTTGAATAGCATGGCCGAAATGCAAGGCGTGAATAGCTTAATGGTGATGGGTTCAATTTTGTACAACGTGGAATGAATATAGAAACATTAAAGATGCATGCACACCCCATGTTATTAGACGTTGTGGAAGAGAAAGAAATAGAGAAGAAAAAAATATAGATATAATAAGTTATATAATTTGATAGAAGGAGGAAATAGAGGGATAAAAAAGTTGTGAATAGGTGTCTATGATACATGTTCATGTATAAAAAAGGGTGTCAAATAAGTATTTATATGTATAAATACTTATATAGAAATAAAAAAAAGGACTTAATGACGTTGCAAGCTAGGTTCTTATTGTCTTGCCCCTAGTCCTAAATGTAAATCAGAGAAATACTAGTAATGTAATTTCTATACACTCTTTATTCGCATAGTTCTCTGTGTCTTACATGAGTCTTAAATTTACATTTCATATATTATAGGAATAATTTTTTATTTTAATTGATTTTTTAAAACATTATTCATTATTTAGTTTAAATTTTAATATATATACGTTAGTAGATATGTCAAGTATTTTTATGTACAAACATACTCCAGAAAATTGCTATTGAGAGTGTTATCGTAGGTAGGAATCCCTTCATTTTAGTGATGTTGCATGCTCCTTGTTAATTTTCTTTTAAAAAAAATTAATTTGACTCTTTTTATTTGTTTATTTGAACACTTGATTTGAGATAACAAAAATTGAGTGAAAATTTTTAATTATAATAGAATGCCTTGTTAATTAAATATATTTAAGGCATGTTTTTTTTTAATATTTTATAGTTATAGTAAATATACCACAATTAAAAATAATATTTTATTCATTATTTTGATGACATGATATTTAATTATTGTAATTATAAAAACTATTCCAAAAATATTAATCAATTAATTAAGGTATTATATAAATAAAAATTCACATAAGATTTAATGATTTATTTAAATCAAATATATACTCATGGTAATTTTTTTTAATTGTTTATATAATTATGTGAAATTTTTTATAGACAATTTTTTTGTTGGGAAATAATTAAAACTGACAAAATAAATAAGTTTGCTAGTTTTTCTAGGTAAATGAAATAAAGACTAGTTTAGTATAACAACTAGTTTGTTACAATCACTACTTCTAGTAACAACTAGTTCATAGAAAAATTACATAATTATAACTTAAATAATTAATACAATTACATAATTAACACATAAATAATTAATAAAAAGTTACATAATAAGAATTACATAATTAAAACCAAGGTAATTAATAAAAGTTACATAATAAAAATTACATTACAATAATTAGCATAATTACTAAAGTTCATATTTGTTTTTAATTTTGTTACAGAAGGTTTGATGAATTTGTAGTTGTGTGCATCAATCTTACCAGCAATATCTTGTAGATGATTTGCAAATCGATTTCTTTGTTTCTCAACTTGATCTCTTCATCCCTCAACTTGTTACATCCATGATTGGCACGTGCCATATCTTCTAATGCTTTTGCTTTGGTTTTGATCATATCTTCCATAGTAGTGATTAACAACATTAGAAGATTTTTCCTTTACTTTTGTGTTTGTCCTTTTCTTTGTTGCTTTTGTCCTTATTGGATGATACATGGTAGTGATGTTGACTTGTAACTAGACAACATATTTGGAGTATAAAATTATGAGTATGCTCTAGAAGTAGAAACCTTTGTTCTCTCATTGGATTATTCAAATGGTGTCAACCATTTAGGTTGCTCACTTTCATTACATTGACTCCCACACTACTAGAAAACATTGCTTTTACGACGTGCCATCTACGACGGTTCTAGAGAACCGATTTAGAATATGGCGCGATTGCAATTTTGTAAATAAGGAAATAAAAATTTGCTTTTACGTCATACATTCTAAGGCGGTTATAAATAACCGTCTTAGAATGTAACACAGTGGCATTTCTATGATTATGAAAAGCTTAAATAACGACGGGTTTCAACAAAAACCGCCTTTGTATCCTTTACTAATTACGTACTAATCCTAACCCTACCTTGCATTGCTCATCCTCCCCATTGACGGTAGCTTCCCTCCACCCTAATTTCTAGTCCCACTCCCTCCATTGCCAGATCTCGTATCGAACTCCCAACCCCTCCGAATCTCCGTCCCGGACACACCCAGCCAATCCCAAAAAACCACCCACCCCATCTCCTTCTCGCTCCTCTTAAAAGAAAACTCCAGAAACCCCTATGCTTCTCTCTGATGCCTCTCTCAACAACTCGGATCTCGGCCCATTCCTCCTTAAGTTGGCCTGCGACACCATTGCCTCGGGCGATGGGCCCTCCAAGGCCCTTGACTTGGCCATCCGGGTCTCCAAGTCCTTCGAGCGTTGCACCGTCGAGGGAGAGCCCAGCCTCGACCTCGCCATGAGCCTCCACGTCCTCGCTGCCATCTACTGCAGCCTCGGACGCTTTGAAGTAGTCGTCCCCGTCCTCGAATGCGCTATTGAAGTCCTCGACGTCGAACGCGATGCCGATCACGCCCTCGCTGCCTTCTCTGGCTACATGCAGCTTGGCGACACCTTTTCCGTGCTCGGCCAGGTCAATAGATCCATCTCCTGCTACGACCAAGGCCTCTAGATCCAAATCCAAGTCCTCGGCGACTCCGATCCCCGCATCGGTGAAACTTGCCAGTACGCAATCGTTTTATCTTGTTCATTTTCTCGATTCTTAAATTGTTTGGATGAAACTTAGATGCAGTCAAATTATAATTAGATCAGTAATCTACACAATATTAAATGTCGACTCAGACTACCTTGGTGAAACTTCCCCCCTTTTTCTCTCTTTGATTCATTATTATAACTCTGAATGCTTCCTCTATTGTCTCCTTCGCTAATTGTGAAGCCCAATCTCCTGATTTTCGTTATCAGCAACTGCACGTTCTGTTACCGCAAATTAACCTCCTCAAGGATAGCGACAAAGCGCTTCAGCTTCACCTTACGCTTCTCCTACACCTTCTTCAAAATAGATCTGTAACATTCAAATTTTGAGGGTTTCAAGGTTCTTTCTGATTAATTGTGAATTTGTTTTCTGAATTTGATTATACTTGATTTGGGAGTCCAGGATTTCAGATTTGGTTGAGATGTTGTGTGACTGATTCTTATATTTTTATATTTTTTTCTTTAATACGTTATGGTTTTAAATCGTCATAACTTATCTTGTATTTTTTTTCTATGAATTGTGACGTTTTTTAATATCTAAAAGATGAGACATGCTTTGATCTGAAGTTTGCTCTCTTTCTTCTGTCATCCAGGGGATGTATTTGTATTTGTCAAACTATTCTTGTGTCACACTCATGCTGAAGATTGCATTTAGATAAATAACTTACAAAAAATAAGACTAACATAATGGTTAGCATCAGAAGAAATTTATGCACTCCTGACCATTATGTTCAATCATTATGGTTGACATATCTTAATATTCTTTGGCATTATTATGCTTTTGTGTTATGCAACATGGCTTGCTTGTGTTGTGTTACATATCCTTATGTGGCTAACCAACTAGTTTTCTCTCAATCGTTTGGTTATTTTACAATCACTAATGCTACTGACATTGGTTCTTTGTTCACTCCAATTAACTAGTATGTTTGTGTTCTTGGTTAGAGAAAGTAAAACTATATGTATATTTTCTCACCTAAATATAACTTTGTCCAGAGATGTTGAATGTGGGAAGGAATTTTCCTTATGGGAACAATAGGGGTCAAGTTGGCTATGAGAATCATGTTTGCAATTGGCCACGCAATGAGAGTTTCACGATGTTTGACTTTTATTTTTTTTTTTGTTTTATATTTGAGTTTAGTGGTGGAGAGTTTTACCCGTGTCCCCACCATTGAGAATCAAACCCAATTTAAAACTTTTCTTTTTTGTTTGTTCTATCAAGTGAGTCAACATTTCTAATGAATGGTCAACTATGAAAAAGGTTTGAAGGAGCTTTATAAAAATCCACGTTATTCATAATTCACATGCTTCACTGCTTAATGTTTGCTTCAGCAGATTATTCTAAGGATTTTGTAATGAAATTATTATGCAATGCTCGAGAATTTACCACTAGATATTAGTTTTTTTTTTCTTTCTATTTTTAAGTTCAACAGTAAAAAAAATCAGTTTTAAAATTTGTAAAATGTTATACTAGTTATGTGTACAATTTGAATTATTTATAGCATATTTAATAATCTATTGATTTCTATGCTGAACTTCTGAGCGGGTAATTCTTTTTTTTTGAATCTTTGCCTCGCAGATGCCTTTCGGCCTGTTTGGCTTATTTATCCCAATGTCAACATGTGTTTGGGAAAAGGAAATAAAAGGAGTTCTGATGTAAAAGTAGCTTCTAAGTAACAAAAAAATGTTGGACAAAATACCTCCTAGCATGCAATACTCTTTGATGTAAGTACAAGTGCACAATTTATGTTATTTTAGCGTGTAACTTTGGAATGTAGTGGATATCATAATTGCTAGGTCTTGTTCTCGCACCCCAGGTGTTTGATGAATTGACGTGTATTTTATTTTAGATGTTTAGAATTTAGAGGATGTGGAAGCTTTCCAGGCTGCCCTATTTTATTTTAATAAACTAATTTATTAACTTCATTCATTTAGCTTGTGTCCCATAATGGGTATTTTTCTGTTGAACGTGAGTTTAAACACTTAACCAAAAGTGTGTTTGTGAACCAGTTGGGTGTTGAAATAAAAAAGTGGCTCACATTGCTTTAACTTTAGTTTCTTATAATGTGTTTTTCTGTTGAATGTGGATTTTAATGCTTAACCAAACACACTTACGTCTTAGAATGCTTGTTTTTTGGTTTCACCTGACTTATTCACCTATGATATATGGTGAATGGTGATTAAGTGATAGTATTTGATAAGTATTTATTTGAATTTTATTTTGTTAATGCATCATCACACGCCACATAAATTTGATTTGTGGGGCCACTAGATGGAACCCAATTCTCAGAGTGGGCCAGGTTGCTCTGTTGGGTGCTCGGAACAAAGTTGTGTGATTCAGTTGCACGTACTACAGATGCTTTTATTTTTATTACTGGAGTGAAAGATGATACAACATTTGCTCTTCTTACCAAAAAGGAAATCAGTGTATGTGATTCTTTATATTTCTTTATTATAATTTATTTTTAAGTTTCTTATGATCCTATGTACTTAGACTTATCTTTAATAATTTCTTATATAGTAGTTTAGTATAGGATTAAATAAGAAATTTGTTTAGAGTAGAATGTAAAAGTACAATCCTGGTATGATAAGTCAATTTCCAAAATTAGAGAAACCAAAAGAAAAAGAGTTGCCAATAATTTGAATCTTTATTACTCTGAATTTTGGATATGTATTTAGTCTTTACTGTTTGTTCCTTGCACCTCCAATTGAGTGTGTTGTGGCTGAGAAATTTCAACATTAATACTGAGAAATTGTGTTACCTGCGGGAAATAGCATGGCACCGGCTTGATGAACTTTAACCAGCAAATGATGAAGTGATATCTCGTAGCATCACCAGCCTTAAGCTTTATATGGTGGCCCCTTTTCTGGCTTCAGTACAATTGCATATAATTTTGATAGTTTCAGTAAATGTCCCTTGTATTGTCAAAAGTTAAAAAGATTCACTATCTTCATGCAGATCATTGAAATCATGGATTTCAACACACCAACCTTCTATGGCTCCAAGGCCCGATTTGCCTCTTAAAGGTAAGTCCCTTTTCCCCCCCAAATACTGTCTGGTTACAAACATCAGTTATGTTATTGCTTGAGGTCATTGGGTGAAAGTTTAATTACTCAATGCTTGGCTGTGTTGGGATCAGTTGATTTCGAGTAGCTAGTTCAATTTGTTGCACTACGTTATGTGTGTCATAATCTTACAGGACCTAGTCTTGACCACTGATTTTAATTTTGAGGTACAATTGACTTGAGGGCTGAGGCATTAGAAGTGAGATGTGTTAGTACTTGGTATTGGTTTTTTAGCTACATTATTGTGCAAATTTCTTTGCTAGGTAGGTTTTTTGGTGTAGGATTTGTCTAGTGATTCTAAGGGAAAACCAACTATGGATGAACTTGCATAAATGTTACTTGTTTCAAATTCAGTACTGCAATGCATTCCTAGTTTTTTGATCCTTTGTACATTTTCCAAACTATACATTCTTCTTACATTAGTTAGGAATGCTAACAATCCTTTACTTTATAAAGGAATTTGCGTATGGAAAGCAAAACCCGGTTCTATTGGAAGTAGCTCAACAGTAATGGATATCCAGCCAACAAAACCTGAACCTGATTCTTACACCCCTGACCTGGACTAGAATCAAGACTCAAGATATGTCTCATGACTGTTTATTTCTATTAGACCAATATATGAAGCAAGAGAAAAATATTCTATAAGTTACCAATCATATAAAATTTATTTTCTTTGTTAAATTATTTGATATTTAATTACTGCATTCATCAACGAATAATGTCGATCTTGATGATCCTTCACACCTGTAGAGGACAACAACATATCTTCTTGTGCACCTCATATATTGATGCTTACTTTGGAGAAGGTTCGCAAGGCCAGAGGTATGAGATACTTTTTAATTGATTTCTGCTATTGTTATTATAAGAAATGCATGCTCTATGTCACTTCAAATTTATATCCTCAAAATTTAGGGGACTATATCATTTAAAGGAATTATAAGTATATAAATGGCTCGTTTATTTAGTATTAGTTAAATTGAACTTGGCGATATCAGGCATTTGGTCAGGAAGGAAGTACTAATAAAGATTCACAATGAAAGATAAATACTGTCATCTTGTATATTTCGGCGGTGATAAAGAAAATTCAATTTCTATCTTTTGAATGTGAAATAGGTAAGCATTAAAAATTGGAAAACGTGTCATGATTCAAGAGAGATTTAGAAAAGGAAATAAATACTTGAGAGCCAAAATGAGAAAAAAAGCATAAAACTTTAGTTTAAGGTAAGATTCTCAAGAATTTAATAAATACGCATTAAAAAAGCACACCTATAGTAGTATATGCTATTAATAAAAAAATTAAATTTATATTCTCTTAACAAATGTTATCTGGGGAAGTAGCTTGAGTTTCTCTTTTTTCCACCAGCAACTCATTGAACATTAAAATATTTTTAAAATTATTATTATTAATAATAAAAAATTACAGTATTTTCTTTGTAAAAAATCACTAGTGATATATTTAAAAAGATTAATTAAAATAAAAGGTCAAAATTAATAAATTGAAATATAAAATAATATCAAAAATAATATGTTAAAAATAAATTATAAGTGTCCAAGTAAATTATATTTTTTTAAAAGTACGGTGTTGAAAGTAAATTAGAGATTGGTAAAATAAGAACAATATTAAAAGCAATAAAAATAATTTTGATAGAATCTCTACTTACTTTCAGCCGCTCTTTGTGATTGGTGCGGCACCTGGAAAGGAGACAAGCTTTGTAGTGGTTGACAACAAGCACGATATTGCTATGAGAAACACCATTTTGACAACAAGCACGATATTTTGATTGGTGCGGCACCTGGAAAGGGCATAAAATTGCTTGCCAACAGATGAAAGTTTCTTCACCTGTTTGTGGATCCAACAAAAGTGGAACCGCCTCCTTGGAGTCTCATAAAGGTCACAGTGGTCTAAAGTTTTGTGTTCTTATTACAACTTTTATTTGCTTCTCATTGATAACGAAATTATTAGTCACTTTTAGATGAAATATAAAAATGAAAAGGCTTATTATAATATTGCTCATTGCTCATACATAACAATCTAATCAAATGATTTGACTTGTGAGCTTTTATATTTGGTATTGGATGTCCTAGTTGCGAAGTATTTTTGTAGTAAAATTAGACAAAATTTTTGTTCCCTATGAACTAGAAAAGTAAAAGGTTTTCCACGGAATATGACAACTACAATATGATTTTGATAATTTTGATGTTGTACTTAAGGATACTAGAACTCTTAATTAGCCTCTTGAATTGATACTCATAAAGGTGGCCCAAAAAAACTTATGCTCCAATAATGCAGAGGTAGATTAGGGGAAAATCATTGGCTTTTCTTTTAATAAGATGTGGTTGTACTTTTTCTGAGCTGGCAGAGGAAGGGAGTGATGAAGTGTATTGCCAAGTGTTGTTGGTTCCTAAAAGTGAGGTGAGGCTTATCTATGGTGTTAATTTTACTTTGGTTCAGTTTGGGTTTGGGAGAAGCTTGCAGAAAAATATCTCAACCTATCTATGTCTTAAGGGTCATATAAAATTTAACTAAACAGATTTGTTTGATTGAGCAAAACGTCATGGCTCTGGAAACCAAAGTAGACTAAAAATATACTATGTGGTTAACTAAGTTTTGTTTTCTTTCTATATCCATGTTACTCGTCCTTTCCACATGATGTTATCTGGGAGAAATAGATGCACAGAAAGCTCTCTTATTGTTATTTTTTATTGTAGGAATGAAAAGGATAAGAAATGGGGGGGGGGGGGGTAAGTGATGAAGTGTCTTTATTAGCTTATTTTAGTTTTAATTTGCTTGAACTTGGACTTGATTATGGCAAGTGGAGCATAGCTTGCGGGAAGGGGAAATTGTTGCTGATGGGGAAGAGGAGGATACTGGAGCTATGGTGAAGTCAACAACTCCCCATATGTTCTGCAAGACTCTCACAACTTCAAACACTAGCACTCATGGTGGATTCTTAGTTCCCTATCGAGCAGCTGAAGATTGCTTTCCTCCCCTGGTAAGTATGAATTATGATGCATTGATTTCTCGCCAAAGGAATTGTGTTCTAGTGTTTTTCTGTATGTTCTAATTTGTTTTATCCAAATTAGTTGAAACTTCTATTGTATAGTAATGTAAATTCTTGCAAAACTAGACTTATTAATTATGTAAATTTTTGTATTATGTAATACAATGATGTTTCAATTGTTAAAAATAATAAGTATACTTTTTGCTTCAAATCAATGTTTAGTGTTGTATTAGTTAAAGAAATTACAACAAATAAAACAACAACACAAAATATTACAAAAAATAAAACCGCTGCAAAAAAAATTATAAAAGAAATTACTGAACTTTCTAAGACGGTTATAAGAAAAACCGTCTTAGAAAGCAAGACATACTAAGACGGTTCTTGGAATAACTGTTGTAGTATGTCTCATGTGGACTTGAGAATCTAAGACGGTTATTGGCAGAACCGTCTTAGTATGTCTAACTTTTTAAGACGGGTGTGTCACAAAAACCGTCTTTGATAAATGACACATTCTAAGATGGTTACCGTCTTAGAAACTCAACCGTCTTTGATAAATGACACATTCTAAGATGGTTACCGTCTTAGAAACTCATTTATACGATGACGGTTCAAAAACCATCGTAAAAAGTGACATGCCATTTTACGACACTATATGTTATGACGGTTAAAAATCGTCGTTAAATGTGTCAAAGAACCGACTTTAAAAACCTCTTTTGTAGTAGTGCCACTAGTACCCTTTGAAGACCATTGATCCATGGAAGGATTAATTGGTGATGATGAGAACATATAAAAATGATATGGAGGATATGCGAGAGCAAGATGTTGAAAAATGACTATATTTTGATTGTTTGGTGGGTTTGGTAAATTGAAGAATTTTGAAAATTGGGATTTGTGAGGAGTTGATAATTTGACATCATGTTGAACCACAGATTCTTATTGAATGAATTTTAATTTTAATTTGGATCCATTGAAAATAATAAATTAGTGAAGTTGAGAATTTTTTGACAGTGGAAATAAGAGAAATTTGAGAGGTTTTGTTGTGAAGAAAAACTAATGTAAAGTATCCCTATTTATATACAATGATTTGAAAAAATATACAATTACAAAAATAAAAAAATACAAATTGTCCGTTAGACACAAAATTCTTAACGGTAAAATCTGTGTAAAACAAACAATGGATACTTTGTCTTTAAATTTAATATTACAATAATAATAAGTTTTTTTATTTATTTTGTAAGCCTAAAACACTGGAGTTTCTCACAATTCGTACACGCTTGCAATGGGAGGGTGCTAGACTGGCACATTGCTTCAGCAGGAGAGTTGCTTCCAAAGCAATTGTTACCATGCTTATTCGCTTGGCCTTATTAAATATAAAGAATAATGTTTTGAGAGGATATAATAAATTTCGAGATGGATGTCGTCAACATTCTTGACCCTCTGCGTGATATTTGCCGTCAGAAAAAACAAAATATAAAACAAAAGTAGGGCCAAGTTTGCAAATTTGTGATTGAAGTGGAACTAGAGTCAGACAATTTAGTTGCAGTTTAATGGTCTCTTCCGAGTCCGAGAAAAGGACTTCATTATTTTCAATTTTGACAAAATATTTTCGTCATGTTATTAACGAAGATAAGGGTAAGGGTATGAATTTACTATATATAATGAAAATACATTTGTGTTGTATATCATGACAAAGATTTTGTCAAGATGCACATACAGTGAAAATAAATTTTCATTATTCATTAGATAAAATCTAGTCAAGATATATAATGAAAATATATTTTTAATGTTTATGTTGTCAAAATATATAACAAAAATGTATATTTTTGCCTGTGAAAAAGATTTTTTCAAAATACATATCAAAAACAATTTTTAATTTGTATCTTCACAAGATTTATCTAGATATACAATGGAAATTAAAATATGTTTCCATGGGAATGACCACCAAATTGCTATCTAAGCTCTCCTAAATACATTGATTAGTCAAGAAGGATGATCCACTTTTCCACATTTATCATATGGGAAAAGAATGTCATTAAAGTCGCCAATAACACACCAAGGGAGAGATGATAGAGAAGAAAGATTTCAATTACTACTACAAAATAAATCGATGTTACTAGTAGAAACTTAACATCGGTCGTTTGAAAACAAAAAATCAATGTTGCTAGTACAATGTTAACATTGGTTTTCAAAAAACTAATGCTGTTAGTAATTAATTAACATCGATTTTTAAAAATTGATGTCGTCAAAAGCATAGATAATATCAATGTTGGATCTTTTTTAATATTTCTGAACCTCGTGCCTTACTCTAGCTCACTTTGAAACCCTCATTCTCTTGAACCTTCACTCCGTTGTTGCCACTCTCTCGTTGGTCATTGCCATCACTATTATCACCGCATCTCTTGAACCAAGTTTGTTCTTAGATTCTCTTCATGGCTAAACTTGTAATGTGGTTTTTATGGTTTGAATTTTTGTGATTTATCTCATATATATATATATATATAGCTTCCACTTTTTCAATTTTGGTAGCAACTCAAAACACGCTAGTTGTCAATACCACTGCTATAACAAAGTAGATTATGTTTCTGGTTTGTTTGTTGAGAGTTTGGGAAGATTTCCGAGATGTACTATTTAGGTAGCAATTTGGTATTTCAGTGCATTATATACCAGAGCCGATATGGGTAAAATGCACAGTTTGGGTTTTGGGATTGTTTGTTTCTATTATTGATTTGTAGGAAGAGAGGGACAAAACAAGTGAACATGGTGTTAAAACTCAGTAAATGCCCTGTAATAATGTTTTTCTTTTTTTTGTAAACAGACCAAACAAATAATCACAATGGTGGACGCAAACTGTTTCTAGTGATGTTAACTCATTAGTTTTAGTTAAAAACTTTATAAGACAAATTGTTTAAAGGGTCAATGTAAATCTGATTTAGTGTAAATGTGAAAGAGAAACTTTTAAGATAATTGGTTAAGTATTTCATAAAAAGAAAAATGTTCATTTTTCATAAGTTAAAAAGAGGCTTTTGAAGCCTTGTGGAAAATGTCTTGTTGAAACTAAAGAGGAACTCTTGGAAATATATAAAAACACTCTTGAGTTCTTCTCATTTCTTCCAGAAATGAAACTGCTGATAGATCATGCTTTATATGAGGGTTCACAAATGAAAGGAACCTCTCTGACAATTATTGTAGTTGTGTTATAACTAATACTAGCTAGCAATAATACTAAGATATAAAATAAATTTAAATTTTTGCAGTGTAAATTGTAATAAAGCCAATTCGCAATACTAGACAACAAATTATGCAGAAAAATTCTCATATACTAATATATTCATTAAATCGTCACAGTGAATCAGTGATGTGGAATATTATATATAGAACAACAGAATCACTGATTTCTAACAGAAAACAGACCTAGCACTACTGCCCCTACAACTTGTTTCGCCTTTTCAGAAACAACTTGGACTTGAAGTGGTTGATTCATGGTTCTCTTCACTGTACTTGTTGAATTGAACCACTGGATTGTTCATGTTGTTGGTGCTGAATTGGGTTTCACAGTAATCGGATAAAGATTCATCATCATCATCATCTTCACCTTTCACTAATTCATCTCTAAACTCATCCATTGGTGCTTTGACCATTTTTATTATCTATTCTAGAATCTAGACTTCTTTTGGCCACAATATATGCTGACTTAAAATTACTCCTACAATGGTCTAGGGCTTACTGTGGTCATTATTGTTATGCTGTTGCCATTTTAGAAATAATCCGATGTTTCAATATTTATATTTGAAAGGTGTGTGTGGGTGTTTGACCAAAGTGTGTGCTATCTTGCCAAGTCATTATGAATAGACTATCAATTCAAGTTAACTGGTGCAAAAAAAGGGTATTTTTTGATGTATTTTAGATGTATTACACAATATATGAATGACTTGGGTTTGCTGGAGTCATGCATAATTTATGTTCACTATATATATATATATATATATATATATATATATATATATATATATAACTTAATTTGATGCAACCCAAATTGTTTTATTTTTATTTTTTCTCACCTGGGTATTTCTCAGTTCATCGTTTCCTTGTATTTTTTTGCGTTCCAACGATAAGAATTAGAACATGGGAGAGAGAAAAGAGAAAACCAAAAACTGCAAATCACAATCACAAATCCGAGCGATAATGAAATGGTGACAAGGCACGGATCTTATTCCCGTGTGAATTACCACAAACACCCTCCACTTATGAATCCACATTCATATAATTAAATTAATTAGTTGGCTTGTCTTTGCTCGTATTTTGATTGTGGATTGAACCAATGGTACCTTCAACTAACTCCATAATCCATTCTAATATTCTGTTACATTCACAATACAAGCGGTTAATTTAGTTATTTTTAATTTTTGTTTGTCAAAGTAACACAACATTATTTAATTTGGTTCATTATGGCTGGGCCTTAGATATTACTACATGTTACTCCATTGTGAGAAATTAATTTTAACTAGGAAGGGATTATTTTTTCTTCTTCTAGAGTAAATAATTGTTTGTGGACAATGTTTATTTTCTTGCACACATCACAAACTCTCATTCCACTACAACAAATCTGTTAAATAATGGAGGTTATTTTTTCGTTTAGTGGAGGTTTTTACCCTCCGCAAAATAAATTACGGAGGTTTTCAAAAACCTCCACAGTTATATTCGCCACAAGCAATTAGCGGCGGTTTTCGAAAACCTCTGGTATCAAGAATATTTTGTAGAGGTTTTAAACCTACGCTAACTGTGGAGGTTTTTTAAAGGAGGTTTTAAACCTACGCTAATTGTGGAGGTTTATTGGAAGAAGTTTTTATACCTACACTAAATATGGAGGTTTTTTGTAGGAGGTTTTAAACCTATGCTAAATGCGGAGGTTTATTAAAAGAGGTTTTAAAACTATACTATGGAGGGTTTTTTTTTTTTTTAAATCATGCTAACAATAGACGTTTTACAATTGATTTTCTAATTCTCTTTATTTTCTTGTATATAATGATTTTGTATATTCATTTTAGTTTCATAATCTACATGTATTACAATTTTTCATTTTCTTATGATATCAATAAAAAAAATGTAATAAAAAAACTCATAATGAGGACGTAGAAATTATATTTCAATAACCAAAATAATAGCATATAGTTCAAAGATTTATAATTCAAATTTCTATTGTAAATCAAAGTATGACATAAAATCCATAACAAAGTAATATTAGTCTTGTACTAAACTTTAAATCCAAAATACATTATAAGCAAACTAAGGGTTGCTAGCACCAGAAGATCCTCTTGCATCCAAAGGTGTATTAGGAACACTTGAAGCATCATTTGGCTGAAATAAGAAAAGAAAAAACACTTAGTCACATATACTATATACAAGGGTGTATCACACATACTAAATCATAATGACCATCAATAAAAATAATTAATTCTAAACAATTGTTTTAATATTCTAAACTTATGCATGGTTATTACCTTGGTCATGTATGTTTACTTAAAGACCTAACTTGAGATAAAGAGTATTAAGAGCTAGCCAAAATGAATAAAATTCTACCTTAATATTGTTGATTAACTATAAAATCTACCTACAAAACTGTAAATTAATTAGCTTAATAAACACACGTACCAATTACAAAATATATTTCCTTACTAATATGTGTGAATAAATTAATAAACTATAGACATATGTAAAACAGTTTTAAGAGTACATTGTGTATTATACTAACAAGTTTTAGGATACCTCACATATACATAATGATGTATGCATATTAATTACTTACATGTGTTTGATCAGGAGTGAAATAACTAGCTAATTCTTCAGGGATCCTTCCTTCCTTCATTATCATGTAGGCCTTAAAAGCTGATTCTAAATTGTTGTATTTCTCTTGCCATTGGTTTGAAGATGGAAAGGCAACACCAGATGAAGAAGAACTCGGACTAGAAGCTCAAAGTCTTGTGTTCCTGAATGTATTAGAAGGAACAACTCCTAATCCCATGCATCGCACTCTCCCAGAGTGCTCTAACCCTAACACTCTACCAACAACATCAAGAGGAGAAACTTCAGATTCATCAACTATTCTTTGAGTCAATCCTACTTCAATTTGTTCCTGCAAACAAGCGAATCCCATGCATCGCACTCTCCCAGAGCTCAGACTAAGCGAACATTTCGAGGATCTGAAGAAAACTCAGGATGGATTAAATCAAATGTCTTCCATGCCTCTCCATCTCTTGGATGCCTTAACAACCCATCTTTATTGTCTTCCAAAACATGCCATCTCATATCTTTTGCAGTCTTACGACATGTGAACAATCTTTGCAATCTTGGTTTCAATGGAAAGTAACGTAAAACCTTTGCAGCTATTTTCTTCTTCTTGTTGGGTTTCCATCTAGATGTACCACAATGCTTACAAGCATCCAAACTTTTTTCATCATCTCCCAAATACAACATGCAGTGTTTTGGACAAGCATCTATCTTTTTATAATTAAGACCAAGCTTGTTAATAATTTTCTTTGCCTCATAAATAGAAGGAGGAAACTTTGCTTTTTCAAATGCGTCATTTAACAAATCCAATATCATAGTCATTGCCTTATCGCTTAATCCACACAAAACTTTTATATGATATAATTTGATTATAAATTCTAGTTTTGTGTCCTTGCTTCCTTCATACAATGTTTGGCTCCCATTGTTTAGAAGCTCATAAAAGCCATTATGATCTTCTCTTGGTTCATCATTTACTATTTCATCTTCATTTAATGGTTGTGATGCACCTACATTAGGGTCATGTTGCCTATATTGTTCAAATGCGTCATTGATCATCATTTCCATTGGGTTTTGAGGTTGAACACCACTATCTTGGAAAACATCTTCCACTTGAGAAGATTCTAATGCTTGCTTTTCACCATGAAGATCCCATATAACATAGTTTTGAGGAAATGGTTTATATAGCAAGTGATCTTCAACTATGTCTCTAGTTTGCCATTTCATAAATCCACATTTTGGACATGGACACCGAATCGTTTCTCCTACAGCTCCATTCTTAAAAGCAAAATCTAAGAATTTACTCAAACCAATGGAGTAATCAATTGAGTTTCGGGCCTTTGAAATCCATGATTTATCCATTACAAAAGATACCTAAACAATTTTATTAAAATAATTTATCACACTATAATAATATAACATAGTATAATTTGTATTAAAAAAAAGTAAGTCCCCCACAAAATTATAATATAAATTAAGAAGAAAAACTATAATAATTATTCTAACTAAAAAGAATAATTGGTGGGGGAAGAAGCATAACCTAAGATTCAATACCAATTTTTATGTTACAGCTACTACCATATATGTTATAAAATAAGAATAGGTATTTAGAATAAAAACCAATGGAACCAACAAAAAAATGAATTACAAAAAATTATAAAAAACTACACTTGTTAGCTAACTAGTAGAGGTCGTAACATAAAAATACTATCATGAAAATGTAATGTACGTTGTAAACACATAAAAATAAAGATTACAATGTTTAATCAAAATAAGAGAGAGATGAAGTACCTTTGAACTTCCAGTAAATGAAAGCATGGGAATGTGTCTTTTGCTATTGCCTAACCAATTTCAGCACCTCTCAAGAACTTCAGCTACAAGCTTTAAAAAAAATAAGGAAATTAAGTTAGTATTATATATATATATATATATATATATATATATATATGACCTTAATAGCCAAAAAAGAAAAAGCAAATTAACCACTTATTTTTTGGAGCAAGTGTGCTACAAATCCAAGCTGAAATTGCTTGCATCAATGCCAAATGGAATCAATAGCAAAGGAGGTCACATCCCAATTGTTGCGGTTTAAATAAAAGAGAGTTGAAACATGGAATATTAGAAAAAGAAAAGCAAAAAAAAAATACCATGCAAACATAACTCTTTTTTTTATTTCTCATTCCAAAACTCTCTCCTATGTTAACCATAATACTCATCTTGTTAACTTCGTTTACTAATTTTTTTTTTCAACTAACAACATCATCTCGTAGGGTACTAGCCACCAGATTGTAGCTTAGTAATGAGAAAAGTATGCATACACTCGTACACAAATTTTTCAGTATAATAATTTTACTTATCATATAATACATTTATTGAATTTTTGTGCAAAATAGCTGCTAATTCCAATGGGAGTTACTTGGCATTCAATTAAGCAATAAAAGTATATGCTTATAAGTTCCCAATGAGTTTTTCTAACTTTTGTGTTCTTATCAAGTTCAAATAGGGTTACTTTTATAATTTGTAAAAAGAAAAAATATTTAAAGTTGGAGCAAATTATTTGAAAATGGTATATCTATATTCTTTATACTATAGGTCCTGATAAAATTAGTTATTATATTGGACACAGTAATACTTTATATCAATACTATAATTAAAAAATTTAAAAAAAGTAAAATTGGAAGTACGAGATGGATGGAGTCATTTGATGACATTATTTTCTCTCAATCACTAAGTTAATTAAACGAAAAGAAAATCATATATGTTAATCATAAATAAGCAAGGGAAAGAAAGGAATGAAGAAGAAAAGAATAAAAAAAAAGAAAAAAGAAACTCATAATTCACTGTGAGTAACTGCCTATAACTTCCCCTGAAATATCTAAACCCACAAAGGAGGAAGAGGCAGAGTGAGGATAGAATCAGTTTTTATAGTTTCCATACATAAAAACAAGTCTTCACGCTTCTCTCTCACTCTCAAATCTACAACATCCTATCTCTCTCACACAAGTCTCTCTCCCTCTCTCTCTCACATAGATACTCTAGCTACATGCTACAAAGTATCTTGAGCAAATATTCTCGTGTCTAGTGCATCTACATGCATACATAACTAAATTAGTCCTTCGGTTTTAACTCCAAAATCATGTACTCAAGTAAATAATGCAAATTTATATTAGCATGTTTGGATCACCAATACTTTAATCTCAAGTAAATGTCAATGACAAGAATGATAGTCGGAATTTTATAATTTATTTGTTTTTGTTCTTGGGCCACTTGAATTTTATAATTCCTTCCGTTACAACAAGTCTTAAACTAATAATACATTTGAAAGAAAGCAATCATGAGCTTTATTACCGAATTTTTCAACGCTTGATGCATGAGAAAGATTTATTCTCTAGCTGTTCTAAGCACTATACCAGCAACTCAATCTTATCTCTCAAAACACATGGGGGCCATGCTCTACTAAACTGTTGTTCCTTGCTGAACCATCACTTTTTATCTTTAATAATCAGCATAACAAGGGATTATCGGCTATTCTTGTCTTCACCAGTTTTATATTTTGAAGATGTAAAGTGTTAGTTCAATATGTTCTTTCATGTTTTTCTCATTTTCTATTTTTGGTGTTTTCTTTAGGATAATATCTTATCCTCTACCCTTGTACTTTCTTTCTACATAGTCTTATCTGATGAGTTTCATTTTTTAATACAACAATAAAAACTTTTCCCCACTAGGTAGAGTTAAATACGCATGCATCATATACACCATTGTGTTGAGTCATAAACAGGTTTGCACAAAGGCCATTTAGGTATAAGTCCATTGTTATGAACCTTTGCGTATGATAATTAGCAGTCCACACCATCAGTTTTAGCGGTTTGAGTTTTACTTGGTCTCTAATCATTATGCTATCCTCTACATGATCAAATGTTCCTACTAGTGTTGTATGGTTCTTCTTCTCACATGAAAAAACCACCTCAGGCCAGATTGTATCATCTCTTCCTCAACAGGTGCTATCCCTATTCCCTACTTTCTCTGACCCACTAAATTCTAATCTTCTTGCTATCCAACATCAGGTTTTGAATGTAAAAGGTTTTCAACCAACTAAAAGTAAAATGACAAGCCTAACTCCAAGACTAATACTATCATTCATGTTGCTCGTGTTTGTTGTTTGAAAACATCATATGTAGTTTAACATTAATATATCCATGTACTACATACCACAACAAAACGAAGTCCATGGGGTCTAGTAACAGAACCTGTCAGATGCCTCACAGCAGCTGTCTGGGAAAAAGACGATCGACCGTTGCTTTGAACAACAACAACATCTGGTCTACTTTCTAAAGCTAAAGACACAAAGCAGAGAATTGTTCAGCCACCAAAACAAGTTGAATGCAATAAATTAACAAATCTTAAAAATATTGGACACTTGATTTTGAATCAATGAAACATTAGTAGAAAAGGAATAGGAATATAACCTGGCACAGAGAGCAAAAAGGAGAGAGACCTTGGGATTTTAGGAGCATTTTGAAGAAGTAAAGTGTTAGTTCAAATTTTACTCATTCAACGAATAAAAACACTATAATTCAATCTGACTATTTTGGGTCCCGACACAGGAACTGCATAAAAACTGAAACCAGCATCGATTCAGTAATATTCCCTTCACTAAACTATTTTTATCTACTTTCAAATCCTGCTACTCGGTTACCCTGCCGCGTGAAACATCATGAGCCTAAATTTCTTTTAATCCGAACCAATTCCAGATTGAAATATATGTTTTGAAAGTAAGAAAATAGAAGATTTTGTTTAATATAAAATTGTATTTTCTTATTGTTTTCATTGGAGAACATGACCAAGAGAGGATAAAAAAAAGTTACAACATAGATTTCAGATTTTATCTAATGGGTAATAACACCTATCTATCTCCCTCTTTCTTCCGATTACCATTCTCCTTTGGATTGATCGAGTTATGTCTCACTGTACATTAACCATAATTATTGCCTAAAAACATTGATTAAAAATAAAAAAGAATAGGGAAACAAGACATCCAAAAAACTAAAAGCAACCCACAAAGAAAAATTCAATTTTGCGCTCATCTTAATACTCATCAGCACAATAATTTCACAAAAAAAAAAAATTAAATGGCTTTCGGGAAAATTGTTGAACCCCCAGAAGGACTAATAAACGTGATGAGTCTTGTGCATCTGTGAAATCTGGGAAGAAGGAAAACAAGAATCAGATTGCACTGCACGCGAATCTAAACCAAAAGTGTGTTCGGAGAGAAACAAACTAGGGCACAGATTTGAGGAGCTACGATATTGTTGGGTTTTGGAAGAAAAGGAATGAATGAGAAAAAAGAAAATGTAAGAGAACGTACCAGTGATGAACGCAAATTGAATTGATCACTGGGAAAGGGAGAGGTTACCTATTGAGAATGGCAGCAACGGGAAGCACGTAGAGTGAAGGGAAGCCGTGAGTTTCTTGACTTTTTTAGGATGGGAAGCCGTAGTTGGAGAGGGAAGCCGTGAGTTTCTTCATGTTTTTAGGAGGGGAAGCCGTAGTTGGAGAGTCTGTGTGGGGTTTGGAGAGGGAAGCCGTAGAGTTGGAGAGGGAAATTGGGATTTTGTGATTTTTTTGAGAGAGAATTTTTTTTTTGCCGGGAAAAAACATGATTTATTTTATTTTAAAGAGAAAAGAGTGGAAAAATAATATTTAATTAGCAGAGGTTATAAACCTCCGCAAATTAAGCACAAAAAATTGAATTTTTTAATAAATTAAGGAGGTTTCTAAAACCTCCGCAAAATAACCTCCATTATTTAACATTTTTTTGTAGTGTTCGTATATATACTGTTTTAATAATGGCATTTCTTTTGTTGCAGGCATCACCACTTTACTCACTATTGCAGGCTAGGTTAATTCGATAGCAAGTGGCTTTAAAGATCTATCGTCTTTCAAGAACAGGATTGTCCTTGTGCCATAACCTTTTGCAATAGGTAGGCTGTTTATCTTCATGAAATACGGGAAGAATGCATCATGGTAATCTAATATGAATAATTTGTGAGCACTAATTGCCTATTCCACAAAATTTATATTTAGACGCAATGCTTCATGCTTCATAAGTTCAAATTACAAACCATATATGGCTTTTAAGTGTCTCTATAACCGCTGTTGACAACAATAATAATTACAAACCATATTATGGAAGGTCACTAGCTAAATGACAAATAATGAAAGTAACAAGAATCAATGAAAACAAGTTTAATTAATTATTTGGTCTATATACAAGAATCACAATGTTTATATTTTATTTCCTATATGTATTCATGTGAGAATTACATGAGTCTTGAATCTCTTGAATGAGAGTTTATATTTGAGTAGAGTCATGAGTCATCCCATTAATTGAAAACCGAAAAGCTTAGTATTCAAAGCATCTGGGTATTTTAGCATGATATTAGTATACGTTGATAGTTTTATGCTTTGCTTTCTTGCTAAGTTGAAACCTATAAGTAATTAAGGCATGAAAGAGCTGAATAATGAATACTTACCAAATGCATTCCAATGTCATTAATCAATCATATATTCACTTACTACAGATTATCCTTCAGTTAGGCTACAAAATCATCAAAGGAAAGAAGCCCCAAAGTCATTGACCATAGATTACCTAGAAGTCCTATTATTAAGGTAACAATTCTCTTAGAAATACTATGTTCACTGCAAATATTTAACTTCAATCCGTTGCAAATATTCACTGCAAATACTATATTCACTTTAATCTGTTACAAGTTTGAAATTAGTTGATAAAAGTAAAACAATGGTATGATTATTTTAATGTATCTCTCTGTTCTATTAATGACTATTGTTTTATACACAAGTTATGTTCATTATGAGTGAACCTTAGTTTTCTGTTTGAGATTCAATACAATGATTCTTCTAGACAGTTTATATTAATTGTTGTATTGAATCTTGAATTTTCCGTTTGGACAATTTGGAAAGAGTTATTTTTTTTATACTAGATTCATACATATAGGTTAAGTCTCTTTTCTTAAATTTGATGAAATTTTGATATAGTGCATTTCGCTTTGTTCTCTGGATGCATACTTGATTATGTTAAATTCATTGTGTGAGTTTTTAAGTGTAAGTGAGTTGATAGCAATATTGGTGTGCGAATCGATGATTTTAGATTTACTTTGGTAGATTTGAAGAATCTAGCTTATCAAAAGGAGCCTTTCATCATGGCAGAACAAACTAAACAAGTATTTTATGTTCAAGATCCTTGTGATGAAAGGTGGCCAGTGGTTCTATACAGAAAAATCATTGGTGTTAATCTTAAAGATGATGATTCAACCCTTGATTCTCGTCATACTCCTTTCTCCACACACATGCCTAACACCAATGAAGAAGAAGTTGATGACGTCCATGCAAATCATAATGATCATGATGAAGGAGAATTAATTAACATCGTATAATGTAATCATTTTCTATATATACTTGTTTCCATATTTACAATTACATAACTTACTATACTTTTGAGTTGACTTTAATTAATGTTTTTTTTACAGGCACGTGGCTACACCACCGAGCTCCCCTCCTCCTGAGTTAGCACCTTCATCGTCTATGTCGAAAAGGACTAGAAAAGCCACATGGCTTAGATCATTGTTTGCTTGACCTGTGGAGGTGGAGAGACCACTGGTTCATGTTGATCCTACCATTAGAAAAGTTAATGGTCCACACATAAAGATTAAGGACCTATTTGGTGGTCATTGCTCGAGACAAGGTGGATGTTACATATGTTCATTGGAAACAGGTTCCTAAAGCTCAGAAGGATTTGATTTGGGAGGACATTTAGGTATTTCAATTGAAACTTGTATCTTATGGTAATTAGATATATTAAACTGACACATTTTATCTATTCACTAACTCTTACAATTTATTTTGTATCCGAGGTAGAATTTGATATTTTTTGAAGTGTCTGATAAAAGGACGAAGAAGAAAATCCTACAAATTGTAGGAGAGCGTTGGAGGCAATTTAAGTCCAACTTGACCTCTAAATGGGCTCTAGCAAAAGGCAATGAAGACAAAGTCTGTGAGAAGTATAGATTTACGAAAGAGAAGCAGAACCAATTTTGTCAAAGCCATAGAGACCCTTCATGGGAGTTTAGTTGTAGTCCTTCAAATTTATGAAATTGACATTTACAATTGATTTAAGCATTTTTTATATACTATCTATTTCTCATAGGATGTTGGAAAGAAGGCACAATCCATCTAGAAACAAAACACTGCCTTTCATGTGTTGTCTCGTGGGGGTTATGATTTTCTTGAACAAAACTTTATGGAGGAAAAATAAAGAAATGATTGGAGCAAGTAGCCTAATCCGGGACTACTAAAATAATCGTTGATCCTCCATCTTCCATTAAATGACACGTGATGTGGAAGATGACTTGCACAAAAAAATTGGGTCAGATGACATCAATGGCGACATGCCAAATTGCTGATAGGATTATAAGTTAAGTTTTAGTTTCAATGGTCATTATATATAATAACAATAATAGGCCATAAATAGTTTCATATTTTGTTGATTGCAGGATTCCTTGAAAGAGTAGTCTGCACAGGGTAGCTTTGTAGGCCATGGACATCAGGATGTACTGACTGCTGCCATTGAGTGACTAGAGCACCATGACCGTGTCGGTTCTGCTGGAGCCGGTGTGACGATAAGGCAATACTTTGGACTAACTTCAGCAAGCTCCTGCACATCTATGTCGATCGGCCCAAAAGAGCTGGATCGACTGAAATAAATTATTAAGGGGGAGCTGACACAGAATATCAAGGATGAGCTGGAGCAGTCGATCACTAAAAAGGTGATGAGATAGCTAATGTTATCCTTCAGTCAAATTCAGTCCTAGGGAATGGTACCTCCTGTTGAGCCTGAGGTAGCTCCTTTCGGTGCCTGTGTCAGCATAAAGGGAAACTGTGTTAATCCCTTAGGGTAGGATCCAGACACAAATGCATCAGATAGACATGGGTTGTATGTTGATGTCAATTCTCCCCACTTATTTTTCCTTGGAAGAATTTATGATGGGTCAACAATCATGCACCATGTCCCTTTGGGTAATGAGCTGGTGAACATATGTTGAGGAAGTTTGAGATGCTGATGCTCGGGTCCTTATACCCACTAAAGAGGTTCAATTAGTGAGGCAGACCCTTAACACCTTCCTTGCTTGGGCGACACATCCTGTACAACCTTTTTCAAAAAAATGTATTTCCTTTTTCTTGTGTTTATTATTATGAAAAAAATTGTTACAAATAAAGTCTTGATTGTCATTGACTTATGTTTATTAATTGTGTAGGATAAACAGGTACTAGAGGGACCAACGAAGCCTGTTGATAAGCCGAAACCTGATGACGATACCATTTACTAGATGACATTGATGATCCCACAACTTTTCTTCAAGCCTATGCAGGTGTCGTGCGATGCAACTATGTTTGGGGTGTACAATGATAATGTCCCCTTTGTACATAAAGCATGAAGATCTTGGGGAAATAGCACACGATGGTCAATGTCTGAAATCACTGTCATACAATTGTGGATATTGTAAGTAAATTTAAATTACAACCCATTACCTAATTGATTGTTTTAAATTGATTCATAATTTACTTTATTTTAACAACAATAGGCATATGACATATGAATGAGTTAAGTCTGTGATCAGGAAATGCCTCTGTGTATGGATTCTTTGAGCCACAGTCCATATAGAGATCTTGACAATCATAGTTTGAATATAAGGATTATATTAAGAAATGAATGTAGAATTCATAGAGAGATGACTACCTAGGAGACTACTTGAATGAGTAAGTAAAATTGAACAAATCAATTTAAATAATGTATGCATTATAATAACTTAATGTTCTCCAATGTCGTGGACATTGACAATTGGTGGTTATATGTCCTAAGGACAATGTTGTTGCATGGTTCTGTGTCCTTGCACAATAAGCTCGATAACTACTTGAAAGGAATGGTTAACATGTTAGTTCTAATTTGTAACACATTTACTTTATCATTAATATTTGACTTCAATATTTTAATTGTACAATTTACATGCATGTTTCTCTTAACCCATGCTTTAAAGGGATTCAACAGTAATCATGGAAGTAAATCCAAGGTAATTGCTAAATGAATTTCAGTTATAGTAAGTCATTCAAAACTGTTGTTGTATAGTACTTACAACATTGATTTTGAATAAAACCGATGTTACAACATCAATTTTGAGTGTAAAATTGGTTTTGAAAAAAATCGATGTTAAAACCGATGTTGTATGGTGCATGACAACATCGGTTTTGCCAAAATCGATGTTATATAGTACTTACAACATTGGTTCTAGGAAAAACAATGTTGTATAATATAATACAACATCGGTTTTGGCAGAACTAATGTTGTTTATGCTTTTTTTTAGCTATTTGCTACTACTATACCACATCAGTTTTGGGGAGAACCCATGTTGTATAGTGGATTTCAACATTAGTTTTTATAACTGATGTTAAAAATGACCTACTTTTAATGACAGTCGTTTTAACATTAGTTCAAAATTAATGTTAAATGTCCAAAATAACCGATGTTAAAAACACTTTTTCTAGTAATGTATGCATGTTTCAGGATTCTTTCCTTTTATGACTTTCATGAAACCTATACAAACCAGTAAATCTCCACTTTTTATTATTATCATCAACAACCATTACATTGATAAAACTTGGAAGAATTCATAATTTGACAATTGACCTTATTATTCCAAAACAAAGCAAGTCCCCACTCTTACCTTCTCTATCAATTGTGATGTGATCCTTATTAGGAGCAAATCACTTGGTACAGGTCACGAAATCGAATGACGCCACTTCCGGAGATGGAAGATAAGTTAGGGATAGACGCGACAAGGGTTCAACCTTGATAAGTTCGGAATTAGTTTGACAAGGAACCTAGAGAGAAACTCTTATGAAATACACAAGTGTTTTCTGAAAAATGCCAAAAGTGTCTTTCCTTCCAAATGAGTTGAATACATATAGGATTTAGCTGAAAATTACTAAATTAACTAAAATTGGTGCAGCTGAAAAGACATAGGATTCAACCAACAATTTATTTAATTACAATTACAAAATAGAGAATATTAGATATAAGCCTTCAAATTAGTTTGGACCTTCAACAACCAAGATTCTTGGGAGTGCTTCTGGGCCTTCGTCCTTCTCCACTTGAGCCTTGTCAAGTAGGACTGCTACCATTTGTTGAAGGGTATCCTCTGACTGTTTTGTCCTACCCCTAGTCCTAGGTCCCTGTATTTGGACAGCTTTGGGATTCTCATCAAACTGCAAAGCAATTATCAAACCCGACTATCCTATTTATTTCCTCCACTTTATTCGCATGTACTAGTGTTTTTGATAAGAACATAACATTTAGTTTATGGCTCCAAACGAGGTCCCTAAGAATAGGAACTGCATGCTCTGCCATTAAAAAATGCATGGGAACAACTTCATGGTTTTCCAGCTCCTCTTGTCTACGTCATTTCTTCTCTAATTAATGGTCAACTACAACTTCAATGCCGGTCTCCATAGTTGTGGGCCCATGGTCATGTGTTGAATGATTGACAATAACTCCAAATTTTGCTAAGTTATTTGCTTCTTCCATTTCGTTGGTCACAATAATGACACCATTACGGGACAGATTCCCATCATTATTTCCTATCATTACCATTAATTGACCATGATTGGGCTACTGATTTTGTCCCTCTTTGCCATTATTATCACAATCACTATAATGATTGCCCTTATAATTACCTCCACTGTTTCTGTTACCACATTCATTGAAGCCAACCTTTTTGTCGTTGTCATCCCTAAGCCACTTGTTCCCTACAGTGTGTCAAAACTTATGATTCTCCACCCTAATCTCCAATCCCCACCCTCAAACATGATTATACTCCTCCCATTCAAAGTGTAATGAGCAGAATTTCTCTGCGTGATCGAAGAAACCACACAGGAAAAAGAAGGTGCCGAATCGCTCATATTTGAATGCCATCACCTTCCAATCCCTACTTGGCTTCTTCACCTTCTTGACCTTTTTCAGAGGAACATGAACATCCCCTATTACTCCCACCCTCATGTACGATCTCCAGCCCCCAGAGTTGTTGTTGGGATCATACTCGAGAAATTCTCCATTGATGTTGGCCAGATATTTCCCAACATTCTCACTCATGAATGCAACAAGAATATTATGGATTTGGGCCCAAAATGAGACGTGATTCAGTTTAACTTGATCAGGAACATCATTAGGTTTAAGTTTATCTAGAATCAATAGTTGATTATCGAAATACCAAGGTACTCCATTGGTGATACTTTGCATGTCCAACTTGGGGAAAAATTGAAATAGGAAGTTGACCCTTTCTACATCCTTGATCGTCACACCTTCCCATGGCTTCCAAATCGCTGCCATATGAGCTTTCATGGCTTGAGTCTATATCATTCTCTAAGACAAAAAGCTTCCCACCAAACATAGCTATGAGTCAAAAGCTAGGTTTTTGGGTTCCTCCACACAGAAAACAAACCCATCTTCCTCCTCCTCCACCATTGCCAAACTCTTCATCTTATCCTCCACTAAACTCGCCATGTTAATTCCACTCTCTCACAATCCTCACACTGTTCCACTCACACCCTCACATTGTTTCACTCACAATCTTAGTAGCCAAACTCTCAATGGCGGAGAGAAAAAAAACACTCTCAACGGAGGAGAGAAAACGTTAACCTAAAGATTGGTTTGTGTGAATTATATCCAAAGTGTCTTGTAATAAGGATAAAAGAAAGTATATCAAAGAGGAAAGAAAATATCACTTTCATAAATAATAATATTTTTATGATCAATAATTAATTCTCGACATAAGTATCGAAGCTTAAACAATTTTTTAAAAAATATAATTAAAATGAGATTCCTCAAATTAATGCAAATAATTTCATCTTGAAGGTAGGTGGACTGAAAGTGTCTGCGTTGAGTATTAATTTGAAATTATTGGAAGGTTACCAAATCTTGAGCTTCTTTTTGACAGATTATGTCGGGGAAAGTACATGTTATGTATAGAATATTACATCGGCCAATTATATATACCACTAAATCTGCCTAACTTATGTAGCGCTGTACCCATAGTATATATCTACTTAGCCATTCTCAAATTGAACCCAAATGAACAAGGCAAATGCTAATAAGTAGGGAAACCATGAGGGTATTGGTTAATGAAATTAAATAGATCTTTTTTATTGGAATACATAAAAAATACATTTTCTTATTGACTAATATAGTAATATATACAACAAAGAAAAACCAGGAATATATAAGGATCCCTTAAGAACTAAGTTCTCAGAAAGGTAAGACAGCTTGAGGGCACTCTGTTGGAAAATCAAGGGGTGGGAATTTTCTAGGAAGATCTCAGCCTTCACTAATCACAGCTATCCTTTGCCTACTTAAACATCAATAAGAAATTAAAGCACATATATATACTAACCATATGTCAAGTAAAGCTGAAAAGGCACAAAGAAAGCAAGCCTACAAAGCTGGCTTTGTTAAAGAGAAATCTATACGGGTACAAAGTACGGGGTCCAACTTTACATACATATAACACAAGTGGTTGTGTAAGTAATACTATTTAACTGTTTTAATTTTAATGTCCCTAATGAACATATATAGTTGCGTTCAATTCCTAGTTTATTTTTTTAATTTATACGTAAGTTAAATTAGACCTTGATTACTTCAAGTGAGCTAAAAAGGGACAAAACCTTCTTAATGTCTGTTTTATTCATTATTTATATATAACTTGTCAGATTACTTAAAGGAAATTAAACTCTTTGTCAATTGAACTAATGAACATTAGTTCCTACCTAAATATAAAGAAAGTTATGTTTTATCTTCACACATGACGTGTCAACATAACATTAATGATACTTAAATCTAATACGATAAATTACAATTAGATAAAATAAGATTTTATATATGTTTGTGTACCCGTATCATGCATGTGTTATTACGAGAGTAATTTTAAAAATAAACATTAGCTTCTGTCATAAATTAGGTACTGATTGATAATTAATATATTCTTTCATACATCCAGTTCACAGTTAATATCTTTAATTAAATACATATACTTTCAATATGTGTCTTTTTTAATATTAAATATACATATACCATTTACTTTCAGTTTTAGAACATGATGTTCACAATTAATAAATTTAATTAAATACATATCCTTTCAGTTAATATGCATTTTTTTTAATTAAATACACATATACCATTGATTACTTTCAGTTTTAAAACTTGATTTTTTGTTTGCTTACTTGATATTGATAAGTATCTACTGTTGAAAATAGTGACTAACACAAGGTGAAAATTCTCCTCTCAACATGATTTATTTCATATCTAAAGTCATGATTCTAATCCTTGATTGCTTGGTTAAGAGACATAAGTCCCCTACCACTTGCATTAACCAACATTGATTAAAAACTTATTTTAAATCTTTTGTTATTAATTTCAAAAAATAATGAGCATTATTTAATTTTAATAGGACAATAAATTTTTATATATTTTTTTTATTTATTTTAAAGCTCCATATTATATACTGGTATCTCTTGGATATAGTTTGGTCCTCGCAATGATTGTATTTTTTGTGATAATTCTAATATATTATGAGTTGTATCTCGTTGGAGGCATAGGAGCCGGGGTTCCAACAGGATTGGTTCCATTAGTAAATTGGTGTTTTAGTTCATATTAGAGCAAGTTAATTGATATCATTTAGCTTACTTAGTCTTTTTCAACTCTTCCAAAGTCTATCCATGAGTTTGATCTAAGATAACCCACTAGTGTAACATATGTAATTTCATCATATTAATTTCTCCTTGCAAAGTTGTTGGTATTTAGAGCTTTCATTTCGGCCTTGGGCCTTAGAGCCTACCTATTTGGCCTTGCATAAAGGTCCTATGGAGTCTTAGCCCTCCTAATGCGGGTCTTGTAGGGCCCAAACCCACACATTCCCACTTAATATGGGACTAGGGTCAAAACTAGCCCATGAGTCGTGTTATTTTTAAAAGTGATTTTTTTTAATTATCCAAAAAATATATTTTTAAATCAATTGGTGTAGATTAATTTTAGTCAACTTTGATTAGGGTTATTTTTAGCCGACCTTGACCCATGCTGTTTTTGAACAACTTTGAGTGGGATTTTTTTACCTACCTTAGTTAAATTAATTTTGGTTGACCTCATCCAAAACATTTTTAACCGACCCTCGTCAAGGTAATTTTTGCCCAACCTTTGCCATGACTACTTTTTTGTTGATCTTGGCTTAGGTTAGGTTTTTTCAAGATCGACTAGGGTTATTTTTGACAAACTTCGGCCAGGGTTATTTTTTATCGACTTCGGTTAGGGTTACTTTCTATCAACCTTTTTCAAGTTTGCTTTTGGCTAACAATGGCCAAGGTTGTTTTTGGTCAACCTTGACAGGGCTTTTTTCGGCTAACGTCGGCTAAGGTTACCTTTTGCTGATCTCGACCAGGTTGTTTTTGGCCGACCTCAACGGGGATCTTTTTGGTTGACCAAACTAAGGTTAATTTCAGCTAACCTCGACTAGGGTTATTTTCAGTTGACCTCGGCCAAAGCTATTTTCGGCCAACTTCAACTAGTGTTAATTTTGGTCGATCTCGTCCAAGGCTGCTTTTAGTTGACCTCGTTTGCGGTTAATTTTAGCCAACCTCAATTAGGGTTGCTTTTTGCTGACCTTGGTCATGGTTATTTTTTATCAACCTCGACAATTAATTTCGGTTAGGGTTTTTTTGGGTGGCCTCAGTAAAGACTGTTTTCAATCGATCTCGGCTGCGGCTATTTTTGGCCCACTCATTTAGGGTTGATTTCGACTGACCTTAACTTCAGTATTAAAAAGTATGTTATACTATTAAACTTAAGGCCCACGGGTCGGTCCTAGCCCTATAGGCTTTTTAGTCCTTCGGGCTTTTTAATGCGAGCCTTTTGAACATTAGCTCACATAGGCCAGGGACGGGTCAAGCCTAACTGTACAATTTTGACAGCTCTATTGGTATTAATTCTTAACCTTGCATGGGAGCAAGCTTTGCCTCATCTATATATTTGTTCAACATATTCCATTTACACGCACTTGCTTAGATGGAATATATACACTAGTTGATAAAATATTGTGAAAACATATTAGTAATATTTATTCATATTTGACAATATTTTTTAAATGTTGCCAAAAAATTTTAACAACAATTTTACTAAGTGTTAGACAAAAAAATGTTGCTAAAGATCACAAGTGGTAGTGACATTTTGATCACTTGTTTTGCATTTTAGATTTCACTTTTAATTAGTTCTTAAGTTTAATAAAAAATTCATTTTGATCTCTTAAAATTTCTGTTAGAGCATACTTTTTTTTATAAAAAAAATTGACTTTAATTTAGTCAACTTAGTGAAACATGACATGTTGTCTGAATGTCACATTAACAAAAATTAATACTGTGTTAGTGTAAAAAAACTGATGAAAGGACAAATGTAGTATAAAAGATATACTATAAGGACCCAAAATGAAACTTTTTAGACTAATATGACCAAATTAGAACATAAAATATAGATAAGAGACCAAAACTTTATTTTAGTTTACTAGTTATGATAAAACTCTTTCAATGATGCCATATACCGGCTGATTAGAAATAACGGTGTGAATGAGGGAAGTGATGAACATGAGACAGAAATCACAAAAGCCTAGGAGTTATGAGTTATAACTATATCTGGTTGAATTAAATTCCATTCAAACTGCATAACTTTTATTTTAACATACCTTCCCCGTCTCACCGCGTACCTTACATCACACCATAGATAAAGTCACACACACTTTGGGCAAAATTAGGAGCATAAGCATATTTTTTTTTTAGATTTAAATATATTTTAAGTCCCTATAAATTATTGATTTTTGTTTTGAGTCTTTAATAAATTTTTTCATTTCATTGGATTTTTGATATATCAAAACTTTTGTTTTGAGTCCTTATTGTCAATTAAGTGGTAACATGACACTATATCAGCTGTTAATTATATTTGAAAGATTTATTTATAGGATACAACATCATCACTTAACTAATAACAAAGACTTATGATAAAAAATTTGACATATCTAGAATCCAATGCAACAAAAAATTTATTAGCACCAAGAATTAATGGTTATTTACACTAAGGACCTAAAACATACTTTAACTTTTTTTTAACGACAAATGTTATATAGTTTGTTAGTTTTGTTAAAAATATTAGTTGGGAATTCAAATCCACGACCTCTTCCTCATTTCTTCTCCCTTCACTCTTCTCCAATTACTAAACCAATCTTCTATCTTCCATAAGCATATTATTCTAATTCTGTAGGCATTATTTATACAAGGAAAAGAAGGCATCTAGAGAAACAAAGTGATAATAATAGTAACAAAGCAAAGTAGGGTATACTGTATCACTTAGCTAGGGGAGAAGTACTATTGCGTGACAATTCAAAAGTAGAGGACAGCAACGCTTATGCTTCTTTTCAGATTTACATCCATGATAACCACCATTCTTATTAGTGATATCAGGGAATATGTACCCTTTTTTTAATATAATTTTTCTTAGAACAATAGGTAATGCAGTATCACCATGTAACTTGTGTCACTCTATAAATACTAAGAGCTGTTTGTATGCTACTTACAAGTTACAACAAAGATAAGAAAATCACTCGACACTTGCTTAGTCACATTATAGCAGCTTAGAGGGTCAAATATCATTGAAAAGAGTAAAAGGGTTTGTTTGTTTGTTGGTGAGTGTTGAGACTTGAGAAATTGAGAGTGAGACTATTATAAAAATCATTAAGAAGAAGAGAATTATTTAGAGACAATGGGAGCAAAGAGGTCTTCTACTTGCTCCTTTGGGAGTGTGTTCAAGGCATGTTTCTCAAGCGGGGGTAGCTATGATGAGTACTGGGAAGGAAGTGGCAGTGGGAGAAGGATGTTTGCAAGTGATGAAGACAGAGGGCGTTGGGTTGCTGAGCCTGGCATTGACAGAAAAGCCTCTGATTTCATTGCTAGATACTACGCCTCACGAGTCACCGACTCCGAACACCAATTTGCTTCTTGAAATTGCCCTAATTTCTTCATTGCTTCCCATTCTTGCAAGTAGCTAAGGTTGTTTTTTTTTTTTCTCAGACCACCGGTTGTGTTCTTGGTTGGTTCCTACCGGCTGTACTCATTTGGTTGTATTGATGTGTTTGTGGTGTGGAACCAATATTTGTTAATTAGCTGGAATAATGTGGTCATTAATAATGTAAAAATTGATTCACTGTTATTAGAATTTTGATTAGTTTTACACTTTTACTATGTCACCCCTTTAAATCTATATATGGATTCTTGGTTGTCTCTAAAATTTCTTTTTCCTTTCCATGTGGTGGAGAGAGAGTGTTTTGTGATATTGATGTTCATGAACATATTTGATACATGCTGTATTTTGTTGAGAAATTATGTTGTTTATTTAGCTCATGTGGCAGCATAGTTTCAGTTTTTCTTGACAGCAACTATTATCTCAAACTGGCTCAATTAAAATTTAAAATTAAATAAGAAAAAAGGTCCAATCTGGATATTAAAATGCCAAGCACAAAATCTATTACACTTTTCCAAGTTATGCATATAATTTACCAACAGAAATTTACCGTGATTTCTTGGATCAGCAATATTTGACATAGTAGTTTCTTTTTACTTTTCTTGAAGCTACACATACAATATATAGCATACAAGGACCTCTACTAGCACAAATTTAAGGTGATTTCTTGGATTAGTATTTGCCATAGTTTCTTTCTTACTTTTCTTCAAGTTACATAGATACAATAGCATAACTTTTTATTTATTTTTATAAGCATAGCACAAAAGGGCTTATTATAACTGTATAATATAACTAATATAATGTTTATATATACAAGCATCATTGCATCAATCTTGCAAAATCATGTTGATGGGACACGGTTTCTTATTAAGGAGGGAATCTGGAATACGAGAATCTGGACTTAATATATAACTACATGCATGTGTGAGTACATTGCTTGTAACTTTTTCCCTTGTCTTTTTTACCTAATCTAAGTTCTTGATGCATCATGTCCCGTCATTTGGCTTACTTTTTTACACAATATTCCTTTGCCCTAGTCAAGACAACAGAAGAATATTATAACTTGATACAGTAACTATTAATAATAATAATAATAATAATAATGTCGGATAATGCTAAATTGTACGGAAAGGGGCTTGTGAGGTGTAAACGAATAATTCTGACATATCACTGAAGACACATTTTTTGTTTTGAGGGGAGGGGGTGTTGATCGTAGAATAACAAACTTTACAGGAATATAGCTCAACGTTATCTGTAAGTTAGTATTTCACATCATTAATTTCTTTCAATCATGACGGGGACTTGAATTCTAAATTTTCATTTTTCTATAAGGCACTTTGTTAATTTCTTTCTTTAGCTTTCTTTTTCCCCTCTTCTTCTTGGGTATATTGCATTTTGTTGAACTTTCATATGTTGTTTTCATTTTACTTAAGTTGAAGTCTAAAAGTGTAGTTCAAAGAGCATGCTCATGCAATGCTGTATTTAAAAAGGAGAAAAAACTGAAGACAGTACAATTCTGTTCATGTGGAAAGTAAGCAACATCAATTTTGGATGAGTGGCACAATTATGAGTAGATACATGTGATGTAACAAATCAAAACAGATATGCAGCATCGAACAGGAATATGGTAACTACCTACAAAAATCGGATGTCTTCAAATTCGAAAGATAAGCTTGCATCTTTTTTAATTTTACTCTTCCATCAAGGGAAAGAAATGGAAGAATTGAGAACAAGACAGTGTCCCCTCGAGCCAGCTCAATTTGATAAGATACATTATATACATATGTATATATATTTTGTAGATTTAATTGTATATTTTATCAGTCAAATGTAATTATTTTATGAATTTTATGGCTCATTTTTTGTGTGCATTTTACTATCATATCTTTTAATTTCCATGTATTTTACTGACCATTAAATGTGTACTGACATGCTGAAGTGTCTCTAAAAGAGTAAAAAAATAAAAACGAAAATGTAACAAAATCACATTGTTCCTTGAGAAATCGTAACAAAAAAAGTTAAATGCTTAAAGCCACTTTTGGTCTCTTTAGTTTTGCTATTTTAAAATTTTGGTTCCTCAAAAAATTTATCACACATTTGATCCCCAGGTAGTAATATCAGCAATGTTGGTCAATTGTAAAACTTTGATCCAATTTTTAATAGAAATTGCTTGAAATAGCACTCATATGTTGATGTGTGTCAGACTCACATGTTTGGGACAATTTGACATATGCGCTAATGTTGCACTGTCATGTGTAGTTTTGGTCTCTAGTGTCACATTAGTACATGTGTCAATGTTGTAACATCCCAATTTTTCGTAAATAAATTTAAAAAGCTTTTTAGAAATAAATAAATATAGAGCAAATAATAGGCTGAGTACCCTAGGTATAAATAGTTATGTTAAGTCATCTGTCTCCTCTTGGTCTCATTTTCGTTTTTCCCCTTCTCCTCTCAAAACCCTTTCTTTTTCCCGCAGCCCATCAAACCAGTCTCAGAAAAACGACGATCTTGAACCCGTTCACCGTCTGATCGTTGTGAAATTTGAGTATCTGTTCGCAACACAATTCCGAGCATTCTCACCGTTGGGAATTTTGATATCATGTCTGAACTGAGAGAAACACCCTTCGCATTGTAGCCTTTTTCTTTCCCGCAGAAACCCAGAGCTGTCTTGGTAAAACTACGATCCCGGTTTCGTTAACCGTTGGATTATTGTGAAATTTGGATATGTTGTTCGAAATTCAATTTCGCACGCTTCCACCGTTGGGATTTGCGAGATATTATTCGTGTAGGGAGAAAAAGGAATCGCATGAAGACAGCACAAGTGGAGGTTTCAATCTCTTCTCCGTCTCTCTGACGTTTGGGAATTCTATCGGAGCAGTCGGATGAATAATTGAAAGAATTTCCGGGAACCGCTAGAGATGTTGCTATCGCTGGTTGAAGACACGTGAGCCCGCTTAGAGGTAAGGGATGAGTTATTCACAGTTGGGGATTAGTGAGAACATGTGTAGGGATCCTTAGAGGATTAAATTGGGGTTTTATTTTGAGATGTTTATTAAATTGCAATTTTTCCTTTATGATTATAAATAAAATATTGATGTTCTAATGAAAATTGCTTGATAAATTGTGCTCTTGATATTTGTATATTTCGACCTATGATTTTGATATAATTGTGTAATATTAGTTAAGGGATTTTAGTCCTAATATTGTGATAGTGTTTTATATAAATTGTTATATTGAGGATATGAAATGATGATTCAAATTGTGAGTATGTGATGAATTGTAGAAGAATATGTTGCTTTGAGATTATAATATTGTTATTGAGATTGAGTATAAGTGTAAAGTTGAACATGTGTTAATTTGTGAGATACGTGTAAACATGTGATGGTGGATTGTCACACTATGAGAAGTGAAATTGTGAATGAGTTCTAGTTGTGGATAAGTGTGTAGTTAACACTTGATGTGAAATTACTTGTGTTGTAAGCTATGAATTGTACAATAACCCGACCAGTGTTATCTTGAGAAAAACGTTGATGCGCAGTGTTAAAGAGAAAATGTAGGTTTCCTATTTAGGAGCCAGTGTTAAATCATAGTGCGATTGTGTTGAACGTGTTTAAAACACGAGTGTAAGGTCGTGGGTATTGTATAATTCATGAGCAGTGTCTGCATGCAAAAATTATTTTAGGGGTTGGACCTGAATCAGGAGGGAGAGGCCCTCACGGACTCTTCGGAGTGTAGGCCTTGGGGGTCACCGGGTTTGAGTGCTCCTTTAAGCCTATGCTGATCTCATATGGTTGGAGCATTCTCGCAAAACATCATGACCCTGACTGGTCTCCCTATGATCTTACTTAGTGAGAGTGACCTGACAAACCCATTGTGTGGTGTGTCTTGTTATGTACTCCTAAGCGCCCCAGAGTGGTTTTTCACTGACATGGTACCACATTGCATATAGGCTTGAGTCTTAGCATAATTGTCGCATACGCTTGCTAATTGTTTATTATGAAATTGATGTGTTATTATGTCTTGATCGGAGTGTGTGATTTCTGTGTATAGTGATTGATGATTGAAAGGTGTAATTGATGGATGAAAAGTGTGATTGATGAAGGACAAAGTGATGAAATAATGTGAGATATGCTAAGTAAATTGTATTTGGCTACTATATGTTGTGTTGTTTCTCTCTAGTAGTTAGCAATGTGATAACTCACTCCCGATTTGCTGTTTGTGTTTGGATCCTGTGATGATCTTGAACTTTGTGTTCGGGGGAGCAGATGAATAGGTGGATGACTATGAAGAACCTCATGCTAGAGGACACGAGAACACAACGCTCCGATAGGATGTGACATTAGGATATAGGTTCTATATTAATTGTATGAAGACCTTGTTGAGTCGAGAATACTTTATTATTTATTTGGACAAGTTTGAATATGATGTAGAAGAAAATGAATGTGAGCCTTTTTTCCCTTTGAAAGACTTGTTTAAAAAAAATGTTTTAAAAATACTTTTAATTAATATTTGAATTTTTTTTATTCCTTATTAGTATATATGTGAGGGGTAGAGGGTGTCACAAATGTCACGTTATCTAATGTGACATCAAATGTAGTTTCAAACCCTAGTGTTACATCATTTATAATGTCAGTACCACATCATCACTAACATGTCATATCAATGATTTACGTTAAAAATTGGATAAAAGTTTAATGAATCAAGGACCAACATTACTCAATTTAAAAAATATGGAACCAAATGTGCAGTAAAAATTTGAGAGATTAAAATTGCATAATCATAAAACTATACGGATCAAAAGTAGATTTAAGCATAAGTTAAATTGTAAGTATGCAGATTTGTTCTTCCTACAATGCGCTCTATGAAGGTTTTAAATAATTGTGATCACACTGATCAAGGTTACAGTTTTATTAAGATCTTTGATATTGTGAAAAATTAACGAGGATAAACGTGACTAGGATGACTGCAATTATGGTTGTGAGGCCCCAAAAACCTTAACCTTAACATTTGCAATTGCAATTGTGAACTATTATTAATGTCTTAGTATAAGGATGCTAGGGAGTCTTAAAGTCGATTAAGAATACAAGAATCATCAACAACTTTTTAATGCATAACTTGGCATGACCAAGGAGGCCATGCCTATTTTTTGAGTGTTATTGGTCCAATGATCAGAAGCCTACTCGTGTTAAGAGGCAACCTCATCAGGCCGTTCATAGCTCTTCAAGTGCTAAGTCTAAAAGGCATGAGTGCTTGCTCTTAAGCAATAAGCTTGAAAGGTGCAAATACTTGTTCGAATTGGATGATCCATATACTCGATTGGTCTACTGAATTTTTTTTGAAACTTTGGCTATCATTTTTTGATTTTTTTGATTTTTTTATTGGAAAAAATTTAAGTTCTATATTGATTAGAGATAGTGTCAAACTAAAACATATAATTGAAAAACAATCCTCATTCTACAAATTAACTTTTGGGACTTTGAAATTGAGTTAGACTCAAATCTATGCACTCTAAGTGCAAACATAAAAGTTAATTGTGTAAAAAGAAGTTTGTCCTCTTTCGATTTCAAGGAAAACCATTGGCAAAGGCAGCATGGAATCACAACCAAAGTGTACATCACAAAGACAAGATATCTCAGCATGCATACGTGTAACATCATCCCAGCATCTTTCTCATCAATCAATGTCTATCATTAGAATCATAAGGTTCTCAGTTCTGCCTTTTTTAGTACAATGCTGCTTTCAGTGCCGGGAATACTATTCAATTATAACAACTTTAGTTTCTAGTTTCTACAAATTTTCAGTCCGAAATATATACTATATGCCATGTAAGCTTGAGCACGTATAGATGAATGTCAACTCAACTCATGTTTCACTTTTTCCCTATACAGCGTGACATTTGAGAACCTTTTTGGATACTTTGGGAATATTTTTCTATTTGCAGCACTTCATATTCGTACTTAGCATGTTAATTGGTCTTGAAACAGAAAAAAACATGGTTTTCTGCAAACAGATGGAATCTGATTTGGAGTTATCTGTTAAGACGGATAGACAACAATTATTTTGAAATACACAGGTCTTGTATACTTAGTTCATATTATTTTTCAATGCAGTAATTTCAGGTATAGAGAGCATCTTTGATTAGTTTCAATTGTTGCTTTAGTTGGAAATGAATTACTTGCAACAAACATCTAGTTTACTAAATGATTGTAAAGATCATACTGAATGTAGTTTTGCTTCTGTGGTCCTTAATTATACGTATTCATATTTGAAAGAAGCCAAGATGCTTTTGTCTTTTACCTCTTATACCTCTGTAAAATATGATTAGAAAACATAGATGAAATGGGGCAAAAATCTAGTAAGTTACCCAATTAGTCTTTGCAATTTTAATGTGTTTCTGGTAGAAATTAAATTGTGCATGACTTTGAAATTAAAACCAACTATTGAAAACGCTCTAACAAAACAACAAATTTTGATCTCTTAAATGGATATGGAATCTAATTAAGCCTTTCCCAACTATTGAATGCATGTTAAGCATTAATTTGGCAACGTATTTGGATAAACTTATTTATAAGTACACTTATAAGAGAAAAAAATAAAATAATTTTCTATAAGTTAAAATTAACCTATGCATACAATCAGCTGAAATGAAAATTATAAGTACAGAAAGTGTTGAAACAAACCTGAATTTTTTTCTTAAAGAGGGCTTCAAACAACTTTTATATATGTTGCTAATGAAGTTATAAACTACTGATCACTAAAGGCTATTAATTAAAGGCTAATGGCTACAGTCTAAGTGCTAGACTACAGAAGAATAGGAAAAAAAATCTAGGAAACGTACGAAAAGTTTTGAAGATTGTTTGAGGTGACTTGCTTCCTGGTACCATCAGAATGTAGCTAGAGAGCATTGCAGGACGTTTATATAAAATTAATTTTGACAGAATTGATGTTGATTTGTTGATTGTGATTTTGGAATGTATGCACAAATTATCTTAGCCAAAAATTTTACATTGGAACGTGCGTAAAGTGTGAGGAATTGATTCGCGTGGTTTAAATATACAATTACTCATGCATATGAAGTTGACATGGTCCCAATGGCAAAATAGTGTGCACCTTGTATGTAACTCACGTAAGATTATTAGGGAAAGAAAGAGATTTCATAATTTAAAAGTACTATTGATATAGGAATATTGCTGGTAATTAACTTTCTTTGAAAATTGTACAATGTGGGCCATCAATAAAATCTCAAATACATAATTGTAAACTTTTCAACACGCATTCATTAACCAAGGGTGTTCACAAAATGGAACTATCGATGAGTGTGAAGATCCAAATTAAACCAATTAAATTAGTTTGAGTTAATTTGCATTATTGGTTTATATTCTGCATTATTATATTTCTGTAAGCATTAATTACATGAGAAAAAGAAAGCATCCAGGGAAAAAATAGTAATCGTAAATAACAAAAGCAAAGTTGAACAGTATGTCACGTAGCTAGGTAGGTGAGAAACTATTGCGCGACAATTCAAAAGTAGAGGACGAGAAAGCTTATGCTTCCTTCGTGTTTTACAATCATATAAGATATAACCATTTTTTATCAGTTATCAGTGATTTCAGAGAATCCTTATCCTCCTTTTTGCACATAAATAAAAAGTAGGGTGATGTACGTGGTATATTAATATAACCTTGTGATTTGCCACTCTATAAATACAAACAACTGCATGTGAAAGCAAAGCACTCAAAACTAACATTAGAAATTAAAGGGGTTGTTTGTTTGAGAGTGTTGAGAGTGAAAAACTTGCATATCTCATTAGAAGAAAAGCGACAATGGGAGCATGTTTCTCAAGTGGGAATAGGTATGATGAGTATTTGGAAGGTAGTGGCAATGGAAGAAGGATATTTGCAAGTGATGAAGACAGAGCACATTGGGTTGCTGAGCCTGGCATTGACAGAAAAGCTTCTGATTTCATTGCTAAATACTATGCCACACGAGTCACCGACTCTCAGTGCCAATATGTGAACACCTTATAATTCTTAACAACTCATTAATACTCGTAGTTTTTTTCTATCGTATCATATCACTTTATTATACTTACATTTCTTTCTCTTTTCTATCTTTGTCTTTTTAGGTGTCACATAGATTTGTGGCGTCAAAAATCGTTTTTTTTTTCTCTTTTACTAAGATCACTCATACTTCATGATTCCCACCGGTTGTACTCATTTAATAATAATGATGCGCTGGGGTGTGGATTCAATACCTGTAAGCTGAATAATGTGATTATTGATTAATAATGTAATCCCATACATCTAAGCAGGGAATTTTGTTTCTTCCTAGAATCTCTTTTACCTTTGTGCTTGAGTGGTATACCGTGTACGAGGGTCCTTATTGCTTAGTAGTGTATATATAAGTTCGTGATATGAAGCTTGAATTAATATATGTTGGAAATAGGAAAGAAATTACACAGAAGACAAATTAAATTAAATTATTAACCTATAGGATTGGATTAGTGGTAGAAAATCCTATTACGTTTACATTGGGGAAATTAAACACGATGAGGACTTATATATCGTGTAACAGAGGAGGGGCATTGGACATGCATTCTGTCATATTCATTGATATGGGGTGGAAATAGAAACATGAGGCAGTGGGGTGTGTAAGGGATCTATTGGGTTATTTGGTAATCAATGTTTTCTCATTCACATATGTACTGTGATGGCTGTGGTTTGATATTTCTTGTATCAAACCCAACCTTTTATAGTAATAATATAATTCCTTTGCAGTGTAAAAAAAATACAATCATATTGATTTTCAAAGCTTAAAACCTCTAAAAACTCCTACGCAATCTTATAAAAATTGACCCAATCATTTATCTGGTAGAGATACTTGGTTGATGGGTTAGCAATGGAATCAGTGAGTTACTAATTGAGCCGGACCCAATGTATATAAAAAATAAACCAAAATATGTATAGATCTTAATAACCAACAACAATAGTAATTCCTCATTCATGAAGAGTTAAATTTTGTTTGCATTTCATATGACATAGTGCAAGTTGTGGATTAGTGGTATGGTAATCTTCCTTCTTATTTTATAAGGTTCACGGTTCAAATGCTTGTAGTGCCTTTTTGTATGATTTTAAACCTTCAATTGCTTTTGTGACGTGCGTGTGACGTACAAGTTGAGTTTTATTAACATTGCTCTTACGAGTTTAGATTTCAATCTCAAGAAATAATTCAGGTTAATTAAGGTCCTCCAAGGTTTGTATGAATCAACTACAATTTCTAAGATGATGTCCAAGGTTTGTATGAATCAACTACAATTTCTAAGATGATGTCCACCTGTAGAAATGGTAGCCTTGACTGCTTCCTTTGTTGGCATGTGCTACAGTTGCTTACATGGTCTTCATTGTGTATTTTGACTTTTGGAATGGTAGTTCTGTCTAGCTTATTGAACAACTTCTCATTATATTAGATCATATGATGTGTGCATCCATGGTCAATTAATCAACTTTCACCATTGTTGTTGGTGGAAAAACAAGTTGCTGCAAATAACTGCTCCTCCTTATCCTGTTGTTGATCAACCACTTTAGCTTCAGTTTGAGGCTACCTATTGTTCTTGCAAATTTTTGCAATATGACCAAGCTGGTTGCATTTTTTACAACAAATATCAGACCTTTTCCAGCATCTGAAATGAGGATGATGATTCTTTTTTCCATAGTGCTGGCATGGAGAATAATTTGCCTTCTCATCTCCAACTTTACTCTCTTGGTGAAATGCCATTTATGTGCACATATAATAAGCAAGATCTTATGGGGTTAGTTACCGAATACGTCTTCCTTCAATGCATTCACCCAGATATTATGGATGCAGTATATTTATTGAAGAACTAGGTATTTTCAATCCTCAAGATAGTCCTTTGTTTGAGAATTGGAGATATTCAGACTTTCACCATGATCTGGAGATGAAGTTGACATCATACAGATGGGAGATGCGTCTTAAGGATGAGTCTTTGAGGATGATTCAAAGCCACAATGCGCATTTGCCTCATATTCTTGGCAACAATGTAAGGAGTTAGCTAAAGAAGAAGACCCTCCAGCTCAAAAGTATACAAGAGCTAGACGAAGTGAAATGTTTAAGAAATAAGTTCAAGCTATCTTTGGCTAGCTCAGCAAGACCAGTGAAGATATTGCTTGCTTTAAACAACAATACATTAGACAAACTCTACCTAACAATAATAATTGATGACACAAAGTATATGCTATACTGCTCGAAAATAACATCTACCATTTAATATTATACATAAAACATATGCTTTTGTTGAAACTGTGTACAATAGCTGCTTATGTAGATGTTTTAGCTAATTTTTAAAATTTAAAATTGTCTGTTGTTAGGATCTATTTTTTAAGAGTCATGATTATGTTTTTTTTATCATACTAGAAACTGTTTTAGTCATGTCTAAAAATAAGAGATTTTCTGTTTTGTATATTTGACTCTATCTCTATTTAAAGAGCAAATGAATAACAACTATGTATTCTTCGAAAATATATTTGTTCTCCTCTATCTTTTATCTAATCTTCAACAACAAATTGGTATTAAGAGCCATTATCTTGAGGGATCAGTGAGTTGAGAAAAACCATAATGGAAGCAAACACAACACACATAATACCACCACCAGTTTTTGATGGTAAGGAGTATGACCTATGGGCTGCAAGGATGACTACTCATCCTGAAGCACTAGATCTTTGGGAATCGATAGAAGAAGACTATGCAGTTTGGCCACTGCCTGAAAATCCTACAGTGGCTCAGCTGAAGAATCACAAAGAGAGGAAGACAAGAAATGTCAAGGCCAAAGCTTGTCTTTTCTCTTCATTTTCAAAAATCATATTTACGAGAATTATGAATTTGAATTCTACGAAGGACGTTTGGGACTACCTTAAATTAGAGTATTAGGGTAGTGAGCGAATCAAAGGCATGAAGGCACTTAACTTGGCTCGAGAATTTGAGATGCAGAGCATGAAGGAGACAAAAACTATCAAAAGTTATGCTAACAAATTGTTGAGCATTGCAAACAAGGTACGTCTCATCGGTAAGGATTTTCCTGACGAAAGGATAGTTCAAAAAATACTTGTTATTGTACCTGAAAAATATGAATCTAAAATATCAGCATTAGAGGAGTCAAAAGACTTGTCAAATATCACCCTTAGAGAATTGGTAAATGCTTTACAGGCACAAGAACTGAGGAGAATGATGAGACATGAGGAAGCAATACAAGGTGCTTTTCGTATAAAAGCACAAAACTCAAGAGGAGGCAAAGATAAGAAGAACAATAAATGGAAGAACAAGAAGCTAGCTGAAAGCTCCAACAAGCAACAAAATGATACTTTTTCACCTTGTCCACACTGCAAAAAAACAAACCACTCTAAAAAAAATGTTGGTGGAGACCTAACATCAAGTGCAGAAAATGTGGTAAGTTGGGGCATGTAGAGCGGATTTGCAAGTCACCGGAGGAGGCAAAGGTGTCCATGGAGCAACAAGAAGAAGAACAACTCTTTGTTGCAACATGTTTTGCTAAAAGCAATAGTTCCAGTGATTCATGGTTAATAGACAGCGGCTGTACAAATCATATGACGAACGACCAAACACTTTTTAAAGAGCTTGACAAATCATTGTTTCCAAAGTAAAAATTGGAAATGGTGATTTCATCTCAGTCAAAGGAAAATGAACTGTTACTATAGAAAATTTAACAGTTTTGAAACATATCTCTGATGTCTTATATGTGCCTGACATTGACCAGAATTTGCTTAGTGTGGCGTAGCTAGTTGAAAAGGGCTTCAAAGTTATATTTGAAGGCAAATGGTGCTTGATTAAGGATGCAGAAGGTAGAAATGTCTTTAAGGTGAAAATGAGGGCCAAAAACTATGCTCTAAATCTAATGGAGGAGGAGCAAATAGCTTTTTCAAGCACCTGCAACAACATTGAATTATGGCACAAAAGGCTTGAACATTTCCACCTTGCGGAACTTCTATACATACAAAAACATGCCTTGGTGAAAGGTGTTTCGTTGCTTGAAGATAAACTGTCTGGTTGTGTAGCTTGTCAACATGGCAAGCAAATTAGATTACCATTTTCCCAAACAACGTGGAGAGCAACACAAAAATTGCAGTTAGTACATATAGATGTCGAAGGACCTTAGAGAATAACGTCTTTGAATGGTAATAGATATTATATTACATTTATTGATGATTATTCCAGATTTTGTTGGATTTATTTCTTTAAATCCAAGATTGAGGTAGCTAACATATTCTGGAAACATAAAGCATTGGTAGAGAATCAAAGTCGTTGCAGGTTACGCACAATAAGATCAGATAATGGGAAGGAATATGCAAATGACACCTTTCACAAATTTTGTGAAGAAGCTGGCATAGAGCACCAACTCACTGTACTGTACACCCCACAACAGAATGGTGTAAGTGAGAGAAAAAAATAGAAGTATCATGGAGATGACAAGGTGTATGTTGTATGAAAAGGAATTACCAAAGAAGCTGCGGGCAGAGGCTGCAAGCATTGTAGTATTTTTGCTTAATAGGTTACCATCCAGAGTGCTAAATAAAAAAACCCCATTTGAAGGCTGGTTTGGTTACAAATCAGATTTGCAGAATCTGAAAATTTTTTGTTGTCTTTGTTTTTCTTTTGTACCACGGGTTAAAAGAGACAAGTTGGACAAGAAGGCAGAACCAGGAGTTTTTATCGGATACAACAATACTTCCAAAGCTTACGAAATTTTTCAACCACAAAATGGAAAAACTCTTGTAAGTAGAGATGTCAAGTTCATGGAAGAAAAACAATGGAGTTGGGAGGAGTCAATAAAGAAGCAACCACCAGAAATTCCACAATTCATTGATGATGATATAGACGACTTTCTAGTTAGAGGTACAAGACTCTTATCTGAAATTTATGAAAAGAGTAATGTAGTTGCCATGGAACCTGTTGATTTTAAAGAAGTTGAGATGGATGATAAGTGGGTAGAAGCAATGAAGGTAGAGCTAAAAATGATTGAAAAGAATGACACTTGGGAGCTAGTGGATAGACCTCAACACAAGCAACCTATAGGAGTCAAATGGGTTTATAGAACTGATAACTGCTAAATATGAGTTATTTTGATAATAAAAATATATTGAAAATATCTTTAAAAATATTTATTTAGCAGTTATCTTTGGCTTAAATGTTAAGATTTGATATTTTTCTTATTTATGACTTGCAGATATGGAAATGAGAGATTAAAAGAGAAAAAGATCGAGAAAATATCCAAAATATCAGAAAGTCTCAAGAAGATATGATTACAAGCAAAACAAATCCAAAAGATATAAAAAAAATATCAAAAAAGAAGATTTTTAGCATCAAGCCCAAGTCCACTATAACAACTGTAAAAAGAGAGTCAAGCCAAGCAGAAAAGAGAACACCACAAACCCCCCTCTAGTAGGGGTTTCATTTACTCCCTTTCTTTCTTTCACCCCTCTTATCTCTTCAGTTCTTATACCACATCCATTGTAAAGTTAGGGCCTGGCAGGCCTGAAAGCCAAGCGATGTATGATGTACTCAGTATTTATCAATGCAAAGGTGTTTTCTATTCTATTATCTTTTCTGTTTTTATCTTGCATTATTCATCTTTATATTCTGTTAGGGGTTAGACGCTCGGGATAGGGTAACTTCTAAATAAGATTGAAAGAAGGTATGCATGCATTGGTTTTAGGGGTTAGACGCTCGGAAGAGGGTAACTTCTAATAGAACAAAAAGAAAGGATTTCATAAGAAGATCATTGCTAGGAATAGAATGATAATTTTATGCCCTTGCATTCTTGCAAACATCTAAAATTCATACTTCATGCATTTTATTTGTTGAGTCTTTGCAAAGGAATTTGGAAGATAGATAAATAAAATAGGCTTGTCATCGCGAGGAATCAGGGGCAAGTAATTGAACAGATGTGGGTAGAACAAAGTCACCTAAATTGATAAAGAAAAATCATAAACTCATACATCCTAGGCAAACAAGGCAGGCCAGGTCCCAACCTTATCAAATTCTGATTTTATTTTATTTTTATCTTCTATTTTTATCTTTTACTTTTCTTATCTTATCTTTTATCTTCTATTTTCTTTTATCTTTATCATATCTTAATTTAAATATTTTATCTTTTCTATCTTATATTTTTATCTTTAAATCTTTTGTCCTTTCTTTTAAATCTTTATTTTATCTCCTATATTTTCTTATCTTTAGTTTAAATTATCTATCTATTGCTTTTAAATTGGGTTTGCATCAATTTAAGTACAAACAAAGTCCATGTGGATTCGACAGTTGGACTTCCGAGTACTTTACTACTTGTGACAAATTTGGTACACTTGTCAACGAGTTAACAAGAACTAAGCTAAATGCAGATGGTTCTATAAATAAATACAAGGCTAGGTTTATGTTCAGGTGTTAGGATTGGATTTTTCAAAAACGTTTGCTCCGGTTGCACGCCTCGATACAATTAGAATGTTGCTTGCTTTGACTGCGCAAAAGAGATGGAAAGTTTACCATTTAGATGTAAAGTCTGCCTTCCTAAATGGTTATTTGCAGGAGGAAATATTTGTGGAGCAACCAGAGGGATTTCAAGTCAAGGGATAGGAGGAGAAGGTCTACAAACTAAAAAAGGCATTGTATGGTCTTAAACAAGCCCCTAGGGCCTGATATAGTAGAATTGATTATTATCTTCAAAACCTTGGATTTGTAGAAGCAAAGCTTCATGGTGAATCAAAGGTGATTCAAAGGTGTTTTGATGATAACAATGATGACAACAAAAGATGATGACAAAGGTGATGAACAAAAAGCTCAAAGATCAATCAAAGAACAACTCAAGTGAATCAAAGAACATCTCAAATGAATCAAGAACAAGTCAAGAGTTCAAGATAAGAATCAAGAAGAATTCAAGACTCAAGAAGAAAGTCTAGAGTCAAGAATCAAGATTCAAGGTTCAAGATCTCAAGAATCAAGACTCAAAGATTCAAGAATAAAGAGAAAACTCAATCAAGATAAGTATTAAAAAGTTTTTCAAAACTTTGAATAGCACATGAGTTTTTGACAAAACCTTTTACTAGAGTTTTTACTCTCTGGTAATCGATTACCATATTGTTGTAATCGATTACCAGTAGCAAAATAAGCTTAAAAAAGTTTTCAAACTGAATTTACAATGTTCCAATTATTTTCAAAAGGTTGTAATCGATTACAATGATTTGGTAATCGATTACCAGTGCCCTTGAACGTTGAAATTCAAATTCAAATGTGAAGAGTCACATCCTTTCACTTAAAAGCCTTGTGTAATCGATTACACTAAATTGGTAATCGATTACCAGTGACTGTTTATGATAAATCAAAAGATGTAACTCTTCAAAAAGGTTTTTTGACTTTTTCAAATTGGGTTTTAAGTTTTTCTAAAAGTTATAACTCTTCTAAATGGTCTTCTTGACCAGACATGAAGAGTTTATAAAAGTAAGGTTTTGTTTTGCATTTCAATCATCTTGAACACATATTCATACAATCCTTTACAAGCCTTGAATCTCTTTGAACTTCTTCTTCTTCTTTGTACCAAAAGCATTCTGAAGTTTTCTGGTTTTCTAAACCTTGAAAACTTGTGCTATTCATCTTTTCATTCTCTTCTCCCTTTGCCAAAAAGAATTCGCCAAGGACTAACCGCCTGAATTCTTTTTGTGTCTCTCTTCTCCCTTTTCCAAAAGAACAAAGGACTAACCGCCTGAATTCTTTTGTGTCTCCCTTCTCCCTTGTCAAAGAATTCAAAACGACACAGTCTGAGAATTCTTTTGATTCTTCCCATTCCCTTATACAAAAGTATTCAAAGGACTAACCGCCTGAGAATTCTTTTGTATCCCCATTCACAAAGTATCAAAGGTTTAACAGCCTGAGATATTTGTCTCAACACATTGGAGGGTACATCCTTTGTGGTACAAGTAGAGGGTACATCTACTTGGGTTTGACTGAGAACAAGAGAGGGTACATCTACTTGGGTTTGACTGAGAACAAGAGAGGGTACATCTCTTGTGGATCAGTTATAGTGGAGGGTACATCCACTAGGTTCAAAGAGAACAAGGGAGGGTACATCCCTTGTGGATCTTTCTTGTAAAAGGATTTTTACAAGGTTGAAAGAAATCTCAAGGACTGCAGGTCACTTGGGGACTGGATGTAGGCACGGGTTGTTGCCAAACCAGTATAAAAACTCTTGTGTGTTTGTCTCCTTCTTGCCTACTCTTTTACTTTCCGCTGTGCATTTAATTTCTGCTTTTACTTTCTGTTAAGTTTTTCTTCTACTCCTCATTCTCTTAACAATTTAGTAAAAGCCTTAAAAGAGTAATTTTTTAATTGGTAAAGGTTTAGGAATAATTAATTCAACCCCCCCTTCTTAATTATTCTGAGGCCACTCGATCCAACAGGATTTATTAAAAGTCCAAGTGAAGCTACATTGTATATGAAACTGAAGGGTACTAATTTAATCATAGTTTCTGTCTATGTTGATGATTTGTTTGTAACAGGGAATGAAGAAAAGTTAAAAATGGAGTTTAAAGCTGAAATATTGCGAGTATTTGAAATGACAGACCTTGGCCTGGTGTCTTTCTTTTTGGGTATGGAGGTAAAGCAAGATCATGGTGGAGTCTGCATATGCCAAAAAAATATGCAAGGGAAATACTCAAAAAATTTCGCATGGAGGATTGCAAAAGCACTGCTACTCCAATGAACCAAAGGAAAAAATTCAGTAAAGATGACGGGGCTGATAAGGTATAGAAGCATCAATTCAGAAGCCTAATTGGTTGTTTAATGTATCTTACTGCAACCAGGCCCGACATCATGTTTGCAGTAAGTATGCTTTCAAGATTTATGCATTGTGCTAGTGAAGTGCACCTTCAAGCTGTCAAACGGATTGTAAGATATGTCAAGGGGACTATAGACTATGGTGTCAAGTACACTTACTCTCAGAATTTTCAGTTTCATGGTTATTCTGACAATGATTAGGGTGGTTCAATTGATGATATGAAAAGTACAACAAGTTATTGTTTCGGCTTTGGTTTGGATATGTTTTCTTGGAGTTCAAAAAAGCAAAATATAGTGGCTCAAAGCACAACTGAGGCAGAATATGTGGCAGCACTATAGCTGTGAATCAAGCTCTTTGGCTAAGGCGTATACTTGCTGATTTACATATGGAACAAAAGGAGCCTACACAGATTCTTGTTGATGATCAAGCATCTATTTTCATTTCAAATAATCCTATTTTTCATGGCAGGACTAAGCATTTCAAGATCAAGTTTTTTTTTAAGGGAAGCACAGAGAGAAGGTGAAGTCAAACTAATTTACCGCAGAACTGAAGATCAAAGTGCAAACGTTTTAACAAAAGCTCTTCCAAAAACTAGATTTGAAGCTTTAAGAAATAAACTTGGTGTCTACAACCATTGAGACAAGGAGGAGATCTGTTGTAATTGTACCCACAATAGCTGCATATATACATAGATGTTTTAGCTAATTTTTAAAATTGTCTGTTGCTTATGATCTATTCTTTAGGAGTTACGATTCTGTTTTTTTATCATACTAAAAATTGTTTTAGTCATGCCTAAAAATAAGATATTTTCTGTTTTGTATATTTGACTCTATCTCTATTTAAAGAGCAAATGAATAACAATTATGAATCCTTCAAATATATCTACTCTCCTCAATCTTTTATCTAATCTTCAACAACAGCTTTCAATATATTAGCTATATTTTTTAGTTCATAAAAATATTTTTTAACCAATATCACTATGCCAAAATTTCTTGTAGAAGCATTATTTATATAACACTTAAATAAGCACTATATTATGAGACAGTGAACTTTCAGAGACTGCTCATTTAAATTTTTAAAAAATTATAAGAATTTTTAGCAAATTTTTTTTAACAAAAAACTGTTCTTTAAGAAAATAAGAATGAGTGTGGTTCTCTTTCTCTATGCGAAATGCAAATGCATTTTGTTAGGTTTTAGGAACAAAGGTCGTGGAAGCATATGAGGGTTCACGAAGAGATACCAACCACCCTACCATAGAGATGGTGCTTTTCGTCCTTCTCTTACATTGAAACCCTTGCACTTCTCTCCATGCTTGTCATCTTCATTTTTCTCACTAGTGTTGGTTTTGTTCTTGTTTTTGCTCTTATGCTTGGCGTTGTTGTTAGCCTCCACAACACACGTTTTGTGTCCTTGAGGATCTCTTCCTCGATGATCAGAGTTGTAACATTCCTAATTTTCTAATAAGATTTTCTTATTATTTTTGAAATTTGTGAAATCAATTAATATTTAATTATTAGAAAACCTTTCTGAAATGATTTTTTTTCCCGAAAATACATTGAAACACTAAAAGTCGATTTCCTATCTCGTTACAACTTGTTAAGAAACATCCATAAATTAGATCCCATTTGTCCTAGAAATAGACCATTTTACAAAATGTTGTGACGCACATATTGTTTTCAACTCCTACTCATGTAGTACGAGATATGCCCTTATTCGCAATTTCAGTAGTCATCAAGACAACAAACAAAGTAAAGATTTAAATCCCCACTTGCTCATGTCACATATATACATGCCATCATTCAATAGAATAACACGAATGGGACTAATTACGGTCCCATGCAACCTACCACACAATTAATGCATCATATAATTATCAAAGTCTTATGAAAATCTTTAGTCCTTTCTAAGTTTCTCATGCTTATTAATTCATCATTACTAAGTAAGAAAAGTCTTATAATAGCATCCACTAATCATCCGCGTCCTTACGTCGCTTAGATTCCTTCTGTCTCGCCTTCATTTCTTATACTTTCTATTCAATTGTCCCAATGTCGAAGTCTACTCCAATTGATATTCATGGCTAGTTGGCTACTAAACTTTGTAAAGGCGTCTTTATGATTTACTTTACTGCATTCCTGCAGCCACGCTTGAAGCCGAAAATTAAGTCGCCATATCTTCACCATTTCACGTCCGATTGCTCTCAAATTTGAGGCATAGGTTCCTATAATAGTATAGTACTAAAATCTCTCTTTAAAACTTGACTTCTCTCACTAAAACTTAATATTTTAGTAAAGTTTAGGGGCTGGACTACAACCCTTTGTTTCATTAATGAAATCATACAAAAATGGAAATCCCGCTAATCACGCGTATAGAACTTTGCAATATTTTAAGGATCAATCATTACAACATAATCAATGAACATGAATCATATCATGATAAAGTAATTCTAAATTCACTAATCATATTCATAACCTTCCAATTTCATTCAAGTCACAACATAGAAATGATCAACTAGTTTATAATAAAACTTTACTAAAACACATGTAGGATGCATAGATGCCTTGTTTTTACAGCCAACCCATTCATTTAAGATCCACTCATAAAACTCGTTTAAATGACTGGTTTCAAACTACTAGTACGCACAAATAACTCACCTATCTTAGTAGAAAATTACCCAAACTTTTCCCATGAATAAGATATCATTTAAAATCATTAAAAAATAAAGACAAAATTACACGTTTGGTCCCCCAGTTTATCTTCAATTTCGGATTTGGTCCCCCTATAATTTAATTCACAAATTTGGTCCCTCAGTTTTATAAATCCCTGCAAAATTGGTCCTGGAAGCCCGATTTGGACGTTAATCGTTAACCTCCGACGTTGACTGCCACATGTCAACATCTGAGTGGTTCCTTATAAAGGTTTTATTTTTTGTAGGTAAAATTGTACTTTTGGTCTCCCAGTTTTACTCCAATTTCGATTTTGGTCCCCTTATAATTTAATTCACACATTTGGTCCCCTAGTTTTATAAATTCCTTTATAAATTCAGCCAAATTTCATTACTGGAGAAGTTGTATTTCAAATTTCAAAACAAAAATACCATTGTCATACATAGGCCACTTAAGCAGTTGTATACACATAATACCACATGGGGGAGCAAAAAAAGAAAAAAAAGAGGGGATTATTACAGAACCTGTTAAAGTAAGAGATCTGAAAATTTCAGACTCAGGTTGGGATTCATGTGTCACTTTGCCAAGTTGAACAATCCCGGAAGTGGGAGAAAGACAAAGAGTGATTTTTCTCTGGGTTCCAAGTGAGTGAAAAACTTGTGATGAAAAAGGAGTACGAGATTTATCAAGACCTACCATGTCTCTAGCACTAGTGGCTAAACCATTCAAAAGACCAATCCAAGTTCCACCAAACAAGTTTTTATTCATTTGAAACATCTTTTTTTCCGAATAAAAAAAAATTCATTTCAATTTCAATTATTTCTATAAGATAAAATCTATCTATATAGATTTTATCTTATAGAAATAATTGAAAAATACATTCAATTATGTCTTTGCGTATCAAATATTTTCTTTTTTGCAAGAACAATTTATAAAGGGATTTATAAAACTGGGGGATCAAATGTGTGAATTAAATTATAGGGGGACCAAAATCGAAATTGGAGTAAAACTGGGGGGACCAAAAGTGTAATTTTACCTACAAAAAATGAAGCATTTATAAAGAATCACTCAGACGTTGACACATGGCATTGACACGTGACAGTCAACGTCGGAGGTTAACGGTCAATGTCCAAATCGGACTTCCAGGACCAATTTTGCATGGATTTATAAAACTGGGGGATCAAATTTTTGAATTAAATTATACGGGGACCAAATCCGTAATTGGAGATAAAGTGGGGGACCAATTTTACAATTTTGCCAAAAATAAAAACTATTTTTAATCCCATTTTACTACAGTCCCCAAAAAGTAAGGAAAATATTATTTGTAAGCTACAAAAACATCAATTTTGACCCTTGAAAAGTGACTAATTAATACCACAATTAATCCCCATCTTTTAGACATAACTGTACATCATTAAAAACATCATTTGTGAAGCACAAAACCATTGTTTGCGCAGTTAAATTCTTCAGCTATTCATATGCAGTCAAACTAAAAAAATGCAGTCAGATAGTCTAGGTTTACCACTTCAAAGATACATAAACGAGCCAAATTAAATTCCAAACTCAAACTTCATTACACGATAACATTCTCATGAATCAAAATCACCATTATGATCAATTTAATACACTTCATACTCTGTTTTTATTGAAATTCCCATGACCACTTTATAAAGCTAAAATTCAACTGCATCATAGCTTTTGATTTTGCAATGTAAACATCATAAAACAAGCCCTAAAGATATATACATATATGACCAATCATTTTATTTGGGAATCTACTCATAATAAGCATTTACAGCATCTTTTATCCACTGTCAAAATTAAATTCCCCGTAAGCACACAAAAAATAGTTCAAAAAGAGCATTAAAAGACAAAAATTTGGTACTAATTGATTCTAGAAATGAACCCTAGCATGATATATATGTAACCAAGGTTTTCCGGCCCCGGCCCATAGAACTCAATTTTGAGGTTTAAATACACAAATAGTCACTCAATTTTCCACTGCAACGAAAACAGAGCCATAATGCACATAAAAATTCAATTTCTCAAGCACAAAAGAGCAATTCAAAGGTCACAATGACCCATTCCATAGAGTCATGCTCCATAAAAAAACAAATAGCATGAGAAGAGATAGAAAAACCCCCATCCTCTTTGTAGTCCCTGAAATTTGCTTAGGGGAAGGGAAGAGAGTAAAGAGCCCTTTGAATGCACTCAATGGGTCTATTCAAGTATGTAACATGAACAAAAGAGAAAAATGAGAAATTGAATCTAGGAAAGGAAAAAGATGATGAAGAGAACAAGGTTTCCATGGAGATTAGCTAAGAAAGCACCTGAATTGGCCCCCAATGATCCTTACTTGTCTCCAAGTCAAGAGAGGATGAGAGAATTTGGTCCCCCTCTCTCTTGTGTTTGTGGTGCACCACTGTGCCTTATATAATGGGTCATAATCCTACTTAGGGTGAGGCCCAATAGCTTATGTGTCATGTTGTAAACTTAATCATTCATTAATACACTAATATCACTTAATCTAGTGCTTTAATTATTCTAGACTACTAACTCTAGTTCTAGGTAAATTTATTTATTATCCAATCCTATCTTTTTGATAAAATTAACTCTTATTTCCCATGTTGTCATTAATTACTTGACTTAGTCAACTCCTTCCCATATACTATAGTTGACCATTGTTGACTATAGTTAGCTTTATTTATTTTAATGAAAATAGGATATTCTTTCATAATTTTACTATTATTTCTATGCATTCTAATTCACTAAAGTGTTTATTTCATGTTTAATTTTGTTGTATTAATGTTTTTTTTAATTAAGTGGTTTTATTTGATGTTAAATTTTTTTTTAATATTTATCTTTTTTAGTTTGAAGTATTCATACATAGCCACAGATATTAGAAAATTTGTAGATGATAAATAGTCTTTGTCCATACCCGACCTAATCATTGTCATTCATAGAAACAATGACTCATTTCATTTTTCTTTTTATGTTTCAACATAAAAAAATAAATTATTAAAGTAAAATTAGTAACTTGTAATGATAAAGTTTTGTATATACAAGATAATATATTAAAGATTTAAATATATTTAAATTTTTTCATTTTATTCTAGGTCCTAATAATTTTTTTATTTTTATAAAATTATAATATATCATTTTTATCGGAATGAGATTTGATTTTAATGACAATTTTTTATATTAATTATGCAAATCACCAAAGTAAATGGAACATTTTTTACATTAGTTACTAGGTAAGTTCATATATCCAAATTTTACTGTAAAAAAAATGAAAAAATATAATTTTATTTTATTTTTATGTAGAATAATACTTCACTAATTCAAAGCACAACAAGTGCTGGTAAAAAAAAACATAAAATAGATATAACATTCCCAGCCATATTAGCGGTCTCATCCTCCTACTAGCCATCCTACCCAATATGAGAAACCAATTAAATTCATACACCAAGATACGAAATCTTAATCTATACTAGCATACAGCCGCATAGAGCAAGATACAAACCCATAAGAACATAACAATCTAATAAGCAGGGTATGAATCTTAATTTTGCCAAGGGATTATCCACGGGTGGGGAAGTAACAGTTTAGGTGCCTTACTTTAAATATTGTGATGTAAATTAATTTTCACACTTTTGTTCTTATTAATGCTTTGTTGGAAACTCATAGTTCAAAAATTATGAATGGTGTGTACCAGTGGAGCAGTCAATGCAAGTGTAACCAGGTTTACATTCACAAATCCCATTGGAAAGACACATTCCATTGCCATTGCATTTGCTGTTGCAGGAACATAGAAGAAGTTATGTGAAAGCATTTTTATTTTAGATAAACAAAATGAAAACTACATACTGCTACCAAACTGAAGGCAACGTAGAGGAGAAGCCCAAGTTGACAACAGTATAAGGCTATAAGCACAATGATTACACAAATCATCAGATATAAATTAAAGTAGAAAATGAGAGCTCACGTCTACTGCAATCATTCCCATGAAATCCAAGAAAGCATCGACATTTTCCATCAACACATTCTCCATTGAAATTACATGAATTAGGACATTGACCAGACATACTATATGTACATAATGGTTACAGATCAAAGAAGGATAAAACTTAGATAAAGCTCCTTACATTCTTGCCCAGCCATCAAGTTCTCCAATTAAACTATAACACAAGGATATATTACTAAAAATTCTACAACAAATATTCTTTTTTTGAAATGAGACCTTTGCATTCAACAAGGGCCAAAGGCCTTACATCAGCATCAATGAGGGACTCCACACAAAAAGGGGCATCCTCTATCCAAACAAAACTCTTTACAGTAAAAGCTAATCTAGCTAGTTCATGAGCTACTCTATTTGTAGAGGAACAAATTCTTTCGTGAGAATGTTTTGAGACAAAAGAAGGCTAGTCATTGGCCTATAGAGGGAGGGATCTTTAGAGTTCAAATATATACTAATTAATTAATGTATCTTGGTCAGCCAATCACTAATACAAGCAGACACATCACACTTTTTAGAAGCAGAAGATAAGTTGATATATAATTTAAATAATGTAACAATTTAAATAATACTACTAAGCTAACTAGCTTAGTATATGACCCTCTGTCTTGGTCATTGTTTATTTAATTATTGAATAATACGCCTTAACACAGTTGTGTGATAATGATTGAAACAATTAAATTAATTTTGATATCTATGATGCTAAAAGCTGCAGTTTATTGAAATTGTTAGTTTTCCATAGATGATCCGTATGCTGATGCATGTATCATTCTCTTTTAACATTTAACATGCTTCTTTGTTCTATGAAATGAAATTTTGTTTGAGCTTAAACTTCGGGGATGCTATGCTAGATGTTAAGGGTTCATTTATTGTTTTTTACTTCAAGTATCTTGCAACTTTGAGTTAGATACTAATTTGTTGGAATACAGATATCTATATTTAAGTGGTTAACTTCTTTCAATAAATATTTTTTTCATACACGCAAATTTAATGATCGAATTCTTAATTATACACTTACATAGCATGATTATCATTTATCTGTCTACTAATACCACACTGTAGCTACTGGTAGGGTCCATTTGTTTAGAAGTTAAGTACAATTGATTATAATAGAAATAATTTTGAATCATTGAATGCAGTAATTAGGATTGTGTAAATTAATCTTAGTCATAAAATTTACGTTGAAAGTGTGTACTGTGTAGGGAGAGGAATAGAAACTTTACATAAGTCATGCGGCACATCGAAGTATCTAGAACCTGCTTGGCTGTCTCAGAAGAATATCTAGTAATGACTATTTTTCCACACTTAACAGTTACATGTCCTGAGAATATATAGCCACATCAAAGATTATGTTGGTGCCGTTACAACCTAAGATTTCCAACACTTTCAAATCTCAATATCTTAAGGGTAAATTTTGCAGATTTCTTAAAAATTGAGAGTAAAATATGTTAAATTAAAAATTTAGGGATAAAATTCATCAAAAAATTAAAAGTTAGGTATAAAAAAATGCAATGAAGTCAATAATAGAAGAAAGAAAGAAAGAAAAACTATGTACTGATAATAAAATATTCAATATCAAGTGAACACCAGTTTCCATCATGTTACATATTTGTAATGAGAAGAAATAAAATGCTAACCACTTGGATTAGTTACTTTTAACTTCTGTATGTATATTCTGTTGGTGACACCAATTGTGTCCCTAACACTTTCAACTCTTTCAAATTTGGACCTGCCAGAATAGCACAGTCCTGTATAAAACCAGCAAAATAGGTATTGTTTTGAGTATGCCTGTTTTTCCATTGAGGCACAATCAGTTTCAAAAAGAATTCTGGAAAAAGAAAGGTGTCTAGCTGTCTCCAAGGCCCATATAAAAGCAACTGCTTCACCAATATGAGGCTCATAGATGTACGTTTTGTCCATAAAGGAAAATGAAATTTTTTTTATTCCCAAAGTTTGTTCAGGAAGTATCAGAGTTCCAGGTCCAAATCCAACAAAGTAAAGCAATACAAGGGGGAGCATTTCACTTTTATTGATAGTTTGATACTATAAAGTACAAACCATACCTCTAAAGAATTGTTGATACACCTGTGTTGATAGCAACCATTTCCCTGGGTCATAGAACCTCGTACAAAGCCTCTACACCTGGGAAAAGCATGAACACTTCATAAATGTATTTCCCTGTTATACGTATAGCCAGAAAACTGTGTTGTGTTGCAACGATAGGCTCCCTTCCATACATTGCAAGGAGAGGTAACAAACTCAGTACCTTGGTTGCGACCCCAATCAAGATGATCTGCCATACTACAATTGACCTTGTACCACCCACTATCTTCTAATATACCTAATGTCATTTTTGAAACAACAGATCTTGTATCCACAGAACCAGTCATAATCTCATTCATAAGAAGCCTTTTTTCCCAGTGAGACCCTGCAAGCCATTCACAAACTTGGGTTGGTCATATATTTCATTACTCTTACTCATAAAGGTTAAATTAATTTAATATTTCATTGACAAGGCAAAAAAATAACAAATAACAAACCTGATGTGCCACGTGCTCCACCATCTTAAAAATAACAAATAACAAACCTGATAGCCATAAAGAGATAGAAGTGAAAAAAATATTAAAAAAATTGTTGACTAACAAATCTATTTGACAAGAGACTGATAAAATAATTTTCTTAAATTTTTTTTCCTATTTCTGATTGACTGTGTACGTCAGTGTTTATTTCCCTGTATAATTTTATATTCCTAGGAATGTTAGTATCATAAATATGTTTGGTTAGTTTTAGTGATGGCAAAAAAAGTAAAATTTATTTGATTAAAAAAAATAAAAAAGAAATTTAGTAGAAGTATGCAGTTACTTACTGCAGCTGAAAAAAACTTCCTTGTGAATATGACATACTCATCCCTACTCATGAGAATGACGAAATTGACATGAAACATAAGCATCTAACTTTTCTCGGAATACAATATACAAATACGAGTATTTGTATTCTCAGTATCATGTTTCTGGGAATAGGGCGAACATGAGGTTAAACAAACACCTCACTAAATTATAGTTCTACAATATTGATTAGTTATAGAAATTAAACTCAAATATTAAAATAAAAGTTATTAGTTGAAGTGATATTTGATTTAAGTTCTCAACTTTGAATAAATAAAAAAATGTAATTAAAAAAATACTAAAAATAATGAATCAGATTTTTCAATAGAAATTAATCATTTATAAAATCATTTCATAGTACACATCAATAATATAATAAAAAATTATATAAAAAAGCCATTGAATTGTTTATTTATATAAACTAACAAATAATTTATCACAGTATGCATAATTTTATAGCAGAAGAGCAAAAACTCGCCAGAATAGTATTGGTCTGCATTATTCTCGATCACATCCAGCGGCCGTCTGCCATTGGTTACATTAGCACATGAACTGATCATGAATATATATATATATATATATATATATATATATATATATCAAATGAGTGTATGAAGAATAAATTAAAGAACTAGGAAAGGAACAATGCCTACCGTGAATCAAGAAAGAAAGCGTTTCACTGTGGCCTTTCCACTTTGTTCATCATATATTTTTTTATGACGATGGAAGTATTCAAAGACAAGTATTCCCACTAGTTTTATATTATTAGTTTTTTCAATAATGTCATTTTGTATCAACTGTATTTAACTTCTTTTTTTTTATTATTTAAAAAATTTAGAGAGCCACAGAGTGCCTCTCTTCCACTAGTTTATAAGAAAGTGACCACTAATAATTATTATTATCATACTAAGAATTTGGGAAAAATAATCATGACTCAAACTCATACTTTACGAGACTTACATCATTAAAAAAATAAAAATAAAAGTTGATCTTACAGGACAAAAGGTAGTTCATACCTAATTACGCCGTCTTTTCCTTTCATCTCTAAAATGAGCAAAGGCATGTGGATCAAAACCAAGAACATGCATCACCTAAAAAAATGATCAAATATGATGAACAATGCCACATATTGCCTCTCATGCATCTCTATATATAATTATATATTACAAACCTCATGTATCAGAGTAGCTGAAAGCAAAGTCTCTGCCTCGGCAGAATTTAGCACATATCCAATTTTAGAAACCACAGTGCCTAGATTCACATATGTGAAAATATTCAAACACTATCTTTCTAAGAAGGTATGAAGCCTTTAAAGTGGCCACCACTAGCATGAGCCAAATCATAGATCAACAGAATTTCAAAATTAATCATGCAAAAACCACAAGCAAATGGTCCCCAGAAAAGACCAATGAATAATCTATAATAAATTAGCCACCAAAGAGGCTAGAAAAACATAGAGTTTTGTTTATCTAAGAGAATAAAATCTAGAAAACAGAACTAAACCAGCACCTTTGGATCAATCATTACTCTTACAACAAAATCCTAACCACCAGAGTTTCATTTTAGGACAAACGTAATTAAAGTATGGAACACATATTAGTTTGAAATATTCACTTTCTCACAACTTTCAACGACCAATTAGAGAGCCCTATTAGTTTGAAATATTCACTTTCTCATTAACTTTTTCTCTTAAATTAAAATATGCAAATCAGGCTTGCTTAATGCCACAAGATTGCAAACACGATTAAACTAGACTGTTAATCTAATGATGGTCAACATGATTTAATAATTATCATTTGGTTTGAACCACTTATTTAGGAAAAAGGGCATTTTGAAATTACCTTGTCCTTTAGAAGTTCCCGTATTGTAGAAGCTAATGTCAGCAAGTCTTCAATGTTATCGACCACACACCTACATAATTGAATTGATCGTAAGGCATCCCTAGCTGTTGAAAAAAGAAAATTTATCTTGATTGAAATGGAAAATGAAAAATTATCCTTGCTTAGTAATCAATTGAATTACTTGTCAGTGACAGACACAACTTGCTGTAATTTCTCAAGAACATTAAGTGATGCTTCAAGCCTTCCCAAACAAAAGTAACAGTTGGATTTCAATGACCACCTCCACAATTTTACACTTGAGTAACTATCACATAAGGAACTATCAGAATTCGCTGTATTGTTTGCCAAGACAAAATTCGTTTCTGCAAGATGCTGACTTTGTTCACAAAAGTGAATTGCTGCATCATACTTTTGTAGCTGCAAGACATTACAATAATAAAACGCACCTTTTATTCTCCCTAATCCAAATTAATTAAGCAAAACAACAACAACAACAAAAAAGAATAAAAATGCATAAAGATGAGTGGAGCAAATAATTGGAATAGAAAATACCAAACATAGAGCCTCTGCTTTCATTTGAAGCAATTTTCTGAGTATAAACTTATTGACAATGCCTTAGAAACTAGTTCTAAAGCATTAATAGCTGCATCAGAAGTCCTCTCTTTTAATAGCTCAGCAGTATTATTTATACACTTGACCACTTCGTGTTAAAACGTAGTAATATTTATTAGACATCTTATAAAAGCATGCACACATCACAAGTGAACCAAGGTAGAATAGCAGAATTGAAGATTAATTGCCCCTTGACAGACACACAAGTTGACAGTATATAAATAAACTGCATCAAAATTAAGTAATCAAAATTTTGCCATCGACATAAAAGAAAATCATTGAAATACCTGAGCCTTCTGTAAAGCTTCAGCTGCTCCAACTATAACCCTTCGATCCAGAGCCATGTTACATCAAAGAAAACAACCATATAGCCATGTTACATCAAAGCACAAACCAGAGCCATATTGAAAGAACTGAAACACAAGTACTAGAAGCACATCTTAAAGCATTCAAATGAATATAAAGAAAATAGTTTTCTTAATCCTTAAAACATATATATATATACCACATACCTCATTTCCATGAAAATTCACAAAAGTCTTGAGCTCTGCCCTCTTTAAAAGGGCAGCATGTCCTTTACCCAACATCCAATCAAGAACCTGAAAATATTACAATCTCCATCAGTTTTTTTTACATTTACTAATCTTACATTTTTTTTTTGTTTGTTCCCACAGGTATTCTTTTTTGGAGACAATCTTGTTTGAGACACTACTGTCAAACACTAAATATGAACACCTCTCCGACAATTATTCAAACCTTGATTTGTTACGTTTAGGAAGACTAATAACCACTCTCACTAAACTTACCCTGTGTTGATAGTAATCATACATATATATTGACATTATAAGCATACCTTGCTGATAGGATAAGAAAGCGGGAAGAAAACTATAAGAAGAACCCGAACAAGTGGAGCCAGCGTGGCTCCAACCGTCAATCCATATCTTGTACAAGTTGCTTGGGGCAATATCTGCACCAACCATGGAACGAAGAACCTCATAAAACAATTATTCATGTTGTTTCGCTGATAACACGAAAATCAATAAATAAATTACCTCTCCAAACATGAGGATGAGCGTGACCGAAATCAAGATTGCCGCAGCGGGATGCACCAGTGAATCAAGAAAAATGGGAAGAGCCTAAAACAGAAACATGTCAAAATAAAATAAAATAAAATAATTAATTAATTAAACCAAGAAGGGTTGAGAAAATAACAAGACCTCCATGGCTAAGGAGTTTCCAATTAAAAGCGTGCAAAGCAGAAGATGCTGGTTCTTAACCACCGGATAAATTTTCGCTGCAAAAAGAAAAGAAAAGAAAAAAAAAACAAAGAGTAAGAAGCAGAGAATTTAAATAATTGGAAGGAAAAAAAAGGGGGATGATACTATGATAGTATTACTAACAAGCGTGGATGCGATCCTGAGGACGACCAGATTTGATGAGAACTTCGAGGTCGACGAGTCCAAAAGACATGAGTCCGAGAGTGAGACCAGCCATTAGTCCCGCGAAGCAGACCAAACCTATGATCACCAAAACGTACAGTGAAAACTTTGTTCCACAGCACGGTATCTCCGCCGCCATCTCTCTCTTTCTTAAGACACAACAACTTCGTTGTTCTCTTTCTCTTATTTTAAGGTCCGATGTTAGGTGATTCTCATTTCAATATAGGTTCGTACAACATGGCTGAAACTTACTTTAGCAGCATAGCAAGATGCAGCAAATAAATGTTTTTCATCAGTAATAAGGCCTTTGTCCTCTAAACCATAAACTGAAGTCATCATTGTCTGTTTGACCAGTTTCCTGTCAATCTAAAAGCTTCCAAGAGTTGGGTGAGTGAAAAGAAGAGATTATAGCTAGCTGCAGGAGCATACATTTTAATCAGTATAGACCTCATCAATTAAAGCTTTTGCTAACAAAGCATTTGGATAGGCAGCTGGGTCTTTGTTACAGTCCTTTCTAATGCTGTTTCATGAACCCTGCTCAAATATACCATTCAAGTGAAAATTAAATATTTATTATGCATAGTGAAGTTGACGAAATCATTTGTATTGTACACCTAGTACTATGGGGTGTAGATCATGAAAATGTGTAAATGCAAGATAATATAGTCATATACTCAAGCAAAGTAGGTCATGAGGTAATAGATTTTAACCAAAAAGTAACTATTTGAGTGATGAAACAGAGGTTTGAATGTAAAGTGTATAAGTTGTTGACAAAGGATTTAACTGCAGCAGCTTCCAACTGACAAATCACATTTATTCCAATAAATTAAGAATAGTATATACAGGAATTTTCCAGCAACAGACAATATTATAGAATAATTAATTGGATTAACTACCCTACCTTTCTCATTTGAACTTTGAAGGCATGTGACATTTGTTTGTCTGTCAGAATGCATGTGTGTGGGTGGGTCGGGGGGCAGAATTATAAATAAGCATCACATCGAGGCAGTCCCTAAAATAATAATTATTGATTCCTAGTATCATAATATTCAGATAAACAGCCAATAGCTACTTTCTCTAATCTGATAGTGCCATTTAGTTGCTAAGGATCAAGGTCTAAACTATTGAACCAATCATAATATTGATTTAATTTTTTGTAAAAAAAAAGGTGAAGCCTCACTCTGGGTTCTTTGATATGGCTTTAAATCTATGACTGAATGCAGGTCGAATATCAGGTGGAGTATCAGCAGACTGATTAACTGGAGAGTGTACAAATGCTGTTTCAATTAATAATTCTATTAATCGACTTCCCAACTGCATAGATTCATAGAGTTCACTCATTAGATTCCAGTTTAAAAAATAAAGTTAAAGATAATTACACTCAGACATTAACACCAACCTTAGCCTGGATATCACGACCCTAAGGGCCAGATTCTTCCTCTTTCAGTAGCATGTGGACCTGTTTCAGTCTTCTTCTTTTAATCAAACCATTTACATGTTTCCTTATTTTTTATTTATCATTATCCATATTGCAGTCACCACCAGCCTCTGTTTTCTTACTCTAGTGACTTCTAGTCTTTTCCAGGAACTTATGAATCCTAACCTGAAGTACAATAACATAATCACAACAAATACCAAATTTATAAAAGAATAGGAACCAGTAGAAAGGGTGCAATAAGATAGTGACAGTAAGATAATCACAACAAATATCAGAACTTCCCGCCAGTAACTTTCCTCCCCCAACGATAAGAATTCATTGACAGAGAGCTCCTTTGTACTAGTCATACACATTCACACAAAGGATCTTGATGGGTAAGGAAGCCTAATTGAGGCAAGAACTCCTACCAATGCAGGAAGTCGTCGTTGAAGAGCAAATTGAACTTGAGCTTCATGTGTATGTGTTGCTGCAAATGACACTGCTTATATGTCACGTTTTTTATAGGCACCCCAACTTGCAACCTGAATGATAGTAAATTGTAACGTTAGGCCAACTGAATATATATAATTTGTCATATAGAAAAAATGAACTTCTGCTACGTGTGAATGTATGTATACATGATTTTGATGATGCCAAAGAAGAATCAAACAAGGCTGCTTCAAATGATAAGCATTTGCTTCAAGAATAATTCAAGATTGCTTCAACAAACAAAGCCTTGTTTCAAGATTCACTAAAGACCAAGCCTTGCCTTAAAACAAAGTGCTTTCAAGACATGCAAGGCTCTGGTAATCGATTACCAGGAAGTGTAATCGATTACCAGAAGACAGGGTTGAGAAATAGCTGTTGAAAAAGGTTTTGAATTTGAATTTTCAACATGTAATCGATTACCATATGTCTGTAATCGATTACTAGCAACGAAACTTTGGAAATTCAAATTCAAAAGTCATAAGCCTTCAAATTATAACTGTGTAATCGATTACAAAAACATTGTAATCGATTACCAGTGGAAAGTTTTCAGAAAATCTGCCAACAGTCACATCTTTTCATTAGATTTGTGAATGGCCATCAATGGCCTATAAATAGGTGACTTGGGCACGAATTTTAGAGAGAGAGTTTTTTTGGTCCAAAATGTCTTATCCTCTCAAAAGACAATGAGAGAGATTCCAAAAGAACTTCATTGTCAAATGCTCTCTCAAAAGAAATCCTTGGCCAAACACTTGCAAAATCTATAAGGATTCTTGCATGATCTTCATTGTAATATTCTTCTCTTGAAGAGAGAATTCTTCTTTCATTCTTATTATTCAATGAGATTGGCTAAGAGACTGTGAGTCTCTTGTTGTAAAGCATCTAAACACAAGGGATGGGTTGTCCCTGTGTGGTTCAGATTTTGTAAAGGATTTTACAAAGATAGTGGAAATCTCAAGTGGGTTGCTTGAGTACTGGACGTAGGCACGGGAAGTGGTCGAACCAGTATAAAATTGTGTTTGCATTCTCTCTTCCCTTATCTTATTTATTTTGTTGCAATCAATTGTGTCTTGCATGTTTAAAGAACATTGTTAAATTGATTGTTGTTGCTTCTTCTGCATTCTAAGCCTATCCCTCTTAAGATTATTGAGGCCACAAGGTCCAACACTACGTAATTAAACAAGTCACTAGTGGTTTAAACATGTCACAATTTGTAAAAGTTGATATGCTCACCGCTTCAAAGGCCACATCTAGTTTCCTGTCAACATGCTCTGTCACCGTGTTACCAAAAACAAGAAGAGCTCAGTAAGACAACTAAAAAACATCTTCAGTGCTGCCCCATGATTGTAATTTACATTCAACTAGTCAACTATCAACATCTAATTTCCCCTACAATAGCTAAAAACTTTTTGTACAACTCAAACAACATCTAATTTTTGGGTCTTGCATCATCAGTTAATTCGTCATGCTGCACTTTGTATCGTGATACCCCACACGTGGGGCATTGCCGTAGTTCTGCATACTCATTTCTGTACAATATGCAATCATTAGGGCATGCATGGATCTTCTTGTACTCCATTCCCACTGGACAAAAAATCTTTTTGGCCTCGTAGTGACTTTTCGGCAAAGTGTTATGTTCAGGAAGCATATTATTCAATAACACCAACAATTCAGTGAAGCTTTTATCACTCCACCCAAATCTTGCCTTCAAGTTTACCAAAGCTAAGACTGCTGACAACCGCGTGAAAGATGTGCACCCCAAATACAATGGCGTGTTGGAATCACGTTCTATTGTATCATACAGAGGTGCATGCACTTGCTCAAAAGTCTCTTGTCCAAGATCACGGATCATTTCCTCTATACGCTCTTCGCTGTTTTCATGTATCGCCTGAGACTGAGAAACAGTTGGAATGTCGGCCAATTCCCCATGCCATATCCATTTTGTGTAATTCGGAATGATGCCGTAACATATCAGATGTGATCGGATTTCATCAACTGACTGTCGTCTATCATTAAGACATTTAACACATGGGCATAAATAATTGCCCCTCAAACTTTCAGCATTAAGTTGAGTAAATTGTAGAAATTGTTCCACCTCGTTCTCATACTCGTCACTGATGCGTTTTTCTTTCATCCAACTTCGATCCATGTTTCGTCTTTGCTATTCATGACAATTAATAAGTTATCTGTCATGCATGCTAAACTCACTTTTTTGCATTAAAAGTGTGGCCCTATCCCATTCAAGAAGACATTTTTTATAGTTGAATCAAACATACAGGTAAAATCTCTTTCGAGTGATTTGATGAAATTTCGGCAGCATTTCGCATTGGTCTTCAGGTACACAAGATGAAAGCGGTGAATGTGTGAACAATCACCGCAGTCAAATATGCACCCGAAGAACAATGTGAAATGCAGTATACCGAAATTTCTTCAAATCATTCAAAAGATAATTTACCTCTACGTATGATTCAACTATAAAAATATGTCATCCCAAACTGTCCAAACGGACAATTCAAGAATCAATACATCGATTAATTCAAACTATTCGTATTAATCGGTGTATCGAATCTCGAACGGGCAACTAAGGTTCACTCATAATGCAACTAACTAGTAACATGAAACAATACCAATATTAGAACAACGACATGTTACAATGATACCATTTTTAAAAATAGAGACATACCTCGAAAGATGCTAAGTGTCAATGACAATGAGTGTGGGGATGCAGTTGCGTGGGACACACTAATACAAATGTCGTCATGACGACATATAATCTGTATCATCAATGGGGGAAACTATCAGCTGGATCAATCATACTCAAATAACAATGCATCATGTTTAAGGTTTATAAAATAGTACAACCAGTAAAGAGATTTATTTTAAGTGAAATAAGGATAATTTAAATATATTTTAACATACAGGTAAAAAATTAAGTTTTTTTTAATGCTTTTAGTAGTATGAATCTCTACTCTCATCTCTCTTTCTTCTATTCTCCCTTTCTCATCTTTCATATATCTCCTTTTATTTTCTTTTCCTTTTCTCAATTACATATCTCTCCCTCCCTTTCTTTTCTGCACGCGTTTTTGCTCTTTTTATACTCCACTTTTCTTTTCTTACACCTCTCTTAAATCTTTAATTCATATTTATTAGTAAATATATTTTTAGCAATGAAATATATATTTACATATTTATTAGTAATAAAAAATATCATTGTTTACTCTTCAATGTACTATTCAATGTAACTATATATACCAACTTTTCAATGTTGGTCTTGTATATGATTTCAAATGCAAACTATTCAAATGATGGATACAAATAAATTACCAAACTATTCAATGTCTTTGTCTAATCTATTGATGTCTTCTACAGCCAAAATATTTGCCAAGCTTCATTACGTAAACAAAGGTTGTAGTGATTTAAGGGTAGCCAATTTTCTATCTCCAGTCCCCACATTTTAATCTCTATTTTTTAGGGCGTGGAGATAGCCAAGAAAATAATGTGTACACCTGCTCTCTCTGTGTGAGCCTAGAAAGATTGCTATCTCCAGTCCCTTGAAGACATTATTTTCTTTGAATTTTTATATATCTTTTGTAGCCTAGCAATCTTTGACAGTAAAGTTGGAAAATGAAAGATGAAAGGCTTTATGATTGAGTGTTGAATGTTGATATCTTTATATTCCAAATTCCGATACAACCATTTGATATTTTTTATTTAATTTGTCACATTGTTATACTATATTATACTAGTACATATTTATGAGTAATTTATCTCCCCTCTTTTATCTATTGTTCTTTGGTGTCTACGTTTACTGAGAATAAATCTTTTTTCTTTTTTCTCTATCTTTATAAATTTTATTAGAATACACTATGAACAGATTTTTAATTGTATTATGTAATAACATGTTATTAAGCATGATAAATTTATTATTTTTGATAATAATTATCTTAAAATTATAGTGAGATGAATCTTGATTGGTTAACAATTTTTTTTATATTATTCTTATATGGAAATTAAACTCCTTTCATATCTTGCTAACAATATAAACAAATGAAATAATATTATTAATTTTTCAATACGCAAATTGATTTAATTTCTATTTTTGGTCAAATTCTTACGACATGAGGGGCAGGGAAAAATAGTCGGTGTTCAAGTAATCTTAATTGTGTTTTTCCATTTGCATATTTTTTTGTATTAATACTTATAAAAAAATAAAATAAATAACATAAAAGAATTGAGTTTTTTTACAAGTTTAAATTAACTTATAAATGTTAGTTTTTTAAAAATTAGGATGAGACAATTTTAATAAAAACTACTGTATAAGTTAATTTTAACTTACAAAAAAGAGTTCAATTCATTACTTTTTATTTTCTTCTTGTATAAATGCATATGAAAAAATTTGTTCAAATACTGCCTCAACTAAGTTGTTTAGCAATGTGTCCAAGGAAAATAGCTAGTTTTAGTGGTACTTATCCTAACTTTTCAACATACTTACGCTAACAATAAATGAATAATATACTTTCCATGTTTTTCTAGTGCTGTTGGTAAAGAGACTAGACTAGAGAGACTAGAGAATGTTGATGACTTGATGAGCTACCAAATGATTTTTAACAAGCACGACATAAGAGTATGTTACTACAAACATTGCAATGAAATTATTACCAATGCATATGAAAAATGGGATACATTGTACATGTGCACAGGCTTCAATAAGAAGTCTCCCTATCCACTTGTTGTGCTTCAAACAGGTAAATCATACTTAACCAATTTTATTATATAAGGAAATTTTCTTATACATCATATCTTTTTTGTTTTCCCAAATAAAAAACTAATTTACCACTATGGGACAAATCAAAAAGGAAGATGGATCTCCATTCCATAGAATAAAACTAGAGACAAAAAGACATCCAACAAACATATTTAAAGCCTTTTAATTAAGTGTTACCAGAAAAAAGTTTGGTCTTCAACAGAATAGTGATGAACCTGATTTGGCAGAAGCAGAACTGGATGACAGTCTTTGTCTCCTTGCTTTATCAGCTTTTTGCAAGTAATGTTGATGAGATTGGTGTTTGGTCCTTGCAAGGTAAGAAGGACCTCAATAGATTAAGTATTTAAATGTGCACAATGAAATGGAGATTTATAAGAAAAATCTAAATATAAAGTCGTATCGAATTATCTACATTTGATAATCAAAAGAAACCAATCCAAAAGAAAACATCATTGAAGATAAAATTTGCTCAGTCCATTCTGATTATTGGAGGAGGTCCCACTGGTGTGGAACTTGCTGGAGCAAGGCTTCTGGAATTCGTAGGGGCAAAAGCCGGGGATAACACTCTAAATTGGTTGAAATCAAAGAATGTTGTGGTCAAACTAGAGCAATCAGTTGACTTGAACGCATTCACAGATGGACAGAAGATATATCAAACTTCAAATGGAGAGACCATTGAGGCAGATTGTCATTTCTTATGTGTAGGGAAACCACTTGCTTCAGCATGGCTTAAGGAAACTGTGTTGAAGAATGACTTGGATGGTCAACGTAGGATCAAGGTAGATGAAAGATTGAGGGTCAAGGGCTGGAACAACATTTTTGCAATTGGAGATGTTACAGACATTCCAGTAAGTGCTTGCCATTAGTAACAAGTATTCAGCTTCTCACAATTATATATTGTAGTTACCTTCTTTTATAACAAACTCAATAAGTTACTAAGTCTTGTGCTGTTTTGTATTATTCTCATGAGCTACACTAAGGTCATGGTTTATTGCCTGGGTTTTGGCCAGAATTTAGTTTCTTCTTACTGGTAATGAAAATATTGATGCAAAATGGATGAGTATATTATAAGCTAATGAAACTAGTATTCCTCAAAATTCTATTTGTCTTGAGTAGTTGAGTAGAGGCTTTACTACCTACCCATATCTTTCATTATTGTTCTTTAGGTCTTTTCAGTGATTTTGTTGGGAAAGTGTTTGAATCCTTGAATTCAAAGACAAAAGTTTAGCATGTGATATCAAATTTTAGAAGTGGACCTATATGCATAATTCCCTATAGATTTATGTGATTGTATTAGTATTACTTGGGATAGGAGTCTCTTTGATTTTGTCCAATATAAATTGGTTAGATGCTATAATCTGTGGCATTTAAATCTCTCTACAAACCACCTAATAGGAGGGTTTTTAATGGAAATCTATACAACAGGAAATCAAGCAAGGGTTTTTGGCACAGCAGTAGCCTGAAGTGGTTGTGAAGAACTTAAAGGTGACAATAGAGGGAGGAGGAGAATGAAGGATGGAAAATTACAAGCCACATTCAGAAATAGCAATAGTTTCACTCGGGAGGAAAGATGTTGTAGCACAGTTACCATTCTTGACAATAAGTGGAAGAATTCCAGGATTCATCAAGTCTAGAGATTTGTTTGTTGGTAAAACAAGAAAACAAATGGGACTCAATCTTGTACACATTTGAATGTGTCCCTTAAACAATTTTCTTATTTCTAAAACTTTGTTTTCTGAATGAATACTTCAATACAGCAGTTGGCATTTCTTCTTGTTGGATGAGAAACTATAGGAAGAGTATGAGAAAATATCTCTCAACTATTTCTGTTTTTTTTTTTGTTTTTTAAGGAAATTTTCGAAACTTAATAATAGATTTTAGATCAGGAATTGACCGCTAAGTCGTGTTGAATTGTTTTAAGAAACAGTTATAAAAATCTCCATAAAAAATCAGAAGGAACTTATATAATTTTGGTTTCCTTCAAATAGATAATGTTTTAATTTCTCTGAATGAGCCAATTGGTGCTGTAAAACCAGGAGTTACTGACCAACAAGGAGAAACTAACCTTTCTGTATGCAACTATTAATTGAATATATCTTTTCATATTAGTATAATTCACTTCTATATATATATCAAATCATCTTTTCAATTAGAATATTCATGTGATGTATCATTTATTTCATTTTTTTATGTTATTTTGGGTTTTATCTCAATGAAGTAACATAAGTTTTGAAAGAGAGCACACAAGTGTAAAGACCACGATCAGAATTTAAAACTATATCTCTAACATGCTGATAGAGTCATAGGAATTAAAAGGTCAGTCAGAAAATGTATTGAATAAGATAGACCAAGCACAGGCTAATGGCTATGAATAGTGAAAATGAAAGACAACTTAATCCATTGATTCATGAGTTTTGAGATTCTAGAATGAAATGTCTTTAGTTTTGTTGTTTTGTTTTGCATCCTTAGGTTCTATTTTTTTCTATTAAGATTAGATACCTGTTTGCAAGAGAATTATATATATGTAGTCTCACACTCTCTCTATTCCCACCAATTAACTATCAATAACAAAAACTGACTCAGGCCCTACATGCTTATATTTATCCTATTTTGCTTAACATTCACCTGCCAATAATCTATTTGATTGAAATAAGTGAAAATCCTATCCTCCTCCTCCCAACACCTAGGCGAGGACATTTTATAGGTCGAACATAAAATCACTCAAGGGCATCCCAATGAGAAAGAAAAACTAGATTTCATATCAAGCAATTACCAACTGTATCATTTAAAACAAAGCCACAGAGCTCCACCTGATTAGTTTGAGACATCATCATATTATAAATCAAACAAGTACTAACACTATGCAATCATCTATCTTTCATACTTCTAGTATCGTGTTTAAATTATGATGCATATCAAATCATCATGAAATTCCTCCAAGGTCATTATTTGAGTTTGTTAAAACAGGCATTTAATATGTCATGCACATTTCAGATAAATTTCAAAGTGTACAAAAAAAATTCAGATGCTCAGGTAAATATCTGAAAATATAACCAAAGAAGCTATTAAACACTACTAGTGAGTTGTATGAAAGGAAAGAAAATAAGGTTTATCATTTTGTACTTGAAAAAAAAAACACGCATTATATATTTTTCTTACCTGCTTTCTTTTACTATTCTGTCCCACACCAATAGAAGGAGAATGACTGGGATTCACTGATTGAGCTTGCAGTAATTCACTTTGCTCTAATGCATACTTGTTTGGCACTCTTATTTCTGCCTCCTACACAACATCAAACACATTCATGCCAAGTTATTCCTAGTGTTTTCATTTTAAAACTAGAATACATTATCTTCTTTTGCTTCAAATGTTTCAAGTATAAAGATACATCACTTGGGAAATTAAAAGCATCAATTTCCTTTTTGCTACCAGCCTAGCTATCTTTCTTCCCCTTGGTTATATATGGTTCAAATTTATTCCACATATTGGGCATTTTGAAAGAATGAATAGTTAAGGCTTAGGTAAATATTCTTTATGTTTTACATGCTTTGTCAAGACATACAATTCTAACATATGTACTAATTCGTAGCATCAAATCAACAATAGTAAACCAATGTGAAGTGGCTCTCTTACCTTTCAAAAATTAACATATATTCCAGAGAAAGCAAAAATAATGTTTATATTCCAGGTAAATACTGCTGAAGAATATATGTTGGCCCAAGTAATCACAGAGCTAGCTAATATTTTCAAAAACTAATAAGTCTAAGACGAGGTATTTCGTCGATCGAAAACAAAATGTAACTTTGTGTTATAGTGAGAATACTATATATTAAGTTTAGCTATAAACTTCATTTCATTTAAATAGAACTTTTAAAATATAAACTACTCCCATACAAGCATCTTAACTGTTTTTTTTTTTGTAAAGTAAAACTTTTGTTGTATTTCAAGGTGCTCTAGTCAATGGAATTAATCCTTCTTATTTGGTGTACCATGTTGGCTACACCAAATTGTATCTTCGAGCAGGGCAGGTATATGTCTAAAGTCCAAGTTTTCTGTGCAGGGGTGGAAGTCATACTTTATACTTTTTGTTTTCTTCCACTGCTTCATGTTGGTTGGATTTATAACTACCTCTCCTTAGTTTGGCATTGGAATCGTATTTCATGTTCAATTGCACTTTGAAGAGCTGTATGCCAGTCAAAGTTTATCAACCATTTGTTTTTGCTAAATTATTAGTTTCTGCTACATAAATTAGTATCTTGTTTTTGAACCATGAATCTTTTGCGTAGCAGAATTTTAAATTATATTATGTTTTGGTTGAGTTTACATTGTGGTATCTCTTAGTTATTCTTGTGTTTTGTAGATTGATGCACCGGAGAATAAGAGAAAACAGGTTTTGCAGGGAATACTTGAGATTCAAAAATGCTTCCGTGGTCATCAAGCTCGTGGTTATTTCTGTGAACTTAAGAATGGAATGACAACATTACAATCATGTACTGCCAGTAACTATATAATTTTCATTTGGAGCTAAAGTATCAATTATTGTAGGCATTATGCACATTTTCTTCATTTTAATTAAGATTTGTGAAGTAAATGCTTTCATAAAAATATAATGATAAATGAAATGTCAGTGCAATTTGGCTGGTACTTCCAAAATATTATTCAAAAACCTAATTGATGCTATTTGAATTAAGAACTTTAGATGCCTAAATCAATGACTCAAATCATAAAATTTTCACGGCCTCTCAGGTGCTTATTTATAACCTTAGTTCTACTTTGTTTTTAAATTGCTATTTTTGTTGCGTTGCAGTTATTCGTGGAGAAAATACAAGAAGGAGATATGGTGTTATGGTGAAGTCTTCAATAACAATTTATTCTAGAAAACTGGAGGAGATCCATGCAATCATACTATTACAATCTGGTTAGAATGATTCTGCTTTCTGTCAAAAGTTATTGGAGATGATGTTGATTTGCTTATCATCTGTTTCCTTTTCTTGCAGTAATTTGAGGTTGGCTGGTAACAAGGGATGCTAGTCATGTAAATAGGTCAAAGACATATCCTGAAAATGCTAAACCTAGGCGAAAGTCCTTTATGGAGATAATACCAGAAGTAAAGGTATTTTGCTGTGAACTTACATTAGTCTTGTTTTCTCCATGTCTTAGTTTAGATATCTCCATCTATGTGGTTATTTTTCAGTTGTATTATGTTAAAATGTAATTTTTCCCGTTCTTATTAATTCTCTCAGATGAAAACTTGTGATGATTTAGAGTTCGAAATCTAAGTTCATGCAATTTTCTGTAAGTTTGAAATCAAGTACTTTAATACTCCACCGAGCATTCCATACGGCTTGATATAGGACTTAGACACCCCATATTACCCAAGTCCCAATCATATTCAGTTCATTTTAACCCACCAACCACTACTATTTCTTAGGCTAGTGTCTATGGGTGAGGGAAATTGAGATTACCAATGTTTTTTTAATGTATAAAAACAAGTTATACCTGTTTAAGATTCTTGTCATTGGTATGCACTGATTAAAATTAGCATGAATGCATATTAGCAATGTTTGCTTAGCACATAAATTCTTTGATATTATGGGAGACACGAGAGTCACTTTTCGAGAGACACTTTTCAAATAACCAATTTGAAATTATGCCTGAGACGTCAACCATGGAGTTGATATACCTTTTGAGGGATTGGGTGCAAAGACATTGGAGGAAATTAAAAGATCTAAACATATTGGCCATTGACTTAGAAAAGATTTATGATAGGGAGTCTTGTGGAAGGCATGGGAGAATAGGGGAGTTCGTGTTGCTTACATTCAGGCCATATGTTGCCAATGATATGTATGATGAGGTTAAACCAACATGCACACACACATGGTGTGGCCATCGAGGATTTCCCTATAACTATAGGTTTATACCAATGGTTAACCCTGTGCCTTATTCCTTTTATTTTGGTTTTGAATGTTCTTATTCATCATACCTAGGAGCTTGCGACTCAGTGCATGCTTTTTGCACATGATATATTTCTAATGGTAGAGTTGAGAGATTGAATTGATGGTAAACTAGAGTTATGGGGGAAGCTTAGGAATCACTTGGTTTCCATTTAAGTAGAAATAAAATGGAGTATACAGAATGCTTGTTCAATATCATACACACTAGCATTGACTGAGGTAAAAATTGGAGATAATATGTCCCAAGTCACACAGTTTAGTTATCTTGGATTTATCAAACAAATGACAGAGGAAAAGAGATGCAAATCATAGGATTCTGAATAGGGTGGATTAATTTAGTTTATATATATATATATATATATATATATATATATATATATATATATATATATATATAGGCACACAAATATGTTCTAAAAATATAAGTTCCTTTGAGCAAACTAGAGAAAGTTATGATTCAATAGTCTATAAAAAATTTATAAATTTTCCCGTTAAGGAAGATTAAAAAACAAAATTCGTTGTTTCCAGCTTTCACTGGTAAACAGCCAAATATAAAAATATTATGTCTTTGTTATTGGTAATTGTTCTAACTATCATTTAAACCTTTTAGCTGAATGCTACCAAAAACTATTTTGATGGTGTGTTTCAAAACATAACAAACCCCACCCTCATTCTTGATTTAGCAGGACTTGTCCAAAGAGCCGGTTCAGAATCTGGTTTCAGCTTTAGCAGGACTCCAAAGGCGGGTTGACAAGGCTGATGCAATTGTGGAGCAATTGTGGAGCAAAAGGAAGAAGAAAAAGCCATTATTGTAGTAGTGGTAGGAGAAATCATTGAAAGAGATCTCAAATTAAATAATTAATATATCTAAAATTTTGATTTGTAAAATATAAAAAAAAAGAGTATTCAAATCATAGAGATGTTCAAAAATCAGAATCCTAAAGCAGAAACATATTTTGTCTTTCAATATATTTGATAATTTTTTTAAAAAAATATAGTTAAACTCAGTTGATATTTTAAATTTATTTTATTAACCGTTAATGTAACATAATTTAACTATACTATATGTAAATAACTTGTTTATAGATAGTATTATCTTATGCAACCAGATGGATTGTTTTTTTAATAATAACTAGAAATCAAACACAAAATTATACGAATTAATATATTAAAATTAATTTTTTTAACAAAATTATAGGAATTATAGAAATCAAACTCTTATTATCATTTGTAACACGATCTTATTATTTGAAGCAATTTTTCTTTAATAACCTTATTACAGTTAAACCAGAAAAGCAAAAAGCTACCCATTCAATTCTTTCTTTTCCAATAACTGTTAATATCCATTATGTCTCTAGCAATCAAGTCTTGAATAGAGAACATTAGGAGTGAAAATAGGTAGGTGTTGGGCAGCCTTAGTTGCCCATGCAATGAGGGAAAAGGTGAAAAGATAGTAGAGTCAGCAGGTGCATGTTTGTGCAGTTTGGTTTAGTTGTTATCTTAAAGGTAAAACATTTGAATTTTTTTGGCTTCCATTCAGGTCAACATTACTATATTTGACTATCCAGGGCCCAAAAGAGGCTGAAGGGGTATAGCATATTTGACTTACTACTATTTATATTTACAGAGAAAACTAGGCCATTGACATTGGAAGACTGCATATATATTATAACAAAAAGGAATTAAAATGTCCAACCCCTACAATTTCTATCTAACTAACATGGTAATTAACTAATGAACAAATATAAAAAAAATCAACTAAACTTATTGCATATCTACATAAATTCACAATGCCTATGTATTTAGAAGCTTAAGATCCTGAGTGCTGATAGTATAATACCTTTATGGATCTAACTCTGCTTAAACCTTTTTGCACTCTACTCTCCAGGTTCTTGAATTCCTTTAGACTGAGAGAGCTAACAGCATCACGAAGGATGTGCCTGGAATGCAAAAAATGACATTGAATTTTTTCATTTCAATGGAGAATTCTGCTGAATAATATTTTTAACAGAATGTAACATTGACCTGTTTGGATTCTGAATGTCTCTGATTTGTCTTTTTAATTTTGACGTGTCTTGATAAAACTGTTATTCATAAAAAAGTGTCAACCAGTTAGAGAAACCTTGTGAAGGAGCATTTTTTCAACTAGCTGCAGCTGATACCATTTTTTCTACTAAATTGGTTTGTGCAATTTTTCTCAACAAGAATTTTTGCAAGTTTGTCACTATTAAGTAAAAATCTAAATTCAAAAGATTTTCTAAAAACCCCTTACCAAACACACAACAATAACAATAAATGTCTTATCTAGTGATGAAATAAACACATCATATGTTCTACTCTAGTCACTCATGTCTTTCAGTGGTCTTCTTTGTATATGTCAAAATAATTGCACCAATATGTATTTGTGTACAATTCTTGCCCACACAACATTATTAAGATTTGGAATTAAAAAAAATCTATTTATAGATTCTTTATGTGTCCTTTTAATTAGAGCAGTTGATAACAACATTGTTTTGGTAAATATTCCTCAAAAGCAAAACAACTCCACAGAGGAACCAATGATATTGTTTGGTACAAAGAGACCAAATGGGCAGCAGAATGTGCAAAAGCTCAAGCAGAAGCTGAGCTTTCCAATGCTAAACAGACAGTGAAAGATCTTTTCTCTATGATTGGGGAATCTATGTACAAGGCAAAAGCCGAAATGCGAGACATGGCACCACTAAAGAAGTATGTCAAACCGAGAAACGATGATAATCAGTATTCACAAGTTATGACAGAATTGGAACATGCTAAGCGGGAATTTTTCCAACTTAAGCTTCATGTGGGTTCTGTTTTGGAGGAGAAATTGCAAGCGGAGAACGAAGTCAAAGCATCGAGATCCAGCATGTTGTCCTTCTCAAGAGTAGCACAAAAACTGACGAACGAGATTGAGGAAGCCAGTGAAGAACAATTGGTGGTTCAATTGGACAGAATGGATGCTTTGAATGAACTTAGAGACATTGAACAACTTCAAAACACAAGGAACAAATTGAAAGAGGCCATTCAAGCGATAGATGAGACAAAAGAGCTCGAAATGAAATTGGCCACAACATTGTCTGATATTGATATGTTGAAGAATGAGTTCAAGTTTGTTAAGAAAACGGGGAAAAGGTTACTTCAAAGAGGTGGTCAGAGCATTGAGCATATAGAAGAAGATTAATCAAGACATGTTGCAGTGTTAGAGCCTACAAAAGAAGAAATAGAGGCAGCAAAGAAAGACTTGGCTTCCATTACAAAACAAGTTTTTAAGTTTATGGCCTCTATGGATGTCACAAGAAATCAACTGAAGCATGTGAGTGCAGCCACGATTAATTTAAAGAACAAGGAATCGAAAATTGGTGCAAAAGTTCGAAACCTCAGTTACAAGCTCTTGAGAGCAAAATCTAAATTAGAAGTCGTGTCTGCAGCAGAGGAAAAGGCCAAATCAATAGTGAGTAACTTGACACAAACTCTTGATAAGCTCAAGTCCAAAACAGAAGCAGCAAAAAAAGAAAAAGACCTTATAATAAATGGAGAGGTTGCAGAAACCAAAGAAGAGATTATAAAGGCCTTGTTGGAGATAAAGGTGAGTCAGGAAAGATTTCAAGGTGCCATGGAGTGCGCAGTGAGAAACCTAGAATGGGAAAGGGGGAGGCTTTATTTATGGGCTTCTACACTAGTTAATTTAATTAATTACTTTTATAATATCATTTTAAAATTATCTTTTTCTTATTTTTATAGGATGAGAAATAAGAAGAAACCTGGATACATTTTTAAGTTTAACTCATTAACTGTACTAGAGTTTAAAAATTTATAGGAAGGGGACCATGAAACCATGATTTTAACTCTGCAGAAACTACAATCATGATTTAAAGACTGAAATTAAATTTTCCTTTTCTCATACATAAAATATTATTAAGGATTGATTTTCAACTTTTCTTCATCCGGGAGAGTATATATAGCCTTGTTTAATTTGGATCATAAAAATAGAAGAAAACATCAAAGCAAGATTAGTTGGTACATTAAACCTTGTTCATACTATCTAGCTAGTCTGCCTTGTCTAGTTGGGGGTGTTCTTAATTACTATGACCATGTTATGTTGACTCAACTGTTCCATAATCAAAGTCGAACTACTTGAATCCCAAAATTACAATCTAAGTAAATTAAACAATCCTTAGCTGTGTCTTCAAATAGAAATAAATGAATTAATGAGGCTAGTGAATTGAACCAGCTTGCTGCTTTCCCACATACTGAGCATTGTTAACATGTAATAGGAAAACACTTCCTCTGTTACTCATCAAAAAACACTCCCTCTGTTTTGGAACAGCTGATTTTGGAAGGATAGAATGAAAAAAAAAAAGAAAAAACAGATTGAAGAAATACTAAATACTAATAAATGATGTCACTAGAAAGAAAAGATTTTAAAAAAAAATTAGGTGAAAATAAGGTATCTAAATAATTGCATTTTTTCACCCTTTTGGAGCTACAAGCAGTGAAATCATCAGAAGCTTTAGCCTTGGAGAAGCTCAAGATTCTTAGGGAGAATGCCATGAAAGACAAAATTAGTAATGTAACAAAGCCTAATTTGTTAATTATCATTTTTTCACCCTTTAAATTTTTCTTTATAAAAAATAAATCTGTTTGAATATTTTACGATACTTATATATTTTAATTTTCTCTAAGTGATTTATAATATAATGGTTATCTATGAAACATTTTTCTTTTTTTTTTCAGAAAAAAACAAATGTATCATTAATAGGAAGAGGTCACGGGTACAAGGGTACCCAGCCCTTACTTTATCAGTCCCAAAAAAGAAAAACCTGTCCTCTGGTAAACAAGAGATATTTTCTTTCTTACCTATAAACCAATTGTTCCTAAAACCAAATAAATTCCTAAAATGATAAAAGTATACCCCTAAACCCCCAACAGAAAATCCCCCTCCTATTCCTATCCCACCATATTCACATATATATGTGCATGTCACCTAATCCACCAGCCAACTCGTCGTAGACATTAGCAGTTCCGTGACTGCATCAAAAGGCTAGACAAGTTCCAAGGCATGCTGCCCACTGAATGGCAGACCTTGTGCTTCTGATTAAATTTGTTTTTGCTGATTAAAAAAAAATAAAAAATCTTCCAACAGCATGTGTGAGTGTGACTAAGGACCCTCAAATGATACTTTAAATTTCTCTCCATCAAAAATAAATCTGTTTGAGAAACCATGCAGGGAAGGCAAATGAAATTGTTGAGAAGGTAAGTAAGTAACTAACCTAGCTGTAAGGACCGTGGAGAAAGCCTCGCTCTTCACAAACTCCCTAATTCAAAGGAACTTCGAGCCGTAAGAAGAGTCGTCCACGTGCATCGTCGGGTTCATCGAATGGAAGAACAGCGAAGAGGACTATGTTGCTTCAATGTCAATGTGTTCACTCACAGAACAGGCAAGAGGGGCTAGGGTTCAATGTAACGAAGAGGGGCTAGGACGAAAGGTTTTTTATGGGCTTTGTTTTTTTAAACCCAATTACGACGGTTTTTTTTACTAAAACCCGTCGTAAAGTTTATTACATATAACATTCTAAGGCGGTTTTTAATAACCGCCTTAGAATGTATGTCGTAAAATGCAAATTTTTTTAGAATAATTACAAAAATGCCACCGCGTCACTATTTAAATCGGTTTTCGAAATAACCGTCGTAGCACAGGTGACGTAAAAAGTAATATTTGTAGTAGTGCTCTATTAAAAGCTATCTCAATAGCTAAGATGACACCCATAAGCTCTGCAAAAAAGGAATTATTTACACCCACATTATGAGAAAAACAACCTAGGGAGTTAGAAAAGTTATCCCTAAAGATGCTACCACAACCCACCAAGGCAAGAGAGCCTTAATAGAGTCGTCGGTGTTACATTTAATCCATCCCTGTAGAGGGGGGTTCCAAGTGACTGAAGAAATGCGATGTGTTCATCTTGGATAATCCAAAGTACCATGTTGCTTCCTGATGAAAAGCTCTTGGATAAAAGAGTTCATACAAGCTGAAGAAGCATTACCTGTAATTCTAATATTCCCAATTATCAATGAAATAGCTGAGTGGAAAGAATGAAATAGTAAGAAACACACTAACGGGGGGGGGGGGGTTGAATAGTGTGTATATCAAAGATATTAAACTTTGGCAATATAAAAGCTAATATAGATAACAATGTATTAAAAAGAGATTATCCACTAAGGATTAGGCTAATTTTTAATGAAGATCAATATGGTCATCTAGTATTAGATAAAAAAAGAGTTCTTAAAACAATTTTTCAAATAAACACTTGGTGTTAAAAAAGTGATAGAAAGTGTTATAAGAATGCTTAATAAACCATTATGGAGAGAACTAGAAAAACTTGGTTTATACTAGTTCACTTAACTTGAGCTATGTTCAGTTCTCCTTTACTCACAAGTAAAGGGTTTCACTAATTAATTAAAACTTGATTACAAAACAAGTATTTTAACCTACCATTCTTGGCTTTAAAATTATTCTTAACACCACTTCTAGTACCTCTTTAGACTCTCCCTGAATCTAAGAACCCAAGTATTGTTTAACACTAAGCCACTTCTGGCTTTCACAAAAAAAGTTTGAATGGATACAAGTATTCTTAACACTCAATGAGTGAATAAACAATTAGACTCAAATACAAAATAACTTTGCTTCGCAAAGAATAAACTACTGAAAATTGTGTATCAGTCATCTAGTGATTTTAACAGAGTTTTGCTTCAAGTATTTTCTTGCTCTCTTGTAACCTTTATCATCGATTGCTTCCTTGATGGAGACGACCTTTTATAGACTTCAGTGAAGGATCCGTTACGGGATCAATATCAATTTCTTAAAAGGACTGTTTTCTCACATTGAGGGATATGGAGAGGAATTATCTATATTACAGACAACACCATGTGTTTTTTGTTTGTAGCGAAAGTGACCTTTAGGGGAATATTTTGTGAAAACCTTATATTCTCTTCTATATTTTCCTTTTCTTAAATTCAAATGTTAGCCTTTCAAAAATAAGAAAGGCAAATGGAATTCGAATAAAATAGAACACGTTGACTTCCCTTTTTCGTCATACTCAATCTTTGAGATTGCACGTGCGAGTTAACCAAATGATAGTGTGTTAAACTGATTTACACAATGGTGGACGCTTTCTGGATATAGCATGCTAGAAGCTAGATAAAAACAAAGCATTATCTCTTTGACTGTCGATGATACTGAATATTGTAAATTCCTTTAACATTATTATCATGTCCACTCGTCAGAACTCATTAGAACATTAATAATTTATACTTATTGTAATACATAAAAGTCCAAGGTGGATGAGATGAGTGGTCGTCTAGACTTAACAAAGAAATGGCTTTGTTATTGAAACACTTGTTGTTTTTACAATGCCATATTCCCTAAATATAAAAAATAGTTGCTGCCAAAGCCATGCCCTGCATATGTTTGGACCAACCAGTAGTATTGGATGAGAAAAGCTCATTGATGTAGCTAAGGTTGATTTCACAATTGAATAAAGATTGGACCTAATTCCAAATTCTAATAGAAAAAAAGACATTGAAAATTAAATGTTCGTAAGACTCATAACTGCCCTCGCAGAGGCTTCACATAGAAATAGTGTGGCAGCCTCTCTCCCAAAGCTTGTCATCTATGGGGATGTCATGCATGATTTGTCAGAGCAAGAAAGAGGTTGATGGTAGGATCTAAGAGTGTCAGAGGTCCTTGAAACTGGATTAAGAGGTAATAGACTACTGAATGTGATAGTAGGCATCCTTGAGAGATAAATGGTCATTACTGGAATTGTTCCAAACAAGGCTATCTTTCAAATGATAAACTGGGATGACCATAGTTTCAATTTCCCTAGCTAGCTCTGGAAACATTCCTTTAATCAAATCAGGAATTGTTATGGATAAAAAGATCAATTGTGGCTTCCATTTGAGTTGAAAGAAAAGAAGGGAAATTTATAGCTTCAATAATGGGCTTTGAGAGCTATTTATCCCGCCAAAAGTGATGGAGGCCATCACCCAATAGCCAAAAAGTGTTGAGTCAACTTCAGATAAAACACTTTTAATGCCAAGCCTTACTGAGGAAGAGATATAATGGGTTTTAGGAGAGCTACCAACAAAGAATCTAGCTCTCAACACACTTGCCCATTCTCCTCTATTGTAGAGAAAATCAAAAGCTAGTTTTAGCAAAATGACTTTGTTAATGCTTTTAATGGAACAAATATCCAGTCTGCTAGCATATTTAAAAGAACACACTTTGTGCCAAGCAAAAGTTACCAATTTTCTGTTCATAATGTCACCAAACCAAATACAATTACGGGTCCATTTTCAATATCCTTGATGAGAAAAATCAGCCAAGAATAAATCATGAAGTTGTAAAGCAACATACTATGGATAATTGAGTTCACCAACTGAACTCTTCCCATGATGGAGAGAATGGATCCTTTCCAAGTAGCTTGCTTACATTTGATTTTATCCGCAATGTGTTGTAAATGCCTCTTCCTTGGTTTCCCTTTAAACATAGGAACGCCTAAGTAATTAAAATTAAAGTCATTTGAGGTAGATCACGTGAATCTAAGCAAGCCGATAAGCCTTCTAATGCTCTGGGAAGAGATAGAGACTGTGTATGCTACAAATTTATCTTTGTTAACCACTTGGCTTGAAACGTTCTCATAATGAGAAAAGAGATTTTAGAGTTGCGTACATTCTTAGACGTACCCCAACAGAAAATCATGATATCATATGCGTAAGTAGAATGGGTAGGAAGAAAAGAATTGTAATAGTTGGTCGTCTGGTTCCAATCTCCTTCCGCAACCAACATTGAGATACCTTTGCTTAGAACATCTTTTGCAATACAAAAGAGTAGAGGGTAAAGAGGGTCCCCCTGCCTTACTCCTCTTGTACAAGGGAAGAAATCGGCTGACTTCCCATTAAAAAAGACCGAGAGCCTAATTGAAAACAAAATAGTTTCAATCCATGAACATAAAGTCTCTTTAAAGCAAATTCTCCTCAGCACTTTAAGCGGAAATCCCTAGTCAAGGGTGATGAAATCTTACCCCCCAAGGGATTTGGATAAAAGACTCCAAGAAGATTGGGCCAGAGCTGTAGGAAAAGGCCCTAGGGTTCTCATGAGCCTTAGGGTAGATTTTGGGCCCATGGGCTAAATATGAGTCCACTTATCTTTGTACATATTAGATTATGGTTTCATTATTTTTGGACCTTGTATTTAGGGCTCCATAGTATAGGGAGGGTATCCTAGTAATGTAGGATTTTTTAGCCCTTGTATTTTTGGGCACCTAGACTAGTTTTTGTATTAAGGGTAGTTTTGGAATTTAATATGGATTAACTACACTATTTGATGTGTATGTTGGGAGAGAAATTTAATTGAATTGGGAGAAGTCAAATCCCATTAAATTTCAGATCAGCCTAAGGTGGAGGTGAGCATTTGCTTGCTACACCTCATTGCCACATCATATAGTCACACTTTGTGCATGTCCTTCATGCTTTACATGCCTCATAACACCTAAGCACACTTAGTGGAGAATCTTGGATTTGATCTTAGATTAGTGGGCTGAACCTTAGCAGAAATTCACTAATCATAATTAGTGAAATTTTGGCTCCATAAATTCAAATTCAAATTCAAGTGAAATTTGAATAGAAATTTCTCTCTAATTGAATTCTTGCAATTCTTAGCATGTCATTTGAATTTTTGCAATTCTTAGCATGTCATTTGAATTTTGAGTCTAATTGATGCATGTTATTTAGTTCATAACATGTTCTAAATCAATTCCTAGAAGTAGTCTTGTTGAACTTTTTTTTGTTTTCTGAGTTTCCTATATGATGCCTATTAAGAAATTGAGTTGTGGTGCTGAGTTGTGACTGGATTTTTTAATCAAAATAAGTCTTAAGATATTTTGAATTGTGTTATCCAAGACAATTGAGCATAAGCAAACACAAATTGTAACTATCCAAGCCTTAAGCAACATAAACACTACTCTTGATTTCCAGGTTGAAATTCTGGTGGCTGCTAGTTTTGGCACATTGTCTTCTTAACTCTGCTATGGCTTGAATACTTTGCTTTTTGAGCTGAAATTTTAAATGGATAAAATATACATCTGGACGAAAATAATGGAAAAAGAATGAACAAAAAAGAAAAAGAAATGAGCAAGAAAAGGTGATAAAGATTAACGTCAAAATACACTTCCAGAACAAAAAAAAAATGTGTATGCTTGATTTGCTTGAAAATTGTTCATTATTTTGAGTGGTATTACAAAACTATTTGACTTCTTGGAGTTGTTTATCTTTTAGAAATGTTGCCAAATTGAAATAACTGGAATTTTGCTTTGAGTCTTGTTTTTAATTTGTCAATCTAATCTAGTGCCATTCTAGGACTTCCTTTGTGTTCCACTTTGGAATGTGGTGCTGTCCTTTTGCTTTATTTTCCTTGAATCTCATTGAATTAATGTCATGTTAAATTTCATTTTGGTTTAGCTTTCATTTCATCTTTTGGTTTCTTGCTTGTCTTTTTTTTTTTTTTTTTTTGTTTATGTGTTGCCTACAATAAGGATTGGAAGAGGAAATTGGTGCATTGCTTGTAGGAAGATTTTTTAGTCTTGGAGGTTAACCATCCTAGGAGCACCATTGTATTTGAAGCAACCAAAGCCTCACCAAATTTTGAGTGAAACACTTGAGAAAATAAACAAGCTTTGAAGACAACATTGAAAACACTTGAGTGCTGAATTTTTCTATTACAATTCCTTGTATTTAGACATTCTTCAAGGGTGTATTGGGAGTCTCCCAGAGACCACCCAAACCTCTATTTGTGTGTAATAACTTAGTGTAAACCGTGTAGATAGCTTGCTTCTTACCAACTAGTTTTTACCTTATCTTTCACACCTCTTTTAGTGTTTATTTTGACTAGTTTCAACCATAGTTTCTTTTACCTTTTGTTTTCAAACCCCCAACAAGAAAGAACCACAACTTAGGAACCAACATGAGTTTTCGTTCTTCATCTAGTGTTAATGGTGAAGGTTTTACTCCTAAGGACCCCTTCTATAGGATACTTGATGAGTTGAGATCCCTTAAATTGTGGAAAGACAAACCAAGAGAGAAAAGAAAAAGGAAAAAAAGAGTGGAGGAAATAAGTCAAGATGAAAGAAAGAAGAAAAATAATGAAAGAAATGAAAAGAGAAAAACATGTCTCCTATAGTAGTCATGACTCTTGCAAGAGTTTAAGTGAAGAACTTAGCGATTATTATGGAGGGCAGCATAGGTCACATACTAAACATCACTTTCAAGGAAGAGAAAAGGATGGAAGACCTCAAGAAGTTAACATTAGCCTCCCATATTTCCATGGAAAAGATAATGTTGAGGCCTACCTATATTGGGAAATGAAGGTTGAACAACTCTTTGCTTGCCAGTATATAAGTGAAGAGAGAAAAGTTCCATTGGCTACCCTTAGCTTCCAAGGGTGTGCCCTCTATTGGTGGACTTCCCTTGTTAGGGAAAGAAGGATTCATGGGGATCCTCCAATAGAATATTGGAATGATCTTAAGAGTGCCCTTAGGAAAAGGCACATTCCCTCCTACTATCAAAGGGAGCTTATTGACAAGCTCCAAAGACTTAGACAAGGGAGTATGAGTGTCGAAGAATATAGGCAACAAATGGAACTACTCCTTTTAAGAGCTAGACTTTGGGAGGAGGAAAGAACAAGCATTGCTAGGTTCCTAAGTAGTTTAAATATGGAAGTAAGAGACAAGGTTGAACTCCTTCCATATAGGGACCTAGATGAGCTAGTTCAACTTTGTATAAGGGTATAACAACAATTAAAGAGAAAGCCATCTTCTAAAAACTCTACCTCTTACTTTTATACAAAGAAGGACCAAGCTCCAAGTGTGTTAGGAGTACCACCGTCTAAGCCAAAGGATGATAAGGGTAAAAACATAGAGGAAATCACTCCAAAGGCTAGTTCACAAGATAGAACTAGTAACATCAAATGCTTCAAATGTATTGGGAAAGGCCACATTGCTTCTCAATGCCCCACAAAGAAAACCATGATCATGAGGGATCAAGACATCTATAGTAGCCAAGAGGAGGCTACTTCTTCTCCTTTCTCAAGTGGAAGTGGGGGTGAAGCCAAGGGTGATGAGCATATTGAAAAGGTTTACCCCTATGAAGAAGGTGATCTTCTAATGGTGAGAAGGCTCCTTGGGAGTCAATCTTGTGACCTAACCTAAACCGAAAGAGAGAACATTTTTCATATAAGATGCAAGGTTTTAAACAAAAATTGTTCTCCCATTGTGGATAGTGGGTCTTGCTGCAATTATTGTAGCACAAGGTTGGTATCCAAGTTGAGTCTCACTATTATTTCCCACCAAAAGCTTTACAAGCTTCAATGGCTCAGTGAGCAAGGGGAAATGATAGTAAATCAACAAGTAAAGATACCCTTTTCTATAGGAGACTACTGTGATGAAGTTTTATGTGATATAATCCCTATGGAAGCAGGGCACATTTTGTTGAGTAGACCATGGCATTTTGACAAGAAAGCAATCCACAATGGTCTCACCAATGAAATAACCCATGGAAGAAAAAAGTTCAAACTTGTTCCCTTGACACCTTCACAAGTGGATGGGGATCAAGTACAAATAAAACTCAAGTGGGATGAGGAAAAGAATAAAAAAAGAAAAGAAGAACAACCTTTAATGGTTAAGGAGGAGTGTAAGGAGGTAAGTGTCTCCTCCAAGAGGTTAGCTAAGAAGGAAAGTCATTTTGCAATAAGGACAAACATTAAAAAAAATTCCCTTTTTAGACAACCTCCATATCCTCTCCTTTGTAAAAAAACACTTGTTAGCACTGCCACACCTCTTGAGATTGAGGTTCTTCATCAAGCAAAGGAGTTGTTGGATGAGGGTTTGGTTTGTAAGAGCTTAAAACCTTGTGCTTTGTTGGTGCCCAAAATAGGTATATTAGGCACCAAATCCCTAGGATAGGTGGTATGATGAACGTGTTGAGTGATGCAACCCTCTTTTGTAAAATCACTCATGCACCCAACATCTTCATGATTTGCATACATAGGGACTCATTAGGTAGGTTTGTTCTTATTTTTGGTTTCAATACAAACCTAGGTGCTCATATGGGATACCTTAGGTTTGTCATACTTTTTGGTAGAAGTAATTAACATGAAATTGTAGAAAAAAGGTATGTTTTATTGCATTACTTTCCTTAATTTTTTAAATAGTGATCAAGGGGTTCCCACGGACCCTAAGAGAATAAAGGTCATTCTTAAGTGGTCTACTCCACCAAGTATAAGGGAAATTTGGGGCTTCCATGACTTAACAAACTTTTACAAAAGGTTTGTACCATATTTTTCTATACTTGTAGCACCACTCATTGAGTTGGTGAGGAACCATGTTCCCTTATGGAAAGATGCCCAGGAAATGGGTTTTCAGACCTTATCCTACTCTAACATACCCAACACCACTAATATATATGTTTTTATTCTTTTTACATATGTTGAGGGAAGAAGCCCAGAGTTTCAAGAACTTCGAGATTTGAGGTCAAATCCTTTTCAAGGGGGAGGGGGCCCATGATTTAGCTCCATGTAGAGCTTGCAGGCCTTGAATCTTCTTCACCAATGGAGTCCTTTGCTTCTTGAAGATCAATGGTAGCAGAATGGAGAAGGAGGAAAGGTGATTGGAGATGCCACTTCAAGGAGAAGATGAGTCAAGAACAAGCTCACCTCCATAAGAAGCCATGGTGTTTAGGTGAAAAAAATGGGTGTTTCTATCTCCCAGAAGATGCTAAGCAACATTGGCTTTTTTCTCTCCAAAAGGCTTCTTAATTAGTGAGAGCTTGTTTTAGAAAAACTTGAGCTTCTTAATCTATCCAGCCTTATATCAGTTTTGTTTATACCTTTCCTATCATAGCTTGACCTTCAGCTTCCAGGCATTGGCGAGTGTTCTCCCACCAGTACCCAGCTTCTTCTATCAAAGTATGCACGCCAAAAGCAACCTTTTGCTCCTCTGGACATGCCATCACTTAGAAGATTTTCTTAATTTCTCGTATCCTATTATGAGCGCCATCAGGGTTGTATCCTTCATTGAAAGCATGGGGATTGTTTCGTTGGAAGTGATCTAACCCTAGATACTTGGCAGCTCTACTAACTTCTCCTTTATTATGATTCCCCATAGCTTGAGCTAAGGCTTGGAGAGCATTAGCTATCACATGATCATTTCGTCCAGCCATCATTTCCTACGCACATCAGAAAGTGAGAACATGGAAGGAATACACACAAGAAAAAGGAATAAGACAATTTCATGCCTATCTCAAGTCCCTACTTAAGTTACTCTTGAGAGTTAATGCCTTGAGAAATCACTCCTCTACAATTCTTCTCTCTCTCGACATTAAAAATCACTTTCCACCCTTTGTATTCCTGACCCCATTGCACTTCACAAATTACCAAGATGACCAGTTTAATAGCTCGTGACAACACATTGGAACTCATGGTATAACAAACATCAAGGATACAAATGTGTTATGACAGCACCTACAAATCTCCATAACCCATGTAAAACAACAATGTGAGTCAATTCCAAACACAAACAACCCAAGCAACTACAAAATAATCAGATACTCAAACATTCAACAAACAAAACCCAGAACGCATAGAGAAACACAACAGACTCACAACTCATTGGTCGAAAGGTTCAATTAGGCTCTGGTACCACTAATGTAATGACCCACCTCCTCGCTACGATATCACTACTCTAAAATGCGGAATTTAAATTTTAAGTGAAAGTTCTATTAATTTGATTATGAAAACGGTGGTAAAAGTTTTTCGATATACATTCACCCAATAACGCATAAATACCTTTGTGTGTGTGTGTGTGTGTGTGTGTGTGTGTGTGTGTGCATATATCAAACCACTGTACATCATTCATATGTTAAGATATAATTTAGTTATTACATATATCTAAACCTAGGATTTACATGACTAATAAAAAAAATCAAGGAACCAACTAAGGAAGATTTTGATAACAAAATACAACTCTCCCAAAAATAAACTCCAACATTATCATGTTGTCTTGGCGGTTCCAACAAAAAGAATCTCCCTCCAAAATCATCACGAACGAAAGTTTGAAATCATCACAGACACTAACCACACGGTACAAAATTGCAAGAATGAATTTATGGTAAAAGATTAACAAATATCAAATGATAATGATTAGAAAGAAAACAATAATGAACAATCACAATCATTCTCAATAATCTATCAACTCAACATACACATAACCAACTAGTCAACAACTTTTCAACAATTCAAATCAACTATGCTCAGGATGATGCATGCACCTAACTCAACTCTCAAATGCAATGTGGTACCATTTTAAAGAAAATAGCCTAAGTGTATCCTCATGACACTCCCACTTAGGAAAACTTGGTAGCCACTGTCGAGGTCACCCTGTCATGCACAAGCCACTCCCCCCAATGTTGATCAGCATAAGTCTCAAGGGGGTTCCAAACCGAGTGAAATACCCTCAAGTACCAGGATTTTTCCTCATGAAAAACCACAAATACTTACTGACAAATTTATACTATTTTCATGCAATTATGCAGTATGAACATGGGCTCCAACAATGCATTAACCTTTGGGTTAATTAACATATTATTCCCACCTTTAACTAACCTCATCTCCAACTCTTTCTCTCCTCTTGAATATTAAACTGAAACATTTTCTTGATTCAAATACTCATTCCTTATCTTACTGTAAGTATTTGAATGAAGCTATTACTTGCAAAAACAAACAAGAAATGGAGATTGTGGAAAACAGGGGAGGTTCTAAATTGAAATATTGCAACTATGTTTACGAAGTACCTTGGTAGTTTTTTGAAGTAAGTCTTTAAGTAAAAGGAATACAAACAGAAACTTTGTTTTAGTTTATTTTTTTAGGATATGAAAATATGTAATTTTATATATAGTAAATAGGAATTATATATGGAGATAATTCTTATTAATTTACTTATTTTAGTTAAAGAACTAGTTTTTATTTAAGTATTGTGGAGAGAATATTATAAGTTTCCCATGTTGAAAATGAATAAATGAAACAAAATGATGCATGAAAATGATTTCCTTAAGGGATACTCTATATTAACTTAACAAACTTATTATACATGACAATTTATTATTAAGGTAGTTATCGTAAAAATTAACAAACTTACTATACATGACAATTTATGATTAGATAATAATGTAAAACTCTTAATATTGATTGTGCATGTAATATTTATTCTTAATTTTTATGATAACTACCTTAAATGTCTTATCAATAGTATCATTTTGATTAGTTGCCAGTGTCAAAATTTTTTGCACTGAGAATCTATAGAAAATAAATTCATAACTTAATTATCATGTTGGTTCAATAATAATACTCTTGAATGTCTTTGTCAAGTGTTCAATAAAGCATGAATGTCATGCAAACAAGATAATGAAATTCCTCAAATTAGATTCACTTTTTACTGGCATTGAAGATAAATAAATTTATATCATAACACGCATGCTTACCTATCCCACTCATCTTTAATGTCTATTGTTGTTCTGCAACTATTTCCCACACTTTTGGCCCAAGTTGTAGGATCTTCTGATCACTTGTGTTTGAGAAAGCAATTGATAGTTTAAAATAAAGTTGTTTTTTAGGCTTAGAGGAATAATAGATTAGATGAAATGCTAATTAATTATACTTTCTTCTAGCTATATAGATTCCTTAAAGAAATAGTGAAGTTTATCAACATAATGTATGTGAAATATGATTACCAATTTGGCTCACCATTCACAGAAAGAGAAGAAAATTGGCCTTCCAGTGTTGGCCAAAGCTTCACTCATTGGAGGGTACCTGTGTCACAAAATGTATCAATTCCTAGATTTTAGAAGCATGTAATTTGTTTGTGTGCATTTGAAGGTCACTAATACCTTTCTTTGGGGCTTATATTGTTATTCTCATAGTTATCATACTTCAAGTAGTCAATCCCCTAAAGTAACATTGGAAGTAGATCTTAATTAAATCACATATGATTAGATTTTATAAATGCAAAATGACTTTGAAATGAATGCATGTTACCCAAGAAGCAAATGTTTTTGCAACTTGTTCTTCACGTCCTAATGATTCGGGCATAGTTTTACCGCATGCTTGATTTCTGCTAAGAAATTGTCACAGTTAAAAAAGAATGGTTGAATAATCATAAATATATAAAAATCAAAGTTTAAGTTTAATATGTGATATACCCTGGATCATAATAGATCCCTAACTTTAAGCCTTTTTTATGAACATAATCAGCTAGAGCCTTTATCCCTGAAGGAAATGTTGAGGCTTTGGGAACCAAATTGCCCTACCACAGGTTTACATTGGCCAAACTAAATATATTACAGAAAGTGGATATTATATTGTGATATGCAATTATATAGACCGACCATGCATAGGGGCCTTTTGTACCTAAAAACTCAATGAAAAAAATTAAATAATTAATACAAAACCTGATAATGTATGTAGAAAGAATAATAAAATTTAACATATGCCAAAAAAACATGATCAATTTCAAAGATGGCATTAATAATAGGAACCGTGTAGCATTTCTAAATTACACCAAAATATCATAAACAAAGTCTAATAAAAATTAGGTTCTCCTCAACAAATTAGTGTGCTTTTTTAACATGTCATACTAGAAATCCTCAGTCACAAACACTACAAAACTCACACACGTGCTAGCTCAGTCAAAGTTGCTTACCTGCGATACACCTTCATCAGCCAACACCTTGTCATCAAGTCTAAATTCATGCATAACCCAATCAGTTCGATCTCCCTTAAAGGCTCTACTAGTGTTTTTATCATCCCCTCAACTCTATTATTGTGTTTAATTGCTCTATCCTTCCTAGTAGTCTTCCAATACCCAACCTTTGTGGCCCAATTCAACTTCCCACTAGTCAAATACTTCTTTCCCCAAGGGCAAAAGAAGGTTCCACTTCAAATCCCCATTCTTGAGCAAAGACATATCTGCAACACATACAACAAACAAAACCTCATTAAAACACACACACACACACACACACAAAGAAAAAGAAAACATAACACAATAGAGTACTCCATGAAATGAGTGCAAATGCAAACGTGGGAGGTCCCACAGAGCAAACTTGTACAAGTCAAGTTCAACAATTATTTTGGAATGGAAATTCTTACCCTAAACGTTAGTGGGTTGAAACCGAAAACCTGGCATTTTGGTTTGGCCATCCAGATAATAAAAAAAATAAAAAGTAAAATGAAAAATCAAAATATGAAGTGCTTCAAAATGTAGCGGCAAGAACGAATCAAAGAGAAAGAAAACTCGTCGGCATTGAGAGAAGAAGAAACATTTTTTTTCTAGGAAAAAAAATGGAAGAAATAGATAACCCTAATTAGGGGGTAGGGTCAAGTCCATGGCAGAAGAAGAAGCTTTAAGAACTCCAAAGCCTGCTCTGATTCTCTTTCTTAGAAGAAAATTCATCGGCATAGTGAAACCCTAACACATATCAAATTCATTTTATCTCAGAAATCATTCACAAAAACACAAAAGGGGGGATTTACGGTGACTATTAATTAGGTCAATCATTCATTCATTCTTACCGGGGAAAATGGAAGATGGAAGCACAAGACGCCATAATCAGATTTCAAGCTTTAGCAATTTTAGACTAGTGGAATGACCAATTGAGTCCACCGTATTCGATGAAGAGCCACTCCAAAGCGCCTTCGGTTTCAATGCACACACTTTCAAACTTGGATCCTATGAATTCCACTATCAAAATTTAGTTTCTTAAAACTAAACATGAGCAAAACTCTGATATTTAGGGTCAAGTTCAGCATCGGTTCTCATGAAAAAGATTGAAATTGATATTGACGCGTGACAGTCAACATTGATTCTCATAAATTCGATATTGACACATGACACTCAACATCAGTTCTACATAAAACTGATGTTGAGTACAATACTTAATATTGGTTCTCTTAAAACCGATGTTAACAACTTCTAGTTATTTACAAAAATGTCACCACGTATTTGTTAACATCAGTTTTCGTATAAACCAATTATGTAATATACATATTTTTAGCAATGACAATTGTTGTTTGTTTTTCTCCAAAGAGGGAGACTCTCTCTTTTTGCATTGAGCCAAGTCATGCCAATTGTTTGATAGTTAATATAGAACAAAGGAAGCTTTTTATATTCAATAGTAATGAAAAAGAAAAATAGTATCACGAGTAAGGTAAATAGCATTAGTGGAGATGGAATAGTATCATATACAGTCTAGATGAGAGGAAAATAAAAGTATCAAAAGGGTACATAGGTGACAAAAGGGACAAAATTAAAACCCTATACTACCCACATCAAAATACACCAAAAAGGGGAAAATCCTAGGGCTCAAAGCAGTTACCTATGTATAGTATACCTGAATATATTTGTACACCAAACCTAAAAGTATTCTTAAGAAGAATGCTCAGTATTTTCATCCTCTAGTGCATTGCACAGGTGTAACACACTAGTGGGCAAAGAAGAAATAAGGGACATAATCTCAATATACTTTGCTTCGATCATCTTGATGTCCAATATAAATTTCTAGTGATTCCAGAGACATGGTTTGCTAAGAAATGGTATCATCTCAGAAAAGTCACGAAATATCAATTAAAAATCAATCACAGTTGCAACCCCATACACAAAACAATGGCATTTTCAAGTATAATGACATTTTTATGCTACGCATGACCCTTCATGCATGCCAACAATACAAACATTAAAAGAAATACAGGAAAATAACAAGAGCCTAAAAGCTAGAGTAGAAACCCCTCTATAAATTAAAGTGGGTTATGGTTGGAATGAGCTTGGCCCCTTTTGTACAATATCTCAACTTGGACTAAAAAAGCTTTGGCTGGATGTTAAATTCTAGAGTGAAGAATGAAATGGGTAGAGACAAGGAGGAGAAAATGTAGCTTTGTTCTTGAATAAGAGAAATGAAGCTAGCACACTCATGTATGAGGATACAACAAAGTAAAAAAGCAAATGCCCTGTTGTTCGATTTCTCCTGCAGTTACTTTTTGTTCCACGTTTTCTTCATTCAAATATATTCAAGGGAAATCCGGTTTGCTGGAAAGCACACCGGATCATCAAGTATTTAAAAATTTAAAATGGATGAATCCGAGTATCGAACACAGGGAACTAATGTTAGCCTGAATTAAGTTCAGAAATGAAGCATTGTTGAGAGAACATGTATGATTGATAATTTCAAATATAATTTAAACTAACTTTTATGCTAAAAACTATAAAATGCAAAGTAAGTAAAAGTGACAGCAGTAGGTAGAAATGTTGGGTCTTTCTAACAAACAAGCTGATGCATATAAATATATTTCTCTAATCAATCATGCTCTTGTGTTCTATGTTGTAGCCTAAATTACTAAACCTCGATCCCTCATCAGACCGAATCAATCCAAGCTTCGTCCTCAGATCCCTCTTGTTGGACTAGGCCCAATTGAGACAGCCCTCTTAGGTTTAGACTAACTTAAACTGAGTTTCATTCGCAGATCCCTCTTGTAAGACTAGACTCAGCTCAACCAGCTTACAAAAGTTTAGCCTAAGCTTCGTCCGCAGATCCCTCTTGTAAGACTAGGCCTAGACTAAACAACATTATTGTAACAACATAATTAAAACCAAAACTTAATCCGCAGATCCCTCTTGTAAGACTAAGTTTCAATCCTGCTTCAATCAAGTTCCAAGGCAACAGTACATTTCCCAATGCTAAAGTCACCTAACTATGCCCACAAATGGATTATCAGACCAAAAGCATACAAACATTAAGCATTGAACACATAAAACATAATCAATTATATATTAGGTATTTACATCAGCTGTTCATTAGAAATCCCCAACTAGGGTGTTTAGCCAGCCATTACAGAAGAAACCCTAAAAATAAGCTTACAAAACCTAGGTATCTCTACAAAAGTTGTTCCTCTTGTTGCCTCCAAAGCTCTTTTCCCGAAATAGGCACTATGGTGTGCTCTGGAATCTGTGCCAATCATCTGCCTAAAGTTTGTACCATAATTCTGCACAAGACAAGCTTTAAATAGGCTCTGAATCTGCGACGTTGCGCTTAGCGCCACCCTCGCGCTTAGCGTTGGTAAGTGGATTCGGGCTTAGTGTCAGTCGTGCGTTGAGCCTGGCTGAAGACACCTGCTGTGCTTAGCGCATTGATCTCGCGCTTAGCGCGCAGCCTTGATGCTGATACCCTGCCAGAAGCGCACTTAGCGGTGGATGCACGCTTAGCCCACTGATTAGCTAAGCTCAACTGTCACTTGTGGCACTTCATGATTTAGCCTCTTTTTCACCTGAAATTGCACATATTTCATCATTAAATCCAATGGAAATATTCTAGAGACAACTTTATCCATAAAACAAAATTTATTTACAAAAATCACTACAAAAAATACCATAAATTGGGGAACTATACAAGTTTGGAAAATGTTTTCTATACAAAAGTTAGTCGTATAAGGCGACTAACACCCGTCCCTTCTCAACTAGATTCGATGCACACTTCAATGTGCAAGGGGCCACTATTTTGCTTTGTGTTAGGCCTTTCAAGGCCCAATTAGCATAGGTTTAGGGTTAGGTTAGGGGTAGGATTAGGGCTTTGGTTGTTTTTGGTCCATCATACCTCTAATCAAGCAATTATGTTGATTTGATTAATCCATTTTACGTGCCACTTCATTAATTATTTTTCTACCACTCATATAAAATTTAATTTAATTTATACTTTAATAAAAATTAATTCCATCAATTATCTATTTTTTCTCCAATTAAAAACCATCACAATGAATTTATCAAGTTAATTTGGCCAATAAATAATTAATTCCATTTTTACCTCTGGTAGCATATGTTTCTTAGTTAATACAAACAATCCATAAAACATTTACAAACAAGTCATAATTAAATCAAATTGAATTCACACAAACATACACAATTAATGAGTTTAATTTCTAGGATGTTACATTTTCCACAATCAATTTAGTCACAAAAATTTCATTAGGATTTCCATTCATAGCATTTGGGCTTCTGCTATTAGCCGTATTATAGAACATAACAACATAGTTCTTTGATATGCAGGTAATTTGTTGCAGGTTAAGATTAGGCTAATAATGTTGAGGTGCTTGATAAAATTGTAGATGTTGGAGATCTTGATATAGAAGAATCTCAAATTCAGCATGACTTAAATGTTTTCCTTTCCATCCAAGCTTTGGCAAGGCTCCTCAAAGGGTGTTGTTGTCGATGAGAACTGTTTGAATTTCTTTTTTAATCTTTTTCATCATTGAGCTTTCAAATATCAAAAGTATTGTTGCACTATTGGTTTAATAGGCAACAAAGCTACTCTGCTACAAAGACTTGGGCTGCACCCATAATGATTTCCAACATCAGAGTTACTTCAATTTATAAAATATCTTAATGGGCTTATTGATGTTATGATGCACATAGGAGGGTTTATTAAGATGTTTATACTACCTTTGTTTCTATTTATAACAAACAAGTTATAGTTGAGAGTAAATTAAATAGACGCCTCTTAAGGTTTGCCTTTATTACACCCATTATCCCTCCATTTTGAATCCCTACAATAAACCCTCTAATATTTGCTTATTGATTATGCTAACCCCCCCCCCCCCCCATTGGCATTTTGGGCGCCAATATTGTTAACAGAGAAAGGTCATGTGACTAGCGCATGAGTTTTAATGATTTTTTTTACCAAAAATGACATCATATCCTTCTTTTAACAAAAACACCCCTATCTCCTTCCTTCAACAATCCTTTGATTCCTAGGGAGAAAAAATAACCTTTGCAGAAAAAATATTTCTAGAATCACACAGATCGAAATCAAACTAGGAAATTTTTGTTAGAATTTTAAGGGATCCTTATAAAATACCAATAACCACCAGGAACACATTATGTTAGATTATCAAGAAGAATTTTAGGAATACCTGGATCCATAATGATTGATGAAGCAAACGCAGTGGAATCCGGAGACCAATCACGAACAATTGGTTTGATGACCTTCCTCAACCAAATCTCTATATTCCTTTTGGGACTTTCGTTTTCTCTTAAGATGGGAAGAGGAAAAAACTATTTATGATTTGATGCATTGGGGATTGTAATCGTGCCTCAGGTTTTAAACCCATTAGGATTCCCATTATCCTTTAATGGGCCAAATCGATTTCCGCTCATTAAGCCCATATCAATTTTCTGTTGATAGTCTAATAGGCTCACCAGATTAGATCACTTATATTGAGACCATAAAAAATGTAAATAACTAATATAAATGTTATAATGTAATATGTAGCCCACATTAATTAATTAATTAATTAGGAATTATAAAATTCCTAACAATCTCCCACTTAGGCTTCATATTAACTTTATCCATTTATACTACAAAAGTCTTTAGGCACGTAATCGTATGTTATTTACTTTTGGACTTCCCTTAAACAATTTGGTCCATCTTATATAATAACAAGGAACCACTGCAGCTTTTATCAAAATCTAACGTGACTAAGCCACAATGATCACCATTGTCACTTATACTTGATGACATAGATCAAATATGGATAAGCGGCATGAAAATAACATGTAATGTGATCTTATTCATGCTCATTTCCAACTAGTCCAAACTTTATTCTTTATAGAGATCAATCCAAAGACAACATAAATATTGCAAACAAAACAAGTTCATAATGAAATGATAAACTTTAACTTTATTTATGTAGAAAATCCAAACAATACAAATATACGAAAAGTATAAGATATAAAACACAAAAGAGACTCCCACTAAACTAAGGTACTATTAGGAATTACACCCATATGAACAGTGTGCTCATGAAAAACTTTAGGTACTAAACCTTTAGTAAGTGGGTCAGCTAGCATGGAATCAGTCCCTATATGTTCTATGGAAATCTGTTTATTCTGATCTCTTTCCTTAACAACCAGAAACTTGATGTCAATGAATTTTGACTTGGTTGTACTCCTATTGTTGTTGGAGTATTGAATTGCTGATTTATTATCACAATAAATCCTCAATGGTCTTTCAATGTCATCGACCACATGTAAACCAGTGACAAAATTTCCTAGCCATATCCCATGGTTGGATGCCTCAAAACAAGTAATGAACTCCACGACCATGGTCGAAGAAGCTACGAGAATCTGTTTAGCATACTTCCAAGAGATAGCTCCTCTAGCCAACATAAATATGTAACAAGATGTGGAGTGTTTGCTGTCTTGACATCCAGAAAAATCAGAGTCTGAGTACCCAATGATCTCTAAATTCTCAGACTTCTGATAAGTGAGCATGTATCCTTTTATTCTCTTCAGGTAATTCATCACACGTTTTGCTGCTTTCCATTGCCGCATTCCAGGATTACTCAAATATCTGCCCAAAACTCCTACCACAAATGCTATATAGGGACAAGTGCAAACTTGAGTGTACATTAGACTTCCTACTACTGACGCATAAGGAAACTTTTGCATCTTTGTTCTTTCAATGTCATTATTGGGGCATTGTTTGAGACTAAATTTGTCTCCTTTGGCTATCGGGGTATCTCCTGGTTTACTATCTTTCATGCCGAATTTATCTAGGACCTTATCAATATAACTCTCTTGTGACAATCTTAGGATACCTTGAGAGCGATCTCTTAGTATCTTAATACCTAACACAAAAGAGGTTTCCCCAAGATCTTTCATTTCAAAAATTTTCATTAGAAATTTTTTTGTCTCTTGTAAGAAGCCTATATCGCTGCTAGCAAGTAGTATATCATCGACATATAATACCAAGAATAAGTATTTACTCTCATTAAACTTGTGATATACACAATCATCAACTATACACAGTTTCAAACCATAGAGGGAACTTGCTAATGACTTAATGGAACTTGTAATACCATTGAGGGGAAGCTTGTTTCAAACCATAGATGGCTTTGTTTAGTTTGCAGACCATAGACTTTGTGTCACCTGATACAAAGTTTTCTAGTTGCACCATATAAATCGTTTCTTCAATGTCACCATTTAGAAACGCAGCCTTAACATCCATCTGATGTAGCTCTAAATCATAATGAGCTATCAGTGCCATTATTGTTCTAAAAGAATCCTTTGAAGATATTGGAGAAAAGGTTTCTTTATAGTCAATTCCTTCCTTTTGAGTGAAACCTTTAGCAACTAGAGGAGCCTTATATCTCTCGACATTGCCCTTTGAATCCCTTTTGGTTTTAAATTTCCATTTGCAAGCAACAGGTTTCACATCTTTAGGCAATTCGATAAGATTCCAAATGGCATTATCTTGCATAGATTTCATCTCATCCTTCATGACATTGATCCAATTTTGAGAGTTAGAACTACACATAGCTTGACAGAAGTTGATTGGATCATCCTTTGTTAAACCAATGTCATCCTCTTATTCTTGGAGAAAGATAATATAATCATCTAGGATTGAACTTCTTCTCTCTCTAATAGATCTCCTTAATGGCACTTCTTGAGGTTGTTGAGGTTTGTTGTATAGGTATTTGAGGGAGAACCTCATCGTTGTTTTGTTCTTGAACAATGTCATTAACAATAACAGGAACATTGCTTTCTATTACTGGAGTTGCTTCTTGAACAACAAAAGGTATGAGGACTTGAGAACTGTCAATAACAGGTTCTTTCTCAAAGACAACATTCCTTTTGTTCTCTTCCTTCCCAAACTCAACTTCCTCAAGAAATCTCGCATTTCCTGTTTCAAAAAAAGATCTTAAAGTGGGATCATAAAACTTATAACCCCGAGAGTGTTCAGCATAGCCAACAAAATAACAGCTAATTGTTCTTGAATCCAACTTTCTTTCATGCGGCCTATAAGGTCAAGCCTCAACCGAACAACCCCAAATATGCAAGTGTTTAATGCTTGGCCTTTTGCCAGTCCAAAGTTCATAAGGGGTTTTGTTAACTACTTTACTTGTCACCCTATTAAGGATGTAAGTTGCGGTCTTCAAGGCTTCTCCCCAAAGCGACTCTAGCAAAGAAGAATGACTAACCATACTTCTCACCATATCCTTAAGAGTTTAGTTTTGTTGTTCCGCTACACCATTCATGCTAGGTTTGCCTGGCATAGTTCTGGACGTTGTTCTCCTGATCCATCATGTCTGCCATAGTACTCACCACCACAATCAAATTTGACAGCCCTAATTTTCTTTCCATGTTGAAGTTCAACTTCAGCCTTGAAACTCTTAAAAATGTCTAGGCATCTCATGTATCAAATATAGGTAACCGTATCTAGAGTAGTCATCTATGAACAAGATAAAATATTGTTATCCATTCCAAGAAGGTGTTGGAGAAGGACCACAAATTTCTATATGTACTAGTTCCAAGATGTCTTTAGCTCTTTTGGCACCTAATTTCCTCATGTTTGTTCGTTTTCTCTTTATGCATTCAACATAGACTTCAAAGTCTAATAAATCTAAAGGTTTAAGAATTTCATGTGACACAAGTCTTTGAATTCTTATTTTGGAGATATGACCTAAGTGTTTGTGTCATAAGGTGGTTGAATTCTCATTTAATTTTCGCTTTGTACCACATGAGTTTGTTTGTAGTATTTCATTATAGGAACAAACAACATCTAACATATATAGATTATCAATTAAAGAACCAGAACCAATCAAATTTGAATTTTGGTAGAGACTAAGTTTATTATTTCCCAATGAACAAGAAAAACCAAATTTCTCCAAACTAGAAATTGAAATCAAATTCCATCCAAAGGACGGTACAACAAAAGTCTCCAATAAATCCAAATAAAATCTAGTTTTCAACTGTAATCTAAAAGTTCCTATAGCCTCCACCACAACCTTTTTGCCATCGCCCACAAATATGAATCATTCATCATCATTTGGCAGTCGGCTCCATAGGCAATCCTGCATGGATACACTTCTGTGAGTAGTAGCACCAGAATCCACCCACCAAGTATCTTTAGATACAAAAGCTAAACTAACTTCAGAACAAAATAGAGTAAGATATTTACCTTTCTTTACACGCCATGCAACATACTTTGGACACTCTTTCTTCATGTGTCTAAACTTCTTGTAGAAGTAGTAGGTAAATTCTTCATTTTTCTTTTGTTTCTTTTGTTGAGAAGACCCTTCCGCAGCACCCTTAATTTTCTTTCTTTTCTTATTCTGAGATGTCAAACTTAAATGAGCACTTTCAGATCTGTCTTTATGCAACCTCTCTTCCTCTTGCACACAGCGAGATATAAGCTCATTAAGGGACCATTTTGTCCTTTTGAGTGTTATAGCTCACTTTGAATTGCCCAAAGTGTGCAGGAAATGAAATCAAAACTAAATGCACGAGCAGGTCTTCATTAAGCTCTAGCTTAAGTGCTTTCAGTTTTGATGTCAAGTTAGACATTTTCATTATGTACTCCCTTATATTACTTTTGCCCTTATACTTCATAGAGATGAGTTTAGCCAAAAGGCTACGTGCCTCCACCTTCTTGTTTTTGGCAAAGTATTGTTCAATTTCCTCAAGAAATTTCTTTGCATTCACTATCAGGAATAGAGCCTTGAAATGCTTTTAGAATTGAGCGTTTCATGATCATAATGCACATCCGATTGGTACAGTTTCAATTTTAAAAATACTAGACATACAAATAAATGGGAAAGATTTGTTATTGCTAAATTTACACCCAAACCGATAACAATAATTATAAAAAAATCATTACTGGTAAGTGAATGAATATTCCAACATTCGAAATAACAAAATTAATTCAGTATATATTATACAAGATTTACTTCTAAAAAAATTTATGTACGTAATGTTGTTTGGGATAAAAAAAAACGCTTTTTTTACATGTGCACAAATATGGTTTTTCTTTTGTTACCAAAGGCACATATGAAAAGGCACAGGCATAAGCACCAATAAAAAAATAGTGCACAGAGGCAGCAGGCACTGGTGCACAAGAAGAAAAAAAAAATATGCGAACAAAAGTGAGGTTGAGAAAAAATACCCAAAGAATTAATTTAGGGTTCATAAAATTTAAAAGATGGATTCATGTAAAAATACACTCTATACTTTAATCCCAATAATCTAACAGTAATGGTGACTCTAATACCACTTGTTGGAATTTTAGGGGATTCTTATAAATACCAATAACCACCATGAACACATTACGTTATATTATCAAGAAGAGTTTTAAGAATACATGGATCCATAATGATTGATGAAGCAGACGCAGCAGAATCCAAAGAACAATCACGAACAATTAGCTAGTTTGATGACCTTCCTTAACCAAATCTCTTTATTCCTTTTGGGACTTTCGTTTTCTCTTCAGATGAGGAAAGGAGAAAATTGTTTATGATTTGATGTATTGGGGACCATAATCGTGCCTCAGGCTTTATACCTATTAGGATTCTCATTATCCCCTAATGGGCCAAATCGGTTTTCGCTCATTAAGCCCATATCAATTTTTTGTTGATAATCTAATAGGCTCACCAGATTAAATCACTTATATTGAAACCATAAAAAATATAAATAACTAATATAAATGTTATAATGTAATATGTATCTCACATTAATTAATTAATTAGGAATTATAAAATTCCTAACAATTTTCAGAATTTTATTTGAACAATTATGAACAAGTGCATGCAAATTTATCAAGAACAAAAAAGAAACGTAAAAATATCAGTGTAAAGAAAACAAAAATCTGGGAAGTTGTTCATGGTCTAAGACATCAAAATTGTTTATCACCTTCAATTATAATAATTTTACAAATAAAAAGTTTCAATTTCAAATTGAATGTGCAAGTTGTTCAGGGGATAAAGTAAGCTTTATTTTTTATTTTGTATTTTTTGAATCTAAGACTTCACCATTAATTTGTAACTAGTGATTCCACAACATGCTTCAACATGGTGGATTTTATGAGCCAATAATATTTTATTTGGCATTCTCCCGGAAAAGAAAATTGTACGCATACTTGTTCACGAACACACTGAAGGCATAGCCGTTCCATGCACACAATGTCCTTCTATGGTGGAGGTATAAAAAAATGAAGAGGTGTTGCACGACAGCGATGATGTGGTGATGTTGTTGACAGGGGTGAAGCGGCAAGTGCGGTGACGCTAGTTGAAACCAGATTTGAGTTTTTAAGATTTGGTTTCAGATCTAGGTGTGATGGAGGTCATGTTTCCCAAACGTGTTTCCAGATCTTTGGGTTTTGGTTGTTGGCTGTTGTGATTCTTGGTGGAGCAGGGGAGGGCGGATCTCAGCAAGTGCGATTGGGGTATTTGAAATTTGATAGCAGGAGAGTTCATATTTTCCAAATATGTTGTTTGTTGAAGAAGAAAAGAGGTTGAAGAAAGGAGCAAAACAGGTTTAACATAAAAAGACTGATTATTTTTTTTGGTTTACTTTTTTTTAAAAGAAAGTTAAAATCTTGGTGTAAGGGGACTAAAACTAATGTAAAAAAAGAGAGAGATATTAAATGAAATAAGGATAAACATCGGAGAGAATTCGTATAATTTACTTTATAATTTAAAATATATTATAACTTATTTCTTATAAATAAACACAGATGTTGCGTTATTTTAGGAAAACTCTAGCATCTACACTCCATTCTTTGATTCTATTTGTTGTAATTAAATCCATCTTTTATTCTATTTCAAATCAAATACTATTATAATTATTTGATTTTTTATCTTTGCTAAAAATTTGGAGACCGTAATTATTCCTAAAACCTAGTATTTCTAAGAATGAGATATAATTATTGCTAGGGACCTTCATTCATTTTGTAACAATAAAATCACTTGCGCAATGTGCAAGTTAAATCTACATACTTTCTCCTTAAAATAATTTTGCCTCTTATAATTTATATTTGACTTAAATATGTTTTGAATTTCTAATAAATTTTTGAATTTTATTTTGTATCCTTAATTTTATTTTAATTTTATGTTGGATCTTGATATATTAAAATTTTTGTCATGGAACTTTGTTGAAAGTAAAATGATAATGTGTCCGTTAAAAAATTTAAAATGTGAATTTATGGTTAAAAACTCAAGGAATCAATTAAAAGTATTATTATCTATATTTTGTTCTTCTTATCCAAACGTTTCATCATATATTATACCAAAATAGATAAACAAAATAAAAGGAAGTTTGTCTTCTTGTGCTTTTTCGGGGAAAACCATTGGCAAGGGCTGCATGGATCACAACCAAAGTGTACAACACAATGACTAGAAGATATCACAGCATGCATACGTTGTAGCTTCGATGACAAACTTGTAACATCATTCTAGCATCTTTATCATCAATCAGTGTCTATCTTTAGTAATATAATTATATTAGAAAATTCATATTTTAAATAAAAATATTCACCTAAAAAATATGTTAAAGTAAATTAAATAATAAAACAAAAATAATTATATTTAATAATATCATTTTCTTTAAAAAATTAAAAAAATAATTTAATAAATAAGCAATTTTAAAACCAATTAAAAAATTATATAATATAATACTTATATTTTATAATATTTTAAATTAAAAAGAAAAACAAAAAGGAGAGAGGAAGTCCCAAGTAGTATATATTGGAAATTAAATTGTAAAGTAATGTAGATTGAAAAAAAGTAAAAGAAGGTGTATTTACGAAAAAAAACTGAGAAGATGTATTTACGGAAAAAAAAAAAACCTCTAAATATGTTGGTTACATTGTTACTTTAGTTGGAAATGATGCCTGGAACAAACATCTAGTCTACTAAATGATTGTAAAGAGTAAAGACCATAGTGAATGCATGTAGTGTAGCTCCTGTGGTCCTTGATGAATTCACGTATGCTGTAAATTATATTATAGGTACTCACATTTGAAAGAAGAAGCCTAGATACTTTTGTTTTTTCTCCTCTTATACCTCTATATCTAAAATATAATTGAAAAACACAGATGAAATGTGGCAAAAATATAATAAGTTAACCAATTAGTCTTTGCAATTTTAATGTGTTCCTGGGTACCAATATTAAATTGTACGACTTTGAAATCAAAAGCAACTATTGAAAACACCCTAACAAAACATGCACCAAACTTTTTTTATTTATTTCAAATGGACATCTAAGCCTTTGCCAACTAGTGAATGCATCGTTATGCATTAATTTGACAATCTTCGGGCCTGTTTAAATTAACTTCTCTATAATCACTTATAAGAGAAGAAAATAAGAAGGAAAAATATAATGCAATCAAGTGAAATGAGAAACATAAGTATAATTGTATAAAGCGTGTTGAAACAAACCTGAAATTTTTTTTTCTCAAAGAGGGCTTCAAACACACTTTTATATATGTTGCTAATGAAGTTATCAACTACTGATCACTAAAGGCTATGAATTAAAGGCTAAGTCTACGGTCTAAGTACAAGACTACAGAAAGATGGGGAAAAAAATTTATGGAACATATGAAAACGTTCGAAGGTTGTTTTGAGCGTGACTTCACTACTAGAAAAAACGCTTTTAACATCAGTTATTTTGGACATTCAACATCGGTTTTGAATCGATGTTGAAACTACCGACGTTAAAAGTATCAATGTTAACATCGATTATGAAAATCGATGTTAAAGTACACTATACGACATCGATTTCCTTGGAAACCGATGTCGTATTAAAAGAAATAAACAAAAAAATGTAAAATATGCAAAAATCAACATCGATTTTGTTAAAAACCGATATTGTGGTGCACTCACAACATCGGCTTTTAAAAAAATCGATGTTGTCGTGCAAAAAACAACAATTTTTAGAAGAAAAAAAAACCAATGTTAAATTGTGTATTCTGAAACACTTTCTACATTGGTTCTAAGAAAACTGATGTTGAATGTATTTACGATATCGGTTTTGGCCAAAACCAATGTAGTAAAGCTACTTTCTACATTAGTTTTAGTGATTTTGTTTTTTTACAAATTTTTTAAACATTTTGTTTTTTTAACAATGAACCAACCACAACTAATTTAAAAAATATATATTAATTTTATTTTGATATAAATGTTATACCTAACTAAATAAATGCAAACACTAAATTTAAACTCGATCAACTTCATATGAATAATAATCTATGAAATCAGATCATATAACCAACAATAAATTGATAAAATTCAAAATTAACTTTATATGCTTTATTTTTCGCCTCGAGCTTGCAGTTCCTCTCCTCATAGATTTGTTTTTCGTTTGGGTCAAATGTTGAGGCATGGATTGGGCTAAAAAATAAAATTGGGGACGTGTATTAATCATAAAGTTGGTAATTGTTAAAAAAAAGTATTAGTTAGGTGAGATTCTTATATGAATTAGGACTAAATATTTAAACTAATTCACTCGATAATTAATTTTCATTGTCCTACATCTAAATCACTACATATACAAATATATTCAATGTTTTATACTAAAATTTAAGCCTAGTCCTTTATTTATAAGAAAAAAAAAAGAAAGAGAAACATTTATATACATCGAATTTCAAGGTTGTCAAGTAATCAAGAGAAAACAAAGCCTATTAGTAGTAGTCCTTGAATGAAGGGACTTTTAAGTTCTCAAGTTCTTAAGTTAACCGAGGACTTATATAAGTAGACTGTTGGCAGCAACAATAAGAAAACTCTACTATATATATATATATATATATATATATCATCAAGATCACAAACTATTAAGTTGAAATTATCAAGATGAGAAAATCTCTTTAAATAGGCCAACATTCCTGCCTCTAAATAGGTTAATGGACCTAAGTTTTGTAGGTTAGCTGGTCTAAGCCTTTAAATATACTAAAAAGTATATCATCTCAAAAGATTATAATAAAAATTTAATATTATAATATAACAATAATATTATTATTAAATTATTAATGCTTAGGCACAAATAGCTTTTTAATGGCCAAAAGCCTCACCTTTAAATCAAATAGACTTTTTAAAAAGTTTTGACCTAACTTCTTTATTAAGATCAGTCTATTAGGCCATCGGTTTTATTCAACATTCATATGAGAAATCAAGTATAAAGGGTCTCTCAAAATCAAAAAAACTTGGCAAAGGCAAAAAATGAGAATAAAACCTAAATAACAGTTGCAAAGCCAATCAATAAACACACGAAATAATTCAGCACAAAACTTGATCTAACATTAAATCAATCTGGATTTTGAAATTTTTTTTCTTACCCGTAATGTTGTATTTCCAGCCACTTCCATATCAGTATCACCACACTACTAGAAAATAAGGTTTTTACATCGGTTATTTAAGACTTTCAACATCGGTTATTAATCGATGTTGAAACTACCGATGTTAAAAGTAATATCGTTAACATCAGTTTTTCAAAACCGATGTCAACTAATAAATACAACATCGGTTATTTAAATAGCCGATGTTAGATGATATGAATTATGAAAAAAGAAAGTTATAAATCTACATGTAAACATCGGTTTTTTAAAAAACCGATGTTAACTGGCACTAACAACATCGGTTTTTTAAAAAACCGATGTTGTTTTAGAACACTTTTTTTTAATATATTGTCTATTTTTTCAATAAACCCAAAATTAACCTACAAATTTTAAAACCAGACCACACAACATATAATTTTCATTCTGTTTTGAATCAGCTTTTACTAGAAATTCCATGAGAAATTACTAATTACTATGAATTAAAAGCATATTTAATGTTGAGACATGAATTGTAAAAAATGTAAAGTAAATATAAACTACAATTTCAAAATTGCCTAAACATCTTAAGTTTCATGTTTAAGTTTCATATAGTACTTTGCCCACTGAATGCGAAGCGCCTTCAATCTCTCTGGTTCCAATGGTCTAGCATCGGTAAAATACTGCATGATATAATAAAACATAAGTTAATAATATAATAACAATCATAACAAAATGAAATTTGGTGAATTAAAAATTACCATTTCCCAATTATTCTTAAAATTTCCTAAGATTATAGTTGACATCCAGTGCATGACGTAATACACACAAAATTAATTTGATTCAAGGATTTAAATACAAAAATAGTAAAACAGTAGAAGTTACACAAGCAACCTGGATACTATTTAGTATATACAATATAAGAATAGAAAATTTCAAATATAAGGCAATGGCACATTGCACATGCACACACAAAAATTTAATTTAATTTTATAGTTTTTAATAAATTTTAATTAATAATAGAGAGTGTGTTTCAAAGAACAATTACTAACACCCCTCTTAAACTAAAACATGCCTCTTAAACTAAAACATGAACAACAGTTAAAGATATAAATTGATAAACAATAGTAGTATTTTATGTTCTTTTATATTCACCTTTTTATGATGATGAATTTCATAAAGAAATATTAAAAAATATTTTTTAATATAAGCACATTACCTCTTTATTTTAAAAAAAAAAATCTTAAAAGTGTGTGTGTGTGTGTTAAGTTTATTTTTCCAAAACTTAACAAATATATTTTTTGTTATAGAGTAATACTGTATGCCTATACATATACGTGTTGGCTCAAGTGTCTTAGTTAACAAAAATAACATTTTAATTAAATAATTAATGAGTGTGTGCTAGATGTATGTGTAAAATAGAATTCAATTTTAATTATCAATGTCTGAAGCTAGCTACAACACTTCAAAAGGAAAGGAAAAGTGGCATTGCTTCATATAGGTAGCTATATGTATACTACAGAGATAAACATGGCATGGAAATAAACTAAGATGTATATATGACTTACATGGGAAGCAACAAAATATGCGATCAGGTTAAGTGTGATACCCCACCAAACGGTTCCAAAAATGTAGTCAGAGAGGTCTTGCATGCGACGTAAGAGGCAAACAGAGTGATACATTTTGGGAAGGTATTGAAAGAGGAACATAATTAAGAACACTGTCACCACCAACGTAATTGATTCTTTCTTCAACAGGAACGAAATTGTCACCCATAGCACAATCTGCAAATCACAAAAACAAAAATGGAAATATTTTCATGCTAGTTTTTAGTTTTTAAATTTTTTTCCGCACCAGTTATAAATTATATGCCAATTTTTACATATATTAATAATGTGTACAAATTGCTTAACAGCAAGTATAGTCAACAAAGATGTTCCCATTAACTATGTAATACGCTGTTAACAAGGAAAGTGTAAGTCTTTAACTAGTGTAAAATTGCCATACAAAAATTTGTGTACATCATATATCAGCGTCGTTACCATCTAAAAAAGTATGAAGTTAAATCTTCAAAATTAAATACAAGTTCGATAAAAAAATACATATGGACTTGCTCTGTATATATGCAACAATCTTGAGGACCACATGTTCTCTAAATGAAAAAGACATGCAACTCAGTACAAATGTATTAGGTGATCATCACTCTATATGCTATAATAAAAATAAAAAATAAAAAGTCGACTAAAAAAATATAAATAAAATGTAATAGCAGGAATAATTAAGTATTGTTTAGTATATATCTATATATGAATTTGAGGCACGCCTGACTATTGGCAAAGTTAGTGAAAAATGTTGTGTTTATGTCATCCATTTCCGTCATGCTGACACAAGTAGCGGGGGCTACCTTCTAAGGATAATGACAAGAATCTCTCTTCTAATATGGGCTTAATATATAATGCAAACACAAAATGCAAGTCATACAACCTGGTTATCTTTTACTTTGTTTCTATACTACAGATGTATCCTCATACAAAGTATGTAAAACTTCAGACTATATTGAATGTCAATGCAAGATGCCTGTGTTTGATACCTAGGTAGCAGACACCCCATATTCTGGCCTTAAATCCCCATCCAAAAACATGCAAGAATCTCAAATGCACAACTAAATTAAGAATCAAGACTCAAGACAACTCTTTTCTTATAGATTACCAGTTTAGCCATTCATCACACAAATCTAAGAATATAAAGTGGTTTTGAATTATGATACAAAATACACGCATTATTTTAAACCCATGCAAATTAAACCTTGGCAATGGCATCAAATACATAATGATTTGGATACAACTTAAAGTGACATAACCCCATTGTTACTGAAGGAAGGCCACACCAGTAGCATGTTTATTCAAGAAGAAAAAAAGGGAAAGGTGCGTTATAAAGTAGAGAAATGAGTTAGAGGTACCATTGGCAGATTATTGATCTAACATCAGAGGAATTGAGAGGTCAAGAATTATGTTCAAAGGAGGTCATGTATACAAAGGTTGTTACAAGCAAGAGGGTGATAAATAATAGAGTTAGGGTTATTGGAAGGTACAACTATTTTCTTTGGATTCTGGCTATTAACTTGGGGGAAAAAATTGCAAAGTAGTTATCCTGGTTATCTTTTACTTTGTTTCTATACTACATCAAATGTCTAAGGGAAATTTTAGTCATAACCATTTTCCCATGGAGAGCAGTTAATCAAGAACATGGATAGGTCTACAATCTGTCCCTATACCTAGGGGCAGAACGATAATCTTTAAATGTGGGAGTATTAATATAGAAGGGAAAAAAACAGACAACCATTTTGGGGAGCCACCAGTCCCTATCTAGGTACACCCTAGCTATACCCAGGCATCCAAGACTCTAATGCGCCAAATTATAAACCAATAAAGTTAGACACTTACAAAATAAACACTTATATAATTTCCTATCCTCATAACCTTACAATAACCAAAAAGTACCGGAATATGAAAGCTATTATGCAAAAAGCATACATGATGACATATCTCACAAGTTATGTCTCTTTTCTCATCACACCAATGCTGGACACACTTTCGTAAACCCACTAATATAATTATATTAAGCGCATGCTTGGTTTTCAGTTGGGACCCCCCTCAAAAAGTAAAACTAAAAAAGCTTCAATTTTGCCTTGAAAGTTAGTTTGCAAAATGAAACTCATTCAAACTCAAGTTTGCAAACTTTAATCCAAACATACTCTAAGTAAGCAAAAAACATATACAAAAAATTTGTTAAACACATTTTGATCATGGCAGCATCTAGAAACCAGAATAGTGCATACACACACAACAAAGTCACAACCTCGTCATCGCCCTCGCCGTCGTAATCCTGCAATGGTGAGGTGTCGGAGCTCCCGGCGACGTCGGCATCCACGACGGCCGAAGGTGGAGATGGTTTGGAAGGCACCTAGGCCGTCTTCGCCACCGGATCAATGGGGACAGGGCACGCGAGACGGTCAACGAACACCACCAAGTGATCGCTCATTAGAAAAACGAATCTCGAATCGAAAACCCTAACAAAACAAAAACAAAGAACAAAAATTCACAATTTCAAACTGAAAAATTAGTGGAAATCGTGGAATCGTGTCACACAGAACATAGATCCCGCGATTTTCCCGAGAAAATGAGAGAAAAATATTATAGGAAAGTGGAAATCGTGAGAAAGAGAGAGAAATGCAATTGAAAGTGTGGTTTTTTGTGTTGCATTGCGTGTTTCGTTCTTCTTGTTTTAGTCTTATAGTGTCGTTATACTCAATGTATTGATTTTTTCTAAGGGTACTCAATGTACTGATATACTTTTATAAAAACTAATCATTAATAAAATAATACATATTCAATAATTTTAAACTATTTGAGAAAAATGAATACATTAATAACTGTGATTTTTCATTATTATTTGAATTATCAATTATCAACAATGGCCATAAAAAAATTGTACTAGAAATTATTTAGTGTCATTAAACTATTCTGGTATTAATGTATAAAAAAGCTATTTTGTTTGACATTAATAATATGAGGAAGTGTTACTCGCTAGTATGTAAGTTATAATCTAATTTTTGAAATCCAACACACTTAATTTTTTTATATAAAAAAACAAAAAAAAAAAACAATGTCATTCAAATTCATTTATGCATATATTCCTAAAATATATATAATTTTATTTAATGCATTTACTAAAATATAGTAATTTAATTTGTTTATTCTTTCTCTTCAAAACCCAAAATTGTTTATTCTTAATCCACACATTTATTTATTTTGTCTAATTCCAATTTTAAAGAACCATATTATAAATGGGTATTTACTAGCTTTCTTATAAAAAAAAACCCACCATTTTATCATGAAAGATGTAATTTGTAACATTTTTCATTTTTGATTTTTTGGCATCTCTCACTATCAAATTTCATGCCGTGGTACTTCACTCAACATTCTTGTTGATCAAAACCTTACACCGATAAAAAAACTCCTTAGGTAATCCTTTCCAATACTTCGAAAATAAGTTCTACTAAAAAGTATATGCATATTGTTAATACAAGTAATACCAATTAATTTATTTAAGTCATTTTCAATGGTAAAATCTCATACATGTATAGACATCTTCAACGGTAAAAATTGTCATCTTCAACGGTAAACTCTACTATTAAAAATAGTTTTTTTTTTCAAATGAACTAATATGCAATAATTAATATAAATGTGTGTTATATTTAAATGATAATCATGAAATAATAAAATTAAAATTATAAAATTTATTTTAAAAATTTAGTTTAACTTTTAAATGCTTACCTTTTGAATTTGTTATCGTTTATTAATTATTATATTTTTTAATTAAAATATAATTAATAACTCAATATATGATTTTTTTGAAAAATATATAAATAATTAAAGAAAAAGAGTTTATATTAACATCGATTATTTTAAAATCGATGTTGCAAGTGTTTGACGACATCGGTTTTAAAATAACCAATGTTAAAATCGCACTAAATTGAATTGTTAACATTGGTTATTTAAAAATCGATGTTGTCAAGTACTTACAACATCAGTTTTAAAATAACCGATATTAAAATTGCACTAAATCGAGCTATTAACATCGATTATTTGAAAACCGATGTTTTATATATATATATATATAATAAAAACTCCAAGGATAGCACATACACAGTACAGATTCAAAACCAGCACCCATATAATCCCTTATTGTGTAAAGACAATGTAATTATCGCTTGTTTTCTTTTCTTAATAAGGCAAAGCTTTTATGGACCAAAGCTTTTTGTGCTGCCAAAGTTGTATTTCTTACGAAGCAAAATGTACTCAATGTAGCATGGAACCAAATGAATACCAAAGCGATAAGTGATACGTTCCTTTTAATTCTACCTTAATTTTCTTTTTAATAAAACTAATATATTATGAGGAAATAGTATAAGTAAAGTGTAAAATTCAATTACAAGCTATCATCATATGATATATAATATATGATAAGCTTATTAATTCTTATTAAATATATCAATAATGATTTTTAAACAGTTAATAATATAATTATTTTCACACAAACAATAAATAGAAATTAAACTGATATTTTATTTCATTATATTTTTAAAATTCTTTCATATTGGTCTAATTAATTAATGGTGGCAAATCACGATTGGGATCGGCTACATCTGGATTAGATCAATATCCATTTTATGTAACATATGTCAAATTTGATTGGATGAACCCAACTCTACTATCCACTTCAAGTCACGTTAGTTGCAGCCCATTTCAGAATGTCATGGAAGCTGTAAGAATACACAATGGAAACATAAAAGTATTGTACAGAAGCAATAATTTACAAGATGGGTGGATCAATGCTTAACTATATCTATCAAGTATAAGCAAGCATACCTATCACCCTGCTCTATAACACTAATTGCCTTAACTATATCATTTTACTACTTTCACTCCCTATGTTCAAATGACACACTTGCAATCCAAGCCATCAACATTTTTTCTTAAAATAAAATGCATATTCATCTAAATAGATATGTTCTTTTTTCTACCATACAAAATTAGTAAGAAAGCCAATAGAATGGAACTTGGGTTACAATATGATAATAAGCATATAATTATCTAACTGGAATTGGTTTTCCTCAAAGATAAGTATCATAGTTGACAATATCTCAAACAGAGAAACTTTACAGGTTAATTCTAATGCTAAAAATAAGAAAAATGATGCATGGAATTTGTCAATTGTTATCAATTTATTTGGGGGAAAACATAAACGCAGTATTAATTAAAATTCAATGTAAATTTACTCACTTCTTTTGAACGTAAACATATTCATCAGTTTCATCCCGTATGTCTCCCTTGTGAACGAAAAAACAGGTCGCAATCAGCATGGAAATAGAAAAGATGAGTACTGGTGGTGTCAATAATGGAAAACATCATAAGCTTGATATTTCAAAAATTGGTGAAACATTTCACTAAAATCCTAAGGGTCAAGTTGAATAGTTGGTAGCTAAAAAATTTAAGATATTAGATTGCAAACCAACAATTTGACTCAATTATATCTACCTTATGGATAATAAGGTCCTAACACAAGTAAAACCAATCTTAAACCAGCTTCCCTTTATTTTTCTCTCCTAAACATAACCATGTTTGTTACCATCAACTAAAAAAGAGAAAAGTTGTCTTATCTTTCTAATAGGAATATGAAACTATGAAGTTTTTTGTGTTATCGACATGAAATTAGAAAAACAAATGAAGTTATAGGACGAACCACTGCGTTAAACTGTAAAAGTTTCTCCATGACATCTTCTATTGTGATGATGCTAGTAACCTCCTCATCAATAACATCTGGAAGAGAATTTAATTGTTCTTGTGAGAGATATTCATTTCCTTGTTCCCACCGACTGGATTCTTGACCTACTTCCAAGATATTTTTTTAATGTTGGACTATGAAATTCCACAACACTAGAGTTTAAAGGGATTCATGTACATGACTTCTCTGAATTATCTATTTCCCTTTAGAAAGAATGTATTACAGAGGTGAATTCTGCAATACCTACATAGCTATGTCCAACTCCACAGAGGTGAATTGATTAAATATCTAAAACCACAATGAATAGCAATTGAGAAGGGAAATAGATAAGAGTACCTTAACAATTGCAACATATGGCTTTTGGCTTTTATCCTCGGGTACAAGAAAAACAGGATCATCCTGCAAAATTGAAACGAGTTTTGGTGTTCAAATCCCTAAATTCGGAATAATTGAGGAGAAAAAAGCTATGGAGCTTACGAGAGTATATTGTATGCCATTGAACTCAAATGGGTTTGCCAAGAAGCTTAGCGTCCTCCGTAAGCTGAGGCAGTTATGGCATTCTTGTCATCATCGTTATCTTTCTCGATAAGCCTCATCTTCTTCCTCGTGTGTTGAGGACGCGATGCCTCATCTTCATCGTCGCTCGTTGCCAACCTTCGTGACTAGAACTATGACTGTCAAACTAGATCTATGATCGCCGCTGCTCCCGCTTTTCTTTGCGGCTTCGGTCTCCATTTTCTTCTCAGCAACTATGCAGAGCTTGAGAGTGACGTTGGCGTTGAAGTGATACTTTTGCATCTGGATGACGGGGATCTAGCTGAGGCGGCGAAGGTGACATTGTAGTTAGAGGATGTGAAGGTGAGGTGCGCGAGGTGGTCATCGATGATTGCGTTGGCACCATTGTTCTGAACAAGATTTTATAGAACATAATCCCTTAATAGATGAGAGACAGTGCGCAACATCAGTTAAAAGTATATTTTTTAGTAGTGCTTGCTTCTTGCTACCATGAGAACATAGAGAGTAGTGCAGGACTTTTATTTATATTGCTCGATTGTTTTAGAATTATGTAGAATTAAATTTGATAGAATTGATATTGATGAGTTGAATGTGATAGGGAATGTATACCTAAATTAATCTTGACCAAAAAATTTACATTGAAACACGTGTACGGTGTGAAGAATTGATTTATGGCGTAAATCACTACTAAAAATAATTTTTTACGACGCATATTTGACGATGTTTCTCATAAAACCATCTTAATATATAAGGAACTGACAATTTCGTGAACACCAGATTTTTCAATGAAGACAATTTTACAAAATCCGTCTTTAAATGATGTTTTCAACGACAGTCATGTATAAAACCGTTATTGAAACCAATGTAGGAAAAAACCGGTGGCATTTTTGCAATTAAGTTCAATTTATTTAAGACAATTTTTCTAAAACCATCTGTTAACCATGATTTTTTTGAAACTGCCTTTGATTTTATGCTAACAAAGACAGTCTTATGAAAATTGTCTTCAACTTTATATAGTTCTCAGTCTCTCTACCCATGAATCCCTTACTCTCATGCCCTGGCCTCACTCTCGTTGTGCAATTTCGACTCTCTTCCCACGAATCCCTTACTCTTGCGCCCTGGCCGCAACCTTCAACAACAATATCTGGTTCACTCTACCTCACTCTATGTCACTCTCGTCGGTCCATGACAACGCTTCCCTCTATTGCCTGGTCAGTACTCAACTTTGCTTGAATGGTTGATTAGAGGGAAGATACTGATACTAGTTTACAACATGGAAACTTGTTCATGTTTTTAGGGAGACTTCATTTGACTTGATAACCTAGTTTGTAGCTCTAGATTGTGAAGCTGTGATTGGGTTATTGATTCCATTTTGTTTTTGTTTGTTTAAAGTGTTCTTGTGATCCTCTGTGACAACCTTAGCATTGTGTTTGTCTCTTTTAACCCTAGTGCTACATGTGAGACACAAACATATGGAGCTTAACCCTTTTAGGTGTGACTGCTACTCGTCAAAGCTAAAGACTGGTCTTATATTGCAGCACTGGTTGTTGTCAACTTGTGATAGTCCTATTTATAGATTCATTTACATCATACAGTGTGCATGTGTGTTTATATTAATCCTGTTGAGTTTGTTATGTTGCTCTTCACTGGAACACGAAGGTTTTCCTAGCTTTATTGCTATGTAGGTTAAATGCATTCTATGATAGAAAAAATATATGATATTGAAGGGGTTAGGGTCTAAAGAAGAGAAACTATATGTGTAGAAAAGAGAAATATATGTATCTAAAAAATAAATATAACAATTGATTTAGATTTTGTAAACAAGAAAATAATTTTTGGAATCTCAAATATTGAATATGCATCTCCATTCATGAAGTAGCTGAAGTCATTTTTTTAATGGATTAGTTGCATATTGAAAATTAAAGTGAATATTATTATGGGAAGACTATGTTATTTATGATCCTCTATGATCTATATAAAAAATGTTTGATTATGTTTACTGACATGAAGAGGCAACTGTATTTATGTTCATTATATTAGATAATTAGTCCAAGATGATTTTGTTAGAGATCTGATAATCCACAAGTTAGCTATTTGATTTAGTAAGTTATGTTCACTATGACAATGTGTACTACCATTGGCACTAGTATGTTTACATTCCAGCGTGGTTCACTTTATCTGCTTTTCATATTTGGACTTAAAAATCTTGTTTTTCTACTACACTAGACTGTTCCTTTTTTTATTTTTATAATATCCCAAGAGACATGAGGAACCTTAATCTAATTTGCAACCTGATTTATAATAGACATGAGCACATTTTTTTAATTCACATTAGTTCACATGTTTTTTTTTTTGTAAGAAATGCCTTCTTTTTCACCATCCAATAACTGATTATTGTAGGCCTTAATTGGTTAGCCAAAGGCCTAAGAATATCAATTTATAGCACTACATTTGAGAAAATTGGGTAACATGTACAGGAAAAAGAACAAATTTAATATATAAATCAACAGATCTTGTTCTTCAAAATCGGAAACCAATGCTGTAATTTTCTGCATGATCCATTCTTCTGACAGACTGGGATTATCCTCTTTCATTTTAAGCGATTCTTTCCTAGAATCTACCTTTCAATCTAACATTTGTGAAGATGTATCCTTCCCTATTTTCTGGGCTCTCTTAGATTTTTCGAAGTCTTTTTCTAGTTATCTGCACCACTTTCAGATAGATTTGCTACTGCATTCCCTATGGCTTTCCCTTTTTTTTTCTTTGATCCTTTATCAACATGCTTGTTGTGACACCTTCTACCCCACACATATATGTACTAATAATAAAAGGAATAAGAATACAGAATTAATTAAAAGTTTTTAAAACACATTTAAATAAAAGCATTTCAAAAGGGTAAAAGGCTCACATTTACTTTTCTAACATCATAATAGAATGTGTCCAAATAAATAATAAAATCATCTCAGCTCAAAACAAGGTCGTCCAAGACTTCATGCAATTAATATATAAACCTATACCTCAATGTTACATCCTATCAGAACATTGTCTTGTAGCACCCTCTAGCAGGAGGTTCTTTAAAGTCATCCACCTAGTCATCTACTCCCACAAACACAAAGTTTGAGATCATCACAAGATCCAAAGACATAATCAAAATAAACAAAGACGTAATCAAAATAAATTATGGAAGTATTTATAACATAACTCAACTTAATACAATCCACGTTATTTCACCACTTTATCATTTAAAATTCATTTTTCAATCACCAATCACATTACACATGAATCACACACTTGGGTCAAAACGTAATAACACTCATCAATTTCATAATAAACAATTAGCAAGCGTTATGCAACAATTATACTAAGACTCAAACCTATATGCAATGTGGTACCATGTCAGAAAAAACCACACTGGGGCACTTAGGAGTACATAACAAGACACACCATATAATGGGTATGTTAGGTCACTCTCACTAAGTAAAATCATAAGGTGACCTCAGGGTCACTCTATTTTGTGAGAATGCTCCAATCATATGGGATCAATATAGGCTTAAAGGAGCACTCAAAGCGAGTGTCGTTACCTCCAAGGCCTAGACTCCGAAGAATCCATTAGGGTCTCACCTTCCTGATTCAGGTCCAACCCCTGAAACAATTTTTGCATGCAGACACTGCTCATGAATTATACAATATCTACGACCTCACACTCGTGTTTCAAACACGTTTACTACATTACGCTACAATTTAACACTTTAGGTTCCTAACTAGGAATCCTACACTTTCCCTTTATCACTATCCATAAATACTTTTCTCAAGGTAAACACTTGTCAGATTATTGTATAATTCACAACTCACAACACAAGTATTGTCACATCAAGTGTTAACCATACACTTATTCACAACTAAATTTCATAATAGACAATTTTAACATATCACAACGTCACAATCCACCATCACATGTTTATGTGTATCTCACAAATCAACACATGTTCAACTTTGCACTTATACTCAATCCTAATAACAATGTTATGATCTCAAAGTAGCATGTCATCTCACAATTCATGACATATTCAATTTATCACTTAGGCACAATTTTAATCACAATTTCACAATCTCAATATAACAATTTATCATGCCAATCTAGCAAATCTTGTCCAAAGTATAAACAATTTATACAAAAATACTTCTCATAATTAAGGAGTAAAACCCCTCAAACAATTTCACACAATCGTATCAAAATCATAGGTTAAAAACATGAAAACACCAAGAGCAATCAATTTTATCAACCAATTCGCATCAGGACTTCAGTTGGTCTGGCAAACACAACAATATCATATTTATAAACATAAAGGAAAAATTATAATTCAATAAACAACCCAAAATAAATCTCAATTTGATCCCCTAAGGATCCTTACACATGTTAATTCTAACCTCAATTGCGATAAACTCATCCCTTACTTCTAAGCAGGCTCGCGTGTGTAGTCCGGCAATGATAGTGACGTCTCTAGCAGTTCCCTAAGATTCCTCAAGCATTTCTCCTGTTTGTTCTGTTAGGGTTTTCAAGCGTTAGAGAGAAGGGGAAGAGATTGTAGCCTCCATTTTATTGTCAATGTGCAAGACTAATTTATCTATGCAAAAATATTATTTTGCAAATCCCAACAGTGAGAATGTGTGAAAATGGGTTTTGAAGATGGTGTCCAAATTTCACGATGATCCAACGGTTGACGACTCCGGGATAGTAGTTTTACTGGGACATGTGTTGGGTATCTATGGGAAAAGAAAAAGCTCAGCGCGAGGGACATTTCTTCCAACACATACACTATCTCAAAAATCCCAACGGTAATTGTGTGTGAATTTAAGTTCCAAACCATGTGTTCAAATTTCACTACAATCCAACGGTTAACGAGTCCGAGATTATTATTTTACTGATACAAGTTTAAATATATATGGGAAAAAAAGAGGATTTTGGGAGGGGGAAGAAGAAAAAACGAAATTTGAGACGAAGAGAAAGTGTAGAGACGTATTGTCAGTATGAAAACTAACATAATATGTCTCTTTATAGTTAGGGTACTATCAACCTATTATTTACTCTATTTTTTTATTTTTACTGTTTTATAAAAAAGAACTCTATTTTATTTCCTATCAAATGAATAAATAAAATATCTTTTTTTATTTTCCTTCAAACCATTATTTTAATTAATAAATTTATTTCTCCTTATTTATTTAATTATAAAAATCTTATCATTTTTCTAAAACTTTATATGTTTATAAATAAAAGTCCTTTTAAATTTATTTACGAAGGGTGTTACACTTGTTGACACCACCATCACTCACCATCTAGTTGGAGTCATCCAACCTGCTTGACTCATGCCCTACTTTTGCTTCATTGGGTACTTGAAAATCACCATGCATTGTATTGCCAACACACGGTGAAACACCTAATGTCTCCAATTCTTTCACAACACGATCACAGATGAGGGAGAGAAACAAATGTCCTTGTAGATGAGGGGGAGAAACATGGCATCAGGAAACCAATAATAAAAATAGTTGCATATGGATATTTTTGGTGCTTAAGCAAAAAATGAGAGAAGATATGAAACCAAAATCTGCATATAGTAAAGGAAATTAATCACAAAGAAATATATAGCCCAAAAGGGTCATACATGTGTTCACCAAAAAATATCTATATGTGTCATACATAATAACAATACCTCAAAGTTAAGCAAGGCAAAGATAAGATAAGACTACGTCAAATTGATTACCGTGTGGTTGACCTTGTACCAATCTTTTCCCCACTCTTTGTTGTTGTAATGGATGATCCACAAAAGAAGGAAGTCTATGAATTTAGATGATGATGGTAATACATGTGTAAACTTAAATTTAGAGAACACAAGTCATTAAAAGTAACGCTGCATTGAATGGTACTAAATATTGAGGTACCATGAGCTGGTGTACTAGATGCAATAGCATTCCAACACACTCTCAACTCACCTTAGTTATTTATCTTTTAACTAATATTTACGTAGCTATGATATCTTTCGGTCTTATATTATCATTTTGTCGTCCCATGAATTACCTTTATACTTGTTCATCTCATTTTCACCAATTAGCTATTAGGCAACCTTAAGTGGATAACCTAGTTATAATAAGTAGAGAACTAGGACTGTCTTTTAGTAGTTCTTAATATATCACTTAAACATTAGAAATTAAATATGAAGTTAGCCAATCAAGTTGCCTAGTTTTAGTTTCTTCTTACAAATATCCAAACCTAGTAACAATCACATAACATGAGTACTCTCTCTTTATAACTTTTGGGTACAGACGTTCTTTTTTATTTTAATTTATTTGGGTTGTATATAAGTACAACTTGGGCCTGAAGCTGAACCTACCCCATTGTGTTCATTGCTTATTTGGGCAAGCCTTTTTGGATAGTAGCATATGGTGTATGGATCATGGACTAGGAGTTATCTTATTCTGTATGGAGGAAAAAAGATGTTACTTGCAGTCTTGCAAAGCCAATATGAAGCTTCTCAATTTAACAAGTTAATTTATTCCATTTCTTTGTCATTCTTAGCTTTGTGTTTATTCTGACGTGGTGAATTCTATAATTTTGTGCGCACGCCTCTTGAACAATAAAAAAAAAATGTCGCATCTTATTGATTGAATTTGAGGGTTATAGCTGTTTTATATCCTATTGCATGATTCTTTAATAATTTTGTTATCATTGTAGGCTAATAGAACATGCATGAGTCGACTGCTGCACATCAACACATGGCATGTTTGGTATTGGATATAGACATGCATGTCGGACATATTAGTAGTAATACGATCTAATAATCCAAATTTAGTCACTTTTGTGGTTGTAAAAATACATAACAAATTAATTTTCTTGTATTAACATTTTTAAATCACACAATACTGTCAGTTTTAAAGTTGTTCGAGTCAAATTTTTTGCAGCGTATTGATTGTATTCCTATATCAGATTTTCATATCTTCCAGTCCAGTAAAATCTTGAAATTCTGAATACTGTATTTATGAATACAGAAATTCCTTCGATGTAGCCAAATTAATATTTGGCAATGGCATACATACGTTTCTTCATCTATTTTCTCTTCAAATAGGAAAATATGCCCATAAGATCTGCAACCTCTTTCCTAGTTTTTAGGAGTTTAATATGTTGTTGTTTACATTTCAAATATTAGGAGTTATGATTCTGTTTTTTAAATAAAATTATCCTGTTATGCTATCATGAACAAGGGACGTATCTGTTATGGTTCTGTATATAGAGGAATCTTAATAAAACATTTTAAGCTTCTTGGACATCACTTTTTCCTACTCTCATAAACCCCGAAAACAACAGAAACACTTGTAGGATTCGTTCTTTATCTATGTGCCACACATGAACTATCTAAGCATACATAAGCTTCTATTGCATTTCTCTATATTATTTAAAACTAAAGATCAGCTGAAGTTCCAGATGTAGCACATTGTATGGTATGCATTTTAATTAAGGTTTTGTGATGGCAGACGGTAATCTGCAATGGTGTGATTATTAGGAATGATATGAATCAATTTTACACCTGTTGCACAATAGTTTCATAAAATTTAGTAAACTATACCAATTATTTTCATGGAAAATATGAAATTTCTTGAAATAATTAACATATTTTTATGACATATATAATTGAAAAGTTCCTTTTGAACTTGTTGAAGAATAGCATAAATACCTCAAAGAAGACATCATGTGACTTGCCACTCTATGAATAGAAACAGTTAGCTGCTAGTATAAGCAAAGCACTCAAAATTGATGTCAAAATCGTCTTTGAAGGTGGGGTCTTCTATAACTGTTTTCTTGTCAAAATTTATGTATTTTGTTTTATGGCACCTAAAAAATTTGAACCCCTTGAATATAGTAGTTGTGTTCAAATGATTATAGACATTGGATTCACAATAAACAATCCAACTAACAATAGTTTTTGCATAGATATTGTACTATTTCTTATATAAACAAAAGTTCCAAATTATATGTGGCCAGTACCCCATTACATTCTCATATTGTACATTGACGTGTGTGCAAGGGGATATATGAGGTTCACGGGGATTGAAGTCAAAGCATAAGACATGGGATCACCCAAATTATTCAAAAATAAATAAGTATACTTCAATCAAGGCAAAGTTTATGGACTCTGAGTTGAAGTCAAGTTCTTTCAAGAGTTGTGTGAACAACAAGCCATCAGAAAGTGTGTTCATTCAGCAAAACCTCCAATAAGAAAGGAAAGTTTGAATGTACTACTTGCAAGAAAAACAAAGACTCATACCAAGCACATGAAGGCCACAGAGCTAGTAACAAGAAGAGGTTGTTGGTTTGTGAGTATTCACTGCTACAATTGTGATATTTAGAACCATTTTTTTATCTAACAATTAAAAAAATGTTAGTAAAAACTTTTGACCACATTCAAAAAATGTCGCAAAATTATAAATAAATATTATTAATATGTTTTTGTAACATTTATCAAATATTGCGCATTGCCCATGGACTATACACAATATTTGATAAAATGAAAACATATTAGTAACATTTATTCATAATTTGACAACATTTTTTGAATGTGTCCAAAGGTTTTTAGCAACATTTTTATTAAGTGTTAGACAAAAAGATGTTGTTAAAAGTCACATGTAGTAGTGTATTGAGAGTGTCATTTACTAAGAGGTCATTTAATTTATCTTTATACAACATATTCAAGGCTTGTTTCTGAAGTGGGAATAGGTATGATGACTACTGGTAAGGTCGTGGTAGTGGGAGAAGCATATTTGCAAGTCATAAAGACAGAGATCATTGGGTTGCAGAACCTGGCATTGATAGAAAAGCTTTTGATTTCATTGCTAAATACTATGCCACCTATGTCATTGCCTCTCAATGCCAATTTGCATCTTGAAATTTTCTTTCCACATTGCTTCCCATTTATGTGAGCAGTTATAATATACTAATCATGGTTTTAAATTACTAGAAAATAGGCTTTTAACATCGGATATTAGAGATTTTCAACATCGGTTATTTATTAATGTTGAAACTACTGATATTAAAAGTATCAATATTAACATCAGTTATGAAAATCGATATTATACTAAATAGCATAACATCGGTTTTCCTAAAAATTGATGTCTATCATAAGAAACAACAAAAAAAATGTAAAATATGTATAAACCAACATCGATTTTAAGAAAAATTGACGTTGAGATTCATTAACAACATCGATTTTTCGTAAAACAGATGTTGTGAATGCACGACAACATTGGTTTTCTAAAAACCAATGTTGTTTTATGCTCACCAACATCAGTTTTTTAAAAAATTGATGTTGTCGTGCATTCACAACAACAGTTTTACGAAAAACTGATGATGTTGAGCATAAAACAACATCGATTTTTCTACTTTTTGAAAAATTGATGTTAACATGAACTTATGTTATTTACGAAAATGCCACCATATTTTTGTTAACATCGGTTTGATCAAAAACTAATGTTAAACTAGCGATAATAAAACCATTATTTCTAGTAGTGACTTCTCTCCATGCTTGTTGTCTTTGTCATTGTCCTCGCGAGTGTTGGTTAGGTTCTTATTTTATTCTCATGCTCAGTATTGTTGTTGTTTACCTCCACAATGTGATTTGTGTCCCCAAGCCACCAATTTCCTTTCTTTTCCTTTGTGACCTCCTCATCTCTTACTACAAAAAACATCAACTTCTAGTGACAAATTAATTTACATGCAATTTTTAAAAAGTTGTGACTAAATGTTTACTAATGCTAATATTAACAACAAAAAAATTAATTTGTCACTTATAAATTATTTTCTTGAAATTCCCTCCTTCATTGAGTGCAGTTGAGTGAGGAAACCTTAGATCTAGTACTACTTCTCCTGATTCGTTAAGTTTTGGAGCTAGAAGGAGGAATGAATGTAGAAATGTAGTTTCTCTTTTAAATTCCTGGGTATGCTAACAAATTTGATTATATTTTTGGTGAGCATGAACTATGTTTATATATGTATGGATTTCTATTATTTTAATTTTGATACATACAAGATTCACATACCTCTTTGATGGATTTATCAATTTTCTCAACTTTATTCAAGCAATCTATTCATTGTGTGTAATTTGTATGATCTTGTTCTTGAATATTGTCATTAAGCATAACATGTTCAACACATTTGCTATCGGCGATACGTCAATGTTTGTTTGCCTCACTTGGGATAATGAACCATGAAGAAGAGCACACTTTGCTCTCAAAGTTTTGACCATGGCTTTTAGCTTTTTGATATTTTGGTCATCAATATTTTTTCACATACATTTTTTATTTATTTGTAATAACTTCTTAGTTCCATTAGTAAGTTGATTTGGAAGCATATTTGCTATTATATGAAAGGAACATAAGAAAAATAAAGGAAATAATTAGGTAGAGGATATACAAAATAAGGAATTAATGTTACTTGTTTATTAAGATTTGTTTATAACAATCTTGCATGAATATTATTTATTCAAATGACCTTTTGTCTTGAACATTATAACAAATTATATTTATTCTAACACTCTTGTTAGCAAGAATTCACGACATAAGTTGCAAGACAATGGACATTTGGCACATAAAGACAGTTGTCAAAAACATGTACAAACACAATTAAATCACTTATAAAGAATAACTATAAAATGATAAAAATAGACAATGTTGTAAGAGAATGAATATTAAGATTTGTTTATAACAATCTTGCATGAATATTATTTATTCAAATGACCTTTTGTCTTGAACATTATAACAAATTATATTTATTCTAACACTCTTGTTAGCAAGAATTCACGACATAAGTTGCAAGACAATGGACATATGGCACATAAAGACAGTTGTCAAAAACATGTACAAACACAATTAAATCACTTATAAAGAATAACTATAAAATGATAAAAAATAGACAATGTTGTAAGAGAATGAATATTAAGGTTATCGTTAATAGACTTGGTCAAGCCACAATTAGTAATAAAATCAGAGACAACATCAATATATAGAAATTTATGACATTTTGTAGGATAAACATCAACACATTTTTTATTCAAAAGTATCCTCTATCTTAATACTATTTTTTTCTGCAAAAAAAACATTTTTTATACAAAGGTGGAAATATTATCAAAGATTAGCAATCTTTGAAAAACTTTGTAGTAGATAAATTTAGTTTACTAAACATTTTATTTGGCTCAATTTACACAAATGAAGGATTATAATCACTTTATTGAAGTCCACCATAATCATGATTATAATCACAATTTCAGTTATTTTTATCTCTATTTGTATCATAACTCTTCTCTGAGTCTGTGCAATAAATCTCATAATTTATGTATAGTATATAAACCTTTAGCTACAAAACAATAAGTTTACACATCAACATCGTATTTTTTCCACGTGTTGTGTTCAAATTTCACCCTCTCAATAACTCTTATTTTTTATTAAAACTTTTGTATAACTCACATCTCTACAATTAGTGCATCATTTAAACAACCACTAAAAAACCAAATGAATTGTTAATAGAAAATTACATTAAAACATTCATAACTTTCATCTCTACAACTATGTATTGAAGAATAACATATTAGAGGCTCCAAACTTATTCTCGTACAAGTTGCCTTAGCAAAACTCAAATCAAATAATTATATCAGTTTTACTAATAGTAGTAGAAACTATAATTCCATAGTTTCCAGATTAATTGACTATATATACTCATTTCCTCAACCAATTCAATCATAGCAATTTCATTAAGATTTTCTTTACTAGCTTTTTGGCTTCTGGTATATATTGTATTATACAACATAAAATCATAGTTCTTTGAAATGTAGCTAATTAATTTACTCCACAATAAGAAGATGAATGACAAGTATGAGAAATTGAATAAAGTCATGTATAGGAATGTTGAATTGCTTAATGAAATTGTGAATGTCATAGATCCTGATATAGAAGAACCTAGAATTCAGCTTGACTTAGTTATTTTCCTTCGTTAACGGATCTTTGAAAAGGTTCTTGTCCATCCAAGATTTGGTGGGATTCCTCAATGGGTTGTTTTGGTGAGAATTGTTTGAGAAATTATTTCATTTTCTTTCTTGTTGAGATTTCTAATACTAGAAGTATTGTTGCACTATAGGTTTAGTAAGCAAGACAGATACTCCACTACAATGACTTAGGTTACATCCACAATGGTTTCTTGCATCAGAGTGACTACACTTTATAGAGGATGCGAGTTCATTCAGATGCTCATTATTTTAGGGAAATTCTATCGTCTACACAACTCAATTCTTTGTTTCTCTATCTCTATTGTTGTTACATCCATCTTCTAATGATTTCAAATAAAATACTATTATACTTATATAATTTTTAACTCCCTTCTCTAATTCTCTATCTCCATTTTTATTTGTTAAAAGTAAGGTATCCCTATAATCGGATGTCATGAAAATAGTCCCTGAGGCGTAGAGATCTTCAAAATGGATTTCACCTCTCACAACAAAGTTTTTTTCATACGCATGCATGACCACATAATCAAGCCCTTATCAACAAGCTTAAGCAACCTAACTATCTATCAAATTTTCTAGATCTTATAGGTTTTATTTAACACATAAGTCACTTGTGCAGTGTGCAGGTATACTCTACATGTGCTATTTTGAAATTAAAAACAAAAGTACATGTTTTCGACTTAAAATAATTTTGTCTCTTATAACTCTTATATTTTTATAAAATCATTATTCACATATCTTAAAGTAAGTCAAAAGTATTTACATCTCGTGGAAGTGTAACTCATAAAAGTATAATTCTTAGTAACCAAAAATAAAGGTATGAGTTACCATAGATAATCAAACTCGTAGAAAAAATAATTCCTTGAAAAGAAGGGGGGAAAAGAAGCTAATTTTATTAGGTGTTCCAAGAAAAAAAGAGGATAAAATTCCAAGTTTTTTCCATGTTAAACAAAATCTTGGAACTATTGTCTTAATGACTAATTAAGAGTGATTCTCTTATTTCTGAATTTCAAGAGAAACAATTACTTGAAATAATGCAAACTAGAAGGAAATAAATATATTGATAAGATAATGGAGGTAAATTTATTAGTAAATAATTATATGACACAGTGCCAAAATTGTTATCTCGTACTCATGCATATTGAATTATAAATTTTTAAAAGAAAAAATTATGTTATAAACCAATTAAAAAGAACAAAAAATTAAGATTCTTATTATCACAATTAAATCACCTGCAAAATGTATGGGCTCAAATCTAGTTTTGTATCAATGTCAAATTCTTGTTGTGATGTTTCAAGGAAGTTGACTTGTTGTCTTAGGCAATGATATATTTTACTCATTTTATACATGTAAGGTTTAAATATGTTTTTAATCCCTCAATTTTAAAGCACTTTTGTGTTTGGTCCTATAATTAAAAAATATAATATTTTAGTCTTTCAAAGAGAAATTGAGAGACTAAAAATATTATTTCTCAAATTTAAGAGACTAAAAAGAACAAATTTTTAATTGGGGGCATGTGGGTTCACAAAGAGGCAACAACCACCCTCCCACAGAGATGTCATCTTTTGTCCTTGGTTGAACCTTCTCTGTCGTCAAAACCCTTTTGATTCTCTCCAAGCTCACAATCTTTGTCATTTTCCTCACTAGTGTTGGCTCTATTCTTGTTTTTTCTCTCATGCTCAACATTGTCATTGTTTGCATCCACAACGCATTTTGTGTCCTTGAGGATCTCTTCCTCAACAATTGAGAGAACTCTTAGGCCACTAGACCCCTTTGTTTCTCCTTTTCAACCTTGTCATTGTGATTGTTCTTTCCTTCATCGCATGCGTTTGAGCAAGGAATCCTAGACCACTATTTATCTTGATCCATTAATGAGTTTTTGAACTTGGAGGAGGAATCAATGAATAAATGTAGTTTCTCTTCAATTTTGGTTTAAATTCATTATATATTAAAAAATTTGATTATACATATAGTGAAATGGAATTATGATAGTATATGTATGAACCTTTGTTGTTTTGATTTTGTAACACATAAGATTTGCATATCTATTTGATGGATCTGTCAATTTTCTCAATTTTATTGAAAGGATTTTTTTCATTGTATAATTTGCTTTATTTTGTTCTAGAATTTTTTCGTTAAGTGTAACAACATGCTCAACCTACTTTTCTATTGGTGATGACAATGTTTCTTTGCCTCACTTGGGATTAAGAGCCATGAAAAAGATGAAACTTTCTAATTCAATTTCTGGCTTAGAAAATTCTATACAAGGACGAACATTTTTATTAAAAAAAATTTAAGTTATTTTTTTATATGGAGTGTGAGGACAAGCTCATAAATAATTCAAAAGCTTTTGATATTTTGATCACTAATAGTTTTCACATACATTTTGTATTTATCTCTAAAAGCTTATTAGTGTCATCGGTAATTTCATTGCATTTTTCCTTTTTATTCTTTGTTGCAATTGCAACTGTAACATTCCCTCTTTCACGAAGAAGACAAATTACCACCAAACACTTTATTACCCATTACTTTTTAGACTTGAAAACATTTTCTTCATGAGGGAACAACTCCATATCATGTTCCCTTTTTTATTTATGAAGGAACATTAGAGGAGGTTATCAATTGAACACGGATAATCACTTTGATATTTCATTTTATTTAATGCTTCTTCATGTTAGTGAAGAGACAAAATTCTGCTTTCAGAACGCTATGTTTAGTGCATTCTCTTCTACCCTTGATCCACTTGATTATCTTATGATTTGGCATCAACAAGCAGTCTTAGAAGCTGTGGGTGTTATCAATTCTAATGATCTTCATATTCTACACATGTCATTTGTGTCTCAGTTGTTGTGTGTAAGGAAATTTCATTAGGCCCTATATGTGGTCCTTCACTTGCCCCTTCGGGAAGATTATCCATATCTTCATGTAAATTTGATTCAGCAAATATTGTTCCAATAGTATGAAACTTGGAGTTTTGATGAATCTCAGTAAGAGTTCATTGAGGATTTAGGCATTCCCACATATTGGATGCATATCATATTTTTATATTATTTTTTTTGTAAAAAGAAGAATATCAATGACATGCATAATTTTGTTGCAGTACCCTTTTAACTTCATATTTCTCTCATACTATGTTTAAATGATAGATAATGAGGGGAATGGAGTGGAAATCAGGGGAAGGACAATAAGTTCCCTTGTTTGTGGGAGTTTAAAAACAGATTGGAGTGGAACAGAACATCAGGGGACCATTCCCCATCATTTCCCCTCAATAACACAAATTGTGTTCCCCTAAAATTAGGGTGGAATAGGGGGAACTCAAAGGGTATTGGAGTTTAAAAAAAATCATAACTATTATTTCTTGTCTTTTTTTTAAATCATATTTGATGGCATATTGAATATTTTTTGTTTATATTATATAGAGACCGTGCCAGAGATCTTGCTGATGCAATTGGTGGAGATGCTTTAGCCCTTACTTATTTAGATAATTACCATCTGGAGGATGGTATGATTCTTGCAAACCAAACATCAATTGGAATGCAACCAAAAGTTGATGAGACAACTATTTCTAAGGTTTGCTCCTTTAATATGGATGTGTAACAGTCATACCAATTAGGACCTTGAAATGTTGTTGGTGGAAGTTTTGAATTTGATGTTATTGTCAATCGTATCTGCTTCCATTTGCTAATGAATTTGATTTCATTTGTTGTTGTTTTCATTTTCGTGTGCTTTATGTTGCATTTATTATATTAATATTATAGTGTCTTAGTTTTGTTCTTCATGGTCACATGATTATGTTTTTTTAAAAAAATGGATCAGGAAGAAAATGGTTCTTATGAAACAAAATATTTTAAAAAATTTGCAGAAACTACATTGGTTGTGGTACCAACCAGTTCTAGTGAAAAATGATGAAGAAAAGTAATTTTCAACATTGGTTTCAAGAATCGATGTTAAAGCTTGTAACTATTAACATCGCTCGATTCAACATCGATTCTAAAACTGATGTTAAATGTCTTCTAGAACCGATGTTGAATTTTTTTTTTTTGTAGTAGTTGTTTTTTCTTACTCTGTGGATAGTTTCTAGGACATTCTTTTATTCTTCTAGAATTTTGCAGCACTTTCTGGCACTCTTCCTTGATGCAAAATTATGAAACTCCAAGCATAATTCGTAATTGCTTAAACTTGACTCTTGGTAGTGCCTTGGTAAATATGCCTGCTACTTGGCCTTCAGTCGTGTAGTATTTCGGCTAAATTTGCCTATTTGCTTTTGCTTCTTTGATGAAGTGATACTTAATTGCTATATGTTTAGTTCTTTGATGATGAACTGGATTCTTCGTCATTGGTATTACTGACTTGTTGTCATGATAGATTATAGTTGACCCTTCTTGTTATTCACTTATTTCTTCAAGTAATCTTCGAAGCCATATTGTTTGACTTGTAGTTTCCGCAGCAGCCACGTACTCTACTTCTGTTGTTGATTGTGCTAATGTTCCTTGCTTCTTAGATTCCCAAGAGAAAAATCCCAATCCTAGTGAGAAGGCATATCCTGACGTACTCTTCATGTTGTCTATTGATTCTACCCAATCACTATTGGTGTAGCCAATCAACCTTGAGTTGGTCATGGTTTTGTACCATATACCAAACTCCTTTGTTCCTTGTAGATATCTTAGAATTCTTTTTGTTGCTCTATAGTGAATTTGGCTTGGCCTTTGAACGAATCTTGATAGAAGACTCGTAGTATACATGATGCCTGATCATGTGGCTATGAGATATAGTAGACTTTCGATCAAACTCCTATAACGTGATGTGTTAGCTTTCGGTGCTCCATCGTCTTTTTGCAACTTCTCCTTTGTCACGAGTGGAGTTGTGACATATTTACATTCGTACATCATAAATTTCTTCAATAGATCTTTAGTGTATTTCTTCTAAGAGATATATATTCCTTCTTTTTGTTGTCTTACGTCTATGTCGAGGAGGTAATTCATCAAGCCAAGGTCAGTCATCTCGAATGTCTTCATCATGTCTTCTTTGAATTCTTTCAGCATCTTCAAATTGTTGCTTGTGTAGATAAGATCATCTATATACAGGGAGACAAGGAGATTATCATGCTAACCTTGAGTCTTGATGTATAGTGTTGGCTCACTCTTGCTTCTCCTAAATCCATGATCAGTGAAGTACTGATCAATTCTACTATACCATGCTCGGGGGGCTTCCTTCAAGCCATATAGAGATTTTCTCAATTTCAACATTTTAGCTTCATTGCCTTTGCTTACAAAGGCTTGTGGTTGCTCCATATAAATCTCTTCTTCAAGCACACCATTTAGCAATGCTGATTTGACATCCAATTGGTAGATGTTCCACCATTTTTGTGCTATAAGAGCTATTAAGGCTCTAATTGTATCTAGGCGAGAAACTGGGACAAATGTTTCATTGTAGTTGACTCCAGGTTGCTATGAATAACCCTTCGCAACTAATATGGCTTTGTACTTTTGTATTGTGCCATCAGGATTAAGCTTTGTCTTCTAGACCCATTTAACTCCAATGATGTCTTTTCCATGTGGGCAGTCTACAAGCTCCTAAGTATTATTCTTTTCAATCATTTTCATCTTTTCTTCCATTGCCTTCACCCGTACTACTTGCTCTGGTGCTTCTTCGTAGCATTCAGGCTCAAGCATGGCCATGTTGCAGGTTTCACATATATCCATCAAAGATCTTACTCGTCTTGGAGTAGACACCAGTGAAGAATCTGGTTCTAGTGTAGGTGAAGAAAGCATGTAGAAGCATATATGATATGAAGTTTTGATGATGCCAAAGATGAGTGCGATTCAAGTCAAGAATTCAGAAATGCAAGAAGAACGATGTACTTAGTTAGGATCTTAGAAAGAATTCCTTCATTGATGCTGCACAAGTTTGGCTAAAGGAAATATTTTACAAAAGTTTTTTAAACAATTATCTTTTCAAAAATATGATATTTCCTCTCTGGTAATCGATTTACCAGAGGATGTAATCGATTACCAGTGGCTAAATTGTTTTCTAAAACAATTTGAAAATTTCGAATTTGAATTTAAAAGTCTGTAATCAATTACACAAGATATGTAATCGATTACTAGAAGTTTAAACTGTTTGTAACAACTTTTAGAAATTTGAATTTAAATTTTAAAAGCTTGTAATTGATTACATCATTTGTGTAATCGATTACTAGACACAAAAATCCAAATTTCAAGTCTAAAGAGTCACAACTCTTCAGAAACTAACTGTGTAATCGATTACCACATTTATGTAATCGATTATCAGTAAGGAATTTTCGAAAATAACTCCCAAGAGTCACAACTGTTCAAGAAGTTTTTGAATGGCCATCAAAGGTTGGGATACGAAATTCCTTAGAGTTTTCCTGAACAACATTGTCTTATCCTCTCAAAACCAAATTGTCTTATCACTCTCAAAATATTCCTTGGCCAAAACACTTGCAAATTCAATAAGGAATCTTGATCAATCTTCAATTGTAATATCCTTCTCTTAAAGAGAGAAAATTCTTCTTCTTCTTATTCAGAGAGATCTGTTTAAGAGATCGAGGGTCTCTTAAGTTGTAAGGATATCTGAACACAAGGGAAGGGTATCCCTATGTGGTTCAGAGTTTGTAAAAAGCTTTTTACAAGAGAGTGGAAATCTCAAGCGGGTTGCTTGGGGACTGGACGTAGGCACAGGGGGTGACCAAACCAATATAGAATTTGAGTTTTCATTCTCTCTACCCTTAAACTTCTTTTATTTATTGCTATTTATCTTTTGCTTTAAAGAAGTTTATTTTTGAATTGTCTTTTGAGTAATTCATATTAAGGGTGCATTGTTAATTCAAAAAGAGAGTTAAATTGTAATTGAGAATATTTTTTGTATCTTAATTCAACCCCCCCTCTTCTTAAGATAACTGAGGTTACTTGTCCAACAAGTGGTATCAGAGTTTCATTCTTGTATAATGTTTAGAAACTTCAAGAATATGGCCTCATCTAACTATCTATTTCCCGAAGGGAATTCTATAAATATGCCTTCTATTTTTAATGGCGTGGGTTACCATTATTGGAAGAACCACATGCAAATTTTTATAAAGGCTATAGATCTAAATATCTCGGAAGGCATAGAAATTGGACCTTACATTCCCACTATGGTGGCAGGAAATACAACCATAGAAAAACCTGGGGAATAGTAGAGTGAGGAGGAAAGAAAATTAGTTCAATACAATTTAAAAGCCAAAAATATAATTACATCTGCTTTAGGGATGGATGAATACTTTAGGGTATCAAATTGTAAAAATGAAAAAGATATGTGGGATACCTTACAGGTAACCCATGAAGGAACAACAGATGTGAAAAGATTTAGGATAAATACTTTGACTCGTGAATATGAATTATTTAGAATGAATCCAAATGAAACCATACAAGACATGCAAAAGAGGTTTACACACATAATTAATCATCTTGCATCTTTAGGAAAAACATTTCCAAATGAAGATCTTATCAATAAAGTTTTGAGATGCTTAAGCAGGGAATGGCAACCCAAGGTAACAGGCGTTACTGAATCACGAGATCTATCTAACATTTCTCTTGCTACTTTGTTTGGAAAGTTACAGGAACATGAAATGGAATTGATGAGATTGAATCAACATGAGGAGAATGATAAGAAAAAGAAAGGAATTTCTCTTAAAGCTTCATCTTCAACCCAAGAAGGAAGTGATAAGAAGGATTCGATTGAAATAGATGAAGATGATGATCTTAGTCTATTTGTAAAAAGATTCAACAAATTTCTAAGAGTCAGAGGAAATCAAAGAAGATCAAATTTTAAATCAAAGAAAAGGGCAGAAGATTCATCCCCTACTCCAAAATGTTATGAATGCAATCAACCTGGACATCTGAGGGTTGATTTCCTAATTTTCAAGAAAAGAATAGAGAAATATGAAAAGAAAGTCTTTAATGAAAATAAGGTTAAGAAGGCCTACATTACATGGGATGACAATGATATGGACTCATCTGAACATTCAGAAAATGAAGTTGTAAACCTAAGTCTGATGGCCAAGAATTATGAAAGCGATGAAGAGGTTTCCTTGAAGAAGAGTTGGTACATAGATAGCGGATGCTCTAAATACATGACGGAAGATGCATCGAAATTCACTCATATTTCTCCCAAGAAAAGCATACATGTGACTTATGGCGACAACAATAAAGGCAAAATTCTTGGAGTTGGAAAAATAAGTATGAATTCATCTACCTCCATTGAAAATGTTCTACTTGTTAAAGGTTTTAAGCACAGTTTGCTAAGTGTCAGTCAATTATGTGATAAAGGCTATCTAATATTATTTGACTCTCATAACTGTGTTATTGAAAACAAGCATGATAGGAATATAAAGCATATAGGCTATAGAATAAATAATGTTTACATGATAAATTTAGATAAAAAACAAAACCATGATCGATGTTTTCTTAGTAAAGATGATGATCCTTGGTTATGGCATAGAAGAATTTCCCATATAAACATGGAACATTTAAATAAATTGATTTCAAAAGATTTAGTTATTGGTTTACCAAAACTTAAATTTTAAAAAGATAGATTATGTGATGTATGTCAGAAAGGAAAAAAAGTAAGGGTTTCTTTTAAATCAAAAAATATTGTGTCAACAACTCAACCCTTACAACTTTTGCATATGGATCTTTTTGGTCCCTCTAGAACTATGACTTTTGGAGGAAACTATTATGCTCTTGTTATTGTTGATGATTACTCTAGATATGCATGGACATTATTTCTCACTCATAAAAGTGATGCATTTCATGCATTCAAGAAACTTGCTAAAGTTATTCAAAATAAGAAAAATCTTAAAATTGCATCTATCAGGAGTGATCATGGAGGAGAATTTGAAAATAAAGATTTTGAATCATTTTGTGATGAACATGGCATTGAGCATAATTTTTCTGCACCCAAAACTCCTCAACAAAATGGAGTTTTTGAGAGGAAAAATAGATCCTTAGAAGAAATTGCTAGAACTTTACTAAATGATACATGTCTTCCAAAATATTTATGGGCTGAAGCCGTAAATACTGCATGTTACATCATGAATAGAACTTTAATAAGACCAATCTTGAAGAAAATTCCATGAGTTATATAATGGAAGAAAACCAAACATTTCACATCTTCATGTGTTTGGATGTAAATGTTTTGTGCTAAACAATGGTAAAGATAATTTAGGAAACTTTGATGCTAAATCTGATGAAGGTATTTTTCTTAGCTATTCATTGCAAAGTAAAGCACTTAGAATATATAATAAAAGAACTATGATTATTAAAGAATCCATTCATGTTTCTTTTAATGAATCTAATGCAATTTTGCCAAGAAAAGATGTACTAGATGATATTTCAGAATCATTAGAAGAAATGCATATTCATGGAGAAGATCACAAAAGCAAAGGAGATGAAAATAATAAAGATTTTCACATTGATGAAATTAAAGCAAATGCTGATCTTCCAAGAGAATGGAGAGCTTCTAAATATCATCCTCTTGACAACATCATTGGTGATATATCCAAAGGGGTAACCACTAGACATTCTCTTAAAGATATTTGTAATAATATGACTTTTGTTTCTATGATTGAACCTAAAAATTTGAAAGAAGCCATAATTGATGAACATTGGATAATAGTTATGCAGGAAGAGTTGAACTAATTTGAAAGAAATAATGTTTGAGAATTAGTTGAGAAACCTGAAAATTACCCAATTATAGGAACAAAATGGGTATTCAGAAACAAGTTAGATGAAAATGGCATAGTTATTAGAAACAAAAGGGATCTTCCTCCACCACCACCGCTGCTGGCCACCGCTGCCATGGAACCTCTGAAGACCCACCAACACCAGTTCTTCCCTCTCTTTCATCTCCTCGGTCATCCACATTATTTTCCTCTGATGACCAGCGTCAGAGGTACTTCTCTCAATTCTGTAATAGAGTCATTCTAGACCCTAAGTACCTTGACCTTGAATTTTTTGATGGGGAAACATTTGATTGTTACCAAGTGTTTCAAAATTTTGCTTTGGTTGATTTCATGTTTCTCAAACTTCCCTACTTTCTTGAATTAGTTAAAGTTTTCTATAATAATTTGAAAATTTAGGATGGTGTTCTTTATTCTGAGGTGCATAATATTCCCATTGTTATTGATCAGTCCTTGTTTTATTCATTGACTAAACTACTCAGTCAAGGTGTTCCTTTTGAGGGCACTCTTGTGGATGGCTGGAAATTTGACTATTCAAGTCATGATGCTCGCAGAATGGTTTGCAATGACCAGGCTGAGATGACCGACAAATTACTTTCTAGGTCATTTACTTTTGATTGTCGCATCATGCACTATATCATTGTTCGTATTTTGCTTCATCGGTCTTCAAATCTTGCCCAAGCCTCTAAAGAGGATTTGATTATGTTGTAAGCCCTTCAAAATGGTCATCAGATCGACTAGGCCCATCTAGTTCGGTATCGGATACATAAGGCATTACAGGCCAATGCACCTCTCCTGTATCCCCACCTTGTTACTCTTTTTCTTCATCATTTCAATGTTCCTTTGGATGATGAACCATATGTCAAGGTTAAAAGGTCTTTCTCCATTGGTGTCGGTGCTGTTACCTCCTTTGGTTACCGGAAGGATGTTGATGGTCAATGGGTTCACAAACAAGACTTGCCATCGCCTATTCCTGATGAACGTACCCCATCTCCTCCACCACAAAGGGATACTTCTTCTTCTCTGCTGATTGAAGTCCTCACAGAGCTCCACGATCTTCGAGCATTTGTGGGTGAACATTTTGATGTGATGGATACTCGCTTTGATGGGATGGATACTCATATCATTAGGCTTGGAGATGATATGAGCTTCATCAGGCGTTTCTTCGATCCCCCGACTGACTCTTAGTTATCTTTCTTATGTTTTATTTCCTTAAGCTTTATGGTCATTTCTTTCACCTTGTATTTTGGCTTTTATTGCTTAGTACTTTTGTTATGGTTGTCTTGGATGTTTACCATTATGTTTTGGTTTATGTTTGGTTATTTTAGACTTTGATTTGGATGATTAAGACTTGTTTGGTTTATTCTATGGATTGAATCAGTTTATGGATAAATTGTGCTATGATTTTACTATTGTCTTAGTTCCTTTCTCCAGACATTTTTGACTTTTTGATGTTGCCAAAGGGGGACAGTACTTAAGGGTAGAATTTATCATGAACTTAGGCATAAATTCCAATTTTAAGAGGGAGTAAGGGTTGTGAGCACGCATTATCAATGGTATATTGTTTATCTTGATTTCAGATTACTGTCATCATTAAAAAGGAGGAGATTGTAGAAGCATATATGATATGAAGTTTTGATGATGCCAAAGATGAGCGTGATTGAAGTTGAGAATTCAGAAATGCAAGAAGAGCGATGTACTTAGTTAGGGTCTTAGAAAGAATTCCTTAATTGATGTTGCACAGGTTTGGCTAAAGGAAATATTTTACAAAAGTTTTTTAAACAATTATCTTTTCAAAAATATGATATTTCCTCTTTGGTAATCGATTACCAGAGGATGTAATCGATTACCAGTGGCTAAATTGATTTCTAAGACAATTTGAAATTTTCGAATTTGAATTTAAAAGCTTGTAATCAATTACACAAGGTATGTAATCAATTACTAGAAGTTTAAACTGTTTGTAACAGCTTTTAGAAATTTGAATTTAAATTTTAAAAGCTTGTAATCGATTACAACACTTGTGGAATCGATTACAAGACACAAAAATTCAAATTTCAAGTCTGAAGAGTCACAACTCTTCAGAAACTAACTTTGTAATCGATTACCACATTTATGTAATCGATTACCAGTAAGGAATTTTTGAAAATAACTCCCAAAAGTCACAACTGTTCAAGAAGTTTTTGAATGGCCATCAAAGGCCTATAAATAGGTGACTTGGGATACGAAATTTCATAAGAGTTTTTCTGAACAACATTGTCTTATCCTCTCAAAACCAAATTTTCTTATCACTCTCAAAATATTCCTTGGCCAAAACACTAGCAAATTCAATAAGGAATCTTTATCGATCTTCAATTGTAATATCCTTCCCTTGAAGAGAGAAAATTCTTCTTCTTCTTATTCAGAGAGATCTGTTTAAGAGACCGAGGGTCTCTTAAGTTGTAAGGATATCTGAACACAAGGGAAGGGTATCCCTATGTGGTTCAGAGTTTGTAAAAAACTTTTTACAAGATAGTGAAAATCTCAAGCGGGTTGCTTGGGGACTAGACGTAGGCACAGAGGGTGGCCGAACCAGTATAAAATATGAGTTTGCATTCTCTCTTCCCTTAAAATTCTTTTATTTATTGCTATTTATCTTTTGATTGAAAGAAGTTTATTTTTGAATTGTCTTTTGAGTAATTCATATTAAGGGTGCATTGTTAACTCAAAAAGAGAGTTAAATTGTAATTGGGAATAATTTTTGTATCTTAATTCAATCCCATTTTCTTAAGATAATTGAGGCCACTTGTCCAACAAAGCATACCTGGTTCTTCTACCACTTCTTCTTGATGTTAATGTATTGAAACATGAGGCCCCATTTTTGTATCACAATTTTTTCTTTTTCCTAATTCCAAGAAGCATTTTCATCAATCTCAACATCTCAACTAATGGTGAGTTTCTTTGTTTGTATATTGTAAATTCTATAGCCTTTTGATTGCGTACTATATCATAAAAAGATTCCTCGTATAATCCTGTCTTCTAGCTTATGTCTCTTTTAGTATGGAACATGCATGTAGCAGATAGACCCAAATACTCTTAGGTGTTTAGCTTATGGCTTTCATCCACTCTATGCTTCAATAGGAATCTTGTCTTGAATTGCTTTAGTCGGACATTTTTTGAGTATGTAGACAACAATGTAAACTATTTCTGCCCAAAATGTATTAAGCAATCCCTTATCCTTCAACATTGATCTGGCCATTCCATGATTGTTTGATCCTTCCTCTCAGACACACCATTTTGTTGTGGAGAATATGCCACTGTAAGTTGACATTCAATGCCCTCATCTTCACAAAACTTATCAAACTCGTGTGAGTTGTATTCTTTGCCTCGATCACTTCTGAGTACTTTTATATGCTTCCCACTTTGTTTCTCGACAAATGCTTTGAACTTCTTGAATATTCCAAAGACTTTTGATTTTTCTTTAAGAAAGTAAACCTATGTCATTCTAGAAAAGTCATCAATGAAAAGGATGAAGTACTTTTTGTTTTTGAGTGACACTGTCCTCATTGGTCTGCAAATGTCAGTGTGGATTAACTCCAAAAAGTCTTTAGCTTTCCATGCTTTGACAGTTGAAAACAATAATTTGTGCTGCTTCCCAAGAAAACATACTTCACAAGCTTTATTATTTTCTTTCAAATATGGCAAACCTTTCATCATACTCTTTTGATATAGCAGCTTCAAAGCTTGAGTGTTGAAGTGACCAAACCTTCGATGCCACAACCATGAATCATCAACTTGGGCTTTCATGGCAATGTTTGTAGCATATTTGAAGCTTATTGGGAAACTTCTATTTCTTTTCTCCATTTTAACTTGAGCTATCTCCCACTTTTTGTTATTTTTATCATAGATTGTGCATGTATCTCCTTCAAAGTGAAGAGAATAGCCTTTCTCCATCATTTGGCCAATGCTCAAGAGATTCTCTTTAAGATTAGGAACAAGTATGACATCTTTGATGAATCTCGTACCTTTCTTTGTCTCCACCATGATAGTGCCTTTTCCTTTTGACTCTACCATGGTTCCATTTCCTAGTCAAACTTTGACTTTGACGGTGTTGTCAATTTCTTTGAAAATGCTCCTATCATTAGCCAAGTGATTGCTACAACCGCTATCCAAGTACCAGTTTCCACGTATCTCATCACTGGAATCTCGGGTAGCATAGAAAAGATGTTGCCCATTGTCATGCTCTTCAACAAAATTTGCTTGATGCTTATTTTTATTGCGACAATTCTTCTCCATGTGTCTAAATTTCTTACAATAGTGACATTGGCTTTCCACGATGCCAACAATCCTTCTCTGAGTGACTTTTCTTTTTATAGATGTCACATGGAAGATATTTTTCTTGATTTGTCTTAGAGAAATTTCTAGAATTCTCTTTGTTTCTAGAAATTTCTCCAAATTTCCTTTCACCATTTTCTTTTTTTTAGACCACAATTTGAGCTTTGATTGAAATACATTTTCAACAAAGTCTTCATCATGTCTTTTCAATCTTTGCTTATACGCTTTAAGAAAGACCATAAGTTCTATCACTGATAAAGTAGACAGGTCTTTGGTTTGTTCTATTATAGTCACAATTGCATCATATTTATGGGGAATAGAAATAAGAATTTTCTAGATAATTTTCCTATCAAAAATATTTTCCCTGCATGCTCTCATTTGACTAACTATTTCTTTTATTCTAGAATAATAGTCTTTAACAGTTTCACACTCCTTCATCTTTATTAACTCAAAGTCTCGTCTTAGACTTTGAAGTTTAACGGCACATACCTTGTCACTACTCTGAAACTCCTCTTGCAATGTACTCTATGCATCTTTGGAAACGTTGCATCGTCTATTGCTTGTTGTAAAATATATAGCGCCCTTGAATCTTTCTGCTTATTCTCCTTCAACTCCTTTTGTGTTGCAATTAGAGTTAAAATGTCGGCAGAAATAGTGAATCCATCTTCTATAATATCCCATAAATCTTGAGAGCAAAAAAATGTTTTCATTTTAATGCTCCAAAAATCATAGTTCTCTCCCGTGAAAATAGGGGCAAGAGTAGATGAAGCTTGGGAAGTATTAGCCATGGTTTAAGGAAAATATAGAATATAGTGTGATTTTTTATATAAAAAACATTAGTTTAAAATAAAGAATACTAAAGCGACATTGCAAAGGGCGGTGCAACACCACTATAAATATGCAATGCAATACTAATTGTAATATGAGGTTGAGAGAAATCAATAAACCTTTCTCCAAACATTAGTTGCTACATGGCATCTAGCCTTTACTAAATCACATTACAAAACTACAAGGCCTACACACTAAGTGTTCTACTATTTGTCTTTTAAGAGTCCTTATTACACCTCCTCAAACCCACATATCAATCATCATCCAACAACTAACCATTTTACTATTTTCCTAAAATACAAGCAGTGGTATCAAAACTACGTTCGGTCATATAGTACATTCTAGAATTTTGTATTCTAAAGTTATCTATAATTTACAAGCTTTTTCTTGCTTTGTGGATGGTTTCTAGGACATTCTTTTATTCTTCTTGAATTTTGCAGCACTTTTCGACAGTATTCGAAGGGATATTTTTTGCTTTTTACTTGAGTGTCTCTTGTTGAGGGAAAATTTCAAGTCAAAATGTTGAGAGTCAACACTTAGAACCTCAAAAATCCACTTAGCATACCTATTAATTTATTTAGCTTGAAATAAATTCTATTGAACAAAGTTTAAATCTATTCAAAATTTTATAGTGAATAGGCTTTAATAAATTAAATCTTTCTATTTTATTTGCTAAAAAATATTCCTTCAACATATTTTGAGGTTTCGGGATTAGCATTTATTGCATTGGAGCATATACGATAGATATCATTAGCATTTACAATACTGGAATTATGACTTTATAAGTCGGGTTAAATCACACATTTTACGACGGTTTTGAACCGTCGTAAAAATGGACATCGTAAAAGGCAAAAAATTTATAAAGACGGACATCAAAATCGTCGTTATATATACCACTTTCTACGATGGTTAACATATAACTGTCATAATATATCATATCAATTTATGACGGTTATTAGAATAACTATTTTCGTATGTACGTATGGTAAATGACTTTCTACGATAGTTATCAATTAACCGTCTTAGAAAGATCCACATACTACAACGGGTTATGGGGGACGGTCTTTGTATGTGTTTATAGTAAATGAATTTTTACGACAATTATCAATTAACTGTCTTAACAAGTTCGCATACTACGATGGATTATGGGGGACCTTCTTTGTATGTGTCTATAGTAAATGACTTTCTACGACGATTATTGGATAACCGATATACTACGACGATTATCCAATAACCGTAGATAACCGTCTTAGTATTCATTACTTTTTTTCCTTTTTTTTTGGGAATGACTTTCTACGACGATTATTATATAACTAGCGTATTAAATCCAATATACTAAGACAGTTATATAATAACCATCGTAGTATTTGCAACTTTTTTTTGGAATTTTTTTTGTTTATTTTTTTTTTGCTCTATTGTATCTTTAATCATTTTCAACATAAATAAAATCATTTAACTACAACAAGTGTGAAAAAGTCAATATATATATATATATATATATATATATATATATATATATATATCCATTACAATACAATAATACAATTTTTAAGAGGAATGCATGTATGTAATAAGTTTTGCTATCAACAATATTAAATTGAAAATATCTTGCCTAAATCTCTTGGTCTCACTTTGTATGTCCATGAAGGGTTTCTTGTCTATGTTTTCCTTTTCACTCTCCAACACAGCGATGTTCGTTCCTCCGATGCGGTACTTGATCCTGAATATCTTCTAATCTAACCCTAAGATCGACTATCAACACTACTCGTACCCATTCCAAATCACCTATGAATATAACTTGGGAAATTAGGATTCAAATATAGACACCATCAATAGTATTTGTATCATATCATAAATAAAATAATGAAAGTTCAAACTAAAACAGAGTAGACACAAAGTATATGCTAGGTTTTCTTTTATGATCATCACTCTTACCAACATGAAAAATCATATATTTAACAAGTCCTATGTGGTTAATTGATAAATAGAAATTAGAGTATGAGTTTAAGGAAGTTTGTGTTAATTGATGTCTATTTTGCTTGTAAACAGATTTATGAGGACCAGTCTCAGGGCATATTATGCTATGAAGATGAGACAGGAGAAATAATTTGTGAAGGGTACGATGAAGGGCCTCGTTATCAACGAATTCCTAGGCCAACGCATCACCGAAGGTAGAGAATCTTAACCAACCTAGTGCTTAACTCCCTAACTTAGAAATTATTAGGCAGTGATGGACCATTTTTCATAGTTTTGACCAATCTTTAAGTGACATAAACAAAATTTTCAAATTAAGTGTTGAAATGAAAAGGCACAAATCTTTGTAGTCTCAGTAGAATAACAGTATTCTGGGGAAACTGCCCTAGTGGTAAATTTCTATTTCTGCACAATACACCTAGAGGTCCTTGATTTTGGAATTGGCCAAAAAATGTTTCATAGTAGTCAGAGTTAGCTCCTGGAATTTCTGCTACAGAATCTGGTGGAAATTTGACTTGACCATCTTGAGGAAACAATAAAACAACAAGTGATATGGAACATCAAAGATAGATGGAAAATGCAGGGAGATAAGTGAAATCTAGTTAGCATAAGCAATGGAAAATGCAACAACATGCATCTAGTCTACGATGCCTACGCTCCAACATGCATCTAGCAACATGCAACACACAAAAATCATGTTTAGACATAAAATGAACCAGCTGAAGTTGATAATCAACTCTTCTTCTAGTCTACGATGCCTACACTCCAATAAATTCTTGCATAACCAAAGCTATTATTACACTATTCAATATTGATGTATTTAGAACATGCATCTACACAATAGTGTAAAAAATAAACAATAAAAAGATGATTTTCACATCTCACACATCAAGATCTTGGGTCACATGCATGTGTGCACACACAAATAAGTCGCATATGTTTGTTACAATTGATCACCAAAGAAATAAATTTAAAATTTGTGAAACTCCCTATATTATTTTCACCTATTTCTACTCTTTTCTCTATCACTCCTAATCTCTGTCCATCTTCCCTTGCTATCTCATCTCTCCTCACTCTCCAATGATATCTTTCAAGCTAACAAAATAAAACTACCAAATAACTTTTACTTTTAAAGATTTTATTTTTAACTTTTTAAAGAGAAAAAAAGTCAAATATAGACTAAAAAGGAGCAACTCGTATCTAAGGGGCGAAAGGGAACAAACATGTACAAAGGACCAAATGTATAACGCTTTCAGTGAATGAACTATAATAACTTGATGATAAAAATAATACTTCCCAAATAAATGTAATTTACATCAACAAAATATGTGGTTCCAGGTAACAAATTATGTATTCCCTTCCTTAAACTTTCATTGTAAGTATATGGATGGTACCCCAATAGTCTGACAAGACTACAACCGATAAATGAGAAATGACTCAAATGAGGACCATCTCTAGTTCTAGTTGTCTTAATTTCAACATTTGAACGAACTACATCTTCAAAGTTAACAAAAACTTGGATTGCATCTTAAAAGTTGTTGGATCTGTAATTACCTGCACAGATTTGGGTAGCGCTTCAACTTCTTTCAAGTCTGTGTTGCAACCCCATAGTCGAATAAGTAGTTGTTGACACTTTGGAGATGATGATTTTAAGTAAGTCTTGTACCATTCAACAACATCATGCTTACTTATGTTCTTCAATTCTTCTGCTTCCTTCTTTGACAAGTCAAAGATATACCTAAAAACAATAATGTTTTATAGCATCAATATAGCAACAAAATGAAGCTAATAAAGACATTTCCTACAAGGCTAGCCCCTTTTAGTCCTCCTTAAACTTCTATCATCACTTGGCAGAAGATGTTCCATAAATAGCAGATTCAGCAGTAACCAGAAATAACAAAATGTGAGCATAAAAGATATATGGCAGCTGAACCATGAGTGGTTGCTAGTTATAATACTTAAACAATAACTGACAACTTAAATAACTAAAGTCTAACACTAACATTTAGACCCCAAAATATAAAATACCTTTTTTCAACAATTTGGTTCCACAATTTATTGCTTTCATATGTGAGTGGAGGGTCTTTCTCCAGCAGCTTTGCCATTAACCCACTTTTGTAATTCTCAAAGGAATCGCCATCAAGTCCATCTTGCAATCCCAAAATTTTTCTCCAAAGCATAAGTCTTCATTAACATTTCAATATAATATTTTAGATGAGGGAATAAAAAAATCTAGTCCGATACAAAAAAATCCTTTTTGGAATAAGTTCTTTTGACATTTTATTTTCTTTGAGATGAAAACTCAACAGAGAAAGATCATTTTGCTACAAAGAGAAATGAGAAATAATTCATAGAATAGCAGCTTCTGTTTGTCTGTCTCTTTTTCACAACCTCTTGTTTTTCATTGAATTTGAGACAACTACTATATAGCAAGCATTAAAACAAGAAATAGGATTTCTCATTGTTTGTGATCTAAACAATAAATAATTCAGATTCGGGCTATAACAACATTAATGCCATCATCTGAGGGGGAGAAAATAATTCAGACTCTGCTAATTACAAATTCCTCGCATTTTTACTATTTGCATCCATTTCCTCCTTTCTCAAAAATAGCAGGGTGGGTTATAGCTCTTCAGAATTAAGAACCCAAGTCATGTTAACTTAATTGCAGTTCACAAGGAAGCAAATACGCTAAGAACATGGAGGTTGAAGGAATCAGGAACACTTACCAATAATTCTTCCAGGCCATTTAACAAGTTTTCAATTCTACCTTGTAAGTGAACTGGGTGGTACTCAGATGACTGAACGCAGAAACAAAACCCAGAGATACGATATGTTACTCGTGGGCTGCATTCAACAACATAACTAAGCTGCTCTTTTGTCCTGTATCCACATACATGAATTTTAGTCCCCAAACAGACAAAACAAGAAGGCAAGAGAGAGAAATGAAAGATGAAGAAACAACAATCTCAACCTAAGTGACCAAATGCAAGTGAGTGGTTTCACTGATACATATTGTGCTTTTCAGTGAAACTAGGATTCTATAACATAATAGAAATTTCTAGACCAAATCAAGACCACTTCATTATCAAGCCATGCATGCTAAAAATTGGGGCTTCCCCATATATTGAATAAAAAGAATGGGATTGCTCACGTGAATTTCTTTCACCATTTTCCCTCTATGAACAAGGACACAAAGTGAAACATGGGTTCTTGGTCAGCAATTACTTCTTCAACATTATAGGTTTTCCTAGGTATTATGAATCAAAGTTATTACAGTATTTCTTAATATAAGAGTTTCCTAGGTTTTCCTTATTGTTTTTACCATACTGCACTGTATTAAGAAATGTAACAAAAATTTGTTGCAAGGAGAGGCAGTATTGCCCACATGTTAGTATTTGCTACACTAGAACAAGTTCTATGCACTTTTTTTCTCTCCAGGCTAGATACGATCTTTTGTTGACTCACTCCTTTTGCCAATTAGTAAGTCAGTGAGACACAAAACCAGAGACTCCCTGTTTTAACAACCTGTCTTTTAGAAATGAGCTTTCATGCACAACAATAGCTTCCAACACAAGTTCAGATCAGACTGAGTATACACTTTGAAAAAATAAATCTATCTCAAGCCTGATGCAATGATTTCTCAACTTTCGATAAATATAGAGTGGCTAGCTACAAACCTGTATCTCTTGTTAGGCTTACTCAGGAAACACTATGCACATTATTGCCTGGAACTAAATATGATTATAGTAAACCTAGTAACTTCTTGAATGCAAATAGAATAGCCATATACAAGATAGTGAAATAAATCTTCACCTCCACCAATAATAACAAGCTTCATCAATCCACCGTGGTAATAATCCTTGTATAATTTCAATATTTGCTCGAGCAAATTAATACCCTTCTCCATTGCATCAACCAAGCTCTTTTTATTCCCTTCATGTGAAAAAGAAATAAAATAGTTTTTCAAGTATACAAAATAAGCTGAAAACTAATTGACCAACAAATGGATGAATAACAAAATAAAACTTACTCCAAAATAATCTATTTAAAGGATGATTATGAGCTAAAGTATGGCACTGAAGTTGTTGAAGACGGCAAGCATCACTTTGTAAAACCTGGTTAAATTCTATGTTCAGTGTTCTACACCATTAATTGACTTAACATACTCTTCCTCGGAGATCCTGAAGAAAAAAACATAATGATCAGTAAAAGAAAGGCACATTATCAATGAAAACAAGGCAGAGATCAGCAGTCTCAGCATTCTCACTTGTCATCAGTCTTAACATTCTCACTTGTTAGCCTTAATTGACTTAACACATGTTTAATAAATACCTTTGTCCACAATACCCTCAAGACCCTGCAAGGTAGTGAGAGAAGCAGCAAGGTCATTGGCCCAGATGTTCCTTCCATCAACCACTCCAGCAAAGAGGTACTTTCCGGTGGGAAATCCACCCTTGATCAAATCAAGAGTGTTGCTTCCACGGACCAAATCAAATCCATATGCAGTGACACCATTCAGAGATGTGAGGGTCTTGTATGCCTCAACAGGGATGTCAACAAAGTAAGTCTCAACAAAAAAATTTAAACCAGATAAACCAGAAGTGTATTCATACTGGTTGTACATGAACAACACTAAAACAGAATTCCAAGTGCATAAAGGGAAATGCAAGTAAAAAAATTGTGAAAATTGTAAAAGTGATAGATACCTCAGGTATGAATTCAATGGTTTTAGTGCATCCAATTACACTTGTTTTTAAATTTTTGCTCCTGCATGAATCCATATTAAAGCAATTAAACCTACAGGATCGCTAGGCATATTCATAAATGGAAATGTCCTAAGACATAGATTACACCAGAAATAAAATTCAGCTAAGACAAACATGAAATTCTCAGCAAGAAGGCATGCATTGGTGTTTAAGTCATCACCACCAATAACAACGAGCCCATCCAAGTCTAGCTTTTTAGCTGTTTCTTTCACTTGTTTAAACTATACCATGCAAGTACACTGAACAAGTGCATCAAACTTGAAAGAAGCTACACAAGTGCTGAAATTAATTAATCATATAGTAAACATATGGCCTCACAAAACTCACCTGCTCTAGAGTTTCAATCTTGTCCCTCCCACTGTAACTCATGGTTGTCTTCATGCTGGGTGTGTGAACAGAAACAACTTCTTCCTCCATATGTTTCAACCTTTATATCTTGCTTAAGACATTACTGATGGAAACTTGCTTGTGGGGCTTCTATGGAGGCTGGATCTTTGAGCTTCAATGAGGTCCTTTAATGGTGATTTTCCACCATGGAGATGTAGCGGAAGACAAAGGAGAAGAGGGGAGAGGAGGCGCCATCCACTAGGGAATAAGCCATGGAAGAAGGAGCTTCACCACCAAGATGAGCCTTGGATAAGAAGCTTGGAGAGGATGCTTCAATGGAGGAAAAGAAAGAGGGAGAGAAAGAGAGAGGAGGGAGCACGAAATTGAAGGAAGAAAAAGGGAGAGAAGTTGAACTTTAAGTTGTGTCTCACAAGACTCTCATTCATCAAAGTTACAACAAGTGTTACACATGCTTCTATTTATAGACTAGGTAGCTTCCTTGAGAAGCTTTCTTGAGAAAACTTCCTTGAGAAGCTTCTTTGAGAAAACTTCCTTGGGAAGCTAGAGCTTAGCTACACACACCCCTCTCATAACTAAGCTCACCTCCTTGAGAAGATTCCTAAAGAAGCTAGAGCTTAGCTACACACACCTTTCTAATAGCTAAGCTCACCTCCTTGAGATGAGAAGCTAGAGCTTAGCTACACACCCCCTATAATAGCTAAGCTCACCCCCATGACAAAATACATGAAAATACAAAAAAGTCCCTACTACAAAGACTACTCAAAATGCCTCGAAATACAAGGCTAAAACCCTATACTACTAGAATGGCCAAAATACAAGGCCCAAACGAAGGAAAAACCTATTCTAATATTCACAAAGATAAGCGGGCTCATACTTAGCCCATGGGCTTGAAATCTACCCTAAGGCTCATGAGAACCCTAGGGCCTTCCCTTGGATCTCTGGCCCAATCTGCTTGGAGTCCTTTATCCAATGCCCTTGCGGGGTAGGATTGCATCAATTACCATGTAGAAAAACAATTAACATTTGTAATAGAGAGCTCATATGGCCCTCCATATAAAGAAGTGGAGTACAAGAATAGGTGTTGAAGTTTTGGAAATCAATTGTAAAGACAACATACACAGTTGCAGGCATAATTTCATGAGAAAGTCATAAAAAGTCAAACACATCCTATAGCATCTTTGTTACACCAAACATAATCAAGCTACAAGTGCATCATGTGATCATCATTATTTACTTGGAATTACATCTATGGGTGATAAGGGAATCTATGAAATAATAATTTCATTGATCCTATTAAAATGAATATTTTGTAATAAAATAAAACCACAAACTAAAACAATTTAAGCGTAAATAATGGAGACCTTAATTGTGCCTTTCATATACACTCAGCTAACCAAACCATCAAGTAGTTTGTTTGCAACCATTAATGTGACATGAAACAATTGTTTTAAATTTTTAACCAAATGTTGTAATCACAGGAAAAATGTACTACTCCATAATGTAAATCAAATTTAGCATTCACTTTTCCTAATAATTAAAAAGAATGTTGCCCATTTCTGCCGAAGTGTTGTGATGTCCTCCACGTCTAACGTTGATCCATCAGAAAACCACTGCAAAATTAAGAATCGATGACATTATTAGTAACTTAACAAATATTAACCAAACTTACAATTGTAAGTCCATGCATTACGTATACCTTGTTCTAGTCATCCTTCAATCCGCCAGCCACTATGCACCACATCCAATGCATGACATAATATCCGCACTCGTACTCTCTAGTTTGAACATGACTCTAAATTTAACAGTGAAAATTGTTAGTTAACATGCAACACTTCAAGATGTACAAACAGTTCATTACAAACAGGTATAACATCAATAATTGCTAACCTTCAGTTCAATCCACCAAGGTGTAGCTTGATTAGACATGCCTTCGAAAGAACTAGTTATTGTCTTCATTGCACTAGTAAATAAAATAAATAAAAAATCATATATATGACAACCATTTTTTCTGCATATTTAACAACAATTACCTCCACACACAATCATCTGTATATTTGAATAGAACCTGTTAATTGTGGCTTTGATGTTAATATCAGCCTTTTTCCTCAGGGAACAAAACCAAACAACCGTGTTTTCCCTTGGACACAGAACAAATAGTTGCCAATGTGCCCTGAAGTTGACAATTATAATTAGGTAATTATTCAACCAAAAAAATGACTACAATTAGAACAATAGTTGAACTTACTGATGCAAGTAAGCTCCTAAGTACAACTTCCTTTGTGATTCCTTGACCCATGTTTGAATGTATTGCTGGCATTGTTCACATCTGTCCTTAGCATTGTGTATAGATTGAGGCTCCAATAAACCATACAGTGACTAATCACCTCTGCTTCTACCGCACTCATTCATAAAACTATTTCCAACACAAGTCATGAATATTGTAAATGTCTTAGATTTTAAGATGTTGGTTATGATGTAATCAAACATAAAGGTTGCAGTTAAATGACTTACATGGTCCATGGCTGTAGTATAGCTATGTTTAAACACTTGTCACCTGATATTATTTCCGCTAGATCAACATGTGTGATGAAAATTTTTGCCCTAACATCAGGAAGTCCAAATTGCCTCGCTTCCCACGACACTTCCACTGGATTCTTGTACACGTAAAACAATGTCTTCATCAATTTTCCCAATGGATTGAATTCAACTGTAACCTCAGCCTCACCAACAATGTCCAACTGGCTTCCGCACATTATGATTTGAATCCTATATGGTAGAAGAAAATAAATATTAAGGTTAATCAAATATGGTGTATTACCAATGTGTATTTAAATGACATTTGGCAAGGCGATAATTATATTACTTACATCAGTTATAGGTTTCACTAGATGTCTAGGCCATGCAATGAATGTGCTACTCGCGTTCCTGACATACTGAATCTCTGAAGTGGAAAACGGGACACTGGCGTCACCATCATAAATTGTCTCAACACAAACCCTTACTACATCATCTGCGTAAGCAACAATGTGTATCGTGCCACCAACTCCAAACACTTTTCCCAAGGCCACAAACTATGTACTGTCGCCACACACAATGTATAAGCCCATAGTACATGCATCAACTGTAGACCGCTCCTTAGCAACAACATTTGTAGCAGCCTTGGCACAACTTTCTTTGGTGCTAACACGTGCAACCAATACGTCAGGGATAGACAGTCTAAAAGGAGCTGACTGTTGCATTTGAATTTGGGATAACTCACTCTTGATTGCATCCAACTGCTTTTGCATTATGTCGATAATCCGTTTGTTTTCATCTTCTACTTCTTTCCTCAACTCTTGCTTTATACTTCCTATGATTTCCACCAATTTATCTGCGGTCATCGTCATTGAAGAACTGTTGGAGCCAGTACCACGCGGTCCATAGTAATTACCTATGGTGACACCTGCGGAAGCAAAGCTTCATGATGAATCAAAAATGATTCAAAGGTGTTTTGATGATAACAATAATGACAACAAAAGATGATGACAAAGGTGATGAACAAAATGCTCAAAAGATCAAAGAACAACTCAAGTGAATCAAAGAACATCTCAAGTGAATCAAGAACAAGTCAAGAGTTCAAGAATCAAGAAGAATTCAAGACTCAAGAAGAAAGTCTACAATCAAGAATCAAGATTCAAGATTCAAGATCCAAGAATCAAGATCAAGATTCAAGACTCAAGATTCAAGAATGAAGAAAAAACTCAATCAAGATAAGTATTAAAAAGTTTTTTTTTCAAAACTTTGAATAACACATGAGTTTTTGACAAAACCTTTACCAAAGAGTTTTTACTCTCTGGTAATCGATTACCATATTGTTGTAATCGATTACCAGTAGCAAAATGAGTTTGAAAAAGTTTTCAAACTGAATTTACAACATTCCAAATATTTTCAAAAGGCTGTAATCGATTACAATGTTTTGGTAATCGATTACCAGTGTCCTTGAACATTGAAATTCAAATTTAAATGTGAAGAGTCACATTGTTTCACTCAAAAGCTTTGTGTAATCGATTACACTTATTTGGTAATCGATTACCAGTGTTTGTTTCTGAAAAATCTAAAGATGTAACTCTTCAAAATGGTTTTGCCTTTTTCAAATGGGTTTTAAGTTTTTCTAAAAGTTATAACTCTTCTGAATGGCCTTCTTGACCAGACATGAGGAGTCTATAAAAGCAAGACTTTGTTTTGCATTTTCAATCAATCTTTTCAACAACAAATCTTGAACAATTATTCATACAATCCTTTACAAGCCTTGAATCTCTTTGAATCTCTTTGAACTTCTTCTTCTTCTTTGTACCAAAAGCTTTCTGAAGTTTTCTGGTTTTCAAAACCTTGAAAACTTGTGCTATTCATCCTTTTCATTCTCTTCTCCCTTTGCCAAAAAGAATTCGCCAAGGACTAACCACCTGAATTCTTTTTGTGTCTCTCTTCTCCCTTTTCCAAAAGAACAAAGGACTAACCGCCTGAATTCTTTTGTGTCTCCCTTCTCCCTTGTCAAAGAATTCAACACGACACAGTCTGAGAATTCTTTTGATTCTTCCCATTCCCTAATACAAAAGCGTTCAAAGGTTTAACCGCCTGAGAATTCTTTTGTATCCTCATTCACAAAGTATCAAAGGTTTAACAGCCTGAGATCTTTGTCTTAACACATTGGAGGGTACATCCTTTGTGGTACAAGTAGAGGGTACATCTACTTGGGTTTGACTGAGAACAAGAGAGGGTACATCTCTTGTGGATCAGTTCTAGTGGAGGGTACATCCACTGGGGTTTCAAAGAGAACAAGGGAGGGTACATCCCTTGTGGATCTTTGCTTGTAAAAGGATTTTTACAAGGTTGAAAGAAATCTCAAGGACCGCAGGTCGCTTGGGGACTGGAGGTAGGCACGGGTTGTTGCCGAACCAGTATAAAAACTCTTGTGTGTTTGTTTCCTTCTTCCCTACTCTTTTACTTTCCGCTGTGCATTTAATTTTCGCTTTTACTTTCTGTTAAGTTTCTCTTCTACTCCATATTCTCTTAATAACATAAGTAAAAGCCTTATAAGAGTATTTTTTTAATTAGTAAAGGTTTAGGAATAATTAATTCAACCCCCCCTTCTTAATTATTCTGAGGCCACTCGATCCAATAAGTGGTATCAGAGCAGGTTTCTTGTAGAATGGCCTCTTTAGATTCTTTGTATTTCAAAAGTATTTTCAGGAACAGGTTATTTCAAGATCATGATGAAGACCAAGTCAACTTATGTCTCATGACAAAATCTAATGAGAATAACAAAGAAGATTCTGTAAGGAAGAAATGGTACATAGATAGTGGTTGTTCCAAGCACATGACGGGTGATGTATCAAAATTCAAACCTATTTCTCCCAAGAAAAGTGGACATGTTACATATGGCGACATTAACAAGGGAAAAATTATTGGAGTCGGCAAAATAGGTACAAGTTCTTCTACTTCTATTGAAAATGTGTTGCTTGTAGAAGGTTTGAAGCATAGCTTATTAAGTGTTAGTCAATTATGTGATAAAGGATATAAAGTATCTTTTGATTCTGAAAAATGCGTTATTAAGCATGAGCATGACAAAGATATTGAACATATAGGTTTTAGAGAAAATAATGTTTACATGATTGATCTAAAACAAAAATCTGTAAATGATAGATGCTTTTTAAGTAAAGATTGTGATCCATGGTTATGGCATAAGAGAATTGCTCATATTAACATGGATCATCTAAATAGGTTAATTTCAAAAGATCTAGTTATTGGATTGCCTAAATTAAAATTTGAAAAAGATAAGTTATGTGATGCATGCCAAAAAGGTAAACAAACAAAAGTATCCTTTAAATCTAAAAATATTGTTTCCACCACTCAACCATTGCAATTATTACACATGGATTTGTTTGGACCATCTAGGGTCATGAGCTTTGGTGGAAGTTACTATGCATTAGTAATTGTTGATGATTATTCTAGATATACTTGGACTTTATTTCTTACTCATAAAAATGATGCATTTCATGCATTTAGAAAACTTGCCAAATTAATTCAAAACAAAAAGAATCTCAAAATTATCTCCATCAGAAGTGATCATGGAGGTGAATTTGAAAACAATGATTTTGAAATGTTTTTTGATAAGTATGGAATAGAACACAATTTTTCTGCACCTAGGACACCCCAACAAAATGGAGTAGTAGAAAGGAAAAATAGAGCCCTAGAAGAAATTGCTAGAACTCTTTTAAATGACACACCTCTTCCAAAATACTTTTGGGCAGAAGCGGTTAACACCACAAGTTATATTATGAATAGAGCCTTAATCAGACCCATTCTTAAGAAAACCCCATATGAACTTTTCAACAATAGAAAACCAAACATTGCACATTTACATGTTTTTGGATGTAAATGTTTTGTTCTAAACAATGGTAAAGAAAGCCTAGGAAAGTTTGATGCCAAGGCAGATGAGGGTATCTTCCTTGGGTATTCCTTACATAGTAAAGCATTTAGAATATACAACAAGAGAACCATGACAATTGAGGAATCAATACATGTTACTTTTGATGAAACTAATATTACCTCCCCGAGAAAGGAGTTCGTTGATGATATTGCAGATGCTTTAGAAGACACTCAAAATGAAGAAAGAAATCTGAAAAGAAAGAGAGATGATGAAGACAAGGATGATCAAGATGACACAGCACAAGAAAATGATAATCTTCCCAAAGAATGGAAATCTTCAAGAAATCATCCTCTTGACAACATCATCGGTGATATCTCAAAAGGGGTAACAACTAGACACTCTCTTAAAGATTTATGCAATAATATGGAATTTGTTTCATTAATAGAATCTAAAAACTTTAAAGAAGCTATTATAGATGATCATTGGATAATAGCTATGCAAGAAGAATTAAATCAATTTGAAAGAAATGATGTATGGGAATTAGTAGAAAAACCTTCAGATTATCCAATCATAGGAACTAAATGGGTATTTAGAAATAAATTAGATGAAAATGGTATAGTAATTAGGAATAAAGCTAGACTTGTAGCGAAAGGATATAACCAAGAAGAAGGTATAGACTATGAAGAAACTTTTGCACCTGTAGCTAGATTAGAAGCCATTAGGATGTTATTAGCATATGCATCTATTATGAATTTTAAACTATATCAAATGGATGTCAAAAGTGCTTTCTTAAATGGTCTAATTCAGGAGGAGGTATATGTGGAACAATCTCCTGGGTTTGAAGATTCACAAAAACTAGACCATGTCTATAGATTAAAGAAAGCACTTTATGGCCTAAAACAAGCACCTAGGGCTTGGTATGAAAGATTAAGTAAATTTCTATTAGAAAATAATTTTACTAGAGGGAAAGTAGATACCACCTTATTTATAAAAAGAAAGGATAATGATATCTTGTTAGTACAAATTTATGTTGATGATATAATCTTTGGATCTACTAATGAATCTTTGTGCAAGGAGTTTTCTATTGATATGCAAAGTGAGTTTGAGATGTCCATGATGGGTGAGTTAAATTACTTTCTTGGACTACAAATCAAACAAACAAATGATGGGATCTTTGTCAATCAAGCAAAGTATTGCAAAGAACTCATTAAGAGATTTGGAATGGAAAACTCAAAACACTTGGCTACTCCTATGAATACAAGTTGTTATCTTGATAAAGATGAATCTGGACAACCTGTTGATCCAAAGCAATACAGAGGTATGATTGGATCTCTACTTTACTTATCTGCAAGTAGGCCAGATATTATGTTTAGTGTATGCATGCGTGCCAGATTTCAATCAAATCCAAAGTTTTCACATTTATTGGCAGTAAAAAGAATCATAAGATATCTATTAGGAACAGTTAGTTTAGGATTATGGTATCCTAAGAATTCTTTATGTAACCTAGTAGGATACTCAGATTCAGACTTTGCTGGATCAAAAACATATAGGAAGAGTACTAGTGGTACATGTCAATTCATAGGGTCTGCACTTGTTTCTTGGAATAGCAAGAAACAAAATAGTGTAGCTTTATCCACAACAGAAGCAGAATATATTTCTGCTTGTAGTTGTTGTGCACAAATTTTATGGATGAAACAACAACTATCTGACTATGGAATAGTATTAGATCACATTCCCATAAAATGTGACAACACAAGTGCCATAAACATATCTAAGAATCTAGTTCTTCATTCTAGAACCAAGCATATAGAAATTAGGCATCATTTTATTAGAGATCATGTTTTAAAAGGTGATGTTGTTTTAGAATTTGTAGATACTAAAAATCAACTTGCAGACATCTTTACAAAACCACTAAGTAAAGATACCTTCTATAACATTAGAAGAGAATTAGGACTAATAGATGTTAGTGACTTATCAAAATAAATCTCTATATTACTATGGTATTTGAACAATTTATTATTTCCTTATTTGCATGGTTTGATTGAACAAGTATGTTATTTGACTATGTGGATTTTATAAGTTAATCTGTTTATGATTGTTGCTTCATGGTTTTTACTTCATGATGTGGTTAATATTTTTTTATGAATGTTTAAGATATATTTGCATACTTTAAGTTTGATACGCACTTTGGCTTTTTGTTGATGCCAAAGGGGGAGAGAAATAGGGATAAATCAAGAACTCACATGAGTAATCAATTTAATTTTAAGATAAGCATAAATTCAAAAACAAAGGGGGAGCATTTATAAGATTGATCGACTAGGAAAAAGTGTGTGTGTGTTTCTTGATTTTAGAAGTTGTCATCATCAAAAAAGGGGAGATTGTGGAAGCAAAGCTTCATGATGAATCAAAAATGATTCAAAGGTGTTTTGATGATAACAATAATGACAACAAAAGATGATGACAAAGGTGATGAACAAAAAGCTAAAAAGATCAAAGAACAACTCAAGTGAATCAAAGAACAACTCAAGTGAATCAAAGAACATCTCAAGTGAATCAAGAACAAGTCAAGAGTTCAAGAATCAAGAAGAATTCAAGACTCAAGAAGAAAGTCTACAATCAAGATTCAAGATCCAAGAATCAAGATCAAGATTCAAGACTCAAGATTCAAGAATGAAGAAAAGACTCAATCAAGATAAGTATTAAAAAGTTTTTTTTTCAAAACTTTGAATAGCACATGAGTTTTTGACAAAGCCTTTACCAAAGAGTTTTTACTCTCTGGTAATCGATTACCATATTGTTGTAATCGATTACCAGTAGCAAAATGAGTTTGAAAAAGTTTTCAAACTGAATTTACAATGTTCCAAATATTTTCAAAAGGCTGTAATCGATTACAATGTTTTGGTAATCGATTACCAGTGTCCTTGAACATTGAAATTCAAATTTAAATGTGAAGAGTCACATTGTTTCACTCAAAAGCTTTGTGTAATCGATTACACTTATTTGGTAATCGATTACCAGTGTTTGTTTCTAAAAAATCTAAAGATGTAACTCTTCAAAATGGTTTTGCCTTTTTCAAATGGGTTTTAAGTTTTTCTAAAAGTTATAACTCTTCTGAATGGCCTTCTTGACCAGACATGAAGAGTCTATAAAAGCGAGGCTTTGTTTTGCATTTTCAATCAATCTTTTCAACAACAATCTTGAACAATTATTCATACAATCCTTTACAAGCCTTGAATCTCTTTGAACTTCTTCTTCTTCTTTGTACCAAAAGCTTTCCGAAGTTTTCTGGTTTTCTAAACCTTGAAAACTTGTGCTATTCATCCTTTTCATTCTCTTCTCCCTTTGCCAAAAAGAATTCGCCAAGGACTAACCGCCTGAATTCTTTTTGTGTCTCTCTTCTCCCTTTTCCAAAAGAACAAAGGACTAACCGCCTGAATTCTTTTGTGTCTCCCTTCTCCCTTGTCAAAGAATTCAACACGACACAGTCTGAGAATTCTTTTGATTCTTCCCATTCCCTAATACAAAAGCGTTCAAAGGTTTAACCGCCTGAGAATTCTTTTGTATCCCCATTCACAAAGTATCAAAGGTTTAACAGCCTGAGATCTTTGTCTTAACACATTGGAGGGTACATCCTTTGTGGTACAAGTAGAGGGTACATCTACTTGGGTTTGACTGAGAACAAGAGAGGGTACATCTCTTGTGGATCAGTTCTAGTGGAGGATACATCCACTAGGGTTTAAAAGAGAACAAGGGAGGGTACTTCCCTTGTGGATCTTTGCTTGTAAAAGGATTTTTACAAGGTTGAAAGAAATCTCAAGGACCGCAGGTCGCTTGGGGACTGGAGGTAGGCACGGGTTGTTGCCGAACCAGTATAAAAACTCTTGTGTGTTTGTTTCCTTCTTCCCTACTCTTTTACTTTCTGCTGTGCATTTAATTTTCGCTTTTACTTTCTGTTAAGTTTCTCTTCTACTCCATATTCTCTTAATAAAATAAGTAAAAGCCTTAGAAGAGTAATTTTTTAATTAGTAAAGGTTTAGGAATAATTAATTCAACCCCCCCCCTTCTTAATTATTCTGAGGCCACTCGATCCAACAACACCATGTCCAGCAACACGAACACGACAAGGGTGCTCTGGATGGCCAATGGTAGTGTTCAAAATGTCTTCACGACCATGCGGGACAAAAGTTCCTTGTGTTGTTTGTTCCTGTAAATCATCTTGTCACAATCACAACTAACAAAATCATAAGTGTCATTACAACTTACAATTTATAAGGGTGTCATATACTGAAGTTACAATTTTGTCTGTGATTTCTTGAGCTGCTGCAGATGTCATTTGCCCAAATTTATTTGTTCTAGCCTTCTTCCATATCTGTATTTTCAGTACCCTCACCTTGATTCACTCTTGACTTTGTTTTCTCGGCCATCAATTTTTTTTCAAGCATATCATACCCTCCATGAGATAGTACATGGGGAGAGTCGTTGAATTTTTGAATTTCCTGTTCTTTTTGCATATTCCCTATCAGCGTTATCAAATACAAGTCAATAAATAATGACTTTAACAGCAATTACATAAGTTAAATTTTGTGTAAAAACAAATTAAATTCCAAGTAGGTGTCTATCGAGTCTTTGCAAATTCTTCCCATGTTTCTCAATCGAAACCATACTTAGCAAATGGATCGATGTTTTGTTGATCGTCTTTGTCAGCGTATACATATCTGGTGGTCAGGGAGAACTTAAATTGCCTTCATCTTGTCGCAACCATGGACATCACCTTCTTCTTCGCAGTTAAACCTTCAGGGATGTCAAATTTTGCCTAAAATAATAAATACTTTTCAATCAGTTACCATAAACCACATTTGCACCGGCATTATATATAAACAAAAGTAAACTCGTTACCAGTTTAGTGGACTTACCAAAATATCATCCCATATAAGAACTTTAAGAGTTTCAGGGACATCTTTCCAAGTAGAATGAACAATAGGGATTTTCTCCCGCGCCACTACCCCCAAGTAACTATGAAATTTTTCTTTATGAGGGCCACATCCTCTACCAGTAGTAGTGTCGACGTGGACAGTTGGTCGTGGTTGATCTAAGCTTTAGGCAGTCAACCTTCGAAGCTTGGTACTTTGTCTAGTCTTCCTTTTTGTGGTTGCGCTAGAAGAATCTGGTGGTGGAGAGGATCTCGAGGGTGTTGTCATGGTTGCATACAAAAAGAAAAATAAATCAAGCCAAGTTAATTATCCCAACATACAAGTATGAAATTCTAATGAAAGACAGATAATAAGAAATTGAAAATGATAATGGACAGCGTAAACAAAATTTGGGTTATATACCACATTCAAGTAGCAATATCTTCCCATAAACCTTCATCATGATCGATACGATTTGCATATACATCATCCTCCTCATTTTCAGCATTTATGGAAGGCATTTCTGTGGAAAACACCGACATGTCATTAACATCAAGGGTTGAAGCATCAATATCGGGAGGGATACCAGTTGTTTTCCCCTGAAGAACCACTGACCATCTCGAGTCACTGGGATCTTCAACATAAAACACCTGTCTTGCTTGTGCTACCAGGATGAATGGCTCGTTCTTGTAACCAATCTTTTGAAGGTCAACCAAAGTAAAACCCATTTTGTCTGCCGGACACGAGCATTTCCACTAACCCATTGGCACTTGAAAACAGGAACTCTAAATTCATCATAATCAAGCTCCCAGATTTCCTTAATGAGTCCATAATAAGGCATGGACGCTCAAATAGGATGGTTATCTAATGCACTACTAAAGTGGTCCGAATGAGCATCAATCGTTACTCCACAGTTTTGCACAATACTGTTATCATCCTATGTCTTTGTGTAGAAAGAATAATTATTGATATCATACCCCTTCCAAGTCAGGACATTGAGATTAGGCCCAATAGCTAACAATGATAATGTCTTAGAAGCACTGTCGCTAGCAAATATTGTTTTTCTAAACCAATTCACGAAACTCCTATTGTGCTCCTGTAACACACGCATCATATTCATGTTTGGGTGACAAGCTATGACATATTCTTTGTGAGCATCTATGTATGGTATAACTTCAGCTGTGTTGTTTAGTACATATAAATGTGCTTGTGAGACCTGCTGGTGATCCATGGTTACAACATTGAATCCTCATGTCCCCCTACCTTGGCGGGTAGACTCGTGACGGTTTTCAGGAAGACCAACAGGTGAAGCATTTTCAATGTACTCAGAACAAAACTCAATAGCTTCTTCTGCCACATACCTTTCAACAATGCTTGCTTCTGGCCGATATTGATTCTTGGTATAACTTTTCAATACCTTCATGTACCACTCCACCAGATACATCCAACGCAGATATACGGGCCCGCACAACCATATTTCTCAAACAAGATGAACAACCAAGTGAACCATTATGTCAAAAAATGCTGGTGAAAAATACATCTCCAACTAACAAACGATAATGAAGCCTTATTTTCCAAATCATCCAAGTGTTTCGGGTCGATGACTTTGCTACAGATGGCATTGAAGAAAAAACACAATCGAGTTATTGCAACCCTTACTTTGTCAGGCAATATACCACGAATGGAAACAGGCAATAATTGTTGCATTAAAATGTGACAATCATGGGACTTCAAACCAACCAATTTCATTTCAGTCATAGATACAAGGCTCTAGATATTTGAAGAGTATCCTAGTGGGACTTTAACATTTTTCAGACAATGACAAAAACTTTTTTCTCGAACGTTGACATCGTATGACATGTTGGCAGCAAATATGTTCAAAGCCCTTTTGACACTGGATGCAACTGTTGTCGTATGCCCATTTCTGCTAGATCTTGACAATATTTCAAACCATATTTTATCTTCCTCTTAATGTTAAGTAGTGTGCCTATCAAACTATCACAGACATTTTTCTCAACATGCATAACATCTAAACAATGTCTCACATGTAAATTGCACCAGTAAGGCAGATAAAAAAAGATGGACCTTTTCTTCCAAATTTTGTTGGGGGAGCCATCCTTTTTTTGTGTCTTCACATAGATAATGGTAATGTTGTTCACCCAATCAAGAACTTCAACACCTAACAAAGGAATCGGTGCACTACCAATCACAGATGTCCCATTAAATGTTTTCTTCATTCGCCTATATGTGTAAAAAGGTTTTAAAAATCTTTAGTGTCTTGTATACACTGTCTTTTTGTCATGCTTTAATTGGATGTAACTTGTGTCTTTCTCACATATGGGACATCCGTGGTGGCCTTTCACACTATATCCACTCAAATTACCATATGCTGGAAAGTCATTAATGGTGCAAAATATCAAGGTACGCAACTTGAAGGTCTCATGAGCATTCCCATCATACACATCAACCCCTTCTACCCACAATTTTCTAAGGTCTTCAATCAAGGGAGCAAGATAGACATCAATGTCATTTCCTGGTTGTCTTGGACCGGCTATCATAGACATCATTATGTACTTCCGCTTGATGCACAACCAAGGAGGGAGGTTGTAGATCATTAGCAAAAAAGGCCATGAACTATGATTGCAACTCAAGTTTCCAAATGGATTCATTCCATCCGAAGCGAGACCAACCCTTAGGTTTCTAGGATCTTGGCCAAACTCTGGATACAACTAATCAATTGTTTTCCATTGAGGAGAATCAGCAGGATGATGGAGCAATCCATCTTGGATCTTGCCATCAGCATGCCATGTTAGGTTTTTCGCGTCTTCTGCATTAGCAAACAATCGCTTAAACCTTGGTATTACTGGAAGATACCAACACACTTTGGATGGACGATCTTTGTATGTGGTTGCATCTTCACTGCAATCATTGGAATTCACTTTGTAGCGTGACACCACCCCACATGTAGGGTAGTTGTGCAATTTAGCATACTCATGCCTATACAAAATACAATCGTTAGGGCAAACACGTATTTTTTGGTATTCCATTCCAACAGGACATAATATCTTTTTTGCCTCATAATGATTCTTCAGTGGCGTGTTATCTACAGGAAGCATATTCTTCAATAACAAGAGTAATTCATTGAAGCTTTTGTCACTCCACCCAAATCTTGCTTTCATATTCACCAAAGCTAACACCCCTGACAAACGTGTGTACTTAGTGTTGGACAAGTTGCCTCGGATATCTTAAGAAAGGGGGGTAGAATTAAGATATCACAGATTATTCCTAAATTAAAAAAAAAATCTACTTTTAAGTTAACCCAACAACCCAAGATTCCTTTTAAACAAGAACTCCTAGATAATAATGCAAATTAATCTTACTAAATAGAAATAATAAGCACTAAACAATAAAGGAGTTTAAGGGAAGAGAAAATGCAAACTCAGATTTATACTGGTTCGGCCACACCCTTGTGCCTACGTCCAGTCTCCAAGCAACCCGCTTGAGAGTTCCACTATCTTGCAAAATCCCTTTACAAGATCTGAACCACACAAGGACAACCCTTCCTTTATGTTCAGATTTCTTTACAACAAGAGACCCTCGGTCTCTTAATCCCTTTTTAGAAATAGAAAGAAGAGAAGAAGAAATATCTCTTGAAAGAGATAGATTGAACAATTTGAGCACTCAATTAATTCCTTATTGAATTGCAAGTGTATTGGCCAAGAAATTCTTAAGAGGATAAAATGATTTTGCTTTTTGAGAGGATAAGACTTTTTGTTCTGAAAAACTCTAAACAAATTCGTGTTCCAAGTCACATAAATAGACCTTTGATGGCCATGTAAAAATCATTTGAAAAGATGTGACCCTTGGAAATAATTTTCTGAAAATCTCCTCTGGTAATCGATTACAAGACTTGTGTAATCGATTACAGGCTTTAAAATTTGAATCAATAAGTTCAGTAACTGCTAGTAATCGATTACCATTCATGTGTAATCGATTATATAGTGTAAAGTTTGAATTCAAATTTCTAATAGCTGTTATAAGTCATTTTGGCCACTGGTAATCGATTACATCCTCTGGTAATCGATTACCAGAGAGTAAATCTCTTGAAAAAGACATTTTTGCTTAAATTTCTGGGCCAAACCTTTTGCAGTTTCAATTTGGAATTCCCTCCCTAAAAACACTAGAGATCTTCTTGATGTTGTATCTTGTATTCTTGAATTTTTGTCTTGAATTAAACTTGAGAAGCGCATTTTCATAAGGCATCAAAACATCACGATCATATGGGATCATCAAAACATCAAAGGCAAAGTCTTTGCTTCTTCAATCTCCCCCTTTTTTATGATTGTGACACCCTCTACCCCGACATATATATAAATAAATAAAATATATAAAAATATATTGGTAAACAAAATCACATGGTTAAAAGGTTCACATTCACTTCAATTATCAAATAAAACTTATTAAAAACAAATTTGACTCAAAATAAGGCCGTCAAAATTTACAAAAATATTTTGTTAAATCAGTGAGGTGAAATAAAATAGACTAACATCATAAAATTAATATACAAACTTATATCCCAATGTCACATCTTATCAGAGCGTTGTGTCCCGACGTCCTTCAGCACAATATTCTTTAAAGCAGTTTACCTAGTCATCTGCTCCGCCAAACACAAAGTTCAAGATCATCACAGGATCCAAACACAAACAGCAAACTGGGAGTGAGTTATCACATTCCTAACTAATAGAGAAACAAGACAACTAGATATACATATCATATAACCCAAATAAAACTTACTTACACGTAATTCACGTAATTCCACCACTTTGTCATTCAAGTTCACTTTTCATCCATCAATCACACTTTTCAATCATCAATCACATTACAGAAGAATCACATGCTCTGATCAAGACATAATAATACCTCAATTTCATAATAAACTATTAGCAAGCACATGAGACAATTATGCTAAGACTCAAGCCTACATGTAATGTGGTACCATGTCAGTGAAAAACCACCCTGGGGCGCTTAGGAGTACATCACAAGACACACCACACAATGGGTTTGCCAGGTCACTCTCACTAAGTAAGATCATAGGGAGACCAGTCAGGGTCATGATGTTTTGCGAGAATGCTCCAACCATATGGGATCAGCATAGGCTTAAAGGAGCACTCAAACCCGGTGACCCCCAAGGCCTACACTCCGAAGAGTCCGTCAGGGCCTCTCCCTCCTGATTCAGGTCCAACCCCTAAAATCATTTTAGCACATAGACACTGCTAGTGAATTATACAATACCCACAACCTCACACTCATATCATAAACATGTACAACATATTGCGCTACAATTTAACACTGGTTCCTAAATAGGAACCTACACTTTCTCTTTAACACTGCGCATTTACACTTTTCTCAAGATAACACTGGTCGGGTTATTCTACAATTCACAGCTTACAACACAAATAATGTCACATCAAGAGTTAATCACACACTTATTCACAACCAAAACTAGTTCACAATTTCACATCTCATAATGTCACAATTCACCATCACATGTTTTCACGTATCTCACAATTCAACACCTGTTCTACTTTACACTTTTACTCAATCTCAATAACAATATTATAATCTCAAGGCAACATATTATTCCACAATTCATCACATATTTCATTTATAAGCACTGCTCATGAATTATACAATATCACGACCTCACACTCATGTTTCAAACATGTTTAACACAATTGCGCTACAATTTAACACTGGTTCCTAACTAGGAACCTGCACTTTCTCTTTAACACTGCGCATAAACATTGGTCGGGTTATTGTATAATTCATAGCTCATGATATAATTAATGTAACATCAAGTGTTAAACACATCCACTTATTCTCAATCGAATATCATGTCCACACTTTACATCTCATAACATCACATCAACCATCTCATAACATTCCCAATGATATTCATAAGGTACAACATACACATGTTCATGAAATTTAACCATAATATTCTGAAACTCCAACACTTAATAATTTTTGGAATCATACTATAACACTCTACAATATTATTTACATAAATTATTAATATAAATAACTACCTCTATATATATAAACTAGCATACATCATATTAAATCACAAATTTCAAAGTAAGCTTTCAATGCACAAATTCTAAATAATTATATGAACACTTTGGTCAGTTTCAATTATGATATTAATTTTTTAAATTATATATAAAAACCTAAACAGCAAGAAAAAGAGAAAATACAAAATCAATATCTCTCTCTAAATTTCTCCTTACTTTATTTCATCAATTCATATTAATTAGAAAAAGTACTCAATTTATAGGGTTCACGCTCAACACAATAGCATATCAATTTCACAACAATTGGTCTGTCAAACATATATAATTCACTGTAATAATTATCAGGATAAAATGAAATTGCAAAAACACCCAAAAACTCATTCCAATTGATATCTCTAAGGATCCCTACACATGTTCTCACTGGTCCCCAATTGTGAATAACTCATCCCTTACCTCTAAGCGGGCTCACGTGTCTTCAACCCCGACAGCGGCATCTCTAGTGGTTTCCTGAGATTCTCCTATTTTTTCCTCCGACTGCTCTAATAGAATTCCCAAACGTCAAAGAGACGGAGAAGGGATTGAAACCTCCACTTGTACTATCTTCATATGATTCCTTTTTCTCCCTCCGCGAACATTATCTCACAAATCCCAACGGTGAAAGTGTGTGAAATTGAATTTCGAACAACATATCCAAATTTCGTGAAACTCCAACGGTTAACGAAACCGGGATCGTAATTTTACTGAGACCGTTTTGGGTTTCTGCGGGAAAGGAAAAGGCTATAATGCGAAAGGTATTTCTCTCAGCTCAAACATGATATCAAAATTCCCAACGTTGAGAATACTTGGAATTGGGCTGCAAACATAGTGCTCAAATTTCACGACAATCCAACGGTGAACGAGTCCGAGATCATCGTTTTTCTGAGACAGGTTAGGTGGCCTGCGGGAAAAAGAGAGGGTTTTGGGAGAAGAGAGAAGAAACGAAATTGTGAGGCAGAGGAGGCTGAGGAGTCAGTCTGAAAACTGACCTAGCATGTTGTTATTTATAGCTAGGGGCATTTACGTCCTATTATTTGCTCTATTTATTTATTTATTATTTTATAAAAACAAACTTTATTTTATTCTCTATCAAACAAATAAATAAAATACCCTTTTTATTTTCTCTCAAATCATTATTTTAATTAATAATTATATCTCCTTATTTATTTATTTATAAAATCTCATCATTTTTTTAAAACTCTATTTATTTATAAATAACAATCATTTTTAATCTAGTTTACGAAAATTGGGATGTTACAATGATGACAATTTAATTCCTGAAATCAAAATAAAAACAATGTATATGCAAGATATATTGCATTCACTCATTGCATACTCCCCCTATGTTTTGGAATTAATGATCACCTAATACTTAACCACCACTTAATCACTTGATTACTTGATTTCTAAGCTTCTATTTTTAAGCTTCTATACCACCCCATTTCTCTCCCCCTTTGGCAACATCAAAAAGCCAAAGTGTGTGGTAAAAACAACACAATAGCATTCATATAATTCAATATAACACGGAAACACTAAAACCAAATATAATCCAAACATTCATAAGTTAAATAAATAATCCAAACATTCATAAGTCAAACCACAGATAATCCTAAGCATAAAAGACTAAATACCAAATACCGAAAGATAATGAAAATCCTGATAACTAAAAGATATAGCCAAATAAACGATAAGTAAGAATCTAAGACTTAGACGGTGGTGGAAGATCGAAGCACCGACGAAGATAAGTCACATCTTCTACAAGTTGGGTGATGCAGGTATCCATGCCTTCAAAGCGACCATCCAAGGAATCAAATCGTTCACCAACATATGTGCGGAGGCCCCGTAACTCTGAAAGAACTTCATTCATAAGGGCTGAGGAATAATCTCGTTGAGGAGGAGGAGAAGGAGTACACTCGTCTTGTTGAGGTAGCGCATCCTTCTTCAACCATTAACCATCACGATCTTTACGGTAACCAAATGAAGTTACAGCACCAGCACCAATAGCAAAGGATCGCTTGACTTGAACAAAAGGTTCATCATCAAGAGGAATTTGAAAATGACGGAGAAATAGGGTGACCAATTGAGGATAAGGAAGAGGTGCATTGGCCCGTAATGCCTTATGCATTCAGTACCTAACCAAGTGAGCCCAGTCGATCTGACGACCGGTAAGAAAAGCCCACATCAAAATCAAGTCCTCCTCAGAGGCTTGAGCCAAATTAGAAGAATGGGGAAGCAAAATTCTAACAATAATATAGTGCATGATGCGACAATCAAAGGTTAATGATCCAGCCAGCAATCTACCGATCATTTCAGCCTGGTCATTACAAACCACACAGCGAGCATCATGACAAGAATAATCAAACTTCCAGTCATCAATAATGGTGCCCTCAAAAGGTGCACCTTGACTGGGTAATTTAGTCAATGAAAAGAATAGAGATTGATCAATGATCATAGAAATACCATGCACCTCGGAAGAAATAATACCATCCTGAATTTTTAAATTGCTGTAAAAGACTTTAACAAGTTTAGGATAGTAAGGCAATTTTAAGGACATAAAATCAACCAATCCAGAGTTTTGAAACACTTGATAACAGTCAAATGTCTCATCATTAAAGAAATTTGTGTCTAGGTACTTAGGGTCTAAGATGATCCTAGAAGAAAATTGAGAGTTGTACCGTAGACGTTGATCATCTGAAGAAAATAGAGTTGATGATCGTGGAGATGATAAGGAAGGATGAATTGGTTTTGTGGGTGCTTCAGATGGTCCGTGGCGGCGATGGCCAGCAGCAGCGGTGGTGGAGGATGATCCCTTTCGCTTCTTTGATGATTATGCCATTTGATGAAGTTTTAGTGAATTTCAATTGGTGGAATTGAAAGAGGAGTGAAAATGATGAAGATTGGGCTTTGTGGGACGTGTTTTGGTTAAGAATTGAGGGAGATATGAAGATTTGAAAATTTAGGGAAGTGGAGGCACGAAGGAGGAGTGTGGCTGCGCAACGCCACTGGATTTCATGAGTATTTATAGAGGAAGACGTGATGTAATTGATTACAAGGTTTGGTAATCGATTACAGGAGCATTAAGCCTTCTGGTAATCGATTACAGGCTGTTGTAATTGATTACAGGCTATCTGTTCTTGTGTAATCGATTACCATAAAGTGTAATCGATTACCAGAACACAAACTAGGCTAGTTCCTCTAAAAATTATCTATGCCTATGCTAAAAACATCTAACAATATCAATCATCACTACTAATATGTATTTAATTCAATCATTCAAACATCAAACACACAATAATGCATCAATCAAACATAATAACAAGAATTTAAGCAAAATCAAGCAAAGTGACATACTTAACACAAACAATCAATCATTAAGAATAGATGATTCAATCAATCAATCCTTATTTATCCAAATCACTAATATCTAAGAGGCCTAATTCCCTTCTAATGGAAAAGAATGTTTCTTTGGGGAGAGGTTTTGTGAAGATATCAACAAGCTGATTCTTTGTATCAACAAACTCTAACACACAATCTCCCTTTAAAACATGATCTCTTAGGAAATGATGTCTGATTTCTATATGTTTGGCTCTAGAATGTTGAACTGGATTTTTGGATAGATTTATTGCACTGGTATTGTCACACCTAATTGGTATATGATCAAGAAGGATTCCATAGTCAGATAGTTGTTGCTTCATCCATAAAATTTGGGCACAACAACTGTCAGCATAAATATATTCCGCTTCAGTAGTAGATAAAGCAACAATGTTTTGTTTCTTACTATGCCATGATACAAGAGCAGATCCAATAAATTGACAAGTCCCACTTGTGCTCTTTCTATCAGTTTTGGATCCGGCAAAGTCAGAATCAGAGTATCCTATTAAGTTACATGTTGAGTTTTTAGGATACCATAATCCTAAGTTGATTGTTCCTTCTAGGTATCTTATGATTCTTTTTACTGCACTCAAATGTGATTGTTTAGGGTTGGATTGGAACCTAGCACACATGCATACACTAAACATGATATCTGGTCTACTAGCAGATAAATAGAGAAGAGATCCAATCATACCTCGATATTGTTTCATGTCTATAGACTGACCAGATTCATCTTTGTCTAAATAACAGCTAGTACTCATAGGTGTAGCCTTGTGCCTTGCACTTTCCATATCAAATCTTTTGATCAATTCTTTGTAGTATTTTGCTTGGTTGACAAATATACCTTCTTTAGTTTGCTTGATTTGTAACCCCAGGAAGTAATTTAGTTCTCCCATCATTGACATCTCAAATTCGCTTTGCATATCAAGAGAAAACTCCTTGCACAATGAATCATTAGTAGATCCAAAGATTATATCATCAACATATATTTGAACCAATAGAATATCATCATAGTTTTTCTTTATGAATAGTGTGGTATCCATTTTTCCTCTAGAAAAATCTTTCTCTAAAAGAAATTTGCTTAGATGTTCATACCATGCCCTAGGGGCTTGTTTTAAACCATATAAATCCTTTTTCAATCTATAAACATGATTTGGCTTATCTGTCATTTCAAAACCTGGGGGTTGTTCAACATATACTTCTTCTTGAATTAAGCCATTTAGAAAAGCACTTTTAACATCCATTTGATAAAGCTTAAAATTCATTATGGATGCATAAGCTAAGAGCATTCTAATGACTTCTAATCTTGCAATCGGAGCATATGTTTCTTTATAATCTATACCTTCTTCTTGATTGTATCCTTTTGCAACTAATCTAGCCTTGTTCCTAATGATTATGCCATGTTCATCTAACTTATTCCTAAATACCCATTTTGTTCCTATGATGCGGTAGTTTTCAGGTTTCTCTACTAGTTCCCACACATTATTTCTTTCAAACTGATTTAGTTCTTCTTGCATAGCAACTATCCAATGATCATCTATTATGGTTTCATTTATATTTTTAGGTTCAACCATAGACACAAAAGCCATATTATTGCATAAATCTTTAAGAGAATGTCTAGTTGTTACCCCCTTTGAGATATCACCAATAATGTTGTCAAGGGGATGATCTTTTAAAGCTTTCCATTCTTTTGGAAGTTCATCATTTGATTTGGCTTCTTCTGGAGGATCTTCATTGCTTCATTTCCCTTTTCCTTTAGAATCTTGTCCATGAATATGCATTTGTTCTAAAGATTCTGCAACATCATCTAAAATATCCTTTCTAGGAGAAATAGCATTAGATTCATCAAAGGAAACATGAATAGATTCTTCAATAGTCATAGTTCTTTTATTATATATTCTATAAGCTTTACTATGCAAGGAATAACCAAGGAAAATTCCTTCATCTGATTTAGCATCAAATTTTCCTAAGTTTTCCTTTCTATTGTTTAATACAAAGCATTTGCAACCAAAAACATGTAGATGTGAGATGTTTGGTTTTCTACCATTGAACAATTCATATGGAGTTTTCTTTAAGATAGGTCTGATTAAAGCCCTATTCATGATATAACATGCAGTATTAACGACTTCAGCCCTAAAATATTTTAGAAGAGGAGTGTGACACCCTTTACCCCACACATATATGTACTAATAATAAAAGAAATAATTAAAAAATTAAACTTAATTCAAGTTTTTAAAACATATTTAAATACAAGCCTTTCAAGAGGGTAGCAGGCTCACATTCACCTTTCTAACATCATCATAAAACTTTTCTAAATAAATAATAAATTCACTTCGGCTCAAACAAGGCCGTCTATAAAACCCTATACCCCAATGCCACATCCTATCAGACCATTGCGTCCCGACATCCTTCAGCACATGGTTCCTTAAAGTAATTCACCTAGTCATCTGCTCCCCCGAACACAAAGTTCAAGATCATCACAGGATCCAAACACAAACAACATACAGGGAGTGAGTTATCACATTCCTAACTAATAGAGAAACAAGACAACTAGATATACATATCATATAAACCAAATAAAACTTAGTTACACGCAATTCACGTAATTCCACCACTTTGTCATTCAAAGTTCACTATTCAATCATCAATCACATTACACAAGAATCACACGCTCTGATCAAGACATAATAACACATCAATTTCATAATAAAAAATTAGCAAGCGCATGAGACAGTTATGCTAAGACTCAAGCCTATATGCAATGTGGTACCATGTCAGTGAAAAACCACCCTGGGGCGCTTAGGAGTACATAACAAGACACACCACACAATGGGTTTGTCAGGTCACTCTCACTAAGTAAGATCATAGGGAGACCAGTCAAGGTCACGATATTTTGCGAGAATGCTCCAACCATATGGGATCAGCATAGGCTTAAAGGAGCACTCAAACCCGATGAGCCCCAAGGCCTACACTCCGAAGAGTTCGCCAGGGCCTCTCCCTCCTGATTCAGGTCCAACCCCTAAAATCATTTTAGCACACAGACACTACTCGTGAATTATACAATACCCATGACCTCACACTCGTGTGTTAAATACGTACAACATATTGCACTACAATTTAACACTGGTTCCTAAATAGGAAACCTACACTTTCTCTTTAACACTGCACATTTACAGTTTTCTCAAGATAACATTGGTCGGGTTATTGTACAATTCACAGCTTACAACACAAATAATGTTACATCAAGAGTTAATCACACACTTATTTACAACCAAAACTCATTCACAATTTCACATCTCATAATGTCACAATCCACCATCACATGTTTTCACGTATCTCACAGTTCAACACATGTTCTACTTTACACTTTTACTCAATCTCAATAATAATATTATAATCTCAAGGCAACATATTATTCCATAATTCATCACATATTTCATTTATAAACACTGCTCGTGAATTATACAATACCACGATCTCACACTCATGTTTCAAACATGTTTAACTCAATTGCGCTACAATTTAACACTGGTTCCTAACTAGGAACCTACACTTTCTCTTTAACACTGCACATAAACACTGGTCGGGTTATTGTATAATTCATAGATCACGATATAATTAATTTAACATCAAGTGTTAAACATATCCTCTTATTCACAATCGAATATCATGTGCACACTTTAACATCTCATAACATCACATCAACCATCTCATAACATTCCTAATGATATTCATAAGGTACAACACACACATGTTCATCAAATTTAACCATAATATTCTCAAACTCCAGCACTTAATAATTTTTGGAATCATACTAAAACACTCTACAATATTATTTACATAAATTATTAATATAAATAACTACCTCTATATATATAAGCTAGCTTACATCATATTGAATCACAAATATCAAAGTAAGCTTTCAATGTACAAATTCTAAATAATTATATGAACACTTTGGTCAATTTCAATTATGATATTAATTTTTTAAATTATATATAAAAACCTAAAAAAAACAAGAAAAAGAGAAAATACAAAATCAATATCTCTCTCTAAATTTTTCCTTACTTTATTTCATCAATTCATATTAATTAAAAAAATGCTCGATTTATAGGATTCACGCTCAACACAATAGCATATCAATTTCACAACAATTAGTCTGTCAAACATATATAATTCACTGTAATAATTATAAGGATAAAATGAAAATTGCAAAAACACCCCAAAACTCATTCCAATTGATATCTCTAAGGATCCCTACACATGTTCTCACTAATCCTCAATTGTGAATAACTCATCCCTTACCTCTAAGCGGACTCACGTGTCTTCAGCCAGCGATAGCAGCATCTCTAGCGGTTGCCTGAGATTCCTTCAGTTATTCCTCCGACTGCTCTGATAGAATTTCCAAATGTCAGAGAAATGGAGAAGAGATTGAAACCTCCACTTGTACTGTCTTTATGCGATTCCTTTTTTTCCCTCCACGAATAGTATCTCGCAAATCCCAACGGTGTAAGTGTGCTCAATTGAATTTCGAACAACATATCCAAATTTCTTCTCGCACTTCTCCAGCTTCGATTTGGAGATGATTTGAATTCCAACGACATGGAAGGAAGAAAGTATGAAGATAATTATTAGGGTGATAGCGGAACACAATGCCATTGTTATTGTTATGCATCAGTTCTCTAATTGCCCATACATAATACATGGGTGTGCCAGTGCGTGATAATAACCGCCAAGATTCAAAGGCGGTTTGGCGGTTTTTTACTTTCCTTTATGGTGTGTTTGGTTGGAAGGTGAGGAATAAGTTACCATAGAAATGTGGTGTGTGTATCTAATTGGTTTCCCAGACATGCACACTCTACGTAAGGCGGTTTGGCGGTTTGGCAGAAGTGACAGTAACCGCCAAAATAGATTCAAAGCGGTTTGGCGGTTTTTTACTTTCCTCTTCTCCGGAAGTTCCTACGCAACTGTGTTGAAGTGCATGGGCCACGCCGTTCACGTGCTCAGAGTTCCCTCTGCCGAGATCGTATACTGGTATAATAAATAATACATCATAGATGCTGCACTTTTCTTCTTCTTTGTATCGTTTTTTTCTTTCTGGCGATTTCTTTATTCTCTGAGAATATTCACGGTGCTATAGTTTTTAATGAAACAGTTGAACTCTGTAGAGAGGGGGAAGGGAATAGGATGTGTGAGAAGCTAGTTTCGAGTTTGTTTAAACCTGCGCACGGTGTCGTTTAGAATGCTATGTTATAGGGGAATCAAATGAGTTAATTCGGTGGACAATGTTTATTTGGCTAAATGTGTTTTGAATGATTCATTATAAAAGTATTCCCAATTCGGCAATTTCACAACATAGGCTTACGGGGATTACTGTACTGAATCATTTTACAGGATATATTTAAACATTTCAACCTGTGAATGGTGGGGAAAGCCTTGTGGACTGGAATTAGAAGATCCTGTGTGCAAGCCTTCCTTGCCAAAAAGGACTGTGTTCGACTTTTTGGTCCTCTGTTCTGGTAAGCAAGTTGCAGCACTTTTTGTTGTCTGTGTGATTTTAGATATATATGAAGTTTGAGAATTAAACTAGATAGAACTAGCATTGTTAGTGTGGTGCTGGAAACTTTTCAATATAACAAGTTGGTGTATTATTTTTTACTCTGTCCTCATTCTTTATTTTGTTTCTTACCCCCCCCTCCCTTTCATATGCTATTACTAGCTTTCATAGTTTTCTTTTAAAAAATAAAGTAATAGACATTCCATCATCAAGTTGGTGCAGACAAATTAGATTGATCATTTGAATGAAAACACGAACTAGGAAAACTTGGTTCATATATTTGTCTCATTTGTAGGTACTAGGTAGATTTATTGTTTTGGCTTGCAAAAACAACTCTAAGTTTCTAATTTTTGTGTAGATTTCTTTGGAGCCAGATTACCTTGTCAATGGAGAATATCTTGTAGATAAAGGAGCAGCTCCAAAGATGTTGAACTGTCTTATGTAAGTTTTTTAGCACTACTAGTTGGGCTTGGCATTTGAATTATCTTTGAAGTTCTAGCAAATCTGTATGCACAATGAATTTAATTAATTATATATATATATATATATATATATATATATATATATATATATATATATATATAAATCTATTAAGTAAAATATTTCTAAGAAAATTTATGTTATATTTTAGAAATGGTTGTTTAACGAAGTACCAACTAGATTTATTCAGCCTCTATTAGCTTATTTATTTATTTGTTATGTAACTAAAATTTATGATATTTATATAACTTAATAATTATAAATTAATATAACATAACAGTTTTATACATAATATAATTAATTTACTATTAGTTTATTTATTTGTAATGTGTGAATTTTTTTAGTTTTGTTAATTAATATAAATTGATTTTCAGGTGTACCATATAACTACTATTGAGCAAACTGAGACAATGTTACACATTTGCTTAATTTTAATAAAAAAAATTTAATTAAATAAAATAAATATATTTTAATATTTAATATTAGGACCATCGTTGTAGCATTTATTGGTCAACAGGATTTATATTCATGATGGTTTTATGATATTTAATCCAAAGCCAATTTTTTTATAGAGACCAAAATTAAATTTAAAATTTAATAATTTTTCAAGAAAATCATATTTAAGTATTTTCATAAGAAAATATAAGTTTTAAATGGCTATTCCTTATAATTTTATTATACATAAAAAAAGTGTTTAATTTTTTTTAGTTTCACAATTTCACGTGTATTCTATATAATGTATATTAATTACTTAGTAGTGAAGTTAACAATGATGAATAGTTCTAATACAGGTCACAAACCAACTAAAAAAATTAAAAATGATCAATAAAAAATAATTAAAGTACACGATTATGTGGATTTTTAGTCTGAACAAAGTTTTGAATTTATGATATATATATATATATATATATCCAGAGATCAGCGGAGTAGGATCAAACGGACAAATAGGAAGTAAGAATGCAATATGATAAAATCAAACGTAAGAATTGTAAACTTGTAAAGCAGATATCAAGGGCACACCGGAGACCGGCTTACAAATCCCAGGTTTTCATAAACAAAGAAACCGAAGCGGCGGCAGAGCCGCACAGGATCGGTGAAGGGAGAAGAGAGAAGGATAAAAAATAGAAATTTATTGAATCTAGAAAGAAGCGCTTACAAAAATCTTGTTTCAGAGCACCTCTCTTCCGAAACCTGAAAAATGGCTCAATGAAAGGGTGCCTCACAACATACTTGAGGACTCCTTATATAGCCAAAAATCTAAGACCGGTAGTTGCCGGTAGTTTTGACCGGGACTATTTGACTGTTTGTTACAAGACAAGTAGTTTTGACCGGGACTTTAATGGCTACAGGACAGGTAGTATTGTCCATCATTAATTACACATTAATTACAAACAGACGGTTTTGTGACCGAAATTTAATCTAAACAGATACCAAAACAATCATCTTCGTTTTGGTAAAAGGGATCTTCTTCGTCTTCTTCAGGAGAACTTGTTTCTTCCTTCTTTGAGGATGAAGCTTCTTCTTCCTGTTGTAACATTTGTAGAACTTCCTTCAGATTTTTAGCTAAGACCTCCTTTGATGTCGATCCTACTAAAAATGCCGCCAGATGAGACTTTTGGTTCAAGAACACAGAAGTCTCTGGATCAGCCGCTTTGAGAAATTCTGGATGGGATTGGAACCATAGTTTTACTTGTTCTGGATCCGCTTTGGATGAGTCAAATTGTGTCCACCATTTTACAAATGTGTGTCTTTGTAGTGATGGATATTGGTTTGTCTTTTCAGTCTTGTTGTAACGATATTGCCATGAGAATATCCATGACAGTGCAAAGCTTGAAAAGTATTTAAGATCTGCTGGAATTCGTGATTCCTGCGAATTGTATTGTTTCTTAAATTGGGAAAATCCTTGTTGGACCGTTTCTGGGAATATCTCTAGGATTGGTCCAAAGAAGTCCCACCATTGCAAAAACCAATTGGGAAAATTGTAAATTGTGTTGGTCTTGAAATATATCAGCCATGAATGCTTGAAGCGGGTATTTTGGTGCCAAAACACCTTAGTCCAAGCATCAACGTAATCCCAATAGGTATAACCTACCGGATCAAATGGAACTGAAAATCTCTTTCCTTTGTTCAAGTCCGAACCAAAGTGTCTTGGTTGAAGAACTTTTAGTATTTGGATGGTTGAGTGGGTGTTTAAAGTTTGGTCTTTTGGATCTTTGAAATGTTTGATAGATACTGAGTTTGAATCTACCAAAATCAATTCATAAAAAGTTCTTGTCTTCAGGATGGTGGTTGGTTTGTAGTGAAATCCTGGTGGGAAAGCCTTGGCCGTCGCCTTGAAGGGATTTTTGTCCCAAAATTCAGGTTCCATCTGCAAAACAGTTAACAATTTATTTTTATAAATATAATTGTTAGTTTGTTTGGTAGGTGGTGTTTGAGCTTTGGCTAAAGGTAGTTTTCCTTTAGTATTGGTGGCTGTTTTGGTCATTGACGCATTTTGGATCATTGTTTGTAAATTTGATTCAGATTCATCATCAGATTCTGAGGCAATGTCTGCCCAAGATTTTTTGATTATTTTTGGAAATTTGGTCAGACCCATGTCTTGAAGGGCCTGAAGGGTTTCAATTGGCCATGCATAGTCGGCCGATGTTTGTTTGGCGGTTGCCGGTTTGGGAGATTCCTGAGTGGATGGCTCAGGTTTGATTGAGGCAATCTGGGTTGATGACCCTTCTAAATTGGTTTTCTGGGTAGATGACCCAGCCTGGGTTGGTGACCCAGAAGAGGTAGATGATTTCTTGATGGTTGGCTCTGGAAGAGCCAGCCTGGCTCCTTTGCCTGTACTCCTTCCTCCCCGTAGGGAGATTCCCGATGCCTTAGGAGGCATTACCACTTTTCTGTAAGAATTCACGGGTAAGGTAGTCAGGTAGTGAATTTGAGGTGCCCTTGATGTATTCTATGTCAAAATCAAAGACACTTAAAATTGCTTGCCATCGTGCAAAAATTTGTTTTGAGGCAAGGTTTTTAACATCTTTTTGTAAAATATCTTTGGCTGATTTACAATCAACCCTGATTAAAAATTTTTGGTTTAATAAATCCGATTGAAATTTGGAAATGCACAAAACAATTGCTAAAACTTCTTTTTTAACAGTTGAATATTTTAATTGTGCAGGATTCCAATGTTTTGATGTATATGCAATGACATGATCTTGGCCATGGACTCTTTGTTTGAGGATGCCACCATAACCTATGTCTGAAGCATCAGTTTCGACAATTTTAAATGCCTGTGGAATAGGAAGATACAGACATTTAATGGATTGGACTTTGACTTTGATTTCTTTAACCGTTTGTGTATGGAGGTCAGACCAAGGAGGCGGATTTTTCTTCAGCCTATCATGTAATGGCTTGACAATATTATTTAAATAGGGGACAAATTCTCCTACGTAATTTAGACAACCTAGAAATCTTTGTAACTGGGTTTTGTCTAAGATTTGGTTGGGGAATTTGCTAGCAAACTCTATTGACCTTTCGAATGGAATGATTGTACCTTGATATATATTGTGACCAAGGAATCTAATTCGAGTTTGGAAAAGATTGATTTTTGATTTGGAGACTGCCAAACCATTTTGTTTGATGATATGTATGAAGGTTTGGAGATGTTTGAAATGTTGGTCAATGTTTTGGGAAAAGATTAAAACATCATCTATGTAGACAATGACAAATTTTGAATAAGGATTAAAAATATTGTTCATAATTTTTTGAAATTCTGAAGGGGCATTCTTCAGTCCGAATGGCATCACGTTCCATTCATATTGCCCGAAAGGTACAGTAAACGCTGTTTTGTACCTATCTGATTCTTGGATTTGGATTTGCCAAAATCCAGATTTCATATCAAATTTTGAAAATATCTTTGCAGAATTTAATCTGTTAAGCAAATCTTTTTTGTTTGGAATAGGATATCTAATCCATTGTAATGCTTGATTTAATGGTTTGTAATTTATGACTAAGCGGGGTGTTCCACGCTCAATCTCAGATTGTTTGTTAACATAAAAAGCCGCACAAGACCATGGGCTTTTGCTTTTCCGGATTAGGCCTTCATCAAGCAAATCCTTGATTTCCTTTTGACAATATTGAAGAAGTTCTTCATTCATTTGGATTGGTCTGGCTTTTGTGGGAATTTGTTTTTCCCTAAAGTCTTTCTCATAAGGGAGATCGACAATATGTTTCTTTCTGTCCCAAAATGCATGTGGCAATTCAGAACAAACGGTCGATTCAATATGATTTAATAAAGATTGAATTCTTTCTTTTACTTGGGGTTTTCCCAGTTGTATCTGAATATTATTAAAAGATACTTCTTCTTTTAAGAAGTTAATTTGATTAATCTTATTTTCTATAAGATTTATATTTCTGGAAATTGGTTTAGTAGAAAAATTAAATATAATTTTTCTTCCTAAATAATTTGTGGTTATTCCTTCATTAGATATTTGGATGGGAAACAGGGCTCTAATGAAGGGCGTTCCTAAGATTACTTCATTCTTAAGGTTTTTTACCAGAAGAAAGTTTGTGTTAATCTTAAGACCTTGGTTTTCAATTATTGCATTTGATAGCTTAAAATTAATTTTTAATTTTGAGCCGTTTGCCGTACTTAATTTTTCTGAGGTTTTCTCAAAGAATTTTGTAGGAATTAATCCTTCTAAAATGCAGTTTGAATCAGCCCCTGTATCAAATAGGGCCATTGTTTCTAAAACGAAATCATTAATAATTATTTTTGTTTATGTAAAATTTTTGGATTTTAATCTTGTTGATTAATCCCATAAACATATCATCTTCTAAATTTTCTGGTTGGTTTTCCTCACTGTTGTTGGTACTTTCAGAATCACTATCTTCCTTAAGTTGAGAAAGAATGATCTGGTGAATTTCTTGTTGTTGACGAAGTTCTTTTACTTCTCTTTTTAGATTGTTTATCTCTGTTTGGAGATCTTGGATTGTCGTTGGTTTGGTTGAAGAATTTTCTAATCTCTTGAGTATGTTACTTACATCAAATTTGTTGTTTGTGATAAAATCCTTCTGTCTAGGTTTTACCTCTAATGTTTTCTTGAGTTTTTCCAGAAAAACCTTCTTTTCCTGGGGGTCAGGTATGGAATTGATTGCTTCAAACAAGAGATCTTGTTCTCTCGTTAGAGTATTGATTTGCCCATCATCATCATCTGTTGATGATAGTTGGTCATCTTGTTGGATTAAGTTTAAGTTTTCATCGGAAAGCACGGAGGATGAAGTTTCTGTTTCTTCCTCTGAGGTTTCTATGAGCAAATTTTCTATTTGCTCTTCAATTGCGGGTTCTAGGTTAAGGTTTCTTAACTTCTTTTTTAGCCTACAGTATTTGCTGATGTGGCCTTGTTTTCCACAATTGTAGCACGTTATTTTTGATTTTGTTTTTTGTTTAGGATTTTCCATTCCTCTACTGGTTGATGGTTTGTGTGAGTATCTCCTCCTTGGAAATCTCTTTGTATTGGCCGGTTTATTCTCATGGATTTCTTTTTTAGAGGATTGTTTTTTCTTTTGTTTTGGACAGGCCGGTAGACCAAATTGTTCGCAGAAAGAACCTAGGTCTCTCTTTGTTTGAGCCTTTTCTTTGGCTAATTGCCTCTGAATTTTGTCATCCTGACAAATTTTTAAGGCTACCTTTTGGACGTAAGAAATTAATTGACCATAGCTTAAACTTTCATATGGAATATCTCCATTGGCAGATTGACTATGGATTTTATCTCTAACCTTGTCTCCTAATGATCTGGGAAGACCAGCTAGAAATTTTTCTTTCCAAAAAGGTTGTTGACTATCTTCTCTTGTGTAAACCCTAGTTAGGAAAGTATCTCTATACCACCTAAAATCCGCTAAGGTTCTACACTTAAGATTTGACAATAATTCTGCAGACCTATCTTTCCACAAGGATGGGTCTCCAATGAAATGTTGGGCTATTGTAAAAATTAATGTGTTAACAGCGTCAGGAATCTCTTTATCATCGTCATTAGTAATGACTTTTCCATTGAGATCCGTCTTAACTGCGCTGTAAATTTTTGATTTCTCTTCGTTAGTGAGATAATTATCCCACCATCCTTTCAGTTGTCCAGAAAATCCTGCCACTAAGATATCTATAATGGTCTCTTCTGAACATTCATGGGAGGTTTGGTAAGCCGTAGCTACCATGGTCATATGTTGGAGTGTATTCATGATGTTATACTCCGTTTGTGCATCTATGTTCCATTCATAGATGTTGTTTGCACTAAAACTCTTAAAATTGTTTTCACCTCTTTCTTCTAATAGAAGGTCAGGGGCAGTTGGACGTTGATAATATAATTTGGAGGGTGTTTTCCAGTGTTTGGAATTAATTGGATTTATATTCTTCTCTGACACTGATCCTATCTCAGTTGTGTTATCTGAGTTTTGGTCACTATCTTCATTAATGACATTGATTAATTTGGAGGTACTTCTTGTTACCATTTTGGAAGTATTTTCCGAGGCTTAGGGGGTATCTGGAATGACTTTAAGTAAACTACCAATCTTGTTTAGTAATTCACTATGGTTGTCACCTACGCCTTCAATTAAGGATTTAGTTTTTCTAAGTTCCCTAATTTTTCTTTTAGCCTTCTCACTAACTTTGAAAGGTTTGAATAAAGGTTTTTCAATGGGGATTCTTGGCGAAGTTTCCTCAATTGATTTTTGTTTAGGAACTACCTTAGTTTTTATGGTTTCTCCTAAAGCTTGTAAGTATTTGTTGGTATAATTTGCCTGTTCCATTAGGCTCTTAATGTCTTTAGAGGTTATTTCCTCATTGACATCTTTTGTCTTGAATGGAATTGCCATGACAGGTTTATTGTTACTGTCTTTGATGTTTGGTAGTTGATATTGTGTTGCGGGAGGTAATTCCGATTGGATTAACTCACCATCCTTCACTTGCCAATTTGTTATGACATTTGTTGTTGGATCACCTATGTTGTCTTGTTTCCAAGGGTAATCTATATCCTTTCTGATGGCATAAGCATGAAACCAATCAAAGAAAAGGACATTAATTTTGACTCTTTCGACAAATTCGTAGAACTTGTCTTGGATTTGTTTTCTGTTTGTACCCTTGTAATGTTGGAAAAACCATCTCCTTTGGGGTTCATTCTCCGGAGAATAAAAATCTTTCCTAAGGGTTTCCTTATCAATGCTAAAGTTGTCAGATAACATCATAAGGTTCCATAGAAGAGTATGTTGGGGATTGGATCGACTTTTGGTCGTCCTCTTGTTCTTGGTTGTAAGTTGTTCTAGGTATGCTTGAAGTGGTGTCTAATCCTTGGAGGTTTACAGTAGGGAACTGGTTATGTGACTCAGATCTGGTTAGTCCTACTGGAATTGAACGGGTTCTAACTGAAAAAGACCTTCTGGCTGACTCATATTCAGACCTAGAGGCTTCTATCCTTGATGAAAAAGAATTTCTCCTATTGAAGGTTATCTCTACCTTTCCGGAGTTATCTTGCTTAATATGCTCTATGGTTGGAGCGGGTCGGGGAATAGACGGTGTGGCCTTATCCATAACCCATCTTTCGGGAAGAGTTACTTCATCCCATTTTATTTTTCTCGGGAGAGACACGTTAGCCTTTGTCATATCAGTGATAAACAAGGTTGTTTCTCCTTTTTGAGGTTTTAACAGGACTCTAGATGCACAAGTATTCATGACCTTGTACTGGATCCTATAAATTAAGGCTGCTGGGATTGATCCTTCTTTCATGTCAAGGCCATGAAAGTGGATGTTTAAGAACAGAGAGTCAAGAATGTTTCTGTCCATCAGACTCACTGTTTTGTTTGGATAACAATTAAAATATATTGGACCTTGTCCTAGGCTGGTTTCGACTGTTCCAATTAGGGAGTCTTCAAATTGATTATGCCTAATATCTCTTAGACACATTAAAACTGCTGCATCTATGCCCATATCAATTAAGGGCTTGATGGCTACTTGTATACAACCGATGTGTAGATATTTATACTTACGGCTATGTTCATAAATTGAATTTTTTGAAAGTAGATGAAATTCTTCCCCTATATCTTGTCCTAGAGGAATATTGTTTTCTACTTTTTTGATTATATAATCAAAGTTGTGTTTGTCTTTAATTGTTTCAGGAACATATAGTTGATCCTGAGGGATTTCTGGAATGTTCCAGTCATCCATGTTTTGATTAATATCTTCGAATCGGACTTCCTCATCGAAGAGATTGTGTTTTGGGGCGACCTCTTGGGTCTGGTTATCTTGATCATTTAAGAGATTGGTGTTTCTTGAAGAAGATGAAGAGGAGGAATTTGAGCGAAAAGAGATACGGGAAAAGGATCGCAATAATCTAGACATGATTAAAACATTCTCTAATATCTTTGCCTTCATTTGGTTCCATAGGAATCTTTCCATAAGGCTATATGTTACAGAACTTCTTGGATCTGAATAAATGAAAAAGAAGATTTTTTTTTTTTTAACTACAGACAATATAGTTTGAACATTACTCCTATAGCCACCAGTATATTATGTCTCAATATTTTATTTGAACAATACACCTTAGCCTTACTGCCCTTTCTCATCCACGGGACTTACTGCTACAGTATCATTCAACTAAAATATCAGACTGCTGTGCTTCCAGAAAATACTGTTCAAACACATACTGTTTAAATTAAAATCACTGTACATGCTTCAGTGATTATGGGATGGGACGGCTTTGGGCTATTAATTTTCTCAGCCCACGTACTTGCCTGGAGTAGTGGATTTTTGACAGGTGGTGTAGATATAGACTTTAACTATTGGCTACTGGTATGTCAATGACCCTCAACATTTATGGAAGAAAAAAAATAATTCAGTCTATACTTTTTCTTATAAATAATTATTGAGAATTTGATCACACCTCTCTATAGATCATTATATCAAATGTACGTACTTCAATTGTTCATAATTGTTTTAAACTAAGTCGGTCACATTATAACTATTTTTTTATGAATTGGAGAGTTACCTCTATTCTATTGTTTCCTCTCTAATTAATTATGGCATACGTAATTCTCAATTAAGCTTTGGCTAATTGTAAAGAGTATAATATAATGTTACCGTTTTCCCTGAATATGTTACCGTATTGACATACACCTTCTTGGTGCTCTTGCTGAGAAGATCTCTCTTTTCTTCTTTTTTGTCTTTTGGGGTTCATGTGTGTGTGTATATGTTCATGATGTATCCATGTCCTTGTTCAATGCATGCTGCCCTTTTATTGGATTATTTCCCTAACTTTGTCTTATACCTTTCATGTCTTGTTGCTTTTCAATGGCACACAGTGTCGTGCATTTGCAAAAGCCTTACACTATAATTAAAGAAATGGAATTTGAAGGAGCATGTTCCAAGAAGATGGATGCTAACCCAGTTGCTGTAGTTGAAGCTTTTATTCATATAAACAACCAATTACACCAACATGAGGTTGAGTTGAATAGAAATGAATTTTTTAAATCAAGATTTACCATTTCATTGCTACTCTAATAGTTTTAACTTTTTTATCTGATATCCATGCATTTCAATAAAACATTTACTTTTTGTAGGCTGCAGTTTGAATACTAACCTATGCCCAACAACATCTAGATTTTCAACTTAAGGAGCCATGGTACTGTTTGATATTTAATTTCTAAGCTCATCATCCCTTCTTTTTCTTAAACAATTCTACTTTATATCTGTGGAAGCTCTTGAGAATATTAGAGACTTATATTAGATGTCCTTTAGGTATGAGAAACTGCAGCGATGGGATCATGCCCTCAAGGCTTATACAACAAAGGCTTCTCAAGCAACAAGTCCACATCTTGTCTTGGATGCCACTTTAGGTTTATTCTGATGACTTCACCTTCATTATAACTTCCTTCATTTGAGTTTTTTGAATTTTCCTTGACAGATCACACATATATGATTATGATACTTTTGGTTGACATAAATGTACGTCTTATTTAAAGATACTAGAGAGCAACAAATAAAAAACCAAAAAAAAATTGCAAAAAAAAAAAGAGGCCCAAAAAATACTAAAAAAAAATTCAACACCTACTAAGACGGTTCTAGGATTCACCGTCTTAGTATATTCAACATACTACGACGATTATTTGAATAATCGTCTTAGTATGTAGTTTGCTTCCATGATTGTATAATCGTCGTAAAAAGGCATTGTTTTGTTGGGTATATTAAGACGGTTATTACAATAACCGTCTTAGATTCCAATAACTTTCTAAGACGGTTATGGTATAACTGTCGTAAAAAGTGTAACATACAAAGACGGTTGTGTCAACCGTTGATGTATTATTTTTACTTTTTATGATGTCCTATGACGGTTCAAAATCGTCGTAAAATTTGTGATTTAACCGACTTAAAATGTCATAATTCCAGTTATTGAGATAAATTTTTTCAACCAACTAATGTGACTTATAGTGTTTATAGGCCATCAATTAATAAATAGTGCATTTAGTTGCACAGAAAATGAGTGAGTATCTCATTAATATACTTCAAAATGAACAAAGAATAGAAATAGACAATCAACAATTAATACACCTAAAAGTGAATTTCATGTTTCTTGTGATTAGAACAAAAAATAAACTTATATGTTACATACATAAAAGATCAGAAAAATATATATATATTTTATAAGTATATCAAATTTTGTCAACCGAGTAACATGGTTAATTTTGTGTAGATGAATGCAAACAACATTTTTTTATTATTGATCCAAATACATTAGAAATCTTAAAATTTGACTCCTTTTCTTTTAGATCAGGAGAAAATTATTAAATGAAAAATGAGATTCGTAATTATTATAATTTTTAATCAACAATAGAGAGAAGATGAGTGCTAACAATTAGAGGTGAAATTTGGTTGGACCACCCATTTGCTGCCTATGGCCTGGCCCATGTAAGGCTTGGTTTGGCCTAACTCATTGAGTAAAAAAAGTCAGGTTCAAGCTTTTTAAAAAACTTGTTTAGTCAAAAGGTCAGGCCATGGGTCTTAAAAAAAGCCAATTAGGCTCCAAGGATGAGCTCATTTAGCAATGATAATTTTTTCAATAAAAATATTATTATTAATATGATATATAATATCATAATTATTTTATTTAAATTATAAAATTATTTTAGTAGTTTGATGATTTGAATAATTTTAATTAATGTTCGGAAGAGGTTAATTCATATAGGCATAGATGGATAACAAGAATATAGACTCTTTCTTTTGGTGGGACATAAAAGACTTTGGTAGCATGTTACATGTAATATTTGTTGGCAAGTTTTGTTCATATCTTGTGGTTTAAAATTTCCTTATTGTTTTTTATGAAAATATTTGGTTTTTTAAAAAAAATAATATTTTTTACCCTTCTTAATATGAAACATGCCTTTAAATTGACTAACGGACCAGACAGACTTATACAAAGGTCAAGTCTAGATGCTCAAACTTGAGTTGTAAAAATATAAAAGTGTTAGACCTAACTTAGATAAGGTTGGATCCAACCCAACCCATTTTCACTCTTAGTAGCAACACACTCCTCCACAATGCTCTTTCTTATTGGTAAATATGTATTGAAAAATATAAAATTAGGTGAGAATCATTAAATAAAATGTGAGACCTACTGAATTTTGTAATTTTTATTAAATTTTTAACGGTAAAAAAAGTGTTAAAGAATGTGACCCTAAAAATTTTTTACATTTCTTGTCACGTTTAATAAAAATTATTCTTTTAATTACTTTGTTTGTTTCTTTTAAAATGGAAAATTTTTGGAATAGTTGTTATAATTTTTTTTTTGAAATGGTTTTACTCCTATTTATTTATTGTTTTCAAAACTTAAAGTAATATTTTTTTAATTATACTCTTGGTTACCTCAATTTAAGCTTAGACGATAGTCGATAAGAAACAGAAAGAATTTTTCTTTAAAAAAGAGTTTAATATTTATATATTATTATTTAATCATAAATTACTATTTAAATTACCTTAAGATAATTAATTATTTTAAAAATCATCAATAAAAATTATCATACATGATGGATATGATTGAATAAGTGTGTAAAACTTTTTACACTTTCAATGCATATATAAACTTTTTTTCTCAAAAAAGAAATAGAATATATATATATATATATATATATATATATATATATATATATATATATTTAAATTTTAAGTTTAATTGAATTCAACACCGGATGATTACAGTGGTTAATTAATAAAAAGAAAAATAGCCCGGCCTAAGTAAATTCTCCAGCCTGTCTAGTCCCATTCTCACCCGTCACCACCAAAACACTAAAACCTCACTCTTTTCATTTCCATATACTCCTACTAAAACCCTCTTTTCTCTATTTGTCCACTGACTGTTAGGTTCCTCGTACCACTATTATCATTATCACTCTGTTTATTGATATGATATGTAACTAACAGTAACAGAGTGATCACTCTGTCTAAGGAGGCATGCTTTCATCATGTGCTAGGACTCGTTGCACACGAAGGATGGCCGCGTTCACCGCGTCGATGATTGCAGTGTGATTTCGGAGGTTACAGACATTACCACGGCTGGTTTGTTCTTGGAAATGGTCACATGCACGTCAAGTATTAATTAGTTATTTGGGTAAATGACTATTTTGACCCTTGAAAGTGTAATTCAGTGACAATTTAATTATTGAAAGAACAAAATTCTGATTTAGACTCTGTGTAAAAAGTGCGACATTTTTGTCCTACTACTGATATACACTTTCCAAGACCAAAATGGTCATTTACCCTTAGTGATTTAGTTAGGCCCTCTTTGTTTAACTTGTCAATAAGTACTTGTAAGGTAAAATGAATTAAGCTTTCAACACAAGTTAAAATTTTGTTTGGATAAACTTCTCATAGTTGTGGAGGTTACTGGTATTACCGGTTGTAGTGTTGTCCTTGGAAATGGTTCAGGTATGGTAATTAGTTAAGACTAGTGAATAAGTCGGGTGTACATAGGTGGAGTGAAGAAAGGACAAGAAGAAAAAAGAAAAGAAAGAGAGAGAGAGAGAGAGAGAGAAACTGACAAATGTGATAAGTAATATGATAGGAAAAAACGAGAAAGATAAGGAAAAATGAGATGGAAAATGGGATGGAAGAGATAGTGCATATAAGATTATAATTACTGATTTGTTAATCAATGTTGGTTCTTAAGAAATCTGGAGGTGTTTATCGAGTGAAGTGAGACATCGTGTTGGACATTTAAAATTGGCAGATTATAATGTGGAGAATTTGTGTTTGCAGCATTGTATGATGATAGGTTCATAAGGGTTCATGTTCGGCATACTAAAGAGTTGCTTTCCCTTTCTAATCCCAATGCTTCCTTATCCACCTCACTTTCTCGGCAGAATGACAAGGAACAAGATAAAGCTTAGAATTCAGGAGGTATGGGATAATTCTCTTCCTTTTATGGCTGTTTAGAACCTTTATAAAATAAATAAAAATTCAGGAGGCCTTATGTTTTAAATTGTGGTCTTGTTCAAACAAGCATATTAAATGAATAATTTCATGCCACTAAGAGTTGACTTGCAAGTCAAATGAAGTGATACAATTACAATAATCAATATCTCACTACCTTGAGCCAACCAAAGTTTATCAACCTTGTTTATTAGGAAAAAAAACAATCACCTTTCATCAACACTGAATAAAGTTTAAAATCCATACTAAAAGTTAGTGTGGGGACCAATGAATAAATAAATAAATAAATAAAACAGGTTAGCATAAAAACTTCAAAAAATGACTACTATTTTAACAGCAGAAAGTGATGTCAAAATTTATATTCAACAAGTATTTATAACACCAATCGTCAGACATAAACGAAGCATGAAATGAATGTTGGGTCAGTTGGATTACTAGGAAGCATAGATACAATACAGATACGATATGACGCACACACGCGCAAATACAGCAAAATTTAAAATTATTCGACACAAATTACTATATGACAATGAGAAAATGTATCACCTACTACTTATTATTGCAACATGGTCACAGAGACCAAAAAACTTAACATCAGTTGTATTTTAAAACTGTAAGGAGAAATAAGAATGTGAGAGATTGAACCTGTGATACGGGTTAATTATGCCATGTTAGCACTTAGTGTTTTGTATGTTGCCTCTGGAATATGTACGAAGTAGTTACTAATTTGTTACTGCATTTCATGAAATATCAGATACCTTGAAAATTAGGTTCCAGAGCTTGATGGACCTGGTTATATGGAGGATATCTCTGGTTTGTTGAGTAATGTGCTACCATCCTCATTGAAGGATGTTAAGTGTGTGGAGAGCATATTGTTTTCTGCCTTCAATCCTCCCCCAAGCTATAGAAGGTAACTCAAGAAATGCTCTCTTAAGTTGATAGCACTTCATATTTGTGTTCTGTTTAAAGGAAGTTGATAAGGTTTTCTGTGCTTTTCAGGCTTGTTGAAGATTCATTTTATTTGGATGTGACAACGCTGGAGGGTAATGTGTTTTGTATAACGGGAAGTACAAGGATGTTTTATGTTAACTCGTGCACCACAAAGACTTTTGACCCAAGGCCAAGCAAAGCTACCCTTGAAGCAACAACTCTTGCTACTCTCTTGCAAAAGATTAGCCCTAGGTTCAAAAAAGGTAACAAAGTGTATTTTATTACTCATTGACTTAAGACTTAAATTTTCCAAATTGGGGCTTTGAGAGCCTAAACTTATATCCTTTCTTCAATTATGAAGCTTTCCACGAAATTTGGGAGCAAAAAGCTGCTGCACATTGTTTTGAAAAGGAGCAGCCTGTATTGATGCCTAATTTGTGGCTTGGGTCATACCCAGTTCCTGGTGAGCCATCTCTGGAAATTTGTTTCATCAGTGTTATCTTTTCAATTCTATACATTATAGTAACTTGTGCTCCAGGGGTTGGATAATCAGGTTGCTCTTCCTTAAGTGGTATCATTTTCTCATTGTCATATAGTAATTTGTGTCAAATAATTTTAAATTTTGCTGTATTTGCATGTGTGTGTGTGTCATATCGTATTTGTATTGTATCTATGCTTCCTAGCAGTCCAACTGACCCAACATTCATTTCATGCTTCGTTTATGTCTGACAATTGGTGTTATAAATACTTGTTGAATATAAATTTTGACAGCACTTTCTGCTGTTAAATAGTAGTCATTTTTTGAAGTTTTTATGCTAACATGTTTTTTTATTTATTTATTCATTGGTCCCCACACAGATGCGATTCAGACAGGGCTGAGAATTCAGTAACTCTTTTATATGGTAGCGAGCCACTTGGCATGCCAAGAGAGTGGAATGAGGAGTTGCAAACATGTCGAGAATTTCTCCATACAACTCCACTTGAGAGGTACCTTTTACTTTCTCATTCATAACCTGGTGATTTTAAAGGAATGAATGTTCTTTAGTTTTTTCTGTTGGTGATGACCTGACACATTCATTATCTCTGCTTCTTGGATGAGTTTTCCGTTACTGTAGGCTTATGCGGGATAGGGCACTTTATAGAGTGACATCAGACTTCGTTGATGCAGCAATTAGTGGTGTTGTTGGAGTGATTAGTGGCTGCATTCCTCCAATAAACCCAACTGACCCAGAACATTTATACATGTTAGTAGGACCTTCCATTTTAAAACTTGTGCTATTTATCCAATATATTATTGAAGCATTTTCAAGCCAGAATTTGTAATCATCTTTCTTCTTGTAATTTCTTTCTCTAATAATAAAGACCACCATGCTCATCGGAATTCATTCATTCCATTGAGTTCCCTTGTCTGTACAAGAACTTTGAATTCTTTTAGTTGATTTCCTAGTTCTGCTATATCAGGAAACGGGAGAAGGTAAAAGGATAAAAACCATAACTATATATGATTCTATGAAATACGTAACAAGTTGCTCTAAAATGTTAGTGTCAGAAATTTAAAAAGTACGTACATTAAATTATACATTTGGGCTTGAATCTACTCAGCCTCTGGCTCATCTAGCAGAACTTGTTTGTGTTTATCATAATTTTCTTGCCTCACTTTATCATGTTTTAGCTTCATCTCTTTAACTCCCCCTTTGAGCTATCCCGTTTCTTTCTGTGTTTGTGATGTGCAGGATGGTCAACAATATGCTGCACAATATCCATATTCTGTTTTTTATGTCCATACTTGCGCATTTCTTTATGAACATGGTGTAAATCATCAAAATAATCGGAGTTCCTTTCAGAATGCTTGTGCATATGCTCATAAGTGGTCCTTCGCCTATTTTGAGCACTATAGTTAGAGTGCCTAAGTTCTTGCTTATGATGTTTGTTATCATGAATATGGTGATGCCCCTTGTCAATTTTGAATCTACGTTTATCCATGATGATTTGTTCATCAGCGCCTAAGATATCCTCCCACCAGTCATATAAAGGATCAAATAGACCTTTCTGGTGCAAAAGCCATAATAGCACAAGCACTACAATTCAAAGAAGAGAGTATTTATTTTAAGTTGTTCTGCTAAATTTTCAAATTATAATATACTAATGGACATTGAATAGAAGTCATACCTGTCGGAAAAATTGTCAAAAACAGACCAAACATCATTACCCAACTCAAGCAAACATATTGTATGTGGCACTTGAAGTCAAAAAACCCAGAGCATTTTTCTCTGTTCTCCCACCCAAACCGAGGAACAAGGAAGAGATTCGATCAAATAATTAGTTATGACAGATGAATCAATATTAAGAAAAGGTTATGATTAAGAAAGCAACATATAGTTATTGATCTTCCAATACCCTGCTTCAATTGTAGGTGATTTATACTCAAGTTTATAACAAAATATTTAAATCACTTAAGAATAGAAATATGGCACAAACTCAGTATCAATTTACCACATTTCAAAGAACATGAAGAAAATACGAAAAAAAATTTATCCAAATGCAACTAAAGAACAATCTCGAATAAATGCACTAACTTTTGTTTCATTCTGTTACTGAATAGATTGTTGAATAATAGTTTATGCATAAAATAATCCTAGTTTTAATCCTTTATGTTATTAATGACAAAATATTCGAATGATTGCCTTCATGAAAAATAAAATGCATTCCACTTGTTCACAGAAGCCAGTGCTACTCATCCGTGTTTGATAAGTAGAATTTCAAAACATATGGGTGGTGTTGGTAAAGAAATATATATTCATATACTGATCAAAGCAACTCAATATTCCCCATGAATAAAATATACAAAATTTCAAGAAAATCATATTTTCTATATTTTAAATGTTGGAATTTAAATTTTATAACTTGCAAATGAAAAGTATAGTTGAAGATAATACCTACAAGTTTTTCCAGTGATAAATTCTGTTAAGCTTCTCCATATTTTATTCCATATGCTTTCGATAGAATCAAAGAAACTATTTATACTGGCCTCTGGTGGTTGAAAAGGCATACCCTGCAGTAATAGATGATTTAGTATTTCACAATTTGTTGTCATAACATCACCAATAATTAACATATTTTGTGAAGAATCAGAAGACTAACTTTCTAATGAACTTATCTACGGGGAACAATTCTACAATATCAAATTCATGTCTCAGACTCGGACTGATCTGCTATTGATTACCTAGAGCTTATTACTAACCATTTTAAGTAATTAGAAACAAAATATTAAATGTATTTATGTAGTGATACTGCAGATAAAAGAACTGCTGTAAAGTCTTCTTTGTCGTCCTGTCCAACAGTTCAAAATAACTATAGTTGTTAAAGTTTGATAAAAAGACCAATGGGCAATGGTGAAACATAGTATCCAGATTTTAGAAAGTTTCACGTTTTATGAGAATACAAATCTGGGTCAGATACATGGATTAAATAATACCATTGTGTTCATGCCATAGAAAATAAAGCATACTAAATTCAGGTACCAGGAAAGAACATACATGTGTGTCGTTGTCAAGAACGGTTGCCGTAGTAGCAAATTGACATTCAGCTCAATCAACTTCATTATAATCAGAATCCTTTAATACGGCTTCATCCAAAAAACCCAAAAAAAGGACACAGTAAATGTTAATGTGTTCCTTATCCTCGGAATAGATAACGTATAAATCCAAAGCTTCAACTTTACCCGCACAAAAATATTTTGAAGCCTGATCAGTGCTTGGGTAGATTTTGCATGATTGGGTTGTAACCTCATTTGGCTTCATTATTAAAAATTGCTCCTGAACCATGTTTACAAGCAAACAAGAAAAAACATAATAGAAGACCTATGGAAGTATAGAAAAAAAAGGGGCAAAAAACAAACTTCTGGCATATGTTTTAGCATAATACCTCCATCAGGGTGATATCCTTGGAGCAATTAAACTGCAAGACAACACAATATAGCAAAGCTAAAACTACAGCTTGTTGGACCCTAAGGAAAATGACTGCAATGCATGCCTCAAATATATTTGAACCTAATTTTGTAACCATAATAAAACTAAAGCATCAGGAGTAGCATGCATCTGTTAAATTCCTATTCATGTCATGCAGTCAATTCAACTAACTAGAGATAATTTAACCAAATAACAATTTTGCCCCTGAATGTTATGGAACGCAAGGAGGAAGTTATATGTGGTGTGCGACTTTTAGGTACCATGATAATTAAACAATCATGTCCTCATATCAACAATGAGCACAGGTCAAAAAAATTTATAAAAAATTTATCACAACCCAGTTTCCTATCAGACATTATAAGGAAAAAAATAGAAAAGAACTTCACTAACACTTTCAAGCCTTAAAGAACTGTGCCATAAAAATTAATATAATTCATATCTAACATTGAATACCAAAAAAAAAATCAAATCAAACATTCCATTGTCCAAGTATAAGGAGCATTGGATAACAAAGACAAATGCCATGAAACACATTATAGCGAAGGAAACTACCGTCAAACTATATGACGCTTCCACCTCACCGGTATTCTTAGTTGTGATTGTAGCAACACCAAATTGAGTTAGGGCTTCAAATGTAGGGACGCTAACACTTCTTATCTTTCCTGGGCTCCTAGAGAAAAAGAACCATGTCAGACAAATTTAGAAAAGCTTTTTTTACTATGAAAACAATAATGCTGCTGGACATTATAGGTTTCTAAAACCAAAAATCACACCCTAGCATCAATAGAAACAAAATTGGCTACATTGCAGAAACTTCTCACAATCATTTTTCAAATATTTTCTCTGCCCATCTCATTTTCAAAATGTATACATCCATTTATGATCAGGAACTTCATTATTGGCAATTCGTATTCAGCATATGAAAAAGTGATAGGTAACGGCCTTCCACCCCCACCAAAAAAGAAAAGAAAAATAGAGTTCAACATCATATGGTAAAACAATTTTGTCAGTGAATGACTACAAAGTCCAACATCTCAAAATGATTTTGTCATCTTACAATCTCATTCAAGATAACAAATCAATTTTACACATCAACTTTCACATGGAAATATTACAAAAAGAACAAAAGTTTCAAGTCACTCGTGACTGTTTTGAAATCATATGTAGATATCAAGTAAATATTATACCTTTGATAAACATACTCTACATCATTCGCACTTAATTCTAGCACAAGGTTTGTACTAAGAACCTCTGTAATTCCTATGGAGAAAGAATAACTCCCAGCACTCTGCAGACAAATAAAATAAAATAAATAATTTCTAATAGAAGACACTATATTAAATATAAATACAACATTATTGCAACGTAACTGGATGTTGGTTTATTCTTCCAAACCTTCCTTCCAAACCATAGAGCGGCACTTGATTCCTACTTATTCGATTCAGGTCAGCCTGTTAAGGACAAGAAAGTTTCTTTCAAATTTTCAACGACTATCAATGAAGTTTTTCTCCAAATCCATTTTGCAAAAATAGAAGTGAAAAGAAAATGACAAAAATGAAACCAAAAAAGCAAGATGAGAATAAGAATTAAAGAAGAAAAAAATTATTGTTGAAGTACCAACCTCCCGAAAATTCCATAATTGATTATGCAAGCAGGTCCAAAAGGGAGAAGAGCAAAAGTTTGGTTGTTGATTAAAAGCTTCATAGCTGACACCAATTTTGTTACATTCAATACCATCTAAGGTAAATCTCACTCTCAAGCAGCATCCACATAGAAATGTTTCTCCCCAAATCCTGTGGTTGCCCAGGGCTGCCCTGTCACAAGAAAAATTGTAAATATTGTGTTTAAGCTTATAACAGTTGTGAATCATGCCGAAAGTATGTAAAAGTAGTTCATCACTGTTTTCTTCCATAACTACAGCAGTAATGCCAAGATTAATGTGTGTGATTTGCATTAAAAATGGGAAATAAGGTCAGTCATTAAAAGAAATGCCTAAACTAGTGGGGGAGACTGCAGTGACTAAATAGAGCACATGGCTCTACAGACTTGCAATTGCAATATATCAGCCTCCTTATAATTATATTTTTCTAATATGATTTCAGGTTGCAAGAATTCTTCATTGAGTAGCTATATATGCATATGGCTACAATGTTGACATTTTTTGCAAGAACACATCTTGGTACCTCCAAGCTAATCAACATACAAACAAGAGCTTGAAGAGGAAAAACCATTTTTCACATAACCTAGAATGATAAGGAGGTTCATATAGCCTTACATTAAATATCAGTCCCTTAATACTATATCATACTTGTACACCATTGATTGGAATATGCAATAAATGGTATTTTTGTGTCACATTAATTGTGCACGAGGAAGTATAATTTTGTATAACTCCAAAAATAACAGTCATGACCATGTTTTCAAGTCTATCCATAATGCAGTGACCTCTCAAAATTTAGAATTGTACGATTAACAAACATGATAATAATTGATTCAATCAATGCATTCTACACTATTTTTCTCTGATTTTTTTTATAATTTATTTCTCTGATATTTGTAAAGATAGCTAGCTCCATTTATTATTCATTGTAAAATTTTATTATATTCCAATTCATAAAAACATGTTCCACAATTTGTTTGCAAAAGACCAATATCCAAAAAGTATCTAAAGGGGAGTTGTAACTTTTAAGTAACAAAAAATTCAAGAAACCAATCTAACATACCAATTCTTTATCTTAATTGAACCTCAATTTTGTTATAACTAAAGTCAATAGAGGTCAATTACGGTGAAACCAGTCAAACAAGCATACCTGCCTTGGTACGACCAGATAGAAATCCTCAAAAGATGGTATATTTGTATACCCAACAAAATCTCCAATAAGATTAACCCTCAAAAATTTATCATCAGAGATCACTGTTCTGTTTTCAGGACCCACAAACACTTCCTGCCGGCCAAATTATGTGTTAGATACACAGAAATGGTAAAAAAATATTCCTGACATGACTCATTGAGTGCATTTACATCTATTATATGCTATGTGAAATGTGATACCAAAAACTTGATGCAGAAGACAACATTTGAATAAATCAGAAAACTAAGAGAACATGTAGAAAATTGTAAACCAACATATCCAGCATCATGAGACAAAATACATAGTCTATGGAAAAAGATGCTTGTCAGGTTTAAATTTAATATTGTTGCATAAGGAAACCAATAATTACATACCGAAACTTTAGTTCCACTCTTCACCTGTATTCGAACACTAAATCCCAATGTTCGCCGCCCAATGCCAAAAACATGAAACCTGAATTGAATTAGAGAGAGGGGGGGAAGGAAATCTAAGTTGTGACTGATGATTAAAACAAAGAAATCACTTTTTACTTTGGCAAATTTCAGAGGTGATTACAATTAAAACATGACATGATGAAAAAACTACACTATAACTAATCTTAAATAACAATGTTTCTTCATAAAATTGTTAGAATATCAGGGTATTTAATACTAAGCAGTATTTTTTAGTTAAATTATAATATTCGTACATGATCAGTGTTAAGAGTTGAATTTTACTAGTTATATTTCATAACCTATATGATTAATATAATATAGCTAGGGGTATAATACATCAATATACTCCACTGCACTTTTATCCCCTTTCTATCTAATCCCTAAAATTACAACAAACTTAAACCTATTTGATTATTGCAATTGACACTTTTTAAAAATCTGTAACTAACAGGAAAAAAAAAAGATAATCTGAAATTGTTCGAGCACAATGAAAACAGAAAGATTTCAAACAAATATCTTGACAAGATAACATAGAATGGGGTCTTGATCTGTATAAGTAAACGGTTCAATGTAAAAATGATTTCCATATGTTCACCCAAGTCCAGGACAAAATCCAATTAAGACCATATATAAACCAGGGTGGCTCAAATCAATCACAATTGGATTAAAAAAGGACGGGGAGGGTGGAAGCTTACCAATCACCAGGGAAACGCACACAATGTGCAGTGTTGGCCTTTCCTTTTGTCAATTTGTCAACTAGTTAAACAATTTCACCCATAACGGTTAGTTTTGTGTTTCCTAAAAACTTACAGAATGTTGCAACATCAAAGCACTTACAGAAGTTTCCACATGATGAAGGCATCCGCCTCTGGGGTCCACATGGACAACATATTGGCTACATTAAAGACGGAAAGAGAGATATGTTAAACCTGAATCAGCAGTGAAAGGTGAAAATGCCAAAGAATATTTGAGGGAGGTGGGATCAAACACTAATGTCCTTTTCTTATTCTTCCCTTTGAATAATTTCTTTTAAAATTAGGAGTTAGAAGGCCACCTGAGTGTACTCGATAATATGACCCTCTTCATCCCGCAGTCTGCAACACAAGTAGCAGAAACCAAGCCGTGAAATTAGCATTGTCTAAACTCTAGTCAGCGTCTAGTTCATAATAAAATAGCAATAAACATGGCTTGCCTTTCACATATCTTCACGACATTTGCACCAGCATCTGGCTCGCATTTGCGTGTCTTAACATAATACTCTTCAGGTTTATAAGGAACATCCTGCAAACGAGTAATTCAAACTTAATCATACAAAATATTACATCCACGTGTACGCAATCCTCTTACGACAATTTGCTTTGAAAAAATAATTCTCCAAAACCAGAATAAGATGGTGATAGATTAGTCCACAAACGATAATAATAATAAATTAATAATAACAATAATAAGTTATTGTTAATGCAACAAAAATAAGTAGATTACAGAGAGTGAATAAAAGTAACAGAAGAGAAGTATCATACTCGTATGTATGTTAACTGATACAAGGCATATGCAGAAGTTTTGTTGACCGTTATGACAGGAGGAATACGCAATGTCTGCATTTTCCTGCTTGAATTTTCCTCCACTTCCACCAATTCCGCAACAATTGACGCCTCTCCACCACTCTGCAAAATCACAAAACAACAACCTCAACACACAGGAACACAATGAGGAGCGTAATGTGAATATGATCTATTTACCGAGCCACTGGGAACAGCCATGTTGAGTACGATTTTGGTAGTACAATTGAGATTGTCCTCGGAATTGGAGTTCTTCTCGCACTTCTCCAGCTTCGATTTGGAGATGATTTGAATTCCAACGACATGGAAGGAAGAAAGTATGAAGATGATTATTAGGGTGATAGCGGAACGCAATGCCATTGTTATTGTTATGCATCAGTTCTCTAATTGCCCATACATAATACATGGGTGTGCCAGTGCGTGACAATAACCGCCAAGATTCAAAGGCGGTTTGGCGGTTTTTTACTTTCCTTTATGGTGTGTTTGGTTGGAAGGTGAGGAATAAGTTACCATAGAAATGTGGTGTGTGTATCTAATTGGTTTCCCAGACATGCACACTCTACGTAAGGCGGTTTGGCGGTTTGGCAGAAGTGACAGTAACCGCCAAAATAGATTCAAAGCGGTTTGGCGGTTTTTTACTTTCCTCTTCTCCGGAAGTCCCTACGAAACTGTGTTGAAGTGCATGGGCCACGCCGTTCACGTGCTCAGAGTTCCCTCTGCCGAGATCGTATACTGGTATAATAAATAATACATCATAGATGCTGCACTTTTCTTCTTCTTTGTATCGTTTTTTTCTTTCTGGCGATTTCTTTATTCTCTGAGAATATTCACGGTGCTATAGTTTTTAATGAAACAGTTGAACTCTGTAGAGAGGGGGAAGGGAATAGGATGTGTGAGAAGCTAGTTTCGAGTTTTTTTAAACCTTCGCACGGTGTCGTTTAGAATGCTATGTTATAGGGGAATCAAATGAGTTAATTCGGTGGACAATGTTTATTTGGCTAAACGTGTTTTGAATGATTCATTATAAAAGTATTCCCAATTTGGCAATTTCACAACATAGGCTTACGGGGATTACTGTACTGAATCATTTTACAGGATATATTTAAACATTTCAACCTGTGAATGGTGGGGAAAGCCTTGTGGACTGGAATTAGAAGATCCTGTGTGCAAGCCTTCCTTGCCAAAAAGGACTGTGTTCGACTTTTTGGTCCTCTGTTGAAATTGGACATATTATTGGGAGTTCACATTGGCAAGGGAATAAAGACATTATGTTGCATTTTCTTCAATTATTAGTGGTTGGCATGCTTTGCTTAACAAGTGTTAATCGAGTTTAACAAATGTGGATAACTCTTAACACTCTGTTTCATGAAGTTATTATGTACGTAAACATGGATCTATGTATTTGGGAGGAAAATGAAAATCAGCGCAGAAGTGATAGAAGCTGATTTGTTAGAACAACTTATTTTCAATCTGTTTTGTAATTAAAATCATGAACAACCTATAGTGTAAAAATAACCAATCTAAATTCTTCTCAATAAGCACAAGCTCACCTCCATTTGCTCAAAGAAGCTTTGGCATCATTCATTAGGTAAATAAGCATTGCATCTGAAACTTTATGATGGTAGGAGAGGGAAGAAATTTGGCTTTGGCATCATTCATTAGGTACTTAGAAGCATGAATGATTTCATACACTTCCTAAACATTGTTCTTCAAGTAACTTTTAAGAATTTTCATGCAGTTGTTTAATTCTTTTGTTTTAATTGAGTAAATATTTTACTTATATTAACATGGAGATACTATATTGTTACTTTGAGACATGTATTTAAGCTGCTTTTCTATAAATTTTAATTTTTTTCACATTCTATGTTTGTAAGAGGATATAACATAATCTGCTGAATGTTCCTTTAATTATAGTTTTTATATATTCTTGCACTTAACTTTTCTTTATTTTTATATTACAACGAAGATGCTCATCTAAATGTTTTTAAGTTTTTATTTGGATACTGGTATTCTTTTATTGTATTCTGATGAACTTATTCTTAGCATTTTTCTGTGTTTCAGACTTTACACCACCACAAGGCCTAGTGATATCAGAACACCCTATGAAAGGATGTTGGACAATAAGGTGGAGTTTGGTTCCCCAGATAAGCGGTCTGGCGGATTCTTTAACTCTGTTCTGGTAAGCAAGTTGCAGCACTTTTTGTTGTCTGTGTGATTTTAGATATATATGAAGTTTGAGAATTAAACTAGATAGAACTAGCATTGTTAGTGTGGTGCTGGAAACTTTTCAAAATAAGAAGTTGGTGTATTATTTTTTACTCTGTCCTCATTCTTTATTTTGTTTCTTACCCCCCCCCCCCCCCCCCCGCCTCCCTTTCATATGCTATTACTAGCTTTCATAGTTTTCTTTTAAAAAATAAAGTAATAGACATTCCATCATCAAGTTGGTGCAGACAAATTAGATTGATCATTTGAATGAAAACACGAACTAGGAAAACTTGGTTCATATATTTGTCTCATTTGTAGGTACTAGGTAGATTTATTGTTTTGGCTTGCAAAAACAACTCTTAAGTTTCTAATTTTTGTGTAGATTTCTTTGGAGCCAGATTACCTTGTCAATGGAGAATATCTTGTAGATAAAGGAGCAGCTCCAAAGATGTTGAACTGTCTTATGTAAGTTTTTTAGCACTACTAGTTGGGCTTGGCATTTGAATTATCTTTGAAGTTCTAGCAAATCTGTATGCACAATGAATTTAATTAATTAATTATATATATATATATATATATATATATATATATATATATATATAAATCTATTAAGTAAAATATTTCTAAGAAAATTTATGTTATATTTTAGAAATGGTTGTTTAACGAAGTACCAACTAGATTTATTCAGCCTCTATTAGCTTATTTATTTATTTGTTATGTAACTAAAATTTATGATATTTATATAACTTAATAATTATAAATTAATATAACATAACAGTTTTATACATAATATAATTAATTTACTATTAGCTTATTTATTTGTAATGTGTGAATTTTTTTAGTTTTGTTAATTAATATAAATTGATTTTCAGGTGTACCATATAACTACTATTGAGCAAACTGAGACAATGTTACACATTTGCTTAATTTTAATAAAAAAAATTTAATTAAATAAAATAAATACATTTTAATATTTAATATTAGGACCATTGTTGTAGCATTTATTGGTCAACAAGATTTATATTCATGATGGTTTTATGATATTTTTAGAGATCCAAAGCCAATTTTTTTATTAGAGACCAAAATTAAATTTAAAATTTAATAATTTTTCAAGAAAATCATATTTAAGTATTTTCATAAAAAAATATAAGTTTTAAATGGCTATTCCTTATAATTTTATTATACGTAAAAAAAGTGTTTAATTTTTTTTTAGTTTCACAATTTCACGTGTATTCTATATAATGTATATTAATTTCTTAGTAGTGAAGTTAACAATGATGAATAGTTCTAATACAGGTCACAAACCAACTAAAAAAATTAAAAATGATCAATAAAAAATAATTAAAGTACACGATTATGTGGATTTTTAGTCTGAACAAAGTTTTGAATTTGTGATATATATATATATATATATATATATATATATATATATATCAGTGATTATGGGATGGGACGGCTTTGGGCTATTAATTTTCTCAGCCCACGTACTTGCCTGGAGTAGTGGATTTTTGACAGGTGGTGTAGATATAGACTTTAACTATTGGCTACTGGTATGTCAGTGACCCTCAACATTTATGGAAGAAAAAAAATAATTCAGTCTATACTTTTTCTTATAAATAATTATTGAGAATTTGATCACACCTCTCTATAGATCATTATATCAAATGTACGTACTTCAATTGTTCATAATTGTTTTAAACTAAGTCGGTCGCATTATAACTATTTTTTTATGAATTGGAGAGTTACCTCTATTCTATTGTTTCCTCTCTAATTAATTATGGCATACGTAATTCTCAATTAAGCTTTGGCTAATTGTAAAGAGTATAATATAATGTTACCGTTTTCCCTGAATATGTTACCGTATTGACATACACCTTCTTGGTGCTCTTGCTGAGAAGATCTCTCTTTTCTTCTTTTTTGTCTTTTGGGGTTCATGTGTGTGTGTATATGTTCATGATGTATCCATGTCCTTGTTCAATGCATGCTGCCCTTTTATTGGATTATTTCCCTGACTTTGTCTTATACCTTTCATGTCTTGTTGCTTTTCAATGGCACACAGTGTCGTGCATTTGCAAAAGCCTTACACTATAATTAAAGAAATGGAATTTGAAGGAGCATGTTCCAAGAAGATGGATGCTAACCCAGTTGCTGTAGTTGAAGCTTTTATTCATATAAACAACCAATTACACCAACATGAGGTTGAGTTGAATAGAAATGAATTTTTTAAATCAAGATTTACCATTTCATTGCTACTCTAATAGTTTTAACTTTTTTATCTGATATCCATGCATTTCAATAAAACATTTACTTTTTGTAGGCTGCAGTTTGAATACTAACCTATGCCCAACAACATCTAGATTTTCAACTTAAGGAGCCATGGTACTGTTTGATATTTAATTTCTAAGCTCATCATCCCTTCTTTTTCTTAAACAATTCTACTTTATATCTGTGGAAGCTCTTGAGAATATTAGAGACTTATATTAGATGTCCTTTAGGTATGAGAAACTGCAGCGATGGGATCATGCCCTCAAGGCTTATACAACAAAGGCTTCTCAAGCAACAAGTCCACATCTTGTCTTGGATGCCACTTTAGGTTTATTCTGATGACTTCACCTTCATTATAACTTCCTTCATTTGAGTTTTTTGAATTTTCCTTGACAGATCACACATATATGATTATGATACTTTTGGTTGACATAAATGTACGTCTTATTTAAAGATACTAGAGAGCAACAAATAAAAAACCAAAAAAAAATTGCAAAAAAAAAAAGAGGCCCAAAAAATACTAAAAAAAAATTCAACACCTACTAAGACGGTTCTAGGATTCACCGTCTTAGTATATTCAACATACTACGACGATTATTTGAATAATCGTCTTAGTATGTAGTTTGCTTCCATGATTGTATAATCGTCGTAAAAAGGCATTGTTTTGTTGGGTATATTAAGACGGTTATTACAATAACCGTCTTAGATTCCAATAACTTTCTAAGACGGTTATGGTATAACTGTCGTAAAAAGTGTAACATACAAAGACGGTTGTGTCAACCGTTGATGTATTATTTTTACTTTTTATGATGTCCTATGACGGTTCAAAATCGTCGTAAAATTTGTGATTTAACCGACTTAAAATGTCATAATTCCAGTTATTGAGATAAATTTTTTCAACCAACTAATGTGACTTATAGTGTTTATAGGCCATCAATTAATAAATAGTGCATTTAGTTGCACAGAAAATGAGTGAGTATCTCATTAATATACTTCAAAATGAACAAAGAATAGAAATAGACAATCAACAATTAATACACCTAAAAGTGAATTTCATGTTTCTTGTGATTAGAACAAAAAATAAACTTATATGTTACATACATAAAAGATCAGAAAAATATATATATATTTTATAAGTATATCAAATTTTGTCAACCGAGTAACATGGTTAATTTTGTGTAGATGAATGCAAACAACATTTTTTTATTATTGATCCAAATACATTAGAAATCTTAAAATTTGACTCCTTTTCTTTTAGATCAGGAGAAAATTATTAAATGAAAAATGAGATTCGTAATTATTATAATTTTTAATCAACAATAGAGAGAAGATGAGTGCTAACAATTAGAGGTGAAATTTGGTTGGACCACCCATTTGCTGCCTATGGCCTGGCCCATGTAAGGCTTGGTTTGGCCTAACTCATTGAGTAAAAAAAGTCAGGTTCAAGCTTTTTAAAAAACTTGTTTAGTCAAAAGGTCAGGCCATGGGTCTTAAAAAAAGCCAATTAGGCTCCAAGGATGAGCTCATTTAGCAATGATAATTTTTTCAATAAAAATATTATTATTAATATGATATATAATATCATAATTATTTTATTTAAATTATAAAATTATTTTAGTAGTTTGATGATTTGAATAATTTTAATTAATGTTCGGAAGAGGTTAATTCATATAGGCATAGATGGATAACAAGAATATAGACTCTTTCTTTTGGTGGGACATAAAAGACTTTGGTAGCATGTTACATGTAATATTTGTTGGCAAGTTTTGTTCATATCTTGTGGTTTAAAATTTCCTTATTGTTTTTTATGAAAATATTTGGTTTTTTAAAAAAAATAATATTTTTTACCCTTCTTAATATGAAACATGCCTTTAAATTGACTAACGGACCAGACAGACTTATACAAAGGTCAAGTCTAGATGCTCAAACTTGAGTTGTAAAAATATAAAAGTGTTAGACCTAACTTAGATAAGGTTGGATCCAACCCAACCCATTTTCACTCTTAGTAGCAACACACTCCTCCACAATGCTCTTTCTTATTGGTAAATATGTATTGAAAAATATAAAATTAGGTGAGAATCATTAAATAAAATGTGAGACCTACTGAATTTTGTAATTTTTATTAAATTTTTAACGGTAAAAAAAGTGTTAAAGAATGTGACCCTAAAAATTTTTTACATTTCTTGTCACGTTTAATAAAAATTATTCTTTTAATTACTTTGTTTGTTTCTTTTAAAATGGAAAATTTTTGGAATAGTTGTTATAATTTTTTTTTTTGAAATGGTTTTACTCCTATTTATTTATTGTTTTCAAAACTTAAAGTAATATTTTTTTAATTATACTCTTGGTTACCTCAATTTAAGCTTAGACGATAGTCGATAAGAAACAGAAAGAATTTTTCTTTAAAAAAGAGTTTAATATTTATATATTATTATTTAATCATAAATTACTATTTAAATTACCTTAAGATAATTAATTATTTTAAAAATCATCAATAAAAATTATCATACATGATGGATATGATTGAATAAGTGTGTAAAACTTTTTACACTTTCAATGCATATATAAACTTTTTTCTCAAAAAAGAAATAGAATATATATATATATATATATATATATATATATATATATATATATTTAAATTTTAAGTTTAATTGAATTCAACACCGGATGATTACAGTGGTTAATTAATAAAAAGAAAAATAGCCCGGCCTAAGTAAATTCTCCAGCCTGTCTAGTCCCATTCTCACCCGTCACCACCAAAACACTAAAACCTCACTCTTTTCATTTCCATATACTCCTACTAAAACCCTCTTTTCTCTATTTGTCCACTGACTGTTAGGTTCCTCGTACCACTATTATCATTATCACTCTGTTTATTGATATGATATGTAACTAACAGTAACAGAGTGATCACTCTGTCTAAGGAGGCATGCTTTCATCATGTGCTAGGACTCGTTGCACACGAAGGATGGCCGCGTTCACCGCGTCGATGATTGCAGTGTGATTTCGGAGGTTACAGACATTACCACGGCTGGTTTGTTCTTGGAAATGGTCACATGCACGTCAAGTATTAATTAGTTATTTGGGTAAATGACTATTTTGACCCTTGAAAGTGTAATTCAGTGACAATTTAATTATTGAAAGAACAAAATTCTGATTTAGACTCTGTGTAAAAAGTGCGACATTTTTGTCCTACTACTGATATACACTTTCCAAGACCAAAATGGTCATTTACCCTTAGTGATTTAGTTAGGCCCTCTTTGTTTAACTTGTCAATAAGTACTTGTAAGGTAAAATGAATTAAGCTTTCAACACAAGTTAAAATTTTGTTTGGATAAACTTCTCATAGTTGTGGAGGTTACTGGTATTACCGGTTGTAGTGTTGTCCTTGGAAATGGTTCAGGTATGGTAATTAGTTAAGACTAGTGAATAAGTCGGGTGTACATAGGTGGAGTGAAGAAAGGACAAGAAGAAAAAAGAAAAGAAAGAGAGAGAGAGAGAGAGAGAGAAACTGACAAATGTGATAAGTAATATGATAGGAAAAAACGAGAAAGATAAGGAAAAATGAGATGGAAAATGGGATGGAAGAGATAGTGCATATAAGATTATAATTACTGATTTGTTAATCAATGTTGGTTCTTAAGAAATCTGGAGGTGTTTATCGAGTGAAGTGAGACATCGTGTTGGACATTTAAAATTGGCAGATTATAATGTGGAGAATTTGTGTTTGCAGCATTGTATGATGATAGGTTCATAAGGGTTCATGTTCGGCATACTAAAGAGTTGCTTTCCCTTTCTAATCCCAATGCTTCCTTATCCACCTCACTTTCTCGGCAGAATGACAAGGAACAAGATAAAGCTTAGAATTCAGGAGGTATGGGATAATTCTCTTCCTTTTATGGCTGTTTAGAACCTTTATAAAATAAATAAAAATTCAGGAGGCCTTATGTTTTAAATTGTGGTCTTGTTCAAACAAGCATATTAAATGAATAATTTCATGCCACTAAGAGTTGACTTGCAAGTCAAATGAAGTGATACAATTACAATAATCAATATCTCACTACCTTGAGCCAACCAAAGTTTATCAACCTTGTTTATTAGGAAAAAAAACAATCACCTTTCATCAACACTGAATAAAGTTTAAAATCCATACTAAAAGTTAGTGTGGGGACCAATGAATAAATAAATAAATAAATAAAACAGGTTAGCATAAAAACTTCAAAAAATGACTACTATTTTAACAGCAGAAAGTGATGTCAAAATTTATATTCAACAAGTATTTATAACACCAATCGTCAGACATAAACGAAGCATGAAATGAATGTTGGGTCAGTTGGATTACTAGGAAGCATAGATACAATACAGATACGATATGACGCACACACGCGCAAATACAGCAAAATTTAAAATTATTCGACACAAATTACTATATGACAATGAGAAAATGTATCACCTACTACTTATTATTGCAACATGGTCACAGAGACCAAAAAACTTAACATCAGTTGTATTTTAAAACTGTAAGGAGAAATAAGAATGTGAGAGATTGAACCTGTGATACGGGTTAATTATGCCATGTTAGCACTTAGTGTTTTGTATGTTGCCTCTGGAATATGTACGAAGTAGTTACTAATTTGTTACTGCATTTCATGAAATATCAGATACCTTGAAAATTAGGTTCCAGAGCTTGATGGACCTGGTTATATGGAGGATATCTCTGGTTTGTTGAGTAATGTGCTACCATCCTCATTGAAGGATGTTAAGTGTGTGGAGAGCATATTGTTTTCTGCCTTCAATCCTCCCCCAAGCTATAGAAGGTAACTCAAGAAATGCTCTCTTAAGTTGATAGCACTTCATATTTGTGTTCTGTTTAAAGGAAGTTGATAAGGTTTTCTGTGCTTTTCAGGCTTGTTGAAGATTCATTTTATTTGGATGTGACAACGCTGGAGGGTAATGTGTTTTGTATAACGGGAAGTACAAGGATGTTTTATGTTAACTCGTGCACCACAAAGACTTTTGACCCAAGGCCAAGCAAAGCTACCCTTGAAGCAACAACTCTTGCTACTCTCTTGCAAAAGATTAGCCCTAGGTTCAAAAAAGGTAACAAAGTGTATTTTATTACTCATTGACTTAAGACTTAAATTTTCCAAATTGGGGCTTTGAGAGCCTAAACTTATATCCTTTCTTCAATTATGAAGCTTTCCACGAAATTTGGGAGCAAAAAGCTGCTGCACATTGTTTTGAAAAGGAGCAGCCTGTATTGATGCCTAATTTGTGGCTTGGGTCATACCCAGTTCCTGGTGAGCCATCTCTGGAAATTTGTTTCATCAGTGTTATCTTTTCAATTCTATACATTATAGTAACTTGTGCTCCAGGGGTTGGATAATCAGGTTGCTCTTCCTTAAGTGGTATCATTTTCTCATTGTCATATAGTAATTTGTGTCAAATAATTTTAAATTTTGCTGTATTTGCATGTGTGTGTGTGTCATATCGTATTTGTATTGTATCTATGCTTCCTAGCAGTCCAACTGACCCAACATTCATTTCATGCTTCGTTTATGTCTGACAATTGGTGTTATAAATACTTGTTGAATATAAATTTTGACAGCACTTTCTGCTGTTAAATAGTAGTCATTTTTTGAAGTTTTTATGCTAACATGTTTTTTTATTTATTTATTCATTGGTCCCCACACAGATGCGATTCAGACAGGGCTGAGAATTCAGTAACTCTTTTATATGGTAGCGAGCCACTTGGCATGCCAAGAGAGTGGAATGAGGAGTTGCAAACATGTCGAGAATTTCTCCATACAACTCCACTTGAGAGGTACCTTTTACTTTCTCATTCATAACCTGGTGATTTTAAAGGAATGAATGTTCTTTAGTTTTTTCTGTTGGTGATGACCTGACACATTCATTATCTCTGCTTCTTGGATGAGTTTTCCGTTACTGTAGGCTTATGCGGGATAGGGCACTTTATAGAGTGACATCAGACTTCGTTGATGCAGCAATTAGTGGTGTTGTTGGAGTGATTAGTGGCTGCATTCCTCCAATAAACCCAACTGACCCAGAACATTTATACATGTTAGTAGGACCTTCCATTTTAAAACTTGTGCTATTTATCCAATATATTATTGAAGCATTTTCAAGCCAGAATTTGTAATCATCTTTCTTCTTGTAATTTCTTTCTCTAATAATAAAGACCACCATGCTCATCGGAATTCATTCATTCCATTGAGTTCCCTTGTCTGTACAAGAACTTTGAATTCTTTTAGTTGATTTCCTAGTTCTGCTATATCAGGAAACGGGAGAAGGTAAAAGGATAAAAACCATAACTATATATGATTCTATGAAATACGTAACAAGTTGCTCTAAAATGTTAGTGTCAGAAATTTAAAAAGTACGTACATTAAATTATACATTTGGGCTTGAATCTACTCAGCCTCTGGCTCATCTAGCAGAACTTGTTTGTGTTTATCATAATTTTCTTGCCTCACTTTATCATGTTTTAGCTTCATCTCTTTAACTCCCCCTTTGAGCTATCCCGTTTCTTTCTGTGTTTGTGATGTGCAGGATGGTCAACAATATGCTGCACAATATCCATATTCTGTTTTTTATGTCCATACTTGCGCATTTCTTTATGAACATGGTGTAAATCATCAAAATAATCGGAGTTCCTTTCAGAATGCTTGTGCATATGCTCATAAGTGGTCCTTCGCCTATTTTGAGCACTATAGTTAGAGTGCCTAAGTTCTTGCTTATGATGTTTGTTATCATGAATATGGTGATGCCCCTTGTCAATTTTGAATCTACGTTTATCCATGATGATTTGTTCATCAGCGCCTAAGATATCCTCCCACCAGTCATATAAAGGATCAAATAGACCTTTCTGGTGCAAAAGCCATAATAGCACAAGCACTACAATTCAAAGAAGAGAGTATTTATTTTAAGTTGTTCTGCTAAATTTTCAAATTATAATATACTAATGGACATTGAATAGAAGTCATACCTGTCGGAAAAATTGTCAAAAACAGACCAAACATCATTACCCAACTCAAGCAAACATATTGTATGTGGCACTTGAAGTCAAAAAACCCAGAGCATTTTTCTCTGTTCTCCCACCCAAACCGAGGAACAAGGAAGAGATTCGATCAAATAATTAGTTATGACAGATGAATCAATATTAAGAAAAGGTTATGATTAAGAAAGCAACATATAGTTATTGATCTTCCAATACCCTGCTTCAATTGTAGGTGATTTATACTCAAGTTTATAACAAAATATTTAAATCACTTAAGAATAGAAATATGGCACAAACTCAGTATCAATTTACCACATTTCAAAGAACATGAAGAAAATACGAAAAAAAATTTATCCAAATGCAACTAAAGAACAATCTCGAATAAATGCACTAACTTTTGTTTCATTCTGTTACTGAATAGATTGTTGAATAATAGTTTATGCATAAAATAATCCTAGTTTTAATCCTTTATGTTATTAATGACAAAATATTCGAATGATTGCCTTCATGAAAAATAAAATGCATTCCACTTGTTCACAGAAGCCAGTGCTACTCATCCGTGTTTGATAAGTAGAATTTCAAAACATATGGGTGGTGTTGGTAAAGAAATATATATTCATATACTGATCAAAGCAACTCAATATTCCCCATGAATAAAATATACAAAATTTCAAGAAAATCATATTTTCTATATTTTAAATGTTGGAATTTAAATTTTATAACTTGCAAATGAAAAGTATAGTTGAAGATAATACCTACAAGTTTTTCCAGTGATAAATTCTGTTAAGCTTCTCCATATTTTATTCCATATGCTTTCGATAGAATCAAAGAAACTATTTATACTGGCCTCTGGTGGTTGAAAAGGCATACCCTGCAGTAATAGATGATTTAGTATTTCACAATTTGTTGTCATAACATCACCAATAATTAACATATTTTGTGAAGAATCAGAAGACTAACTTTCTAATGAACTTATCTACGGGGAACAATTCTACAATATCAAATTCATGTCTCAGACTCGGACTGATCTGCTATTGATTACCTAGAGCTTATTACTAACCATTTTAAGTAATTAGAAACAAAATATTAAATGTATTTATGTAGTGATACTGCAGATAAAAGAACTGCTGTAAAGTCTTCTTTGTCGTCCTGTCCAACAGTTCAAAATAACTATAGTTGTTAAAGTTTGATAAAAAGACCAATGGGCAATGGTGAAACATAGTATCCAGATTTTAGAAAGTTTCACGTTTTATGAGAATACAAATCTGGGTCAGATACATGGATTAAATAATACCATTGTGTTCATGCCATAGAAAATAAAGCATACTAAATTCAGGTACCAGGAAAGAACATACATGTGTGTCGTTGTCAAGAACGGTTGCCGTAGTAGCAAATTGACATTCAGCTCAATCAACTTCATTATAATCAGAATCCTTTAATACGGCTTCATCCAAAAAACCCAAAAAAAGGACACAGTAAATGTTAATGTGTTCCTTATCCTCGGAATAGATAACGTATAAATCCAAAGCTTCAACTTTACCCGCACAAAAATATTTTGAAGCCTGATCAGTGCTTGGGTAGATTTTGCATGATTGGGTTGTAACCTCATTTGGCTTCATTATTAAAAATTGCTCCTGAACCATGTTTACAAGCAAACAAGAAAAAACATAATAGAAGACCTATGGAAGTATAGAAAAAAAAGGGGCAAAAAACAAACTTCTGGCATATGTTTTAGCATAATACCTCCATCAGGGTGATATCCTTGGAGCAATTAAACTGCAAGACAACACAATATAGCAAAGCTAAAACTACAGCTTGTTGGACCCTAAGGAAAATGACTGCAATGCATGCCTCAAATATATTTGAACCTAATTTTGTAACCATAATAAAACTAAAGCATCAGGAGTAGCATGCATCTGTTAAATTCCTATTCATGTCATGCAGTCAATTCAACTAACTAGAGATAATTTAACCAAATAACAATTTTGCCCCTGAATGTTATGGAACGCAAGGAGGAAGTTATATGTGGTGTGCGACTTTTAGGTACCATGATAATTAAACAATCATGTCCTCATATCAACAATGAGCACAGGTCAAAAAAATTTATAAAAAATTTATCACAACCCAGTTTCCTATCAGACATTATAAGGAAAAAAATAGAAAAGAACTTCACTAACACTTTCAAGCCTTAAAGAACTGTGCCATAAAAATTAATATAATTCATATCTAACATTGAATACCAAAAAAAAAATCAAATCAAACATTCCATTGTCCAAGTATAAGGAGCATTGGATAACAAAGACAAATGCCATGAAACACATTATAGCGAAGGAAACTACCGTCAAACTATATGACGCTTCCACCTCACCGGTATTCTTAGTTGTGATTGTAGCAACACCAAATTGAGTTAGGGCTTCAAATGTAGGGACGCTAACACTTCTTATCTTTCCTGGGCTCCTAGAGAAAAAGAACCATGTCAGACAAATTTAGAAAAGCTTTTTTTACTATGAAAACAATAATGCTGCTGGACATTATAGGTTTCTAAAACCAAAAATCACACCCTAGCATCAATAGAAACAAAATTGGCTACATTGCAGAAACTTCTCACAATCATTTTTCAAATATTTTCTCTGCCCATCTCATTTTCAAAATGTATACATCCATTTATGATCAGGAACTTCATTATTGGCAATTCGTATTCAGCATATGAAAAAGTGATAGGTAACGGCCTTCCACCCCCCACCAAAAAAGAAAAGAAAAATAGAGTTCAACATCATATGGTAAAACAATTTTGTCAGTGAATGACTACAAAGTCCAACATCTCAAAATGATTTTGTCATCTTACAATCTCATTCAAGATAACAAATCAATTTTACACATCAACTTTCACATGGAAATATTACAAAAAGAACAAAAGTTTCAAGTCACTCGTGACTGTTTTGAAATCATATGTAGATATCAAGTAAATATTATACCTTTGATAAACATACTCTACATCATTCGCACTTAATTCTAGCACAAGGTTTGTACTAAGAACCTCTGTAATTCCTATGGAGAAAGAATAACTCCCAGCACTCTGCAGACAAATAAAATAAAATAAATAATTTCTAATAGAAGACACTATATTAAATATAAATACAACATTATTGCAACGTAACTGGATGTTGGTTTATTCTTCCAAACCTTCCTTCCAAACCATAGAGCGGCACTTGATTCCTACTTATTCGATTCAGGTCAGCCTGTTAAGGACAAGAAAGTTTCTTTCAAATTTTCAACGACTATCAATGAAGTTTTTCTCCAAATCCATTTTGCAAAAATAGAAGTGAAAAGAAAATGACAAAAATGAAACCAAAAAAGCAAGATGAGAATAAGAATTAAAGAAGAAAAAAATTATTGTTGAAGTACCAACCTCCCGAAAATTCCATAATTGATTATGCAAGCAGGTCCAAAAGGGAGAAGAGCAAAAGTTTGGTTGTTGATTAAAAGCTTCATAGCTGACACCAATTTTGTTACATTCAATACCATCTAAGGTAAATCTCACTCTCAAGCAGCATCCACATAGAAATGTTTCTCCCCAAATCCTGTGGTTGCCCAGGGCTGCCCTGTCACAAGAAAAATTGTAAATATTGTGTTTAAGCTTATAACAGTTGTGAATCATGCCGAAAGTATGTAAAAGTAGTTCATCACTGTTTTCTTCCATAACTACAGCAGTAATGCCAAGATTAATGTGTGTGATTTGCATTAAAAATGGGAAATAAGGTCAGTCATTAAAAGAAATGCCTAAACTAGTGGGGGAGACTGCAGTGACTAAATAGAGCACATGGCTCTACAGACTTGCAATTGCAATATATCAGCCTCCTTATAATTATATTTTTCTAATATGATTTCAGGTTGCAAGAATTCTTCATTGAGTAGCTATATATGCATATGGCTACAATGTTGACATTTTTTGCAAGAACACATCTTGGTACCTCCAAGCTAATCAACATACAAACAAGAGCTTGAAGAGGAAAAACCATTTTTCACATAACCTAGAATGATAAGGAGGTTCATATAGCCTTACATTAAATATCAGTCCCTTAATACTATATCATACTTGTACACCATTGATTGGAATATGCAATAAATGGTATTTTTGTGTCACATTAATTGTGCACGAGGAAGTATAATTTTGTATAACTCCAAAAATAACAGTCATGACCATGTTTTCAAGTCTATCCATAATGCAGTGACCTCTCAAAATTTAGAATTGTACGATTAACAAACATGATAATAATTGATTCAATCAATGCATTCTACACTATTTTTCTCTGATTTTTTTTATAATTTATTTCTCTGATATTTGTAAAGATAGCTAGCTCCATTTATTATTCATTGTAAAATTTTATTATATTCCAATTCATAAAAACATGTTCCACAATTTGTTTGCAAAAGACCAATATCCAAAAAGTATCTAAAGGGGAGTTGTAACTTTTAAGTAACAAAAAATTCAAGAAACCAATCTAACATACCAATTCTTTATCTTAATTGAACCTCAATTTTGTTATAACTAAAGTCAATAGAGGTCAATTACGGTGAAACCAGTCAAACAAGCATACCTGCCTTGGTACGACCAGATAGAAATCCTCAAAAGATGGTATATTTGTATACCCAACAAAATCTCCAATAAGATTAACCCTCAAAAATTTATCATCAGAGATCACTGTTCTGTTTTCAGGACCCACAAACACTTCCTGCCGGCCAAATTATGTGTTAGATACACAGAAATGGTAAAAAAATATTCCTGACATGACTCATTGAGTGCATTTACATCTATTATATGCTATGTGAAATGTGATACCAAAAACTTGATGCAGAAGACAACATTTGAATAAATCAGAAAACTAAGAGAACATGTAGAAAATTGTAAACCAACATATCCAGCATCATGAGACAAAATACATAGTCTATGGAAAAAGATGCTTGTCAGGTTTAAATTTAATATTGTTGCATAAGGAAACCAATAATTACATACCGAAACTTTAGTTCCACTCTTCACCTGTATTCGAACACTAAATCCCAATGTTCGCCGCCCAATGCCAAAAACATGAAACCTGAATTGAATTAGAGAGAGGGGGGGAAGGAAATCTAAGTTGTGACTGATGATTAAAACAAAGAAATCACTTTTTACTTTGGCAAATTTCAGAGGTGATTACAATTAAAACATGACATGATGAAAAAACTACACTATAACTAATCTTAAATAACAATGTTTCTTCATAAAATTGTTAGAATATCAGGGTATTTAATACTAAGCAGTATTTTTTAGTTAAATTATAATATTCGTACATGATCAGTGTTAAGAGTTGAATTTTACTAGTTATATTTCATAACCTATATGATTAATATAATATAGCTAGGGGTATAATACATCAATATACTCCACTGCACTTTTATCCCCTTTCTATCTAATCCCTAAAATTACAACAAACTTAAACCTATTTGATTATTGCAATTGACACTTTTTAAAAATCTGTAACTAACAGGAAAAAAAAAAGATAATCTGAAATTGTTCGAGCACAATGAAAACAGAAAGATTTCAAACAAATATCTTGACAAGATAACATAGAATGGGGTCTTGATCTGTATAAGTAAACGGTTCAATGTAAAAATGATTTCCATATGTTCACCCAAGTCCAGGACAAAATCCAATTAAGACCATATATAAACCAGGGTGGCTCAAATCAATCACAATTGGATTAAAAAAGGACGGGGAGGGTGGAAGCTTACCAATCACCAGGGAAACGCACACAATGTGCAGTGTTGGCCTTTCCTTTTGTCAATTTGTCAACTAGTTAAACAATTTCACCCATAACGGTTAGTTTTGTGTTTCCTAAAAACTTACAGAATGTTGCAACATCAAAGCACTTACAGAAGTTTCCACATGATGAAGGCATCCGCCTCTGGGGTCCACATGGACAACATATTGGCTACATTAAAGACGGAAAGAGAGATATGTTAAACCTGAATCAGCAGTGAAAGGTGAAAATGCCAAAGAATATTTGAGGGAGGTGGGATCAAACACTAATGTCCTTTTCTTATTCTTCCCTTTGAATAATTTCTTTTAAAATTAGGAGTTAGAAGGCCACCTGAGTGTACTCGATAATATGACCCTCTTCATCCCGCAGTCTGCAACACAAGTAGCAGAAACCAAGCCGTGAAATTAGCATTGTCTAAACTCTAGTCAGCGTCTAGTTCATAATAAAATAGCAATAAACATGGCTTGCCTTTCACATATCTTCACGACATTTGCACCAGCATCTGGCTCGCATTTGCGTGTCTTAACATAATACTCTTCAGGTTTATAAGGAACATCCTGCAAACGAGTAATTCAAACTTAATCATACAAAATATTACATCCACGTGTACGCAATCCTCTTACGACAATTTGCTTTGAAAAAATAATTCTCCAAAACCAGAATAAGATGGTGATAGATTAGTCCACAAACGATAATAATAATAAATTAATAATAACAATAATAAGTTATTGTTAATGCAACAAAAATAAGTAGATTACAGAGAGTGAATAAAAGTAACAGAAGAGAAGTATCATACTCGTATGTATGTTAACTGATACAAGGCATATGCAGAAGTTTTGTTGACCGTTATGACAGGAGGAATACGCAATGTCTGCATTTTCCTGCTTGAATTTTCCTCCACTTCCACCAATTCCGCAACAATTGACGCCTCTCCACCACTCTGCAAAATCACAAAACAACAACCTCAACACACAGGAACACAATGAGGAGCGTAATGTGAATATGATCTATTTACCGAGCCACTGGGAACAGCCATGTTGAGTACGATTTTGGTAGTACAATTGAGATTGTCCTCGGAATTGGAGTTCTTCTCGCACTTCTCCAGCTTCGATTTGGAGATGATTTGAATTCCAACGACATGGAAGGAAGAAAGTATGAAGATGATTATTAGGGTGATAGCGGAACGCAATGCCATTGTTATTGTTATGCATCAGTTCTCTAATTGCCCATACATAATACATGGGTGTGCCAGTGCGTGACAATAACCGCCAAGATTCAAAGGCGGTTTGGCGGTTTTTTACTTTCCTTTATGGTGTGTTTGGTTGGAAGGTGAGGAATAAGTTACCATAGAAATGTGGTGTGTGTATCTAATTGGTTTCCCAGACATGCACACTCTACGTAAGGCGGTTTGGCGGTTTGGCAGAAGTGACAGTAACCGCCAAAATAGATTCAAAGCGGTTTGGCGGTTTTTTACTTTCCTCTTCTCCGGAAGTCCCTACGAAACTGTGTTGAAGTGCATGGGCCACGCCGTTCACGTGCTCAGAGTTCCCTCTGCCGAGATCGTATACTGGTATAATAAATAATACATCATAGATGCTGCACTTTTCTTCTTCTTTGTATCGTTTTTTTCTTTCTGGCGATTTCTTTATTCTCTGAGAATATTCACGGTGCTATAGTTTTTAATGAAACAGTTGAACTCTGTAGAGAGGGGGAAGGGAATAGGATGTGTGAGAAGCTAGTTTCGAGTTTTTTTAAACCTTCGCACGGTGTCGTTTAGAATGCTATGTTATAGGGGAATCAAATGAGTTAATTCGGTGGACAATGTTTATTTGGCTAAACGTGTTTTGAATGATTCATTATAAAAGTATTCCCAATTTGGCAATTTCACAACATAGGCTTACGGGGATTACTGTACTGAATCATTTTACAGGATATATTTAAACATTTCAACCTGTGAATGGTGGGGAAAGCCTTGTGGACTGGAATTAGAAGATCCTGTGTGCAAGCCTTCCTTGCCAAAAAGGACTGTGTTCGACTTTTTGGTCCTCTGTTGAAATTGGACATATTATTGGGAGTTCACATTGGCAAGGGAATAAAGACATTATGTTGCATTTTCTTCAATTATTAGTGGTTGGCATGCTTTGCTTAACAAGTGTTAATCGAGTTTAACAAATGTGGATAACTCTTAACACTCTGTTTCATGAAGTTATTATGTACGTAAACATGGATCTATGTATTTGGGAGGAAAATGAAAATCAGCGCAGAAGTGATAGAAGCTGATTTGTTAGAACAACTTATTTTCAATCTGTTTTGTAATTAAAATCATGAACAACCTATAGTGTAAAAATAACCAATCTAAATTCTTCTCAATAAGCACAAGCTCACCTCCATTTGCTCAAAGAAGCTTTGGCATCATTCATTAGGTAAATAAGCATTGCATCTGAAACTTTATGATGGTAGGAGAGGGAAGAAATTTGGCTTTGGCATCATTCATTAGGTACTTAGAAGCATGAATGATTTCATACACTTCCTAAACATTGTTCTTCAAGTAACTTTTAAGAATTTTCATGCAGTTGTTTAATTCTTTTGTTTTAATTGAGTAAATATTTTACTTATATTAACATGGAGATACTATATTGTTACTTTGAGACATGTATTTAAGCTGCTTTTCTATAAATTTTAATTTTTTTCACATTCTATGTTTGTAAGAGGATATAACATAATCTGCTGAATGTTCCTTTAATTATAGTTTTTATATATTCTTGCACTTAACTTTTCTTTATTTTTATATTACAACGAAGATGCTCATCTAAATGTTTTTAAGTTTTTATTTGGATACTGGTATTCTTTTATTGTATTCTGATGAACTTATTCTTAGCATTTTTCTGTGTTTCAGACTTTACACCACCACAAGGCCTAGTGATATCAGAACACCCTATGAAAGGATGTTGGACAATAAGGTGGAGTTTGGTTCCCCAGATAAGCGGTCTGGCGGATTCTTTAACTCTGTTCTGGTAAGCAAGTTGCAGCACTTTTTGTTGTCTGTGTGATTTTAGATATATATGAAGTTTGAGAATTAAACTAGATAGAACTAGCATTGTTAGTGTGGTGCTGGAAACTTTTCAAAATAAGAAGTTGGTGTATTATTTTTTACTCTGTCCTCATTCTTTATTTTGTTTCTTACCCCCCCCCCCCCCCCCCCCCGCCTCCCTTTCATATGCTATTACTAGCTTTCATAGTTTTCTTTTAAAAAATAAAGTAATAGACATTCCATCATCAAGTTGGTGCAGACAAATTAGATTGATCATTTGAATGAAAACACGAACTAGGAAAACTTGGTTCATATATTTGTCTCATTTGTAGGTACTAGGTAGATTTATTGTTTTGGCTTGCAAAAACAACTCTTAAGTTTCTAATTTTTGTGTAGATTTCTTTGGAGCCAGATTACCTTGTCAATGGAGAATATCTTGTAGATAAAGGAGCAGCTCCAAAGATGTTGAACTGTCTTATGTAAGTTTTTTAGCACTACTAGTTGGGCTTGGCATTTGAATTATCTTTGAAGTTCTAGCAAATCTGTATGCACAATGAATTTAATTAATTAATTATATATATATATATATATATATATATATATATAAATCTATTAAGTAAAATATTTCTAAGAAAATTTATGTTATATTTTAGAAATGGTTGTTTAACGAAGTACCAACTAGATTTATTCAGCCTCTATTAGCTTATTTATTTATTTGTTATGTAACTAAAATTTATGATATTTATATAACTTAATAATTATAAATTAATATAACATAACAGTTTTATACATAATATAATTAATTTACTATTAGCTTATTTATTTGTAATGTGTGAATTTTTTTAGTTTTGTTAATTAATATAAATTGATTTTCAGGTGTACCATATAACTACTATTGAGCAAACTGAGACAATGTTACACATTTGCTTAATTTTAATAAAAAAAATTTAATTAAATAAAATAAATACATTTTAATATTTAATATTAGGACCATTGTTGTAGCATTTATTGGTCAACAAGATTTATATTCATGATGGTTTTATGATATTTTTAGAGATCCAAAGCCAATTTTTTTATTAGAGACCAAAATTAAATTTAAAATTTAATAATTTTTCAAGAAAATCATATTTAAGTATTTTCATAAAAAAATATAAGTTTTAAATGGCTATTCCTTATAATTTTATTATACGTAAAAAAAGTGTTTAATTTTTTTTTAGTTTCACAATTTCACGTGTATTCTATATAATGTATATTAATTTCTTAGTAGTGAAGTTAACAATGATGAATAGTTCTAATACAGGTCACAAACCAACTAAAAAAATTAAAAATGATCAATAAAAAATAATTAAAGTACACGATTATGTGGATTTTTAGTCTGAACAAAGTTTTGAATTTGTGATATATATATATATATATATATATATATATATATATATATATATATATATATATATATATATATCAGTGATTATGGGATGGGACGGCTTTGGGCTATTAATTTTCTCAGCCCACGTACTTGCCTGGAGTAGTGGATTTTTGACAGGTGGTGTAGATATAGACTTTAACTATTGGCTACTGGTATGTCAGTGACCCTCAACATTTATGGAAGAAAAAAAATAATTCAGTCTATACTTTTTCTTATAAATAATTATTGAGAATTTGATCACACCTCTCTATAGATCATTATATCAAATGTACGTACTTCAATTGTTCATAATTGTTTTAAACTAAGTCGGTCGCATTATAACTATTTTTTTATGAATTGGAGAGTTACCTCTATTCTATTGTTTCCTCTCTAATTAATTATGGCATACGTAATTCTCAATTAAGCTTTGGCTAATTGTAAAGAGTATAATATAATGTTACCGTTTTCCCTGAATATGTTACCGTATTGACATACACCTTCTTGGTGCTCTTGCTGAGAAGATCTCTCTTTTCTTCTTTTTTGTCTTTTGGGGTTCATGTGTGTGTGTATATGTTCATGATGTATCCATGTCCTTGTTCAATGCATGCTGCCCTTTTATTGGATTATTTCCCTGACTTTGTCTTATACCTTTCATGTCTTGTTGCTTTTCAATGGCACACAGTGTCGTGCATTTGCAAAAGCCTTACACTATAATTAAAGAAATGGAATTTGAAGGAGCATGTTCCAAGAAGATGGATGCTAACCCAGTTGCTGTAGTTGAAGCTTTTATTCATATAAACAACCAATTACACCAACATGAGGTTGAGTTGAATAGAAATGAATTTTTTAAATCAAGATTTACCATTTCATTGCTACTCTAATAGTTTTAACTTTTTTATCTGATATCCATGCATTTCAATAAAACATTTACTTTTTGTAGGCTGCAGTTTGAATACTAACCTATGCCCAACAACATCTAGATTTTCAACTTAAGGAGCCATGGTACTGTTTGATATTTAATTTCTAAGCTCATCATCCCTTCTTTTTCTTAAACAATTCTACTTTATATCTGTGGAAGCTCTTGAGAATATTAGAGACTTATATTAGATGTCCTTTAGGTATGAGAAACTGCAGCGATGGGATCATGCCCTCAAGGCTTATACAACAAAGGCTTCTCAAGCAACAAGTCCACATCTTGTCTTGGATGCCACTTTAGGTTTATTCTGATGACTTCACCTTCATTATAACTTCCTTCATTTGAGTTTTTTGAATTTTCCTTGACAGATCACACATATATGATTATGATACTTTTGGTTGACATAAATGTACGTCTTATTTAAAGATACTAGAGAGCAACAAATAAAAAACCAAAAAAAAATTGCAAAAAAAAAAAGAGGCCCAAAAAATACTAAAAAAAAATTCAACACCTACTAAGACGGTTCTAGGATTCACCGTCTTAGTATATTCAACATACTACGACGATTATTTGAATAATCGTCTTAGTATGTAGTTTGCTTCCATGATTGTATAATCGTCGTAAAAAGGCATTGTTTTGTTGGGTATATTAAGACGGTTATTACAATAACCGTCTTAGATTCCAATAACTTTCTAAGACGGTTATGGTATAACTGTCGTAAAAAGTGTAACATACAAAGACGGTTGTGTCAACCGTTGATGTATTATTTTTACTTTTTATGATGTCCTATGACGGTTCAAAATCGTCGTAAAATTTGTGATTTAACCGACTTAAAATGTCATAATTCCAGTTATTGAGATAAATTTTTTCAACCAACTAATGTGACTTATAGTGTTTATAGGCCATCAATTAATAAATAGTGCATTTAGTTGCACAGAAAATGAGTGAGTATCTCATTAATATACTTCAAAATGAACAAAGAATAGAAATAGACAATCAACAATTAATACACCTAAAAGTGAATTTCATGTTTCTTGTGATTAGAACAAAAAATAAACTTATATGTTACATACATAAAAGATCAGAAAAATATATATATATTTTATAAGTATATCAAATTTTGTCAACCGAGTAACATGGTTAATTTTGTGTAGATGAATGCAAACAACATTTTTTTATTATTGATCCAAATATATTAGAAATCTTAAAATTTGACTCCTTTTCTTTTAGATCAGGAGAAAATTATTAAATGAAAAATGAGATTCGTAATTATTATAATTTTTAATCAACAATAGAGAGAAGATGAGTGCTAACAATTAGAGGTGAAATTTGGTTGGACCACCCATTTTCCGCCTATGGCCTGGCCCATGTAAGACTTGGTTTGGCCTAACTCATTGAGTAAAAAAAGTCAGGTTCAAGCTTTTTAAAAAACTTGTTTAGTCAAAAGGTCAGGCCATGGGTCTTAAGAAAAGCCAATTAGGCTCGAAGGATGAGCTCATTTAGCAATGATAATTTTTTTAATAAAAATATTATTATTAATATGATATATAATATCATAATTATTTTATTTAAATTATAAAATTATTTTAGTAGTTTGATGATTTGAATAATTTTAATTAATGTTCGGAAGAGGTTAATTCATATAGGCATAGATGGATAACAAGAATATAGACTCTTTCTTTTGGTGGGACATAAAAGACTTTGGTAGCATGTTACATGTAATATTTGTTGGCAAGTTTTGTTCATATCTTGTGGTTTAAAATTTCCTTATTGTTTTTTATGAAAATCTTTGGTTTTGTTAAAAAAATAATATTTTTTACCCTTCTTAATATGAAACATGCCTTTAAATTGACTAACGGACCAGACAGACTTATACAAAGGTCAAGTCTAGATGCTCAAACTTGAGTTGTAAAAATATAAAAGTGTTAGACCTAACTTAGATAAGGTTGGACCCAACCCAACCCATTTTCACTCTTAGTAGCAACACACTCCTCCACAATACTCTTTCTTATTGGTAAATATGTATTGAAAAATATAAAATTAGGTGAGAATCATTAAATAAAATGTGAGACCTACTGAATTTTGTAATTTTTATTAAATTTTTAATGGTAAAAAAAGTGTGTTAAAGAATGTGACCCTAAAAAATTTTTACATTTCTTGTCACGTTTAATAAAAATTATTCTTTTAATTACTTTGTTTGTTTCTTTTAAAATGGAAAATTTTTGGAATAGTTGTTATAATTTTTTTTTTGAAATGGTTTTACTCCTATTTATTTATTGTTTTCAAAACTTAAAGTAATATTTTTTTAATTATACTCTTGGTTACCTCAATTTAAGCTTAGACGATAGTCGATAAGAGACAGAAAGAATTTTTCTTTAAAAAAGAGTTTAATATTTATATATTACTATTTAATCATAAATTACTATTTGAATTACCTTAAGATAATTAATTATTTTAAAAATCATCAATAAAAATTATCATACATGATGGATATGATTGAATAAGTGTGTAAAACTTTTTACACTTTCAATGCATATATAAACTTTTTTTCTCAAAAAAGAAATAGAATATATATATATATATATATATATATATATATATATATATATATATATATATATATATATATATATATTTAAATTTTAAGTGTAATTGAATTCAACACCGGATGATTACAGTGGTTAATTAATAAAAAGAAAAATAGCCCGGCCTAAGTAAATTCTCCAGCCTGTCTAGTCCCATTCTCACCCGTCACCACCAAAACACTAAAACCTCACTCTTTTCATTTCCATATACTCCTACTAAAACCCTCTTTTCTCTATTTTTCCACTCTGTTTATTGATATGTAACTAACAGTAACAGAGTGATCACTCACTGTTTTGTTCAGAAATGGTAGCGAAACCAAGCAAGGGCATAAGCAGAAAAAAGACCGAGTCGTAACAACAACAACATCAACAACGATAGGGCTGCAGAGAACATTCCAATGGATAAGAAGAAGAAGAACAATGTGGATGAAACGCGGAATGCAGATACAGAAACAACAAAACAGCGTTGATTCAATTTCTTACATACATACACGTTATATTGCATGGATTTCAATTTAATGTACATTTTAAATAATAAATTGATATTGTGCGAGTTGATCATTCGTACGTGCAGATGATGATCCTCGGGGTTCCCTTGCCTTCATCAGAATGATAACAGGGGAAAAGATTGTCGTTCAAGGGAGAAGATTGTCGTTCAGGGGAGACTTGAGAGTTTCAACGTGTGAGATTCTGTTCTGCTTCTGCATGTTGTTGTTGTCGTTCTTCTGATTTGTTTGTTGTTACGCCTTACGCGAATTAAGTGCGTTTGTGAGTTGTTTGTTTGTTTCGTGAATTTGTTTTTTTTTTTCGCGTTTGAGTGAAGGGGACACTGTGATGGACGTAAGACAGTTCCTTCTTGAGTCTAAGGAGGCATGCTTTCATCACGTGCTAGGACTCGTTGCACACGAAGGATGGCCACGTTCACCGCGTCGATGATTACAGTGTGATTTCGGAGGTTACATACATTACCACGGCTGGTTTGTTCTTGGAAATGGTCACATGCACGTCAAGTATTAATTAGTTATTTGGGTAAATGACTATTTTGACCCTTGAAAGTGTAATTCAGTGACAATTTAATTATTGAAAGAACAAAATTCTGATTTAGACTCTGTGTGAAAAGTGCGACAATTTTGTCCTACTACTGATATACACTTTCCAAGACCAAAATGGTTATTTACCCTTAGTGATTTAGTTAGGCCCTCTTTGTTTAACTTGTCAATAAGTACTTGTAAGGTAAAATGAATTAAGCTTTCAACACAAGTTAAAATTTTGTTTGGATAAACTTCTCATAGTTGTGGAGGTTACTGGTATTACCGGTTGTGGTGTTGTCCTTGGAAATGGTTCAGGTATGGTAATTAGTTAAGACTAGTGAATAAGTCGGGTGTACATAGGTGGAGTGAAGAAAGGACAAGAAGAAAAAAGAAAAGAAAGAGAGAGAGAGAGAGAGAGAGAGAAAGTGACAAATGTGATAAGTAATCTGATAGGAAAAAACGAGAAAGATAAGAGAAAATGGGATGAAAGAGAAAGTGCATATAAGATTATAATTACTGATTTGTTAATCAATGTTGGTTCTTGAGAAATCTGGAGGTGTTTATCGAGTGAAGTGAGACATCGTGTTGGACATTTAAAATTGGCAGATTATAATGTGGAGAATTTGTGTTTGCAGCATTGTATGATGATAGGTTCATAAGGGTTCATGTTCGGCATACTAAAGAGTTGCTTTCCCTTTCTAATCCCAATGCTTCCTTATCCACCTCACTTTCTCGGCAGAATGACAAGGAACAAGATAAAGCTTAGAATTCAGGAGGTATGGGATAATTCTCTTCCCTTTATGGCTGTTTAGTACCTTTATAAAATAAATAAAAATTCAGGAGGCCTTATGTTTTAAATTGTGGTCTTGTTCAAACAAGCATATTAAATGAATAATTTCATGCCACTAAGAGTTGACTTGCAAGTCAAATGAAGTGATACAATTACAATAATCAATATCTCACTACCTTGAGCCAACCAAAGTTTATCAACCTTGTTTATTAGGAAAAAAAACAATCACCTTTCATCAACACTGAATAAAGTTTAAAATCCATACTAAAAGTTAGTGTGGGGACCAATGAATAAATAAATAAATAAATAAAACAGGTTAGCATAAAAACTTCAAAAAATGACTACTATTTTAATAGCAGAAAGTGATGTCAAAATTTATATTCAACAAGTATTTATAACACCAATCGTCAGACATAAACAAAGCATGAAATGAATGTTGGGTCAGTTGGATTGCTAGGAAGCATAGATACAATACAGATACGATATGACGCACACACGCGCAAATACAGCAAAATTTAAAATTATTCGACACAAATTACTATATGACAATGAGAAAATGTATCACCTACTACTTATTATTGCAACATGGTCACAGAGACCAAAAAACTTAACATCAGTTGTATTTTAAAACCGTAAGGAGAAATAAGAATGTGAGAGATTGAACCTGTGATACGGGTTAATTATGCCATGTTAGCACTTAGTGTTTTGTATGTTGCCTCTGGAATATGTACGAAGTAGTTACTAATTTGTTACTGCATTTCATGAAATATCAGATACCTTGAAAATGAGGTTCCAGAGCTTGATGGACCTGGTTATATGGAGGATATCTCTGGTTTGTTGAGTAATGTGCTACCATCCTCATTGAAGGATGTTAAGTGTGTGGAGAGCATATTGTTTTCTTCCTTCAATCCTCCCCCAAGATATAGAAGGTAACTCAAGAAATGCTCTCTTAAGTTGATAGCACTTCATATTTGTGTTCTGTTTAAAGGAAGTTGATAAGGTTTTCTGTGCTTTTTAGGCTTGTTGAAGATTCATTTTATTTGGATGTGACAACGCTGGAGGGTAATGTGTTTTGTATAACGGGAAGTACAAGGATGTTTTATGTTAACTCGTGCACCACAAAGACTTTTGACCCAAGGCCAAGCAAAGCTACCCTTGAAGCAACAACTCTTGCTACTCTCTTGCAAAAGATTAGCCCCAGGTTCAAAAAAGGTAACAAAGTGTATTTTATTACTCATTGACTTAAGACTTAAATTTTCCAAATTTGGGCTTTGAGAGCCTAAACTTATATCCTTTCTTCAATTATGAAGCTTTCCACGAAATTTGGGAGCAGAAAGCTGCTGCACATTGTTTTGAAAAGGAGCAGCCTGTATTGATGCCTAATTTGTGGCTTGGGTCATACCCAGTTCCTGGTGAGCCATCTCTGGAAATTTGTTTCATCAGTGTTATCTTTTCAATTCTATACATTATAGTAACTTGTGCTCCAGGGGTTGGATAATCAGGTTGCTCTTCCTTAAGTGGTATCATTTTCTCATTTTCATATAGTAATTTGTGTCAAATAATTTTAAATTTTGCTGTATTTGCATGTGTGTGTGTCATATCGTATTTGTATTGTATCTATGCTTCCTAGCAGTCCAACTGACCCAACATTCATTTCATGCTTCGTTTATGTCTGACAATTGGTGTTATAAATACTTGTTGAATATAAATTTTGACAGCACTTTCTGTGTTAAATAGTAGTCATTTTTTGAAGTTTTTATGCTAACCTGTTTTTTTTATTTATTTATTCATTGGTCCCCACACAGATGCGATTCAGACAGGGCTGAGAATTCAGTAACTCTTTTATATGGTAGCGAGCCACTTGGCATGCCAAGAGAGTGGAATGAGGAGTTGCAAACATGTCGAGAATTTCTCCATACAACTCCACTTGAGAGGTACCTTTTACTTTCTCATTCATAACCTGGTGATTTTAAAGGAATGAATGTTCTTTAGTTTTTTCTGTTGGTGATGACCTGACACATTCATTATCTCTGCTTCTTGGATGAGTTTTCCGTTACTGCAGGCTTATGCGGGATAGGGCACTTTATAGAGTGACATCAGACTTCGTTGATGCAGCAATTAGTGGTGCTGTTGGAGTGATTAGTGGCTGCATTCCTCCAATAAACCCAACTGACCCAGAACATTTATACATGTTAGTAGGACCTTCCATTTTAAAACTTGTGCTATTTATCCAATATATTATTGACGCATCAATGTTTTTTAATTGTGTTTTGGCAATAGGTTCCTGCACAACAATATATTTTTTAGTTTTTCTGTTGATACGGACCTTCAGAAGTTGTTAAAGAAATCTACAGATGATAATTCACAAACATGGAGTACAGGCACCCCACACAGTTCTTCTGAAAAATCTTGTGACTTCCAGGTTCCTAATGGGGGGAATAATGATGGTTCAAGCTCAGAAGATAGTATCAATGATACGTGATAGTAAAGAAGCTGGCTTTGAGGGCCACAACCTCCAGACACAAGAAGGGATAAACTCAGGGAAATTTCATTGCTATCTGCCTTATTATATTGCTTCTCTATTTATACTGTTAATTGGAATAACAGAATTTGTGATTCTGCTCTATCCTATCCTAACAGAATTGGGATTGCACAAGCAAATGGCAAGCATTGTCGTAGTGGTGCGCCCCCTACAGGATGCGCCAGCTCAGCAAAGTTAGTTAACAAAGTCCCTGAGGTAAGCAGGAGTGGTTGTCCTCCTTCTGGGTCTTGCTTCAGGTAATGGTGCCTATGTAGTGTTGCTGCTATCAATCAATGACATGGAAGTTATTCAAGATATTCCTCCTGAAGCTGAACTGGCTGAGAGTGATGTGGCCACATATGCTTCTTTAAACAATGATTTGAATGGCACAAAGGCTGACCAGGAAGCTGATGTCCCAGGACTTCACAATCTTGCTGTGGCTATAATTGACTACAAGATTTTTTCATTGGTGAGAAAATCAATTCTCAATATTTCAACACACACGATTTGTTATGTATGTGCATGTCATAAGGTGATTAATGGTAATGACAAAAGGTTTTTTGTTTTATAAGATAATGACAAAAGGTTTAAAACGTGTTTTTGTATGATTTTATCCATATTTAATTACTAGTGTTGTGCCTGCTAAACAGTGAGAACATCAGGGTCACTATCACCATTTGAAGGACAGCTCTGCTAGCTCTAGACTAGAAGATTTTACTATTATTCCTGACTGAAATTATTTGGCCACGTTTATTTTACGGTTATTTTACTTAATCCAAAGATTCTAATTAAGTTCTAAGTGTCTTATTAACAGGGAGCATATCAATAATGGATCAAGAGTCTTCAATAATTTTTACTATTAAATATATTTAAACATTCAAAGAGTTCCCAGACAATTCTTTTAAGAATATTTAGTACATAACGTTTAATATATTATACTCTATCTTTGAATTCTTTTAGTTGATTTCCTAGTTCTGCTATATCAGGAAACGGGAGAAGGTAAAAGGATAAAAACCGTAACTATATATGATTCTATGAAATACGTAACAAGTTGCTCTAAAATGTTAGTGTCAGAAATTTAAAAAGTACGTACATTAAATTATACATTTGGGCTTGAATCTACTCAGCCTCTGGCTCATCTAGCAGAACTTGTTTGTGTTTATCATAATTTTCTTGCCTCACTTTATCATGTTTTAGCTTCATCTCTTTAACTCCCCCTTTGAGCTATCCCGTTTCTTTCTGTGTTTGTGATGTGCAGGATGGTCAACAATATGCTGCACAATATCCATATTCTGTTTTTTATGTCCATACTTGTGCATTTCTTTATGAACATGGTGTAAATCATCAAAATAATCGGAGTTCCTTTCAGAATGCTTGTGCATATGCTCATAAGTGGTCCTTCGCCTATTTTGAGCACTATAGTTAGAGTGCCTAAGTTCTTGCTTATGATGTTTGTTATCATGAATATGGTGATGCCCCTTGTCAATTTTGAATCTACGTTTATCCATGATGATTTGTTCATCAGCGCCTAAGATATCCTCCCACCAGTCATACAAAGGATCAAATAGACCTTTCTGGTGCAAAAGCCATAATAGCACAAGCACTACAATTCAAAGAAGAGAGTATTTATTTTAAGTTGTTCTGCTGAATTTTCAAATTATAATATACTAATGGACATTGAATAGAAGTCATACCTGTCGGAAAAATTGTCAAAAACAGACCAAACATCATTACCCAACTCAAGCAAACATATTGTATGTGGCACTTGAAGTCAAAAAACCCAGAGCATTTTTCTCTGTTCTCCCACCCAAACCGAGGAACAAGGAAGAGATTTGATCAAATAATTAGTTAAGACAGATGAATCAATATTAAGAAAAGGTTATGATTAAGAAAGCAACATATAGTTATTGATCTTCCAATACCCTGCTTCAATTGTAGGTGATTTATACTCAAGTTTATAACAAAATATTTAAATCACTTAAGAATAAAAATATGGCACAAACTCAGTATCAATTTACCACATTTCAAAGAACATGAAGAAAATACGAAAAAAATTTATCCAAATGCAACTAAAGAACAATCTCGAATAAGTGCACTAACTTTTGTTTCATTCTGTTACTGAATAGATTGTTGAATAATAGTTTGTGCATAAAATAATCCTAGTTTTAATCCTTTATGTTATTAATGACAAAATATTCGAATGATTGCCTTCATGAAAAGTAAAATGCATTCCAATTGTTCACAGAAGCCAGTGCTACTCATCCGTGTTTGATAAGTAGAATTTCAAAACATATGGGTGGTGTTGATAAAGAAATATATATTCATATACTGATCAAAGCAACTCAATATTCCCCATGAATAAAATATACAAAATTTCAAGAAAATCATATTTTCTATATTTTAAATGTTGGAATTTAAATTTTATAACTTGCAAATGAAAAGTATAGTTGAAGATAATACCTACAAGTTTTTCCAGTGATAAATTCTGTTAAGCTTCTCCATATTTTATTCCATATGCTTTCGATAGAATCAAAGAAACTATTTATACTGGCCTCTGGTGGTTGAAAAGGCATACCCTGCAGTAATAGATGATTTAGTATTTCACAATTTGTTGTCATAACATCACCAATAATTAACATATTTTGTGAAGAATCAGAAGACTAACTTTCTAATGAACTTATCTACGGGGAACAATTCTACAATATCAAATTCATGTCTCAGACTCGGACTGATCTGCTATTGATTACCTAGAGCTTATTACTAACCATTTTAAGTAATTAGAAACAAAATATTAAATGTATTTATGTAGTGATACTGCAGATAAAAGAACTGCTGTAAAGTCTTCTTTGTCGTCCTGTCCAACAGTTCAAAATAACTATAGTTGTTAAAGTTTGATAAAAAGACCAATGGGCAATGGTGAAACATAGTATCAAGATTTTAGAAAGTTTCACGTTTTATGAGAATACAAATCTGGGTCAGATACATGGATTAAATAATACCATTGTGTTCATGCCATAGAAAATAAAGCATACTAAATTCAGGTACCAGGAAAGAACATACATGTGTGTCGTTGTCAAGAACGGTTGCCGTAGTAGCAAATTGACATTCAGCTCTATCAACTTCATTATAATCAGAATCCTTTAATACGACTTCATCCAAAAAACCCAAAAAAAGGACACAGTAAATGTTAATGTGTTCCTTATCCTCGGAATAGATAACGTATAAATCCAAAGCTTCAACTTTACCCGCACAAAAATATTTTGAAGCCTGATCAGTGCTTGGGTAGATTTTGCATGATTGGGTTGTAACCTCATTTGGCTTCATTATTAAAAATTGCTCCTGAACCATGTTTACAAGCAAACAAGAAAAAACATAATAGAAGACCTATGGAAGTATAGAAAAAAAAAGGGGCAAAAAACAAACTTCTGGCATATGTTTTAGCATAATACCTCCATCAGGGTGATATCCTTGGAGCAATTAAACTGCAAGACAACACAATGTAGCAAAGCTAAAACTACAGCTTGTTGGACCCTAAGGAAAATGACTACAATGCATGCCTCAAATATATTTGAACCTAATTTTGTAACCATAATAAAACTAAAGCATCAGGAGTAGCATGCATCTGTTAAATTCCTATTCATGTCATGCAGTCAATTCAACTAACTAGAGATAATTTAACCAAATAACAATTTTGCCCCTGAATGTTATGGAACGCAAGGAGGAAGTGATATGTGGTGTGCGACTTTTAGGTACCATGATAATTAAACAATCATGTCCTCATATCAACAATGAGCACAGGTCAGAAAAATTTATAAAAAATTTATCACAACCCAGTTTCCTATCAGACATTATAAGGAAAAAAATAGAAAAGAACTTCACTAACACTTTCAAGCCTTAAAGAACTGTGCCATAAAAATTAATATAATTCATATCTAACATTGAATACCAAAAAAAAAAAAATCAAATCAAACATTCCATTGTCCAAGTATAAGGAGCATTGGATAACAAAGACAAATGCCATGAAACACATTATAGCGAAGGAAACTACCGTCAAACTATATGACGCTTCCACCTCACCGGTATTCTTAGTTGTGATTGTAGCAACACCAAATTGAGTTAGGGCTTCAAATGTAGGGACGCTAACACTTATTATCTTTCCTGGGCTCCTAGAGAAAAAGAACCATGTCAGACAAATTTAGAAAAGCTTTTTTTACTATGAAAACAATAATGCTGCTGGACATTATAGGTTTCTAAAACCAAAAATCACACCCTAGCATCAATAGAAACAAAATTGGCTACATTGCAGAAACTTCTCACAATCATTTTTCAAATATTTTCTCTGCCCATCTCATTTTCAAAATGTATACATCCATTTATGATCAGGAACTTCATTATTGGCAATTCGTATTCAGCATATGAAAAAGTGATAGGTAACGGCCTTCCACCCCCCACCAAAAAAGAAAAGAAAAATAGAGTTCAACATCATATGGTAAAACAATTTTGTCAGTGAATGACTACAAAGTCCAACATCTCAAAATGATTTTGTCATCTTACAATCTCATTCAAGATAACAAATCAATTTTACACATCAACTTTCACATGGAAATATTACAAAAAGAACAAAAGTTTCAAGTCACTCGTGACTGTTTTGAAATCATATGTAGATATCAAGTAAATATTATACCTTTGATAAACATACTCTACATCATTCGCACTTAATTCTAGCACAAGGTTTGTACTAAGAACCTCTGTAATTCCTATGGAGAAAGAATAACTCCCAGCACTCTGCAGACAAATAAAATAAAATAAATAATTTCTAATAGAAGACACTATATTAAATATAAATACAACATTATTCCAACGTAACTGGATGTTGGTTTATTCTTTCAAACCTTCCTTCCAAACCATAGAGCGGCACTTGATTCCTACTTATTCGATTCAGGTCAGCCTGTTAAGGACAAGAAAGTTTCTTTCAAATTTTCAACAACTATCAATGAAGTTTTTCTCCAAATCCATTTTGCAAAAATAGAAGTGAAAAGAAAATGACAAAAATGAAACCAAAAAAGCAAGATGAGAATAAGAATTAAAGAAGAAAAAAATTATTGTTGAAGTACCAACCTCCCGAAAATTCCATAATTGATTATGCAAGCAGGTCCAAAAGGGAGAAGAGCAAAAGTTTGGTTGTTGATTAAAAGCTTCATAGCTGACACCAATTTTGTTACATTCAATACCATCTAAGGTAAATCTCACTCTCTCAAGCAGCATCCACATAGAAATGTTTCTCCCCAAATCCTGTGGTTGCCCAGGGCTGCCCTGTCACAAGAAAAATTGTAAATATTGTGTTTAAGCTTATAACAGTTGTGAATCATGCCGAAAGTATGTAAAAGTAGTTCATCACTGTTTTCTTCCATAACTACAGCAGTAATGCCAAGATTAATGTGTGTGATTTGCATTAAAAATGGGAAATAAGGTCAGTCATTAAAAGAAATGCCTAAACTAGTGGGGGAGACTGCAGTGACTAAATAGAGCACATGGCTCTACAGACTTGCAATTGCAATATATCAGCCTCCTTATAATTATATTTTTCTAATATGATTTCAGGTTGCAAGAATTCTTCATTGAGTAGCTATATATGCATATGGCTACAATGTTGACATTTTTTGCAAGAACACATCTTGGTACCTCCAAGCTAATCAACATACAAACAAGAGCTTGAAGAGGAAAAACCATTTTTCACATAACCTAGAATGATAAGGAGGTTCATATAGCCTTACATTAAATATCAGTCCCTTAATACTATATCATACTTGTACACCATTGATTGGAATATGCAATAAATGGTATTTTTGTGTCACATTAATTGTGCACGAGGAAGTATAATTTTGTATAACTCCAAAAATAACAGTCATGACCATGTTTTCAAGTCTATCCATAATGCAGTGACCTCTCAAAATTTAGAATTGTACGATTAACAAACATGATAATAATTGATTCAATCAATGCATTCTACACTATTTTTCTCTGATTTTTTTTATAATTTATTTCTCTGATATTTGTAAAGATAGCTAGCTCCATTTATTATTCATTGTAAAATTTTATTATATTCCAATTCATAAAAACATGTTCCACAATTTGTTTGCAAAAGACCAATATCCAAAAAGTATCTAAAGGGGAGTTGTAACTTTTAAGTAACAAAAAATTCAAGAAACCAATCTAACATACCAATTATTTATCTTAATTGAACCTCAATTTTGTTATAACTAAAGTCAATAGAGGTCAATTACGGTGAAACCAGTCAAACAAGCATACCTGCCTTGGTACGACCAGATAGAAATCCTCAAAAGATGGTATATTTGTATACCCAACAAAATCTCCAATAAGATTAACCCTCAAAAATTTATCATCAGAGATCACTGTTCTGTTTTCAGGACCCACAAACACTTCCTGCCGGCCAAATTATGTGTTAGATACACAGAAATGGTAAAAAAATATTCCTGACATGACTCATTGAGTGCATTTACATCTATTATATGCTATGTGAAATGTGATACCAAAAACTTGATGCAGAAGACAACATTTGAATAAATCAGAAAACTAAGAGAACATGTAGAAAATTGTAAACCAACATATCCAGCATCATGAGACAAAATACATAGTCTATGGAAAAAGATGCTTGTCAGGTTTAAATTTAATATTGTTGCATAAGGAAACCAATAATTACATACCGAAACTTTAGTTCCACTCTTCACCTGTATTCGAACACTAAATCCCAATGTTCGCCGCCCAATGCCAAAAACATGAAACCTGAATTGAATTAGAGAGAGGGGGGGAAGGAAATCTAAGTTGTGACTGATGATTAAAACAAAGAAGTCACTTTTTACTTTGGCAAATTTCAGAGGTGATTACAATTAAAACATGACATGATGAAAAAACTACACTATAACTAATCTTAAATAACAATGTTTCTTCATAAAATTGTTAGAATATCAGGGTATTTAATACTAAGCAGTATTTTTTAGTTAAATTATAATATTCGTACATGATCAGTGTTAAGAGTTGAATTTTACTAGTTATATTTCATAACCTATATGATTAATATAATATAGCTAGGGGTATAATACATCAATATACTCCACTGCACTTTTATCCCCTTTCTATCTAATCCCTAAAATTACAACAAACTTAAACCTATTTGATTATTGCAATTGACACTTTTTAAAAATCTGTAACTAACAGGAAAAAAAAAAGATAATCTGAAATTGTTCGAGCACAATGAAAACAGAAAGATTTCAAACAAATATCTTGACAAGATAACATAGAATGGGGTCTTGATCTGTATAAGTAAACGGTTCAATGTAAAAATGATTTCCATATGTTCACCCAAGTCCAGGACAAAATCCAATTAAGACCATATATAAACCAGGGTGGCTCAAATCAATCACAATTGGATTAAAAAAGGACGGGGAGGGTGGAAGCTTACCAATCACCAGGGAAACGCACACAATGTGCAGTGTTGGCCTTTCCTTTTGTCAATTTGTCAACTAGTTAAACAATTTCACCCATAACGGTTAGTTTTGTGTTTCCTAAAAACTTACAGAATGTTGCAACATCAAAGCACTTACAGAAGTTTCCACATGATGAAGGCATCCGCCTCTGGGGTCCACATGGACAACATATTGGCTACATTAAAGACGGAAAGAGAGATATGTTAAACCTGAATCAGCAGTGAAAGGTGAAAATGCCAAAGAATATTTGAGGGAGGTGGGATCAAACACTAATGTCCTTTTCTTATTCTTCCCTTTGAATAATTTCTTTTAAAATTAGGAGTTAGAAGGCCACCTGAGTGTACTCGATAATATGACCCTCTTCATCCCGCAGTCTGCAACACAAGTAGCAGAAACCAAGCCGTGAAATTAGCATTGTCTAAACTCTAGTCAGCGTCTAGTTCATAATAAAATAGCAATAAACATGGCTTGCCTTTCACATATCTTCACGACATTTGCACCAGCATCTGGCTCGCATTTGCGTGTCTTAACATAATACTCTTCAGGTTTATAAGGAACATCCTGCAAACGAGTAATTCAAACTTAATCATACAAAATATTACATCCACGTGTACGCAATCCTCTTACGACAATTTGCTTTGAAAAAATAATTCTCCAAAACCAGAATAAGATGGTGATAGATTAGTCCACAAACGATAATAATAATAAATTAATAATAACAATAATAAGTTATTGTTAATGCAACAAAAATAAGTAGATTACAGAGAGTGAATAAAAGTAACAGAAGAGAAGTATCATACTCGTATGTATGTTAACTGATACAAGGCATATGCAGAAGTTTTGTTGACCGTTATGACAGGAGGAATACGCAATGTCTGCATTTTCCTGCTTGAATTTTCCTCCACTTCCACCAATTCCGCAACAATTGACGCCTCTCCACCACTCTGCAAAATCACAAAACAACAACCTCAACACACAGGAACACAATGAGGAGCGTAATGTGAATATGATCTATTTACCGAGCCACTGGGAACAGCCATGTTGAGTACAATTTTGGTAGTACAATTGAGATTGTCCTCGGAATTGGAGTTCTTCTCGCACTTCTCCAGCTTCGATTTGGAGATGATTTGAATTCCAACGACATGGAAGGAAGAAAGTATGAAGATGATTATTAGGGTGATAGCGGAACGCAATGCCATTGTTATTGTTATGCATCAGTTCTCTAATTGCCCATACATAATACATGGGTGTGCCAGTGCGTGACAATAACCGCCAAGATTCAAAGGCGGTTTGGCGGTTTTTTACTTTCCTTTATGGTGTGTTTGGTTGGAAGGTGAGGAATAAGTTACCATAGAAATGTGGTGTGTGTATCTAATTGGTTTCCCAGACATGCACACTCTACGTAAGGCGGTTTGGCGGTTTGGAGGTTTGGCAGAAGTGACAGTAACCGCCAAAATAGATTCAAAGCGGTTTGGCGGTTTTTTACTTTCCTCTTCTCCGGAAGTCCCTACGCAACTCTGTTGAAGTGCATGGGCCACGCCGTTCACGTGCTTAGAGTTCCCTCTGCCGAGATCGTATACTGGTATAATAAATAATACATCATAGATGTTGCACTTTTCTTCTTCTTTGTATCGTTTTTTTCTTTCTGGCGATTTCTTTATTCTCTGAGAATATTCACGGTGCTATAGTTTTTAATGAAACAGTTGAACTCTGTAGAGAGGGGGAAGGGAATAGGATGTGTGAGAAGCTAGTTTCGAGTTTTTTTAAACCTGCGCACGGTGTCGTTTAGAATGCTATGTTATAGGGGAATCAAATGAGTTAATTCGGTGGACAATGTTTATTTGGCTAAACGTGTTTTGAATGATTCATTATAAAAGTATTCCCAATTCGGCAATTTCACAACATAGGCTTACGGGGATTACTGTACTGAATCATTTTACAGGATATATTTAAACATTTCAACCTGTGAATGGTGGGGAAAGCCTTGTGGACTGGAATTAGAAGATCCTGTGTGCAAGCCTTCCTTGCCAAAAAGGACTGTGTTCGACTTTTTGGTCCTCTGTTGAAATTGGACATATTATTGGGAGTTCACATTGGCAAGGGAATAAAGACATTGTGTTGCATTTTCTTCAATTATTAGTGGTTGGCATGCTTTGCTTAACAAGTGTTAATCGAGTTTAACAAATGTGGATAACTCTTAACACTCTGTTTCATGAAGTTATTATGTACGTAAACATGGATCTATGTATTTGGGAGGAAAATGAAAATCAGCGCAGAAGTGATAGAAGCTGATTTGTTAGAACAACTTATTTTCAATCTGTTTTGTAATTAAAATCATGAACAACCTATAGTGTAAAAATAACCAATCTAAATTCTTCTCAATAAGCACAAGCTCACCTCCATTTGCTCAAAGAAGCTTTGGCATCATTCATTAGGTAAATAAGCATTGCATCTGAAACTTTAAGATGGTAGGAGAGGGAAGAAATTTGGCTTTTAAATAGGCATAATAAGACTTGTATGTGTCCTGCACTTTTTGATTCACTGGCAATCGAGTCCAATCTCAGTTAAGATTCCACTTTTTTTTTTCAATAATTACCTTTGCAAATGCTTCTTCTCTGTTTTTCAGATTGCTTTTGAACCAAACCTAAAATTTGCATTTCAGGAATCACTCAGCAGAAACTCTGTATGGATGGAAGGACCGTGTGGAACTTGGCGTTCGTGGTTGCGGCAGGGACCGTGCTGGTTTTGAGCGCGAGCGAGGTGCCTGGCATGCCTAGGTTGTGGATTGTAGGGTACGCTATGCAATGCGTCCTTCACATGGTTTTCGTTTGCGTCGAATATAGGAGGCAGAGGAGGCAGCAACCCGCTGTCGCCTCGTCAGTGCAAGACAGGATTGGGAGCAGCAGTGGGAATTTGAGTGTGTCTTCGAGAGAGGGTTCTGCTTCTGCCTCTGCCTCTGCGCAGTATGTGTCGTTGGGCCAACTCGATGACGAGAGTACTAGGTGAGTGAGTAGTTTCTTCCTCCTTTTTTTATATGGTAAATAATTTCGTGTGAACTTTTGGCATTCCGTCTTATATAAACGAAATTTAGTGAACGTGTGTGACTGTTGCCATGTTAATTCTATTTGCGAATGATAACACTAGATTAAGTGATGATGTAGTTTTTGTGTGTGAGGTTTCTTAGGAGAATGTCTATGTTTTGAAGGTCTTGCTTAGTGGTTTTGAAATGACTTCTGGTCTAAAGATTAACTTTGCAAAAAGTCAATTTGGGATTTTTGGGGGGTGAAGTAAATTGGGCTTATGAAGCAGCCCAAATTCTGAATTGTAGCCAAATGGAAACCCCTTTTTATTACCTGGGAATCCCTATTGGTGTGGGAGCCTCTGATAAAAAAAATTTGAAGTTAAAATATCCAAATGGAACCAGAAAAATATATCCATGGGTGGGAAGATCACTCTCATAAATTCTGTCCTAAATGCTCTTCCAATTTATCTCTTATCCTTTTTCAAGATACCTCAAAGAATAGTTCAAAAATTGGTATCCTTGCAAAGGAATTTTATGTGTAGGGGGGGGATCAAGAGCATAAGAAAATACATTGGGTGAAGTGGGATGTTATTTGTCTTCCCAAGATTGATGGGGGCCTGGGGATCAAGGATATTTCTAAATTTAATGCAGTTTTGTTGGGTGGATGGATATAGGCCTTAACCTCTGATCAGCAGCAGTTATGGGCCAGAATTATAATTTCCAAATATGGAGGATGGACAAAATTCCAGAATGGCCGAGACAAAGGTTCTGACTTCAGCTTTTTTCACCAAAATATGGCTTGGAAGGTTGGGTGTGGGAATAAAATTAACTTCTGGACATATAATTGGTTAGGGGAGGATTGCACCCTTGAGCAAAAATATAATTCGTTATTTCTGAGTAGTAGACAGCAAAACAATCTCATTTCCATGATGGGCAATTTTGCTCAGGATAATTGGAGCTGGGACCTGAAGTGGAGGAGGAATTTATTTGACCATGAAATCATAGTAGATGGTGTGGATGGTGGATTGCTCTAACTAGCACTATATGGCAGCATAGGAACCTACTGATTTTCAAGGGCAAACCTTTTGACTCATCTAAAGTGATGGATGATGCTTTATTTCTAGCTTGGTCTTGGTTAAAAGCTAGAGAGAAAGACTTCAACAATAGTTTTAATCACTGGTCTACCAATATTTTGGATTCCTTTGGTTAAGCTGGGTTGGGTTTTTCTTTATTTCGATGGTGGGGTTAGGTTGGGTTTTTTCTATTTTGGAGGGCGGCACCATAGGTGTCTTGTATTATCTTTTTCACCAGTACCTCTAGTACTGATATGTTTAATCTAATACTATATATTTTCTGCCTTCCAAAAAAAAAAAGTGATGATGTAGTAACTGTAGCCTTCTCTTTAGTCTAGGGACAATTATTGAAAGCTTGTTGAATTTGAAGAGCTCTAAAGTCTCTCCCCAATTACTGAATGAATGAAAAGGGCTAATGATGTAAGTTTGATGGTAAAATGCAATGACAGAGATTGCCACACGATCTAATTTTTTATTGTTGATTTTCTTATCAGTGATTGCGATTACTTTACCCTCTAAAGTGAGTAACTTGGCTGGATCGTTTGAATAATCCACCCCCACGTCTAGAATGTACATAGATAAAACAAAATAAAATAACTGTCCAACCCATGAGTAATACAACTAACCACCAAACAAACCACACAAATAACTGCCACATATCCCATACATAACAGTTCAGCACAGAAATAATGAGAACTGCTGGAAACTATTTCTTATTTCTCCTAAGTCCTAACATATACGTTATTGCAATATATGAGATGTGTGACTATGACAATAGTCATTATAGAATTTGCTTTAAAGCTATATGTTATTGCAATCACTGCATGGAATCTAAACATGTACTGCAAGATTTGCTATACTTTTCATAAGCTCCTACAAAGATGTGTGCTCTATCCAAATTACCGGAAAACAACACATATACTTCTATTCCCCTGTTACACACATAATAATATGTAACTACTCCAAACTTTCTGTCCTAAACTGTCAGCATGATGGTTACTATTGAACATATTCTAATAATAGATGATTGATAAAAATTACTGCTCCTACCTTCTACCAATAACTGTCATAACTACCTCTAACTCAGTTCCCATCATCACCTCCAACTGAAAAATCAGCCTTGTCCCCAAGACAATAAGTAGGAAACCAGTTCTTCCTCATTTTCTTTATCCAATTCAACAACAATTACTTTTCCATTTTCATCTAGGGCTTCATTACCTCCCGAAATTACCAATCTTAATTGTTTATGCACATTAATGTAAGGGATGGAAATCACAGAACTTTTCTCTGTCACAACTGCCCCTGACTCTCAATTCCCATCATTCTACCTGTGTGCACATTCTATGTATGTTTATTTATTTCTGTCTATAATTGTGTTGCAACATATTTGAACTTCAAATCAAGTACTCAACTTGTAGCAGTTGGAGTTGTCTGAGGATGATAGGTCACATGTGAAGAAAATTTCTGTTATATGTAATCTCTGTCTGAAGGTATATCATTTTCTGTTGAATTAGTTCATATTTGAAATTTGTTCGTGTTGTAGTTATGTAAAATTGTAAATGATTTTTACCGAAATTTATCGAGTCTGAGTTTTCTGATGTTTTCAATTTTCTGTATTTGATAGCATGAAAGTTTTGGAAGGAGTTTTTTTAGCCCTTTGCTCTATATTTATGCTTACTCGGTAATCTTTGTATCATGTAAAAGCATAAAAATTGCTTGGTTTTCTGGTTGGTGTCACCATTGCAGCTCATAAATATGATCTTAATTCTACAGCACCCTTCCAAACATCAGATATCTTGGACCTCCATCCAATTGTCAAGCATTCAATTCCAGTGAGTGCAGAAGCCAAGGGACTTGTGGAAACAGGAAAGCTACAATTTGCTGAGGTCATTACCATTGTTTTAAACTGTGGCCCATTACATTGTGGCTGCAACATCAAGGTTTTGGGGTCTCAAGTATCAATTCAACCGCTGCACTGCAACCATAGTTGGGGCTGCATCAGCCGTCACATTATGCAGTTTTCATGATATCAAGAATACTGGCATAGTGTAATTGTGACTGGCTGACTGCTATCACAATTTATAGCACTGCTACAACTTCCTTTCAATGTTAAGTTGTTGGAAACTTGGGATGTCATTTTACCATTTGGTCTTGATTTGTTTTCTATTTGTGGAGTTATATGTACAGATTCACAAAATTGAACAAGAATTATACCACATATTGGTATGATTGAGTTATCTTCTTTTGATTGAAAGGTGAATTAGTTATGCTTCTTTACATGGCATTCTCTCGAGTTCCTTCATCACAGGATGTTTGGTGCATGGTTTATTGTAACCTGACCAAAAATAGTTAACTTGACAAACTCATATACACACTTATTGGTATGATTGAGTTATCTTCTTGAGGTTGAATCTAGATGAATTAGTTATGCTTCTTAACCTGGCATTCTCTTGAATGCATTCATCACAGGATGTTTGGTGCATGATTTATTGTGATCTGACAAAAAATAGTTTATTTTACTAGTTATTTTTCTGATGCAGGAAATGCTTAATGAGGCCTACCGCCTACACTTTATTTTCAGAGGCACTCTCAGTTCTACAACAGGCATGAAATTCCATATTGTTTTATTTTTCTAAAATGAATTCCTTGTTTTAAAATAATTATTGTATAATAACTGTAGGTTACTGGTCCAATGCATCGGGAGGTTGCCAATTGCTGCCGGTATGTCAGTTGTTTCTGTTTCGGTTAGTTCAATCGTAGAGGTTTCGTTTTTTAGGTCGTAGTTAAATCTGCATGCCTTGCTGATACAGACTCGGGTAATAGTAGTGAAATAATTCTTATAATGATTTTCAGTTGCTATACCTCACAACTTTGAAGAATTATAGCAATATAAACAATACTTGTGTCCTTTGTAATGAAGTCCAGCAAACATATTTTTTAGAGTAAAGACTAAATATGATCACTGACATATTATCAGTCCTTAAAAATGTTTAAAAAATCCTATTTTAGTCCCTACTCCCTAGACATCGCAAATGAAGGTTGTGTAGGTCCTCTTCTATTAGCATGACCGTTAAGTCAGTAATTTCAAGAATTGTAATGAATCAAACACTTCTTGTTCAGCAGCACTTGGCATGGAATAAAGATACTCAAAGGTGGAAGGTGTCTTCAATGTTGCCAAGTGATTTATGCAACCAGTACAAAATTGGACCCAAAATTACTGGAATGAAGGGTGCATGAACAACCAAACTTGGAGCTGCAGGAAAAAAACAAGGATGGTTCTAAAAAATTCAGTAACGTGAAGCCACCAAAAACTACAAGGTCTTGGATTAATACAAGTGTGACACTTGCAAAATGCAAGAAAAAATGTACGGAGATTGTTCCTGTACGACTTATGCAAATTCAGACATCAGGGGAGAAGGTAGTGATTGCACCATTTGGTACGGTGATCTGTTAGATATAAGACTGATTCCAGAAGCTGGACAAGATCGGTATATTAGATTGGCAGTGTCTGAAACAGGTATGAACTTCAAATTTTGGAGATGTTTGGGAGAGAAAAATATGAAAGTTAACTACATTAGTTGATCTTATTTTCTTCTTCAATAAGTGTTTATAGAGAAATTTATCCGTACACGACTTTCATCCTCATACTAATGAAAAAATACGTTTAATTCTACTTAATGCCCAATTTACATCTTGTGTTGATTGCTTATTTCTTTTTTTCCTGTCAAGCTCAACAAAATCAAGATGAAAAGGATATATTCAAAGATACAGGTGGTTGTGATTGGTAGCATTGTTTCCTCTGTTATTGTGCTATTAATTTTCATATTCATTTACTGGAGCAACACAAATAAAATCAAAGGTAAGCCTTTGCCCAACTCACATTCTGTTTTCGTATGGATTTTTGTAGTCTTTCAATGGAAAAGTTGATGCATATTTAGAATGGACACATAAAGATTCACAACACCATTGTTGTGTCCATTCTTTTGAAATGAAAGCAAAGCGTGTGAACATGTGAACGTAGTCTTCACATATATATACTTTTCACCTACCTCAAAATGACTAAAATAATTTTAAGCTATCAATTAAGAATAAAATGCATACTATAAATTTCAAACTAGTACAGCCCCAAAGCCAACTTTATTAGTATGAGTTGAAATGTTATTTTGCTTATTCACCTTGTTTGGATGAAAACAGAGATCATCATCAGGGTTAAAGGAAAGAACAATGAAAGCCAACAAGAAGACTTTGAGCTACCTTTGTTTGACTTTGCCTAAATAGTACATGTCACAAATAGCTTCTCAGATCACTATAAGCTTGGCAAAGGTAGTTTTAGGCCTGTATACAGGGGGTATGCGAGCTATGTGGCTATTGATAATTAAGCTCAAAATTTGTTATTAACCACATTTAATTTTCTTTCCCACAAATTTGGTGCTAAGGAAACACTACAACATGGACAAGAGATCGCTGCTAAGAGGCTTTCACAAACATCTGGACAAGGTTTAAAAGAATTTAAGAATGAGGTTCTGTTATGTGCCAAACTTCAACATTGAGATCTTGTTAAAGTTCTTGGATGTTGCATTCAAGAAGATGAGAAATTGCTCAGATATGAATATATGGCGAACAGAAGCTTAGACTTCTTTCTTTTTGGTTAGTCTCATAATCAGCTTAGAACTGCTAATATTTGGAACGATAGAAGCCGTGCTTGGAAAGCAGACGGTTACCAAGCATTGTCTTAAAGGGGGAAAAAACACACGTGTCTTTCGTACATATATAATTTACTTTTATCATTTTGCCACTTTTCCAACTAAAATAAAGAAATAGCCTTCGTATTTGAAATAAAAATAAAAGATTGTATGGGAATTTGAAATCTTTGTATTATTTTTGTACTATGTTAATAATAATTGAACTAAAATCTTACATAATTTTATTCTAAATTATTAATTTCTATTTTTTTTCATTCTTTTCTTTTTCTGAGATTCGAATCTAAAAATAGAAGAGTTAAGTGAATTAAAAACCTAAGGGGCCTAAGGATAAAGATATCCAAATAAATTTAAGTAAATAAATTCAAAGGTAGTTCGTGCCAACATTTTATCAAATTGGAAATTTGATATACAGGTCCTATAGAAACATATGTAACATATAATCCACAAATTGAATAGACATATAGATCTAGAAAAATTCAATTGACATCAACAATTTTAGGATTTAGTAAAAAAAAAATTGTTTATAATTATATTAATTACTACTAATTATTTTTCTACTAGTGACTATTTAATCAAATTCAATCTCTTAATTACAAACTAATATAACCATTAATATATCTAAATACTAATTAAATGCAAATTCAAATTATCAGGTACTCAATACGTTTTTAGAAGATCAGCTACACAATACTAATCGTAACAACATTAGACTTACGGCAACAAAGAAAATGTTTTTGTTACTTATATAATTAAAAAAAAAAATCTGACATTTGAGTAACATTTGTTTTCTTATTTAAAATTAATGTAATCATTAATATATGTAACTACTAATTAAATAGAATTCAAATCATCTGGTGTGTAGTACGCAATTCATACAACGTTCTAGCAAATGTGGGTGGTGATAGATGGGATTTGTTCATGGTTGGGATGAATGGGCTCATTTATCCTGCTTTTTCATTGTAACAACTTAAATGAGACTCCTTTACCTCAATTTAAAATACACATGGGATTTAACTTCCTCTAAAATATACTCTTAAAGAAAGACATTAAACTTTTAAGTGAAACTAAATTCCAATCAAAAATTAATCTCAGTCAATCCAAAGTACAGATGCTTGTGAAGATACCTAAGGATATCACTAGGGAACCCGAGGTCCTAATTACAATGGTACCAAATAAAAAAATTAAAACAGTGAATTTAATTCAAATGGACCAATATGAAAAAATATTTTAAAATAATCGACTTTGGTAATAATTACTTAAAAAGTTTTATCTAAAGCATAATTTAATGAATTAACAGAATAAAATAGTGCATCAAAATTGAATTTAGATAAATGAGTGTGATGATGGTTCGTGAATGCGGGAAAGTCGAAACAAAGCGAGACAGAGTAAACTGAACTTGTAAGCAATTAAGCATTATTGTAGCCACCTTACAAACGAGAGGAAAATGTTTTAGTTCACGCCAAAAACTGTCTCACAACCTAATTCTATTTTAATTCAGACGGTGAAACTTGATTACAACCTTGTTCATTGTAGCAAAATTAATTATCATTTTTTCAGTGAAAAACGTACACATCCTAATCAAGCCTATCCTATAAATTACACAATCAACAGCCAATCCTCAAAATTGATAGTTGAAGTAGATAAAGAAAATCCTTCCTCATACTTCCACCAAGTCAAACGAAGAATAACATATACTTCTGAGCCCAAAATTTAAAAACGATAATAATTTATATAAAAAAATTAAAAAAAAAAGACATTTCTCTATAAGGTTGTGGAAAGTGAATAAATTTGTACCCAAGCAAATTCATTTTTGTAAGGCAAACTTGCTTCACAAGAGGCTTCACACGCATACACCACAATTGAAGCCCAATCCAGAGAGTCCACTTCGTTGTCAACGCCGAAGTAATAGAGCAGTTGTGGCAAAATCTGGCACCACCAACATTAGCAACTCAGTATCTAAAGGAATTACGCAAACATTTGCATGACCATGCAAAAGAAATAGTATTATATGCAGAATGACATTCAGCTTCAACCACTGATGTCTAAAATAACTACCTGAAATTCACAAGACATTGGTCCACTGCAGTAACTGCATTTAGGGATATCAGCATTGGATGGTCGACCACTTGAAACAGGCCATATTGGCTTGGCATTAGTATTCCTATAATACCTGTTTTACCAAAACTAAGTAATTAAACATAACATGTAGATAAAATCAACACCATCAATCTGGTTATACATGGTTGGTTTTTATCACACATCACAACACAAATTGTGATTATAAAGCAGTGCACCTTTTATAATGTGATTTTGAGGGCAATTAAGAAGCATAATTTAAATTCCACCTTTTGTACCCGTATTTCAACATTTACTATAATCAGATCATGCAGACATAGCTTGTTCAAATTGGCTGTATTGTATCAAATGTAGGTTAACCCAACATTTTCTCCCAACTGGTTTAGTAAATCTACCTCCATAAGGACACATAAGGAAATTCACTATAGTTAAACATTCAAATTCTGCTGAATCATAATCACCTCAACACTTGTTCAGGAGCCTCGGCAATGCGTTCCTGGAAGGAGGCCCAGCTCTTTTTGTCATCATCACCCTGTTCAAAAACAATATAATTAGCAAATAATAGACTTATACAAGTTATATATTCTTATTATAAAAAGAAAAATAATACCTTAAAGTTATCCATAAGTGAATTCATTGTGTCATCATTCCTGTTCCTAGAGATCAAGGAATTAGCTAAGCTATTTTCCTCAGATATGTCCCTATTATATTCACTTTCATCTTCAATGCTGATCTCAAATTCAGGCCACAGATTCTTGCTTCCAACTGTATGGTAATCAAAGAATGATCTCATGTGTAAACTAACAGGAAGCTAAATAGTAGGTGTCATAAAATTTTATCACATAGATTATTTTCTTCAAATTCAGGATTAGATTGTTATGTATGAGCAATGAGAAATATTACCATTAGTCTTATTAATTTTATATTTCATCTAAAAGTGAAATAGATGCTGTAATAAAAGTACAAAACTCTAAACCAAAGTGACCTTTATGAGACTCCAAGGAGGTGGTTCCACTTTTGTTGGGTCCAAAAACAGGTGAAGAAACTTTCATCTGTTGGCAAGCAGTTTTATGCCCTGTGCGCCAACTCATAGCCTGTGAGTTGGAAGAGAAAAGGAATGTCATGGAAATCAAATTTGTGGAAGAAAAAATAAGGATACATAATACATTTAAGTAATTCAGTTACCTGGTGTTTCTCAGAGCAATACCGTGCTTGTCTGCAACTACTACAAAGCTTGTCTCCTTTCCAGGTGCCACACCAATCACAAAGAGCAGCTGAAAGTAAGAAAACATTCTATCAAAATGGAGGTAGATTCAGAACAAATTTGTGTTATAGAATGCACATACATTTAGTCCAACGCCTCTAAGTCATCAAAAGTGCTAATCAACTTATCTTAATGAGCAAGCATGCCATATATTACCTATATGTTTAGTATAATAACTGTAGAAATAATGTGGCATATAACAAAAATAAGAATACAATGCAACTATGCAAATGGCATGTTCAGCTTCAAGGTAACCAAAATTATGTTTGAGAATGACATCATATTATTTTCTTTCCAGATAAAAGCATGGTGTCACTATGTGCAATAAAAGAAGGGAGGATAACAAGTAATCATGAACTTTTTTTACTTCATGCAGGACTCCCTAACACTAGTACTCAGTACTCACAATGAGACAATCATGGGTATATATATTCACAAATCGACATACACAAACACAAGCCAGCAAATAATGATCAAACAGAAACAACAAACTCTCTTCACCATACCAAACCAAAGGATTCAAACAAGTAAAAATTGATAAAACTCAAACGAATTTACCATGGATTTACATAACTACATAAATGGTCACAACAAATATTTGTAAGATGGGATTATTTTCAGCAAATGAAGCAAAAATATTATGACGAGTAAACCAACCTCCACTGCCAGCAGGTTCGTGGCTCTCATTATACTGAGGGCATTCAGGTGAGTAAAATGGATTAATGCGGGGTAGTTGACAACGGAAAACCTTCACACTTCAATAAATCATTACATAATCAGAGATCAACAATCATAGGAACTAGAACAATGGAAAAGTTTATTTCACAGAGGATGATCATTAACCTTCTAGATGGCTTCTCTGGATGGCGTTTCCATTGCTCATGCTGATCCCTAAGAAGACATTTCATGGAGGGACACATAAAAACAAACAACATTCGGTGAAATGTGGTTTCCTTGTCAGTTGGTGCATAAACCTAGCAATTCAAGCATTTAATACACTATATATCACAATCCACAGGTACAACACAAACCATACAAATGTCAATGATATGAGGGATTAACTTCATACCTGAAGCAAGAGTTGTAAAGGATCTCCACAAATGTCACACACAGATGATCTCCCTGATGGTATATTCAGAGGGTCAAGCCAAGCCTATTATTTACATCACAACGGATCATATAACCACGAAAAACAACTCTAGCATTCGCTCACTAAAGGAAGATAAAAGCAAAGTGTAAACATATTCAATGAGATGGTAAAGTACCGGGACTCCACCAGTTTTGCTTGGGAAATATTGACGGCGAAGAGACCATTCATTCTTGGGTTTGTCAACGAAACCAAGAGTAATAGGGTCATCTTCTTCTTCTTCTTCGTCATCAAAATCATCATCTTCGTCTTGATATTCTACATCATCATTCTGGATAGCCTTGAGCTTGTCAACAGGATCTCCAGTGGCATCAGTGTCCATGTATTTAGGAATAAACAAAAAAGTGCTAGTCTGCAAGATAGTAAAGACTGATTCTGTTAGTGGCACATAGGATTTTAGCAGTAAACCAGAAATATATGGTTCGAACCCAACCAATTATAGTATCTGGGTTGTGTTTGTGTGGGTTAGACGGTTCGGTTTCTGACCTTCCAACCTCATCTGCCACGAGAAGGGAAGAAACCGAGACGACGACAATGATAGAGGGCGCCGCAGAAAGCTCTAAGTGGTTCGTTCGTGTCTTTGTTTCTTGTGAGTGGGTTAGGTTAGATCTCAGTCGGAAGGAACTGGGTTTGTGGGTTGGGCCTAATAATTAACTTAGGGTGTTGCTAGGTGCACCCAGCAATGATGTTAACTTACATAATTGCCCCTTATAATAAAATTAATAAATTAAATTTTTTAAATAAAAAAGCTTTTCCCCTAACGGTTCAAACTCTTCTTCCGCGACCAAAAGCTCTTCTTCTTCCAGCTTCCCGCTTCCAGCTTCCAGTAGCTCTTCTTCTCCCCGCGTCCAGGTTTGAGTTCTTCTTCTTCTCCACGCGCGCGTCGTCCTCCATTGTCGGCCGATTGAAGCTTTGAACCTGCCTTGCATTCGTGTTCCGCCTTATAGGTTAGTGTTCTAACCTCATTTTTCTCCTTTAATCGCTTATGATGGCCATAGGGTAGAAGACATGTTTGGTCTGTGCTGGGCTTGGTTGCGCGAGGTAGAAGACGAGCCTTCTTTCGCGGAAGGTTCGCTTCTTTCACGTGTGTGAATGTGTCGTGGGAGGTCGGACGGAAGAACGTTTCTTCCGCGGATGCCAGCGGAAGACGGAAGACATGGCACTTCCGCGGGATTCCGCGGAAGAACCATCTTCCGCGAGAAGGAAATGTGACGGCCTAGATACCCGCGGAAGAAGCTTCTTCCGTGTGTGTCAAAGACGTTCCATTTCCTTCTCGCGGAAGATGGTTCTTCCGCAGAATCCCGCGGAAGAGACATGTCTTCCATCTTCCACTAGCATCCGCGGGAGTGCTTTTCCTTCCTGCGGAAGAACCTTCTTTCGCGAGTACCTGTTTTATTGAATTTTGCATTTTTTTTAAATTATCCCAGAACCATGATTTTGTTCATATTATTATTTAGTTTGTGTTATTTATATATGCATTTGTATGTCTAAATTGAAATTATATTTGGTGTGATTTATATATGCATTTGTATGTCTAAATTGAATTACAATTTGGTGTGATTTGAGTAGGATGATTAATGAAGCTAAGCTATGACTTACACTGCCCATAAAACTTCTGAGAAAACAAGATGATTGTTTCATTCATAGTGTTGGAAATGGTAATTAAAAAAGATGATTGTCTCATTCATAGTTGAGAAAACAAGATGATTGTATAAGGCAAATTTTTTATTAATGAAGCTAAGATGTGACTTACACTGCCCATAAAACTTCTGAGAAAACAAGATGATTGTTTCATTCATAGTGTTGGAAATGGTAATTAAAAAAGATGATTGTCTCATTCATAGTGGCTGAGAAAACAAGATGATTGTTACATAATCCACCTCTAATCATTGGAAGAATGTATTTTAAAATTAAATGCAAATTCACATGAATTTGGTGCAATGGAAACCTGAAACTTTGTGATGGCATCAATCATGGGGCTATCTAGTTTTGTTATGATATCTGTATTTTGAAGACAAAGGGAATGCATATTATTGTTATCTTTATTTCATAGATACGTACAATGTAAGAACGGGATTTTGGCTTCTTTGCATTAGATATTGAAGTTGTTGGATATGGGGTATGTTGTATAGATGATTATTCACATATGAACAGCTCTGCCCACAAAGTCTCCACAACTTAAATATACACATGATTATTCACATTTGTGAGTTTGGTCATATTGAAGAATGATGTGGAGGATTTAAATTTAAATCATTTTACATTTCTTAAATCCAAAATCATTTTACCTTTCTTACATTTCTAGGGATGTTCACTTGTGCATTCTCAACTTGTGGAAGATCTTATTGATGCCCTAGAGGATTGGACAAAATTGATATGCATGTGTGTGTAATTTTTGGTGCTGATGAGGGTATCGTGGTAGGAAATTGGAGTTATCTTCCCATGCCAAAAGTGATATATAAAACAATAAGATATGAAGTCATCATAAAAAAAAATTTAACAGTGACTTAAAACAATAATTGAACAAAGAGAAAATTGATGAACTTGAAGTGAAAATTGAGAGAGTTTTAATCATTTTCACTAGGGTTCATCGATAGGTAGACAAGCAAGTCATATGTCATTAGATGTGAGTATTGTGATGATTAGACAAAAACCTAATGATTCATTAAATAATTACATTGTTAGATTCACTAGAGAAACTCTACAAGTACGCAACCTCATTAGTGCCTCGAGTCAAACCCTACAAGTACGCAACCTCATTTGTTATATATGCATTTGTATGTCAATTATTTGGATAAATTATGTTGAACTAAATATATAATCTGTGGATTTGGATAAATTATGTGGATTAGTTAGGATTCCAAAGCTTTGTTACACAAATTATTTGAATGTTTAATTTGACGAATAAAAGTAAATGTTCTTCATGATTTCAGATCATGGTTAGAACACGAGATCTACGTCGTGTGTTAGGCACAAGTAGAGGCAGAGACCTTAGTCAGGATGTGCCTGAGGCTGATGTTCCTCGGCGTCGTAGGCCCACTGCCTCATCACGTAGGCAACGGGTTACCCAAAGAGTCGAGGATGTTCCTCAGTTGCCTGAGGATGTGCCTCATGTGTCTGATGGTAGCCTAGAGAGGACAGGCGCCGCCGATGGTGTTGAGACAGATCGAGTGGCTAGTGATGGGAGCTTGGGGGCACCTGCTGATGATGAGGGGTTCCCTGGTGGGCCACGCGATCCATCTGTTTTGATAGGATTTGCTTATCATGTGGCACACAACATATGGAGTGGACAGATACGTACTTTTTTTATTCCAGTAATTAGAAAGTAGTTTCTTTTATTTTGAAATACACAAATTTATAAATTGTTATTCAATTTAGGAGTGACCCGATCTCAAGTTGGTCTCCCATGGTAGGAAAGTAGATAAATTTGGGAGACCGGCTGCTGAGATCGAAAGTATGATTGCGGCCACCGGATTGGATCCACTGATCAGGTGTTCTGTAATCACCACTGATCCTGGACTCATATTCGCTTTTGTTGAGAGGTGGCATAGGGAGACGAGCAGTTTCCACCTCCCAGTAGGGGAGGTGACGATGACTCTAGACGACGTTTCATCACTCCTGCACATTTCGATTACTAGCGCGCTGCATTCATTCGAGCCGCTGGTTACATCTGACGCAGTGGCCCTATTGACGGAGCTACTTGAGGTCACCCCAGACGAGGCTACATCTGAGACACGTCAGGCAGGCGGACCTCATGTTCTATTGTCCTGGCTTTGGGACATGTACCAGAGTAGGTGTCGGGCCAGGCAATGGGTTGTTGCAGCTCGGACGTACCTCCTTCATTTGGTTGGTTGCACTCTTTTCGCTAACAAGAGTGCAACCTATGTCCATGTTGTGCACCTGCAGGCATTCAGGGACCTGGGCCAGGCAGGGGCATTCTCTTGGGGAGCGGCCGCTTTGGTCCACTTGTACGATCAGCTTAACGAGGCGTCGCAGGCCCTTACACAGCATATGGCCAGTTACATTTCACTACTTTAGGTGAGTAGGTGAGTATCGCTGCTTGTAATTTAAATTAAAGTAAAATTCAATCCATGTTTATTTGCTGATGTTGACTTTGTGTTTGTAGTGCTGGATTTACGAGCACTTTCCATCGGTCCACAGGTGTGTTGTTGACGATGGTTATGCTGAGGCTAGTCCACGTGCTTGTAGGTGGCTTACGGGTAAAGCCCAGATGACCGGGATTAAGGGAGCCCCTTACAGAGCACGTATTGATGCCCTGACAGTGACCGACGTCTGTTGGATGTCGTATGCTAAGCATCGAGGAGTTCGGGGCTATGACTTGATCTCCTCGTACACGAGGCAAGTCAGATGGGGTCAGATCATCGTCTACATTCGACCAGAGAGGGTGGTTCAGCAGATGGGGTACATTCAGACCGTTCCTCCGCCACCGGTTCATGATTCGTTGACAGGTACTGATATAGACGACCGGTGGGTACACTTTTCAGATCATGTGGTGCCTACAGGGGAGCTCTGTGTAGTTCCTGGGCAGGTGGCCCCAGACTACATGGAGTGGTTTTTTCAGATTTCGCACCCTTGTGTGACGCCGACGGAGGACACTGTTGAGCCGAGACTTGCGTCCCCCTCCCACTCATGATGATGACTTCGTCGAGCCACCTGTCGCCGAGGTTCCAGTCGCGTCAAATCTCCCTACGCATTTTGTGGTAAGCATAATTTGTGTAGTTTTTGTCAACTTAATTATTTTTTATAAATTCATACTAACTTGTTATTTCCACTGAGACAGGTTGATTGCACAGCATGTATCAGGATTGGAAGGATTGCTGAGCATTTGGAGCGGGTCATCAACCTCAGGATGGTGACTGAAGGGACTGACTTATATGATATCATGGATCTTTGTCTGAGGATAGCTAGAGATGACGACCCAGATGACAGTCTTAGGCCGCGACAGAGACCCCGCATAGATTAAGATTTATCTTTTTTATTGTATTTGTTTATGTATTTAAATTTTAGTATTTGTTTTTGTATTTGTTAAAACACATTGACTTAGATAATGTCTCTATTTCTTTATGTATTTAAATTATCTTTTTACTTAAATTGTTAATTTTAGTATTTGTTTATGTATGTGATAAATATAAGTTAGAAATTTTTAAAAATAAGTTAGAAATTTTAAAAAGTAAGTTAGACATTTTAAAAAAATAAGTTAGAAATTTTTAAAAATAAGTTAGAAATTTTAAAAAAATAAGTTAGAAATTTCAAAAAATAAGTTAGAAATTTTAAAAAATAAGTTACAAATTTTAATTGATTGAAACAAATAAGTTAGAAATTTTAATTAAATGTAATTGATTGGAAAAAATAAGTTACAAATTTTAATTTTTACTAAAAATTATTATATAATTTAAACAACAATAAGTTACAAATTTCAAAAAAATAAGTTACAAATTTTAAATAAATAAGTTAGAAATTTAAAAAAATAAGTTAGACATTTAAAAAAAAAAATTAGTCATTGAAACAAATAAGTTACAAATTTTAATTAAATGTAATTGATTGGACAAAATAAGTTAAAAATTTTAATTTATACTAAAAATCATTATATAATTTAAACAACAATAAGTTAGAAATTTGAAAAGAATAAGTTACAAATTTTAAATAAATAAGTTAGAAATTTCAAAAAATAAGTTACAAATTTTAAAAAATAAGTTACAAATTTTAATTGATTGAAACAAATAAGTTAGAAATTTTAATTAAATGCAATTGATTGGAAAAAATAAGTTACAAATTTTAATTTTTACTAAAAATTATTATATAATTTAAACAACAATAAGTTACAAATTTCAAAATAATAAGTTACAAATTTTAAATAAATAAGTTAGAAATTTAAAAAAATAAGTTAGACATTTTTTTAAAAAAAGTTAGTCATTGAAACAAATAAGTTACAAATTTTAATGATTGAAACAAATAAGTTAAAATTTTTAATTAAATGTAATTGATTGGACAAAATGAGTTACAAATTTAAATTTTTACTAAAAATTATTATATAATTTAAACAACAATAAGTTACAAATTTTAAAAAAATAAGTTACAAATTTTAAAAAAATAAGTTAGTAATTTTAAAAAAATAAGTTAGTCATTGAAACAAATAAGTTACAAATTTTAATTGATCGAAACAAATAAGTTAGAAATTTTAATTAAATGTAATTGATTGGACAAAATAAGTTACAAATTTTAATTTTTACTAAAAATTATTATATAATTTAAACAACAATAAGTTACAAATTTCAAAACAATAAGTTACAAATTTTAAATAAATAAGTTAGAAATTTTAAAAAAATAAGTTAGACATTTCAAAAAATAAGTTACAAATTTTTAAAAAATAAGTTACAAATGTTAATTAAATGTAATTGATTGGGCAAAATAAGTTATAAATTTTAATTGTTTTTGGTTCTATAATTCCATTTCAATTGCTTGTAATGCAGTGGATAAAAGTACTGTTTGTACCTTTTTTTCTCTTTGTAACTCCTTATAAAACTTTTTGATAAAATTTGATAATAAAACTCTTATTCCTTTTTGATACCTACTACACATTATAAACGGGTCACAAACATAATAAATTGACACACTAAGACATATTACATCGACTAGAACATCATGGACACAAATTTAATTTGCACGAAATAGCCTAACATTTAACTAGCATTCAATCACGCAAGGACGTAAACACATCGTCCTCATTTTCCATAACCACTTTACTAAAGAGAGCCAAAATTTATATTGGCACAAATTGTTTCCAGTAATTGGACTCTACCAGCACCTTTAGCACGTCGTCGACACATTTCAGCTCAATAATTTCAAATTCTAAAACTTTCTCATAATACTCCAAATGACTAGGTTGTCGATAAAACAAACGCCTTACAACTTGGGATTCGTGAATCCCATGAGGAGGATTCCCTTTAGGTGCTACTTGCTTGATCAAATCCTTCAGTTGATCTATGCTACATCCTTTTGGAATATCAAATTTTTTCGGATTTATTCCGGTGAACGCGTAACCCACAAAGTTGTTTTGGCGTGGCATGTTCCACCTTCCGTTGTAATACAGAACCGCATCATGTGTAGAGATGCTGGGGGATTCAAGTAAGTTTAAAATTGCATCTGTTGTTCTACCAACGGTACATAACAACTCAATCGGTCCAACAAATGAAAATTGATCATTATACATTAACATGGTGTTCACATCCATGTCATTTTTCAATTGCATACTTTCAAAGTGAATGTTGTTACCTATATCTTCCACTGGTCGTCGGTAATGAATTTCATCCATAACTTGATTGTTGTTTTGCTAAAGGCTGTTGTGTATTCTGCTTTTGAGAGTTGAAAAATCGCATAGGTTTGGTACTCGCATGGGCACTGGACTAGAACTTTGAAAATAAACATCACACTCGTTGTGAATGACGGTTCCATTTGGAAAAATGAATGCCAACCTCGAGTTCACGATCGTCTGGGACAAAGTCTCTCCTAAGAATGCCACTGTTTATCGAAAATTAATTTGACAAACTCTGAATACCAGTTGCTGTTGAGTACCATGGACATCCCCATCTGTCATTTATATAGATGGCCCAGTCAGGCACATGGCTTCACTTTTACCAGACCAGTGACTATTTTACATTGTGAAGCGTAAAACTAAAGCAACCTTCTGTCACGTCGTTCACTATCGGGTCATGTCAGTCATTGTCATCTGATGTCATTAACTATTGTGTAACGTCAAACCCAGTTCACAGAACTGCTTATTTCATCAAACCTTGCGTGGAAGAGTCAGTAAAAGAAAGGCCCAAAACTCAAAAAAGTTGGTTTCGGGCCATGTAAATTTGGCTAAGTACCTCTGTTTGGGGGTTTTTTTTAAATTATCTGGGAAAGCCGTGAGACTCTCCAAAGGTGGTCTGTCTCATGTTTGCACGTCAACGAATCCAAAAAAAAAAAATAACAGGAGACACCGGTTCATTCGAATAGGGCCTGCAACGAAAGGCCAAAAACTCAAAAAAGTTGGTTTCGGGCCATGTAAACTTGCCTAAGTACCCCTGTTCGGGGTTTTTTTAAAATTATCTAGGAAAGTCGTGAGACTTTCCAAAGGTGGCCTGTCTCATGTTTGCACGTCAACGAATCCAAAAAAAATAACAGGAGACACCGGTTCATTCGAACAGGGTCTGCAACGGAAGGCCCAAAACTAAAAAAAAATAGTTTCGGGCCAACATTTCCTCTTTAGGGACGACACGTGGCCTGCTATTCTGGCCCTTATCTGGCATGTCCATCCTTCTTGGCGTGGCATTTAATTCGTCGTCAGAAAAAACTAAAGGACACCTCGCTTGTTTCTCTTTCGGTCGCCACCGGTCTTGTCATCGTCGAAGGCGCCCTTGCGCTTGCCGGCAGAACCTTTTCCGGCGACCTCCTTGCCTTTTCCTTTGGCCTTGTTCGTCATTTCTACAGAGAATGCAATGAGACCAATGCCAATTGCATGGTCAGAGTTAGAGAAATGGAGAGACGAAGAAGTGTGTGATTGGAGTGTGTGTAACTGTGAAGAACGAGGAGTCCAAAATTAATTTTACTGTAAAAAATTTGAGGAAAAATGTGACCGACACATATCATGCGGTGCGTAGAAGAATCGACCATTGGTCAACTTCTGAGAGGAAAAAATCATTTAACTAATACAAAATAATTTTAAAATTAACAAAATAATTTAACTAATTAACCCACGGAAGAACCTTCTTCCGTGGAATTCCATGGAAGAACCTTCTTCCGTTGACTCTCGCGGAAGAAGTTCTTCCGCGTAATTCCACGGAAGAAGGTTCTTCCGCAGTTCTTCTTCCGTTGACACTCGTGGAAGAATTCTTCCATGAGTGTCAACGAAAGAAGTTTGACAAAAACGCTTAAGGGCATTTTTGGGATTTTGAAAATTTGTTGGGTGCACCAGCAATTCTGCTGGGTGCCCCTAGCAAATCCCATTAACTTATGGTAAGCGAAAGTACTTTGGTCGGGTCAGATGGGTCCAAAAATAACTACCAAACACAACCATGTTTAACTGGCTTAATCCGTTTCTTTGACTTGCCCTAAACCACTTGAGATTCTTTTTTTCGATTTGTGTGGTTTTGGGTCGGGCCGAGTCACCTTGCACACCCCTAATAGGCGTGATGCTAGATGCACCCAGCATTATTGCTGGTGCACCCAACATTTTAAGTGAATGAGTGAAAATATCATTCACTCAAGTTGATTTGTATGAGTCATACGGATCAACATGATCCGTATGAGTCATATGGATCATGTTGATCCGTAAAGCTGGGTGAGCGTGAGTAAATATTGATTCGTATGATTTACTCACGCTCACCCAGCTTTTTAAGGAAGAGGATAGAAGAGGGGCATTTTTGGCATTTTTTAAAAATGCTGGGTGCACCTAGTATCACCCCCCTAATAGTCATATATCTAGTTAAGAGTTTCTCTGCAATGGACCCCCTAAAACAAAAAAAAATAAAGAGCTCATGTTGATTTATTCGGAGTAGTCCAATGTGGACTGCTTAAGAAAATTTATGGGGTGTTTGGTTTGATTGTTTTTTGTTTTTATTTTCACTGAAAACAGAAAATGGTGATGAAAATGTGTTTGGTTGGATTTGTGAAAAAATTTCAATGAAAATGAAAACAGGAAACAAACAGAAAATGAAAACAATAAAATCTCGTTTTCAGTGTTTTCAGTTGAAAATAGAAACCTCATTTTGAGTAAAATGAAAATGTGATGGCAAGGAATGTAATTTTAAGCAAATCTAAAAATACAAAAAAGACAAGAAATCAATATTTCATAAATTTTCAGTATTTTTATTTCCTGAAAACAGAAAACAAGAAGTCAAACCAAATATATTTTCAGAATTTTAATCTTTTGAAAATGAAAATAGTTTTCAAAAAATAAAAACAGAAAATGAAAATACAAACCAAACGCCCTCTTATGAACTACTCGATTCTTATGAGGAGGGTAAAAAGCACGAATTGAAGATAGTAAACCAATTATTTCTACGTTGTTATTATTACTAATGCTTATAGAGATGATATGACAATCCATCATAGAGGTTAGCTTTCCAAAGATACAAAATTTATTATTTTTGGCAATGAATTGCTTGTCTAATTATAATATTAACATATTGAGTTTGTAAACAACAGAACTTGAAATTGAATATAACATATATGCATGAAGATTGAAGAATAACTTTATGATAAGAACCTAATACTTGAGTCATGCTTAATTTGAAAGATTTTAATAAGCAGCGGTTCTTCTTTTTCAAAAAGAAAAGAAGCAGCGGTTCATAATAATAAAAAAAGAATATAAGTATCTTGAAGGCGGGTCAATATTCTTGATAGTAAGTTAAATGGATAATGTGCAGTGCTTAACAAAAAAAAAGGATAATGTACATGTGTTTAGAAACTTATTAAGTATTACTACTATTAGATTAGATGTGGATCTCCACCGAAACTAATAGTTACTTTGGAATTGAGTTTGATGTGATTTTATATTAGAGGTTGATTTCAGATGGGGAACCAAATACACACGTATATCTTTGTTAACCAAGGATAATTTGTGATGAGTGTACTTGACGCGAACATGTGAAGAACAAAAAAGGTTAGTGAGTAGTCAAATGAAAGGAAGGAGATAATGAATGAATAGAATAAAATAACTGATCAGACAATAAAGGGTGAAAAGAATAATATTATGTTAATCATCAACTACTAATACGCAATTTGTTTAAGAAAATTACTAATATGCAATCAATATATAAATTAGAAGAGAGAAGTTATAATATAATAAAAGATTGGTTAAATATTATTTTGGTAATATATGTTGTAGTATTTTTTATTTTGGTCATTTATGTTTGAAAAGTCTCATTTTATTCATTTATATTATTAAATAGTTTCATTTTGATGTTTTATATTTTAAACAAAATATTAAATATGTTAACAAAAAATGTGACATGTTTATTAATGTTGATTGAGATGATGAGGTGTTAATTGAAATGGCATTGTTTTAAATGGTTATATTTTGATCATTTATCTTTTTAAAATGGTTCAATTTTGGAACTTTAAATTTTTGGTTTAATTACTCATTTGATCTTTATAGTTTCATCATATTTTAGTCCTTATAGTTTTAATGTGGTTTCTTTAATCCCTATTGTTTATATTTTAATTCTCTATTAGTACTTATAGTTTGAAAGTCATTTTTTAGTCCTTATAATTTATATTTTAATTTTCTTTTAGTACCTATAGTTTGAAAGTGGTCTTTTTAATTCATATACTTTATATTTTAATTCTCTTTTAGTCCTTACAATCAAAATAAAAGTAATATTATCAATTATAATTAACTACAAAAATATTAACAAGTAATTCGTAACTAATTTATCGTAAGATAATTTGTAATAAAAAAATAGCTGATAATTTTAAATAATTTGTAGTTAATTATTTTTATATATTTTTTTGTAATAAGAACTAAAATATAATTAAAATACAAATGATAGGGATTAAAAGGATCACTTTCAAACTATAGGGACTAAAAGAGAATTAAAATACAAACTATAAGAACCTAAAAGACCATTTTAAACTATAAGAACTAAAAGAGAATTAAAATGTAAATTATAAGGACTAAAAAACCACTTTCAAATTATAGGAACTAAAAGATAAAGATATGAATCGTGAAATTATAGGAAGTAAATGAGTAATTTAATATAAATTTTTTAAATGGTGTCATTTGGGGCCAATTTTAGCATTGACCATTAAGTTATGTGTTCCGTTATGCAGCAGTTTTTTTATAACCGTTAGATACATCATCAAATTGTATAATATTATCATAGAACCTCCCATACTGTAACATCTTCTTTTTCTCCTTCCTCACCATCCCATTTATCCCCTCCATCATCACCATTCTGCCACCACTTTTGTCGACGTCACCATCAAACCAATGCTCTGACAGGAACCACAACCTCTACGAAGGTCTACATAACCCTATCTCCCATTGATGCGAAGGAATCAAACAAGGTTTAATCTAGATCCGTTGTTGTACATTTGGTAGATTTGGTGTGAATATGCTTTTGTACATCTGGGGCATTTCAACCTCCCTCGTCACTGCATGCGTCGTCGCCAACAATGGTGTTTCAATTTTTCCACACTTTTCACATTGACTTCGTTGCCAACAAGCCCGTCACCCACCCACCAAACTAGGACGTTTCAGTCGCACACCCATCAAGCCCTAACGATCCCGTTTCGCACCCACCAAATCCCAACGTTCTTGTCGCGCACCCACCAAATCACCATCACACAAAATTAATATGATTGTGATTATTGTTTGATATGAACTGATTTGCAACATCGCACAAAATAGTGTCGACAAATCCATGAAGGCAGGAGGAGCTTATGTTCCTCTTGGGTTTTTGTTGTTGTTATTCCCCTGAGAAAAAACATTTGGTTTTCTCCCGCACAACCATGGTTAACGGCGATGATGATGAGAATGGCGAAGAGTGAGAATGTTTGTTAAGTATTTTGGTTTTTAGAGGGAAAAATGAAATTTCATCATCAGAAATCGTCGTGACGGCATCGAATGGTGGTCACCGACGATAGTGGCTAGGGAGAAAGAAATAGGTAATATTACTATGCAAAAAGTGCACCATAACACTATGAATATTCAATCAATCTAAATGTCACCATTCATGGTCCGTAATGGACCACATATCAAATGGTCCACCAAAGCGATGTCCTTCATTTTGATCCATAAAATTTATGAAATGATACATCTTGATCCTAAAAATTACATATGATATGATGTCATGATTTTATAAATGTAATTGATGATATCATATCTAAATTATTTTCAAAACACTCTAGATAATCCTTAAAATATATTTTTATCGATAAAATGTTACATATTAATTGTTCATTTTTTTATTAATGGGAGAGTCGAACCGCAACCTCTCACCCCCTCTCCCTTACTGAATCAACCTTATAATTTCGTCCTTAAAATACTTTGATTGTGTTTGTTTTATTTTCTCTCCCTAAAGTTATTCAAATTTTGCCTTCACTCAGAAAATATTGAAATTCTAAAACACTTGTCATCAATCTAAGTTGTACAATACACAACATTAGTCGAGAGATAATGCTTATGAGAAATGAAAATAATGAATATAAATAATATAAATTTTATTTGAATGGTTAAAAATAAATAAACATGATGACTTTTTTTTAAATGATCATTTAATTATTATATAACTTTAAATCTTCATAATACTCTAAATTTACAATTTTCAGATTTAATTTATAATATAAGTCTTTTTAACAGATATTAATAACTATAAACGTGCGTGTTGATTTCTTTTGTTTTTAATTTATTTTTATTGACGTTGAAACTTCACCAGCGGAAGCAACATACAGGCTGAAGATAATTAATTATACATCTGGTATTTTTGTTGAACTTCTAAGATACCTCCAATCTGCACAAACTCACCTTTAGGTAGGAGATTTTAGTCAACATCATATCATATACCTACTACCTTAACAATCTCAAAAAATATAATATGGGTAAAATATATTCTAAATTCTTATGAATATAAATAAAATCAATTTTAATATTTTATTTTCATTCTTAATTTTATTTTTAATTTTTGTAAATTTTAAAAAATTTAAATATTAGTATATATTATCAATTATTGATGACGGAACATACAATTAGATATGTCGTACGTTATCTAAAAAAATTGAGTTAAAAAATAGTATAAATCGCTTCACTTAGCAATTAAGATAAGTAAATCAAAGAGAAAATTACAAATAAACCCGAAGAAGAGCCAAACTCTGGATATCTATTAAACACACGAAAACAGAAACATTTATAATTATAATAACTACACAAAATGGGCGAAAGAAATTACCTCAATGCTACGCCATTAACTCCCCTAAGTAATTATAAGCTCCTCAAAAGACAAAGGAGTTTCAACAACTAGCAGCACTAATGCAAAATTCCGTAATCACTAGTGGCTTTAATTAATAAACCATAATGACATAATGTTAATGTTGCGTGATGTGGTTTGCTCACACTTGCCAATAAATCATTTGGGCAAATGTCTCAAATGGTGCAGCCACATTCAAATTTTGATGTGCCACCTTCCGGAAATTCAAGCCTAATATGCTTCAGATGATTGAAGAATCTCTCTTGTAATAGAATTGAGATATTAGGACTAAGCTACATATTTCTAGGAAAGCATTTGAGGAATCTCTCTTGTAATAGAATTAAGATATTAGGACACACTTTAGCTACATATTTCTAGGAAGGCTTTCCTAGGGTCTAACTTCCAACACCATGAGATTCTTGTTGTCCATGGACTAAGAATCAGGGTGGATAAGTGGGTCGGTTCGTCCTATGTAAGGCCTATCCGCATAAGCTCGTATTGACAGCAAATCAGGTTAGTCCGTTTCGCACTCTTACACAAAACTCGACGAGCCAAACGGGCTAATCCATGAGTCTAATTTTAAAAAAAAATTACAATTTCAACAAAGATGCAACACAATCAAATTAAGTTCCAACACTAATGTAAATAAAATTTCAACAATTAGTCAATTACATCAATCAAATAATATGTCTTAACAAAAGACAATCCAAACATTAAATCTAAAATATAAAACTTAAACCTTGAAAGAATGTGAATTGTCCATGGTAGCAGCAGCAAATCAAGTTGAGTGGTAATTTTTTCACACTCCCATATTAAGGCTAAGTTGAGTGGAATTTGTTGATGTTATGGGTTTGTAGGTCAATCTGAGGACCAAATCTGCACAATTCATAGATTATGTGAGATGAGTATAAAATCTTACATAATCATAGATCTTTTAAAAAAAATTAATCTCTAACCCGCACGGACCAAAAGATCTCGCGGACCAATCTATAAACCCGAGTCTCTTTACTCACTCCTACTAAGAACAAATCTTTTGAATGAGTTCTATGATACCAATTTTTTTATTTATAGCAAATATATGCTGGTAGACCACATAATTCAATATTTTAGTCTTCAGTTTAATTTTTGTTCTGTTGAATTTTTTTTAAAGGGATTTGCTTTTGTTTTTCTTTTAATTATGAAATTATTAGAAAATACTACTTGAGTCGGATAAAATTATTTTAAATGATAAAATTTTCTTTTTAATTATTTACCGTAATTGTATAATTATGACTTAAATAAAGTCTAATGATTAAGTTGAAATAACATTTCAATTTATGTATGTGAGATTTGCATTGAAGGTTTGTGACTAGGTCTTGTTGGAGAGTTTTCCTTCTTTTATTATTTTTAATCATGCATTTTGTCCGTGTACCATTTTGTTGATCATTAAGCATATTAATTTAACTTTAGAACGGGTCCCAATAGCAGTTGTGCGACTAAAAATTTAGGACATGGAGGACTTTAAGAGGATCAAGATCATACAGGATAAGCCAAGAGATATGAATTAAAATAAAGGGTACTTTTTTTTTCTTTGGGTAAAAATGATTCCGAGTTGTATTAAAGAAGTGAACGAATCGTGCACACGTCTTATTTATTTCTTAGGTTATCAAAGTACAAAACCGACTACTTTTTGAACCTAACTTGTGATGAAATCCAACCATAGAAAGCAAATGTGGCTGGCAGGTTGACTCTCATTTTACTTTCTTGTAAAAATCCATTTGAAAATTGTCGGCAGAAGACAAGGCTCAGCAATTGTTTATTTTGTCTTTTGAGGATATGATATGACCACTGCCTCCATGTTTGATTAATTACCCACTATAAGGTATAGAAAATAAAAGAAAGAATCTACCAAAAATATGAAAATAAAGAGAGAAAAGTTTTAATATATTGTGTCGCTTTGCTAGTTTTATTTATTTATTTATTATATATCAATTATTTCTTAGACATGGTAGAACAAACCATCAAATTCACCGATAAAGTATTACTCTCTTTCTTAAATAATACTTAAAATAAAGAAATTATATACTAATACTTCAAGTATTAGAAATAATATTTAGTAGTCTCGTAAGTATTGGACGAAATTAAGCTTTCAAATTAGTCTTGGATGTTAATAAAATATATTAACATATAGTATAAATTGATGGATATTTAATGTACATCAAGGACTATTGATATAATTTTATTACTTAAAGAACTATTTAAGAGAGAATATAATATCAGTAAAAAAAAGGAGAGAATATTATACTCGAGAAACCAAATCAATGAATTTACTCAGATATTATATATCAACTGTTTGATTGTATTTAGAAACATGAAAAAACAAATTTATTATGTTTAATAATGAGTGACTAAATTAGTTTTTGATTATTGGAACATGGTTTATATTTTTTTTTAAGTGAAACTTTTTAAAACGACTAAACTTATTTTGAACGGAATAACATTCTTATGGTAATAAATATGAATTTCCCATTAATATATCACTTATTTTTTTAATCCATTACACAACACATATATAAGAAAATAAAATATGATAATATAAAATTGTTTTATAATATCAACTAATCATAAATTAGTTAACTTTTTAATAACTATATTAAAAATAATGTTAATAATGACAACTTAAAATTTTTCTATATTGTTACTGCATCACAGTTAATCTCTCTTTAATCTTTATGTACGAATTTATTTAATATTTCATTTAGTTATTAACATAATCACATTTATTAATTTAGGTGTCAATACAAAATTATATATATATATATATATATATATATATATATATATATATATATATATATATATATATATATATATATGGAGGAGCATGAAAAAACTAAATTAAAATATGTGGAAGATGTCTACAATTGGTTGAAAATATATATTACTCGAATATATTAGACTAGATTAGAGTAATCCTTTTTTATTTAAATTAATTTTTGAAATTGAATTGGATCTAATTTATTTTTAACATGACATAATTAAAGGTTACCTATAAATTTTAATATTGATGAGCCACTCAAAGAAGTGTCTAGTTCTTGGAACTTCATATTTCATATGTTCACTCTTGACCATATATAGAGTATTAAAACACTATTTGTTAGACTTATACAATCTTGCCTTTAATTAACTTTTAGTCTCAAGTATTATTCAGGCTGACTCCATGGGTATTTTATACCGTTACACCTGAGGGGCAGCTAGTTTTTGTTTCTTTATGCTTGCTGTTGTTATTTTCCCTTTTGATAAAAAAATGTAAGTATTATTCATTTCTAAATATAATGAAATCTTTCAAACATTCGTCTTAAACCTGAAAATGTTAACACTATTATATATTATATACTCTTTCAAGCACAAAGAAGAATAGTTTAATATACTACTTTTTCTCCCTAAAACAAATTAATAGAAATTAAGTAGCTACAACTACAATATACTATCCAGGATCCACAAAATACACGTGTCATCTTATGTGACACTTCGAGGCACACGTCAATCTTTTATGTTAGCCCTAGCATAGGAGCACGAACGGCCAACCCTTGACAGCCGGACTCCCTTACCAACATACTACTTGTGCAATCCGGTGCACTTGCCGGAAGCCGAACTCCTGCTTAAGAGATTGCTCCTACTGCTAAAGTTGATACACCAGCCGCTTCGGTTGGTCTTGTATTGGCTCTTCCATCCATCATCGTTTCACCTTTGCTGAGTGTCAGTGTGACAACCACGAGTACTCCTAAGATCCCGCCTCCTCCTTCTTCAGATCCTTGAGCTCCTCCCTCGGTCACGTTGGCGTTGGTGTCACCTTTCTTTTCTTCTCGCCCCTATGTGTCTTTGGATCACATCTACACCTCTCGCGATGCTAATTCATTGTGGGGTGTAGGTTACAAGTCAGAGCAAAAGACGGTTGGCTTTGTGTCAATCTTTGATAAAAACCTTATTCAGTTAGCTGGGGTGCAAAATGCTACAGATTCTACCAAGGTCTTCATCCATGGAAGTTTGGTAATTTTGGAGGAGAATGGAAAGTGGCACCAAGAGGTCGTGAGTAAGGTGGCGTCCTTGGAGGCGAAGGTCGCCAAATGGATGGTTACTACTCACATTGCCTGGAAAGTGGAGTGCCCTTAGGTAACTAGTGCCACTGTCGCCTTCACTGTAGCTGTGAAGTCGAACCATCAATTTTTGACCAAGGTTGGTGGTGTGCTTGCCATGTTGCTGTGCACCAGATTGGATGGTGATGAGTTGTTTGAGCGCTGCAAGGACTTGCAGAAGGAGAAAGATGACTTTGCTGGCAAGGAGGAGAGCACGATGGTGGGGAAGGATGAGTTTGCCAAGCTGGTTGCTGACTTAGAGGCCCGATTGAAGGAGTTGGAGTCCAGGCTGGAGAAGTTTGAGCTGCTGGCATCCAAGGAGAGGGAGGCTAACAAGGAACTCGAAGAGGAGCTAATAATGTACAAGAAGAAGGCCATGGAGTAGCATGAAAAGGGATTTCACAAGGTCATTAGGCAGGCTGGGTTCTTCGCCAAGGACCTTAACTTGGGTCTTTTTGACCCTTTCAAGGACGTGAATGATGGTATTTTGCTCGACGAGAAAGATATTGATGTTGAGGAGGAGCAGGACACTGAGGAGCAAGGCGATGATGCCAATGCTTAGGTTGTCTTTTGTTTATTTTCTTCTTTGTTGGCTTTTTCCTGCAATGGCTATGTAATTATGACAATGATTTTTTTTTCCTTCAATGCATATGCTTTCCATTGTGGATGAATTTTGCTCGGTTATTATATCTTATGTGTTTTCCTTTGTCTAAGCAACACTCTGTTACTTGTTGTGGTATGAATAGACTGTCATGATAAGAGTGAAGTCTTGATGGTGTATGAAGCAAGACCTTGGCGATGTGGAGACAAGACTTTGGTGGTCTTGTGAAATAAAGAAGTAGATGACAAGAAATCATCTCATGTTTGATTTCACCCTAGTAAAAGGTCTTGTCACTCATGTGGTGATACTTTCTTTTACTTTGTGGAGCTTCTCCTATGATGCCTGTGAGGAGTTGGTTTGATTTGCACCTGGTTGAAGGTCTTGTCAACCATTATGGTGATAGGTCGTCTTGACTTATGGAGCTTTCCCCCCTAATGGTTGTGAGGGGTAAGTATGACTTTCACCTGATTAAAGGTCTTGTCGACCATTCTGGTGGTAGTTCGTCTTATGGAACCTAGACCTTTGATTGTGATCGTCATGTTTCTTAAGGAGTGAGTTGACCAAAGGGGTGCCTTGGGTTTTGTAGAAGTGCATACCAAGGGTGGACCTTGGGTTTGCAATGTTCCTGTAGACTTGTTTTCCTACACAAATAAAAGTTAGGAATAGAAAAAATTGTCAAGGGTAGACCTTGCTTACCTTGAGTTCTTGTGGAGACGGAACTTAGCAACAGAGTAGCTCACCAAGGGTGAACCTTTGGTTTAAACAAGCCTTGGACGAGGGACATGTTTTCCTTAGGTTTGGTGAGGCTCACCAAGGGCTGACCTTGAGTTTCACAAGCTTGTAGAGTTGCGTCGAGGCTTACCAAGGGCGGGCCTTGGGTTTGACAAGCCTTTGGAGAAAAGAGGCTCACCAAGGGTGAACCTTAGGTTTGATAAGCCTTTGGAGAAAAGAATAAAGACGCGTCTGTCCTGGGTTTTGGCGAGTTTCACCAAGGGCGGGTCTTGGGTTTTGCGAGCCTTTGGAGAACTGAGACTCACCAAGGGTGAAACTTGGTTTGATGAGCCTTTGGAGAAGTGAGACTCACCAAGGGTGGACCTTGGGTTTTGTGAGCCTTTGGAGAACCAAGACTCACCAAGGGCGAACCTTGGGTTTTGCGAGTCTTTGGAGAATCGACCAGTGACGTCTATCTTGGATTTTGGCAAAACTCACTAAAGGTAGACCTTGGGTTTTGTGAGTCTTTGGAGAATCGAGACTCATCAAGGATGGACCTTGGGTTTAACAAGCCCTATAAAGTTGACACAAGAAAATCATAAAAATGAAGGGATGTAGAATTTTATTCAATGTAGTTGATTAGGTACAAATTCTCTTCATTACCCCTAGATGTGCCTCATGAAAACCTCTCAAGCCAAAACCCTAATTTTTCTCTTTTGAGACAAAAGGCTTTAGTAGGAAAAAGGTACAACACCCGATCTTGTAGTAGGTCAACTAAAGTAGAACTTCAAATGGGTAAGGTTCCACGTTCTTGGAATCGCTTTGCCATCTAGTTCCTGTAGTCTATACGCTCCATTGTCTAGGCTTGTTGTGACCCTAAATGGGCCTTCCCAATTGGGATCAAACTTTCCTGCTTGGGGATCTTTTCTGGCTTCGCCTTGGACTCGCCATTCGAGGTTGTCGGGTTGAAAAGCTCGTGGTTGAACCTTTGTATTGTATCTTCTTGATTCTCGAAGCTTGGTAGCTTCTTCCCTAATTCTAGCCATTTCTTGAACTTCATCTGTTGTCTCGAGCTCTACCCTCATGTTTTCTTGATTTTGTTGTTGCAGGAACAATAATCTCCTTGTCAATGATTCCTTGACTTTGACGGGGATCATGGTGTGTTTGTTATATATGAGTTGGTAAAGAGTTTCATTGGTCGTTGTTTGGGGTGAGTAATGGTAGGCCCAGAGTATACTGGGGAGTTCCTCTTTCCATAAACCCTTAGACTTGTCGACTCTAGTGTGTAGGGCCTTGAGGATAATTTTGTTGGCTGCCTCTACCTGACTGTTGGTCCGAGGATGTTCAACAGAGGTGACGAGATGCTTGACCCCTAGCCTCATCAGGAAGTCTTCATAAGCTTGAGTTTTGAATTGGGTGTCAGTTTTCGGTGACAATGGCGTAAGGGAGGCCATAACTGCATATGAGGTGTTTCCAATTGAACTTTTTCACTTCGTTGGCTGTGATTTCTCGTAGTGGTCTTGCCTCGATCTACTTGGTGAAGTAGTCGATAATGACTAGTAAGTATTTGACTGCTCTTGAGGCTTTTGATAGTGGTCCCTGTTAGTCATTATTTACAACTAACTTTTATATTGAATAGTTTCATTAAATTAGCATCTTTCCCCCAATTTATGGTTCTTTTTGTAGGAATTGTACATATTTTTATGTTTAGTTTGATTTTACTCAGTAGATACTCCCAATTTTGTGAATTAATGTGAATGAACTTCAGTTTCAGGCCAAAAGAAGAGAAGGTCTAACAGCTGGTGTCTCGCTAAACGAGGTAGATGCGCTTAGTGAGTGACATTCACTAAGCGAGGCACTCAGCTCGCTTAGCGGGTTGGGAAACCCTAGAAGAGGATCAGTCTCACATGCCCACGCCCAGTGCGCCGCCAGCTTGCCCAGCAAGTCGTTTGTCCCTTCTTGCGCTTAGTGCGCCCAACTTGCTAAGCCAAAATTCACTAACTTGCGCTTAGCAAGAAAATCGCGCTAAGCGAGCCTTCAGAATCTGAAACGTCAATGAGCCTTTAAAACACTGAAGTTGACATAAAATAAAGGGGAGTCAAAAAACAGGGCTAGAAAGGAAGCTAGAACAACATAACACTAGCCTTCAAGAGAGTTTAGGTTAGAGGAGTGATTTTAGGGTTCTAGAGGTTAGAGGAGACATCCTTAACCATTTGTAGCCTTAGTCTTTCCTCAAAATCTATCATTTGTGCTAAAATTTGCTAACTTGTAATGGAAGGCTAAACCTCTTGTTGGGGAGTTCTGTTGTCCCTTTGATGTAACACTCTCTTACTATCTATTTAAAGTTGTTTTTATGTGTTCGTTGCTTCTATATGCACTTATTTCTGTATGCTTGTGGCTTGATCACCCATTTGTATGCATAGTTAGGATTTTTAGTACTAGGAAGTGCTTTAAAGCCTTAGAACTTGATAGAGCAGGCTAGAGAACTGTAAGTCTGGGGACGAAGTGCAGTGATTTAGTTTCTATTATGTTGTAATCTTAATGCGACTCATTTAGACTAAGTTTGTTGAGAGATCAAGGACGAAGTTTAGATAGAGTTAGGACCATTCACTCGAGGGATCTTGGTTTGGGTAATTTATTTTTAGCATAAGAACACTAAAACAATGTTAAATAGAGAAAAATATTTCAATCATCAAAGTAAGTTTAGTAGAACAACCCAACGCCTTTACTTGACTGTTTTACTTCTCAACTTATAGATATTTTAGTTTGTAGTTAAGTAGATTTTCATATAAAAACCTGTTTTAATATTTACTTGCTTTATACAAATGTTTGCTCATTGGACATATATTTTTCTAAATGAAACAAGTTCCTTGTGATTCGATACTCAATTCTTTTCGTTTTATATTACTTGTGCAACTCAGTAAACTTGTTGATTAGCATCGTGGATTATTATCGAAAAAGATTACTCCCGAACAAGTTTTTGCCGCGAACAACAGTCCCAGTATGTCCATTCCCTACATGGTGAAGGGTCAGGCTGTGGAGAATGCTAGAAGGGGTGCTCGTAATGTCTGCAAACTCTTGGCATCGTCTGCATCTCTTTGTGAAATCAAGGGCATCAACCATGAGTATCTGCCAATAGTAGCCGGCACACACCACTTTGGTGGCAAGGGAGTGTCCCCTTGTATAAATGTATAAAGGCCACAAATCCCTTCGTGAAGATCTTTCATGATATAGTTTGCCTGTTGGCTGTTTAGGCATTTTAACAAGGATATTGTCAGCCCTCTTTTGAATAGCTCACCAACAAGGATGACGTAGTAGCTGGCCTTCCTATTCAGGCGTTGGGCTTTATTCTCATCTGATAGCAACACCCTTCAAATTAGAAAATTCTTGTATGGGTTCATCCAATCTAGTTCCTCCTCTTCTTCAGCCATAACTTCTTCAGTGTCTATGGTGAGAGTTTGGAGCATCTCCCGGATGATAGTTTTGAAGTGCCCATTCTTTTTGGTGCTAGCCAACTTGGAGAGCAAGTCTGCTCTGGTGTTGCTTTCCTTGGGTATGTAGTACATCTCAAAGCATTTGAAGTTGTCAATAATGAGAGTTTTGGCAATATGGTAGTACTTGAGCAACACTGTTTCCTTGGTCTGGTATTTGTTGGCAACCTGTCCCTGGACAAGCTACAAGTCTGTGCAGCATCATAGCTTCTTGACCCCGACTTCTCTTGCTAGTTTTAGCCTTGCAATGAGCACATTGTACCCAACCTGATTGTTTGAGGCTTTGAAGTTGAGCTTGAAGGCTTGCTCTAGAGAGACATTGTTAGGGCCTTCGAGGATGATTCTTGTCCCGCTCCCCTTCACATTGAATGCACCTTCAACATAGAGGATCCACCAGTTTGGGGTGGCTTTGTCGTTTCCAGCAAATTCTGCTAGAAAGTCTGCCAAGAACTATGTCTTCATGGGGCCGTGGGGTTCATACTGGAGATTAAACTCTGAAAGTTCTACAAACCATGCCACTATCCTCCCTGCCAGTTCAAGTTTTCAAAAAACCTGTTTGATGGGGTAGTTCCTTTTGACTACCACTTGGTGACTCTGAAAGTATGGCCTAAGACGTTGGGTCGCGGTAATGAGTGCTAGCACCACCTTCTCTATCATTTGGTAGTGTTTCTCAGTGTCATGAAGTATGTGGCTGGTGAAGTAGATGGGAAGTTGGTGTTTTCCTTCCTCTTGTATGAGGGCTGAGATAATGACTTTTTCAGCTATTGAGAGATATAGGAGTAGGGGTACTCCTGGCCTAGGTCGACCCAGGACTAGTGGTGTGGCAATGGTCTTCTTGAAAGCTAAGAAGGCTTGTTCGCAAGCGTCACCTCCACGCCATCTAGGACAATGTGTCTAAACCTGCCCATGAATTTCTGGAAGAATTCATCAGCTGCTTGTTGCAGGCTAGGCAGAGTGGCCGATGTCATACGATGTGACCATGGTCGCATATTACGCACTAAAGCGCTCGATAAGAGTGTCAAAGTTGTCGATGGATCTTGGAGGAAGTCCACCATACCAGGTTAATGTTGCCTCTTTGAGGGATGTTGGGAAGACACGACACAAGATTACATCATCCTTGGTGTACAAATTTGCTTGGGTGAGGAAAACATCCAGATGTTCATTCGGATCGACGGTTCCATCATACCGCTTTAGGTTGAGTGCTTTCCAACCTAGAGGCATGTCAGCTTCCATGAAGAAGGGGTGTTGACGAGTAGTCCGCCCCGTAGGACGGTGCATGTGGGAGAAAATTGGATCATCTTGAGTGTTGATTGTATGTCGGGGGTGTGATTCCCTTTGAGTGCGCTTAGGTAATATGTGAGCAGAGTGCTCGTCGCCCTGGAGGCGTCTCACACGAGCCTCGAGCTGGTAGTGGTCAACCTTTAGGTTTCTCAGCTCCTCCTTATGGCGTCGTTCCATCTCTACAATGCGATTTTGGAGTTGCTGGAGAGTATTAGTATCTGGCATGGTTACTAAAGGAGGATTAGAGCCTTCGAAAGGGGTCTCGCATCGGAGGCCAGACCGTGTGCTAACCATGGGTGAAAAAGAGAGAGAGATCGTGGGTTATGTTTTACCGTGGCCCCATGGTGGGCGTCAAATGTACTTACCAAAATCCGGAGCTGGCACAAATCATGGTGGACGTGGCTAAGTTAGGCTCCTGACTTCGCACGTCAGACCGAGAGTAGTTTTTATTAAGAGGACAAAAGGGGTAACCTGCAAAATAAAAAAATTAGACGCTCAAGTAAGTACGTGAGTTAGGAGAGTATGAATGAGTGAGAATGTATATATGTAAAGAGTGCGAGGGAACCTGGTACTTATAGTATGGAGAAAAAGCTGTGGGTCCTTGTTGATATGGGTTGTTACGGTGATGTAATAATCCTTGCAGATAATTATCGGCTTGTAAATAATAGCTAGTAGATAAATGTGGCTTATAGATAATATTAGAGATAATGTATAGCTTAGAGATAAAAGCTAGTAGATAATTGTTACTTACAGATAATGTATAGCTTTGTTGATAATTGAATGTCTGCCAAGAGATAAAAAAATGATGATATTTGAATAATTAAATGGTTAGAGATAACTTGTCTGTTGAGAGCCCAACTGCTAAGGACTGATTGTTCGTGCTCATGTGGCAAGGCTGACATAGAAGACTAACGTGTGTAATGAAGTGTCATGTAACTTGTCACGTGTACTTTGTGAATCCTAAACAGTATAGTTTTCCTTGCTCTCTCTCTATATATCTAAAGTATATGCTTTCTTTCTTTAATATATGCTATATAGGGAAGCAAAGATAAGAAGCATAACACTAACTAAACAGAAAGGGCAAGAAACACACATAAAAAAAGACTTGCTTGTATCGTGGATTTAAATAGTAGTTTAGTTTTTAATTTTAGAGATTATTGCTTTATATGATAATTAATAAGTATTTTGTGTATTATATGAATATTATTAAAATTTAGGTAAATTATAACAATATAACTCAAAAGAAAATTATTTTTAAAAAATTGAGATTAATAAAAACAGGCATTCAAATATGTTGAACATGTGGTCTCAGAAATCTTAAGAAGGAGTGAATTAATTTCCCACTAACAAACTTTTAACCCTCTTCTAAAAAAGATAGGCTCAGAATGCAGAAGAAGCAACAATCAATTTAATAATGTTCTTTAAACATGAAAGACAAAATTGATTGCAACAAAATAAATGAGATAAGGGAAGAGAGAATGCAAACACGGTTTTTATACTGATTCGGCAAAGTCCGTGCCTACGTCTAGTACTCAAGCAACCCACTTGAGATTTTCCACTCCCTTTGTAAAAATCCATTTACAAAGTCTGAACCACACAGAGACAACTCATCCCTTGTGTTCAGGAATCCTTACAACTTAAGAGACCCTCAATCCCTTAATCAATCTCTTTGAATGAGAAGAAAGAAAGAAGAATTCTCTCTTGAAGAGAAGGATATTACAATTGAAGTCCATGTAAAAACTCTTAATGGATTTTGATCAAGGCCGTACCCGAATCAAATAAACATTAAAAATGCAGTATCTAGGAAGTGATCCTAGGTCGTCTCCCAACGAGCAATGGTCAACCAAACATTCATAACAGACAGTAATAAATCAGTAATGAATTAGGGGGGGGGGGTTGTTTGTTTTTGTAAATTAAACAGCGAGCAAATTCAAATTAAAGAAATAGCAGAATTAAAACATGTTGTTTCACCTTGATTCACAAACAAGTGTCTTATCCTAGGTTACGAGAATTTATCCCTAATCAGTTCAACCACTTAAGCCAACCCTAAATTAAATTACTAGGCGAAAATTAACATAAGGCTGTCATTATGTGATTAAGCAACACATACACCAATTAATCATGAACGAAACTGACCATTAAGCATGAACGCAAATTAAGCGCAAAGACAATTAATCAAGCACTAAGCATGCATGAATTAATAGCAACAAATACAGAGTAATTGGTGAAGAGGAAAAACTGATCAGAATTCAATAGTAATAACAAAACCTCAAAGAGAGTTGTGTTTGATCCTCAAGAGAAAACAACATTGGAGACTTAGCCTTCCATTAATCAGTAGAAAACGAAATTGTAGATTGAAGGATAAACGAAATTGCAGAAAACGAATTTTATTCTACGTGAATAGTGCACATGAACAGTAAAAACTGGAATTCTAAAACCCTAGAATTATTATCCTCTCCCAAAAACTTCTAAACTAAAACCCTAATGCTATTATATAGGTCCTCAGCCTCAAAGCTTACAAATCTATTTTAAGTCCAAGCCCAAGCCCATAAACGAAATAAAATAAAATCTGGACAAAATAAGATAAGATTGGATGAAATAAAATCTGGACGAAATAAAATCTAGATGAAATAAAATCTGGATAAGATAAGATTTGATAAAATAAAATTGTATGCTCTCTTCAAGTCCAAACCCAATTCCGAATTCAAGCCCAATTGCTTATAATTCTCCTGAAATTAAATTAAAAACACAAAATTAGTCAAGTAGGCCCAAATGATAAAACTACATAATTAATTTGACAATTAAGGATAATCAATAATTAAAATGGTGGCAAAAAGGGTTAAGAAATAGGAGAAAATAATGACACATAAGATTTGCAAGTGTTTGCCCAAGAATTTCTTTTGAGAGAGCATTTGACAATGAAATTCTCTTGGAATCTCTCTCATTTCCTTTTGAGAGGATAAGACATTTTGAACAGGCAAAACCCTCTCTTCAAAATTTGTGCCAAAGTCACCTATTTATAGGCCTTTGATGACCATTCACAAATCCAATCAAAAGATGTGTCTGTTGACAGATTTTCTGAAAACTCTCTACTGGTAATCGATTACAATATTTGTATAATCGATTACACAGTTATAATCTGAAGGGTTATGACTTTTGAATTTGAATTTCCAAAGTTCCGTTGCTGATAATTGATTACAAACATATGGTAATCGTTTACATGTTCAAAATTCAAATTCAAAACCCTTTTCAACAGCTCTTTCTCATTTTTCCCTTCAGGTAATCAATTACACTTCCTGGTAATCGATTACCAGAGCCTTGCATGACTTTGAAACCCTTTATTTTGAGGCAAAACTTGATATTTAGTGAATCTTGAAACAAGGTTTTGTTTGTTGAACCATTCTTGAATTAATTTTGAAGCAAATGCTTATCCTTTAAAGCGGTCTTGTTTGGTTCTTCTTTGGCATCATCAAAATTCATGTATTGATACATTTACAAAATACATAGCTAAGGTTATATGTAAATAATTCATAGAAAGACGAGTATTTTTGTAAACAAAATAAATTAATTTGGGTTGTATAAGTAGTGAAAAAATTGAGAAGGAAAAAATTAACTTAATGTTTTCAGAAAGTAATTAATATTTTTTAAAATTCAAAAATAAATATTAAATAATAATAAAAGCAAATGGCATAATTAAAGAAAAAAGAGAGTATAATAAAAGTTACTCATTCTTAAAAATGATGACTATATTTTGGAAATGTAGACTGCTAGCGTACACTATGGAAGTAGTGAAAATTACTTTCACTGATACACTGCATGTTTGGTTTTAAGTTCAAATTGTTGCCGCACTAATTTTGAAAATAAATATAATGGACCAATATAAAAGGTAACTAAAAGGAAAGATTCTAATATGATTGCATTTAGTATGGCCTCACCAAGTTCAACCAAACATGCTTATAGAAGTGTTAACAACTTTTCTCTAGTAAGATTCTTGTTAAAACACAATTAAGTTTCGCTACCCTCTCACTTAAATTAGCACAAAAAATTAATAAAAAAATAAATTTAAATATAATTTTGATTCTTATAATTTAATAATTTTTTACTTTTAGTCCTTCCAAATTATATTTATTTTAATATCTTAAAGACTAAAAATAAAATAAATATAATTTATAAGAATTAAAATAAAAAAATATTTTACAAAAATAAGAAACATAAAAATGATAAATTATAAGAATTAAAAATGTATTTAATCATAACACAAAGTTGTGTTATGACAGACTATCTTTTACCCACTATTTTGAGCAGGTAGCTTTTAATTCTTCTTTTGATGGAATCCATTGAGCGCAGGTCCAAATTTTACTTTTCAGTGGGACAATAAATAGTTTTAATTTGGTTAAGAGGTTTTTTTAAATTTATTTATTAGGTTTAATTTAGTTTCTTTATTTTTAAATTTTTTAATTAGGTCATTTATTTTTAAAATAAGTTTAATTTTATCTTATTTTTTAAAAATATTCGAAGATAAATGAAGAAAAATAAGATCAAATTGAACACATTTAAAAACTAAAGGGCCTAATTGAATATTTTAAAAATAAAGAGTTAATCTAATAATAAATTAATAAACTAAGAAATCAAATAAAACATTTTATTAGATTAAATTAAACCTAAAAAATAAATTAGAAAATAATATATTAATTAAACTTAAAAATTACAAAGATAAAATAATATAATCAGTATAAATTATTATTTATTATTTCTTATATTTTTATATTCATTTTTAAAAAAATATCTTATAGTAGTGACAACTGCCTCGACACCCTTATACATGAATCCGCCCGTGGACCCATTTAAACTGATAAAAAAACATTGCATGAGTAACAAAATATAAATTAATCATAATTAATAGATAAATAAAATAAATCGTAAACAAAACAATTAGTGTTCAACAAATTTCAAAGTTGTCAGGGTTGTGAGTTTTGGTTTGCTACTAGCTCATAATAATCTTGTTGTTTAGTGATATATATCTATTACTAAATCACCAAATTAGCCAATAATAATTGGTGTATTTTATAAGGATCAACTCATATCTTATAAGAATATAAAATTATTTTTAATCGTTAGCGCATAAATTTTTTCTTTAATTAAAAATATAGATTATATATGTTTTTATTTCCGAGGAACGAATCAACTCTTAAAGAAAATGCGCATGAATCAAGTAATGTTTATTTTAAACTCCAAAAAAAAAAAATCGTCTCCTCTGATCCTTTAGTTTTAAAAATATGTCAAATATATTTTTTTTCCTTTTTTAAAAAGAAAATAAAAAAGTTCTATCATTTTATGAATAAAGATCACATATACACATTTAGATTAAAAGGAAACAATTAATTTTTGAGAGACTAAACTAAACTAAACAATATCCTATTTACAGAGGCTAAAAATCATATCTAATCCTAAAGATATTTGATACTCCTTAATCATTACTCTGACTTCTAATGGCACTTTTTAATATTATTATACATTTACAAAATAGACAAATATGATTTTAAATTATGGTTCGCAATAATTGTAATTGTGGACGTAACATAAAAATATTTCAATTCACCGCAATCGCACGTTAATCTCATTTTTATGTAATTACTTATAACGTAAAGATTTTTTTATTCACGGTGTGATAGTAACACAATTTAAAATTATGAGTATCATAGCTTTGTAATGACTAAATTCAAACAAGACTGGCTCTATATATGCTGAAACGTGAAGCAATGAGCACCCTTTCACGCCTTTGAAACAATTGCAATTGAGACTGCCAAGTTACACGTCTTGCTGAGTCAGACAATGTCCTGTTTGGATAGAGATATGTGGCAGTGAAAACAGAAACCCATCTCATTTAATCGCAGCTTGATGACGCACTTATCTTGGACCAGAACAACTTTCCTTAAAGAAGTAACAATGGACCACATAACCAATACACAAGCCTGGCTTGTGTGTCATACGAGCGTATGCAAACTTAGGTCTTTCAAGCCAATCATTACTCCACACAGTGTAGTGTAGGCAGCTTGTGTTAAAAATGTTTAAGAATCACTCAATAACACACGGACCTACTTCTTTGTTCTCCTTTTTTGTGTTGTTCTCATACTGTCCCTTCAAAAGGACATAATTTTGATTTAAAATGATGTTATTTTGAAAACAATTTTTAAAACGATGTCATTTAAAAAGAACAGAACGGAAACAATACGAAAAATGACAGCAAAAAAATTAGTTTCGTAACACATATAAGTTTACAATGAAAGAGGATGATTTTGAGTTTAATTTTTTATAGAATATATATTTTAAAAGAATAAAGAATTTTAAGTGTGATTAACAATTTGTTTAGTTGCGTGTAAAAAGTTATGAAGATGAATCTAATAAAAATATGTTATATTAGCTTTTATGTCCATTTTAAAAGATTAGATGTCAAAATTTTAGAATATATAAGTATGAAATATTTAATCAAATATACTAAATTTTAGATCTAAGATTAATCTTAGAATCCCTTTAAAAAACCAAACAGCTTCATTGTAATAGTTAAGAAAAAAAAATGTCTAAGGATCACACACATATTTATATTTATTTGATTGACAATGCGGGACTTTTCTTTCTCTTTCACTCATCCACGTGTTGCTCTTCCTCTTCAAGAGTGTGATTAATTCAATAATTCCTCTGTAACATTGAGGAGGGCCTTCACCCTTCATCAACCCTTATTGGGTATGTAGTTATGTGCTGCCTTCAACAACGGTTTTGCTGCTTGGAGGGTTATGGCATGTAGAGTTTTTTATTTTTTGGATAAGGGAGGTTAAAAAATGAAGTTGGAATTGATTGAGGGCCTATAGGTCTTCATCAACATTCGCAGATAAAAACACCATTGATAGGATTAACCTCGCCTACCGAGGACACAGATGAATAATCATGATTGAATAATCGGTAAATTTTAATTTATTAATTTTATTAAAAATATTAATAAAAGAATTCAAACATATAACATCTCTCTATTTCTCCCTTCACCCTTCAAATCCCCATACTATAACAAGACAACTTTATGTCTTTTCTATTTCAACCTATGGATTGAATATGCTCTTTAATGTTACGGTGTGAAGAACATCAAGAATAAAAAATACTTATGTTAGTTGGACACAAATTTTTTTTTACATTATTTTTATGTTAATTAAGGATGACTTTCAGATAAACTATTAGCATATTATTAATATATTATTCAATTTATAGTATATACAGTAATAATTATATGAAAATTTCCGCATGCCAAAATGGTTTGAGAAGTAAGAACAATAACAAATACAAATAAAAAAATATGAAAGAGAGAAATGGAAAAAGACAGAAACAGGAAGAAAGAGAGTCGAGAGAGGAGAGGAGAGAAATTTGAAGAAACAGCAAAGGAAAATTTCCAATTTTGATGTCTTCTCTTTTACTGTATGTAATGTGAGTCATGTCACTTCCCAACACCTACCACTGATAATTCCATGCCTTCTTCTTATTAACCCCACCACTTGCCTCTCAGAATTTCATGTGCCTCATCTTGTGTTCTCCACTTCCCTCCAACTGCACCACAACAGGGCCTGGTTAGTGCCATTGCTGTGACCTCCTCCTTCAAGTGATGAGAGGGGGTCTCAGAAGTTCACATTTCAGGTTGGAATCAGACACCCTTTTGAGCAATTAAGAAAAGCCAGAAAGCAAAATCTCAAATTGGTAAGGTTTTGTCAATGGGGTTGAACTTGTGGTGCTACAATGGCTTCACAACCAAGAGGGTTTTGGGAGCATAAGAGATCTAGTGTTTAAGTTGCTTCAGGGTCTGAAAAAGGTGCTTGAGAGTTGGGACAAATCTGTGAAGGATTTGGGTTGTGAACAGGTATTCATTGTACCTTCTCAGTTCCAAAGAGTTGTTGCCTCTTTTTCACATAATATGTAAGAAATTTGTTGCAATGTTGATGGTAACAACCAAAGAGGTGTTAACAAAAGATGGTTCCTTTTTTGTTGTTTTTTCATTGGCTCTCTTGCAACTGGGCTCAATTATTTCGGGTTGGCTGAAATTTGAAATTTTATGGGACTTGTTTCTTCCTGTGTACTAAGAACAAAGTCCCGGTCCTTCTCGCTTACTTTGTTTTCAAGTGCTGTATAAAAAAACATTTTTCTTTGTTTTTATGCTCTTTTGGCTTCTTACGATTTTGTATTTTGCAATAAGTTTGAAATCAAGTTTGTTAGACCTTTCTCCACATCATATGTGCTTCATTTATTGGGATGAGAATACTATAACAAAATGCAGTGCTTATTTCTCCAAACTTTTTTCCCCCTATTTTTCTTCTGGGAAATGTACTCCTGTTGCCTCTCTTTTTTCAGCTATTTCTGTATATGGTAGCAAGTATAATTCAGTTTGTTGCTGACATTTTTTACGGCTAATTGTGTTATTAACTTTCTTAAATCTTGTGTAAGATTTGAGGAATCCAGTTAAAAAATCTGGTGTCATAATTCATATCCATAGTTAGTCTAATCAAATGTTTTAATTTTTGCTGCTTGATTTGCTGAATTCATCCAAGTGCCTTCTGATAATTTAACACTTCTGCATATTTGTTTGGCTTTGGCAGCAGCAAAATGGCATCTGATCTGAATTCGGGGTTGTCCAAGAAAACATTTGTTTTTGGATTGAAAGTGTGGGTACTAATGGGAATAATAGTTGGATTATTCATCATAATCATTCTCGTGGTGCTATCAATATGTCTCACTTTACGAAAGAAGTTCAGAAGAGTCAATGGCAAGCTTCCACTTAGCCATGTGATATCTGTTTCAGACGAGATCAAAGAAATCAAAGTTGATCAAGTTTCAGCAAATAATCATCCTCAAAATGGTGTTTTTAAGAGTCTGAATGACAAATTTGGTGACAGGGAGTCTGAAAAGGTTTTGAACCAAACAATGAATGGGGATAATAGTAGTCAATCAGGTTCATTTAATCATTTAGAGAAAGATGCTAATGGCTCTCAATCAGGTGAAGACTGCTGTGTTAAGAGCATTTCTGCTTACAGATCTTCTTCACATCCTATAACCGCACCATCCCCTTTGTCTGGTCTGCCTGAATTCTCTCACCTTGGTTGGGGCCACTGGTTTACATTGAGGGACCTGGAACTTGCAACAAACAGGTTTGCAAAAGATAATGTTATTGGTGAAGGTGGGTATGGAATTGTTTATCGTGGTCAATTAATCAATGGGAATCCTGTGGCCATTAAGAAGCTCCTCAATAATTTGTAAGTTTTGTCATTATTTTGTTGCATTGATGCCTTTGTTTTCATTTTTAATTTTAGCATAGTTTTTATAACATCTGTTTCAAGTTTTATTAGAACTACAGATGCAGCTAGTTTATCTAATAACTGTTGATACTCATCATGCAGAGGACAAGCTGAAAAAGAATTCAGGGTGGAAGTTGAGGCTATTGGTCATGTGCGGCATAAGAACTTGGTTCGACTTTTGGGCTATTGCATTGAAGGCACTCACAGGTAACAAATTGTTTGTGCTTTGTGCGTGTTTGACTGTTTGATTCACTACTTGATTTGATCATTTGACTGGCAGCTTAAAGGCTTACCTTATGGTTAATGTCTCCATCATTATCATATTACAAATCTATTAACTGTTTGAACAATTAAGTCCAAAAGCCTTTTCTAGGATGGAATTTCTTGATGATTGACATATATGTCTTTATATCACAGTTTGTGTTTGCTCATTAAATTTTAATTACTATTTACTGGTTTGTATTATTTGTAGATTTTATTGAACCTTTTATTAATTTCAGGTTGTTGATTTATGAGTATGTTAATAATGGAAATTTAGAGCAGTGGCTTCATGGAGCCATGCGACAACATGGCTTTCTTACTTGGGATGCTCGGATAAAAATTCTCCTTGGAACAGCTAAAGCGTATGCTCATTTGTTCCTGAAAAAAATAATAATCTACTAATTGTCTTGAGCTTCATTTTTTAAGGGTATGAATTTTGTTTTGATCTCTGATTATTGTATCCTGCAGGCTGGCCTACTTGCATGAGGCAATTGAGCCAAAAGTTGTGCATCGAGATATTAAGTCGAGCAATATTCTAATTGATGAGGACTTTAATGCCAAAATATCGGACTTTGGGTTGGCTAAGTTACTTGGAGCTGGAAAAAGTCATATTACAACCAGAGTTATGGGTACTTTTGGGTAAGCTTGTTTACAAATTTGGGACTTTTTTGTTCTCTGTGTAAAAATTAGTTTCTTCATAAATGTTTAGTTAGGCATGGTAATTAAACAACTAAGCATCATTTGTTCTTTTTCTTATATTTTATACTGCAAATGGAGATATTGTTCACTTTTATGGGGTGTTGTTTGAGGGTTTAGATTTACATTCCTAGGAATGTTGAAATGGGTATGTCACATTCTTAGTTTTGTTTTAAGCTTTGTATAAACATTTCCATCTAAAATTGTACCTAGGCATTTTGAGCGTTATTCTCACCAATTGGGTGGTTATAGAGGGCAGTGGGAGAAAAAAAGAAATTTTTATTCTTTTAGGGTATTTTTATCTTATAATTACCTATTTCTGGGAAAAAAATTAAATGATATAAGATATGATAATATATTTTTAGAAGTGTCATTGCTGAGTATTTTATTCCCAATTATGTAACATTATTCCCCAAAATAAATGCAATCTTGATTAGAATTTTCCTCAGTGATCTCAGACCTGTAGTCTAATCATGATTAGATTATATATCTACCATACATAATATAAACTATATAGTAGTTCATTTGCTTAAAAAATTCATGATGATTATCCCAAAACATAGAAGATAGTCGCACAAAAATAGACAGTTGGCCTTTTTATTCCTTAGACTGAATATATATGTGGAGGAATGTAACTGTCTCTAGTTGTCTTCTTTTCATGCTTGCATTGCATTTTCCGGATATGCGACTCCAGAATATGCCAATTCTGGCTTACTAAACAAAAAAGAGTGGTCAAGTGTTTCATTTTGCTTAAAAGATTACGAAAAGTTGTCATCTCGTATTTCAATTCAACCATATCGTAGCAAACATTCATTTGCATTCTAAAATTGATGAAGTTGACCTTTTATGTTCTTTAGACATGATATTATGGAAATTGAAACGCCTCTAACTTGCTCATTCTTCTTTACATGTTTGCATTGCATTTCCCCAGATATGTAGCTCCAGAATATGCCAATTCTGGCTTGCTAAATGAGAAGAGTGATGTTTATAGCTTTGGGGTATTGCTCCTTGAAGCAATTACAGGAAGAGACCCTGTGGATTATAGCCGACCAGCAGCTGAGGTGTGTCATTAGTTTTTGTGAAGCAATCTTTTAGACTGACATGCTTTTTTGTATTTATGTATATTGATTCACTTTACTATTTTATGGGCTGGTTTGTTTGAAAGTTGAGTATAATTGATTTTGATAAAATTAATTTTGAATCATTAAATGTAGTTAAGATGTGTACTCAACTAAATCTCAAAGATTTTTACTGTGAAATGTATGCCACGGTGGGAGGAATTGATTGAGTAATTGCCAAATGGGCACTATGTCCTCACATGAAATATGAATTTGAAAGAATGAAATACATAAAAAATCTCACATGGAATACACTACAGCTTGGTTTATTTCATACTTTTCTTTCTATTCTGACAGTTTTGATTCATTTTACCGTCATTAGACTTTCCTTAATACTATCAGGTGGTTCTTGTAGGTAAATTTGGTTGACTGGCTCAAGATGATGGTGGGGTGTCGATGCTCAGAAGAGGTGTTGGATCCTAACATTGAAACTAGGCCATCGACAAGTACCCTTAAGCGTGCCCTCTTGACTGCTTTGAGGTGCGTTGATCCAGATGCTGAAAAAAGACCAAGGATGAGCCAAGTTGTTCGCATGCTTGAATCAGAGGAATATCCTATACCGCGAGAGGTTTGAGTTATATTTGGTTGTGTTTTATGAAATTATATTTGCTTCCTTGCAAGAACATATAAAAAGGTCAAACAAAACAAATGTCAAAATGTGTAGATTTCATGAGAGAAACTACATTTGCAACAATCAATATTCCTTTTTCTAAAAAATCTGACATTTATTTTGGGATCCCTTTGAAGCAACTTATCCCATTTTTAAATTTACATTTGGTGGTGTGTTTGGAATGTGGTGTTCCTAAAATTGTGAGTGACATTTCAGGATCGAAGACGCCGAAGGAGTCAGGCAGGAAACATGGAGGTAGAGACTCATAGGGAGAACTCTGATACTGATAAGAGCGACAATCCAGATTATAAGCCCAGTGGCTTAAGGAACCAACGCGTGTAGCGCCAGTGATCTCAAAGAATTTCCAGAATGAAGAACACAAGTGAACTGGGAAATTTTTCATTCTTTTGAGCTTCTGTAAGTTCTGATGCCTTCCACTTTTTACATGAAAAACATGGAGCCGGAACCAGTTACTTTGGGGTGGTTTAAATATAACTGTCGTTATAGCTTAGTTGTAGATGTTAGAATGTAGATTATCGTGTCTGAATATGGGATTGAACAGCTCCCTTGTACTAATTGTGGTGTGTACAGTTCATTACTATTCTTTCCTTTTGTCCTTTCATTTGTTTCATTGTCATGGAGGAACACCTGCACTTGCTTTCTGGAAGATCAGAAAAAGATAATTGCAGTGCAAGAATTTCTTTTCCTTTTCATTTTCTTTTCTTTTATTTCTTTTTGGTAAAGGGAGGCAGGGGTTATGGAATTTGTTTTTTGAAAATCATTTAAATTAAAAATAATTTATCCTTTCAGAAGCTAATTTAAATAAGTAATGCTCTTTCTGGAACTTATTTTTTCTTAACATCATATCATGGATGTTTATAAGTTAGTTCAAATACATCTGATAAGCTACTACATCTGTCCCTAAATATAAGCTTATAAGGTACTATCTAGTTAATTCTATTTCAGAACACTTTAAATTGCAATCATATCTATTTTTAAAACTTGGAAAATTAATTTTAATACATGTATTTTTTTGGGTGAATTTTAATACATGTATGCTCACGTTACATTCAAAACCCAATAGTTTTTAGTTTAAAAAAACAGTAGTACTGGAAATCAATTAACTAAATGAAGTAAAATTTTCTCATGTATTTCAGATATAAATATATATTCATCGAATATCTAATCTGTTGTTAATGAATCAAAATTATATATAACTTGTTTCTTTTTCTTCAATCCATTGTCTATCAACATATTTCTCTTTATTCCTTCACTTATCAGTCTTGATTGTCATATCTTCTTTTGCCTTTATTATGAACATAAATTTTCTCTTGATCAACATGAAGAAAGTTGCAACAAAAAAGAAAATAATTTAACATAAAATTAAAAATCAATATTATGTTTATTCATTTTCCCGAACAATGCATATTGGAATATTAAAATTCACACAATTAGTATAAAGAATGGCTATTGATATTCAAACGTTAAACAAACGTAATTAACAATTAATGAAAACATAATTAAGGCAAAAATTTATGCACACGTTAAAATGTCAAGTTAAATTTTTTTCATTAAATTACTAATTTAGCCTACATTTATGCTCAACAGTTTTCAAAGTCCCTCTTGCCAAAAACACTGGTTCCATAACCAATTTGCCCGATTTTAATCCATCCATGAATCTTGTTCACGTGGAAGGTAACATGTATCACTTCAAGGAGAATGACTCCACGGAGGACTCTCAAATCACCAAGGTTGATAAACCTCCTGGCACGGTTATGATGACGACATGAGCCTTGTGGCTTAACCTTAATATTTGCTCTCCATGAATAGCTTCAAAGATTTAAATATGGTTTGTTGGAATATTAGAGGTGCCGTTAACGTGAAGGGGTGAAGAAGAGTACGTGAACTGATGAACATGTATAAACCGTCCATATTCATTGTTTTAGAGACACATTGTGTTTCTGCAACATCGGAAAAGTTCTGGGCATTCCAGTGGGATCTGGGTCCTCGTGGAGAACAATAGTAATCTTCAAACACACAAGAGGTCAAAGTTTTTTGGCAAGCTCTTACCTTTCGAATCAGTAAGGGGACTCATTCATGGATTTGTTCTGCAGTCTATGCTGGCCCCCGTCTAGCTGAACAAGTGGCTTTATTTTATGGGAGCACTTAACAACTCTAAGGCAGGAAATTCGGGATCCTTGGTGCATGCTTGACGATTTTAACGAAATTGTTGGTCCTTCAGAAGTTAGATGGGTTCCTTCTCTTTATCAAGAGCTTCCAACTTTATCCAGATGATTGATGAATGTAATTTGGTTGATCTAGGAGCTGTTGGCATTAGATATACACACTTGGTACAAACAACAAACTGGGTCCTTTTTAGCAAAAAGATTGGATCGAGTTTTGGTTGATCAAAGCTGGCAATATTGGGATTTTTGGAGGCCTATGTGGAGAACCTATGTAGGGTTTACTTCGACCACTGCCCATTGCTTCTCCGATATGGAGGGTGCCCCTCATCCCGTTGAGATCGTCCTTTCAGGTTCGAGGCTACCTGGGCTATACACAGGAGCTTCAAACATGTGGTAAGGAAAGCCTGGACTGAGAACATTCTCACCCTCACGAGAGGCCTAAATGCAGTTAGAGAAGATGTTATCACTTTTAATAAACTATCTTTGGTAGTATTTCTGTCTAGAATCATCAGTCTAATTATGTGGGGTGTAAGGGGTTCCTTTTTGTCCCTCCTTTTGAATGGATCTCAGTCTTGATAGTTTCTTCCCCTCAAGGGGTCTTTGGCAAGGGTACCCTTTATCACCATATCTTTTCGTTTTATGTATTGAACGATTAACCCTCAGGAACCAAGATTGGCTTGGCGTAGGTAATCTTTGCAATTTGGTTCCCTATGTTCACATCATGGACACTAATCTAAAGGTGAGCGATTTTTGAAAGATTTAGTTTGGGACCTAGCCCAGCTTTGCACCTCTCTCCCATCATTCGTAGTGGATAAGATCATGTAAGTTGTTATAGCAGCCAAGCCGAATGGTGAGGATAATATAGTCTAGCTTAGGGATATCTCGGGGCAATAATACTCCACAGTTTCTGCTTATAGCTGGCTCTCGGCAACACCTACAACTCCCATCAATCCTATGTAGAAAAGCATTTGGAAGATGTGGGTACCCGAGAAGATTCGCTTCTTCCTCTGGCAGGCTGATATATGGCTCTCTGTTTCTCTTTGCAGCAACAAACGACACCACAAGCTACTCCATCTTCTCTATTTGGTGTTGCAGTCAAAACCTTCTCTCTACTGCATAGAGCAAGAGCAACGCCTGAGTTCCGAGTGTGAGTGGCGTGAGATTTTCATGTTTCAAAACTTTTTAGTGCTACAATGCTTTTTTTACTTTTCTCAATGTTAATCAATTAACGGTTGAAGTAACATTTGTTGTTAAGACACAAATCACGAAGTCTATTTTTCTTTTTCCATTAGTCATTTCACGTTACATTGGAATTTGGTAGATGGAAAGTAGCTTTTTCTTTCTTTCTTTTATTGTTTGCACTTGATTAGTTTTTTTTTTTTATTGCATTTATATATTATATATTACTACTTTTTAATATTAACATTTCTTGCATTCGTTTAGAATGTTTGTATATATTTTTTTAAGGTTAAATTATTAATTTGATTTCAATAATTTTATGATTATTATTTTTTTAGTATTTATAATTTTATATTTTAATTTTTTTTAGTCTCTGTATTTTAAATATATATTTTTTAATTCTTATCATTTATATTTTATTTTTCTTTTAATCTATATAATTTAAAAACAATCTTTTTAACTTCTATATTTTTTATTTTAATTTCTTTTTAAATTTTACCATCTTATATATGATATACAACCATGACCAACTCAAAGTTACTTAGTCACACCAACATTATATGGCAAGTTCTATAAATAACATGAACATCAGTCTATAACTTCTCACGAGAACGTTCTCTTGGACATCAAAAAAGCAAACACTCAAACAGCAGTTGCACAATCAACAGCAAAAACTAAAACTGACCATGTCACATAGTCTATGTGACATAAGCTGAAACTACAAGTCAAGCAAAGTTTAACAAGAAATGAGAAACAGAAACAGAGTAACCTCAAAGTCTTCACTCAGGGTATATATATATATATAGTTTTCATCTCTATAATTTGTCAGTTAAATCATTTTTAATTATATATCTACTACATTCTGGCACTTAAATGGGAATTCATTTCTAGAATTATGATTATCTATATTTCTTTACAAGCATTTTCTAGCACGGGTTATCAGTTTTTCTACACTTTTCTATCTGAAAATTGTCATCTTTCAATACATATCATCATCATTGTCAAATCAACAAACCTAACCTACATTTTCTATCTCGTTACATAATAAACCATGAAGCACGGATTCACGGACACATGTCCAACACGATGTTCACCGCATGTCTGAGAATTCTTGGTATAAAAAACATGTCTAACACGTGGATACGACATTCATTGGAAGTGTCCGTACTTCCTAATAAATCAAAAAATAATTGAATCTTCCATATGTATCCACTTTTTTTCACGCATTTGTTTTCCATCTTGTTGGGTTTACACGACGCACAAATACGTTCAACCAAAGTCCACTGCACCCTAGTTGGATGCATATACTGAAATACGAAGAAAAACACCATAAAATTGAAAATTTATATAATTAAATACTACTAAAAAAACAACACAGACCTCTAAAGAAACAAAAGAAAGATTGTACACATGAGTTTTCCTTATTCTGCGCCGTGTGCAGAACAAGGCCATTTCTGTCACTGTTTTAGCGAATGGACTGGACAAATGAGTATGGAAAGTAGATAAAGGAGAATACATGGTTAAATCAGTGTGGATATGGATTTGCTCTAAATCGAAGGATTTTTGCCTCCCATAGTTGACATGCAAACCCAATAACATAGTGCAGTAGAAAGTTATAAGGTTAGTTTGAAGGAAAAAGAATAAAAAAAGAAAGAAAAAGATAATGAATTCAATCATTCCTGTTATCAAAATAGTAATCATTAACAATTAATATTTATATTAAGAAATACTGAATACCGGGTTTGGTGGAAGCTTGCTTGTGGAGCTTCTATGGAGGCTGGATCTTTGAGTTTTAATGAGGTCCTTTAATGGTGATTTTCCACTATGAAGATGCAGCGGAAGACAAAGGAGAAGGGGTAAGAGGCGGCGTCATCCACTAGGGAATAAGCCATGGAAGAAAGAGCTTCATCACCAAGATGAGTCTTGGACAAGAAGCTTGGAGAGGATGCTTCAATGGAGGAAAAGAAAGAGGAAGAGAAAGAGAGAGAGGGAAACACGAAATTAAAGAAAGGAAAAGGGAGAGAAGTTGAACTTTGAGTTGTGTCTCACAAGACTCTCATTCATCAAAGTTACAACAAGTGTTACACATGCTTCTATTTATAGACTAGGTAGCTTCCTTGAGAAGCTTTCTTAAGAAAACTTCCTTGAGAAGCTTCTTTGAGAAAACTTCCTTGAGAAGCTAGAGCTTAGCTACACACACCCATCTAAAAACTAAGCCCACCTCCTTGAGAAGCTTCCTTGAGAAGTTAGAGCTTAGCTACACACACCCATCTAAAAACTAAGCTCACCTCCTTGACAAAATACATGAAAATACAAAAAAAAAGTCCCTACTACAAAGACTATTCAAAATCCCTGAAATACAAGGCTAAAACCCTATACTACTAGAATGGTCAAAATACAAGGCCCAAAAGAAGGAAAAACCTATTCTAATATTTACAAAGAAGAGTGGATTCAACCTTGACCCATGGGCTCAAAAATCTACCCTACGGGTCATGAGAACCCTAGGGCCTTCTTTAGTAGCTCTAGTCCAAGCCTCTTGGAGTCTTCTATCCAATACCCTTGGGGGGTAGGATTGCATCAGAGTTTGCATGGTTAGTGTGCAGTCATGGTATTAGTAAAGAGAAGTGGCAAGTAATATGGTATTCTATTATATGGTCTATCTGGATTTTGCAGAGCTAGAAACAAGCTGGTTTTGGAATCCAAAAGAATGGGAACTGACGACATAGCTGAATGCACAAAAATGCAAGCTTGGAATTGGATTAGATCCTGTGAAGTAGGGATATGCAGTTTTCCTCCATGTATCACGGTATCGGTGTATCGGATACGTGAGGGATACATATCCCACAATTATCCAGTTTGACGCTGTTTGAAAAAGGAGAAAATCTTCCGATTACCATTACCATATGGTTAGTGTTAGAGTATAAATGTAAGGTAAAATTTCATATAGAGTAAAAATGGAAAGATTAAAAATCATATAAATAAGGAAAAAATTTATAAACCTAAACCATGAGGTTTTAGATTAAAGTGTGATGTTAGGTTCACTTATATTGTTGCTCATGACTCGATGTAAATCTCCCATGTATTTATCCTCTTTGATGTTCCAATAATTGATATAAGAACTGATGGTTCGAGTTGGTGACCAGTTCGAACAAATAAGATGACGGCGAGCGAGATTGTTGGAGGACAAGTGTAAGGTGCAGTCTCATGTCATGTAAGAATGAGAAGTAGTTTGAATATCATATAAGTAAAGACAAGATCCATAAAATTAAGTCTTAAGGTTTTGGGTTAAAGTATGTTGTCAAGTTTACTTATATGGTTACTCATGTCTCATTGGTCTAAAGTTACTTGGTGTTTACTCTCGTCGATTGCACCCGAATTGGTATCAAAGTCGATTGACTTGATGACCAAATCAAACGAGTAAGATGACGGTGACAGATTCATGGACATGGAAATGTCTAATATCGAAAGTCTTCCTGATGGGTGAGTCCATGCATGGATGTCAGGCAGCAAGGCCCGCAATGTTGTGGTGGTGCAAGGTAGTAGAATATGTTGGCGGCAGTGGTTAGACGAGTCAGGACAATCACGGTTATATCAAGTGAAAATGAAAAAGTTGAGCATAATGAGGAGAAAACCCATAAATCCGAGTCTTAGAGTTTTTGATTAAAGTGTGATATCAGATTCACTTATATGATTAACATACATTAGTTTCATATTAATCAAAATTTTTAAAATACCAAATATAGAAAGCCTATTAAAGAAACCTGATTTTTTTTTTATATCTAATAAGATTAAGATTAAGATTATTCATTCCTTAAAGAAAGCCTATTGAAAAACATATTTTCTTAGAAAAGGAAAGATATATTGAGATACAAAACCTCCACAAGTGCAATTTATTTATATAATCCAAACCAACAGAGGAAACGTGAGAAGTTCAGATCTCTAAAAAATTTCTTAAGCAGCGTTGCTCCATCTTCTTCTTTGGATTGCTAATTTGTCAGCATCAGGTGAGAGTCTTATATCTCCGTGCTTCGAATTTCGCTTCTAATTTCTGATTCTCAGAGTTGGATTCTTCAATCTTCTTATCAGAGTATTTAAACTGAGCTTTGACGTAGTTTTCCTTGGCTTTTTTGAAACATTTACTAAGTTTTGTCTTTTATATCCATTGTCCAGCAACAAACAACGACTAGTATGTGTCTTTACCCAACAGATCATCACTCCATCTTTTGTCTATTCTTCACTCACAATAAGTGTCAATTTGTATAAAAGTAGTTGTTTTTCTTTTAATGTTTCTTATATTTCCTTTCTTTTTCTTTTTACATTCTTTCTATTTTTTTTAGTTAAAGTTTTTTATATTCGAATATATTTTTCTAATACATTCTTCCTATAAAAATTAATTATTGTTATATCGTAATTAAGTTTGTTTCTTTAGTAGAAGCATGTCAACACCAAATCCTTGTAGTTCTAATGACAAAATTTCAAGTTTAAGTTTCTTTCTGTAAATGCTGGACAAGATGATATACTAGGAACCATTATAATCTTTTTGACAAAAGTTACAAATCCAACTCTTTTTTCCTCCTCTTTTGATTATTTACATAATATGCTAACATAAGTCCAAAGAGGAGCATAATCATCTTTGTTCAGCATTAGCAAAAGAAACTTACTTGAAATTTTGGAATTATAATTTAGAACTAGAAGAATTTGATGTTGACATGCTTCGACAAATAAACAAAAAAATAATAATTATCTTGTAACAATAATTAATTTTTATAGGAAGAATGTATTAGAAAAATATATTCAAATATAAAAAAACCTGTAACTAAAGAAAACGAATCTATTAGAAAAAAAACAATAGAAATAAATTAAAGAATAGACAAAGGAAAAAGAATTGAAAGAAAGTATAAAATAAATATTGGTAATAACAACTACTTTATGCAAATTGATATGTATTGTGAATAGAGAGTGGACACATGAAGTGGTGATCTAACATATAAAGATACATATTGAAAGTTTAAAATAATCGTTGTTGCCGTATAATGGATATTGATAAACCATTATTTGACTCTGATTGAGTTCTAGTTTTTATTCCATTTTACTTTGTTTTCATTTATTTTTGTTAGTAGAACTCGTGTATTTGTTAAGTGTTAAACTTACCGTCCATGCTGCTTCAAGATGATCATGTTGGATTTCGACTAATCCCCCCTGTAACGACATGCATCCATTACATGATAACTCAGCTAAATAACAAAGTGGAAGACTTAGTGAATTTTTCGCAATTCCAAAACCAATAACTTATAACAAAAAACATGCATCTACTAAATATAACCCAATCAACACTAGTGACTCATAACACTTCAACTGTAAAAAGGAGACATACTTTTAATTACATAAAACTCCTGGAAGTTATACATAAGAGAAATATAAATAGGTCATTCCCATACAAAACTAAATCAAGGAAAATGAAGGGACTAATACAAGTTATAGTCCTGTGTTTGCTCCATCTATCACTCCTCTAAGCGGAAGATCCAGCCTAAAAATCATCTGCTCCCCACATACATAGGTACAAGATTATCCTAGACACGAACCACATGTACAACATATAAGGATAAGCTCATTAGAACAAACATACATATGCAGACAACTAAAACAATTTATACATCAGATTCTATCCTTATTGTTGGTTTTGTGGAGGAAATTATAAAAAACAGAGGAGAGAAGAGAGACAATACGTATGTAGAGGAAATAGAATTATTCTATTCTGATTCAAATTGTTCTCAACAGCGATACAATAAATAGCAAAAGATAAACTAATTAGATAACAAGATATTAGCAAAACAGAATATTAAAACTAACTTGCTCCTTAAAGATAAGAACCACTTATTTGACTAGGCTAATCCATTAAAGTTGCCTTACTCCTAAAATATAGGGAATCAACTTATTTACTAAATCCTATTTTAAAAATTGAAAAATAAAATATTATGCAGTTACAAAAGTATATCTTCAACACTCCTCCTTGCTTTTGGAACTGCAAACTTCAATTCTTTGAGTTCAAGTTTGTTGATAGGTAGTGACTTTGTAAACATGTCAGCCAATTGATCTTTAGACTTGCAGTAAATTAAGTTCACTTCTCCACTTTGTTGCATCTTTATCAAATAATAGAACTTGATGTTGAAATGTTTAGTCTTCCCATGACACACGGGATTGTTTGCAATAGCAATGGCTACTTGATCGTCAACAAAAATTCCAATTTTGTTCTTTTGAGCAAATAGAATGTTTGGCCTTGTTGTAGTGAGATACATTAGACATCCAATCAAGCTCTCATAATATCCTTCATCAATGTTATCAACACCTTCTTCCTTGCTAAACTTCTCCTTTTGATTCATTGGTGTGCTAACAGACTTACATTCTTCCATTTGAAACTTTTTCAAATTTTCTTTTGCATATTTCCTTTTTTTCATGTTTAACATTCTTTCAAGATGGCAATGATCAAGTCTCTTGTGCCAGAGTTCCGTGGGTGTGACTTGAGTGAAATAGGCTGTATGCTCCTCCTCTGCTGGATCAAATGAAAAGCTTTTACCTTTCATTTTAACCCTTAGAACTTCCCGGCCAAAATTGTCATAGATAAAGCAATGTTGATGTTCAAAGGACACTTTAAATCCCTTTTTAATCAACTGACCTACGCTTAGCAAGTTTTGGTCAATGTTAGGTACATAAAGAACATCTGATATTAATTTGGTACCTAAACACGTTGAAATTGTAACAGTTCCTTTTCCTTTTATTGGAATATAGTCACCATTCCCAATTCTGACCTTTGAGACATTAGTTGGCTTCAAATCTTTGAATAAAGTCTTATCATATGTCATGTGGTTCGTACAACCACTATCAATCAACCAAATTTCACTTGATTCACTACTCAAGAAGCATGTGGCCACAACCAGTTGGTCCTCCTCTTCTTGATTAGCAATCTGAGCTCCCTCATCATGGTGATTTTTGTTGGGGTAGATCACCGCTTCATGCCCTATCTGGTTGCACTTGTTACATTTTGCATCTGGTCTCCTCCAACATCTGAAAGGTGCATGACCTTTTTTGCCACAATGCTGACAAGGTGGATAATTTTTCTTTTTATCCTTACCTTGGTTGTTTGCACTGTTTTCGCTACTTGTTGGTTGATTCTTCTTGAAAAAATCCTTTTTGCTTTCATCAACTTCATGATGTTTGGCGGGCAAAGCACCTTCGACAACACGATCTTGCCTCATCAACCTTCGCTGCTCTTGAGCTTGCAGGGCATGTAGTACTTCTGCCAATGTGATTTTCGACAGATCCTTTGTGTTCTCCAATGAAGCTATAGATGCTTCATACCTCTCCGGCACCGTTACCAAAATTTTCTCTACAATTCTCGAATCAGTAAAATCACTTCCCAACAACTTTATCTTGTTAGCAATACCCAACAATTTGTTTGAGTATTCTTTGATTGTCTCTGACTCTTTCATCCTTTGAAGCTCAAATTCCCTCCTTAAATTTAGCACTTGCATGCTTCGTATTCTATCATCTCCAGCGTATTCCTCTTTCAGATAATCCCAAATTGCTTTGGGTGATTTAAGAGTCATGATTCTGATGAATATCATTTGTGAAACACCAGTGAACAAACATGACCTCGCCTTTGCCTTCTTCATCTTTCTTTCCTTGTGATTTTTAATTTGGGCCGTGGTGGGATTTTCAGGCAGCGGATATATTTCATAATCCTTTTCCACAGCATCCCATAAATCCAAAGACTCCATGTAGGATTGCATTTTCACTTCCCAAATATCATAATTCTCTCCATCAAAGATTGGAAGAGTTATGTGGGAAAAACTTGCTTCACCTTCCATGGTAGAGGTCCCGTAAGAATAAGGCTCTGATACCAATTGTTGGTTTTGTGGAGGAAATTATAAAAAACAGAGGAGAGAAGAGAGACAATACGTATGTAGAGGAAATAGAATTATTCTATTCTGATTCAAATTGTTCTCAACAGCGATACAATAAATAGCAAAAGATAAACTAATTAGATAACAAGATATTAGCAAAACAAAATATTAAAACTAACTTGCTCCTTAAAGATAAGAACCACTTATTTGACTAGGCTAATCCATTAAAACTGCCTTACTCCTAAAATATAGGGAATCAACTTATTTACTAAATCCTATTTTAAAAATTGAAAAATAAAATATTATGCAGTTACAAAAGTATATCTTCAACACCTATAATAATCAATAAACACCCATAATAACTTTTTCTTAATCGTCTCAAATGAAATATACAACATACAAACATCAAACAACACAATCATAATACAAGTCCTTAAGTATCAACAACAACATATATCAATTACTCATCATCAAGAGTCATAAACATCACGCATCACATAAACCATAGTTGACATCAACACTCACAAATTCTCATCATACACAATCATCACAACTAATACACATACTGACAGTCAACCAAACCAAGGTCATCACTATTGACATACACCAGCAACCAACTAGGTCACCCCAAACTTGGACATCAACATTGACTCTACTCCATGGAGTTTCAACACAATATGAGCGGTCCCCCATAAGCTTCATCCCCTAGCATAATACTCACCTTTGACTATTCGGGGAGTCTCTTGGGTTGACCCTATGAAGGAAGTGTAGTTTTATCGAATATAGATGAGTGTGACAATGGCTTACCTCTATAGGCTTGCAAGACCTTACATTTATAAGGATTCATCCACTCGTTTATTCTATAGGTCCATTCCCGTTAGTCACCACGAAAACCTCCAAACACTAGGTTGGGAGCCCACCTAATACCCTCAACTTACATGCCTACTCATATGTCTGTGCACCCATCGTATACCAATGACAACAATACATTTTTTTGCACCCACCATGTACTAACAGCAACAACTGTACATTTCTATACACCTACCGTGTACTAGAGACAACAATACATTTTTGTGCACACACAGTATACCAATGACAAAGACAATGGCAACAACTAAAACAACACCCATAAAAAAATCAACAACAAGAACTTAATTAACTTCTTTCTCACATAGGGACAGTTCCAATACAACATCACACTTACATTGTCATATCCCTCAACAATTCATAGTGCTTCAATCATATAATTATTCATCCATTTCAACAAGATGATAATTATCAATAATAAAATCATAGGCAAAACCACACATTATAAATATACATCACTCTACCATCATAACATCTCTTAAGTTTTTGGGTTACTATCTCATTCATTTCCTACTATGCGTCTATGACCTTAATGATTTATAAACATGATAATTAAAGCTATACTAACTCAAATAAGTTTGTTCTTGTCTCATTTGAAATCTAAAAAAACTATCTCCAACTTTTATATTTACCTTAGGACCTAGTTTGGAAGCATACCTTGCCAAAAATTACAACCTACATGAAACCCTTACTTATTTCCAACCACTTGACTTGTGTTCATTAATTTGATCATTTCTATAGTTATACACAACATTTTAAAGTGAAACCAAAGCCATTAGTTGGCTAACATCTAGGACTACAACTTTCATGAAGATCATTTTTCCTAATTTGGTCATCTAAGTCACCTAGAAGGTCACTCAACTCGCCAAGCGTGTTTTGCTTGCACATCGAGTAAAATTGTCTTATCTTTCTTTTAGAATTTTCTCAAGGTAATGGGGGTTTGCTCATCCAGTGAGACTGCAAAATTCCGCAGTTCGTGATTTTTCCTACAAACAAAGTATCCTTAGGCATGATAATTCTCCCCGCAACTCAGGGATCCCTGCGGGGACTGCCCTATTCAGGGCCCTATAGTCGGGGAAAAATTTACCGCGGGGATGGGGATGAGAATGAAAAACCCCCCGTAGCTAATTCGGGGACGGGGACGGGAACTATGCTCCCCGCCCCGCAGGGTCCCCGTATCCTCGTGTATATAGAATTTTACTTATATACCCTCATAACTTATAATATGTATAACATAAATATAAGGGTTAATATAGTATTTTACTAGTAAAAAAATACAAAATAAAATTATCATATATATAATTAATATCTCACAAGTCACAAAGACACAAATATTACCCAAACCCTAAAACACCGCATCAAACATTCAGACTTCGATCCTTGACTTCCTTCTTCAACTTTGTTCCTTCTTCACTGCTTCACCTTCGTTCTTTCTTCACTTCACCGTTCATTTCACCGTTTCACACTATCTTCACCCTCTTCACTTCTTCACCATTCGTTTCACCGTTCCTTCTTCACTGTTCATTTCAGCCGTGAACTCGTGGAAGTCTTCGTTGCACCTTTTTCTTCTTCGAGTTGGTTTCGCAACTTCGAATTGTTCTTCCTCTATTGTATGTTCTTCCTATGTTTTATTTATTTATTTCTGTTGTATTTTCAATTCTTTGTTCTGCTGCTAGCTTATTGTGATGTTTTGGTTTGGCTGATTCATTGAGTTTAAAATTTGTAATCTAGAAATAAGAGTTAGATATGTGCATTTACAATTTTACATGACTCATATTTGTAAATTTTATTACTTGTTTGTTGTACACAAAATGGGTACACCTATTGATCCATTCGTTAATAGTATTGTTCCATTAGAAACACAACAAGTTGCTAATGACGCACAAAGCAATCCGGTGGAAGAAGCAGAAAATTCTCCAAATATAGAAGTTGAAAATGTTGAAAGAAGTCCAAATAAAAGAAGATTAACTTCCGCTGCTTGGACCCACTTCAAAAGAAAGAAAATAGAGGGAAAATGGAAAGCTATATGTAAATATTGTGAAAAGAAACTTGGTGGTGATACAAGATCAGGTACGAAGCATTTGCACGACCACATTAGAACCTGTAAGCTTCGAACAGTGAGGGGTTCAAAGCAATCAATACTAAAAACTCTTCAACAATGATCATCTTCAGTAGGAGATAGAGGCGAATCTATTTTAGTTGGAAACTATACCTTTAATCAAGATGCTGCTAGGATGGAATTGACAAAGATGATTGCATTCATGAATACCCTCTTGCTATGGTTGGGTTTCGAAGGTTTTATAATGCTGTCCAACCTTTGTTCAAAGTAATATCCCGTAATACATTGAAGCTGGATATACTAAAGTTCTATGAGAGTGAAAAGACCAAAACTATGAAGTTAATTCAAAAAAATTCAAGTCGCATAGCTATAACAATGGACATGTGGACTGTATCGAATCAAAACAAAGGCTATATGACTATTATAGCCCATTTCATTGATAACAATTGGAATTTGCAAAGTCGGCTTATGAGGTAAATAATCATTCACTTGAAAGTTTTATGATTTTAATTTTATATAATTGGTAATATGTGTAGTTATAGTAACATGTATTCATAGAACTTGGTTTTAAGATGAATAATTATTTTATTTTAGGTTTATGTATGTTCCTGCACTACATACTGCTGAAGTTCTTGCAGTGATTATAATTGAACATTTTTTTGAATGGAATCTAGATAGAAAGGTATCTACAATAACTGTTGATAATTGTAGTACTAATGATACAATGATTCCTAAAATTCTTAGCAAGTTTGGACATAGTTCATTTATTTTGGGAGGGACTTACTTCCATATGTGGTGTTGTGCCCATATTTTAAACTTGATTATGAAGGATGGAATGTCAATTATCCATGATTCCATTGAGAAGATTAGGGATAATGTTTCCTTTTGGGTTGAAACACCTAAGAGGGAAGAAAAATTTATTGAGGCTTGTGAACAATTGAAAATTCCTTATTCAAAGAAACTTAGGATGGATTATAGAAGTATATGGAATTCAACTTATTTAATACTTGTTTCTGCATTTCCATTTCTTGAAGTTTTCAAGCATTGGACTCAACGAGATCCTCAATATAAGTCATTGTCAAGTGATGATGATTGGAAAATGGCAACTGAAATTTGTGAGAAGTTGGAAATCTTTTATAAAGTTACTGAGTTATTTTTGGGTACACAATATCCAACTTCAAATGTTTATTTTCCAAAAGTGTGTGAAATTCGATTGGCTTTGAATGAATGAATTTTTTCTTCTAATAGCACCATTCAAGGTATGGCTAATAGTATGATTCCCAAGTTTGAAAAGTATTGGGGCATGATCAATGAGGTGATGGCAATAGAGGTTATTTTGGACCCTAGGTTGAAAATGAAGTTGCTAAATTATTTTTTCCCTCTCATGTATGGAAGTGAAAGCACAAATCAATTGAATAAGGTGACAAAATTATTAGAAGATTTGGTTTCTGAATATCAATCTAGGGAAAAGAGGACTACTTCTATTTCCACTTCATCTTCAATAGTGTCTAGTTTGGATAATAATGGTGGAAAGGTTGATTGGAGTTCTAACTTTTTAAAATATGTTCAAGAAACTTCTTCTGGTGATTGTGTTAAATCTGAATTGGATTTATACTTGGAGGAGCCTGTATTGTTTAATCAATCAAATATTAGTAACTTTGATATTTTGAGATATTGGAAAAATATTGGAGTCAAGTATCCTACTTTGCAAAGGATTGCTAAAGACTTTCTAGCTATTCCTATCTCAACGGTTGTTTTAGAGTCTACATTTAGCATTGGTGGACAGTTTCTGACTCCAAATCGTAGCAAATTAAATGAAGACACCGTTGAGGCATTGATGTGCTCTCAAGATTGGTTGCGATATGAGATTGAAGGTAATAAATTTAATTTTACTTGTAAAATTTTCTTCTAAGTAATTAATTTATTTTAATGATTGTATAATTGTGTCATTAGGTTCCTTAAAATCAAAGATGGAATTTTGCTCAATAGTTGACGATGTAGACACATCAACGCCAATGGTATGAAAATTTTATTATATTAATTCAGGACTTTTTTATATTTTCTAAACACATATTTACATGTTTCATTGTGTAGGTTTTGATGTTGAAGATGTTTCATTGCACTTGGATGGAAGTATGAAGACTTGATTCAATATGATGATGTTAATTTGTTGTATGAAGACTTGTAATGTTATGCTAGTTTTATTGTTTTTATTGTGTAATACTGTAACATTAATGTGTATTTGGATATTTCTTGGATGCTTTTATGCTTGTGTGATTTTATTACTATTATTATTGATTTATTTTGGTATTTTTAGTCGTGTTTTAAACTTATAATCAAACCTTAAATTTATTATTGTTGAAAAATTGAGATAAAACAAAAAAATTATATTTTTTAATAATTTTTTACATTTTTTAATGTAAAACAGGATCCCCGCAAGTCCCCACGGGGAGCCGGGGAACGGGGACGGAGCAAAAAATACCCCTACCACGGGAAGCGAGGATGGGACGGGGAGCAAGGTAAGGTTCGGGGACGGGGAGCGGGGGAGTATTCCCCGCCCCGCGTGGGTGCCATGCCTAAGCATCCTACCCCCAAATCCACCCTAACACTAACTCAAGAACTCAACGTTCAATCATCAAACATCATGAAATCAACATAACAAACTCAATTCAAACAAAAATTTCACAAATAAAAGCTTCCCTTACCTAAAATAATCCATTAGGTATTCAAGCTCTTGAAGGAGAAGGAATCAATGTTGGGCTTGGTGAATTCCGAGTGAACCTCTTCGGCTTGTGATCTTAGACCAGTTAATAGACCCTAGGCCAACATCAAAACATCTTCAAAAACAAGATCCTAACACAACCTATAAGAGAGCTCATGCAAAAAGGGGAGAAAATGAGCTAAATGGACCAAATGGAGAAGGATTGATACATACCTATTGAAATCAAGTAAGGAACCTCTAGGATTTCACAGAATCTAGGCACCATTGGCTGGGTTTCAACATGCAAGCTCGATCTATAGGAGGAGATTTTGAGCACAAATGGGAGTGGAGAGGAAGAAAATGAGATGAAGGGGATATTTGGAGTTTTGAATGTTGTAATTGGAATGGTGAGAAAGGGGAGGCTGATATACTTAGCTCATTTCTAATTGGCTACCCCTTTCTTCTATTCTCACCCCTCATCAATATGTTTTTATGACTAGACATTTGGGCCCATAAATGCCTAATCCCAATTACACTCACAATACACCAAAACTCAACAATCTTTACTAAACAAACACCTCAATTAACATAATTACACACTCAAACATCTATCTTGCAATATCAAATAAATTAAACACTTAATCACACCATTGATAAAATCATGACATTACAAATAACTCAAGGACACCTAACAAAACAATTTATTTATTAAATTTAGTTATAAATATCATGAATCTAAATTTAATTTCCTCTTACGTATTTATCAATACTTAACATACATTATGAAAATCAATTATGTTACACCCCTCCCAGTGTGACTCATACGAGAGCGGTTGTGCTATAGCATGACTGTGCTACCCCATGTAAAAAAATCAACATCAGAATCACTGCATCTCAAGAATGCTCATATTGCCTTCAACACGGCCTATGCTGACTCAACATGGTCTATGCTGATCTCCACATTGTTGTTATAATAGTCTTTAGTATAAATAGAAATGGGGTTTTTGAGCATTTTAGGTTACCTTTTACACATTTTTGAATAACAAGGGGTTTTTAAGCATAGAATTATGCAAGGGGCACTACTAAAAAAAACAAGATTTAACATCGTCAAGTTAACATCAGTTTTGATGAAAACCGATGTTACAAAATGTGTGATGGCATTTTTGTAAATAAAATGTCATTGTTAACATCGGTTTTAAAAAACCGATGTTGAAATGAGAATTTTAACATTGGTTTTAAAAAAATTGATGTTGTCAATACTCATTTAACATTGATTTTTTAAAAATTGATATGAAGATTCCTATTTCAACATTGGTTTTTTAATAACCGATGTTATGCATACTTAGTCAACATTGGTTTTTAAACCGATGTTAACACATTTTATTTACTCCTTCTCTATCTCTCTGTTTCTTTCTTTGTTTCTTTTGAAGTCATTAGATGAGTGAGTGAGTGAGCACCGCACTACCGCCCTAACCTTCTCTCTCACTATCACAAAAGAAAACCTTATTTCTTCGATCATCATCGTCAAGATATTAGAACTCCGTCTCGTGCAAGGCTCCCTCCTGAAGAAGGTTTTGGAATCCATTAAGGAGCTCATGAATGATGCGAACTTCAACTGCTCCTCCACCAAGTTCTCCCTCCAAGCCATGGACTTTAGCCATGTCGCCCTCGTCCTCTGATCTGAGGGCTTCGAGCACTGTTGTTACAATCGAAACATCTCCATGGGCTGGTATTGACGTCATCATCACCATCAAGGTTGACGACAGTAGCGACATTGTCACTTTCATGTTCGAAAGCCCTAGTACGTTCCCTCTTTTCTTCAACATTTTTTTCAATTCTTGAGTTTATTTCCGATTTTGATGTTTTAGGGTTTTCTTTTCATCTTTGAATGTGTTCAAGCCAACTAATTGCTCTAGTTTCACCACAACATTCTTTAATTTCAACCAATTTAGAGTCTTATCCCCAGTTTTTGCCCCTATGAATTCCAGCAGCCTCGCTCATTTGAGCACTAGTGTAAGTTTCTTATCTGGAAAATCAACAATGGACGTCACTTTCACGCACGTCACCATGGAATCAGACAAGTACATTTGTGTTAGGGAAACTACGCCGCAAAATAGTGTATGAACCCTAACACCAGAATTTTACCGCTTAAAGGTAACCAACCATTCACACTTTCGATTGTTTGCGTTATATGATTTCAATTCGCCATTTTTAACAATGATGAAGCAAGGGTCAACAAACAACCAATAGGTATTGTTTCTTTCTTTACCAAGAGCTTGTGCATGGCTTCTTTCTGCATGCTTGTGAGAGTTGGTGTTTTGGGGTTTGTTGATCTTTTGAAACCGAGGCACAGTGAAAAGGACTTGGGCTAAGAGTTGGATGTGCTTTTTTGGTTTGGTGTTTGCATGCCGCTCTTGTGGGCAAGAGTGGTTATGCGCAAATGGCTTAACAAGGCAAGTAACGAGCCTGATGATAATGAGGATGACCCTGAAAGTGACTCAGATAATGAAGGTGACTGTTTACAATAATGTTTCTAAATTTCTATTGTTATGAGCATGTTTGTGTTTATGTGTGTGTGTATGTGTGTGTGCGCGTGTGTTTATTTGAAGATTGGAAAAGTTGGTTGCAACATGTTGAATTTTATTAGAATATGGAATTTTTTTAGTGCCAAAATGATATGAAAATTTAGAATTGAGACTGTATAACTCCTTTTCAGTTTGGTTGTTTCTATGATTTGTCTCAATTTGATTATGCAAAGTGGGGAAAACAGACACAATTTAGGGACAATAGAGAGGAACAACCTCCAATTGAGTCAAATAGTAATTATTTTTTTTCCTTCTCATATACGAAATTATAGTTTCTGAATTTTCTTAATCTGAGAATTGCAAAGATTAGTATGTTACTCTTCTTAATTGTCTTTATCACACCCTCTCAGTTTTTAATGAACTGTAGAATTTCTTCCAAGGTTAAGGAGGCAAAAGTCATTAACCTCTAGGTCTCAGTATATAAACAAAGGAACTAAGGTGAGGCACTACTCTTGTGATTATTTAGCAAGAGAAGACTCTAATTGTGATGATTTGAAAGAGTAGAAAGCATAGTTCATTTGTTGGTATTGCTCAAGCCTCTCATATCCGGATTCCTTTTATTGATAGATAATTATAATTTGTCCTCTGTACACCACCAGGTATCAATTGATCAAAGTGTTGTGGATCTTGACATTCCTTTTAGACTTGGTGGATTTGCTTCAACTACAATACAACTTATTGGTATTGTTGATGTAATGACTGAAGATACATGGCAAGTTTTGCTTCTTTTATAAATTTGATTTAATTTTCGTTAGCTGAATTTTTTAAAGATTTGATTGATACACGTAACTTTAATTCAATTTTTTTTAGTATTTTTAATATCAATTGTCTATTTTTCTTTCTAATCTTAAAATTCTGTTGTTATTAGTTATTCTAATTTCTTATTTTATGATTTTTTCATTTGAAACATCTCATATATATATATATATATACGAACGCTTTTTTGCTACAGACATACATAAATTAGTGTAGGTAAATCTCAAAAAGACTTTTACCTACAACTGACTCTAATGTAGGTAAAACTCAACCACTTGTACCAACCATTATTTGGTGTAGGCGAATTCATTAAAACTAAAAAAATACTTCTACCTACAACTATGTTGTGTAGGTAAAACTCCAAAAAAATCGTGCCTATGGTTGATTAGTGTAGGTAAAACTCAAAAGAATTACTACCTACAGAAGCACACTGTAGGCAAAATTTTAAAAAACTTAAACCTACACACTACAAGAAAAATGACATATACCTACGGAAATTTTTGCCTATAGATATAACTTATCATAAGTAAAATTCAAAAAATACTTATACCTACAATTGTTTGTTTGTTATAGGTAAAGTTCAAAGATTTTTACCTACTATTATTTGATGTAGGTAGAACCTAAAATAACTTCTACTTACAAATGTCCAGTGTTGGAAGAATTTCAAAAAACATATACCTACGATTATTTGGTTACTTGTTGTTGGTCAAATCCTATAAAACTTGTACCTAGGATCTATTGATGTAGATAAAATTTAAAAAGTTTCTACCTACAAATACATGCAAGTAAAATCCCATAAAAAATAGAAAGAAAATAAAAAGATAATTAAGAAGTTATACCAGAAGAAAGTTGAATTTAGAGAGAATGATAATGATAATGTATATTCATTTCAAGATAAAAAGATAATTAAGAAGTTGTAAAAGATAAAGAAAAATAGAAAATAACATATAAAGAAAAATATAGATTACTTATAAGATTACCATCTTCCTTCTCATCCTCTCTCTTGATTGGCTTTCTTTGTTTGCTTTCCTTTCCCTAAACTTAATCGAATCTAAGTTATCACCACACACACAAGCCTAGCTCCTCATCATACCAATGTTTTTCTCTTCCCTCTATCGTTCGTCTGTTCCTTTATTCACTCTCGGCGCCGCGCGTGCTAAGAACCGTCTATTCAAGAATGGGCAGCGAGGGCGTGCCGTTGATAGTGGTGGAGGTCATGTCGGTGGCCGTCGTCGAGCTCACTGATGCCTCCAGCTGGTGGCACGAAATCGATGACTCTCCAGCCTGGCAGGATCGTATTTCCTACACTCTCGTTGTACTCTACGATATCATGGCCACCGTAGCTTTGGTATCGTTGCGTCGCGTACTCTTTCAATTCCAAATTAGGGTTTTATTTTTGTTTATTCGATTTTCTTTTATAATTTTTTTTATTTTGATTGAACTTTAGGTTCAACTGGCTTGGATACAATTGAGAGTGGTCTTTCACCTTATCAATATTTTGGTGAATGGGGGTTTGTATCGTTCAAACCTTTTGTTATTTTACTTTTTAAAATTATTTGTGTAGTAACTGCTTAATAATGTGATCTTTGTTAAGGGATTGTGCACTCTTTTTTAATTTTGCAGTTCAGTGTGTAGTTTTTATCTTCTATCAGAACGTGCAGAGGTTGAAGCTAGAGGTATTGGAGTATAGGGAATAGAATGTAGCATTTAATATGAGTAATTTTTTCTTAACATAAGATTAGTTGTTTATTATTTTCTAATTACAGAATGTGGTTAGACTCACACTTATACTCACTCACTGCGTTTGCCTGTGTTTGTAGATTGTTCAACACATCTTGCTTGACATGTCGAGTCTTGCTTTCTTTACAACATATGCACTTTTGGTCCTGTTCTAGGCTGAGATTTATTACCAAGCAAGTTTGATTTGTGGTGCATTTGCTTCTACATGGTTGGTTTGCCTCCTATGATTTTCTTCTTCCATGGCAGTGTGTTTTGCTGATTGGTTTTGATGGGCTAATTACCACCTCGGTGTTAAATGCTTTTGCAGGCACATGTTGTATCAACTAATGGGTTGAAACCAAGTTTCAATACGATTAATATTGTGGTTTATGTTGTTCAGGTGAAAATTCTACTGTTTACAAAGTTTATGTATGTGATCAACTATTGAATGATGTTTGACTTTGGTTGTGATTCACTATATGGTGGCTAGAAGGAAAATTTTGTGTGATATCCAATAATAGGATATGGTAGTATAGTTGTACAACTAGGTTATGGTTGTAGAGATATGAAGGAATAGATAAATAATATTGGTTTCTAAATTCTAAGTGAGCAATATGCAAGCATTTAATAATAACAAACTAGATTCAAATTTTTTCTATTTTACCTTGAAACATCAAACTGAATTCTTTTGCTTCCTCTATGTTGGCATCCTAGATTTGTTAACATGCTTCTTTCCATTGACAAGTGACTCCCACTCTCATAGCTTCCTTTGATTCCTCTGCCTTCTCTATGTAGAAGTGAATCAAGCTAGGCCTAGCTGAAGCATAGCTCCATTAGGCAGTTTGTTAGACTATATTCTCTCCTAAGTCTGATCAGGTGCATTGCAATAGGGCTCTCTTTGTGTGTAGCCATTGGCTTTCTTCTCTATGGTGGAAGGTAATTGTTGTATTCATATCCAACTCCCTTTGATGCATGAAACTATTGCATTAAGCTACAAGATGTCACCCATTAAGTCAAACTTAGCAGTATAGACTGATCTTTACCACGTTTGAAATCTTTTTTACAAGTGAATTATTTTCAATTCCAAGATAGTTCCTTTGTATCTTGATTACCGCTTTCAATATTTGGGATCTAGTCTTCTCTGAAATTTCTGGTTTTGTGAGGTGGTAGGATATATGATTGTAACCAAAATATCCATGAAGAAGGATAAAGGGATAACAATTATGGCCTTTGAGAGTCCTAATTTTGAAATAGCATAATGTTTGTCATATGATGTATTATTATGATCTTTAATTGTCCTAGAGCTGATTTAATGGCAATGCCACACCTATGAAAATGCATGCATTCCAGACCAATGAACTGAAGAAGTACAATAAAGTATTGTATATGCTTTACTCTACCACTAAATATTGGCCTTTTTACTTTTGCCAAAACCTTTAAAATAAAATGGCAGGAATTAGTGTTCCAAAAGGATTGTTCCAAGGGATAGTAGCTACCTTGAGGCCAACAAATTTGTAGCAAATCATTTTTGTTGATGTCTTATTAAGCACCGTAGCTTAAAGTAAATATTTGTAGAGCTTTAGATTTCCAAACGGGTTTGTTGATAAGGAAGAATTGACTTTTGGGAAAAAAAGGAATTTACTAGAAAACATGCTAGAAGAGTGAAGAATCCACTTTTCTTTCAGACTCATCCAATGTACAAAGCAAAATCAAGTTAGAAACAATTTTTGTTTGTGTTTTTTTTTCCTTCATTTTTTTTTATTCCTAACCCCAAAGAAAGTACTTAGTTGTATGTGAAGATAAAGAAATGGATATTATCTAAAAATGTTCACTTTTGCTTTACTTTTTCAATTGTTTCTTGTACTTTGCATTTGTCTACTTATTGTAGTGCCAGCTGAATTCAGAAATACTGATGAGTGATTATTTACTTTATGTATTGATGGGCTGCTTGCATTTTATTTAGGGAATAGAGGCTGCAAGGTAGCTGGAATCTGAAGGTATACATACACATTTAACCTTTGTCTACAGGTAGTTTTTTTTAAAAAAAATATATTTTACAGCAAGCTCTTGAGCTTAATACATGAAGGATTCTGATTAATGGGGTACTGAGATTCCACTTGTACCATCTAAAGGGTACTCAGATTATTGTTGTAAAAAGTTGCTTTTGCTATTTGAATTTACATCTTTTATTTGGTTGTTATTGGACAGAAGGACATATGAGACTTTCAAAAGCTTCTACGGTCTTTGATCCCTAGGTAATAGACTATTATTTGATGGCATTATTATTAAGGTCTATCTTCTTTAGCTTTCAATTTCAATAAGTTGGACCAGCTTTGTTTGTGACATAAATGGGTTTCATTTTCTTTTGTGCCTACCTGGCTTATTTAGTCCACGATTTTATAGGCTAGCCTGTGGACCAAGAATAAACAATAAAATGTAAAAACTAATAATAAGTAAACTAAAAATTTGAAAATTTTATAACTTATATTTTTATTTTTAATTGATTAAATTTCAATATACAGTAAATATATCATGAAACACAAGTCTGTTTAGTGGGTGTGGTAAAAGAAAAATAGAAAAAGAATGTTATGTATGACAACTCTGTTTAGTTGGAAGTGTCAATGAGAAAAATATTGGAACAAAAATTAAAAAAGAAAAAATAAAAAATAGAAAAAAATTAGAGGACTAAAGTAGGATGAGAAAACTTTTTTGTCATAGAGCCCATTTCAGTTGGTTTACTCCAAAACTTTTTTGTACCTGAGTTAGAGTACCCGTGTACCCCATTTTTAGAAATATTTATTTATTTGCTGATAGAAAAAACGTAGGAATGACAATTTAGAACCATATTGAATGAATACCTATAAAAATTCTCACAATATATACGATATATATACCAATCAAATGAGTTAAGTTCTAATGAGTAATTACTTAAGCATATTCAATGTCTTACTATCTTTAGAGTTTCTTTAATGATGTCTTAGCATATTTTGAAAGTTCAAAATCAAATTAATTCTTAACAATAGGTTCAGGTCATGTAGATTTCTACATTGTTTCCTTTTGTTATTTTCTTTTGGTTCTTTTGTTGTTGTCTTTAATTTATACTTCCATAAAGCTTTTGTGGACATTTCTGACTTTCGCCAGTAATTGGTGTAAATTAGGATCCAAAAGCCTTGGTCAAGACTCATTCATGTCTGTTCCCAATGAGGAAAACTTGTTGTCACATTCCCAGGTGTGCTCTTTAATTCTGCAAGTCCCTGTCCCAACAAAGATGCTATGATTTGAAGTTTAACATCAATGGGTATCATCATTCAGTTGCTGTTGTTGTTGTTGTTGTTTTTCTTTTCAGAGAAAGATGGTTCAGTGATGCATGGACTAGAAAGTCTATCTTGAACAACCAACTTTTGTATCTGCTATCAAATCTTTCTTTTATAATAAGGAGGGAGGGAATCGTAAATGGAACTCTTTAATCCTTATTTTGTTACCTTAAATAAATGAATAACTAAATGTTAGATGCTAGTCACAGTAGTGTACCTTCTATCATATTTGTATTTCTTTGTATTGTGGAATAACTTTCACGTGCATGTGCCTAAAGTAATTGGTTATGTCTCAGTGAATTGAAACATTCAGAGTAATACAAATATTTTCCTTCTATATACTTATATGGCTATTTGCTTCCACTGGGATGTTTTGCAGCTTTCTTATTTTTTCTTGGATCTCCTTGATTTGGATGAGGAGGCTGGCATGATCCAGAAGTCAACTAACCAAACTGACTAAAATGAGAATGCTGAGGAACAAGCTAATGCTGAGTCAACTAACCAAACTCTTATGCCAGGTAAATACAATGTAAATATTATTATTATTATTATTATAATATTTTGAATTGCAGATTCTATTTCGGTTAATACTTAATTCTGATGAGAATAATTAATTAATTAATTAATTTGAATTGCAGATTTCATGAAGCCAGCTCACGATCAGTACGTTTACCGCCATGCCAATGGGTATATACTATTCATTCTTTCTTTTGAGATTCTACTTGGAATTGAATTGTGTTGGTATTTTTTTCTTTTTTTTAAGTCTCTATAACTGTTGTTGTTACCTTAAAGCTTGTGTGTGATTGGGTTGGCTCCTTCCCACATTGCTTTCAAGGATGAAGGTGGAATCACAGCCGTTGATTTCAATGTTGGAAAGTCTGATCGCAGCAGGATAAAAGTCATTGGAAAGCAGAAGAAGGTACGTATTTTTCTCAAGTTTGAATTTTCACACTCTCCTTCTCTTAGTTTCTGGATATGTATGAAGAATTAGTAAAGCTGATTCCTGCCTGATTCCTATTGTTTTTTGGTGCAAAATTGAAAAATACTTTCATATTAGTGATATTACTTTTAAGACTAGAAGTCTAGAATGAATGGCTTTGTCGTTGTTAATGATATCCTTTCATTATTTCTCCAAGTGAATTGAGTTGCAAATTTTAGCAATTAATAATTAAACTTGTAAGCATTAGGCACTTATCCAACTCACAGTTGTGATATTGGTGCATTCATTGGCAGCCATTTCCTTGGTTTAGAGTCTCCTATTTTGTTCTCTGGAGCTGTGGCTACGTCATTTTTTCTCCTAAACCCTAATAGTTCACCATGCTTTGAAAAGAAACTAGAGATGCAGCTTTTAAACCCGCTCCTCTGGTTCAGAAGCCAATTTCTTCGATCTTGGAGAAAATTCGGCAGAGGAAATTGGAGATTTTACAGAAGTAGGTTGATTTGCGTTAAGATTGTTGTTGTTCATTGGGGTATGGATAAAATAAACATTTGTTTGTTTATTTTGGTCTATGGTGTATATGAATCTACATTTAATACGCATATTATGTACTTCTATCTCAAATTGAAAAGCGATTAATTTCCTTAATATTATTGCATGTGGACATCCATATATTGATTTTTATGCTTTCGTATGAGATTGAAATGATAATTAATGACAGTCTGTAATACATTGTTCTGGTCATCATACAGAGGGATTTGTGGGCTCTTATTCGCAAACAAGGGACGTCTTCTTCACATTGTTGGACATAATGGGGTAGCATACGGGGTTAATACTGAAACAAGAGAGCTTTTAAAAATTATATGACATTTACCTACAGAAGACCGTAGGTACAAGTAAATTGACTTTTACCTACAGTTAGAGATTATAGGTATAAATTAATATCTTTTACCTACACATTTGAAATAGTAGGTGTTACCTATAGTGATAGTTAAATTTAACTGTAGGTAAAAATATATCCGTAGGTAAAGCCTATAGTGACAGACTATTAGTTGTCACTGTATACCCCCTCAAAGTTGACGCAAAAAACGTCTGTAGGACAAAGTTCTTTATACATCTACCTACGAATTTTGGACTTCTAGTGATAGATTTTGACTGTAGGTAAAAGTCATTTTTCTTGTAGTATATATATATATATATACACACACACACACACACACTACTACTACTACTACAAAAGCATGTTTTTACATCGATTCTACAACACATTCAAAGTTTTAAACCCTCTTTGTAGCCAACGCCGTAAAAAATCAAAGCTTTTGACTATGGTCCTAGAAACAATCGTCTTAAAATTATTTACCTCTTTAAAGAACTGTCTTAGAATTCTCAATATATTTTAAAAAAATTTAAAACCTATTAAATTAATTACCTCTAAATAGTTATTACTAAACTCATAACCAACAAAAAAATTTAATGAAAAAATTAAGCAATTTATCATACACTTAATTTAAAAACATAAGAGGCAAATGTTACATAGAAAAAAACACCAATACATTTAATCTATAAATTCTAGAACCAAAAGATTTGTCATTACTATTTTGCAGTCAAATATTTAGCATACACCAAAAACATGGATAAAGGTGGACACTACTGCAAAAACGCGATTCTAAGACGGTGGAAAGCAGGATACAACGACGGTGGACGACCGTCGTTGTATCCAATGTCGTGGAAAATAAAACCGTTCAACGACGGGTCAAAATTCTACGTTGTCGAAAGGGATCCACTTTCAAAGACGTTGCTTACATAAGCAACATCTTTGAAAGTTCGCAAACAAAGACGGTGCTTACGCCAGCAACGTCTTTGAAAGTTCGCAAACGAAGACGGTGCTTACGTAAGCAGATGAGAAATAGGGTTTATTTTAGGTTGTGAACCATGGAATTTCAAGTCCTGTCAATCTCACTTTTGTGAACCATGGAATTTCAAATTCATTAGAGTTAAAAATCACCACTTAAAAGGTAATATGTACTTCCAAACATAAATGAAAATAAAAAGACAAATCAACGGAATCAAAATATGAACATGAATTCAAGCAACAAACCCTATATCTTGTTAAACAAAAAACGTTAGGCATCAAAGAACACGAACCTGGAAAGCGATAAATCTTCTTGTAGCAAAATACAACTAGCTAGGGGTCCCAACCCAGCCTATGAACCACAGAGGGAGGAAGTTTCTGGAGATAGAAGTTCCTGAAAAGTCAAAATTGGAAAATATTAGTGCAACGAAAATACAATATCTCAAACCACCACACCCAACTCTTGATGCAACCAGGCCGATGTTACCTCCATGAACAATGTCACCGCAATGACCTTTGGGTTCTCAAAAGCTGAAAAACTCACTCACGAGCAACGTAGCGCGGGAAGGTTTGGTGTGAAGGAGTCAAGGTGCTGCGAAACTCACTTAGGAACTCACTCACGAGAAGCTAGCGCGCGGGAGGTTTCGTTCAGATGTACTCACTAAGAACAAGAAGAATGCGCGGGACAACTTTTATAATATATGGTTCACGACTGTGTAAATTTCAAACCTGTTTGTGTATTTAGGGATTTCAACGACGTTGTTTAGATACACAGTCTTAGTAAATTTTTTTATAATTACAAAAATGCCCCTGTCTCCCTTTCAAAGACGTTGTCAAATGAAAACGTCCTTAAATATGTAAAATATTTACCAAAATGCCACCGCTCCTAATACAAAGACGGTCGTGTTGCGACCGACCTTGAAAGTACGTCATAAAAAGCATTTATTTTAGTAGTGGGAAAACAGACACAAACACATAAGCATATTTTTGTTAAATAAACTAATTATATTATAATTACAATAAATGCATGCAAATTATTTGACTTGTAAGGTGGCCAGTATTGATTACTACAATTACCTACAACATCTCCTACCTACAATTATCTGACTTTTAATATTTCCATATTTAATTAAGACAAAAATTAAGGGTGTATTTGGTTTGCATTTTCATTTTCTGAAAATTGTTTTCATTTTCAAAAGATTAGAATTCTGAAAACATGTTTGATTTGACTTCTTGTTTTCTGCTTTCAAGAAATAAAAACACTGAAAATACGTTTTCAAAAGGAAATGCATTTTTAGATTTGCTTAAAATTACGTTCCTTGCCACTGCGTTTTCATTTTACCCAAAATGAGATTCTTGGTTTCAACTGAAAACGAGATTTTATTGTTTCCCATTTTTGGTTCGTTTGGAAAAATATTTTCACTGAAAATGAAAATAGAAATGCAACCAAACACATTTCCATCACCATTTTATATTTTCAGTAAAAATAAAAATAGAAAACAACCAAACCAAACACCTCTGAGGTAATATATTAAGTATTGTTAGTATTATATTTTTAATTTAGTTTATTAGGTAAAGGAAGCTATATATTTTTAACTTTAATTAATTTATAATTACTAAATGAAGAGGTGCACTTACAGACAAAATATTCTTCAGAATTGAAGCAATACATAACACTATGTGTAGTGCCAAGCCTGACAAAAATGCTATGAAGTAGTAGCTTTGTAAAAGAGATATGGATAACATCTGCATAGGACAAAAGTAGCATGACATACTTCAAATAACAAAAAAATGAAATGTTGAAATGTAATAGTTGCCACAATTAGATGAAAACTCACCGTTGAGATGCGGGCAATACCAATAGGACCACTAGCAGTTTCCACATATGTATCTTTTTAATATTTATAGCACCATTGACTCCAGACCCCCTGTGCCAACATTGACTGCATTCAAAAGTTGAAATTGGAAACAACCTTATAAACCAAACGAGGCACAAAGAAATTACATCGAATAACCAACCTCAGAGACACAGAAAATAAAATTCGTATATAGCAAGGATGTAGAAAATGACTTACCACTTCCCGCTCCTCCACTTCCTCCAGATACTCGCGGATTGTAACGACCGGCTCAGCTTCATTGTCAAACGTACCGTCCATTTTTTACTTGGAAACCAAACAGGCTTCGACGATCTTCGAGCTCGGCGATGGAAAGAATGAAAGGACGAGATGATGCCAGAGCAAACGAACTCGGCGAGGGAACTGGCCAGCAGTCTTCGAGCGAGCCTGATGACGACGACACAATAATTATTATTGGGGAACGAATATGAATACGGTTCTTTCTTGTAACCTTTAAGTTCTCAATAATTACAAAAATAAATATTATATTATTGTGTCATATTTTAAAATTATTTCGCATAACTATCTTAAAATTAGAAAATTAGAATATGTATCATAAAAATAAAATACAGTAATTTTAATTATAAAAATATCATTCTGTCATATGTCGTAAAAAAATAAATTTTTTAATAGTGATATATAATAGATTATATAACAGTAAAAGATAGACATATTTATTAAAAATAAAAAAATAGACAGAAAATATTATTATATAAATTTTTGAATAAATGAAAACTTAATTATAAATAACCTTGTAAGTCAAAAGTCATTGTTGAATTGACGTATCTAGCGGTTAGAGTATATAAAATATTGATTGCTGCGGGTGTTTGGTTAACCCAAGAAGAATTGTTTCAGCTTATTTTTAGTGTTTTTTTAATAATAAAAAAAGTAAATTTTTACTTTTTTAATGTGTTTGTTTAATTTTTTTATTTAAAATAAGCAGATTTTATTTTTTAATAAATAAATCTTATGTATTTTTAAAATATATTTTTTCTAAAAAAAACACTTATTTTAAGATACTTATCGGAGAGGGACTGATTTTCTTTTGCAACAGAGAGAAGGCCCGACGAAAATTGGTTTTTTACGAGATTGGTAGCATAATTTTATTAATTTTTTGTTGCACTCATTAAAGTGACAATTGACCAAACTCGTGAACTTAAAATAGTTAGTTCATGGGGTCTTCTTTATCGATTAAAGACCTGTTCCTGAAAAAAAAAATCCAGTTACTAGATAATATGAAAGAAAAATGTAAAAAAGAAAAGTGACCGAACTTGTAAGATGGCATAAAACTCAAGACAATATAATTATAAACGTCAGAAGCCTTGAACCTGCCCACTTCATGTCACGTTTCCTATGCCTAACCTATTAGCCCAGTTTTAATTAATGAGTTATTGATGCAAGAAACCCTATTTAGAACCTTCTAAACCTTCTAAACCTAAACTTGCGTCAAAGTTGACGAAAATGGTGAAAATAAATCTTACGGGTACTCCTCAATTCTCATTTCTCGCCCTTCAAATCAGCATACCGAGAAATCATATGTTTATATTTATAAGTTATATATGGTAAACTCTTTAATACTTTTGATTTTCATAAATAAAAAATATATTAATCTTCGAAATTGAGATATTTATATGTGAGGCATTTAATAACATAGTAAAAGAACAATGGTACATTTTTTCATAAATCTCCTCACAATTTTCTTATAAAAATTATTAAAAAAAGTAAATATATTCAATTTCTTAAAAACTAATAAAAAAGTATTTTCTTTATTTAGGAGGAATAGTGGAAGGATTTTATAAGAGAATTTAGAATTATTTATAGCGAAAGTCTTGTGATACCTAAGTAGTGCAAATTTCTTTCGTTTAAGGAAAAAACAGTACACACCAAGGATTTTTGAATATGGAAACATAACATAAAATACATGATAGAAAAAACAATAAAAATACAAATTTAACCTGGTTTAACACTTTTTATCTTGAATCAATAAAAAAGAAGAAAACAAACACATAATGTATTTTATGTGAGTGTAGTGTCTCACATCGGACTGATCGGAGCATTAACAACAAAAAAGAGCTGAGCTGCATTAAGATATAACAACTAAATCTTAAAAGTTTTGAGAAAGATGATCTTATTATGAGAAGGGTGTCAATATAGGAGGAGGGGATTCTATCCATGGGAAGTTGGCTGCAAACTACCTAGGAAGGCCGGGCCTTTATAGGGTATTTCTTCTCTCACTGTAAACAAGCACTAACTCTGAGGACATGCTCTCACGTCAATTTACTATTTATTTCTTTTCATCTTTATCTTTTTTCTCTTCAAACGAACAGGGCTAACAGTTAGTATGGTCTTTTTCATGATGATTGCTATTATCCTAAAAAAATAAGAGTTCTTTTTATATTATCATTACATTGGTATGATATATATATATATATATATATATATATATATATATATTATCAGTGATTAATATCTTTTCCCTTTAATTCTATTTTTTTCATTTATAAAATTTGAATATGAGATATTAATTGCTTAAAATGATCAAATTCAAATTATACTCGGAACAATATCATATTGTTGCTAAAATAAGAGTTGTACCTAAAAATAAAGACAGGATGTACACCCTCCATAGTGTAATAAGAGCTAAAAGAATTAACAATGTTCTGGACCTATTTGTAGATTGAAAGCCTATCAGTACAAGAGTGTAGCCTTATCTTAATCAATCTGAGTGCGTGACTTAATCATTGTGTTAGCTAGGAATAGCATTTGATCAGTTTACGAGCGCATCCAGCAGAACGTGACATATGATGTGCCTTTTATACTTGTTAGAGCAATATCAACAAAAAATGAAAAGAAAGAACAATCTAATCGAGCAGAATAAAAAATGTAACAGAATATTTTTTTGTGATACATATTTCTGGCATATGCACTAAAGATAGGTATTTCATGTTTGTAAATGAAGTTGAGAGGAGTGGATTTTGGATGTTGAGGTCGACGAAAGTGATGTAATGTTCTAAAGGAACAGTGTATAATGATACTTGAACAAACACGTGATAGAGTCTATGGAATATATTTAAAGAAACTTAATTAATTATCTTATATTCTATAAGGTGATACTAATTAAAAAGAAAATTAAATTAGATAAATTGGAAAAAAAATAAAAAGAAAAAAGAAAACTCAAGGAACACACAAAAGCCCTTGTATTTGGGCAAAGCAGCTTCTCTATCTATTGTTAGTTTGACCCTAGAGCAAATCAATATTACATAAAAGAAACCTCAAGGATTTTTTTATTGTAATCTAGGAGGTATATGAGATTTTTATTTGAGATAATTTAAAGCGATATTATCAGCCTTAACTCCATGCCCAAATTAAGAATTCAACCTTAAACCTGTTAAAAAATGCAAATCGTAATCAGTTGTATCAACGACTTTTGGTGACACGTTTGGACTTTGATCTTTATGAACAAAGAGAGAGAAAAGAGAAGGAGCAATTGTAGGACAAATATTAGGTCCACATTAACAAAGAGGCAATGTCGTCCATACCAAGCACATGAGTTGCCAACCATTGGTTTTGGGGACCGCAAATAGAGTACTATATTACACTATTTTGCTTGGATTACTGGCTTGGTCTTGGCTACAATATTAATATTATGTATTTGTACAAACCCCACCTCCCATGTAATCACTTCTTGACACTTTAGCTTGCCTGGGGTTTCGGTGGGTGGGGACAAGGGAAGACCCGTCCAGAACTTCGTCCTCATCTATGCACTGCAAAAAGTTTGATAATAACCTCCATTTAATGCATGAATAACACTATAAGGTGCAATGGTTAACGGTACTAGTACCATATATGCTAGCTTGCGATCAAAGGGAAGAAGCCAACACCCAGAACCATCCTATGCTGACTTTACATTAGACTAGAGCATCAATCTAAATCATAAATAATTTTTGAGTATGGAATTTAAATCAAGACCAATTGCATGGGATTTGGGAGGACACACTCTTATATAATGATGAAGAGCGTGGTTGAGGTTTTCTAGTCCAAAGAGAGATGAGGTGTCACGACCCACTCTTGGGCCATGACTGACACATAGACTATGACTTCCTTAGTCTGGTCAGCCTACACTATATAAAATAACCTGTAAAAGAACACATAATATATATCTAGACAAATCTATATACATATATATCATTCCATTCATTTAATATCAAGGTCTCAGGTCACAACACAGACACTTAACATATTGTTCAAAATATCCACTAATATCAATGTTGATTATAAATACTAATCATGAAATGCCTCAAAACATCATAAGTTCATCATCATCATATCTATAAGAGAGAATCATTTACATTTCAAAATAAAGGAATTCTCTCTAAATCTATTACTACCCTAGTCCCTATAGTTGCATTATACTGGAGTTACAAACAAAATATCCATAAGACGCAATGGAGGCCTACCAAAAGATAATCAAATTCCTGGGTATATCAACAAATTAAATTCCAGGAAGTCAGTTACTCCACTATTGTGTATCTGAGAAAAATGAAATAAGATAGGGGTAAGTCACAAGGACTTAGTGAGAGCACAATATACAAAGCGGACAGGAAGGAGAGCACAACATAGCATGAGTCTTTACATTCCAAAGAAATTTAAAAAAATCACATTAAATAAATAAATAAATAAAATACATTTGCTTTTAGAAATCAATGTACTCAAAGAAATATAATTTCAGAACTACTCATAAACTGGTATTCAAGAATAATAACTTTATAGTCAAACTTCCATTCCACTTTGTGCACATAGACCACATTATCTCTTCGTTGTGGTGAACGGTAATTATATGACTACAGCATTTAGCTCGTAGGCTGCATTATTTCTTCGTTGCAGCGAACGGAACATAAAAATATACTATGAGTCTCTTACTCATAGGCTATATTATCTCTTCGTTGTAGCAAATGACAAATATAATCATACTATGAGAATTTTACTCATAGGCTACATTATCTCTTCATTGTAGCAAACGACAAATATAATCATACTATGAGAATTTTACTCATAGGTTACATTATCTCTTCGTTGTAGCAAACGACAAATATATTTATACTATGAGGATTTTACTCATAGGCTACATTATCTCTTTGTTGTAGCAAATGACAAATATAATCATACTATGAGAATTTTACTCATAGGCTACATTATCTCTTCATTGTAGCAAACGGAAAATGTATTTATACTATGAGGATTTTACTCATAGGCTACATTATCTCTTCATTGTAGCAAACAACAATCATCATGAACTCCCAATAAATAAATAATTCAACATTCATCCTTTTTATACATAATACCAAAATCTCAAAATAAATTTCCAAGATCATAAAGAATATATATACATTTTGAAGTTTAATTGCTTCTCCTAAATGAACTTTAAAAATGTCGCTAAGTAGATTAACTACTCACCTAAATAGCGCAATCAATGTCTTCCACTGCTGTTGGGAAGATCAACCACCGTATTTTCCACGGGATCTAAGCATTTAGAATAATAGAACAAGGGATTAGACAAAATCCCCAATTTTAGCAAACCTAGGGTTTTGAGAAAACCACAATAATCCCTAATACTTAGTTTCTAACTCTTTTCATACAACCCATAATTGATCAGTGCCATAAAAATTCATCTAACACAATGGGTCATAGATTTTTACCTTAAAGAGATCAAATAGAAAAATCTAAGGAAATGAGTAGTGTTCCCATTTTTCTCCCGTCACCTTCTTGTGCTTGGAAAGACCTAAGGATGCGAAAGCTTGAAAATTTCAGAACAATGGAAGGAGATGATTGAAAGATTGAGAGATGAGATAGGGTTTTAGAGAGGGGTGAATTACTGCAAAAAGAAAAAAAAAAGGAGTTTGGAAATTGGGAGGGGTCTCGGGGTTTAAAACTGGAGGGGAGGGGGAGGTCTCGGGTAATGGAAAGGGGGTGGGGTTGTATTATTTTTTTTTCTTTTAGTGAAACAATGCGTTTCATTCTCCCCTCCTTAAAAAAATTCGTCCTTGAATTTGATCTATGACTAACCTTGAGTCTCAAACAAGTGAGGGTACTTCTCACGCATAATGGTTTTTGGTTCCCAAGTCATCTCCTCACCAGCTGGTCCTCTCCAAGCCACTTTTACTGATGCAACATCCTTAGAACATAAACGTTTCACACGTTTGTCCATTATAGCCACTAGTTGTTCTGTATAACTGAGATTCTCATCAAGTTGCACTGCTGAAGTTGAATAATGTGAGAAGGGTCATGAACATACTTTAGAATCATCAACACATGAAAAACTGGATGAACACTCGATAGATCTGGTAGAAGGGCTAAACGATAAGCCACTTGCCCCACCCTCTCTAGAATCTCAAAAGGACCAATAAACCTGGGGTTAAGCTTACCTCTCCGACCAAAACGTAAGATACCTTTCATGGGAGACACACGCAAAAATACATGTTCTCCTACACTGAACTCTAAAGGTCGACGTCTCTGGTCTGAATAAGACTTTTTGTCTACTTTGAGCAGTCAGCAAGTGATCTCGAATTATCTTGTCCTTCTCAACAGTTTCTTGAATTAGATTTGGGCCTACCAACCTAGGCTCTCCAACTTCAAACCGTCAAATCGGTGATCTACAACGCCTCCCATACAAGGCCTCAAAAGGTGCCATTTGAATACTAGATTGATAGCTATTATTATAAGCAAACTCGGCCAAAGGCAGGTATTGATCCCAACTACCTCCAAAATCAAGCATGCAAGCACGCAACATATCTTCTAGGATTTGTATTGTTCTTTCTGATTGACCATCCGTCTGAGGGTGAAAAGCAGTACTCAAATTCAATCTAGTCTCTAAGTCCTGTTGAAAAGATCTCCAAAATTGAGCTGTGAACTGAGGGCCCCGATCTGATATGATAGACAATGGAACTCCATGCAAGGATACTATCCTCTCTAAATAAATCTTGGCATATTGAGTTGCTGAGTAGGTAGTTTTCACAGGCAAAAAGTGTGCTGACTTAGTCAATCGATCTACAATCACCCACACTAAGTCATAACCCTTTGAGGTTTTTGGTAACCCCGTCACAAAATCCATAGTACTCCTCTCCCATTTCCATTCAGGTATATCAATTTGTTGAAATAAGCATGCGAGCTTTTGATGCTCTGCTTTAACTTGTTGACATACTATTCATTTAGATACAAATTCAGCTGCATCCTTTTTCATCCCTTCCTGACGAGTCAAGGTGAACACATGAGCCTGCCCTCCACTTGTCTGCCCCTGTCCTTTGCCTCCTGATCCTCTGCCACCTCGATATAATCCATTTGGTGCACGTGATCCTGAACCACTAGATTGTCTCATTTGGACCATGGGTGTTGCCACTCCACTAGGAAATGGCTGAAAAGGTGACATAGGGCAGCTCCTAGCAAAATGTCCAACTTGCCCACATCGATAGAAACTTGTTGATCCTTGCCTGCAAGGTCCGGTATGCGCCTTTCCACATGTAACACAAGTAACAGGGTCCCATCAAAAGTCGCACGATGTTGTGAAACACCCCAACTATGAGCTATACTAGCTACTTGACTAGCTTGAGTGACTTGTGGCAGTCAACCTCCCTGTTGACCTCGTTGAGGTTGACTTGTATCATTTCTAAAACCTCCACCACCATGGCCCTAATGACCACCACAAGATGTATCTGAGCGAAACCTCTTGCGTGAGTCACAAGAATTTCCACCCCTGTCTCTGTTTCCTCGCTCAATAGTTAAAGCCCTATTCAAAGCCTGATCATAAGTCATGTCACCATGCCCTGCAATTGCCCTGAACAAATAACTCTTCAAACCTTCCATGAACCTCTAAACTCGTAACTTCTCAGTAGCCACCAAGTGTGGTGCATGTTTAGAAAGTCACATGAATTGGATATTATACTCCATCACTGACATCTGCTTTGTTTGCACAAGGGTCTCAAACTCACGTGCTCTGCTGTCTCTAACACTTTGAGGCAAAAAGTGAGCTAAGAACATCTCGACAAACTCATTGTTAGCCGGTGAATACGACTAACTTTTGTGTATAAAACTTGTGTAAATTGTATCAAACTCTTTCAATTTATGGTTATTTTGTAGTGTTATAAGTATTTTCTGTTAAGTATAGGTAATAATTACTTAGCACTTTCATTTTGTTTGTTTAATAATCATTTTCTCTCAATTTCGGGTTAATTAGGCAAACTTTGGAAAGTGTTGCTTTCCACCTTCTCGCCAAGCCAATCTGCTAGCTTAGCGAGCGTCTACTAAGCGTAACACTCATGAGCTAAGCACGAGGAAGACTCTGGAAGAAGATGAGCTGTACAGGTTCGCTAAGCGCATCACTTCAGTTCATTCGCTAAGCGAGAAAGGCACGCGCTAAGCCGAAATTCACTAATGTGCGCTAAGCGGTCCATAAGTGCGCTAAGCGCACGAGCACGAACAAGGCCACCTATTTAAGCCTGAAATCAGATTTTATAAAGAGAGTTTGGACTGGGATTCAGAGCTTTGCATGTCTAGGGTTTCTAGAGAGAGAAAGGTCTAAGTTCTAGAGAGTTTTGAGAGATTTTGTTGTGTGAAGATCTGCAAAGACCAGAGCTTGAAGCAGGAGCCGGTTTGAGAGCTTGAGATGAGTTTGTTAGTGATTGTGAGATCCTAGAGGTGAAGAAGACATCCTCACCACTTGTATTTTTGCAATATTTCATCTTGTTCTTCTCTTTGTTGTAAAGAAGGCTTCCTGGTATGGAAAGCTAAATCCTTTGTTAGATCTTCCCTTTAGGTACCTGATGTAAATATATTTCTATCTATTCAATGATCTTTTGTGTGTTCTCTGTGCTATCTTCTTGTCACTCCAGTATGCCTTTACCTTGATCACGTAGATGCATGCTTTGTTAGGGTCATTCAACAGTGGAAACTGGTCTAACTCTAAAGTCCTTGATAGTACAAAGCTAAGTTGTCGTACTATCACGAGGAATCGGGGTGCGATAAGTTAGTTGCGTATGTGTCTTAATGCGGTCCTGGTTGAGTTTAGTCTTACAAGAGGAATCTGCGGACGATGCTTGATTAGGATTAGGCTAAACTATCATGAGGAATCGAGGTTTAGTATCTCAGGAGACACCATAAGAACACATGAGCATTGTTAGATAGAGAATATCTTTTCAGCATCAGGCACCTATTAGGAAGGCCAACGTGTTTATACTGGTTTTCACACATCATTTCTCTCGCGTGATTTTCTTTCTTTTTGCACAGATAGTTTATACACATGTTCATATTCACACTTATCTTTGCATACCAGACACTTAATTGTTGAAATAGCTTACCAAATAACACAAGTTCCCCGAGAGTTCGATACTCGATTCTTACCGTTTTATACTACTTGTGTGATCCGGTGCACTTGCCGGAAGCCGAACACTCATCCCATGCTAAAGGAGGTGATCCTGCTAGTCTTGCAAGAAGCATAGTCTCATACCATCCCCTCGCTACATCACGCAAACGAAAAGCTGCAAACTGGACCATCCAAGTAGGGGAACAACCTAAACCTGGACATATCCACGACACCTCATCTACAAAGGTCTGAGGGTCCTCATGAATGTTTGAGCCTCTGAAAGTCGGTGGATTAAGCTTTGTGAATGCACTTAATGGAACCTCCGCCATAGTGAGCTGAACCAGGGGATGTCCATGCTGTGCACCATCCTAACCAATCTCAGAAACCGGTTGTTGTTGCTCTGCCTATTGTTGCCTTTGTTCCCCAACCACATCAACTAATTGTAATAGAATATCTTTCATATTTTTCATATTAGCCATCAACTGAGCTAGTGTTGGGTTCCCACGTGTAGCTCTAGGAACCTCAACCTCTAGCATTCCACCACCACTACCAAGTCTTCCCCGACCATAACCACGACCACATCCACGGCCCCTTGGGGCTACATTTTGGGGTTGAGTAGAAGCCTCGTCAGAGACTGGCTCACCAACACGCCTATTCCTGGGTGGCATCTTAACCTAAGACAATAGTAAAGGACAAAGATTTAATTATGAGGAAGAACTAGAAAAATAAATTAAAATCACATACACTAAGACAATAACTCTAGTCTAACATGGATTATCATTGCCTCTTGCATGTAAATTGTGCTCGGGTACACAAGTTACAAACAAGATTCTATAACAAACCAACCAATGCAGCTATATGGCCTATCAACCTGGGCTTTGATACCAACTTTGTCACAACCCACCCTTGGGCCATGACCGGCGCACAAACTATGACTTCCTTAGTCTGGCCAACCTATCCTATATAAATTGTAAAAGAACACATAATATATATCTAGACAAATCTATATGCATATATCTCATTCCATCCATTTAATATCAAGGTCTCAGGTCACAACATAGACCCTTAACATATTGTCCAAAATATCCACTAATATCAATGTTGATTATAAATACTAATCATCAAGTGCCTCAAAACATCATAAGTTCATCATCATCATATCTATAAGAGAGAATCATTTACATTTCAAAATAAAGGAATTCTTTCTAAATCTATTACTACCCTGGTCCCTATAATTGCATTATACTAGAGTTACAAACAAAATATCCATCAGACACAATGGAGGCCTACTAAAAGATAATCAAATTCCCGGGTATGTCAGCAAATCCCAGGAAGTCAGTTACTCCACTATTGTGTATCTGAGAAAAATGAAATAAGATAGGGGGTAAGTCTGATGTGTCATTATTTTATCCCATTTTCTTAACCCTTTTTGCACCATTTTAATTACCGATTAGTCTTAATTATCAAATTAATTAGGTAGTTTTATTATTTGGGCTCATTCAGCTAATTTGATATTTTTAATCTAATTTTAGGAATTAATGAAGCATTGAACTTAATCCGGATTTTGGTTGTGGACTTAAAGAGGGCAAATAAAGCAACGTTTACCTTAGTTAATTTCTAATTAGGAGATTGCAATCTTATTTTATGTTGTTCAGTTTTTATTTCGTTTTGGGCCAGAATAATGTAATTAGGCTCAGTGACTTTGAGTGACCTTTATAAATACCAGCCTTGGGATTCGTGGAGGAGGCTATTCTATTTTCTAGAGACTATTCTGAATGCATGGAGTTTTAGGGTTTTACGTTTTTAGCTCTTCACTGTTTACTTTGAATTTAATTTCCATTTACTGTTCCATTGCAATATCATTTTGTTCTTTCTTTTGCCTTTAGTTCCATTTTCGTTTTTCTGTTTCCAGTTCATTTACATTTTCTGCCTTTAGTTTCATTTACGTTTTCTGCTTTTGTTGAAATTATGGAAGGCTAAATTTCTGATGTTGTTTCCTTCAGAGGACGAAGCTTAACTCTCTTCGAGGTTCTGTTTATAATGTAACTTCCTAGCAGTTTTCCCTTCACCAATTAACTCACATTCGTTAATGTTAATCTATGCACGCTTCGTGTTCGATTAATTGCTTCTGAGCTTAACTTACATTCATGCTTAATGAACTAAGGGTTAATTGGTGTGTGTGTTGCCTAATCATGTATTGACAACCCTAAGTTGATTTTCGCTTAGTCAATTAACATAGGGTTGGATTAAGTGGTTAACTATTAGGGACGAATTCTTCATAACCTAGGACAAGAGAATGGCTTCTGAATCAGAGGAAACAACACATTTTAATACTATTAATTTCCTATTCCAGTTCGCTTGTTCTTTAATCCAGAAAACAAACAACCCCCCCCCCCCAATTGTTACTGTTACTTCAAGTATATTATGAACATTTGGTTTATCATTGCTCATTAGGAAACGACCTAGGATCACTTCCTAGTTACTGCATTTTAATGTTTATTTGATTTGGGTACGGTCTCAATCAAATTTGTCGTCGTTGCCGGGGAGCAGTGTCCAAAGGTTCATAATAGCTAGTGATTCGTGTTTTATGTTTAGTTGTTTTATGCTTTAGTGGTGTTAATGTTGTGTTAGTGTTGTTTAGTGTCTTGTTATTTTGTTTAGTGTGGTGTTTTGTTTTAGTTTTTCTGTTCAGCGCTTCCCCTGTTTCAGTTTTTGTGTTTTGTTGTGAATTGTGTTTTGCGACGGATTTAGCAACCACTTTTGCTGACCTGGAAAACTAAGTAGTAGTGCAAATCCATTAGTGACTGAATTAGTGACTGCTGCTGACAATTTAATTGGTGATTTTTGTTTTGACAGTTAGGGTTGTTATTTTTGGCTGAATTTTGGTGTGGTAGGTTCTTTTGACTCATATTTTGTGTGAAAAATACCAGGAACACTTGTGGCTAGATATGAGAAATTCAAGAAAATTTGAGAACTTGTGTTTAGCAAAACTTCAAACGGGCATAACTTTTGCTCCGGGTATCAGAATGACTATTATTATATATGTATTTGGGGTAGAAAAAATTTCCCATACCGTGGCTGCCGGCCAAAGGCCGGCTAAGGTCTTTAACTAGCCAAAATCGCCTGTTTACTAGTTTTTTTTTTTTCAAGTTTTATTGTTTTATTTTTCTAAACCTTCCTTAGGTAGTTTCCATAGTTAGACTTTGAATTTTTTGTCTAAAATTTTTTGTGCTATCTTTTCTTGATTTTAGGGTGTTGCTCACAAAATTTCAAGTCATTTGGATATCATTTGATGGTAGCTATAGTTCAAACCTACATTGTTACTTGCATAAGAAGACAACTAGTTGTGCATGCTGAATGTAGTGTATGACTAGAGGCAATCCATCTGACTTACAACCCCTTGATCCTGAAATAGATAGAACATTTCATAGATTAGTTAGGCATAGTGTGCATCCTACTTTCCCTGAACATTTTGTGCCTTTTGAACATCCTGAGCATTCTGTTACTGGTGAGTCTGTGCATTCTGTTATTGGTGATTTTGAACATCCTGATTTTGAGCATTATAATTTTGAACATTCTGAGAACATGGCACAACCTCCACCCCGTGAGAGGACTCTAAGGGAAATGGCTGCACCTAATTTCACTTATGAAAGCTTGTGCATCCAATACCCTGATGAGGATGTCCTATATGTTCTTAAAACTGGACCGATCCATTTGCTTCCAAAGTTTCATGGCCTTGCAGGTGAAGACCCTCATAAACATTTGAAAGAATTCCATATTGTCTGCTCCACCATGAAACCTCCAGATGTCCAAGAAGATTACATCTTTCTGAAGGCCTTTCCTCATTCTTTAGAGGGAGTGGCAAAGGACTGGCTATATTACCTTGCTCCAAGGTCCATCACACGTTGGGATGACCTCAAGAGAGTATTCTTAGAAAAAATTTTCCCTGCTTCCAGGACCACGACCATTAGAAAGGATATTTCAGGCATTAGGCAACTCAGTGGAGAGAGCCTATATGAATACAGGGAGAGATTTAAAAAACTATGCACCAATTGCCCTCACCACCAGATTTCTAAGCAGCTTCTTCTCCAATATTTTTATGAAGGACTCAGTAACATGGAGAGAAGTATGATAGATGCTGTCAGTGGTGGAACCATTGGAGACATGACCCCTGCTGAAGCCAGGAATTTAATTGAGAAGATGGCTTCCAACTCCCAGCAATTTAGTGCCAGAAATGATGCTATTGTCATTAGAGGAGTACATGAAGTAGCCACGAATTCATCTTCATCAGCTGAAACTAAGAAGCTTGAAGGTAAACTAGATGCCTTAGTTAACCTGGTAACCCAGCTGGCCTTGAATTAGAAATATGCACCTGTCGCAAGAGTTTGTGGTTTATGCTCCTCTACCGACCACCATACAGACCTTTGCCCTTCTATGCAACAACCTGGAGTAATTGAGCAGGCTGAAGCTTATGCTGCAAACATTTACAATAGACCTCTTCAACCTCAACAGCAAAATAAGCCACAACAGAACAAGTATAACCTCTCCAGCAACAGGTATAATCCCGGGTGGAGGAATCATCCCAACCTTAGATGGTCGAGTCCTTCACAACAACAACAACAACAATAACCTTATTTTCATAATGCTGCTGGCCCAAGCAGACCATACGTTCCTCCACCAGTCCAGCAGCAACAACAACAACAGCAGCAACAGCAACAGCCCCAGAAACAACAAACAGTTGAGGCTCCTCCACAACCTTCCCTTGAAGAACTTGTGAGGCAAATGACTATGCAAAACATGCAGTTTCAACAAGAGACCAGAGCCTACATTCAGAGCTTAACTAATCAAATGGGACAATTGGCTACACAGCTAAATCAACAACAATCCCAGAATTCTGACAGATTACCTTCTCAATCTGTCCAGAATCCCAAAAATATGAGTGCCATTACATTGAGGTTGGGAAAGCAGTGTCAAGGACCTCAACCAGCAACATCTTCCTCATCCGCAAATGAACCCGCCCAACTTCACTCTACTCCAGAAAAAGATGATGACAAAAATTTAAAGAGTAAGTTACCTAACAATTTCTATGCAGGTGAATCTTCCACTGGTAATTGTGATTTACAGAAGCAATATATCCCTCTTCCATTCCCTCCAAGAGCAATTTCCAACAAAAAAATGGAAGAGACAGAGAAGGAGATATTGGAAACATTTAGAAAAGTAGAGGTAAACATACCTCTGCTGGATGCAATAAAGCAAATTCCAAGATATGCTAAATTCTTGAAGGAGTTGTGCACTAATAAGCGGAAGCTTAAAGGAAGTGAAAGAATTAGCATGGGTAGAAATGTCTCCGCATTGATTGGTAAATCTGTTCCCCAAATCCCTGAAAAATGTCTTAGTTGGTGAACTGATTTTCCCTGTTGATTTTTATATTTTGAATATGGAGCAAGGATTTTCTCAAGGATCAGTTCCCATCATTCTAGGTAGACCTTTTATGAAAACTGCTAGAACTAAGATAGATGTATATGCAGGCACACTATCTATGGAGTTTGGTGATATAACTGTTCATTTTAATATTCTTGATGCTATGAAACACCCATTTGAAGATCTTTCTGTATTTCGTGCTGAAATAATTGACCATATTGTTGATGAATACATAACTAGTATTCATTCTAATCTGCATGCCTATCACTCTTCATGCATTGAATTTGAATTTGTACTTGATCATATGTCTGAATTTGATGCTGAGAGTGAATCTGAATTTGATATTGATTACATGTCTGGTGATGTTTTACCTCTTGAGATTGATTTTCTAGAGTTAGATAGAACTAACCATGTTTTAGGAAGTACATATACCTCTGACTTTCTTTATGAGGTACAGGCTGAGAAACCATCTCTTTCTACCACTATCCAGCCGCCCACACCAGAATTGAAGCCTCTGGCATCAAATTTAAAATATGCTTACTTGGATGATAGCAAAAGTTTTCCAGTAATTATATCTGTCTCCCTTGTTGATGAGCAAGAGGAGAAGCTGTTATCAGTTCTCAAGAAGCATAAGAAGGCTATAGGCTGGACCCTGGCGGACATTCCTGGTATTAGCCCATCCATATGTATGCATCGGATAAATTTAGAGGATGGGGCTAAACTAGTAAGACAGTCACAGAGAAGACTCTACCCGATGATTCTTGATGTAGTGAAGAAGGAGATAACCAAGCTTTTGCAAGCTAGAATCATTTATCCTATCTCCGATAGCCAATGGGTGAGTCCCGTCCAGGTAGTTCCGAAGAAAATCGGCCTCACCGTGATAAAAAATGAGAAGGAGGAGCTGATTCCTACTCGGGTGCAGAATAGTTGGAGAGTCTGCATCGACTATAGGAGGTTGAACCAGGTTACCAAAAAGGACCATTTTCCCCTGCCTTTCATTGACCAGATGCTTGAATGCCTGACAGGTAAATCTCACTACTGTTTCCTTGATGGTTTTTCTGGTTATATGCAAATCACCATTGCTCCTGAGGATCAGGAAAAAACCACATTCACCTGCCCCTTCGACACTTTTTCCTATAGGATGATGCCTTTTGGCCTGTGCAATGCCCTTGGTACCTTCCAACGGTGCATGATCAGTATTTTCAGTGATTTTTTAGAAAATTGCATAGAGGTGTTTATGGATGATTTCACTGTATATGGATCCTCTTTTGATGTTTGTTTGGATAGTCTGGAAAAGGTTTTGAATAGATGCATTGAAACTAATCTTGTTCTAAATTTTGAAAAATGTCATTTTATGGTTGAGCAAGGTATAGTTTTAGGCCACATTATTTCCAATAAGGGCATTGAAATAGATCCTGCAAAAATTTATGTTATTTCACAATTGTCTTACCCCTCTTGCATGCGAGAGGTGCGATATTTTCTTGGTCATGCAAGATTCTACAGGCGCTTTATAAGAGACTTTAGCAAAGTAGCCCTTCCACTATCCAACTCGTTGCAAAAGGAGGTGGAGTTTGACTTTAATGATAAATGCAAAGAGGCTTTTGATTGCCTCAAAATAGCACTAACTACCACCCTCATCATCCACGCACCCGACTGGACAGACCATTTTGAGCTTATGTGTGATGCATCAAATTATGCATTGGGGGTTGTTCTTGCTCAGAAAATTGATAAATTGCCTAGGGTGATATATTATGCTTCTAGGACTTTAGATGCTGCCCAAGCGAATTATACTACTACTGAGAAAGAGCTACTAGCCATAGTTTTTGCTCTTGAAAAATTTCGTTCTTATTTGCTTGGTACTCGCATTATTGTTTATACTGACCATGCAACTCTAAAGTACTTGTTGAAGAAGGCTGATTCAAAGCCTAGGTTGATCCGATGGATGCTCTAGCTCCAAGAGTTTGACTTGGAGATCCGTGATAGGAGCGGAGCACAAAATTTAGTTGCTGATCATTTGAGTCGGATCGAACGTGTGGCTGATGAGGACTCACCCATTCAGGATGATTTCCTGAATGATCATTTGTATATATTGTATAGTATTTCTGATTCTTTTTCTACTCCCTGGTTTGCTAACATTGTAAATTATTTAGTTGCTTCTGTTTTTCCTCCCTTAGCATCTAAGGCCCAAAAAGATAAAATTAAAAGTGATGCTAAACATTTTATTTGGGATGACGCCTACTTGTGGAAATTGTGCAGTGATCAGGTCATTAGACGATGCATTCCAGATCATGAGACTGACTCAGTCCTGGAGTTCTATCATTCTTCCGCACCGGGAGGTCATCTTGGTGTTCAAAGGACAGCTCGCAAAGTGCTTGACTGTGGCTTTTATTGGCCCACCATCTTTAAAGATGCGTGGAAGATTTGTAGCACCTATGAGCAGTGTCAGAGAGTAGGAAGTGCACTTACATGGTGACAACAAATGCCTCAGCAACCTATGCTATTCTGTGAGGTGTTTGATGTCTGGGGCATAGATTTCATGGGCTCTTTTCCTGTCTCTTTTGGTTATGTTTACATTCTCCTTACAGTTGATTATGTTTCAAAATGGGTGGAAGCCAAGCCCACTAGAACTAATGATGCTAAGGTTGTTGCAGATTTTGTCAAATCTAATCTATTTTGCAGGTTTGGAGTACCTAAAGCAATCGTTAGTGATCAAGGAACCCATTTTTGCAACAAATCAATGCATGCCTTGCTTAAAAAGTACGGGGTTGTACACAGGGTATCCACACCATTCTACCCCCAAACCAATGAACGGGCAGAAATTTCTAACAGGGAGATCAAGAGAATTTTAGAGAAGATTGTGCAACCAAGTAGGAAAGATTGGAGTAGCAGGCTTGATGATGCTCTTTGGGCACATCGGACTGCCTACAAAGAACCCATAGGAATGTCTCCTTATCGGGTTGTCTTTGGAAAGGCATGTCATCTTCCAGTGGAGATTGAGCACAAAGCATACTGGGCAGTGAAGACCTGCAACTTCTCTATGGATCAAGCTGGTGAGGAAAGAAAGTTGCAACTGAGTGAGTTAGATGAGATCCACCTAGAAGCCTACGAGAATGCCAAGTTCTACAAAGAAAATACCAAGAAGTTCCATGATAGCATGATAATTAAGAAGGACTTCATGGTTGGGCAAAAAGTGTTATTGTATAATTCTAGGCTTGGACTCATGAGTGGTAAGTTGAGGTCTAAGTGGATTGGTCCTTTTGTTGTTACTAATGTTTTTCCTTATGGTACAGTTGAGATCAAAAGCGACTCCACAAACAAGAGCTTCAAGGTCAATGGACACCGACTTAAGTCATTCTTCACAAACCCTTCTTTAGTGGACGTAGTGGTGGAAGAGACTTCCTTACTCCACCCTACTCTTCCTCCACCATGACTTAGGGAGTTCTTCTTTTCCTATCTCCTTCTTTGCTTTTATTACATTTGTCCGATTCTATTTGATGGTTTAATTGCTTTTAATCTTTTAATTGTGCTACATTGAGGATAATGTGTTGTTTAAGTATGGGGGGAGTGTTCTTTGGTTTTGCTAGTTTTGTTGGTTTTGTTAATTTTGTTAGTTGTGTTAATTTGTTAATTTTGTTAGTTTTGTTGGGTTTCTAGTTTAATATTTTAGGTCAATTCTGTTTGCATGTACAACTTTGCATATTTTTCTTTGAATTATAGGATATGTTCAAGTAATGGGTAATTGTTTTGAAAATAAAAGTCTCTTGACATTTTGTGATTTGAAATCCTTGTTTTTCCTCTACATGTCATGATAGTTTTGAAAGCTCAATTTGAAAGTGATAAGTTTACCTTTGTGAGAATTTGAGCCATCCATCATCATAATCATTTGGTGTGTTTTGCCCCATTGATTGCTTGCACAATAGCGTTGGCTTGATTCTTGTTGATGCTTCCTAATTCACAGGCATATTTGGAAATGATTTAGGCAATTTTGTTCTTATAAGCCTCTAGCCAAATGGACTTACCTTGAATTAATTCCTTTGATATCCCTTTGATCCTATGTTTCCCTTTCTTTGTTTTGAAGCTCATTACAAGCCTTAAGTGAAAAACCATGATCTCACCTTAACCTTAAGGAATTTTGGAGCTTTGGAATTGTTTTGGGAATAAGTGTGGGGGGGGTTTTGTTGGATAACATGTTTTGTTGGCTATGCTTCATGATGTATTTTTGGGTCATACTGATGTACATTGTATATGGGTTAAATGTTGGACATGCTGCTGAATGATATGCTAGTTCTCAAATGCTACTGTTCAAAAAAAAAAATTAAGTTGAATAAATTCGAAAAAGAGAAAGAAAAGCAATAAAGTTGAGTGAATAAGATCTTAAATAGAAAAAGAATGATGAGACTCTTGGTTCTACTCTTTGTGTTTAAATTTTATCTTTAGGTTTTCTTATTTTTTTTTCTTAATATGCACTTATTCCCTATTGCTCCTCTATTCCTTTGGGATTTAGCTACTTATTCCATATTTTTCCCTACCTTGTCCTTGGCCCCATCATTACAACCTTAAAAGACCTTTTGATCCTCGTGTGCTTGTGTTTATGGGTTGATTGTCAATTTTAAAATCTTGCCAAGTTTATGTGGTGTTGGTTTTCATGAGTGCTTTGAGGGTAAATAGTAGCCTAGACACTTGAGAGATAGAGTGTATATCTTGTGAGGCTTTATCACTTTTCATTCTTGAGCTGATTAACTATTTTGCCATGATTGGGTTGCTTGGATGATTTTCATGAATGTCTTGACTCTTTGGATCTCTTCATGTTAGATGTTACTCATTCCTTTTATTCCTTGATGCATTGAGAAATATGTAAATGTTTTTGTTTGTCTCTCTTTGATATCTTTGGATTTTGTTCTTTGTTTCATTTTGCCCAGGAGTGCAAAAGACTAAGTATGGGGGGATTTGATGTGTCATTATTTTATCTCATTTTCTTAACCTTTTTTGCACCATTTTAATTATCGGTTAGTCTTAATTGTCAAATTAATTAGGTAATTTTATTATTTGGGTTCATTCAGCTAATTTGATGTTTTTAATCTAATTTCAGGAATTAATGAAGTATTGAACTTAATCCGGATTTTGGTTGTGGACTTAAAGAGGGCAAATAAAGCAACGTTTACCTTAGTTAATTTCTAATTAGGAGATTGCAATTTTATTTTATGTTATTCAGTTTTTATTTCGTTTTGGGCCAGAATAATGTAATTAGGCTCAGTGACTTTGAGTGACCTTTATAAATACCAGCCTTGGGATTCGTGGAGGAGGCTATTCTATTTTCTGGAGACTATTCTGAATGCATGGAGTTTTAGGGTTTTACGTTTTTAGCTCTTCACTGTTTACTTTGAATTTAATTTCCATTTACTGTTCCATTGCAATATCATTTTGTTCTTTCTTTTGCCTTTAGTTCCATTTTCATTTTTCTGTTTCCAGTTCATTTACGTTTTCTGCCTTTAGTTTCATTTACGTTTTCTGCTTTTGTTGAAATTATGGAAGGCTAAATTTCTGATGTTGTTTCCTTCAGAGGACGAAGCTTAACTCTCTTCGAGGTTCTGTTTATAATGTAGCTTCCTGGTAGTTTTCCCTTCACCAATTAACTCACATTCGTTAATGTTAATCTATGCATGCTTCGTGTTCGATTAATTGCTTCTGAGCTTAACTTACGTTCATGCTTAATGAACGAAGGGTTAATTGGTGTGTGTGTTGCCTAATCACGTATTGACAACCCTAAGTTGATTTTCACTTAGTCAATTAACATAAGGTTAGATTAAGTGGTTAACTGTTAGGGACGAATTCTTCATAACCTAGGACAAGAGAATGGCTTCTGAATCAGAGGAAACAACACGTTTTAATACTATTAATTTCCTATTCCAGTTCGCTTGTTCTTTAATCCAGAAAACAAACAACCCCCCCCCAATTGTTACTGTTACTACAAGTATATTATGAACATTTGGTTTATCATTGCTCATTGGAAAACGACCTAGGATCACTTCCTAGTTACTGCATTTTAATGTTTATTTGATTCAGGTATGGCCTCGATCAAAGTCACAAGGACTTAGTGAGAGCATAATATACAAAGCGGACATGAAGGAGAGCACAACATAGCACGAGTCTTTGCATTCCAAATAAATTTAAAAAATGACATTAAATAAATAAATAAATCAAATACATTTGCTTTTAGAAATCAATGTACTCAAAGAAATATAATTTCAGAACTACTCATAAACTGGCATTCAAGAATAATAACTTTATAATCAAACTTTCATTCCACTATGTGCACATAGACCACATTATCTCTTCGTTGTGGTGAACGGTAATTATATGACTATGACATTTAGCTCGTAGGCTGCATTATCTCTTCGTTGCAGCGAACGGAACATAAAAATATACTATGAGTCTCTTACCCATAGGCTACATTATCTCTTCGTTGTAGCAAACAACAAATATAATCATACTATGATAATTTTACTCATAGGCTACATTAACTCCTTGTTGTAGCAAACGACAAATATAATCATACTATAAGAATTTTACTCATAGGCTTCATTATCTCTTCGTTGTAGCAAACGACAAATATATTTATACTATGAGGATTTTACTCATAGGCTACATTATCTCTTTGTTGTAGCAAATGGCAAATATATTTATACTATGAGGATTTTACTCATAGGCTACATTATTTTTTCATTGTAGCAAACGGTAAATATAATCATACTATGAGAATTTTACTCATAGACTACATTATCTCTTTGTTGTAGCAAACGACAATCATTATGAACTCCCAATAAATAAATAATTCAACATTCATCCTTTTTATATATAATACCAAAATCTCAAAATAAATTTCCAAGATCATAAAGAATATATATACATTTTGAAGTTTAATTGCTTCTCCTAAAGGAACTTTAAAAATGTCGCTAAGTAGATTAGCTACTCACCTAAATAGCGCAATCAATGTCTTTCACTGCTGTTGGGAAGATCAACTACCATATTTTCCACGGGATCTAAGCATTTAGAATAATAGAACAAGGGATTAGACAAAATCCCCAATTTTAGCAAACCTAGGGTTTTGAGAAAACCACAATAATCCCTAATACTTAGTTTCTAACCCTCTTCATACAACCCATAACTAATCAGTGCCATAAAAACTCATCTAACACAATGGGTCATAGATTTTTACCTTAAAGAGATCAAATAGAAAAATCTAAGGAAATGAGTAGTGTTCCGCTTTTTCTCCGGTCACCTTCTTGTACTTGGAAAGACCCAAGGATGCGAAAGCTTTTCGGAACAATGGAAGGAGATGACTGAAAGATTGGGAGATGAAATTTTTGGGGAAGATGAGATAGGGTTTTAGAGAGGGGTGAGTTACTGCAAAAAGAAAAAAAAGGAGTTTGGAAATGGGGAGGGGTCTCGGGGTTTAAAACTGGAGGGGAGAGGGAGGTCTCGGGTAATGGAAAGGGGGTGGGGTTGTATTATTTTATTATTTTTTTTCTTTTAGTGAAACAGTGTGTTTCATTCTCCCCCCCTTAAAAAAATTCATCCTCGAATTTGATCTATGACTAACCTTGAGTCTCAAACAAGTGAGGGTACTTCTCACGCATAATGGTTTCTAGTTCCCAAGTCATCTCCTCACCAGCTGGTCCTCTCCAAGCCACTTTTACTGATACAACATCCTTAGGACGTAAACGTTTCACACGTTTGTCCATTATAGCCATTGGTTGTCTCGGGTAATGGAAAGGGGGTGGGTTGTATTATTTTATTATTTTTTTTCTTTTAGTGAAACGGTGCGTTTCATGAGGATTGAGCATCAACGTAGTTCCACCTTACATTCACTATTGTATTATTTAATAATTTTTTATTAGATCGACAACATTATCTCAAAATTTATTATTGGATTAAATTATTCTCATGTATAAATTTTATATTAATTTAAAATTATTTGTATCAAAATTAATATAATATATACCTTTAATATTATTGTTCATTTTTATATGATTTGAAACAAATAATCTAGATATTGTATAGTTATAATTCAACATCGATTAAAAAATATATTTTGTATAAAATTCTTGGTGGTGTAAAAATATGTGCATGTGATAAAAGTATTTTCATTTTTTTATGTTTAAGGTTAGTGCACATATGCATAAAAAAATTTCTCTCCCTATGAGTAGGTTTCTCTCCTTTTTAGGATTCCCTATTTGGTTAGTTGTTGTGAGCTTTTTACCTATGTTACCATGGAGCAACTAGACATTCAAGGTCCGTCTCTTGACGATGAGGATGAGATGGTGTTTGTGAATGATGTTACTAAAGAGGGGTTGAACCATTTGTTGTGTTTGGTGGACATGTTTCTCACAAAGAAAACCATACAAGTGAATATTATGAAGGAGCGAATGATGGATGTTTGAAATCAGGTGGATGGAATCACGACCAATAAGGCTAGTAAAGGTATTTTTACATTCCAATTTTATCATCATAGGGATATGTAGAGGGTTTTAAAGGGAGAGCCGTGGACATTTGATAAGAACCTTCTTATTCTCAACATTATCAAATTAGGTGAGGTTCCAAAATCAAGTGTCGTTACATAAAATACCAATTTGGGTTCAGTTGCACAACATTTCCCCTAATTTTATGATGATAGTTATCCGCCAGAACATAGGAAGCTTCTTAGGTGAGTTTCTGAATTATGATGACAAACATAATTCAAGTCCTCAGATGTCCTTCATGAGAATTGAAGTCCTTGTCAACGTAAATGAGCCTCTTAAATGCACAAAGAGAATAAAAAAGGTGAGCGGGGAAGCCAATGTTATCAGTTTCAAGTATGAGAGGTTGTGATTATTTTGATACTATTATGGTTTTCTTGGGCATACTGAAGATTTATGTGGAATCTTTTCAAAGTGGAGAACGAAAATGACCAACGTTCATGGGGTTCAGAGCTTCGTGCTTACATACGCCCCTTAGCCATGACAGAGGGATCTTACTATCTCAGGGAAGAAGGCCAACCCTCACTTGTGGCATCCCATGATTTGGGGGTTACAAATTCAATGCCAATAAATGTGAATTTGAAACAACCAAATAGTGAGGATATGATTGGTGTTGACAGGAAACATAGTGAACTCTTAATTGTTGCATTCAAGTCACCCGAATATTCTAACATCAAATCACACCAACGGTGCATTAACGGCCAATAACATAAATCCCAATAATGGTGTTGAAATAGATGATGACTTATAGACAAATTTAATTATGGTGAATGTTACCATGGTGGTGAATGTCTAGATCAGTTCAAGGTTCATTGTTTACCTAGAGGATCTCATCAAAATCGAAAGGGACAAACATTTTTAATGGTGGGACCTAGTGGTCAGGCTCGCTAGGGATTATGAGTTGCCTAAGCTAGAATTGTTGGGGCTTGGGCAACTTGCACGCAGTTAATTCTCTCTATGACCTTGTTTGGGTTCATAAGCTAGATGCTATTTTCCTTTTTGAAACCTTGGTTCATGCTAAAAGAGTTGGTGAAATAAAAATAAAGCTTAATTTTGATTATTATTTTTTCATTGATAGTTGTGGTAGAAGTGGAGGCTTGGCTTTCTTTAGGAGAAAGCCTTTCAATTGTCGTCTCATAAACTTATTTGGTGTCTCATGGGTTTCTATGGTTTCCCATAAAGGATTAAAAGGAGGGATTCCTAGGATCTTCTTCGAACCCTTGCGCAAGATACCAATCTCCCATGGTGCATAGTTGGTGATTTTAATGACTTTCTTTCAATTGATGATAAAAAAAGGGTTGTGTTAATCACCCCATTGGCTTTTGGGGGTTTTCAAGATGCCATTGTTGATGAAAACCTTGTTGGCATCCCTCTCCAAGGCTATCCCTATACATGGTGGAGAAGTAAAGGCACAGTTGATGAAGTTGAGGAAAAGTTGGATAGAGCTTTAGCAAGGCAAGACTAGCTTGACATCTTTCTAAATTGTATTCTTTTGAACTCTTTTACTAGAGTTTCATACCATTCATGCATTATTTTATGTCTCTTCCTTTGTGAAAATATGTGACCTAGAAGGAAATTTTGGTTTGACAATTACTGGCTTGATGAGAATGATCTTGTTTTAGTAGTGGAAAATGGTTGGGCATGAAATTTCTCTTATGATTTTCTTTCCAAGCTCCACACGTGCTCAGATGAATTGCTGGTTTAAGGTACTGTATCCATTCTTGCTTCAAGGAATACATCAAAAATTGTAAACAAAAGTTGGAGCTTCTAAGGTGCAATCCTGATCCTAGTTGTTTGGGTGATTTGAAGAATACCAAGGATGAATTGAATTTATTGCTTGCTTAAGAAGAAACTTTTTGGGGACATATCTAAATTTTATTGGATTAGAGATAGAGATGCTAATACTAAAAAAATTTCATGCTACTACAAATGCCAGGAAGAAATGAATCTTATTTCCAAGCTTTAATGGCATTGTTGTTTCTAACCAAAATGATATATGTTCTCTAGCTACAAATTACTTTGAATCATTGTATGCTTGTAATGAGGCTAATATTGATGCAAATGTGGAGCATAACTTTATGGTTATATCTTCTAATGGCTATATGCTTCTCATTACTTCTTTAGAAAAATGGGAGTTCAAAGATGTTGTTTTTCAAATGCACTCTGATAAATCTATTGGCCCTTATGGATTTAACGTTGTCTTCTACAAGAGATTTTGGGATCTCCTTGGTGATGATATTTTTCACAATGGTGTAGTTTGGTTGAAGCAAGGTTTCTTCCCCCAAAAGTTGAACAATAAAAATATTGCTTTAATCCCCAAACTTGATAACCCATCCTATACGAAAGACCTAAGGCATATCTCTTTATGTAATGTGTTGTACAAAATTGTCTCAAAAGTCCTTGCCAACAAATGGTGACGTGTTCTTCCAAATTACATATCCAAAGAGCAATTAGCTTTTGTTGAAAGAAGATTTATTCTTGATAATGTTTTGGTTGCTATTGAAACCATCCATCACATAAAGTGTAAAGTGAGAGGTAAGGAAGGTGAATTTGCTCTAAAAATTGATATAAGGAAGTTGTTTGATAAGGTTGATTGGAGATATTTGCAGACCATTCTTCTTGAAATGGGTTTTGATAACAAATGGGTATCTTGGACGATGGTGTATATGGATTCTTTGGATTTTAATGTCTTAGTGCATAAAGAAGGATTTTGGTCTATCTTACCAAGGAGAAGACTTAGATGGGGGCCCAAGGGTCCCATTACATTGTTATTTTATGTATGGAAGGTCTCACATCACTCTTAAAAAAATTTGAGAGAAAGAGAAAGCTTTATGGCATTAAAGTGTGTAGAGGAGTCCCTCCCATCACACACTTATTTTTTTATGATGATTATTTTCTATTTTGCAGGACAACAAAGAATGAAGTTGACACTTTTCATAACATTCTTGGTGATTTTGAATCCTCCTTAGGCCTATCTGTTAATCTTAAGAAGTTTGAATTTATTTTAGCATGAACACGAATGAGCAAATCAAGGAGGAAATTTTAGCCACCCTGTGGATCACTGAGTACCTTGGAACTGGTAAATATCTTGGCATGCTTTATATATGATTGGTATAAAGAAGAAAAATATTTTTGGCTATCGAAGGGATATAATTTAGAGAAAGATTCAGCATTGGTCAAGGAAGCATCTTTCAAAAGTAGGGAGGGAGATCCTTATCAAATCAATTGCTTAGACCATCCCATCCTACTATATGAGTGCTTTCCTTCTACCTATAACTCTCCAAGTTGAAATCCAAAAAAATAATGAATTCCTTCCTAAAGTGACAAAAATACCATGAGAAGGGGGGGTTTTATTAAGGTGTTAAAAACTTCTAATTCTTCTTTGAAAATAATAAGGTTTATGATATAAGTTCAAAATGAAGAATTGTTTTAAGCTTAGAATGAAAATTCAAGTTGGCCAAAATGCAAGCAATTATGGAAAATAGATTCATTTGCAGTTTAAAGCTTTCGTTTCAAAGAAAGTTATTTATATAAAAACCTTTGATGAAAGTAAGTTTAGTTTTAGGTGTTAACGAGAAAAGATTGTATGTTTTCATGTTTAATCAAAACAGTTAACAAATTTGTTCATAATCAAGTTAAAGAGAGAGAAGAAGAAGAATGCACAATGATTTTTATGTTGGTTCACCCCAACCATGGGCTATATCCGGTCCTCACCCTTCAATATGAGATTTCACTAACATAACCAACTACTGCTTGACCAACAACCATTGGATTTCAACAAATTGTCAACACTCCCACTTGACTCGACTAGACCAGTTAAACCATTGGATTTAAGCTTTGTCAACCACTGTTTGACTTATAATAGTAAAGGGTATCTATGTTTTTTGCTGCACAAAATATTGATCTTCACCTCAAAGAGGGATTCCACTCAAGAATGTGTTTTTTAATTTCTATCTAGTATCTATTACAATTTACAAGCTTAATACAAAAGTGGGTTACTCTCACAAGGAGGGTTGAAGCAGAAAATGTAGATTACTCACTCAAATATTTTTTGCTCAAGTTATTTTTGTTTGGAATGCTTCAACTTCTTCAATATACTCTTCGATAAAACCTTATAAAGCTCACAAGAAGATCATTGAGGTGGACTCCATTCAACTAACAGGATTTTGGAGCAAATAGGGAGGCTTAACAGTTGTCATGAAGTGACAACTTGTAGAACCATTATGAGGTAGTAATTTTAAGGTTCCCATTCTAAGGAACCTTTATGATGAGTATTTTGAAGTATCATCAGAATAGCCATTCTGATATTAGTTAAGAAGGGATCCATACTTTGAGGTAGATCCCTTTGATGATGATAAAATGATATGCATTTATGAAGTAGATATCTTCATCAACCTTAACACATCTTCAAAGCATAAAACATTAAGTGAAGGAACAGTTATTGGTGTCTTATTGTTATGTCTAGGGCTAGACTTGTGAAGTCTTCACAATCTTTTGTTCTGATGCTTATCATCATAACTTCTCATGGACATATCTTTCTTTCTTTAGTATTGCATCAACTAATGCACTTAGCATTTTGATGTGCCTTCAGACATTGAAATGTTTTTCAACTTTAATCTTCTAATGTTCCCTTTGTATGTGTGGCATTATAAGGAAGACTTGATGTTGTTCCTTGAAAAAAAATTTGAAGTTCAATCTTCAGAGCCATGCTCTTCATCATTTTTGATGAGGACTTTGTGTCAATTTCATTTTGATGCTTGATGCTCTTTATGTAGTCTTTAACTTGAGCATCATTTTGGGTACCTCAGAAAAAAAAAACATATTTGTTCTTTAATTATTTTGTCAATGAAACACTTGAATGAAATGTTAGTCATCTTGTAAACCCATCATCCTATCAATTTGCTTAACTAATAATTCGTCATAATTAAAACCAAGGATGTTGATTCAACACTTCTGGTGGGGAAGTAACATAAATTTAAGGAGAGGAACCAATTGGCTTAGTTGGGACCGCTTAACTGTTAGGAAGAAGAATAGAGGTATGGATTTTAAATATCTTTTTGCATTTAATTTGGCTATGTTGGGGAAACAAGGTTGGAAGTTAGTTTCTGGCCATGATACCATAGTTTCTCAAGTGTTTAAGACAATATTATCCAAAGGGAGATATCTTGGGTTCCTTAGTTGGTCATAACCTAAGCTATACTTGGCATAGTATCCACACTTCACAGGTGATGGTCAAAAAAGGAAAAAGATGTAGACTTGGAGATGGAAGAAATACTAATGTTTGGAAGAATTCTTGGTTTCGATCCACTAATATTTCATATATTGCAACTCCTACTATTGATAGTCTGGAAAATTTGATGATGAGTTGTTTGGTCAATCCCACAAAGGTATCTTGGAATGAAACTCTTATCCATGACCTTTTCTTGCTTCAAGATGTTACTCGAATTATGCAAATGCCTATATATGTCTTAGAAGGGATCAATGTTATTTTGTAAAGTTAGTTTATTTCCATATCATGGAAAAATATGTTGCTAACTCTCATCTCTAGGAGAAAGAAGATTGGATGCTTATATGGAAGCTCAAGGTGCCTAAAAAAAGGTTTTTTATGGTGTATAGCTCGAGGTTTTATCCCTTGAAGAGAAAAGCTCATACCTAGAGGAGTTGATTGTCCCATTTCATGCATGTTTTGTTCGAGTTGAATAGAGAACGATCAAACATTTTTGTTGGTTATTTGCATGCTAGAAAAGTCTAGAGGGAGGGCTCCTTACAACAAAAAATTGATGATATTGCAACATCTACAGATGAAACGAGATATTTCTTATTCTCAACTCTTCGTTCATTCTCACAGCCTTTTCTTGATATATTCGTTGTTGTTCTATGGACAATATGGCAATGTAGAAATGATAAATAAGGAGAAATAATGTTATTAATTAAAATAATGATTTGAAGGAAAAAAAAAAAGATATTGTATTTATTCATTTGATAAGAAATAAAATAGAGTTCTTGTTTATAAAAAAAATAGAGTAAGGGATGAGTTTATCACAATTGGGGGTTAGAATGAACATGTGTAGGGATCCCCAGCTATAAATAGAGTTCTTGTGAGGACCCTAGCTATAAATAGAGACACGTTATGTCAGTTTAGACTGACGATATGTCTCTATGCTTTCTCTTCCTCTCAATTTTGTTTTTCCTTCTTCCTCTCCCAAAACCCCCTCTTTCTCCCGTATACACCCAAACATATCTCAGTAAAATGACGATCATGCACTCGTTAACCGTTGGATCATCGTGAAATCTGAGAACCGGGTTGCAAACAAATTCTTGAACATTCTCACCGTTCGAATTTGCGAAACAATGTCTGTGGTAAGAGAAATATACTTTGCATCACAGCTTTCTCTTTTCCCATAGAGACTCAAACCTGTTTCAATAAAATTATGATCTGGGACTCGTTAACCGTTGGATCTTTGTTCATTTTGGAAACCAGATTTGCAATTCATTTCCTCACATCTTCACCGTTGACATTTTCAAATTAATATTTGGGGAGGGAAAAATACTCATCACACACAGATAATGGAATGAAGGCTTCAATCTTTTCTCCTTCTCTCTAACGCTTCGAAAACCTTGCAAAGCATCTAGAGGAAAAGCTTGAGGAATCTTAGGAAACCACTAGAGATGCCACTATCGCTGTCAAAATACACACGTGAGCCCACTTAGAGGTAAGGGATGAGTTTATCACAATTGGGGGTTAGAATGAACATGTGTAGGGATCCTTACAGGATTAAATTGGAGTTTATTTTGGGATGTTTATTGAATTACAATTTTCCTTTATGATTATAAATATGATATTATTGTGTTTAACATACCAATTGATGTCCTGATGCGAATTGGTTGATAAAATTGAGTGCTCTTCGTGTTTTCATGTTTTTGACCTATGATTTTGATTCGTTGATTTGAATATGATTATGGAAAATTGTTTGAGGGATTTTACTCCCCATGTTGTGGGAAGCATTTTTCTATAAATTGTGATATTGAGATTATGAAATGGTGATTCAAATTGTGAGTAAGTGACAAATTGAACCTGTGATGAATGGTGAGATACATGTGTATTGATATGTTGCATGTATTGAGTTGTGAGTTATGAATTGTGCAATCACACAATTGTAAGATCCTTTAAGGGTGACGAGTTTTTGCATGACAAGTATTGTGATGGGATCCAGTGTGGGAACCTAATGAGTTGAATCACTTTGAGGCGCGACGAATTAAAATGATTTTGAAAACAATTGAGTAGTTGTGTGTATTGCATAGTTCATAGGTAAAGTGTATATGATTCATGAGGTGTGATAACATGCTACTTTGGGATTATACCATTGTGATTGAGACAGAGTGTATATGATAAATTAAGTATGTATTAACTTGTAATATATGCGTGCATTGAGATGTTGCATGCACTAAGTTGTGAGCTATGAATCATACAATCACACGACTATAGGATCATTTAAGGGCGACGAGTTAATGCGCGATGAGTATTGTGATGGGAATCACTATGGGGACCCGACGAGTTTAATCACAAGCGCGACGAGATAAAATTATTTTGAGAACAATTCAGGAGTCATGTGTTTTGTACAGTTCATAGATAGAGTTTGTGTGCTAAAATGTTTTTTGGGTTGGACCTGAATCAGGAGGGAGAGGCCCTGAAGGACTCTTCGGAGTCTAGTCCTTAAGGGTAAATACACTCAATTTGAGTGCTCCTTTAAGTCTGTGCCAATCTCAAATGGTTGAAGCATTCTTGCAAAACAGCTTGACCCTGACTGGTCTCCCTATAATTTTACCTAGTGAAAGTGACCTAACTTACTAGTGTGTGGTTTGTCTTGTCATGTACTCCTAGGCGCCTGACGAGGTTTTTCAATAACATGGTACCACATTGCATATAGGATTTAGTCTTAGTATATCTGTTGGATAACACTTGTGTATTGATTGATTGGTTGAGTGATATTGTATTTGACCCTTGAGTACATGAATGACGTGAAAGTAAATGAGGTGTGTTGTGTTGAGGTATGGTGTTATGCGACAGGTGGTGGAATGATATCAACTGTGTTTAAGTAAGTTATATTTCATTTATATGATATGTATATCTATGTTGTCTTGTTTCTCTCTATTAGTTAGGAATATGATAACTCACTCCCCATGTGTTATTTGTGTTTAGATCCTATGATGATCTCGAACTTTGTGTTCGTGAGAGCAAATTGTTAGGTGGATGACTATGGAGAACCTTATGCTAGAGGACGCTCGAACATAATGCTCTGATAGGATGTGACATTAGGATATAAGTTTTTATATTAATTGCATGAAGTCTTAGACGACCTTGTTTTGAGCTGAGATAATTTTATTATTTATTTGGACAAGTTCTATTATGATGTTAGAAAAGTGAATGTGAGCCTTTTATCCTTCGAAATGCTTTTATTTAAATGTGTTTTAAAACTTTTAATTAATTATGTGTTCCTATTTCTTTTATTATTAGTACATATATGTGTGGGATAAAGGATGTCACAATATGTCTGCTACTATTACTCCACGATAGAGGTGATCATGAATCAAATTAAGAGCAAACTCATGACATCTCACGTGAAAGTCGAAAATTTACAAATAGAGTGTCCATGCAAGAGCATTTGTTTGTCCAATATTCTATACATAAAAAACTATTAACATGAATTGATGTAAGAATAATTTCCATGAATCTATATGTTGGTCCACTCGTTGAAAGTATACATTTTGAGTTCGCCAACATTGATTCCCAAAATGACCATTTCACTCAAAAAATAAGGTTTTGTTTGGGGTGATTATGAGTTTTTATTTTTAGTTTTTAAGTGTAATTTTAAAGGAAAATGAGTTTGGTAAAAATGAAGCTGAAATTATTTTTAACTCATTTTTATATTTATTTTCAAAATTAATAGAAAAAGTTTTGGAAATTTGATGTTTAGTTTAAAAAAATACACATTTCCTATATTTGACAATGACATTTTTCGATGTCACCACCATCATCATTGTCATGCCACCGCCACTGGCACAACTACCACCACCACCGATACAAGCTCCACCACTATCATCACCACCACCACCAATGCTACCACTGTCATCGACTGGCTACTATCACCACCAATACATGTTCCTTAATTTTACAATTTTTTGTCTTCATTTCTTCCATATCCATCTTAAGCTTTTGATATTCATCTTCAATATTGTTGATTGAAGATTCAACATGTTACTTAGTTTTTAATTTTGATCATTTGAATGTGGCATTGTATTATTTGTTTTAGAACTAGGAATTTAATCTAGTTCATCATGCTTAATAGTTAATCATTAGATTAGCCAAGTTGATTAACTCTAGTTTTTGGAATCACATTGAATTGTCTACACTTGGTAATCGATTACACAAAAGTTGATTAGTTCATGAAACTTGTTTCTATTGGAACCAAGCTTTTATGTTTTGTCAAATTAATCGATTACAAGCTTCTCTTAATTGGTTATAAAGGCTTGTTCTATTAGAAGGAAATTTCTAGTTGTCAATTTAATTGATTACAGTTGATCATAATCAATTATATTGTTCTTTAGGTAAACCCAAGTCAAATAAGAATATTTTAATCGACTACATGCTCAGTTTAATCGATTAAATATTTTATATTACAAGACTTTTATAAATAGTTGGCCTTTCATTGAGTCTTTAAGCTTCCAAATCATTTTCTATTTTCAAGACTTATCTTCGTTGAGAGGGTTTTTAAGCTGAAGTAATGGAGATCAACAAGATTCACATCTTTGTCTAAAAGATTGAAGACTAGGCTAAGTCTTGTGTTCAATCATGTGCTAAGAAGATTTGAATCACTATGATTTGGTGATCTCTTTCATGATTGATTTCTAAAAAAAATGTTTTTCAGGTCTCTATTATAGGGTTTAACAAAAGGGGTTTTCTTTTTCCTTGTTGTAGGGTTCAACAATTGTTAGAGGTTGATTTTGTTTGTGATTGTGCTTGTAACTAAAAGCTTTTAGTGAAAGGATTTGACTAGGGTTGTCAAGTCTAACTGGATGTAGGTTAGAACCAGTATAAATTGTTATTGTCATTAATCTTTCTTCCTTAAACTCCATTGGTGCCTCTAGTTATATGTGTGATTGAATCTTGGTTTAATTAATCTTGCTTTATATAACTGAAAATGGGTTTTCCAAAGTGTTTTTCAATCTAAATACTTTGAGATATTGATTTTTGATTGATCCTATCTAAATAGGGTGTGGAAAGTTTCAAAGGTTTTGAAAAATATATAAGGTTGTTTTTAAAAGATCTATTCACCCCCTCTAGATTAATCTGCCTAGAACAACAAATATCTTCTTTGGTGTCTCTCTCTTACTCCATTGTCACTAACACTAGCAGAATTAAGATGCTACTCTTAATTGGGATATTTCATCAAACACCCTACAAAAAAAGGCCACTCAATATTTCTTTTGATCCTTAGGAATCAAAGACAAATATTAGGAAGTTTATAATAACTCACACACCCTACTGAACCAATTGAGTTAGAATTACTTAGTTAGGTCACTCAAATGTGAGACACAAACATATAGACCTTATATACTCTTGAGTTTATAATTTTTTCATAAACATTTTAAATTTTTAGATACAAACATATATGGTTAATTAAAAATCATAAACTAATAACTAAATTTTATAAATTTATAAATAAAAGCCTAATGAGCAAATTACACTAACTTCCTATGTTTTTACTTATATATGCACAACACCCTCTATGATTTTAGTTGTTAGATTGTCAATATGCACTACTCATGTTTATGAAATTACAAACTTTTAAACGCAATTATAAGCACCAAATGCCGCATATTTTTTTAGAATCTTGGCACCAAATGCCCAATAATGTTCATACCACACAAACAATGTTCTTCAACATGAGGAGAAGAAAACAAATTACACCAATAATGGTCATACCACACAAAAATAATCGCCCAAACTGTTACAAAGATCCATCCAATGAATATTCAACATGAAGAAAAGAAATCTAAACACAACCCTAACAAAACCTTATACTTTAATAGTAGCTAGAAAATAAGTTCCTATAAATGTTAGAAACAGTGTTGAAGGTCACAAACAATGTCTTCTTGAGGCATGTATGAGCACGGCCCTAACAGACTTATTCGCAGTATCACACGCAAATCCTTCGGGATACAACGGAAACTTCTTAGACATGCTAAGGCTACACAAATCGTAAGAGAGAAAAGTCAAACCTAGGAATAGAGAAAGAAATCAAAATAAGAGAAGAGAGAAGAAATAATTCTCAGTGTGTAAAATTGAGTCAGAGAGACTCATATTTATAGGGCTGGAGGGGACCATATGATCATTTGAGTAATTAATAATAATAAAGACAATAATTAATTATAATTGATACTAATTAATCAAATGGTCAAATGATTGGAGACAGAAAATGGAAAATCCTATGATTTTCGTAATTAGATAAAATAAAAAATGTCTCATTAAAATAGGAGTTTTCGGATAAGAATTTTTCAATTCAAAATAATTCTTAAAAGAATTTCAATTAAATAATAGCATAAAACTTTGCACGGCCCATTATCGCACATGCAAGGGGAAATCGATGGATTGACACTACACAAGCCCACATGGCCCAATCTCAGGTGCACGAGACTTCCATCTCTTACTAACCACTTTGAAAACCTATATCACAAAATGGTATATAAAGACATGAGCCAAAGTTATCCCAAGCAATGTAGGACTTAAAATTTTGTGATATCCTTCAAACTACAACAATAAAAGTTTTTTCATTCTCTATTGTCGTCCAAAGCACATCTTTGCAATTTCAGGAAATGCTTGAACATCTATTTCATCCCATAAGTTCTACAACTAAAACCAAACTCAAGGGAGAAGATTAAGGAGTTTTGGATTAGAAAAACTTTAAAATAATGTGTCAATCACATGACACATCAAGAAGCAAGGAATTATGAGGTTTTCTGTAAGTTAAAAAAGCGAATAAGTATTAGGCATAATATGAATAAAACAGAAGGAGTATGGGTGTTAATTTGATCAAATAATTGTTATGTAAATCAACAAACTTACATGTTTTAAAATGTTCCATGCCTTAGTAAGTCCAACCTAATGACTTGTTTTCATTAGTTACTAATGGTATACTTGATTTGTTCAAAAGAATGATACCGGACAATACAAATATACTTGTTACATATTTGATTTAAAAAATATCACAGGATTACACAAATCAAATAAAGGTCAATTGAACAAAAGTTCATTTTTGTTACCAAATTATGGAACAAATTTTTATCCAAGTACAAAATATTCATCACCATTGTCTCTCACACCATCTCCTCCATGGTTGTCACCACCACCTTCACCATTGTCGTCACCACCACACTATTGCCAATGTCACACCTCCATCACAATCGTCGTCATCGCCATAATCTCTACCATCATTGATGTTACCACCACCACCACCACCACCATCACCACCTCCACCTTACCACCGTCACTACTACCACTTCCACCAACTTTTCCATCCTTACCACCAATGACATTGTTATTGCTACCACCACTATCGTTACTGTCACCACTACTTATCATTGTTGCCATCATCACATTTTTGCCTCTGATGTCACGATTGCCTCCATTATTGTTGTTGTCGCCACCATTACCACCACTGTCATGTTAAGATAATTAATATTAAAAAGATATTGCAATAAATGTCACATTATTTTACTACTTGTGTTGTCCATTGTCTACCAAAAAATGCAAAAATAAAAAAAAAGTTATCATGCAACTTAAGTGTTTGTCATAGTATGTATCAATACACCCTCCAATTAAAGAGAAAATGTTACAAAAACTCAAATTTAACAACAAAAAGAGGATATGTTATTTCATTTTTAACCTATTGACTTTGACTAAATTGATTTGAACATTAGAATTCCTGCATATACACCCCTCTCTTATGAAACATGAGAAAACCACCATTAAGGAATCAACTCACTTCCTTGAGGCTGTAGGTGCATAATCACTTTTTTTTTGTTTGTACTTGTACCAAAACATTGCCATACATGACAACCTATTATCAAATGATAATGTAAAATATATTTATGTTAAGACATCCTAATTAAAATTCTTATATTAATTAGTCATTAGTGCAAGTAATTTCTAACATTATAAAATGACTTAATTATATTTTGGTATATAAAGTATTGCAATTGTACAATTTTGGTTCCCAAGATTCCAATTGCATGAATTGAGTCTTCCAAGTATTACAATTGTGCGATTTTATTCCCTTTGGTGATGTTTCATTAAATATTTAATAGATTTGCTAACATGACATTGGATGATAACATGTCAATGATGTGATTGCTCATGTATTTCCTAACATATATATGCATGTTGTGACTTAATTATATAAAAGTACAATTAAGTCACGTTAGCATATGTGTCAAATAACACATCAATTGGGATATTATTATTCAGTGTCACATCATTAAAATCTGTTAAGAATTCAAAGAAAGATTAAGGGATAAGAATTGTACAATTGCAATACTTAAATGACCTATTTTTTCAAATTAAAACTTGAGAAGTTAAAATTGTACAATTATAAAATTTGAAAAAAAATGTAGTTAGCACTTATATTAATGACTTAATTAGTGCATTAAGATGTCGAGTTTATAATTAATCTATCTTGTACACAATAATATTTAAAACTATCAAACCTTAACGTACGTATGACCTACATTAATAGTATAAGTTGATTTTCTTTGCTAATATTCTGCTTAATAAAATGATCATTTGATGAATTAATAATTTGATGATAATATAAAAACACAGTTAATACATTTTAATTAAGCTCACAAAATTTTTTTTTAATTAAATCATTGTAATATTTTATTAATTATTTTAAAAATTATATTAGAATGATTTCTAATTAATTAACAATATAATATTTTGTTTGCAAATCACCGTGTATCAAAATTAAACTTATTTATTTAATAAATTTTTATAAAAAGCTTATTTATAGTTTTGATTGAAAAATTATTTTAATAAATTTTCATGAAACTTATTCAAACAAGTTAAAAAATATATTTTAATAAATCTAAATAAGTTTTCCCAAAGTTGCCTGAATCATTAAAGACTGGGTTTTTTTTTATGGAAGAAAATTATATCATTTCATTCGAAATATCATAATTTATATATGAAGAAATATGATCAAAAGTGAATAATGATACAATCAGAATTTTCCATTAATATAATCAAAAGAGTTAATAGTATACTGATTCACCGTGTAACATTTTTTACATTAAAAATATATGTAAAATAAACTTTATACATGAACCTTTCTTGAAAAAAGAGTAATATTTTATCCTTTTTGTTATATCATCCATTTAATCTTGTTAATATTTTATAAAATGAGTTATATATAAGAATAAATATATTTAACATCTTAAAAAGTATTTTCTAATAAATTCTTCTATATTAACAAACCAATATGAAACTATATCATTAAAATAGTTATCATATAATTGATCGTATAGGATGGTTTTTAATTAGCTAAGAATGGGAGCAATTATTAACAATTTTGTTTTCTATTTTACTTTTTAATTATAAAACTGTCACCTTGTTTTGATTCTGTTATTGTTTTTTAAAGATTTATAAAAAAAATAGAAAACAAAATAAAGTTGTTTTCCGTGTTTCTTATTGAAATCTTTTAAAACTGATTTAGAATAATAAAAATAAAGTGACAATTTTATTATAATTAAAGTATGAAAACAAAAAATAAAAATAAAAAAAATTGCAAGTAAACCATCCTAGTAGTAGTATATTGTATTTGTATTTATTTAATAAACAAAAATATTTATAAAAAGTATCTATGATTATTTTTTTAAGTTAATGGATAAAAGTAAAAGAATAAATAATCAAATTCATTAATATAAAAGTGTAAAACATCAATAAATTAATAAATTTAGTTTATAAATATATATATAATGTGATAAATTTATCCTAAAGATACATTTATGGTAAATTAATCCTAAAAAATATAATTTATTAACAAATTGATCATTAACATTATAATTTAATAATAAAATTATCTTATAAATTAAAAAATCAGACTAATTTATTTTATTTTTACATGCTAATATTAAATTTAAATTTAATTTTTTTATCTTCTGAGAATCATTTTTTCATTTAATAACACTTTTATTGTAAATTTTACTATTTAATCAAAGTAAAACAATGGCAACGTATGAACATAGTCAGTAGTTACCTCCCTCAGTCAGTGTGTGCATAATTGCATATTATGTTTGATACTTTTTTGACAATTTCTTGATTTCAGTTTTACCAGAGAGAGAAAAAAAGACTATATAGTCTCTAAGATTCCTTTACTATGGCATCACACACAAATTAAGAGAGAGAGGCACTGTCTCAGCACAGAAACAGCATTTTCATCACATTCGTTCCTAACCTTTTCCTAATTTTCCCTCTGTTTGAGACGCATGCTTTCTGTGGCCACCTTCTATATTATTCTTTCTCCCCCATCTCTCTCCACTTCCTATTTTGCCTCTCTTCTTCTTCTTCTTCTCTTCCTTTCAATTTCCCTTCACTTTTTGATTGCAAACTTCTTCCACCCCCTTTTCAAAACCCGTGACATTGAGCTCTTTACCCATGATAAATGATGCTGCATGTTTGGATTTTGCAATCATGGGTTGCTTCTCCATGATTTCAGGGTTGATTCTGGCATCTTTGCTGGTTTTGGGTGTGTAGCTGTTGTTTGGATCCATGTGGGCTGAGCTTGTTATTTGGTGTTTCTGGGTGGTTAAATTTAGTGTTTTTGTAGGTAGGGTTTGAAGTCTTTTATGTTTCTTTTTTCTTTTTATGTAATTTCTCCAATTGGGTGTTGTGTTCTGGTGGATTTGGAATCTGGGTGTTTGTGATTTTGCTGAATTTTATTTTTCTGGGGGTGGTTTTGAATTTTGATTCATGGAGTCTCAATTAGAGGGGAAAAACCAGTATTTGTATGGACCTGTGGTGCCTGAGATGAAGAGTGTTGGGAAGAGAAGTTTGGAGTGGGATTTGAATGATTGGAAGTGGGATGGGGATCTTTTTACTGCTAGGCAACTGAATTCAGTGCCATCAGATTGTAGGAGCCGCGAGTTATTTCCTACTGATCCTGAAATTCTTGCAACCGGCGGTGCTTCTAACAGTTTGTCTTCTGCATATGATGATGCTAACCTCGGGGAAGGAAAGAGAGAATTGGAGAAGAGGAGGAGGGGTGTTAATGACGATGGAGGGGTGGAGATGAATGATGGAGCTGGTTCTCTTAATTTGAACCTTGGGGGTCAAGTATACCCTATCATGGAAGGGGAGGAGAAAAGTGGAAAGAAGACAAAGATGACCGCGAGTACTTCGAGCCGGGCTGTTTGTCAGGTGGAAGATTGTAGGGCTGATCTTAGTAATGCGAAGGATTACCATCGCCGCCACAAAGTTTGTGATATGCATTCTAAGGCTACCCAGGCACTAGTTGGAAATGTTATGCAGAGATTCTGTCAACAGTGTAGCAGGTTTGTTAGGTTATGAAATTATAGTTTCTTGGGGAGTCATTTCGTATTTATGATCTTTTTATCATATTAACTTTTTTTAACATATATGGATGGAAAATCTGGGGGTCTGTGTTGTAAAGTTTTCAAACCTGTTACTTGTAGTTGATTGTTTAAAACCTGCTCTACGTGCATTTTTAATTTCCAGAACATTTTTTCTTTAGCAGTTGGTACAACTTGTTTAACATTATGGCAGGTTTCATGTTCTTCAAGAATTTGATGAAGGGAAGAGAAGCTGTCGTAGGCGTCTGGCAGGCCACAATAAAAGGAGGAGGAAAACACTTCCTGATGCAACTGTAGTTAATGGAGGCTCTCTGAATGAAGAAAAGGGCAGTAGCTATCTGTTAATGAGTTTGCTAAGGATACTGTCCAATATGCATTGTGAGTTTGTGTGTGTTCAGAAATTTATCTACTTGGCATTTGTCATGACCTTAATTTATTTATTTGGCTGCTTATTGGCTTATTCTTTTGTTGGTATATCCTTTGTATGAGACAAAATCTGATTATCATGATTATTGTTTTTAGAAAAAGGTGGAAGTTTCTGCATGGATGACAACTTGCTGACAGGCGTTAATTGATATCTTCGAAATTGTGATTTATGCTTTAATGCGGAAACTTTGGTACTATAAATAAATTTTCTGAAGGGGTAAAATGAAAAAACAACAACTAATTATTATCTTCAAGAAACGGTACCTATATATATAGCTAACATTATCAACTTCTGAGTTTGATGGGCATTACATGATGAATTGAATTGCCTAGTGCATTGGAACCTATTTTGGGGTATGGGGAGGGTCAAATATAAGCAGCCTAACTCTCATGAGTGGAGAGATTATTTCAGTCACTGGAACCCATGGCCACCAAGTCACATGGTAGCAACCTTGCTATTGTGCAAAAGCATAATAGATTGCGAAATAAAACTATAGTCTGAGTTTAGCTCTAATTTTCTTGTTTGATATATGAAATAAAGACAGTATATTGGATAGCAGTGGTGCAAGTAACCAAGTAGTGGTGGCAAGCAATGGAGGTTGTGGAGGTGATGGTTGTTGAAGTATTAAACCTAGGTGGCTGGAGTTGTTATATGATATGTATGTGGGATGTAGATTGCATCTTATTTATTCTTGTTTCTTGGAAATAAGATTGGTGCTTAGGTTAAGAGTTAAGAAGTGCAGTAGATAGTTGTTTTTATTTTCTAGGAATTATCATTCAGAATTAGAACTCTAATCCTGAAATTAAAAGGCATACCAATTATGAAATTTAGTACTGGCCCCAATTTAATTCTCAGGACCAATGGGATTCTTTAGGTTGGTTGTCTAATTGATTGTTTTCCTAATTCAGCTAGCTGGAATTTAATAGTATTACTTGTAAAAAAACCATAAAAATTTAATAGGCTCTCTGCACCTGAATCTCTGTATTTAGTAGTATTTTAGTATTATTGTAACTAGTACTAGTGAGTTTAGGTTCCCAACATTTATAACTTGAAGTTGAATTTGTAAAGTCTTAAAAGGTAATTCAGTGTTGAATTGCTAATGCTAACAGGGATGATTTGGAATGTGTTACCTTAAGTTATGAATATAATGTGTGGCCTGATTGTAGTAGTGACAATTTAATGATGCTAATAAGGGTTATTTAAATGAAGGACTTGCTTAGTTGCTATGATGATGTTAAGAGTCTATTTTTTTCTGATGGCATTGATAGGAAAATCATTTGTGTAATGAAAGTTAGCCCAAATTGATCATCAGAATAATGATTCACCGTACTATCATTATCATTCCATTTTTATTTTGGTTTGCCTTCCATGTTTTGGGCACGTAAATATTGGATCACTAGAAAGCTGGAAGGTTTAGGCTTCTAGTGAGTGTGTGTTCTGCTAAAATATTTATTGGAAAAGACGAAAGTTTCCCTTTGAACTTATTCTAATTATCTATGCTTCTTGGTTTTTTATGTCTATCTACTGTAATGTTGGATTTCATTATTGGCATACTTTTTTGACTCAACATATTCTACCTTCTATAAATTGCAGCAAATGGCTCGGATAATATGAGGAACCAGGATGTTCTATCACATCTTTTGAGGAACCTGGCAAGTCTGGCTGGTACAATTAATGGAAGAAATATAGTGTCTTTATTAGAGGGATCTCAAGGTTTGGTAAAAGCTGGGACATCTGGAGCTGCGCAGAATGTTCCTAACACAAATTCTGATGGCCCTGAACCATCCAGACCTTTCGATTCTTCTATCAAAATGGATGATGGTCTAATCCATCGGGACCCTCCAGAGTCTATGGTACAACGTGAGACGACTCCTGCTAATGATATGGCTAAAAAATGTATAGCTTCAGGCAGTGATGGAGTAGGAAGTTTAAAATCTCCTTCAGTACCGCAGTCCTCAAATGTACTTCTGTCAAGGGATGGCCTTCCACCCCAATCAGTTGCAGCACAGACTACAGTTGGAAGAATTGGGTTAAGTAATATTGACCTGAATAATGTATATGATGATGTACAGGATTATGTTGAGAACACGAGGAATTCTTGTCCTCCTCTGCCTTCAGGGAATGGGTCTCTTGATCATCCTTTATGGATCCAATGTGACTCTCTCAAGTCAAGTCCACCACAGACAAGTAGAAACTCAGATTCAACCTCTACCCAGTCACCATCTAGTTCTAGTGGAGAAGCTCAGGTATATTATTTTAATATTTTGGATTTATTTCCTCATTACTGTATAATTTTATAATGTTCCTATTACTTTTATGTGTAGACTATAAAGCATGCTTGGATTGGTATATTATATTTATTTGGGAAACAACCTTACAATTCATTTTTTTCATGGTTTATTTATCTGTAATCTTATCCAAATATTCATGTAGGTTTCTCGGCCATAGAAAATCCATCGAATTGGATACCTGATGTAAATTTTCGAAAAGTCATGCTTTTGTATTTGTCAACTCGAATATACATTTAATTGGTTACCATGTATAGCGTAACTTTGTTTTCTGGTGGCCTGTCAAAAGATTGTATTTATTGACATCTTATTTGTTTGCTTTCTGTTTACAGAGTCGTACAGATCGAATTGTTTTCAAACTATTTGGCAAGGCTCCAAATGATTTCCCCCATGCTCTCCGATCACAGGTACTTCATTGCTGCCTTGAAATTGCTATAAACTATTTCACTACACTGTTTTTTGAATGGTGTTTTATTTATGTTTTTCTTTGATTACCAGATCCTTAACTGGTTATCCCACAGTCCCACAGAGATAGAGAGCTATATAAGGCCAGGCTGTATCATATTAACTATATATCTCCGTCTAGAAAATTCCGCTTGGGAAGAGGTATAATTTGATATAATCATATATAGGCTGCCTACTGGAACCATGGGAACAATACTAAATGTTGCTTATTTATTACTATTTCTTAATGCAGCTATGCTACAATCTAGAATCCAGCTTGAGAAAGCTTGCTGCGCCAAATGATTCTTTCTGGAGAACAGGATGGATATATACAAGAGTGCAGCACTCTGTAGCTTTTCTGTATAATGGTTTGCTCTCTATCACTGTGTTGTCTGCATTATTCTCAATTGATTATATTTCAATTAGCACTAAAATCTTCTATTTACTTTTGTGACTAAAATATATTTTATTTCATAAATCTCTCCTGCAGGTCAGGTGGTCTTAGATGCACCATTGCGCCTCAAAAGTCCGCAAAATTGTCAAATTTTATGCGTTAAACCACTTGCTGTTTCTGCAAGTTCAAGTGCTCAATTTGTTGTGAAAGGATTCAATTTTTTGCTGTCTAACACGAGGTAAATCTCTATATGCTTGATGATTTGAATTTGCTTAGTTTAGACTTAAGAGGTTCTTGCTCTAGATGAGAGCATAGATGGAGCCGCAGAGGCATATGTTGAGCTCTATTTACCTCAGTTATTATACTGCAGGACATACTAATTCATAAGAAGGAATTAAGAAAAAGGAAAAACATAACTTCATATGGTTGTAGATATTTTGTATGCCTTAGATCTTGCAATAGGATTAGATAGGATTTTCAAACAAAATATAACTTCATATGGTTAATGATATGCAATACTTTTCCAGGCACTGAAACAGTTTCAAAAATGGATGAGAGAGAGACACACACTTCTTAAATGTCCAGGTGTATAGTTTTTCCTAACTAGTATATCACTTGTGTGTTGTATGGTAGAATTAAATAAAAAATAACTAAAAATGTAAAACATGTTTAATTATATTTATTTAAAACTTATTGGAGAAGATATTATTATAAAAGAAATATAATGAAACATAAGATAATAACATACTTATAATGAGAAAATTATTTATCTCTCTCTCTCTCTATATATATATATGTGTGTGTGGGTGTATATAAAATGTTAAGGTCCAGTGTAAGAGTATCAATCATTAAACACAATTTTGTTAAAAAATTAGTTATTTTCTTTAGAATGAATATTTTATATACGATGTTTAATTTGAAATTTATAACCCGATCTTTGAACTACAGTTATAAACAAAATTCAAGTGATTTTCACTTCCTTTATATCCAATGTTTATTAACATTTTTTTTATCTGATACATCATGTATAAGTTAAGTAAATAAGTGTAAATTTTTATTAAAATAAAATATTTTTTTATATTTAAAAATATTTAATATTTATTTTTTAAGTAATTAAAAATATCAGACAGTGTGTATTTAACGCCCTCTAACTTAAATTCCATTTGTAAAAAAAAAAAAACTTAAACTCCAAAAAACACAATAAAAGAAGTATGCATTATATTAATTAGATAGATTGTATCTAAATATCCAATAAACAATTTTCTATTTTCACGTATTTAATTATTGGTGATATTTAAAACCATGGGTGGGTAATCAAAATGAATTCTATAATAATTTCACTTGATTAATTATTATAATATAATACTCCCGATTTTCTATGTGAATGATGTAAGTATGATTTTATTTGGCAATTCATTTGACGTGTTTATACTTTTAAGTAACACCTTATGAATAATTGCTATTAAAAATTGGTATTTAAGTAAATCCAATATTTATCAATAATTAGTTAAATTAACTTTTAATGTTCAAATTTTAATTTTTTGCACTGTTTTATTAAAAATAATTTTCTTCAAGTAAAATAATTCAACCTTAATTAAATATTTGAAATTTTTAAAAAAATTATCTAATCATATATATACAATATAATATAAGGAGATATAAGGTTCTGCTGTAACATGGTGTATTTGGCGTCATAGGAACAAGTACATCTTTAACAACAAGGAATTTCGAGGGGAAACAGTCCTGGATAATGCGATGTTCGTCATTTGGTCGTGGCTGAAGGCACTGGAAAAGGGTTTTAATGTCCCATTCCAAGTATGGAGTAGTAATGCTAGGATGAATTTTGTAAGGGGAGGAGTGGGGTAGAAAAGCACTAGGGGGATTTTTTGTTGTGGGAACATTTTTTGAGGTTGGGGCTATCATTCAGTGATAAATCCACAGAATCTTTCTACTATACATCTCAAATGTATTTGTTAAGATTCTTTGGATTTCGTGAGGGGGGATGCCTATGGGTTGTGTATACCAGCACCACTGGTGCTATATAGATGTATCTATAGTATATATAATATATAGTTCATATTTTTTGCTGATAAAAAAAAGGTTGGCTTGGTGGTAAAGGGTGAAGAGAGGGAGGGAGGGATAGGTCGTGGGTTTGAATCCTCCCGTTAACAAAAACTAACAAACTAAACAATTAACATTTATCGAATTCAACATAGTCTTGTATATAAAAACTTCGTACCCCATTGCCCGGAGGCTCTTCGCTATGCGAAGGTATGGGGGAGGGATGTTGTATGCAGCCTTACCCTTGCATATGCAAAGAGGCTGTTTCCGGATTCGAACCCATGACCAACAAGTCACCAAGGCACAACTTTACCGCTGCACCAGGGTTCGCCCTCAAAAACTTGCTATGCGAAGGTATGGGGGAGGATGTTGTACGCAGCCTTACCCTTGCATATGCAAAGAGGCTGTTTCCGGATTCGAACCCATGACCAACAAGTCACCAAGGCACAACTTTACCGCTGCACCAGGGCTCGCCCTCCAACATAGTCTTGTATATATTTAAAAAAAAACTTTGGCTTATAAAATAAAAATGTTATTAATCAAACATTCAAAATGTAAATTGAATAAATACTGTTCAATATTTTTTCATTAAAATTTGTAATAATGAGATTAAAGATAATAAAACGTATAAATATTGTGTTGTAATGGAAAATTATATCAATTATTTAAGGAATGTTATGATTTCTTTTATAACATTCATTATGTATGCCATAATTTTTATTATTTTATCATCTAATTTAATAATATTTTTGAATTTATTGCTAAAAAGATTGAAGAAAATAATATATCTAATTTATATATTTGATGAAAATGGAAAAAAAGAAATACTAATATTTATTATGTGATTAATATTTGTTTTAATGTAAGGTAAGTATCTTTTTGAATTCTTAAATTGTCTTTTTAGTCTTTTAAATATGTATTTAATTTTGTTATACAAATAAATAAATATAACTATTATTGATTGATTGTTCAAGCAACATGTAATCCTGAATAAATTTTAGAAAATAACTTTTCACATTTTTTGAAGTATATATATTTTGAGAGAAGAAAAAAATGGAAGAAAAAACATAATAAATTTAATGGGTAATTTGGTGAAAAGAAAGAAAGAGATAAACATGAAGTATTTAAGAAAGAGGTAAAAAGTAATAAATATAGTAGATATTGGCTTTGAAAATTTAAGTGTTAATGATACAATTGAAGAATATATCAGTTCTTGCCAAATGGAACTGTCAAAATCCACATGGCAAAAGATTAGAGACCATGCTAGACAATTTCTCTTGTATATTCATAGAATTGGGAAGGGAAGAAGATCCATGTTCTGGATTTTGTTTACTGCAATTGGACCAGAAGTTAATCCATTCCTTTTGATTTCAGGTTGCTCTGTGCACTTGAAGGGAAGTATCTGGTACAAGATAGTTGTTATGATTTGATTGACAGTGCTGATGCAGTCAATGGACATCAAGAGCTTCAGCATCTCAGTTTCTCTTGTCATGTACCGAATGTGACTGGAAGAGGGTTTATTGAGGTGGTATCTACTCATGGTCATAATTATTTTTGAAAATATGTTTTTTGCGCTGGCATTCCTTTCAGCAAAGTTCACAAAGTAATTTTTCTTTTCTTCAATATGAACTTCTTTAGCCTAGCTGAAGCTCAGAAAGAACTGGAGCATACTTTTTGATATTTCATTAATTTTTCTCAGTGATTGGATCTATAGTATATACTGTTGTTGACGCCTGGCATTTGGTAACTTTAATAAACTTTGAAAGTCCTGTATAGTTTTAGGTTCTGTTATGAAGTATGAACTGTTGAAAACCATTCAATAAATGAGAGTGAGTCCTAAATTGACATCACCTCTCCACTTTTCCTGTCTCGAGACATTGATTAATATGTAATTTTGTGGCTTTTTCTTAGGCATGACTAGTTATGTTAAAGAGATGCTTTATTCCTGTTGCGAAACTATAAATTTTCAAATCATTTAGAAAATGGTTTAACAAATGGCTGAATGGAGGCAAGTAACCTATCCATACCATACCAAGCATGGAGATTGATGATTTCTGAAGTTGAAGCATAGAATTGTCAAGAGTTAGAATCACATAAAAGATATTCTGCCCAAATCAGATATAAGTTATATTTGCATATCTGATTTGATAATCTTTACTCAGGTGGAAGACAATGGTCTTAGCAGCTGTTCCTTTCCATTCATAGTGGCAGAGCAAGAAATTTGTTTAGAGATCTGTACGCTAGACAATGTCATTGAGGCAGCAGAGATGGCTGATGACAACCAGATAAAAACTAACCTAATGGAAGAAAAGACTCAAGCATTGTATTTCATACAAGAAATGGGTTGGCTCCTTCATAGAAGTCGTGTGAAAGTTAGGCTAGGTCCCATGGCACCTGTCCAAGATCGCTTCCATTTTAATCGGTTCATATGGCTTGTTGGCTTCTCTATGGACCATGACTGGTGTGCTGTGATGAAAAAGCTCTTGAACATTATCTTTGAGGGCACTGTTGATACTGGAGATCATGCCTCTGTTGAGTTAGCTTTGTTAGAGATGGGTCTTCTACACAAAGCTGTAAAAAGAAATTGTCGGCCTATGGTGGAAATACTATTAAAATTTGTGCCAGTTAAAGCTTCAGATGGTGGAGACAGTAATGAGAAGCAAGTCAACAAGTCCCCTGACAGATTCATATTCAGACCTGATACTGTTGGGCCTGTTGGGTTGACTCCCCTTCATGTTGCAGCAAGTATGCATGGTTCGGAGAATGTATTGGATGCATTAACTGATGATCCAGGAATGGTAATTCCCTTCCTTCTCTTCTGTGTGCATCATATATATTTTTTAACTGTACCTACTACCTTGTGTTTGATTGGGGGTGGGGGGAAATGGAGGGGAGGGATGAGGAGAGATTTTTATAAAATTTAATTGTTTAGTTCAATTTATAGGAGGGGAGGGATGAGGAGAGATTTTTATAAAATTTAATTGTTTATTTCATTTTTTAAGAGGGGAGGGGAGCAGAATCCCTTCACATCCAATTTTTGCTTGCCTCTAATATTGGGGGGATTTGGAGGGAAAAGGAGGGGATTTAAAACATTTCAGGTGTATTGACTAAAATATCCCTACTTATGTTTTGAAATCCAAAATTATATTCATTTACGGAACATTAGGTAAGCATAAGATTAATTGCTTATTTAATAAGAGAGCTTATTTTGATAAGTTTCACCATGAAATTTATTGAAATGGGTTAAAAAAAAGAATTGAGAAGGGTCATAAACCACTTTTATAAGCTTCTAAATGCCTATTTGGTGCTCAGGATAAGATAAGCTCAAATATGCTCCAAGTTCTTCCAAACACCCCTTAGACGGACGTTTGGTATAAGGAAAGATTTTTTTATATCTGAAAATCATAAATTCTGAGAATCATTGATTCTTAAAAATGACTATAATCTATTTGATTGGTCATAAAAGTAACGTGGTACTTTTACTGCAGTAATGTTTTTTTTTTCAATGTTAGATTCACACTTCTTCCGCGGGAACAGTTTTGTGAGAAAGATTAAAGATAGCTAAAAAATTCTCATGGAACAATGTTTTAATACTTAAAAAAAAGTCAAGTATGGGAAACAAACTTTCCCGTTGTTCTTTTAATACATAAAAGCACTCTCCCTGTTCCCCATTTTTCATTTTCTTGAGCAAGCTCCTGTGCAAGATTCAGTCAATTGACTATTAACTAATTTACATGTGGCTGGAATTAGTATAAAATATTTTACTCCTATGTTTTCCATGTTCAGGTGGGAACTGAGGCATGGAAAAGTGCTCAGGATGCTACAGGTTTGACCCCCTATGACTATGCATCCATGCGGGGCTACTACTCTTACATTCAACTTGTCCAGAGTAAAACAAGCAACACATGCAAAAGCCAACACGTGCTTGATATCCCAGGCACCCTTGTAGATAGTAACACAAAGCAGAAGCAATCAGATAGGCACAGATCATCAAAAGTTTCAAGTTTGCAGACTGAGAAGATTGAAACAACAGCAATGCCACGTCGTTGTGGGCTATGCCAGCAAAAGCTGGCGTACGGTGGCATGAGAAGGGCACTGGTTTATAGGCCAGCAATGCTGTCAATGGTGGCCATTGCAGCCGTGTGTGTCTGTGTGGCTTTGCTCTTCAAAAGTTCACCCAAAGTTTACTATGTATTCCAGCCATTCAGCTGGGAATCATTGGAGTATGGGTCAATCTAATGTTGTATATCAGGTATTCTTTGCAGTAGGCATGCACTTTTGTTTTTTGGAGTGTGAAAGTCTTAGTTCTGAGTATATACATCTGTGATAGTAGCTGTCATCAAAATATGTAGGGAAGGTTTGTTTACCTTCACTTCAGATGTTCAGCATAAAATGCTCACTGTGCTATCTATCAAATATTAGGTAGATGGTGCTATTAGTTCACGTATATGCAAAGATAATAGGAGCTTGCCGGTATTTAGAAGGGTACTTTGTATCAATCAATAATTATATAAGATTTACTACAGGTGAGTATGCTTTGATGTTATCTTATTTATTGATGTTATTATGAAAATTATATAAGCAACTAAATGTAGTTGACTAGTAACAAGAGAATTATGTAACTTGCAGGGGACTTCATATTGAATTTGGGTTTCATTATGTACACCTGTTGTTTTCAACCATTGGTTTATGTATGAAGCTTTATGTAATTTTTTTTCTATCTTGAATATTGTGAATTGGGATTCTCATTACTTATCCAGTTATCCCACATATTTTCCTCCTTGCTTATCTATTTATAATGAAGGATTATAATCTCAATATCTTGCATTCAAAATTTGTCAAAATCACTAGTTTTGGACGTGAGTGTTATAGCAATAAAATACAATACAGTAGTGATACTTGGAGGGAGCTTGACCACTCAATTCAGAGACTCAGTCATGGATGTAAGAGTTATAGATAATACAATAAAAATAAAGTGATACCTGGGATGAACTTGACTAACTCAACACAAAGAATTGGTCCTTGATGTAAGTTGAAAGGGTAGCAAAGAGCAAACTTCAGGATAGAATTTTAAGGATTAAGTGGAAGCAATTGAAAGGAGCAAAACAACGGAGTTTCAAGGAAGAGTTATGAATGAAGGGTCTTCAAAGACACAACGAAGTGCAAATGATATGTAGGACACTAGGACTCTCGGGGGAGTGAAGACTAAGAACCTAAGGATGAAGACGGGGATACAAGTGTGCAAAAATAAAGTTAAAGTTAAAAGGGAACTTTTATTACGCATGGTCCTTGTGTTAGAAATAAGAATGCTTAAAAAATGGGACAATATGTGGTAGGTAAGAAAGATACCAAGAAGGTGGTATAAAGCCTTAGGCACCAAAAATGGAGAGGTATCTACAGGCTTTCTATAAAGAGAAATCAAGTGAAGTGTTTTAATGACAACTTTTTCCATGGTTACCTTTTCTTTCTCTTTATTCACCTCAGCCTAAAACAAATAAAACAATATATTAGGGCTTCCTTTTATCTTTGTTTTCTTAATAAACAATTGCATCTACTCGTAATATCACTTCTTTTTTTTTTTTGGCAAAACCAAGGTAGGCATCTCTTGAAGAACCAATGGTAAAGCAGCTCCAAGGTTAAAAACGGTTAAGTCTTAGTTATAAAACAAGATATTAAAAGAAAAATAGAAAACTACTCTTTAGGAGGACTCTCTTTCATCCAATTACCTTTTTCTGATAAAGAAGCGAATGATGTTGAGTTTAGCATGGGTGAACTGAAGGAAGGACAAGCATACTCATCTAGCAGCCACCATCAACTCACAGTAGAAATCTGTTCACTGTTGGATCATGCTTAAATTTGATCAGCAGGTTCATCAGACTACATTCTTGGTTTTCAACGGTAGGATTAGTGTTTAGTTAGAGGTCTGGAGTGCCAGATAAATTGTTCACAGGAGCAACAATGTTTTTGCGTGTTGATCTTCTTACTTTTCTCATTTGTAAACGATGGTGCTCTGTTATTTTGGTTGTTCTATGAACTTGTTAGAAACTCTTTTTGTACCCTTATATATCATAGTGAAATGATTTTTTTTTTTTGTCTTGATGACATGTGGTTTTTATCGTTACATTGAAAAGTTTTTCACTTGGAAAATCTTAATGTTGCATGCATTTTTGTTTTCTATTTTTTGTTATATTGTTTAGTGCTTCTGGTACGTTCTAGCAAATTGGAAGGAAATTTATTCCACTGCATATTGCTTTGTCACTGTGTTCCTATCACTTAGTTGGCATTCCTCCCATCACTAATGATGGTGAAATTAATTGTTTTCAAGAATAAATTAATCATATTTTCTTCTTAGAGATTAATTTTTCACATGATAAACATGAAATAACGTTTGAATTTATTATTTACAAAAAATATTCATATTTAATAGTTAATATAACATATTTTTGTACCACTGATAAAATATTCACAAGTCAAATTTTTTTAATGACTTAATTCCATTGAAGAATTTGTTTGACCATTTAATAAAATCTTTTCTCTTAATTACGTTTTCTTTTTTATCTACAAGATAAAAATTTAAAACTTTACTTAAAAAATTCAAGTTCAATTTCACTCAAATCAACAGAATTAATGACATGATAATATTTTTTTTATTTGACTAATTTCTTTTCACCTTTATAAATATAAAAATATTTAAAATTTATTCTTGTAAAACTTTTATTATGTTTTTTGTTCTCACAAAATTAAAATATTTTTTTTGCTGGACGTAGATTGGGAAAAATCTAACATCATAATATTTATATTTAGTACATGAAAATATCTTAAACAAGATTTGATTGTCTAAAGAAAAATATTTGTGATGAAAGAGTAAAAATATATAAAGATGTGTTTTATTGTTTTACTAAATGTCAAGATATGTTAACTAAATTTAAACTATCATATTATTGAAAATTATTAACCTAAGTAATAATAATTACTCTAATGGTCATATGATATCTAGAATGATACTTTAATTTGTTGTGTTGAGGTATAGAATGTCATTTATTTTTTAGTAAATTTTATCCTAACTTTTTATATTTTTTTTTATAAATTTTATTCTCAATTTTATGCTTATAAATAGATAAACGTGTGAAGTAAAATTTATAAATTTTTAAAAAATTGAAAATAAAATATGTCAAATTAAAAAATTAAGAATAAAATTTGTCAAAAATAAAAGAGATTGAGGACAAAGAATATAATAAAATCAAATGGTTTGGACACAGTTCAAACTTCAAAGGAACAATCTTGCTTACTCCACAAGAGCTCTAGTTATCTGTCCTCTGACTCTGTTTCCATGGCTTCAATGTCCCTCTCACTTTCTTGTTCCATTCTTCCATCTCCCATTCTCCACACCAAACCCAAACCCAACACCAACCTCACAACCCTCGTCTCAGTTTCAGCGTCGAAAACCTCTGTCTCTGCATCTTCTACCCGAAAACCCGCTCCGGCACCGAAGCCCCCGAAAGTAAGAGAATTTCCCCAAACATTGTTTTTTGAGAATCTGGAAAAGACACGAATTAAGAAGAAGAAAAAGATGAAGGAGGAAACGAAGAGTGGTAAGGCTTGGGTCCACTCTCTCCCCGAAGTCTTATCCTATCGAATTCACAAGAGGCACTGGAGCATAGCCCTTGAGGTATGTCATTACCACCTTCTGCTTCAAAAAAAATTACCCTTTTCTTTTTTTAGGCTGAGAAACTTCTGTTTGTATAACTGTGCTTGTTAATTGAATGTTTGAATTTTGATATTCTTATGTTCAATTAATTGAAGATGATTTCATTTCGGTACTGCAGTAGTATGGCACTACTGCCTTTATTAGTTTTTAGGGTAAATAGCCAAATTAGTTCCCCAAAGTGTGTTGCGATGATAAATTCGTCCTGAAAGATGAAAAATATAAATTTTGAATGTACAAAAAGTGTGACAAATTAGTCTTACGTTAAATTTGTAAGACCATTTTGTCATTAAGTTTTAATGTTCAAATATCAATTTAACAATAAGTTGTATTTTTTGATGACCAATTTGCATTAAGTTGTAAAGTTTAAGGACCAATTTGTCATCAAATTATCTGTAGGATTAATTTATCGCACTTTTTGTACAATCAAATATTAAATTTGAATTTTTTTATCTTTCACGGACTAATTTGTTAGTGTCTTACACTTTTAAGAACAAATTTAACTATTTATCCTAATTTTAAAGTTAGAAAATTATCCATAGTTGTCATATACACCTAGAGGAAGAGAGAAGTGTAGATGCGATGTGATAGGGAACATGATGTGACAAAATGACATAGATAAAAAAAAATAAGAGGTGTTAATAGATGGTTTGCATTGTAGCAAATATCCATATATCTTTACTCTTAAGTATTAACAAGACTCAGATGCAATACCATAGGTACTGTTGGTGGTGTTCTTCAATCAAAATTGGAGTTTCACTTCAATATTAACAAAAGATTCCGTTAAATGTCATCATGTATTACCGAGTGAAACTCCCAATTTCATTGGAGAACAACACCAAGTACTTTATAGTATTGCGTTTGAGTTTTGTCCTTTTTGTATCCCTTTTCTCCTTTATTACTGAGTTAATTGAAAAGAAAACTTTAAATATATTTCAGTTCTCTTGCAGTTTCTGCAATTTTTTGTTGTTGGTTTTGTTTATCATAATTTTAATTTTTTTTATGGTTAGTTTCACCATTCAATGATGTTGTGAAATGCATCTAAATATACCAGTGGCGACTCTAAGATGCCATGTAATGTGACATATTTAGATGTATGCTACCTCATAATTGAGACCATTTGGCATTTTCAAATCTTAAAATTTATAGAGTAAATCCAATAAAAAAATGTGCAGGAGCTAAAACCAAGATTTTTGTTTTATTCCGAAGGATTGTGATTTGTGACTGGTCTACAAAAATTCCAACGTATGGGCAGCAAGACCACAGTCCACGCCTGTTGTTGGATTAAATTTAAAACGTTATTTACTAGAGTTTAGATCAAATTTCAATAGTTGTGTATAGCTCTTGGAGTACATAAGAATATCTTCCGTTCTTATGAGTATTATACTCAAATTAGTATTTTGTATGCACAGTTATTTGACATGCTTAGAGAGCAACCCTATTACCAACCAAGGGAAGATACTTACATGAAACTCATTGTGTTGCTTGGAAAATCCAGTCAACCGCTTCGTGCCCATGAGCTGTTTAACTCTATACACGAAGATGGTTGTGGAAGTACTGAACTTTACACAGCCTTAATTGCAGCATTTTGCCAGAACAACCTGGTTGATGAGGCGTTGTCAATTCTTGATGAGATGATGAACCTCCCCAGTTGCCAGCCTGATATTTTCACTTACAGTACCTTGATAAAAGCTCTTGTGGATTCTTTAAAATTTGAAATGGTAGAGTTGCTGTTTGATAAAATGGCTAAAAGATCTATTGTGCCAAACACTTACACCCAGAACCTCATCCTGAGTGGTTATGGTAAGGCTGGGAGGTTTGATCAGATGGAGAAAATAGTGTCAAGTATGATGGAGGGCACTACTTGCAAGCCTGATGTTTGGACAATGAACACAGTCATCAGTGTCTTTGGTGATAAGGGTCAGATTGATATAATGGAGAAATGGTATGACAAATTTTGTAGTTTTGGGATACAACCTCAAAGGAGCACGTTTAATATTTTAATTGCAGCTTATGGTAGTAAAAGAATGTATGACAAAATGTCATCAGTTATGCAGTGTATGCGCAGGGTAAAATGTCCATGGACAACCTCAACTTATAACAACGTGATTGAGGCATTTGCGGCTGTTGGTGATGCTGAAAACATGGAACGTGCATTTGATCAAATGTATGCTGAGGGTTTGAAAGCAGATACTAAGACTTTCTGCTTTCTTATTAATGGCTATGCTAATGCAGGTATCTTCCATAAAGTAATCAGCAGTGTTAGTTTGGCTGAGAAGCTTCAGATATGTGTGAATACATCCTTTTACAATGCAATCATATCTGCATGTGCAAAGGAAGATGCTTTGACGGAAATGGAAAGATTTTTCAAGCATATGAAAGAAAAAGAATGTCATCCAGATAACACAACATACTCTGTCATGATTGAAGCATACAGAAAAGAAGGTATGAATGACAAAATACACTATTTGGAGCAGGAAAAACGGATGATGATGTCTGATGACAAAAAATTGAATGAGACTGAGGACTGAGGCGGAAATCCTTGGTTGAGTTGTTGTTTAGAAGCCAGGCTGCTAATTCATCTGCCTCTCCTCCATCCTTTTGAAGTAGAGGTTGAGAGTTTTTTAATTTGATGTGAAAGAATCAACCAGTTGGGTAGTCATGCTTCTTTTTTTCACAATGAGTGATGACTCCTACCTAATTTGATGTAGGTTTATAGTAAATATAGCCGGTATCATTTTGTGTTTTGATGCCGATATATGTATGGTTCTTCTGATATGCAATGGAATCTTGAACACCTGAAAATGACAATAAAGTTTTGGTGACAATGAAATTTCTTTTGAAAGCAAAAGCATACATTTGACAACGAATAGAATAATCAAAGGTTTTTTTTTTATTCTTGAATTTCGGTTCACTTTTTGCATCAGTAGAAGGCTATGAAATTCCTGCATTTTGATATATATTTGTTCCCCTTATGATGAATCTAGTAGAAAATTTGTTCTACAGAAACTCTTCGAATGTTATTGTATTGTTTTTAGGTTGGGGTTGTATTTGGCATATTACACTGATAGTTAACCTAGATTATTATTTATTAGTATTTATATGCAAATTCATGCTCTGAAATGAGTTGCTTTTGTTCAACATATAGTCTAACTAGTTCCAGAAATATTTAAGCCTGCATAAATCAAATCAGTGTCTAACAGATTCTCAACCAATTATCAATACAGCATCTGAACTGTTTCAACCATGCAATCCAATAATAAACCATTTTCAGCAGGTTAGTGAGAATTAGCTAATGGCCAGATATGAAACCTAAGGTCAAAATTTGATCACAAGAAACACATTTTCATTTGCATGCAAACTTATCATATTTTTATGCAGTATCGATTTGGTTCGTCAATCCAAATATCACAGCTACATCTGTTAGGAATTTTATAATTCCTAATTAATTAATATGGACTACATATTATATTATAACATTTATATTAGTTATTTACATTTAAATGAGTTTAATATAAAGTGATCTATTTAAGTGAGTCCATTAGATTGTCAACATAAAATTGATATGGGTTTAATGAGCGAAAACTAGTTTGGCCCATTAAAGGATAATGAGAATCCTAATAGGTTTAAAACATAAGACATGATTATGGTCTCCAATACACCAAATTAATAAATAGTTTCTCCTCTCCCATCTGAAGAGAAAATGAAGGTCCCATAAGGAAGAAGGTGATTTGGTTGAGGAAGGTCATTAAACCAATTGTTACCACTGTCAGATTCCACTGCATGTTAATCAAGCTCTATGGATTCCGGTATTCCTTAAAACCTCTTGATAATCTGACGTAATGTGTTATGGTGCTCATTTAGTATTTTATAAGGTTTATTGAAAATAATCAATAAGTGGTATCAGAGCCACCATTACTATTAGATTATTAGGATTTAAAGTTATGTTTGATATGTATTATATCTGGATCCTTTTAGTTATATGAACCCTAATTTTATTTTGGGAAGAAACTATTTTGATCAATAAAATTGTAAAACCCCTAAATTTATGTGTTATGGCCATAAAGTTTTTCTCCTCTTTATAATTAATAAAAGGCCTTTGCATTTGATTTACGGGGTTGTACAATTTTTTTTGTTTGTGTTGCGTTTGCTGACATATTATTCTATTTGGAATAAAGGTTCTACGTATCTGATGTTGACATTTAGTATGTGGCACAATTTCATAAATATATATATTTTTTTGTTTATATGAATCAGTAATAAGACAATTCTTATATAAATAATTTATTATTTATTTTCCAACTGTTTTTTTTAATGAATCGGTGATAGGAAAATAATTTATGTTATTCATGTGGTTAGTATAAATTTGTGATAGTACCGTTGTATGTTTGTTTCGGATGCGTAATTAGTTTATCATGATGTTGTTTTCAAACACTTACTGCTATCATAATTGGGTGCAAATTTAACCATTACGGATCCTTTTCATTTATTTGTGTGTCCTGTAATTTTAATTAAATTGATTGAACCATTATGTTGCCAAAGTAACCTCTATTGTGTAAATTAATTTAATTAAATTGCATGGATGTTAGTATGAAATTATTTATGCGAATTGTGATCAGCCCAAAGGAAGCCAAATAATAACATATCTGCAATGATAAATATGTGACAATTATAATTTTTTTTTTGTGAATAATAGTTGGTACTAATTACAAATTAATTTCTGTCCAAAGACTAGAATTAAGTTGTGCTGGGTATCTTGTGATGGATCTGCTATGGGAAATATTTGCATGTCTTGTTATATAGATACTTTATATGACTTGCTTGATTATTTGTGAACATGTTATTATTTTTGTTCTCTCTTTAGTTAATATTATCAGTGCTGCAAATGTTGCCCAAGTGAATTCTATCCCAATGTTGAATGGGACAAATTTTAAGGTCTGAAAGGAAACCGTAGAAATTGTTCTTGGTTGTATGGATTTAGACTTGACACTGAGGACGGAATGACCCATTTCCATTCCGGAAACCTCTAATGAGGTAAAAATTGAGAAGTGAGATCGGTCCAACCGAATGTGCCTTATGATCATGAAGCGCTCTATTCTAGAAGCGTTTCAGAGCTCTATTTCTGAGACTCAAAGTGCAAAGAAATTCATTGAGGAAATTTAGCAATACTTTGCCAAAAATGAAAAGGCAGAGACGAGTAACCTTTTGGCTAAACTCAACTTCATGAAGTATAAAGGCAAAGGAAACATAAGGGAGTACATTATGGAGATGTCCAATCTCGCATCAAAACTCAAGCCACTTAAGTTAAAGTTTGGTGAAGACCTGCTCGTGCACTTGGTTTTGATCTCGCTTCCTGCACACTTTGGACAATTCAAAGTGAGTCATAACACTCAGAAGGACAAATGGTCCCTCAATGAGCTTATATCTCACTGTGTGCAAGAGGAGGAGAGGCTGCAGAGAGATAGGACTGAAAGTGCTCACTTGACTTTGACCTCTCAGAATAAGAAAAGGAAGAAGACTAAGGGTGCTGCGGAAGGGATTTCTCAGCAAAAGAAACAAAATAAGAATGAAGAATTTACCTGTTACTTCTGCAAGAAGTCGGGACACATGAAGAAAGAGTGTTCCAAGTATGCCACATGACATGTGAAGAAAGGTAAATTTCTTACTCCAGTTTGTTCAAAAGTTAATTTGGCTTTTGTACCTAAAGATACTTGGTGAATATATTCTGGTGCTACTACTCACATAAGTATGACTATGCAGGGTTGCCTATGGAGCCAACTACCAAGTAATAATGAAAGATTCATCTTTGTGGGTGATGGCAAGAAGGTTGCAGTGGAAGTTATTGGAACTTTTAGATTACAGTTAAAAATTGGATTTTATTTGAATTTATTTAAGACTTTTGTTGTACCGTCTTTTAGACGAAATTTGATTTCTATTTTGGACAAATTTGGATTTTCTTGTTCATTTGAAAATAATAAAGTTAGTCTATACCAAAATTTAAATATGGTTGATTTTGGTTCTTTAATCGATAATCTTTACATGTTTGATGTTATTAGTTCCTATAATGAAATACTGCAAATAAGTTCACATGGTAGAAAACGAAAATTGAATATGAATTCAGCCACCTTATGGAATAAGCATTTGGGTCATATCTCTAAACAAAGAATTCAGAGACTTGTGTTGGATGAAATTCTTGACCCTTTGAATTTATCAGACTGGGGTCTGTATTGAATGTATAAAGGGAAAATGAACAAACATAAGGAAATTAGGTGTCGAAAGAGCTAAAGACGTCTTAGAACTAGTGCATACAGACATTTGTTGTCCTTTTCCTACAACTTCTTGGAATGAACAACAATATTTCATTACGTTCATAGATTACTACTCTAGATACAGTTACCTATATTTGATACATGAGAAATTCCAATACCTAGACGTTTTAAAGACTTTCAAGGCTGAGGTTGAACTTCAACTTGGAAAGAAAATTAAGACTGTCAAATCTGATCGTGGTGGTGAGTACTATGGCAGATATGATGGATCAGGAGAACAACGTCTAGGACCTTTTGCACTTTTCCTCAAAGAGTGTGAAATTGTTCTGCAATACACTATGCCAGACAAACCTAGCATGAATGGTGTAGCAGAACGAAGAAATCGAACTCTTACGGATATGGTGAGAAGTATGATTAGTCATTCCTCTTTACCAAAGTCACTTTGGGGAGAAGCCTTAAAGACCACAGTTTACATCCTTAATAGGATGCCAAGTAAAGCAGTTAACAAAATCCCTTATGAACTTTGGACAGGTAAAAGGCCAAGCATTAAACATTTTCACATTTGAGGTTGTCCAGCTGAGGCACGACCTTATAGGCCATATGAAAGAAAGCTGGACTCAAGAACAATTAGCTGTTATTTTGTTGGCTATGCTAAACGCTCTCGGGGCTATAAATTTTACAATCCCACCTTAAGATCCTTTTTCGAGACGGGAAATGCGAGATTTCTTGAGGAAATTGAGTTTGGGAAGGAAGAGAACATAAGAAATGTTGTCTTTGAGGAAGAACCTGCTATTTACAGTGATCAAATCCTCGTACCTATTACTGTTCAAGACACAACTCCAGTAATAGAAGACAATGTTCAAACTATTAACATTGTTCCAAAACAAGACAACAATGAGGTTCTCCCTCAAATACCTTTAGAGCAACCTCAACAACCTCAAGAATGATTCAAAGGGTAATATCGAAAGATATAAGACTCGTCTAGTTGCTAAAGGCTTTACTTAGAAGGAAGACATTGACTATAAATAAACCTTTTCTCCAGTATTTTTAAAAGATTCTTTTGGGTAATTTGTGTAATTTTAAGACCTCCCATTTGTTATACTAAATTGTCTTGTATTTTTTGGTTAAATTGATTGAAACAACATGTTGCCAAAGTAATCTTTGCTGCGTGAGTTAATTTGATTGAATTTACATGGATGTTGCATGGAATTATTCATGTGAATTGTGCTCGGCCCAAAGGAAGACACAATTTGACAGAATAATTACATGCTTGCAATGGTAAACATATGGTGATTATAAATAGTGTGATTTTCCATGTGAATAATGAAATGTTCAAAGACAATCATTATTTGACCGAAATAATCATCATATAAGTTTTCCATGTGAGCAATGGAGTGTCCAAAGACAATCTTTGTTTGACAGGACTTATCACCAATGTTTGATCAATGCATTGAGAGTACCACTTGCAGTTAGTCTTTTTCAATCCAAAGATTGAGGATTAATGGTGCGTTAGGTATCTTGTTTGGGTCTTGAAATTTACCATAAAGATTATTTGTGCATTACATGTTTATTGTTCTCTTCTTTAATTGTTGTTGTTGTTACTACTATGATTTAAATTACTCATATGTGAATTCCAAATTTGCATGTATAAAATTTGGAGTTTGAAATTATTTTTGTGGGAGTCCTAATGTGATATATGAGTAATCTTGGTATGCAACACTAGAAAGTAGTAAAGTGCATTATGCATTAATTGAAGAGAATAAGGAACTACATGTTTTCATATCGAAAGTCTAGAAGTTTAGAGATCATTGGATATTCTGACTTCGATTATTTCAGAATATCTTAATAACAATCACTTCACATAAGGATTCACATTTGACCATGTTGGTGGAGTTAATATTTTGCTATGAGACATTATACTAGAATTTATGATTGAAATTATTGTAACTGACTTGCTTGTTGTCGTCAACATTAAGTAGCCATCAGGTGTTTATTGAGACAATATCTTAGCAGTCTTGTTAAGGATTCAACTAAGTAAAAGTATTTTTTTGGTTGACATAAAGTATTTGGTTATTGAATAAAGAATTTAGAAAGTACATATTTGTATAGAACATATAGGAACTCATTCCATGCTAGTTGATTCACACTAAAGGTATGACACTAAAGTTTTTTTTTTTTTTACGAGCACACTGCTCATATGAGTATAATTCCTGACAGTACCTTAGTTTAGTGGGAGTCTTACTCATGTTCTATATCTTACGGTTTACAAATATTTTGTTATTTGGATTTTCTGCAGAAATAAAGTTGATGTTTATCATTTTATTTTGAGTTTGTTTTGTGTGCAATGTTTGTATTGCATTTTGGATTGATCTCTATAAAGAATAAAGTTTGGACTGGTTGGAAATAGACATGATTAAGATCACATTGTATGTAATTTCGATGCCACTTATCCATATTTGATCTATGTCATCGAGTATGAATAACAGTGGTGATCATTGTGGCTTAGTCAAGTTAAATTGTAATGAAAACTACAGTGATTTCCTGTTGCTATGTGAGATGAACCAGATTGTATAAAAGGAGTATAAAAGTAAATAACATACGGTTGTGTGCCTAAAAAATTTTGTGATATAAATGTCTAAGGTTAATATGATGCCTAAGTGGGAGATTGTTAAGAATTTTATAATTCTTAATTAATTAATATGGGCTACATATTATATTATAATATTTATATTAGTTATTTACATTTAAATGGGTTCAATATAAAGTGATCTATTTAAGTGAGCTCATTAGACTGACAACATAAAATTGATATGGGCTTAATGCGCGGAAACTAGTTTGGTCCATTAGGGGATAATGGAAAACCCTAATAGGTTTAAAACATAAGGCATGGTTATGATCCACAATACACCAAATCAATAAACAGTTTCTCCTCTCATCTCCCCATTTGAAGATAAAATGAAGATCCCATAAGGAAGAAGGTAATTTGATTTAGGAAGGTCATTAAACCAATTGTTCGTGACCACTGTGAGATTCCGCTGCGTGTTAATCAAGCTCTATGGATCCAGGTATTCCTTAAAATCTCTTGATAATCTAACGTAATGTATTATGGTGTTCATTTAGTACTTTATAAGGTTTATTGAAAATAACCAACAACATCATGTCCAACTATTAACAAAAATAGTCAATAGCCATATTTCTACTTCAACCAATGTAGTTTCATTATTTAAATATTAAAAAATTGACACTAAAATCAGATTATATGAAATCTAAGGTCAAAATTTGAGCACAAGAAACACATTTTCATTTTCATTCAAACTTATCATATATGTTTTGAAAATAAATTCTAAAACTAAAACAATTTATTATTATTTTATTTAATATTTTCAATTATATGTTGTATATATAAAAATAATGTCTATACTTTATTTTATAATAGAAAGATTAATAAGTTGTTTTTTCTTTCATCGTGCCAAATATGCCATTAATAGTACGAAAGTATAACTTGTTGCTCAAGCAACTCTTTAGAGTTCCTTAGAAATGATTGCAGAATGCAATTTGTTTAAGATACTGCATTAGCTCAACGCAATTTGTTTAAGATACTGCATTAGCTCAACACAGGAAGAAATGTTTTTCTTTGTGGATCCATTCAATTTTTTCAATCCTTCACTTTTGTTGTATTTTTTTTGCCGACAAAAAGTTTAAGCGAGTTTGATTTGAGAGATTTATTAGGATCAGGAAAGATCTCAAGACTTAAAGAACGCTCAGAAATACTTATAAGTCACTCATCAACAAGTTCCTCACATCAACAACAAAAATCAAATTTGTCTTTTTGAGATAGGAGTTTTTTCCTTATCAATTAGATCAAGTTTTATTAGTTTTCAGTACACTTCACTTTTTGTTGTGGCTACAAAGGGAGGAAGAGATTGATTTTGTTTGACAGATGTTTGAATTGACAACTAATATACAAATTTGTAAATGGGAAAAAAAACATTATCAAGCTATGAAGTTAATTGCTTTGTTTTGAAAACTGGATGGAAAGGTTGGTTCTATTGGTCTGATTGGAAATTAGCCTGCTGATTGGTCTATTTACTCAAAATAACCGGTTATTTTTAGAACCAGTCAAGAACTGGTATTTCTTTTTTTTAAAAAAAAAAATCTTCATTTTTAAAATTTTAAATTTAATCTAAAATATTTTTCAGATAAATAAGAAGACATTTAATAAAGTTTAAATTCTTTTATATTTTATTATATTAATTATTATTATTATTTTTATAAAATATATAATTTAGTTATTTATATTAATTTATATTTTTATATCTTAATTTCTTATAATTTTAGTTATATTAATTTCTCATTTTATTTTTTATTCTATATGTTAGTTAATGAATTGTTGCATTTTAATTATTAAAATAAAAACCTAAATATCATGATATATTTGATTTATAATTTTATGTTTACTTTAAATGTTAAGAACCTAAGAAATGATGTTTTTATGTTAGTTTTTAATATTATAAAGTTGTGGTATTATATTTATTTAGTAGTATAATTTTATGTATTAATTATTATTATATTTTATTAATACTAGTCAACCACGATTCAAACATGATTAAGTCATTAAGTTTTGAACTAATATTTTGATCGATTCAATCATCAATCCGATTTTAAAAACATTGGTTAGTTGAAACAAGTTAAGTCAAAAGAAAAAAAAAAAAAAAAAAGAGATCTACCCTAAAAAAAAAAGAGTGAAGATCTTTCTTTATTTGAAGTGATGCTTTTACGTATATAATAAAGAAAATGAAGATCAAATCATATGATTTCCCATGTGGTATAAGCTGAATGCTTTTGGAGGCAGATGAACAAAAATCGAGAAGAGACAAACTAATGTCATGTAGAAGAGCTCACTGAAGATCATAATTTCAGGATGTAACATGATAGAAGAACAAAAGATTGGAAATGACAACAAATGAATTTGCCCAAGTAATTCAAATTGTTAGCTGTTGTTTGGAAATGTTACATGAGCCAGCTCAGCTCACACAGTTAAGATGAGCCATCATATGACCAAAAATGTATTTTACTATAGTAAAATAGTACATATGTTCAAAACATTCCAAAAGTTTTTCAGATTATTGCTACCCAAATGTCCCTTAAACAGTTAAACCTCGACATAATTAAGAAGAAGAAAAATATCAAATGAGAGAAAAGGGTCTAAGGAAGAAAATCATCATTTATTTATGCTTCCGTTGGAGTATTCACCTGTGTCACTCTTTCCATATTGTGTGGTCGGGTATTCTTACCTTATAATCATGTAACGTAAGTAAAACTTGTTAAAACAAACAATTATTTAAATGAACTGCTTATTATAATTTGGTGGGATGTTATAATTTCACATAAATTTAAATACTTTATGGGTGTATTTTATTTGCTAAAAAATAAGAGACTGGACAATACAAAAATATTTATCCAATATTTGATTTTAAAAATGATTGAGGAACAATACAAAATAAAGAATGATGGAATGGACAAATTAAATACCAAAAAATTTATAATTCACTAATCATACAACGTTTTGTTCAATGTCTAACAAAAATAAAAAAATATAATATTATTTCTATTTTCTAACTTTCATTATCCCACATCTTTTTTTCTTTTTTCATATGTACCTCCTTTTCTAAACATTTATCTCCAAACATTAACAACCTCATTGCCCTCTTCTCCACCGTGCCGAAACTCTCCCAATTCACCTCCCTCCTTACCTTCGCCACGCCCTGGTCGCAGATCTCTCGGACCGTTCCTCCCTCTCCATTCTCGCCATCCTCAACACCTACCTCACCATTGACGACCACCTCTCCTCGGCCGCCCTCGTCGACGTCCTTCTCTACCATGTCTTCCTCCAATTCCTCTCCTAGTCCGACCTCTACCCCTCTGGCAAGCTCATCACCACACTCCTTCAAAACACTGGCCGCGCCACCGACAACTTCAGCTCTGTGAACCTCACCCACGACTCCCAATCTGTCGTGATCTCGATCTGCTCCCCCGCACCGTACTTCCCCTCCAACGCCACCATCCTCTCCTTCAATATTTAATAATTAAGAAAGCTTGAATTTACATATTACCAAAATCATCTTAATAAGATTTTATATTTTTAATAACATTGTATGATTGTGAAATAATAAAATAATAAATTTTATGTTAAATAATAAAATAATTTAAAAAGTTTCAAAATCTTGTTTTGTATTTTTTCCTAGTGCAAACCAAATATTGCACAATACAAAATGTATCATAGTATAATTTACATTATTTTGTCCAGTACATAAGCACATCAAATAAGATACAATACAAATTATTTGTACTTTGCATCGACCACCAAACAATATATAGTACAAAAAGTTATCATGTAACTCAGCTACTTGTCCAATGTTGTTCTATCTATCCTGTCTTTTTAGCAAATGAAATGCATCCTACATGAAATTCACTCTAATATTAAGGTTATTAAAGTGAGTGATTAACATAATTTTACGGGTCTTACAATGCTTGAAAAATATTTTATTTATGGTATAAATTTATTAAGCAATGGTCTTATATAAGCAATGTCATATCATATGCTCTAATGGAAAAAAGTTAAATCATATTACTTAAAATTAAATAACTTATGTAAACACTTTGTGAGTTTTGGCTACTCTAGCCGGAGAGCTTAGAGTTAAAGAAACTACTTGTTTACTAGTTTGGTAGGATTTTACCAATCCATCTCTTCACCAATTAATATATGTTTGGTATGATTTTATAGAAACTTTCATTCAAGCCCCTTTCAAGTTCTCTTTTTCCAAAACATGTATGGACAACTAGCCGCTACAAACTGCAATTTTGATCACCGAAACTAAACATTATTTTTAGGGTTAATTAAATTTTTAGTTCTTAAATTATGAGATTTTGCATTTTTAGTATCTAATTTTTTTAAATTTGTTCCCTAAAAAAATTTTTGTTATTAAAAATAGTCATTATCGTTAATGTTCTCTGTTAAGTAATGAAGTGTCATGAAATAAGGTAAATTAAATATTACGTGTATGTCACTTACATGACACATAAATTTTATTATATTTAGGTAAATAATTAGAATATTAATATTATGTTATTAAAATGTAAAAGGGAAAGAAAAAAATTATTATTGAACCCTAAGGCTCGAAGCACCCATAAACGTACAACAACCATCCAAGGTTATCAAACTTGAGAGTTTACACAGATTCGTGAGAGTTTTATATACTCGACTCATAGAGACAAAATAATTTTATGTTGTATTTTATTTGATGTGCTTAGAGACAAAATAAAATAAATTTTATTATAATATCATTTATATTGCATAATGTTTGATTTTCCTTTAAAGTTTTTAAAATTATTTTATTATATAATATAAAATATATCCTCATATTTTACTAATATTTATAATTTATTAATATTGTAATATATTTTAAAATATTATTTTATATTTATTGTTATAAAAAATTACAATTTATTAATTATATTGATATATTTTTAACTATATGTTATAAGGATCATATTATAAATTAAAAAACAATTCAAAATAAATTAACAAGAGAAGAAAGATACAAAAATGATGACGACGCATCATAGAAATTGTTGGCGAAGGAGGTGAACAAAGTTTCTAGCAGAAACGAGAAGCATATGTGTCGTTAGAAGGAGAGCACTTCCAACACCCTTGACCAAGTTCTTCCTTCAAAGAAACTCTTCTGCGAACACCTTTTCCACCTTCCGATCCCCGTCATGCAAAAACACGTGCGTCACACCCGATCCCTTCCTGTTCCTCGCCATCACTGTGGCGGAGAACACCGCCGCCATCCTCGCTGGCGCCTCCGCAAAATACCCCTTCGACGCATCAATCATTATCCTGTCCCAGTCCGTCTCGTAAACCTTGTCGGGAAGATTTTCTAATGTCAGCTTGCACGCTTGTTGCCTCGCAGGTACGCCTTCGTGGGAGAACACGAAGGTTCGGATCGGTACGAGGTGAGAAGACCCTTTGAGTCGCTTAGGTGTGGAGTAATAAAAAATCAGAAAATAAAAATAATATTGGATTATTTTTTTTAGACAATGGATAAAAAATATTATGGGAGTTTTGAATTATAAGTTTTAAGTATTTTTTCGATTCATTATTTTTTATTTTATATTATTTTTTAATCTTTTTCTAAATCAAACATTTATATTATCCTGTTTTTTATTTTTTTAGTGAATCAATCACACCTAAAATACGATTTGATGACTTTAAAGAGTCAATGTATCGGTTTGATGATTTTACAGAGTTCATTTGTGTAGAAACTCTAACCCACATGAGGACAACCGGACAAGATTGATATTTAAATTTAATAGAAGAAAATCCCTATCATTTTAACCCTAAGCTTTTAAAATTATAAGAATACGCCTGCAATTTGTTTTTGATGTGAATACAATTAAATTTTTTTAATTTAATTTTCATATTTTGTTACTGTAAAGATATTTTTACATGGTCAGTCATTCAAAAATTTGTAAGACTATATTAATTTTCATATACTTTTAGTTTAAACTTACTATATATAACCATTTATAATTAGATGAAAATATAAAAAGAAAAATTTACACTGAGTAAATTCTGATTAAATATAATTCTACAAACTTTCTAAACTACCAAACAGCTGAGCTATCCAATTTGAAGAGACCAGGGTACAGTAAAAACTAAACAAAATATATGGCAAATATGAAATTATTTAAGACTTATTAATTTTACGTTACAAAATTCTTCTTTTCTCCTTCAAAAATATTTTGTGTTCCCTTGACGACCATTCTCGATTATACTTTATTATCTATACGTACTATATGGCCGTGGCTTTTTCGACTTGCAAGGGATATTATGTGCTGCAAGTTGATGAAGTGATGATATACATTTAGAAGAGATAATGGTACCTCTTAGCCTTTTTTGTACACCTTTTCTTTTTTATTTATTGCTTCTTTGCAATTTATACTTTATAATGTCATCTTGATTAATGTGTTTTGATAAAGAAGTATTTGATGCGAAGGGGAACATCTCTCAAGATGGGGACAATGGTACTCAACGGCTATTTCTGTAATCTTTTCATCACGCGATTTTTTGTCCCAAACAACTTTTTTCCAGGATCAATATGAGTGAATAGGCAATTTAGTTCTTGAGATTGTACCCATTTTGCATATTAGTCCCTAATTTAATGTTAAATTCAAAATAGTCCATATATTTATATAAGTGTTGCAAAATAGTTCTTCCGTTAAATTTTAAAGTAACACCGTTAGTGAGGTTAATTTTAGTGTCACGTGGACTATCCAACGTGGCACTAAAGGATGACGTGGCATGACACATGGACGTGCCTCCTAAAAGATATCACGTCATTTGATGATAACAAAACGAGTAAATAGGCAATTTAGTCCCTAACTTTGTACCCCTGTTGCATATTAGTCCCTAACTTAATGAAAAATTCAAAATAGTCCATATCTTTTGCATAAGTGTTGCAAAATAGTCCATAACTTAAAAGATGTCAGAAATCGGGCTTAAAGTGTCCATGCATTGCAAAGGTTGTGCCTTGCATGATTTCTGGCAGCATAGATTCCTCCTTGGATTCCTTGTTATCTTTCGATTCCTCTGGTTCTTTCTTTTCTTCTTCCTCTGCTTTTTTCTCCTCCACTTTGTTTTCCTCTGGTTTTTTCTCTTCCTATTCAAAACACAAAAAAAAAAAAAATCAGAACCCGGAATGATACATTGATGGTAATTGAAGAAAAAAAAAAGGAAAAGAGAATGGTTATGCAGACCTCGCCCATTGGTGTTGACGACTACATAGATAAGGTTGTTGCTGTAGATTTTTGGTTCTTTTTATTTGTGCAAGTGTGTATAGGTTCTTTTTTGTATATATGCCTTAATTGATTCAGAACCATCAAATTTGAAAAAGCCACTCATTCTATCATCATCAAATGACGTGGCACTAAAATTGACCCCACTAACAGCGTTACTTTAAAATTTAACGGAATGACTATTTTGCAATACTTATGCAAAAGATAGGGATTATTTTGAATTTTTCATTAAGTTAGGGACTAATATGCAACAGGGGTACAAAGTCAGGGACTAAATTGTCTATTTACTCGTTTTGTTATCATCAAATGACGTGACATCTTTTAAGAGCCACGTCCACGTGTCATGCCACATCATCCTTTAGTGCCACGTTGGATAGTCCATGTGGCACTAAAATTGACCTCACTAACGGTGTTACTTTAAAATTTAATGGAAGGACTATTTTGCAACACTTATGCAAAGATAGAGACTATTTTGAATTTAATATTAAGTTAGGGACTAATATGAAAAATGGGTACAATCTCAGGGACTAAATTGCCTATTCACTCGGATCAATCCTAATACCCTCTTGTTCAATTTTATCCTTAGTAGCCTTTATTTCTTCTCAATTTTGTCCCTCTTTTTCAGGATAAACTTTTTTGTCTCTCTTGTATATAAGTTATTAGTTTTTTTTCTTATTAATTTTATCTTTATTACTTTATTTAAAATTTTATTTTATCATATTAGTCAATTTAAAAACTCTCATATCTAATTTTATATTCTTAATCGCACACAATCAGTCTAAACTCTACTCATACTGGAATAGGAGCAGTCACCCCCTAGATCCATGAAATGTTATGAACATATACACTAATATATTAATTTAGTATATTTTATTTCTTCTAAAGTTCTATCCAGGTCCCCTTGGGCCCTTGTTACTTACATATTAATATAATATACTTTCTTCTAAATTTTTTATCTAGCCCCCTCTGCCCCCGTTTTATTGTAGTCCTCTCAACTTAATTAACATGTTTTTCTACTAGTTGCTATTATTGCATTGTTTTTCTTATATTAATAGAAAGAACTAAAATATGTATTTATTCTTCACAAATAAATGATTGATTTCGATCTATTTCATCTTATTCTTATGTCACAAACTTTAAATATTTCGTCATATACTTGTAAACTTGATGAACAATATTTTAAGAAAAACAATAATTATTTTGATGTATTGTTATATTTACTTTCATAAGATATATGATTTTTTTATTGAACTGATTTTGGACAATTATTAATAATAAAAACTAGTCGCTATTAACTTTTTTATGAATTAAATTTTTGCCTCCCTAATCAATATTCTTGGTTTCGTCCCTACCCACAACTAGGTATGGCAATGGGGCAGGGGCAGGTTTAGCCTCCCCAATCCCCCCAACATCCTAAATCATTTGTGCCCTTAATCCCTACGGAGTTTTCCCAATTGAAAAGGTGTTGGGTTTCCCTGCCTTGACCTCGTCCCCATAGAGAAATGTCTGACTGACACGATGAAGGACAAAACAAGATGAAGTCACGCAGAGAATGACTCGATGAAGGAGGGTACATGGCCTGACTCCACGATAAAGTTGTGTTATCACTGACCATGAATCTGCAATGAAGGAGGCATGAGAACAACATGACGAAGGAGGCACAAAAGAGGCATGATGAAGGAGGCACCACACGACATCGACCTGATAAAGGAGGCACCACACGACAGCGACCCGATAGCGACAAAGAAGGCCCAACATTAGTGCGATTGCGATGAAGGGCACAATCTGAGTGATGAATGGTGCGAGAGTGAGAGTGAGAGGAGGCAACACAAATAGAGTGAGAATCAATCTATTTATGTATTAGGGTTAAGCCTACTTATGTAATTTACTTATTTTTATATCGAGGTAGGGAGCAGGTGTAGGGGCAAGTGCAGGTGCAGGGCGAGGATCACAATGCCCAATCCCACCCCCGACTTTTTCAAGCAGGGAAATCATACCCCGACCCTGATCAACTCTGTTTTTCCCCCATCAAACTCAAGGCGAATGCAAGTTAAATTGTCATGCCTACACACGACACATGCGACAGTCAACTTGGCAATTGTCATGACTACACTATTCCTTAAATTTATAAATTCTTTGAATCATATAAACTTTACATTTATTTGTTGAATTATTCTATGTTTTTCCTAAAAATATATGACCTAATTTGTTTCCTTGCATAATTTTTATTTTATTGATTCAATTCCTAAGAGCAAAAATTCTCCTTTTTGTTAATTAAACCCTACGGACAATTGAATCGATGATGCGCACCGTGCACAATTATGTTTTTGTTTTCCAATACCAAGTGTGTGTTTCTTGTTTTTCCATTCACGGAATTTGCTTTGGTCCATGAAAAAGTGTTTTTCTATGGTTTGGTGGTGTGTGCAGTAAAATGTTTGATCATATGGTAAAGGCCACCAACTCACCAAATGTCTTTGGTAAACGGAAGTTGGAAGATTTTTACTATGCTCGAGAAACATCCAAATTACATATAGAATAATGAACTTATAGATTTTCATTCGCACACAACATTCGATTTACAAAGGTCGATTTTTCAAGGAGAAAAAATGAGTAATTTGAAGGATCGCAATAAAGAATAGTTCTTTCTTTTAATGTTGAATCTCTCTTTGATTGATCAATGTGTGATATTTCGTATCCTCATTCTTGATGAAATTGAAATAAAAGAAATATTTTGAGGAACACATTTTTGGTAAACATTTTTTATATAAGAAATAAATGGAAGTATTAAAGTAAAAAAAAAAAAAGTTGTTGATTGCCACACAAAACATGAAATGCTTTCTCACATATGGTAGTGGTAGTACACTAGTACTTCAATGAAAGGAGATGACCTTTTAACACCTTCACTACTAAAAAAACATGTTTCCATGACGGTTTTTTAAGATATTCAAAGACGGTTTTGAATTGTCTTTGAAGCCAATGTCATGAAAAGTCAAAACTTTCTACGACGGTTCCCAAAAAATTGTCTTAGAAAAACTATCATTCTAAGACAATTTTTAGGCATATAACCGTCTTAGAATTTTCTAAAAAAAATGAGGATTCTAAGATGGTTTTTCAAAAATCGTCAAAGAAAATTCTAAAATGGTTTTTGAAAAAATCGTCTTAGAATCCTCTTTCTTTAAAAAAATAAAATTTAAGGATTCTAAGATGATTTTTCAAAGAATCGTTTTAGAATGTTTTTTTAAAATAAATAAAAATTCTAATAAAATAATACATGTATGTACGTACATATAAAATTTGTAAGGAAAAAAATAACTAACATGATACAAAGAAGAAAAAACTCCATAATTTGTTTTACAGAAATTGAATTTGATACGGACAATTGTAAGAAATGTGTATATGAACAAGAACAAATAAATCTGCACCTGCTCGTACCCTATCCAAGGCACTAGCTATTCTTGGTTTACTAAACATATTCGAGTGGAACCTCTCTAGAGCACACCATTAGTAGACATTTACCGCAACATAGCCTCTTCAAATATTATACTGCTTGCATATTCAGTGGCTGGAATCCATAGCCTTTAATTCATCTACAGTTATGATTATATCCATTTAGGCCAAAAACCAAATGCATGAGATAGCAAATCCACTGTTATAATATGCCAAGTTTTGCTATGTTATATAAATTAAGATTTATAATTTATAATACAATCCAAAGCAAGTTTCCCAAACAAACTGTCGAGAACCAACTTTGCTTAATTAAAAATTCTTAGGTAGAAGTCCAAGGATGGTTCTATATTTTTCCAACATATATCTTCTCATTTAAGAGGCCATAAGGCTTTATAGTGTAACAATGCCAAGAACCACTTTTTATCTCACAAAGAAATTTAGTTTAATCATGAAAAATGAAGGTCACAAGGTTTGAACACTTGCGACCAAGTCAAGCACCAAATATTATTTCAAAGGCCTACTTTCTTCAAAAATCTTAAAGAGAGGTATACAGTCATACCTTCGCAAGTTGAGGGTATTAGTATTATGTCAGTCACATATTCATGAATATTACATTCATAACAAAAATGTTGACAGGAAAAAATTTATAATTATAATAGTGTTTCACAATTAGCCCAAGTTTTTACAAGTGAGTCTGTTTCAATGTATAGACTATAGAGAATGAACTTGGGTTAGGTGTTGGATTACTACATAGAAATTTATACCAAAAACCTTAACAAAAGATGAATATTTGAGAAAAATCAAGTCTAAAATGTAATTATAAGAGACATCAACATCCATTTGCTAGTGTAAACTAAACCGAATTGATTAAATGAATATATAGATGTACTGAACCTACCTTAACCTCAGAAAGGGGCCTCAAGTGATTCTTCCCAGGCATCTCCACTGGCATTTGGCATATCTTCACCATCTTCTTCCATGGAAAGCCTAATATACTCTCTATGTGCAAAACGATCCCACTCTGTCAAATGTGAATCCTCACGTTCCTAAACAAAATACCCTTGTTGTAATCAGAATTTACTAGCATTACTAAGCCTTAATTGTTAGTGATATAGGATCTTAATCTTATTTTTACCTGATGTATGAGAAATGGATCACAAGTCTCGAAAGCAATAAACTTGTTGAGATTGAAAAGAATATTGAAAACATTTACAGAAAGTTTACTGCCTTTAACATCTCGTAATGTGATATATCCCTCATTCTGCAAACGTAGGACAGTTATCACTTGCTATACTGCAGAGGAATGAAACAAAAACAAGTAAAAGAATCAAGACACAAGAACAAGAACAAAGAAAAACCTTTGGTCCAAACATATCCACAATCTGACACAATATATCTTCAAACAGAACAGGCTCTTGGGCCATGCACTCCATCCGATGCAACTGCTCCTCATAAAAGAACTGTATTTCATTAGGTGTCAGCACTCCATTTCCATCCAAATCAATGCATTTGAACCTACAATTTTTTTTTCCCGGAAATGTTGAGTTTCTATCAAATGCAGCAAATCAAATTCTAAATTTGCTACCGAAATACTAAATTTACAATCTAGAAATATATTGAACCCTCCAAAAACATTGACTAAGCAGTAAGTTCCTACAATCTTAGAACAAAACTCTAAGTTAAATTAGGCATGGACAACTTGCTCAAATGAGATGTTGATTAAATTAAAAAACATCATCAAATGTGTAAATTGCTACAAATGATGGCGTGCTTATTATGCATCAAGAAATGCTGGCAACATAATCTACTATTAGTTGAAATTTATTAGGACTTATGAAACTATGTGTACGGCTAATTAATCAGGGAATGTAAATCTGTTAGGAACCACCAGCAGGCTTCAACAAAGAAACCATTACAGGTCTATAACAGAAGGCCAAAGAAACTGAGCCCATATTTCCAAACCAGAAATAATAGAGGGAAATTAGTTATAGAGAGTGAGGAGTGGTCAGATATATGTAGAGAGGAGAGAGTATAGGGTCATGCGTTGCATGTCCAAAATACCTTATACACAGGACCAAATCCTCCTTTTCCAATCTTGAAGGCAATATCAAAGTTTTTAGTCGCAGCTTTGATTTGTCGTAAGCTAAATAAGCCAGTTTGTAGATCTATACACCTCTTAGCTTTGGTAGTTTCTTATTACCAGTTTTCAATATGACATAACATACAAAAGTTGATGTGAGAGTTCTAGACAATTAGAACCAATTTCATGAAAAATGAAAAATGAAATTTTTTATAAGATTTTTTATGTGATTCACTATTGCAATAAAATATAATTTTTTTATAAGATTTGTACTCTTGTAAAAGAATAATAAAGGAAACAAAGAAAAATCTCAAGCATGAGACCGATATACACTAAGTGATATGAAACACTTAGTTTTGGGAGCATATGTTTAGTTCTACAACCTGCCTAAAAAAACGTTTAGTTCTACAACCAACATGTTTAAATTTTTAACTGTGTAAGTGTTTCACAAATACAAAATATGGAAAGCACTTGCACCTCATAGAGCAAAGATCAGCACAAAATTACATATCAAATCCAATATAAATTTATACAAAGTTCCCAAGAGTTGTAAGTGAATATGAACCTCCTTATTAAATCAAAATGCAAATCTAAGTTATAGGAAATTAATTATAAATACTTCCAAAGAAAGGGGAATATGGAAAAATGCAGCATTTGCGGTCATTGCCAGTGAAATTGTTGGAATAATTATATTGTAAGCATGTTTAGAAAGTGATGATTATCTATGAAAAATATCATCAGTTAACTTACTATTAACATGTCAACATAGCTATAAAATTGAACATGTTCAAATAATAAAGCATTAGCTAGATATTAATATTAGAAGTTTATAACTTATTAACTTACTTTTAACACAGTTAAGGTTTCCTAAACATGGAATCATTCCCCTTGGAAAATAATGGAGTAGGCATAACAAATCAGCATGGTCACATTTAACTAGTATAGGCTATATAGTTTTCATATCTATATATTATAAATGGATTATTACTCCTAGTTATAGAAGTAGTTGTATACCTATATTTACATACTGGTACCCCAAAGTAGCAAACCCCGTTGACACCATTGCATCAGCTGAAATAATAAACAAATATAACATAAAATCCAGATTGCTAGATATATATGAAATTTGAAGTACAATAACATTTTGTTGAAGCAGGGTCGCATAATAAAGTTACTTGTTTCTCGAATTACACTTTAATTAATGTCGCAGCCAAAATGATTTCATCTATTCCACCTTATCAGCATTCATGTATATATTGTCATTTATATACTCATAATAACAATCTTTCAATAAACAAAGACTCCATATTTTGAAATATACATGCACGACAATTATTTTTATTGAAGTATATATATATATATATATATATATATATATATATATATATATATATATATATATATAATGAAATATGAAGTATGAAACATGGGCACCATCAATGCACCGATCGTGAATAATTAAAGATTCTAAACCATCCCCCTCCAGAGATGCTCAAAACTCTTTAATCACTCTACTTCTCCCACCAGGGATATCCAACATGGTCACTGCACCCCCCATGTACATACACATCACACATCATCACAATGACATTTTCAACATCAATAACATCTCATCTCAATGTCATTATCAACATCAACATCATCTCATCTCAATGTCATTCTCAACATCAATATCATCTCATCTCAATGTCATTCTCAACGTCAACATCATCTCATCTCAATAACATTATCAACAACAACAACATCATTTCATATCAACATAATCATCAATAACAACATTATCTCATATCAACATTATCATAAACACCAATATCGTCTCATATCAATTATTATCAATATCATCTTCAATAACAACATCATTCTCTATCAACATTATCATAAACATCAACATCACCTCATATCAATTAATATCATCAATAACAATATCATCAATAAATCACATTCTGCATATACACACACATATAGTTCATGCCTGAGATTCACACTCCCCATGTCTTCAGACAACACAAGTCTAATAAAAACAATAATGTCATTTATCAATAACTGACGTATCGCATCCCATTGGTTCCCTGACCCCAACTATGGTATCAAAAATGGTAAATTATAATAAACTTCCCTCACCTATCATGAGCTCTACATCAGTTCCTCTTTGCGTTTCTCAAAGACCTCTCTCGTTCATGTTCGTCAGTCTAAACACAAGATTCTATATAACAAATTGAAGGAAATTTAGTATAGATTTCAAAAACAAGGTTAATAACAACATTCGGGGGTTAATTACCAATGTCAAAACATAAATGGCTAAGGGGTGTTTCAAATTCTACTAAAAGGAGACATCATTTTGAAATTCCGATCACGCCAATGTGATCGGGGTTCAGTGAAGATCACGAAAATAACCTCAATTTTATAAAAACATAACTTTTTACAACGTCTCATTTTCAAGGGTTTTCAAAGGAACTATAAAAGCACCCTATTATAGTACCCAAAACACAAGAGACACTAAGAGAAGCTCAAACTAACTAGGAGAAAGGCTTAGAAGTCAACATTACCTCAGAGAAGCTATGAAAGAAAGGATTTAAGGGATTTTTCTCCATCGAATCCTTGAATTGGATTTTGAGGATTCTGCTCTGATTAAAACGTTCCTCTTGGTGTGGTGGTTCGGCAGCAAGCAATGGTGGCTTATGGTGACCACCGATGCTCATCAGTGGTGGAGAAGAAGGTGTTAGGGTTTGGGTGGGCGTTTGGAGAGGAGGAGAGTGAAAAATCATATTTTTCAAGCTGAAGAACGTATTTATAATCTGCAGATCTCGCTTGGTGAGCTCATCTCGATAAGCAGGAGTCCAATTTTGGCGCTAAGCGTGACTTTTTGCGCTTAGCGCAATTCTTCTCGAGTTGGGATTTACGCTGAGTGCAATTCCTCTTGCGCTAAGTGCAACAATTCTCGCTCAGCGCAATTCCCTCTCGGGTTGAAATTGTGCTTAGCGAGCTTTTTACGCTAAGAGAGAGGTCAAAATCTTTTATTTTGAAAATCCCAATGGTCAAACTGTGTGGAAATGTGTTAGGAACCTACAGTCAAAATTTGAAGATGATCCAACGGTTAACAAATCTAAGATCATGATTTTACTGAAATATGTTTAGGTAAAATTTGAAATCTCATAATTTCAACTTAGGTCAATAAAACTCCACATAACTCAACATCCACATCAAGAAAATCATGCATGACTAACTCAAACCATACCTCAACTCATTCAAGTCAATCATATAATCTAATAACACAATAAATACAATTAAACAACGATTTATAATAAGTGAAATTTAAAGGCGTTACATCCTAGATTTTGGCGAGACTCACCAAGGGCAGACCTTGGGTTTGACGAGCCTATGGAGCTACGATCAGGGAGGTACCTGTCCTGAAGACCTACCAAGGACGGACCTTGGGTTTAACAAGCCTCTACAAAGTTGACACAAGAAAATCATAAAAATGAAGGTATTTAGAATTTTATTCAATGTAGTTGATTGAGTACAAATTCCCTTTGCTATCCTAGATGCGCCTGGTTAAAACCTCTCAAGCCAAAACCCAAATTTCTCTCTTTTGGGACAAAAGAATTCAGTAGGAAAAAGAGTACAACATTCGATATTGCATTAGGTCAATTGAAGTAGAACTTCAGATGGGTAGCATTCCGTGTTCTTGGAATTGCTTTGCCATTAAGTTCTTGTAGTTTGTACGCTCCATTGTCTAGGCTTGTTGTGACCTTGAATGGGCCTTCCCAGTTGGAACCAAGCCTTCCCACTCAAGGATCTTTTCTGGCTTTGCCTCGGACTCACCATACGAGGTCGTTGGGTTGAAAAGCTCATGGTTGAACATTTGTATTGTATCTTGTTGATGCTCAGAGCTTAGTAGCTTCTTCTCTGATTCTGGCCATTTCTTGAACTTCATCTATTGTCTCAACTTCTTTCTTCATTTTATTGTATCTGAAACAATAGTCTCCTTATCAATAGTTCCCTGACTTCAACGGGGATCATGGCATTTGTGCCATATGTGAGTCGATAAGGAGTTTCATTGGTCATTGTATGGGGTGAACAAAAGTAGGCCCTGAGTATACTTGGGAGTTCGTCTTTCCACATAGTTCTCTATCATTTGGTAGCGCTTCTCGACATCATGAAGTATGCTGCTGGTGAAGTAAGTGGGAAGTTGGTGCTTCCTTTCCTCTTGTACGAGTGTTGAGCTAACGACTTCATCAACTACTAAGATATATAGGAGTAAGGGTACTATTGACCGAGGTCAACTTAGGACTGGCGGTGTGGCAATGGTTTTTTTAAGGCTAAGAAGGCTTGCATGCAGGTTTCATCCCATAGGAATGGCTTAGTTTTCTTGAGCAATTTCTAGAACGGCTTCGCCTTTTTGTAGAGCTTGGGGAGGAATCTAGACAAGGATGCTAATTGTTGGATCAAGTGGCCTCAGAATAATTAAGAATGGGGGTTAAATTAATTATTAATGTGTCTTGACTAATTAAAAATTGATCCTTCTTAATGCTACTAGATTCAACTAGGCTTTTACTACTAAGTTAAGAAAGTAAAGAATAGAAACAATAACTTAACAAAAAGTAAAAGTGGCAATTAAAAATACACAACGGAAATTAAAAAGTGTAGGGAAGAAGAAGACAAACACATGATTTATACTGGTTCAGCCACAACCCGTGCCTACATCCAGTCCCCAAGCAACCAACGGTTCTTGAGATTTCTTTCAACCTTGTAAAATACTTTACAAGCCAAAGATCCACAAGGGATGTACCCTCCCTTGTTCTCTTTGAACAATCAAGTGGATGTACCTTCCACTTGAACTGATCCACAAGAAATGTACCCTCTCTTGTTCTCAGTATAACAACCCAAGTAGATGTACCCTCTACTTGTGCCACAAAGGATGTACCCTCCAATGTGTTAGGACAAAGAGTTCTTAGGCGGTTAGTCCCTTGAATTCTCTGTGAGGGGGATACAAAAGATATCAAGGGCGATTAGTCCTTTGAAATCTTTTGTATAAAGGAAAAGGGAAAAAGATATCTCAGGCGGTTAGTCCTTTGAAATCTTTTGTCAAGAGAGAGAAGGGAAGAAACAAAAGAATTCTCAAGCGGTTAGTCCTTTGAAATCTTTTGTAAGAAACAGAAGGGAATGAAGAAAAAAAATAGCACAAGTTTTTGGTCAATGAAATTTTCTTGAAAGAAAAAGTATTGAACAAAAACTTAGAAAGATGAAGAGAAATGAATGAAAGAAATCAGTCTTTTTTAATGAAAGGAATCAATCTTAGTTGTTTTTTAAATTCGTTTCATGGTCACATATTTATAATCATTTGATGACTCAAGTTAAAGTTTGTGACTCTTGGCAATTTCTTTAAAACTAGTCACCTTTTAAAAATTGTGACTCTTTTGAAAACAAGTCACTTAAAAAGTTGTGACTTTTGAAAAAATCTTAAAAAACAATTCACTTTAAGAATTGTGACTTTTGAAAATTTATTTTTCGAAATCAGTCACTGGTAATCGATTACCATTATAGTGTAATCGATTACACATCAAAAGATGTGACTCTTCATGTTTAAATTTGAAAATCAAAACATTTAGAAACACTGGTAATTGATTACAAGTATTGTGTAATCGATTACACAAGTTTAAAATGATTTGAAAATGTTTTATCACTAGTTGTGACTCTTGAAATTTGAAATCTAACGTTTTAAAACATTAGTAATCGATTACAGCTTTGTAAATCAGTTTTGAAAACAATGTTGGCTACTGGTAATCGATTATTACCTTCTGGTAATCGATTACGAGAGAGTAAAATTCTTTGGTAAAAGATTTTGTGAAAAATTCTTGTGCTACTCAATGTTTTGAAAAAAAAAATTTATTACTTATCTTGATTGAGTCTTCTCTTGATTCTTGAATCTTGATCTTGATTATTCTTGAAACTTGATTGAATCTTGAAACTTGATTCTTGAAGCTTTTTTTACTCCTGATTCTTTGGAACTTGCTTAACTCTTGATTCTTTGGCATCATCAAAATAATCTTGGAAGTCATTGCTTCCACACTAATCTACCATTCAGCTTCAAGACTTCCTGGATTTTAGTAGGACTATGCATCTCCATATGGTTGTGCATTCGTCCGATCTACTGTTTGAAAATTTGGTCCATCAATCTCTGGTATGTAGTGCTTGCATTTTTAAGGCCAAAGGGCATGGCCCTGTAGCAAAAGTTGGCATTATTCAATGATGAATGTCATTTTCTCCTCGTTTATAGCGTGCATACAGATTTGGTTGTATCTGGAGTAGGCATCTAGGAAGCATAGTACTTGGAACCTGGATGCTCCACTAACTAGCCTGCCGATGCTAGGTAGAGGGTACGCATACTTGGGACACGCCTTGTTCATATCAATGTAGTCGGTGCATATTCGCCATTTGTCGTTGGCCTTTTTTACCATTACAACATTGGCAAGCTAGGTGGAATTCCTAACTTCTCTTATGAAGTTGGCTTTAAGAGCTTGTCCACTTCTTCTCTGACCATTTTGCGTCGTTCATCTCCCATCTTCCTCTTCTTTTGTGATATCGGTTTGGCCTTGGGAAAGATCGCGAGCTTGTGGTAGATAATGCTGGGGTGGATTCCTGGCATGTTAGATGGTTGTTAAGTAAACAAGTCCACATTCCTGTGTAAGACATCAACTATGCGTCTCTGCTCATAGCTGGTGAGGTCTTTGCTGAGCTGCGTACACTGCTCAGATTTAGGTTCGAGTTGCAGCTTGACGAGTTCTTTGATAGGCTTTGCGCCTCTATTAGAAGTGTCGTCGTGTGGATCTACATCGAATACATCATTAAGGCTTGCTTGGTAGATTATGAGGTCTTATACTGGAGACCGTTCATCCATGTTCATGACCTAAGTAGTACCATCCACTGTGGGGTAAGGCTTGGTAGGCTCCCTGGTGGGAGGATAAGGTGACATTTTCAGGTTTTCCACGTAGCATTATTGTGTCTGCTTTTGATCTGCCTTGGCGGTCACGATCTCTCTCGTCAAGGTGGGGAACTTCATCTTCAGGTGCAGTGAGGACACGATGGCTCCAAGCTCGTCGAGCGTTTTCCTACCAATCAAAGCAAAGTAAAAAGTATTTGCATCGACAATTAAATACCTCATTGTAAAGCTCCTCAATAGATGGCCTTGACCGAAGGTGGTCATTAGGTCAACATATCCTTTGGTCTCTACTCTTTCTCCTGCGAAGCCAAGGAGTGGACCAACGTGAGGCTAGATGGTGTTAGGAGAAACTTCAAGTCTCTGGAATGTCTTCTGGTATATGATGTCAGTGGAGCTACAGTGGTCAATGACGGCCTTGGACACCATGAAGTTGGCGATTACGATGGAGACAACCATGGGGTCGTCTTGGTTGATAAGGTTGATACCCTTGAAGTCTCTATTAGTGAAAGTGATAGGAGGGAGACTTTGTGGTGATGGTGTATCGACATAGTTGATGTCGATGTCTCGGATGGCATAGAGGTGACACTTGTGAGACTTGCTGGACTGCCCTCCATAGGAGAATCCACCCGCAATGGTGTTGATTACACCTATGATTTGCAGGGCAGGCTCTTGTTCTTATAAAGGTTGTTGATCGGGTCTTTGCTAGTGGTGTCTCTGTCTTCCTTGATCTTCTACTATGTCTCTTCTTCTATCTGCATTGTGATTCCTGTGTTGATCTTCTTGGTGTCCTCCGGGTCTCGCTCCTGCTTGGTGATTGTCTGGCCTCTTAAAAACTAAGCTAGATGCTCAACTTGTATGAGCTCTTCTATTTTGTGTAGAAGCAAAGACTTTGATGTTTTGATGATGCCATGTGATCATGTGTTTCTCAAGTTTAATTCAAAAGGATCATGCGCTTCTCAAGCTTAATTCAAGACAAGAATCCAAGAAATTCAAGATACATCATCAAGAAAATTTCTAGTGATTTAGGAAGGGAATTCCAAGTTGAAACAACAAGAGGTTTGGCCAATGAATTTAAGCTAAAATATTTTTACAAGAGATTTACTCTTTGGTAATCGATTACTAGAGGATGTAATCGATTACCAGTGGCCAAAACACTTCCTGAAATGCTTTTAAAATGATTTTGAATATTCTTGAAGGCATGTAATCGATTACATGAGGATTGTAATCGATTACCAGCAGCTGAAAATATTTACAACAATCATTGGAAATTTGAATTCAAATCTTACAATGTGTAATCAATTACACATGTATGTTAATCGATTACCAGCAGTTACAAAATGTTTTAATTCAAATTTTAAAGCCTGTAATCAATTACACAAGTCTTGTAATCGATTACCAGAGGAGCTTTTCAGAAAATATTTTCAAGAGTCACATCTGTCCAAAAGGTTTTTGAATGACCATCAAAGGTCTATTTATATGTGATTTGGAACACGAATTTGCTTAGAGTTTTTCAGAACAAAAAAGTCTTATCCTCTCAAAAGAAAAATTATCTTATCCTCTTAAAAATTCCTTGGCCAATACACTTGCAATTCAATAAGGAATTATTTTGAGTGCTCCATTGTTCAATCTATCTCTTTCAAGAGAGATTTCTTCTTCTCTTCATCTTATTTCTGAAAAGGGATTAAGAGACCAAGGGTCTCTTGTTGTAAAGCAATCTAAACACAAAGGAAGGGTTGTCCTTGTGTGGTTCAGAACTTGTAAAGGGCTTTTGCAAGATAGTGAAACTCTCAAGCGGGTTGCTTGGGGACTGGACGTAGGCACAAAGGTGTGGCCGAACCAATATAAATCTGAGTTTGCATTTTCTCTTCCCTTAAACTCTTTTATTTACTATTGCTTATTACTTCTATTCAGTAATTTTAATTTGCATAATTAATTAGGAATTCATTTTGAAAGGAATCTTGGGATTTGGGTTAAAATCAAAATAGAATTTTTTAATTAGGAAAAAGTTTGTGATATCTTAATTCAACCCCCCCTTCTTAAGATATCTGAGGTCACTTGTCTAACAAGTGGTATCAGAGCTTCATTCATGTATAAAGTTTAGAAGCTTCAAGAATAATGGCCTCATCAAACTATTTATTTCCTTAAGGGAATTCAATAAATAGGCCTCCTATTTTCAATGGAGTGGGTTACCATTATTGGAAAACCCGTATGCAAATTTTTATAGAGGCAATAGATTTAAATGTCTGGGATGAAATAGAAGTAGGGCCTTATATTCCCACCATGGTTGCTGGAAATACAACAATAGAAAATCCTAGGGAAGATTGGAGTGAGGAAGAAAGAAGACTAGTAACTTAAAAGCCAAAAACATAATTACATCCGGCCTAGGAATGGATGAATACTTTAGGGTATCAAACTGTAAAAGTGCAAAGGATATGTGGGATACCCTACAAGTAACACATGAAGGCACAATAGATGTTAAAAGATCTAGGATAAACACATTAACTCATGAATATGAACTAGTTAGGATGAATGCAAATCATCTTGCAAATCATCTTGCAAGACAGACAAAAGAGGTTCACACACATAGTAAATCATCTTGCATCTTTAGGGAAAAATTTTCAAAATGAAGATCTCATAAATAAAGTATTGAGATGTTTAAGCAGAGAATGGAAACCTAAGGTAACAGTCATTACTGAATCACGATATTTATCTAACATGTCTCCTGTTACACTATTTGGAAAGTTACAGGAACACGAAATGGAACTGTTGAGATTAAATCAACACGAAGAAAATGATAAGAAAAAGAAGGGAATTGCTCTTAAAGCTTCATCTTCAATCCAAGAAGAAAGTGATGAGGAAGACTTAATTGATTTGAATGAAGATGATGATCTTAGCCTTTTTGTTAAAAGGTTCAATAAGTTCCTGAGAATCAGAGGAAATCAAAGGAGGCCAAACTTTAAACCTAAAAGAAGGACAGAAGATTCATCCTCTACTCCAAAATGCTTTGAATGCAATCAACCTGGACATCTGAGGGTTGATTGCCCAATTTTCAAGAAAAGAATGGAGAAATCTGAAAAGAAAATTTTTAGTGAAAAGAAGATGAAGAAGGCCTACATCACATGGGATGACAATGATATGGAATTATCTGAGGATTCAGAAAATGAAGAGATAAACATGTGTCTAATGGCTAAAAGTTATGAAAGCGATGAAGAGGTAACATCTTCAAATAACAACTTATCCATTTATTTTGATGAATTACAAGATGCATTTGCTGATTTGAATGCAATCAACTTGGACATCTGAGGGTTGATTGCCCAATTTTCAAGAAAAGAATGGAGAAATCTGAAAAGAAAATTTTTAGTGAAAAGAAGATGAAGAAGGCCTACATCACATGGGATGACAATGATATGGAATTATCTGAGGATTCAGAAAATGAAGAGATAAACATGTGTCTAATGGCTAAAAGTTATGAAAGCGATGAAGAGGTAACATCTTCAAATAACAACTTATCCATTTATTTTGATGAATTACAAGATGCATTTGCTGATTTGCATAGAGAATCAATCAAACTTGCAAAGTTAGTTTCATCTTCTAAGAAAAAAATTTCAGATTTAGAAAATGAAATTTCAAAATTAAATAAAGAATTAAATCATATTAAAACTGAAGTTTCAATTGATAAAGTTTATGTCTCTACTATTTCTGATGAAAAAGTAATATCTGATTCATGTAAATGTTGTAGCAAGTATGAAAAGGAAATTAAAGATTTGAAAAACTCACTTGCTAAATTTTCTATTGGTAAAAATAACCTAGATGTCATATTAGGAAAACAAAGATGTGTCTTTGATAAGGTAGGAATAGGATATAAACCTGGAAAACAACAAAAATTTTACAAAAATTTATTTGCTTCCACACAAAAATATAACTCTCCTTTCATCACTTGTTTTTATTGTGGAAGAAAAGGGCATGGCACATCTACATGTTATTTTAAGAAAAATTGCAACAATATCAAAATGATATAGGTCCCTAAAGGATCTTTTGTTAACACTAACACACATGGAACCAATAAATTTTGGGTACCTAAGTCATAAACTTGATCATGTAGGTATCTTTGAAGAAGAAATGGTACATAGATAGCAGTTGTTCAAAACATATGACGGGAGATGCATCAAAGTTCACACATATCTCTCCCAAGAAAAGCGGGCATGTAACTTATGGTGACAACAACAAAGGTAGAATTCTTGGAGTAGGAAAAATAGGTATGAATTCTTCAAACTCCATTGCAAATGTTCTACTTGTTGAAGGCCTTAAGCACAACTTGCTTAGTGTTAGTCAACTATGTGATAAAGGCTATCTAGTGTCATTTGATTCTCAAAAATGTATCATAGAACATCAACATGATATTAATATAAAGCATATAGGGTATAGAGTCAACAATGTTTATATGATAGACTTAAGCCATAAACTAGATAATAATCAATGTTTTCTTAGCAAAGATGATGATCCATGGTTATGGCATAAACGAATTGCTCACATAAACATGAAACACTTAAATAAATTAATTTCAAAAGATTTAGTTGTTGGTTTGCCTAAATTGAAATTTGAAAAAGATAGACTATGTGATGCATGTCAAAAGGGAAAACAAACTAGAGTTTCATTCAAATCCAAAAACATTGTTTCAACTACTCAACCATTACAATTGTTACATATGGATTTGTTTGGTCCTTCTAGAATTATGAGTTTTGGTGGAAGCTATTATGCACTTGTCATTGTTGATGATTATTCTATATATACTTGGACACTATTTATTACTCATAAGAATGATGCATTTCAAGCATTTAAGAAACTTGCAAAAGTTATTCAAAATAAGAAAAATCTCAAAATTATATCTATTAGGAGTGATCATGGGGGTGAATTTGAAAATAAAGAATTTGATTTATTTTGTGAAAAGCATGGCATCGAACATAACTTTTCTGCACCTAGAACCCCTCAACAAAATGGAGTTGTTGAAAGGAAAAATAGGTCTTTGGAAGAAATTGCTAGAACCTTATTAAATGATACTCATCTTCCAAAATATTTTTGGGCTAAAGCCGTTAATACAGCATGCTATATCATGAATAGGGCTTTAATAAGACCCATTTTAAAGAAAACTCCATATGAACTATTCAATGGTAGGAAACCAAATATCTCGCATCTTCATGTTTTTGGTTGCAAGTGTTTTGTATTAAACAATGGAAAAGAAAACTTAGGAAAGTTTGATGCTAAGTCAGATGAAGGAATTTTCCTTGGATACTCTTTGCATAGTAAAGCTTATAGAATATATAATAAGAGAGCAATGACAATTGAAGAATCAATTCATGTTTCCTTTGATGAGTCTAATGTTATCTCTCCAAGAAAGGATATTTTAGATGATATTGCAGAATCTTTAGAACAAATGCACATTCATGAACAAGATTCTAAAGGAAAAGGAGAAGGAAGCAATAAAGATCCTCCAGCAGAAGTCAAAGCAAATAATGATTTTCCAAGAGAGTGGAAAACTTCAAGAGATCATCCCCTTGACAACATTATTGGTGACATCTCAAAAGGGGTAACAACTAGACACTCTCTCAAAGATTTATGCAATAACATGGCTTTTGTGTCTATGATTGAACCTAAAAATTTAAATGAAGCCATAATAGATGAAAATTTGATAATAGCTATGCAAGAAGAACTAAACCAATTTGAAAGAAATAATGTTTGGGAGTTAGTTGAGAAACCTGAAAACTACCCAATCATTGGAACAAAATGGGTGTTTAGAAATAAATTAGATGAAAATGGCATAGTTATAAGGAATAAGGCAAGATTAGTCGCCAAAGGATATAATCAAGAAGAGGGGTTAAATTATGAGGAGACATATGCTCTAGTTGCTAGATTAGAAGCCATCAGAATGCTATTAGCCTATGCATCCATAATGAATTTTAAGCTTTATCAAATGGATGTAAAAAGTGCATTCTTAAATGGCTTAATTCAAGAGGAAGTATATGTAGATCAACCCCCTGGATTTGAAAACTCAGACAAGTCTAATCATGTTTTTAGATTAAAAAAGGCTTTATATGGCTTAAAGCAAACCCTTAGGGCTAGGTATGAGCGTCTGAGTAAGTTTCTTTTAGAAAAAGATTTCTCTAGAGGAAAAGTAGATACTACCCTTTTCATAAAAAGAAAATTACATGATATGTTGTTAGCTCAAATTTATATTGATGATGTTAGTTTTGGATCTACTAATGAATTATTGTGCAAGGAATTCTCTCATGACATGCAAAGTGAGTTTGAAATGTCAATGATGGGAGAACTTAATTTCTTTCTTGGATTACAAATTAAACAAACCAAGACTGGAATATTTGTCAATCAATCCAAGTATTGCAAAGAGTTAATTCACATATTCGGGATGGAAAATGCTAAGCACATGGCTACACCAATGAGCACTGCTTGCTATTTAGATAAAGATGAAACCGGTCAGTCAATAGATATTAAGCAATATCGAGGTATGATCAGATCCCTTCTTTATTTATCCGCTAGCAGACCTGATATTATGTTTAGTGTGTGTATGTGTGCTAGATTTCAATCAAACCCCAAACAGTCACATCTTAGTGCCGTTAAAAGAATCATAAGATATTTGTTAGGCACTATGAATATAGGTTTATGGTATCCTAGGAATTCCACATTTACCTTAATAGGATACTCTGATTCAGACTTTGTCGGTCCTAAAACAGATAGAAAGAGCACAAGTGGAACTTTTCAATTCATTGGATCTGTTATAGTCTCTTGGTATAGTAAGAAACAAAATAGTGTTGTTTTATCCACTGCAGAAGTGGAATATATTTCTGTTGGTAGTTGTTGTGCACAGATTCTATGGATGAAGCAACAACTCTCTGATTATTGAATCCTTCTTGACCAAATACCTATTAGGTGTAATAATACAAGTGCAATTAATCTTTCCAAAAATCCAGTTCAACATTCTAGAACCAAGCATATAGAAATTAGGCATCATTTTCTGAGAGATCATGTTCTAAAGGGAGATTGTATGCTAGAATTTGTTGATACAAAGAATCAACTTGCTGATATCTTCACAAAACCTCTCCTCAAGGAAACATTCTTTTCAATTAGAAGAGAATTAGGCCTCTTAGATATTAGTGATTTGGATAAATAAGGATTAATTGGTTGAATGAAATATTAATGTTTGATGATTAATTGATTGATTATATTTGATTCTAAGATTTTGATTGTGTTTGATTGGCGTTATTATGTGATTGATGCTTGTTTGACTGAATTAAATGAATATTAGTATTGATAATTGACATAGATAAATGTTTTTAGCATAGACATAGTTGTTCTTTGAGGAAACAACCTAGATAGTGTTCTGGTAATCGATTATCATTACGTGTAATCGATTATACAAGAACAGATAGTCTATAATCGATTACAGCATCCTGTAATCGATTACCAGAAGGCTAAGTGCTCCTGTAATCGATTACCAAACCTTGTAATCGATTACATAACGCCATCTTCTATAAATAGCCACGTTTGAGAAGCTGCGGTCACGAAAATCACGAGTTGCGGCGCCCACTTTCTCCCAAAACTTCCAATCCTCATATCTCACTCGTTTCTCAACCAAAGCACCTCCCACAAAGCCCATTTTTCATCATTTTCGATTCTCTTTCATTCTAACCGATCAAAATCTTCAATAACTTCACCAAATGGCAGAATCATCCAAGAAGCGCATGGGTTCATCCTCCTCCACTACGGCACATCGAACATCACATTCCGGAGCCATCGGAGCATCCCCAACACCAATTCCACCATCCTTGTCATCCTCTACACTATTTTCATCTGATGAACAACATATCCGGTATTCCTCTCTGTTTCAATCTCGTCAAATTCTTGATCCCAAATATCTTGACCTTGAATTTTTTGATGGGGAAACATTTGATTGCTATCAAGTGTTTCAAAACACTGGTATGATTCCTTTTATGTCATTAAAATTACCATATTATCCTGAGTTAGTACGAGTCTTTTACTCAAATTTGAAAATTCAGGATGGAACTTTAATTTCTGAGGTGCATGGTATACCTATGATTATTTATGAGTCTCTTTTCTTTTCTTTGACACAACTACCCAGTCAGGGTGCACCTTTTGAGGGTACCCTAGTTGATGACTGGAAGTTTGATTACTCTAGTCATGATGCCCGCCGCATGGTTTGCATTGACCAGGCAGATATGACCGGCAGACTTGTCGGGTCATTGACATTTGATTGTCGCATCATGCATTATATCATTGTTAGAATTTTGATGTCTCGTTCTTCTAATCTTGCTCAAGCCTCTGAGGAGGACTTGATTCTGATGTGGGCTTTTTTGATCGGTCATCCAATCGACTAGGCCCATTTGGTTCGTTATCGCATGCATAAGGCATTGCGGTCTGGTGCACCTCTCCCTTACCCTCAGCTTGTGACTTTATTTCTTCAACATTTTGAAATTCCTTTGGATTCTGAGCCTTTTGTGCTAGTTAAACGCTCCTTTGCTATTGGTGCTGGTGCGGTAACCTCCTTTGGCTACCGTAAGGACGTAGATGGGCAGTGGCTGAAGAAGGACGCACAACCTCTGCAAGACGAGTGTACTCCCTCTCCTCCACCTCAACGAGATGATTCCTCGGTCCTCATGAATGAAGTTCTTTTGGAATTACGAGGCCTTTGCACCTATGTTGGTGAACGCTTTAATTCCTTGGATGGTCGCATAGATGCCATTGATGCTCGCTTTGAAGGAATGGATACCCGCATCACTCAGCTTGAAAAGGATGTGAGTTATCTTCGTCGGTGCTTCGACCTTCCACCACCTTCCTAGATTTAGATTATTATTATCTTTTATTTTAAGCCATGTATTTGGCTATGCTTTTTAAGTTATCGTTCTCTGAAATTTAGTTATATTTCGGTATTTGGCACTTAGTATTTTATGACTGGATTCTATTTGGTTTTGACTTATGAATGATTATGTGAACTTTAGTTATATTTGATTATTATTCTTCTGCCTTATGTTGCTTATCAGGTGCTTTGGCTTTTTGATGTTGCCAAAGGGGGGAGAAACAGGGTTTAGAAACTTAGAAATTAGAAGCTTAGAAATCAAGAGGTCATTAATTCCAAAAACATAGGGGGAGTATGGAATGAGTGAACGTTATATCTTGAATATATTCTATCTTGTATCTTGATTTCAGGAATTAAATTGTCATCATAAAAAAAGGGGAGATTGTAGAAGCAAAGACTTTGATGTTTTGATGATGTCATGTGATCATGTGTTTCTCAAGTTTAATTCAAAAGGATCACGCGCTTCTCAAGTTTAATTCAAGACAAGAATCCAAGAAATTCAAGATACATCATCAAGAAAATCTCTAGTGATTTAGGAAGGGAATTCCAAGTTGAAACAGCAAGAGGTTTGGCCAATGAATTTAAGCTAAAATATTTTTACAAGAGGGACCAAAAAGTTATTAAATTTTTTTATAAAAATATGTTAGAAGTAGTTTTTTCTCTTTGCAAATTATTTTCCTTTATCTCTTCTTTATGAAAATAAGAATCACACATTTAGATAAATAAAAGACTTTAATTTTTAGAAACACAAAATAAACATTACTACTATATTTATATAAATTAAAAAATATTTAACCTTTTTACTATTAATTTGTTTTCACAAAATCATTTAAACATAAATTACTTTATTTTTAAATCATTTTCAGCTAAAAATAGTTTCACTAAAGCAATTTTATATAAACTCACACCAAATGAATTTACAACATGTTTGGATTTAGGAGTGTCCATTGGTTCAACCGACCCATTAATAGCCTTATTAAAAATGGTGACATGTTGGAAGGTTTCAGGGATCAAAATACACTTCACCTCATGTGAAAATCAACAAACTCCGCCCATCCATAAATGCTGGTCATAAATGCTTCAAGCACTCCATAGGTTGTAGATTTCATGCATATTAATATAGAGAAGCATCAAATCTTTTACGTTAGCTTTTGCCTAGCTCCACGCTCTAAATTTAAAGGCCTCCACTGTTTCATCAAGATCTCTTTGTTTATCCTTAAATTTCATATCATTCCTCAACTTCCAAATTCTCCATAGCACCAATGCCCACACAGTCCACCATACATGTTTTGCTTTCTTACAGAGAGAGAATGAGAGGTGAGAAAGGAGGGGAAAGGGGAAGGGGGGAGTATAAGAACCTAAACAGAGTTAGGAACGAACACAGGGACCATACTAGCTATTACTTCACAAATTTCCCAGAGAGCCACAATGAGGAAGATTTCTGGAAGACTTTTATGAGATGGGGTAAGGTGAGAGACATGTTTATTGCTCCAAGGAGGAATAGGGGGGACAAAGGTTTGGTTTTGTGAAGTTTAGAGAGGTTGATGACCTGTTGAGATTGGGGAGGCAACTGGATAACATTTTCTTGGAAAATATGAAAATGTTTGTTAACCAGCCTAGATTTTCAAGACCAACAACATATGGTAAAATCAGAACTATCGAGAGCGATAAAAAGAAGAATTGGGCTGGTATAAGTGGGTTGAAGGAGAAACATCAAGAACTACGAGGAAACTAAGTTGTGAAAGGCAAATCTTATGCACAATCCATTACTATGCAGAGTATAATATTGAACTTTTACAGAAAATTTTGGTGGGAAGATTGAAGAAACCAAAGGAGATTTACAACAATAATGAGATATTACTTATGGAAGGGGTGTGTTCACTCAAGATGAGATATATAGGTGACAACCTGGTTCTGCTTACTGCGATGGATCGAGAAGACATTGTAGACGTCATTAAGAAACCTGAAGAATGGTTGACAGATTTGTTTGAAATCATTGGCCCATGGGACGCAAAGGCCACTCCGGCTAATCGCTTGACATGGCTAAGAATCTCTGGAGAGCAAGGAGTGCTTTGAGCAACTAGCAAACACAATGGAAAGGGAAAGGCTTATTTCAGTTGATGAACAAGCTGTACAAATTGAAAGGCTCGATTATGCATGTGTTCTTATCAGAACCTCATCTATTGAGGTGATTAATAAGGGTATCAATAGGGCTCAATACTTTATCAGAATAATAGAGGAAACAACATATGAAGAACAAAATCAATGCGGGTGTTGGCAAAAGGTTAAGACGATGTCTGATGAGGATATGTTGCAAGTAGTATGTGTGGTGAAAGATGCTTCCAGCATCTCATAATGTTTGGTTGATGATGCGGAATGAGGTGAAGAGGAGCCAGAGGTAGCGGAGGTGGTGTCAAAAATGTTGACCGAAGGAGACATACTCAATTTACATGTACATTAAATATACATTAGAAATTTTAATGTTATATATAGTGATATTAATTATTTTATAATATAATTGGCCTATTAGCTCAGTTGGTTAGAGTGTCGTGCAATCCGTAAGCAGCATTGCTGGCTGGTTGAGGACAACGATGGCTTGGAGTATGATAGCGACTCAGAGGACGATGAAGATGCTAACAGTGACAAATGGGATTGCAACTATGGCAGTTCTGCGTATGCACATGAAAATGGGTTTGAGCTTTGTTGGAGCAGTCGTCAAGGTCGGCTTCTTCCATCAAGGCTTTCAGTTTTGTTATAATAGCTTGGAAGGTTTCCTCCATGGTTTTGGGGTTTTGGGGAGGGGAGAAAGCTAATGGTGGAGGTAATAGTGATTGGGGGTAAGAGGGAAATGAGGTTGGGAGCTCTGAAAAATATGTAGGTAAGGGAGGAATATGTACAATATGGCAGTGGTTGGTTATTGGTTTGTACGGAGGTACGAGTGTGAATCGTAAAAGGGATTTAGAGGGTGTGGTGTGAGCTGAGGAAGGGAAAATGGATATGATGGAAAACTTGTTTATTATGGCCATTGTTGCAAAGATAAAGGGGTTTGGGAAGAGGGATTCAGCAAGGGAAATGAACAACAAGAGTAATGCAAGTGGTAGCAGAGAGGTGTTGTGTGCAGCGGTAATGGTGGTTGTAGCTATTACGGGCACAAAAATGGTGACAATTGTTGTTGTTGGCACTGAATTTGCAGAGGTGAAGGGTTATGGGAAGGATAGTATAGATGGTGGTGGAGATCTGCAGTAGATAATGGCAATGACAGTAATTGTGGTGATTGCGACCACTGTAGCGGTGGTGACAACGATAATGGTTGGGAAGGGTAGTATAAATGGTCATATATGGTGGTGGTGGTGGGTGTGGAAGCTGAGTAAGGTGATGAAAGCACCATTAGGCATGAGATATTCTATTTTATCACTACTATCATTCTACCAAAATTAAGATAAACCTAAAATTGATGTTCTTCTTTGATAATTCTTACAAAGTGCATATCCTATTAAACAAGAGTTTATAAAAAATACCCACCATATAAGTAACATAATTTAATATTTTTAAGGAATATAAAATAAAACTAAACAATATAAAAAGATAATATCTAAATCTTTTAGTCTATTTTGGATTTTTCTAGTCCATTCTTATTAGAAACTTATATTACAACATTAATGATCAATAAAATAAATTTAATCATTTTTAAAAACTATAAATTTAATCATTTTCAGAACATACAAGTTAAAAAAAATTACCAAAACATACAACTCCCCCTAATATTTACACAAACATGCATAAACACTATTCACAATGTAAATTGGGGTTGGGGGGCCAGAATTTACACTGTGATTTGCAAAAAAAAAAAAAAATTCAAAAACCATTTGAGAATTCAGGTCCCCTAAACCCGAATCCTCAACGTGGTTTTTCATTTTTTTTCATTTAAAAAAAATAATTTTTTTTGAAATATTTTTTAGAAATATACATAAAGGAAATTAATAAAATTAGAGAAGATTGGGAAGTTAAAGAAAATTAGTTAAAAATAGTACAATGTAAATTAATTTTGAAGATCTACATTAGTTAAAAATAGTACAGTTGAAGAATGTTTTTGAATTTATGAATAATGTGAAATGAAATACATTGATAGTAAAAAAATTAATTTGTTTGACTAGAACTTCCGAGACGATGGGGGGCATCTATTTTTTGAATGACCAACTAGCCTGCAGATTGAACAACGTTTTAGTTGACCTTTTTCTCTCTCATCCATATTAGTTCGTATTCTTGTAGATTTTGCTCGACCTTTTTTGTTTCTCCTCATGGATGGATTGGCACATAATTGTGGTCCTTCATATGGTGGCAGTAACCATGATGACACATGTCTGCTAACGGGGCTTTGTAGACACTTGACACGTAATCCAATGTGTACACTAGACTAACATATTGCAACTAATCTATATTGATGTGCTTACATGTGTACATGGCATATGTAGCTTTTGAGACTTCCCATAATCACATGTTCTTTGATCCAGTCTGATAGTGAATTTTCCCATTTGACGCCTCTCTCGTATTCACTATTTCCTCAACTTGAAATTAAAATTTTTGGCGGCCAAACTATTGAACGAAGTAAGTGTTGAACTTAGTTTCTTCTTTATTGCAATGAGTGTGTAAACTTGTCCAAAGGCGATCATTGCATCAACCTGAGTCCCACGATTAACAAAATATTTGTTTAACTTCTCATACGTGGCTCTGACCAACGCAGTGATTGGAAAATTTTGATTTTATTTAGCACTGAGTTTAGTGACTCTACCAAATTGGTGGTCATGTGTCTCCACCATTTTCCGTTATCCCATGCCAATGTCCATTGCTCCCTTGGTATTTGATCAAGCTAGGCAGTGTCGTGTGGGTTATCTTCTTATAACTCCCGGTAGTGACGAAAAAACTATGGTTGAGTCATGGCATGCCCTTTAGTTTGAAAAAAAATGTAAATCTGAATGCTAGTTTAATGTTAAATAATAAAATATTGTGAATTAGAATATAAACAAAATATCTTACCCATACTCGAGATGCTTTTTCTTTCATCCTCATTTTTGAACTGTTTTTTGTAATTTTGACCAATGTGCCGAATATACAACACATGTAACGAGTTGTCTGTTGTTCACCCACTGTTAGGTCATCTGTATGCACTTTTGATTGACTCGTGTCTGTCAGAGATTAACCATATACCATGTTGTGGTGTCACACGTGTTCTCAAGTTTTGCAAAAAAAAAGCGTCAACCATCTGTTGTCTCACCCTCGACAATGCCAAATGCCAATGGAAATATGTTGTTAGCCCCATCTTGTGCAACTTCAATTAATAGCATTTCTTTGTATCTTCCATATAGCCATGTTCCATCGATTTGCATAATGGGTTTACAAAATGCAAATGCATCAATACATGCCTTAAATGACTAAAAAAGTCGACAGAATATGACGTTGTTTGGAATTGATTAGTTCGACTCATTCAGTGTTGGAATAGTTTGAATCCTAACAATTGTGCTAGGGACGAAAAGTTACAAAGCTTGTAGGTATTTGGGAAGTATGTTGTATGACTCATCCCAATTACCACATACATGCTCGAGGGCCCATTGTTTTGCTAGCCATGCTTTACAATATGTGATGGTGTATCCGAACTCTTGTCTAACAAATGCGCTAAATGTAGGAATGGTTAGTTTCTCGTTTTCTTCAACCATCGCAAGGATATTTTTGCCTACAAGTTTTGAATCCATCTTATTGTGATCTTGTGAAATGGTTAGCAAGACACATGTGTGAGGCCCTTCTATCATTCTAATTTCTCAAAATTTTAGTTTTTTCTTTCGAACGCTCTAAGTTTCCATTAGCACCCCTCAGCTGGACAACATAAAAGCCATGTATCCTTCTCACGCCTCTTGTATTTGAAAGTAACATGGTTCTTAATGTTCCACATTTTTAGCTCGCCAGACGAAATGTTGACCAAAATATAGCTCGCCATCCTGTGAGTCAAATTGTTGTTGTTGGTCCAAAAAAATGCCTATAGTTGGGGTTGTCAGCCACTTGGTTGTCACCAACATCAGCGCTATTTGGATATGGATGATAGACATTTTCAATTGATGTTGGTTGGAAAAGGAAGTATATGTCATTATCATCATTGTCGTTGATGTTGTTGTTGTATAACAAAATTTCATCTTTGTCGTCACTAAAGTCACCAACTACTTCATCTGGCAACCCATTTTGAGCATGATAGTCATGTGAAATTTCGTTGCTTTGAGACTAAACAACATGGATATTAGTAGTTGGGTCGGCATTTAGGTGGGAGGGCTCATTTAGTTGGGGAGTCATCTCACAGTAGTTTGACGATCCAATAAACAGTTGTGTGTATAAGCTAATATGGGTATCAAATTCAGTGGGTTCAAAATGAGGGATGTAATAATCATTTGTGGCATGTATGGGATTGATGTGTAAGAAGATGGGCCTTCATGATAGGTTTGAGTATGGTAGTTAGTGTATGGTGTTTCGTGAATTTGTGATGATTGAATGGTTGTTTCAACATTGGTGGTAGAAGAAGGTTGTTGTTCATATTGTATGAGCAACTGAAATCCACTTAAGCATTGATGTCGGTTATAGACATCAAACATGCCATCAATATCCTCATCGTCAGTGATGGTAATAGCCTAGAAATTGAACATGTCGGACCTAGCAAAAATAGGGTATCGATAAATGACTGCGGTTATGGTTTGACCTCGGTTTAGGCCTATCGTACGTTGGATTTTTGTTTTCAAGGCATTGAAGGTCATGCCTCTCTTCGTTGAAACAAGTACATTATTTTCGCCCTTAAATTCTACGCCATCGTCACAGTCAGCTACATAGGCATCGTAGTAGACTACAGTAGGGACATTTTCGTTTCTACTTGCCATGGAGATAATATGGTGTGTTCTATATGAACAAGGTTTAGAGACTGAGTGATTTGGTTTGGAGACTGAAAGTAATTTGAAACTTTTGTTGTGAAGTGTTTTCTGTGTGTAGACGAATATGTTTGGAGACTAATTTATAGTGTCGTGGTATGAGAATTTGTTATAGATAGATCCAACGGTCATCATTGCACCGACAATTTCAATGGTTAAGATTGCCTCTATAGTGACATGAACAGTGCATTGATAATTTTTGCGGTCGAAATTGCGCGAACATTGCATCGATAATTTTTGCGGTCAAAAATTGGTCTACAATAACATCAATTGAACAGTATACTAATGCACACAATGGCATAAGCAGTGTCTCTGTAGGATTCCTGACGCGCACAGTGACATGAACTACAGTGACATGAACAATGTGTCTGTAGGATTCCTGATGCACATAATGACGTGAACAATATTACTAACACATATAGTGACATGTACAATGACACTGCATGATTTCTAACGTGAACAGTGGCACGCACAGTTTTTCCACACTAATAAAAACCATCTCAAACGGCTTATTCCATACAGCTTATTACACACACCTGTTCTTTTTGAATATCAGCAACTAAATTTTCAATTGTTTGATTGTGCAAAGGGACAATGGAGGCAGCAACATTGTTATGGAAACAAGATTGTCACTGAGCTTCAAAGATACAAAATATGGTAAGTACTAATTAAATGATATTATAACCTTTTATTGTCGTGACAATTATAAAAATATAACTTTTGTTTTATAGGGACAACCACCAATAATAATTTCCTATTGTCATTTGATGCCCCCTCCTTATCCTTTAATTGAGTTTTTGCTTGCTCATACTGGATTTGCTGATGTTGCAAAATTACGACACTTTAAAATTGATCATCATCTAGTGATTGCACTTGTTGAGCAATGGAGACCAGAGACTCACACTTTTCATCTTTCTGTTAGAGAATGCACAATTACACTGGAGGATGTAGCACTACAGCTTGGTATAATGGTGGACGGTAGGTCAGTCACTGCTGAAACATACTATGATTGGGAGGAAATGTGTGAACAATATTTGGGTGTGGTTCCGCCAAATGGAGAAGCAATAGTAGGCTATGCCATTAAGCTTAAGTGGTTGCAAGATAATATGTCGTGGCTTCCCGCAGAACCAACACAACAACAGTTAGAAACATATTGTAGAGCTTACATTTTGCGGCTAATTGGTAGGGTTTTAATGCTAGACAAGACGGGAAATCAAGTTCATTTTATGTACCTCAGTGTGTTGGCTCATCTCGAACGAGTCAAGCACTATAGTTGGGGCTATGCTTGTCTAGCAACATTGTATAGGGAAATGTGTAGGGCCACTAACCCTGATACCAAAACCATGGGCGATTGTGTGTCATTATTGCAATTGGGCATGGTATTGCATGCCCTTCATTACAGCAAGAGCTAATCAGACACCATTGTATCCGTTGGTTACGAGTTAATATGAATCTCAAATTCATTGTTATATGATTAGCATAGTATGTATTAAATTAATAATTTTTCATTTATTAGATGGGGTGGCGGTGGATTAAGCTTTACTGGTACACCACATGGAGATGTCATCGATTATAGAATGAGATTAGACCACATGAAAGCTGAACACGTAATAATAAACTATAGGTTACGTAAAAATAATGTTGAGTTTTCTGTTTTTAATAATTAATTAATTATTCCTTTTGTATTATTTCAATTCTTGTGGAATCCATATCTCCACTTTTTGGATGCTTTGGAGTCGAAAGCTTTCGTAGACTCCTCCATATGGACAACTTGCACCCCTGTAATTTGTTTGTCGATAGTAGAATGGCACCAAGCGGATAAAGTTCAACTTCAATTCTGCCTCCGACAAGGCATACCAGATCCCCCAAAAAACATGGAAAAACTTCACAAAATCGACATATGAGGTTGAATTGACACAAATTAGGCTGAAAAACATGCAAAGTGGATAAGGTATTGGCAACAACGTCAATCAATGATTTTATAGGGACATCTGATTATAGGGCATGCAAAGCATTATCAGGAATACATGGTGTGGTATTAGAGTAATACTATTTTTTTTAAAATATGCAATCGCTAAGTGAATCGTCAATGAATTTCGAAACTAGTCAATCCTCCAGGGCAACAAACATCGTGCAACCAAAATGTAATCCTTCATACACACCAATTCCCCCCATGAAAGATTACGTTCCACCCACATACACACCAATTCCCCCCCCCCCCAATGACGAATTATGTTTTTCCTAGTCCTTCGAACATGGACTACACTCCACCAATTGTCCAACCAGATGATTTCCTGAGCAATGTTTTTGGAACTGATTGTGGCATGCCAGCATCAGCTCGTGAATGCATGCATAGCCTGCAGAACGAAGTGGGTAACTTTACTCCACCAAGTTTCAATTTGATGTTTAGCCAAGATGTTGAAGTGAATAATCCATCATTGCATGATATACCATATCAATGCCCGTGTCGAAATCCAGGACGTAATAGGAAACGCCCTTCATGTGGAACAGGACACCATTGAGAGGATTAAGTAGTCAAATTTGTTGTATGATGAAAATATCATTCTCCAATTAACTTATGTTGAACTTTTCGACTTACATTATCTTCACATTCCTTTAATTTTACAATTTATTTAAGTACCTTCATGACAAACAAATATGACAACTGAACAACACTGTTCAAACACATCAAACAAATGCCAAATATATAATAAAAACTAACAAGTAATCAAAAGCAATACAACAACAACATATGTTAAATAGTTTATTCTAACTTCATGGAACTATTCAACTTCTGCTCCATCTCCGTCCAAATTAGGTCATTAGCGTGAGACAATGATGGTGAAGTATGAACTTCAACTCTAAGTTCCATACATATTACACTTGGCATGTTTGTGAATGTATTAAACATGCACCAAACATTTTCTTCATCAGTAATTGGACATGCTGCTTACCCAACATGCCCATTCATTTTGTGTATAGGACAATGATACCAAATTGAAGTAATTGTAGATGAAACATCAGCATCTGTAATTGATGATTGTATTACACTAATTATGTTGGCCAACGTCATTGTTGGGTACAACAACATCAGTTTTGTATTGTCACTGGTGAAGAATGTGTTTCCACTTGAATTGTGAGTGATCTCACCATTGACATAAACAAACACATAAATTGGGGCTGAATTCTTTTTTTTTTGCACTATTCTTTTTTGGCTCACTAACACTTTGATGTAACTATTCAAAGTATAGGGTGATGTCATGTAGTTAAATATATTATCAATCATAGGTTAATGGTAAGCGTGCTTTGGAAGCTAGAGGCGTGACAATAAGACAGTCGTGCAGAGGGGTTTTGGAATCTTGAGGCATTACTGTAAGGCTATCATTTTAATGGCAATTGGAATCATGAGGCATGAAAATAAGATGGTTTTTTTAATGGCCTTTGGAATCTCGAGGCCCCACATTCAGACAAAAGCCATGTGCAAGACAGCCTCACATGCCAAGTATCATTGCATGTGACCGCATAGTGAACAATTGCACACAACTGACGAACCCTATGTGATCGATTAAAGGTGTTTTTTATTAATGCGAGTCACCACACATTATCAATGCATGTTATTGAACAATGAATGCCTGCATGCAACGGACAAAATCTCAATTAATTATGCTTTGGACCCTTGAAACAATGTTTAAATGGTCATGTTATGCATTTTTTTAAAAATTATGTCCAATACATTACTAATATCAGTGACACATTTTTTTTCCTTTGTTTAAACGTCAAAGATTTAAAAAAAATATATCATCCACTAGTTCCTTGGACAAAAACCTCAAATTAGGAGAACAAAATAATATATATATATATATATATATATATATATATATATATATATATATATGCTTTGGACCCTTGAAACAATATTTAAGTGTCCATGTTATGCATTTTTTAAAATTATGTCCAATACATTACTAATATTTGTGATACATTTTTTCCTTAGTTTAAACATCAAAGAATCCAAAAAAAAAAAGGCAAAATTGTAAATTTGGTCCCCCAGTTTATCTCCAGTTTCGGATTTGGTCCCCTAGTAATTTAATTCATGAATTGGGTCCTCCTATTTTGTAAAATCGTGCAATGTTGTTTCCCCAGGCCACAATTGGATGTTGACCATTACAAATGAATGTTGACTGCCACGTGTCACGTTCTTATTGAATGATGACTGTCACGTGTGATGTTTTGATTTATCAATGAAAACAACAATGCATATCATCTTTCATGGAGTTGACATCCAATCAGAACATGACACGTGGCAGTCATCATCCAATAAGAATGTGACACGTGACAATCAACGTCACTTGCTAACGGTCAACGTTCAATTGTGGCCTGGGGACCAACATTGCACGATTTTACAAAATAGGAGGATCCAATTTGTGAATTAAATTACTGGGGGACCAAATCTGAAACTAGAGATAAACTGCGGGACCAAAAATGCAATTTTGCCAAAAAAATATATCGTGCACCAGTTCCTTCGACAACGACCTCAAATTAGGAGAACAAAATAAATAAAAAAATATGCTTTGGACCCTTGAAACAATGTTTAAGTGACCATTTACTAGTTCATCTGAATGCACAGTTAACACTTGTGAGTCACCTAACTATAAACAAATTCTATAAATACCACTGATAACTGCGAAATATAAGCTAATTTGATAGTCGATTTGGAATAATGAGCGAGTGTAATTTCTTTACTTTATTATTGTTTTTAATGAAATAATGAAGAAATTAACATTTTTGCTATTTTACATTAACAAAATTCAAAAGAAGAAGATTTCAAGTGCTTTAGAGGAAAAATTGATGCAAAAACTGGAAGAAAAAGCCTTGACGAAAAATTGGAAGAATTGGAAATCCCGCTTAGCGCATAAGACAGGCCCAGCGCGCAACACACACTTAGCGCGAAAAAGGCCCACGAAGAAGCTCAAAGGCGCGCTTAGCGTGAAAGCCCAAAGTCAGCGTGAAAATTAAGCTACCTAGTGCCTATATAAGGAGGGGGAAGCAGAAGAAAAAAAGGACACAAAGAGTCTCAGAGCTATCAAAAGCCTGAGGTTTATCCCTTAGGGAAAACCCTATTTCCTTAGCCATTCCCTTTTTCTTATTACTAGCCATCTATCACCTTCTTCCATCTACATCAACCCCCTAAAGTGTAAAAGCCTCTCATGACTATGAGAGGCTAAACCCCTTCAGTTGGAGCCTAGCAGCCAAAACCCCTTATAATGTAACTGTTCTTCTTATCTATTAATGTAATTTCAATTTCTATTGTTCTTTCCAGCTTTTCATTGTTATTGTGTGGTTTGGTCATCCATGCATCTGTTTTTAGAGGTTATTCATTGGGAAATGGTAATGTCTAAAGAACTGGGAAAGGGCATCTCAACATTGCATTTCTCGGACCCCCACAAAGGTTAAGGAGTCGACTGAACATCTCAGCCATTGGCGGGAATTTCGCCCACTGATTTTTTAATTGTTTAAAAATTAAAATAAAACAATTATATCTTTATTGTTAGATCCCTTAATTATTTGACAAAAATTAGTATTTTTTGTATTGATGGTTAACACAACTTATGTAACTTATCTAAAAGGACATTATCAAGTTTCTTAAGTTTTACTCAAATTGAATCATTTACATTGATTTTTAAACAATCAATTTAAAAAATATAATGTTTTACATTAATTGTGTTGACAATCAATACAAAAAATAACGATTTTCGTCAAATAATTACAGGTTTGACGAAAATTATATAATTATTACATTTTAAACAATTGAAGGATCAAATTGAACTTTAAAAATATAATTAAGAGATAATTTTATAATTAAGCCTTTTTTAATTACACCTTTTTTAAAATGTTAACAAATATGAGTTATATAGTCTACTTAGAGCTTACTAAGATTTTATAGGCTCGGAACAAAAATATAAATAGGACCTTTATATATAAGTATTTAAAAACATAAAAATATATTTATTAAAACAAAATACACATGTAATTTTATTGAAAATGATATATTTTATTATATTAAATGAATTCAAATTTCAAAAAGACATTTATTACATTTTTTATTCATAATAAGACATCATATATAAGTATCAAATTTTTTTATTCAACTACTTCTATGTTTTTATCAATCATTCAATTTATGTCCCAAAAATATTAAATACACATATATAAGGTTACCTCCTAAAAGAAAGAAAAATACACATAATATGTATACATAATTTTCTAAAGATTTTATACAATCTTATTTCTTTCATTTCTCTTTGGTTTATTTTCTCTTTTTCTATCTCATCACATCTTCTATTACATGTAACATTCTCTTATCAATAAAGGTTAGTCTAATTGATAAGGAACATACTCATATCTAAAAGGACGTAGGTTTGTCATTGTTGATGTGCAAACCTTGTTGGTAGGTAATATATAAAAATCTCTATAAGGAGTTCTGTCCTACCTCTCGTAAGCCCTCAAGACTTAACTCAACTAAACTTATATGTACCAAAACAAAGTCTAACATTCTCTCTCATATCTCTTACCACTCAAGAAATATACACCACCCCAAAATTATATAACAATAATTTCTAATTATTTTTAAGGTCTCAACTTTTTTCTAAGTGTTTATTAATATAAAGAATATTATTTCATTGTTTGAAGAGATAATGAGTTATTTTTATTATTAACGAGTTAAAAATTAATTTTTTCTTTAACGAAATTTGAGGTCAAATTTGCTTTTAAAACTTCAAATATGATATCTAAATATAATAAATATTTCCTATCGTTATAGTTGCTACAATCAATTTTAAAAAGGGTTATATAAATTTTATTCCCCATAAGGTAGAAAGGTTTCTTTTTAGTCTTTAATATAATTTTGTTTTTATGGTAGTCCCTACAACTTCGGGGGGAGAAAGATTTAGTCTCTACTATCAAGTAACAACACAACATTAACCATGACATAGCAACATCATTTATAGTTCATTCATTTTACTTCATCAAAGAGTTTGACATAAGAGTCACCTATAATTGTTTTTGTTAAATTATGTTTTAAATCTTCATTTGTTCAAAATATTTATCGATGTCATACTAGTTGATGAGAAATAAGAGATTTAGAAACATAATTTATCCAAAAAAAAAACATTTGTTTGTCCCTATCAATCTCTTTGACAATGTGATAAGTGTGAGGTATCAACATAGTTGTCATTGTTGTGTCGTTATTTAACATTGTTACTTGATAGCATCAACTAAACAAAACATCAAAGATTCATTGCATTATGATATTTCAAAATAATCTAAAAATTCATTAAACATGAATGTATATATATTTATGTAATGCATAAGAAAAAAACTAAATTGACAATGTAATTCACATGTCATAATTTAATTTGGATATAAAATTAAACATAAAACTACGAGGCAATAATTCTAATGTATTCATAAAAATGAAAATAATATTAAAAAAATATTACACAACCATATAGACTTGTTAACAAAATTTGGGCTCCTCTAGTCATGGGCCCTCTAGACATAGTCAGGGCCGACATGAATCTTTGTCGAGTGTTGCTAGGTGCACCAAGCATTATTGCTGGTGCACCCAACATTCTAACAAAATGGAAAAATTGCCCTTTATTGTTTTTCCTCTTACGGATCAAGTTGATCCGTACGTTGATCCGTAAGAGGAAAAACAATAATTTATTAATTATACATTTAAAAATATTTAAAGATATTTATTTTATAATATAATTTATACAGATATTTATTTTATTAATTATAATATATTTATAAATATTGATTTATTATAAATAATTAATTTTTTATTTTCATTTCTACTATCCCCTTTTGTTTTTTGTGCTTCAGACTTGTGTTCTTCGTCTTAGTTTTTAGTTGTTGAGGTATAAACATTGGCAGGTATTTGGAATTGTTTATTCTTTGCTGTCAGTGCTTCTCACTGTTATCGTTGGTAATGTCGTTGTTACATTAATTAATTTGTTATATATAGTAATCTATTTTTTTAGTTGAGATTCTTGTAATTGAAAACAATTATGCAATACATGAATTCAAACAGTACATTAACTTCAACACAGTCGAATGAAATTAAATTCGCATCAAATACTACAACTAACTCATGCTAATTTTGCGACAAGGACAACTCGTCTTCCATTTGCGGTACAGGTTTACTGAAAATAGCTAAAATTTCTATTGGTCCAATATTTTTCCAGTAGTTAGACTCAATGAGCACCTTCATCTCGTCCTCGTTGGTTTTGAGTTCAATTATTTCAAATTTTATAACTTTTTCTGAATACTCATGGTTACTTGGTTTCCGAAAAAACAATCGCCTTACCATTTGTGTTTCATCAACACCATAAGGGGGAATCCCACGAGGCGCAACTTGCTTGATCAAATCCTTCAATTCATCCATGGTACATCCGGTGGGAATGTCAAAGTTTTTGGGATTTTTTCCTGTGAATGAGTAACCAAAAAACTCACTTTGGCCTGACATGTTTCACCTCCCATTGTAATATAACAAGGCACCATGAGTAGGGGTCATAGTAGTTTCAGGTAAGTTTAAAATATCATCTGGGGTTCTAGCAATGCTACATAATAACTCAATCGAACCAACAAACGAAAATTCATGATTACACATTAACATTGTGTTAACATCAGCATCATCTTTCAGTTGCATACATTGAAACCGAAATTGATTACCTGCATACGTGAAAGGCTGCTGGTAGTAAATTTCATCCAAAATTTTTTTGTCGGTTAGCTTAAGGGTATTGTGTATTCTGGTTTTTAACGTTTGAAAATCACACCTGTTAGGTACTCGAATGGGAACTGGAGTGGAAGCTTGAAAGGAAACACCACTGTCGTTGTGAACAATGGATCCATTTGGAAAAATAAAACCTAATATGGAGTTCACAACTGTCTAACTGCTTGTCTCTCCCAAGAATGCTATAGTTTTTTGTAAGACTTGGGTTGATACTGAAACTTGTGTTTTCTTACAAGGTTAGGTTATGCCATATATATAGATGAGTTTTAATATCAGTGCTGCATTTTTTAAAGATTGAAAATACGCATGCACATGTTTTATGTATGTGTTGTCAACTACACGAATGACATGACATGCTTTAGCTTGCATCAGATCTGCATGTGTAGTCATGCTGTGCAGGGTCCTTTCACACGCTTTATGTTAATGCAGACAATAATTTATCATACACGGTTTTCCAAAATGTGTAGTCAACTCAGACTGATATATCATACATGTTTTTTTAGAATTAAGTAATAATTTTGTTGTGGACGTAACAAATAAATTACATGTTCAAAACGATCAGCCATTTATAAATTGCATGTTCAATCATCATTTATGTCAACATAGTCTTTCTTGAACATCACGAAACTCTTGTAATGTTGCATTCTGCTAATATATGGATTTGGCCACGACTTCGCCTACGGATGACAATTGTTAGACCATAACAATGATACAGGCGGTAAGGGACAACGTTCTTTTAAATAAACCTGTTGTGTATGCGAAAAAAATGTTAACTCAATCCTACAAAACTCATTGCATAATCATAAAAAAAAACACTTCATATCTACAATGTACCTCAACAAAATGATTGTCATACACATGACCGATACAAATTATACGATGCAATGAAGAATTTTCCAGTGGTTGACTTCTAAGGGGAAAGAATGTCATGCTTTGTTGTTTAGACAAGGATACAATGATTATGTTATACCTTGATGCAATGACATGTCTCATGTCCGTTATATTCATCCACTTATCCGTTGTCACCTGAATAAAACAAATATACACATCAAACTTAATTTCAAACTAAAATCTTAAAAATCAAATACATAAATTACATACCTTGGTTAACCCATCAACAAGTAGTGACATCCTTAATTCCTCAAATCTCTCCGTGCCACCAAAGAGCTTGATATAGTCTTCTGAGAAATTGGCAAGTTCTTTAAGCAGATGGTTGCGGAACACCGACCAAGAGTCTTGACCCATACCTAATAAACCGGCAACCGACTGATATCCACAGTTACCATCAGCTTTGACATCAACAATCTTATCAATGAAGTCATGCATAAATGGCTGAAACTGGTCCAACATGGGCATCATCGTTCTTCGATTCAGTTGCTCAGAGGATGATGTAGTACGCCTCACCGACTAATTGCTATTTTGTTGTGATTCAAAGGCATCTACATACTCCCAGTAAGATGGATCGCGCTTTGTTGACCTTGGGTTCCTGCTCGTAGTTTTCTTCGGTGCCCCCTTTGTGTTAACCTTTGCTGGATGAGGACACATCGAATTCCGATCAGGGTGTGCAATTTCCCAAAGTTTACTTCTTAGAGTAAACTTGCCACAAACATCAAGTTCTTCGAATTTTTGGTATATTGTTTCCATTACGTCCTTGATGCCCACCTCGGGCTCAGATAACCCTTGGTCTGAAAAATTGAGTCTCCTCCAGAACATATGGATTGAATCCAATGGGATGCAACCACCAACATATTTGGATAGCTCACAAGCACAAGGAAGACCAAGCGTGGTTCTCACCACGCAACCACAACTTGAGGGATTCTTGCCAGCATAGTCAACACGCTCTAATTCAGCAGCAATCTGATTTAAAGCATACCTTGAAACCATTCCAAGTAGCCTCCTGTATAAGGTTTTTTGGAACACATGTCCAACGACATGTGTACTTGTTTCAAATGATGCTTTAATCTCTGTGTGTTGCAACATAATCATGTTGTTCATGGCATCCCACACACTGCATAAGTCTCCAATGTTATTTTGTAACAGTTTTTTTAAAGACGAGTGAGCAGATTTAACCCTACATTTTAAATACACAAATAAAAATAAACATATACAATAATACAATTCCATAAATTTTTCAACGTTAATAGAAATAGTTGAACAGTTTCATACATGTTTGTTGTTGTGTTTCCTAAGTGCATCACCTTATTAGTCCAGGCGGAAACAAATTTTTCCTTGTGTGGTATTATCCATGTTTCCTTGACATAGTCAACAAACATTGGCCAAGGTGCGCAAGCTATTTCGAACTTCTTCAGGCATTCATCAAACTGTTGTTCCGAAGGACAATCAGTCAGAGATCCCCAGCAATCCATGACATAATCCCAAGCATTTTTTTCCGCAATTAGTGATTTACATTTGGCCTTCACATTCTTGTTTATGTGAAAGATGCACAACAAATTTGTGCATTCAGGGAATACATCCTTCACTGCATTCATCAATGCTTGGTCTCTGTCAGTGACAATAACTCTAGGGAGGGCATCACGCTTTAAAAAAAGGTCTCGGAAGCGTTGTAAAGCCCATACCAAATTATTAACGCGTTCACCCTCCACATATGCAAAACCGGCAGAGAATGTCATCCCAGTCGGTGTCACCCCAACAAAATCGAGCAATGGAAGTCTATACCGGTTTGTTTTGTAGGTGTTATCTATCAAAAACACCAAATTACATGCGTTGACTAACTTCACTGAATCAGGGTGACACCAAAAGATATCACGAACCACGTCTTCATCCTTTATTATGTGCCAATGAATATATTGATCACGTTCAAGAAGCTTCATCAGATGTTGCATTTCAAGATCGCTTCCTCTTATGGAAGAACGGAATGCATTTCTTGCATTGTATATCTGTTTAATGGTCGTACAACTATTGGCATTGTGTTCCTTCAGAGTTAGCAGAATGTTTCTTGGCTTCACTATGGACTTTGTCATATCAGCAATAAGTGTTTTTTCAGCTTTAGTCAATCGCCCCGCATATGGATGTCCAACTAATGACTTGGCCAATTCATGATTATGCACTCCACAAATCAACTTCACCATCCAGCCTTCTCCTCCAATCACTGGCTTGCAACGAAGCTTGAAGGGACACCCACATTTCCTAGTCCCAGTGTCTCTTCTGATAAATTCTTTTTTCCTACACTTATACTCGCCACTCCTTTCACAGCCAATTAACACAAACGTAGTCCTTCCTCTACTACATGTGTTTGTGTTCGACCTTAAAATCACCGCCACAAATCCGTTTTCATAAGCCACGGATCGAGCCCATCGCAAAACATCCTCTCGGCACTCAAACACCTACAAAATCCACATAATTTAAGTTTTCTACCAGTATTCATTTTATTAAATATGTGACAAACATTAACATTATAACCTGAGAAGTCTTGAACGCATCCGAACAATCAACATGTGGTTCATTCGCACTACATGATTCTGCATTTTCATAATACATATCCGCTCGTTCAAACATTATTTCATACATCCACTCATCTTCGTCCATCTAACCAAATCAAACAAAAAATGGTCATACAAAAAAATTAGTAAGTCAAAAGAAAAAAAGGAAAATAAATGCAAAAACAGCAAATACCAAAAATAATACACTTACGGATCAAGTTGATCCGGAAGGATGTTACGGATCAACTTGATCCGGAAGCTGCTTAATACTCTTTCGGATCAAGTTGATCCATAAGCTTTTTCCGGATCAAGTTAATCCGGAAGTCTCTTACGGATCAACTTGATCCGGTAGAGTATTAAGCAGCTTCCGGATTGATCCAGAAAAAACTTATAGATCAAGTTGATCCAGAACTCATCCATACGTCTGCGACAGTCAAACCACCATCTGTGTACCTCGTTTGCCGTCACCGACCACCGCAACGCTCGACGCCAGTACCTTCACCTTCACCGCTGCTACCCCCACAAACCAAAGGCAATGCCACACGAAAAAGAGAAAATTAGAAGCACAGCGTTTCTGAAAATGGAGGTAAACAACTTTTCCAAAAAAAAGTTACATTTTTAAGGAAGAAAGGAGGTAAGGGCAATTTTAGCATTTAAAAGCTTTGCTGGGTACACCTAGCAACACTCATCTTTGTCTCACCCTTTAATTTCACCTTACCTTCGGAGAGAAAGCTTTCCAAAACAATAAAGGCAGACACGTAGGAAGTTTTAACTTCAAGACATGTATTACATTTACTCTTTGCATAGGAAGCAGAGAGATGGAAGAATATATATATATATATATATATATATATATATATATATATATATATATATATATATATATATATATATGATTCTATGTTCATTTTCTTGGTATAATGACCCTTACAAGTTTTTTTTATCTATTGTAAAATGGCCTAAAGGTATAATCCAATGAGTACCAAAAATATAATCCAGTGCATTTTTTCTTTTTTCCTTGGGACTCAAATTGTTTATTATTATGCGGAGCAAAATAAAATATTGAACAACACTTCATTTCAAGCCTCGTATCCTAATGGTGAATGTCTTCATCTTTTAGTCGAGTCTAAAATTATTTACTTTCTCATTTCATCACTAATCTTAATCATCATATCCTCTAGGTTCAAGTTGCAAATTTTAAATTGCTCGATAAAAAAATAATCCATCATTAACATGAACGAGATAGGTAGTGATTTCCTACTTAAAACATATGCTACTTTTTTTTTCTTTCAATAATGGTATTAATGCGTAAAATCATAACCCTTTGAGATCTCAATCAACACCTCTGACTCATGTTTAATTCCTTTCTTAAATAAATTTATTATCTGTATATACTTCAAACCTATGCCTTGGTAACTAGTTGTTCATGAATTTGAATCCGAAAACATACTCTTTACTTATGCATAGGTAAGATTGCACAAAATGACATTTCTCCATACATTCACATAACGAGAACCTTCGAGCTCTGTGGTGCGTTATTTATTTATTTATTTTTATCATATGTATAACCTCAAACTCGACTCCGTAGAGATGATGTTGCCAAATCGTTAAAGCAATTACCACAGGTTCTAATTTTTTGTTATTGTGGCTAGACTTCTTTAAAATGTTTAGCTCAGTTTTGAATTGACGCATTAGGAACTCCACATTTGTTATATAAAGAACAACAAAAATCTTCTCATACATAAATGAAGTCCACTATAGATCGCACAATATTATTATTTCAGGAAGATATTATTATTTCATTTTTTTCATGTGTGCGTTGTAGCTGAATCATTTATGGCTATGGAGAGAGGAAGGGAATACAGTGCCTCAATGAAGAGAAGACTAGCCAACTTAATTGTTTCTAGGCTCTGCTGTTCATGTTTTTAAGCCAACAATCTTTTTCCAAAGCTCAAATCAATATTTCATGTAATCAGCATTGTTCAAGTTACACACTATTTACAACAGGAAAAAAATGTTTCTTCTGCCTCCATCTTTTTTTTTTTTATTCTTTTCCCTTCATCTTTTGAAGCAATGTGTTTGGACCAGAGAATGAAAATAGAGGATAAAAATATAAGCGATATATTCAAATTTAAGTATATTGTAGGAAGCGAGAAATCCACATGGAACCCTCACAACTTTTCTATTTCTCTCCTCCCCCTCAACCAAACACAGCATTAGAGGATAATGCAGTTTTTTTTTTTGCCAGCTTTCAACTCCTCGTGCCTTTCTTCAATGAAGTCTTGGTTTCACCAACATTAACCTTGGTAAGTTATGCATACCAACTGGTGCAGTGATCAGGTTTGTTTATTCTCAGATCCAGATACAATAGATGTGGCTTTTAGTTGCTCCAGCCTCTTTCGAAGATAGGCTTGTTTAAGTTTCTCGCGATGAGCAGCCACCTGCTCCTGCCTTCGAAGTTTAATTTCAGAAGCCTTCTCTCTTGCTCGATTAACTTCTTCATGAACTTCCCTACAAATCAAAATCAATTAAAAGAATTAGATTAGCCAAAGACTAGTAATATTAATGAGAGATAGTTAACCCAGAAAAATCATGAAAATACTAAAACATATCAGAACTCAGAAGCCTCCCTCCCCCTCTCCCTGAAAAATTCAAAACAAAATAAAATGTATACAATACAACCTTATTATTCCTTAGTGTCCCCCCTCTGTCTATTTGAAAAAGACAAATGGGTTGTCTTTGTACTCTATCTATTCAACAGGCTCAACCTAGGAAGAATTCATACTTACACTACTAGTAGTGTATTACCTCAACATTTTATAACATTATCTTTCAATATAGTTAAACTTGAACCATCAGCCAGCCAGTCAACAACTCACCCAGCCCAAACCAGGAAAAACAAAACAACTCTGGAACTGTAAATATCATACCTATTATCAATCTCGAAATGTTATAATACAAACTAAATGTTATATACTACACATAAATACTAAAAAAAACAAAATTAAAGAAAATCATGATAAATAATAAGTCAGTTTACACACATAATCACAATCATTATAAGAGCAATAACATGGTAATAAAGTCAAGAAATGGAAGATAATGGTGAAATTAAAAGAAAAAGAATATAAGAAACTAAATCAAAATTAACAAAATGTGATATGGAAAGTCTAAATGAAGAATAGAGGATAGGGGAAGGAGTCTTATTGAGTATTTTACCCAAAAAAAAAAAAAACCCAAACGCTGTTCTAAGGTTAAAATGGCCAAATGGGTTTTTAAAGCTATATCATGATAGCACCACTATAGTATGTGAAAAGTGGTCATTGCAGCTGCAATAACCACTATTGAAAACCACTCTGCTAGTCAGCTATCAGAATCCAATAGTGGTGCAGGTCTGTCCCTCTACTCTACTATAGCACCGCTATTGACTACTATGAGTGATATAACTGCCGCCCAAAGAAAAACTGAATAAATAAGCCTGCGGAGAATTTTTACAAGAAACACCCAGCATAAAATAACTTTTTGTTTCAGAGAGTAACATAATTTGTTGGCAACCCAGAGAACACCAAATTGGTTTATAAGTACCAATTCGCCATTCATTTACAGATTGGTTCACTCCCATTCAGGTTTCAAATCGTGAAAAAAGACAAACCAAGTACAGAAAAGGAGATAAGGTATGCAAGGTAGGGCACAAAAGATAGCTATGAGATGGTTAATCAGTGAAGCTTAGATTCACCAAAGACAAAGTAAGAAGCAGAGAATGAGTGCGAGGAACTATCTGGATTCTGGAGGAAGCAGAGCATGAAATGGATGCCTATTGTCAAGTGGGAACACCCATTTGAACTATGCAAATGACCAAAGTGATGATTGTGATTTGTGAATGGTAACCATAAATCTTCAATTTCTTCATAGTAGTGTTTTAAATCCTGGATAGTGGCATGTAGTGGCCGGCCCAAAAATGCTACAGTGGGATAGCAAATAGCAGGATAATTGCTATTTTGAACTTTTTTATATAGTCTTATATAATGTATACTGTATATAAATTCTCAAAAATGATAAAAACTGCTCAAATTTATTGAATTCATAATTAACAAAAAACAAATAAAGTCATAGGTACCTTAAACAAAACGTCCAAGTAAATACCAACAAAAGTCAAATACAAATTTCCATGACAAATGGTTAATCATTATCTTCTAAATTCAAGTCGTCTTCTTTATCACTTTCTACTATATAGATTTCAATTTTGGAAATTGAAATCCAAAAGATAGCCCCTGAAACAAGCCCAAATTGTATTTGTTCAGAGGGTTCTTTTGCAATCAACATATAGTGTCACTACAGCTGCTATTCAACCCAATATTTGATCTGGCTATGGCCACTACACTAAACTGCTCCACTACAGCAGCCCCTATAACGGGTAGGGACTGCTCTACTATGCCGCTACAGCATGCTATTTAAAACCCTTCTTATAGCATTACTATAGTTTTCTTGTTCTAGTTTTGATGGATGCAAGACAGCACGAGTGGAAGAAGAAAAAAAACTCGTGAGGCAAACCGATAGCCTGCCGACTAAATTCATCCCTTTTATTTTCTGGTCAGCGACTAAATACATCCCTTATGTACTGAATACTTCTCCAAGTGACATATTGGGAACCTGGTAACTATGGTTTCATTTTCACACCCTTTTTTTTTTTTTTGATCAGCAAAGATAAAATATATTTATATAAAATCTAGAAGTACCAAAGGTACTGATTACAAAGTTAGTCACCATAAAATGGTTCCACAGCCAGACAGCATAAGTCTGATTGGGAACCAAAATATGGAAAGCAAAGTATACATGTATTGATCCCTACTTCCTAATGAAACCCTACTGCTGCAAAAAATGATGTCTGAAATTACTAGACCATTGATTAAAATGTAATGTAAAGTCCTTCTCCAAATTATGGAGCCAAGTCCACATTAAGAAAGTCGCGTCTTCAACCTTTCACACCCTTAATTCTAATTCCCAGTATCATCTCAATTCTCAAGAGCTTCACATTGAATCCACCCAAACTATCTAGTCTAACAACATAGACTTTTCATCACATAACATGGTATAACCGTATAACGCAAAAACATAAATCTCATACCTAATATTGCGTTTATAATCAGCATTGTCAACAGCTCCAGCTGTTCGCCCAGGCCCAACAGGCTTCATGTTAAACATCAATGAATCATCATCATCATTAACAGGACCATCTTCATTTTGTAGCAACACATCACGGCCCAGTGGCGGTGGCGGCAACTCATCATGCTCAATTCCCTTGCGGAAAAAATCCACACAATACTTCTCTTGATCCTCCTCATCCGACAACTCTCCATTCACCAACTTCTCATACAACTCAGCCTTCCTCTCTAGCGCCGCATAACTCGCCGTTCCATCACTCACCGCCTTCAACTCAAGCTTGTCCCTGACACCAAAAATTGCTACAATTTTTAAATAATGATTAAATCAAAGGTAATAACTAATAGGGTAAAATATATTTTCAATCCCCAGATTCCTTCCGGTACTTTCAGAGAAAGTTAGTTTTAGTCCTTGAACTTCAACTTTGATCAATTTGATACCCCTGAACTTTACAAAAGGCATTGGTTTTTCTCCTCCCAAAGGTGAAATCTGTGGGACAAAAACCACTGTTTTTCTAAAATTCAGGAACCAAATTGATCAAAGTTAAAGTACGGAAACTAATACGAGACTAAAAACATATTTGTCCCCTCAACTTGGTTTTAGTTCTAGAACTTTGATCAATTCGGTCCCCTAAACTTTACAAAAACCATTGTTTTTTCCTAAACTTCAGGGACCGAATTGATCAAAATCAAAGTACAGAGACTAATACCAAGTTCTACCGAAAAAATACACGGACTAAAAACATATTTTAACCTAACTAACAACAAGTAACCAATAGAATGAACGAGATATGATACTTGTGAGCGCGGGCATCGACACCGCGGTTTTTGACGGAGAATTTGTCTTTGGGGGCGATTTTGTTCTTGGCGCGTTGATACTCGGCATCGGGGCCGGCCAATTCGCGTGATTTTTTGGAATCTTCCTGAGACTTGTATAGTTCAGCCTTCAATTCGAGGATTGAGGATGCGCCAACGCCAGCTATGGCTCGGTGCTTCTTTGGCATTATCGACGATTCCGTTAGCCATCCTAGGGATTCTGTCACCACCCTCTTCTTCCCGGTGGTCTCTTCCCCCGCCATGGTTTTTTTCTGCAACACAATTTTTTATTGATTAGGGTTTGTGTTCTTTTAGCCTGTTTGGTTCACTGTGTCAGGTTTATTGGATGGAGAAGGTTGCAATTTTGATGTGCATTGTGTTCTACATTTCATTTGCTTCATTTTTTATACTTTAATAAAATATTAATAGTGAATAACTTTTTAAGTATTTAAAATATTTAATTTTGGTATACTTTTTTTTTGACAGAATTTAGTTTAATTTAATTTTGGTATACTGTCAATATATTTGAATTAAATTTTATTCAAAATTTGTATAATTACTTCAACAAATTTATATTTATTGTAAATATTAACTATTACGAGCAAACATAATCGTAAGTAATAGTGATTATAAAACTTTTAGAATTTGCGTAATATTTTATATTTGGTAAAATAATATTAATACTTTTCATTCTAGTTTAATAGGCATTCATAATTAAGATAAAAAAATCATATTATTAATCAGTTATAAATTACTGTCAATGATTAACATTTAACGTAACTAGTGACATAAGATAATGATTTATGTCATTTAATCAAGTGTGATTTAGAGTTAATCCTGTAAAAATAATAACGTATCAATACATGGTTATAAAAAATAAAGAGTTATAAATTACCTTTTATATGAAAAAAAGTTTACATAATGTAAGAACTAAAATAAATTAACTTATAAGTCTACTTGAAAATGTTCAAAAAATTACGCGCATGGATTTCTGTATGGTAAATTACATAATCCCTTTCACAAGATCTTGATATACTCTTTGAGAGGACGGATTTAAAAAATATTTAACGGGTCAAAAATAAATTAAATTTAATATACGTAATTATACTTCATGGTTGAGCTCTAATAGCATGACACTTACAAATAGTTTTGAATCCCTGGACTGCGAAAAATTTTGCCTACTACGTAAAGATCAGGTTGCAAATGGAGCCACATCTCATTCTTAATTCTTTAGAAGCTTGTAAATGTTTTAAAATAGTTAAACAATACAAGAAAACTATTATCTACGCTAACACTCTTCTTAACACTCTGCTAAAATTCATATAACTTCTATGTGGATCTCATCATCCGTTTGATTAGTCACATACTAAATTGTAACACCTACATGAATTTCAACGATTAAGAAAAATACATTTAAAAAAATAGAAAATATATTAATAACAGTCTTCACAGTTCTACCAGTGCAAACACCCATTTGATACTTGTCTTTATCTAATTCTTCTTATTACGTATTCCTCTCTCTTGGATAGCAATGTATGTTTTTCCCCAGCATAAATACTCGTGTTGTAGAATAAGGGAGGAGAGGGAATGTAATCTCCAATCCCAAATTGTTGATATCCCTTGAAATTTTTGGCTACTACCACTTTGCTTATTATAGCTAATCACGAACAAACTTATTGTAGTAACTAAGTATATGTTTAGTTTTTCTTTAGAAAATTAATTTTGAGAGCAGAATTGATTTTACATTTGGTTTCACATTACAAAAGATTTTCAAATTGACGATAGGTCCAAAATTAATTCTGAGTAACTTGGATAATTTGTATTAAATTTTACTCCTTAATTAATTCTATAATGAAAACATTCAACCATAAATCACACTATTTTAAAATCAATTCCAACCAAAATCAATTTTATAAGATGAATTACATTCGAAATTAATTTTATCAAAATTCATCCAAACAAACACTACATCTCCCATAAGAACTGTGTATCAAGTAATCAACAATCATGGCGAAAGAGAAAGTTAACACTAATCAAGGACTGGTCACATCTATATCTTTACAAGAACCTTTAGCTTCTTTACATTATAATGAATGAAAAAATAGCTAATGCATCTTCGGACCCAAGAAAGAAAGAAAAAATCACATACAAAACAAAATGAAGAACAAAACTAAAATGCAATTCATTAGATGATTTTAGTATTGTTCTCCAATCCAAATTAGAATTTCACCTCAATAATCTATATTAACATTTAATGCAAATACTTTATTAGGCAAATTATCGAGATGAAACTCTAACTCTGATTCAAAAACACTAAAAGCACCTAAAAAACTTCATCCAAATTTTGTCCCAAAATGAATTTACTTTTAACAAGAATACGTGACATCCCCAGTTAGCTAGTAGTAGTGTTAGATGAGATTTTAACCATGACTGAAAGTGGAATGTTGACCACATGACCTTGATTCCCAAACAGCCCAATTCTCCCAAAGCTGGCCACAGAGCTGCTAAGGGTTGCATTCAAGAGCACAGACAAGACCTGCCTCTCACCACTGCCAATACAGAAGTGAGTTGGAGACACTTTCACTGAAACCCCATTAGGAGCAGTCCAACCAACACTGTAAGATTCATTTTGAGCAATGTTTTGGACTGTCCTCTGCACTATTCTGGATTGGTTCAGCTTTGATATAGTGATTGAGGGCAGGTTCAGATCAGGACCATAGACAGTCAAGTTATAGAGCGCGCAATTTTGGCCCGTGTAGTTTAGCACCACGGGAGCTGAACCGTTGATTCCACATAGAAATGACATGTAATCATCATAACCTACAAAGAAACATGCATGTAAGACTTCCACATTAAGAAACCAGGACTACTAACATCAATCATTAATCAACCAGTTTACATAAAACTAGACGTAGTTAAAAAAAATGAGTAAATACATGTGAACTGGTGCAGTTAAGTTATCACCTTCGCTTATTCAATTTATTGCACAATTTGATAACCCAAATAAATTCAACAACTTCAAAGGGAGAAGGAACATCCTATAAATTGCTGTGTTTCATCATAAAAAAGAACGTTATGTAAAATGTTCAAAGATTAACTACATTGTCCTGGCCCTGCCATTATAATGGAGTATCATACCTATTATCTAACTTAAACCATAATCGTAGCTGAATTTTCATGCCACTTTTTATATATTGAAACATGAGAATTTTTATTGAAGCAAAATGATTGCAATGCTTAAGTGACTTACCAGAATCAAAAACCAAACCCGGATTCAGTGCTCCACTTGCATTCACAAAACCACTTCCCATGTCAAAAGGAGTTGCCGGAGACTGGTTTTGATCTGGAGAGGCATATGATCGCTGAGCCATTATTGGCCCACCACTCTTGTCATACAGAGAGGCTGTAGTAGAAAGAGCAGATCCAATAGCTGCAGGACTGAAATTGGGGAACTTTTGCCTAATTAGTGCAGCAAGACCAGCAACATGTGGTGCAGCCATGCTTGTGCCAGACATCAATGCAAAATTCTCACCTGTTGGCAATGCAGATTATGTGACATTATCAGCATGCATTGAAAAAAAAATAGCATAGTTTATTACTTATATAGTTGTTTTTAACATATGATTGGTATCAAAACAAGTCATTAAACTTGACAAAAATTTTATGTTTGGTTTCCTAGTATAAACTTTTATGTATTTACAAACCTAGGAATTCAACTGAATCAGTGCCAACAGAACTCCAAGCAGCCCATATAAAATTTCCCGGAGCTAACAGGTTAGGTTTCAAAATGTCAGCTTCGTGAGGAAGACTGTCCTCTGGATCTGGTCCTCTGGCAGAGTAATACATAACCTTTGGGGCAACATTGCTGTAGTTTGGTTTCAGTCCACCGCAGATAGTGGCAACAGCCCCAAATTTAACAATTTTCTTTGAAACTGCATCTATTTCCAACGAAGAATTGTAGTATTGCGTTAAAACCTGACCAGTTCAAAATAAAAGGGAAACTGTCAGGGGATTATTCCTCATGCACATGTAAGATAGAGAGAGTAATAAGTTGGCTGACATATCAGCCAAATCCATGCATTCTTTTTACAAAGAAAATAGATGTTCTCACTGAATTCTCAGCATCAAAAGATGCCATTTATTGTAAAATGAAAGCCCAAGAAAAAAAGGACAATACACATAAGCATAACAACAAGGAAGCACAAACACTTCAAAATATTAATCATGTATGTATCATATCCATGTCAGACACTCAAGAGTTTTTGAATATTTCTAGCAATATATTATAAACTTTTATGCCAATAGAATGTCATTAGATAAATTATAGCATTTTATTATGTCTAAAATGACTCATGCTCCCTTTTAAGAATTTACGTTTTTATTTTTGGAATTTAAGATTTGTGTTTTATATTCATTTTATACTGATTTATATGTTGTATTATAGCCATGCTGTGTCAAAGAATAAGTTTCAAAATTTATTTCCATGTTCTCTCTATGCTCTCTAGATATTCACGTGTATATGAGGGGAAATGGATAATGCAAAGCACCTTGGAATCATTTGTGGAAGCAATTATTATGCCAGGCATTTTCATTGGAACAGGGTTAAGCTGAAAACCAATCACAAAGGGATCCATATAGAACACAACACCAGCTGCACTCAGGTTTTTGGCTGTTTCTGAGGCCCGTTTGATGGTGGAGAGTCCCAGCACAAATCGAATTGAATAGCTGCACATCAAGAGGTTTCCCTTGATCAAACTCTTATTGAACTTATATGCATCTTGGCACTCACCAACATACATATCATCAGCAACTGTGGTGTCATTGCTCAAAGCATGATGTGCATGAATCAGTTTATAAAGTTTGCTTTCATCTGTGCCAGCTGAGGACAATAATAATAAAAATGAAAAAAAAAAAGTGGGTCATAAATCAATGTCGGCAGAAATATTGAAGAAATAATAAATTCATAGATGAACAATTGAACAAATTTATAACTAGAGGAGGATCTTCAATCTAACATTAAGAAATCCTTGAAGTTGAAAGCAACAAGAACTGATTGTCCACAAATAGAGTGACAACTATAGATCTTAGACCTTTCCCCCCTTTCTTGGGGATCATGTCTAGTGAAAGATAGATAATGAATTAAAAGTACTTTCCAACTGACATTAAAAAAGAAAAAGAAGAAAATTACACTAGCAAACTAAACTTATTATAGTCATTCATGCAGCACAAGAAAGTACGAGAGCAGTCAGAATATAATTCACGCCCAAAAAATCCCAATAATACAGTGAATATCCTAGTGATGATAAATTCAAAATCTGATTCATAATCTCAAAACTAGTGAATATAATTAACTTCATATTGTTTTTCCACTAAATTAAACCGTGAACGAAAATTGACACCAAAGCCTCATTGAAGATCTTCACTACTTGGGCAACACAAAAGAGAAAGTCCAATCATTAAAGTCCGTAACATTACCCCCCCTCTGGTGAGTTAGTCTAAAATAAATTCTTATAAGGTTAACCATTTACCAGGAATTGAGAAACAAAAACTTACGTGCAAGACCAACTCCAGGTATGGTCACATTATTTCCAAGAAATATGGAGTTGCTATAAACCCGGTCATGAGAGGCAGCACCAACAGTATAGATCCATGGACTGAAGGAGAACATGCTTGTTGGTGATGGTCCAGTATTTCCTGCTGCTTGAACTACAAAAATACCTTGCTTCACAGCTGACAGCAAAGCCATGTCTATTGGGTTGAAGAAGGTTGCAACACCAGGAGGACGTCTATTGGGAGTAATAGACAAGCTTATTATGTCAACCCCATCCTGAGCTGCCTGCAAACATCACACTATTAGTGTTACAGGCAAAGCAAAATTGGATGCAATTTTATTGTGAAGGACATGCATGGAAATCACCACTATCACTTACAACTCTCAACACTACAGAAATTTGAAAGGCAAGGCATGATGGATAGACAGAAGACAAAATAAAATTGAAAATCAAATGCCATGGATCCTAAGAGGTGAATTAAGAATCCTAAAACAATGTGAAATGTGCTCTTCATTACTGCTGGGGTAGGGGCCAAAAGGAATACAAGGCCAATAAACAAGACCTTGAAAAATAGATAACAGTTATAAACTTTATTAGGGAATTGCACTATCATATACAAACATGCTAGGGGAAGGAAAACCTTAAATCAAAGAAGTGAAGGGAAAAAATGACCTGCTCAAGTAAAATTATCATATAACTGACATGTAAATTGTTTGGATAACAATGTGTCACATGTCTGAATAAATTAAATATGTACCTGGTCAATAGCTGCAACAACATCTGCAGCAAATCCTCCAAAGCTTTTGTATAGTGCCTTGTAAACAGCAATGCTGTAAAAGATTGAAATGCAACACAAGCATAAATTATTTTTCTTTTAAAAGTCATGGGAAGTTGAATACTTAATACTATGGGGATAGCACATTCTATGGGATAGGGGAATATGATGCACTGTAGGGTAATTGATGGAACTATGAGTTAATACAGAGGAGGGAAGAGAAATGGGAGAAGACCACACCACATCCTTCAACAGATATCCCTTTTGATTCAGAAACTTGGCTCTATAACTGAAGAAGCTTCACTTCAGTTTTCAGATGCCAAAACAGTTTTACAAAATCATTCTCTCGTCTGAAAATCACAATGAAAATCCAATTTACAGTTTTTCGATGCCAGCAAGAATCCTTACCACTAGATGATCCATGGTCAGTCAGTTAACTGGACTTATTGAAATTTCTATTTATTTAGCTATAACTGGACTCTTCTTATTTATTTTATTTACCATTTCTTCTCAAATATGTAATTGTTCAAGTCGTTTGGTCCACTTCCACTCAAAAAAAGGGTCCTTTGGTCCATTCCATCATATCATCAAATTAGTTTCCCTTTTTTTCAACCATTAAATTGAAGCCCCCACGGCATTTCTTCTCTCCTGCAAGAGAAGCTGCCCAAATTTTATTGTAAAAAATGTTAGAGATGTATTATCCCCATAGTACTAAGAATTCAACTCCACATGACTAGCTTTTCTGACAACAACAACAAACAGATAAAGTCTTTACCTAATGGCTTAAGCTTTTGAATGGTTGTTTCTGACATAGTTCCAGATTATTTACTGTGACATGGATCTTTATGGTATAGTTCTAGATTATTTACTTTTGGTGGAATGGTTTCAGAAACAACCATTCCAAAAGCTTAAGCCATTATGTGAAGCAGAATAATGAACAACTCCATAAGATCATCATAAAGATCCAACAGATTACTATAAGCATAAAAGTAATGATAACACAAAATAAAATAAAATAACTAAGACATAGTTCCAGATTATTTACTGTGAACGAGGAGCCATCCCGCTAGCATTCCCAAAGTGATGTCCAGCAACAATCACTGGAATCCCATGGTTTCCTGCTGCAACAGATGCTGTGTGCCTGTGTATGTTAGTTACATCAGAATGGGAATTTAGTTAAAAGAGAAGTAAACATAACTAATTATGTTATGATTAAAACAAATTTGGTAACAGTCCAATATGAAAACACAAATTTGGGCTATTGCAATTCCAGTTTCCAGAACATTCTAAAGAATCTCAACACTCCAAGGAACATTCTAAAGAATCTCAACACTCCAAGGAACAGGAGAAAACACATTTCTGAGCTCAAGGTTCTGATAAGTATAAGCTAGACATAATTCACCAATGGTGAAACTTGAAAGAGAGAAAACTTCAAAACCAAAATGAAGGTACTGTTAAAAAAAATGATCAATAATTTGTAGTAATAGGTAGACCAGTAGTTGTTGTAGAAAAAGGATGACAACTTAGACTTTGTCATCATGGACTGGCCAAAGCAAAGTAGATGCTAACAAACAAATCATATTTCCCCATTAAGTATCCAATTAGTAGTTGGACATTTGGATGAAATCAAGAGAATGGACCATGAAGCTACTACAACCAAACATAACACCCACAAAAGAAAATCCAAGAACTCACGTTCCATGGCCATCACCATCAAAGGGAGAAGCATAGTCCTGAGTCGAATTAAATATTCCTCTGGTTATGGCAGAAGCTGCAAAATGACGGGCCCCAACAAGCTTCCTATTGCAAGAACCAGATGGAAAGTCGCGAGTAACCTCACAGATGCCAGAAAAATGAGCAGGAACGGGATACGGCTTTTCATATTTGTTATCATCAAAACTAGGATGTGTTGGATCTATGCCGGTGTCAACGAACCCTATAACAACTCCTTCTCCAGCAGTCTCAAACCCACCATCTTGAAACCATGCTCCCTGTGGCAGACCCAAAAACTGTGGTGTATGCGTAGTCGCAGTCCTTACAGAAAAATCCAAAACCACATTGGACACTTCACTACTCCTTGATAGTTTCTCTGCCTTCATGATTAAGCAATTTCAAAGGGTAAGAATACTTTTACTTGCAGTAAATTAAACAAAAAAGTTAATAGTGCTTAAACATGGACGGGCACCGATGGGGAAACCAAATCATCAATATAAAGAAACAACTACACACTATACAATGTAACTAATCATAATTTTCTTAAATGATAAAACCATGACGATGAAAACTAATGTCATACCTGTTGTTGGGTAACCAGCACCGCGAATCCATTTATCAGGTAATGGTAGCTATAGAGCTTCAGATATTTCTCTCCATTTAACACTTTCTTCAACAAAGAATCATGAACCCGAGAAATGTAAGAGCCATATCTCTTATCTGTCTTAGTAATATTGCCATACCTTCAAAACAAAAGTAAAATAAAACAAAAATAGGATCACATATATCAAATTTTTGCACCAGATTTCACAAACAACCTCAAAACACTCAAAATTGGAAGGAGAAAAGAAAAAGAAAGGATGAAGCACAATACTGAGAATTGAGAACATCATTAACGATTAACAAATATAATAATACGTTTCAAACAAACAACCTATCATCTATAGATGTTAAGCAATCATTTAACCAGCACTTTTCATCTTACCAAAAACACACAGCTTCCACAAGAAGCCTCAATGATTTTTGGGACCAAATAAAAATTGAAAAAAAAAAAAAGAATTGGAAAGCTAAACATCAATGACTTAAGAATACAACACATGAGCACACCATTCAATGCTATTGCTACCCAAAGAAAAATACCAAGAAAAATACACAATTTCTTTCCACTAAAAGAAATAAAAAATATATATATAAAAAAAACACTAATCAGCAACCCCAGCCCCACATAAAACCTTCAAACCAAGCTTGTGTTTGAGTGAGGTGATACCTTCTTGGTTTTTTAAATTGAGTTCTGCCAGGTGCAGCAGCAGCATCTTTGAAGCCATTAACCTCTCTTCTCAACCCACCATAGTAATGAGAAACAGGAGCATGTCTCAGAGTAACAACATACACATCAGAGGTAGTAGCATCATCTGAATCACCTTGACACAAGCATGGCAAAAAGCAAAACACCACCACCACCACCACCAAATGTGCCACATAAATGTTCCCCATAAGGATTTTCTAGGGAAACAAAAGCACAAAAGCAGAAGACCCAGTTGGATCCGAAACCACCCCACCAAAAGTGAACAATAACAACAACAATTCCTCACCGACCCACATGCTCCATTCTCAAGTTCAAGCCTTTTTTCCCTTCAGTGTTTTTTTTTCAGTTCAGTGAAGGAAAACAGAACACCCCAAGTGAGAGACAATGACAAAGCAAGCACCTTTTTGGCGAGGGAGAGAGTGTTTCAGTATTAATAGCTGGAGTAAGAGAATCTGCAAGCAAAAAACGCCTTCTTTATTGGGTTGTGTGAATTTGAACGTTTTATTTATTATTCAATGGAAATAAAAAAAAAAAAAAAAAAGGAAAATATGTTATGTGGGAATAGAATGAGAAAGTGAACGTTTTATTTGGTTTTATTCGATTTTGGACATTTTCGTTCCGGTCGTTGGCTGTCAATATGTGTGAAGTGTGAGTGAACATTGGAGCTTTCCTGTGACTTGTGTAATGACAACAACCTAGTACTTTTTTTTTCTTGTTTCACTTTTTTTATTTTATTTTTCTGTCTTCTTCTTCATTTTTAAAGATTTTTTAAATACATTGAGAAAAAAAAGATTTTAAATACACTTTTGGTGAATATAAAAAAAAATTATTTTGGCAAAGTAAAGTTTCTTATAGTTGTACAAAAATAAGAGGGGAAAAGTAAATTCAAGAATAATTTAGGCGTCGTAACTTAATCGATGGAAAAATAATTTTATAAAAAATTACCACCATAAAGTATTATAATAAATAAATAATCCTTTTTGTTTTGGCAAGTACCAAGTACTCTTTTACTTTTTTGCTTTATACATCTAACTAAGACAATGTCTTACTTTTTTTTTATTTTGCAAAGGAGGAATTATAGTATGGATTTAGCTTATGCCGAAAAAACTATTTCACAAATATTTGCAGACAACATTGAAGTCTACGTGTAATATATATAGATAAAGATGTCCTCATATCAAATATCAATACTATGAGTCATGAGTCGTTTAATATTTATTCACAACAAGATTGTGGGTAAGTATATTCTAAATTATAAATGATTGTAAAAGAGAAAGAGAATTATTTAATCAATTAATTGGATATATTTTTTGAGATTTAGCACGCAATTAGAAGATAATTGAATTTTTTTTAATATTTTGTTAAAAGTTTGACTTTATGTTCTTTTCAGGAGATGGAGGTCTAGTTGATATTTTCATTTCAGATCTATAGGAGATCTCAATCTTTCTTTAGATGTATTTTTTCTCTTTTATGATTTATTTAAGACAGATTTAAGATAGTATTACAAGAAATCTATTCAACCAATGGTCAAATAGAGAAACTTATCTTGTTCAAATAATAATAAAAACTTAATATAAATGTAGTCTTCTTAAGTATATAAACAAATGATAAAATATCAAACATTAAAATGGGTAAGAAGAGACAAATATGTAGGAAGAGTGAGTTGTATGTGAAGTTGTACGGAAGAAAAATAGGTTTTGATATGGTATAAATTCATACATAATAAAACCATGTCTGCCTATATATAAATATAAATATAAATAAATAGTAAAAAAATTAGAATTTCAAATCGTGAGAATATTATCCATATGTTAGTATTATTCTTAAAAATGTAATTTCATCAACCGTTTTTACATAAGAATATACTTTAAGCTTGTTACATTAAAAAAAAAGTAGCTAGGTAAATAAAAACATTAAATAAAAGTGTAGCATTTATTGTAATAGATTCGCATAAATGATTGATACTATTTATTTAAGTAATTTGGTTTCTGTATTTAGGATACATTGAGTATTAAGTCCCTTACATATCAGTTTGTAATATTTCTCATGTTTTTACATATTTCAGATATCAACAAAAAATAATAATAATGTTTTAGTTCCTACCCGCTAAAAAAGTTAAAGCTTTGAATTTAAGAGAAATTTTTCTAAAATGTTTATGGGGTAAAAAATTCTCTATTGTATTATTTAAATTATAAATTACCTTGTGCCAGAAATGTAAATTATACCTTACCTATAAGACTATAGCATTTAATATTTTATTTAAAGAAATACAGTAACAAACACCTATATTTTTTTATTGAGAAAATAAAATAAAAATATAAAAAAGGACCCTAAACACGTGCAAATTGAACACCTATAGTATTAACTTGGAAGGTGGACATGAATGTTTAAAGTAGGAAAGTCTAGCAGATAAATTCATTATCCTAAGAAATAGCCTAAAAATACCCTAGCTTCTTAATTAGCTAAAAGATCAATACAAAAATTCTCTTTTCTAACAAGGTAATTAAGATACTGATAAACGAATAATAATGGAACATTTTTTCTTTATAATATTGATGTAATGAGTTTTTTAATTTTGTTGTTGATTAATTTTTATTGGAAATATGATTAACAATCTTTAATGATTTTTTTTCTCTTAATTACTTTTTTATTTATAATTTTTTTATCTTAATTCATAGAACACAAATGTCTTTTAACTAAGATAGTAATCTCGCATAAAAATCTTCTTACTTCCCTTCAGACTCGATAATTTATCAAAAATTTTATCATTGCGATAATTTATCATTTGGCATACCTTGGGCGAACACCATTCTATTCCAAAAATTAGGTAGGATTGATCCGTATTTTCGGTTTGAAATTAAATTACAATAAAAGGCACGCGTGTGATGGGTTGGGAGGAGCCATGTGAGTATGCCGAATTGTAAACTTAAAAACGTGATCATAAATTGCTTTTCCACTTAATAATTAAGGTTAAGTTATAATTTTGTTCATATGTTATTTTAAATTTGTGAGATCAAAATAAATATATATAGTTTCTCCATTTTCTAAGATAAGTAATTTTAATCTTTTTGTCACTTATTTTGATATGACATATTAATATTGACGTAAAATTTATATAAGGTGTTAACATAATATTTATGTGAAAAAAATTAAATAAAATAAAAAATAAAAAATATCTTAATAGATATTGAATTCATGATCTTTTATTATTCATTAAAGATAATAAATCACTAACATATTTATTTTGTTTAATTAATTATATTGACATTATTTTTTATGTATTATTAATCTAGAGTTATTAATTTTCATAAAATTATCAAAATTTATAAATTATAAATTTTTACTATATAATTTTTTAAATTTTATTTTATATCATTTTACATGTTTTATTTTGAATAGTTTAGATATTTTTATTTTCATTTTGCCAATTTTTATTAAATTTCATAAATTAATATGCAAATTATTTGTATGAATTTTTTTATAAATTGATTTTAATATACATATTAGTTTTACTTTAATTATTTACATAAAATTATTCGTAGACAAGGCAATAAAACACTTATTTTGTCTAGTTAACTATATTAACATTATTCTCTATGTATCAATAGTAAAGAGTTTTTTTTTTCAAATTATCAAAATTTATAAATTAAAAATATTTAATATATAAATCTTTTTAATTTTAGGTAAATAAGTCTAACTTGGTGAGTTAAGTTGTAAGAAATTTAAAACCTTAATTTATGATATAAACATGAATAAATCATTCAGTAAGCGAAAGTGTACACGAAAACATATACATCTTGTAGCTATTATTATCAAGCTCTATATCATATGTTTTCTCACAAGTAAAAATACTTAATATATCAGTGTTTTATAAACATAAAGAGATCTTCTAATCTTTGTCTTTTCTGAATGTGTGAATCAATGAAACATTACAAGCTTTATATACCTAAGACAATAGACTCCTTAAAATCCAAAATATAATCGTTCCTTTATTATTTGGCTCCTTCATCAAAAGTCAATAATACAAAATAAAAAACTTTGTAACAACTACTTCAATTCTGTGTATGGACCACATAACAGTTATATGCTAACATTCTCCCACTTGACTCATATATTACTAATATAATCTTTATTTTGACAAACAAATATGACTATAACTTGTCAATTTAAACTTGATATTGTCACTAAAAATTAATTACACATGAATCACGACGGTTATATTTTAGATTAAACATTTTCTTCCATGAATTACAATATGTAACCTTTTCTTAGTGAAATATAGGGTCTTAACATTATTGATTCAATTTGAATCCTTTCATGACTAACTTAATGTGCACAAGTCATAGAATGAAAAAAAACATAAACATTAATGCAAGCCCTTAAGTTGCATATGAACCATTGTTTATTTTTATTGGACCATTGTTTATGTCTATATACTCAATAGAAATGAACTTTCCTTTAATGTCTACTTTATGTCAATATATATGTTTATCTTGGCTTTCACCCTTATTATTCTTTAAAAAGAATACTTAGCCTAATTTTTTTATTGGCCTTCAATGAAATTGACACCTTTAAGACCAAAAACTTTATGGTTGTGAATAATTTCATACTATTCAATAAATTATTCCCTTAAAGTGATTCTTAAGGGTATTACATACTCCCACTTATTTTCTCAAATTTCATTTGTTGAGGAAATTCACTTCCACTTATTAAGAATTTTTCTTCTCGCTATCTTTTGGAATGTAAGTATAGGGTAATAAAATATAAACCCTTTCATGATAATATAAAATTAATGTTATGATAAATCTTAACTTGTAAATTTTAACCTTTTGGTACAAGATGTGTATAGAATTTACAAACTGTATATATGAAAGATAAACATCATAATAAAATAGATCATGCCTATGAGTATAGAAATATCATGACATTTAGTCCATAACTTGATAAACTATTACTTTCCTATCGGGCCAAATAATAATTTATCTATAACATTGTTTAGGGTGTTATGGCTTCTCTTAAACATGTAATTCATATAAGTCTTCATAATATGTAAAACAAACGTCATGTTTACCAATATAAAACATGTCCTTAATTTATGAATTTAGAGACATAAAACTTGCATGTGAGTCAAAGTCTTATTCAATTAGATTCATAACATAACCTTATGATATAATTATCAAATTATGTTCATTTTCTTAATTCTAGTGGGTAGATTATGAAATATAATTTAATATTTTATCCTAATTGATTATACAAATATAACAAAAAAAATTGTGGGATAAAAATTATATATAAGTATAATCAATCACAATATTGTGTCTAATTCCTCATGAGATCTTAAATAACTTAATATATAATTTTAATTAATTAAAGATGATATGACTAAGCAATAATTAATTCAAATTATAAGGATCACTAACAAATTCCTTTGATTTTTAATACCAGTTCTTGATACCCATAAAGAGAATGTGGTGAATCGAAAATTTAGAAATTAATTCTTAGCTAAAACCACTTTTTTTTCTTAAAGAATATTATGGCCATCAATTTTTAAATGCCAATAAAACTTTATGGAATATAATGATTGCAAATTCAAATTCATTCTTGGTTATCACAATTGGTCTAACTTTATTTCATTTGAACCATATATGTAATCACATAATTAATTCAATAAGCAAAAAACACCATTGTATTATATGCATGGACAAATTCTCCAACATACATCTTCAATCTTGATATTCTTTATCATGCATCAATCACATCTTATGTAATGTCATACTTAAAAGTCAATAAAAGCATGATTTTGAATCAATGATGCATTCTTAATTTTCTATGTAAGTCAAACAAATAGAATCCAATATATATGTTAACATTTATGTTTTCATTCCATACTTCACATGAAATACATAAACAACATAATATAACACATTCAATTAAACACATTAATTGCATGTTTTATAGTAATTAACCTATAATAAAAAAAACATAGTAACAATAAAAATGGGTAGCATAAACAATTAATAACAATTATGAAATCAAAATAACATATTCTCCTTAGCGCAACATATGATGGGAAAGTATATGCATCCCCTCATAAATTATCCTTATAATTGTGATGTCTTCCATAGAGCAATCAAAGCAAAATCCACAGCGCAACAATTCAATTGAAATTACTCAATTTATAAAAGTAGTGTTTTTTATATTTAAATAGTAAAACACAACCCCTTTGTAGCCACTCATCAACAACACACTCTACCAATATGCATCATTGCAATTAATATGTGAATTTCTTAAAAACATTCATAGATACTCAATAGCAAAATGGCTTACTACGGGTTTTACCGAAGACAGATGAACACATCATACTAATCAACAAACTTAAAATTCTCAATCATTTAATAATAAAATCAAGCTTAATAACAAGGCTACAAAGATAGGCTTTGATACCAAATGTAAGAAATTTAAAACTTTGGTTTATGATATAAACATGAATAAATCATTCAGTAAGCAGAAGCATACACAAAAACATACCTCTTGTAGTCATTGCTATCAAGCTCTATACCATATGTTTTCTCACAAGTAAAACTACAAAGTATATCAATGTTTATAGACAGAGAGAGATCTTCTAACCTTTGTCTTTTTTGAATATGTGTGAATCAATGGAACATCACAAGCTTTATATAAGCAAGGCAAGAGACCCCTTCTTAAAATCTAAAATGTAACTGTTGCTTTATTATTTGGCTTCTTCATCAAAATCCAATAATACAAAATAAAAAAAATTGTAACAACTAATTCAATTATGTTTATGAGCTACATAACGGTTATATGCTAACATAAGTTTCCTTAAAAAACTCGATGAATTGAACATGATTTGTGAGTTATTATAAACTTTCTTATGTATGATTTTGGTTCCTACAGATAAAGAAAAAATATAGATCTTTATCGAGGGACAAACCCAAACTTCAATGTTAGGAGGTCAAGTATGAAAACTAAGATTCATATATGCATATCAAATTTCATATGAAATATTCACAAGTTATGAAGTATTACTGATTATATCAATAATTTATTACATTATTAATAGAAAATATATTTATACAAAAAACAAACCAAACATGTTTTAAAGATCCAAGATTATAAAATTCAATCATTAACACATTACAAATAAATTTCATGAATTTATAATTAAAACTAGTGTTACATTAATTCATATTTAAAAAAATAGAAGAATAATAATGTTATGTCATGATAATAGTTAGTGCCCCAAAATTTTGATATATCTTGAGTACAACTTGATATTTGGTTTGTTTTCCAAAATTTATTTAATCGCATGTTTTGATCCATACACTAACCATGCCCAAATAAACAAAGACAAGAGGAAGGAAGAAAAAAAATACAAAGAAGTGTCGTGGTCTGATGTAAGGTGGAGATTTAAGTTTTGGGTTATAGGAATATTGAGTGTTGGGATGGATGAATTTTGGATTTTGCACGGTTACCAGTATATACAGGTTTTGGTTGGAACTTTAGTATTAGGGGGCACCTGTGAAGCCTCGATACTCCAAAATGGTCCACGCATCAATGTCATTCTCGTGTCGAATATCACTATTGCCCCAATATATATTTGAAAAGTATCAATTTTTTTTTAAAAAATAACGGATACGACCTTAATACAACTAGGACACGACTTAGGTTAGGGGGACACAACTCAAGCCGTGTTGGGATACAACTGCAATACGGCTTGAGCCATTTTCTGAACTTTTTTTAAAATTTTAATATTTTAAATTAGAATTTTAAAATTAAAAAATGCTAAAAGGGTAGGGATTTAAAGTCATAAGAGTTTTTTTCATATGACTTTAAAGTCGTAAATGATTTTTTTTCTTTTTTTTTTCATTGAAGTCGTAAATTATTTTATGACTTCTATTTTTTTTGCATGACTTTAAAGTTGTAATGTAGTTTTTTTAAAATTGGAATTAATTTTAAATTTTAATTATTTAATGAACTAATGCATGCTTTTTTTAGTTTTATTTAATATTTTCTATATTTTTTTATATTATTTTATTTAATATTTTCTATATTGTTTTATTTAATATATTTTCTATATTTAATATTTTCTATAAACTGAAGTCGTAAAATAATTTATGACTTCAATAAAAAAAATCCTTTATGACTTTAAATTCATTTGAAAAAAACTCTTACAACTTTAAAGTCATATTTAAAAAAATAAAAAATTGAAGTCATAAAGTTTTTTATGACTTTAATGTAAAAAAAATAATCGCAACACATATTATGACTTTCATTTCAGCCCTTTCAGATATTAATTTAAATTTTATCCCAAATAATAAATTTGGAAAAAAATTACCCCCTAAATTATCATTTGGCACCGGGTGGGTGGCAATAGCTCGTTAAAAAAAGGGTGGGTGACAACATTTACCGACAAATATCAGGAGTTATATGAAAAATAGAAAACAAATATAACATTAGGTTTGATATGTGCTAAGAGTGACAAAGCACAAAAATGTGTGTTTTGCGGGAAATGTATCTCGTATGGAGCATGGGACATTTGGAAAAATGAAAACTTCAAAGATTTCCCAAAGGGGTGTATAGAAGGTCTGAGTCACAATATTTCTTTACAAAATGATTCTTTTCTTTTATTTATGTAGGATGGGTTCTTATTGAGTGTTAACAAATATTTTTTAGCACACTCTTCTTTCCATTGATATTTTTTTTATTCATTTAAATCAATAAGAGATAATGTATTTAAAAGAGTATGTTAGAGAATATGATTCATTTTCTATTTTTTGAAAATATTATAATTTATTTTTAATATAATGTTTCTTATGTTATTTTTACTTTCAATATATTTATTAATTTTAAGTTATATTAATATAATTTTTAATACAAGGAGAAATGCAATTCAGCAAAAAAAAAAGAGTAGGAAATATAATAAAAAAGAATTAGTGAGCCCCACACATTTTCACTCTATTTCCACTAAACCAAACAACTAATATTATTTCCACTCTCCCCATATATTTCCCTCTTACCAAACATGACATTGTTCTTCTATCTCCCACACCTTATGACCGCAACATCATTCTATTTTAATTTGTTTTCTTATGATGAAAAGTTTAGATGAGTTGAATTTAAGATATTATCATAATTTGAACAAACCTCAATATTCAATTAATGTTTACATAGATACTTATAGATTATCCACTAACAAAATTCTCATATTAACAACATGAATAAACTTATATTCTTGTGAGATATAAATTTGTTCCTTACCAATCGAATCAACCTTTGATCATTTTACTTTTTCTTATTCCAGCTTCCTCTTCTCTTTTGGGAAAGCCAAAGATGATGTGGAAGAAAATAAATTAAACCAACACACATCCATTAGAAAGTGAACCTAAAGAGTTATGCAAGGTTTATTGGAGGGGAAGAGGGGCAAACGAGACAATAGACGTAAAAAATATATTCATATTTATGAATATAAGTGAATAACTTACACTAATATATTTGTTACCCGTTAATAAATAAGATAGGGACGAATATAAAGATATACTCATCACATAGGTATTCCTTATTTTAGTTTATTAACTCACTATTATAATATGCCTTTTTACGACGCACATTCTAAAATAGTTATGTGGAACCGTCTTAGAATGTCACGTAGTGACATTTTATGTAATTAGGGAGAATGATTTTTCTTTTCACGACTCACATTCTAAGACGATTTTGTTGAACCGTCTTAGAATGTATGACAGTGGCATTTCTATAATTAGGAGGAACGTAGACGATGACGATTTTATCTAAAGGACCGTTGTCGGTTTTGTACCCCCAAATTACAATTTCTTTCTAATTAATCTCTGGCGCGCACCTTGCTCAAATATCCTCACCCACTTGCTGTCGATTTTGCCTTCCTTACTGAGTTTGTGTGCTCACCTCTAGTGGTTGGTCCGTTCATCTACTCACTGGCCATCGAACATATCTTCTGTGTGTCATGTTGGCATGGTGTGTGACCATCGTCAGCCAGGTAAGTGCATTTTACGCTTCAAATGTTGTTTGACCATCGTTGTCCAGGTAAGTGCATTTTACGCTTCAAATGTTGTTCCTCTATCATGAAAGTAATAGGTATATTAATTAGTTCACTTAATATAAAGGCACTTGTGTGACAATCATCACCGTCCTGACCATCGCCACAAATCCCTTCACTTCGCATTGTTCGAACATGCATGAAACCATAAACAAAACATGATATGCCACACTAAAACAACAACCCCTTTATGATCCCTTTTTGTTCTTCAGGACCATTTGACTACCAAAGCAAAGAGATCCTCCAAAAAACTTGGAACTACAAAAGGAACCTCCATCACCTCTGATCTTGACAGGCTTAGCAGAATTTGGGTTGCAAAGCTAACTCTTCGTATGAATGATGACAAAGGCTCTAGTAATGTGAGACTTGGAAACTCCCATAAAAAGACAGTAAGTATTGAAACCTTGTTGAAAGGGAGCTAGTAAGAATTGGAATTTTTAACCAACAAGATAATGTGTTAGTGTGTTTGGAAAAACTTATCTAGTGACAAAAATTTATAGGTGTCTCTAATGACAAAAACAAATGAAAAAACTTAGTACTTCCCTTTAGATACCATGTAGTACAGGGCATTAAGTTTCGTTTCATATGGGAATTTGATTTCATATCTTACTAACTCCTTGTAGGGTTCCACTGTCAATGAACCTTACAAAAAATTCAATATATTAGTGTGTTTGGAAACACTATGTTAAATGTGGTTCCCAACAAAAACTAATAGTTACTTTTATGTTGAATTTAACAAGATGTTACATTGAAAGTGAATTTAAATGTGAAACCAAACATGCACTTCCTATGTAACATAATGTTTAAGTTTTCCTTCATTATTTCTCTATTTAAATTTGGTCTTTTATTAAATTCAGTGGCATCCTGTTGTGTTATCCATGTAGTCGACGTCATTCTAAGTAATAAGACTTTTGTTTGCTTGTCCACTTATGCATACATGTTATACTTTAAATGGATCCTGAAATGTGTGATAAAATGAAAGGTGAAGGACTTGGTAAATGAAAAGAAAAAAGGAAAACAAAAAGGAAGCATTAAGCACATGATATATTTTTCAATTAAATTAAACAATTTTTAATCCATTTGAAAAATATGGATTGACCTCATATCCTGCATAATAGCATTGATTTAGACATAAAAAAAAGTTATCATACACATCAAACCTTGCTTTAATCAATATTGACTTTCAAATTCATAATCAATTCTAATGAGTGAAATGATTTATTCATTAACTTTTTGATTGAATTGCCAAAATATTTAGTAAAATGTGAAGATTGAAAGCAGCTCAAACAGATGTAGAAGTAATCTTTATATGATAAATTAGAAGTCACTCTAAGTACCTACAAAAATTATAAAAAATATACCCATTATATTGATTGAATAATTTCATTGCTATTAGACTTTATTGTTGAATAGTTTAGAAGCCGACTTTACCTATACAATGAAGCATCAATAAGTATTTGTGTTTATTTTATTGTCCAGTTGGATTATTGGTTTGACATGAATAATCATCAAATTATTCTCATTTTTGGATAGTGGCTAGAAGTGGATTCCTTTGTCGAAGAATTGCAAAAGATTGAGGGAGTCCAGTCTGTTTCAAAAGGCCATTTTTTCAGAAGCCCTAGTTTAGCTCCAACTTTTCAGGTATGGACACAGTGACACATATTTAACCTTTGCATAATGTTCTTTATTGTTTGCTTGAATGAAGTATTAACTCATTATTTGTTTAGTCGGAACTCATCATAAGTTACTAAGTAATTTTTATGATAAAATAATGTAGTTGAGTGTTCCGGGATGTACAAGGGGTGAAACATGTTACTTCTTCATTAGCTTACAACTTTATGGATACCCAAAGGGTGAAGCATGTTACTTCTTCATTAGATGTATTGATAAATTCACTATTGTCTGGTTGTGGTGTATGTACTTTGTTTATTTTTAATTTTTGCCATCCTTGGAGGAGAAAATAAAAAAAAAAGTGGTATTATCATGTGTTCAAATATTCATGTTGATGTCATTTTTAACTCTAGCTTGTATATATAGGGTTTTCTTTTGTTACACATAACTAAAAAATATAAACATTTTAGAAATTATTACTTGCCAATTAATGTAAATATATTGGTATGAATTTGTAATATAGGTGGCAATGAAAACAAATGACCTATATTTTTTTAAACAACGCTTTCTAAGATGATCGTGTTTTGAAAATTGTCTTAAAATATATCACATTTTAAGATGGTTGTGTTTCGAACACCACATTCTAAGACAGAAGACAGGTAGAGAAGCGTCATACGGTTAATAATTGATGTATGTACTTCATATCCGATGTAAAAATGTTATTACATAGTAGTGACTTTTGTTTGGACTTATAAGTTTGAAGTATTTTAAATTTAAATTTAATTTTTAAAGTGAATAATCTTAATTAGTATAATAGTGTAGAGTATTGCGTAGAATATTTAAATAATCTTAATTTTAACCTTTAAACTACTTTTTTTTTGAAGAAATTGTTTAAATAAATAAGTATTTAAATTGTATTTTAAAATTATTTTTTACGCTTTCATAAACATCCATAATTAAATATCCATGAATACTGAACAAATCTATATGTATATGTTCAACGAATTTCTAAAACAAATATTTATCCACGAGATAGATAAGGAGTAACTATTATTCATGTCCATCTAGTTTCATCGTCATTGTGGTTGGAACAAAAAGTTCTCTAGTCAATACTTAAATTTGTGTTGCAAAAGATTATTTAAAAATAACACGTGAAAACTAAAAACTAAAAATAGTACCCAACTGTCATTATTCTTTACTTTCAATGAAAAATTATCTCGTGGCACCCACCACATTCTATATAAATTGCTGCAGCTGCTAGGTAACACTTAACATATTCTTTTGATATGTTACCACTAAATACAAGCAACGGTCATCTAATGGTCAATGACACTTTGTTGGATAAGAATTTCAATTTTGTTTGAACCAAATACTAACAATGTTCGAACTATATTCTTGAAATTTATCTCATCCAATTCTTTTGGCCATTTAAGTATTTCTATTTATCTTTATTTGTTGTTGTTGGAAATGATAGCAACACAAGCTAAAGTTCACGTGGTAAGGCTATGGAGGCCTTATCCGTTAATAAAGCAAGATACAAAAAATCAAGTGCAACATAAGAAACCTTAAAACCAATAAACATGGATAAACTCTGCTTAGCTAATTGATCAGGATTAAGCGGGCTGATTTACTTCACGAAGAACATTTTTTATTATCCTTACTTCACGAAGAACATGGCTCTACTTGAAGCAGCCATCTAAAAGACCAGACTTGAATGTATCATTTATTATTATTTATCTAATAAAAGAGAAGCTTGCCTTCATTTATAAAAATAACGTCCTAAATTGAAAATTCAAGCAAAAGCAACAATTCAGATGAAATGTCAATATCGTAAAATAAGAGTGGTGAAGAACTGATTTATATAATATTATAAATCGTAAATCCATAAAAAAAATCAAATACAAAAGGCTAAGTACGTAAAGAAGATAAAATTAATAAACATAAACATATATATGAATTTCGATTCTCATATTCAAAAGTATTAAATTAAGATTTGTCAAAAAATATTGATCAGTTGATAAGAAATGAAATTCATATCTATAAGGATGTGAATTTTATTCTTACGACACGTAAGAATTTCATTAATATATAATCTATAAGTATTTTTATAAGTGTTTTTTGAGTTTTGAGACCTATTTTAATTCTAATAAATTCCTATGAAATTCAATTCACATATACATGACAAAAAATTTATTAAATTAGGATTTAATTATTCTTTTGGTTACTAGTTTGATGCCGTCATTGGTTCTAAACAAAATGAGAATTACAACACAATTTACTTAACAAAATTACATGTCACTATTGTGTTAGACATTTTAATGATATGATAAGTCACTAAATTGTCAACGTGAGTCATTAATATTATTACTTAAGAGTAGTGATTAAAAGTGACAAGGAAGAAAATGTTAAAGAATTTTAACTAGTCAAAAGAGAATAAAATCATAAATTTAAAAAAGTTTAGGAGTAAAAAGATAATAGACTTTTTTATGCATGTAATTATTTTATTTTTATTTTTTGATAAGCAAAATGTAATTTCATTAATAAGAATCAAATTTAGCGCAAGGTATGTCCAATTAAAGTTTATGAACACTTGTAATTTGTTAGACTAAAGCATAATAAAACTCTTAAACCTAACCTTATTCTATGTACTCTCTTAAAATATCATATAAACCGTTTTATATTGATTTTATTCCATTAAGAAATAGTACAAAAAATTAACATTGCAAAGAATAAATTATCAATAAGTTACCACTCAAATGATAAGAGAGTTTAAATTAATTAAGCTACTTTTGTTATCTCAAGAACTCCGAACTTGTAAAAAACAGAGTTAAAATGAATAACCTCAACATTCTAAACATGTCACACTTAAAAGGAGGTGAAATACTTGGACCAAGCTAAAATTTTGATAAAAAGAAACTAGTAAAATAAAGAAATAAAAAGTTACCGTGTAGGATGGAAAACTAGATAGCTAGCTAAAATCTTGCCTTCTTTGTTCTCTCAGCATCTATCATATGCATGAAACAAAACTAGCACTATCTTTTGTTGTCTTTGGAGATAGGAAACATTTTCACCTATCAGAAGCTGAAGATGTGGTGGGCCTAGCTAGTAATTAACTGGTTAAGAAAATGATGGAAGCTTTGATGAGTCAACCTTTTCCGTTGCGGTGGCTTTGTCCCTTCTTTTGCGGTTTGTGTTGTCCACCAACAACGTTTTCATATATTTTTATGATTAATTAAGCTTTTAGTTTTAATTTTCTTAGATTTTAATTTTTAATTCTTCAAAAGTTTTTTTTTAATAAATTTTAGTTTTTCATTAATTTTTTTATTAGTAATTTTAGTTCCTCAAATTTTTTATTATCTATTTTTAGTTCTTTGTTTTTTTATTGTTCATATTAGTCATTGTTTTATCCATTTTTAACCCCTCATTTTTATATATTTTAAGCAATAAAAATAAATAAAATACTAAAAATTGACAAACAAATTTGAACGACTAAAATACTAAAAAAATTATAAAAGATTAAAATTTTTTAAATAAATTTTGAGAGACTAATAACTTAATTAATTAATCCTATTTTTATTTTATTTTTGGGACATGGCTTTTAATTTGCCCGTGAATCTCACTTTCCTTTCTTCTTTCTTTTTTTCCTCAAAGAGAAAGGTCACATTATTTATGGGACGGTGGCATATAATATGAGTGATTTTGTTGCCTTTGCGCACATGCATGTCATAGTGCGTTACCCCTGAAGAAAATAAAGTGTTCTATCATGGCGTTGTTAAATAGCTTGTTCGGAATCTTTTGCTTTGTAGATTAGTTATAATTATGTCGTCCTTTTAGCATGATGAAATGAGTTTCTTCTAGTTAGACTATTATATTGAATTTGGTCAATTAAAAGCTTACTATTACCGATTCAAGTGAATTCTCTTGAGGTAGAGTTGACAAATATGTAGTAATGATTTGATTTTTTATATGGGGTATTTAGCTGTTTATTAATAAATTATATTTTCCCATAACATTTGTACGAAATGTTTATATTTTTTTTAAGGCAAAAGATGTTAAATTAAGCTAAAGAAATTGTGTTCATCCCAACTATAATGACACCAGCACAACCACCCACTACAACCAAGAACAAATTCATTAAATAGGCTAAAGAAAAACGAGACATAAGCCCCGCAAGCAAAATCAAACCATGACTATGCAAAAAGAGGACTATCTAAATCTATAATAGGGAAGTGTCTGTTTGTACAGTAAAAAAAATCTGGAGATGAAGATTGGAGTATAATTCCATCAATTTAGACCATCTAAGCTAATAGTGTGAGAAACTAGTCTATCTGCACAAATATTGTCCTGACGATAATATGATCAACTAAAAAAAACATAGATTTTGTCAACAATACTAAATTCTTCCAACTGTTCTTTAACTATTAGGGGACCAACTTATCATCTTTAAAGCCTTGGACAAATATTTACCTATTTTATTAATAATTAATCTTTATTAAAAAATTTGATTGATTAACTTCAGTAAAATTTCATTTCTCAACAACATTTTTTTTTTCATTTACAAAGACCTAATTTAAAGAATCAAAACTCAATTTCACTCAAATCAATGACACATTGATAATTAATTTAAGAAAAAAATGTTTTTGATCCTTGAACTTTGAGTCAAACTAGGTTTTGTTGCATGCACTTTTAAATTGATAAATTTAGTTTTTAACTTTTGAAAATATATATATGAATTTACTTTCTCTTCTCATTTAAACTTATTATTTAGTGATGATTTTTTTTTAACACAACAAAGTTAAAAGAATGATTAAATTCACATATCAAGAAGAGTTAGTCCATTAGTCTAGTTGATAAGAAATAAACTCGGTTAATAAGAATGTGGATGAATTCAATTTTCTCAAAATTGAATTCACCTAAACTTTTAGTCAGAAAAAAATGGTTAAAGTCATATATTTTATAAACTTGAAGAACTAAATTCATCAATTTAAAAATATAGGGATCAAAATCAAGTTTAATCGAAAGTTTTTAAAAAAATTAAAGACATTTTCACTTCATTTAAATACGTCTAAGCTAGCTATTTTTTTTTTGGTTGAGTCGTCTAAGCTTGCTAATGAAATATACTCATCAAATTAAAATATCTCACCGGTAATATCAAAATATTTCACTTTAGGAGTAGTAAGCTTGCTATTTAATCGAATTGCATACGATAGATTAATTGTGACATGAAACAACCGTGCAATAATCAGAACCCTTTTTCGTAGTGTTTTGCATAGAGTAATAATAATATGATTAATATCATATATTTTGTCAAAGTGGTAGGGCACTGTATAGTGCCACGGTAATCTATTAGGGGACCAATCTTATCAAATAGTCGTTAAAGGGCTTCTTCGTATGCAATTGGTGTCGCAAAAGAACCTGATTCTACAATCATTAGCATCGCTTTCCCTTTGGCATCAATTGATAACCTTCTACATGTGTCCCAATAAAAAGAAGAAAAGGCAAGGAAATATGAAGCTAGTCGATGACCATATCTTTTAATTCGTCGTCCCAACATGATAAAGTATGAGCAAGATGCATTAGCTAGAAGGTACAACAGCAAGTGATGTTGCAAGGATTTTTATTTGTGTTATTAACCCATAAAACCAATTATAGAAGAGAAACAAACTATACGCAAGATTTAAACTTTGTACAATGAGTCATTATTGTAAAAAAATTTATAATTAAGCCTTTAAAAACTTATAAGGACAATCGAAAAGGTTGTATAGTTGAAAAAGATTGATATTTTTTCCCCAATAAATATTAAGTATGAACTTATATATAGATATTGTGAATCAATCTTTTTGCAAGGGTAAGTGGCTACCATTTATTCTGTTAATAAATAATTTTCTGTCTCTATATATAAAGTAATTACCATAATATGAAAAATATAATGTGCAAATAAATTTTATAAATTAGACCGGAATTGCTGTTTATTTGAAATAAAATTGAAAGGAATAATTGAAAAAAGGACTAGGATTGAACCTAAATTCTCATACATTTATTTTAACTTTTAGGTCAATCTTATGGGATTAAAACTAGGGAATATGAAAGTAAATAATCTTTTAAATAAAAAATAAAAAGTTGATAAAAATTTAATCAAATAATAAGTAGAAACAAATATAAGAATGATTTTTTAAACAAAGGGCCATGTATAGTTTGTAATGAATTTTTTTATTATATATAGATAGATGTATATTACAATTTAGAAATGTTAAAACATATAAGAATGGAATCTAATGGGTTGACCTATCAATCCATCTAAATGGATTGAATTAGGTTGCATAATTAAATTCACCAACTCACATAATTTAATTTAACTAATCTATCAACTCCATAGATTTATGACAAGTTGAGTTGGGTTGAGATTTAATTTATTTTTAATTTTTAAATTGAATTACTTGATGTTTTATTATATTATATATTAGTATATCTTATTTTTATTTTTTGCTGATATATAAAATAGTAATTTATATTTTTATATTTTTTATTCATTTATTGGGTTAACTCACGAGTCATCATTTTTAATATATATATATTTTAAAAATTTTTGGCCGGTCAATCCACTCTAACCCACAATCCAGCACAGGTTGGATCAGATGATTGAGATTTCTAACCTAATAAAAAAAACTAATTTAATTCAAACTAATCTATTTTTTTAGTGGATTAAGGATATGTTGAGTTTGATTAAATCATTTGACACCTCTAATTTTTTTTATTTGTAAAAATCGAAGATAAATATTACAAAATTTACAACAACTCAATTATTTTGTTTAACTAATGTATTAATGTGTATTCATTCTTTAAGGGAGGGATCTAAGGGGGGCAAACATTGGCATTCATCCCTCCCTTAAGAATTTTTGTGTATATATGAAAAAACTAAAAGAAGATTAAATTAAAAAAATATTTAATAAAGAAAAATATGTTTTTGAGTTGATATTTATTTATATTTTTTCTAGTAGTAGATTATATTTTTAATTTTATTCATAAAATTAGTAATAAATATTTTTTAAATTTATTATTTCTTAAATAATTATTAATTAGAACTTAAATATTTAAATAATTATGTCCCGATTCTCTATATTTTTAAAATAATGTATTTATTCTCTTGTTAAGAGAGGTTTTTGGAGTTATACCTCAGTAACAAATAAATCCCAAAATATATTCAATCAGGGTTTATCTTCATGTGCATTATGACATTACTCCTTGAACGAGAAATGCATGATGCTAATTGCTGACCCATGACGCAGGACTCGATTTTCTCGTGGATTTGGAACCCAACAACCATGAAGCGAGTCTTCATGCATTTCAAATGGACATTTTTTTTTAACTCCATGCAAAAACAACACAAAAATTGTATACCGGGACAACAAGGCAAATTGATCCATTGGAGTCTTTTTACAAATTATTTCTCGAAATGGGGTTGTTTGTAAATATTTTTCAATGGGGGGCTGTTTTGTACGTGAAAAATGTCACCATGCATGCATATTGCCAGCATGAATGACGAGATGCAGGTGGGAGGGGACTCGCCATTCCTTCTGGCTATTTGGGAGGGGACTCGTCATTCCTTCTGGCGATTTGGCATGTCTATATCGCCATTAAGTCTGGCGATTTGACTTTGATGTGAAGAAGACGCAGACTTGTGTGCAGAAGAGATATGTAATGCGATTTTTTTTAAAAAGAAATACGCTTAAAAAAATGTCATTTTATTTAATTGTTATAAAAAAGGAAACATTAAAAATATGCTTTTTTTAAGAAGGAAATACGCTAAAAAATGTTATTTGATTTAATTGCTATAAAAAATGAAACATTGGAAATATGTTTTTTTTAAGAAGGAAATACGCTTAAAAAAAACGTTATTTTATTTAATTGCTATAAAAAAGGAAACATTGGAAATATATTTTTTTTAAGAAGGAAATACTCTTAAAAAATGTCATTTTATTTAATTGCTATAAAAAAGGAAACATTGGAAATACTTTTTTTAAGAAGGAAATATGCTTAAAAAAGCATCATTTTATTTAATTACTATAAAAAAGGAAACATTAGAAATACGATTTTTTAAGAAGGAAATACGCTTAAATAAAAAAGAGTACATATTTCTATATTTCGAACAATGATACATGTTTCCTTTTTAAAAAAACATCATTTTATTTAAGCGTATTTCCTTCTTAAAAAAATCGTATTTCTAATGTTTCCTTTTTTATAGTAATTAAATAAAATGATGTTTTTTTAAGCATATTTTCTTCTTAAAAAAAAGTATTTCCAATGTTTCCTTTTTTATAGCAATTAAATAAAATGACATTTTTTAAGCGTATTTCCTTCTTAAAAAAAATATATTTCCAATGTTTCCTTTTTTATAGCAATTAAATAAAATGACGCTTTTTTTAAGCGTATTTCCTCCTTAAAAAAAACGTATTTCCAATGTTTCCTTTTTTATAACAATTAAATCAAATAACGTTTTTTTAGCGTATTTCCTTCTAAAAAAAAGCATATTTTTAATGTTTCCTTTTTTATAACAATTAAATAAATGACATTTTTTTAAGCGTATTTCTTTTTTTAAAAAAATCGCATTACATATCTCTTCTGCACACCTGCGTCTTCTTTACGTCAAAGCCAAATCGCCAGACCTAATGGCGATATAGACATGCCAAATCGCCAGAAGGAATGGGAGTCCGTTCCCAAATAGCCAGAAGGAATGGCGAGTCCCCTCCCACCTGCATCTCGCCATTCATGCTGGCAATATGCATGCATGGTGACATTTTTCACGTACAAAACAGTCACCCATTGAAAAATATTTACAAACAACCCCATTTCGAGAAATAGTTTGTAAAAAGACTCCAATGGATCAATTTGCCTTGTTGTCCCGGTATACAATTTTTGTGTTGTTTTTGCATGGAGTTAAAAAAAAAATGTCCATTTGAAATGCATGAAGACTCGCTTCATGGTTGTTGGGTTCCAAATCCACGAGAAAATCGAGTCCTGCGTCATGGGTCAGCAATTAGCATCATGCATTTCTCGTTCAAGGAGTAATGTCATAATGCACATGAAGATAAACCCTGATTGAATATATTTTGGGATTTATTTGTTACTGAGGTATAACTCCAAAAACCTCTCTTAACAAGAGAATAAATACATTATTTTAAAAATATAGAGAATCGGGACATAATTATTTAAATATTTAAGTTCTAATTAATAATTATTTAAGAAATAATAAATTTAAAAAATATTTATTACTAATTTTATGAATAAAATTAAAAATATAATCTACTACTAGAAAAAATATAAATAAATATCAACTCAAAAACATATTTTTCTTTATTAAATATTTTTTTAATTTAATCTTCTTTTAGTTTTTTCATATATACACAAAAATTCTTAAGGAGGGATGAATGCCAATGTTTACCCCCAATGAAAAATCTTTACAAACAATCCTATTTCAAAAAATAATTTGTAAAAAGACCCCCAATGGGTCAATTTGACATGACAACAACAACAAAGAAGAACTTTGTTTTGTTGGTCACTATCGTAAAACCATTGAAGAGGATAAATGAAAAAAAAAAAAAAAAACCATTTAGAATCATTCTGCAAACATGACAGTATGACATCAATTTGGTGCAACTTAAGACAAAAAGGTAAATTCCATGGACCACACTACAACTGGCAGCTTGGTTTGCAGAAATTTATTCATAGTCCCAGAAAATAAAAAACATCACACTCGGAAACGGATATCAAAAAATTCTTGACATGTGTAAATATGTAGAATGATAAAATTATTTTGTTTCATTTTTAATTTTTATATTTCTTTGATACGAATCCCGTAAAAATAAAATTTGTCAGGTCGTTTCTAAAAGTTCTATCTTCTATATATATGGGGAAAAAATCATCATGCCCTTCCTTCAGAAAGGCCTTATTCCGAGTTTCAAGTCATTTTTAATTTTAAACATTTTCTTAATACAAGAAAAAATCAATTTATATTCAATCAAATCATGTCTTTGTATACAGTTAATTTTCACTATAGTATTTTTTTAACCAACTTTAAATTAATATCTTTATTTTTAATTGTATACACATGAGGAAGACAAATCTCTATTACAAACTCACGCCAAGAAAACTTCGACTTTTTTTATCAAACAATTTTTTTATCGATAAATATTAATTATTAATTTTAATTTTTATTAATAAGAATAATTAAAACCAAAACCTTTCATTCATTTTTTCTCCCTTAACTATTCAATCCATCACACACACACATACATACATACATACATATATATATATATATATATATATATATATATATATATATATATATATATATATAAAGTAATGAAAAAAACTATTACAAAAGTAAAATGATTTTAAAATTATTTATATGTCATGGATTTGTAGAATTTATCATGTAACTATAGAGGAATAGGTTTGTAACTCTTATTAAAATGTTTTGATATTAGTTTACAGTGATATATATACAAGTGAAGAGCCCTAATATGTAGTGAATCAAGCTACCAATCTCCTAATAATTCTCAACAAATCAGAATTGGAAATAACAGATTTACACGGCTAAATAATTAAAGGAATTGAAAACTAATTATTATTATTGATATCCTCCCGCAAGTTGTATAATCTGGATGAGAGATGCAACTTGGACAGTAGCGATTCGAACTGAGGGCGAAGCAGAGGCTTTGTTAGAATATCAGCAAGTTGATCATCGGTAGACACAAAAGACACTCGAAACTTGCCATGTTGAACATGTTCTCGGACAAAGTGGTAGGCTAAGGCTATATGTTTCATCCGAGAGTGGAAGACAGGATTAGCACTGAGATTTGTGGCACCAAGATTGTCACAGTATATGACTGGATTGGCAGTGGGCATGTGACCAAGTTCTGTGAACAAGGAAAGAACCCATAATAGTTCACTAGCCGTGTCAGCCAAGGCTTTGTATTCTGCTTCAGTTGATGATCGAGCAACAGAACGTTGTTTGCGGGAGCTCCAGGAGATGGGAGTGTTACCGAGATACAACAAGTAACTAGTGGTTGAAACATAATCATCCTTGTCACCAGCCCAATCAGCATCCGAGTAGGCATGAAAGGTCAAAGGGGCAGTCGCTGAGATGAAGACTCCTTTGTCACAAGAGCCCGCCAAATATCGGAGCACTCGTTTGAGTGCAGACCAATGCGCCGTTCTTGGATTTTGCATGAATTGTGCGAGTTTGTTAGTGCTGAAGGCGATGTCTGGACGTGTAAGACTCAAGTATTGAAGGCTTCCAACCAGTGTGCGGTACTCATTTGGAGAGGGTAGGAGATCACCAGAATCCTTAAGTAATTGAACACTCGCTGACAAAGGAGTGGATGCTAGTTTTGTATTTGTCATGCCTGATTTATGTAGCAGATCAATGATATATTTCCTTTGTGAAAGAAACATTCCTGCAGCGGAAGGAATTACTTCGACACCCAAGAAATAACTGAGACATCCAAGATCTTTTAACGAAAACCGAGCAGCAAGTGTGGCAATGAGTTTGGACAGCTCTGCAGATGAATTTCCAGTCATAATTATATCATCAACATATACTAATAAGTAAAGTGTAACCTCTGGTTTTTGGTAGATGAAAAGAGATGCATCTGCAGTGGAATTGACAAAACCAAGGGAGAGCAGGAATACGCGAAGCTCCGTATACCAGGCGCGGGGTGCTTGCTTCAGCCCATAGAGTGCCTTTTTGAGGCGACAAACATGATCAGGAAAGTTTTTGTTGACAAAACCAGGTGGTTGTATCATGAAGACTTCCTCCTTAAGTGTCCCTTGAAGAAATGCATTGTTGACATCAAGCTGACGTATGGGCCACCCTTGACGAACTGCAAGAGTTAGGACAATGTGAATGGTCACCGGTTTAACAACGGGGCTAAAAGTTTGTGTATAGTCCCAACCAGGGCGTTGGTGAAACCCTTTGGCGACTAACCGAGCCTTGTAACGATCAATTGATCCGTCTGGATTTCGTTTGATTCGAAATACCCATTTACAGCCAACCAAATTTTGATCAGAGGACCGACTGACAAGATCCCAAGTGTTGTTGTGGTGTAAGGCATCAAATTCGACTTGCATGGCTGAGCGCCAATCAGGGTCGCGAAGGGCCTGGGTGATGGTGTTGGGTTCAATGGGAGAGGAGGCTTGGACATGGAGATTAAGCTTTTGGATGGGTTTGATAATTTTGTTTTTAGACCGAGTGATGATCCCACCTCCATTTGGGTTGACAATGGTTTGGGGTGGTGGAGCAGAGAGTTGCGGGGATGATTGTGAGGTTGGAGGAGGAGATTGAGTGGGGTTTGTGGGTTCGGTGGAGGACTGGGCCATATATGGGGAGTTAGTGATGGATGGGGAGGAAGGGGCAGGAGATGAATCTTCCGGTGGGTTCATGGGTTGTAAGATGGAGAGTTGAATTGGGCCTGTTTGTTGCTCCGGACTTGGACTAGCGTGAGTTACTAGGGAGTTGAACGGGAATTCAGATTCAACGAACTTCACATGCCGAGAGGTGTAGATCCTTCCTGTTGTGGGATCGAGACACAGATATGCATGTTGATCAGCCGAGTAACCTACAAAAACACACATAGCAGACTTTGGTGCAAGTTTATGGTTAGCATATGGTTTAATCCAGGGAAAACACAAACATCCAAAACACTTTAACTTATGATAATCCAGACTAATGTTGAGCAATTTAGAATAGGGTGATTGGTACCCAAGAATTGGAGTTGGGAGGCGATTTATGAGATAAGCGGCGGTGGTCATGGCGTGAGGCCAATAGGTGAGGGGCAAGCCCGAGTGATGGAGAAGAGAGAGACCGGTTTCAGCAATGTGACGATTCCGGTGTTCTGAAATTCCATTATGTTCAGGTGTATGAGGTGGCGTTGTATGATGACTTATACCATGATTTAGTAAAAAAGGGCGAAGACCAATATATTCGCCACCATTATCTGTGTAAAGAATTTTTATTTTGTGATGATAGAAATTTTCAACGAGCGATTTAAATTTGGGAAATATAGTTTGCACATTAGATTTTCGTTTCATTGGATATAGCCAAATATAGCGAGTAAAATGATCAACAAACATGCAATAATAGCGAAGACCATCAATTGATAAAATAGGAGAAGTCCATACATCAGAGAAAATTATTTCTAATGGATAACAAGATTTAAGAGTGGATTCATGGAATGGAAGTTTATGACTTTTGCTAATTTGACACGAGTTACAATCGGATTGCGGAAATTTATTTGAGCCTAAGGAAAAATGTTTCTGAACAAATTTGAAAATAGAAGATGAAGGGTGCCCAAGCCTATGATGCCATGATGCAGAGGATTCTGTTCGAACCATGTGGACGGAGGGTGAGGTGGCGGGCCAGAGATAGAGTCCATCCACACATGAGCCTTTATGGGTTGTGTGACCCGTCTGCAAGTCCTTCACATAAAAGGAGTTTGGCAGGAAAACAACAACAGAGTTAGTTTGTTGGGTAAGTTTAGAGACAGAGATTATTTTTTGTTTCATGGAAGGAACACACAAAGCATTAGACAAGGATAAATCATTAAGTAAAAGTGTTCCAGAATGAGTGATGTTTAAACCTGAACCATTACCCATAAACAGTGAGTCAGGACCAGTGTACGGATGATGAAGCGCCAGATTATCGAGATCATTGGTTACGTGATGTGTCGCTCCACTGTCAAACAGAAAATCATGTTGCGATGGGCCGGCAGTTGCAGTATTGACCTGAACCTGTCCAGTGTGAGCCGGAGAGTTACGAGGTGGTGGTGGGACACTAAGATGCTGCTGCTGGAAGGTTTTGCACTGAGAGAGAACATGATTTTTGATGTTGCACCACTGACAGCGGCCGAGAAAAGGTTTGCGAGTGCCAGTGCGTTGAGTTGATTGTCCAGGGTTTTGTCCATGCCGAGATTTGTCATTGGAATTGGGTCGAGCCTGAGCATTCAAGGCTGTCAACGGGGCAGGAGTTTGTCTTTGGGCAACACCAATTGAAAGTTCCTGAATCAGAAGCCGTTCATGGAGGTCATCAAATTTGATTGGGGTGTCCCTTGCATTCACGGCATCAATGATTGCTCTATAGCCGTCGCCGAGACCGTGTAAGACATAATCAGTCATGTCTTCAACAGAAACAGGAGAGCCAAGTGATGCAAGGAGATCTGCAGTTTGCTTTAGGTGATGCATATAGGTAGTGATGGATTGGGTACCTTTGGAAGCCGTACGGAGACGTTCCTTTAACTGCTTGAGATGGCTGCGAGATGCTTTGGCATAGGTGTTTTTGAGAAGGATCCAGAGATCATGCGAGGTCTTGGTTTGAGACACCAGGGAGGCCACTTCATTAGAGAGAGTGGTGAGGAGAGCACCATATATAAGGCGGTCCTGTCGACGCCAGGTTTGGTAAGCAGGATTCTGAGTTGTTACCGGAAGTGATGCAGTGGTGGGGGTCGTTTCCGACGGAGTCGGCGTCGAAGATGTTGGAGCGGTGAGGATCGTTTCTGACGGCGCAGGAAAAGATCCATCTGGATATTTGAGGAGATCATAGCCATCAAGGAGAGCTTCAACTTGTTGTTTCCAATTAGGATAATTATTGGGAAGAAGTTTGGTGACATTGGTGAAAGTGATGCAAGCAAGGGGTTTGGATGGCTCATGATCAAGCTACCAATCTCCTAATAATTCTCAACAAATCAGAATTGAAAATAACAGATTTACACGGCTAAATAATTAAAGGAATTGAAAACTAATTATTATTATTGATAGTAACAAAGCAAGACGGAAATAACAAGATATTCCTCCACTCAGGATAGCACCTTCTTATAAGTGAACATAAAACTCAATTCAAAATGATGTTTCTTGTTATCCTAAATGACAAAAACAACCCATGGCATACAAATAGTTTTTAAATCATTGTATTTTGTTACATTTTTTTATTACTTATTTTGTAAAAAAGTCAAAAACTTGTGCAAAAATAATATAAAAATTGAAGAAAAAGAATATCAGTTTTCTACAATCAATCATAAGTTCATAACTCAGTATCAGAAATAAAGAAAAGAAAATGCACTAAAAGATTGGCAAATGACAGCAATTCCAGTACGTCACAAGATAAGGAAATGTCAAAAATATCACAATTACAAATGAAACTCTTGTGGCAGTCAATTATGCTTAAGATTTTGGGTGTGCATTTTTCTTTTTTGTAGAGCTGAATGCGCATTTCTAATACCATTAAAGTTGTTCAAGATGTGATTATGATGTTGACCCATGATGTTGAACTCCATTTAAGATTTGATACCATAAAGTAAGCATAACACTCTATAGAAAATTGTAACAAAAACTGTGCACAAAGTTTTTTAAAGTAACTAAACAACCTAAAATAACTATCACTGGCCAAAGATAAAATAATTAAGTTCAAACTTTGGGTCCATTAGTCAAGAAAATATTTATTTTAAACTTTTATAAAGAAATAAAAAGCTGCATTTATTAAGAAAAATGTGAATTTAGCCAAAAGGCCTCATATATACTCCTTTTTTTTAATGTCTCATATATAATCTGATTTAAAGTAAGAATATTTTTAAAAAAAATTTATTTTAGGTTCCACATCTCCTTATCTTGAAAAGAATTATTATAAAAAAAGTTATAGATATCTTGAAGTTGAAAAGTTAATTGGACGCTAAAAAATTAATTAAATTATAAGTGTTTCGTAAAATTAGTTGTTGAAATAGTTAAAAAGTGTAAAATGAGTAAACGACTAAAAATAATAAAATTATGATTTATTTTAAAAAAAATATAAGCAGGAAATATGATAAATATATTAAGGATAAAAAAAAAGAAAATATAAAAAATTTAGAAGGTAGAAGCTAGAAGCTAGCATTTAAAAAAGGCTAGTTGAATTAGTGTTTCAGAAAACGCTAGAGACTACTAAACAAATTTACATTCTAGTTGTTTTTACTAGTTTTTCAACTAGTAAAAAAAGTTAGAATTTAGTTGAAATGTCTTGTCAAACATAATTATATTAGCATTGACATTTGAATCTTACACTCCTATATTTGAATCCTGCACTTCCCAATGCATTCCAAAATATTTTTCCTGGAATGTAAATTTGCATTTATTTTGGAGGCTATGTTCGACAAAACTAGCTGAAAATTAAAATGCTAGCTGAAAGCTTTTAAGCTAGTTTATTAAATCATAAGTGTTCAGTAAAACTAATTGTTGAGTGATAATTACTATACATACTTGGTTTTTGCACTTAAATTACATATCAATTATCTCATTTCCTCTGTTTTAATGCTTGGTTTGATCCAAAAAGATAGGAATTTAGGTTCTTTTGGATTTTTAGCTTAAGAAAGTTAAAGTTAAGGAATTTTATATTGTTTAGCTTTATTTTGTAGAGTTTAGGTACAACAACAATGGAATGGAAGATGTGTGAAGAATTGTAGCAGTTTGCTTAGTGCACTCGTGCATGCTCAACGCGGGAAGCCCAATTTGGAGGAACACATGTCAAGCATTTGGTGGTTTCTCAAGGTGCATGTGCGCTCACATGCAAGCTTAGCGCGCAAGGTCTTTTTGAAAAAAAAATACTATAGTGCAACGTTTTTTAGGGGGTTAAAAGGGTCATTATTCCATTGGAAATAGAGAGATCGCCTAGGGAATTTTTCTAGAGTCTAAAACCACTTTGGAAGCTCTTCTTCTTCCATGTTCTCTATTTTATTTGTTTCTTCTTTTTGTTTTGAGTCTCTCATGGTCATGAGAGACTAACTTACCCATTGTTGGGAGCTTGGATACCAAAATTTGGTATATACAAACTCCAAATCCAAGTAAAGTTTCTGTGGACTCAACACTCGATCTTATCGTTTGTTACTACTTGTACAAATTGATACGTTTGTCAATGAGTTAACATGGAAGTAGCTGAAAAATATAAAATGATATATTTAAAAAGGATGATGAAGAAATTAAATAAATATTTTAAGGATAAAAAAGAATAAAAAAAACAAAAAAACTAGAAGTTAACCTTTTAAAAAATGCTACTTCAAATAACGTTTCAAAAAAATACTAAAAATTACTTAAAAAAATTTATTTACCAAACATACAAACAAAATTTTCAGTTAATAAAAAAATTAAAGACTCACTGAAATGACTCATCGAACTTATAGTCGAAATGAACTTTCTAAAACACAATAAAAAGTGCAAGATTCAATAGTAGTGTAGGAAACAAATGCCTACAATGTTGGGTGTATGATAAATAAGGCTTGAATTATGATTATGATGCAGAAATCACCTTAGCATGACGTGCTCACCACAAATAATCAAATATCAAAATTTACAACACAATAGTGTAGCCAAGCCGTCTAATAGTTACCGAATGTTTCACACGAGAATAATAAGAGTGTTTTTTTTCTTTCCCCTCAAAAGAGGAAGGTTTAATTGATATTTTCATTTGTATTCACTACAATTGTTCTCACTTTATAGTTTTTTCCAAAACTGCTACAAAATGTTTACTGAGTTTTTTTTTTTTTTTAAGAATTGACTTCTTTTTGTCGTTTAAGTTTGCATTCTGATTTGTAAGTTCATACTGCATTGTTTTAGGTTTTACTTAAAATGTTGTGATCCATTTAAATTTTAATTCTCATCCTCTTATAATGTTTCCATTGCATTAAATTCTTGCATGAATCTCGTTTTGGAATGTTTGGGTGTAAATTTTCCATCGGCATTGGCATTTGGCATGTTATATAAGGGTGATTAACTGATTACAATAACTTGCAAGTATGTTGTTGGGACGTGACATTGGTTGCTTTTGGCTTGTTGTTTAGTATTTCATGTTACCTAATTAATTTTAAAAATGTTTAGTTAGTAATTTAGATAATTTTCTTATTCTTGCACATGGTTTGGCACATCCAATCTGTGTTTCTGCTGCAAAATTTGCTTCCTATTCTGCTTCTTCATGATGTTGACAATTTTGAAAGCATAGTGACATGGTAAGAAGCTAGGTATCATAGCTGTCACATATATGCATGTAGCATGTTTTGATTGGTAAATGGTAATCATCTAAATTGAAACAAGTTGCATGATTCAAGTGATAGAACAAAGATGGAGCCAATGTCCTATTAAGAATTTTTCTAGTGGTTGATGATTCTAATAAGAGAACAAAGAGTTTTAGCAATTGATATGAAGAAAATGCATATTTTTTCTTGTCTATTTCTCACTCTCTTGAAGATTCTGAAGCATATTTAAGTTTAGTTGGAATTAAAAAAGTCAAAGTAAATCAGGTTAAGGATTCCGGTTTCTATTACACCATTACCTATTATAGTACTATTTGAATATAAGTACATATGTTTTGGGGACTGATGATAACCATTTGTTTTGCTATCACATGCAGAGTAAGTGAAATTAAAGCACTTTATGAACTTTATAAAGACTAAGATCAACAACTCCACTTGAAAAGCTCATGCAACTCAGTTTTTGGTATAATGAAGACCTATAAAGCATCGACACTAATAGAGATATAGGACACAATACGAATACAGATATGTGGACACCTATAATGTCCAAAATATAGGACACGGACACGAACACATGAACAATTCAATATTTCACCTGTAACCGGTGGTATCTTGCTCCAAATGGCACCTCCCAGCATCCCAACTACTGCTTTGAACAAATGCTTGAGACAGGTTGTTACTTTTTCTTGGTCAAAATGTGTTTTGCACCACTTACATATACATTTGTTTTGAAATTTCCGGTTTAATCAAATAAAGGATAGTTTAGTTTCAAATTTATTTTTGGGAAGTGGTGTTTTTATCACAGATCCAATCTTGGGGCTGGGGGGTGATAGGTGCATTTTGCTCACTTTAACCTGTTATTTAATTTGATACGTCAATGTGTCACTTCTAAATATATATTATGTTTAATGAGGAATTTAGTTATATCATTCATAGAAGACTTTAATTCTTTTCAAGATTTCGTGTACATATGTCAGTGAGTATACTATGCATTGTATTTAAGTCTCAAATAGAATCTATTTATATAATAAAATAATATTGAATTGAACTTTCTTTTTATATATATAGTAGATTATTCATGATCTTTGGTTTTAAAAATCTTTTTTTATAATATTAAATTGAATTTTTAAAGCGTTGATGTATATAACAATAATTTTTAAAATTTATAATTAAGGAATTAATTTAGTTGTTAATTTGTTTAAAAGAGTAGCTAGATATAACATATATGTTTAAAGTGATAAATTAGAATGCACAAAAAAAGTGCTAAAATTAGATGATTTTTCTTAATATAGTTATATTTCAATATTTTTAATTTGAATTAAAGATTAAAGTTATCAGTATTTATAAATTTAACCGGGAGTCATTTTATTATAACACATTATTCTTAATATAGTTATCTTTTTTTTTTGTATTTTTCAATCACATTTTTAACATATATTTTTCATACGTCTTTTATTTTTATTAAAATTATAATTTATGAATAAAATTAATTTTAGTATAGAATAAGACAAATAATTTTATACTTTTTAATAAGTTTCAATTAATAATAAAACAGAATAGCAAAGAGTAGGCTTTCAAATTAGACTAGGCTTTCATATTTTCATCAAGAAACAAAAATTAGGTTGCTTCTTCCAAAAATAAGAAACAAAGATTAAAGAGTACAATGCAGGCAAAGTCAAAGTTAATTAGGACTATAGTATTGAATGCAGTGAGTGGAAGAGGGTCAGAGGGCATGTGCTGTGTTTCATCCGCGATCACACCAAATCAAAGATCTAAGATTATATATATAAAACAGCGAGTCCAAATAAATAGACTAAAATTATCTAAAATCTTCAGTAATTTTTTTAGGGTTTCTACTCATCAAAGAATTGAGAACAAGTCAGTAAAGGTTTGCATAAATTGTTGCTAATATACGTGTGCTATTTCATTTGGTCACGTGGTCCAAGAAATTAATTTCTTAACCAAAGTCAGGTTTTCTCCCATTCCTTATTGCTCACGTGATATTTTTAATTCTTTTTTGTGGGATGAAATTCACATACACCTAAAAAAAGGGTATCGTGAGTTTTCAATTATCACCCAATTAATTATGGATTTGAATGATGACTTAGTTCAAAATTATATTAGAAGAGTTTCTCCGTGTCATTCAGTCATTCTTAGATTTCCTTTTCAGGATAAGTTTCCTTTTCAGAATTTAAACTAGAATTTATTTTACTGCTGTGACTTTATAGGTATTGTTTACACCTTTTTCATAGTTCTGGACTTGAACCGGACCATTTCTCTATTGTAGTTGCTATGCTCTTTTATTATTGCAAACTTATCACTTGCCCATCTTTGGTTGTTCCTTCAAATAGCTTGCAAATTATGGGTTCTAGAATTCTATAATTTTCTATAGGTTTCAGTTTTCCAAGCTTATTTATGGAAGCTATGATGTGCCTCTTTTTCTATAGTTTTTTCTGCTGACTTTGTTTTATGATGCTGACTTTTGAATCCGATAGGCTAGAAAATATTTACACCGCTTGAGAGGATTCACAAAACTGAAGATCCAGACTCAAGGTTCCTCTGCTAAAAAACAAGCCGTTACCACTATAACTTATCTTCATTCATGGAGCAAGATACAGGCTGAGATTACAGCTCGTCGTATATGTATGGTTGCTGAATCTTCAATATCAAGTTGTTTATTTCATTTAGAGACTATTGTTGAATTCTAGTTAACCAATAGATTGGCTTTGTTTGTAAAGAGGCTCCTATCATACAGTATTAGAAATTCTGAAATGCATTTCTATCCTTGTAGAAACTTTCTCTTCTCTTTTCTATAGTTAGTTAAAATGCTTAACCAAATGTCTTAAAACATGTGGTCTTAATTGAAATCAGATTCCAGATATTAGTTTTTCCTATTCAATCATGGATGAAATACTTGGAATCTTTTATCATTGACCATTTAATAATGGTGGAATTATTTCACTAGATAAAAGAGTTGGATAGAACCCTCTTCGGTCACCCTTTTTCTGACCATCAGTTTGAACAAACAACAGGTGGAATGGTGTAGTGGTTCTGAAACCAAGAAGGAAATCCTTTCAAGGTTACATCAAAGAGAAGAAGCAGCAGTCAAGAGGGAAAGAACCATGGCATATGCCTTCTCTCATTAGGTAGGTTAATCTTAATCATGAGTAGTAGTCACATTACCATGTTTCACCTTGGTTCCAATGAAAATCATATGAATATCTTATGAAAAATAGTGGAGGGCCAGCTCTAGCCAAGGCCTAGGTAATTATGAACTTGGCAAAGCTAGTTGGAGTTGGAGCTGGAAAGATCGTTGGATTGCTGCACTGCCCACATTCAATTATGCATGTTCTAAGCTCTTTCTAAGATCTAAACATTTACCTACAATTGAAGATGATAGGTACATATTAAAGACTTTTACCTACAGTTAGGAGATGTAAGTAGAAGTTAATGACTTTTACCTACACACTATACATAGTAGATAAAACCTATAGTGACAGACAATTAGCCGTCATTATACGTTCTTTCAAAGTTGATGGAAGAAACGTTCTTAGGACAAAGTCTATCATATATTTATCTACGGATTTTTTATTTATAGTGACAATTTTTGTCTGTAGGTATAGGTCATTTTTCTTATAGTGATATATATATATAATAAAATAAAATAAAATTACATAAAATTAAATATGAGTGATATGCATAAAAGATCTAAATTGAAAATCAAGATTTATATATTCATCATCATCTCAAAAGAACTTTTCCTATGATAATTAGTCTCACTAAAAATATTAAGAGACCTCATTATACAATTTGTACGCTTTGTTTCTTTACAAAAAAAAAAATTATAAAGCAAGATGATGAATTAGTAACTTTAAGTCTTCAAGAATTCCATAATCTAAGGCCTTTCACCCCTAGGTGATCATCATCATTGAAAAAGACACCCTCTAACTCTGGTTCATCTAAAGACAAACTAACAATTTCAAGAATACCACAATCATCAAGTGATCCAAAATCATCTACAGTTACATCCCACATTTTAGTTTCCTCTTGATGATATTATAGAGTATTCCTTGAGAGAAGTCGTAGGTTGCTATGAAAAAATACTAAATCTTCAGCTCTATGTGGTGTCATCTTGTTTCTCTTTAAAGAATGGATAAATGAATACGTACTCCAATTCCTTTCACAACATGAAGATGAACAAGGTTGCGCAAGTAGCTTAAGGGCAACCTTTTGAAGTATTGGAGCATTAATGCCATGAATTAGCCACCAAGCTTTTGGATCCATTTGACCTCTATCATTTAAAGAATCAAGATCATCAAAACCTTCTCTTCCATCCTAGAAGTTGGCAAACTCAATATTCACTTTCCTCCTTACATCCACATCAAGAAAGAACCTCTTGAAGCATTTTACTCTTTCACAAGTGAGTTCCATGTCTTGATGTGGAGGAACTCGATTAGAATCTTCACTTAGCCATTCATGACTATAATATCTACAATTAAAAAGAAATATATGCATGATTAAAATTTATGTAATTCTAAAAAAAATGTAAGTAAAAAAGTATAGAGTTAATTACCTTGGATTTTAGGAATGAGCTAAACAATGGAGAGGATGCTACTCTTAGTCCAACGGTCAATTAATATGGAGTGCACTACCTCATAAAAGGTTGATTCTTCACTCTCCTCCTTTCCCTCATATTGATATATGGCATTCTTCACCTTTTCAATCATTAAATCCCACATCTCATATACTAGATGGAGAGATGAAGCTTTCATATCAATTCTTCTAAGAACATCATAGATAGGGCTAGTGAAAGAAAGAATATAATCAACCTTATCCCACCAATTATCATCCAACAAAGTATCTTTCACAAATTAAGCCTTTGCAACATCATCTTCCTTGTAAGAAGACCATTGGTCACTAATGACCATCTCTTGGAGTCCTTTCTTCAATTGTTTGAATCTCTTGAGCATTACAATAGTGGAGGCAAATCTTGCTGGAGCAATGGATAGCAATTTCAATGAATTGAATGAATTTAAAATTGATAGTCTCATAGAGTGACTCATTACAAAGTTTTTCACAAACATTGCATCCTGCGCAATTTGGGTGATCCAAGAACATTCTTGATAAACAACATTGTTTTTTTTTTTTCTGTATTCTTGGTTGCACATATGTTCTTCAAAGCAAGATTTAATGTATGGACAACACATGGAGTCCAATAGATAGAAGGAAACTGAGCCTTAATTATTAAACCTGCCGCTTTAAAAATGGTTGCATTATCCATCACTATTTGCACAATATTTGAGGGCCCAACCTCCATAATTACCTCCCTCATATGTTTGGCAATGGAATCCTTTTCTTTTATCTCATTTGAACAATCGATGGCCTTTAAAAACATAGGTCCATTCTTTGTGACAACCATGAAATTAATAAGAGATCTTCTTTGCGGGTCACTCTATCTATCACTAACAATGCTCACACCCTTCTGGCTCCGTGCATTTTTAATTGGTTGTAACAAGTTCTCCACATGTCTCATCTCATTTTGAAGTAATGTTGTCCTTAATTTATTATAACCTGGAGGTTGGTAACCACCGATATAATTGTTGGTAGCATAGCTAAACGCCTTCCTAGAATGAGGATTTCTTGCTAAATGAAAAGGCAGCCCCGAAGAGTAAAACATCCTAGCAATTTCATGATCAAGTGTCTCTTTAGCTTGAAAATTAAAGGCACTTTCTACAGTTGATGTCTTTCTCTTTTTTGGATCAACACCAAGAATGTTTGTATCCATTTGGTGTTGAGTAGAAACCAGAGGCAATGACACAAATTTTGTTTTTGACTTCTCCACCCTCAATGTAGCCTCATTGTCTATATTCTTCAAATCTATAAGTTTGGCATTTGTTATCTTTTGACAACCTCTAACTCCCTTTCCAGTAATTTTTAACAAGTGTGCCCTCACTCTAGTGTAAGACCCATTAAAGGTAACATCACAAATATTGCATTTTATCTCATAATTTCCACCACCACCTACACTTTTTAACTTTGTAACATAGGTCCATAAAGGTTTGGTATCATCATCTTGTTCTTTAGCTTGACTAGGACTAGAAGCACTCATCTCTACAACAATTTTAAAAAAATAAAAATCAATGTAAATAATTTCTAAGTGAAAAACAAACAAAAAGCAATATACCAGAAGAAACTAGAAATGGCAGCACATACGAAAAACAAACAAAAAGCAATAACACTTTTGTATCTCCATTCTCCACACAAGAAAATAAGAGAAACATGGAGCATCTGAGCAAATTAGAAAAGAGAAACAAGGGCCTACCTGCTCGGGGAAACGGAGGTGACGATGTGCAGCAAGGGAGGCGTTTGGTTCGCTTGCGGGAAATGACAAGGAGAAGACAAAGAAGAAGGTGCATGAGAATGAGAACGGTTCGTATTTGGTAAGCATTTTTTTAATTTTTTTAATAAATAATAAAAATAGCTGAGGTGCCCGGCTAAGAAATATTTGTATGCTACTTGTTGGGTCGCGTCCGATCACGCGTGTCCGACTGTCCAACTGTGTCCGATGACGGCGGAAGCACCTGACACCGCATCGCACCGGAGTCATGTCCGCATTCGTGTCCGGTGCGAGTCCGACGCGGGACACGCCGCTGAAGTGCCACGTCCGTACTTCTTAGATGAAGACTAATAATTGAAGTTTACCTATAACAGTAAAATCACGTTTTGTAACAGTATAAGCCAACAAGAAACACAAAAACATGAAGAATGTTTGCACAGTTTTCATATTGAGAAATCATATAACTTCCCATTGCACGTCTTGGTTCAAATAATCCTATAGCGATATTTGTATGGGGTTGCCATTGGTGTCTACAAGACCCTTGTAAAGATCAAAGTATATTTTCCAATAATTGGCACCACCCTTCCCCATTCCGCCACTCTTTCCTCTTTTCCTTTCTTCCTTCCTTCCTTCCTTTCTTTTTTTCATTTCTTCATTCATTGCTTTTGTTCTTCACTCCTTGTCTCACATAGCTCTCCCTTGTGCAAGGCAATTTTTTTTCCCGGGTTTTTGCTAAACCAATGGAATCATAATTTCTTTATCTAACGATTTATGTAACACAACGGAATCTACTATTACCTTGTGTTACAAATTAGCTCCTTATGTAATATAACAAAATCAAGATTTCATTGTGTAACAATTTATGTACAATGTATAACAGAAACGTGTTTTCGTTGTACATAGTGCAACAAAATCATACTTTTATTGTACATACTTAATTGATCCCCACTTGTACAATGAGATTGTGATTCTATTGTACGTTTCTTGTTGCACCCCACCAGTGCAATGAAACTGTGTTTCCATCGTGCATTGTGGGAAATGATAAATTTGAAATTTGAGAATGATGATAGGGGCCAATAGTAACCCCTATTTCTACCTGTTGACAATCGAAAACTGGGTTTTTCTATGTGCACCCAGCAAAATTGTTGGTGTACCCAACAATAATATTGAAGTGGCGAAAATGTCCTTCAATAAAATTTTAAAAAACCTCTTTTCCTCACTCCCTCTTCATTGCGTTGTTGCTATTGTTCATCTCCCTCCTTTGTGCATCTAGAGCTCCGTCGTCGCCTTCCATGGTTGTCGTGTCGTCAGTGACAGCCTTGTCGTCGTCTCGCCGTAACTATCACGCTTCCTACCCTCTCGTGGTGTGGTTGTTTTGTGGATTAGGAAATCCGTATAACTCATATGGATTGGTCAATCCGTATGTGTTTTTTTAATTATAAATAAGTTAATTTATTTTTGTTTTTAAATAGTTTTTTAATTTATAAATATTTTAATTTATTTCTTATATATTAGCTTTTTTTTGTAAAAAAATAGGCAAAGGAACATATTTTTTGTTATTATATTTAAATAATTAATTAATTATAGTTTTTTTTAAGTTGCTTTTAAAATAGATAATGGTTTTATTTTTTTTAATTATAAATATATTATTATGATTTTTTGTTTTGAAATAGTTGTTGTTTTTTAATTATATATATATTATTTTGAATTATGTTTTTAAATAGTTACTTCTTTTTTAATAAAAAATAGATTATTTTGAATTATTTTGTAAATATTTATTGTATTTTTTAATTATAAATATATTAATTAATTTTTGTTTTTAAATAGTTATTGTATTTTTCTAATTATAAATATATTAATTTAATTTTTGTTTTTAAATAGTTGTTTTTTTTAATTATAAATATATTAATTTTATTTTTGGTTTTAAAATACATATTGTTTTTTTTAATCCTAAATATATTATTATGATTTTAGTTTTTAAATACCTATGGGTATTTTTTAATTATAAATATATAATTTTGAATTTTGTTTTTAAATAGTTATTCTTTTTTAATTAAAAATAGATTATTTTGATTTTTGTTTTTAAATTGTTATTGTTTAGTTTTTAAATTATAAATATATTAATATGATTATTATATATTAGTTTTTTTGTAAAAAAAAATAGGCAAGGAGACATATTTTTTGTTATTTAATTTAATTAATTAATTATAGTGTTTTTTAAGTTGCTTTTTAATAAAGAAGTTATTTTGATGACATAAAATTAATTAAAATTATATTTTAATATATATATATATATATATATATATAATTTTTTTATTTATGAATTATTGAATAGTAATTGATTGAAGTATTGCTTGAATTTTGACATAAATTTTTATGTATGTTCAAATTTACAGATTATGGTTAGAATAAAAAATTTTGGTCGTGCTTTAGACATAGATATAGGAAGAATTATGGGGAGAGAAGATAATCGTTATTCAGATGAAACTTCCTAGCGACGAATTATTAATATATTTATAATTTAATAAAATTTTAAAAAATAAATATTTCTTTTAATTAAAAACAATATTATAAATCTGTATAACTCATATAAATTGATTAATTCGTATGAGTTATACGGATTGAATAATCCATATAACTTATACAGATTGACAATCTGTAAGTTATATAAAACTTACGGATTAATAAATCCATAAGTTTTAGATAACTTACAAAATATTTAATCTGTATTTTACGCAGAAAATAAAAAAAATAATGTCGATGTACCTCTGTTAACAACCAAACCAACCACCATCATAACCATCACCAACATATCTCCGTATCACTTTCACCTTAATCGAAGCAGCACATTGCACCTCTCATGATAATGAAAAAACTAGAAGAAATTGAGAAAACAAACGAATGAATGTGTTACAATAAAAAAAATAAACTTAAAAGGAAGAAGAAAGCATATAGGGGTATTTTTGGAATATCAATTTATTGTTGGGTGCATAAGCAATATGGCTGGTGCACCTAACAACACCCCCGAAAATTTAATTTCAAGTTCAATGAATGCAAGGCCTAATTGGCGGCTTGAAAATTGAGGCCATGAGTGTTCTAGATTTGAATGGAAGAATATGGACTTAACTTCTAAGACGCATTATTTGAATTTGGATCAGTAGCTAGTAAAAGGATGATTAAAGATCTTATTCTCCTACAAAATTGGAAGTGGTTCAGCTTATTGTTAGAGATCTTGCCGAAAATATTATCTTCAAATTCATGCTGCTCCAATGACCAGTGGACATTTCCATTTTTTGACATTGACAAAAACAGCACAAAATTTGTATCCTCGGAGAACAACAGCAGAGGGGGGAAGAACTTGGTTAAGTTTCTGTCACTATCTTAAAACCATTGAACGGAAGAGGAGAAAATAAAAAATAATTTTATGATCATTTTACAAACATGACATGCAGTATGACATCATTTCGGTGTGGCTTAAGATAAGGATAAAACTTTACATAATTAAAAAATAAATACAGATTCTAGGACTGATTGAAAAGAAAAAACAGTTAAATAATATAATTAAAAGTTGTTAAATAATTTAGACTATTTTAGAGACTCAATTGTGCGTAAAGATTCTCGAAAACGTAAAAACAAGCTAAAAAAACTATCGTGCACGTTTGATCTTGGATTGTGATTAGTAAGTCTAGTATACGACCCAAACACTATTAATTTGTATTACATTAACTATTGAAAGAGAGGCGTGTTACCTGTATTTATAAAATAAAAGGAAAAAATAGTAACAACAATTATATTTTAAATATTTATGAAGGAAATAAAAATATTTTTATATATTAAAAGATCATTTAAAAATAAAAATATATACACGAAAATGAATAATTATCTTTATTAATAATTATAAATTATTAATTATAATATTATCAATCACAACTTATCATTATATATATATATATAGAAAAAAAAGTTATACAGTAACACTATAAAATAATTTATAATATATATATATATATATATATATATATATATATATATATATAATAAAAGAGAAGTATAGCAAAAACCCTAAAATGTCTCAGCTTAAAAATTTGACACGTGACATTTTTTGTGGTTTTTTGGTCATTTGTTGTGTTCAGCTTCCACTGCTTTTGTTGTGTCATGTGTCTGATGATTAAGTCAGCTTCCACTCTTTGGTTGGGCCACGTGGTTGGATCATTAAGCGTTGGGTGTTTTGTAGAATCCCGTTGCTGTGTCATTTTGGTTTACTGCTTCTTTTCTCTTTGTTTGCTTCTCCATTTCAAGTTGTGAGCTTTTTAGTATACTGAGTATGGTTATGTTATCTTTTTTGCTGAACCTCTTTGCCTTCGGTTTGTTTTTAGTTTGCATGTTGTGCATACCTGTGCCTGTGTTACCTTTTCCCGCTGATTTTAGAACTTTTTTTTGGGTGTTTTTCTAACTTTCGTGCTTTGTTTTTTAATGAGTTACGTTTGTTTTACAGTTTTCCTTTGCTTCGTTGTTCGTTTTGGGTGCGAGAAATCAAGGTTATGCTTTTGTACCCATGTTGTTGGCTGTTTATGTTGTGCATGGTTGTCTTATCTTTTTTTTTTCTTATTTTACAGCTTTTCTTCGGTGCTTTGCTAATTTTCGTGCTTTGTTTTTTAATGAACTAGGTTTGCTTTCGAGTTTGGCTTTGGTCCGTTGTTCGGTTTGGCTGTGAGAAGTTTGTTTTCCAGTTTGGTTTTGCTCCGTTGCTCAGCTTGGCTGCGAGAAGAAAAGGTAATGTTTATGTTATGTATGCCTGTGTTACCTTTTCCCCCTGATTTTACAACTTTTTTGGGTGTTTTTCTAACTTCTGTGCTTTGTTTTTTAATGAGTTACGTTTGCTTTATAGTTTGCCTTTGCTCCGTTGTTCGTTTTGGGTGCGAGAAATCAAAGTTATACTTTTGTACCCATGTTGTTGGTTGTTTATGTTGTGCATGTCTGTCTTACCTTTTTTTTTCTTATTTTACAGTTTAATGAACTAGGTTTGTTTTCCAGTTTGGCTTTGCTCCGTTGTTCAGTTTGGTTGCGAGAAGTTAATGGATGGTTGTTTGACTTAATTTTCTCTTATTTTTCAACTTTTTTTGTGTGCTTTGGTAAGTTTCGTGCTTTGCTTATGTCTATAGTTAATGCATTCTTATATGTTTGCCCGCTGTTTTGTTAACTCTGTTTACTCACATGGTCAGGTGTTTATTTTTACTGATTCATAGGCATGTGTGTCTCTTGCTTTGGTCTTGATTGAAGCTTTTTTGCCTGCTTTTGCATTTACAAAGTTTCTTGCGGTCCTATGTGTGTTTCTGAGTTTTCTTCTTTGTTTTTTTGGTCACAGATTGTTAACTTTGGTTTCCCGTGGTTGAGGTGGTAATTTAATTTTTTTTCGTTCGGCTATATGCTTAGTTTTTAACTGATGTTCTGTTTTTCTTGGTGTTGTTGTTCAGCGTTTGTGATTGCCTACATCATAGATTTATGAGCAGCCAATTTTATATAAAGTTATGGCACGTGTTCGTGATAAGATTAAGTCGATAGATGGATCAAGGGAAACTCTTAAGCTTTCTGTAAGGATCACTGATCTTTGGTTCATTGGGATCCTTGAAAAGTCTGAACAAGCCAAAATGGTTATTGTTGATTCTGATGTATGTTTTTCCCTTTTTTTTATTAATATATACTATATTATTGACCATTCAATCAAGTATTTATATACTTTGTGTATTATAGGGAGATGAAATCCATGTTGTTTGTAAACAAGATCAACTAAAGTTTTGGAAGGTTGATTTGAAGGAAAATTTAACTTATGTGATGCATAATTGTAAAGTTATGAAGAATGATGGTCAATTCAGAATTTGTGATCATGAATATAAATTATCTTTTACTGGAGTTACTGTTGTTAGGAAATCTGATATGGAACACCTACCTTTTAGGAAATTCAAATTTGTTGATTTTTCCACTGTCATTGCTAGTCATTTTCAAACTAGACTCTTGGTTGGTAAGATCGTTTGCAATTTGTGCATTAATTTTGATTGAGATACTTATGGATTTTCAAATAACATGCCTTTATGTTGTGATTGCTTTAGACATTATTGGTGTGGTTGATGAAGTGGTGTTCCGATATGTCTCATAAAAAAATACGAGGGTTGTTTTCAAATTAAAGGACTTGAGGTTATGTTTTAGAATTTAAGTTTTGAGTGTGTGTAATTGTTATTTGTATCTGATGATGATTAGATACTGATATATTGATATATTTATTGTTGTTTGCTTCTCATAGTGGGCAGGTGCTATCCTGCACACTCTGGGAAAATTACTGCTTACAGTTTTTATCTTACTTGAATGAGGTTGAAGATGAAAGGCCCATCATTATTCTTTTGACACATGCCAGGCTCAAGGAAGGCCAAGGTTAGTGTAATGTCAAATTTGTCAATTGTCACGCTCACCAGATAACATTTTTTTTGTCTCATCTATAGGATCATATCCACCCTCAGTTAGTAATTCTTTGAAGGTGTCTAAACTAATGATCAACGAGCTTGTGTTGGAAATTCAAGAATTCAGAGAGAGGTATTTTGACAATGTGTTAGTTTTGTGTTTGTAATTTCAAACAGTTAAATATGTAACTAATTTTTCCTGTGTTTTTGCATTTGTTCTATTCATATAGGCTTTCAGATTTAGGGATTAAGGTCAGATCAGTTTTGATGCCTATTGGACAAGGGAGTTCATAGGTTTCAGGGTCATCTCAATTATCATCAAAAGATGTGTTTCTTTCAAAGGTTGTACCAAAAAATATTTGTCAGATTAATGCCATTTCTGAGGTCATGTTCTTATTCATTTCTAGCTTCTCTTTATACAAAATCTAATGCCAGTTTTTTCAAACAGGAAATTGTTTGTGTTACTGTCGCCATGATTACAACTATAGTGATGGACAACCATTCATGGTGCTATCCAGCTTGCAGTCAATGTCACAAAAAAACTAACATAGAAACTGTGCCATTCACATGTCCATGTGGCAAAGACAACGATCAACCTGTACTAAGGTCATTGGTTCGCTGCTCAATTGGTATGACCTTCATTAACTACTTTTTCTTACACTGGTATGTATATTGGCAGGTATAGAGTTGAAGTGATAGTTAATCACAAGGGCGAACAAACCAAATTTTTGCTCTGGGACCGTGAATGTGCAGAGTTAATTGGTCAATCAGTCGATGAAGTCAACAGGCTCAAAATAGCAGTATGTTATTGTATTATCATGCAATGTTTTTTTAGTTTACAATCAAAATTTGTTAGGTTGCTATCCATTTTCATTGTTCATATTAAGTCATCGATTTTTTTCCCCAAGGATGGCGATGTTGATTTAAATGCCTCTCCTCAAGCACTAGATAGGGTACTGGGTTGTTTCCTTGCATTCAAAGTCAAGGTACAATCAAGGTTCAGGAATGTTGTTGTTCTTAAATATTCAGATGAATTAGACTTGATCAATGTTGTGCTAGATATGCTTCCTGATACTGAGGTGGTCTTTTGTCAAGTGTGTTTTAGTTGTTGTCATAGTATCGATATATTCCATTTGTTTCTTTACTCTCAATTCATATATCATGCAGCCATGTTGCAAGATCAAGAGTTCAATGCTAGACTCGACCGACCCTACAAAGCTTGAATATGTAAGTTAACATTGTCCTTGTGTGTTTTTCCTGGTGTATCTTGCAATGATGGCAACAAAATTTAGCTCACTGATCAGTTAATATTTTATGCAGCAATTTGTGTCTGTTACCGCAGATCATGACCCCCTTCTCAGGATTCCATTAACACCAACTAAGCGCCTATCCTCTGATGAATTGGATGATGAACCCAAAAACTTTGAGATTTCACCCACGCAAGTTTCCTCAAACAAATTACCCAGACATTATCAGGTTGAATGAATTAACCTGTTCATAGGTTGTCTTGGATTTTTTTTTTATCATGGTATGACCTAATTGTAATATTGGTCAAACTTTTGACTATTTTTCCTTTGTGCCCCTGTGTAACTTTAAAAAAACAATGTCATATGTTATGTGCTACTCAGATTAAATGAAACAATCATTTTTTTTTTGTTTCCATTACTTCATTTGTTAATACTATTATGAAATTGTAATATGTTCTATTATGAAATACTATTACGAAATTGCAATCTGTTCAATTGTTGTCAAAATCCTGATCAATGTAAACAACTCAAGTTAACTGATGAATTAAGGTTTTTTTTTCTCGAAGGAATTCGCCTTCTTGCTGCTTGGATGAATGTTAGCTATTTTTTAACAATCACAGAAACTAAAACATAAGCTAACATTTAGCAATTAAACTCAGTTTTTTGCCGACTTAAACATTAATTATGAGTCATTAAAATCAGCAAAATAGATTGGTATATTAAGTAATTTTAAAAAGTATTTAATCCTATGTTTATTGGTAATATACAGTTAAACCAATTTTTGTTTAAAGTTGCCTTCAAGTTTAGCCTTGAAATTTAATATAGTGAGTACTTACTAAAGCTATCTATATTACCTTTCATATCAAAGTTTTCTGCACTGACAGCAACCCCTGTCTCTAAATGAAAGTGCAATGATTCCTATATACCAAATTTTTGTACCCATGAATCTTTAATTGTAGTTTTGGCTTCTAATTTCAATTTCATCCTTAGCTTTCTTTTTAATTGCAACAACTGCAGATTTGATACTTACCATGCCAAAAGAAATTTGTTTATTAATTATGAAATTCATTATATAAAAACGTCTAATCACATTTAATCCACCAAACGTAGATTTGATATTTGTCATCTCTTGCTTCATGTCAATTAAAATTTTGTTTATTAATTTACCCATGAATCTTTAGTTGTAGTTTTGGCTGCTAATTTCAATCTCATCCTTAGCTTTCTTTTTTATTGCAACAACTACAGATTTGATACTTACCATTTCTTCCTCTGTGCCAAAAGAAATTTGTTTATTAATTATGAAATCCATTATATAAAAACGTCTAATCACATTTAATCCACCAAACACAGATTTGATATTTGCCATCTCTTGCTTGATGTCAATTAACATTTGTTTATTAATTTACAAAATATTCCATCTTTTGTTCCAAGTTGAGCTCCAAATTCTTCACCTTTAAACGTGCAAATCAATCACATAGCTGACTCTACATCAACAACTTACCCCTCTATATACAATATATTTACATGTGAATGTCATTATTGTTAGATGGCTCATTTTTCAACCCACTTAAATTGAATTGCAGTTCTGTGTCTCATTTGTCATTCCTTTCATCTTTAATGTTGTTCCATGTGCTATGCATTTAAATTAATATTGTCTTAATACATTTCAACAATATTGCACAACTGCGCATTTGCAATTCCTTTCATCTTTAATTTTCTCTTTGTGCATTTCAAAAGTGTGTGGTATTGAATTTATATATCAAACAGCTTCATCGATATCAATTGACAACATGCAAAACCAAGGAAATGCAAATCCACCTAGCTCAGCTAAAGCCAAGATGAACAGGAAAGCTATCCTACAAAAAAAAAAAAAAACTCAGCCTCAGACACCACATGAGGCAACTATAGATTACACTGTGCAACATATACAATGTCATGGTGAGAAATTATAAATACCATGTTTTCTTTTTAAAAAAAACATTAGTCTATTCAATTTTACTTAATTTGTCTCTATTTTTAAGTCATAATAGCTAATTCATTAGATGAAATAAATTCTGAATCCACACAAGGTACGATGATAGAAAATCCTTGCTCCATTTTTTTCCCAAATTTTAATTATAGCTATGATATCTAACTGAAATTGTTACAGCATCTGATTCTAATTTTTTGTCTGAGAATGAAAATTGTCAATCCAGCGCTAATGAACCTACAATCAACAGTGAAGGTAATAATTATAGCTTTGACTTAAGGTTAACGATATCAACTCATATGCTTTAAATTATGTTGTACTATCTCATTAAACAATTTTAGGCTATTCTGACCTCGGTGATCAAGCCATGCAATGTAGACATTGTAATGCAAAAATGTGGTATAATGAAAGAATTTCAAAAGATAAAAATACAACAAGCCCAAAGTTCAGCTTATGTTGTGGAGATGACAAAGTTGAACTTCCATTATTACAAAATCCACCAAAACATCTTGAACGACTTTTGTTTGATGATAATGCAACTGATAGTAAAAATTATCAATATAACATACGGACATATAACATGATGTTTGCCTTTACCTCTACTGGTATTAAGCTAGACAAATCAATTAATGAAACCAAAGGACCTCCTACAATTAGAATTCAAGGCCAACCATGCCATCGAATAGGCAGCCTATTACCAATGCCTGGAAAACAACCCAAATTTGCACAATTATATATCTTTGATACACAGAATGAAGTTGAAAATAGAATTAATACCATGAGGTAGTAGTTCTTTTGTTTATTTTATTATCAAATATGAAGAATTCTGATTGGCAAAACATGTTTTGTAACAACAATGGATGTATTTTGATATTGTTTTTTGTAGCCAACATGTTGCAATTCAGCCACACATTGTTTCAACTTTAAGTCAAATGTTGGATGACCACAATGTCCATGCAAAAAATTTTAGAATGGCCAGGGATAGATTGACAAATAGTCAAGTAGATAATGTGAAATTGAGATTGATAGTCAGTCGTGAAAAGGATGGTCGTACATATAATCTCCCAAATGTTTCTGAAGTTGCTGCTCTCATTGTTGGTGATTTTGATGCAAACTCAAGAAGGGATATTATTGTTGAAACTCAAAATGGAGAATTACAAAGAATCCATGAATTACACTCTAGCTATCTAGGACTGCAATACCCTTTACTCTACCCTAATGGTGAAGATGGATATAGACCTGACATACTTCACCGTTCTACATTTGACAACAAAAAAGGAAGAGAAATCGTGTAACGATGAGAGAGTGGTTTGCTTATAGACTTCAATCCAGGTCAAATGAAGCACAAACTTTGTTGCATTCTAGAAAACTATTCCAACAATTCATCGTTGAAGCATATACCATGGTTGAGTCTGAAAGACTTAGCTACATCAGGAACAACAAAAAAAAACTTAGAGTTGGCAAGTATTGCAGTTTACAAACATCATTGGATGTTGGAACCAGTAAAGGCTCATCTAAAGGAAAAAGAGTGATTTTGCCTTCAATGTTTGTTGGCAGTCCATGTTACATGGATCAACTTTACTTTGATGGTATGGCAATATGCAACCATGTTGGTTTCCAAAATCTTTTTATTACTTTAACTTGTAATCCAAATTGACCTAAAATCCGTAGAGTACTTGCACCTTTGAATATGAAAGCAACAAATAGACCAGATCTTATCTCCCGTGTTTTCAGATTGAAGTATGAACAGATGCTTTCTGACTTAAACAAAAAAACACCTGCTTGGAAAAGTAGTCGGATGTGAGTTTGTTATTAATCTGGTTGTTAAACTTATACATTGGTTTATTACTTTCCATTTTTTCCTCATATGATACAACTGTACAAAATTTCTATATTACTGTTGCATTATTAATACCATCACCTAACAATTGCAGATATGCACACAATTGAATTTCAGAAAAGAGGACTTCCTCACGTGCATCTATTGCTATTTTTACACCCAGATAATAAATATCCATCTTCAAATGAAATTGACTAGATGATATCAGCAGAAATACCTTCACATGAAAATGACCCTGAATTGTATACATTGGTGCAAAATCATATGGTACATGACCCATGTGGAATTCTACCATCTAAGTCTCCATGTATGAAAGAAGGCAAGTGTAGTCGTTTTTATCCTAAAATGTTTCAGCCTCAGACTCTTTTAGATTCAAATGGCTATCCAATCTATCATAGAAGAAATGATGGTCGTACAATCTCAAAGAATGATGTTATCATTGATAATAGATATATAGTACCTTACAATGCAAAATTACTGAGGAAATACCTAGCACATATAAATATTGAATGGTGTAATCAAAGTACTTCCATTAAATATCTATATCACTCAAAATGATGAGATTAAAGAATATGTAGATTGCAGGTAATATTGATTTAACATGCATACTTCATTTGCTCATTGTTTCTTTAATTAACTTCTTTAATTAACTAATCTTTATGACAAATATATTTCTCCCTGTGAAGCTACTTGGAGAATCTTTGGTTTTCCAATACATTCTAGAAAGCCTGCTGTCAAGAGATTACATTTTCATTTCTCAGGCCAACACAATGTTCTTTATGAAGATGATGATGATATAGATGATATCCTATCAAAGCCAAGCATTTCATATTCAAAATTCTTAGCTTGGATGAATAGCAACAAATGTTTTATAAAAGGTAGAAATCTTACTTATTCACAATTTGTTTCCAAATTCGTGTACAACCAAAAGGCTAGATCATGGAACCTTAGAAAGAAAGGCAATACAATTAGGAGGCTAATATGGGTTCCACCAACCACTGGAGAATTATTTTATGTAAGAATGATGCTTACTACATGCAAATGACCTACTTCATTTGTGGATATTAGAACAGTTGAAAATGTTCTATACCCTACATATAGAGAAGCATGCTTCACAATGGGTTTTTTGCAAGATGACAAAGAATTTGTGGAAGCAATCAAAGAAGCTAAGGACCGGGGTACAACTAATTATTTGAGGAAATTATTTGTGTTAATGTTATTAACAGGTGTCATTACTAAACCTGAAGAACTTTGGAATCAGACATGGAATTGGTTAGCTGAAGACATTGCATATCATTATATAAAAACAACACTAAACACAGGTTAATTTTTATGGGTTTGTAACTTTGTATGTTGAATAACATCAGAGATAAGCATTGTTTAACTATTTTCATTATCATTTGTTAGAATTACACATTGATGATGAGCAACTTAAAAATTTAACATTACTGGAAATTGAAAAACTTCTACATGCAAATCAAAAATCACTTAAAGACTATCCTACAATGCCATATCCTGAGGATGCAAATCCTGCATGGTGTTTAGAGAATAGCTTGATATTATCAGAACTTAATTACAACAATGATGACGCTAGATCAGAATTCAAAAATCTTTTTTCATCTATGATAGGTAATCTACCAATGCATATATTATAAATTGTATTTAAGAAAGTTAAATTCAGTTGAAAATATGGAAAATGTAATTATCATCTATATCTTCCAATTTTGCATCTACTTATTCTTCATTTCTATCTAATGTGAACTTATTCCTGATTCTAGATGAACAAAAGCAAATTTATGAAAAAATTATGCAAGTTGTGAACAACGATGAAGGTGGTATGTTTTTCCTATATGGATATGGAGGTACAAGAAAAACATACATATGGAGAACATTAGCAAGTTCATTGAGGGCAAAGAATCAAATTGTGATTATGGTTGCTTCTAGCGGCATAGCTTCTCTGTTGTTGCCAGGAGGCAAGACTGTCCATTCCAAATTTAAGATACTTGTGCCAATTTTCGAAGACTCAACATGCAACACACTTCAAGGAAGTCAGTTAGCAGAATTGCTAAATCAAACAAATCTGATAATTTAGGATGAAGCACCGATGACTCACAAATTTTGCTTTCAAGCACTTGATCAAATTTTAACAGACATTATTAAAGAAAAAAAAATTCCAATCAAATCTTTGGAGGCAAAGTTATTATATTTGGTGGAGATTTCCGACAAATACGGTCAGTCATTCCAAGAGGAAGTCGTTCAAACATTATAAATGCAACAATTAATTCATGATGTCTGTGGCATTGCTGTCAAGTCTTATGGCTCACAAAAAACATGCGTTTACAAGCCAATGCCCAATCAGTTGATAATCAAGAAACTGCTAAATTTGCAAAGTGGATTCTAGATATTGGAGATGGAGTTATTGGGAATGAAAATGATGAATATGCTACAGTTGAAATTCCTGAGTACCTACTGATTACTGAATATAATGACCCAATTGATGCTATAGTTAGGTCAACATTCCCAAATTTATATCAACACCACAGTAATCCTGAATTCTTCAAATGTAGAGCAATATTGGCTTCCACCAATGAAACAGTTGAAGAGGTCAATGATTATATACTTTCTTTGATTCCAGGTATTTATACATATCTGTGAAACTTACAAAAACTAGGATCTATTTAATATTTGTGCTCTTTATGATAATTGTTATTATTAAGTTTGCATGCTAACTAAAATAAATATAATAGGTGAACACATGGAATACCTAAGCTCTGATTGTATAAACAAATCAAAAAGCATTAAGAGTTGGCATTTCCAATCAATTACCACCGAATTTCTTAATTCACTAAACACATCTGGTTTGCCAAATCATTGTATAAAGCTAAAAATCGGTAGTCCTATAATGTTGCTAAGAAACTTAGACCAAACACAAGACCTGTGTAATGGTACTAGATTAGTAGTTACAAGACTAGCTAAACATGTAATTGCAGCTGGAATTATTTTTGGCAAAAATCCTGACCATAATGTTTACATCCCAAGAATGTCAATGTCCCCTTCACAATCACCATGGCCTTTTAAACTTTTGAGAAGGCAATTTCCAATCATGCTATCTTATGTAATAGCAATTAACAAGTCTCAGGGCCAATCACTTTCTATGGTTGGACTTTATTTGCCAAAACCTGTCTTTAGCCATGGACAATTATACATTGCATTATCAAGGGTCAATTCAAGGGAAGGATTAAAAGTTCTTATTCATGATAAAGACCAAAAAAATATGACTTCTACTAACAATGTAGTTTTTAAAGAGGTTTTCAAAAATCTTACAAGGTAAATCTAAATTTTGCAAGAACATAAATTCTACTATTTATTGGCAGCAATTCTAAACTGCTATCTTACTCATGTACATTATAATATACAGCTAAGGACGATATCATATATCACAATCTTAAATATTATATTATCAGGTACATAATCTTAGTTACTACATTAAAATCTGGCCGCTGAAGTTTATAATTCTATCTTTGATTTAAATTTCATCTAGTAAACTTACTTTTAATAATGTTATATTATTAACCGGTTTACAAAGATATCCATAACCTCTGAATGTTTAGTAGTTTATCAATGCTTAGCATAGTGTTATCGCAGATTTAAAAATGTCTTTTACTTAATTAAACAATGTTCCTGATATTCAATTGCATTGTTTTATAGGGAAATCATAGAATGACCCCCTTTCATCCATAAATAGCAACTGCTCGAAGTCAACTACCATCAAATGAGTTCAATATATCTGACTCATGAATAATATTATGAAAATAGGATACAAATTTTTGGCAGATATATTCAATTTCTGCTATGTAAGAATTGTGTTTGTTTTTCTCCAAAACATAGGAATTTAAACAAGAACTAAGTTGGAAATTCTTCCTTTGACGTTTTTTATGACCTCTTGAAGTCCAATAACTCAAATAACCACTGATAATAATGTATCTAGCATTCCTCCGAGGCTAAAATTTCTTTTTGTTTCATCTACTACTCCTTATACGATAATTATTTTTTAAAGAATATTTATCAAATTTACCTTGCACTTTTTTGTGACTATGAAAAAAATTCACTTATGTCAATCCTGCAAATATATCAAATTATGGTGCATATGCTTGATTGGCTCAAAAAAACATCATTCTTATTTTACAAAAAAGACCACACTAAAAAAATCCAATTATGTAGAATGACATAATTATTTTAAAAAAATTGGTGTATATATGCTTTAGATATCATATGATTAAAAAATATCATATGATATTCACTAGGTACACAAAACACAATATGTGTTCATATTTGGCCACTCTACAATATATATTTTTTTTTCTACTGTTATTAAATTGATCTTCCAATCATTATTATATTCTACTATTACCCTCTGTTGTCTATGTATTAAAAACAATGCTAACAAGGAATTCTAAAAATTGCGCCAATGGTCATATCCAACATGAAAAAAAAAACTGGACCGTTAATGCCCCATGATATCAATGGTGTTAACCTTCTGGTTTTAAGAAAAACTCTTCAGTTACTTGGCACCTATTCACTTCATGACTATTCACTTGACGCCTCTTGACAACCGTGCTAAACTAAAAAACAATGATGAAACCAACCGTAAGTTATAGCATTGGGAACAAGCATACATTAAATATTACACTCTGCAAAATGCTATAACCTACCTTTTTACGCCATCCACAAAATGAAGAGCACATCTTCAACAACATCAAGTGAAGTAAGTCGTTCCTATTATGCTCTTTATTGCATAATTTTTTTTCTCCTTTTCTTCAACATCAACACTTAAACTATTAAAATTACAATGTCTCTGTCATTGCAGATGAAAAATCCCATTATCGGGCCGCCGTTGATCATCCAATTTATCGCTGCCTTCAACAACGACAAAGTCATATTTGATTATTCTGTTATTTTGCAATTCTTTTATTAGTATTATCGTTCCATATACATGCATTTACATTTCTTAGTTTTTTTGCAGAACATCATACAACTTCCAGCGTTCTACCATACACAATGGGCACCACAGGATCCCGAGTCTGTTCACCTGAGATATGATGGAGCCATCTACGAAATACAAGTCAGACGACACAAAGAAAGAGTCTATTTGGCAAATGGACTCGAAAACTTCAGGAAAGAATTGAAAATCTACGAGTCAACCACCATTAACTTTTTTGCCTATGACCATCAGTGCGTGTTTGACATACACTTCATCCCACCACTGGAGCGGCAAACTTGTGGCAGGCAGAGGTATTCATCCAGAAAGCATATGTGGACTGTTTGGTTTACTCAGGAAATGCTCGATGCTCCTGAACCCCTGGTAAGTTGACCTTTCATAGATTAATCTCTTTAAACAAATTTTTAGCAATTTATTAATTTTACTTTTTTTCTATCTGTAGAAACTCCCGCTTTGTACACAAGTTCCTCTTAATGCTTGTGGTCACCACATGACAATCTTAAGGCGATTTGGTCCTCCATTGCAATGGAAAGTTGAAACCCTGAATCCTGGTATTGGTGGAAAATGCGTTGTTCAACCATGGTATGATTTTCTTGAAGAAATGGACTTTGATGATGGAGATGAAATCTCTTTTTACTATAGATATTATGAAAAAATTTGGGATATTGTAATTAGAAGGCAGAATGATTGGGACGATAGTAACACTGATTAAATTGCCTTTTGTAGTCTAAGATTTTGAAAAAAAAATCTTGTTGATGTAGTTCTAGCAAACAATTACTTATAAATATTAACGATATTATTTTGCTTTATACTTAATTTGTGTATTTGACTTTAACTCTATTTTTTAACGTTTGCAAACTCGCTTACCAAACAACCCATGCATGTGTATGGATTGCATACTAACTAGAGAGACGCCCGTGCCGATGCATGGACTCATACTTCTATTTGAATATTGATAAATGTGAAGTATGTCAAAATATATGTATAATGTTTGAAAATTTTATTTAATGGGACGATAATAATATTGAAATATGTGTAGGGAAAAGAAAACATTAATTTAGAAATGTATTTGAAACTAACCTGATTGTATGGTAGAATGTTTTCATGGTGCTAGAAAGATTATGATGGTAACATCTTGTACGGAGTGAGAGACTATACAATAAACAGAAATAAATGAGTTGTTGCATATGCAAATAACATCAGTGAATATTTGGAATTTGTATGCAGGAGTTAGATACGATATACAACAACACTAAGCTAAAAAACGTAAGTTGATATGAACATGTAGTAATGGTCGTGATTTAATAAGAATGAAATATAAAGAGATCGTTTATAGTAATATATGAGATTTTTTAAATGTTAAATATTACTAATATTTAAGAATGTATAAAAAAATTAACTTGTATATTTAAGCAAATAACAAATAAGCATATAGTATGGTTCAAATTACAAAAATAAAACTTTGTTTGATAAGACTGGTTAATAGAATTACAATTCAAAATACTATGTCAGACATATAATATATTCACGAACAAACAATTACAAAAAAAAAATGTATGAGAGGTCTCATGACGTCAACTTGAAAAGTAGTAATGTTTGTCCCATGCGTCATCCATACTGGTCATATAATGATAATCTTTTTCACTTCCCATGATAATCTTTTGCACCTCGGCAAACATTTAGTCTATTAATCCATATATATACTCTAATAATATACTTAGTATATTAAGCGCTGACCTTTTACTGTTTCAGTGCGTCATCCATATTTATTGCTGATCAGTATAATGATATTTTTTTTCACTTCCCGTGCTAGAAGAAATATCATGAATACGGTTGTATATTTATTGCGAGGCTATTACACTTCCCATAATCGTTAATATTTATTTTCTTTATTAGAGGCTATGTAAAAAAATATTTGAAAGATTAAAAAGATAAACATAAAAAATACGAAAGTAAATAAATCTTGTAATAACATATACCATAAGCGAAAAAATCATAAATCTTAATAACATATTACTTTATAATATGTACCACCACAATTAAATTGTTCCTAGTAATGTATATTTATTTTATTAAATAATAAATTTTTTCACACGAAGAAAAATGTTTAAAAATACTTACAATTACTATTAATAAAAATAAAAATAATGGAGATCTCAGCATATTCATGAACAGATACAATGATGGAGAAGTTTCATGAACAGATATAATGAACAAAAATGAAAGCATATGAAAATAGTACAAAACCCGAGTATAAAAACTTAAAACTCCTTGAATATTGTTCAATAGTTGGGGAGGTGAACAACTATAATGAATAGTTAATAATGTACTTAGTATAATAAGTGCTAGGCTTTAACTATGCATAATCCATATTTATTGTTGATCAATGCATATTACTGTATCACAATGATAATTTTTTTTACTTCCCGTGCTAGACTTTTATCATTTATTATGAATATAATGATAATCTTTTTCACTTCCCGTGCTAGACTTTTATTATGAAAATATTGTTGTATATTTATCAATAGTGTTAAAATTCATTATGGAATGACTGAAAATTTAGTTTATTTGGATAATAATAATGTTTAAGTATTGACAGACAAAATACATTAAATAAAATATGAATTTGAAACCTGCGCCAAGGTGTAAACTTGTTAATAGTATTTCAAATCAAGACATTTCAATTAGTTTGAATGATCATGGAGAATCAAAAGGAGACATACTTATTCATGACATTAAATGATGATTGACACTGATGAATTTGAATTATTTTGATGATGATTGACATTAAATTATATTTATTAATTATTTATTGATTTTTCGTTTGGAACATTAATCTGATGTTAACATTAATCTTATTTTTTTTAACTAACATAATTAAAATATCTAACTCTTCAATAAAAATTTGAAATATCTACTCTTTGATTCAAGTATGAAACTTATTTTTGATAAAAAAAAAATTAACTACACTTAAAGATTTTTTTATTTTTTTAAAATATATAAATTATTTTACGCTATTAGTGTGAATTATTCTACACGTAAAGATTTTTAATATTATAACTTATAAAAGAAACTACATGTAATTTTTCTATTAAATATTTTGACAATATCATATGCTATTGAACTGTTAAAGTGATTGTGACACCATCAATTCACTTGTTACTCCATATTAAAGACTAAAGTTATTAGCAAAAGGAAAAGTATAAGAACTAAAGATGCTAAAAAAATTGTTTATGATATAAAAATGAAATTTGCAAAGCATAATTTTATAAAAAAATTAAACATAAACAAATAGTAAGTAAATATTAAAAGCAATATACTGTCTATTAATTATACTAAAATTAAATCATATTAAAATTTTATAAACTCAAACTTATTGAAAAAATATTCAATATAATAGTTAGTAAATAAAAGTTAACATATATAAAAGTTATTCAAAGCATAAATTTATCAATTATAATTATACACAATTACACACGTAGTATATTTTATAGAAAAACTTAATATGATATATTTAAATTGATAAAAAATAATTCCGACTCATAAAAATTGATGAAATTTAATTTATATAATAATTAATAAGGGCTAAATTATGTATCAAAAGGGTCTTATCTCGTCATCTCCTTATCCCAAATTGAAGTATCCAATCTAATTTTTATGCTTCAATTATTATTATTACTTTTAATAGGAAACCATCGACATGAATAAAACATTATGTGAAAAATTTGGCAATCAGTTGCCGAAAAATAGCCTAAAATATGCTTAAGTAATTTCGGAGATAAGATTCGTTAATTAAATAAATACAAATCTTTTAAGGATGATTGGCGAGGATTCCAAGCTAAACCATCTCAATGGCAATAGGAGAAATGGATGAAAACATTTCATTCAAAACATAGAAAATGGAAGAAAACACCCAAAAGTAGAAATGACTAAAAATATTTCACTCAAAACGTGAAAAATTGTAGAAAACACTCAAAACAATAACTAATTATAAAAAATTATATTGATAAGAGGTACACTGTTTTACCAAGCTAGTCCTTACTCATGTGTGGGTTTTTTTTTTCATTTTAATTATTTGTTTTATTTGAATAAATTAAATTTTAAGTTTAATTTTAATCTTTTTATATTTTTAAATTATATTTATTAATTAATTATTTATTATTCGTTTGAAATATTAATCTTATGTTAACATTTAAATTTTAAAATAATTAATTTATTATAATAATGACTAAAAGCATCATGATAGAAAAACATATTGGAAAGACAAAGAAAAGTGCATTGGAAAGTCAAGTCTTGGGAACAGAAAAATGCATTGGAAATGCAAGTGTCTTGGGACCAAAAAAGCGCATTGGAAAGACAAACGTCTTGGGAATAGAATACAAATAATTAATTTTTCTTGGAAACATTAATTCATTGGAAACGAAAGCAAAATAAACATAAAATTCAAAAAAGGTAGCCATAATAAGAACGTAAAAGGCATAAAATAGTGCGAAATTGAAGGAAACAAAACACAAAAACATTAAAAGTAATTTCTATTTTATTTTTAACCGGTATAAGTACAAATGCCAAGAATATCTACATAGGGATTTTGTACAATACGTTGCCATAATAAGAACGGGAACATTAGAGAAGACTGAAGATCACTCGTGAACCTCAAAGTTAATCATAGTAATAAACGTCATTTTTTTCAAGTAATACAAAAATGAACATGATAAAGAAAGGAACTCAAACATGCAACACAAAAAAAGATAAAAATAGGTAGCGAATGCAACACAAAGATCCATATTTTTCAATATTGTGCTATTAAGGCAGAACATCGGCAATCGAACTATGTTCATCTGAGTAAAGAAAAAAACGAAGCTTTCCCCTGCAAAGAAAAAGAAAATGAAGCACTACTCAATATTTGTACTGACAAAACCCAAAAATCAAAGTTTTTTGGAGAAAAAAATCGTAGCTTTAAGAGAAACAATGACCATGCAGTGAAAAAATAAAAAATCGAAATGAAAAACGCATACAAATACAAAAAAAGGGTAAAAAGAAAACGCAGAAGAAGACGGGGAGGGAAAACGAACCTGTAATTTATCCAACATACTATGATCTATGGCTTTTGTCTTGCAAAGGAAGAAGAGTAGGTTAACCACAGTCAAATAAGACTCAATAAGACTAAGGAACACAAAAAAAAAAAAATTCAATCTTTTATACTGAAAGAACCCATAAATCAAAAGGAGAAATAAAATACATCACAAACCTGTCCTTCAAATGCCGAACACTATTTGCTCTCGGTGACAACTTTATGTCGGAGAAGGTTCAAGAACACAAAAAAATTTAACCTTGTCTTGTGAAAAGTCATTATAACACAAAACAAAGACAGAAGACACAAAAAAATTGAAGCTTTTGTCTTGCAAAGGAAGAACAATACTCAGCCACCATCAAATAAACCAAATGAAAAAAGAAAACGTAGAAAGATAGGAGAGAAAAAAACCCATAAATAATTTTTAGGCCAAATCAAGCAAAGAACTGCCAAACCCAGCAAAAAAGCTTCAGCCTTTGGGTACGTCGGAGAAGGCTCAGGAACACCAAAAAATTTAACCTTTTGTCCTGCGAAAAGTCATTATAACACAAAACAAAGACATAAGACGCAAAAAAATTGAAGCTTTTGTGTTGCAAAGGAAGAACAATAGTCAGTCACAGTCAAATAAATCAAATGAAAAAAGAAAACGTAGAAAGATAGGAGAGAAAAGAACCCATAAATCATTTTTCGATCAAATCAAGCAAAGAACTAGCAAACCCAGCAAAAAAGCTCCAGCCTTTGGGTACGTCGGAGAAGGCTCAGAAACACCAAAAAATTTAACCTCTTGTCCTGCGAAAAGTCATTATAACACAAAAAACAGAAAACACAAAAAAATTGAAGCTTTTGTGTTGCAAAGGAAGAACAATAGTTAGTCACGGTCAAATAGAAATACAAACTTGGAGAGGAACGCAAATATGATATCGTTGTCATGGAATCTAAGATAAAAATAACAATTTTGGTGTAAAAAATCACAGCTTTAGATGTAAGAAAATACAAAAAAACGGGAAGAATGAAAAAAATGGAAAGAAGGAACAAAGAAGGGGGAGATAACAATTCGGGAGAGAGAAATGAGACAAAGCAATTTGGGAGAGAGAAATGAGAAAAAACAAGAATGGTAAAAAAAAATGGCATTTCAGATTTCTAAAGAAAAAGAGAAGGAAAATGCCTTCAACAATAAATGAAAATGATAAATGACGTGCCACAATAAATGCTTGCCTTTTTTAAAAAAAAATAAAAAAAGTAATACATCATCAATACTCCTAACGTGGAAAAAATAAAAAGGTTGATGTTGATATTTTTGGGAATGGAAATGCATAAGTCTTCGAGACATTAATTTTATAATGGAAATGCACTGTAGCATGATTTGATATTTTTAGGTGAGAATTACATTGTACCACAGCATGACACGTAAGCCATTTTATATATATATATATATATATATATATATATATATATATATATATATATATATATATATAATTCAAAGCTCGCGCGTCATCGCATCATGACTTATATTAATTCATGATAGGATACAAAAATTATTAATAATTTTATTATGTTAGTTATTAACTATTAATGATACTATATGTATACATATATATGTCCATCATTCATCTCAATAATTCAAAGCTCCTTGGTCATCTTATCATGACTAGATTTGAAGTGGTTTTCATCGCTACCCCAGCCCTCGGCAACCTTGTTCCAATTGTGGAATTCGCGGATCTCCTAACCAAACACAACCCTCAATTATCTGCAACCGTTCTCACTGTCACCACGCCGCAACGACCCCTCATAAGCACCTACGTCCAATCCCGCGCCTCCTCAGCCACTAATCTCAAACTCCTCCACCTCCCTACAGTGGACCCACCCACACCCGACCAGTACCAATCCTTCATCGCCTTCGTCTCCCTCCACATCCAAAATCACAAACACCAGGTCAAGAACGCGCTCCTCAACCTCAAAAAAAACGAGTCAAACTCGTTTGACTCGGTTCGACTCGTCGCTCTCTTCGTCGACATGTTCTCCACCACGCTCATCGACGTCGCCGCCGAGCTCGCCGTCCCGTGCTACCTCTTCTTCGCGTCACCGGCGAGCTTCCTCGGCTTCACGCTCCACCTCGACCAAGTCGACCCGGTCGAGTCGGAATCCGAGTTGGCGGTTCCGAGTTTTGAAAACCCCTTGCCACGGTCCGTTTTGCCCAACCTCGTGTTGGACGCGAACGACGCGTTTTCTTGGGTGGCATACCACGCGAGAAGGTACAGGGAAACAAAGGGCATCTTCGTGAATACGGTTCAAGAGCTTGAACCTCACGCGCTTCAGTCACTCTACAACGATTCGGAATTGCCACGCGTTTATCCAATTGGGCCGGTTCTTGACCTTGTTGGATCGAACCAATGGGATCCGAACCCGGCCCAATACAAGCGAATTATGGAGTGGCTTGATCAGCAGCCTGTGTCTTCAGTGGTTTTTGTCTGCTTCGGGAGCATGGGAAGCTTAAAGGCAAACCAGGTGGAGGAGATTGCAACTGGGCTTGAAATGGCTAATGTTAGATTCTTGTGGGCTTTGCGGGAGCCTCCGAAGGCCCAATTGGAAGACCCGAGAGATTACACAAACCCCAAGGACGTGCTACCAGATGGATTTCTTGAACGAACGGCTGAGATGGGTTTGGTGTGTGGGTGGGTCCCACAAGCGGTGGTGTTGGCCCACAAGGCCGTAGGGGGTTTCGTGTCGCATTGTGGTTGGAACTCGATATTAGAGAGCTTGTGGCATGGTGTACCGATTGCCACGTGGCCGGTGTACGCTGAGCAACAAATGAACGCGTTTCAAATGGTTAGGGAATTGGGATTAGCGGTGGAGATTAGGGTAGATTATAGGGTGGGTGGGGATCTGGTGCGGGCAGAAGAAGTGCTGAATGGCGTGAGGTCGCTGATGAAGGGTGCTGATGAGATCCAAAAAAAGGTGAAAGAGATGAGTGACATCTGTAGAAGCGCATTGATGGAGAACAGGTCATCTTACAATAACCTAGTGTTCCTAATTCAACAGTTGACAAGTTGAACAACCCATGCAATCAACTGCTTTTTTAGGGATTAAATAATAAAGTTTCATAAGTATGGATTATGCAATTTTTTATTTTATAAAAATGGATAATGCAATTCTAATAGTAGTTTTTATACTATCGATCAATAAATCATTTTTTATGTTATTTTAAGATAATTATTATAAAATTTAAATTAAATAATAATATAAAAATGATACTTTCTGTACATATATTATTTATTTTAAAAAATCTAAATCTTAATTTCTCTCTTAATGTCAGTACGTCAAACTTTGGACAAATCTCAACCTATTCCCAATCTCTAATACTTGATAGTAGACATAGTAAGAAAATCTGTATTTGATGTATTATTATTTTAAGCAGTAGTTTTAAGTTTAGTCTTTAGAAAAATTGAGTTTGCTTTAATGCCATGTCTTTTTTCCTGTGTGCTTGTTTCTTCCACTAATTGTTTCATTACTTTCGAATATAAATTGAAGATATCTAGTAGTTGTGTTCTTGATTATTTGTAAACAATTGATGATTTGTGTGGTGAAGATTATACCTGGAGGTTGTCCAATCATTTTAAAAAATTTAATAAAAAAAGATTGTGGTGATTTTGGAGTTAAATTAATTATATTTATCATAACAATTAATTTAGACATAGTTATAAATTGCAATTATGTTATAATTAATAATTTCAAATTTTAAAATACTGACGCACACTAAAAGATATAAATGAGACTTTTGAAATTCAATGAATCAAAACAAAAATAAAAACTAAAACACAAATGGCCATAAATGATATTTATAAAAAAAAATACTCTAATGTAACAAGCTAAGAAAATGTCAAAAATACCACAAATCAAACTTTTGTGACAATCCATTATTTGTTGAGGTAAGAGATGGGAAATGAATTACTCCAAACAAAAGGTAAAACCTGTACATCCAGGGGCAAAAATCCTCAAATGGTGCCTTTTTACAAACTAATTTCTAAAATGGGGTTCTTCTGAAACTTATTCCTGGCAGGTGCAGTTTTTCTACGTGAAGGCCATGCATGGTGCCACCACCATAGGCGCTTCCGCGTAGGAGCTGCCACGTGGCCTCGGAGACGCCAGTAGCAGCAGCGCGTTGCCCTTCTGCTTACGTGGCGATGGACGCGCAAGGAGCACTGGCGCGTTCTGCATGGGAGAGTGAAGGCGCCAGTCAAAATGGCGTTTTAGCTTTGCAGCAAGGATAGCAACTTTGGCAGGTAGGAGTAGTGAGGGTCTGGAAGTGCAAATGGTGTTGGCGTTTTAGGGTGGTCTGGAAGCGCAAATGGTGTTGGCGTTTTAGGGTAGAATATGGCGCAAATGGGGTTGGCGTTTTAGGGTGTTTAAATACACCTCCTCCTTCACCATTTTTTTCAATTGTTTTCGCTTGCAGCAGTTGCTTTCGTTTTTGCTTTCGTGGGTTTGAAAATTTCTGTGATATCAATTTTTTTTGTAAGTTATTTTGTTAGGTGGTTTTGGAAGATCACATATTTTTTGTAAGTTATTTTGTTAGGTTGGAATAAAGATATATCTTGAAGTATTTTTTATAAAAATTAAATTAGTTTGTTATATTTAATAAGCTTGTTAGTGTGTGTTTAAATGTCTAAAATAAAAGAAATTATGTAATAATTTTATTTGAAGAAAATTTTATCAGTGAAAATAAAATATTTTGAATATGAATTTTGTAGTATTTTTTTAATTAGATTAGGTTGGTGTTAATGATTTATTAGTGTGTTAATAATTGATGAACGTTTCAACTTTCATTTAAAAAAATTTGTAGATCATATTTATTTGAAGAAAGTATTTTGAGTACGAAATTTATTTTAATATGAAGTTGTAGTATTTTTTTTAATTAGATTAGGTTCATTTTTTTGTGTGTTAAAAATTGATAAGCGTTCAAGTTGAAAGTGTTATTTGATGATGTTTTATTGTTGCTTGTATCATATTTAATTTAATATATTTGTAGTAATTTTTTAATTACCTATTTTCATTTTGAAGTTATTATTGTTAAGATTAATTATTTTTACTACTAACTTCGTTCATGAATTATTTTATTTTGTGGTAAAAATTAGTATCTTGAAATTGTTCATTTTTTTAAGTGTGTCCCATGAAATTAATTTGAAGTCAATTAATTTTTTTTAAAAGAGAAATTGAATGTGAAGTTCCAATAAAGAGACTTTTTGTGATTACATTTTATTAGTTTGGATTTAAATTTTTATAAAGTTGTTTGTGTTATTTAAGTGTGTTGATGTGAAATTTATTTAAAGTTAATAATTTTGATTACATCTTGATTAGTTTAAAATTACTACATTGAAATCATTAATGTTTTTAAAGTGTCTTAATGTGAAATTGATTGAAGTTAAATTTTTATTTAAAATAAAGTTTTATTTTGAAGTTCCAGTAATGACTTTTTGTGATACCTATTTGATAATTTATTTGACGTGTTAAAATTTTGTTTTTGTAGGTACACAATGAATTCAGTTATAAGAGTGTTGTATTTCAATGGAAGGGTATATGAAGATAATGATGATGTAATATTTGAAGGCAGTAAAAAAACAATTCAGATTAAACGTGAAATTATTTTCAATGCTTTGAAGAAAAAAATTGGAGATAAGGTAAAGTTACAAAATAATGAAATTATTTCTGCTATCAGCTGTAGATTTTTAGTGTCGGGAAAATATATTGCCTTGCAAATTTGTGATGACGAAGTCATTGAAACGATGCTGGAAAGTTTTAAACAACAAGACCAAATGTCAGTTCTGGAATTGTACATAAAAAAGGATGTGGCTGGTGGTTCAATGTTTCATTATGCAAATTCGCTTACATCATGTGGAAATTATTTATCTAATGATGAGACACAACTGACAACAAATTTGAGCAATTTACATATTGACGAAGACGATGATGATGATGACGATGATGATGATGACGATGATTATCTTGTGTCTAACTCATACGTTGAAAAGTCTTTAGACGAAGATGACAGTCTTGACGGTATATCTGATACAGACGATGAAGTCATCGACATTCCTCAACCAGTAAGAATTGTTCACCCAGCAGAAGGTATAATTTGCTGTATAAAAAAATTAGACAATATATTTATTATTTGATGACAATTGTATTTAATGCTAAATAAGTATTATTTGATTTTTTATTTTGAACTGTTAGGTGCACAACGAATTGAAAATCCATTTTGGAATGATGCTTTACATTATAACAATATCAACTGGAGTTATCCTGATGAGGAGGACATTTGCGGTTTGGAGATGCCGTCGACCTTTAATGTTGGCCAAGAATTATATGTTGGCATGGAATTTGATAGTAAAGATGCCGTAAAAAATGCAGTTAAACAATATGTTATGAAGGTGCATCAAAGTTTCAAAGTTGTTGAAAGCAAATCGAACAAGTATGTGGTTTGTTGCTTGAATAAAAATGCAGAGTGTCCTTGCCCTTTCTATATGAGGGCAATTTTATCTAAAAAAATAGATACATGGAAAGTCACACAATGGGGTCGACCACACACATGTCTTAATATGACCATGACACAAGATCACGAGAAACTTGATTCAGATTTAATTGCCACTTGTGTAGTAAGTACGTATTTTATGTTCATATTATGTTCATTTTTTGTTAATTGTCATTTAAATTTTGTTATGTTATTGACAGGCATGATCAGAGAAGATCCGTCAATAAAAATTTCTTTGATTCAAGAGAGGATTAATAGTGAATTTGCGTACAAGGTGTCGTACAAAAAAGCGTGGTTGGTGAAACAGAAAGCCATTGCAATTGAATATGGCGATTGGGATGAGTCATATGCGAAACTTTTGTCGTGGCTAACACACATGCAAAATCATTCTCCTGGATCATATTTTCAAGTACTACATGACGATTTTATCGTTGGGAATATGGTTAGTCGTGAACACCGTCAGTTTCATAGAGTTTTTTGGACTTTTGGCCAATGTAAAGAGGCTTTCAAGTATTGTAAGCCAATCATACAAGTTGACGACACACATTTGTATGGCAAATACCGTGGGACCCTCTTAATGGCCACATCACAAGATGGAAATGGTGGTGTCCTTCCTCTAGCATTCGCGGTGGTTGAAGGTGAGACGTTGACAGCGTGGTCATGGTTTTTGGCACACTTGCGTGAACACGTCATAGATAAAAATGGTATTTGTCTGATATCTGATCGACACGCGAGTATAAAGTCCGCTGTCGCTAACGAAGCACTTGGTTGACAACCTCCCCACGGTTATCATGTCTACTGCGTGCGACACATAGCAAGCAACTTCAATCGAAAATTCAATAATGCCAAACAAAAAGAAATGTTGAAGAAGTTGGGTAAGATTTCATATTTGATGGTGACGTTTATTTAACTTTCATATATACTTAAAATTTTTATTCATAACTAATTTTATGCAGTCTACACTCCTTGCAAGCACATTTTTGATCAAAATTTAGAAAAATTTCGTGAATTGAGTCCAGCCATAGCAACATGGATTGATCGCATTTCAAAGGAGAAATGGACGATTGCTTATGATAGAGAAGGACGTCGATATGGCCACATGACAACCAACCTCTCAGAATGTATCAATAAGGTTTTGAAGGATTGTCGCAACATTCCCATAACAGCATTGGTCAAATCAACATACAGTAGGTGTCGAAAGTACTTTGTTGAGCGTGGCCGCCAAGCCCAGAGACAGTTAAATGAAGGGCAAGTATATTGTTCAAAGCTTGTTAAAGAACTTCGAAAAAATCAAGAACAAGCTTGTTCGCACATCGTTCGCGTGTATGACATCTACTCCACAAGGTTTGAAGTTGAGGAGACCTTCAATCCTATTATGCAACATGGCGGACAAAAGTGGACAGTTAACTTGAATTTTCATTACTGTCAATGCGGAAGGTATTCTGCGCTTCACTATCCATGTTCACATATTATTGCAGCTTGTGGTTACGTGAGCCTGAACTACTACCAATATATAGATGTTGTTTATACAAATGAGCACATCGTAAAAGCTTACTCCGCATAATGGTGGCCTCTTGGGAATGAAGCGGCTATTACTCCTTCTAATGACGCATGGGCACTTATCCCTGACCCAACAACAATTTGTGCGAAAGGTCGGCCAAAATCAACAAGCATAAGGAATGAGATGGATTGGGTCGAACCCTCTGAGCACCGACAAAAATGCAGTAGATGTGGAGTCGAAGGGCATAACAGGCGTCGCTGTCCAATGCAATCTGAGCGTGGGAGTTGTTCAATTCGTTGATTTATGTATGTTAGTCGAGTGACTTGTATTTGTTTAAGCTCTCTTCAATGTATTGAATTTGTGTGGTTGAATAAATTTGTTAGTTAAAAACATGACTTATTTTGGTTTGTGTACATTAGCTATTTGTGGGGTTCAATGAATTCGTTAGTTAAAAACATAATCATAAACCGTAACCCTATACCCTACTCGTAAACCCTAAGCCATAAACTCTAACCCATGACCCCTAACTTATAATCCAAACCCCTAAGCCTTAAAACCTAAGTGCTAAACCCTAACCCTACCCCAAACACCTCAACCCTACCCCTAACCCTACCCCAAAACATCCATAACCCTAATCCCTAAACCCTAAACCCTAAACCCTAACCATAAAACCCAACCCTACCCCCTAACCCTAAAACACTAAGCATTAAACACCTAAGCCCTAACCCCAACCATAACCCCTACCCCTAACCCCTAACCCTAAAACCCTAAGCCCTTAACCTAAACCCTACACCCTAAACAATAAACCCTAACCCCTAACCCCCAGCCCTAAGCCATAACCCCTAACCCTAAAACCCTAACCATAAACCCTAACACTAAAACCCTAAGCCATAAACCCATAAGCCATTAACCTAACCTAAACCTTAAACCCTAAACAATAAACCCTAAGCCCTAACCCCCAGCCCTAAGCCACATCCATAAACCCTAAAACCTAACCATAACCCCTAACCCTAAAACCCTAAGCATTAAACCCATAAGCCCTAACCCTCAACATAAACCCTGACCATAACCCATAACCCTAAAACCCTATGCCATAACCCACTAAGTCCTCAAGCTAACATAAACCCTAAAACACTAACCCATAAACCCTAACCCTAAAACCATAAGCCATAAACCCCTAAGCCCTTAACCATAAAACCCTAAGCCCTTAACCTGACCTAAACCCTAAACCCTAAACAATAAACCCTAATCCATAACCCCCAGCCCTAAGCCAAATCCATAAACCCTAAAACCTAACAATAACCCCTAACCCTAACCCTAACCCTAAAACCATAACCCCTAACCCTAAGCCAAATCCATAAACCCTAAAGGGGGACGTCCAATGCTGTAGTTAAGGGTATTCAAATTGATACTAAAGGACAAATATCTACAATGATGAACTATGGTCTAGTTTAGTTTGGATTTAGTTACTAAAACTACTTATTTTTCGTTTGTCAACTTTAGTTTTATTTTTAAACTTTGTTTATTATTATAGTTTCATGCGCCACATAAACTCTATACATTAGTAAGCCATAATAAATGAGATGCGATACATTAACTGTCAAAATCAAATGTCTTACAAACAACAACAAATTTACACAGAGACATCAAAATCAGTCATTATGGTGTTCGTGATGTCGTGAGGATGTGCCACATGGTCGATCCCATCTTCGCGCTTGACGATCAGGATTTCTTCTGCCACGTTGTCTCCCCGCTTCTGCTTGCTCAGCCTCAGCAGAAAACTCTTGACGCAAATCAACACCTAATAAGTCATCCATATCAGGTATTGCTCCAGGTACATTCCATTGCGGAGCAAATGGGGCGTTAGGTGTTGCCATGGGGGCATCGTGCTGCTGTGAAGGAGTCATAGTGGGCCATGAAAAATGAGGCTGTGTTTCCGCAACACCACCGAACGAATGTTCGCTCGCAGAAGTATCAGTGTGATGACCTTCAAAAGGATATTGATACATCTGTGAAGGATATTCGGAAAATGTCGCTAGCGTGTAATACATTCCATGACCACGCTCCATCATTTGTTGGGAATATTGTTCCGCTTCAACAGACTCCCTTTGTCTGCCTATGCCCCGAGTTTCAACACTTGACTGAAGAATGTGAAACTCTTGTGCTAGGAATTCACGCTCTGATGCTGGACCATGTGACACTGGCTCAGTGATTCTCTCTTGCTCTTCTGATATAATCGCTAACTTATCCACATAAGGCACGAGATCATCAATTGTCCATGTGTTCCTCCCTTGTGGTGACACCTTATACTGTAGAGTCTCCACAACGTCACCCTACAATTATTAGCGTCAACAAATTAATGCTCATGCTTAAGAAAATAATTAGAAGTTAAACATTGAAAAACAGATAAATACCAATACAGCTGTGTTTGCATTGTTTGGGTCAACAAACATCTTTGTTTTACGCCTATACCACACCATGTAGTCCGAGTTATAACCCAGTAGGCCCTCTTGTCGAGGATAAACGTCGACCCTAAACTCTGCTCGATTGTTCCACTAACTAATCATTGGGGCCAACAGGTGGAACCAATTCTCATCTTGTTTGCCTTTGAGCGTTATGCCATGGAGATTCTGCGGTTGCGAAGGACACCCGAGAATAGGTTGTTGCAATCCAAATTGTCGTAAAACTCTATTGGGTTGGTGCCACTCAACAACATGGAAACAAATCAGTGACACCACCGTGAACTAGGCTACACTTCCAACCACACAAATTGGAGGCAACGCTGCCATCACAGTTGGTGTGTATGGCTCCCAGAAAAACTGCATACAACAAGACACTTGTCAATTTTCAGTCAAACATAACATATTAACATTTCATTTAACCAATACATTACGATGTTCTTACCTCATGTCGTTTCATCAGATCCAATTTGTGACGGAAAAGTCTAAGATCATCATTGCCAATATGCTGATTTCCACGTCGCAGCCACCTACAGTAAAAATTAAATCATCATTGTCAACACGTTCCATCATTAAATATTTTCAATTCAAATCTAATTTTTTAAACGACAAACCTATGTCCTAGTGGTTTATTTTCTATGATGGGAGGCGTCCTCTTTGGAGCCAAAGTCATGCATCGTTCCCATGCCCACATTTGGATTAAGATGCACATACCTCCGATTGATTTAACTTTGTAATCGGTGGCACTGCACATCTCTCTATATAAATACGCAAGCACGGCAGGTCCCCACGCATACGTGTTGCACTGTTCAAAGTCACGTAAAAATTGTAGGTACCTTAAGGAAACTTTGCTACTGGTTTTGTTAACAAAGAGGACACCTCCTATGAATCGAAGGATCCATGCACGGGTAAACCTTTGTAATTTTTCAACGTTACCCTCATCAATATTTATGTGAGAAAAATGATGAGCCAGCCAACTTAATTTTACCACACTGCCTTCAAGTTCGCCTTGCTGTGGTCTGACTCCTAATAATTCTTCACATAAATCGGCCCAATCAAGATTTGTTGAACCAATTAATGGTGCCCCGTCAGTACGTAGACCTAACAAAACTGACACATCTTGAAGAGTAATGGTAGCCTCTCTGCATCTCAGGTAAAACGTGTGTGTTTCGGGCCTCCATCTTTCAATGAACGCACTAATTAAGGCCGCATTTATCTTTAGGTATCCCATCTTGATTATCCAATAAAACCCAGATTGTCGAAGCAGAGGAACAATTTCCTCTGGTATTTGTTCTTCACCTTGATACGTCGGGACTACTCGTCTGATGTGTAATTTTCTGTCTGGTTCCCCATTCCAAACATGTTCTGAAACATGCTTGGGTTACATCCACAAAACGTCACTATCAATTGGACCAGACCTAGTTTGTATACTTGAGGAGCATGACGACGAAGATGCCATTGATCCTACAAAATAAAATAAAATACAATTAATTGACGATAAAAATTATACATACTCTCCAAATTTCAAATAAATAACAAATTATATTTTTCTAATTCCAAATATTTCAATAACAAAATATATTACACAATCAATAAAATTTAAATATATTCTACAAATAAATTAAAACAATATATATATATATATATATATATATATATATATATATATATATATATATATATATATATATATATATATATATATATATATACAAAATTAATAACTTAAAATACTTACGAGTCAAATAATTTAGCATCAAATATTTAAACTAGATGTAATGTACCATATAAAAATTTAAACTAAACCTAATCTAAAATTAATAAGTTACGGAACCTATAAATATTTTTAATTTACCATATAAAATATTTTAACTAAACCTAATCTACCATATAAAAATTTAAACTAATTGTAATTTATCATATCAAATTTTTAAACTAAATGTAATGTACCATATAAAAAATTTAAACTAAACCTAATCTAAAATTAATAAGTTACGGAACCTATAAATATTTTTAATTTACTATATAAAAGATTTTAACTAAACCTAATCTACCATATAAAAATTTAAACTATTTCTAATTTATCATATCAAATATTTGAACTAAATGTAATGTACCATATAAAAAATTTAAACTAAACCTAATCTAAAATTAATAAGTTACGGAACCTTAAACTATTTTTAATCTACTATAATTTTTTTTTAACTAAACCTAATCTACCATATAAAAATTTAAACTATTTATAATTTATCATATCAAATATTTAAACTAAATGTAATGTACCATATACAAAATTTAAATTAAACCTAATCTAAAATTAATAAATTACAGAACCTAAAATTATTTTTAATCTACTATATAAATTTTTTTAATTAAACCTAATCTATCATATAAAAATTTAAACTATTTCTAATTTATCATATTAAATATTTAAACTAAATGTAATGTACCATACCAAAAATTTAAACTAAATGTAATGTACCATACAAAAAATTTAAACTAAACCTAATCTAAAATTATATTTTTCAAAACCTCAAACTATTCTTAATCTACTATATAAACAATTTTAACTAAACCTAATGTACCATATAAAAATTTAAACTATTCCTAATTTATCATATAAAATTAATAACTTAGATTACCTAAAACTATTCCTAATCTACCATATAAATTTTTTTAACTAAATCTAATCTACTATATAAAATACAAAACTCAAACTAATAATATTAATAAATAAACTAACTCTAATGTATCCTATAATACAAATACGAACATACTAACTAAAATTATAACATATACATATAATATAAATAATATTAATATTTCAAATTACTACTTAAAATTTATAAATACCACCTAAACGTACATAACATTAACATATAAAACAAACCTAACCTAAACATATTTAACACATAACACTTAAAATTTATAACCTAAACATACATAAAATTTATCATCAATTAAAATAAACTTACCAAGAAGTTACAAGCAGCAGAAACCAAAGAGGCAAAGGAAGCAAGGAAGCAACCAAAGGAAGCAAGGAAGCAAGCTTGAAGAAGGCTGAGGACAACGGGTAGCAATGCAGTGCACGAGAACTGCATATAAAAGGAGCAAATCGCTCTTCGTGATGGCGCGTTCCACCTGCAAATGCAACCCATAGGCTCCAATGGCGTTTCCTGCTCCTGCTTCCTGCAGCTGCAGCAGACTGCTGCAGCACTGTGCTCCCTGTCCTTGCTGCAAAGCTAAAACGCCAGTTTGACTGGTGCCTTCACTCTCCCTTGTAGAACGCGCCAGTGCTCCTTGCGCGTCCCTCGCCACATAAGCAGAAGGGCCACGCGCTACTGCTACTGGTGTCTCCAAGGCCACGTGGCAACTCCTACGCGGAAGCTCCAATGGTGGTGGCGCCATGCATGGCCTTCACGTAGAAAAATTGCACCTGCCAGGAATAAGTTTAAGAAGAACCCCATTTGGGGAATTAGTTTGTAAAAAGGCACCATTTGAGGATTTTTGCCACATCCAGGTCCAGGTCAATTAAATAGACTAATTGGTGGGATAGTCCTAAAGCCAATACAATTCCTCTAAAGAAAAAAAATAATTTTTTGTTAGAATCCATTAATTGTAGGGATTACATATGATTTGGATTTAAATTGTAATTGATTCAAATCCCTATATATTTTTTCATTTTTTATTTGTGATTCTGTTTTGATATTTTATTCTTAATAATCATGAAAAGATGGTAGAGAGGAAGTTTCATATCAATAAAAATTACCAAATTTCATTTTCTTAACATGGTATCAGAGCCAGGTTGAGGGAGTAAAGAAAACCGTCCCCCACTGAGGACAGCCCATCGAGGACCAGCTGTCCTCGATAGATCTTTATACTCGCCACACCTTTTCTGGCAAACTTCTTTTCTATGTTTCTGCTTTCTGGGGAACCCTTATGGTTATCACATTTATTCTGGCAACTTGCTTCCGCTTTGCCACGACCCTTTTCTCCTTTCCTGGAAAGTTTTCCGGTCATCATCGGCTATCGTCACTTTTTCGGTGATCCATTGTCCCGGTGGACCTGTCTGCTCGTCACCCATCTTCCAACGAGCCTTTTACGCTTTTCTGGCAACATATAAACCTTTTTTGGCGACCGCCATCCGCCATCGTGTTGGCAACCTTTCTGATTGGTGACTACACCATCGGACTTGCCTTTTGCGGATCTACACAGATCGGCCTACCATGTTGGCGTAGGAGCCCCCATGTGTGGCCCCTTTGATGCGCCAAACAGCACCCTTTGCTGGTGCGTGGCAGCACATGCGCCATCCTTTCCTGCCACACTTCCTGCTATGATCTCGCTTCTCAAGTGCAACCGCACCCCATGAGTCTTGCCTAGGTCTACGCATCCTTGTGGGACCACATCTCCAAGCGTGGTGCTGTTTGTTCATGTTTTTATTTTGTTAGCAGGAACTGTTTGGTTTGTGTCTTACAGTTACTATTTTTCACTCATCATGACATCTGTTGGTCTTGTGGGGATTTTAGCCAGTACTACCTTCTGCTTGCCTTCATCAGAGTTCTTTTGTGTGCTCGCCTCTTCAGCCTAGGTTTTGTAGAACAAGATCAGAGGTCGTATACATTGGGGTTACACTCAATCCCTTGGGCAGGATTATCAAGAAACCTTTGCACCAGTTGCAAGAGATTACACTCAATCCTTTGGGGTTGATTACCAAGAAATCTTTGCACCAGTTGCAAAGCTCAATACGGTGAGGATGTTATTATCACTAGCAGCAAATCAAGATTTACCACTTCTTCAATGAAGATTTAAAGACCCTTAGTAATTCTCTTGACAAGTTGGGAATGTGTAACATCCATGCACCAACTTCATAGGGAGTGTTAGAATCCATTAATGATAGAGATTAGATATGATTTAGATTTAAATTGTAATTGATCCAAATCCCTATATATTTTCTCCTTTTTTATTTGTGATTATGTTTTGATATTTTATCCTTCATAATCATGAAAAAATGATAGAGATGATGTTTCATATCAATGAAAATTACTAGATTCTATTTTCTTAACAGTTTTGCAAATCTATTAGCTGTTCCATTGCACAACTGTTTTGTGTGGAAGAGCTTACTTGTAGTCAAATTTGACTTCAGCTACTCATAATCATCAATCAAAGTTTGGAAATAATCTCGCGGACCCCTTTGTTTTTCCATGCTCGAAGCACCTGGATACAATCAGTTTTAAAGATAATATGTGTGAAGCAAGAATTAAAAAAAATAATGGAAAAGAAAAATTAACAAATACTAAAATTTAATAGAATAAGAAAAATGAGATTTTATTATTGAATATAAAAATGTTTATATGCCATTCTTTTATTAAGAAACTAACTACTAAAGAATTATGATGCGAAAGACTTGGATTATGCTTTGACATGCTTCTATTATTTTAATTTTTAGCACACCAGACCAATTATAGGGTGTATGCCATGCAAATCAACAAATGATTAAATACAACAAAATTACAACACCATTTATGTTGTAGCCCAACCCGATGTCTGATAGCTTCCCAAAGAACCAAATAAGAACCATAGAAAAGGTAGAGAATCATAAGTTTTTTTAATAAATATATTCTCTGATAATAAAAAAATACACTATTATTTAATTATGAATTACCATATATAATAATAAAATTAAAACAGAAATTTGATTAGCATGGATGGATCAACTTGTGAGCTCTTGAATCATCGATATCAGGTTATTATATGATGACCCATTTTCAATCAGTGCGACTCTACACTTGTCACTCGTCTCTTTTACCTTTTTTCTGATCTCATCGCAACCCTTCATAAGCAACCTCACATCATTCTCCACTTCTTCTGCCCGCACCAGATTCCCATCCACTCTATAATCCACCCTAATCCTCACCGCTAATCCCAATTCCCTAACCATCTGAAATGCGTTCATTTGTTGCTCCGCATACAACGCCACATGGCAACCGGCACGCCATGCCACAAACTCTCCAACATCGAATTCCAACCACAGTGCAACACGAACCCCCCCCCACTGCATCATGGGCCAGCACCTTCGCTTGTGGGACCCACCCACACACCAAGCCAATCCTTGCCGTTCGTTCCAAAAATCCATCTGGTAGCACGTCCACCTCACTTGCGTAATCTCTTGGGGAGATGCTAGGTGCACCCAGCAATTTTTATGAATGAGCAATTTTGCCCTTTAATAAAAAATTATAAAAAGCCCCCCTCTCCGGAAGAAACTCTTCCTGCTCATTCCTTCCGTGAAGCTTCTCCCTCTCCGCGACCTGCTTCTTCTCCCTTCTCCGCGAACTGCTTCTTCTTCTCCGCAAGGCAAGCGCGAAGCTCGTCTTCTTCTTCTCCGCGAACGAGGTTAGTCTCCCTAACTCCCCTTTGCTTGTATGATACAACATTGTTGTAGCAGTGAAACCTTAGGATAGTTACCTTAGGATAATAACCTTAGGGTAGAAGACGAGAGGAGAGGACGTCGGAAAAAATGGGGAAAAGGGGCTCACGGCGGAGACTTCCGGAAGAAGATCTTCCGGAATATTTCCGGAAGAAGGGTTCTTCCGGAAGCAATGAAACGACTTCCGGAAGAACAGGTCTTCCGAAAAGCTCTCGGAACACCTCTTCCGGATGACCTTTCAGTGGTTCCGGAAGACCCCTTCTTCCGGAAGTTTTTTTTTTCAAAAATATTATTTTTGTTAATTATTTTTGTTAATTGTTTTAGTTTATTTTTTATATCATTTTAGTCGAGTATTTTACTAATTATTTAATTTTAAATTACTTATGTATTATTTTATAAATGAATTAGTTTATTTGTATAAATAAAGTTGTGTATGTTTGGAAATATTTTTTTCCCATTATTGTTTTATTTGTATATATAATTTTAGTTGTGTATGTTTACTAATTATATATTTTGAAAGTAGTTTTTTTTTTCTATAAATAAATTTTTGTATTTTATTATAAATAAAGTTGTTTATTTGATTATAAATGAAGGATTTTTTTTTATAAATGAAGTTGTTTAATTTTTTTTTTAAATTAAGTTGTGGATGTTTAGTAATGAATTATTTTTATATTAAAGTTGTTTATTTGATTATAAATGAAGTTGTTTATTTTTTTTTAAAAAAATTAACTTGTGGATGTTTACTAAATAATTTAGTTGTGTTTTTTTTTTATAAATGAAGTTTTTTTTTTTAAAAATTAAGTTGTGGATGTTTAGTAATGAATTATTTTTATATTAGTTGTGTTTTTTTTTATAAATGAAGTTGTTTATTTTTTGTTTAAAATTATGCTGTGTGTGTTTTCAAATAATTTGATTTAAATTAGTTTTATTTGTTTATAAATAAACTTGTTTTATTTTTATAAAGAAAGTTGTGTATATTTTGACCGAAAAATATACGTGTTCGACATGATTTGCAGATCATGGCTAGAACACGAGGTATAGGTCGTGCCATAGGTAGACTTGTAGGCAGAGATAGACTTGATGACCAGGATGCAGCTGATGTTCCCGAGAGGCGTAGGCCTACTGCCTTAGCCCATAGGCAACGGGTTCATCAGATGACTGCGGATGCACGTGATATGACTGACGACGTCCCTGATGTGGCTGCGGAGGCACCTGAGATGCGTGCGGACGTAGAGGGTGCTGATCGTGCTGAGGGGTCAGATGCTGATGATGCTACTGAGAGATTCCCTGGTGGGCCACGTGACCCGTCAGTGTTGACATCATTTGCGGACCACGTTGCACATGCTGTTTGGAGTGGACAGGTATTTTAATTTGTTAATTTTTTATCATTGTCGATTTATTTGTTTGTCATTAATTTTTTTTAATAATTGTATAATTTGTACTTCAAATCAGGAACGTCCTGATTTGAAGTTAGTGTCACATGGGAGGAAGTTGACACTGATTGGGAGGCCAGTGCCTGAGATTGAAGGCCTGGTGGGTGCCACAGGATTAAGTCCACTGATCGATTGTTCAGTTACTACTGGCGATCCTAGACTTATATCCGCATTCGTGGAGAGGTGGCACGGTGAGACTAGCACCTTCCACCTTCCGGTAGGAGAGATGACGATCACATTGGATGATGTGTCGTCACTCCTTCATTTGCCCATCTCTGGCGCCTTGCACAGTTTCCATGCTCTTTCTACGGAGGAGGCCAGATTTTTGCTGATAGAGTTGCTGGAGGTGTCTGCCGAGGAGGCCAGAGCGGAGACAGCACTTACACGTGGGGCATATGTATGACTAGGATGGGTTCGAGACATTTATGAGATGAGATGTCAGGCCTGGCGGTGGATTGTCACAGCTTGCGCTTATCTGCTGCACCTTGTCGGTTGTACTCTTTTTGCTAATAAGAGTGCAACATACGTGCATGTGGTTCACCTTGACGCTTTCCGGGACCTCACTCACAGTGGTGGTTACGCTTGGGGAGTTGCCGCACTGGTTCATATGTATGACCAGTTAGATGAGGCTTGTAGGACCCCCACCCGACAGCTTGCGGGGTACTTGACGCTACTTCAGGTAAATTTTGTGTTTTTTAATATGTTACGTTCGATTATGATTTAAACATGTTTTTATGTTATGTTAACCTCAATTATTGTGTAGTGCTGGATCTATGAGCACTGCCTGACGATCGCGAGAGGGGGACCCATTGCTGATGGGACTGTCAGGGCTCGTCAGAGACGCCGCACGGACCATTGATCATTGTATCTATTTTTTGTGTTGTAGTTGACATGAATATTTGTAATTATTACAGTTTTTTGTTTAATATAGTTGACGTGTTTTGCACAGTTTATTATTTTATGATATAGTTTATTATTCCGATTGTGGTCCTTAAGCGAAGTTTACGAGTGTTTTAAATTTATTTTTTAAAAAAGTGAACCCAAAATCATGAGTTTTGTTTGTAAGAATTACATAACAAATAGTCTCGTTTTTAAACATTCATAATTCATAATTCATAATTATGTATTAAAAAAAATAACATGACAATGAAATCGCCATATAAGATACTACAAAGATGACTTTAAAAAAAATTCATGTTTAAGTACCCATGTTTTGGGTTTTTTTGCGTGGGTGTGCCAGTGCCCTGAGACAATGGAGGGTGGCCATTTCTCATGTTTGGACGTCAAAGAACCCGAAAAAAATAGTCTCGTTCCCTGGTTCCGTCAACTAATACGTCAAAACAAAGCCTAAAAATCCAAAAAAATAGGAAATGGACCCTTTTTTCATGTTCAAGTACCCATGTTCGGGATTTTTTTGCGTGGGTGTGCCAGTGCCCTGAGACAATGGAGGGCGGACATTTCTAATGTTTGGACGTCAAAGAACCTGAAAAAAGTAGTCTCGTTCCCCGGTTCCGTCAACTAACACGTAAAAAAAAAGCCTGAAAATCCAAAAAAAATAGAAAATGGACCCTTTTTTCATGTTCAAGTACCCATGTTCGGGATTTTTTTGCGTGGGTGTGCCAGTGCCCTGAGACAATGGAGGGTGGCCATTTCTCATTTTTGAACGTCAAAGAACCCGAAAAAAAATAGTCTCGTTCCCCGGTTCCGTCAACTAACACGTCAAAACAAAGCCTGAAAATCCAAAAAAAAATAAGAAATGGACCCTTTTAACAATTAATTTTTTGGACCATTGAAATAACACATTCAACTTTATTATGGGAATTAAACACGCCGTAAACAGATAAAGGTTACATCAACGAAAAAACAAAAAATTAAACATCACATTCAGTTGTTTAGCGACGCCCCAGTGTCATCGTCTTCAATTTTCACAACATATTTAGTGAAGACAGCTAAAATTTCTATTGGTCCATATTTTTTCCAGTAGTTAGATTGTACTAACACCTTCAGCAGTTCTTCGTTGGTGATCAGCTCATTTATTTCATATTTTATAAGCGTATCTGAATACTCAAAGCGAGCTGGTTGGCGGAAAGACAATCGTCTTACCGTTTGTGATTCGTGAATTCCAAGAGGGGGAATCCCTTTAGGTGCAACTTGCTTGATTAAATTCTTTAGTTCATCGATGGTACATGTTGAAGGAATTTGAAATTTCTTAGGATTTTTTCCTGTGAACGCGCATCCAACAAATTTGTTCTACGGTGGCATGTTCCATTTCCCGTTGTAATACAGGATCGCGTCATGAGTACTAGGCATAGTGCGTTCAAGTAAGTTTATTATTCCATCCGGTGTTCTTCCAACGGTGCATAATAACTCAATCGGACCAACACAAGAAAATTGATCATTACACATTAACATTGTCTTGACATCGTCATCATTTATCAATTTCATACACTCAAAGCGAATTTGGTTACCTGTATCGGTGAATGGCTTTCGGTAGTGAATTTCATCCAAAAATTGTTTGTCAGATAGCTGAAGGGTATTGTGTATTCTGGTTTTTAGGCTTGCAAAATCACACCTATTTGGTAGTCGAATGGGCACCGGAGTTGAAGTTTGGAAGTAAACCCCAGTATCATTGTGAATAATCGATCCATTTGGATAAATGAAAGCCAACCTTGAGTTGACAATCGTCTGACTGCTAGTTTCTCCTAAAAATGCCATAGTTTGTGTATCAGTTGTGAGACTATTTGAAAGCAAGATAATGTGTGATTTAGTAGCCTATTCTGCCATATATATACATGGTTGTGACCGAGCCATTGTTTAACTTTGTTTACAAAAAAATAGACACGCCTAAATGTGTAGTCAAGTCAGCCAATGTGTTGTCGGCAATGTGTACTGAAGTCAGCCAATGTGTTGTCGCGCTCAAACTGTAATACACATGCATGTCATTATGTGTTGTCAATTATGACAATGATGTATGCTACACGTGTAAATGATTTTTGTTGGACCAACAATTTCCTTGCTTAACCAAACGACTACTTGATAATATTAATTGGTTAGTAACGGGTTACAACAAATTATATCGCATAATGAATACAATTACATAAACAATGCATGTTTAGTCTTCATTTAGGTCTACATAGTGTGTTTTGAATGACATCAAGCTTGTGTATTGCTGCATTCTACTAATATATGGAATTGCCCACTGCTTTGCCTGAGAATAACAATTGCTTGACCACAACAGCGCTGGAGGCGGCAAGGGACAATGGTCTTTCAAATAAACCTGTTGTACATGAACAAACATTATATCATGCGCTGACCGTGCCAAACGAACCAGCGAAGTCATTGCATAATTGTTATACTAACTATATTCAATGTACCTGAACAAAATGATTTCCAAACACGTGACCGACACATATGATGCGGTGGCCAGAAGAGTCAGGTGGTGGTTGACTTCTAAGAGGGAAAAATGTCATGCTTTGTTGTTGGGACAACGATACAAGAATTATGTTATCTCGTGAAGCAATCACATATCCCATGTCCGTTATATCCATCCACTTGTCCACACTAACCTGAATGAACCAAACATACACATGTAAGTAATTTAAACATTGTTATTAAAAAAAATTAACCTAAAAACATACCTTTGAAAAGCCATCAACAAGTAGGGACAACTTTAATTGTTCAAATCTCTCTGTGCCACCAAAGAGGTTCATGTACTCATGCGACCACCTGCCAAGTTCTTTAATCAATTCATTACGCACTAACGGCCACGAATTTTCCCCCATACCTAATAAAACGGCAATGGACCTATATCCACAGTTACCGTCCGCTTTCACATCCACAACGTCACGAATGAAACCTTGAAAGAATGAGGCAAATTGATCCAACATCGGGATGATCCTTGTTGGCTGAGGCGGTTGAGAACATGATGCACTTCGTTTCACTGGAGAGTTGCTGCTTTGAACAGAATGAAAAGCATCAACATACTCCCAGTAAGACGGATCACGCTTTGTGGATCTTTGACTTCTTTTCATCGATTTCTTCGGTGCACCTTTAGTGTTGACCTTTGACGGAGGAGGGCACATAGAGTTATGATCAGGGTATGCAATTTCTTGAAGTTTACTCTTCAGAGTTACTTTTCCAGCCACATCAAGTTCATCAAACCTTTTAGATATGACCTCTATCTCTTCCTTGATGGTGACTTCCGTCTCACATAACCCTTGGTCTGAAAAGCAAAGTCTCCTCCAAAAAAAAGATGGACTGACTCCAATGGGATGCTGCCAGCAGTATACCTAGAAAGCTCACATGCACAAGGAAGACCGTGCGTGCTTCTCATCACACAACCACAAGAAGAGAGATTGTTGCCGAGATAACGTAGACGGTCAACCTCAGAAGCAATCTGATTTAAAGCATCCCTTGAAACCATCCCAAGAAGCCTCTTGTATAAGGTTTTTTTATATACATGGCCAACCACATGCGTACTGGTTTCAAAGGATGCTTTAATTTAGACGTGTTGCAGCGTGATCATGTTGTTCATGGCATCCCAAACACTACATAGGTCTCCAACGCTATTTTGTAGTACTCTTTTGAGAGCCCAATGAGCTGATTCAACCCTACATTTAAAATACACAACAAACATGAAAATATACAACAATTAAATACCATTTAATACTAATCGTTACTAACAAATAAAATCAGTTCTTAATACCTGTTTGTTGTTGTGTTGCCTAGGTGAATGACCTTATTCGTCCATGCTGTAATAAATTTTTCCTTGTGGGGGATAATCCATGTGTCGTTAACATAGTCAATGAACATCGGCCAAGGTAAGCAAGCAACTTGAAACTTCTGATGTGACTCATGGAACTCGTGTTCGGACGGATAATCAACCAAAGTACCCCAGCTATCCATTACATAGTCCCACACATTTTTTCCCCGATTAAAGATTTGCACTTCGCCTTCACATTCTTATCGATATGAAACCTGCACAACAAATTAGTAGACTCGGGAAACACTATTTTCACTGCATTCATCAGTGCTAGGTCTCTATCAGTGACAATAACAAGAGCGAGGCGATCGTGTCTTAAAAATAGGCCTCGAAATCGTTCCAAAGCCCATACAATATTATTAACACGCTCAGCCTCCAGATATGCAAACCCAGCAGAGAATGTCATCGCCGTTGGTGTCACTCCAACAAAGTCAAGTAGTGGGAGTCTGTACCTGTTTGTTTTGTAGGTATTGTCTATAAAAAACACCAGATGACATGCATTGCATAACTTTACTGCATCTGGGTGACACCAAAACAGATCACGCACCACAACTTCATCCTTCAATCTATGCCAATGAATGTATTGATCACGTTCGAGAAGCTTTATCAGATGCTGCATTTCGGTATCAGCTCCTCTTATTGAAGAACGATATGCACTTCTTGCATTGTAAATTTGCTTTATCGTGGTGCAACTGTCGGCATTGTGTTCCTTCAATGTTAGCAAGATGTTTTTCGGTTTCACCATCGACTTTGTCATATCAGCAATAATTTTCTTTTCTTCCTTAGTCAATCGCCCGACGTATGGATGTCCAACTAAGGACTTCGCCAATTCATGATTATGAATCCCACAGATCAACTTCACCATCCAACCTTCCCCTCCATGCACTGGTTTCCCACGAAGCCTGAAGGGACAACCACATTTCCTACTCCCGGTGTCTTTTCTAATGAATTCTTTATTTCTACACTTGTACGTACCACTCCTTTCACACCCAATTAAGACAAATGAACTTCTTCCTCTGCTACCGGTCTCTGTGTCAGATCTCATAATCACTGCAACAAATCCATTTTCATGGGCAACTGTTCGAGCCCATTGCAAAACATCATATCGAGTAGCGAATACCTACAACGCAACCCTAACATATTAATTTTCATACAAACCATCAATTCAACCAATGACTCAAATTATCTATGATTACCTGAGATGTATTAAAAGCATTTGAACAATCGACATGTGGTTCATTCACCCCACATTCTTCTTGATTATCATAATCATAATCCATATGAACTTCTTGTGACATCGCAAAGTCATACCTCCATTGATCTTCGTCCATCTTAAGGACATATGCATCATACACAAGTACATTCAAATTATCATATAACCACATCCAAAAATTTACTACACCTTAAATAACAAACATATTAATAGCACATATGCATCATACACAACTATATTAAAATTATCATATAACCACATCCATAAATTGACTACTTATTAACTAACAACTAATACAAATACATTCTAAATTTATAACTACATTATTTACTTAAACTAAACTTATCACTATAATAAACAACTAATAAAACATTTTTGTACCATTATACATTTAAGTTACCTAAATCATTTAATATTATACCATTATACCTAATTAAATCAATAATCCACAACATATATAAAACAAAAATAAAAAAAAATTATAAAACAGAAATATATATATATATATATATATATATATATATATATATATATAAATTATAAAACAGAAATAAAAAAAATGCTAATAATTTAACATTCCGGAAGAAGGTCTTCCGGAAGTTACTAAGTCCCATTCCGGAAGAAGGTCTTCCGGAAGTGTTTTCCGGAAGCACTTCTTCCGGAATAGGCCTTAGTAACTTCCGGAAGACCTTCCGGAAGACCTTCTTCCGGAATGGGTCTTAGTAACTTCCGGAAGAAGGTCTTCCGGAAGTGGTCATTCCGGACCTTCCTCCTGCTCCTTCTTCCGGAAGTGGTCATTCCGGACCTTCCTCCTGCTGTGCCTAAAATTTTTTCTGGATACACTTTTTTTACTGTTTTTCTTCTCTAAAAATTAGCCGGAAAACGAAAAAAATACTCATAAATGCGTACCTCCGACAAAATAGGAAGAACAACCACTAACAAAACTTCAAATACAAAACACGGGACCACCAAATCTTCAAATACTTCATGGGACCACCAATGGAAACTGCAAACGGGACCACCACCGAAACAACAGCAAGCCACCAAAATGGAAGAAACAAAGCAGAGAAGAAACAAGCAGAGAAGAAAGCGCAGTAAAAAGAAGCGTGAACGCGTTAATTTAAAGAAAATTACACAAGGGCAAAATCGTCATTACATACGCATTAAATATTATTTTATTTTTACTTATTATTATAAAATGAAAATTCTTTTTTCTTCATTTTGTTATAAAATAATAATCATTTTTTTATATATTAACTTTTGTAATAGAAATTAGATGTTATCATAATAAATAATTTATATTTTTAATAAAATTTACGAATTAATTAATTTTTATGGTTTAAAAAACAAATTATAAATATTAGTCATAATTACGTTCACTAATTATTTAATTATTTATGTATAATAATATTAATTATTTTATAATTTAGTTTATCCATTAAAAGTAAATTATTACAAAATAAATTTTTTTTTTAAAAAAATTAACTTCCGGAAGAAGGTTCTTCCGGAAACATTCCGGATGACGTTCTTCCAGAAGTAGTTTGTGGGTACTTCCGGAAGTCAAAAATTCTTCTTCCGGAAGAAGGTTTTCCGGAAAAAAACTTCTTCCGGAAGAAGAATTGTTGAAGGGCAGTTTCGCCACTTCACTGTTTGCTGGGTGCCCCAACAATAATGCTGGGTGCACGTAGCAACTCCCAATCTCTTGGGTCTTCCAATTGGGCCTTCGAAGGTTCCCGCAAGGCCCACAAGAATCTAACCTTAGCCCGTTCGAGCTCAATAGCTATCTGAGTGCTGCTAGGTGCACCCAACAGTTTTGCTGGTGCACCCAGCAATTGCTATGAAAAGGCTATAATGCTCTTCACTAATTTAAAAAAAAAACAAAACCTCTCTCTCTCTCGCCTCTCTCTCTCCCACGCACGTTCTTCTTCTTCCTCCAACGGTTCTGCTTCTTGCTTTTTCTGCTTCTTCAGTTTTCTTCTTCCTCCCGCGTAGCTTCTTCATTCTTCTCTTCTTCTTCGCCGCCATCGCCGCCATTGTTGCCATGTTTAGGAGGAAGGTGTGGATCTTCGCGTTTGTGGTGTGGTTCTTCACGTTTGGGCTTCTTCTTCGCATTTCTGCTTCTTCTTCGCGTTTCTGCTTCTTCTTCGAGGTAAGTTTGTCGTTCGCATTTTGGTTTTTGCCGACGTTGGCGGAAAACGCTGTCGGGAAGTTGCTGGGTTGTTTATGGATCACTTGATCCGTAAGCATTTTCCGGATCAAGTTGATTCGGAAGATGCTTATGGATCACTTGATTCGTAAACTACTCATAACTTCATTTTATTTGAAAAATTGCCAATTATTTGATACATTGTGAGTTTTTTTTGAAATTAGGAATTTTGGTTATTAGGATCAGCTCTGAATGTATGCTAAATATTTGATAAATATTGTCATTTTGGAGAATATCTACTGTTTCAATTTGATTCAATCCGAATATGTAATTGCCTTTGATGTAATTGCCACTTAGAACTGAATGTGGTATCGGAAAACTGATTCAAATGCCTAGACAACCTCAGCAAATTAAGTTCAAAAGTAACATGATTAGGACAAATCCATAAAACTTGATTAAATGTTGAACCTTGAGAGAAAAAGGAAAATGGGAAATCATTGCTTCACCTAACTCACCTGCCTAATGTTTATGAATTTCTTTTGCTCCCTCTAAAGGTCAAAGGCCTGCAATCATTTCATTCTTCAAAAAGCAGCCCAACCTCCTTTGCTTTGAACAAAGACAATGAATTTTATTCATGTCTTAAAAGGAGAAAACATTCATTACTGGTGGTCACACTACTAACTTCAATTTCAACGTTCACAACATATTTAGGACTAGCATTATTAGCTTTTTACAGAACTGGTCAACAAAAACATATTGGTCAATGTGGATTATTTCTAGATAGAATGCTATAAGGACAATCAATTAGTGTATATAGAAAACATTTAGAGAGAAATTTTTATGAGGGTTAGGAGAACAATTAATCCAAATCCTATAATGATTGCAACTTTTACTAGCTGTTCTTATTTCTATTTCAGACTGAACATCAATATTGTTCTATATATTAATATATATTGTTCTTAGATGGAATTGCCACAAGCAGTATAACAAGGAATGGTCCTAGTTGTGATAGCCAACAAGGGAGGGAATTGACATTGATATCATAATGAAGTGAACATGTTATGGAAATTGAATTAGTTTAAAGTAGTGGGTTACTTCTATTAGAGCCATCCAAATTTGTACATTTTAGTAAGAATTTAAGTCTTCTTCTGCACTTGTTCAAGTTAGCTATTTTATTCCTTCACTGAATCCTCTAATGGGTTCTATTCTAGCTTTGGTCAATCATAAAAATAGAACAAAACACAATATTGTGTTGAGAAATGGTATATTTTGATTCTATTTCGTTTATCCACACACATCAAACACTATCTTAGCATTAATTCCTAATTTTCGTTTATCCACACACATCAAACACATCAATCCTGGTTTGATTCTATTTCGTTTATCCACTCACATCATTCCTTCATGAATCATTGTTTCTCAGATTCATAAAGCTCAACAAGTTTCCCACTAAGCATTTGAGATGTTGTTGACCATTGTTTATGCTTAGTTTGTTTATCCACACACATTTGAGATGATGTTGACCACAAAACAACTACTTGCTGAATCAAGGTCAATACCACTAAGCATTTGAGATGTTGTTGACCATTGTTTATGCTTAGTTTGTTTATCCACACACATTTGAGATGCTATTGACCACAAAACAACACCTTGCTGAATCAAGGTCAATACCACTAAGCATTTGAGATGCTGTTGACCATTGTTTATGCTTAGTTTGTTTATCCACACAAATTTGAGATGCTGTTGACCATAAACACAAATTTGTTGACCATTGTTTGTCAGATTCATAAAGCTCAGCAAGTTTCTCTCTAATAAGTAAAACATATGATAAAACAACAAGTGGCCATTAGAGTAATTGAATTGAGTTAACCAAATGCTTGAAATTTGAGAAAATGAAATGAGTGATGGATTTTGCGGTACTCATTTGCAGATCATGGTTAGGACTAGAGGATTAGGTCGTGCCTTAGGTCAGGTAACTGGCAGAGGTCTGGGCAGAGGAGATCATGATGATTCTGATGATGCTCCGCAATGTCGATGACCTACTGCATCCGCACGGAGGCAGCGAGTTGCTGTGACTGCGGATCTCGTCGATGAGCCAGTCATCCCTACGCCAGATGTTCAGGATGACCCGATGGAGGCACCAGCTGCTGTGGAGGACATTCGTGCGGACGCAGGCGTAGAGGCGGCTGAGGATCAACACCAGGGATTTCCGGGTGGTCCGAGCGACCCATCCGTGTTGGCAGCGTATGCGGATCACGTTGCTTGCAGCGTATGGACGGGAGAGGTATTTATACTATTTATTTTTAGTTACTTGTAAATTATACTATTAGTTTTCCTTTAAATTATAATTTTAACGAATTTTGCGTTCCTTTATACTTCTATTCAGGAGCGTCCTGAATTGAAGCTATCCTCTCATGGGAGGAAGGTCCACAGTTTAGGCAGGCCTACCCCTGCCATTGAGGGACTTATTGCTGGTACAGGACTAAGTCCTCTGATCGCGTGTTCGATAGACACCGACGATCGGGGACTTTTGTCCACGTTTATGGAGCGGTGGCACCAGGAGACGTTTAGTTTCCATCTCCCGGTGGGAGAGCTCACCATCACATTGGACGATGTCTCCTCTCTTCTCCATCTTCCCGTTATTGGCGACTTACACGCATTTAAGCCCTTGCACGTGGACGATGCGGTTCAGATGCTGGGGGACTTGTTGATGGTCTCTCCAGAGTCTGCTAGGGCTGAGACAGTCCAGTGTCGTGGACCGTACGTACGCCTGCAATGGGTACGTGATATATATCAGCGCCGATGCCAAGCAGGTCATTGGACAGCTGCGGCTCACGCATATCTACTTCACCTACTGGGTTGCACTCTGTTTGCTAACAAGAGTGCAACCAATGTCCATGTTGTCTACTTGGAGGCCCTTCGTGACCTCAGTATGATAGAGAGGTACGCCTGGGGAGTGGCTGCTTTGGTTCATATGTATGACCAGCTAAACGATGCATCTATGAGCCACAGTCGACAGCTTGGTGGTTACTGTGGCGTCCCCAAAATAATGACTGGTTTAATAGTAATGATTTAAATAACAAAAACCATGGTAATTTTTTTTCTTTTTCATTTCTTTCTCTTTTCACAATAATTAGGTTCAGAAGAAAAATCCTCACTATAGAGTCTTGAATGGCCAGTTCACAACTCTATTCGGAGTCATTTCTTTCTTACCGCTCGTACTCTCTAAACTATTTTGCTGTTTAAAAAAAGGCAGAGTATACCAGCCATTACTTTAGGTCGTCACGTGAAAATAGTAAAATAAAATACGGTCGGTAAACTCTTTTGCAAATAAAGTTTGCTACTGCTTCCTTTCCAATTAACAAGATTAAACATGAGTACATTCATCATTTAAAAGCTGTCCAAAATATGGGAGTTTTACAAAATACATAGTGTCATCTAGAGCAAAGGCGTCCACAGTGGTGGCTTCAGCCACATGTATACAATCATCAAATTCCTATACAATAGGTCTACCCATACAAAAACAAAAAAGTAAACCTAACAGTCAGTCCTAGATGCACCCACCCTCAAAAAGTATATGAAACTAGTCCGAAGAGCTGTCCACTAGGATGAAGAGCCTCCGCTGATTGCCATCTCTCCAGGGCTACTATCCTCCCTAAAGTCTGCCTCAGATGCCGACATGACGTCCTCGGGAGAATCCACCTCAGGAAGGGGATCCTCATCACCCTCTAGAAAGTCAAGAGCATCCACAGCAGGCTCAGGAGGTAGCTCCTCAAGATCCTCCTCAGGGTCTTCCTCGGATGACGTTACCTCGATCACTTGGATTGGCTCCATTAGACGATATGGTGTAGGCGTGGGTAGTATCCACTCCACAGTATGCTGAAGCGTGCGCGCGGGTTCATCTGGATGCACCAATGAAGTAGCCATAAATCGAATCGTGCCCCGAAATTGGCACCTCGTGTTGCCTTCGAGGGTCTCCCAAGCTCCCTCTAGGCACTCCATCTCCACTTGATCATGGATTAGCTGCGTCGCCAGCACGATCTACAAGAAAGAAAAGAAAGGGGTAGACTCTTTCACGAAAATCTAACTACGCCGCACACAATTCGTCTCATAACCACTACATGCAAGTAAAATGGGTATCTTAAGGCTTTTCATCTCTGGTAATCGATTACACAGCCTTGGTAATCGATTACCAGAGGCCAAACTCGAATTACACAGCTTCAGGACATGAAAACCTGAAAAAGGCACTGTGTAATCGATTACACATACCTGGTAATCGATGACCAGTGACCCATTCCTCTGTGTAATCGATTACACAAACTGGTAATCGATTACCAGAGGCCTCCACAGTCTTCCAGTTCCCTTTTGAAGCCTGGTAATCGATTACATCCCTTGGTAATCAATTACCAGAAGCTCCCCTAGCTTCCTGACCTCGTTTTGAAGCCTGGTAATCGATTACACCCCTTGGTAATCGATTACTAGAGACCATCTTAGCCTCCTATCTTCATTTTTAAGCCTTGTAATCGATTACCCACCCTTGGTAATCGATTACCAGAGGCCATATCCCATATATCAATCAAAATTCACAGCTGGCCAGCCACCACACAAACCTCCTTGTTTTGTGGTCTTTGTTCCTTTTATCTGTTGACTGCCAGGAGCTCGCCTGTTTAGGTACATCACAGGTTTTCACTGACTGACTATGCCCGGGTTGGGTCGGGATTGGTCAAGCTTGGTTTTGGGCAATAGCACCCCACCTGACGTCCCCAAGGTCTCTTGACCCCCGCGACATATCTCCAGGTACCACTCTGTGGTCAACGAATAAAAGCAGGAAGTTTCACCCTTCTACACTTCCTCATCTCAAGCTTGTAGGATTATGGGGTACCCATCACATGTGGTACTAGGTGGAGGTCGGGAGATGGTGCACTACAAGTTTTCCACATCCACAAATCACGTATAAACCCACCATCCCCTGTTGCCCACCTCCAACTGAGCTCACGTACTCCCACGTAGCCCATATCCTTGTTCCTCTCAACGTCGGGTCCCCATCAATTCTCCCAAGCTTCCCCAACATCCAGGTAATTCAACATCCACTCATCACAAACTAACAAACCAAGCAAAACAGGGCAAAGTCAGAAAACTCTGCCCAAAACCCAAACCAAAATCACAGCTCTTTCTCACTTAAAGACCCCAGTAACATTTCCTTCGTTCCAATTCGTTAACCGTTGGATCGACTCGAAAATTTTACTGGACGTCTCTAGTACATAAGTCTACATTTTGACCATTGGGATCTACTAGCAAACATCCAGAACTCATTCTGCACTACTCTTTCCACATCCCGCAAATACATAGCATTTTTCTGCACTTATGCAAAATTCTACTGCACACTTTCACAGCAAAATTCTGCATAAAGTGCAGATTGCGAAAACCACACTATCCCTCATCCAATTTTGCCCAAATCGAATCCTACAAGTTCCAAATCATGTATCAATCATGTCTAAACCAAAGTCAAGCTTCAAACCACAGCAACACAAAATCTAGGTATCCAAACCCCCCCTCCCCCAATTTAATGGATTTTCAGGGTTTGAGAAGTGAAATGGAGGATGGGGTAAATTTGAAGCAAACTCTCACCTCACACAAGTCTATAGCATCAATTTAGACTTGTTCAAACTGGATTTACACCTAAAATTTCACCGAATCAAAATTTGACTCCTCAACACCCAAATTTACCCTAGAAATGACTCTTTGTTCACTTTGGTCATTTGTTTTTCTCTCTAGCACAGCCCAAACTTTCTCATAAGTCCTAAATGACATTTCAAGCTAGGATTAACTCACTCTAACCCCCAAATACCACTGAATCTAGATTTGGCCTTCCAACTCTCAAGGCTCACTCTTTTTCCACTCATAACACCATATTCTCACCTTCTAATCCTAGGTTAATTCTACCCTTCATCTCTAACAGTTTTCCATAAGCAATTTCAACACATAAACATCACAAGCATCATCATAAAAACCCTAAAACAGAATGGGTAAGCTTAACTCATCCAAACATGACAAGTTCAACATGCTTTCAACAAATTTCTTCACAAATAACCATCATGAAGCGGAAACCTAGCAAGACTACCTATCATATCTCCCAAAACCCAATACCCACGAAAATCAAGTGAGAAAGAAGTCCACCCAAACCTGAAATTTCGAGGTCCCACACGTAGAGATGCGCTTCACGACTCCGAAAATGCCTTCCTTTCGCGATTTGGGGCAGAAATGGTGACCAAAGGTTGGAGCTTTGTTGGGCAACAATGGTGGGTGAGAAAGGAAGAAGAAAGCTATGTGAGAGAGGGAGAGAAAAGGCTTATGAATTTCTTTGGCTGAGTGAGGAGAGAGAATTCAGCTTTTTAGTTTAAAAGAAAGGCTTTTCTCTTTTCCTATTATTTTATTTTAAGCTATGCCACATGTCTCCATTTGAGTGGAGCCAAAAAGGGCTCACTTTTTCCTCTTGATGTGACTCATACTCAGTCACAAAAAGTGATAAAATCTGACCTTTGAAACGCTAAAATCCTGCCTCGGTTTGCGTGCCGTTTCTCTGGTTCTAGTTCCTCGCTTTTCTCTGCGTCCGTCGGGGCCAATTTTCGAAAGTAGGCAATATATATATATCAAAACGCTCAGAATGAAACCACGAGCGTAGTTCAGAGGTTGGTTTTGATAAATTTTAAGTTGTACGCAAAACGATGATTTTTAGACTAATTAATTGAGAGTTAACCCATAACCATCCAGTTATGGATTTCTCTTCATTAATTAGCCTAACCCATGTATCTTGCCCCCATTATTCCTACTTCTACCAAGAACATATACGCATATACACTGAATAATACTTTTATATATATATATATATATATATATATATATATAATAATTCAAAATACACCGTTTACAAAAATTCCGGGTAGAAATTTCCAGGATGTCACAGTTACATCACACTGCTGCAGGTAAGAAATATGTTTTTTCATTCATTCAGACTAAACAATGTTCAACTTTAAATTTTGTTACACTTACATTATTAATATTTATAATTTGAATGTTACATCTGTAGTGCTGGATTTACGAGCACTTTCCCTCGGTCGCGGAGTCTACCACTGATCAGGACTACGGCGAGGCTTCTCCGTGTGCGTGCAGGTGGATTACGATGAAGAAGACCGTGAAGAGCATTCGCACGCCATCATACAAGGAGCGCTTGGACCGACTCCGAATTCCAGATGTCTGTTGGATCCCTTATGGGGAGCATCGGGAGGTCCGGGACTTCCACGTCAGATTATGCTATTTCGGTCTCTTGCACTGGGGCCTGTTGCTGTTTATTATCGACCGGAGAGGGTCGTGCGGCAGTTTGGTTACACGCAGACCATTCCTGCTCCTCCTGTCGATTCATGGGTCTCGTATGATGATATACACGACAGGTGGATGCACTACGAGGATCATATCGTACCTACAGGTGAAGTGTGCATTGTGCCAGGGGCGTGTTCTAGTGACTACATCGACTGGTTCTTCCGCATCTCCCATCCTTTCATGACACCAGGCCACGCATTAGATCCTCTGCCTCATGGTCATGCCCCGCAGCCCCGAGTCGTCCCTCAGGCCCCGCAGATGGATATCCCTCGCGTGCCGGAGCTAGGAGCATCGTCGACATCTGCGGAGGAGCCCAGACATGCTGTGGTAAGTAATACTAATAATTTACGTCATTTACCTCAATATTTGCATAATAATTTGTGTAATTAGTTTGTTTTGAATGTAACAGGAAGTTTATGATGACATTGCTGAGAGGTTGGAGCGCCATCTGAGTCTAGGGGTGGTCAAGCCTGGCTCATCGACGCATGAGGTGATCGAAGAATGCCCCAGATTGGCCAGGAGTGTGACACAAGACCATCTAGTATACGTTAGGTGTAGACGCAGGCGACGCACTGATCAGGCGTAGTTTATGTACATATTTTACATTGATATTCCTTGTATATACAAATATTGTACATGAACTCATTTCATGAGTATTGTTGGTTTTATTTATTTTCATTACTAATGTTAGTTTCATTTATTTTCATTGATTGTGTATTCCATTTGTGTCTATATACACGTGTGTTATTAAAATGGTCTAGTTAACTTAGTTTACCAACTAATAAAAAATAATTTAAATATAATTGAAATAAAGAAGTTGAAAAGGGTGTAAAAAAAAAATTAAACAAAAAATGGACATCATTCGTTATCTAAGATCTTATATAACGTACTAATATTTTTAAATTCTCTTATAATTACTATTTTCCCACTTATACTAATGATCATGTAAAAAAATGTATTATAAAGTAGTTAGTATTTTAATTTTTTATATAATACTAATTATTTTTTTTATATTCTTTATAATATTAATAATGATACGATTAATTCTTTATAATATTATCTTTTATGTATTTATTGATTTTTATTAATATGTATAAAATAACCTTAAACAATAATTATAATGGGACTGAGTAAGTATTTTAATATCATCTTCTAAACAAATTTATTCTAAAAAATATATTAAAAAATTAATTATTTATAATAAATCAATATTTATAAATATATTATAATTAATAAAATAAAATATATATTTAATTATATTATAAATAAATATGTTGTATTTTAAAGTATATTATAATTATTTTTCCTCTTACGGATCAAGTTGATCCGTAGGAGGAAAACCAAGCAAGGGCAATTTTGCCATTTTTTAAGAATGCTGGATGCACCAGCAATAATGCTGGGTGCACCTAGCAACACTCTAGCTATCTGCTCCACTTGGTTTGGGATACTACTATGCCTACCTAGCGAAATTGTTGGTACACCCAACTGATCCTTATGAGCTATAAACTAGTTGATCCATATGGGGCCCACGGATCAGCTAATCCGTATAAGCTCAATCCGAAAGTTTTTTTTTATTTGTTTTCGAAGTTTGTGATGAAGAAGATAGTCACAGTGCATGTCATCTCTAAAATTGGAACACAACCAAACGATTCATCTTAAAAGAGGAAGAGAATCAATTTCTGGTAGTTTTTAGCGGATAATTTTTTGTTTTAAATTTTGAAACAATGATTTCTGAATCGTCACAAATTATCTTTGGAAATATTTAACAAATATGTCATCACTTGATTAACGGTAAAAACTTAAAATAAAATTTCTCAAATATCAAGAAACAAAAACAAAAAAAAAATATCAGGATCAAAAACAAAAATCAGATATATATTAGATATGACAAACATATTTTAGTTTTATTCAATAATACAAAATACTTGTTGCCTAGAAAATAGAAAACAAGTCATGTTATCTAGAAATATTTATCGTCTATTTTTCATCTCTCATCCTAAGTTTTTGTATGGTTGACGAATTCGATCTTACATTTACATTGTTACAAGGTTGATGGTTGTACAAACTTGGAGTTGAATTCTTGCTGGGTTTATTTTTCAATTGCCTAGGTCACATACTTGTAGTACTTGTTTGTGCCATCAAAATTGAATAGAGGGCACAAGGGGAAGCAGCAAAAGACAAAGGAGGATGAAATAGAACAAGAAGAAGGGTTATACTTATATTACAATTGGTCCCTTTACTTATGTCACATTGTGCTCCTGTATTTTTTGTAAACTTTGGTATTTTATAATATATAGGGGAGGTCAGAGAAATTAGTGGAATATAAATGATATACAAGACCTGTTGGTACAATTTGTTCTGCCTTTGCAGGGGGATTTAATTTGTTATCCTGATTTTGGGCATGGTATAAAGATTATGAAATCTGAAATCAAGAAGGAAGGAAAGACATGATATCCTTATTTTTAAATTTCAAGTGAATATTGTATGCAGCAGTGTATTATGTGTATCTTCTTGCCAATGTGTGCATAAGAGAGTTATTGTGGAGTAATGATTTAATGCAAATTGATCCATCTATGGTGCTCCATTGCAAGTACTTTGGTGGTTATTCAATCCTAGATTCTAGATACACAGGAAATTGATCATTAGTGTATTTTTAGCTGCAGCCGCAACAAATCAAGCTATTTGGCTAAGAACAAATTTTATTAGATGTTGGACAAATCCAAGATGCAGCTACTGTCATTTGGGTGGGCAAGTTAGCTATTGCTATAGCAAAGAATCTTGTTCAGCATGGAAGGACAAAGCATGTTAAAGTGAAGTATCATGCTATTACAGAAGCAGAAAAATAAAAAGAAACCAGTTTGGAGCACTGCAATTTAGAAAATCAGATTGCAAATATCATGAAAAAGGCTCTCTCCAAAGGCATGTTTGAAGAATTGAGATCAAAGCTTGGAGTATCGAAGAAAAATCTCAAGGAGGAGTGTTAGAATTTAAGGATTTTTTTGACTATTTTATTAAATACCTCTACAACATGTTTGTTTACTTTTTAAGCATGATTTTTGTTTAATAGCTAGTTGTGGGCTAATGATGCATAATTTTAGTTAGCCATAAATTAGGGACTTGTTAATTTTCTATTTAAATCAATGGTTCTAACAGTTCACTTGGACAATCACAAGGAAGTGCAAATGATATGTGGAACAAGATGTCCCAAGAGATTATTAAAGTGGCTAAAGAGACGTTGGGTGAGTCTAGAGGTTTTGGACCTAGGGGTAAAGAATCGTGGTGGTGGAATGAAAGTGTTCAGAGCAAAGTTAGAGCAAAAAATGAGTGTTTCAAGGAGTGGTCTAGGTGTAGAAATTCTGAAACTTGGGATAAGTATAAGATAGCTAGAAATGAAACCAAAAAGGCGGTGAGTGAGGCAAGAGCCCAAGCTTTTGACGGACTATACCAAGCTCTAGGAACCAGGGACGGAGAAAGATCTATATATAGGCTTGCTAAGGGTAGAGAGAGGAAGACTAGAGATTTGGATCAAGTAAAGTGTGTTAAGGATGAAGAAGGCAAAGTCTTAGTGCATGAAAAAGATATCAAGGAAAGGTGGAAGGCGTATTTCCACAACTTATTTAATGATGGATATGGATATGACTCTAGCAGTCTAGACACAAGAGAAGAGGACCGGAACTATAAGTACTATCGTCGGATTCAGAAACAGGAAGTAAAGGAAGCGTTGAAAAGAATGAGTAACGGTAAGGCGGTGGGGCCAGACAACATACCTATTGAAGTGTGGAAAACTCTTGGAGATAGAGGTCTTGAGTGGCTCACCAAACTCTTTAATGAAATTCTGAGGTCAAAACGCATGCCGGAGGAATGGAGGAGAAGCACGTTAGTGCCAATCTATAAGAACAAGGGGGATATACAAAATACTGCAAATTATAGGGGAATCAAGCTCATGAGTCATACCATGAAATTATGGGAAAGAGTGATCGAACGGAGATTAAGAAAGGAGACTCAAGTTACTGAGAATCAATTTGGTTTCATGCCGGGAAGGTCGACCATGGAAGCGATCTATTTATTACGGCGGGTGATGGAGCAATATCGCATGGACCAACAAGACCTGCACTTGATTTTTATTGACTTGGAGAAAGCGTATGATAGAGTGCCTAGAGAGATTTTGTGGAAAGCTCTAGAGAAGAAAGGGGTTAGGGTTGCATATATTCGAGCTATCCAAGATATGTATGATAGGGTATCGACTAGTGTTAGGACACAGGGTGGAGAGTCAGACGATTTTCCCATCACAATTGGTTTGCATCAAGGGTCAACCCTTAGCCCCTACCTTTTTACCTTAATTCTGGATGTCCTCACGGAACAAATCCAAGAGATAGCGCCGAGATGCATGCTTTTTGCAGATGACATAGTCCTCCTTGGAGAGTCGAGGGAGGAGTTGAATGAGAGGTTGGAAACTTGGAGACGAGCTCTAGAAACACATGGTTTTCGTCTAAGCAGAAGCAAATCAGAGTATATGGAATGTAAGTTCAACAAAAGAACGAGGGTTTCTAACTCAGAGGTGAAAATAGGAGACCATATTATCCCTCAAGTCACACGGTTTAAATATCTTGGGTCTGTAATACAGGATGATGGAGAAATTGAAGGGGATGTGAATCATCGCATTCAAGCAGGATGGATGAAATGGAGAAAAGCATCGGGGGTGTTATGTGATGCAAAGGTACCGATCAAGCTAAAGGGAAAGTTTTATCGGACTGCGGTAAGACCGGCGATTTTGTACGGAACAAAATGTTGGGCGATCAAGAGCCAACATGAGAATAAAGTAGGTGTAGCGGGGATGAGGATGTTGCGGTGGATGTGTGGTAAGACTCGATAGGATAAAATTAGAAACGAAGCTATTAGAGAGAGGGTTGGAGTAGCGCCTATTGTAGAGAAGATGGTGGAAAATAGACTTAGGTGGTTTGGGCATGTAGAGAGAAGACCGGTAGACTCTGTAGTGAGGAGAGTAGACCAGATGGAGAGAAGGCAAACAATTCGAGGCAGAGGAAGACCCAAAAAGACTATAAGAGAGGTTATAAAAAAGGATCTCGAACTTAATGATTTGGATAGAAGTATGGTACTTGATAGAACATTATGGCGGAAGTTGATCCATGTAGCCGACCCCACCTAGTGGGATAAGGCGTTGTTGTTGTTGTTGTTGTTGTTGTTCTAACAGTTCACTTGTGTATGCAAAATCTGAAATACATCAGTTCAGTTTGCTCCATTCATCTTATCTGCATCTGTTAGTTTCTATGCTTCTATTTTTCTAACAAAGGTGATGGGAGATTGCTCCTTAATAGTGAAAATTAAGAAGTGGAGAAAGCATTCATGTTGTGGCTTGTGGCGCGGAGTATGCAAATTTCTCTGTGTGTTTGTTTATACTTTTTGTGTTTGCTTTCTGTTCCTCAGTAATGCATTTTGTCAACTATTTTACAATGCACCATAGTTATTTTTATTTTTCAAAACATTATGGAACTTTAAATAAAAGAAGGATTGGATGCAGTTTGAGCCATTTTAAAGATAAAAAAAAGCATCTTCGCGTGTAGGGACAGATCCAGGATCGAAAATGAGGAGAGGGCCAATAATGACAAATTTTCTGAAAATTTAGTTTTATTTGTCATTGTTGAAATTAATTACATTTTTTATGCCTACAATATAAATTAACATACATGAAAATAATTAAATAAAAAACTTCATTTTATGAGATAAAAAGCAAATAAAACTATCATGCTTGTTAATATTACAATGTAAGAATATATATTAATAGTGTAAAATAGTTTTACATAATTATCTAATCAATAAATTAATGTGTAATAAGTTTGTTGGCTTTTATGATAATTTGTGATTGAATTAATGTAAAATTGTTTTATATTATCAATGTCTAGCTATTAAACTCTTATAATATAGTTGTGTAAGTCTATATTAATTACATAATTGAATATGATATGCTCTATTAATAAAAGAATTTATTAGACCATTTACTATGGAAGTTGCTTAAATGGGTGGTTGGGTGGTTTTAGCAGAACTAACTAATTTTTTCGTAGTTATTTTCTCTTCCTCTGCCTTATGTTTTGGTGTCTTGTGTTGTCGAAATTCTTGATTAAACAATGCTATCCCTTCCCTTCATGTTCATGTTCATGTTCATGGTATTCCTTTTCCTATTGAACCTAGTCGGTCAATTCTACAAGTTAACACTTGATTTTGACAAAGGCTTCATTGGAAGTGTATGATTTTTTCTTTTATGTAGTGAATTCAACTTTGAGATCACTTGGCTTGATGAGAAATTGTTTTAGATCCCACATCTTGATGTTTCTTCCCTTGTTTCCTCTATTGTGTATAGCTGTTCAAAAACTTACAAATAAAGATTGTGATAATTTCTGTTTGTAAAATCACAGTAGCAAGAAGGTTTTAGCATAAATAAAGTTAAGATATATATCCAACATCTTGCTTGATATTTCTAAGCAGTCAAGGCTGCTGATATTCAAAATGAGCATTTGTTTTATGTTTTTTGTTAATTTATTAAGTTCTTTTAAAATATGTCTTTCTTAAGTTTCCTCAAATGAATATCATTTTTGAATTATATTGTGTGACTAATTCCTCTCCTTTTGTGTGCCATATTTTTTGCTAGAAAACGTCCGTAGCTGTCCAGACTCTTGTGTCACCAATATCCTCAACTGTTGTTTATTCCAACCAGCTACATAGTATTAGAGAGCAGGGGGCTTATGTAGGATGCTATACATTGATTTGATTTTCAAACTAACAAGTACGGCATTTATTCATTTTACCTTCTTACAGAATGAAGATTGTTATAGAGTAAAGCAGCTGCATATAGTTTTTGCTGTATTTTTTGTGTGTGCAGGGTCTGATAGGGGCTTATAACATATATTTTGGTTGGTTTGAGGCTAGGTAATTTTGCAAGTGTTTTTGAGGCACTAGGTGTTAACTCTGCAAAATGATCAACATTATCTCATATTGTATGGTTAGGTCAGGTAAAGTATAAAAAATAAGCAAATGCATGCTCGTGTGATAAGATGATTAGGCATCTGTTCACAATTAAATTCAAGTCATTGCATACAGAATACATGTCAATCTTATTGACATGTATTCTGCATGCAATGACTTGAATTTGGCACAAAATTTTTTTGGCTTGATAATGGACAAGACTTGGTTTCATGGAGTGCATGACCACACTCATAATGCTTTGTCTCTACTATTGAATGAAGTTGAGTGGTACTAGAGTTGGTTTCATTATAGTCATTAACATGTTGCCAGCATTTGCAAAGATAGGAGCATGGCATTATGCAAGTTACTTACATGGTTACTCATTGAAAACCAGCCTTGATTCACTCAAATCCCATAAAATATCGTTTCTTAGTAGTATACACACTTGTTAATAGTATGTGCCTTTGAAATTGAAGTGAAGCAGCAAAAGGCACGGGAGGGAGAAGAAGAATAAGCAGGGTTATATAACAATTATATTATAATTGGTCCTTGTTAGGAAATTCAATATTCTATTATTCTTGTTATTATGAGAGTTAATTGTATCCCATGATTCTTGATTTAAATATGGTAACAGTCAGTCATATTAGAATAACTTGATTGTAGGAATAGATTGTTGAGTTATAGGAGCAGAATTATCTAATTAGAGATTTGTATTTGTATATATATTGCCTCTATGATTTTGAATGAAAACACAACCAAATTATTTTCATCTTCTCTTTCCATTTTTTACATAGCATCAGAGCAGTAACGATCTACTTTCTCTCTTTCCCTTTTTTTTACCTTTCAAACATTTTTTTTCTAAACCATTATGGCTAACGATAGAAACAAATCTGATTCCAATAGCTCTTACTCTCTTCACCATTCCGATCATCCTGGAATGGTCCCATTAGCACATGTTCAGCCCCTTGTGAATGGATTGACTGAATTACAATTACAACAAATTTTGTCTATTATGCAGGGCAATGAAGCATCTCTATCAGCTGCTCCCAAGGCAAATAATGTCAATTTTTCTTCAGGTTTGTCCGCACCCAAGTTGATAATTGATAGTGGTGCAACAAACCACATAACTTCTCCATCTCTACTTGTCAACAGTGAAGAAAACACTTCTTTACCACCAGTTATTATGCCAAATGGAGATCAAGCTCCAATTATTTCTACTGGAAATTTACCTTTGAGTCCTATTATTTGTTTGAAGAATGTACTTGGGGTACCATCTTGTAAGTGTTGGACCTTGATACCTCAATAATCTTAAGAGGGATAGGCTTAGAATGCAGAAGAAGCAACAACAATCAATTTAATAATGTTCTATAAACATGCAAGACACAATTGATTGCAACAAAATAAATAAGATAAGGGAAGAGAGAATGCAAACACAGTTTTATACTGGTTCGGCCACTTCCCGTGCCTACATCCAGTACTCAAGCAACCCACTTGAGATTTCCACTATCTTTGTAAAATCCATTACAAATTCTGAACCACACAAGGACAACCCATCCCTTGTGTTCAGGAATCCTTTACAACAAGAGACTCACAGTCTCTTAACCAATCTCATTGAATAAGAAGAATGGAAGAAGAATTCTCTCTTCAAGAGTAGAATATTACAATGAAGATCATGTAAGAATCCTTATTGATTTTGCAAGTGTTTGGTCAAGGATTTCTTTTGAGAGAGCATTTGACAATGAAGTTCTTTTGGAATCTCTCTCATTGTCTTTTGAGAGGATAAGACATTTTGGACCAGCAAAACTCTCTCTTTAATTTCGTCCCAAGTCACACATATATATAGGCCTTTGATGGCCATTCAAAATCCAAATGATAAGATGTGACTGTTGGCGATATTCCTTGAAAATCCTCTCTGATAATCGATTACAGAATTAGTGTAATCGATTACACAATAGTTTTTCTTGAACAGTTGTGACCCTTCATTTAAAATTTGAGTTCCCAACGTTCAAAGTCTCTGGTAATCGATTACATATGATGTGTAATCGATTACACACTTTCAAACCATTGGTAATCGATTGCATGTGCCTTGAATGACTTGAAACCTTTCATTGTGTGGCAAGGCTTGATCTTGAAGAAATCTTGAATCAAGGTTTTGTTTGTTGAAACAACCTTGTATTAATCTTGAAGCCAAATGAGCCTTGTTTGATTCTTCTTTTGACATCATCAAAATCATGTATACATACATTCACATTCTCCCCCTTTTTGATGATGACAAACATGTGATTTCTTCTCAACACCATCAAAGCTTGCATGATTTACATTCTCCCCCTTTCTCAAGCAAATTCTTAATTCTTCTTGACATCATCAAAATCTTCATGATTTACATTCTCCCCCTTTTTGATGATGACAACCACCTGTAGGTTAGGAGCAACAACAAAGAAAAAATATCTATTTGCATATAGTTTACTCCCCCTTGGTTTTGCAATGATTGCTTATATGACACAGTTGAAAATTTCATATTTTTCATATGTAAACAAATTGTCTCATAAACAATAGATAATTTTTCTTACTATTTTATCTTTTATCTTTCTCTCCCCCTTTGTCAACATCAAAAACAAATCATGAATAGAGAGGAGAAAGATGTTACCACTTGTTGCAATGTATGAGAATCAAGTGATACAAAAAGGCATTAAAACAATCATTCAATATTAATCAAGCAAAAACAAGTACAATAACACATCAATCAAACACAATCAAATACAATCAATTATCAAATATTTCAAATCAAATTAATTAAATTAACAATCAACTAACTATACACAATAATTTCTATTAAAAAAAATTCAAATTTCAAATTTTAAATTTTAAATTTTAAATTCCAACTTCCAACTTCAACTTTTAGTAACTTCTCCTTCCAACTTCCAATCTGCATTTTCAACTTTCAACTTCCAATAACTTTCATTTCCAACTTCCAACTTCCATTTTTAACTTTCAACTTCCAATAACTTCTACTTCCAACTTCCAACTTCCAAATTTTAATTTCAAATTTCAAATTTTAATTTTCAATTTTCAAACTTAACTTTTCAAATTTCAATTTTCAATTTCAAATTTCAATTTCAAAATTTCCTTTTCTAAATTTGAAATAGTTTTCTTAAAACATGAAACTAATTTGAAAAGTTTAATAGATTCTTTAAAAACAATCAAAAACTCAATCGGGAACAAACATCAAAGACAATACAATCAAACACACAATAAAAAATATAATCAATCAATCATCAGACACAGTCAATCAAATTCAATCACAATCATCAAGAACAGTCTAAACTCAAGTAGAAAACAAGCATCAAAAGTAATCAATCAAAGACAAGTGACCTGTTGGTATCATTTGATATTACTTGTTGGGGTTGTTGATCAAGTGGCCTTTGTTTGTTGTCTCCATATATCACATATTCACTTTTCTTGGGGAGAAATGTGGCCTTCGTTTGTTGTCTCCATAAATCACATATTCATTTATCTTTGAGAGAAAAATGAATAAACTTTGATGCATGTCATGTGTTTGGAGAAATTGCTATCAATGTATCGACTTTGCTCTTCTCCATTTTCATAGTCTTTCATCTTGATATCCAGACTTATGATTTTCTTCTCTGAATCACTTGAATAATTTGGCATTATCTTCCCAAGTGATATATCCTTTCTTTTCTTTCTTCTCTTTGAAATTCATCTTGTCGGATTTTTCCATTCTTCTTTTAAACACAGGACAATTGAATCTCATGTGCCCAAGTTGATCGTACTCAACATTTTGGGGCTAAAGAGGAACCTTCTTCTTTCTTCTTTCATCATCATCTTCTTTCTTCTCTAGTTTTTTTTATGTAGTTGCATTTCTCTCTATCATTGTAGGAATAAATGAATCAAATTCAATGGCTTCCCATATCTTTAGATCTATGACTTCAATAAAGATCTGCATTCGGGTTTTTCAATGATGATAACCCTCACCATTGAACATAAGAGCCTATTGATAGAATTTTCCTCAGAAAATGGAAATTTGGATGAGGCCATATCTATTCTTGAAGTTTTTAAACTTTATACAAGAATCCCGCTCTGATACCACTTGTTGGACCTTGATACCTCAATAATCTTAAGAGAGATAGGCTTAAAATGCAGAAGAAGCAACAACAATCAATTTAATAATGTTCTATAAACATGCAAGACACAATTGATTGCAACAAAATAAATAAGATAAGGGAAGAAAGAATGCAAACACAGTTTTATACTAGTTCGGCCACTTCCCGTGCCTACATCCAGTACTCAAGCAACCCACTTGAGATTTCCACTATCTTTGTAAAATCCATTACAAATTCTGAACCACACAGGGACAACCCATCCCTTGTGTTCAGGAATCCTTTACAACAAGAGACTCACAGTCTCTTAACCAATCTCATTGAATAAGAAGAATGGAAGAAGAATTCTCTCTTCAAGAGTAGAATATTACAATGAAGATCATGTAAGAATCCTTATTGATTTTGCAGGTGTTTGGTTAAGGATTTCTTTTGAGAGAGCATTTGACAATGAAGTTCTTTTGGAATCTCTCTCATTGTCTTTTGAGAGGATAAGACATTTTGGACCAGCAAAACTCTCTCTTCAATTTCGTCCCAAGTCACACATATATATAGGCCTTTGATGGCCATTCAAAATCCAAATGATAAGATGTGACTGTTGGCGATATTCCTTGAAAATCCTCTCTGATAATCGATTACACAGTTGTTTTTCTTGAACAGTTGTGACCCTTCATTTAAAATTTGAATTCCAACAACGTTCAGAGTCTCTGGTAATCGTTACATATGATGTGTAATCGATTACACACTTTCAAACCATTGGTAATTGATTACATGTATTGGTAATCGATTACATGTGCCTTGAATGACTTGAAACCTTTCATTGTGAGGCAAGGCTTGATCTTGAAGAAATCTTGAATCAAGGCTTTGTTTGTTGATACAATCTTGTATTAATCTTGAAGCAAAATGAGCCTTATTTGATTCTTCTTTTGACATCATCAAAATCATGTATACATACATTCACATTCTCTCCCTTTTTGATGATGACAAACATGTGATTTCTTCTCAACACCATCAAAGCTTGCATGATTTACATTCTCCCCCTTTCTCAAGCAAATTCTTAATTCTTCTTGACATCTTCAAAATCTTCATGATTTACAGTAAGGTGGATTTGATGTCTGTGAGTCAAGTCACAAGAGAATTAAATTGTTCTGTAACCTTTTTCCCTCAATTATGTATTTTGCAGGATTTGATGATGGGGATGACGATTGGTTTGGGTGAACAACAAGATGGACTCTATTACTTGGTTTCAATGAATAACGCGCACAAAGTAAATACCATCAAAGCTGCCTCCACTTCAAACACCTCAAGTATTTTGTGACATAAATGTCTAGGACACTTATCCTCTCCTCGTTAGACTTTATGGTCAATAACCTCCTTCATTTCCCTTTCAAGCAAAATAATGATTGTGTTGTTTGTGCTCTTGCAAAACAAACTAGGCTTCCTTTTTCCACAAGTTCAATTTCCTCTGATAAACCTTTTGAATTAATACATTGTAATATTTGGGGGCCTTTCAAAGTTTCTTCCCTTTCTGGTGCAAAATATTTTTTGACTATTGTGGATGACTTTTCTCGTTTTACTTGGGTTTTTCTAATGCATCATAAAAGTGAGACAAAAAAATTTCTAACCAATTTTTTTCTCATATGTGAAAACCCAATTCAATATTACAATAGCAAATATTTGGGTTAACAATGGAGGAGAGTTTTTCTCTATACGAGATTTTTTTTCCCAACAGGGCACTAATTATTAACATTCTTGCATTTACACACCTCAACAAAATGGGGTGATTGAGTGCAAACATAGACATATCCTTGAGTCAGCCCGAGCTCTTCGTTTTCAATCTCATCTCCCTTTACACTTTTAGGCAGAATGTATTTCCACTGTTGTTCATATAATTAATAGGTTACCCACACCTATACTTTCTCACCAAACTCCTTTCGAAAAACTTTATAAAAAAAATTCCCTCTTATTCCCACCTTAGAGTTTTCGGATGTCTAGCTTATGCTACAAATGTTCATGTACCCCGTAAGTTTGCTCCTCGTGCCACCAAATGTGTTTTTATTGGTTATCCAGTTGGTCAAAAAACCTAACAATTTATATGATATTGAAACCAATAAAGTCTTCACTAGTCGTGATGTTATTTTCCACGAGGATATTATTCCCTACGAATCCATTTCTCTTTCCCCAACTAAAACAGATTCTGTCCTACCCATTGTTGTCTTAGATTCCTCACCCATCTAGCCAACACATGCAGAATCTAACCCTGCCACTACTGCTTCTCCAACAACCCCTTTGTGTTGTTCTCAAAGAGCTCACGTCCCCCCTGTAGCCTTGAGTGATTATGTTTTTAATCAAGTAAGTTCTCCCAAATCATTGTCATTCTCGTCATCTTTTCCAAGTAAAGGTACATTATATCCTCTCTACAATTTTATCTCATATGATTGTTACTCACCACAACATAGATCCTTTATTGCTACTATTACTAATGATGTTGAACCTACATGTTATGAACAAGCTGCTTCCCAATCTCATTGGAAAATAGCAATGCAACCTGAGTTGGCTGCTTTAAAGGCTAATAATACTTGGTTTCTCACACCTCTTCCTCCTGGAAAGGAAGCTATTGGTTATTGTTGGGTCTACAAAATCAAGCGCAAATTAGATGGTTCTCTTGAATGCTATAAAGCACGGTTAGTAGCAAAATGTTACACACAACTTGAAGGGATTGATTACCATGACACTTTTTCACCTACTGCTAAAATGGTTACAATACGTTGTTTATTAGCTTTGGCAGCTGCTCAAAATTGGTCACTTCATCAACTTGATATCCACAATGCATTTCTTCACGGAGATCTTTCTGAAGAAATTTATATGTCTCTTCCTCCTAGTTTTCAGCGACAGGGGGAGAACCTTGTGTGTCACCTCAACAAATCCTTATATGGATTAAAACAAGCCTCTCGCCAATGGTTTGCCAAGTTCTTTACAACTATTCAAGGTGCTGGATTTATTCAATCAAAAGCAGATTATTCGTTGTTTACATGTAAGAAAGGCAAATCATTTACTGCCTTATTGATCTATGTTGATGACATCCTCATAACTGGTAATGATTCAGATTAAATATTTGGGTGACTTGAAGTATTTTTTGGGCATGGAGGTTTCTCGATCCAAGAAAGGTATATTCATTTCGCAAAGAAAATATGCTTTGGAAATTCTAAAAGATGGAGGATGTTTGGGAGCTAAGCTTGTGAATTTTCCCATGGAGAAAAATGTAAAATTGTCAGATGAAGGAGAATTGTTGAAAGATCCATCCCCATATAGGTGACTTGTAGGACGCCTGATTTATTTGACTGTTACTCGTTCGGATATCACCTACTCAGTGCACATATTGAGTAGATTCATGCAAGCTCCTCACAAACCTCATATGGAAGCTGCCATGCGAATATTGCGGTATCTAAAAAATAACCCAGGTCAAGGTTTATTTTTCTCTTCCCAAAATGATTTATCTTTACGTGCTTTTTGTGTTTCAGATTGGGGAGGTTGTCCAATATCCAGAAAATCAACTACAGGGTATTGTATTTTTTTGGGATCCTCTCTAACTTCTTGGCGAACGAAAAGACAAAAGACAATTTCTCTATCATCAGCTGAAGCAGAATATAGAGCTATGACAGGCGCATGTTGTGAGTTGTCTTGGCTACGTTCATTGTTGAAGGATTTGGGGATATTGCACTCAAGGGTAGCACTGTTGTATTGTGACAACAAAACAACTCTTCACATTGCGTCTAATCCGATATTTCATGAAAGAACTCGACATATAGAGATAGATTGTCATTTTATTCGTGATAAAATTCAAGATGGTTTAGTTACAACAGAGTATGTTCCTTCAACAGAACAAGTTGCCGATGTGTTCACTAAACCTCTAGGGAAGGAATCCTTTCTTACAATGAAGCGCAAGTTGGGAGTTCTAGATATCCACTCTCCAACTTGAGGGAGAGTGTTAGGAAAGTCAATATTCTATGATTCTTGTTATTATGAGAGTTAATTGTATCTCATGATTCTTGCTTTAAATATGGTGACAGTCAGTCATATTAGAATAGATTGATTGTAGGAATAGATTGTTGAGCTATAAGAGCAGAATCATCTAATTAGAGATATGTATTTGTGTATATATTGCCTCTATGATTCTAAATGAAAACACAACCAAATTATTTTCATCTTCTCTTTCCATTTTTTACAGTTCCTTTATGAAGAATTTTTCTTTTCTTTTTTTACTTGATACTTTCAAATTAACAAAGGAGAGCTGCTGAAGCTCTTTAGTCACAGAAAGTGGAAATGAATGTCTTAGGCTTTCATGTAGAATTCTCCTACGTACTATGCACAAGTTTAAAACTTGAGGTACATGCCTAAGGGTTGCTAGATGATTCAAAGTCAAAATACTCTATTGCATTGCTTGTATAACAAAGACTACCAGTCAGCATCAAAATAATACAACTAGATATAGACCTGCAAGCTGCATGTTACGTGGTTAATGAATAAAACTATTTTAGATTCTATTTATTTGAAGTATATTTAATATTTTAATTCTAATATTTTACACACTATTAACAAATAAATAACAATCTAAGATATCTTTGATCAGGTGGGGGAATTATGGTAAGATTTAAAATATTGTCATTATTATTAGAAAAAGAAAAAAATTACAAGAACCCCAAAACATATATTTTTTTTTCTCTTTTTGTACTCTCAATAGCATATTGAATGTTCTCCAAACATTTTCCTTTTTTGGTTTCATTTGAAAGGCTGCCTTGATGGCGTGATTCTTTCATTGATCCTTCCTGACTTTCTTTTTCTATGTCAAGATTAGTGATTCCTTTTGCATCAAATCACAAAACACATGCAACATATGGCCCCAAAATATTTTCTTTTAGAAGACCCCAAATAATGTTATTTTAATTAAAAAAAGATAAATAAGAAAACAATTTCATTCTTTGAGTCCTATTTATTATCTTCATTTTACTCTGTTCTGGTTTTCTCCTGAATGGAGAAACACAAATAGCTTATTTGATTGTATTTTTTTATTTTAAAAATTATTTTCTAAATTAATTTTAAGAAACTGATTTTGAGAAGAAAATAATAAAAATCTTCTTATTAATTCTATTTTGAAAACATTTTTATAGAGATGGGAAAATATAAAAAAAACAGTTTAGTATATTAAATTTGAACAAAAAAGAAAAGAAAATTCAATGGATTTCTAAAATCAAATGGAAGAACTTAAATATATTTTTGGAACATAAAAATAAGTTGATGTTTCACTTTAGAACTTAAATTCATTACATATTACATCTCCACACATCATGTAATTCCTCTAAAGTCTAGAATAGCACCTAACATGGGACTATGGTTTTTATATTAGAATAGTAAAGTACAAACAATTTTCCAAGGGGAGTTGTTATTGGCCCCATTCCAATTACTTTTGGCCCCTACCAAGGATTGATCCCTTTTTTATTTCGAAATTTCTTTCTTATGGAATCATGATTTCGTTGAATAAAATGCACAACAGAGTTATGATTTTGTTGCATAACCATTTTCGCACTCCCTTATCATAACAAAATCATGATTATGTTATATAATGTACAATTGAATCATGATTCCGTTGTGCATTTTTGTATCACCCCAAACATATCAACAAATAATTGTCCTTTAGTGTATCAAGGTGTGTCTCATCTTGTTGATCTTATAAGCTTGCCTATGTCTGGTTTGGATGTCATACTTGGTATGAATTGGTTGTCTTCAAATCGTGTTGTTATAAATTGTTCTGATAAAACTATTTTTATTGTTAAACAACCAATGTCAATTGATTCTTCTATGTCCAATTCCATGGTTTCTACGTACTGTTGTCTGCCTAAGTCTTTAGTTGAGGGGCCTCAAGGATACATGTTCTTGTTGTTTGCTAAAGTAGAGGCTGAAAACGATGTGTTAGCTATACCTATAGTGTGTGAATTCCAAGATATTTTTCCTAAGGAGGTTTCCAGTTTACCCCCAAATAGGGATGTTGAGTTTAGTATAGAACTTATGTTTGGGAGTGGACTTGTATAAATAGCACCTTATAGGATGTCACCTCTAGAGTCAATGATAGAAGCAAGGAGTTTCCTAGGATTGACGGGTTACTATAGGAAGTTCATAGAGGGTTTCCCTATATCAAATTTACCCCATACCAAGCGGACTAGGAAAAGGAAACCTTTTGAGTGGGATAAGGAGTGCGAAGAAAGTTTTCAGGAGCTTAAGAAGAGGTTGGTCTCATCATTGGTCTTGATTATTCCAGATCCTTTGGTGAGCTTTGAGGTTTATTATGATGCTTCTAAAAATGGTTTAGGATGTGTGTTGATGCAAAAGGGTAAGGTGATGGCATATACATCTAGGCAACTTAGGACTTATGAGGGAAATTAACTCCCCCATGATCTTGAGTTAGCAGTTGTAGTGTTTGCCTTAAAGACTTGGAGGCATTACTTGTATGGTGAAAAATTTAAGGTTTTTAGTGACCATAAAAGCCTTAAATATTTGTTTAACCATGTCAGACCCTAATTTCATCCAGGTATAATACTTTTATCATTCACATACGATGTTTTGATCATTGCTAATCGAATTATGGTGTTTGGCACCGGTTGCAGCGCAAGGCCGAGGGGTCACTCAGGGTTGATGTTTGATTGTCAGATTCGAAAACAAAAGCCATAAGGAAAGAGGCAAAATGGTCATTTTCTGGAACTTTCTAGACCTAAACTCGCACAGGCCGGCATCTGGCTCGCTTGGGCCATGGGAAAGCTTCAGCCTTAAGCAACTAGCTCGCTTAGGGGAGCTCTAGCTCGCTTAGGGGAGCTCTAGCTCGCCTGGACGAGCTTCCCCTACACCAAATGGCCTTTTCCTATAAATAGCCATGCAGGGGAAGGGTTTAAGGGTTCTGAGGACTGAAGAAAGAGAGTAAAAATGCAAAAAAGAGAAAGAGAAGAAGAAGAAAAAAGGAAAGCCAAGGCGCTGCCGAATCGAACCGTGGATCGTTTCCTACATCATTTCTCTTACAAGCCTTGTACCTTGTGCAACGGTCGGTTAGTTTTTCTTAAGATTTTGATGTAATCTTTGTACCCTTATGTATCCCTCTTGATATTATATATATAATCTTTTTTACTCAAATATCACTTGAGATCATTTCAAGGTCCAACGCCTTAACGACTCCTTCCGCTTTTCAAAATCTAAAACGTTGTTTCAAGGTCCAACGCATTAACGATTATTTGTTTGCAATTAAAATAAATATTTTGAAAAAAAACATAAAATCAATTCAACACACAAACATTCAGACTTAAAGAACTACATAGGTCTGATTTTCTCATTGCACCTGAGGATATGTAGGAGAAAGGGTAACACCTTTGTCGATTCAAAAAAATAATATTAAATAAATAAAAATAATATAGTTAAAGAAAATAAATTCACTGCTCTTGGAAAAATAATTAATTTTTTAGTCACGTTATTTTTATTGCACACTCGATTAAAGACTGTCGTTCTTCGTGACGGGCGCGTGGGGTGCTAATACCTTCCATATGCGTAAACAACTCCCGAACCCTTCTTTTCAAAATTCGCAAACCTCTTTTGGTTTTTCTAACATTTTCATCGAATAAACGTTGGTGGAAATCCCACTCGTTTTCTCCTTAGGAGAGGAATGTGCTTTTATCCATTTTTCTTTCACCGTTTCGTTGTAAGGTAGGTTATGACAGATGACGACTCCACTAGGGACTTGTTAGAGAGTTAAGTTATTTGATCGAGTGTGCAATTTCATCGTTACTTTTTATTTATTTATTTTCCCTTTCTCTTAAATCCCTGCGTTGTGCTCATGTTCGTTAAAGTTTCATTCCATTACCATTCATTTTGCGATTTATCTTTGAACTCATTTCCTTTATTTGTTGTTTCAATCATGTTTGTATATAACCTTTGCTACGTTGTTACTTCTTGGTGTGTATCTTTGTATCTATTACCTTTGTAGTTAGAAATAAATTGTGTCATTGAATCCTAGGATAGACAACATGTGTTGTACTCATTGTATCTACCTAGGAATTTTCTGTTTGCTTGACAGGTAGGGTTAGGTAATTCTTAGGTTGCTCCGTTCACACATGACACCTACACTTTTTGCACACACTTTGAGATATTAGGCCCTATACCCGGGTTTGTGTGAGCCATAGGGAGTGGAGGTCGATCTGTGGCCATGCTGGGTCTCTGACTCGCTTGATAACAGTGAAGCCTCATCTAGAGTTTTCCTCTTTTGGTGATGCATTGTCACTGGTAGTCCCTACCGCCATAGTATTGTTACCTAAGAGGATGATATCTCTAGAGTCTGGTAAGGTTACACGAAAATACCCTTGGGTGTTGTCACTAGATAGTGGAGTTTTGGATCCTTTCCATTAGGTTCCTGAATTAAGGACACAGAGCAAACTCACCATGTCTGGTTTTCTTGATCGCATCATGCATCTCTTCATGCCATCATAATGGACATATCATTCCTGCATTTATCATATTCATGCATTGCTTTTGCATAAGTCATTGCATTGTCATACATATTCATTTAGCATGTTTTTGTTCAAGCAATTGCATACATTCTGTTATCATCGTTTGCATGTTATGTATAATCCTGTCATATAGTTGCTCATGCCTTGCATTCCCTTTTTTGTTGCCAAAAGTCACAATGAAGTGTGAAAGTTTACACAGCGTTTTAGTTTCGTGTGTTGGGTACCATGGTAATAGCTATAAACAAACCATGTTGGGTCTATACAATCCCTTTTCCCAAAAATTATTGAAATCACATGAACATGGTACCCAATGCATTGTTAACAAGAAAGGGTGGTCTTTCGGGCGTCTTGTGTCGGTTTGATAAATAAATTTGCCATGCATAGCATAACCATGCCCTGATCATTCATCATATCTCCTCTATGATAGGTTGTTGAAATATTGGTGATCAAAATTTATATTCCTACAAACACAGGGTCAAACCAAGCACATTCTTTTAAGAAAAGGATTTTATCAAGTCAAGGTCAAAGTATGGGAGTAACTAGCTTGCGAAAGTTGGGGCAGAAGATAGGTTGAGTTTACACAGCTTCTTTGACTACTGCCAACACATGATTGAGCTAATAACTTACAAAATTAGGAACCGTTGATGTGTCTATGTTTTATTTCCAATTGCACTTTGACTCTGACAAGATTTAATGAAAGTTAAAGTTGATTCAACCCTATGTTCTACTAAATGTCCTGTGTAAAATTTGCAATACTTCAGCAACGTATCATTCACATGCATTCATGCTTGTTTGTATTTCCGATTTGGTGTCATTGCTTATTGCATTCTTTCCTTGAAATCAGAATCATAATCATTGTAACCAAAGAGAAAGATCACGCTTTACGACACCCTTACCAGACACGTGCCAAGGCTATAATAATGAGCGAAATCGAAGAAGTACAGGAACAAGTGAAGGCTGATATGGAGGCCATGAAGGAACAGATGACAACAATGACGGAAGCAATGATGAGCACGAGAAAGATGAAGGAGGATAACACTACTACAGTTGTTGCTGCGAGTACTGCTACTGAGATGGACCCAATTCACTCGGCCGGTTTCAATTAAGTGAATCGTCTAGTCTCAGAAGTAGTAGGTCAAGGAGGCGAGGCAGCGAAGAATGCATGTGGGCCTCATCATGTTCAGGTTCAGAGCAAGCATTTCTTCCCACCATATGGGTTGCCTCCTAATTACACACCGCCCACTATTGTGTACGCTTTTGGTGAGAATATTAGCAATTCTACACCCGTACTCATTGAGAATTAACAACCCTAATCTGATCATGTACATGTCTATCAACCCATGGGGGAAACACATGAGGTTCCCCAAGACCACACTTTGGCCAGGTTTGGGATTTATCCAGGATATACCATTGAAGGGCAAACATTTTCTGGCATCCTTGTGTTGGATGCTCCTGGAATATCTCAATGTCGCTCGTTATCACAACACTTGCATTTTGTAAGGGGAGAGGGGCCTTCCACAGTACTTGAGAAGGAAAGGATTGAGCATATGGAGGAGAGGCTACACGCCATTGAAGGAGGAGGAAATTATGCCTTTGCTGACATGGCTGAGTTATGCTTGGTACCCGACGTGGTTATTCCTCCAAAGTTCAAGGTGCCAGATTTTGACAAGTACAAGGGAACCACTTGCCCAAAGAATCATCTGAAAATGTATTGTAGTATGATGCGGGTGTACGCAAAAGATGAAAATTTGTTGATGCATTTCTTCCAGAAGAGTCTTGTTGGGGCAGCTATTACCTGATATACCAGTTTGAAACCTTCCCGGGTTCGTTCCTGAAAGGACCTAATGGTTGCCTTTAGGCAGTATCAGTATAACTCTGATATGACTGCAGATAGAATACAACTATAGAATATGTGCAAGAGAGATAATGAATCTTTCAAAGAATACGCTCAAAGGAGGAGAGATATGGCAGCTCAAGTAACGCCCCCGATAATGGAGAGAGAGATGATAACCATGATAGTGGATACATTGCCGGTGTTCTACTATGAGAAGATGATAGGTTACATGCCTTCAAGTTTTGCAGATTTAGTGTTTTCTGGCGAGAGGATCAAAATAGGCCTAAGAAAAGGGAAATTTGATTATGCTTCTACTACGAGTTTTGGTAATAAGAGGCCTGGGGTGAATGGAGCGAAGAAAAAGAGGGAGAAACCCATGTCGTGACTGCAGTGCCCATATAACCGAGCTCCCCGCAAACCCTTCACAACCCCATGTATCAATATCCCCCACACTAGTACCACTACTCGGCCAATATCGACCCTCCCCCCTGCCCAACGCCCCTCCGACCAAGAGCACGTAACCAAATGAAAAGACCTCCCCAACATCACCCACAAAATCCATTTCCTATACAACCCAGATCAAATGCAACTCCCAATCCCAACACAAACACCAATCCACGGAGGAATTTCCCAGAAAGAAAACCTGTAGAATTCACCCTAATCCCAATGTCGTACGTCGGCCTACTAGCATCCTTACTCAGCAACCAAATGATAGTAGTGAGCCTGGGAAGGGTTTATCAACCTCCATTTCTCCAATGGTACAATCCTAACGCTACATGCGCCTACCATGGTGGCATTCCGGGGCACTCCATTGAGCAATGTGTAGCTTTTAAGCATAAAGTGTAGAGTTTGATTGATGCAGGATGACTTACGTTTCAAGAGGATAGTCCTAATGTAAGAACTAATCTGCTCGTAAATCACGGAAGCTAGTCGGTGAATGCTGTTGAAAAAGGGGAGTCTCAGAAGTTGAAGAAAATAGAGGATGTGTTGACCCCAAAATGATTCATCTTGGAGGCTTTACGTAAGGTTGGCATGGTTGAATACAACAGTAATAAAGGGGATCGATGCCCGCTACATCCAAGGGAGTTGCATGATGTAGAAATGTGCCCAGTATCCAAGGAGTTGTTGCAAGGATTGATAGATGAGGGTCGAATTGAAATTGGCCGCGTAAGGAGGGAGGAAGAAGAGGTGTTCATGCAGTTAAGTGACACCAACCTGAGTAAGCCTAAACCTTTGGTAATTCATTTTACCAGAGATGTTGCCACTCAAGAACCTCGAGGTTTCCAACCCGCTGTGGTGAGGAGACCATCACCATTCCTTTATAAAAGTGACAGGGCGATGCCATGGAGGTATGGCGTACAGGGATCCGATGGAAGGCAGGACGCGTCCGTCATGCGTGTTAGGGCTAGCATGCTGACTGCTAAAGTCATGAATATTTCTAGTATGAGTGGCATGACTTGTAGTGGACGTATTTTTGCTCCTCCCAAACTACCAGCGAAGTCAAAGGACAAGGGAAAGGCGAAGGAGGATGTGGTTCAAAGGGAGAAAATAGGTCATGTGACGAATAACTAGGCCCCTATCGAATATCTTGTGGAGGAAGAGGACAATTTTGGCAAGAAGGAGATATCTGCTGAGGAAGCAATGGAATTTTTGAGGATCATTCAACATAGTGAAATCAAGGTAATCGAACAATTGCATAAAATGTCGGCCAGTATCTCTTTGTTGGGACTGCTCATGCATTCTGAGCCTCATCAGAAGTTGTTGATGAAAATTTTAAATGAGGCCCACGTGGCGCGTGACATCTCGATGGAGAAGTTTGGAGGAATAATCAACAACATCCTTGTGAGCAATTACCTGACTTTTTCTGATGAGGAGATGCTAGTTGAGGGCAGGGGGCACAACAAAGCTTTGCACATCTTCGTTAAGTGCATGGACCGCATAGTGGCCAAGGTGCTCATTGACAATGGCTCTTCTCTTAATGTCATGCTCAAGACAACATTAGATAAGTTTCCATTTGATGCGTCATATATGTGGTTGAGCTCTATTGTGGTCAGAGCCTTTGATGGCAGTCGGCGTGATGTGAGAGGGGAAATTGATCTCCTGATTTAGATTAGCCCATGCACATTTCAAATCACCTTCCAAGTCATGGATATAACTCCTGCTTATAGTTGTTTGTTAGGTCGACCTTGGATCCATTCTACTAGGGTGGTCCCATAATCTTTGCATCAAAAATTGAAATTTGTGGTGGAGGGTCAGCTTGTTATAGTATTAGGTGAGGAGGACATACTAGTAAGTTGTCCGTCTTCTACTCCTTATGTTGAAGCAGCAGAAGATTCACTGGAAACATCATTTGAAGCATTGGAAATTGTGAATAATGCTTATGTGGAGTCTCCTCCGATATAACTAAGTTTGTCTAATACCTCCTCTTTGATGGTGGCTTAAGTTATGCTAAAGGATGGGTATGAGCCTGAAATGGGTTTGGGCCAAAATGGTGATGGCGTGGTAAGCTTGTTGGAGATTGCTGAAAACCGTGGGAGGTTTGGTTTGGGTTACAAGCCTACAAGTGTTGTCAAAAAGAGGATTGCTTTGGAAAGGAAAGAGAAAAGCTTAGCTCGTTTATAAGGGCGAGAACCGCAGGTGGAGAGAGTCCCTATTTGTCACATCAATGAGAGCTTTGTGAGTGTAGGGTGGATGCATAAAGATCAGGTTTCTATGCTGGATGAAGAGACCAATCAAGATCAGCCGAATTGGGTGCAGCCATGTCCCCTAGACTTTGAATTGAGAAATTGGTAGATCATAGAGCAACCTGAGATTTATGTTTCTGATTTGATGTAATTAAACATTTCCAGATCCTACTGCTATGCCTAAGGCTTTAGGATTCACATATTGTCAAGCGTACTTTTCTTTTCAATTCCAGCGATCATTAATAAAATGCATTTCAAAGACATATTGCCTTCTGCATCTCTGTTGCTTTCATCTCTTAACATATTTATTTCCGTTGCGATTAAATGATTTGTTATAGATCCGATAATGGGTCTTGTGAAGACATTGATATCGAGATCCCTAATGTCAATTTTGAGGTGCCAATCAACTGAGTTGAGGAAGATGAAGAGAAAGATCGAGAATTGTCTCCTGATTTGTTGAGGATGGTGAAGCAAGAAGAGAGGGAAATAAAGCCGCATCAAGAGCCACTTACTGGGAGAATAGCTCGATGGTACTAGAAAAAAAGAACGAGCCATTTATTACTTGAGAAAGAAATTCACAGCATGCGAGATGAACTACTCGTTACTAGAAAGGACATGTTGTGCCTTGGGGTGGGTAGCTCACCATTTAAGGCAGTATATGTTGAGCTATACTACTTGGTTGGTGTCCAAAATGGAACCAGTCAAGTACATCTTCAAAAAGCCCGTTCTCACTGGGAGAATAGCTCGATGGTAGGTTTTGTTGTCGAAATTCGATATTGTCTATGTCACTTAGAAGGCAGTAAAAGGGAGCGCCTTGGTAGATTATCTAGCTTAACAACCCATAAGTGATTATCAGCCTATGCATCCGAAATTCCCCAACGAGGATATTATGGCCTTATTTGAGGAAGAGGGTGAAGATGAAGACAAAGAGAAGTGGATTGTATGGTTTGATGGTGCATCTAATGCATTGGGTCATGGAATTGGGGCAGTGTTGGTTTTTCCATACAAATAATGTTTGCCTTTCATGGCTAGATTGTGTTTCGATTGTACAAATAATATGGCGGAGTACGAAGCATGCGCCCTAGGAATCCGAGCAGCAATTGACTTTAGGGTTAAGTTGCTCAAAGTGTATGGAGATTTGACGTTGGTAATTCATCAGTTGAAAGGTGAATGGGAGACCAGAGACCATAAGTTGATACCTTACCAGGCTTACATCAAGGAATTAATGGAACTCTTTGATGATATATCATTTCATCACATTCCTAGAGAGGAAAACCAAATGGCTGATGCTCTTGCCACTCTATTGTCCATGTTCAAAATAGGCCTTCACGAAGATTTTTCGTGCATAGACATCAAATGTCACATTAAGCTTGCACGCTGTTGTTTGATAGAAGAAAAAGAGGATGGTAAGCCTTGGAATTTCGATATCAAATGATACATCAAGGACAAGGAATACCTGCTTGAGGCCTCTGACAATGACAAAAGGACGTTTCGGAGGTTGGCAGCCAGTTTCCTCCTGAGTGGGGATGCCCTATACAAAAGAAACCATGATATGGTATTGCTTCGGTGTGTGAATGCAAATGAGGTCGAGCAAATACTAACAGAGGTGCATGAAGGATCCTTTGGCACCCATGCCAATGGGCATGCCATGGCCCGAAAGATTCTAAGAGCTGGGTATTACTGGATCACCACAGAGAGTGATTGTTGTGTTCGCGCCAGGAAATGCCACAAGTGCCAAACCTTTGCAGATAATGTTAATGCCTCACCTGTATCGTTGAATATGTTGTCAGCACCATGGTCATTCTCGATGTGGGGCATAGACATGATTGGGGCTATCAAACCCAAGGCTTCGAATGGGCATCGTTTCATCCTAGTCGCCATTGATTAGTTCACCAAATGGGTGGAAGTTGCCTCATATGCTAACATGACTAGAAATGTCGTGGTTAGATTCATCAAGAAGGAGATAATTTGCAGATATGGGTTGCCCATAAAGATAATCACTGATAACGCCACCAATTTGAACAACAAAATGATGAAGGAGATGTGTGAGGATTTCAAGATCCAACACCATAATTCGACGCCTTATCGGCCCAAGATGAATAGGGCGTTGAGGTTGTCAATAAAAATATCAAGATCATTCATAAGATCATAGTGTCATACAAAGATTGGCACAAAATGCTACCATTTGCATTACATGGTTATCGAACTTTTGTACGCACTTCTACTGGGGCAACCTCATTCTCTTTGGTGTTTGGGATGGAAGTTGTGCTCCTATTTGAGGTGGAGATTCCTTCTTTGAGAATTCTAGCAGAGTTAGGATTGGAAGAAGCGAAATGGGCCCAAGCACATTTTGACCAGTTAAATCTTTTTGAGGGAAAGAGATTGGCTGTCATAAGTCATGGACGACTATATTAGAGTAGAATGAAAAGTGCATTCGACAAAAGGATGTGCCCACATAAGTTCAGCGAGGGGGATCTTGTTTTGAAGAAAGTATCGCATGTTCAAAAAGATCATCGAGGGAAATGAGCCCCGAACTATATAGGACCTTTTGTGGTAAAGAAGGCTTTCTCGGGTGGAGCACTGTTACTCATGAACATGGATGATGAAGAGCTGCCTTCGCCTATGAATTTTGATGTTGTCAAGCAATACTATGCATGTTACTGGGGGCAGTTTGAAGGTTCACTGTTTGGGTGCCCCAAGGACTCATTAGGATCTTTATGTTTTAGGCTATCATTGTAAACAATAATCGCAATGTTAATAAATATGGATTGATGTTTTGTATCTCTCCTTCTCATGTGTGTCTTTTGCATTTTTTTTATCGTTGGGTATGAATGTACGCTCTTGTTTTGCTTGCTCACACGACTTGCACTCCAGAGCCAGTGGCCGAGTCCGCCTGATCAGAAGTCACACATTTAACATGTTCGGTGGGGGTGTCGTAATCGTTGAGTAAAATTGAACAAACACTTGGTTAATTGTTGCGCTAAATGAATGTTCAATACAAACATGCATGCGACTGCATCTTATCATCTTTGAAAGTTTTGCAAAAGAATGAAGTGTCATTTGGGTTATGATAGGCGCCACACGTGAGCCTTGAGTAGACCTAGGGGCAGATAGGATAGGCAGTATGAGAATTTTAAACATTTGCATGGTAACATTCTTTTTTCAAGGCATTAGAGCATATGCCTACAGGTGCTAAGTCCATGATGGGATTTTCTCACGATCAAAGAAAAGAATTATGGAGGATGAGATGGCGAAGCCTCGGCCACAACCATGCATCTGGCTAAAGACGTTAAAGAAGTGCTCTTGGGAGGCAACCTAGTATTTCTAAACTTTGTGTTATTTAAATTCCTATTTGTTTGAACTATTTTTCTTTCAATCTTTAGGATTATGCTTAATTATAAAGCTTATTACGAGATTATAACTAAAATGTTTATGCAAAAAAAAAAATTAAAAAAAGGAGGTTTAACTCGCTTGGGCGAGTGTACGTCTAAAGTAAAAATAAAAAGGGGGGATGAAATTAGATTTCACCCCCACCTTCATATCATACTTCTTCTTCCTTCTTTACGTAAACCTGACCCCCCCCCCCCCCAAAGCCATCTAAGTGATCCTTTCTTCAAAATTTTCCGCATTCCATTCGTTTCATCCAAGTAAGAATCATCTTCAGCCTAAAATTTCGAACTTCCCTTTTTGTGTTTTGATGATTTGTGCTTTCCTTTTGAACGAAAATGCAACTTAAATCTTGGCTAACTAGTTGATTTTAATTGTGTAAAAGTGTGTTGGTTTGAATCATAGTAGGCAATCCTTGCTGTTCTACTTTTTGTATTTGTTGATTATGCACAAAACCTTCATTTTAACATGTCTCAATGTGTGCACACCAAGTGTTTGATGAAATGCCACAATGTATAGACTATGTGTTCTTTTAAGTTTTGGAAAGTTGAACATGTTTAGTCATTTAATTAGGTGTGATATCAACTCAAATTGATAATTTACATAGGGTTGTGAATTGAATTAAGGAGATTATATGAGTTGTGAATGATCAAGTAACTTGTTAGATTTGAATCACAACCACTTTCTTGCTAAAATTGGAGCACTTGGGTGGATTGATTTTGTGTTTTAAGGTTGTTCTGGAGTAAATTTGTACACAGATTAGTTTTCTTGGTTGTTAAAAAACAAATTAAAGGTAAAATAAAAATAAAAATAAAAAGTGTGAAAGATAAGATAAATAAATAAATAAATTTTCAAATGGCTACCTATTCTTTGGAAAATAAAATTTTGCTAAGACTCTAGTTTCAACTTGTCTTTGTCACAGATGGCCCCGAAGAAACTCCCTGCTAAAAGAGCTAGGAAGACCGTTACATGAGAATGATCTAGTACAACTCCACCTGTAGAAATTGAGTTTGATAGGCATCACTTTTGAAGTGAAGAGCACCCATGCCGCTTTGAAGTGATTAAAGATTGGTCTTTTCTCAAAGAAAGACGGGTCCAGATAGCTGAGGGTAAGTATATGGAGTTTCAGGCAGAAACTGCTAGGAGGCATTAGACAAAACTGGTAGAACCCATGACTAAATATGATCCTGAAGTGGTCATGGAGTTTTGTTGGATCAAGTAGCCTTGGAATAATTAAGAAGGAGGGGTGAATTATTTATTACTGATCCTTTACTAATTAAAAATCTACCCTTCTTAGGCTTTTACTATGTTGTTAAGAAAGTAAAGAATAGAAATAAAAACTTAACCAAAAGTAAAAGCGATAATTAAAGCGCACAACGGAACATAAAGAGTGTAGGGAAGAAGAAGACAAACACAAGAGTTTTATACTGGTTCGACAACAACCCATGCCTACATCAAGTCCCCAAGCAACCTGCGGTCCTTGAGATTTCTTTTCAACCTTGTAAAATCCTTTACAAGAAAATATCCACAAGGGATGTACCCGCCCTTGTTCTCTTTGAACAACCTAGTGGATGTACCCTCCACTAGAACTGATCCACAAGAGATGTACCCTCTCGTGTTCTCAGTCACAACAACCCAAGTAGATGTACCCTCTACTTGTACTACAAAGGATGTACCCTCCAATGTGTTAAGACAAAGTTCTCAGGCGGTTAGTCCTTCAAAACTTTGTGAAGGGGAAACACAAGAATTCTCAGGGGGTTAGTCCTTTGAAATCTTTTGTTTATGGGAAAGGGAATAATCAAAAGAATTCTTAGATTGTGTTGTTTTGAATTCTTTGAAAAGGGAGAAGGGAGACACAAAAGAATTAAGGCGGTTAGTCCTTCGTTCTTTTGGAAAAGGGAGAAGAGAGACACAAAAAGAATTCAGGCGGTTAGTCCTTGGCGAATTCTTTTTGGCAAAGGGAGAAGAGAATGAAAAAGATGAACAACACACTTTTGTTTTCAAGGTTTAAAAACCAGAAAACTTTAGAAAGCTTTTGGTAAAGGAAGAAGAAGAAGAAATTCAAGAAGATGCTTAAAGAGATTCAAATGTTGTAAAGGATTGTAATAATTGTACTTAAAATGCAAGTTAAGGTCTTGCTTTAATAGACTCTTCATGTCTGGTCAAGAAAACCATTAGAAGAGTTATAACCTTTAGAAAAACTTGAAAACCATTGGAAGAGTTACATTTTTTTATTTTTATTCAAAACTTGTCACTGGTAATCGATTACCAAATCATTGTAATCGATTACACAAAGAATTTTTGTGAAAGGATGTGACTCTTCACAATTGAATTTGAATTTTAACGTTCAAACATACTGGTAATCGATTACCAAAAATCTTGTAATCGATTACTCCATTTTGAAATTAATTGGAACGTTGTAAATTCAGTTTGAAAGCTTTTTGAAAACAAACTTTGCTACTGGTAATCGATTACAGTAAACTGGTAATCGATTACTAGAGAGTAAAAACTCTTTGGTAAAAGCTTTTGTGAAAACTTCATGTGCTACTCAATGTTTTGAAAAACTTTTTAGTACTTATCTTGATTGAGTCTTTTCTTGATTCTTGAATCTTGAGTCTTGAATCTTGATCTTGATTATTCTTGATTCTTGATTCATGAAACTTGAAACTTGAAACTTGATTCATGAATCTTGAAATCAAATTTCTCTTGATTCTTGAATTGTTCTTGACTCAATCTTGAAATCATTCTCTTGGGCTTTTTGTCATCATCTTTGTTATCATCAAAACACCTTGAATCAATATTGATTCATCATCATGAATCAATCTTGATTCATGACTCAATCTTGATTCAATCATGAAGCTTGCTTCTACAATCTCCCCCTTTTTGATGATGACAACCCTGAAATCAAGAAACACATACACACACTTCTTCCTAGTCGATCTCTCACTTAATTCTCCATATTCTCCCCTTTTGTTTTTGAGTTTATGCTTCACTTGAAATTAAGTTAATTACTTATGTAAGTTCTTGATTTAATCCCTATTTCTTTCCCCCTTTGGCATCAACAAAAAGCCAAAGTGCGTAACAAGTAAAAAACATACATACACTAATAATCATACACAAGACATTCATTAAAGAGTATAAACCAATCATGAAGCAAGAAACATGAATAGATCAAATATATAAAAACCACATAGTCATATAACATAATTCATAATTGTTCAATCATACCATGCAAATAAAAGAAATACTAAATTGTTCAAATGTCATAATAATATAGCCAAATACACGGCTAGAAATCAAAGTACTAATAATATTAATAATAATAGAAAACTAAGATGATGGTGGCAGTGGTGGTGGTAGATCAAAGCTTGTACGTATGTAAGAGACATCTTCTTCGACCTTGGTGATCCTTGAATCCATCTCATTGAATCGCATGTCCACTTGTAACTCCAAAGTATCAAACCTTTCACCAACAAAGGATTGAAGACCATCAAACCTGTCCAAAATCTTTTGAAAAAGAAAGGAATCTTCTCCACCATGTAAGTGTCCTTCTTCATCAATGGGTTGAGCACCCTTTTTATCCCAAGAGCCATCATGCTCTTTACGGTAACCAAAGGATGCAATCACTGCAGCGCCAATTAGAAAGGATCTCTTGATTGGAACATAAAGTTTAGAATCAAGAGGGATGTTGAAGTGTTGAAGAAAGAGGGTGACTAGGTGTGAATATGGCAATGGAGCATTTAATCGCAATGCCTTATGCATGCGATATCGAACTAAGTGTGCCCAATCAATTTGTCAGCCTTTATGAAATGCCCACATAACAATAAGATCTTCTTCAGAAACCTGTGCAAGGTTTGAAGATCTTGGAAGCAAGATACGTACAATGAGATAATGAAGGATGCGGCTTTCAAAAGCCAATGAACCGGCAAGAAGCCTTCTGGTCATGTCCGCTTGGTTAGTGCAAACCAACCGGCGGGCATCATGCACAGAGAATTCATATTTCCAATCATCAATCAGTGTACCTTCAAATGGTACACCTTCACTGGATAATTGGGTTAAATCATAGAATAGGAATTGGTCAATGACCATTTTAATCCCATAAACTTCAGAAATTAAAGTGCCTTCTTGGATTTCTAGGTTTGAATAGAAGGCTTTAACTAAATCAGAGTAAACAGGCAATTTTAAAGACATGAAAGGAATAAGATTGGAGTTTTCAAATGCTTGAATGCATGCAAAACTCTCATTTGAAAAGAAATCCATATCAATGAATTTTGGATCAATAATGGAACGAGAAGAGAAAAGATTTGTGTACTGTATCCGTTGTTCTTTGGATGAGAACAATGATGAAGAGGAAATAGAGGAAGGAATCAGCGTTTCCTAAGTCTCGGAATGCCATTGACTCCAACTCGAAGAACCCTTTCGCTTCTTTGATGGTTCCGCCATTTGAAGGGATTATTTGAGATTTCAATCGATTGAAATGAAAGAGAATGAAAAAAGATGAAGTTTGGGCTTTGTGGAGAGTGATTTGGGCAAGAAATGAGTGAGATATGGCAAAAAGGAGAATTGGGAACGAGGGTTTTCGAAAAAGAGAGAAAATGTAGATTTCTGATTTTGAATATTGAATATATAGGGGCAGGGACGCGTTGTAATCGATTACAGAATTTGGTAATCGATTACACCTTACTTTAACTACCTGTAATCGATTACACTAATATGATAATCGATTACCAGAGAACATTTTAGCCAAAAATAAAAGCTGATTGACTTTAAAGGGAAAAGGGATTTGAATGAATGTCAAAATACTTTCTTAAAGAAAATATATATTAAAAAATACTTTATGAATGAATCTTAATCAAGTAATTCACTTATCATATTTAAAATCATGCATAATTATTTAAAGGAAATATATATATATATATATATATATATATATATATATATATATATATATATATTCAATTCTATCATAATAATCAACTCAACTCAAGTATTAAAGAGTAAAGATCATAAATATTATCAAAATTCTAAAGGAGACTTCATGCTTTGAGAAAGAAAAATTAACTCAATCAAGAACATATAAACACATACTCACAATTTCAATCAATCAAGACGAACAAATAAAATTTTTGTTAGTCATCATAATCAAATTAATTGAAAGGAAAATTTCAACCAAAATAAAAAAGAGAAAGGTTTTGATGTTACCTTTTTCATGATTAAAGGTATCTAGATCTTCAAAGATGAAAGTCATACTTTTTGCTTTTTGCTTAATCTTCTTGAGAAATGTTCTCATCACTCTCATAATCCTTGGTTAGAAGGTTGATCTCCTTTTCTGAACCGTCGAATGAATCATTGTCATCCCATGCAATGTAGGCCTTATTGGTCCTTCTTTCATCATACCTTTTCTTATCACTTTTCTCAGGCCATTCTTCATTTGAAGGACAATTAGCTTTGATGTGACCAAGTTGGTTGCATTTGTAACATCTAAGAACTTGAGAGTCTTCTTGTGATCTTCTTCCATTGTTGAAGTTTTGACGCCTCTCGATTCTTCTTCTCTTGACAAATTTCTGGAACTTCTTCACAAAGAGTGAGAAGTCTTCTTCATCATCTGAATCTTCTTCTTCATTTTCTTCTTGTATTGATGATGAGGCTTTAAGTGTTATACTTCTCTTCTTTTTGCCAGTTTCTTCATTTTGATTAAGACGTTGGAGTTCCATTTCATGCTCCTGCAATTTTCCAAACAAAGTAGCAAGAGACATAGAAGAGAGATCTTTACTTTCAGAAATAGCAGTTACCTTGGGCTGCCATTCCCTACTTAAGCATCTTAAAACTTTATTAATTAAATCTTCATTAGGGAAGATTTTTCCTAAAGAGGCAAGATGGCTAACTATATGTGTAAATCTTTTCTGCATGCTATGAATGTTTTCATTAGGGTTCATCCTAAACAATTCATATTCATGTGTAAGGGTATTGACTCTAGATCTTTTTACATCAGTGGTTCCTTCGTGTGTAAGATGGAGAGTATCCCACATTTCCTTGGCATTTGTGCAGTTTGACACTCTAAAATACTCATCTATTCCTAGGACTGAAGTAATAATGTTTTTGGCTTTAAGATCATACTGGATTCTTCTTCTATCTTCTTCTGTCCATTTATCTCTAGGTTTTTGTGTTGTGGTGCTAGTGCTTACATCTACTACAGTGGGTATGTAAGGTCCTATTTCTATTGCTTCCAAAATGTTTAAATATGTGGCTTCAATGAAAATCTACATACAGGTTTTCCAATAGTGGTAACCCTCACCATTGAAGATAGGTGGTCTATGGATGGAATTTCCTTCAGGGAACAAAGAATTTGAAGAGGCCATGAATCTTGAAGTGGTTAAACTTTCTAAAAGATACCTGCTCTGATACCACTTGTTGGATCAAGTGGCCTCGGAATAATTAAGAAGGGGGGTTGAATTAATTATTATTGATCTTTTACTAATTAAAAATCTACCCTTCTTAGGCTTTCACTATGTTGTTAAGAAAGTAAAGAATAGAAATAAAAACTTAACCAAAAGTAAAAGTGATAATTAAAGCGCACAACGGAAAATAAAGAGTGTAGGGAAGAAGAAGACAAACACAAGAGTTTTATACTGGTTCGGCAACAAACCATGCCTACATCCAGTCCCCAAGCGACCTGCGGTCCTTGAGATTTCTTTTCAACCTTGTAAAATCCTTTATAAGCAAAGATCCACAAGGGATGTACCCTCCCTTGTTCTCTTTGAACAACCTAGTGGATGTACTCTCTACTAGAACTGATCCACAACCCTCTCTTGTTCTCAGTCACAACAACCCAGGTAGATGTACCCTCTACTTGTACCATAAAGGATGTACCCTCCAATGTGTTAAGACAAAGTTCTCAGGCGATTAGTCCTTCGAAACTTTGTGAAGGGGAAACATAAGAATTCTCAGGCGGTTAGTCCTTTGAAATCTTTTGTTTATGGGAAAGGGAAGAATCAAAAAAATTCTCAGATTGTGTTGTTTTGAATTCTTTGAAAAGGGAGAAGGGAGACACAAAAGAATTCAGGCGATTAGTCCTTCGTTCTTTTGGAAAAGGGAGAAGAGAGACACAAAAAGAATTCAGGCGGTTAGTCCTTGGCGAATTCTTTTTGGCAAAGGGAGAAGAGAATGAAAAAGATGAACAACACACTTTTGTTTTCAAGGTTTAGAAAACCAGAAAACTTTAGAAAGCTTTTGGTAAAGGAAGAAGAAGAAGAAATTCAAGAAGATGCTTAAAGAGATTCAAATGTTGTAAAGGATTGTAATAATTGTACTTAAAATGCAAGTTAAGGTCTTGCTTTAATAGACTCTTCATGTCTAGTCAAGAAAACCATTAGAAGAGTTATAACCTTTAGAAAAACTTGAAAACCATTGGAAGAGTTACATTTTTTATTTTTATTCAAAACTTGTCACTGGTAATCGATTACCAAATCATTGTAATCGATTACACAAAGCATTTTTGTGAAAGGATGTGACTCTTCACAATTGAATTTGAATTTTAACGTTCAAACATATTGGTAATCGATTACCAATATCTTGTAATCGATTACACCATTTTGAAATTAATTGGAACGTTGTAAATTCAGTTTGAAAGCTTTTTGAAAACAAACTTTGCTACTGGTAATCGATTACAGTAAACTGGTAATCGATTACTAGAGAGTAAAAACTCTTTGGTAAAAGCTTTTTTGAAAACTTCATATGCTACTCAATGTTTTGAAAAACTTTTTAGTACTTATCTTGATTGAGTCTTTTCTTGATTCTTGAATCTTGAGTCTTGAATCTTGATCTTGATTATTCTTGATTCTTGAAACTTGAAACTTGATTCATGAATCTTGAAATCAAATTTCTCTTGATTCTTGAATTGTTCTTGACTCAATCTTGATTCAATCATGAAGCTTGCTTCTACAAGTTTTATGCAAATGCTTGGTCTACTGAAGAAGGCGTCATGGATAAGCGCTCCAGAGTGCGGGGCCAATGGATTCCATATGACATAGATGCCATCAACCAATTTTTAGGGCATCCACTAATCTTAGAAGAGGGACAACAATGCGAGTACGCTGAGTGAATAAGCCAATTTTCAGGTTTTGATGAAGAGACCATAGATCAACTACTTTGCTCCCCCGAACATGATTTTGCATGAAGCGTAGTAGGGAAGTGGGTACGAATCATGCGCACTAGCATTACTACTCTGACTCAAATCTGGATGACTTTTCTACTCAGCAACATCCTTCCAAGTGACCACAACTCTAATCTCACACTACCCAAATGTCAGCTGGTCTACAACATTATGAGGCAGATCAGTGTCCATGTGGCACAACTCATCTCATATGTCATCCATCAGTTTGTAGGCATTGCACCTCTTAGGTACCCAGTGGACCCAGAAAAGTCCAACAGAGCACTAGGATTTCCTGCATTGATTAAGGTCTTTTCCAATTCCACAATGTACTAGTCACACCAATGAAGCTCATCTGGCCTCCTATTAATAGGTCATTCATTGAAAAATATTGCATGCTAAGGTAGGTACAACAGCTGGGGCAAGATCAGCAGTAGCAGCCGGCAACAGACGCACCATCGCCGGCTCTACATCAGCCACCATCCTTGGAGTCCATCTTAGCCCACATGCAGGATAGAACTCCAAGTGCACACATACATGCGGCATTTGGCTGATCAGCAGGCAATAAATCATAGGGGCTATATGCAGTTAAATGACAGCTTCTACCATTATACATTGCACCAGCATCGCCAAGATCCTAACCCTTACCCTAGGCCTACTCACGAGTAGTTTAGAGCCACTATTTCATGGCCTAGAGGCAAGCCTAATTTTCAAAAGGATGCAGGACCTACAGATGCTCAAGGAGCTGCCCAAGGGGATGAAGGTGGAGCTGAGGATGATGGAGACATGGTAGATCTGGTTGATTACTTCATTGAAAGAGGTTGAGCTCCCCGACCATGATCGTTTAAATTTGGGAACTTGTCTTTATCTTATTTATTTGCTTTTAGTGCTCTGTTACATTATTTATTGTGGTGATTGTTCTTAAAAGAAAAAAAAACACCTACGTGAGGTTATTTTTGATTAATTTGCTCACTTTGATGTTCTGATGGTGTAGTCATAGATTATAACTCTTTTTGGGACTCAAACCATTTCATTTCTTGAACCTAACATGCTTTTGAAAGAATCAACAATTGTGACACCCATTACCAGCAACCAATACCCTTTGAAAAATTTTTAGATCAAAACACGGCAAAAGGGTTTTTGAAAAAAAAACATTGAGGATAAAAATAATGAAGTACTTTCCCAAATACCAAATGGACTCAGATGTTTTTGCATGGACTTGGTAAAAGAATACCCGTCGAAGCACTTATTTGATTTGAATGTGGAAGCAAGCCCTAAGCTTTAGTGACTGTGTGTGACCATAAATTTTATATTGAGTGTCCGCATGGATATGTTCTACGATTGGTTTTGCATGAATTTGTAATTGTCATAACATATGATTCATAGAAGTGATTTGGGCATTCTTTCTTTCTTTACATTTTTAAGCCATTGGCCAAACAGCTGTCCCAATGTACATTATTTTTTTCATTTGGAAGCCCTTTGAGCCAGAAACTTGATTTTTATCGGAACACTAACCTGGGATGAAAGTTTCCTACCTTACCTTAGGATAGGAGAGCAAGGGTGTTTTCAATAGAGATTTCTATCATTTAGTGGCTAGTTGTGGGTCTTGAAGGAAGTTAGATATTTATCAGGAAAGAATAGAAGAAAAAGAATAGGAAAAAAAATCAAAAATGGAAAAGAGCAAAAAGAGAAAAGAAAAAAAGAGAAAGGAAAAACAAGTTCTTTGGAATAAACAAACATCTGAGTCATGTACAGAGTTGTTGTAAAAAAATGATAACTTGGTCAAAACGAGAAAGAATAGGAGGTGATCGCTCATTTAAGTTACTAGCCGGATCTTTATGTCTGCTATCTTATTCTCAAGAGATGTTTGAATATCCAAAAAAAGGGGGTAGCCAAAAAAACCAAAGCAATCAAAGCCAAAATTTCCTACAAGTCCAACCTTAAAAAGACCTAATGATCCATGATGATTATGCACATTATCCTTGATTTGATGGGAAATGACTTGCAAAATTAATTTATGACATATATGTGATTTGGAATTGAGATGAAACACTTGCCTGTGTGATGTTTATACACCTTTGAGAGGTTTTCCTTTGTTTGATTGAATCCAGTGTTTCTTCTGATGTTTTTTAGAAATAAAATGCGAAATGATCTTAATCTCATTTTTGGTTATGAGAATTCTATCCTTGTGCTTTCATTCCTCATTTGCTAATCGATTTGGGGGTTTAGTTCGTTACCAAGCATGTTCATATCTGTTGAAGCATATTTTTTCTGTACTCGTACGATTGTCATTTATAGTTTTTTCTTCCAAGTGTTGAAACAAAGACTTCAATGTCTTCTATTTTTATGCTTTCAAAGACTTCAATGTCTTTTATTTTTTATGCTTTACAAGACTTCAATGTCTTCTGTTTTTATGCTTTCAAAGACTTCAAAATGTCTTCTATTTTTTATGCTTTACAAGACTTCATTGTCTTCTATTTTTATGCTTTGCAAGACTTCAATGTCTTCTGTTTTTATGCCTTGCAAGACTTCAATGTCTTCTATTTTTTATGCTTTACAAGACTTCAATGTCTTCTATTTTTATGCCTTGCAAGACTTCAATATCTTTTGTTTTTATGCTTTTAAAGACTTCGATGTCTTCTGCTTTTATGCTTTCAAATATTTCAATGTGTTATGCTTTTTATGCTTTACAAGAATTCAATGTCTTCTGCTTATTATGCTTTCAAAGACTTCAATGTCTTCTATTTTTATGCTTTCAAAGACTTTAATGTCTTCTGTCTTTTACGCTTTCAAAGACTTCAATGTCTTATGCTTTATGATTTATAAGACTTCAATGTCTTTTGTCTTTTACTCTTTCAAAGACTTCAATGTCTTCTATCTTTATGATTTATAAGACTTCAATGTCTTCTGTCTTTTACGCTTTCAAAGACTTCAATGTCTTCTGCTTTATGATTTATAAGACTTCATTGTCTTTTATTTTACAATTTTTCAAAGACGTCAATGTTTTCTGCTTTATCTTTCATAAGACTCAATGTCCTCATCTTTATTTTTCGTAGGACTTAATGTCCTTGTTTTTCTGTTTCTTAGGACTCAATGTCCTTTGTTTTTATGCTTTCAAAGACTTCAAGTGTCTTCTGCTCTTATGCTATAGGACTCCAATGTCCTCCATTTTATGTTTTGTAGGACTTTAAGGTCCTCTGTTTGGTGTTATAGGACTTCAATGTCCTTTTGCTTTTTTTGGTTTTCACTTCTTTTGTTTTCTCTGGCATCCGGTTTTGAATAGCTGGATCACTCGAATGAAATTAGTGTCATTATTTTTACTTATCTTTTATTTTTAATAAAAGATTAATAAAGAGGGGCAACTGTGAAACCCTAATTTCATCTGGGTATAATACTTTTATCATTCACATATGATGTTTTGATCATTTCTAATCAAATTACGGTGTTTGGCATCGGTTGCAGTGCAAGGCCGAGGGGTCGCTCAGGGTTAATGTTTGATTGTCAGATCCGAAAACAAAAGCCACAAGGAAAGGGGCAAAATGGTCATTTTCTGGAACTTTCTAGACCTAAACTCGCCTAGGCCAACATCTGGCTCACCTGGGCCATGGGAAAGCTTTAGCCTTAAGAAACTAGTTCGCTTGGGCGAGCTCCAGCTCACCTAGGCGAGCTGATACCTTCTAGCCTATGCAGCTGGCTCGCTTGGGTGAGCTCCAGCTCGCCTATCCAAGCTTCCCTTGCACCAAATGGCCTTTTCCTATAAATAGCCATGCAGGGGAAGGGTTTAAGGGTTCTGAGGACTGAAGAAAGAGGGGGGAAACATAGAAAGGAGAAAGAGAATAAGAAAAAAAGTAAAGCTGAGGCGTTGTCGATTCGAACCGTGGATCGTTTCCTATATCATTTCTCTTGCAAGCCTTGTACCCTGTGCAATAGTCGGTTAGTTTTTCTTAAAATTTTGATGTAATCTTTGTGCCCTTATGTATCCCTCTTGATATTATATATATAATCTTTTCTACTCAAATATCACTTGAGATCGTTTCAAGGTCCAACGCCTTAATGACTACCTTCGTTTTTCAAAATCTAAAACTTCGTTTCAAGGTCCAACGCCTTAACGACTCTTTGTTTGCAATTAAAATAAATCTTAAAAAAAAACATAAAACCAATTCAACACACAAACATTCACGTAGGTCTGATTTTCTCATTACATCTGAGGATACGTAGGAGTAAGGGCAACACCCTTATCGATTCAAAAAAGTAATATTAAATAAATAAAAATAATATAGTAAAAGAAAAGAAATTCACCAGTCTTGGAAAAATAATTAATTTTGTAGTCACATTATTTTTATTGCATACTCGATTAAAGGCTGTTGCTCTTCGTGACGAGCGCGTAGGGTGTTAATACCTTCCATATGCGTAGACAACTCTCTAACCCTTCTTTTCAAAATTCACAGACCTCTTTTGGTTTTTCTAACGTTTTCCTTGAATAAATGTTGGTGGCAACTCCCACTCATTTTCTCCTTAGGAGATGAACATGCTTTTATCCATTTTTCTTTCACCGTCCCGTTGTAAGGTAGGTTGCGACAGACCATAAGGAGTTGAATATGAGACAAAGGAGGTGAATGACATTTCTCAAGGATTGTGATTTTGAGTTAAAGTACCACCCAGGGAAAGCCAACATAGTGGCCGATGCTCTTAGTAGGAATTCCCTACACATGTCTAGCTTGATGGTGCAAGAGATGAATTTGATAGAAGATTTTAAGGACTTGAATTTGAATATGTCTTTGAATGCACTAAGCATGAGGTTGAATATGTTAAAGATTGGTAGTGACCTTAGATAGTTGATTAAGAGGGAACAACTTCTAAAACAAGAATTGGAGTCATTGGTGAACCAAGAAGGTTACACCTTATTTGCTGATAGTTTAGTATTGTTTAAGGATAGAGTTATAGTTCTAAGGAGGGGAGTCTTGGGAATTTTTTTTAGAGGAATCCCATGATGGTAAGTTCACTATATATCTAGGGATAACCAAGATGAATCAAGATTTAAAGATGATGTATAGGTGGCTAGGGGTGAAGAAAGATATGGTTTACTTTGTATCTAGGTGTTTAGTATGCCAGAGAGTTAAGATTGAACATAAGAAACCTTTAGGTTTGTTGCAACCTTTAGAAGTTCCTGAGTGGAAATGGGAATGAATCTCTATGGATTTTGTGACGGGTTTGCCTAAGACTCGTTTGGGCCTGGATGCGATATGGGTAATTATGGATAAACTAACCAAGTATGCTCACTTCTTGCAAATTAAGGAGATCTACAAAATGGTAGACCTATACATTAGGGAGATAGTTAAATTTCATGGCATACCTACCTCTATAGTGTCAGATAGGGATCCTAGATTTACCTTTAGATTTTGGAGGTCGTTCCAACAAGCTTTTGGGTCTAAGCTAAGTTTTATAATTGCTTATCATCCCCTAACGAATGGTTAGTCAGAGAGGGCCATTCAGACCCTTGAAGACATGCTTAGAGTGTGTGTTCTTGGTGAAGGTGGAAGTTAGGATAAGTTTTTATCCCTTATAATGCTATCATCGACATGACATCGTATTAAGTCTTAATGGGAGGAAGTGTAGATCCCCTTTACATTGGTGTGCGGTGGGTGAGAAGACCTTGATAGGGCCAGATATAGTCCAAGAAACCACAAATAAGATCAGGTTGATTATAGAGAATACTCATAATAGGCAAAAGAGTTATGCTTACAAGAGAATGAAGCATTTAGAATTTCAAGAAGGAGAACATGTATTCTTGAGAGTTACTCCTAAGACTAGGGTTGGGAGGTCTATGAAGGTCCGAAAGCTAAGTCCTCATTTCATAGGTCCCCTTTCAAATTATGAAAAAAGTTGGACTTGTTGCTTACCAATTGGCTCTTCCACCATAGTTGTCAAATCTTCATGATGTCTTCCATGTTTCTCAACTTTGGAAAGTACGTATACGATATTTGTTTCACACATCATAGCTCTTGAGTCAATACAATTTAAGGGTAATTTTACATATAAACCCATACCTATTCAAATCATTGACAAAAACACCAAGATCCTGAGGAATAAGACAATTTCTTTAGTGAAAGTGGTTTAGGAAGGACTGACTCTAAAATAGACTACATAGGAACTTGAGGAAGATGCCAGACGTCAATATTAAAACATCGTTTGTTGAGGCACGTTCACTCTTAAAGTTGTTAATAACATTTGTTAATTTGGTTAATAAGTATTATTAATTTCAAGGAAGAAATTACGTAAGGAGAGAAATGTAACATCCTAAAATCACCTCAATAATTATATAGATAAAGATTATCAAAATATATAATTATTTAATCTTTTAGTAAAAGAAAAGATATATTATTATAATTTTTTAAAGAAAAATTACCATAATTATTTGATTTAAAGATAATAATAGAAATAAAAAATGATTTTAGCCAATTGGGCACCCTTGCATGTGAATAATATTCTTCACAAAAACTTTTAGGTAAAATACAAAAGAAAAAAAGTAGTGACTTATGTTTGTAATATTAATGAAAATAAGTAAAGATAAAAGATAAAGAAAGAGAAGTTAAACAAATCTCAAACGATCTAATTTCAAATTATGTATAACACTTATATAAGGATAAACATTTCATTTTCTCAAATCACACATAAACAATTTTTCTTAGTATTATTGGACTGATCAATGATTCAGAAGAAAGAAGAAAATGAAAAAAAAAAAAATATTTTATTGATATTTTCAATATTTATAAAATAAATATTTTTAAAATAAATATATTTGATATTTTAAATATGAAGTACATTTAATTTTTTTATTTAATAAATAAGAAAATTTGTAAAATAATACCGTAAAAAATTAAAAATTATTCTCTACGTACTAATACTAAGTTCCACGAAAACATGGCCTAGTACGTGTCTTACATGCATGACCCTACTCTGACTTAAGGAATCGGTCATTTCATCATTTCTGTCAACTGCTACAAAGCATCATTCTTTTTTTAATGCCCACGAGCTATTTAATGTCTACTTAATGCTCATTTAATGTCTACTTAACGCTTCTATTAGGTCAATTTCGATTTTACTTAAACACAATATAAGAGGAGAATGTAGAATTACTCATACATAACCATTAATTTTCTTAACGAATGACATTAATATGTTAGTACTTCTTCCCTCTCATAATGATTTTGATTTTAGATTTTTATTTATTTAGATTAAGAAAAATTAATTAATAAATAAAAGATAATGATAATTTTATAACAATAATTTTATTATTATTAATTTATTTATAGATTTTAATGTTTATCATTAATATTATAAATAATACAAATGAAAAAAATAATTAATATTATATTAAAAAGTTTAAATAACTGCTAATAAAAAAAGTTTAAATGAAAATTATTTTGAAATTTATTTTTTTAGATGAAAATTATTTTGAAACAAAAAGATTACTCAAGTGAAATGCTTTAAAATGAAACGGATTTCATCTAAAAAAAATAAAGTGTGTATTTATCTCTAAATATTACAACTTACTACAACATTCCCTTTATTAATTACAACACTCGCATGAAAGCGGTGGCACTGTTCTCAACCATCTTAGTTCTTCTGCAATCTTCAGAAAAGTTTCATGTCAATTAATACTCTCTTAAATAATCGGCATAGTTATAGTCGTCATTATCAATATGCATGCACCATCTTAGCTCTTCGGCTACCTAGCCTTCAGAGTAATAGTTTTATTTCGTAAATTAATTATATCTTAAATAATCGGCATAATCATTATCAACATGCATGCAATGTCACCAAAATTTCAATTCACTGTATATTAAATATTTGGATAATATTAAACATATTTTTTTAAAAGGAATATTAAACATGTTAAATTATGATTTCAATATCAAGAAATTCTTTAAGAATATTATTTATATTAAATAACATGCACGAGCAATTTAAATTTAAGTTTAAAGTATACCGTACTAACATTAACGTATAAAATAGTTTTATATATAACTATTTAATCAAATATTATTATTAATTTAGTTTTTAAAATAATTATTAAAAATTAATAATTATATATATAATAATGTATAGTTTTTTAAAAAAAAACAATTATCGTAGAGTGAAAACTTTATAACATAGATAATTTAGGTCACATCTTTTCGTATATAGTACCAAAAAGTTTCTAGACTCCTCGATCCCTAAGGCATATGCTTCAGCCTCTACTTTTTTCACGGCCTAATTTTTTAAAAGATTTATATAATCAAAATATTAATAAAATCCTTATACCAAATAAAATATAAAAGATTAATATATTTTTTATGAGATATAATTTTAAAAAATTACTAGTTATTTGCCGACGATCGAGTAGTAGCTATATAAATTTAGGTTTTTTCTTTTTAGAATATTATAAATCTCCATTTAAAAATAGCCCCTCCATTTTAACAAAAATAGGCCATTTCTTCTAATTAATAATACGTTTATTATTTATATTAGCCAATTTTAAAAAAGATAATCTTTAAAAAAAAATTATACTTACATATATTGGACCGGTCGTGTCTATATATATGCTTCTAAATAACATGCTCACTAAAAACAGAACTTACTTACAGAAGCCTCTTTTAATTTCCACCCCCTCTAGATTTTCTCTCTAACTGGTTTTCCTTAGATCTCTCACAATGACCTTTAATCTTATGCTTTTGTTCTGTTTGGTTGCAGTGATCAACAATGTTGTTGTTCCAACTAGTGCAAGACAACTCATGAGTACCACCACTACTTCACCAGACGAGAAAGAAGTGATGATGAATATTGGCACTGCAAATAGAGGGCATGATGAAAAACATGATCATCAAGTACAAGTAGATGATCCAACAAGCAAGAACTATAACGTGGAAAAGAAAGAAGAAAGATTTGACAAAAACCAAATCATCCCTCCCATTCTTCCATTCCCATTTGGTTTTCCATTTCCACGTCCTTCTTTTCCATTTCCACGTGCTGCTTTTCCATTTCCACGTTTTCCACTTCCAACACCATTCGTTCCAGGGCTTCCATGGCCAATAAGCCCTGATGCGGTTTCTTCATTTCCGTATCCTCCTGTAGACATGCCTGCTTCTCCTTACCTTCATACAACACCTTCATCTCCACCTAACTAAACATGTTTCCATGTGATGCATGGGGGTGATATCCATTTGCATGCTATGTTAGGGTTTTTACTTAATTAAAGTTGTGTGATTGTGTATGTGTTTAAGCATGTTATCATAAGTATATGTGTTTAAATAAAACAGCTATGATAAATAAAAATAAGTTTGTATGGTTTAGCTAGGTTGCTATAGTAAGCTAGGTTTAGGATTACCTTCCTTTAAATGCTTACTAGCTATCATGGTTCTTGTACTTCTTCTTTTTAGTATGTCTAATAAAATGATGTTATAGTTTATTACTTTTCGGTGAGTTGTGATTTCAAAACGTCTCTCGTAAATTTTTTAGATTGTTGAAATTATACTTGCTGGCGAAACTTGCATGTCACATGTGTGTGATGACATCTTTAAAACTTTGAATTTGGAAATATTAATTTCTCTATAGAGACGTGATTGAGGAGGAAACAAAAATCCTATTAAGATAATTTGAGATGGAAATGTAAATCACACTTCTTGTCCTCTCTGAATATTCAAAATAACAAATCAATTTTAATTTTTTATATAGAGTTTTAATTTTATTATTAATAACAAAGAGATCGAGATCTTATTATATAGTGTAATGATAGTATTCCAAACTCTATACACGTTACAAGAATATAATATAACAGAAACAATACCTCTCTTAATCTTTTTACACAACCATTATGTTTCCAAACACCAAGTAATGAATGTTGCTGGTCTAGAACCCAAACGATATGTCAATAGCTTCACCCTTTCTAAGATCCCTTTAAGAGTAAGTGCAGAATAAATGAAACAGTTGTTCTTCAGCTGCAGGACCACTAAGACCAAATTATTGCATGTATTAAACACATAGATCCACTTATAGCAATCATACCATAATCTAGCTAGAAGAAATTTCAAACTGCAGAAGCAAATGTTCCATATCTTCCACTTTTTTGACGTAAATATATATATCTTCCATGTTTGTTTAATTAACCAAAAAAAAATATCACATTCGTTACTGATAATACCTTGGAATATATGAATATTATCTTGGATTTTTGTTCTGCCTCCATATATATATATAAATGTACCTTTTATTGCTTTTAGCCACGCATCTTTTATAACACTCGGTTTAAAACTTGTTAATTAGAAATTAAAACTCATACATTTAGTTAATAATAGAAAATGTGTATAAATTAAAATATTTTGTTAAAAAGCATACTATTAATATTTCTCTTAGGATGAATTTGATTCTCTAAAAAATAAGAGATTGGACAACACAAAAATATTTGTAAGTTTGATTTAAAGAATAACTGAGATATAATACAAAATAAAGAATGATGGACTGGACAAATACCCAAAAACTTATAACTCACTAAATCTCATACAGTTTTTTTTTCAATGTCTAACAAAAGTAAAAATACAATACTATCCATATTTTTTAACTTTTTATTATATCACACATTTTTTCTTTTTCCATGTCTTCTTCTTTAAACCTCCCTTTCCAAACGTCGTACATTGGCCACCGGTGAGGGCCACCTTGGTCATCGGTGTGGGCACCTTGGACGCTAATGAGGGTTGTATGGACAAATGTTGTTTTTTTTCTCTCATTATTTCTTTCTTTTCATTCTTAATTTATTTAAATGTTCTCATCATCTTCTTCCTTACTATGTTTTTTTTTTCTTTTGGCCAAATCTGGCAAGGCCGCATTGTGCCGCCATGCCGTCGCCACCACCGCTATGACCCTATGACTGCGTCGCGTTGTCAGGTCCTACGCCTGGTGGCGTCAAGGACTGCACCTTTCCCGTGGAGGTGTTTCTCCTTTATTGCGTTGTCAAGGCGCTGTTAATGCACCTAGGTTTTTATAGTAAAATTTATATTATTTTATCTAGTACACAAGTACATTAAATAAGATACAACACAAAAATACCTGTACTATACATCAACCACCAAACAACATATAATATAAAAAGTTGTTTTGTGACTCAACTACTTATCCAATATTATTTTATGTGTCCTGTCATTTTAACAAATCAAAATCATCCTTAACTTTTCAAAATACATATTTTATGATGTCAGGAACCCAAGGGATTTGTGAGAAATTGAAGAATATAGCGATGAAAGATAAAAAAAAAAAATCTTGAGGCAGAGAACAGAAACAGGAACAAGAATAATGGAGATTGGAGAAGTAGGGACAGAAAGAGCAGGGAGATACTCCCACCCTGCACTGCATGCATGGGTGCTATTCTTACACGTGTTAATAGATACATTTAAGTGATGACTTTGACTTATATTAGTTTTTTCTTTTTTTTTACAGAATGACTTATATTAGTTAGAAATGATATGATTCATGAATACCAAAGGGTGGCCACAAAAACACTTTCTTAGGCTAAAAAATGGTTAATTTGCTTTAGTACACAAGTATTACATATATATTATATGGAACAATCTTATTCGAGTTGAGGGAATTAGTCTTATGATCAGTAAAATTTTCCTTAAAAATATTTAACGCAGCTATATCGCCTTATACTCTCGTTTACTATAGGTTTATTTGCCGAAAAAAAATGTATACAAGATTTGAATTTGATATCACTGGTAACATGCATGAAAAATCTCATAAATTTTTTTCCTCTAAATATTTAGCATTATAAGATTTAAATTTGATATCAATAATAAGATGAAATAATCTCATTCAATCAATCTACGCATTTAATTAGTTTGTTTGGTTAAGACATATAAAAGATAAACTAATGTGATGATTTTTTTTTTTCAACGCGAGTTGCATTGAGTGCAACTGTTCTCAAACACATCCTTAGAAATTAAAAGAATAATATTGTTAATTATTAATTTGATCCACGGGAAAAAATAAAAATGACTATTGTTGGGTAATATTTAGTATAAAATTTCCTTCTTAAAACAGGGTTTTCATTCTGGAGGTTCAAAATCGGACTAAACGCTTAAATTCTCATTTTTCTTTTCAATTTTTTTTTTTATCATGATGAATTTAGAATATAAAATAAAAGTTTAACGGTATTTTTTTTAAACAATTTGATAGAATCACAGGTTGCAAGATTAGAGTTACTGAGTTTGAAAAGAAAAAAATATGAGATTTTCTTCTTAATTTTGAACGATGTATGATTAAAACAATTTAATGTGTCCAATTTTTGGTGATTTTGTTTAGTTTAGGGGGAAAGTCGATGAAGAAATCAAACTTATTCAGTTTTAAAAATAGATACTTAATAAACTCCAAAAATAAATTGAGGGATCAAAATTGCATGGAACCCAAATTAAAAAGACCAAAAATATAATTAAATCAAGATAAATATTTTAATAATGACTCATCTTATAATCAGAAAAACATATAATGGTACACAGATATGATATATGCCATTGAAAACAAGAGTTATAGTAATACTCATAATCAAGTAACAATATGGAACAAAGGAAATTGCTGATTAATAAAAATGGAACAAAGGAAATTACTAAAGATTTTGCAAGCAATAACAATTATCCCAATTGCGGTCTAAGATTCCTACTATTACATTAATGGAGCAGTTTTATTAATTGTGTTTGAACTTCAAGGGTTTGCATTTTCTCCATGTGGAATCGGACGAGTCAAGCCTAAAGAGGAAGATCCTGAAGGGTTAGAAGGCAACAAAGGCATGGTAGATGGTGTAATTGGCATGAATGGAAGAGAGGGTAAAGGAGGCAATTTGGGGAGAGGTGGAAACCCTGGAAGTGAAAATGCTGGTGTAATTGGTTGTGGGAAAGATGGTATTGGAGGCAGTGTTGGTGACAAAGGGTTGGGAACAAAATTTGGGTTTGGGAATAGTGGCGCAAATGAAGGTAACTCTGTTACCAAATGCTCTTTTGTTAGCTTGTTTTCATCTAAAAATAAGCGACTTGCAAATGAAAATTGGATGTTGCTGGGGAGTAGCGCAAGACCAAGGATGATTAGTTGAAGGTGGGTGGAATTGAAAGCCATCATGTGGTGGAGGGTTTAAGTTTAAAACTGAGATAGAAGAGTCAAAGGAATTGAGATATATAGGTGATGAAGAGTACATGCAGGCAATTGTCTTTTAGAATATATATATATATATATAGAAATGTGGGGGTGGGGGGTACGTAAAAGGTGGTTGTGCGTTTCAGCTTCATTTCATGGTATTTCTACTTGGTACCTAACTTTTGGGTCGTCCTAAAGTATGAATTTGACTTCAAACATCAAAATAATTTAGTTCGATGATAGTAAGTTTGAGTTAATTTATGGGATTGATTTATATTTTTATTGGTTTGTGTAGGTTCTTTTTAACAAGTAGTGGAAGCACCTACAAGCTAATTGCTTGTGTCCTATCTTATGCTTTTTTTTTCTACGGAGTGTCCTATCTTATACTTTATAATAAAAATGAAGCATTAATACACAGGAACAATGGCAAAAAAAAAAAAAATCACATAAATACAGCTTGAAATTAAGTACTTTAAAAATGACGGCAAAAAACTATAGTGGACCACCTTAGTAGATGGTTTAGGTGGAATTCACCATTGATCATAAATAATAACCATCAAATTGATCTCATGTTCATAAAGTTACAATCTTGTTAATGGTAATCCAATTAGTGAATTTGAGTTGGAAAATGGCCATAGACAAGGAGATCACTTGGTTCATTTTCTTTTTACTACTATGGCCGAAGGACTTAGTGGTTTTATAGACAAATGATAAAAAAAGAATTTGTTCAAAGGGATTCTTTGTGGGGGATAAGATGGTAGATGTTAATCTATTGTAATATATGGATGAAATTATTTTCTTTGGTGAGACAACTTTGAATAATGTGAGAATTACTAAATCCTTTATGAGGTGTTTTGAATTGACTTCAAGGCTTAAAGTTAATTTCTTATAAGTGATTTTGGGGCTTTCGGTGTGGAGGAGAGAGTTGTGGATAGATATGGGATCTCTTGATTTGTACCTAGAAGACTATCCTTGTCTTTCACTTACTTGGGATTCCTATTGTTGCTAATTCCAGAACAGAAGAAACTTGGAAGTTTGTAATTTCTAAATTCCCAAAGTTGTCCATGTGGAAGCATAAAACTCTTTCTTTGGCGGGTAGGGTGTGCCTCATAAACTTGGTATTTACCTCTCTACCTCTTTTTTTATGTCTTTTTTTAAAATGCCTTAGTGTGTTGTGAGGAAATTAAAATAGAGAGGATTGGTTGTCCTAGGAGTCACGGTGGATTGGGTATCAACGGCTTATCCATGTTCAACGATGCATTTTTAGCTAAATGGATGTGGAATCTTTTCCGCCAAATAGATAGCCTTTGGAGTAAGGTTTAAATTTCAAAGTATGATGAGCGGAGGAACCTTGTTGAGTTTGAGGAGAAGTATAGAATTTATTTGGTGGAGAGATTTGTGGGGGATATGATATTAAATGGTTTGTTAGCTTGGTAGATTGAAAGTTAGAAGAAGGGGGAAACACTTCCTTTTGACTATATGTGTTGTTAAATGATGATGTGACATTGATTTTATTATATTTTTTAGCAGTTTTTAACAATTTATGGGAGTTAAAAACCACTATAATTGCTTCTATCTTACACTTTATTACGTTCTCGTGAATAACCTGACCCCAATTCAAATCATCAAAAAAGTCTTAGATCTCAACATATTTTGGGAACAATCCCATCTAAGAACTTTACCCAAAAACATAACATAAATAAGAACTATGTTAGAAAAATCTATTATCTGGATTTTAATTTTAATCTACAAATAAAACTCAAGGGGTTTTGGTATCTCCTCATTGATTCCATGGCTGACGATCTAAGAAGCACAGACACAACTATGAAGTGGCATGTTGAGGTGTTTGTTGTGTCTCCGACATGAACATGGCTCAGACACGGCAAAGAAGTGTCCTCTTTTTTTTTCTAGGTCGGACACAGATCAAACACGACCAAACAATGATGACACAGCGCTTGGGACTCGATCCAATCAATGGACATAGACACTTTTGTTTTTTATTTTTTAATTTTAAAATTGAAATAAAAATTAGTAAAAAAGAAGGTAGAAGACAAAACGAACCATTGCCTTCTCGAGTCTATTCTCCTTCACATTTCTTTTTCCCTCTTTGTGTGACATTGTCCTTGAGTCACCTTCTATCGTCGTTTGACCTCAAACCAGCCTTCATTCATCAGCGTCGTCATCACACAATACAGCCTCACCAACGTTGCAATTCGAACTTGAACCAAACAACATCTTCTTCGTCACAACTCACAACCTCATCATTAACAACCTCACACGGTTGCTATAAACCACGCCATCGTCGCACCAAAACAAGGTTTAATTTTTACTTCCTTCCCCTGTTTATGTTTGTTTCCTTTATTTTCATAGTTGGGTTTCTTAGTTCCTTGATTTTCTTCCCATTTTTTTGTGCGATTGGGCCATTGGGGTTCTACTTAAGTGAGTTGGGGCTTTTGATAAATTTTCATAATAAGGGGTTCAAAACAAGTGATGTATTTTATTTGTAAATTTTTAGTAAATTATTTGTGGTGTAAGATATTTTTTTTGCGATGGAGAGAAAAGTTTTGTGTTGGTGTAAGCTAGTTTATACTTTATACTTTATAAATTATAACTTTGCCAATGATGTGTTATACTTATATTGTATATTGTAGTTACATAATTTTCAGCGTTGAAACTTCATGCTAATATCTTGTAGTTACATATTTGTAAATGCTTTGCATTATATTTATAATTTGAGACTTGTTGTCTTGTTGCGTTTGTTGTCACACAAGCACACACACGACAACCTGTCATTCATTCAAGTAACATATTTGAATGGAGGAGTGGAGATGTATATTTGGTAAACATTATTGCAATTTTAGAAACTTTAAAATAAGAGGAATAGAAAGCAAAATTAACAAGTAACCTTCCTATCATCCTGATGAGGACAAGGCAAGGAACCTTTAGAAGGACTTGAAGGACCTATGGCAAGGGCTAGAACAAAGAAGGCCAAGGAAGCTCTTCAACAAGTATTAACCATGCTATTTGAATTTAGGCCCAAGTTACAAGTGGAGAAACTTCGGATTGTTAATTGCACCATGTTCCAAGAAGAGTAGAGGGTGCCACTTTTGTTGAGTGGTTTTATTAGCATTTTGTTAGTTGAAATAAAGGCCCAAACTTGTGTTTAAGTGGCTGTCAATTCTCTTGGGATTTGCACCACCTATGGGCTTGTTTTAATTTAAATAAATTTAAGGTTTAATAAGGTAAAAACTCTAGGATTGTGGCTGCCTCTTGGCTGACCAAGGAGTTGCACAATTTTCCATATGTTTATGTGTCTTAATTCTAGTTTTAATTAGGTATAATGACACCATCAATTGTTGTTATCAATTCTAGTTTTAATTAGGTTTAATGACACCATCAATTTTTGTTATTGGTGATCATTTCACTAGTGTAACCAACTTGATGCCATTCCTATTTATAGGCTGCACATTTTCTAATAAAGAAATAGACCTTGAATTTGAGTTTTAATCACCTTCTAAAGTGTGAGAGTAAATCTCCTTAGTTACTTGAGTGATTCAAGAAATTGGTTTATCAAGGAACACCACCTTGTGTGTGACACCAATTCCGGAGGAGTGATTCTTCCAACCCGCTTCTTCATTCTCCTTCTTCATCTTTCTAAACCTTCATTCTTTAATCCTACTTGAACACCATTGTTATTATCTTCATTTTCCATCCAAACACATTCAAACTTTGAACCAAATACCTTATATTCAACCCTCCATAAACTTGTCACTTTCTCTCTCGTTCAATAAATTTCATAAAAAAAAAAGAAAGAAAAACCTTTGAAGATCCATCTTCAACCCTTGTGCAAATGGGTTTACATCACATCCCTTGTTGATTTTTATAAATACTTTTATGAATGTTTTATTGCATATTATTATTTCTTATTGTATCTATTTGCTTTGGTTTTATGGTATAGATGAGTGGTGCTACTAATCAAGCTACAAACCAAGAAAATGAAAGTAGACCTCTATGAAAATATGTTTCACAAACAAGACATCTGAAACAACAAAGATGTCTAGTGGTGGAAATTATGAGATCAAGTGAAACATGTGTGAACTTCTATTCAATGGATCTTACCACTAGAGTAAAGGCTCAATTACCAAAAATCTCAAGAGCAGCAGTTTCAGTCTTTTCGAAGGTAACTCCTTCAAAACTTGTGTCCCTTTACCTCCGGTCTCTAATGAAGGTCAAGAAACAAACATTGGTGTTAATCCAAATGAGAGACATCCTTTAGAAGCTTCTTTCAATGTGCAAGGCAAAGATACTCTTGATTGTGAAATTACAAGGATGTTTTACTCTTCTGATCTACTATTTCATTTAGCAAGGAATCCTTATTATAGGAAGGAATTTTTTTATGTTGCTTGATAAATCATTATTTGATTGTATTTGGACCCCAATTTTTTGTCCCATTTTGTCTTATTTTTACTTTATTTTGTTTGTAGAGCTCATGAGTATATGTTAAGTGTGAACAGTTGAATAAGGAAGTTCATAAAGAGGCAAAAGCACCAAAGTAGATAAGAAAATGAGAGTTTTGAGAATTTCTTACTGAGCACAACTTGTGTTGAACCTGCAGGTGCTAAATTAACACCCCAAATCCTCGTAGAAAGCTATGCTCACCCAGCACGACCCGTGCTGACCCAGCGTAACTCATGTTGGCCTTTATACTACAACTTATTTTAAACATTATAAATAGAAGTGTAAAAGGTCTTTTAGGTTATGCTTTATTTTATTTATAAACAACAAGAGCTTTTGGGAGGAGAACTGCACCGAGAACAATTGAGGTCTGAATCTGTAAGGATTTTTAATCTCTTTTATTAATGCAATATTGTATGTTGTTTAGCTATTTTATGGACATGGTTGGCTAAATCCCTTAGACTCATATTGTGATGTCGCTATACCCATGCACTCTAATTTCTCTTTTTAATAAAGTTCTTTAAGGTTAATAATTGATTGTATTTTTCTATTATTTTCACTTCTATATTGGAATTGATCACTCTGATTATAGGAAATTATGTGTTTGTGATCATTTTCTCGTAATTAATTGAACTATAGAATGATAGAATTCATAAAGCTTGCATGACCAAACTAGTGGCATGAATCTCCTGTTTACAAACCTCTATGTTATTCATCTTTAACCCTAAATTAAATCCCAAATGACCAATGCAAGATTGGTTTAGAGGGAAGAGTATTCTCAGACCATGACCATAGCCTAATAATTAAAATAAGAGGTATTAGGCAATTAATTGGTAACTGATATTTCTTAATTAAAATATGAATTATGGGAAAAACGGTACATGCGAAATCATAATCTGAGTCACTTCTCTTCATACATATCTTTTCTTGAAATTGTTGTTTGTCTTTAGTTTTATTTTCTCAAACACAAACACAAACAGTCCCCAACTCTAGATAAAACCCCCCAAAATTATTTAGTTTATGCAATTTAAATTATTTGGGAACACAAGTAGTCTTTAGGGTATAATATTTGTACTTTTGAGTCTATTGTTGTTACTGCGTAGGGTACACTTGCCTTTAGCGAGTACATATTTTACACATTATTGCTAAATCTTCTAATATCAATGGGTATGTACCTCAAGGTTACAATAAGTTTATAACAACCTTGCTTACAAAGGAAAAAAAAAGTCACATGGAGAACCTATTGCAGTCAATAAAAAATTCATTGAGTCAGAAAGGGGTGAGAATTGTTAGTGATGGATAGAGTGATCCTCAAAGAAGACCTCTTATCAATTTATGGTTGTCACTGAGAATGGACCAATGTTTTTAAGGGCATTAGACTACTCAAGTGAGGTAAAAGGCAAGGATTTCATTGCTAAACACTTGAGATATGCCATCAACTTATTATGGAGGTTGGGATATTAAAAATGTCATGCGAATTGTGATCGATAATGCAACTATATGTAAGGTAGTAGGTTTTCTCATAGAAACAAAGTTTTATTCCATCTAATGGACTCCTTGTGTTGTGTAAACCTTGAACTTTGCATTAAAAAATATATGTTTAACCAAGAACACCGAAAGAAACAATGTTCTTGGATTACATAAATTGTGAAAGATGTTGGTTATACTAAAAACTTTATCATGTGACACTCTATGAGATTATCAATGCTTAGCAACTTCAAATTATTGAAGTTTTTTTTTGTTGTTCAGACCAAATTTGCTTCTACCATAGTAATACCCAAGAGGTTTAGAAGTTTTAAAAAAGGATTGCAAGAGATAGTTATTAGTGATCATCAGTATTCTTACAAGGAGGATGAAATCAACAAGGCTTTATTTGTGGAAGAAACTTTGTTGAGTGGTATTTGGTGGGATAAGGTTAATTATAAGCTTGCTTTCACCGCTTCTATGTATGATGTTCTTAGAAAAATAGATACGAATGTGACTTCTCTTTACTTGGTATATGAAATGTGGGATTCAGTGATTGACAAAGTGAGAAAGGTCATATACCGACAAGAAAGAAAGGCAGGAATTGAAGAATTAAAATTTTATAATGTCAGACCCTAATTTCATCCGGGGACTATTGTTCACTGATATTTTGATTCTTGCTAGTTGAATTACAGAGTTTGACACCAGTTACAGTGCAAAGCAAGGAATTACTCAGTGCTTTGATCAAGAAAACAAAAAGTTACCGAGGAAGAGGGCAAAACAGTCTTTTTTTTATTTTTCTAGACCCTAGCTCGCCCAAGCTAGCATTTGGCTCGTTTGGGCCATGAAGTTGCTTCATACCTAAGAAACCAGCTCGCTTGGGCGAGCTCATTCCTTTAGGGCTAAGCATCAGCTTGCCTGGGCGAGCTTCAACCGCCCCAAAATGGCTTTTTCCATATAAATAGGCATGTTAAGGGTGTTTTAAGGGGTTCCAAGGTTCAGGAGTTGAGAGGATTGAGAGAAGAGAAAAAGAAGAAGAAGAAAGAAAAAGAAACGAAGCCGAAATACTACCGAATCATGACCATGATCATTCCCTACATCGTTTTATTGTTTTGTGTTCCTCGTGAAATTGTCGATTAGTTTTGTTTTTAAGGATTGAATGTGATCTATGTACCCTTAGGGGTCTCCTATGTTATTATGCGCATATTCATCTTCTCCATCTATCATCAGTAATCTCATTTTTTTGTAAAGTTTAAATCTTAATTGATCACTAGTTCCGTAAAATTGTCTTTAAAGAGGTTGAAAGTTAATAAACAAAACCACAATAAAAACCAACTCATAACTAAACTTCTCTCCATAAAAAAAATCACTTGAGATCATTTCAAGGTCCAACACCTTAACGACCTTGTTGTTTGTAATTAAAATGAATCTTTCAAAAGCATAAAACCAACTCAACACACAAACTTTCTCACTTTAAAGAACTACGTAGGTCTGAATTTCTCATCGCACTTGAGGATACGTAGGAGCAAGCGCAGCCCCCTTGTCGACCCAAATATATATATATATATATATATATATATATATATAAAGGAAAAATAAATAATATTGAAGTCATGTTGTGCACACTTGATTAAAGTTCGTCGTCCCTTGTAACGGACGTGTGGGATGCTAATACCTTCCCTATGCGTAAACAACTCTCAGACCCTTATTTCTAAAATTCACTGACCTTTTTTTTGTTTTTTCTAACGTTTTCCTTAAAGAAACGTTGGTGGCGACTCCCACACATTTTTTTTAGAATACGCCTTTTTGATTTTTTCCTGCATGCCCGTCGTAGGGTAGGTTGTGACAGATGACGACTCCGTTGGGGAATTGCCAGAGAGTTAAGCCATTCGATTAGTGTGCAATTTTATCGTGACTTCTTCTTTGTTTATGTTTCCTTTTCTTTTTTATCTTTTGTTTTGCTCATATTTGTGTATAACCTTTGCTATGTTATTGTCTTTTGGTGTGTATCTGTCTATCTACTACATTCGTAGTTTAGAAATATTCTTTTTGTGCCATTAAATCATGTGGTAGACAAGATGTGATGTACTTGTTGCATCTACCTGGGAGTTGTTTGTTTGCTTGGCAAGTAGAGTGGGGTGATTCTTAGATTGCTCTATGCACACATGACACTTACACTTTTGCACACACGTTGAGATGTTAGGCCCTATACCTGGGTCTGTGTGAGCCATAGGGAGTGGAGGTCGATTTGCGGTCATGTTGGGTCTCTAACTCGCTTGATAATAGTGAAGCCTCATCTAGAGTTTTCCTCTTTTGGTAAGGCATTGACGCTGGTAGTCCCTATCGTCACAATGTTGTTACCAAAGAGGATGATATCTCTAGAAGCCATTAAAAGTTACATAAATCCACCCTTGGGAGTTGTCACTGGATAGCAAACTTTTTTATCCTTTCCATTAGGTTCTTGAATTAGGGACATAGAACAAACTCACCATGTTTTGTTTCATTGATCAAATCATGTATATCTTCATAATGTCATAATAGTACATATGATTCTTGTATTTACCATTTTATCATGTTCACACGCGGCATTTTGCATAAATCATTACATTGTCATACTTGTTCGTTTAGCATGTTTTATTTGTGCTACCAATCACATACCTTCTGTTTTCATTATTCGTTATGTTCACTCATGCATACTCCCGCCATATAGTTGCTCATGCCTTGCATTCTTTTTCTTTGCCGTCAAAGTCACAATGAAGTGTGAAAGTCTGCATCGTATTCTTAGTTGCATGAGTTGGGTACCATGGTAATAACTGCAAACAAACCATGATTAGGTTCATACATTTCTTTCTCTCGATGATGATTGAGAGTTGTATGAACATGGTACCCAATGCATTGTTAATAAGAAAGGGTGGTCTTTCGGGCATTTTCCGTCAGTTTGATAAATACGTTTGTCATGCATAGCCTAACCATGCCCTGTTTCATTCAATCCCCTCTATGATAGGGTGTTGAAGTATTGGTCATCAAAATTTCCATTCTTGTGAACATGGGGTCGGACCAAGGGTCGTCTTTTAAGAAAAGGTTCTATCATGTCAAAGTCAAAAATCTAGAAGTAGCCAGCTTGCGAAAACTGGGTCAGCAGATGGGTCAAGTTCAACGTCAGGCTTTTAGCAAGGTATATGGGAAGATCTGAGATCTGTCAATGATAAAAGTGTCAATTGAAGTCATTGCATCTCTCACTCAATACTATGACCAATCACTCAGATGCTTCACTTTTGAGGACTTTCAATTAGCCCCAACCATAGAGGAGTTCGAAGGGATCTTAGGATGCCCGAAAGGAGGAAGGAAACCATACCTTTTTCTGGGTACTATCCTTCTATGGTGAGAATATCAGGAGTGGTCAAGATCTTGGAACGAGAATTAGATCGAGTGAAGCAAAGTAGGAATGGAGTAGCGGGAATACCAAGGAAGTGCTTGGAGAAGACGAAAACTCTGGCAAGCCAAGGGGAGTGGGTATCATTCATCAACATATTAGCACTGCTAGTGTTTGGGACAGTTCTATTTCCAAATGTAGACGGGCTGGTGGATCTAGCAGCGATTGACGCTTTTCTTGCTTATCACCACAACAAGGAAAGCTCGGTCATTGCTATTTTAGCAGATGCGCATGATACATTCAACTTGAGATGTGAGAAGAGCAGTGCGAGGATTGTTTGTTGTATGCCTGCTCTTTAAGTATGGTTGGTATCCCACGTCTTTAATCATGAAAGTAGATCTGTCTGTCCCCTACAAGGTCATCGCATGTGCTCGGGAAAGGACAAAGCAAATTAGGAAGAACTCTTGGCAGGCATGACGGGAGTGTCCATTAGTTGGTTTCCACGGTGGAAAGAAGGAAGGGCAGAAGTGTTATGCTCATGTGAAGGACTTCCAAATGTCCCTTTGATAGGGACGAGGGGTTGTATTAATTATAATCCCATGTTAGCCATAAGACAGTTAGGATACCCTATGAGAGGTGCGCCATCGGAGGAGACCATCACGCCTTTCATCGCGTGAGGTTTCAATGAAGCTAATACGAAGATGCTTCAGAGGATCCGTAAGGCATGGAATAAAGTGGAAAGAAAAGATAAAGAACTTAGGGGAAGTAGCAATGGTATCATAGGCGACTATTACAAGTGGTTGAAATCTAGAATGAAAGGGATGATTTGGCTCCAAAAGATAAAGGGTCTGAATAGGAAAGAGGCTGAAATGCCTGAGGAGAATGAAGAGGTGCAAGCCTTGAAAGTTGAGCTCGAAAAGACAAATTAGCGAAGGAGAAGCTAAAGGTGGTAGTCACTAGGGTTAGGAAAGAATGTGATGAGCTGAAAGATATCAACATGATCGCGGATGAAACACTAGAGCGGGAAACGTAAAGGGCCAAAAAGGAAGAGTGGAGCAAAAACAAGTTTTGAGGGGCTTTGTTAGGCAGCAGTAATGAGCTCAAACTTAGAAAGGTTGAGAGGGACAAATCAAGGATGGAAAGCACGATGTTAGAGGATAAGTTAAAGAGTTATCAGAGGTTGAAGAGAAGTTTGATAGAGCAGTTGAGCAAGATGGAAGAGAATATGTTGATAATCATTGGTCAATATAAAGAGAAAGTGAACCTAGCTGCCAATCACGGGCAGATGCTGGAAGAAGAACAAGCGAAGGTGTTGGCCTTGTGGATTGAAAGGGAAGCAAGAGAAGGGGTGATAGAGTTATTGCATAAAGAAGCCATGAAATTGATGGATAGATTTGCTCTCACTTTGAATGAGAGTCAAGAGCTTCCAAGGTTGTTAGTCAGAGCCAAGGCAGTGGCTGACACATAATCTACTCCCGATGAAGTTCACAGTCTTTTCAATTACTTCCAACACATGCTTAAACTAATGACCCACATAATTAGGAATCGCTTATGTGTCTATGTTGTATTTCTAGTTATGCTTTAGCTCTGACAAGATGAACAATGTTGTTTTTAATGAAAATTAGATTTGATTCGACCCTATGTTCTACTGAATGTCCTATGTAAAATTCATGATACTTAAACAACTTATCATTGTCATGCATTCACGTTTATTTAGTTGTTACACTACTCATTGCATTCTTTCCTTCACAGTCTTCATCGTCGTCGTCATCGTCAAAACATAATCATAGTAATAAAAAAGAACGAATGCGCTTTACGACACCCTTACCGAACACGTGTCAAGGCTAGAATCATGAGTGAGATAGAGGAAGTTCAAGAACAAATGAAGGCTGACATAGAGGCCATGAAAGACCAAATAACCACCATGATGGAGGCCATGATGAGTATGAGAAAAATGATGAAGGTCAACGCGGTTACAATCGCTACCACAAGTACCGCCACTGATGTGGACCCGACTCACCCATCTGGTATTAACCAAGTAAATCATCCAGTCCTGGATATGGTAGGTCATGGAGGTGAAGCATTGGGAAGTACGGGCGGCCCCTATTTTGTACAGATCCAGAGCAAGCATCCTTTCCCACCATATGGTTTGCCTCCCAACTACGCACCACCCAATGTTGCACACGCGCCCGATGAGAATGTCGACAACTCCGCTCTCATACCCATTGAGAGCCAACAATCCCAATCTGGTCATGCACATGCCTCTCAACCCATGGGGGAGACACATGAAGTACCCCGAGACCACACTCTGGCCGACTTCGAGCCTCACCTCGGATATGCCACTGAGGGGCAAACATTTGGTGGCGTACCCATGCCAAACACCTTGGGGGGCCGTCAGTATCGCCCACAACCATAACTACAACCCTTACATTTTGCGGTGGGAAGACTTCCTCCTGCCATGGTGGAAAGGGAAAAACTCGATCATATAGAAGAAAGGCTGAGAGCCATTGAAGGAGGCAGAGACTATCCTTTTGTCGACATGGCAGAACTGTGCCTAGTGCCCGACGTCATCATTCCTCCGAAGTTCAAGGTGCCGAATTTCGACAAATACAAGGGGACTACTTGCCCCAAGAATCACCTGAAGATGTACTGCTGGAAAATGGGAGCATACGCGAAAGATGAAAAACTCTTGATGCATTTTTTTCAAGAAAGTTTGGCTGGAGCAGCTATCACTTGGTACACCAATCTAGAATCTTCCCGGGTTCATTCCTGGAAAGACCTAATGGCTGCCTTCATCAGGCAATACCAATACAATTCCGATATGGCCCCGGATAGAATGCAGTTGTAAAACATGTGTAAAAGGGAGCATGAATCCTTCAAAGAATATGCCTAGAGATTGAGGGATCTGGCGGCTTAAGTAGCACCCCCAATGATGACAATGATAGTAGACACTCTACCTGTGTTCTACTATAAGAAGATGGTGGGATACGTGCCCTCGAGTTTTGCAGATCTGGTATTTGCAGGCAAAAGGATCGAAGTAGGCCTAAGAATGAGCAAATTTGTTTATGCTGCTTCGACGAGTTCTGGCAATAGGAGGCCTAGGGCAGGTGGAGCAAAGAAAAAGGAGGGAGACACCTACGCCATGACCACAACACCCACATGGCAAGGCTTCCAACAAACCCCTCATAACCCCATGTACCAGTATCCCCCGCACCAATATAATTACTTGGCTAATATTGGCTCTCCCCCCTGCCCAATGCCTTTCCGACCAAGAACGCCCAATCAACCACAAAGACCTCCCCAACCGCACCCAAAAATCCAGTCCCTACATAGCCTAGATCGAGTACAAATCCCAACCTCAATACAAACACCAACCTAAGGAGGAACTTCCCAGAGAGAAAACCCGCGGAGTTCACCCTAATCCCAATGTCGTATGCTGACCTACTAGTCTGCTACCATCCTTGCTCAGCAACCAAATGGTTGTAGTAAGCCCGGGAAAGGTCTATCAACCTTAATTTCCCCGATGGTATAATCCTAACGCCACATGCGCCTATCATGGTGGCGTCCTGGGGCACTCCGTCGAGCAATGTGTAGTTTTTAAGCACAAAGTACAAAGTTTGATTGATGCGGGATGACTTACATTTCAAGAGGATAGTCCCAATGTAAGGACTAATCCATTTGCAAATCATGGAAGCTCGTCGGTGAACGCGGTGGGAGAAGGGAAATTTAAGGAGTTAAAATAGATAGGGGATGTATTGACTCCAAAATGATTCATATTGGAGGCGTTGCACGAGGCCGATGTGATTGAATGTGACGATAATAAGGGAGATATGTGCTTGATGTATCTAGGGGCGTTGCACGATGTAGAAAGATGCCCAATAATTGAGGAGTTGCTGCAGGGACTGATAAGTAGGGGTCAAATTGAAATCCACAGTGCAAAAAAGGAGGAAGGAGAAGTATTCATGCAGTCGAGTGATAGAAGCCCAAGTTAGCCTAAGCCTTTGGTGATTTATTTCACCAAAGATATTACCACTCAGATACCTCAAGGTTTCCAGCCCTATGTAGCAAAGACGCCAACACCCTTCCCTTATAAAAGTGACAACGCAGTACCGTGGAGGTATGACATGCAAGGATCCGACGGAAGGCAAGATGCGTCTGTCATGCATGTTGGGACTGGGATGTCGGCTGCTAAGATCATGAATATTTTCAGTATGAGCAGCATGACTCATAGTGGATGTGTTTTCGCTCCTCCCAAACTACCAGCAAGGTCGAAGGACAAGGGGAAGGCAAAGGCAACTATGGGCAAGAGGCAGAAAATGGGCCTGACCGCGAATAACGAGGCCTATATCGGAAAGTTTGCATAGGAAGGGGACGAGCTTAGCAAGAGAGAGATATCGGTTGAGGAGGCAATCGAATTTCTGAGAATCATTCAATAGAATGAATTCAAAGTAATTGAGTAATTGAACAAAACTCCAGCCAAGATCTCTTTATTAGGGTTGCTCATGCATTTCAAGCCTCATCGAGCGTTGTTGGTAAAAATCTTGAACGAGACCCATGTGGCGCACGACATATCTGTGGAAGGTTTTGGGGGAATATTCAACAACATCACTGCAAACAATTACCTGACTTTTGCTGAGGATGAGATGCCAGTTGAGGGCAAGGGGCACAACAAGGTCTGCATGTATCTGTCAAGTGCATGGACCACATAATGGCCAAGGTACTCATTGACAACGACTATTCTCTCAATGTTATGCCCAAAATGAAATTGGATAAATTTCCATTTGATGCATCGTATATGAGGCCAAGCTCCATGGTGGTAAGGGTTTTTTATGGTAGCTATCGTGACGTGAAAGGAAAATCAATCTCCCGATTTAGATTGGGCCATACACGTGCCAGATAACTTTCCAAGTGATGGACATAAAACCCGCCTACATTTACTTGTTAGGTCGGCCTTGGATCCATTCTGTTGGGGTGGTCCCATCAACATTACACCAGAAATTGAAATTTGTGGTGGAGGGTCAGCTGGTTATAGTATTAGACGAGGAGGACATACTAATGAGTTGTTTGTCTTCTACGCCTTATGTTGAAGCTACGGAGGAGTTTCTAGAGACGTCGTTTCAAGAGTTAGAGATCGTGAATAATGCTTATGTGGAGTCTCCTCCGGTACAACCATGTTTGTCTGGTGCCTTTTTGATGGTAGCCCGAGTTATGCTAAAAGATGGTTATGAGCCTATAATAGGTTTGGGCCGGAATAGTGATGGCATGACAAGCTTGTTGAAAACCTTGGGAGGTTCGATCTGGGTTACAAGCTGACAAATGCTGCCAAGAGGAGGATTTCTTTGGAAAGGAAAGAAAGAATATTAGCCCGTTTACAAGGGAGGGGACCACAGGTGGAAAGGGTCCCTATTTGTCACATCAACGAGAGCTTTGTTAGCGCGGGATGGATGCACGAAGATCAAGTTGTTGTGTTGGATGAAGAAACCAATCAAGATCAGCCAAATTAGGTGCAGTCGTGTTCCCCAGGCTTTGAATTGAAGAACTGGCAGATCATGGAGCGACCTGAGATTTCTGTGTCAAATCCAATGTAATCAAGTAGTTTGGACCCTATTGCTAGGCCTAGGCTTTAGGGTCTACTTCTCTTGTTGGGCATACTTTCCTTTAATTTTCCAACAATTATTAATATACAAACCTTTTATTGAGATGTTCCCGCTTGCACCTTTGTCCGTTTCATTTTTCTGCATATTTATTTTCATTGCGATTAAATGATTTGACGCGGATCGGACAATGAGTCCTATGAAAGTAGTGATACCGAGGACCCGAATGTTGACTTTGAGCGGCCAGTAAATCAAGTCGAGGAGGAAGAAAATAAGGATTGGGGGCTTCCCTCATATTTAAGGAGAATGGTGGAACAAGAAGAAAGAGAGATGAAGCCACATCAAGAGGAGACAGAGGTTGTGAATTTGGGCACTGGTGGAGAGAAAAAGGAGGTCAAGATTGGCACTTGTGTGTCCACGAACGTCCAAGATGAGTTAGTGGCTCTGTTGCGAGACTACCAAGACATCTTCGCTTGGTCTTACCAGGATATGCCTGGTTTGAGCTTAGAAATTATACAACACAAGCTACCTTTGAATCCCGAGTTCTCCCCGATGAAGCAAAAATTGAGGAAAATGAAACCTAAGATGTCTCTAAAGATAAAGGAAAAGGTAAAGAAACAATTCGATGCAGGTTTTTTGGCCATTGCCTAGTACCAGGAATGGGTCGCCAATATCATGCAAGTCCCAAAAAAGTATGGGAAGGTGCGAATGTGCATGGACTATCGAGATCTAAACCGAGCCAGTCCAAAGGATAATTTTCCTTTATCGCACATCGACGTTCTCATGGATAACACGACCAGTTTTTCCCTATTCCCTTTCATGGATGGATTTTCAAGTTATAACCAGATAAAGATGGCACCGGAGGATATGGAAAAGACAACTTTCATTACTCTATGGGGAACCTTCTACTATAAGGTGATGTCATTTGGACTAAAGAATGCTGGGGCAACCTACTAGCAGGCCATGGTGGCATTATTCCACGACATGATGCACAAGGAGATCGAGGTCTATGTGGATGACACGATTGTGAAATCAAGAACGGAGGAGGAACACCTAGTCAATTTGCGAAAGTTGTTCGGGCAACAACGTAAATACAGGTTGAGACTAAATCCCGCGAAGTGTACATTTAGGGTAAAGTCCGAAAAGTTTCTCAGCTTTGTGGTTAGCCAGAGAGTAATAGAGGTGGATTCAGACAAGGTGAAAGCGATCATCGAGATGCCCGAGCCATGTACAGAGAAGCAAGTCCGGGGTTTCTTGGGGAGGTTGAACTACATCGCAAGATTCATATCATAGTTAACTGCCACTTATGAGCCTCTTTTCAGATTGTTGCATAAGAATAAGTCTGTCAAATGGGACGATGATTGTCAAGTAGCATTTGAGAGAATTAAATGGTGTTTGATGAATCCTCATGTGCTCGTGCCACCGGTGCCTAGGAGACCTCTCATTCTATACATGACAATGTTAGATGAGTCGATGGGATGTGTGCTGGGACAACACAATGAATTCGGAAAAAGGGAATGAGCCATCTATTACCTGAGCAAGAAATTCACAGCATGCGAGATGAACTACTCGTTGCTAGAAAGGACATGTTGTGCCTTAGCGTGGGCAGCTCACTGTTTGAGGCAGTATATGTTGAGTTACACTACTTGGTTGGTGTTTAAAATGAATCTCGTCAAGTACATCTTAAAAAAACCCGCTCTTACTGGGAGAATAGCTCGGTGGCAGGTCTTCTTGTTAGAATTCAATATCATCTACCTCACTCATAAGACAATAAAAGGGAGCACCTTAGCAGATTATCTAGCTCAGCAACCCATAAACGATTATCAACCTATGCATCCAAAATTCCCTGACAAGGGTATTATGGCCCTGTTTGAGGAGGAGGTTGAAGATGAAGACAGAGATAAGTGGGTTGTGTGGTTTGACAGTGCGTATAATGCATTAGGTCATGGAATTGGGGTGGTGTTGGTTTCGCCGGACAAACAATGTTTGCCTTTCACGACTAGGTTGTGTTTCGATTGTACAAACAATATGGCAAAGTACGAGGCATGCGCCCTAGGGATCCGAGCGACGATTGACTTTAGGGTCAAGTTGCTCAAAGTATATGGGGACTCGACGTTGGTAATTCATCAGTTGAAAGGTGAATGGGAAACCAGAGACTACAAGTTGGTGCCTTACCAGGCTTACATTAGGGAATTGATGAAACCCTTTGATGACATATCATTTCATCACATTCCTAGAGAGGAAAACCAGATGGCCGACACCCTTGCCACTCTATCGTCCATGTTCAAAGTAAGCCCTCACGGAGATTTTCCATGCATCGACATTAGATGTCGTGTTAAGCCTACACACTGCTGTTTGATAGAAGAAGAAGAGGATGGTAAAACTTGGTACTTCAATATCAAACGATACATTAAGGACAAGGAATACCCACCTAAGGCCTCTAACAATGACAAGAGGACATTACGGAGGTTGGCAGCCAATTTCCTTCTGAGTGGGAATGTCTTATATAAAAGAAACCAAGATATGGTGTTGCTTCGATGTGCGAATGCAAAAGAGGCCGAACAAATACTATTGGAGGTGCATGAGGGATCCTTTGGTACCCATGCCAATGGACATGGCTTGAAAGATTTTGAGGGCGGGATATTACTGGCTCACTATGGAGAACAGTTGTTGTGTTCACGTGAGGAAATGTCAAACCTTCACTGATAATGTTAATGCTCCACCTGTATCGTTGAATGTGTTGGTAGCACAGTGGTCATTCTCAATATAGGGCATAGACGTGATTGGGGCTATCAAACCCAAGGCTTCAAATGGGCATCGCTTCATCTTAGTCGTCATTGATTACTTCACCAAATGGGTGGAAGCAGCCTCATATGCTAACGTGACTAGGAATATGGCGATTAGATTCATTAAGAAGGAAATAATTTGCAGATATGGGTTGCCCAGGAAGATCATCATCGATAATGTCACCAATTTAAACAACAAGATGATGAAGGAAATGTGAGGATTTCAAGATCCAACTCCATAATTCAACGCCTTATCGACCCAAGATGAATGGGGCAGTTGAGGCCGCTAATAAAAACATCAAGAAGATCATTCAGAAGATGACCATATCATACAAGGATTGGCATGAGATGTTACCCTTCGCATTGCATGGTTATCAGACTTTTGTACGCATATCTACTGGGGCAACCTCATTCTCTTTGGTGTACGGGATGGAAGTTGTGCTTCCGTTTGAGGTGGAGATTCCTTCTTTGAGAATTCTAGCGGAGTCAGGATTGGAAGAAGCAGAATGGGCCTAGGCATGTGTTGACCAATTAAACCTTATTGAGGGAAAGAGATTGGCTACCATGAGCCATGGCGCGACTATACCAAAGCAGAGTGAAAAGCGCTTTTGACAAAAGAGTGCGCCTACGTAAGTTCAGTGAGGGGGACCTTGTTTTGAAGAAGGTATCACAGGTTCAAAAGGATCACCAAGGGAAATGGGCCCCAAATTATGAAGGACCATTTATGGTGAAGAAGACTTTCTCAGGAGAAGCGTTGTTGCTCATGAATATGGATGATGAAGAGCTTCCTTCGGTTGTGATTTCTGATGTCGTCAAGCGATATTATGCATGATACTTGGGGCAATTCAAAGACTCAATGTTTGGGCCTCCTCAAGGACTCATTAGTATCTCCATGTCTTAGGCTATCTTTGTAAACAATAATCAAACAGTTAATAAATATAGATTAATGATTTGTATCTCTCCCTCTAGGGTTATGTCTTTTGCACCTTTTTATTGTCGTTGGGCATGAATGTACACTCTCGTTTTTGCTCACTCGCATGACCAGCACTCCAGGGCCAATGGTCAAATCTTCCAGATCAAAAGTCACTCGTTCGACATGTTCAGTAGGGGTGTCGTAAGCATTGAGTAAAATTGAACACACCAAAAAAACAGAAGAGAAAACACAACCCTTGGTTAATTGTTGTGTTAAATGAATGTTTGATAACAAACATGCATGCATCTGCATTTTTTATCATCTAAGTGTTTCACAAAGAGAAAAATGAATGAAGAGTCATTTTGGGTTATGGTCGACACCACATCAATTTGGGTAAACCTAGGGGAAAATGGGAAAGGCGACACGAGCATTTCACAACATTTTAAACATTTGCATGTTAACATTCTCTTTATCAAGGCATTAGAGTAGGTGCCAACAGGTGTTAAGTCCACGATCGGATTTTCTCATTATCAAAGAAAAGAATTAAGAAGGATGAGATAGCAAAGCCTCGACTACAACCACGCGTCCAACTAAAGACGTTAAAGAAGCGCTCCTAGGAGGCAACCTAGTATCTCTAAACTCTGTTCTTTAATTTTATGCCTTATGTTTTCTATTGCGTGTTGATATTGTTCAATTTTCTTTTGGATTATTTCATGAATTCGCCTAGGATTTATGGGTAATTTTAAAGCTTATTATAGGATTATAACCTTTTTGCAAAAACTTTGTTAAAAAAAATTGTTTTAACTCGCCTGGGCGAGTGTACGCTGAAGAAAAAAAAAGGGCAGAAAGGGGTGAAATCAGATTTTCACCCCATTTTCTCCAAGAACTTCAAAACTTCATCACAAATGGCTCCGAAGAAACTTTTTGCTAAGAGAGCTAGGAAGGCCACTACAGGGGAAAGATCCAGTGCAGCCCCACAAGCGAAAATTGAGTTTGATGGGCACCGCTTCCAAAGCGAGGAGCATCAATGCCGCTTTGAGGTGATTAAGGATTAGTCTTTCCTCAAAGAAAGACGGGTCCAGCTAGCGGAGGGAGAGTATGCAGAATTCTAAGCCAAAGTTGTCAGGAGGAGTTGGACATAGCTGATAGAGCCTATGGCGAAGTATGATCCTGAAGTAGTCATGGAGTTTTACGCAAACTCCTGCCCACTGAAGAAGAAGTCATGGACAAGCGCTCCTGGGTACGGGGCCAATGGATCCCATATGACACAGATGCTATCAACCAATTCTTGGGGCATCCATTGGTCTTAGAAGAGGGACAACGATGCAAGTACGCTGAGAGAAGAAGTAAGTTTTCAGGTTTTGATGAAGAGGCCATATGTCAGCTACTTTTCTCCACGAGACATGATTTTGCACGGAGCGTAGCAGGGAGGTGGGTGCGAATCATGTGCACTAGCATGACCACTCTGACTCAAATTTGGATGACACTCCTGCTCAGTAACATCTTTCCCAGTGACCATAACTCTGATATCCTACTACCCAAATGTCAGTTGGTCTACAGCATCATGGCCCAGATCAGTGTTCATGTGGCGCAGCTTATCTCAGATGTCATCCACCAGTTCGTAGGTATTGCATCTCTGAGACACCTAGTGGACCCAGAGAATTCCAATAAGGCACTGGGATTTCTGGCATTGATCGCAAGTCTCTGCCAATTCTACGTGGTATCGGTCGCGCTGACAAAGCTCATCCAGCCTCCCATTAACATGTCCTTTATTGAGAAATATTGCATGCCAAGGCAAGCACAGCAGTCGGCCGCAGACGCACCAGCACCGCCTCCGCATCAACCACCATCTCTAGAGTCCATCTTAGCTCACATGCAGAGGATGGAGCTTCAGATGCACGCATACATGCAACATTTGGCTTATCAACAAGCAGCCAATCATAGGGGCCAGATGCAATTGAATGACAGTTTCTATCAGTATACATTGCACCAACATCGCGAGGACCCTAACCCTTACCCGTGGCCTACTCTCGAGTAGTTCAGAGCCACTGTCGCATGGCCTTGGGATAGGCCCAATTTTCAAGAGGAGGCAGGTCCTGAAGATGTTCAAGGAGCTGCCCAAGGGGACGAAGGCAGATCTGGGGATGTTGAAGACATGGCAGATTAGCTTGATTTTCTCATTAGAAGAGACTGAGCTCCCCGACCGTGATCTTCTAAATTTATGAACTTGTCTTTATCTTATTTATTGTTTTTAGTATTTTGTTATGTTATTTGTTGTGATGATTGTTTGAAAAAAAAAGAAAAAAAACTTATGTGTGGTTTTTTTTTTTTGCGCACACTTTGATTTTTGATGGTGCAGTCTTGGGTCATAACTTTGCCCAGGAGTCAAACCTTTTTTCCTAAAACTAACGTGCTTTTGAAAGAAATAACCACCAGTACCCTTCAAAAAATTTGTAGATCAAAACACAACAAAAAGGGTTTTGAAAAAAAAATGTGTATCTTGAGGATGAGAATAATGAAGGACTTTCTCAAATACCAAAATGGACTCAGATGTTTTGCATGGACTTGATAAAAAACAATTGTTGAAACACTAATTTGATCTAAATATGGATATAGGCCCTAAGTTGTATTGACTATGTGACCACAAATTTTATATTGAGTGTCCGCATGGATATGTTCTATGATTGGTTTTGCATGAATTTCTAATTGTCATAACATATGATTCATGGAAGTGATCTGGGCATTCTTTCTTTCTAAGCCATTGGCCAAACAGTTGTCCCAATATACATTATTTTTTGCTATTTGCAAGCCTTTTGAGCCAGGCACTTGATTTTTATCAGAACACTAACCTAGGATGAAAGTTTCCTACCTTACCTTAGGATAGAAGAGAATAGGTGTTTTCAAGGGAGATTTCTATCATTTTTGTGGCTAGTCGTGAATTTTTGAAGGTAGATATTTATCAACAAAAAAAAGAAAAAAAATAAAAAAGAAGAAAAAGAAAAAAAATCAATCAAAAATGGAAAAAAGCAAAAAAAGAAAATAGAAAAGAAAAACAAGTTCTTTGGAATAAACAAGTATCTAAACCATGTACAGAGTTGTTGTAAAAAGTAAAAAGGAAGGAAAATAATAGTAACTTGGTCAAGACATGAAGGGATAGGAAATGATCACCCATTTAAGTTACTAGCTAAATCTTTATGCCTGTTCTCCTACTCACACACAAAAAAAAAGACCAAAGCAACCAAAGCCAAAATTTCCCACAAGTCCAACCTTAAAAAGACCTATTGATCCATGATGATTATCCACATTATCCTTGATTTGATGGGAAATGACTTGCAAAATCAATTTATGACATATCTATGATTTGGAATTGAGATGAAACACTTTCCTGTGTGAGGTTTTATACACCTTTAAGCGGTTTTCCTCTATTTGATTGAATCCAGTGTTTCTTCTAATGCTTCTTTAGAAACGAAATGGAAAATGTCTTAATCTCATTTTTGGTTATGAGAAATTCTATCTTTGTGCTTTCCTTCCTCATTCATCGCATTATTTTTTGAAAAAAAAATGTGTTGTTCTAATCGGTTTGGGGGTATGATTTCTTTACCAAGCGTGTTCGCATTTTAGTGAAGGATTTCAGAGACTTCAATGTCTTTTGTCTTTTACATTTACAAGACTTCAATGTCTTCTGTCTTTTACATTTCAAATATTTCAATGTCTTCTGTCTTTTATATTTCAAAGACTTCAATGTCTTTTGTCTTTTACTTTTACAAGACTTCAATGTCTCTTGTCTTTTACATTTCAAAGACTTCAATGTCTTCTGTCTTTTACATTTCCAAAGACTTCAATGTCTTCTGCCTTTTACATTTCCAAAGACTTCAATGTCTTCATTTTTTTACATTTTTATAAGACTTCAATGTCTTCTGTTGTTTACATTTTCAAGACTTCAATGTCTTCAGTCTTTTACAAAGATTTCAATATCTTTAGTCTCATGTTTTACAAGACTACAACGTCTTTTGTTTGATGCTTTCAATACTTCAATGTCAATATCCATTTGTTTTTTTTTTCAGGTTTCACTTCCTTTGTTTTCTCTGGAATCCGACCAAATAGAAAGATCGCTCAAATGAAATTAGTGTCCTTATTTTTACTTACCTTTTAATTTTCAATAAAAAATAAGTAAAGAGGGGCAACTGTGAGACCCTAATTTCTTCCGAGGACTATCGTTTGTTGATATTTAGATTCTTGCTAGTCGAATTACGGTGTTTGACACCAGTTACAATGCAAAGTAAGGAATCACTCAGTGCTTTGATCAAGAAAACAAAAAGATACCGAGGAAGGGGACAAAAGGGTATTTGTTGGATTTTTCTAGACCCTAGCTCACCCAGTCTAGCATCTGGCTCGCCTGGGCCATGAAGTTACTTCATACCTAACTTGCCTGGGCGAGCTCATTCCTTCAGGGCTAAGCATCAGCTTGCCTGGGCGAGCTTCAACCGTCCCAAAATGGCTTTTTCCCTATAAATAGGCATGTTAGGGGGGGGGGGGTTAAGGGGTTCCAAGGTTCAGGAGTTGAGAGGATTGAGAGAAGAGAGAAAGAAGAAGAAATGAAGTCGAGGCAGTTCCGAATCGTGACTGTGATCATTCCCTAAATCGTTTTCTTGTTATGTGTTCCTCGTGCAACAGTCGGTTAGTTTTGTTTTTAAGAATTGAATGTGATCCCTATGTTATTATGTGCACCTTCATCTTCTCCATCTATCATCGGTAATCTCATTTTTTTTGTAAAGTTTAAATCTTAATCGATCACTAGTGCCGTAAAATTGTCTTTAAAGAGGTCGAAAGTTAATAAACAAAACCACAATAAAAACCAACTCAATACACAAACTTTCTCATTGTAAAGAACTACGTAGGTTTGAATTCCTCATCGCACCTGAGGATACGTAGGAGCAAGGGCACCCCCCTTGTCGATCCCCCAATATATATATATATATATATAAAGGAAAAATAAATAATATTGAAGTCACGTTGTAAACACTAGATTAAAGGTTGTCGTCCCTTGTGGCGGGCACGTGGGGTGCTAATACCTTTCCTATGGGTAAATAACTCCCAAACCCTTATTTTAAAAATTCGTAGACCTTTTTTTGGTTTTATGTAACATTTTCCTTAAATAAACGTTGATGGCGACTCCCACACATTTTCTTTTTAGAATACGCCTTTTTGTTTTTCGCCCACATGCCCGTCATAGGGTAGATTGCAACATATAAGGTAGTGTACTCAATATTAATTGATCTTTGGACTAAGAGTAACCCACATTTTCATTGTCTAGCTCATTCTTTAAATCCAAGGCAATACATTATATCTTTAAATATAATTTATAATTTCCAATATCTATTTTCTTACATACATTTCTATAGTAGGTTATAGTAATTTATTATTATATTTTTTAATATTGTAGTATTATAGTCATGAATGGCTAAGTGAAGATTCACATAGACTTCATTCACATCAAGATGTGGATTTTACTCTAGAAAGAAAAAAATGCTTTAAAAGGTATTTTGTTGATGTGGATGTAAGGAGACACGTGAATGTGTAGTTTGCAAAAAAAAAAATTGATGGAAGAGAAGGCTTTGATGATATTGACTCTTTAAGGGATAGAGGTATTTTGGATGCAAAATCTTAGTAGCTAGTTCATGGTTCTCATGCATCAATACTTCATGTTGAACAAGTGGCCTCAATAAATTAAGAGGGGGGGGGGGGGGGGAGGGTGAATTAAGTTTCACAATTTTCTCACTAACAAACTTTAACCCCCCCCCCCCCCCAATTTTAAATGATAGGCTTAAAATGCAGAAGAAGAAGAAGAAGAAGAAGCAATCAATTTAACAATGTTCTTTTAAATGCATAAGATAAAATTGATTGCAATAAAATAAATGAGAAAAGGGAAGAGAGAAATGCAAACTTGATTTATACTGGTTCGGCCACTTCCCGTGCCTACGTCCAGTCCTCAAGCAACCCACTTGAGATTTTCACTTTGTAAAAATCCTTTTTACAACTTCTGAACACCCAAGGAATCTCTTTCCCTTGTGTTCAGAAAACTTCACAATTCAAGAGACAACCAATCTCATGATTATAACTGACTTTCTGAGATGAACAAAAAGATTTCTCTCATTTAGAGTGGATGATACAACTTGAAGTTCCTAGAGGAATTTCTCTCTTTTAGAGATGATAATACAATTTGAAATTCCTGGATGAACTCTCAATAGATTTGCAAGTGTTTGCCCAAGAGTTGTTAAGAGAGAATTTGGTAATGAAGTTCTCTTAGAATATCTCTCTCTTGCTTTTTGAAGTCAGACACACATATATATAAGCCCTTCGTGCCTTTTCAAAATGGTTTGAAGAGATGTGTCTTTTCAAAAAGTTTTTTCTGAAATTCTTCACTGGTAGTAATCGATTACACATTTATATTTTGAAGGGTCATGACTTTTCAAATTGAATTTCAAGAGTTATGTTCTTGGTAATCGATTACACATCAATGATAATCGATTACAACTTTTAAATTCAAATTTCAAAACCCTTCTAAAAGTTGTTTTTTCAAAATTGTCTTCTGGTAATCGATTACACTGCCTGGTAATCGATTACTGGAGCCTTGGATATCTTGGAAACACTTTTTTTTGAGGCAAAGCTTGATCTTGAATTAATCTTGAAGCAATGCTTGTTTGTTGAAGCAACCTTGTATTAATCTTGAAGCAATGCTTAACCTTTGAATGTTTGTTGAAGTAATCTTGAACACAACCTTGTTTGATTATTCTTTGTCATCATCAAAATCATGTATTCATACATTCACATTCTCTCCCTTTTTTATGATGACAATCATTATCAAGTGAATTCTTTTCAGCATCATCAAAACCTGCATGATTCACACTTCAAAAGATTGCCCTTAAACTACTTAGGCAATCGTGCTCATGTCCATGTTGTGAAAGAAATTGGAGCACATACTCTTTTATACATTCTTTGAAAAGAAATAAGATGACACTTTAAAGAGTAGATAATCTAGTATTTGTTCATAGTAATCTTTTTCTCCTTTCAAGAAATTCCCTATAATACAATCAAGGAAAAAAAATGTGGGACATTGTAGGAGATAGATTTAGTCCACTTGATGACAATGGAATTCTTGCCGTTGCTCAATTATTGCTTGATGAACTAGAGTTAGAAGTTCTGTTTTTCAATGATGATGAATAAGAAAGATGACTTAGATCTTTCTTTACAATGATGGTTTCTCATAGTATTTTTTTGTGAGATTTATTATCAAATTATAAAGCTTAAGTTGGTTAAGCTGAATATATATATATATATATATATATATCATGTCCATGTGTCCTATGGTTTCTAATTTTGTCATGTCTTCATATTTGTGTATGTGATGCATCCCATGATCATGTCCGAGTTTGACGATTCCCTTGTCATCAATGATGCTCCAAATTTTTTTCCCAAATGCACAACCATAACCTTGGTGGCTTGATGTTTGTATATTTGGAGTATCCCTTGTTGGCTTTTTCTTTTAATTTCTATTTTTCAAGAACAAGTTTATTTTCCGTTTGGTTTGACTTTTCATTCTTGTTATGGTATGAGAAATTTAGTAGATGAGAACATTGTTCTTTCAAGTTCTTTGATTTTTCAAGATAAATAAATTTGTTGTAGCTTTTAGCCGCCAAATTATTTAATACTTTTAAAAATTATTTATCCAAGCAATTTCTGGCAATTTATAACTGTCAGAAAATAGTAATAAATTTTTTATCACGTCATTATTTAATGACACATATAGATGACATGGACGAATTAAAACCTCAATGGAATAAAAGTTGACGAACATTCACCGGTCAAATTTTTGTTTAGGAACTAAAATCCAAAATTTGAAAAAGTTAAGGGATTAAAAATTTAGTTAACCCAAGTAAATAAAATAAAATATTAGAAGTGACATGCGATCTATACAGAAGAAGACAATATAATAAGAAATGCTAGCGATACTCTTTTTGATGAAAAAAGATCCCCTCCATTTATTTCTCTCTCTATTTCTTTCATTTTTATGTTTTTTTTTAAAAAAATTCTCTCCAACTAATTAAAATGAAACTTTTAAAACTTAATGTACTAACATAAAACAACACTAAAATATAATAGACCAAAAATGTCATTTAACCTTTCATTTATTAACCCATAACTTTAGTAATGGAGAAATGGAAATGATCTTAACCCTTCTCTAATAATTTCTTTGTAATACTCTATACGATTAGTTGAAATTAATTTTAAGAATGACTAATTTTGTTGTATCTTATTTCTCATTTAATAATATTTTTCTAATTTAAGAACAAAACTCATCAAAATTTATGATTTATTTATAATAAACTTCAATTAGTCACATCTTAAAAAGAAAGTGTTATGATTTATTTATAATAAACTTCAATTAGTCACATCTTAAAAAGAAAGTGTTATAATATTGGATTAATTATCAATTTGGTTTCTAACTTATTTTAAATGATTTAATTTGGTCTCCAAATTTTTAAAATGTTCTATTTAGTCCTTAAATTCTTAAAAAAAAAAATCAATTTGGTCATTTCTGTCAAATTGGCAGTGACAACATTAAGGTAAAGAGTCTGACTATTTAATTTTCAAATACCACGACTAAAAACTATCATTATAAATTGTTTATCTTTTTCTTTCTTTCTCTTCTTCCTCTCTTGATAATCTTTGTGGATGAGGCAGTAGACGTCAAAGACAGTGGCACCGACGCAGGTGATGAGGGTGAAGATGAGCGCGATGACGAAGTCAAACAGCATCCTCATGACCATGGATCTGTGACCCGCCACCATCTACGAATGTGAGATAAGATTCGAAGGATGAAGACAATGTAGGTAAACACATTTCATTGGCGCCATAACCACAAAGGTGAGATCAGATCTACCATCGCCTTGGGACCTCAGAGTCGCAACCCACCACCATCCTAAAACCACCACCGGGCGATCCAGACCCTTGATTCACCACCCACCACTATCACGGGATCCAAACCTTGCTCCTTCAACGAACCTATGATCTAGGTTTTCTCCCAAAGGTTTTGGAAATTTGTTTTTACCATATCTAAGTGGTGACGTGTGATTTTGTGATATGCTTGCATGTTGTGATCTTGCCAGAGACATCACTCTAACTCTAACTATTCTATGGAGGGAGAACTTCTCCACAGGGATTATCAAGAGGGGAAGAAGTGAAAGAAGGAAAGAAAAAAAAAATATAGAGGCATTTTTTAGCCCCCATTATTTGCAAATTAAAACACCAACATTTCTACCTTAATGCTATCATCGTCGATTTGATAAAAATGATTAAATTATTTCATTTTTAAAAAACTTAAAACTAAATTAAATCTTCTAAAAATTAAAGACCACTGAACTATTTAAAATAATTTGAAAACTAAATTGATAGTTAAACCTATAATTGATCTGCCACCCACCATTATCACGCGATCCAAACCTCGCACCTTCAATGAACCTATGATCTAGGTTTTCTCACAAAGGTTTTGGAAATTTGTTTTTACTAGATTTGAGTGGTGACTTGTGATTTTGTGATATGCTTGCATTTTGTGATCTTGTCAGAGACATCACTCTAACTCTAACTATTCTGTGGGAGGAGAACTTCTCCACAAGAATTATCAAGAAAGGACATAAGAAAAGAAAAAAATATATAGTGACAGTTTTGAACTCCCATTATTTACAAATTAAACTACTTATATTTCTACTTTAATGTCGTCACTGCCAATTTAACAAAAATGATTAAATTATTTTATTTTTTAAAACCTTAAAACTAAATTAAATCTTCTGATAATTAAAGATCACTGAATTATTTAAAATAATTTGAAAACTAAATTCATAATTAAACCTATAATATAATATACAATATTAGTTAGGATGTTAGAGGACCGACTTATTTCATTTTTTATTTATTTGTTTGAAATAAAGTTGTGCCATGTGGGAGGTCGTGAGTGGACCCAGAGGGTGATGTTAGCAGGGCGAGTTGAGTTCTTCGAACACTTAAGTCGGAGGGACTGCTGAAGACGCAACCCAACCAACCATGGCTGCTTCTGATCCCAACAAGTTGATGGCCAAAGCTGATAAACAGTCTGTTCTGTTCATCTTCTCTCTCTAATTTCCCCCCTATATATTATTGTGCAATCAAAATTTTCTTTTGCCTTTTTTTTTTCTCTTCAATTCCATGCCGCTATCTCACACTCAAATTGCACTGTCGATTTTGCTGCAACTAGGTTTAATTCTTTCGTCGTGTGGGTTTTCCATGTTGATCGTAGCGAAATGTATAATATATGGATGGATCTTTAAATAAATAAAATAAAATTGATAAAGCATACAATTTGGTTTTAGCTTGATTTGTCCTGATGATGTGACTTGGGATCATACTGGTCATGGATTTGGGGTTGATCAAAGTAATTGATGGATTACATTACTTTGATGTCATTTTTTCGGTTTTTGTTTTTAAGTTTTGTGAGTGAATAAGCAGTGTATTTTGCTTCATATTCTCAATATGATTTAACTGTGGTTAAGCCCATTGATTCTTGGGCATATTAGTTGTGTTGTTTCTCTTTCAATTTGCCTTATACTTCTTTCTCACTGCAGAACAAGACTCAGTCTCACGAGGTGGAGTGCGGATTGGAAAAGTGCTACTGTTCTATATGAGCAGGCAGGTAAAGTATATTCAATTCAGGCTTCCGAAATATTTGATTGTTTGTGCAAATAGTTTTTTGCTAAATGTAATTTTGGAGAAAAGAGAGGTTCGTTGGAGAATCTGCTAAACTCTTATTCTGTTGCAGCTAATGGGTTTAGAGTTGCCAAGGACTATGAGAATGCCAAAATAGCATATGAGAAAGCTTCGAAAGGACAAGAGATGCTTTCTTCGTATCCTTATATGAGATGATATGATATGATATGATTATATAGTCTACATTTTTTTCCATTAAGGGAAAAAAATTATCATGGTGCTCTATAATGTTATTAGATTCACTGTGTTAAACTGTGTCTTTTTGTGTTACCTTGACAAGTAAACCAGACCTTGGGATGCAGCTAAGCACATGGAATCTGCTGCTGCTCTAGCGAAGGATCTAAGACACTGGCAAGAAGTTGTGGACTTCTATCGAAGGGCATCTGAATTGTATATGGAGTGTGGGAGACCCCAACCTGCATCAGACGCTCTTGCAAAGGGAGCCCGGTAAACAGATACTTTGCCCTCTTGCTTTGAAATCAAATTCCATGTTGTTGTTGTTGTTATTGTTATTATTATATGCTGAAGTAACCAACTAACCACCAACTTCTAACGAAATTCACAATGTGAATGCTCTAATGGACTGAACAAGGAGTCTAAAATCTTGTTGTATTGTGTAGTTTATGGATTCCTTTGGTATATTTGTTTGGTAGTTTATATAGAGAGGATAAAATCTGTTTAGTTAATGAAGCTTTAGTCACTTTTTAAAGCTGTTTCTCTGGCCTGAGTTGCTTTGGGATGAGTTGTGTATGTGGCCTCTCTTTGATGAGCTGTTCATGGCTGTTTCTAAACTGTTGCCATTTCAGATATGGATAGAGATTGAGCAGCATTGCTCCATTTATGATCTTTTGAAGTTATCCATATGTTTCCTTTTCTGTTTTGGAGGATATCTTATATTAAACATTGCTGTGTATCCCCCCTTTTCTTTTTAATAAACTTGATTTCTACAAAAGATTTGACATGTATTTTTTTTTTGTTCAGTCAATGGTTACTTAAAAACAGTAATTTGAGTCAATATAAATTATTAGAAGTCATGCATATCAGTCTGTTAAATTTACGTCATCATGATGGCTCTCGTTTTATCTCATTATGTAGTGTTGCAGATGTTGTATGTAATACAACAAACACAAATTAATCTATGTATTGCATCTGCATTGTATATATTAGGAAATTATTTCTCTCTCTCTGTCTCTCTTATTGTGACCACAAGTTTCTTAATACCTTTCCCCCTCTGTAGTGCTCTGGAAGATAGTATGTCTGAAGAAGCTATTCAGTTATATACAGATGCTTGTACAATTCTTGAAGATGATGGAAGAGAACAAATGGCCTTTGATCTTTATCGTGCTGCCACTAATGTTTATATAAAACTTGAAAAGTAAGTTTTGTTAAAATTTGAGGCAATACATTTTGATGGTATATAGGTTATGAAGTAACTTCTTCCACTGTTTTTCCTAATGAAGTTTTTTACTTGTGTATTGTAATTATATTGTGTGCAAAATCAGTTGCATTTCTATTAACTTTTGTATGTTGGTATATCTGACACAGCATAAGTCAAATACTATAGTTGAGTTTAAAAAGTGTAGTGTAGCATGGATGGAGTTTGTTATTGCCTTAAATGAGGAGCTCTACTCTACAAGATTCATAGCCCTGTGTATCTTTTTTTTTCTATCATATCCATATATGTCATTATCCTGCAGAATGTCTATATTTTCATTCTGTTAATTTCATGCCTATTAATGTTCAACTTGTTGCATGTAATTGAGCTGTTATAACCAAATTGAAATAGAATGGCAAATTAATTAAATAATTTAATGCCCAAAAGTTAGTGTCTGGAAATCAGATGAATTGGAGTTTTGTAGTATTTAAGGCTTCCTATGATTTTCTGGCAACAATTTTGAATTAGAACTGTTTGGGTGCAGTGAATAGAACTGCCCAATTTTGAATTAGAGGTTTAAAGGGATTTATTACATATTCAGGAAAGAGCAACATAAATTTTAAACTAAAGAGTGATAATGATTTGTAGCCAAGAAAGCACTAGTTCTTATAACAATTGACAGCAAAAATGCTAAACTAAATAGTAGGAAAAACATAAATTAGTAGTTTTACAGTGGTTGCTTTAGGTGATACCTCAAAATACATGGCTTAGTGTGAATTAAACAAAATGTGTGACTTCTCAAAGTCTTCATTATACAAGCACGGCTTCAAAGAAGATTTTTATTTTTATTATTTTAACTGAATTCTTAATCAGATGAGCATGCAGACATTTTTGTCACAGAAAACACATAGTAATTATGAGACTTGAAGATTTTTCACAGGGTAGACTCTGGCTTCAACTGAATGGAGATCTATTTTTTGTATTCACACCCAACTGAAACCACTTTTCAATATCTAATATAAGAAATTCACTAAAATACCCATCAAAAACAGAAAATCAAGAAGACTAGAATTTTATTTAACTGACGCTGACAACATGCTTCTTTTAACGAAACAGCTCTTTGAATTAAGTAATGTCTCTAGAAGTAGATTAGTCATTTGGTTTCCACTTGATGTAATGCTTTATGCTTTTGATCTTTTTAAAGGGGTTGGGAACCCCTATTGATTTTTCCTCTATTTTCTCCCAGGAGGAACTCTTATTCTCCTAGCTTTCTGTAAAAATCTTTTTTTTTTTCTTTTTGTATAAAAAAATACGCCAACCAGTTAGGCTAGAACTGCTACTTTTCAAATCTGAATTGATGTTTTTTCCAAATTCTGAAAATTTCAATTCTTGTATGTTGACTTGCATATTTTGTTGGGCATGTTTTCATAATACACAGATATACAGATGCAGCATCTTTCATGTTGAGATTGGGCTTGGCAGCTGACAAGTGTAATGCTACCAATAGCCAGTGCAAGGTTTGGAATATTTTGACTTTGTATTTTGTATTTTAACTTTTTAAGTCATTTCTTATATAACCAGGGACTTGAAAGGAAAAGAATTGGTTATAGGTTGGCCTTCTGAACAAATATGCTTGAACTTTGTAAACAATATGGCAATAAGTAGTGAGGACTCTGATGTTGGTAGTTCTTTTGTGTTAAGAGTATTTGCTTTATTGTGTTTTTTCCTGTTTGGAAGGCTAGGTTAACGGTATCTATTCATAGTGGCACTAATAAAGCCTGTGAAACTGGAGGTTTGAAGTTGCATCTATAGAAAAAACAGATCTCAGGGGTAGTACCTTTTAAGTTGATATTGATTTGGTCATTGTTGGAGGTTTGAAGCAATGCATTTGCTGCCAAAATAATTAAGGATTATATGAATTGGTTTGTTAAAGTGGTAAATAAAAAAATATAGGGAGGTTGCTTAATGTGATTCAGTGATTGTTTGATGTTATTGAGGAATCTATTAATCTTGTGGGGAATTTTCTTTTTGATATCTTTCAGATTTGTTTTTCCTTTTGGAGGATGTCTCTTCCTTTCTGATAATTTTGGTTTCTATAAAAGAAAATATATAGCATTAAGTAATTAGGAAACTGTGGTGAGTTTAAGTACTTAGATTACTTTCGTGCACCCAAGATAAACTGTATTTGTCTTAATGTCGTCATACAATATTAAATACAAATATAGGGTCAACTTATGTATTGAACCATTGTAAGTAATGATTTAAATGTGTTTTCTGTGTCACATCTCCTTAGTTTACTATAGTGCACCCAAGATAAACTGTATTTGTCTTTATGTCAACAATCAACATATAGTATTATTAAATATAGAGCTATAGGGTCGATATATTTATTGAGCCATTGTGAGTAATGATTAAATGTGTATCTTTTGTGTCACACATCTCCTTTGTTTCCTCATTCTCTCTTCCTAAGACTCTGGTTTTTGAAGAAATTTCATCCTAAAATAAGTATAACTTAGTTTTCTTCCACATTTTTACATGGCCAGTTCCAACTTCCAAGCCTACTAGATATAAGAGGAGAGTTGTCAGACAGTCAAAGGCAAACATAAAACTTTGTCTATAGTTTATGATGTGGATATGTATTTTATTTCAGTCCCCTAATGACTGAGCTTTTTATAATAGTGTAAAGCTGCTGGATCATTGTTACACTAAAAGTGGAGAAAGTTTCTATATGTTTGGGAATAATGTGCTGAAATTGATTTATTTTTTTTATTGTGATAAACATTCTCTCATATACCTTGTCATAAATGCAGGCATATCTTAATGCAATTGTTATCTACCTTTATGCCCATGACTTTATCCAAGCTGAGAAGTGTTATAATGACTGTTCTCAGTAAGTTTCTGGCTCCTCCTTGTTATGCTATCATGTTCCTGCAAACGTAACCAACTTGATATGATAAGTGGATCACTATAGAACTTCTATGTGAATTGAACTCATCATCATTATTATTGATGTTTTTGTTGTCCCTGTTATTAGCTTTGCTTCTTTTGATTTCCAGCTCTAATTTTCTCTTGTTCCAAAAATATCATATTCCTAGTATAAATCATGTGGTAAAATTTGTTCTTTTAAGATTGAGAGTTCTTTGTTATTTGTCTTCTACTACTTTGAATTGATTATTCATAATGATGAACAAATGAGTATAAATGCTTGTGGTGTTTCTAGGATTGATGCTTTTCTGAGAAGTGACCAGAATCGTTGTGCTAGCAAGCTACTTGCTGCCTACAGAGATGGAGATGTTGAAGAAATCAAACGTATTGCGCAGTCAAGTGTTATTTCACATCTTGACCATGTGGTAAGTGATTTAGTTTGAGTTCTTTTGGAATTTGGACCAAGTAAAACACAATGAATACAGTATAATCTAGCCATAGAAACTTTTGGATTTGTTGTTGTCGTGGTGTTAGGTCTTCCGCTTATCAAATCCATATCCAAGATTTTAGCCAGTTTTTACTTTTCAGTTGGCTTCAAGAGTTACTTCCTAGCTACAATGATTTGTTAATCTTGTTGCCTTGTACATTAGTGCTTGACTTAAAACCTCTTATCCCTCCAAAGCGTAATTTGTAGTAGCAATCTGTCATTAAACTTGTTTTAAAGCATAACCAGATTACCAGAGCCAAATCATCTAGTGTTTATCCTTGAGCTGCTGTAAGTGTAAGGGAAAAAAACACAACTATTCTGAAAATTCCCGGCTGCCTCCAGAAATTATCTTATAAACTCTACTCAAGCAATTCGGAGGAATAAGACCATCTTGCTGTGTTTCACGCTACCTCAATTCTTGACATGCAACTTGAGTCTCATCAGTTCACTGCACGTCCTAAACATTGATACTTTCTTCACTCTATCTGTATCCTCCTAAAGCCCATGGAGCACAATGCGTCTGTAAACTACTTACATGATGACTCAGAGCTCAGCATTGCTTCTTTTACTGGTTTTCACAAATTATCAGTTCAGTGGTCATCTTCATAACAAGAAAACCTTGTGTTTAAAAATCTTCCCATGATTTTAGCTGATGTTTCCCTGTATGCTTCTAACAGTCCTGCTTTTTAACCTGTTCCTTCTTTGAAATTTTATGCAACATACCCAATATTCAACCAGTAACTACTGATCCTATTACTTTTATTGATGGGTTTATATATATGTGGACTCAATTTTTTATGACACTTTGGAGTGCATTGTCTGTAGATCGTTAAGCTTGCGAGGAAACTTCCAACCGGTGATGTGAGTGCATTGAAGGCTGAAGATGAAGAGGAGGCACTCGATGAAAATGACCTCACTTAACCTCTGACTCTTTTTCTATCTGTTTATTAATAGGAGTCTTGATGAACCCATTTCCATTTGATGTGTGAATTGAATTGATCAGTATATATTGGTTTTTGTATAAAAAAACATTTTGTTCTTGTTATACATGTGGAATGCAGGTAAGAGGAGCATTGTTGTTTATCCATAAGAATTGAACATGGTACCAAGGGATGTACAACATGCAAACATTCTTCTCAATCAACTGAGTAAACCAAAATTTTGGACATTTATCTTCTAATTATAATTTAAATAAGATTCAATGATTAATATTTATTATTCTCATTTTTGGACATTTATCTTCTAATTATAATTTTTGGACATCTCTTTCTCTGTAGATCAAAATCAACTTCAGCATATCATTTTGAGTTGTGACTTAGCTTTTTTTTTTTTTTTTTTGAGAGATAACGTGAAGTTACATTGTCACGTGTCTAAAATTAATTTTTGTATAGTTCGAAGCTATTATGATATTCTTATACCTATGCCTCTTCTTAGTTCTTACATGTCCTTTAATGCCTTCATCTAATTTATAATTTTATACTTCTTTATAATGTCATTATTTTCATTATTTTAGGTAACTTGATTTTTTTATTCAAATTAATAATTCTAAAAGAAATCATAATTAAATCCCATAACAATTTCACATTTTTAAAGGTTTACAAGATGTCAGAGCATATATAATTACAAAAAAAAATGAAAATGCAATGCTCTTAAATGGCACAAATGAAAATAAATGCTCTATCTTTAAGGTCTATTTCAAATGCAACTCTGGTTGGAAATCATTTTATCCTTTTATTTTTCTGCCATTCTTTCTTTCTCATCTATATCCTCTAATATCTTGGACTTGTGAGGAGGCCAAGCCCGGTGGTGACTGGTTCCAGAACTAAATATCACGATTAAGCAGTTGTAGTTGGTTACTAAAAGTTATATGAGTAAGTTAGTGTTGGTTACTCAAGTTAGTTATTTTCTGTCTTTGTATAAATAAATCAACTTTATAATACTTTTATGAATGAATCCTAAAATTGTTTTTCATATATCTTTCATTTCTGATATGGTATCAGAAGTACTAGCCCTCGCTTTATCGTGATGAGCCCTGGCTCAATCCCACGTCACGTCGGCAACTCCCTTATTAACTTTTGAGGGGACCACATCAAACTGAGCAGATCTTATCTTCAAACATATTAAGCACATCAAATTTTGTCATGATTTATTTTTTCTCCAAGTATTATTAATAACATAATACCCATATGAAAGGTATAAATTTTAAAAAATAATAAATATAAATTTTATAATTATTTAAATTAAAATTTATTAAATTGTGCATTACATGAGTTTATTTAAATATAAGAAGATAGTTTAAATATATAAATATTTATAGAATAATTTTTTTATCAGTTTATAGTTTATTATAAACAATTCATTGTAAATAAAATTTTTAAGTATTATGTGTATTTTTTTTAAAATTAAACAGATTGATGGTCAATGTTTCATGAGACTATTATTATAAAATAAAATATATCAAATATTATAGTTTAGTAAATAAATTAAAAATATTTCCTTATAAACTATATATTTTATATTTATTAATTAACATTTAAATAAGAGGAAAATATGAAATAATTAGAATAACTCTAAAATTATTAAAGATACGAGTCTAATTTTATACCACATAATCATAATCATAATAATAGTTTTGAAAAGAAAACTATAATAATGATGTGAGTAATTTGAAATTTATATAATCTTTTACTTCAATGTGAAGTAAGGGAGAAAAAAACATTCAAACATTTATTTTCTATTTTTAAGTCTATTTTTCATATTTGAAAAGTATAAATTCAAAAAGAATCTAAAATAATAAATATGAATATACAATTATTAGCATTGACTGTTTATTTTATTTATTGTTGATATAATGTGAATATGTAGTAATCTTCAAATGCGTTTATTATCAAAATTAAAATTTATTTTAAATTATTTTAAGTAATGTATTTTTTATTAAATAGATATAATTGTTAATTATTTTAAAATAATATTTTTTAATAATTGTAAATATATTAGTTTTATTTATGTGATATTATTGAAGATTTGAATTGATTAACTTTCTCATGGCATCATAAATTTAAACACTCTAATTTGGTATAATTAAAATTGTATAACATCATTGTTATTGTTATTATTGTTGTTATCAGATAAGTGAGATCGTTGAAGCAATATCAATTATGAAGTGTTGTTGTTCAAAGAAGTGAGAAAAATATACCAATGCAAGTGAGTGAGAAAAAAATGTTATTTTGGAATAGCTATATTATTTCTTATTTTATTAGTTTTCTCTATTTTTTATTTAATAAATACCCATAAGATGTTAAGGGGGTCTAGTTCACTTGGTTGAGAAGTATGAGTTATTGTATGCCTACTGACACTATCTTTGATTCCTATACATAAAAAATGTATAAGCAAATAACACAAAAAGAGAGGTTAAATTATATTTTTAGAAATTTTAAATTTTTTCTTACACTGAAAACACATTTACTGGATGTAGATTTAACTAAAAATAGAGAAGAGATATATAAGAAGAACTTTATCAGACAATGGGAAAATAGTTTTCTTAACAGATCAAAAACAAATGTAAGATCTAAAAACAAATTTGAAGCCTTTGTTAGTCAACACAAAGAAAAACAATAAAGGATAGCACACATAAAGTTATATTGGTTTGTTTTTACACCAAGACTACATTAGTCATTGACAACCCACCAAGTTTTTCATTAATTTATCAAAAAGGTTACAAGTATTTTTCACTATCACTTCTGGCTCTTACAAAGACAAGTTCTACCCCAAGGTTAACTTAACCCAATATGTTTTGTCCTACCAAACCACTGATAGCTCTAAACAAATCAACAAAATTGGTTGGAAGTTTGCACACCGGCTAATATCATATTGTCTTACAAACGAATATGTCTCCCAATACTTTAGTCTTTTCTCTCAAGGTTTGTAAAATGTTTTGAGAGCTTACTATTTATACAGAAATTTACAAAAATCTTTTTACAAGAAAGAATGAATGAATGATTCACAAGTAGGTTCATATCTTATATCTTCAAAGCTTCTTTTATTTATAGCTTTCATCTTTAAGTATTCGTTGTCTCACAACAGGAAGATTCTTCAACCTATTCTTTGTCTAAAATCTTGAGGTCATTGGAACATTTAATACTTGTATTAAATGCATGCCTTTTGTTCATGCAAAGTTTATGCTGATAGGTTGACGTGTCTTACACTTTAGCAGGAAATTCATTTTTTTCCATCATAGCAAGTCTACATCAACAGAGCTTGCCTTTTGATGAAGATTAACCATGGATTTCATTTATTCTTCTTAGGAATTTACCAGATCTTAAGAGAATATTTTCTGCAAGAAAGACTCTTAGATACAAAGTATTAAATGAAGGTCTTAAATGCACTTCGTAAGATCGTCTAATATGGATGTATCGTCTGAAAAGTGAATACAGACCATGATCTGATCGCACGTCAAACACAATTTTGATCATTTGTATTTATTTGTATCTAATAAAAATAATTGAAAATCTTGAGTTGTTTTTAAAACATAAATATCTTTTTACTTAACAAAAAATATATACATGATAATGATGATGATAATAATAAATCAAAAGACATAGAATCATAATTATCTTTTATAAAAAAAAATATACTAAAAGATTAAGTATTAATTTCACATGACAATCATTAATAGAAAATATATTTACATAAAAGACAAATAAATCATTTTTTAAAGACTCGAGGTTACAAATGACAATCATTAATTTCACATGTTATCAAGAATCTTTGCAAATTTATAATAAAAAATGTTTTCTACATTATGCATAATTATTTTTAGGGTAAATAGTCATTTTTGTCCTTGAAAGTATAATTCGCTGACAAATGTGTCACTGAAAGATATAAATACAAGATTTAGTACTCGAAAGTGTTAAAAGTGTGACAAATATATCATACCGTTAACTTTCGTCCGTTACCGTTAAAAAAGTTGCATACATGGCACAAAGGGACGGATTTGTCACAAAATCGATTGCCACGTGGCCATGCTGACTAGATTGGACGAAAATATCAGTAAGATATCATTTTTAGACATAAATGTCAGTAATTTTTTGTTGGACGAAAATGTCAATATTTTTTTCTCAGAGGAAATTGTCAGTAATGTTTATGTTAGTACGTTTTATTGGACCAAAAAGTTACCAATTTTGGACGAAAATGTGAATAATTTCATTTCATTATAGGATAAAATATAATTTTATGGTAGATTTTTGTTATTTTTTTATCTTTACAAGCATAACGTCACAATAATGACTTAAAAAAATATTTTAGCTAACATAATTTAAAATAAACATAATAATATCAATAATTATGATTATGAACCATAATTTGTATGTCACAATATAAATTATCCAAAATAAATATTGTACCAAAATAAATATTGTAATAGTTTACCAATCATTATAAATTTATCCAAATTATAATAATTAGTCATAATCTACTATAAACAAAAATAAATCTATCTCATATTTCACTTCTTCGAATCTTGGCGGTTGGCAATCCTGATGTGGGTATGAAACTCATGTAATTTGGTTGGTTCTTGTTATGAGATACTCCATCTGGGATTATAATTCAAATTAGTGCTGGAGGCCTAACTAGAGGTGATCTAAACGCAATTGACATTGGTGGAGGTATGAAGATTGTTTCCTATGGCAATAATAAATAATGATTAGTTCTGCATAACATAATTTAACATTAACTAATTAATTATATGTAAAAATCACTCACAACAATTGGAGATGGAACACTTTGAGCTGGAGCACTTTCAGCATTAGGAATTGGAATAATTTCCAAATTAGTTGAAGGTTATTTAACTTGTGAAGCGGATTAAGAGCAATTAATCTCATCCTACAAATATGTAACATAAAAATTAACAAGAGCAACAAGTAATGAACTCTCCAAAATTAATTTAAACATATGGGTGTTGAAGCTTTAATATGTCTACAAACAAGGAAACTAACAACAATGTTGATATGTGTTTAGCCTCTGCACAAATTTAATCTCATCCTAGCTACAAGTTGACACTGATGGTAAAAGTCACCAAGATCAACTTGAACACATGTCTACATGCAAGTAATCCCCCTTAGGAGGCAAGACAATAAACTTTGCAACCAAATTCCACGTGCATAGCACAAACCAATTAGCATTTTTATTAATGAATTATATAGCTTACATAGAGAATTCACATTTTATTCAAAACAATGTTATTATTGTCAAGAAAGATTTTTGTTCTACTTCTTCCATTTGTCTACCCATTAAAGTTTTATATGTAATATAATCATTCAACTAATTTTCTTTTTCCTCTAGGGCCACTAGGCTGACAGGTAATTGGATTTTAAAATCAGCTTCCTAGCCAACATCCTTCAAATATGATAATAGTGGATTAATAGTAGCAGATCAATTCACATCAAGCCTCAAACCTCCTTCTTAATGATAATAATAAAAAAAAATAGAATACAAACAACATGCATAACAGAATTGCATACACTGTCAGTAAAATATAATTAGCACATTATCAGACGTTCAAAGAAATGCATGTTATAACAGACACTAAAATTGCATATACTCATGGATAAGATAAAAAATTATTGACATGAACGTAAATTGATACTATAAGAGAAGCCTGATCCAAGTATCCAACAACCAATACAAAGTTTCAAACCATGACTGAGAAATTTAATTAACAAACAATTTTGGCTCTAATAGAAGGAAAAATATAGGGGTTAAATTTTAGATTTGATAGAGCTTTTGAATTCACAAAATCTGGTCCGTCCACATGATTATATTTATATAGCTTTCAAATGTAATATTGTGTCAACTACCTATATATTGAAGTTAAGATAATTTATAAAAATCTAGTTTTTTACTCAAGTAAAAGAAAACAGACAGTGCAGCTGCAACATTCTTTACATTAAATGCTGCTAACCTTATGTTGATTATACAAAATATAGCAATATAAGAGTAAGAAATATATGCAGTAAAACTCGAGAAATCAATTGGCCTGAACATAGATATTGATAATGAGCAAAATTAGTTTTAAGAATAAAATGATAAACATAAAGAAGAAATATCTCACAGTCAAATTTTCAAAAGCACTTTTAAAGCGTTGCAGAAGAAGTTGCATTTCACTTTCTTCACCACTAAAGAAAGCAATTGATTCAGCATTTTCCCGAACCCATACAAGTTCATAACGAAAGTCTGCTTCCTTTGTCTCTTGCAAGAAATTTGAGTTCACCAATGCCTGACATTTTTCACAACTTCCAGTTAATAAAAATGAAACTATCTTAAGGGTCCTTTCAGTTATTTGGGAGACAGTTGGTGGTTTTACTTAATAATTTAAACTATCACAAAAAAATGAGAATGATTCATTACCCTTCCAACAAAGTTTGAGAATAGACAAGAAGTTTGAGAATAGAGAAGACAAGAGAAGAGAAGGAGGGAGTTTCCCAATAGAGGCCAAATGGACGATGAGGACGAACGCAATGGTGACGACATCATTTTGGTCGATGAAAAACGAAACGACGACGATGCCATTACGGTTGTCGTCGAAACTTCAAAGCAACCATCGATGACGAAGATAGTAGCCAATGATGACGATGTGCCATACGTGTCCAAAAAAATCCATACGTGTCCGAAAAAATGAAGAAAAGCGTAGAAAAATAAGAGAATAGATAAAAAAAAAATTCATACCTAGATGTGCGATAGAGTAGATGAAAATGCTACGGTGACTGTCAATGGGAACAAAGCTATGGTGACTGTCGGCGGGAACACAAGGAAAGAAAGCCAAAAGAAAAAAAAAACAAGGAAAGAAAGCACTTTGGGGAACAACTATGGAAGTTTGGGAGAAGAAGACCAACCGCCAACATTTGGGAAAGAGTCGCATAAATGTTGCATGAAGATTGAAGAAAACATTGCAAATATCCCTATTTTTAGAGTGTGGGAAGATCAAAAGCCAATAAAATGTTACATAACAAATATGTCTCAAGTTGACAATTAAATATGATCACATAGACAATCTTTTTAGTGATAAATTTGTTCATCTATATCACATAAACAACTTTTTTAATAATGATAGACAGAAATTGACAGTCGAATATATTTGTCGTAAGCGAATTATACTTTTAGGAACAAAAGTACTTATTTACCCTTATTTTTACAAAAAAAAATCATATTAATTATGTTCCAAAATTAAGGTTCACACAATTAATGCATGTGCTTGAATCTGTGTACTCGGTATCTTAAACACGTTAAAACCTCACAGAAAATAATTAAAATTTAATTTATATATTTTGGAAATTACTTATTAGTACGTAAATATTTTCATGATATATATACCATTGTTTCTATGAAGGATTTATTTGATGCTTTTAAATTTTTTAATTAGTATTTATTTAAAAAAGAAGGAGAGTGATAAACCTAATCATTCTTTAAATTTGTGCAAATATAGTTCGTACTAGCTAGCTTAATAGGATTCCTGATATATTTTATACTTTCTTGAATTAGAAGTGATTAAAATGAAGAAAGAAAATAAGAAAGATAAAAGAGAATAAGTATAGAGAAATTTCCTTTCACTTACTTAAATGTAAGAAAAAAAAAGAAATAAATACAATAAATTAAAAAATAAATTTAACTAGAAAAATTTAATTTTTACTTAACATTTTCTTTAAAAAAATTGTGATAAATCAATTTGTCGTCGACCTGATTCAGTGAGTCCACATATAGTATAGTTGTGGGATTTAGGAAAGCGTTGAATATGTTGATAAGTCGGCGTTCCAATTTGAGACGTTAACGCAACCCAAGCCAAGTAACTTGTTCATAACATGGCGCGAAGATAGAAAATAAAAGAACCTCTAATTTCTTCTCTTTATACTTCCTCTTCTTCTTCTTCTTCCACTTCCATCATGTAGAAACCCACCACCCTCCAAGAAAGAAAGAACCATATGCAAAACCATCCACATTATTCCCCTTCTCCTCTTCCTCTACCTCACAATGGTGGACCCCACCACCACCACCACCACCAACTCAACAACATCATCGACGCGCGCTCATAGGCATGTCGGACTTCCCGACGTGGGTCTAGATCCTCTCCTCCGCAAATGCCACAATCGCGCTCATAGGCGTCGTCCGGCTACAACGGCGTCGTTTTGTTGCCTTCTTCTGCTTCGTTCTTCCAGTGCTGCTGCTCTGAGACAAGTCTTGCTAGGATGCGTTGTTTTTTTTTTTTAGGTAAATGTTTGTCGTTAATTGTTATAACTAGTCAGCTTAAGAAATCGAATTCAGTGTTGGTGCGTTTTATGAACCTCAAGAAGAAGAAATTGCTTGAGGTTTTGGAAGATTTTGATGTGTGATGTTAGACGAAATGGTTGGTTTGATTAGGTCTTCACTTCTGCATGCACTGATTTTATTTTATTTTTTAGATTTTTTTGTGAATAGAATTGGAAACTCGACAACGGTGTCGTTTTGTCACTCTTCTGTTTCGTTCTTCGAGACCACAATGCAAGGCTTACTAGCTAGGGCTCTTTAGTTCTTACGTGCGTTTCATTTCATGGGCCTCAATTTCTTTCTTTCTTTAAAAAGAAGAAAAAGAACAAAATTGGGTGATCAAGGTTTTGGAAGATGATCGATATGATGCACGCGAAAGGGTTTGTTTGTTTAGTTTAATTAGTTCTGCATGCACTGATCGATGTACGCCAAAGGTTTGTTTGTTTGTTTAGTTTAATTAGTTCTGAATGTTAGATTTAGGATTCAATATGAAAGATTGATTGGTTTGGAGTGGGGACAAATCCTACGTTCAATTTTGGATGTTTCTATTCTACTCCTTCCTTTGTAATTCAATAAGAATATTCAACATAACGTATGTACGTGCTTCTTCTCTTGTTTTGTTTTCATTTTCTTTTATTTTTCTGTCTTCTTTATTGCCAAATCATTCTCTTCTTTGAGTGAGTGAAGAGTTACAATTTTCTCATATATTCTTCTGGGTTATAATTAATTGTAATATTTTATTTTACCAAAAAATAGATTGATATTATAATCTATTTGATTATATTTAAGTCTTGTAATAATATGATTAATTGTTTATAAGTTTTGGACACTTAATTCTGTTTAGTGTGAGAAAATAACTAGTGCAAGTTTAATCACCGAACCCATAATGGAAGATCCTTAGGGTTAATAAATAATAAAATTAGGTCTCTTTTATCATCACGTTATTAATTGTTCTATAAATTTTGTCCCATTGAAAACTCTAATAAACTCAAAATATATTATTGACATAGTTTTTCTTACATTTGTTATCAAAGCTAATTTTTATATGATTTAGAACTTGATGGTTATTTATTACATTCTTTTGATTTCAATTATTATTGCGCATTCACAATCGTTGTACGATCACGGTCAATTTCGGTTCATTGTTAATTACAATTGAGGAATTTGAATTTTTTTAACTAAATTGATATCCCTTCAATCTTTTGTTCCAATTAATATAATATTATATTATGTGCGCATTTTGTTATATTAATATAAACAATTATGCTATATTAATATAAACAATTAGATTTGTTATTTTTTACTGAAAAAAGAATTTGTTATTTTGTGTGTTTTCAAACACAATGATATTAAGTTATTTTTCTTTTTCAATTCAAGCTAATTGTTGTACATTAATAGATACTATTTATTCTATTGGTAACTGAATGCACATTGATTATTTTTTTAGTGTTGAACTTGTTGTGCATATATAATTTGTTTCATGATACATGTGGGGTTCTACCATGATTTATTGGGAATTATTAATAATAAATTTATGGTTAACGCCTTGCGAGTTCAAATCTATGATATACTCCCTCAACCAAACATATTCATGTTACTTGGAAGTGTTAATTGTGTTAATAATTGAAATATATATCTTTTACATCCTATTAGTTTTCACTGCTATGAATATTGTTGATATTTGTCTAGTTAAATTTTAAATGCTAGAATGCCTTAATTTATGGTTATTACTATTTGAGGTCAACACATGTGAAGAATGCCCTTTAATTGATTTATGACCAATAAGGATGCTCTTTTAATGTATTTTCCTGTTGATTCAGTTATGATTTTGAACATGAGAAAATTGATTCCTATACGAGAATTTTCATGGGTTATTATAAGTCATTATCTCCAAAGTGGGACCACTTATATTTATTCATGTTTTTTTTTTTTGGTAATTTGAGGAATCCTTTTGGTCTTTGCATGTGATTATCTACCCAAAAAGGGTTGTTGTATGTTTGGGTTGGGAGATTTGTTTGTCCAAAGGGGACAATTTTCTGAATTTTGTGTATGTTCAGGGATTAACTCGTCTGAAGTATTGACCTAGGTTGTAACCTTGGTTTGTGCATTCTGCCCAAAGGGGAGTGTACTATTATATTGGCCTCACATTGATAGCTTGTTTCAACTTTTAGCTATATCTTGTCCTGTAATATGTCCTAATGCATTCTTGTTTTGACTTAATAGTGAACTTTTTTGTGAACAACAGTTCTGCTTCCATTGAGATCTTGAATGGATCAAATTACCGCAATTGAAAGCAAGATTTGGAACTCTCTTTGGGAATTTCTGATCTTGATTTAGCTTTACATGAGGGTAAGTTTGTGATCATTTCAGAGAGCACATTTGAATAGAAGAAACTTTTGGCTAAGTGGAAGAGGTCTAACAAGTTGAATTTGATTCTTATCAAGAAGACCGTCTTTGAACATCTTCTAAGTGGTTTGCCAAAGAAAGCAACAGCTAAGAAGTTCCTCAATGCTCTAGGAAAGAGGTACCAAGTATCTAATAACGCAGAGTCTAGATGTCTAATGAAGCAGTTAACAAACATAAGATATGATCATGTTAGGGGGGTAAGGGAACTCATTATGAAGATGGTTCACATCCAAATCAAGCTTAAATCTCACCAAATTGACCCTAATGAAAAATTCATAGTTAAACATGCCTTAAATAGCTTACCTGCTAATTTCACACAAATTAAAACTGCTCACATTACCATTGGTGAGAAATGGGCTATGAATGACCTTATTACCAAGTGTGTTGCTGAGGAAGAGAAACTCAAGAAAGAAAAGAGTGACATAGCCCTGTTATCAGTTCATAACAAACCCATTTTTGGCAAGGGACACTAGAAAAATACAAAGAGTGCATCTAATGTTTCTTATAGATATCAAGGGTCAAGGAAACCAGGTAAGGGTCAGCACCATAATGTAGAAGGTCCTAGGCTAGCTATCTTTAATAAAGGTATTTGGTGTTTCTAGTGTAGGGAGAAGGGGCATAAGAAATCTAATTGTGGAAAGTTCAAGGCTTGGCTAGATAACAAGAAGAAATCAGGAGTGGTTCAGAAATTTAAGAGAGCCTAGTATGAGGGAAAGCAAATTAAGGGTAGGAAATGATCTTGAAGTTTGCATTGAGAAAGTGGGAGACGTCAATCTAGTTTTAGCTTTTGGATTTGAATTGGTTATTAGGGATACCTTTTATGTACCTTCTTTTAGGAGAAATTTGATTTATATTTCTTGTTTAGACAAACTTGATTTTAGTTTTACTTTTACTGATAGAAAAATAAATCTAATGTCAAAACTCCCAAATTATTGGTTATGGATTTTTAGTTAATGGTTTATATAAATTGTCTTTGGATTCGGACAATATTTCTTCATCTTTAGTTGTTGATAATTTTGTTGCTAAAAGGTCTAAAGTTGCAAAAAAATCATCTATATGGCACAAGCACTTATGTCATATATTTTTAAGGAAAGGATTGAGAGATTGACAAAGACATATATTCTACCTTCCTTGGATTTTGATAACTTGGGTACTTGTGTGAATTGTATAAGGGAAAAGTTTACTATAAAAAAAAGTGCAACTAGAAGTTCATATTTTTTAAAGATCATTCATAGAGACATTAGTGGACCTTTAAATTCTGCAATTTGTGGTAACAAATTTTTTTCATTATATTCTTTGATGATTTTCTTGATATGGCTATCTTTACTTGATTAAAGAAAATTTTAAAGCACTTGAAAAGTTCAAAATTTTTAAAACCGTAGTTGAAAAGGAGTTGGGAAAAGTCATCGAGATTGTAAGATCTCACCATGGTGGAAAGTATTATGGTAAATATGGTGCCACAAAGCAACATATGGGGCCATTTGCCTTATACTTGTAGGATTGTATAATAGTTCCACAATACACCATGCTGCAGACTCCTAAACAAAATGGTGTAGCCAAAATGCATAACGAAACACTTAAAGGTATGATGAGAAACATGATGAGTAGATGTAACTTACCAAAATTTCTTTAGGGAGAAGCCTTGAAAACAACCCTTTACATCCAGTTGTGACGACAATTATGACTGGAGATATAGTTGACTCTTAGGCCAATGATATGCTTGATCCTCCTACTATGCATGAGAATGCATAACACCAGTTGAGCAGATTCCACAGGTTCCTTTGAGGAGGTCAACTAGAGAGAGGAGACCTATTATTGGTGATGGCATTTAAGTCTATCTTAGTGAGGATGCATATGACATTGGAGATATTGTTGATCCAAAGAGCGGTCATGAAGTTGTGTCTTGCCCTCAGTTAGAAATGTGGAAGTATACAATGAATGAAGAAATGAAATCTATGTTAGTTAATGGCGTATGGGAGCTAGTTGAATTACCTGAGAATTTTAAGGCAATCAGTTGTAAATGGGTCTTCAAGACAAATAAGGACTTAAATGGTAACATTGAGAGATTCAAGGCTAGACTGGTAACAAAGGGTTTTACTCAGAAGGGGTAGAGCCAGATCAAAATGTTGGCTAGGTGAGCGTCTTGTAGTAAGATGAGTAGTTATGAACCCCATAGACCATCCGCATAAGGGTGGTAAAGGGAGGGGCCCAATTGGTAGGAAAAAACCTGTAACTCCTTGAGGTTTTCCTGCACTTGGAAGAAGAAGTAAAAAATGGAAGAAAAACTTACATTGGGTTTAGGGATAATCAGACTCGAACCGATAACTTCCACCACATCAAGGTGCCCAGCCATGAGGAGTTCTATTTCTCTAGTTTGAGATCCCACTGCCTAGTTTTGAAGTGTTTACTTTACATGAGGGTGTTGACTTTAAAGATACTTTTTCGCTTGTATCGACAAATGAATCATTATGGCCCTCATAGCTCACTTCGATTTGGAGTTGAACCAAATGGATGTGAAGACAACTTTTCTAAATAATGATTTGAATGAGACAATATACATGCAACAACCCAAAGGTTTTTGTATTAGTGGTAATGAGGACTTGGTATGTAAACTAAAGAGGTCGATTTATAGCTTGAAACAAGTTTCTAGGCAGCGGTACCTAAAATTTGATGAAGTAGTGACCTACATGGAATTTGAGGAGAATAAGGTTGATTAGTGCCTATACCTAAAGGTTAGTGGGAGAAAATTTATCTTCCTTGTGCTATATGTGGATGATATATTATTAGCTTCTAATGACCTTGGCATGTTGCATGAGACAAAGTATATGCTAGCGAGATCTTTTGACATGAAGGATCTTGGTGAGGCCTCTTTTATGTTGGGGATTGAGATTCACAAAGATAGATCGCATCATACATTTATAGAGTCTTAGAGAGATTCAATATGCCAAATTGTAAACCTAGAGATATTCTAATTGTCAAAGGTAACATATTCAACAAAGACCAATGTCCTAAGAAAGAGATTGAGCGAGTAGAGATGAACAACAAACCTTTGGGGAGTGCTCTAGGCAACCTCATTTATGCTCAGGTTTGTACTAGACCCGATATTGCTTTCATAGTTGGTGTTCTTTGTAGATACCAATCGAACCTTGAGAATGATCATTGGATAACTGCTAAGAAGGTGATGAGGTACTTGTAGAAGACTAAGGAGTATATGCTTGTGTATAGAAGAGTTGACTACTTGGAGGTTGTAGGGTACATATATTCAGATCTTGGTGGGTGTTTTGATGATAGGAGATCGACTTTTGGATACATCTTTATGATGGTTGGGGGTGCGATATCTTGGAAAAGTAAGAAACAAACTTTTGTTCCCTCTTTCTGCTATGCAAGTATAGTTCATTGCTTGTTTTGCTGCCAATACTCATGTTGTTTGGTTGAGGAATCTTGTGACAGGACTTCGCATTGTGGACTTTATTGCTAGGCCACTAAAGATTTTCTATTATAATAGCATTGCTGCATTTTATACAAATAATAATAAGACTTCTAGAGGATTTAAGTTTGAAGTTGAACCTGACTGTTAGAGATTTTGTAAAAGATGGTCCCATAGTGGTAGATCACGAGGACACAGATTCCATGTTGGTTGATCTGTTGACCAAGGGACATAAGCCTGTTGTTTTTAAACGACATGTTGAAAACATGGACATTGTGAGTTCTTTTGATATTTTTGGTTAGTGGGAGCTTTAGATTCATGTTATTTCCTTTTTTCATGTGGTTGGATCCTTATTTTGAATTTTGGAAAATGATGTATTAATGACATCTTATATTTGCTTTGATGAATAAATGATGATATAAACTTCATTATGATACATTTTGTGTGTGTGTATCAAATGTGAGATTAATAAAGCTCGGTGTCGTCAAGATCATTGTGTCAATGATCGACACCAGAATTAGAGCTAAAGCATAATATTATTAAAGCTTGATGTGGTTAGGATCACTGTACTAGTGATCGGCACCAGAATTGGAGCTGAGGCATAATGATATTAAAGCTCGGTGTAGTTAGGATTAGTGTGTCGGTGATCAACACCAGGATTGGAGTTGAGGTATGATGATTTCTTGATAAACCATGTAATTTCTGTAGCTTTCAAGCACTAGAGAAATTGAGGACTAACGAAAAAAATGATGGAATAGCTTTTTTAATCACATTGGCACGTCATTTCTTGTAATACTCCACATTGATGACTAGTCGACGAAGTCGGTAATATTTGTAATCATGATTTAGTGTTACATGGTTTTTTTTTGGATGGAGTCTTAATTAGGTGTTGTATCTTGAGATCATTTGTTTTGTGGCCATAGTATTTTATTAGCCTGAGAATCGTTTTCGAAAATATTTTTAAAATTAAAAATGCGTAATTAATTTTGCCTAAGTGGGAGAATGTTAGAATTTTTTCATATATTCTTGTGGGTTAAAATTAATTGTAATATTTTATTTTGCCAAAAAAAAGCTAATATTATGATTCATTTAAAGATACTTAAGCTTACAGGCTTTGGACACCTAATTTTGATTAGTGTAGGCCTAACCATTAGGCCCATAATGAGAGGTTCCTAAAGTTAATAAATAGCAAAGTTAAGTCTCATTTATCATCACGTTATCAATTACTCTATAGGCTTTGTCTCATTGAAAACTCTAGTATAAGGAAAATATAATCAGGCAAAAGGATACTTGGCTTTTGGGTGCAAATCACACTAAGCAGAGACCATTCTTATCTTTTTAATCATGTCTTCAAGAAGTAAGTATTTTATAGGTGTTTTAAACTCATATAAAATATATATTATTTGCATAATTTTTCTTACATGAAGCTGCTAGAAATTCATTTTAAAGTATTTTTATTGTAAAAATAAGTTAGTATGATTCAAATTTTAATTTTTAATCCAATGCAAAAAGTTTCTTAAAACCAATTCCTAGTTAGTATTTAGCTAATAATTTGCAAAAAAAAAAATAGTTTAATTTTATATTTTAACATGATTCAATGTGATAAAGTATGTGACATAAAAAAAAGCGATAAAGTGTTTACTTTTATATTGGTGATGTGTTTACTAATATTATTACCTTTAACATGGAAGCAAGTCTTTTGAGCTGCAAATTGACGCACATTATAGTGTTTTCAGACGCGCAACAAAATTAACACAGGGTAAAATGGTTGAATTGAAATCACATACTCTTTTTTTAAAAAAGGCATAATCATTTTACTCTTAAAAATTTGAATCCTGTTCTTAATTAACAACAGTTATTTTCATCTTCAATATTTTAAGTCTCTTGCCAACTTCTACACATTCGGCATTTATTTTTTTTATTTCTTTTCAAATATTATTTCTTAAATATATATTTGATTTAAATTTTAGTTTTTGATACATTAAGATTGTTGTGAAAGGGTTTCTGTAAACTTTGGTTTTGTTAGAATAGAATTAGAATATAGCTCTAATATATTCTCTGGTTCTGTTGTTGTAGAAGTATATATATTCCACTGGTGCAGCCACGAATCTCACGGTTCAGTGGAAGGAATGGGAACCCATGACCTCTCCCTCCCCTTAGGTTTCCTTTCTCATCCATCCATCAAGTCAGGTTTATATCTCCTACCGTCAAACTCCTTATTTTATCTGGAATATCAAACTCATGATGTGTGGCAGTGGAATCTCTGATCATTTCCTTCCCATCTCGTCAAATGCAATAATTTTGCATAGGAGTGAATGAACCCAACCAATGAAGAGTCTCATTCAAGAGTGACCCCTCCTCTCTGAATCCACGCCTCCTCAAGTGTATATCCGGAGAAACAGTACCCCTGAATGCAGCTCTATGAATTGGTCCTCCAAGAATGGACCTCCTGAGGTTGAAGTTCCGGAAATGCTAGATAGTCATCCATTGATGAGTCATACCCAATGTCACATACAAATGCACAGTTAGCATTGCAATTTGATGTGACGTGTGATTTTGGCTTAAATTTAATCCAATCAAATCCTATGTATTTAATTTTTTTTCATTCAAACTAATTTGAATAAGGGATGTACGATTTGGTGATATTATTTGAACTGTAAAACAAATGTTTTGAATATGAAAAAATATTATTTAAAATAATTTAAGGATGAAAAATAAAATAAATTATTTTTTGTAATAACTTAAGTGAAAAAAATATTAAATTACAGGAAAAAAAATGTATTTAAGTCTATAAATAATTTATTTTGACATAATACAATTTTGTATCATAAAATTCAAATATAATTTTTTACGTGCTCGTCTCTTTCTTGCTCTCTTTTAGAACGGGATTTTCTCAAATATTTAGTATTTAGATACGTACTAGAAAGCCGTCATTTGTGAAAGAGTTTTTCATATTTTATATGGGATATATGACCAGAGTATTTTATTTGTGAAAATCCTTCATTTTCTTTGAAAAAAATGGCTTTAGAAAACGTTTTAGTTTCACATGTAACACAACCCCAAATGATAGCTAACTTTTTTGTTAATTATAGGATAAGGTTACCTAACTACAGGTTTAGGTATTTTTTATCTAACTTTGTTAGTCTCTTGGCCCCCTGAATTTTCTTAAAAACTTGTAAGTTAGTAGTAGTAATAAAGAAGTAATTGATAATAATGACAATAAACTGGTAAAATTCATGTGCAGACCAACCTTTTTGGAATTTCACCACATGAGTTTTGTCTTGAGAGTCTACACGGAAGTTGAGAGGTATAAGTTCAATTCTATCCTCTCTTTTTTAATACTATTCTCATTATATTTATTTTTTATTTTTCTTACTCAACTATTAATTACAAAATAAAAATTTACTGCATGTGATTTAATCAAACATATGTGTATGACCTAAAATTGATTAAAATAATTTACCGTCACTGTATTAGATGCAATGCCTAATTAAATAATTTCATAATATATTATTTTATAATATTTAATAACAATTACCACTAATATTATTTTATAATAATTCAATCATATAGGTCTTAATCAAGAGTTATATTAAATTTATCTAAGTGTTTTTACATCTGTCTCTCAATAACTTTTTCTCACCTTTTATTTATGTATCTTTAAAAAATTTATCTTAAATGACCTTTTTCAACAACTATTTTTCATACGCACACATGCATGCTTACCAAATAAAGTTATCTATCAATCACCATGTACGTCATGTTGGTATAGGGGTTTAAATCTAGTTATTATTATTTTTTAAAAGTTAAATCTAGTTATTGTTTATATGACGCAAAAACTTAATATTGTTTCTTTTTCATTTTAATTTTTATAAATCATGTTAACAAATGTTAAAAGAGAAAACGGTTTACATGCACTAAAAGTGTAGAAAGTTTTGTATCGTTATTCAATCACAACTCACCATATAATATAAATTTGTTGACTTTTATGATAATTAATTTAACATAGCAACTTTTAAGTATGTTAACTTACATGACCTCTTTTTACAACTGTTTTTCATACGTACATATCAGAAATCAAACCCTTGATCGCATACTTAAATAACAAAGTTATCTACCTATCACCATGCACATCATGTTGGTATAGCAGTTTAAATCTAGTTATTATTATTGTTTTGAAAGTTAAATCTAATTATTGTTTATATCATGCAAAAATTTAATATTTGTTTCTTTTTCATTTTCATTTTTATAAACCATGTTAGCAAATGTTAAAAGAGAAAACAGTTTATATGTACTAAAAGTGTAAGAAGTTTTACACTATCATTCAATCACAACCCATCATGTATGGTAAATTTATTGAGTTTTATGATAATTACTTTCAAATTCATATTAATGGTTATTGTTGGATGGTATGTGTATAGGGATGACAATGGGGCGGGTCGCGGACAAGTTTGACCCTCTTCGTTCCGATCCACGCAAAAGGCGGGGTGGGTACAAGTATTAAAGAGGTGGGTTCAAAATTTTAATACACATCCTCATACCTCTTGGGTTTTATCAAGTTCAGGTAGGTAATCCAATATACTTTTTTATAATTTTAATTTACTTATATATTTATAAATAAATTATATATTAAGTTTTTTTATTATATTTTAATTCAAACAATACATAAATATAATGAATAACAAATAAATTAAAGTTAAAAAATGAAGAATTCAATTATATTTTTAGATAAATGTATATTTTAAGTTTGTCATTTAATTATTTAACTATTGAGCTAATTGATTTATATTTTTAAAAATTATAACAATAAAATCTTTAATGTATATATATGTTGTGGCCAAAAATTATATAAAAAATATAATATGATAGGCATGAGTATGGGTATAATTTGATACTTATTCTCATCCTCATCCCGGCTTAAATAGTTTGAATAATACCCATATGCATACCCATATCCAGTTAAAATGAGTGTTCTACATCAAAATCAGAACGAGTTTGAAACAATATCCATGGATACATGTTTATTTGTCATGTCTATCTGTGTATGACGATGTAGTGGTCATTTAAGTGGTGCGACACGGGTTTGGGTGGAGGTGGTACAAGTTTTGTTGTTGAGTAGTTTTGTGTATAGTTGTGCAAGTAATTCTGGGGAGATCAATTTTTTTAGTGATTTTAATTTTTTGAAATAAAATAAATATAATGAAGGATTTTAGTCATCACTATGTTAAATGAATTATTTTAAAATTTAAATTTTAACGGAAGACTAACATATTAAATGAAAAATTAAAAAAATGACTAAAACAATACTCAAACATTGGACAAAAAATAACATTTATTTAACCCATATAATATAAGTGTTAATTTTACACACTTGCTTGAATAACATTTCATTCTCTCATGATATCCCATCGTATTGGTAGAGAATCCAGTAAGTAATATTTCTTCATGTATTTTTAACATCTTTCTTAGTTCTCTATCTATTTTCACCTTATCCCACATTTCTTTCTTCTCTTCCCAAAGGCAACCACATATAGCCAAATTTCACTCAAATTAAATACAAATAATGCAGGACGTGGGAATTTTTTTTGGATAAAATTTTTAGGATGATGGTCTAAGACGGTGAAAACCTCCAATGTCAAAGCGTATTTCAATCAGATTTACACTTACCTCAACCCACAGATGAAAGAAATCTTGAACCTGCAATTTCTCAAATTCAAGATTCTAAGTTAACCAACCCCTTCGGGTTGTAAGATGAAGGAATTTACACATTGCATTTTGCTTGAGACTAAGATCATATATTCAAAATTCTGAGCACATCGAAGCAATTGCATTGGAATATCAGATCATTCAGATGTCCCCATGTATTTTCCCTACCTTTGATCATTTATTGTAACAGCAACATTTTTCTAAGTATATACAGAAATTTAGAGAAAAGGAAATAAATGTAAAACCTAAATCCAACTAAAGCTAAAGGCTACACCTTAATAAGGCAAATGTATAGGAATGTTTGAAAATGGGTCAATGGCTTTATCCATCTGTATGTAGGTCACTGATTATGGGCAAGTAGCAAAAATTTATCCCTGCTTCACCCAGCAAACTCTTCGGTTTGATTTATCTTTGAAAGAATGGATCTAACTAATGACTAAATGAAATATAACTATCCAGAGTCAAAGAATTGAGATCTTCGCGTTTTATTGACAAGCATTTCGGATCCCATCCATCAGTGCTATCAATGCCACTCTCCACTCACAGCACTGTGCATCAGAGATTATTAACTTATGCATTGTCCTTAACTCATCGGGACTTGCCCCTTGCAGTATTGATTTCATCTCTTCAAGGATGTTATCCTTTTCCTGCTTAATCAAATCGATACCAAAAATTTTGGTATTGATATTACCTAAAGAGCTACTGGAACCAAATGGGAAGTTATCAACAACACTGCCGGAAGGGGCAACTTTGTGATTCCAGTACTCTACACACAGATGACTAGGATCTTGAGCTTCAATGGCCTGAAAAAGTGTCAGAATGTAATAGAACATCAGAAGTGAGAACATAATTCCAGAGGAACATTCTAGATTCTAAATGAGTCAAGTTTTACCAAATTATATCCAAATTAACTCAGTAATAATTGAACAAAATTTACCATAATAAGCTATGTTAATCTAGTTCAACACAAGTTGGTAGAGATTTGAATTATGTGAATTAATTTTACATTAGATAATAAACTACACATAGATGTTAAGAGTTAGCTCAAGTTGGGCAAAAATATAAGATTCATGTGTTTATGTTACCTGAATAATAGATGGCAATTTGAAGCCAAACATTCTATGACCGTTAATGCTTTTCAGGAGCTCAAACGGAGGAAGTTCTAGTTCACCTAGACTCTTTTGCCTCATGATTTCATGATGTAATCTCTTCAGAACTGATTCCCAGCAATTATCTGCTGAGGTATCTGTGAAAGCCTCACTTGGACATTCTTCCATGGTAACCTGAAATATGTTGTACGGAATGAGAAAGAAACACTTGAATTGAAATCATGTCAATGCAAATCAATACTACCATAAAGACTTGGATTTAGTTAATTAATGTTATTGAGTTTCTTAACCAAAAGAAACAAAAGATTATCACTATTTTTTCAGATTCAATAACTTGAGACAATGATGCCTCTACATGAACATCTAACCATGGAAAAAAAATTAGCAGACACTGGATCTATCCCACCAACAAATAAAGAAACCATAATGATATATTTCAAGATGAAGGAAAAATATTTAAAACGGAGAGAAGTACAGAAGAAAAAAGGAAATCTTTCTAGATTAATTAAAAAATGAAGAACCAAAGGCAAAGCTCCTTATCCCTCTGCAAGCTAGGAAGAAAAAATCCATGTAAAGAAGTCATCAACAGAAACACACAACCTCGGAGTAATCTGTCCCATAAATCTCTAGCATTATATTTTAGCAAAATACACCATAACCCAGCAAACACAGCATACTTGTACAAAACATTACACATGTTCTTGCTAGGCAAAACAACTATATCATTTTAATAAAGGCATGTAGGGAAAAATGTCTGCCAATATTTTAAAAATATCCTTCAAGTTGAATCTACATTGGAGACCAAGAAACTTCGTGTGTAAATTAATATTCAAGCCAAAATGCATTTGGAAATGGAATTTGGCAACTGAAAATGTCAACAACAAAACCATATGTAGTCAACCCAATGTGAGTATTGTACTCACATAGGGTTGACTACATGGATTCCAGTGTAATCAAGAAACAGTAACTAGTCGATATTATTTCATTTTCAAACCTAAGACAGAAACAAGGTTAGGAATGATACCTTGAAAAGAGGTCCAAGAAATCCAGCATCAATGACTTCAGAGATATAGCTACAGATTCTTTTTGGATCAACAATGCTAAAGAAATTAACTTGAGTCTTGAATCCTTCAAAAGTATACCAAAAACTGGACAAGTAAGTTCCAAGAAATAGATAGTCTTAGGTAAAATCTAAACCCATAAAAGATCCTACTGGCATACCTTTTGGATATAGTGTGTGCTTACTACACCAGAGCTTTCCATAAACAACAGATCCCAAACTTACAAGCTTGACAGAAGTACCAAACATTTGCACTAAGCAGCTTTCGTCCATCAAAGATGTACTAGTATGTGTGGTGACTATGACTTCCCTTTCAAATAGATTGCTGTGCTGCTTTCCTGAATCTGAATCCACTTGCAGATCCTTCTCAATTTTTCCACCATCAAATGTACAATAATTGCGAACACCCCTTGAACAAGATGAAAAATCTGTCTTTAGAACAGAAAACAAGTTTGATAAGTTACCCTCACCACAAAGTTCCATGATGTCTTCTTCCTTTTTGGCTTCTGAACAGCATACTTTTTCCTCTACTGAAACACCTTTATTATGATGGTTATCAGCAATATGCAGCAAATGATTTTCATTTTCACCAGAGATAACATCTAGATTCAAATCCAGAGAACCAGCCTGATCCACTTTATCTTTGCTGTCTGTGATCAAATTTTTATCATTATTATTGTCATGCCGACTATCTATACTGTCATATGCTGCACATGTTACAGGGTGAGACTCAAACTGCACTATCTCTGTAGTAATATGACTATTAGGACTGCTAGGTGCGTTTAAATTTGACCTATCCTTGGTTCTGACACAGCCAGTTGAGCTTTCCATTTCTTCACAATTCTTGGTTCTGTACATGTCTTTCTCAAGATCTGGTTTATCTATGCAAACCTCATTGGCATTGGCAGAAACCATTCCGAAGTTTTTATTTGCCCACACCTCAATAGCATGTGAATCTCCTTCTAATGCTTCTAGCAATTTATTCAGTTCACTTATAGTATATCGAAGCAGAACAAATCTTTTCTCCATTTCGCACGAGCAGAACAAATTAGCATGCTTAAGACATGAATATCTGTCAGGGGAGCACTCACAACCCACAGCAGATAGGTGCAAGTCATAGAAGCAAGAGAAGCATTCTCTTTCCTTGTACAAATCAAAGTTACTGTTCATCTTCAGCAACTTAAGATGAGTTGGAAGACAGTCCAGCCTTTCTTCTTCCATCTTTATCCTTGCCTATCACAAATAAGGGTAACAAAGAAATAAATATTGAAAAAATATCTGCATGGTATAAAAAAAACAGTATAATAAATGAGTTCCAAAATTTTACAGAGCTTTCAGAATTTGTGGTAGTAGGTATGATCAAAGTGGAAAGGGTGAGTGAGTCATTACCCTAACTGCCTTGGTAAGATCTCCATCTTTCCCACAGACACTTCCCCATTTCAAATTTTTTGGAGTTTCCTTTCCAAGAGCTAGCTCTGCAAGGGCTCGTACAGATTCCAGTGCTGACCCAAACAACAGCTTGTCATGTGACAGGGATGTCTTGCGGCATTGTAACCTGTAAAGCTCGACAGCACTTTGTCCATGCATTAACCAATCAATAGGAGCCACATTCACTGCCTCTGCACAGTTGAAGCCACAATTGAAGCCAGCATGATATGCCCTTGGAAAGGTAATAACGAATTCCCCAGAATGCTGAACTGTGCGATACACAGGCACTCCCTCAGATTTAAGAATTGAAGGAGAAAACTGGGTAACCTGCTCAAAGGAAAAAATCAAAACCATTAGAATCACAATACTTTCCCAAACCTAGAAGCTATGTAGTATAAATAGAATGCTAAAAACTGAACAAATACACTGGGAAAATCTGGAGATGAACAAATGTTAATTATTAGTAGAAATACAGCTGACAAAATTCATCCCAATTTGTGAGGGAAAGGCTATAAACAGATTAATAAGAGTGAGCATCACTGCAGCAATAACAGAGCTGAAAGTTTCTGTCATAAAGAATACATCAAGGAAGGATATTGATCAGGAGGAACCGTCAAGTCATTATACATTAGCAGAGTGGTTAGCTGGAATCTTTAGTATCTGATAATTTCTCTTGCTCAAAATTTGATACCTAATTACTATAGCTTCCACAGTTTTACTTAATATTTATACATATAAATTATAAAGGCATCTTATACTATGCTGATCAGCATATATCTATGAAGCACCGACACCGACACGGACACCAGACACGACACGGACACGTGGACACCTGTAATATCCAAAATATAGAACGTAGTACGAGGACACTGACATGGATGCGTGTCGGACACCGGACACGGCAAGGGGCTGGGGTGTCCGTGCTTCATAGGCATATATTGACACCTGGTAGGAAAACTTAACTATCTCATCATCACCAAACCTGACATCACCTTCGCTATAAGTATGGTGAGCCAATTTCTGAATGCCCCTTGTGATAGTCATTTGGATGTTGTGATATGCATTCTTCAGTTCATAAAGAATCCACTAGGTAAGGATTATTTCATGAGGAAAAAGGCAATGCAAAGATCATTAGTTACTCTAATGTTGATTGGGAAAGGTCACCCTTAGACAGAAGATCCACTTAAGAATATTATGTTCTTGAAGGAGGAAACCTAATATCATGGAAGAGCAATAAGGAAAACATAATTACTAGATCCGGTGCAAAAGTTTATTTCTGTGCTATGGCAATAGCCACATGTGAACTTATCCAACTTAGGCAACTACTCCAAACAGCTAAAATTGGGAGACAAACACATGAAAAGATCAAATGCATAGAGAGATTGAATGTCTCTTTGATGGAGAAAAGGTGCTTTCCAGTGAAATCACAACCAACTTTGTTAACCCAGACAAAAAAATGATTTTATTGGTGACATGGGGGTTTGGGAGGGTGATGTTTGGGTTTGGAGGTGGGAGTGGAGGAGGGAATGGTTCATGTGGGAAAGGGACATGGTGAATAGGTGGTCGATGATGCTAAATGGAGTGAGCTTAAGGAGGTATTCAGAGGATGAGTGGGTCTGGTTAGTCGACGGATCCAGGATTCTCTCTGCAATCTGCGTACAAGGAATTATTGATGGAGGTGCCTAATGTTTCGCTTGCAAATGTCTTGTCTAAGGTGCGGAAGCTTAAGATCCCTCCCAAGGCTGCATTTATGATATGGAGGCTGCTTCAAAATAAACTGCCTACAGCTGATAACTTGGGCAAAAGGAATGTGGTATTAAATGAACAAGACAAACTTTGCCGTTTTTGCATGGAACAACAAGAGACAGTCGCACATTCTATGTTCTCGTGTATGTTGTAGATACACTATGGAAATGGAGTTTCATATGATTGGGTTTGGAAGTGGCTCTTCAATCCAATCCTAGCACATTTTCTTCAACATGATTTTCGTGATGCATATGGAATGGATAGAAATGCTTGGTCGGTGGTTTGGGGGGGCAGTTGTGTGGAATGTGTGTGGAGAATGAGAAATAAATGTGTGTTCCAAGGGGTAGGGGTAGATCTGGTAGGATTGCAGCAAGACATATTATTTACGATCTGGACTTGGCTAAGGGAATTCTCTAGTTCGACTCTTGTCATTTTCGATTTGGCAACCAGATCCTGGTATATTCTTTAAGAGAATTGGCTTTGCAGGGTAATACCTGGAGGGAAAGTGGTATTAGTGGAGGGTACGAAGTTGATGCATGGGTTCGCATGCTGTTGCAGGGGGCAGCAAAAGTCTTGGGAGTTAGTTTGTTTGTTATGATATTTGAGCACATAGTAATCTGTAATATGCAGCTACACGACATGTGTATTAGTATTGGTCGAATGGGATCTGTAATATGCAAGTGGTTAGATGATACTTATGCAGATTTGGTGCATAAATAACGTATACCCGTGAGCTGGGTGGTAGGAGTCTGCAATGATACAGTATTGGGGTACCCCTGTTACCTTATATTATTTTTCTATCTTTTATTTAATGTGTGTGTGTGTGTGCGTGTGTGTGTTTTGCTGATAAAAAAAAAATCCAGTAATCAGCTGGCTTGCATGTTTGCCAAGTTTCTTTGATGTTCTCAGGTTGAATATACTTGTAAGAAGCTTAGTACACACCATATATGTTTCACCTTGATGGGAGAGTGTGTTAAATAGCATATTATACACATGTCACATGGTTATATTTTTTAAAATAAAGGGCATGCAAAAGCTGATTGCATTACCCAAATATTTTACACAAGGTTTTAATATCAGTAAGATAGCCATTATTGTAATTAGGGATTTGATTTGTATTTAAGATCGACTCCCTTTGTACTCTAATATGTTACTATAGTACACATGTGCATACCTGAGATGCACAACATTAAGATATATTTCTTCTCTGTAGAAACAATAAAGAAGCACTAAAGCAACTGGTAACTGAAAATACTAGTCAACATATGCAAGCAACAAAGAAAGTACAAGTGGTAGCATTATACCAGATCATTGAGTAGATTTGGTTGTTCCTCAAATAAGTCAGGCAAGTGCTTCCTCATTACTTTTTCCAAGGCTGCAGCATGGCTTCCAGGTACTCCATACCATACTTTTGGGTCCCCCCAGTGCAAATAGTTTAGTGAATAGAGGTGATGGTCCTCAACATGCTGTTCCAAGAAGCAGGAAATGATGACAATGTGTTATCTTTCTAGGAAATAGTTAGGGTTTGAAAGGAAAGAAATGAAAAATTCAAGATCAAGACATATGTTATAGCTCAACAGGTCAAATATATTAACATAAGTGGAATCCAAATATTGCAAGTGCCAACGTACTGAGGATTCTACTAAATTAAATGATTTAATGATGAAGCAGTATGTAGTGGCCCACTTCTTTCGTTATTACTTCTAATTATTTATTTTGTCAAGTAAGCCTTTAACTAAATGAAAAATTTTCTATACTAACTAAAAACAGATGTTAAAAAATTTAAGCAAACCTTCATGAAAAATAACTTCAACTTATCATGTCATATCATGACAAAAAAAAAAATGGTAATACTAATATTCCATCTCGTGTCTCAACACTTTCCTTAATCATAAATTTAGACTTGGATAAAAATTTCTCACCACTTACCCAGCAAAATGATGAAAAACACATGCCAACATACAGCCATGGCACTAGAACTCCTGATATGTCACTTCCTTCATAACTTAGTACAGAACCTGGCAGTCGGGCAAAATTGTTCAGATTCCAGCCAGACTGGGCATATTGATCTGATTCACTCTTAGTTAAGGATGAAGCCTTAGGAAAACCACTTCCAAGTGCTCCAGTTTCCAAGTCAGCTCCATAATACACCTATAATATAACACAGTAACATATAAACTGTTAGCACAGTTATGCGGCAATAAAGACAAATATAGTTGTTGATAGACAATGATTAATACCTCAACCTCATCAGTTGGTTGCTCAATTATTCGCCAGTATTCACCTTCAATTTCCTCCTCAGAGGGCTCCCATATCTTTTGATGGTTATTGTCACTCACTATTCTGTCTCCATTAGTATCTCTCAACCCAAAGTAGCATTCCTTAAAAAAATCAGCATATAGCTGAAAGTCTTTAAGTGTGAAGTCTGACCCTGATTGGAATCCAAATTTCTCTTCAGACTCAGAAGCATTCTTAGCTTCAGAAGCTGCATTGGCAGGCTTCCTCCTACATGTGCCTGTTTTGGAGTGCTTTCTACGTTTTCGCTTCCTTCCACTACTTTTTTTCCTCATAGGTTCCCTATTTTGAAGCAAATCAATTTGTTGAATACGGGTGGGAAACTCAGTATTTTCCCATAGATCTTTCTCCTTAAGAGGACAGGGTGGAGCCCAGCAAGCAGGGGGAACAATCCTACAGATGCCATGGGGTTCAGCTAGGGGTCGTATCTTTGCTATGTAACTGAGTGTGTCATCAAATTCCTAATTAAAAAGAGTAATATGAGAAATCAAATTACTCAAAATACAAAATGAGTAGTATATTACAACAACAAATGTGAAGATGGCTATAATAATAGCAAGTACTTCAATAGTCGGATAAAAAACAGGTGCTTCTTCAATTATAGGCCGACTTGCTTCAACCGGATCCCATCGAGCTGATATCTGCAACATAGCAACAAAAATCCAACATATGAAAAAAAAAATACTAATCTCTCCCTCTCTTATATATAGTCATCAATGGTAGCCTTCAATGCATTATTTTCTATATGTTTGAGGGGGGGAATTCAGTAAAGCACAGGGTGTAGAAAAAGTTAATTCCATTCAGATTTCAAAAGTTGGTTCCTGTTTGTTCCAAAGACCTAGAAAAATACAGTATTGTTCATGGTCCATCAAAACATTATGCATGCTCAATATATAGGACCATGTTGCATACCTTTTTATTTCTCAGACTGTCAGAAGACTCAAGCGCATTGTTATTTTTTGGCTTGTGCCCCAAAGACTTATCCTGAAAAATATGTAAGAATGATAAAATTGTTAAAATCATCAGTCTCACTAATAAAAGTAATGAAGGAAAACAATGAATTGAATCAAATTATAACTAATAATGTCACAGTCCAAATATTGCCAAAGGATTTGGTACAAACAGGTGTAACAGTTTAATGTCAAAGAGACTGAGAGATACCAATACCACTGGTGTATGCAATTCCATAAGGCTAAACAAAGGCAGTACTAGTCACCACCACTTGATGAAAATTTTCTAATCTTTATATCAGGGTACAGAAAAATGTTAAGCAATTTATGATATGAGGGAATTAAAATTTAAATCATCCTTCTGAACAGCAGAAGTTAGTTCATCAACTAAACTACAAGTATTGAACAACAATAGCTCTAACAAGTGAACACACAATGTTAAAAGCAGAACAAGAAAAGAAAACGGGAATAATAACACAAGAATTGCAACAAATCTTCAAACTGCATAAACAAGGATAATAAGATCACCAGCAATTGTGATCCACAAAAACAAAGGACAGAAGATTCAAACAGAGAAACAGGATAATAAAATATTCCAAACAGGCTTCAGAAACAAAGACATATCATATGATACATTGCTAGGGTTTGAAAATCTAACCTCTTTGGCTTCAGAATCTGCAGCCAATTTCAACTGCTCCATTCAATTCAAGTTTATGATATAAAAAAAACCAATAGAACAACAATTTTATGCCTGCAACAAAAACCAGATACCCCTTTATCCTTAGTCCACAAAAAATCAAAGAGACAACCCAGAAACAGTTTTCTACTTCTCCATTAGCAAACTAACTGACAGAACAAAGAAACGTTAAAAACAGTTAAAATAAAAAATAAAAAATAAGAAAATTAAGAGGGGAAAAAGAAGAACAAATGCAGAACATGGCAATACTCACCCCAATGCAGCAAAAGATAGTTCGGTTCCTTTCACGTTCTGATTGCGTACAAATGAACTAAACAAGAAATTCCTTTGGAAATCAACACAGTGAAGAAAACCTAAATGCAAATTTCAATTTGCATGCGTATGCAAATTTCTGTGAAACCCCCTCCCAATTTACCTATAATTTTTTTTAAAAAAAGTACAAAATCCTATGAATCTTGGAATCAAATGCTCAAAAATTCAAACAGTTCCCACAAAATGAAGACAACAAAATTAAAAGAAATAGAAACAACAATTGACTGAGTAAAAATCTTTAATTTATTTTGACAGGTGGACTGGGAAACAAAACTATTAAATTCATACAATTAATAAAGAGAAATAATGAGAAAGATATTATCAATTAAAATCGAATACTACTACTTTTCAAAATATTCTATTTAATTTCCTTTGTTATTTTTTTTCTTAAAACGAAGACAATTAAAAGCATTTTTATTAATTTTGAGAAAATATATGTGGCACTAAAAAAAATCAGGGTTAACAGAGAACTTAAGATACTACGTTCAAAGCTGTGCTTGCTTCTTGGAGTCTTCTGCTCCTTTTAATATTCTAATTTTTTTTATTATCAATTAAAATATTTAATTTTATACTTTGATGTACATTCGAATTGAAAACTAATCAATTCAAATTGATGGAAAAACAAATAAAAGATGAAATAGACCATTCTTACCAAAGTACATATATAAAGAAATAAATAATAAAAAGGAAAAGATAGAAATTAAAAATAAAAAGTAAGAAAAAGATATATGAGAGAGAGTCAAACGAACCCGCTACAACGCACGCAGTATTAACGGAAAACAGTGAAACAAACAAACCAACGAACCAAATATATATATATATATATATATATATATATATATATATATATATATATGTCTAAAAAAAAAACATAAAAAAACACACAAACTCTCTCTCCCTCTCCCTGGAAACTGTGGGTTCTTTCTTATATACTTTGAGTAATGACCATGAACCAACAAACACCCAATATTTAGATCATTAGATGCACTTTGCTGTTAAAAAAACAAAAATAAATTATTGTTAGTTGTATGCAACGATCATGTATGTTTTGGATTAAAATTTAGTATAATTTTGGAGTTTTTTTTTTTACTGAACACACTAACAATTACTACATACCCATAAAAAGTTCATACTCATTTAGTATAATGTTATTATTTTAATTGTCTATATTTTTCTGCTTTTAAACATAATATCCCTATTTTTTTTAACAACTATAATCCACTCTCCTAAAAGAACAACTATTCACTACGAAAATATTTACATGTTTAGGTTTATAAGATACTCCTATTAATAAATTTAAAGATAAATAAACAGTCATAATTAACATTAACAATTTGAAACAAAAAATAAAGAAAGGATACAAGGTAATAGGTACCAAGAGTACCAAAGCAACCCCTCAACGCCTGTTATTGTACAGTGTTACATGATACAACCATATCCTCTCTTAGACATTTATTTTCTTTACTCCCATTATTAGATCACGCATACTTCATTGCATTATGAAAAACTCATCTCAAAATGCAGATTTACATTTTGGAATATTTTTTTTGAAAATACAATCTGAGGTGCAATACGATAGGAAGAGTGCAAGATACAATAACTCATACCCACGAAAGTAAGCTGATAAATTCAAAAAATGTGTAGGTTCCACAAGCAGACAAATGAATCTCAAAATGAGATGAAAAAAGGATGGAAAAAACATAATAAAAAGTGTTTGGGTACCCTTGTTTTTTAATTGGCCAAAAATAACCTTTCAATACAAGGCCTTGCGAGACTCCAGCCAGCTCCTAACCATCACTTAGACATATATAGATTATATGTCTTTAATTTATAAAATAAAAAAAAATTGTCTTTAATCCTTTTCCTTATTCACATTTTTAGTTTTTTTTCTTTTGTATATTAAAATATTTTCATTTATCAACCGCGATTGACATAAATGATAGTGACTTATATCTTTTAACTAAGTTTTGCATATAAAATAAATCATCTTAAATAAATAAATACATTGTGTACTTATGTCTCGACAAAGATTAGTCATTATCACAAGACTATGTCTTATCAATATTTAGGTCATATATGTCAAAATTATTTTTCAACAATTGTTAGTTAGATCATCACTTAATAGTTAATAGAAAAATCATGATATTAATGACTAAATAAAAAAATAACATAGTCTAATTATTTAAAAAATAATAATAATGTATATTTGCATGTTATTAGTCTTAGTGAAACTGTTACCGAAGGTAAACAGTTCATAATTAACTATTTTAAACATTTAAAAATACAAGTTTATTTGAGAACTTGTGTGTGCATGCATGTGTAATGTGTATGTGCTATAATAAAATAAGTTTTTAGTCTTTATAAAAAAATTATTTTTCAAAAAAATTATTTGTTTTATCTCTCTATTATTTCAGTGCCTTATCCAACTCATTTATCTCTTTATTTCATTCTTGATTTATAAAATTACAAACTTTTAATATAGTCTTTAGCATATTAAAATATTTAATGTAATATATGAAATTTAATTGTAAATATTTATTTATCAGAATACAAAATCCTCATATTAAAGACTAACATAAAATAATAATAATAATAATAATAATAATAATAATAATAATAATAATAATAATAATGAAATCCAATGAATAGATAATAATAAAGATAAAAATAATATAATTTTATACTAACATGTTATTGGTTTGAGAAACCGATTTAAATCTTTTGAGTAAGATATTAAATTTGAGTTTTCTGAAGAAAAAAAACATAATTAAAAGAGTGATTCTACTAAAATTAAAATAGTTAATATGATTACACGACATATAGATATCTTTCATCAAAGTCATGTTTAAAAAAAACATATAATTTTACAAGGACCGAAAACTTATTCAAACTTGTATATATTTTCACTAACTAAATTTGGGTAGAATATAACTAAATTCCAAAAAAAATATTAATCGTGTATATTCATATACACATACACAGCTCACGTTATTTTGAAATTAAAATAATAGGTAAGTCTTTTTTAATATACGAGTTACTTTTTTATTTTGAAAAATTAAATTGATAGTCATATACGGCTTATTTTTTTACTATAGAAAAAAGTTAGTCATATATTGCATATACGACTTATAGGTTTTATTCTTAAAAAAAAAAAAAGAAAATCATACTCAGAATGTGTGAATTGTGGAAGAATTTGACAATTTATGTTTTAAATTGCTCAAGGGTAGTTAAAATTAAGAAGCCGATTTCAGGATTTGGATTCTTTCTTCTTTCCTCTTATTTTTCATTTTTACGTATACTTTTTTCTTAACTTCTGTTTTTCGAGCTTTTCCCCTTCTACCCATGAATTTGTCTAAACACGTCATACGTGCTTATTTTGCTTAATTCTTCGTCTCGCACGTTGGTCTTTCCTTTGATTTTCTGACTTAGTTTTTGCTGTCACTCTTGTCTTTACTTAGAAAAATAGATGCCACTCGTTTCCTTAAGAAAATAGATAAATATTTTATTTTCCTGTAATAATTTCGTTTATACTAGCTAGAAAATACATGCATTTGTTGTAGAGTCCTATGTGAATTTAAGAATCCAATGAATTATTCATGTGATCTAGGTTCAGTCAAGCATATTTAACAAGTGTGACCTTCTTTAATCATTTTTGTCGATCTTCTTGAAAATGGTGTGAATATTAATGGTGTTATAGCTAAATTCACAACAAAAAATTGTGTGAACATTAATGGTAACTGTTATAACTAAATTCACAAGGGATTTGATTTCTTTGTTGTCCCTTTCTCAGTTGTCTTTGTGTTGTCCCTTTGAAAACGTGTTCATGAATTTTAAAATTAAATCACAATTCTCCAACTTGACTTAATGTTTTCTTTACATCCAGATTGTTGGATGTATAACTTGCACGCTGCCCCTGTGCTGCACGACTTCTCTCTTAATAGAGTTTGAGAGCAAACCACAATTGAATAAAAAATGAAATTTTTTTATGAATAATAAAAGTTTTACATCGTAATTTCTTACTTTCTAAAAGTTATACATACATTATCTCCACCATTAGCCAAAAAATTTCATCTCAATCATATTAAACTACTCTTTTTTTTTAATTGTTTGTCCCTTATAATTTATGACCTTTTTTTAACTCTATCTCTGAATTCAACTTAAATAGTTTTTTATGTATAAAAAACTTTAATAGTTTTTTGTGAAAATAATAATTAATAAAATTAAAATTTAAAGTTTTAATATGAATTTTAAATATAATGTACTTGACTAAAAATATTTCTGTTTAAAAAAAAATCTACTTATCTTAATAAGTAAATCCTAACTTGGCTGCAAAAATATTTTTGTCTGCTGCAAGTGAAAGAATCCATAAGTAAGCAAGTTACAATGACAGAGATTAAGAAATATTGAATTTGTTCTATTTATTATTTTATTATTTGTCATACACTATTTAATAATTTGTGTAATATATAATTTATGAAGTTGTTATATTATTTTTGTACAATTTTAATATTATAATTTGATTTACCACTATTTAATAAAAATATAATAATGTATATTTTTTGTCAATTTTAATATTATAATTTGATTTAACACAATTATGAACAGCACGCATAAATATATATTTGTGCAGAAATATTTTTTTAGTGTATTTGTGCAGCACCCAGTCTCGCAGCCCGACTTGGCTTCGCAGCCATAGACAAAAAAAGGACTTGTACATCTCCAATATACTAACTTGCTTATTTCTAACACACACAAAAAAATGTTTTTCATCATGTACATCTCCAAAATACTTACTTGCATACTTCTTACATACAAAATGTGAAATGCATTGACTAAGGTAATATATGGTAAAGCTTCATTGACCATGACAAATTCAGATCTGGCTTCGACAAATTCTATCATTAGAGATTATTTGACTAAAGCTCAATGCTTCAAGTGATGGAATGGGACCTGGCTTCTCTCTTGTAGGACAGCAGAGAAGCCAATTTGGTGATGGAATGTTGTCTTCATCTTAAGCCTAAATTGAATAGAAAAAAAAGTGAGTAAAATTTAGAATTGATATTTAACTGTAGTAATCTAAAATTGATATACATACCACAAGCATTCTAGTAAAACTCATTTGACTTGGTTAAGGTGGAAAAGACACTAAATTAGTATATGCTTTCGGAAGAATAAAAGTTGATTCTTGTAATGATAGTTGATTTAAATGAGCACATCCTATCAATGAGTCTAAATTTAATGCTTCCAACAAGATTTGACTTTCCTGATATATCATAAGTTTTGAATTAACATACCACACTACAAACATACTATTAAACTTGATCAACAAAAGAAATAAAGAATATAAAAAATGCTTAAAATAAACCTTATGAATTGATGGTTGCATGTATTTCACTTTTCTTCTTGTTCGCCTTAGATTATCAGTCCAACTTCTCAGAGGGTTATTTTTTTCATCCTTTTACCATCTCTCTTCTTAAATCCAATTCCTTTGGATGTCGAAGGCTCCATAGCATACCTTGTGGCTTCACACGTGGAATCATGAGGACCATGTGGTGGTTGGTTCAATCGAATTTCAGCCACTTTCTTCCTAAGCTCTAACACCCTTTGATAAACTAAAGAACATGCTTCTGGATAGTTAGATGCCTCATCGGCCAATCTCATAAGCATTGGACATAATTGCTTATATCGATTTGAACTCTCCAACCTAGGATCAACATCAATTTTCCTCCCACTATTATCATTGTATGTATCACATCTTGCTTATCGTGTTCATCGTTTCAATATATATTTGTTTGGAAGAAGCTTGACATCCTTGTGGAATAATATTCTCAATAAGTGACAACACAATATTCCTCATTGTTCAAACTTCCTACAACTACAAGTGATTGTCAATTCTCCATTCTCAATTTGGGATTCATAACTAACTCTCCACTCTCCATTGTTATCACATATTCACCATGAGCTTCCGTTTCTTTTTTTTTTTTTGTAGATATTTGTGGCAGCTATTAGATCCCACTCCCTTTGAAACAAATTGAACATGGGAGGAGTGTACTCTTGAGAAAGTTGTCGAATCATAGGTGAACTTTGTATGATCATTCTTGGCAACTTCTTACGCATCTCATAATCTTGCTTTAACTCACTATACCGTTTTTCTTTGACAATCCTTTCAAATTGCTTGAAGAATTGGTTGATGTTCAAATTAGGACTTATGCAACTCTTTATATCTGAATTAATGCTTTCACTTAGTTGTGTACTACGCTTACCAAGTGTAAAAGCATACTTCATATAACGCGCTACCCATTTCTCTTTGATTTGGTAGGTGGAGTTCAACCACGTGTTTTCTTCTACATTGTATTTCAATAATAAGGTTCTCCATGAGGCTTCAAAATTAGTTTCTTCCTCATTATCATACATACACTTCTTAAAATCAGATAAGAAATTTGATCCATCTTTCATTAAATTGCCAAGATGTTTGATTCCATTTTTCATTATATGCCACGTGCACAAACCATGCTTTGTCTCTAGTATAACCTCCTAGAGTCTTTCTTAGTGCAATACCTTCAACAACCCTTAAAGCGTGCGGGCGGCCCTAGCTAATCTAAAAAAGTTGCGAGATTGAGTTTGAGGGACTTTCGCTGACTAAATCCATCCATAAACCTAGACCCCGGCTACTTTCGTAACCAAAGCGTCAAGACAACAGCCAAAGGTGACCTTTGGATTCTTAAGTAGGGGGCAAAGAGGAGCACGTAGGAATGCCGACCACTACATAAGCCACTGGTGGCAGCGAGCAGCACCTTGTATAGGTTGGGCGGAGCTTGAAGAAGCGAGCCCCTATCAGAGAAAGCCATTGTGCGCTAGCCTAGCTAGCTAGCGTTTTTCAGCTGGTTGTTATGTTAGTTGTAGCGTGCCTTCCCTCCTTCTCTCACTTCGGAAAGATTTCACAGTATTTTCTTTGGATGACCTGGTCGAGAGAGTACGATACATCGGTGTAAAAGATGGAGTGGGATCTGTGAGGTTGGTTATAGTAAGGCCTGGTAACTCACCATACCGTTTTTCTTTGACAATCCTTTCAAATTGCTTGAAGAATTGGTTGATGTTCAAATTAGGCCTTATGCAACTCTTTATATATGAATTAATGCTTTCACTTAGTTGTGTACTACGCATACCAAGTGTAAAAGCATACTTCATATAACATGCTGCCCATTTCTCTTTGATTTGGTAGGTGGAGTTCAACCACGTGTTTTCTTCTACATTGTATTTCAATAATAAGGTTCTCCATGAGGCTTCAAAATTAGTTTCTTCCTCATTATCATACATACACTTCTTTAAATCAGATAAGAAATTTGATCCATCTTTCATTAAATTGCCAAGATGTTTGATTCCATTTTTCATTATATGCCACGTGCACAAACCATGCTTTGTCTCTAGTATAACCTCCTGCAATGCTCTTGACATGGCTTGGTCTTGATCAGTGAAAATAGTTTGTGGTCTTTTTTTGCTATGTGTCTGCAAAAATGTTTCAAGAAGCCATTTAAAGGATTCAACTGTCTCATCATACAATAATGCAGCCCCAAATATCACCCCTCCTCTATAATGGTTAAAGCCCGAGAAAATTGCAAGGGGTCGATGATCTCCATTTGTACAATAAGTGGTATCCAAAGAAATCTCATCACCAAAGCATTGATAGTCAAATAACATTCTTGCATCGGCCCAAAAGATATTTGTTATTTGCTCTTCTGAATCAATTTGGTATGCATGAAAAAATGAGGGATTATCTATGAGTTGTTGTTGGAAATATTGTAGCAAACACCCAGCTTCACCATAAGCCATATCTCGCCGCCTCTTAGAATTCAAATAATTCTTTGCATCTTGTCTGGTATACCCTAGATTCTCTCTACCTCCTACATATTTACTCATCAAATCAAATGAGGTTTTTTGTTGAATCCCTACATCTTCTGCCACTTCAAGTTCATATGCTTGATTTTCAGTTATTCTTCGTTGACAAGCTAACATATGCACAGTTTCTGGTGGATGGAGTGGGTGATTATGATCATCAAAAAATTCAATCACTTTATATTTCTCATTGAATCTTTTATTATATTGACGTACGCCCTCCTTACAACAAACATATTTATAGTGAGTAATGGAACCATCTTTCTTACTCTTGCTTGAATTCTTTTTTCTAACTCCAAAGCCTTTCATGCCTCCATGATCTGTCCAAAACAGATATGCCTCTTCCAAACTATTGAATTCAAGACCAAGTTTGATAGTCAATTCCTTTGGATCCATCAATTAACTCCTGTAAAAAAATAATTAAGTATCATATAATTAGAAAACATATATATAATCTATGGGAAGCACTGCGATTACTCAATTATCATCCTAAAAAAATGTTGTTAGGTGTCAATTGAACAAAACATAATGCATAGATACCCACTCACACAAATGGACCAAATAAACAATTGGCAATAAATTTACATTTCATAAGTTGAAGGAATAAAATGCACATACTTCAAGTAGGTAGTGGTGACATCAGGATTTGATTATCAAACTCTCTATTGGATAAATCTGAATTTCGGACAGAATCTTTTCTAATGTGCTCCAATGAAGTTGCTTCATATATTCCTGCATTATTCCACTACATTAAACATTTAATATTATTAGCTACTAAAAGGGAAAAAAAGAAACAAGAAAGCCTTAATTCAATAATCATTATATTTACTCTCTCTGAAATACAAGCTCAATTCTAGAAGATAGGAAAATGTAGTTGAATGGTAGTGAATAGTGACTAGTAATTTTGGAGCCTCCTTAAAAACCAAATTATTACTAGTAAGAAAAGGCAATAAAAAACAGTGAAGTTCAAGAATTCAACATGAATTGCTTCAAGATAAGCTAAGTTTAAAACAGATTTAACCTTTTCCAGAATATGAATGTCATTTAAAAATCTAGGGGATAAAACCAATGTATATAGAATCTGAGAAGCAAAGTATCATAAAAACAAGTTAGGAGAAGTTCACAAGTTGTTGCAAAAGTGATAGGAGAAGTTCGAGCACTTATTATTTTTCCAATCATACCATATGGTATTCTTGCAGTGTTCTACATGTTCTGGATTTCTGCTAGTCTTCATTTGTTTAGCTCTAGTCGGGTTGTTTAGAATAACTACAACTCTAACTGCTGCACATATGACCTCTTGGAAAAAAGGGTGATATGTGATCAGTGTCCAATGTAAAACAATAATTCCAAAATCTACATTTCTAGAATTAGAATGACAGTGAAAAAACAAGGTTTTGGAAAGAACCTACAAAGCCATTGTTTTAGAGAATTAACTTGTATGGACAAAGATAAAAAGTTTTAGTAAGTTTTCCTTTGATTTCAATTGAATCCACTCTTGCATAAACACTTCATTCAGCTTGTGGAAGAAGACGCTTGCTTTGATGCTCTGATTTAGGCGGGAAGACAGATCCAAGCGGGAATACCTCATTTATCTGTGAAGAGAGAAGTGGTGCTGCACAGGGGCAACATGAAGTTATACATTTAACGGCTAAGATATAAAGAAAACATTAAGTGAAATTGGAGGGTTGTGATTTAATTTTAAAATTCATGAACACAGTTCTCGAAGGGACAACACAGGGGCAGCTTGGAAAGGGACAGCAGAGAAGCCAAATCCATTCACAAGAAGGATCTAAAATCTACACTATTAGACTAGGCTCAAAAACTTGAGACCCACAAACTTGGCTTCTTTTAGCCATTAATGTGTAAGGATTACAAGATCAATATATCCTATAAGTGTACTTATTGATATTCGATCGGCCTTATAACTTATAAGTATGTGTAGGAACCACATAACTAGGTAGATAGTTGAACAATACTTCATATTAATTTTCTTAGTATTTTATGAAGGGACTATTAAATAAAGATAAATCAATTTTATGTATTACTAGTACAATAAAAAGATAAATAAGAAGAAAAGAGAAATACGAGATAAAAATTATTAATGTGATGAAAAAGAAAAAAATCAATATTATATATCTAACATGTTGTAGAAAAGTATTATATAAATTAATAATATATCTATAAATAAAAGGTATTAAAAAAGAAATATAAAAAATAAATTTTTTATTTGTATAAGGAAAAATCTTATTTTACTTCACTCAACTAACTTTCAAAGAGTTTATTTTGTGGTTAGAATAGATATGATATATCATGTTGTAGTAGTTGTTTGTTGTCCCAATAAATATGGTAACTTGATCTCATCTCTTATCTTATTTTGTTGTTACAGTGTATTTGAAATGGCTTAGGAAATATGATAAGATAGTCTTTCTTTCAAAAATAACAAAATAAAACTCTCTTTTCTTTCTTTTTAATTGTCAAATCTTTTGTAAAAATTTTATTTCTATTTATTTGTAAAGTTCAAGATTATTAAATTGTTACTTTATTAATTATACCCGTACTTATTTTTTATCTTTACTTAATTTACATATGCATTGATTGTGGAGTGGAATGAAAAAAAGAGTGAAATAAAAATCTCCACAACTATTTAATTAAAATCAAGAAAATTTACTGTATTTTTTGTTTCTACAAAACAACCTTAGAAGACAAATAATATATATATATATAGGGTATCATATGAAAAGTGTTATCTTAAGTGGGAAAAAAGAATGATCAATCTTAATCGTTTGATTAAAATGGAAGGCCTAGATTAAAAATATTTCAAATTCAAATTAAAACTTCGTTTAACCATAAAATTTCTAAATGATTCAGCAAAAAGAAGATCAAATATTTAAAAAATATAATTTATTATGTCCTAAAATATCTCAAAGCTATCCATCACCACTTTCATGTCCATCACTACCACCTTCATGACCACTATCATCATTGCTCTCACCATCATCATTGTGACCGTTGCCATCAAAGTGATCGTTATTGTCATTGTTGTCATCATCATCACCACCGTATGTCATTTTGGTGGTGGCAGTGGTGATCATGGTAGCAACAACAATGATGTTCATGATGATGGATTAATACCTTACTTTAAAGGATCAATTGAGTTCAATTGGACCAACAACATGTTAGTTGGCAATATTAATTTAACACACCATCTACTTCTTTTGTTGGTGAAGGTTTAACATATTTTTTTTACTGTTGATTGAAATTTATTGGAAATCACAGTACAATTAACTAGAAGTTATTGGAAATCACTTTGCATGCCATGACAGAGCCTATCCAATTTATTATGTATCTTCATTTAATTCAATTTGTGAAAAAGAAACTATTAACTTGCTCTAACTCCATAACAACACCTTTATGTATAAAATTGTAGCAAATGAGGGGAAGAGTATAATATCATTGCACCCATTGTATAGAAAAGTTCCAACGCTTTTCAAAAGTGCTAAAACAAGGTCTCCGGCACATACATACACAAGATACAAAAAAGAAAAAAGTTGTATACAACCGACGCCATTAGTTATGTTAATTTCTATGCGATCAACACAGAAAATAGTATATGTGGTGTACCGATGAAAAGCATGAGTTAATTGTATATAATGATGATGATAAAAATGAGTTCTTAATTATGGAGAAGCGTGGTTGATGCGATTTGGCTTGAGCAGCTTGATGATGGACATGACTGAAATAATGAGGAGGAGAATGAAGCCAACGAAAGAGACAATAAGAGCAACAACACCTCGGTCGCAATAGGTTTCGAATTTGTCACAGATCTTATCCCATTTTGCATGTGAATTACCATTCTTTCCCAATTCAGACATGAATGTTGCTGCACCATCTCCAGCTGATGCTAGAGCCATAGTCATCTTCACCCAAAATTAATTATAAGCAAATCAGTTTTCATACAATAGCTAAGTAGTATTAATAATTTAATTAAATTCGAGAGAGTCTCTATATATATGGATATGACAACAAATACTAAATAAGCTTAAATAAGTTTTTCATATTTAAAAAATAGATTTTTTTTAAATTATTATCTAACATTCATTTTTTTTCAATTAAGTATCTGAAAAAGTTTTATGCTTCAACGTATTATATGTCGTTAGTTCACTTCTATTAAGTAATGACGTGATAGACAGAGTGTCACGTCATCAAACCTAATTAATGACACCTCATTGTCACATCATCACCTTATTTCCCTTCCCTTTCTTCTCCTTCTCCCCTTCTCCGACGGAAACCACCACCACCATGCTACCATCGTCGACCACATCGTGCCACCACCGTCGAATGCACCATCGACCGCCACCTCAAATACCTCCACCATCATGGCCAGCTTCCTCTTCCACCCTTCTGTCGCCCCCCGCATCCTCACCATGAGTTCCTTCCCCGTCACCCTAAAGTTCAGCTTCTTGTCAACCCCTTGCTCCCAACAATCCTTTTCAACCTTAGAAACTTGAGATTCCAATATATTATATTATTCCATTCTTTTTGTTCCTAACGCGAGGAATCAATGATCTAGAGAGAGTGTTCCTCAACACAAACTTATGTCAATCCAATTCCTCCAAAGAACACTCTTTCTTTTAAGATCGTTTCACACCCAATTGACTTTCTTGGTCCAGAAACTCCACCTCCTCGTTGGTGAAAAATGGCTCAACGAGTACATGGAAGAAAGCTCCAAACATTAGGACTCCTGCCATGTCATCAAGTCTGGCATTTCCGACATCGATACCTACTACTCTGCCGCCCTCAACACCACCTCCTCTAGCAAGTTCGTTGAAGTTAAACGAGTTCAGAGGGGTGTTGTACGCAATGAGGAACATGAGTTGGTTGCTGCTCATGGTACTTCTGTACAGACTCGTCTACTGCTATGGTGACTCCTCGGACTTCGTGTTGGGAGGGTGCAAGTACAAAGGTTGCATGTTCTTGGGATCACCATTCATGATGTCAATGGTGAGGCTACAACAACAGGTGACGGCGGAGATCGGGCACATAATCGAGAACACAAGTTTTGGATGTCGAAGGTGGCCATGAAAGAGCTGAGAGGGGAGTTAGAGAGAAGAGGGTCTTAGGGGGTGGAGTGGGAGATTGATGTGGCAATGAAGTGTCGGTGATAAAATTTGATGACATTGCACTTCTTCTGTCATATCATCACGTAACAGAATGAGACTAATTACAGATAATACGTTGAAACACAAAATTTTTGCATATACTTGAAAAAAAATGAATGTTAGATAATAATCTGAAAACAACCTATTTTTCAGGTTTGAAAAACTTATTTAAGTCTAATAATAATAATAATAATAATAATAATAATAATAATAATAATAATAATAATGTAAAGAGATCAAATAATTTTAGTAGTAATTAACTTTTGTATAACTTTTTTTTTACAAAAAAACTTTTGTTTAACTTAATTAACTTGATTATATATTTTGTAGAAATCAACATTAATCTAATTGTTAGATTAAGCATTCTTATTAAATGGATTTAGTACTTTACAAATTTTTATACAATTTAAAAAATTATTTCATCCGTTAATCTTATTTTAATGTATTATAATATATTTTTAAAAATATAAATAAATAAATATTGATTATAAACTTACATATTTCTGAATATTTAATTATCTAAAATGTAATTAACATGCATGCATGTATAATCGTAATTACAGATGATATCATATGATTTAATATTTTGATTTGTAAAATTTGTATATTAGCAAAAAAAAATAGTTATTAAGTATACCGCTTGTCTATACCAAGTAATTTTAAATTATATGAATTTATTTCCTTGATATATTTAATTAAAAGAACTCTCAATCTAAGAGGGCTCTTTTTTGTGTGAAATCAATCTAAGAGTTGGATCAATGAAAAATATCTATAAAAAGTTATCAAATAAAATAAATTATATAAAATTATTCTTAAAATAAGTAGATTATTCTTTTCAATAATAAAATTATAATGACAATATAATGCTATATTTTGGTGAATTAATTTATAATAATATGCAACAGTACTAATAATAACATCCAGTACCATGTCTAATATAGCAATCAATGCAAGCCGGGGTCCTTTGTAATCATATCTGGTTCCTAATATTTCCATTGCTATCATCACCAAGTTATTATGCAAAGCGGCATTTCCATTGGCTATCACAAAGAACCTACATCATTTTCCACCAAGTATATGTCACACGATTATGCATAACATTTCAGTTAATATGCTAATTAATTAAATTTCAGGTAAAACCAAAAGGAAAATAAAATACAATCATATACCTGAGGAATATTAATTATCATTTTCGACGGAAATTACTTGATATAAATAACATGGTCGCCAAAAAAGAAAAAAAAAACAATATATCACATATATAACTTTTTCATATGATTGAAAACTTACACAAAAGCTGGAGTTTGGTTAAACTTTGCTGCAAAAGTAGCTGTTATTGGGGTGCTACCAACGGTGGCAACTACAAAGCTTTTTGTTTGTTTGTTAAAAGCCATGACAAGTGTGGCAGAAGCAGTGGCCAAAAATGCAACCACTCTGAGGGACAAAAGAACCCAATCCTTCTTTGGCTAATTTGTCTCATGAGGAACCACTGATGCATTATTCAAACCACCAAGCTCCACTTTCTCTCCACCATTTTCTGAGGCCATTGTGCAATTAATAACAAACACTTAATTAATTGCCAAAGTGAGAAAATGAAGGTGGTGATGATGGTGCAGATTATTAGGGAGAGGACAATGGGTTATTATATAGATAGGGATACAGTGAAATTGGTCAAACCATATCATTTGGTAAGTCTAAGAAGCCAAGTGAGGATTCTTTCTCAGAATTTCTTTGGGTGGTATAACCAACAGAAAACTTCAGGTGGTTGTTAGTTGGTGAAGAAATACGACAGATTGCGCCAAAACAGTCCTTTAACTTTCTCTTTCTGGGAACTATTTAGAGATTACTTAGAGATTAATCTCATCTTATTTGTGTAGCTTATTTTTTTTCCTGGTTCAAAAACTACTTAGAGATTAATCTCATCTTATTTGTGTGATCTTATTTGTATGGTTACTCTATTTTATAAATAGAAAGTAAGAATCAAATAAAGATTTTTCGTTAAATAAATTGTTTTCACGTTTATATGAAGGCAACAAAATCTTATATCAATCCTTTAGATTTTATATAGCTTAATTTAATAAAACTATAGTATATTATATTATTTTTAAAAATAAAAATAAATAGTTTTTTAAAATATTGTCCACGTTCAAAAATATTAATTAAGGAAGTTTAAATATTGTTTAAGAAATCCAATTCCTAGCTAGGTAAAGGAGGTTGGGATAATTAATTACTAGGATTAAAAAGGTCATATGTTCTTTTTTTTTTTTTTGTTATTCGGTGGATTAATGAATTTTGAATAAAGCGATGTGACCCTTCTTCTTCCTAAATTTTTCATTACCAGAAAACATAAAAATTAATGGATCATTATCTCATTCTCTTAAACGTTTCATGATCCTCTTCTACTTTCGAAGTCATTTCCAATTAATTGGTGCTTATGTGTAGTACAAATCAATCTCAACAATACATCAAATTGCACTCACCAAAGCACCACGTACGGGACAAGCTAAATTTTTCAGGAACAGTTTTTTTCCCTTAACAAGACATTTTAAGAATTAATCTAATAATTATCTTAAAAAAAACTTTTACGAAATCTATTTGAAGACCTCCATTTTTTAAAAGGCCGGGATAAGGATAATTGACATTATGTATCAAATTTTGTGAAATGACATCTCTAATAATTTTTTACTTTCCTTCAAAAAAATAATAATTTTTTACTTAATTTCTTTTTACAAAAATGATTAGATTAGGAGAAGACATGCCTCTTTGCAAGGTCAAAGAAGACTATCAACTTCAATGAGAATTCAGTGTATTGCCTCTTAGCAAGAGAAGTTTGAGAATCAAACTCAAATTCTAGCTAATGTGAGCAGAAAGCTCGATTAGATGTGTCAATTCATCTTGTCAAATTTTATTAACTCAACATTTTTAATTTAAATTCTTATAAAGTATATCAAGTCTACAAATTTCATATAATTAAAAAATAGACTGATATTTTATCATCCCATTTTATTTTTTTCTGCAATATATATACCTTATCTAAACTGGCAAAATTAGAACTAGTTAGAGGACTACTCAAAATAATTTGTGAGAAGAATAAGATTGAAGGATTACTCCTTAAGGTACGCCAAAATTCCCATATTTTGTAATAATATAAGAGCTATATAAATTTGTCCAAAATTCCTATACAACATTCTAAATCAAAACATGTTTCATTTTTTACTCGGCCAAATATGTATATATTACTATGAATAGGCACAACCGGTGCCTAGAATCATTTATATCTTAGAGGTAACTAGCGCGAATCTAAGACGCGGGATAAGTGGAGAAATGTATTTAAAAAAATCTAATAAAAATTATTATATATATATATGAAGATAAAAACAAATATTAAAATCATAAATTTAAAGCCAGAATGGTCACCGCTTAATCAAAATGTGTCTATGCAAAAAGACAAGGAATTGCATCGTGAATCAAGTTACTTAGTTACACAATGTAAAAATTATCAAATCGTCAAAAAAGAAAATGAGAGGTGCAGAGGAAAGAAACATGCCCGAGAAGAAAATAGAGGGGATGAAAGTTGAAACCGTAGAATAAAACGTATGAGATAATTAACAACAAAAAACTACTTACTTTATTGGAGAAAAGAAAAAAATTAGACTTTCAAATCAATATTTAAATAAAATAATAATAAACATATAAGAAAAGTGATAAAAAAAATAATAGGTTCAAACACATAAAAATAAAAGATAAATATTAAAATAAAAGAATATATTTATTTATCTTCACTTAAAATAAGTGAGAGGATTACAAACATAAAATTAGAGTATGCAAAATTTAAAATTTTGACATAAATATAAAACAAATGGATTTTTACTTTTTAATTGAAATGTTATCATAAAGCTAGCTGATAATTATAGAATTTTAACTTGTATATAAAACGATTGAAAATAAACTCAATCAACAATAAAATATCAAACAATCAAAGGATTTTGGGTTTAACTAGTTCAATTGATTGAATATGATATATGATGTATAAATTGTTCTAAATTCTCTAACATTTGATTCTCACCAATAAAAAAAAGATTATAACATATCAAACAAAAATAAAACGGTCAAATAATAGGTGATCGATGGAGACTTACATATTATCTGAAATTCCAAACTGTCCTATGGGAAGACGAAAACAAGACGACTGATGCGCATGATATTCAGAAAATATAGAGCATAAGCCAATCTTAATTAGTACTATAATAAAATGCATTAATTTATGTTTCTAGTATGGAATATATATATATATATATATATATATATATATATATATATATATATATATATATATATATATATATATATATATATTACTTTGGGTTTATAGTCAAAGTTTCACAAAGAAAAATGAAATGGAAGGGAATCAAGAACATTCTTACGATGGAGGCTACGAAAGAGTGATGTACATGACATAAGGTAAAACGACCGGACTTTAATAAATATATTTGAATTTTTCAAGCTTGATCAAGCAAGGAGTCCTCAAGACTATTTTTTTTTTTTTTATGAGCAATAGCAGTTTTATTAAAGCACCAGATGTGCTGGAAACAACATATATACATGTTGCAATAATCCCTCCAGAATGAACATCACAGCCAACAAAAATCCTGTCCTTCCCCAGTGCATACCATATATGTCCTAAGGAAAAAGAATCTTAAAATTTATTTCCATGTGTTTTTCAATATATATATATCCATGTATGGTGCATTCCCGGGGAATTTTGTAGCTTCTTTTTTTTACTATATTCTCTCATACTTTTATTCTCATCTAGAGTGATGAAAATGTGGTATTTTTATGAGAATATGAAAAATTATTATCTAAAAATACATGTAACTTCTGCTTTTACTTTTTTATTTGAATTATTTTTTAATTTTTAAAAATAATTCTTTGAATATTAGAGAGTGTATTGGATTAGGATTTTAAAGGATTTTAGAACACTATTTTTTTTTATAAAAGAAAGTGTTGTGATATTCAATCAAGATTTTTTAATAGTATAAATAAGTCTTGTGATATTTAATTAAAATTTTTAAGAAAGACAATAAAATCTGGTGGTATTTAATTAGGATTTTTTATAACTTATAAAAGTCTTTTGGTATTAAAAAATATATATATTTCGATGGGTTTCACCTAATATAAAACATCTATCAAGAAATCTAACCAAAATTCTTTGGATTTTGCTAGACTTCTTTTTTTCTTTTTTTATTAGTTAGTGGACTTTTTATTCTTTAATCACACATAGTCTCTTCTTCCTTTAATATTCTTTCATATGCATGTGTCATATATATTTTTTATATTTTTTGGAATAAAAAAATGTCAAATATACTCATCTCTTTTGCAATTTTCCTTGTTTATGTGTTAAGACTAACTATATTTTCCTTATACTGATCATGTCTATCACTTGTTTGACGCAATGTTTTCATGATTGTCATTCTTAATTTTATTATCCACGTAACTCAGTAACTCTCGTATCAATTTTTCATCCTCACTACTCTCTTCTAGTATATGCTTATTATTGCATTCTATTTAAATATGTCATTAGATTTATCATGAAATAATTATAGTAATTAAAAAATTAGAAAATTAACATATAATTTAAATATATTGTTCAAATCCAAAAGTGAGAATGAGAAAATGTTATTGTAAGAAAGATTAGTATAGGAGGACATAAAGCTAGAATCAATATAATTATTAAAAGATTAAAAAAATTAAATTGGTTTTACTTTCTTTTATCCAAACCTCATTATTTTTTAAATTATTTTTTCACTAACTCTTGTAATTTTAAATGTATTTTTAAAAATTTACAAAATCATTTCAAATCTTATAAATCTATAAACTCTATTCAAATCCTTTAAATTCTTATGATATAAATTCATTAAAATTCAAACTATATTAAAAATCTTGCAAAAAAATCTGATAAGTCATAAAATTCCTACATAATCTTTAAAATCTACACGTTTTTAAATATACACATGAATAATATTCCTAGTTATCATATTCTTGTGAATATGATTCCTCATAATAGAAAATACATATTTTGTGTGTGTTGATGATATCCGTCAGAGATTATAGTCATTGTTTTTTACAATGGATACTTCATATCAATACTATGATAAAAAAATCAATTTGTAAAAGTATTTTTGTTTTAATGATTACTAGAAATTATAATTTAATTTTATATATATCATTAATTAAGTTTAAGTATTTTTAATTTCTTAATTACTTGAAAAATATATGTTTGTCCCACAATTTAAATTAATTTTAAAACATTACTCCCTCCGGTCCTTTTTTTATAAGAAATAAATAATTAATTCATCAAAATCAATAGAAGTAGGTAAGTTAGTTAATTTAATTAATAATATAAAAAATTAAAATCTTATTCCAAAAATATCCATGAAAAGTAGTGGTGATATTTAACGACACTACACATAATTTCAAAAATATATTTTCATATATAAATTTTTAATAATTAATTTTATGTTAAATTTTTTTAATATATTTATTAATATGAAAAATGTATTATAATTAATTATGAAAAATTGATTAGTGTTATAGAATTTGTTACTTATTAGCCAATGATAGGTAATCCAACAATTAAATATTCGATTCTAATTATTCCAAATCAATTATATGTAAATAAGATTTTTTCAGTTTGATTTTTATTAATTATTTGAATTGAATTTAGTTTTCATTTTAAATTTTAAATGTATTCTTTATCCATCCATCAATTTGTCTTTTATTTTGTTCTATCTCTTTCATATTGCATTTTTATTTTTCGTTTCACTTGTGTGGCAAAGGGTGTTCTCCTCGTGTAACGACTTTTCTCCCTTTCCATTTGTCACATGTTACTTCAAAGAAAAATATTTTATGCATCATTCTCTACAATAATGTTAAAATTGATCTCTTCTTTTGTTGTTGTTTCAAAGATGGTGGGCATAATGCGATGAGTGTATGCACAAAATAATAAAATCGGTGATTATGTTATAAATGACGTTGATTATAATTTTAAATGACTGATATATGATATAAAATATTATATATTATTTGTTATATAATATAGAAATATTATTCCATTTGTGAATTTCAACTTTTGTTTGATCCATCTTTTAATTTGGGTTATAAGTATAACAATTAGAGATGACAAAAAAAATATGAACTAAAATTTATTATAGATATTATGAATGTCTATGAATATACTTGCAAACATACACACAATCATGACACACACGCATACACACACATGCATGAACTCAGAGACATGTATATAAATATAGTTAACATAAATAGAGATTAAAAATATATTAAAAATTATAATAATATAAAATTTGTAAATGGTAAACCTAAGACTCGTGTAGGCACGAATTATTACACTAGTAGAATCAATATGACAACAAAGTGTAAAGTCTATTGGATGAAGTTTAAACTTATGATCTAATAATAATTCATCAGTAACATGCATTTAACCACTAGCTGCACATCAATTATTCACACCACGTCTACTACTATTAATTGAAATCCAGTATCACAGTATTAACACACATGATACATCAATCACAACTACACATCATTTACACACACATGAATTATACAACCCTTAAAGTGTGACCACGACTTGAAATATATGATACAAGAGATTAGCTGCATGAAGCTTTATTCATTCCGATTTCCTATTCATCAAAAATCTTAGAGGTTAAATTTTCTGACCAATTGTACTCCTTCGAAAATCCTTCCAAGATTCCAGCTACATGATCTTGTTCAGATACATGATCATTTGTTGCAGCCAAAGATTCAATAATACTTTGATATCGAGAACAAAGTCTGAGATGGATTCAGTTCCTTTTGTTGTGATCTCGAGTTTTGACCTAAATTAAGTGACAAACAAGGACTTCCTCTTCTAAATTGAAGGGCGTGAACATTGCATCCCAAAGCTGCCACGAGGGGCGGAGTTGATGCACAAAAGGACGAATAACACTACTACAAAAGCATGATTTAATGTCGTTAAATCTAAGTTGGTTTTCAAAAAATAGATGTAGAAAAATAAGCGGTGACATTTTTGAAATTAAGTTCAACTTTTTTAGGACGATTATATAAAACCATCTTTGAAAACAATTGTTCAAAGACGGTTTTAAAAACCCGTCTTTGAAAGTAGGGTTCAAGGATGGTTTTCGAAAAACTGTCTTTGAAAATCCTTCCCATTGCTTTAAATTAAACTTCATTTAAGTAAAGAAACGTCTTAGAAATATACATTTTTTTAAGATGGATTTTTACATAATCGTCATCATTCATTAACACTTTCAACGTCGTTGGCTTCAAAGACGATTCCACAATCTTCTTTGAATGTACATTAGAACCGTCTTTGAATGTCGCTTTTGTAGTAGTGTGACTTCAAATAGAGACGGTACTAGCCAAGAGAAGATCTCTTGATCTTGAAGGAACCATCACTTGTACTCCTTCATTGTGCGAGCGCAAGAGCAATCACTTTCGCTTGTGTATTCGACAAGAATGAGAGGATCTTTTTCAATGAAATAACCCAATCTATGGTTGATGAGGCCAACTTCAACCTGTGCATTCCTTAGCAAAAAATTATTGCTATAAAGTTTGATGCATGGCTCACGAAGTTTCACCACCGAAGTGCCTTGGACCACCATGATAAGGAAAATACATAGAAGAGAATGAGGAGGTAGTTCTTTCTTTCTATATTGATTGCTAAACGTTAATATTCATCGAGTGAGGTTATATATATAATGAACTATGAAGGATGCATGGATGATTGAGAAGATAAAAGGTCAAAGCTTACATGTAAGCACACTCCTATAAAGATTGACTTTCTTTCTGACAATACATTTTTTGTCTAGACAAGTTATGATGCAATCCTCCCTAGGAAGGGACCAGTCATTAGAGCCATGAGCAAGAGGCTCCAAGAGGATTAGGCTAGAGTTGTTGAAGAAGGCCTTAGGGTTCTCATGAACCTCATGGTAGATTTCTGAGCCCATGGGTCAAGGTTGGGTCCAATTATCTTTGTACATATTAGACTAGGATGTCATTATATTTGATCCTTATATTTAGGGCTCCATAATGTAGGTAGGGTACCCTAGAAATATAGGATTTTTCAGCCCTTGTATTTTAGGGCACCTAGACTAATTTTTGTATTAGGGTTAGATTTGTAATTTCACATGCACTAAGTGAATATTTGATGTGTGTGTTGGGAAATAAAATTTAATTGAATTGGTAGAAGCCCAATCCAATTAAATTTTAGAGGGGGAGGTGAGCATTTGCTTACTACACCTCATTGCCACATCATATAGTCACACTTTGTGCATGTCCTTCATGCTTTACATGCCTCATGACACCTAAGTACATTTAGTGGATAATCTTGGAATTGATCTTGGATTAGTGGGTTGAACCATAACTAAAATTCACTAATCATAATCAGTGAAATTTTGGCTCCAAAGTTTGGCTCCACAAATTCAATTTCAAATTCAAGTGAAATTTGAATTGAAATTCAAATTTTCCTCCAATTTTGTGTGAGACTTAGGCTATAAATAGAGGTCATGTGTGTGCATTTTTTCAACTTTGATCATTTGAAAATTAAACTTCAGATTTTAGAGCTCTTTTAGAGCATAAAATTTCGTGCTCTTCTAAGCATTAAGTGAAGAACTTAGCGACTATTATATAGGGTGCCATAGTTCACATACTAAACATCACTCCCAAAGAAGAGAAAAGGATAGAAGGCCTCAAGAGGTTAATATTAGCCTCCCATATTTCCATAGAAAAGATAATGTTGTGACCTACTTAGATTGGGAAATGAAGGTTGAACAACTCTTTGCTTGTCATCATATTAGCGTAGAGAGAAAAGTTCCATTGGCTACCCTTAGCTTTCAAGGGTATGTCCTCTATTGGTGGACTTCCCTTGTTAGGGAACAAAGGATTCATGGGGATCCTCCAATAGAGTATTGGAATGATCTTAAGAGTGCCCTTAGGAAGAGGCACATTCCCTCCTACTATGAAAGGGAGCTTATGGACAAGCTCCAAAGGCTTAGACAAGGGAGTATGAGTGTTGAAGAATATAGACAACAAATGGAACTACTCCTTTTAAGAGCTGGACTTAGGGAGGAGGAAAGAACAAGCATAGCTAGGTTCCTTAGTGGGCTTAATATGGAAGTGAGGGACAAGGTTGAACTCCTTCCATATAGGGAACTAGATGAGCTAGTCCAACTTTGTATAAGAGTGGAGCAACAACTTAAAAGAAAGTCTTCTTCAAAATCTTATGGCTCTCACTCTTATCCAAGGAAGGACCAAGCCCATGGAATTTTAGGGGCTGCACCTTCAAAACTCAAGGAAGATAAGGGTAAGACCATAGAGAAATACACCCCTAAGACTAGTTCCTAAGAAAGGACTAGCAACATTAAATGCTTCAAATGTCTTGGGAGAGGTCACATTGCCTCTCAATGCCCCACAAAGAAAACCATGATCATGAGGGGTCAAGACATTTATAGTAGTCAAGAGGAGACTACTTTTTGCCCTTCCTCTAGTGGAAGTGAAGATGAAGTAAGGGGTGAAGAGTCTAGTGAGGAAGTCTACCCCCATAAAGAAGATGACCTCTTAATGGTTAGAAGGCTCCTTAGAAGTCAATCTTGTGATCTATCTCAATCCCAAAGAGAGAACATCTTTCATACAAGATGCAAAAATTTATATAAAACTTGTTCTCTCATTGTGGATAGTGGATCTTGTTGCAATTGTTGTAGCACAAAATTAGTTTCCAAGTTGAACCTCACTATCATTCCCCACCCAAAACCTTATAAACTTCAATGGCTCAATGAGCAAGGGGAAATGATAGTTAACCAACAAGTGAAGGTACCTTTCTCCATTGGGACATATAAGGATGAAGTTAATTGTGAATTTGTGATATAGTTTCCATGGAGGTAAGACATATTCTTTTAGGAAGGCCGTGGCAATTTAATAGGAAGATCATTTACAATGGCCTAACTAATGAGATTACTTTCATTCATCTTGGCACTAAATTTGTGTTGCATCCTCAAACACCTTCACAGGTGGCCAAAGATCAACTAACTATGAAAGATAAGAGGGATGAGGAAGAAAAACTAGAAAAACAAAAGAAAAAGAAGGATAGTAAGACCTTGTCTTCAAAGGCCAAGGGGAAGGAAAAAGAGGAAAAAGATTCCTCCAAGAAGATTGTTAAGAAGGAGAATCATTTTGAAACAAAAGGTGATATTAAAAGAGCACTCCTTCTTAAAAAATCTTTCTACCTTTTCCTATCAAGGGAAACATCCCTTAGCACTGCCACAATTCCTACATTTGAGACCTTACCCCCAAAGGTCCAAGAACTCTTACATGAATTTGGTGATATATTTCCTAAAGAGATACCCCTTGGGCTACCTCCTTTAAGGGGAATAGAACACCAAATAGATTTAGTCCTAGGAGCAAACCTTCCTAATAGGCCAGCCCATAGGACTAACCCTTAGGAGACTAAGGAGATAGAGTCTCAGGTTAAAGAATTGTTAGAGAAGGGCTGGGTCCAAGAGAGCCTAAGCCCATGTGTTGTGCCAGTGTTGTTGGTGCCCAAAAAGGATGGTACGTGGAGAATGTGTACAAATTGTAGGGCCATCAACAACATCATTGTAAAGTATAGGCATCTCATTCCTAGACTTGATGATTTGCTTGATGAGTTGCATGGTGCCAATATCTTTTCAAAAATTGATCTTAAAAGTGGGTATCACCAAATCAGGAAGAAAAAGGGTGATGAGTGGAAAACCACTTTCAAGACCAAGTTTGGTTTGTATGAATGGCTAGTGATGTCTTTTGGGCTCACTAATGCACCAAGCACCTTTATGAGGCTTATGCATCATGTCTTAAGGGATTTCATAGGTAGATTTGTAGTTGCTTATTTTGATGATATTTCAGTCCTTAGGAAAAACACCCTTTATGCAAATATAGAGAAGTGTACTTTTTGTGTAGATAATATAGTTTTCTTATGGTTTGTAGTTGTTAGAAATGGGGTCCAAGTGGACCCTGAGAAAATCAAGGCCATCCAAGAATGGCCCACACCAAAAAGTGTGGGAGATATTAGGAGCTTCCATGGGTTAACAAGCTTCTATAGAAGGTTCGTTCCTAATTTCTCTACTATTACATCACCTCTCAATGAGCTAGTGAAAAAGAATGTGACATTTACCTGGGGTGAAAAACAAGAACAAGCCTTTGCTTTGCTCAAAGCAAAGCTTACTAAGACACCTGTTCTAGCTCTTCCTGACTTTTCTAAAACTTTTGAGCTAGAATGTGATGCCTCTGGAGTGGGAGTTGGAGCTGTATTGTTACAAGGTGGGCACCCTATTGCTTATTTTAGTGAAAAACTTCATAGTGTCACCCTCAACTACCCCACCTATGATAAAGAGCTTTATGCCTTAATAAGAGCCCTCTAAACTTGGGAACATTACCTTGTTTTCAAGGAATTTTTCATTCATAGTGATCATTAATCACTTAAGTACATTAAAGGGCAAAGCAAGTTAAACTAGAGGCATGCAAAATGGGTAGAGTACCTAGAGCAATTTCCACATGTTATCAAATACAAAAAAGGGAACAACAAATGTGGTAGTTGATGCCTTCTTTAGGAGACACACATTGTTTTGCTCCCTAGGAGCCCAAATTTTAGGATTTGATAATATTAGGGACTTGTATGCTTTAGATGAACATTTCTCTCTCATTTACGAGAGTTGTGGGAAAAAGGCCCAAGATGGATTCTATTTGGCTGAGGGGTATTTGTTCAAAGAGGGAAAGCTTTGCATACCCCAAGGATCCATTAGGAAATTACTTGTGAAAGAGAACCATGAGGATGGGCTCATGGGCCACTTTGGGATAGACAAGACCCTTGTCTTACTTAAAGAAAAGTTTTATTGGCCCCATATGAAGAAAGATGTCCATAAGCATTGCACTAGGTGTGTAGCTTGTTTACAAGCCAAGTCTAGGGTGATGCCTCATGGACTATACTCACCCTTACTCATCCCCTCTACACCTTGGGTAGACATTAGTATGGACTTTGTCCTTGGGCTTCCTAGAACTCAAAGAGGTGTAGACTCTATCTTTGTGGTGGTGGATAGGTTTAACAGATTGCACACTTTATACCATGCCACAAGGTGGATGATGCTACCCACATCTCAAAACTCTTTTTCAGGGAAGTTGTGAGACTCCATGGTTTGCCTAGGACCATTGTGTCAGATAGAAATGCTAAGTTCCTTAGCCACTTTTGGAAAACCTTATGGGCTAAGCTAGGAACTAAACTTCTTTTCTCTATCACTTGTCATCCACAAACTGATGGGCAAAAAGAGGTAGTGAATAGGTCTTTATCCACCCTTTTAAGGGCTCTTCTGAAAGGCAACCATAAGTCTTGGGATGAGTATCTTCCTCATGTAGAATTTGCCTACAACAAGGGGGTTCATAAAACAACCAAGCAGTCCCCTTTTGAGGTTGTCTATGGGTTCAATCCCCTAACACCGTTAGACCTCATTCCCCTCCCACTGGACAGTTCTTTTATACATAAAGAAGGGGAATCTAGGTCAGAGTTTGTAAAGAAGTTGCATGAGAGGGTTAAGAACCAAATAGAGAACCAAACAAAGGTGTATTCAACTAAAGGCAATAAAGGAAGAAAAAAGCTAGTTCTTAATGACAGTGACTGGGTTTGGCTCCATCTTAGGAAGGATAAATTCCCTACTAAAAGGAAATTCGAGCTTAGCCCTAGAGGGGATGGACCTTTTTAGGTTTTGGAGAGGATCAATAGCAATGCCTATAGGTTGGACCTCCCAGAAGAGTATGAAGTCAGCACCACTTTTAACATTTCTGATTTAATTCCTTTTGCAGGTGGAGCTGATATTGAGGAGGAGGAATTAACAGATTTGAGGTCAAATCCTCTTCAAGGGGAAGGGGATGATGCAATCCTCCCTAGGAAAGGACCAGTCACTAGAGCCATGAGCAAGAGGCTCCAAGAGGATTGGGCTAGAGCTGTTGAAGAAGGCCCTAAGGTTCTCATGAACCTTAGGGTAGATTTCTGAGCCCATGGGTCAAGGTTGAGTCCAATTATCTTTGTACATATTAGACTAGGATGTCATTATATTTGATCCTTGTATTTAGGGCTCCATAATGTAGGTAAGGTACCCTAGAAATATAGGATTTTTCAGCCCTTGTATTTTAGGGCACCTAGACTAATTTTTGTATTAGGGGTGATTTTGTAATTTCACATGCACTAAGTGAATATTTGATGTGTGTGTTGGGAAATAAAATTTAATTGAATTGGTAGAAGCCAAATCCAATTAAATTTTAGAGGGGGAGGTGAGCATTTGCTTACTACACCCCAGTGCCACATCATATAGTCACACTTTGTGCATGTCCTTCATGTTTTACATGTCTCATGACTCCTAAGCACACTTAGTGGAGAATCTTGAAATTGATCTTAGATTAGTAGGATGAAACATAACTAAAATTCACTAATCATAATTAGTAAAATTTTGACTCCAAAGTTTGACTCCACAAATTCAATTTCAAATTCAAGTGAAATTTGAATTGAAATTCAAATTTTCCTCCAATTTTGTGTGAGACTTAGGCTATAAATAGAGGTCATGTGTGTGCATTTTTTCAACTTTGATCATTTGAAAATTAAACTTCAGATTTCAGAGCTCTTTTAGAGCAAAAAATTTCGTGCTCTTCTCTTCCTCTCCCTTCATTCATCTCCTTCTTCCTCAAGCTTTTATTCATGGTCTCTTATGGTGGTGAGCTTCTTCTAGACTCATCTTCTCCTTGAAGTGGCGTCTCCTCTCTCTCTTCCTTCTCCATTTCGCTGTCATTCATCTTCCAAGAAATAAAGGAATCCATTGATGAAGAAAATCCTAGGCCTACAAGCTCCAATGGAGCTTACATCAAGTTATATTCTCCACCAAAGGTAATTCTATTCCAATCGGGTAGAATCACTATTGAAAATAAAACCCTTCTTTCAAATATTTAGTATAATTGCATATCTAGGACTAAAAAATTATTTGTTTAGTATAATATATATAGTGTAATTATGTTTCAACATTATTTAAATTGTTCATAATGATTTTCACCCATAAGTATAATGTTCCAATAACTAATTTTGTTCCCACATTAGTTATTTTGGGGATTTCAATAATTTCATTTTTTCTCGTTAAAAAATAAAATTTCATTTTTTCATGGTATCTGCAATAAAATAAAATATCTTAATAAATTTAGAAAAATAATTTATCAATTAAGTTTAGTATGAGTTGTGTTCATTTAAGATTACAGTAATTTGGGAAAGAATTATATTGATTATACTAAAAATAGAAAAATAATAAAGAATATAATCTAACAATATAAAGTAACCAAATTGTCATTATTTTATTTAAATCATAAATTATTATTATTATTATTATTATTAACATACTTCCTGCATGGACTAAAAGTTAAATGTGTGACCTATTTAACAAAATGTAACTGAAATTGAAAGTTAAAAATAAATTGAAAAGATGTAACTAAAATTGAAAGTCTATAATTCTTAGAGATAAAAATGTTCATTAAAAAAGTGAACACAAAAAATTATTACCTTTATAATAATTATAAATTATTATTATTACTGTGGACTTGGTGTTATGGTACTCACCCATTTAATTTATGGGTAATTATTATGGGTAATTATTGATATTCAAACTCATATCCATTGTGTGAGTAATGATCTATTAATCATTTTTGTAGGTACACGTTAGATATATTAACTAGTGTCATATCTACATGGAATGAATCAGCGTCATGTAATAAATTTCATCATTATCAAACCAAATATCACAATATCTTAACTTTGATCACTAATTCACTTTGGTAGATAAACATTCTTTTAATATAGTTTCTAGTATTTTTTTTTTGAGATACTAGATGAATGAATTTTCAAAATATTAACTTTTAGCCTTTTATATTTATTCTCTTTTTCTCTTTAAAATATTTATTAAATAAGTGATTCTTCCACTCATAAGGTAGGTTTTTCTTATGTGTGTGTAGGTTTTTCTTATAATAATGTGTGTGTGCGTGTGTGTGTATATTTTTGATCTCTAATAAATACTTGATTTTTTCATTTGTTTCCTAATAAAATTTAGTTTTGCATTGATTCTCTTATAAAATAAAAATCTTAATTTTGATGCTTCATATTTTATTTTAATTTATAATAAATTAACAAATTTTGTATTTATTCCTCACTAAATTAACATATTTTATGAGAGAACAAACATAAAATTTATTTATTTGTTGGACTAAAAAAATATCATAGATAAAAATAAAATCATTTTTTAATTAGAAATTTAAGATAAAACAAAAATTTATGAGGAAGAAAATATAAAAATTAAGTATTTATTAATGATAAAAAACATATTTAAGTTGATTATAATTTAGCTTTAAATAAATAACAATTTGGGTTAATTTGAAGGCACAAAAAAAAAGGTTAGAACGCGGTGAAGTTTCCTAATCCGCGTACCCAGAAGGAAGGAAGTTATTATTATACAGACAAGAGTTTAATTTGAAGGCCAAATCAAAATATTGAAAAGCCGCGAGGGAGGTTTCGTTTCGTTTCGTTCAGTTCACACATTCTATTCTCTATCGATTCCTCTTCCCTTTTTCTCAATCCACTACACCACAGGTATGCTATTCTTATTCCTCGATGTTCTCAATTTCTTGCACGTTTCCGCTTGATTTCTTTCAATTTTATTATCATTATTATTTCTTGGTGGGTTTCTGGGTGAAGTATATATGGTTTGAGAACTTGTATATCGAGTTTTTGATGTGTTTGAATATACAAAGATTAAAATTTTCAGGGCAGGGCATAAATTTTGTTACAAATTCTATGTTTTGTGGGTTTCAGATTAGAATTGTCTTGGATTACATGGCACTGAGATGTTAAAAATGTTGCTAATGTGTGAGTGTGTGTGTGTGACTTTGCAGTTATGAGGAGCCAACTTGTGTGTAATGGGTGTAGGAGCATCTTGGTTTACCCTAGAGGAGCAACCAATGTTTGCTGTGCGTTGTGCAACACCATTACCTCTGTTCCTCCTCCTGGTATTCCTTTCACGGTTTCTTTATTATCAAGATTTGAGAAACTTTCGTGCTCCTTGATGCTTAGTATGTTGGATTAGTTTCACAGTTCACACTTGGGGATTGAGTGGTGTAAGTGTAAGCCATCTTAGGTGTGGAATAGTGGGCGGTTACCATTGCTTTATTTTATATCTCTCATGCATGGATACTTAAATATTGGGGATGAATTGGTACCGTGCTTGAATTGGATGCCGATATGCTTATGGTATGGCATCCATCTTATCAGAACTTGGCTGCATTTTTTCTTAACTTTGTCTACGATTATGCATTTTTAATGAATTCTTCAAGAGATTGAAGATCAATGATGATGAAAAATCAATATAAATGTTAGCTATATGCTTTTATTAAGATAAAGAATAAAAAAATTGCACTCGTGTGTGTAGCTATTAATAACATAGGCATATTATTTGAAAGATACTGTGTGTGTGGTGAGAGCGAGATAAACTGAAAAGAAATTATGCATTTAGCTTGATTAAATATTCATTCACACGTATTGTACTTTAACTGAATGGTTACATCTGGGGGAACCTTTAATTTCATGATGCCCATGCAGGAATGGACATGTCACAACTCTATTGTGGAGGCTGTACGACATTGCTAATGTACACACGTGGTGCTACAAGTGTGAGATGTTCCTGCTGTCACACTATTAACCTTGTACCAGGTACAATATATTTCTCTGTTGCCAGATTTGTGAAGCTTATTAGCTCAATATTTATTTTGCTGTACTAAATGCTGATTTGCTAGACAAACTATTTACATTTATAAACTGTAACTACAGTGATGTTTTGGTGGTTTTCTTGATCATTGAATATGCTTAATACATTGATGGTGATTCCAAATCCTGGTATTGGATTCAGCAGGGGAGCAGCGAGGGAATCCTTTTCTCCTTTCCTCATTACCTTAGCTGTTGGAATAGGCCATATGTTGATGTATTTGTGATGAACTCAAGAATGCAAACCAACTGTTTGTACATCAATCATACTTGAAAAAGTATTTGTTGACTACTGTAAATTTATCAACTCTACTAAAAGATTAGGCTGTTTTGGTGAAGGATCATGAATGGCTTTTATATCTTTAAGCATCTCTTCATGCAACAACCCTTTGGGCTTAAAGTTTGGGCAATGTACAAGTCCACTCTCTAGTCTCTACCTTGTGCTGAAATTCAGTTTATTTATTTAGAAGAACGCGAGCAACAACAATTGAACCCATGATTACTTTTTCATAAAGAGTCTGATACATGTCAAATACCAATTCTTCCAAAAGCCTAAGGAGTTTACTAAAAGCTCATGAATGGTTTTTAACTTTTTATATCTCTATCCAGTACAAATTGTATGCACAAAAAATATCCATCAAACCATATCTAGGTAGTAGGAAAATGAACAAACTTAAATTCAAACCATGTGGTTCTCCACAGCTTTCTTTTTGATTTGTAACTATGTAAGTTTATAAATTTCTTCTGATTATTCCCAACTTTCTACTCAATTCTTTTTAATAAATTTCATAAGACATTAGTGAAATGCCACAACCACATATGTTATTAAACAAATAATTATCATCAACTGTCTTAGGGAACACCTAATGCCGGATTTAAACCCTTGCAAGTCTCAATTTCCTTAGCTAAGCCAACTTTTCCCATGCCCTTATTGTTGGGTTACAAGTGCGAGGTGAAGTCCCACATCGAGCAAAAGTGGAAAAGTTGAGCATTATATAAGTGAGGAGAATACCCATAAACTCGAGTATTAAGGTTTTGAGTTAAAGTGTGGTGTCAAGTTCCCTTATGTGGTGGCTCGTGGTCCATTGGTGTAAATCTCCCCGACGTTTACTCCCCTCGAATTTTCCCAACAACTGGTATTAGAGCCGATGGTTCGACTTGGTGACCGGTTTAGACGAATAAGATGGCGGCGATAGATCGTAGCCTTGGAGATCCCTTGTATTGAAAGTCTTCCTGGTGGTGGGTCCAGGCAGCGTGTCCCGTAGATGGAGCGGCGGTGCAAGTACTGCAGGTAGCTAGAGCATGTGGGCTCTAATGGCTATACTCGTGGACTCACACTTGAGGGAGAGATTGTTGGGTTACAAGTGTGAGGTGAAGTCTCACATCGGGCAAAAGTGAAAAAGTTGAGCACCATATAAGTGAGGAGAAGACTAATAAACCAGAGTCTCAAGGTTTTGGGTTAAAGTGTGGTGTTAAGTTTTCTTATGTGGTGGCTCGTGGTCCATTGGTGTAAATCTTCCCGGCGTTTACTCCCCTCAAATTTTTCCAACAACTTATCACTTCTTGGAACCTAACAGTAGTAATTCTGGTCAAACTTACATTGTTCCCAACTTTAGAACCTTCTTATATATTCTCCTTTTGGCAATTTGTTATGCTAGTACTGATTCCTTAGTACTAGGAAAATGCTCAGCTGACAAGGAAAAATTAGTTTGTGCTACCTTTGATATAGAGCTGATGCTATCAGCTATAAAGTGTATAAATTGAGGTCAACAGTACTACCATGTATATTAACGTTCTTCTTAGAGTAATATTTCTTCCAAATTAAATTAATGATCCAAATTAGCTTAATGCACGGAATTGCTTGCTGCCTGGAGACCATGAAAATAAAAGAAGTCTATCAACAGTTCTAATATTGGTCAAGAACCAACTACCCTGTATGCATAGTAGTTAGTCCCAAATAGTGGTGTGGAGTGGCTGCTCCCCAAAAACGCTAAAGCAGGATAGCAGATAGCAGAGTTATTTGGAATCCTAAATAGATTTATTCTACACATGTATACATGTTGAAAAAAGAGAAAAAAGTACCTGAGATTAAAAACATCTGTCTCCTCTTTGAGTGCATTTGGGATCGAGCAGTTCAGCTAGCTGGCTAGCTTCTTTGTGGTGTTCTGCTAGGAGTTGTCTTTTTCAGATCTTCAGACAGATTGACATGTTGTGTCACATGTTTCTTGTTCTTAATTCTTTGTTTTTTCCTTTTTATTCCTTGTTTAGTTCTTGAGGATTTCTTATCCTTTTTGTACCTCTCTTTTCCCTCTTAATAAACCTTTATTTATAATAAAAAAGAAAGGCAAACAAAACAAATCAACAAATCAACAAATAATGTCAAGTTAGTTCACAACCTGAAAATCACAAACCAAGAGTGACATCCTGATTCATTTGAATATAAGCATGACCCAAAACCAGGATAATATTAATTTGACTCTGTATTTTATCGTTGATGACAGTTTCTATTGTGAATGCTGTCATCAATTGACCGAGCTCTGTAATAAGGTTATTTTATGCACAAAATCCTACTGCATAAACTACAGGATGTTGGGTGTTTGATGTGTCATTTATTGGGTTCCATTTTCTTTATCTTATGTCATTCCAATGATGAGTTCCTTGTTTTACTGTAATATTGTATGCTTATTAATTTGCTTAAATTTATTACTGATTTATTGTTGATGGGCTGTGTCTTTATCAAAAAGAATCTAATCAAGTCATTCATTGTGCGAACTGCCGGACAACACTCATGTATCCTTATGGAGCTTCCTCAGTCAAATGTGCAATTTGTTGCTATATTACTAATATCAGTGTAAGTATACAATTCATTAATTGTATGATTAATGTATTGCGTATTCACTTTCTATTTTTGCAAATGCTTCAGAACTATTGAAATTAAATTGACATGAGTTTTGACACATGATTTGGGGTTCATTTTGTTGTAAATTTTGGTGGCTTTCTGTTGCAATGTGAATCAGAATCCTTATGTGATAAATTTGCAGCTAGAAATTTTTGGTTGATTGGATTTGTAAAGTAATAAGAGTGCAGTTATTTGACTAATTTGGAATTTTAAAATTGAAGATTTAAATCTCATATATCCTCTTATCACTGAAAATTGTTTAGAGAACCCAGAAGCTCTAGTTAAATTTATTGTTCAAGCTCCAAAACATCTTTCCTACCTAGGGGCTGTTATCTGATTCAACATTGGACACATGTTGGGATTTCTGCGCCTTTTACATGTTATAAATGACATGAAAATCTTGAAATTTGATGCAAATGTTTTGCATTTTATGTAACTTTTCTGATCTGAGTTTTTCTACCATTTAATGGCTTCTGCTTCTCCTTCTGTAGATGACCAATGGAAGGCTTTCAATTCCTGTACAGAGACCAAATGGAACAGCCAACTCTGGAACAGTATCTTCAACTTCATCGGTATGGTTTTCTCCTTTTCTTTTTGATGATTCTGTTAGACGTATTGTTGCATTCTTGTGATGATATCTAATACATGATTTTACTACTTGCAGTCAATGCCTTATTCTCAGAGCCAAACTGTCGTAGTAGAAAATCCTATGTCTGTTGATTCGAGTGGGAAATTGGTAATTACTATTGCTTTTCCTTTTTGGCTAGTTTTGGATGCATATTTGACTTAAGTATGTTTTTAGTCAATGAAAATAAGACGTCTTTTTTTTAATCCCTACTTAAAGTTTATTCATCTTTAATTCTTATGTATGACCACTTTTTAATCCCTTGTTGGTGGCTGAAAGCACCTTTTTATTTATAATTTTTAAGAATTAAACTAAATAATTTAAATAGACTAATTATAAAAAAGTGTGTTTAGGAACTAAAAATATACTTTAGCTTATAAACTTTTTACTATATTTCACTAATTTTTCTGTGATTCTTTAGCAAAGTAAGATTTTCTCACTTGTAAGAATTTGATGTCACAGGTGAGGAATGTCGTTGTGGGCGTTACAACAGATAAGAAATGATACTTGCCACATGAAAATGTTACACAAGTGTAAAGGGAACATCATTTGACTCGTCAACTGCTGGTGCTTGAAAATATTGTTCGTGTATATGAAATTGCAGCTTATAAGTTAAAGATATTTTTGTTCTAAATGAGATTTAGACTGATTTAATTTACATATATGTATACGAGGACCAGTGGAAAGGGCACACAACTTGTCATTTATTGAATTGCCAAGGTCCTCTTTTTGCTGCAGTTGTATCACAGGGTTTTTCGCATCTCGAATTACAAGTCCTAGATGCACATTTGATTCCTCTTCTTTGGTGACTTGATTTTATTATGCAAGCATATAACCTGATAAGGTGCCTAGAGTCAACTGGCGCAGAAATTCAAATGTGTACACGCACTAAATCAAATATCAAAGGATTAGTTATTGTAATTTTCGTCCAATTTTGTGTAACATGTTCCAATGTGTACAGGGATCACACCTCAAATCCTTATTTGTGACCCAAAACTTGGACACAATGAAGTACCCACCTATCTAAGTAGCTTATTGATAAACACATACACATTTACAAATTCCCAACTGATCAATGGTAATTATAAGGGGTGCCAATAGTACAATCTCTCCATTGCTATATAGTATATATAATAAATGTTTGGGATAGTAATATATATTCCAGTCTAAAACTATTTTTACTAGTTCTTTATATCCAAACACACATCACAGCATAAAATTGGTAATTAAAAGAGGTGCCAATAGTACAATCTCTCCATTGCTATATATAATGATTTGTACATTAAGAAACATATATATGGGTACAGGCTGTAGCAGAGATTTAAATTCTTCGAAGAGAAGCCAATCTCTTTTCAAGTTCTTCGACATCTTGGGATTCTGCTGGTCTGCATCAACAAAAAGAAATTTCTCTCTTAAAATAACAGAATCAACACAAAATCAATAAATAATATAAAAAAATAAAAAAATCTAAATGCATTTAAAAGCTTTAACTGGCAGATCAATCAATTTAAATCTAATAAAAAGTATTATACCACATAACCAATAAAAGAAACTGTATACATGACAAAAACCAATGGTCAAGGAATGTATAGAATGCATTTTCCATGAATAAGTTTGAAATGTACCTTGGAGCAACATTTTCAGTATTCCTTGAAGCAATACGCCCTTTGGGAGCAGAAGATAACTAGCAACATAAAAGACCAGCATCAGGCTCAAACATTCAGAAAAATAATTAAATGAAAGAATTGGTGCAAAGACAATGGATTCATGTTGTGTCTAAAACCAACCTGGGATGCAATATCCACTCCAATCTCATCAAGAACCTGTGATGAATAAAATGAAAATGTTACAAAGGAAAAAATTGCTTATAATAGCAGGCTATATTAATTAAGTTGGGATTAATATATTCACCTGGTTAGTGAGCTCTTCTGTTTCTTCCTCAGCTTCATCTTTGTCTAGAGTTTCATCAATAGATTCTGACATCATCTCAATCTGCAAATAGGATAATGTCATAAATTTATGGAGCAAAAGAAAGTTTTTGTCAAATGGGGTGCTGGTCCTCTCCTCAAACAATGTCTAAGAATATTGACATATTGTTCAGTCAACTGGATTAAATGCTCTCTAATGAAGGCCAAACTGGATCCAAGTCCAAAAGCAGTTACTTGAGAACTTACTGAGGAATCTTAATGTATTTAGCCTACCACTAATGCATGAAACTTGCATGAGAACACATCAGAAATATGCTCAAAAGAAAATTACCGTCATGTCCAACTGCGCTGATTGCTTTTGGAATTCTTTGATCACTTTAACCTGTTTTGCCGGTGCCATTTGCTGAAAAGAAAAGACAATGCATCATTTTTAGACATGCCTGGCAAAATTTAATCAATGTCACGAAAGAATGTAACAAATATCAACTTTTGATCCAGTAACAGCAGAAAATTGCTTAAAGAGACAATTTTGCAGTTTTTTGTATTAAACAATACCTTTCTATCAGCATATCCAATGGGAGCCAAGTTTTTTTTAACATATAGGACTTATGCTCAGTTTGCTTCCTTGGCAATGGCATACTCGAGTTCAAGACTCTTTGACCTTTAGGTGTTTGGTTGGGTGAAAGTGCAGGCTTGCATATATATATATATATATTGATATTTTTTTCAGTGCCAAGGAAAAAGAGTTTGAATAACATAAACTGATTGGATATTTATTTTACCAGTAAAACAAAAGAAATGCATTCCATAATTTTGAGAGATATGAATCAGAATCAATCTGGATAACATAAAACATACCTTATTCATTGCCACCATTGCTTTAGTTGCACCCTTCATTCCTGTAGAGATTGAAGTGCTTGCATATAATGCCTGCAAATGAAATTTGGAAATTCTGAAAATTGAAAATCCTGTTATCATCTTAAAAAAAATAATGAAAAACAAACAAACAAAATTTTCTGCATACCTGTGTGTGAGTTGCTACACCCCTGATCTGAGCACGACTTCCCTGCAAATTGGTTATCTGTTGACGTAACCTAACAAGTTGACGAGCTAAGATTCTGGTGGCAGCCTGTAACCACACTTCTATATTCAGTATATTGGCTATAAGGACTACATTGATCATAAATCTAGTTGATGTGAGATCTTAACACACCCTCCCACACCTTAAGACTGGGAGCATAGACAAATGCAGGTGTTTCGCTTTTATTCAAGAAATATGTCCTAGTCAGAGATTGAGAGTTTCTGAAAATTACTTCAGTGAAAGAAACACTCAACAGACTGTATATTTACACACATTTCAGAATTAATTACATTTAAGAGCAGTAATTATAAATGCAATTCCCAATATATGAAAGATACACTCAACAGACTTTTTATTGTACCTTAGAATACAAACCATTGCATCACAATGATCAGTATATGGAGATCTTCGATATCTCTCAAGATCTAGGTACCTTAGAATACAAACCATTGCCCCCTTTTCCTTGATTGCATACTAATTTTTTATTTGGGTCCATGGGACTATCAATGGTCCTCCTAAATTGGACTATTTTGTGGAATATTTTGGTTAATATGGGTTACACATATCTAGTATATGTGGTGGGGCTAATGTTGATATTTAATTTTGTATTGGAGGGTGATATAATAGGTGCATTGCACTTATGTATAAATCACCAGCAGTACCTCTGGTGCTGCTGTGTTTACTATTAATAATATATAATATATCTTTTGCCTTCCAAAAAAAAAATGGTCCTAAAATTTGACATAACTATTTCCTTCAAAATGTCTATTGCATATTTTCTTTGTGAAATTGCAATGCCATCCTTTGAACGAGCAACTACAATACCAAAAAAGTATTTTAGATTACCAAGAACTTTTGTTTGAAAGTGGTTGAACAAGTGCTCTTTCAGCTGGGAAATTTTAGCTAAAATAATTTCTTGTAATGACTATATCATCAACACAAACAATCAAATAAACACATTTACCAGGAAAAGTGTGACAATATAGATTTGCACAATGAAATTGAATTTCCCAAACCAAGCTCATGGAGATTGTGGTTTATAAACCAGCTCAGACTCCCCCTGAAAGTGATTGCTCCATATAGATTATTTCTTGTTCACCGTGAAGAAATGCATTTTAATGTCTAACTGATGAAGTGGCCAATGAAGAATAGCATCAGTTGCTAGAAAGAGATGAACTAAACTCATCTTAGCCACAAGGGAAAAGGTATCACCATTTTTTTTTTTTGCTCAGCAAAAGTAAGTATCATATATATAAATGAGTACCAGAGGTACTGTAGATACATAAGAGGATTGGATTAACAGCTGGTTCAGAATGCCAAGATACATGCAATAAGAACTAGCTGAACCCGAGGAAAGAAAACTATTACGCAGCACAAATTACTTATAATACTGCAGCTACCCTCCTTCCCTAATTACAAAACGCTGCTGTGAGATGAGAGGACCAATGATTGAAATGCAGGGTGAAACCCTTCTCCAAAAGTTTAAGCCATGTCCATAGTAGAAAAATCGCATCTTCCATCACTTTACTTCCTTCGAAAGTTTAGCAAAGATCACCCCATTTCGATGCTTCCAAATGGTCCATGTTAGCGCTACCCACCAGCATTTCCATCTTGTTGCTTTAGTTCCAGCAGCAGACCCACTTACATGTTGCAGAAAATGATCCTTGGGATTTTGTGGGAATACACCCATTGTGTACCCTTTGTCCACTAATCTGGCTTTTAAGGAGATCTTTTGTAGAAAATCAACATTGGTTTTAATGAAAATTTCATTTTTGATAGAATCTAGTGGCATAGGTTGATCCATGAAGATTACTCACCAGTAGGATAAACATTGGTTGTTGTTCTTAGAGATATTACCACACATATGATGATGAAAACTAATATTTCTGGGAAATGTAGTCAAAGAAAAAGACAAAAGGCACCGCTTAACACACAAGAGATTAGGGACTTAGGTAAGAATAGGAAAGTGAAGAAATATAAATTTCATTATCCAAACTATTCAATACAAACCAAGCTTAAGTCACTCCAAAGAGAAGAGCTAACTCAAGGAAGGAGGATTGCCTAAGTCTACATATATAGGGAGTACACTAGCTATATTCCAAGCTAATGTGAGACATCTTAACACAACCCTCACTCCCAAATTTGAACATCTAAAGCATGAAGTTTGCAAGACCGGACAACTAAGGTGGCTTAACATTGAGACTGGATAGGTTCTAATTAGAAGCGTAGCAAGCCTAATTCACTCCCAAAAGCTTAAAGGAAAATGATTGCCCAAATAATAGCTTAGGTCATCCAAACTCAATCCCACAAACCTGACTTGTAAGGTGAGGACTACCCAAGCTTTTATAAGCTTTATTTAAGCCATATCTCTAGTAGACGTGAGACCAAACCACTACCTTTGATGCTACAATTAAGGCAGCCCCAAAGAGGTTGCAACAAAGGCAGGCTACGGGTCAAGGCCGGTCCTGACATTTTATTGCACCATAGCGAAAAATAGACATGGACCCTTTTCTATATGTATGATAAAATATATTTCATAAAAAAATAGACACACAATTTTGCTGAAAATAATGAGAAAATAGGCTATGCATTGACATTATAAAACAATATTACACTATTATCCAATCACAACCTATTATGTAGGACAAGTTCGTTGACTTTTATGATATCAAGGTGATTTGTAATTGAATGATAGTGCAATTGTTTTACAAACTCATTTTATTACATACAAAACATTTTCTCTACTCATATATACATACAAATATAAAATATTACATGCGGATAAACATTTAGTTTTTTTGGTTTAGTATGCTTGAAAAAGTTAAAATTTAAGAATTAAAGGAGTTTTAGAAAGCCGACGAGATAAAGTTGCCACTAAAAGTCATTGAATTTTTTTTCCTCCTCACACTATAGCTATCTAGATTTCTTTTTGGGCCCCCTTTAGTCATGGGCCCTGGGCGGTCGCATCGGAAAACAACCACCAAGGCCGGCCCTGCTAGGGTTTACCACAATTAAGGCAGCTTTTCAACACCCCCTCTCACGCCCATGGCTACTAGCATAGAGCGTGGCAAATGTAGGTAGCCCAACAATTGATCTAGGATAAGCTTTAATACCATCTTAGAATTTGGACTTAGAGCCTAATTGATTAATTCAATCCCACAAAACCAACTTGTAAGGCAAGGACTGCCAAACTTCTTTATAAGCTTTATTTAAGTCATATCTCTAGTTGATGTGGAACTAAACCACCACCTTTGAGGCTGCAATTAAGGCAGACCTCAAAGAGGCTGCCACAACTAAGGCAACTTTCCAACAGTTACCAATATCACATTGTCAACCTCTGTTCTGAAACTGTACTATCCAAGGGACAAACATTTTTATTAAGATATAGGTCATGAACAGAGAGATATGAGAGCGAGAGAGAGAGAGAGAGACAGAGTGAGAGAGAGTGAGAGAGACAAAGACAAAGTGAGAGATAGTCAGAGAGAGCTCCTTCAGAATGTGAAGGAGAGAGAGTGGAGGAGTGAGAGAGTGGGTAGACCGAGAGAGAGAGTCCGATCACATCGACAGAGAAAGGTGGAGCATAGAGCTGATCATGGGTGGCGTACGTTGAGTAATCGAAGGACCAATTGGAATGGCATCAATGGAAGAAGTGCAGAACGCTGGAATGCAAGGACGGAGGAACTGAATAACGATAACTCTAATCATGGAGACTGGGTAATAGTATCACGCAAGAGGAAAAACAAAGTGGAGGATAGTAGAGGTAGAAAGCAAGGGAACAGCTACCAAAGGAAAGAGAAGCAGATGACATGGAGAAATAAGGCTGACGTTACGACCTTCTATTTCTCCAGATTCCCTGAAGGGATAATGGAGAAAGATATGTGGCAGATTTTCCAGAAATGGGGGAAGGTATGGGAGGTTTTCATTCCCCGAACCAAAAACAAACTTGGCCATAGGTTCGGTTTTGTTAGGTTCAAAGAGGTGATGGATGAACAGGGGTTAGAAAGATGTCTGGATAATAACATTTTTATAGATGGCCAGAAGGTGTTCGTCAATAGACCGAAGTTTGACAGGGGGAAGGTGCCTTGCACGCATGTATATGGCAATGCTACCCGTCGTATGGAGGCTGATCAACAGGTGCACAAAGATGCTCAGGTGGACAAGACAACCAGTGTTAAAAAAGGAGGTCCTCGTTCATATGCAGAGGTAGTTAAGGAGCTCCAACCTGGCCACACGAGAACCAAGTATTTGGGGGAGGGTGTTCATTGCGCTGTTAGGGATAACTATCGGCCAGTGACCTTGAGCTCGAATAAGGAGAAGTATGAGTGGCTTTACAAGTCCTGGGTAGGAAGACTGAAGAACAGAGCAATGTTTGAAAGGGTGGAAGAGGAGTTGAAATGGGTGGTGGATGATAACGTTAATCCTTGATACTGGGTTGATGACTGGGTTCTCTTCCCTAACATGGACGACTCCAGCGCTGCTCGTCTCATACAACAAGAGATGGATAATGGATCCACTCCTCTCTCGGAGCTCCAGAAATGGTCTCCGGAAATACGTCCCACTCACAGACTCACGTGGGTGCTCTTATGGGGCCTTCCACTGACGGTATGGGATGTGGAATCCATGGCGAAGGTGTTAATGGAGTTCGATGAGGTGGTGGAAGTGGACGACTTTGTGGAGGATAGAAGAGGATGGACGTGGCGCGCATTCTGATGAGGACGCAGATGGGACCTCTGTTTCAGGCGACGTTGCCGGCCACCATTGATGGAGCACAGTATGTTCTTCACGTCGCGGAGGATGCGCCTAGTCTGGGAATAATGAAGAAGCAAAATCGAAGTGACATGTGGTTCCCCCCTTCCCCTTTCTCGACCCAGCCAAACACCCCTGTAACGGCGGGTGACGACATCCCAGGGGCCACCTTCTGCGATGACTTCTTCGGCGACGTTTCCGACGACCCCGTCGGCGGTTTCCCTGATCACAGGTCCATGTTCCCATCGTCCAATGCTCGTAGAGACCACTGGGTTCAATCCCTTGGTCGAAGCGTTATGGACCGGTCCGATATAATCAGAGATGACGTGGCCCAATCCCAGGTTGACAGAGCTCAAAGTCAACATTGTCCTCATCTGGAGAACGTGTTGGAAAACCCCAACGGCCATATTTCCGGAAATGGCCTAGCTTTAAATGCTCCTGTCGAAAAAGCTATGCAGGAGACTAACCTTATAGAAAAAATCCCCAATTTAGACTGCCATGCAGACGAAGGGCAGTGGGTTAACACCCATGGGGAAAATTCGGGCCTGACAACCAAAGCTAGACAGGGGGAGTTCGAAAAAGCTTTACCTCTTAAGGAACCTCTGCCTCACAATTCCAGTTTGAATTCCACGTATCCCAGAAGGAATTGTGATGACTATGGTCAAATTTTAAAGAAGCTACCTATGGGCCAACAGATATGTGGCCCAACTACCTCTGCCACAAAGGTCTATGTGAGAAGAAAGGAGGTGTTGAGAAGTAATCCCAAGGCCCAGCAGAGTGACAAATCAAAGGAGATGATGAAAAGTAATACCAAGGCCCAGCAGACTGAGGAACCTTTAGTGGACTCCAACCCAGCTTCTAAAGGTCACCCTCTGTTTTCTGTATACGAGGGACCCTATAAAGCTGCAATGTGACATCTTGAAGGAAATGGGCTTGTCTTATGAGGAAGAAGATAGCAAGATTATGGGGATGCTGCTGGATATGGAGAATAAAGATGATTTGATGGCAGCAGAGAAGGGAATTAAATCTCAGCAATTATGATAATTCTATCCTATAACTCTAGAGGTTTGGGGAGGGGAGTCAAGTGGACTGCTGTTAGAAGGCTCATTGTTCAGCAAAAAGTGGATCTTGTCTGCCTCCAAGAAACCAAGAGGGAGAACTTTAATAAAAGTATTTGCCAGGCCATTTGGGGAGACTCCACTGGTCATTGGGATTTTGTTCCATCTGTGCAGGCTGCTGGTGGCCTTTTATGTATGTGGAATAACTCCACCTTTGTGGTAGAAAGGAAGGTAAAAGGTAGAAGCTTCTTAATGCTTGAAGGCACATGTTGTAGTAATAATCAGAAGTTGATATTTGTCAATGTCTATGCTCCTTGTGATCTGGTTGGGAAGAAAGCTTTATGGGATGAGTTGAGGCAGCTGAAGGCTTCTAATCCTAGTGGAATGTGGTGTTTCCTTGGGGACTTCAATAGCATTAGGAGTTCCCAGGAAAGAATCAGCTTATCTCAAAGAAGGGCAGATCCTTATGACATTGCAGCCTTTAATCAGTGGATTGATGATATGGATTGATGATATGGAGCTTCAGGAAATTAAATGTCCTGGGAATAGTTTTACTTGGATTAGGCCTAATGGCTGTGTGAAAAGTAGGCTTGATAGATTCTTGGTCTCACAGAACTGAATATCTCTTTGGCCTGAGAGCTGCCAAACTGTCCTTCAAAGGAACCTCTCTGATCATTTCCCGTCTATATTGCAAACTAACATGGTGGACTGGGGTCCAAAGCCCTTTAGGGTGTTTGACTGGTGGCTGCAGCAAAAGGGGTACCAAAAAATGGTGAGGGAGGTCTGGAAAAAGGACCAGCAGGGAGGTTGGGGGGGTATCGCCCTTAAAAATAAGTTGAAGAACTTAAGAGCTGCTATAAAACAGTGGAGTAAAGCAGAGGGGAATATTAATCCTAAGAAGGTCCTTAATATTCAGCAGAAGCTAAATGAAGTGGAGGATCTAGCTGCTCATCGAAATCTGACTGATCAAGAGATTAAGGACAGAACTTTACTTCAGCAGGAGTTATGGAATGCCTCTAATGCTTTTGAATCTTTATTGAGACAAAAATCTAGGGCCAGATGGCTGAAGGAGGGGGACTACAACACTGCTTACTTTCACAAATACATGAATTTCAGGAGAGCTTATAATAATATTCCAGGTATATTTATAAATGGGGAGTGGATCCAGCAACCTGATGCAGTGAAATATGAAGCTGCCAACTTCTTCCATAATAGATTCACTGAGCAGATGCATTCTAGACCTACCTTGGATGGAGTTCACTTCAAATCTATTTCTCAGAGGCAAAGAGAACAGCTGACTGTCCCTTTCTCTGACCAAGAGATCAAACAAGCAGTGTGGAGTTGTGGAGGGGATAAGTGTCCGGGGCCTGATGGCCTTAACTTTAATTTTATTAAGGAATTCTGGGATGTGATGAATCCTGAGTTTAGAAGATTCGTGGATGAGTTCTATGCTCATGAAAGCTTTCCTAGAGGATCCAATGCTTCCTTTGTGGCTTTAATTCCCAAAAAGCCTCACCCAGTCCCTAAATGATTACAGACCCATATCCTTGATAGGCTGCATGTATAAAGTCATAGCTAAGCTTTTATCTAATAGATTAAGGTCTGTTATGGATGAACTCATTGATGAAAGACAGTCAGCTTTCATTAAAGGAAGACATATACTCCATGGAATCCTGATTCTTAATGAGGTGGTGGAGGTGGAGGAAGCAATGAGAAGCAAGAAGTCAGCAATGATCTTCAAGGTGGATTTTGAAAAGGCCTATGATTCAGTGTCTTGGTCCTTCTTGGATTATATGTTGCTTAGATTGGGTTTCTGCCAAAAATGGAGAAATTGGATCTCAGCTTGCCTACATTCAGCAACCATATCAATTTTGATTAATGGTAGCCCATCTAAGGAGTTCAACCCCTCAAGAGGCTTGAGGCAAGGAGATCCTTTAGCCCCTTTGCTCTTCAATATAATTGGGGAAGGTCTCACTGGTATGATGAGGGAAGCAGTTCACAAAAATCTCTATAGAAGCTATCTAGTTGGAAAGAAGAGAGAACCTGTTAATATTCTGCAGTATGCTGATGATACTGTTTTTGTGGGTGAGGTTGATTGGCAGAATGTTCATGCTATAAAGGCCTTGCTTAGAGGCTTTGAATTGGCTTCTGGCTTGAAGATTAACTTTGCTAAAAGTCAATTCGGGATCTTAGGAGGTGGAGTTAACTGGGGTTTGGCAGCAGCTAATATCCTGAACTGCAGTCAAATGAATTACCCCTTTCACTATTTAGGCATTCCCATTGGTGCCAATCCTTCCAGTCTGATGGTTTGTGAGCCTCTCATTACTAAATTCAAAGCAAAACTATCCAAATGGGCCCAAAAAGATATATCCATGGGGGGAAGGTCACACTTATTAATTCTGTTCTCAATGCTCTCCCAATCTATCTTCTTTCCTTTTTCAGGATTCCCCAAAGGATAGTCCAGAAAATTAATTCCTTACAAAGGAATTTCCTGTGGGGAGGAGACAATACTCATAATAAAATTCCTTGGGTGAAATGGGCTGATATTTGTCTGCCCAAGAATGAGGGGGGTTTAGGTATAAAGGATATTTCGAAGTTCAATGTAGCCTTGATGGGTAGATGGATATGGGCTTTTGCATCTGGTCAGCAGCAGCTTTGGGTAAGAGTTCTAATATCCAAATATGGTGGATGGCCTGAGTTTCAGCATGATACAGATAAGAGGGGATTTTCTCATTGGTGGAGGGACCTTAGAAAGATATTTCACCAGCCAGATCACAATATCTTCAAGCACCAATTGAATTGGAAGGTGGGATGTGGGGAAGCAATCAAATTCTGGACAGACAAGTGGCTTGGGGAAGATTATACCCTTGAACAGAAATATAATCAGCTTTTTCTGATTAGTAGGCAGCAAAATTCTCTCATCTCAAATATGGGAGAATTTAATCATGGTAGCTGGGAATGGAATCTTAGATGGAGAAGGAACTTATTTGATCATGAAAGTGATTTAGCTGTGCAGTTTATGGAAGAAATCAGTTCTGTCCCTATACAGCAACATATCAAAGACTCTATGTTGTGGTTGGCTGAACCCCATGGCCAATATACTACTAAATCAGCTTATAGATTGTGCTTTAACCCCAGTACAACAAGTGTAGATGAGAACATTTATAAGATAATTTGGAAGCTGAAAATCCCCCCTCGGGCAGTGATGTTTTGTTGGAGGCTTCTTAAAAATAGACTTCCCACCAGGGCCAATCTTCTGAGAAGAAATATCAGTATGCAGGAAGTCATCTGCCCCTTGTGTGGAAGTGTTCAGGAGGATGTGGGTCACTTATTTTTCAACTGTACTTTGACTAAAGGCTTGTGGTGGGAAGCCATGAGTTGGATCAGGGTCGTAGGACCCCTTCCAATCACTCCTAAGTGCCATTTCATTCAATTCTGTGAAGGATTTGGGGAATCTATGAATCATGATACAAGATGTGGGTGGTGGATTGCCTTAACTAGCTCTATATGGCAACATAGGAACCAACTGATCTTCCAAGGAAAACCTTTTGATCCCTATAAAGTCATGGACCATGCTATCTTTTTAGTTTGGTCCTGGTTAAAGGCTAAAGAAAAAGATTTCACCTGTAGTCTCAATCATTGGTCTTCCAATATATCGAATTCCTTTGGTTAGGCTGTCTGGGTTTTTCTTGCTTGTATTTAGGTTGGGTTTTTGGAGGGCAGCACTTATGTGCTTTGTAATCTCTTTCCCGGTACCGCTGGTACTGGTATCCTATTTTTAATATATACATATATATTTTTGCCTTCCAAAAAAAAAAAATCACATTGTCAACCTTTGGATTGCATAAACACAAAACAAGCATGTTTTTATGGCTCATTAACAATAAGGAAATGGAGGAGATGCATTTAAATTACAAAACATACCTCATTTCCTGTTTTTGCTTCTCTTTTAATCTCTGCCACCAATTTTTTTTCCTGCAATTGACAAGGCAAATGAAGCACTAAAAAGATATATGAAACAGAAAGGAAGTCACTAAGAAGGTCTTTGTTAGCATTATGTACCTCCATCTGAAGTGATGCTATCTCTCTTTCAATTCCTACAAGAGTGAATGAAAGAGAAATGAAACAAACCTGTTACAGAAGTGCCACTTCATTGAAATTTAAAACTAAACAATGATACCAAATGTGAACTGGCTGGCTATTTCCTATCAATACATTTAAATGAACAACCCAGAGATAGAAAGAAAGAGAAAGTGAAGAAAAGAAAACAGAGAAGAATGATACATAAGTGCCACTATATTAAAATTAAAAATTTATATCAAATGTGAAGCCTTTTACTAATTCCTACTAATCTCTTTTAATGTACAGCCTCATATGACATATGACATAGACCTTTAGTGACACCCAACCTATGCTGATGCCAATGTCTTGAAAGAAATCCTTTAATAAGAAGAAATATATATTTAATGTAGTTGATTTGAATTTAATAACGAGCACTATTCTGGCGTCCATCTTTCTTCTTGATCATACCCATCAAACATTTCATTAGCTTCTGTCTTTTTTTTTTTTTTTAATTATAATGGAACTTTAAATATTTATTATGAAATAAACAATTAGTAATAGCAAGTATCATACCCATCAAGACACAATCTCCTTTTAAATATTAAACTACACAGGCAGGACATTATAAAAAATTGGAGCAAAGGCAAAACAATGCAAGGAAACAAAAATGACTGATCAAAATTTGGGCTAAGGGCTTTGAAGGAAACATTGAGGAAATATAGATTACAAGAAACCATTGAGGTAAAGAATGAGCCATTTAGGACAAAAATAAAGTTGAGATTTGAGAAACTGAAACAACTGTTGGAAGGTTGGGTAGCTTGACTTATGTATATCTGCCTGAATATTTTCTACTAAAAATTAACATGGGTTTATTGAATGACACAAGCAAATACTCAATGCTATAACTTCTGACTAATTCAAGTAATTACCTCTGGTTGCAACAGCCATTTCCCTCTTACTTGACCGCAGAGCCTCTGTCATAAACAACAACAACAAAAAAATAAACAGACGCAAATGAGTGACACGGCCCGGACTCAATAAGAAAGTCAACACTGTAACTTCCTTTCCCATTTTCATCAAGCACAAACAATGCCATATTGACCAACAAAAGAAACCAATTCCACAAAACTAAGCAGCAAAAAACCCATAATTTCTAAGAATTCTAAAGAGCAATATGTTTCTTCTAAACAAATTCTAGATCCAATCTAGCACACAGCTACCCAATTCCAACGTTTCTCCGATCCGAAGTTCCCAATCTTTTTCCTACCCAAATTTTCCCCAGCAAGCAAACACTAAAGAAACGAGTTTCCCTTTTCAGAGACAAAACAAACTTCTCATTCAAAGCGCAAATCCTAAGCTTTAGGATAAACATGGAAGGTTAAACAGAAAAAATTGATAAAAAAAAAACAATGTGGAAAATTTTGGAGAGAAAAAGAGGGAAAAGGGGTGAACCTTTGGGTGAGGTTTTCTTCTTGAAGATATTCATGTTCATGATGTTGGCGCTGATCTCGGAGAAGGGGAAAACCCTAATTGAAGAAGAAGAAGCAGATAGTAGAAACTAGAAAGGAGGCACTGTGCAGTGTGTGAAGGGTGCTGTGTTGTGTTTGTGACAAAGAAAGAGAAGAGGAAGGATGCGCCTCGGTGAGCGTGCTATGTGTACACGTAACCAACGGTCGTCTTTCAAGTAGCCGTTATAGCTTTCATTGAGTCAAAAATGCTAATCGTGTTTTGAGTTTTTTTTTTATTTTTTTTTTTTTATACACTTCGGAGGCTACCGTGCCAAATTAAAAGATATTTCACATGGTACCAAAGTTATTTTCACTGTTTAATTAAAATTGATAATTGAGATACGGGAGAAGTATTCACATCAGATCAAATATTTTTTTTTTCTTTTTGCCACCCGCCATTGCAACTTCTACTTCATCATCGACTTCTACTGCCTCCTCCTTTGCTCGCTTCTCACCTTAAGTTTTATGTCACAAGCGAGGTTCTTGCTCGCTAGCCTTATTAACGACAATGTTTCGACGTCATCGTCGTCATTTTGTGACCACCAGAACAACCATCGTGCTGCTCCATGTTTTCTACTCCTAGTTCAAAGGGCTTTGGTTCTCATTGCGCTTTCTCCCTTACCCTTCTCCCTTTATGGTCTCCAACCACCCCCCATCTCTCTGGTATCATCCTTGCAGTCACCACCACAAAACCCTCCATTGTCACTACCTATAGGATCGTCGTTGCTGTCATTGAAGAGAAACCATTTGTTCCCAGTGTCCTTGGTATCGAATCCAGATCTAATGATTGTTTCATTTTCGATCTTAGATATGAGATTTTGTCGATTTCTTTGTTTTCGATCGCATATCTAGTGATGATGCTTGATGTTCATTGGTGAAAAAGAGGGAAGCTTTGTCTTCCTCCATTGGGTAGTGACGACGACGGTGAAGCAGAATTTGCAGTGGCAATAGTGATGGGTGGTGTCAGAGAAAGAGGGGTGGTTGGAGACTTAAGGGAAAAGCTCCGACGAGAGAGAAAAAAGAAAAGAAAAAGCTCATGTTTTTTTATTTTATCTGGTGTGGACAATTCCATTTGTAGTCCATTGTTAGAAAATTAAAATAAAATAAAAGAAATAAATGAGAAGAAAATGCAAAGCCTTAAACTAAATAACAAAACAGCAGTAGCAAAATAACTTCAGTTGACAAAACATGAATCAACAATGCAATATATCATATAATAAGCACAAAGGAAAATAATTTAAGGGATAAATTTTTAATTAGCCTGGGTTGAAGCGCACAAACGATATCCTTAGAAAGAAAACACCCCTAATGCACTGGTAGGAAAATTTGATTGCGCTCATCTCCCAAGATACAACAACTAGTTGGTTCTGATAATGTGCAGCGAAAGAATCCCCGAACCTTCTAAACACCAATGCTCTTGCTCTCAAAAATAATTTTTTTATAAGAAAGGAAAAGACAAAATTTAGAGAGAAATAAAATAAATTGTTTATTATGCTTGTGTCTTTTCTAGAGAGGAGGAAAGAGATATATATAGACATTGATCCCCCTTATACAACAACAAAAAATCTCAAACTAAAACTATGTGATTGTTAGAAACCAACGTGCAGATCAAAACAAATGTAACAACCTGCATTGACCTACTCAAAGCAAAATCTTAGAAAAGATAGAAAATCTAATTTTACGTAACAAATTTTAAAACAAATAGTTTATTTTATAAAAACAAAATTAATATGAGTAATATATTTTTATAAATTTTAATTTATAAAATATATATTTACTAACATTCCCCCACATAATTTAAAATTTTAAAATATTTTTTTAAAAATAATTGCTATAGAAATGTAAAAGAAAGAGCATGTGATATTGTATTTCAGTATAAGGAACCTTCCGGGTTTGAGCCTTATACTTAGTGTTTATGAACTTCCGCCCAAGAAAAATGTAGTAGCTTAATTGTCTTGAACTACACCTTCTTTAACCGAACTTTAGTGCACAATTCCTACAATATTGACGTTCTTTTAGGTTTTAATCAGTGGTAGGGTGTTACATGGCCTTGTGCATGTATCTTGTTTCATGAGTGTCACTTAGAGATTAGTCCATATCTCACAGTGGCGGTCCCACCACTACACTTACTAGGTGAATCCTCATGGTATGTGACCCTCACCCCTACAATAATTGTCATCGGATTTATTAAGAGGTTTTTTTTTTTTTTTTACCAAAAATACACATATATAAATACCTCAACCTTAATATTGCCACAATTATAATACATCTCGTCATAGGAATGAGAAACAGAATAACTTCACAAAATTTTATTTTGGTGTACTTTAGTCAACAAGCAATTTCGTTGTTACTCGTTGAACTTCATTCATAGGAACACCAATCACACAGAGATGAGTGTCCATTGTTGTAACTAAATAATGGGCTCTAGTCTCATTCCCCTCGACAACTCAAGTACTTGTTGGCGCATCAACCATTTTGTAAGAGGATCCATAATATTGTTTTTTGACCTGACAAAGTCAAGAGAAATGACACCATGAGAAACCAAATTTCTGATAGACTTATGTCTCACTCTTAAGTGTCTTCTTTTTTCATTAAAATTTTTGCTAGTAACTTTAGATATAGCAACTTGACTATCATGAGACACTGAAATAGGAGGTATATAATTATTCAATAATGACAAATCACATAACAAATTTTAAGAAACTCAGCCTCACTAGTAGTAGTATCTAAAGCAATAATTTATGCTTCCATGATAGAACGTGAAATAACAATTTGTTTAACAGATTTCTATGATATTGCACCACCAGCTAAAGTAAAGACATAACCATTGTCGATTTTGTTTCATCAGAATCAGAAATTCAATTTGCATCACTAAACCCCTTAATTACTGGAGGAAAACATGTATAATGAATGACATAATTAATGGTTCCTTTTAAGCATCTAAAAACTCTTTCTAATGCAATCCAATGAGAATGTTCAAGATTATTAATATACCTTCCTAATCTACCAATTGCATATGCAATGTCAGGCCTAGAGAAGTTTGTCAAATGCAACAAAGAACCAATAATTTATGTGAAGAAATTCCTTTACTCAAAATTTTCTTTAACTTAATGGATGAGTCATAAGGAGTAGAAACATGTTTCACATCAAAATAATTAAACGTCTTCAACAACTTTTTAACATAATGTGATTAGATTAAAATCATGTCATCATTTTTCTTTATAAGCTAATACCCAAAATCACATATATAGGACCAAGGTCCTTCATATCAAAATTACTAGACAAGAAAGACTTCACATCATTTATGAAATGCATATTACTACCAAATATCAATATGTCATCCACATACAAACATAAAATGACACATCCACTATCATCAAATTGTTTCACATACACACATTTATCACTACTATTGATTTGAAAACCATACGAAAGAACAACTTGATCAAACTTTTCATGTCATTGCTTTGGAGCTTGTTCCAAATCATATAAAAATTTAACAAGTTTACAAACTTTCTTTTCTTTACCCAGTTCTACAAAGCCTTCAAGTTGGCTCATATAAATTTCTTCTTTTAAGTCACCATTTAAAAAAGCAGTTTTTACATCCATTTGATGAATTTCTAAATTAAAAACACAAGCAAGTGCAATTAAAACTCTAAAGTAGTAACTTTAGAAACAGGAGAATATGTATCAAAGAAATCTACATCCTTTATTTGTTTACAACCAATTGTTGGGAATTTTCAATAAACTTTATAAAATACCAAATGAGCACCATAACACATTACGTCAGATTATCAAGAGGTTTTAAAGAATACTTGGACCCATAGAGCTTGATTAACATGCAGCGGAATCTGACAGTGGTCACAAACAATTGGTTTAATGACCTTCCTCAACCAAATCACCTTCTTTCTTATGGGACCTTCATTTTCTCTTCAGATGGGGAAATGAGAAACTGTTTGTTGATTTTGGTTTATTGGGGACCATAATCATGCCTTATGTTTTAAACCTATTAGGGTTCCCATTATTTCCTAATGGGTCAAACTGGTTTTCGCTCATTAAGCCCATATTAATTTTCTGACAGTCTAATGGGCCCACTTAAATAGACCACTTTATATTAAACCCATTTAGATGTAAATAACTAATATAAATGTTATAATATAATATGCAGCCCATATTAATTAATTAGGAATTATAAAATTCCTAACAATCTCCCACTTAGGCTTCATATTAACCTTAGACATTTATATCACAAAATTCTTTAGGCGTGCAACCGTATTTTATTTACTTTTAGACTTCTTTTATACAATCTGGTCCATCTCATATGGCAATAGGAAACCACTGCAGTTTTCATCACAATTTAGCTTGACTTAGCCACAATGATCACCACTGTTACTCATACTCGATGACATAGATCAAATATGGATAAGCGGCATGGAAATTACATACAATGTGATCTTAATCATGTCTATTTCCAACTAGTCCAAACTTTATTCTTTATAGAGATCAATCCAAAATGCAATACAAATATTGCACATAAAACAAACTCAAAATATAATGATAAACATCAACTTTATTTTTGCAGAAAATCCAAATAACAAAAATGTTTGTAAACCGTAAGATATAGAACATGAGTAAGACTCCCACTAAACTAAGGTACTATCAGGAATTATACCCATATGAGCAATGTGCTCGTGAAAAAAAAAACTTTAGTGTCATACCTTTAGTAAGTGGATTAACTAGCATGGAATGAGTTCCTATATGTTCTATACAAATCTATATTTTCTGGATTCTTTATTTAACAACCAAATACTTTATGTCAACAAACTTTTATTTGGTTGAATCCTTAATAAGACTGCTAAGATATTGTCTCAATAAACACCTGATGGCTACTTAATGTTGGCGACAACAAGCAAGTCAGTTACAATAATTTAGCAATCATAAATTCTAGTATAATGTCTCATAGCAAAATATTAACTCCACCAACATGGTCAAATGTGAATCCTTATGTGAAGTGATTGCTATTAAAACATTCTGAAAAATAGAAGTCAGAATATCCAATGATCTCTAAACTTCTAAACTTTTGATATGAAAACACGTAGTTTCTTGTTCTCTTCAATTAACGCATAATGCGCTTCACTACTTCTAGTGTTACATACCAAGATTACTCATATATCACTTTAGGACTCCATTTTCAAACTCTAAATTTTACACAAGTAGATTTGAGATTCACATAATATGAGTAATTTAAACCATAGTAGTAACAACAACAACAATTAAAGAAGAGAACAAACATGCAATGCACAAATAATCTTTATGGTAAATTTCAAGACCCAAACAAGATACCTAGCGCACCATTAATCCTCAATCTTTGGATTGAAAAAGACTAACTGCAAGTGGTACTCTCAATGCATTGATCAAACATTGGTGATAAGTCCTGTCAAACAAAGGTTGTCTTTGGACACTTCATTGCTCACATGGAAAACTTATATGATGATTATTCCGGTCAAATAATGATTGTCTTTGAACATTTCATTATTCACATGGAAAATCACACTATTTATAATCACCACATGTTTACCATTGCAAGCATGTAATTATTCTGTCAAATTGTGTCTTCCTTTGGGCCGAACACAATTCACATGAATAATTTCATGCAACATCCATGTAAATTCAATCAAATAAATTTACACAACAAAGGTTACTTTGGCAACATGTTGTTTCAATCAATTTAACCAAAAATACAAGATAATTTAATACAATAAATGAGAGGTCTTAAAATTACACAAATTTTGTTAAAATTACATAATTTAACCAAAAGAATCCTTTAAAGATACTAGAGAAAATGTTTCTTTATAGTCAATGTCTTCCTTCTGAGAAAAGCCTTTAGCAACTAGACGAGCCTTATATCTCTTGATATTACCCTTTAAATATCCATTTACAACCAATAGGTTTCACACCTTCAGGCAATTCAACTAGATTCCAAAATTCATTGTCATTCATAGACTTCATCTCATCCTTCATGGCATCAATCCAATTTTGAGAGTTAGAACTGTGCATAGCTTGACAGAAGTTGATTGGATCATCCTCTGTTAAACCAACACCATCCTTATGTTCTTGGAGAAATATAATATAATCATTTGAGATTGCATTTCTCCTCTTTCTAATGGATCTCCTTAATGACACTTCTTGAGGTTGTTGAGGTTGCTCTAAAGGTATTTGAGGGGGAACCTCATTGTTGTCTTGTTCCGGAACAATGTCAATAGTTTGAACATTGTCTTCTATTACCGAAGTTGTGTCTTGAATAGTAATAGGTATGAGGACTTGATCACTGTAAATAATAGGTTCTTCCTCAAAGACAACATTCTTTATGTTCTCTTCCTTCCCAAACTCAACTTCCTCAAGAAATCTCGCATTTCCCATCTCGAAAGAAGATTAAGGTGGGATTGTAAAATTTATAGCCTTGAGAGCGTTCAACATAGCCAACAAAATAACAACTAATTATTCTTGAGTCCAACTTTCTTTCATATGGCCTATAAGGCCGTGCCTCAACTGGACAACCCCAAATGTGCAAATGTTTAATGCTTGGCCTTTCCAAGAAATTGTAGAAAAATGACCACAAATGTCTATATGCTCTAGTTCCAAGATGTCTTTAGCTCTTTCGACACCTAATTTCCTTATGTTTGTTCGTTTTCCCTTTATGCATTCAATACAAACCTCAAAGTCTAATAAATACAAAGGGTCAAGAATTTCATCCAACACAAGTCTCTGAATTCTTTGTTTAGAGATATGGCCCAAACGCTTATGTCATAAGGTGGCTGAATTCTCATTCAATTTTTCATTTTGTACCATGTGAACTTATTTGCAGTATTTCATTATAGGAACTAACAACATCAAACATGTAAAGATTATCAATTAAAGAACCAGAACCAAGCATATTTGAATTTTGGTAGAGACTAACTTTATTATTTCCAAATGAACAAGAAAATACAAATTTGTCCAAACTAGAAATAGAAATCAAATTCCGTCTAAAAGACAGTACAACAAAAGTCTTAAACAAATCAAAATAAAATCCAGTTTTCAAATGTAATCTAAAAGTTCCAATAGGTTCCACTGCAACCTTCTTGCCATCATCCACAAAGATGAATCTTTCATCATCACTTAGTGGTTGGCTCCACAGGCAACCCTGCATAGTCATACTTATGTGAGTAGTAGCACCAGAATCTACCCACCAAGTATCTTTAGGTACAAAAGCCAAATTAACTTCTGAACAAACTAGAGTAAGAAATTTACCTTTCTTCACACGCCATGCGGCATACTTGGGACACTCTTTCTTCATGTGTCCCGACTTCTTGTAGAAGTAACAAGTAAATTCCTCATCCTTATTTTGCTTCTTTTGCTGAGAAGTCCCTTCCACAACACCCTTAGTCTTCTTCTTTTTCTTATTCTAAGAGGTCAAAGTCAAGTGAGCACTTTTAGTCCTATCTCTCTACAACCTCTCCTCCTCTTGCACACAGTGAGATATAAGCTCATTGAGGGACCATTTGTCCTTCTGAGTGTTATAGCTCACTTTGAATTGCCCAAAGTGTGCAGGAAGCGAGGTCAAAACCAAGTGCACGAGCAGGTCTTCACCAAGCTCTAACTTAAGTGACTTGAGTTTTGATGCGAGATTGGACATCTCCATAATGTACTCCTTTATGTTTCCTTTACCTTTATACTTCATAGAGATGAGTTTGGCCAAAAGGTTACTCGTCTCCGCCTTTTCATTTTTGGCAAAGTATTGCTCAATTTCCTCAAGGAATTTCTTTGCACTTTGACCCTCGGAAATAGAACCCCGAAACGCCTCTGGAATAGAGTGCTTCATGATCATAAGGCACATTCGGTTGGACCGATCCAACTTCTCAATTTTTACCTCATTAAGTCCAAATCCATACAGCCAAGAACAATTTCTACGGCTTCCTTCCAGACCTTAAAATTTGTCCCATTTAGCATTGGGATAGAATTCACTTGGGCAGTAACATTTGCAGCACTGGTAATATTAACTAAACAGAGAACAAAAAAAAATAACATGTTCACAAATAATCAAGTAAGTCATATAAAGTAAATATATAACAAGACATGCAAATATTTCCCATAACAGATCCATCACAAGATACCCAACACAACATTAATTCTAGTCTTTGGACAAAGAAATTAATTTGTAATTGGCACTCTCAACGCAATGATCAAATATTGACAATTAATTCTGACAAATAATACCCTTTCTTTGGACTGACTATTATTCTCATAAAAAAAACTTAATAATTGTCACATATTTATCATCTCAAGTATGTTATTATTTGGCCAAATTGTGTCTTCCTTTGGGCCGAGCACAATTCGCGTAGATAATTTCATACTAACATCCATGCAATTTAATTAAATCAATTTACATAATAGAAGTTACTTTGGCAACATAATGGTTCAATCAATTTAATTAAAATTACATGACACACAAATAAATGGAAAAGATCTGTAATGGTTAAATTTGCACCCAATTGTGATAACAGTAAATGTTTGAAAAATTACATCATGGTAAACTAATTACGCACCCGAAACAAACATATCACGATACTATCACAAATTTATACCAACCACATGAATAACATAAATTATCAGCTTATCACCATTTCATAAAAAAAAACAGTTGGCAAAAAAAAATTTATTCATATAAGACAAAAGACCATTGTCTTATTACTTATTCATATAAACAAAAAATATATATATTTATGAAATTGTGTCACGTACTAAATGCCAACACCAAATACGTAAAACCTTTATTCCAAATAGAATAATATGCCAGCAAATGCAACAAAAAAAAAATTATACAACCGTAAATCAAGTGTAGAGGCCTTTTATTAATTCTAAAGAGGAGAAAAACTTTATGACCATAACACATAAATTTAGGGGTTTTACAATTTTATTGATCAAAATAGTTTCTCTCCAAAATAAAATTAGGGTTCATATAAATAAAATGATCCAGATATAATACATATTAAGCAAAGCTTTAAATCCCAATAATCTAACAGTAATGGAGGCTCTGATACCACTTGTTGGGAATTTTTAATAAACTTTATAAAATACCACATGAGCACCATAACACATTACGTTAGATTATCAAAAGGTTTTAAGGAATACCTGGATCCATAGAGCTTGATTAACACGCAGCGGAATTTGATAGTGGTCACAAACAATTGGTTTAATGACCTTCCTCAACCAAATCACCTTCTTCCTTATGGGACCTTCGTTTTCTCTTCAGATGGGGAGAGGAGAAATTGTTTGTTGATTTTGGTGTATTGGGGATCATAACCATGCCTTATGTTTTAAACCTATTAGGGTTTCCATTATCCCCTAATGGGCCAAACTGGTTTCCGCTCATTAAGCCCATATCAATTTTCTGGCAGTCTAATGGGCTCACTTAAATAGATCACTTTATATTGAACCCATTTAGATGCAAATAACTAATATAAATGTTATAATATAATATGCAGCCCATATTAATTAATTAGGAATTATAAAATTCCTAACACCAATCACAACAAGTCTTTCCTTAAATTTTTCTATAGATCCATCAGTTCTTAATTTTTTTTTGGAAAATCCACTTACAACATTTACTTTTACAATTATTGGGAAGATCAGTAAGAAAGCAAGTTTTATTAGTTTTAAGATAACTATTTTCATCAATAATAGTTTCTTTCCAAAAAGGTGCATCAATAGACCTCATGACCTCACCATAAGTTTTAGGATCATCTTCAAATAGAAAAGAACAAAATTTAGAACCAAAATCCTTAACTTTTTCAAATCTTTAACTCCTCCTAGGTTCAAAAACAATGTCTTTATTAGCATTACTACTAGATGATAAATTAGACCAAGTAGTATCACAAACAAATTTAGACAATTTATTTTTTAAAGAAAAAACATTTTCAAAGAAAGTGACATCTCTAGATTCCATAATAGTATCATTAGAAATTTTGGACAGTTCTAAATTAATAACCAAGAATCTATAAGTAGTATTATGCAAAGAATATCCAACAAACACAATCTACAGTTTTTGGTCTAATTTTTTTTTCTTATTAATAGGAATGTTAACATTTGCAAGACACCCCACAATTTAAGATATTTCATATGTGATTCTCTTTTTTTTCATAACTCATAAAGGGGTTTATAAAAATAAAATAAAATTATAAGGTACCATAGTAAGAATATGACATGCAGAATATAAAGTTTCACCCAAGTATTCATTTTATTGCTTTGTGTATTGTATTTTCACATGTTTATTTATTTATTTATTTTAGCAATGAGCTACATATATAGAGGTAACCAGTCACCAACATGTAGCAACAAAATACTTGCAGCAATAACATTAAACAACAAAAATTAAAAACCAAACAGCAAACTTCCTAATTATAAAGACTTGTAAGTTCACAAAGGAATTTGACTAGGTAAAAGATAATTTCCTAAAATTAATATATAAATAGAGGTAATGAGATGACATAGACTAATTCTAAAAGTATTTTATCTTTACAAAACATGATTGATAAACAAAATATATTTTAATTTTAATTTTAAATTCTAAGAAATTATTTTCCAACAATCTCCCACTAATTTAAAATTTAAGGAAATGAAATAATATAACAAAAACATTTTTAATGAAACATAATACATTGTGTTTTCATTCATTAATTTTCCAAACTTACTAGAAATGGACTCAATCATATCCATTACAGACATCTTGATAAAATAGAATGTTACTGCAGAAAATATTATACAAGAAGTTAGTTTCTCTCTCTAAGATGGTTAGAAAATTAAAATAAAATAAAAGAAATAAATGTGAAGAAAATACAAAGTCTTAAACTAAATAACAAAACAATAGTAGAAAAATAACTTTAGTTAACAAAACATGAATCAACAATGCAATCTATCATACAATAAGCACAAAAGAAAATAATTTAAGGGAAATTTTTTTAATTAACCTGGGTTGAAACACTCAAACGATATCCTTAGAGAGAAAATGCCCCTACTACACTGATAGAAAAATCTGATTGCGCTCCTCTCTCAAGATGCGACAACCTGTTGGTTATGTTCAAAAATAATTTTTCTATAAATAAGGAAAATACAAAGTTTAGAGAGAAAGAAAACAAATTATTTATTAAGCTTGTGTCTTTTCTAGAGAGGAGGAAATATATATATATATATATATATATATATATATATATATATATACCTTTTATACAACAATAAAGAATCTCAAAGTTAAACTACATGACCGTTGTTGGAAACCAGCATCAAAACAAAAGCAAACACGTAACAATATGCATTGACCCACTCAAATTTTTTTTATAGAAAAGATAGAAAATAATAACGGATTTTAAAACAAATATTTTATTTTATAAAAACAAAATTAATATGAGTAATATATTTTTATAAATTTTAAATTATAAAACAAATATTTACCAACAGTCCATATTTATCTTAACCTTTAACCTTTGATTTTAATGTCAATACATCTAACGGGTAAACTATCCTTTCGCACAAATTTTAACTTACATATCGCGTCTTAATATATATCTTATATATTAACGAATGCTTAAGAGGATACCTTCATGACACTTTCTTAATTTAATATTATAAAATTTTTTATATTATTGATTTGTACCGTAATAATTTGTTAAATTTTATAATAATTATTTAAAAAATGAGTTTAATCACTATATACCAATAATATTATTGTGAAATTATGATTGAATGATGATATAAAATTATTTTACACAATACATAAACTTTTTTTCTTTAGAAATTAGAACTAAGATAATTTTCAAATAAAAAAAATTATAATCATACTTTTTTATAATTTCTTTTTATCAAATAAAATAACTATTTTTTTTACACATTTTTTAGTATAAGTACCTTGTATTGGAGTTTGAAAAATATAGAAACAATCCAATCTAATTTATCCACAAACAATTGCATACATAATTACTGTTTTTTTAGAAGAACATAATTACTGTCTTAAACACATGTATTTATATTTTTATTTTATAGTATGAATTTTAATTAGAATGTAACAAAATTAATATATTGCTCACGTTATAATTAAAATACACAATTTAGCATTTTCAAAAACACACGCAATTCAGCATTCCAAAATAATCACAATGTACAATTCAATATAAAAAATATTTATTTCACTTATTTATACATTTTTATTAGAATTTAATTAGAATAATTGAGGGCGAACCCTGGTGCAGCGGTAAAGTTGTGCCTTGGTGACTTGTTGGTCATGGGTTCGAATCCGGAAACAGCCTCTTTGCATATGCAAGGGTAAGGCCGCGTACAACATCCCTCCCCCAACTTGGAGGGGGTTGATCTTGAGCTGCTTTGGGTAAATGAAGAAGTAGAAGTTGGTGCACTTTGATTTCTTAGGAAAGGAGAGAAACAAGATTTCACTCCCTTGATTATTCTTTCTGTCTCTCTCTACGTTTGTGATGACTAAAGATTAGAGAGAACATTTTTCTGTCAGGAAGGAAATTTTATTTCAAGTTAGTGGGTATTAACCCCTCTTATAACCACTACTCCCATCAAGTAACAATTATTTTTAGAAATTTCTCCTATTTAATCTAATTACAATTTAATCCTTAATTATTAATTATTTATTTATTAGTCCCTACATAAATCACATGTCTTTCACATGAGGCATTAATTCTAACATTCTCTCACTTGGCTCATGTGACCTTAACAAACATTATGTACTAAATAAATAAATATATTAAACTAACATAATGCGCATTAAAATGACTAAACCGTTCTATACATTGGGTACATCATAATTTCATGCTTAAGAATAGGAACCAATTCGAGTCATGACAGTTGTACATCACTTAATCAACATAGTCCCTTCTATCTACTACAAATTAGTATTCTCCTTAATATGACCATTAGATGTCTTTATTTAAGACAAAACTTGTTAACATTACTCTAACACAAACATGCATGAAAACATAGAGAACATGTAATCTGAAACATATCATAAATGAGCTTAGAGTGTCACTTAAATGCATAAGGTAAATTACACTTAATGATCATCAATAACAATAATGCACATACTTTCAACATGATCTATAAATGTCTTGGGCGATAATCCCTTATTCAAAGGGTCATTTATCATAAAGTTTGTACTAATATGTTCTATTAACACTCTTTGTTTCTGAACTTTGTCATTTACGACAAAGTACTTCAATTCCATATGCTTAGCACCCTTAGAGTACTTGTCATTCTTAGAGAAAATAATGTTGTGGAGTTATATCAATACATTTTCAGCGGCCTAGCAATACTGTCGACAATTCCAAGCCCTGAAATAAAGTTCCGCAAACAATTAGCCTGAATCGTAGCCTCAAAACATGCTACAAATTCAGCTTCCATGGTAGATGCAACAACAATTGATGCACATGGAATACTTAAGTCTATTTATATTTCATATAGATATACCACATAGTCATTTGAAATAACTGGTCTCGTTTATCTTTGAGACCTCCTTAATGCTACTTCTTGTGGTTCTTTCACAATAGGTTCATTATGTATCATGGGCTCATTATTGTGCTGCTCCTCTTCATTATTTTTTTGAACAACAACTAAAGGAGCAATCACCTTATTGTTAGAGGCATAAGCTACAAGGACTTGCACTCTAACTTCTTTAATTTCCACATCTTGTGGAACTGCACTCCCACCAATTTCATCATTTTCAATGAACCTTGCATTTCTAGTTTCGACAATTCTCATATTATGATCAGGACAATAAAAAATATACCCCTTTGATTTTTCTGGATAACCAATGAAATATCCACTGATTGTTCTTGCATCCAATTTTCTTTCTTGTGGATTATGAATCCTTATTTCTGCCTGGCAACCCTAAACAAGCAGGTGCCTTATACTAGGTGTCCTATTTGTCCACAGTTCAAAAAGTGTCTTTGGAGTTGTGTTACTAGGAACCCTATTCAACAAATACATGACATTTTTCAAGGCATACATCCACAAAGATACGAGTAAAGTTGAATTGATTAACATACTCCTAACCATATCCATTAAAGTTCTATTACGCCTTTCTGATACATCATTTTGTTGTGTTGTACCAGGCATTGTGTATTACACACAAATGCCACATTTTTGAAGGAATTTAGTAAATGGACCTCGATGTTGTCCAGTTTCACCGTATCTTCCGTAATACTCACCACCTCTATTAGACCTAATAACTTTCACCTTTCTGTCTAATTGTCTTTCTACTTCATTCAAGTAAATTTCTAAGGCATCCACTGTCTGGAATTTCTCATGTAGTAAGTAGACATAACCGTAACGTGAGTAGTCATCAATAAAGGTGATAAAGTATCTTTCCTTTCCGAAAGAATTAACTTTGAAAGGTCCATAAATATCAATATGCACAATTTCAAGAAGCTGAGTGCTTCTTGTAGCTCCTTTCTTTGTATGTTTTATTTGTTTTCCCTTAATACAATCCATACAAATATTTAGATCCGTAAAATCTAGATCAGGAAAAATTTCATTCTTTATTAATCTTTCCATCCTTTCTCTAGAAATGCGACCTAAACGTTTATGTCACAAGAAAACAGATCGTTCATTCACTAAACTACGTTTAGTGTGCCAACATTATGATACAGAGTTAAAACGGTTTCAACATACAAACCATCTAATTTCAATTTATATAAACCATCACAAAGAACACCAGTACCAATGAGATGATCATGCTTAAATAAACTTAAACATCCATTACCAAAATTAAAAGAGTATCCAGTAACATCGAGTTTAGATAATGAAACTAAATTCTTAGATAAACTAGGTACATAAAGAGTTTTCAGTAAATCTAAATGATGTTCCATGTTGAGTTTTAAACAATAAGTCTCGACTGCTTCCACTGGAGCTTTCACTCTATTTTCCATGAAGATGAACTTCTCATTTGAGCTTATGATTTGGATGGTAAGGAATCCCTGCATAGTGTTAGAAACATGAGTCATACATCTAGAATTAATCCACCATATATCATGGGAAACTTCAGTTAAGTTTGATTCAAAACATACATGAGCATTAAGCTCACCTTTCTTTTCAAACCAAGACTTACACTTTAGGCAATCCTTCTAGAAATGTCCAGATTTCCCACAAAATTGACAATTATTGCCCTTTGATACCTTCTTCTGGATTTGCAAAGAGTCGTCATTGATCTTTAGTGACCCTTTGCCTTTATCATACTTCTTCATAAATTTTTTTTCAGCTCCTTGATTCCCTTGGTGGCTTACATAATGGACTGAGTGACTTCCTTGATTCTTAAGCCTTGTTTCTTCCTAAACTAATATATTGTGCAATTCATGCACATTCCATTTATCTTTCATGGTATTATAGCTCATTTGGAACGGGTCATACTCAAACGATAATGAGTTCAAAATAAACTAAACAAAGAAGTTCTCATTCATAGTCATTCCTAAGGTCTTTAGTCTTGTTGTAATGTTTGTCATCTCAATGACATGTTCATACATAGTACATGAACCATCAAATTTCATGGTGGTCAATGTACTCATTAATGTCCTAGCAATAGACTTATCAGTTGTTTGAAAGCGCTCTTCCACTAACCTCATAAACTTTTAACACTTTCAATTTTAGGGAGAGTTGTCTTAATACTGTCTGCAACAGTCATTCTCATCAACATTAGGCCGAGTCTCTTAGATCTTTCCCAATATTTATAATGGACTTTCTCTTCATTGCTACTAACATCAGTAATAGTAACAGACTTTTCTTCCAACATAGCAAGATCAAGATCCAAAACACCGAGGTGAAATTAGACTTGCTCATTCCAGTTAGAGAAGTTAACACCATTAAAATTGACACAAGTGATACATGAGAATTTAGTGAATTGGGAATATGTATTGCATAATAAAATTCACATAAGTGTTTTGAGACATAAAACACATGTCATACATATGATTAATTCAGATAACGGTCAATGCATATCGATGTTCTCCTTTGAGTGATACACCAACACACAACATACAAACATGACGATGCTAATAAATTTTTTAGCATTATTTGGCAATTAAGTATGCACCAATTAGTAGTACCTATTACCTTTGGGTATATAAATAAAACCAATGACACACACAAATCACTTACAATTATATTCATTAATTATAAGAACAACTAATCAACCTTTGGGCGATCCATAAATGCCTTATAACAATGAATTTCAATTACCCATAAACCAACAATCATATAATTTAGCATTCATTATTTTATGAGTAATTGGAATAATTATTAATTTGGAATTAAATAAACTTATAAATTTGGTCACTTTAGTGACTAACAAATTCATCATACATTTAATTCCAACTAAATATATGACCTGCACATACTTATTGCTATTAACAACTCATAGCCAATTTATTTATTTCATTCCAGGCCAAATAAGTACCATACATTCACATTATAACCAATAAAATAATAGAAATTCAATCATATTGAAGCAAATGTATATCATATACATATTTACTGCTACCGACAATTTTAAAGCATTTACGTTAATTTAATTACAGGGCATAAACTTTCAATCCTTTAATCACATTTAATAATAATATTCAGAAAAAAAAATGAGCAAGTGGGTTGCAAATAATAATTCCAAAGAATTCACCCCTACGTACATACAGGCGCTCGTTGTTTTTTTTTTTTTTCAAAGAAAGGGAACAACAAAGGACATAAAGAAACGTACACACAGGCACTGTTTTTCGTTCCAATAAAAAGGAACAACATTCATTGTTGCCCACTTTCTTTCTTTTTTCTCTAATATTATACTTTCTCGGAAAAAAATCAACAATCTCCCTTTTTATTTATTTACAAAATATCATATTTGTATAAAAAAAAATAAAATCCCTAAATTTCATAATTAGTGTTCATGCATAATTGGAAGAAAATAAATCATTCTTGGAGAATTATAAATTTCATAACACATGCTCTGATACCACATGTAAAATTTGTAAGGGTTCATAACACATGCTTTGATATCACATGTAAAATTTGTAAGAATTTCCTAGATTAACAATTATAAGAAATTAACATGATCTTGAAACCTATGATTCTCACAAATAATAGATAATAGATAAACAATGAGCGCCTTTCTCCATAATGACGTTTCTCTCCAGTGCACTTTGATTTCTTGGGAGAGGAGAGAAATAAGATTTGACTCCCTTGACTATTCTTTCTGTCTCTCTATACGTTTGTGATCGCTAGAGATTAGAGAGAACATTTTTTTGTTAGGAAAGTGATTTTATTTCACGTTAATGGGTATTAACTCCTTTTATACTCCCATCAAGTAGTAATTACCTTTAAAAACTTCTCCTATTTAACCCAATTACAATTTAGTCCTGAATTATTAATTATTTATTTATTAGTTCCTACATAAGTTATATATCTCTCACATGAGACATTAATTCTAACATCTATGACTTGAGTTCATTATGGGTGATGTCATTGTGTATCAAAAATGAAGGGTAGAGATGAGTTTCTAGAAGTAGCGGTGTTCAAAACAACTCCAAGAGTTATTTAGCGAAAATCTTAGTAATAAACAATAACTGAATGTAGTATTTGTTAGTAACACAAATCAAAATAAAAATATCTACTCTCTTGTATATATACTTGCACTTGTGTCATATAATGGTTCTAACTTAAAATAAAGGTTTACATAACTTGGTTTTGCACCATCAAGCTGGATGGGGCTTCATCCTTCTCCATTGAACTCCTTGTGTTTAGCATCTACTTTACTTCAAAGTGATTATTTTGAAAATGGTTTGTAAAAATATTTTTAAAGCAGAGTGTAACCCTCTTCTTGTGTTTCATTTTTTTTATAATGGTAATCTTTAATTGTTCATACTCTTATTTTTCCAGTAAGAGAATTCTTCCATGTAGACAAGTTTTATCTTCTTGTTTGGTTGTCACTTCTTCTATGTTATAGCATTTGTAAGTGAAGTTGTTATATTAAGATTGACATCCTATCAATTATTTTTATGGTTCTTTTTATGACATCTCCTTTCAAGGAGAAATTATTAGATACTTATGAATCATCACCTACTTGTGGTCTCAATCAATGTTTACATAAAACATTTAAATTTTACAATTTACAAAAGAAAATTAATAACACTAATTATGTGTTGTGTGAAAATTATATAAAACCATAATGGTCCGAGAACACCTGATAATTCTTCCCTTTTAGGTTAAGGACACAATTTTCAAAAAAATTTATTTGTATTTTTACTTTATTCATCTTCTTGTAGCCTATCAAAGGAATTAGTCTTAAATTGCTTCCTGACCTTGAAACAACAGACTCTATTCAAAGTTTTAGCATGGTAAAATGCATAAATGTTTTGCTTAGTAGACACTGCTTTGATAAGCATGTAAGGATTTTGCATACTTAGTTTTCGTAAAATTTCATTAGTCTTAATGTTATTTATCAAAATTTTGAGGTACCAACTGATTTGACTCTAAAAGAGAAGATTATTTTCTATTAGCTATACTTAAAAATTTATGAAAATTAACTCGTTAATGAAACAATACATATCAGTTGTCAAAGATAAATTTTTATGAATATAGTTTAACTATGTTAATACTATTTAAGAAGCTAAATTTGGCAGAAAAAAAACTAAACTTTTTAATAAAAAATAATTCTTAGTTAAAAAAAGGGAAGGAATTGAAACCTAACACTAAAATAATCATGATTGGCTCATTATTTTTCCAACCTTAATGGTAAAGTATACAGATGGGAGTTTTACGGGAAGTTTTCCACTGTACTCTTTAGATAACACTTTGTATGTTCAACATTAATAACATACGGGAACTAACTTTTTAATATAAAACTTAACACTAAAAATACTTATCGTCTCTAACAAAACTTATCTTCAATAAAAAAAAATACCTATCGTCTCTAACAAAACTAAAAATAAAACTTGTATGTGAAAGCGACGTAGAAATTATTTCTTATGTAAAACCTTAACAAGAGTAACAGAAACAAAATAATGTACAAAATAACTTTTTCTCCTCACTAACAAGTTTTCTTTTCATGTAAATATATTCAGATTATGTTAACACTATATTATTGACATATAAAAAAGACTTTAATTTTGATAGTATTATATAGATCATTAAAATACCTTCATGTGTATTATCACATTGGTGATTAATTTTCTACGGGAAATGTAATTTTTTTTTACTTCAATTTACCCTTTCTTCTGTCCCACAGATCTCTTTTGCAATTTACAAAAAAAATGAAGTAGGTTTAAATCCCCCAGTTCCACTAATTTAAATTTTGGCCTCCAATTTTTGTTTAATTTTATTCCTGTGCTTCACTTGTTTGCATTTTTATCCCTTATTTATCCATATAATTCAACTCATTAAAATATGGTTTAAAGAGGAACCAAAACAATACTATAAAATTAATCGGTCCTATACTAGAGGAAAAAAAATGTAGGAAACAAACTATACGATTGTTTAGTTTTTAACTATACGAAAAGGTACTTCAATTTTTAAAATATTTTTTAACATAGTTTAAAACTATATTAATGTTACAATAGCACATTTAACAATACAACTTTTTATTTATATAACAGATGGACAGTATCATTGCCTAATGCTTACTTACCATTTCAGCACAATCAAATGCACCTCCTCCACCATTGAATTATTATTTGATTAGGGCAAATATCATGTCAACACTTCTCCGTTCTTGACACCGGTTCTAACCATAACACTTTCAAAGGTGTATATTTGTCTTTATTCTATTGCGAAGGTTTTGTTGTTCATGAAAAACTAAAAAGAAATCCTCAAATGAAGGTAGGTACTTCTTGTAACTTGTAAGAGAACCGCAAATATACACTTGAATAGAACACACAAATCGGTAATATCACCATAGATTTCACGAATCATGTACATATTGATGCATCGATAGCCATGGCTGAAGAAGCAAAGGGATAGATAGATTGGGGTGGGGGGGACAAAACTTAATTCATTCGCTAAATCATATATATTTTCGACTTAACATTACAATTATGGAGACAAACCAAGAATTTGAATATCGACATCGACTGCTACAAAACTTGTTAAATGACCAACCACGGCTGCACAATGCTCAGAAATGATACATTACCTTGTATATCTACCACAGACCAACCAAAGGCCTGAAAAAAAAAAAGAGAAAATGGAATTCAGATTCTGTCAATGAAAGCTAAGGAACACTTGTGTATAATGCTCTCATCACAACAAAATATTTAATCCCCCGTTCATATTTTACAAACAATCTACTTGAGGCTTTCTGTCAGATATTTAACACTGCAAGAAGAGTAGATCACATGATTTTTAAGCCTGTGAAAAGTGGTAAATAGATCAAGGACATTGGAAGAAGTTATTAATAGAGATCTTAGGTGAATAATATTTCGATGAATTTGGTTTTTAACTAAGCCTAATAGTATCATGATTCATGTAGCTGATCTCACCTAATGGGATAAGACTGTTGTTATTTGTTTCTGTTTTCATTCTTATCTGCCGAAACAAAAACTAATCAAAAGTCTACTACCTACCCTATCATACCAGCCAGTTAGACTTCATGCAAGCGACATTAATATAGTCAACTGATTCCCAACCTAGTACCTGAGAAAATATTTAGAGGTTCCTGTGTGCATATCCTATAATTTTCATTAATTTTGATTAGTTATCATTTAAGCATGTCCACCTAACTATTTGCTACACGGAACATTAACTTAAAATTTGGCATACTATTCTTTTAAGAAAAATTATATTATCATGGCAACAGTGATGAATCATTCACCTCAAAGTGAAATAACATAAATTCAGGCAAGCCACAGACCCCCTATTTTTTTGGTATAACAATGGTAATAGGTTTGAACCGATGACCTCATCTAAATCAACTTAAGCCCCTCACCACTAGCCTGATCCTAGTGGCTTTCCTGGGTCCCTATTTGAAATTAAAATGATTAAGATAACAAGAATTCTTGTGTGTAAGCTAAGAACAAAAAGTAGCAAAAATATTACCTCAATTTAGTGTTACACGAAAATGCAGAGTGAAGAAGGTTTAAATCACCCCCATATCTTCCAAAGTATGTTAGCCTTCCCACGGAAGGAATTGAATTGCTACTTTACAATACAGTTTACTGAACAGCATCATTTCCAAATCTTTTCACCAAGAATTCATCCAGCTGACCCCAGTTTGGGGTATCAGATTTACTCAAATCACCCAATGGCAATAATCGTATGCATTGAAGAATATGTTTGACATCTCGATATAGCCTAGCAAGTGGGGAAAATTTAAGACATGAAAACAGTGTCACTGCATTTTCTAAACTGCCTTAAAAATTTATTTCTTCATAATATAACTTCACAAAAGTAAATACCTATTCTGTGCTTGAGGAGTGCTTATATCAAATCTTGAAAATGCTTCAGAAATTTGTGAGTGAAATATAACGACCACTTGACTGAAAAATAACAAACGTGAGAAGTGAGTTGTAGGTATTCATGTGATGTTAAGCATTATACAATCAATTTTCTTTCTAAGCAGAAAGTAGTGTTTCTTTCTTTCCTTTTAAATGGGAAAATAAAAGAATTTTATTTCATAATTCACCACAGAAAATAATGTAGATCTAAGAAATTTAACAGTATAACAATAGTAATAAATATTTTGTAATTCTCTCAATTTAGAAATGAAAAATTATCCCTGCCTCCTTTTCCCTCCAAACTCTATCCAAAACATACCCTAATTGGTTATTTAATTAATAGTAAATCAGGATTACCCACTTCATGATCTTTAGATATAATATGTCAACCATAGAAAAGAAAATATTACTTCATTAGACACCAGAAATCAGACAGTGAATAACAACAGAGACACCAACAAATCTCCACCATTAAAAGAACCATTTATCGGTTGGAAAACTAATTTAAAACTCAAAGCTACTACACTACTTTTTGCAAAACTAGGTTTCTTATCAACTAATTATAGATAAGGCCTAGCAGAAAGAAAATAATCAGTCACCTTTTGTTACGTACTATTAGAATGAATGTATAAAAATAATTGTTACAAACAGTTATTGCAGGACAGTTAGGACAATTAGTATAAGCTAACTACTTTTCTTTCACTAACAGAATTCTGTCAGTTAGTTGTTAGTTAGTTTGATAGAATTCTGTTAGTTAGTTGTTAGTTAGTTTGTGATTAGCTTCTAGGTCTAGAGGTTTATAAATACCTCCTTTGTAACTGCATTAAAAACTAACCTTTTCAGAATCAATAATATCTGTTTTTCCTTTTTCTGTTCTCAATGTTTTCTCTTATTCTCTCTGTTCTCTTAGTTCTCTAAATCTGATGTGGTATCAGAGCTTGTTTCTTCGTAAAAGCTCTTCTCTTCAGTTTATCGAGCTGCACCTTCACATCCATGGCTTCCGCATCTCAAGGTTCAGTTTGCATTCATTTCCGACATCGATAGCTGAGAAATTGGATGATTCCAACTATCTACACTGGCGACAACACGTCGAACCAGTCATTAAATTGCATAAGCTGCAGAGGTTTCTGGTTAATCCAGTCATTCCGCCTCAATTTCCCACAGAAGATGATCAAATCATGGATCGCGTTAATCCTGAATACAAAGCCTGGGAAGTGCAGGACCAAACGTTGCTTGTTTGGCTTCAGTCGATACTCTCAAAGTCTGTCCTTTCTCACGTGCTAGGCTCAAATCACTTCTATCATGTATGGGAGAAGATTCACGAGCATTTCAGCCTTCATACCAAGTCTAGGGCACGACAATTACGGACCGTGATGCATGCTGTCTCACTCGAAGGGAAAACAATGGATGAGTACCTTCACAAAATCAAAGGCTAAGTCGACGAGCTTGCTGGTGTTGGAGTTCCGATACGGCATAAGGAGCATGTTGATGCTATTCTTGAAGGTTTACCTTCGGATTATGCACCAGTTGTTTTTGTGATTGAAAGCAAGAAACGTACGCCACCAATTGCAGAGATTGAGGCTCTGCTTTATGGCCACGAAACTCGCATTGTTTGGTACAATCGAGACACTCAGATGCTTGCATCTCCATCCCTAAATTACACTCAAGGTTATTCGTATGGAAGCTCATATAAAGATAATGATTTTGCTGGCTCTAGAAGAGGTTATGGTTGTGAATATATGTATACATGATTTTGATGATGTCAAAAGAAGAATCAAACAAGGCTCATTTTGCTTCAAGATTAATACAAGATTGTTTCAACAAACAAAGCCTTGATTCAAGATTTCTTCAAGATCAAGCCTTGCCTCACAATGAAAGGTTTCAAGTCATTCAAGGCACATGTAATTGATTACCAATACATGTAATCGATTACCAATGGTTTGAAAGTGTGTAATCGATTACACATCATATGTAATCGATTACCAGAGACTCTGAACGTTGGGAATTCAAATTTTAAATGGAGGGTCACAACTGTTCAAGAAAAACAACTGTGTAATCGATTACACTAATTCTGTAATCGATTACCAGAGAGGATTTTCAAGGAATATCGCCAACAGTCACATCTTTTCATTAGATTTGTGAATGACCATCAAAGGCCTATAAATAGGTGACTTGGGCACGAATTTTATGAAGAGAGTTTTGCTTGGCAAAAATGTCTTATCCTCTCAAAAGACAATGAGAGAGATTCCAAAAGAACTTCATTGTCAAATGCTCTCTCAAAAGAAATCCTTGGCCAAACACTTGCAAAATCTATAAGGATTCCTACATGATCTTTATTGTAATATTCTTCTCTTGAAGAGAGAATTCTTCTTCCATTCTTCTTATTCAATGAGATTGGTTAAGAGACTGTGAGTCTCTTGTTGTAAAGGATTCCTGAACACAAGGGATGGGTTGTCCCTGTGTGGTTCAAACTTTGTAATGGATTTTACAAAGATAGTGAAAATCTCAAGTGAGTTGCTTGAGTACTGGATGTAGGCACGGGAAGTGGCCGAACCAGTATAAAAATGTGTTTGCATTCTCTCTTCCCTTATCTCATTTATGTTATTGCAATCAATTTTGCCTTGCATGTTTATAGAACATTATTAAATTGATTGTTGTTGCTTCTTCTGCATTCTAAGCCTATCCCTCTTAAGATTATTGAGGCCACAAGGTCCAACAATGGTAGAAGTAATGATGGTCGTAATACTTCGTTTGATCGAGGTGGTGGTCGCGGTGGTTCTGGAAGAGGCCATGGTGGAGGCAGATTTGCTAACTTCCAGTGTCAAATCTGCCTCAAGTATGGTCATACTGCTAATGTGTGCCACTTTTGTTCTGATATGAATTTTCAAACCTCATGAGTCACTCACCTTTGTTGATCCAACTACACTCCAACAATTCCTTATTCGATTGCCATGGGTAGGACCTCAAACACTTGGGTTAATCCTAACTCTAAACTAGTTACTCAGTCCTCCAGCCAGCCTAGTGTGATGCTTACCAATTCGACACCTCAGGATAATGGTCAAGCTAGCTCAACATGGATTCCAGATTCTAGAGCTAGTTTTCATGTAACTGTGAATCACAACATATCAAACAATTGTCACATTTTGATGGACCTGATTAAATCTTTATAGGAAATGGTGAAGGTTTGAGTATTTTCAACACTCGTACTTTATCATTTTCGTCTCCTAATGACTCTTATAATAAATTGTTACATGTTCCTTCCATTTCCAAAAATTTGCTAAGTGTCAGTCAGTTTGCTAAAGATAATGTTGTTTTCTTTGAATTTCACCCTCACTTATGCCTTGTCAAATCACAAGGGACCAATAAAGTGGTCCTTCAAGGTGTTGTGGGTGCTGATGGTCTCTATTCTTTTCATAACATCAAACTCTAGGATCACAGACCTCAGCTGTTATCAACAATATCTTCTACTGCTAATAAAGAGTCTACTGTTACATCTAGTTCTGGTTTTTCATCTCCTAGCACTGTTAACCTTTGGCATGCTAGGTTAGGACACCTTAATAGTCATGTACTAAAACTTGTTCTTGATCAATGTAACATTTCATCATCTAATAAAGTGATTTCAGATTTTTGTGCCTCCTGTTGTGTGGGAAAATCTCATAGGCTGTCTTCCCATGCTTTCACTTCAGTTTATTCTCCTTTAGAACTTGTCTTCACAGATTTATGGGGGCCTTCTCATTTAACCTACTTTGGTTTCAAATATTATGTATCATTTATTGATGCCTTTTCGTGATTTACTTGGATATTTCCTATTAAAACCAAAGCTGAAACAATGTCTGTTTTCCAAACATTCAAGTTATCAACTGAACTTCAACTTAACACTAAAATAAAAAGTGTTCAATCTGATTGGGGTGGTGAATATAGACCCTTCTCTGCTTTATTAGTTATCTATGGCATTTCGCATAGGTTAATCTGCCCACACACTCATCATCAAAATGGTGTAGTTGAAAGGAAGCATAGGCATATAGTTGATCTAGGACTCACATTACTTCATCATGCAACTCTACCTCTACAGTTTTGGGATTATGTTTTTGTCACTGTAGTCTATTTGATTAATAGGTTTTCATATTTAGATCTGTTTTCCTCTTCCTCCAGTTCAACACAGAATATTACTTCCTATTTCAGCCTCAATCCTGACCTATCTTCTCCTGTTTCAGCCTCTACACCTTCAGTTTCCCAAATACCTTCCACCAACTCCCTTTCAGCTCCATCCGTTCCTCTTGGTTTCTCTCCTACTGCCTTAAATCAAACCTCATCTGAATCCACCTCCCCTCATCCTCAATCATCCAATATAGTGTCATCTAGTGAATCTATACCAACTGCACCTTTCCCACTCATCCTCAATCATCAAATACTATGGCTCATAGTGAATCTGTGTCTGCATCAACTCTAGTTCCCATTAGCACTCATCCTATGCAAACTAGGTCTAAATCTGGAATACACAATCCGAGGCTGCATCCTTCATTATTTCTTACTCATTCTGAACCTAAAAGTAAAGCAGGCCTTGGAAAGTTCAGAATGGTTTGCAGCTATACAAGAGGAGTATAATGCTCTAATGAGGAACAAAACTTGGGATTTAGTTCCATTACCAGTTGGTAGACAAGCTATTGGATGCAAGTGGGTCTTTAGAATAAAAGAAAATGCTGAAGGTTCAATTAACAGGTACAAAGCTAGACTAGTTGCTAAGGGATTTCATCAAGTTCATGGCATTGATTTTCATGAAACATTTTCTCTTGTGGTAAAACCAGTTACAATTAGAGTAGTTCTAACTCTTGCTCTCTCACAAGGCTGGGACTTATTTCAGCTTGATGTCAACAATGCATTTCTAAATGGATTACTTGAGGAGACTGTCTATATGACTCAACCTGCAGGTTTTGAAGTTGAAGGAAAATCCTTGGTTTGTAAACTTAACAAGGCTCTCTATGGGTTAAAGCAAGCTCCAAGGCAGTGGTTTGACAGGTTAAGGTCAACACTAATACAGATTGGGTTTGTAGGAAGCAAATGTGATCCCTCTTAGTTCATTTATACACAGCAACAGCACACTGTCTGTATTCTAGTTTATGTAGATGATATCATCATCACAGGAAGTTCTAACTCTCTCATTCAACAGTTAACTTTGAGATTGAATACAGCCTTTTCTCTCAAACAGCTAGGTCACTTAGACTATTTCTTGGGGTCAGTGTTGTCAAATAGCAGTTATGGTGGCGCCATGGCGTGGCGGATTTTTGAAAATATACCACCAAATAGCGGTGGCGTTGCGGGTTTCAAATGGCGGCACCATGGCGGCCGCCATAGGTTTAACAGTGGTGGCAGAATGGCGGAAGAAACATTTTTTTTTTTTGAAAATTTTCCAAAAATGACAAATTGGCTCATCTTGGGCTGACCTGACCCAACCTTAAACCCTGGGTTTGGAATCCTAAATGAGATGAGCAGCACGACACACACAAGCACCACGCGAGTTGTCTCACCTCGAAATTGTGAGTTCCCCCATTCGCAACAGCGACGACAATGGACGATGACGGCGACGCGAAGGTGACAAGTTCTCTTTTCCGTTTTTTGTTTTTCTGGTTCTATTTTTTTTTTTTTTTACTTGTTCAGCCCTCTTCTACTATCTACAATGATTGAACCTTCATCTATTCTAAGTTTGACACTCCTTTTTATTTTTTGGTTATGTTTTTTTTTTAATTGTTCATCCCTCTTCTACTAATTACAATGGCTAAACCATCATCTAATGCTGCAACAAGGAAAAATAGGACAAACCCTAGTTGGAAGTATTGTCATCCACTTGTGGAAGGGGATACAAATACTGTTGTTTGTAATTACTGTGGAAAAATCACAAAGGGAGGAACAACGAGAGCCAATTGGTTGGGAAGTCAGGTAACATTGCATCTTGCAAGAAAACTCCACCAAATGTAGTTGAAGAGCTCAAGGGATATATGACTAACAAAAAAATTGGGACCACTTACAGTAGTACTGGTAATGGTAATGTGCCAAATATAAGAGATTTTGAATTTGGTGAACCAATTGGATGTGATGAAAGTGAAGATGAGTTTGAGGACTCTTGCAATGCTACTGCTTTGGCCGCAAAGACAAAGTGTGAGACTAAAAAAGGACCAATGGACAGGTTTTGTAAGAATCCAAAAACTGCAATCAATCGGAGAAAAATGGAAATGTTGAGGCAAAGGAACATAAGAGAGTTAATGGATAAGAATGAAGTCTTGAAGGTGCATCAATATATTGCTCGCTTTTGGTACCAAGCTGGTTTGCCATTCAACCTCATTAAATTGAAAAGCTTTGAGAATATGGTTGCAGCCATTGGTCAATATGGGCCACATTTGCCCATTCCAAGCTATCATGGGGACAAAACCGGATGCTTCAGGCGGATATTGACCAGCGGACCCAAACCACTGGGCGTCTGGTTTGGCCTGCTGCTGACAGGCATGACGTGGACCAATTGGATTGCGACAACAACCCAGAGGAGATCGACGACTTCCAGGCCCCCAACAACGGTCATTTGATCCAGGAAAGGGAAGTATTAATTGCCTCACCCCACACTGGGTTTTGTGAAGACATACAAAAGGAAAAAGGCATCGTAGAGCAGAGGGAAACAGATATCGAGGTGGCAGAAAGGGAGAAGCAGAGAGAAACAGCCTCTGAGGTGGCAAATATGAACCAGAAGAAGAAAGAGGGTCAACGGTTTTGCTTGGAGACTCCTCCTTTATCCGTAGGCCCTTTATTTCAAAAAGAAGGGAGGGAGTTGGGCCAGCAAACAACAGGCCCAACTACATCTGCTCTGAAATTTTATATTAGAAGAAAAGGAACTAAGGAGATTAATGTAGAGGCCCAATCGGCTCTGGATCCTCCCATAAAAATAAGTTCCCAGACTTATGAAGCTCCTCTTGTAGATTTCAGCAGGGACCCGAGTACCAGCATATGTAATCAGGATTTTCTGGAAAAACAGATGGATTTAGTTAGTGATATGGGCCTCACTTATGGTCAGGAAACTCAAAAGGTTAGAGACCTGATGATCCAGTTGGAGCAGAGAGATAAAGTTGTGGCAGTTGAGAGGGGTATCATGAAACATCACTCATGATTATCCTTTCATACAATTGCAGAGGGTTGGGAAGAGGGATCAAATGGAGTGCTATAAGGAGACTTAATCTAATTCACAAGATTGATCTTGTTTGTATTCAGGAAACAAAAAGGGAGATTTTTGATAAATTCATCTGTCAGTCAATGTGGGGGGATTCCACTGTCTCTTGGGACAGTGTACCCTCTGTTCAGGCAGCTGGAGGTCTTCTATGTTTATGGAACAATTCAATTTTCCAAGTGGAAAGGAGAATTAAAGGTCATAGCTTTCTTTTTTTAGATGGTATATGGGTTGCTGAAAACCAGAGACTTCACATAGTCAATGTGTATGCTCCTTGTGATCTCCCTGGGAAGAGAATTTTGTGGGAAGAATTAAGACAGCTGAAGGTGGCCAATCCAAATGGTGTTTGGTGCTTCCTTGGAGATTTTAATAGCATAAGGAGCCACGAGGAGCGTATTGGATCATCTCAAAGGGGGGCTGATAATTCTGACATTTCAGAATTTAATGACTGGATTTCAGATATGGATCTTCATGAAATCAGAGGTTTTGGTGGAAGCTTCACTTGGTTCAGGCCTAATGGTTCCGTCAAGAGCAGACTTGACAGATTCCTAGTGTCAGATCAATGGCTAGTCATATGGCCTGACACATCCCAACATGTTCTTCACAGAGATTACTCTGACCATTGCCCGGTAATTTTGAAAACTAAACTGGTTGATTGGGGTCCTAAGCCCTTTAGGGTGCTGGACTTATGGCTCAATCAAAAAGGATATCAAAAGCTGGTGCAGGAGTCTTGGTCTAAGGACCAGCAGGGTGGATGGGGGGGCATTGTCCTTAAAAACAAGCTGAGAAATCTTAAAAATACCATCAAACAATGGAGTAAAGCTAATGCTGATATCAATGCTAATAGAATCCAGAGTTTGAGACAGAAGCTTAATGACTTGGAAACTACAGCTGGTGATAGAGCTTTATCTCAAGAGGAGGCCAAAGTCAAGATTCTACTGCAACAAGAGCTGTGGGAGGCTTCAAATGCTTATGAATCTCTGCTGAGACAAAAATCTAGAGATAAATGGATTAAGGAAGGAGATAGTAATACAGCTTATTTTCACAAAGCTATAAATGTTAGAAGAAATTATAATGCTCTCCAGGGTCTTTTCATTGATGGGAATTGGGTTCAACAGCCAGATCGTATTAAGAATGAAGCTTTTAATTTTTTCCTTCATAGATTTTCTGAAGATAAGAGGTTCAGACCCACCCTTGATGGGGTTTTCTTCCAGTCCATTGATCAGAATCAAAGAGAGGGACTCATTGCCCCTTTTTCTGATCAAGAGATTAAAGATGCTGTTTGGAGTTGTGGTGGAGATAAATGCCCGGGTCCCGATGGTTTTAATTTCAACTTTATTAAGGCTTTTTGGAAGATTCTGAGACCTGAATTCAGGAGATTTGTGGATGAGTTCCACTGCCATGGAAGCTTTCCTAGAGGCAGCAATGCTTCCTTCATGGCCCTTATCCCTAAATCAAATCATCCTCAATCCTTAAATGACTACAGGCCTATTTCTCTCATCGGCTGCATGTACAAAGTCATATCCAAGCTTTTGGCAAACAGGTTGAGGACTGTTATTTCGGGAATTGTTGATGAAAGGCAATCAGCCTTCATAAAGGATAGACATATCCTTCATGGAATTCTGATCCTTAATGAAGTGGTGGAGGAAGCTATGAAGACAAAGCAGCCAGTTATGGTTTTTAAAGTGGATTTTGAAAAGGCCTATGATACAGTATCTTGGTCTTTCTTGGACTACATGCTGTCAAGACTAGGCTTCTGTACTAAATGGAGACAATGGATTGCTGCCTGCCTTCAATCAGCATCTATTTCCATTTTAGTTAATGGTAGTCCGACTAAAGAATTCGCTCCTACTCGAGGTCTGAGACAAGGGGACCCTCTAGCCCCTTTGTTGTTTAACTTAGTGGGGGAAGGTCTCACTGGAATGATGAGACAGGCCATTGAGAAAAATCTGTACCGAAGCTACCTGGTTGGAAAACAAAAAGAGCCTATTAATATTCTCCAATATGCTGATGATACTGTCTTCATTGGCCAAGCTTCCTTGGAAAATGTTATTGTTTTGAAGGCAATGCTTAGAGGCTTTGAGATGGCCTCTGGTCTGAAAATCAACTATGCTAAGAGTCAATTCGGAATCTTTGGAGATTATGTTAATTGGGCTCAAGATGCTGCTCACTTTCTGAACTGTAGGCAGATGGGGATTCCCTTCCACTACCTGGGCATCCCCATTGGAGTCAGATCCTCAAATCAGGTGGTATGGGAGCCTTTGATCAGCAAATTTGAAGCTAAACTCACTAAATGGAACCAGAAAAGCTTATCTATGGCTGGCAGGGTCACTTTGATAAATTCTGTTTTGAATGCTTTACCAATCTACCTATTATCCTTCTTTAAGTTACCCCAAAGAATAGCTGATAGACAGGTTTCTCTGCAAAGGAATTTTATGTGGGGTGGGGGGCATGATCAAAAGAAGATCCTTTGGGTCAAATGGGATGAAATTTGTCTCCACAAGAAGGAAGGCGGTTTGGGAATCAAAAATCTGATCAAATTTAATTCATTGCTGGGACTCTCATTGGTGGAGAGACCTCAGGAAGCTATATCAGCACAATGACTTCAACATTATTCATCAAAATCTGGTTTGGAAGGCAGGTTGTGGGGATAAAATTCGATTTTGGAAAGACAATTGGCTGGGAGAGGGCTGCAGTCTGGATCATAAATACCCTCAGCTCTTTACCATTAGTAAGCAGCAGAATGAACTTATCTCAACCATGGGTAGCTTCCACCAGAATATTTGGAGATGGAATTTGAAGTGGAGGAGACACCTATTCGAACATGAGGAGGGAGTAGCTGTGGCTTTCATGGATGAGATTAGTGCTTATCCTATCCAGTGTCACTTGAAAGATACAGTTCTGTGGAAAGCTGAACCTACTGGATTATACTCTACTAGGTCAGCTTATAGACTCCTATCAAATCAGAATACATCTGTCTTAGATGGGAGGAACTTTCAGATTATTTGGAGTTTAAAAATTCCCCCAAAGGCTGCCATTTTCACTTGGAGGCTTATTAAGGATAGGCTCCCTACTAGAGTTAATCTTCAAAGAAGAAACGTGGGTCTGCAGGAATCTTTTTGCCCTCTTTGCCTGAGGAGCAGGAGGAGGCAGGCCATCTTTTCTTTCACTGCACCCAAACTATTGCTCTGTGGTGGGAAACCTTGAGATGGATTCAGGCTATTGGAGCTTTCCCTATTTCTCCAGCAAGTCATTTTAGGTTATTTTGTGAAGGTTTTGTTGTAGGGAGAAACCACACTAGATGGTGTGGGTGGTGGATTGCACTAACTTTTGCTATTTGGAAGCATAGGAACTTACTGATTTTTCAGGGTATTCCTTTTGTATCTTCCAAGGTGATGGATGATGCCTTATTCTTAGCCTGGTCCTGGTACAAAGCTAGGGATAAAGATTTTAATATTCCTTTTAACCATTGGTCTTCCAACCTTATGGAGGCCTTTGGTTAACTTGGGTCTTTAGCTGTTGGTGGGGTTTTGAGATGGGTTTATCCATGTTTTTTGGGAGGCTGGCAGCATAGCTGCTGTTGTATTTTTATTTAGTACTTCTGGTACTAATGTTTCATATTAATAATATTATATACTTTCTGCCTTCCAAAAAAAATGATATCAGAGTTCCACTCTTGAAGAAGGAAGTTGAATACACTAAAAATTTGATGAAAGGCCCTAGGGAGCAATGAGTCAAGTATAATTGTACTATTATGTCTAATGCATGGACTGATCGGAAACAAAGATGCATCATTAATTTTTTGCTTAACTCTCAAGCTGGTACAATGTTTTTGAAGTCTATTGATGGCTCTGATTTTGTGAAGACAGGTGAAAAGCTTTTTGAGTTGCTTGATGCTATTGTGGAGGAAGTTGGAGAAGAGAACGTTGTTTAAGTTGTAACTGATAATGGGAGCAACTATGTTTTAGCGGGTAAGTTGTTAGAAGACAAAAGGAAACATATTTATTAGACTCCTTGTGCATCCCATTGTATTGATTTGAGGCTTGAAGACATTGGGAAGCTTCCCTTGATAAGGAAGACAATTAGAAGGGCAATTAATCTAGTTGGGTTCATCTATGCCCATTCTAGTACCTTAAGCTTGTTGAGAAATTGTACAAACAAGAGGAAATTGGTGAGACATGCTATTACTTGATTTGCCACTTCTTATCTAACCTTAGAAAGGCTCCACAAAGAGAAAGCTAATATTATAAAGATGTTTATTTCTGATGAATGGATCTTAAACAAGTTATCTAAGGAGCCTAAGGGGAAAGAAGCTGCAAAGGTAGTGCTCATGCCTTCTTTTGGAATAGTGTGGTTTACACTCTTAAAGTCATGGCTCCACTTGTCACAGTGCTTCGTCTTATGGGTGATGAAAGGAAACCAGCCATGGGCTATATTTATGAAGCAATGGACAAGACAAAAGCAACAATTATCAAGTCTTTCAACAACAACGAAAGCAAGTACAAAGATGTGTTTGCAATCATTGATAAAAGATGAAATTGTCAGCTTCATAGGCCATTGCATGCAGCTGCCCACTTCTTAAATCCAGAGTTCTTTTATGACAACATCGATTTGGAGTTTGATTTTGAGGTCACCAATGGATTGTTTGATTGCATTAAGAAGTTGGTTCTACAATTTGATGTGCAACAGAAAATTCTAACCGAGTTGCATCTTTACAAGTTTGGTGCTGAACACTTTGGTTCTGAGTTTGCAATGGCTCAAAGGAAAATCCATTCTCCTAGTAAGAAACTTTTATCAAATGACAAATACTATACTATTTTTTTTTTACGTATTAATGTTACAATTCAGAATTCTAAGTTATGCTCTTGGTTGGTATTATAGCATATTGGTGACGAATGTTTGGGTCACAAACTCCAAATTTGCAAAAGCTAGCTATTAAAATTGAGTTTGACTTGCAATGCTTCAGGATGTGAAAGAAATTGGAATGTATTTGAGTAAGTAATTGTGACAAAACTCTAACTATGCTTTTTATTTAATTTTGATGGTCAAGTTTTATTTGGAGTGTATTTGAGATTGAGATCAAGATTTATTTGTTATGTTGTAGATTCATTTCAAAAAAAGAAATAGGCTTGAGCACAAGAAGTTGCATGATTTGGTGTTTGTCAAATACAACCAATAATTGAAGCAAAAATATAATGCAAGAGAAGAAATTGATCCAATTTCTCGTAACGATATTGATGTGTGCAATGAATGGCTCGTGGGAGAGATGGATGAAGATGATGATAATGATGTTGGAAATGATTTGGTATTTGAAGATGATGATGCACTAAATTGGACAACTGTGTATGAGGCTTCGGGGGTTGGAGAGCGTAGGATGTATACTAGGAGGAAAAAAAGGGAAAGAAAGCAACCAACAAGTGCTGGTATTACTCCTACTGCTGCTGCTGCCCACACATCTAAAAAACAGGCAATGATTGTTGGATCTTCATCAAGGAAGCAAAAAGCAGTCCAAGAAAATGATGAGGATCTAGAGTTTGAGGATATTGAACTTGAATCTGAAGAAGAAGAAGAAATCATGATTAATTTTGAGGCGTCTGATGGAGAAGAGGGAGAGGGAGATGCTCCACTATCTTATGATAACAATGAAGAGGATTATGTTGGGATTGGAGATGATTAGAGCCTCAACCTTTACTTTGCACTTTGCATTATGCTTTTATCATTTTGTTATTTTGAACTCTTGAATGAGTTTATTTGGTATTGGTTATTGTGTGAACTCATGAAACTTTTTTAGTTTATTTGAATGCAATCCATTGTTTTATTAATATATATATATATATATATATATATATATATATATATATATATAAATTTGTCCGTCATTTGCCACTACACCATCCGCAATATTTTTATGGCGGATTTTTGGCTTTCCGCCATGAACCGCCATCTGCCATTAACAACATTGCTTGGGGCTGGAGATTAAGTATCTCCCTAACAAGTCTATTTTGATGTCTCAAAGCAAGTATGTTAGAGATCTACTTCATAAAACTCAAATGGCTGAGGCACACTCTATCTCTACTCCTATGGTTACAAACTGTAAATTGTCCAAACATGGAGCTGATTTATTTCATGATCCAACTCTCTATAGGTCAGTAGTGGGTGCCCTGCAGTATGCTACCCTTACTAGACCTGAGATTAGTTATGTTGTTAATAAGGTTTGTCAGTATATGGCTAATCCATTGGATTCTCATTGGGTTGTGGTCAAAAGGATATTAAGATATCTCAAGGGTACTATATTTCATGGTTTATTCCTTCAACCTGCTTCTGTTTCAAAACATATGGCACTCTATGCTTTCTATGATGCTGATTGGGCATCAGATATTGATGACAGACGTTCCACATCAAGAGCAGCTATCTTTCTTGGCTCAAACTTGATATCCTGGTGGTCCAGGAAGCAGAAAGTCATGGCATGGTCCAGCACTGAAGTTGAATATCGAAGCTTGGCCCAAACATTTACTGAATTAACCTGGATTTGAACCCTTCTAACAGAATTACATGTTTCTTTTCAAACTCCTGTGATGATCAAAGTGCAGTGTCCATAACTCACAATCCAGTGTTCCATAGTAGAACAAAGAATATGGAAATTGATGTCTTTTTTTGTAAGAGAACAAGTTTTGGCCAAACAACCCTCAGTTGTGCATCTTCCTACCTTAGATCAATGGGCAGATGTCTTAACCAAGCCGCTTTGCTCAACAAGATTTGAAGCACTAAGGGACAAACTCAATGTGAAGCATTTTTCTGTAGAAAAACCTTCCCCTTGAGTTTGTGGGGGGGGGGGGGGGGGGGGGGGGGTATTAGAATGAATGTATAAAAATAACTGATACAAACAGTTATTGCAGGACAGTTAGTATAAGCTAACTACTTCTCTTTCACTAACAGAATTCTGTTAGTTAGTTGTTAGTTAGTTTGTGATTAGCTTCAAGGTCTAGAGGTTTATAAATACCTCCTTTGTAACTGCATTAAAAACTAACTTTTTCAGTTGTTCTCTCAGTTCTCTAAATCTGATATTCTATTAAACTAACAACTAACAGAATTTTGTTCGTGAAAGAAAAGTAGTTAACTTATACTAACTGTCCTGCAATATCTGTTTTAACAGTTATTTTTATACATTCATTCTAATTCGTACACATCAATATATTAGAATTAAGAAAAAATTTTGCCCAACTAAATTCCAAAAGCACAATGGGGGTGGATTGTCCATGTCATTGTAATAGCTCTATGTGGGATCTTAATCTTAACCTAATATACCCATCATTTTAATAAAAATCCCAGCATATGAAACAACAGGTACAATGTTCAGTAATGTACTCTTGATTATGATCTTTCGTCGACATATAAGAATAAAGAAAGAGGAAATCTCTGTGATTCTTACCTGAAAATTGCTTGAACATCATCTTCATTCAAAGTTCGAGATAGAACACGTTGAAGGTATCCAACTTCCTAATAATAAATTCCAAAAATAAATAAGTTTCAATTATGAGACAGGTGGGGCATGAGAGTGAAACTAAAAAACGATAATTTCAAACCACCCCAAACCATTATCAGCATATATATAATGACTGGTCATAAATTTATTGTCACCTATAAGTGGTTAAGTTTTTTTTTTTTTCTGCAAAAATAATATTCTATTAATTGAGTACCAGTGGTACTAGAATTACAAACTACATGTCAGATTAGTCCCAAGACATTAGGTATTCTTGGTACCGAATTACAAACTATAAGTGGTTAAGTTATTAAATCAGTTTGACAAATAGTTAATTGCATATCTGTAAGGAATTCATCTCAAATTTGATATTGCAACAATCACTTCCTTATTTATGATAAACCCAGTGGAGTGACTCGTGAGCCACCATATTCTCTCCAAAAGGTTTCTTGTGCTCTTTGGCATATTCATATTTATGCTCTAAACTATAAGATAGAAAGATGCATATAAAAATCTCCTTCAATATTAAAATTCAAGCTAAAAGAAAAAGAAGTTGACAGACAGAACACCATCTAAGCATTTACACGTAATTATTTACCTTTGTAAGGGACCGAGCAAATTGACTAGGCTGAGGGTCAGCATCCTCAGGTCTATTCCAACTCTCAACAATTTGAGGCAAGCCACGTAAATGTACCAGTAATCTTTCTCGCATTATTTGAACTAATTTACTATGTATTTCATCTCTGTGGACTTTATAATCCTGGAATGGAAAAAATAGAACAATAAAGCAAACGTTAAAAAAGAATACATACTTAAAAGTTCTTAAAAATTTTCGGCAAACAAAATGAATAGTTTTTTTTAGTTTATACATATATAAGTATATTTTATTGGAGAAAAATTACAAAAAAAAAGGGACAAACAAATGGTATCCTCCTAAATTGAGAAACCAAAAAGAATCGAAAGTCAAGGTTTTATAAAGATGTTTGAACACTCAAGGAAGGATAAACCATATTCATTCTTGAAGTTCCACTTAAAATGCCTCCATCCCATGCAGTTATGGATTAAAAAAATGAATGCCATACGGGACAGAAAAGGAATTAATTATGGAAAATTTAAAATAAGAAAGTGAGCAACAACTTTTGGTACAAATTCACAGAAACTAAGAAGTCATCACAATTAAAAACAGACACTGTTGAATTTCGTAGATGACATCATGACAAAAAATAAAAGAATTTGAACATGAAGAAACCAGTGGGAAAATTAGGGAACCTTTGTTTTCAGCTTTCAAAAAATGCAGATTCACAGTATAACCTTGTTTAGAGTCAAGTATAGCATGCATTACAAGAGAGAAGACTTAAATATAGTGGTGTTGAACCAAATGTCTGTCAGACTCTATGTCCTCTCTATTACTGCTTCCCTTCCTTTCTAACAATATTTCTTTTTCCATTCAAATGAAAAAGGGAATCAGAGGAAGAGTAAAAAAAATGCTTTAACTGTGTTTGGTTTTCCATTGGAAAGTAATTGCATGCATTAGGAGAGAATTGTGTTGAGTCAAATGTCCCTCAGACTCTATTCCAATAAAAAAGCAAACACTACAATTTTTAGCTCCAAAAACACTCAAAAAGTTTTTTCTTTTTTTTCTTTTGCTTTCCATCTGATCATTATAATTTTTTCAAACATGCTTTTATTTAAGTAAAAAAGTTAAGTCTGATAAAGGCGGCAAAATCTTAACTATTGACCTCCAGATTCAACACTCACATATTGTTGCAATTGCAATTTTCAACTTGCAAATATTTGTGCAAGTCTTGTCCTCTCTATTACTGCTTCCCTTCCTCTATAACAATATTTCCTTTTCCATTCAAATGAAAAAGGGAATCAGAGGAAGAGTAATCAAATGGAAATCTCTTTCCACTTATTCAACTACAAGTAAATTTTCATCATACACGATGAATTGCTTACCAATGAATTTTCATCATACACGATGAATTGCTTACCAATGAATTTTCATCATCAATATGTAGGAAAAGAAAGAAACCATCATACTTCCCACAATCATTAAAAAAATGAATAAATGAACAAAACATCTGAATAAGTCTCCCTCTAACAAAAGAACAAAAGGAGTAAAGGTTAAATAACAATGAAGCAAATACCTGAGCAACCCGATCGATCTCAGAAAGCAATAGTGTTTTTCTAGTCTCAGGTACTTTAAGAAAAAGAATCTTCCGAATTTCTTATACCGGAAATGAAGAACAAAATTATAATTTAATTCATACAATTAAAAAAAATATAATAAATTCATGAAACAGATTAAAAATTTCCTTTCAGTACAACATTAAAAACTTCATTTAGGTGAGTGCATTTGTACCTGGAATAATAGCATGTACAAAACTAATGACTTGACTTGCCAACGCCAGGTGTTTAGACGTGATGGACTTCAAACCAGACACCTGCACAGAACATAGGTAGAATTAGAAGCCACTAGAATGAGAAAGCTCCAAGTAAATTGAAATGGGATCAAGATAGATCAGTAAACTAGGGGGGGAAAACCTAGTACAGGAGAAGTTTGGAAGCAAACAAAATTCTTGGCTATCTCTTCGCCTTCGATTTTGTTTTGGCACATATACAGCAATCAGTTAGATGAAATAAAATCCAAAATGAGAAAACCAAAAACTCTAAAACCCAGCATTTTCTTGCAGTTTTAGCTAGCTCCAACCAGTTCCTGGAGGGAGGGACCTTGATACAAGTATATGCTTGTACACAACGAACAAAAGATGAAGGTCATATATATTAGAGATAATGTACATTTGTATTTGTTATCTCGTTTTAATTTCATCTGGATTTCAAAAGTTAGTTACTGTATCTGTTATCCTGTTAGTTGCTAACTCAGCAATAAGTCATACAACCTTCCTGTTAGACACCGGAATGTCCATGGGAGGTGATGGAGTGTGTGTGGGAAGGGAGTGGGCTGATGAAAGCACCATTGTCAAGTAAGGAAAAAGCTATTCTACCATTACTCCTAATTCTACAACTAAAGGAGATAAAGATAACATTTATGTTTGTTCATTGGTTCTCTTCCATCATGATTACATAGTATATTAGAGAAATACTCAAAATCTCCTCTAACAGAATTATAACAAACTCCTTCTAGAATCTACCTAAATAAAATACTATTATCCATATTTATCTATTATTGTTAAAAGACAAATAAAGGATATCAATACTAACAATGGACCTAAGAGTGCACAACACTATTAATACTCTATTGGGCCGCATAATATTGTACTATTCGTAACAATACTATCCCCGTCGAAATCAACCTTGTCCTCAAGGTTGTAGAGGGACTTCAAACCATGGATTCAAGGTGGCTTCAAAAGTAGGATCCAGATCCATAGCATGAAAAAGGGGTACCAAAAGTAATTGGAGTGCAAATTTAAAAGGCATAAAGTCTGAGAGTAAAATGGGCTTGGAAATTATTGTGGGCTATATGAAACTTGAACTTTGATTATGTGAAGAATGAAGTGTGCAAATGGTTGATAAGGAAGGGCTTTTTTTTAAAGGAGCAGCAGAGATGAAAAGGCACTTGCAAGTGCAACGTGCTACCAATGTGGGGTCAAAAGACATGAGAAAATGGGTATTGAAAAGTGAATGGTGTAGATGGGGGCTTTGGAAATTGGTGTGGAGTTACAAGGAGCCGTTTGATTAAAGTGAGTGAGGGCATTAGGGAGTTTGGTCTCTGTTTATAAGAGAGTAGTATTTTACTCCCTAAGTGTTTTTTACTTAGTTTCTGTATGTCTTGTAATCAAAGGTTAGTTAACTGTTTCTCATAGTTAACTTACTCAAGTTAGGTTAGTTTTTTGTTAGACGGTTGTAAGTTCAACTTTCAACAGCTTTATCATTCTGTTATGCAACTGCCTATATGTATTGCTTCATTCCCCAATCTATGGTTGGGTTGAATCTTCATCAATACAGAAACACTTTCCTTTCTCTCTCTCTTTCTCTTTTCTCCCTAAATCTCTTTATGGTATAAAAGAGCTAGGTTAGATCCTTGCTTCTGAAAATGGCTTCTGCAAACAACAATTCTTCTCCGTCACCACCTATGCCGCCTGTTTCGACACCGGCACTGTGCTCCCCTGCCTTGTTCTCGCATGATGTAACGGCGAAACTCATGGATTCCAATTACCTTTTATGGTGTTCTCAGGTTCAACCTGTAATCATCGGCCATGGTCTTCTCGATTACATTCTCACTCTGCAGATTCCGCATAAATTTCTCATCGTTTAAGATCACGAGAACAACATCGTTAGTGCTGCCTATCGTTTCTGGGAGCAAGAGGATCAATTTTTCCTCTCTTGGCTTCAATCGACTATTTCAGAAGCAGTTCTTCCTTGCATCATCAATTGCGCAACCTCGTGGCATCTGTGGGATCAATTGCATGAGCACTTTCAATCCATTGCAAGTGCAAAGAAGAAGCAATCACATAGTGATTTTCTAAGTTTGGACGATGTCACTTCCATGCCACTGGCTGAGGAATCTAGCATTGAAAAGTCTCGCAAGAAGAATTTGGGCTCATTGAATCTTGTCGAGGGTTCGAATTCCAATTCTACTTCTGAAGCTCAAGTTCATCTAACTCAGGGTAACACACACTCCTCCTCAAACTATGATTTTGTGTCTGAGGGAGGGGTGATGGTGGCCATTCGTACGGTCGAGGTGGAGCTCGTGGGAGAGGGCGTGGCAGAGCATGGCAGATTTGCTCATGTTCAGTGTTAGATTTGTCGCAAATTTGGGCACAAAGCCTCTCATTGCTGGTACAAAAATGATGCAAGCTACTCCTCCAAGCCCTCTTAACCAATTCCCAAACCAATTACCAATCCAATTACCCTAAACAAAATCCCAATTCACCCTATCCTTACTCACCTTATCCCTTTTACCCATACTTCCCTTTCATGCCACCATTTGGCTTCCCATCTCCACCGCAAGATCACTCTCCTAAACCCAATTGTAACTCACCTCCTCAAGTCAATGTAGCCAATGCTTCTAACACCTCATCAAACAGCTGGTATCCAGATTCTGGAGCATCTCACCATGTCTCCCAAAAATATTCAGCAAGTCACTCCTTTTGAGGGTCCAGACCAAATTACCATAGGTAATGGTCAAGGGCTTCCTATTGATTCCTCAAATTATTCAAAATTTGCTTCCCCTCTTAATCCCAATGTTATGAAAAAAATAAAACATGAAATTGGGATTGGAAGATTGAGTGGGGTTCAATGGGGTTAACGTGGCAAATGGTGATTGAAGGATTGGGTTGGCACGGACTATGCTTGAAGGCAACAGCTGAGATTCAGAGCAAGTGAAATGTAGGAAAGCAAAGTACGGAGATGGTGTTGTGTGGGAAGAGGGGCACCACGTGGACACTGGAGAAGCTGGACGACTCTTGTTTGGAGAGGTGTTGCAGAAGGCTTATCCCTGTGACGACGGCGAATGTGACCCTGACAATGGCAGGTGCTCTTACGCGCACGGTAAGGATTCAGAGTCATGCGAGGCTGTCCGTGATTCTAGCGGATGTGAAAGAGATCTGGTTGACGCCGTTGGAAAGATTTTGAAGGACAAGCAATACCGTGGGCGGTTTTTGGGACAACTCCAAAGATGGGATCGCAGAGCACATCGTAGAGGTGGAGACAATTTACCACGATGGGTACGACAGTGTCTAAATTCCTCCGACAAAACCGTTTGTGCTGCAAATTGTTTTGTCACTAGAGTGGTCACCTCTGGCGAAATCTGTTTCGATTGTGGCCACGACTTCATCGGAGTGAGTTTTGCCTCCAACTTCTTCTCTGGAGACATTGTCGACATGGATTCTGTGCTTTGTTGCACCATCATTGCCGTTGCCATTGCGGAAGCCATAGGTGACCTTCGAGATTCGTCTATTGGGGGTGACTTCATGGTCTCTGCAGGTTGCAGATCTGTGTGGTTGACGCGGAAGTGAAGCGGGGTGATTTGGGAGATGATGGAGTGATTGTGAGAGCCAATAACCAGTCAAGGATGACGTCGAGCTTAATAGCCAACTCCTGATTCTTGGTGGTCATGGTGGATAGATTCTAGGTGAGGTGGAGACTCGCATCTTCTAGATGCTCTATGGCTGACTTACGGGAATTGTGACCAGCCATGGAAGGAGGCAGGGCATACAACAGTGATTGGGGTGGCCACTGGTAAACGGTAATGGGAGGCAGGTCAGACCAATTGTTAGACACTAGAATGTCCATGGGAGGTGGTGGAGTGCATGTGGGAAGGGAGTGGGCAGATGAAATCACCATTGTCAAAGTAAGGAAAAAGCTATTCTACCATTACTCATAATTCTACAACTAAAAGAGATAAAGATAACATTTCTGATTGTTCATTGATTCTCTTTCATAATTACATAGTACATATAGAGAAATACTCACAATCTCCTATAACAGAATTATAACAAACTCCTTCTAAAATCTACCTAAATGAATACTATTATCTATATTTATCTATTATTGTTAAATGACAAATAAAGGATATTAATACTAGCAATGGACCTAAGAGTGCACAACACTTTTAATACTCTAGTAGGCCACATAATAGTGTATTATTTGTAACAATTCCTATACAAGGTTTCATGATTCTCTCTTCCACAACCACCCTGAGTTTGAGAGGGGAATATTAGAGATAATGTACATTTGTATTTGTAATCTCATTGTAATTTCATTTGCATTTTAATTAGTGTATCAGTTATTCAGTCAGTTGCAAACTCAGCAATGAGTCATACAACCTTCCCCTTTTTTTTTATCCGCAAAAATATATTATATATTAGATTAAAATCAGTACAAGTCGTACTTTGATATTTACAATCACCAATGAGGTCTCCCATGTGGAGGTTTGGTTCCCTAATACAGAACTAATGGTGATGGATTAAAGAACCAAAACTCTAGGTGTAAATTTACATTGGTGATCCCTATATGTGGAACTATTTTCCACTAATGACCCTTCTAGGTTTCACAATAGTGACCCTTCTAATGACAATTTTCACATTTAAGTTTCTCTCTCCTTTCTATGTTTCTTTGATTTCAATTAATAGAAATGAGTATGTTTCATCAGATAATTAATTCAGTATTTCAAAATGGACAATAAATGCAATAAAAGTGAAACACTAGGAAGGTCATTTAAGATGGTTTAGGAGGAATGCTTTGAGGAGTTATGGAAGATAAAGGTCCCAAGTAAAATAGCTGTATTTGCATGGAGATTATTTAAGGACAGGTTACCAACAAAGAAAAACCTGCAGAGGAGGCAAATTCAGATTGTGGACTCGCTGTGCCCTTTTTGCAAAAGGGTGGAGGAGGACGCATCCCATTTATTCATCCATTGCATTAATTCAACCTATTTGGTGGGATTCTATGTCTTGGATGAATATAAAAGGTGCTCTTCCTCTAAAACCAAAACATCATTTCCTTCAACATTCGTTTATTCAGATTGGTGGCATACGGGTCAAGAGATGGCAGGGATGGTGGCTTGCTGTAAACTGGTCTATATGGCAGATGCGGAACAAAATACTTTTTTCCAATGAAACTTTCAACGGCAACAAATTGTTTGAAGATGCTGTGTTTCTACTATGGACCTGGATTAAAAGTGTGGAGAAAGACTTTTCAATCCACTTTAACCATTGGTCAAGTAACCTTAGACAAAGTTTCTTACAGTAGCAGGGGGTAGCATAATTAGGATTTCCAGCAGATGTATATTTCATCTTGAGTCATAATATGGTTCCTTTTCAGACTTGTTTGTCTGTACACGGAACCATTTTTATGGCTTCTCTTCTTTTGTACTGAGTACCTCTGGTACTTCTCATATTCATATAAATATATACATATCTATTTTTGCTGATCAAAAAAAAAAAAAGATGGTTTAGGCATGTAAAATGACAAACTATAGTATGAAACGTGGCATCATAACAGCCACCCTTTTGTGGAGGGGTGTAGGCCAATAGGGAGACCACATAAGATATGGTATAAGGCTAGAAAGATTTGGAAATTAGAATTACAATAAGTTTCAAGAATTTTGATATGACATCGAGTACAATGGTGCTAGAATCCATGTAGGTGACAGTATTCAGTGAGAATAAAGATGGGTTAGTTTTGTTGACCTTCGTAGTTATGTGCTTGTCTGTACAATGTATAATCTATAACAAGATATTTAAAATAATTATAAGACCTGGCTAAAAGACCGGTGATGCTCTATGGTACTGAATATTGAGAAATGAGGTGCCAGCAAGAGCAAAAATTAAGTGCACAAGAAATGGAAATGTTGAGGCGGATGAACAAGGATATGATAGAGGCTTCAGCAAAGCAAAAAATGTTAATCAAATGGAAGAACGTTCAATTAAAAGATGTATAGGAAGAACTCAAAGCTTAAACCATTAAAGACATTGCTCTATATATATAGGTCGAGGATCAATTGGTACATGCAGGACTTGACATGTATATATGCACATATATCTAAAATGCACTAACGGTTTTGAGAACAATACTAGCAGTACCTGCATAGCACCAGCCCCAAGCACAAGTTGGCATGTTCTTGTGTTGAAAAACTTCAAGATTTCTACTACACGGTGAACAACTTCTGAAGATAGTGTTGGCAAAAGGTTGTTCATATCAATGTACTCCGACAACATCTTCAGCAATATTAAGCCACTAGAAGCAAACATGACAAAACAAAGCTACTTTAAATGTATGCACAAGATGGCAACCCAAACAAAAATAGGATCAAATAAAATCATAAAAAAACAATTGAACTTCACAAATAGGCAACTTCAAATTAAGACTAACAGAAAACAATATATTGTAATATTATAATCAAATATTCCAACCATACCCACAGAGACAGACAGAGAGAACACTGAAAAAAGAAAACAAAAGGAACAGAGGTGCAACTACTTGGGAAAAAAACAGAAGTTGAATCCAGTTAACTAACCAGTTTACCATGTGATAACCAACACCTTTGTAATAAAGAGCCTGAGATGTAGATTTTTTATGGTCTTTCTCAGTATTGTTACTATGTGCTGATGAAATCCTACCATGAGCTTTATTTGGTTCCGTTGAATCAACCGGGGACTTGGATCTATCTGATGTTTCATTATTCAAAGATGCTTCAATGGAATTAGACCGCATAATTTGCTGTTCAGCAGTTGACTCTGAACTGTCTGCCATCGGCAGAACATCATTATTAGTCACCACACCATTGTAACTGGTAGAAATATCATCCTCGATTTCATTAAGGTTCTCAGAAGCCAAATTATCAGATGTAAAAAGCAAATTAATGATGGATTGAAATTCATCAGGAACATCTATCTCCACCCAGGTTTCCTGGTCAAGCACTGCCTTAATCTTTGACATCTACATCCAAAAGCATCCATTAACAATTATGTACAAAGATTTCATGATGATGAATGCCATACAAAAGGACAAAAATTAAAAACTAACCCGAGATTCATGCTGAAAATCAACAAAAGCCTTGGCCTGTGATTGCAGTGTCCCACGGATGCTGTATCCCAATCTCCCACCAATCTGTTAACATAAGCATGGGAATTAAATCATGGAACAAAAACCATATAATTTGTATTCGTTAAGTTTTAAATCAATATGAAAATATATACTTTTTCTGTAGCAGTAATGAACTCCTGGGTAATGTTGTATATGGTTAGAAACTCCTGCAATTTCAACCTAGGATGAAGAATTGCACGGACCCCAAGAAGCTTTGCCCATCTTCCATGAGCAGCATCACATGCTGCAAAGACAGCTTCTGCGTTTTCTCGCAATATATCAGCTCTGTTTAGAACCAGATTGTTTGAGAATATCAAACAAATGGGAAAACAACTGAAACACAAAAGTTATAGAAGAAAACAAACAAGATCTGAAATGTATTCTCTCTTCTTTTTTATCTGGAAGTTTTACAAGTAGTCAGTGAATTAAAATGAAGTCCCCATCACCCTCATTCTTAAAGAGAGGAAACCCGAAAGTGCCATTTGTTATCATATTCAGTACTTGACTCCTGACAGCCTCTACGACAACACAATAACAACTGAAGGGTCTAATAAACATGCATACTGATTTAACATCATTGAGGTGATAAGAGCTATTAATCTTGCATGACAAAACAAGTTACTCCATATTTAATGTATCAATGAATTGACAATGTCCTCCTACTTATTAAAAAAAATAAGATTTATTATCTTTTTAGTCCCTAGACATTTTAGCTTTTAGGATTTCTGATTTTAGTTTCAGAACTTCTTATTTCTGTTTTTAGTTAAACTTTTTTTCTCTTACTTTTAGTCCTCCTAAGGAACTCAAACTAAGGACGGGAAAAAGTTAAGGGACCAAAAGTAAGGACGAAAAAAAATTAAGGGACTAAAAACAGATAAAAAAAAAAAGTTCAAGGACTCGAAATTCTAAAAATTTTAAGGAAGCTTGTAACTTTCGCAAGTGAATAACAGGAGTGAACATTCTAAAAATTGTCATCTACAATCTTTCATATGAAACTGAAAATGTACAATAAGAAATTAATAAACTATAGTTTTAGTCAATCTGGGAAAGAGATTCTTCATATAATGATGCACTCATGCTATAGCCACAAGTAATAACCACTCAAGTCTTAAGGAAAACCAAAGTAGAGGCTAATATTAATATTGCAGCACAAATATTTTTTTTCTTTCAATTTTCCCTCTCATTTTCCCCCATTTCATATTTGGTAGCAATGTAGCATATTTTCAAATGACAGGATAGAAACTTTTAAGAGATAAAACCATGTATATGTGTTCACTTTATTAAAATGCATCCCTACATAATGGACTCTAGAAAGGAATTGCTCACATCTTCTCAGAGCTTCACCATATCATATCACATGTCACCATTCAATGAATAATCAAACTTAAAGGGGGAAATTACTACCAAAAAAAAAACTTTTAACGGGAAAAACGAAATTCCTTGCAAGAAAAAAAGAAAAAAAATATTGAGATAACAGCACCATTGTGCATCAATTCTAGAAATCTTCACTATATAATTCCACTCATTCAAATATAGTTAAAAAAATTACAAATACAATCCAGGAGGCACACGACAACAATGTCTCTCAATACTTATATTTCCAAACTGAATTATAAAGTTTGGAAGCTTCTGAACTTCATAATAGCAGTTATCGTTTTACAACGACAGGAAAAGAAAATTTGAAAGAAAAAATTAGCTCTAATCACAAATTACTTGCCTTCTCAATTTAAACACCAAAAAGAATCTGGAAAAAAAAACATTACAGTTTCCACTACAAGTAAATTAGAAACAAGAGCCTAGATTTAACCTGAAATTTTTTGACATGTTTGAGGAGCTCACAGAATCAATTGCTTTTCCCTGAAATGAAGAACCCTTGGCAATACTTCTTTGTGGTGAATATGGCAAAAATGTAGTACCATGAGACTCGCTTTCTTGGGATGTTTCTGCAGCTACAGCACCATGAACAATTGCCGCCACAACTGAATCGGTAGCATAATGACCATCACGGTTGCTTAAAATCCATTCAATCGTCTTTTTCACTTCAGCAGCCCGCACTAAATGTGCCTGCAATCACTAAAAGGAAAAAAATCTTATTACATCACTCTTAAAACAACTAAGTTGAAAAACAATGTATAACTGAATTTCAGTAACCTATATCATGCTTCTATAGTGCACTGTTGATAACTATGTCCATGCATAGCACAGCTAGCTTGATTTCAACCTCTTCGATCTCTGCCCAGTTTATTCATATTTCGTACAGATCTCTATTTTGTTAGTGTTCTTCCTTCACACTTTGGTTTTGTTGGAGACCAAAATGGATGTTGGAAATCATCAAGGGAGATCTCAGGCTAAATAATTTTCCGAAACTTTGGTTTCTAACCATGCCAAATGACATCATCTGATCCATGTAGCCGACCTTACCTAGTGGGATAAGGCTTTGTTGTTGTTGTTGTTCTTTCTTCACACTTCACAGCCACTATTTTGCCTCTCTTTTATTTCCTACTCCTTTGTCTCTGTTCACATATCTAAGTGTTCTGATTTTTCTAATAATTTCATCCTTTTACTTCACTATTCTGTTCTCGTACTCTTAGCAGTCTTTTCCCCCTTTTTTGAGTTATACAAGACATGTAAGATGGGGTAACTACTAGCATGAAAACTCCAACAGGCAAGACTAAGGACTTATTTTTTTGGAAGGCAAAAATATATATTATTGATATGAATCATAGCAGTACCAGAGGTACTGTTGAAGTATACATGGATACAAGACACTTAGTGTGTCGCCTTCCAACATAAATAACTACCCAACAGTAATCCCACTACATAGGATAAATATATCCCAGCCCACTACAAGGATAAATATACGCAGCCCATATTAACTAAAATATTCCACCAGGTTAGAAGACCATTGATTGAAAGAAATACTAAAGTTTTTCTCTCTGGTCTGTAGCCAAGACCATATGAGGAATAAGGCATCATCCATCACTTTAGAAGGTTGAAAGTGATTGCCCTCGAATACCAATTGGTTCCTATGCTGCCATATAGAGCTAGTCAATGCTACCCACCATCCATATCGATGAGATTGGTTGTGCCCTGCAAAAAAGCCCTCACAAATTGAGCAAAATGAGATGCTGGAGAAGGTGTAAAGGGGCCAACCATCTAGTTCCATGTCATGGATTCCCACCAAAGCCCTGTGGTCATTTTACAATTGAAGAACAAGTGATCCACCTCCTCTTGAGCATTCCCACATAGAGGGCATGAATTATCCTGAATCAGCACATTTTTTCTAAGAAGATTTCCTCTAGTGGGTAATCTATTTAAAATAAGTCTCCAAGAGAAAATCGCAGCCCTTGGGGGTATATTCAACTTCCAAATAGTCTTTAAGATGTTAGCCTCTGGAGGTTGATTGTTGGTCATCAATAGTCTGTAGGCTGACTTAGTAGAATATATACCACTAGGATCAGCTTTCCAGACCCTAATATCCTGCATATGAGGCTGAATTTGTATAGCATTAATTGCTTCCATAAATTCCACAGCTATATGTTGCTCATAGTCAAATAGATTCCTTCTCCACTTTAAGTCCCAACACCAATTGCCTTGAAGGAAATTTCCCATGTTGGAGATGGTGCTATTTTGCTGATCACTAATCAGGAACAACTGATTATATTGCTGTTCAAGTTTATAATCTTCCCCCAACCATTTATCTTTCCAGAATTTAATTTTTTCCCCTCCCCCTACCTTCCATACCATCTGCTGATGAATAATACTGAACTCAGGCTGTTGAAATAGCTTTCGGAGGTCCTTCCACCATTGAGAATGCCAAGCTTTATCCCTGCCATTACTGAGATCTGACCAGCCTCCGTATTTTGACATTAAGACTTATAAGGGTAGATTTACATTAGGCCTCATCCTTGAGTCTTTACATGTTTAATCTAGTATTCTAGTCTATGATGTGCTTTTTTTTTTTTTTTGCACTGCAAAAATATGATTGTATTAATATAAACTTCAGTACTAGATGTACTGAAGAGGTGAGAATTACAAAGGCAGAATCTGCCAAACCTAGCTACAAAAAGAATCACATAAGATAACAGCCCTATCCTCGCACACCCCTAGGACATTTCTGCCTTCAGCCTAGCAGACCATTGGTTAAAATGGATATGGGAACTTTTCTCCATGCCATTTAACCAAGACCAAGTGTGAAATAAAGCTTCGTCCATGACTTTTTCAGAGCAGAAATTCTGGTTGTTAAAAACCATAGAGTTTCTATGCTTCCAAATAGTCATGGATAGAGCTACCCATAGGACTTGCCATCTATAATCCACTGAACTTTTTCCACTCCACAGGGAGAATTGCTTAAAATGATCTCTAGGCTCGGTGGAAAAAGGACCCACTCTATTGACCCAACTCATAGTCTCCCACCAAAGAATCCTAGTTTTTATACATGAGTACATGATATGACCAACTGTTTCCTCCTCCTCATCGCACAGCGGGCAGTTATAGGAAGGCAGCTCCACATGTCTCCGCCTTAAGTTAACCTTGGTAGGGATTCGGTTCTTGAATATTCTCCAAGAAAAAGCACTTGCTCTAGGTGGAATTTTGAGATTCCAGATTGCCTTGAAGTCACTATCTTCAGTAACCTGGCTGTCACCATCCTTCAAGAAGCTATAAGCTGCCTTTGTGGAATAGGGTCCACCAGAATCAAGCCCCCATAGCAGAACGTCCCTGCTTGCAGGTTGAATTTGAAACTCAGCAATATCTGCCATAAAGGCTGCTGCCGTATCAACTTCGTGGTCAAATAGGTTTCTCCTCCATTGAAGCTTCCACTCCCATCTGTTATCCACTAAGATACCCATTGAATTGATTAAATGGTTCTGCTGAGTACTAACTTTGTACAAGCTTAGGTATTTATCTTTTAGGCTTAAGTCACCCTCCCTCCATTTATCTTTCCAAAACTTGAGTCTTGACCCATCACCCACCTTCCATCTCAAATTGTTAATGAGGCTGTTGCTGTGATGTTGGTGAAAAACAGACCTCAAGTCCTTCCACCATTGAGAGAAATGAGCACTGTCCCTACCAGAAAATAGGGTATTCCACCCTCCATATTTAGATAGCAAGACACTAGCCCAGAGCTGATTATGGTTGTTTGCCAATTCCCAGCCCCATTTACCAAGCAAGGCTTCATTGAACTCGGAAAGATCTTTAATCCCTAGCCCTCCTTTGCTCTTGGGAAGACACACAGTGTCCCAATTTACCCATGCAATCCTGGCTGCCTCAACACCCCCTCCCCATAGAAAATTCCTCTGGATAGATACTGCCTTGTGGACCACTTTTTTGGGAATTTTAAAGAAAGACAAAAGATAAATAGGCAGGGCTGTTAGGGCAGAATTAATAAGGGATATCCTGCCCCCCATAGATAAGCATCTCTGCTTCCACTTTGCCAATTTAGATTCAAACTTGCTAATAAGAGGCTGCCAAACATTCCAGCTTTTAGAGGACGAACCCACTGGAATTCCAAGATAAGAAAAAGGAAAACCCAACTGGCCACAGTTAAGGTAATTAGCTGCTTCCCTACACCAAATCATAGATTTACCTAAGCACCCAAATTTGCTTTTAGCATAATTGATCTTGAGCCCTGAAGCCAGCTCAAAAATTCAGAGGATAGACTTCATAACTCTAACATTGGTTGTAGTCGCAGCTCCAAAAAACAAGGTATCATCTGCATATTGCAGTATGTTGATCTCTTCCTTTTGCCTCCCTATTTGATAACTGCTGAAAATGTTTTTAGAAACAGCTGTCCTCATCAAACCAGTAAGGCCCTCAGCTACTATGTCAAAGAGGAAAGGTGCAAGGGGGTCTCCTTGCCTTAGCCCCCTCTTAGGCACAAACTCTCTAGTAGGGCTACCATTGATCAAGATTGATATAGTTGCACTAGACAAGCACCCATAGATCCACTTTCTCCATCTATCACAAAATCCCATCCTCATCATCATGTAGTTTAGAAATCCCCAAGATACCGAGTCATAGGCTTTTTCAAAATCAACTTTGAAAATCATGCAAGGGTTATTTTTGCATTTGGCTTCAGCTAAGACTTCATTAGCAATCATCACACTATGGAGAATATGCCTTCCTTTGAGAAAGGCAGTTTGCCTTTCATCAATAATGTGAGGCAAAACAAGGGCCAGTCTATTAGCAAGGACCTTAGATACTATTTTATAAACGCACCCTATAAGAGAGATGGGTCGATAATCATTAAGAGATTGTGGGTTATTGGTCTTGGGGATAAGGGCTATGAAGGATGCATTGCTTCCTTTGGGGAATGTGTCATTTATGAAGAACTCATCCATAAACCTGATAAAATCAGGTTTTAAAATATCCCAAAACTGTTTAATAAAGTTGAAGTTTAACCCATCCGGGCCTGGGCTTTTATCACCATCACAAGCCCAAACTGCAGACTTGATTTCCCCTTCCAAGAATCTAGCAACAAGGCTTTCCCTCTGCCCTTGATCAAGAGAAGTAAACTGAATCCCATCCAGAGTTGGTCTGCACTGATTCTGTTCTGAGAATCTTTCTTTGAAGTGCTGAAAAATTGCAGACTTGACATTATTAGGCTCGTGAATCCACCCCCCACCAATGCACAGGCCTTGAAAAGCATTTACCCTCCTTCTACGATTGATGATTCTGTGGAAATAGGATGAGTTTCTATCCCCTTCTCTTATCCACTTCACTCTGGCTTTTTGCCTAAGCATGGATTCATAGGCAAGAGCTGCACTCCACAGCTGTTCCTGCAAGGATTTCTTAAGCTGAACTTCATCTTGGGTTATTGTTGAAGCATTATTACCTGCCTCCATGTCATTTAGCTGCTTTTTAAGATCGTTTATCTTTCTAACAGTGACTGACCCATTCTGCGAACTCCATTGTCTTATACATTGCTTGAGGAGCTTTAATTTCTGCTTAAGAACATAGCCACCCCAGCCACTAGGGTGATAATTTCCCCAGCTGTGAACCACCATATTCTGAAAACCTTTGTCCTTCAACCACCAGTCCATGACCTTGAGAGGTTTGGGCCCCCAATCCATGATTCTGGACTTCAAAAGGATGGGACAATGGTCAGAGAAGTCTCTATCCAACACAAACTGTGTAGTATCTGGCCAAAGTGATAACCGTTCATCTGAAAGAAGGAACCTATCCAGTTTGCTCATAATTGTTCCATTGGGTCTACACCAAGTGAAGCATCTCCCAACAGACCTAACCTCCTCAACATCCATGTCAGTTATCCACGAATTAAACTCAAAGATATTAGTGGAGCTCCCCACAGATTGGGATGAGCTCAATCTCTCTTGTTGGTGTCTTATAGAATTAAAATCACCCAATAAGCACCATGGGCCATCATGATAAAGAGCTTTAAGATGTTTAAGCTCTTCCCATTGATCTCTTCTTCCTTGAAGATCACAGGGGGCATAGACATTGGTGATATACACCTTCTTATTGTCTTTAGTCCATGTACCTTCCAGCAAAATGAATCCTCTGCCTACTACCCTTCTATCCACCATAAAAGCTTCATTATTCCAGATACAAAGAAGTCCTCCTGCTGCATTATTAGAAGGAGAAAACTCCCATGAAACATTATCGTCCCCCCAAAGATATTGGCATAATTTCTTATCAATAGCCTCCTTTTTGGTTTCCTGGATACAAAGAATATCGACATTATGAGCCAAGGTTAGCTTCCTAATAGCTGACCTTTTGACCCCACTTCCCAAGCCTCTAGAGTTGAATGACAGAATATTCATGGCTCCATGGACTTCATACCCATCACTCCTGCTGATGTAGAGGTTATTCTACTATTAAAATCTGCAGAGGCATTGTTGTCTTCAGTAGTGGTGATCTCAACAAAGGACACTCCCAGGTTCCTAATGATCTCTCTATGCAGTGTCTCGTCATTGTCGAAAAAGCCCTTGTTGAAGCTACTGCTGGATACAGGGCTATGTGCCAAGCAAGCCTTCTCTGGGCTCATTTCTTTTGATTCTGGAAAATGAGTGTGACTTCCAAATTCATGTGTGTCCCTCTTCCGTAATTCAGCCTCAGCCCCATGCTCATCTGGGTTATTATTTTTTTTTTGCACAGCAAAAATCATATATTGTATATAAAGATCAGTACTAGGTGTACTGAAAATAGAGATATGAATACAAGGCATAAAAAGCCTAAACCCCACTATAGAGAATCAGTAGATAGGACATAATACAAAGCAAACCCATCCCCTTTAAGAAAAAGCCTCCTTCGGATTAGTTGACCAGAAATTAAAATGCGAATGGAAACCCTTCTCCACACACTTGAGCCAGGACCAGGTGTGGAATAATGCCTCATCCATGACCTTTTCTGGATTGAAAGGCTGATTTTTGAAAATCATGCCATTTCTATGATGCCAAATGGACAATGACAAAGTTATCCAGAGAAATTCCCATCTCTTGACTATGTAGCTTGGCCTATTCCACTGAGAGAATTGCATGAAGTGATCCTTTGGGTCAGTGGGGAAAGGACCCACTCTATTAACCCATCTCATAGGCTCCCACCAGAGACTCCTAGTCTTGGGACAGTTGAAAAAAAGATGATTGGCAGATTCTTCTTCAAGGTCACATAAAGGGCAACTATATGTATGCAATGTCACTTGCCTTCTTCTGAGATTATCCCTAGTAGGGAGCCTGTTCTTGAAAAACCTCCATGAAAAAGCACTAGCTCTTGGGGGAATTTTCAGACTCCACATGGTTGTAAGAACCCTGTCCTCATTAGCATTAGCATGAGCCTCCTGCAACACTTTGTAAGCAGACTTTGAGGAATATAGGCCAATAGGATCAGGCTTCCAGCAAAGGAAATCCCTGCTGGAATGATTGATGTTGCCTGACTCGATGTCAGCTATAAAATCAGCTACCATGTCAATTTCATGGTCAAAAAAGTTCCTTCTCCAAGTTAGTTTCCACTCCCATCTCTCTTCCACAAAATTCCCCAAGTAATTTGTTGGAGTAAAAGCCTTTCTTCTAACGTAGACCTTGATGGTTGAGGGTAACTTGCTTCCCGTAGCATTTGGGCTAGTGCCTCTCAGGCCCAATGTTTGATTCAAGTTAATTCCCGCACAGATTGCATTATCCCCTACCTTTGACCCGTGTTTGACTCCAAAAGGAGACTCATGGATATTATCCGGGGGATCCTCTCCTGTTGACCGCAAGTTATAAGGAGTATGTAAAGCACAAATACCTTTACCTTCAACGTCTCCTTCCTTAAGAAGAGGGTACTGCTGGCTAGGGCAAGGAGGGTTAGGTTCAGTCGTGCCATTTCCTTGCAAGACCATAGGATCAGAGCCGTTGCACCCCTTGTGGCTCACATCCCCATGAAACAGGCCCTGAAGAACTGAAAGCGACCGTTGACAGGTTTGGGCTGCCACGTCATCTCCGTTGAAGTTTGCGTTTCGTTTACACCGGAGATATGATTCCGGCGTCTTCCGTCTACGGCGGCGCTGAGCTGTACATGGCGATGGCCATATGGGCGAAACGCCTGCTGGGGTGTCGGAGCAAAAACCAGGTGAAGGACTTCGTACCCCGTGAGTGTTTTGGTCGCCGTCTGACCCTATGATTTCCGTTGAGAACGGTGACGGCGACAAGTGGTCCATCATCTCCATCCGCGAACGACCCCCCCCCCCCAAGCACACCCCCATTCCTCTCGCAGTTGCAGGAGGTAATGAGTCCCGTCCACCACGACCGCAACCGTGTTGTCTATAACCGAAGTCTCCTCCGTGCGGATTAACAGCCTCGCAATGTCTACCCGCGACCTGTCCTCCGTAGTCGGGTCAAGTTCAACCAAATCACCACACACGGAGACAATGCTTGCGAAGTTCTCCGCGTCCCAGGCCATTAGTGGCACTCCCCATATACGTATCCACGTTAAGCAATGAGAGGGCTTCAATTCCGGCGTCCATCTTTTAAGAGAGGAAAAAGGAGTCCCTCCGTGTTGTTGTTCGTCAAGAATGAGCTTGTTAGCTGTTTCGTCATCCATGTCGGAGATGATGATCTTATCATCTCCCCAATACGCAACTTTGATCTCTGGTCCAAACAACCCCTGAACCTCCACGTCTACCCTGTCAAACATACCCTTGTTTTTAAGGCACCCCACCCACGCGTTGTCAAGCCATTTAAGTTTTTCCGACGACGTCTGAATGTTGATAGGCTCCATGTTCGCCTCGCTTAACCCCTTCCCTGGGATAGTCTGTAACTTCTCTTTCCTGTCATTCTTACTCTGCTTCACAACTTCCGCGAACGATTTCCATGTTGTGGACTCCGGTACTTGTCGTGTCTTCTGCTCAGTCGTGACAGGCACCGTGGGTCTTCTTATAGTATGGTTACGAAGGTCCACTGATGGGTTAGCTACCCTGTTACCTCCCCTCTCCCCTCTGAAACATAGGCTTGTTGACGAACAGTTTCCTCCCCTGTAAGTATATATTGTTATCTAACCTTCTCTCCATTCTATCAACGTCATCTACCCCTTTAAAGCGCACGAAGCCGTATCTATGGCCGTGTTTGTTCCTCTTCTGCGGTATGAATACCTCCATCACCTTTCCCCATTCCTGGAATTTCTTCCAGAGGTCCTTTTCATGCACCTCATCAGGAAAATGGGAAAAGTAGAAAGAGGTAATGTCATGCCTGTCCCTCCACGTTGCTCTATGGGACCTTCCTCTGTCAATGCCCTGGTAAGTGACATTCGAGGCCTCTCTACCCCTTCCGAAAATTGAAGCACTCTTCGAAGATGCCTTTCTCCTGCTCGTCACTTGGGTCCATTGTCCCTCGTGCCGGTCTGCGTGAAGACAGTGTTGGTCGTCTTCCTCTGTATCGCATCCCCCTATTCCTTGTTCGCTCCGACCATGGTGGTGGGCTTTCACTCCTTGATGATCGAGTACGCTAGAAGAACCTCTTTCCTTCCGTTTCTCATATTGCCTTTCTCTCTCTCTCAGATTCTCTGTCTGCCTCTCTCGCTCTCTATGATTCTCTCTCTGGTTCGTTCTCCCTCTCGCTCTCTCTCTATCTCTCTTTCTCTCTCTCTGTCTCTCTCTACCTCTCATCACTCTACCACATATTTACATCTAGTTTAATCCTCTCATCACTCTACCACTCTGTCTCTCTCTATTACCAGGGATGTACAAAAGATTATCCCTGTTAGGAACCAAGATTAGAAAATAGAAGAAAGAAAAGAAAGATGGAATTTCTTGATTGCACAAGAACGGGAAATAGGAGAGGTATCTCTCCTCCAAGGGGTTTCCTTTCACAAAGTGCAAAGCTCAATTCTCATATGATACAAAATAAAATGCCTCCTTTCCTCTTAATTCCCCTTATCTATGCTTACATTAAAACTGGTGTACTTTGCACTGTAGACTGTCGCATTTGGTCTCGTCAAGCTACAGTGCAAGTGCACAATTGGTTTATATTATCAAATATTTTAATAGTATTGTACAAAAGGTTGATAAATATATTGATAATACGAAAATTACAAACTATATCTAAAAACATATTTTTAAATTACTATTAATAAATATTTGGCATTACATTCTTACTATTTATTCTTGTTAAAGTTGTTGTTTAATAATGTTTTATTAATGTTTTATATTTCTAGCTTGTTGTAGAAGCTTGCAGAAGCTCTTAGAAGCTGTCCTGTGATCTGTCACCATAGCCTAGGCTGTAGCCTCCATTATGAACTATTTTTTGTACTATCTGTCAATTCTCGTATGTATATACACACACACACACACATCTCAGCAAACAAAGGCTGAGGATCCTTTTTGTGTGCATATTTTCATACTCAAACATTTCAAGTATTATGAACAATATTTTTAAATTATATAGTTTGGTCTTAATACTATCAATAAATATTATTATAAGGTCAACATAATAATTATTATAGGACAAATAATAATGACGTCGTGAAATCCATGTAGCAGACCTCATCTAGTGGAATAAAGCGTTTGTTGTTAATTACTTGAGTGTTTGGCACTAGACTATGACTTTGGTCATTGATTTTGAATATACTTATAATTTTGATACCTTTTAATTTTTAGCATGTATATATGCGTAGTATAAATTGTTTTATTTGTATACATAATCTTCAGTATAGTGGCCATTCTGCTATCTGTCGTAGAGGTTTTGTAGTCGGTCACTCCACACAATAAATATTTTAGGAATAGAACTACATAGTTATGGTTCATTTACACCTAATTGAATTAAAAATATGTAAACAACTTCACAAATACAAATTTGGAAAACATAATATACATCTATATACAATAACAAAGAAAACTTCAAATAAAATGATTGAGAACCCGTTGAATACTGTTCAAAGGACACAAGAATTCTGGTCTAGATGATGTAACAAATTAACAATTGCCAAGTATAAATTACCTGTACTATCAAGAAAATAGCACCTAGAAGATGCACAAAACAGTCAGATGATAGGCTCCTCAACTTGCTAGCAAGTGATGCACCTCCACCTGAGTTACTATTTAGCATTAGAAAGTTGAAAGTAGAACAGATCACATAAAAACACTGGAAGAAAAATATTAAAAGTATATCTTCTCTTCTTACAGACAAACATAATCAATTATGACAAAGAAATTCTCACCATCTGCATCCACAGCTCTGTCTCCAGAAAAGAACTCTGATTCTGAACCTCGACAAGCAAGAACCGGAAGCAACTCAGCAACAGCAGTCTTAATAGCACTCTTCATATCAGCAGTCAGTGTATCTCGATAAGTTCTCAGAACAGAGGGAAGTTTAGCCTGAAAATAAGGGAATTATTTAACCAAATTAAGCTTAAATAAATCACCAAATTTTCTGTTCCCGGATAACAATGGTCAAGGATAGTCACATTCTGAAGCAGTAATTTGAAAAGGTAGTCTTGATGTTTTAAGGAGGTGTTTCTCAGAAAAACAACAATCTCAAGTCATTAAAGTGTGAAATCACTTAGCATGCATAATTCCCATCACAAAGAAATACCAAGGGAGATAAAAACACATCAAAGAAAGGAGTATAGACAAGTAGCTATAGGAGACAGAATAAACAGGGTAAATAAAAGGGAGAAAAAATTCATCTCTTACTCTGTGTTTTTTTTTTTTTCGGCAAAGATAAGTATTATATATAAAAAGAAGTACCAGAGGTACTCATAGTACAAAAGAGATCCATATAAATGGTTCCACAGTCAGACTTAAAATTCTGAGGGGGAACCAAACTATGGATACAAAAGCAAAAGTTTTTACATGTATCAATGTGAACACTATGCAGTCCCCTGCTAATACATAAAACTCTGTGGTAAGTTAGTTGACCATTGATTGAAATGCACTGAAAAATCCTTCTCAAAGCCCCTAAGCCAAGACCAAAGAAGGAATATGGCCTCTTCGAACAATTTGTTAGCATCAAAAGTCCCATTAGAGAAGATAATGCTATTTCTAAATTTCCATATGGACGACGTCAAAGCTATCCACCAACATTGCCATCTACTATTTCTCACACCAGCTGGTTGAAGACCCAAATGATGGAGGAAGTGCTGCTTAGGGTTTAAAGGTGAAGCGCCCTTAAGTTGCAGCCATGACATGGATTCCCACCATATCTCTTACTCTGTGTTTGTTTGGGTGTAAATAGAGAGGAGAGAAATAGGATGGAAATACCAAATTTCTACAGTTCTTTTCTTCTTATTTCTATCCATCCAAACAAAACAACACATCTTTTCTACTCTATTTTCATTTATTTTTATCCTTTCTACTTCTTTCCTCAATTTCATTTCTAATCCAAACAGAGCATTAGTCTCTTACGAAATGTATACAACACAGTCTTTTCCCACGAATTGGAGCCAGCCATATGGATCAAACAGACATAAAGTTCAGTCATAAATCATATCTATAGATAAACTATTAACCTCTAAATCCTTGTTAATGGTTTCACCTATAGATTTTCTTTGTTTCCCTTTATGTTAGGATATATAAGGAGAAGGGAAAGTTAGTTAACATAGTTAGACTATTAATAAGTTAGTTAGTTTTGATAAATTGGGAGGAAAATAGAGAGAAAACAGAGAAGAAAAAGGAGATATTCAGAAAGCTAACTAACTCTAGAGAAGCCCTTGTACTCCTCCACCCACCATATTTCGAATCCAATACCCTAGCCTATAATTCTCCTTGGTGCTGAAATAAACTCCATTTCCATTTGCCAAACAGTGCAAGATTGAAGGTCTTAATGTCCTTGAGGCCTAATCCCCCTTTTTCCTTTGGAAGCCACATTGTATCCCACTTAATCCATGCAATCTTCTTTTGTTCAATGCCGCCACCCCATAAGAATCGGCGTTGTATACTCACCAGCTTGTCCACCACTCTATTAGGAACCCTGGAAAATGAGAAGAAATAGATAGGGATAGATGTTAAAACCGACTATATAAGGGTCACTCTTCCCCAAAAGAGATGTGTCTTTGCTTCCACTTTGCTAATTTTCTCTCACACTTGTTAATGATAGGATCCCACAACTGACATTGCCATGGGTTTGTCCGAATTGGTATGCCCAAGTATATGAACGGTATGAACAACAAGCTACAGTTCATGTATTTTGCAGCATCATGCTTCCACTGATCCGGCATTCCAATTGCTCCAAAACAGCTTTTTGCAAAATTAATTTTGTGACCTGATACAAGCTCAAAGGTCCTCAAAATGGCTTTGATTGCCTTGACATTCTCCATTGACGCCTCACCAAAAAATATTGTGGCGTCAGTATATTGTAGGATGTTGATTTCCACATTGTTTGTGCCCACTGAGAATCCTCTGAATAGATTCTTCTCCACTGTCTCTCTCATCAACCCGTTTAGAGCTTCAGCAACAATAGTAAACAAAAAAGACGCTAGTGAATCCTCCTGTCTAAGTCCTCTTTGTGGGACGAATTCAGTCGAGGGGCTTCCGTTCACCAATACTGAAATAAAAGCAGATCTTAGGCATAACTCAGTCCATTGGATCCATTTGGAACAGAAGCCCATCCACCTTAACATGTATATCAAGAATTCCCATGAGACTAAATCATATGCCTTTTCATAGTCTACTTTGAACACCATGCATGATTTTTGGCCCCTTTTAGCTTCCTCAACCACCTCATTTGCTATGATCACACTATGCAGCAAATGTCTGCCCCTTATGAATGCGGATTGTCTTTCATCTATTATGACTGGCAGCACCTTCAATCTTTTAGCTAACAACATGACCACAATCTTGTATATACAGCCTATTAGCGAAATAGGTCTGTATTCATTAAGGTGTTGTGGATCAACCACTTTAGGGATTAGGGCTATAAAAGATGCATTGCAGTCCTTTGGGAAAAGTCCATTAACGTAGAATTCATCCAGAAACCGGAGAACATCAGGTTTGATTACTTGACAAAACTCCTTAATAAACTTAAAGTTTAGTCCATCTGGGCCTGGACTTTTCTCACTCCCATAATCCCATATAACCTTTTATATTTCATCCTCCTGGAAACGCCCCATCAGCATATCATTGTGTTGCTGTCCAATGGCCTGAAAGCGGATTCCATCCAGTTGTGGTCTATCTTGCTCAGATTCTTGAAATCTTTGCAAGAAGAACAATCGGACTGCCCCTTTCACTCAATCCAGGATCCATCAATCATCACTCCTTTCAGAGAGTTATTTCTACGATTCGCATTCATCACCAAATGGAAGTAGCGTGAGTTGCAATCGCTTCTTTAATCCATCTTGATCTCGCCTTCTGCCTCAGTAGAGACTCGCGTGATTGGGCAGCTAACCATAGTGCTTCCTGTGGTTTCTTCCGGGTCAGCAATTCTTGGGAAGATAGTTGTCTATCAATTGTATCCGCTTCCAGCTTGTTTAAATCAGTCTCAATTTTCTTTAACTTCTTAGAAGTATCTCCAAAGTGTTCCTTATTCCAAACCTTCAACCTTTCCTTGAGTCGTTTTATTTTTTCTTTAAGCACAAAGCCACCCCATCCCCATTGCTGACTGGAAGCCCAACAATCCCGAACAACTGTCTTGAATGACCTGTCTTGAAACCAACAATCAAGGATCCTGAAAGGTTTGGGACCTCAGTCTATATGTTTGAATCTGAGCAAAATTGGGCAATGATCCGAGAAGTTCCTATCCAAGGTGTATTGTGTACTTCCAGGCCATTTAGCAAGCCATTCAGGAGATACCAGAATCCTGTCCAGCTTGCTCTTGGCAGATCCATTCAGTCTGAACCATGTGAATTTTCTCCCCACCCATGGCACCTCTTCTACCTCCAAATCCTTAATCCATTCATTGAACTCCTTGATGTTGCTTTCCTCCACCCCCCTCTGACAAGTACCCAATCTTTCAAATGAATTTCTGATATTATTGAAATCTCCTAGTATACACCATAGACCTCCAGGGTTTAAGTTTTTCATCTGCCTGACACTGTCCCATAAGGCTCTCTTGTTCTGAATATCACATGGTGAATAGATGCTGACAATATGAACTTGTTGTGCCTCCTTAATCCACTGCCCTTCCAACAAGATGAAACCATTGTCAATGACCTTCCTTTCCAATTTGAAAGTTTTCTCACTCCATATACATAGAATCCTGCTTGTTGTATTATATGCAGGTTGCATTTCCCAACTTACTTCAGGGTCCCCCCCACAATGCTTGACACATCGTCTTCTCAATTTTCTCCTTCTTTATCTCCTGAATACATAGCATATCTATGTGCTCTTTCATGACCACTCTCCTAATTGCTGCCCATTTCACCCCCCTCCCTAACCCTCTGACATTGTATGTTATGACATTCATGGGGTAGTATTCCTATTTCCCAATCTCTCTGCCTCTTTCCTATCTCTTTCCTCCATTGCCCTTATCTTGTCTATGATTTTGCCTTGCTCTATCCCACATGTTGCCCCTATTTCTTTTTCCATATTCCATAGAAATGTTGCCACTTCCAACTGGTCTTTGCTTGGATTAGCATTCTCAACTTCATTTTGTGTTGATGTTCCTTCCATGTGGACGTTGGTATCACTGTTACCACTTCTATCTTTCTCCTTGTCCACGTTGTGTTGCTGCTTTGGGCCCCTTATAGATGGTTTTGTAACTATGGCAGGCCATTCGTCATTTGCAGTACCCTACTTCATTTGCTTTTGGCACCTCCTATTTCGCGAATATACCTGCCAGGCACAAATAGGTTCCCCTTTATTATTTTGTGGGTTGAGACCAGATTGTTGTGTTGCTTCTTTGATGGTGTGAATAGAAAAGCCCAAATGATTTTTAAAACCCCCCTCAGCCTCCTGTGGGTCACGTGACTCTTCCCATTCAAAATATGTACCCCCAACACCTCACAGCTCCTTCCAGACTCTTGGTTTCCGTTTTCGTGTAATTGTTTCTCCCACTTTGTCGGGTTGATGTTCCCGACATGTTGTTCCTCTCTATTCTTGTGTGTTTCCTTATCTCAGAAGCTATCATCTGTCACCATCCATCGACACGCCACTTGTTCTTCATCGATATCCATTGTGCTATCTGCTCTGCTCCCTTTCTGATTGAAGCGTTGTACCCACGGGCCAATGTTTTTACCATGTGGTCTTTCCTTTCCGTTTAGACCACTAGGTATTGTCGTGTTCCCCTATATTGCATTCCCGACATTCAGATTGAAGGTGGTCCTTCGCAACGCGTCATCAGTTTTCGACACATCTTCATTTTTCGGCTCATCTTCCTTCTCCGACGCGCATAACATCTCCGGTACCGGAGTTCCAATATCACTTTCGTCGGACTCGATTTCCTCCGATGATCTCAAAGCACTCCTGAATCGGCAGTTGCATGTTCCCGTACTGTACCCATTTTCCTCCACTACATGTACTATGTAAACCTCCCCACCTATGTGTACATTTACCGTGTGTTGGATTACGGGTCGCCACAGTGTTTTGATGAGTACCCTTGCCCTGTCCACCCTCCGAACTTCTTCAACGTCATCGTCCACCTCCACCATATCCCCAATCGCAGCCAAAATCTTCTGAATTTGCGTCGTGTCCCAGGCTATCAACAGAATACCCCAGCACTGGACCCAAGTCAACCTGTATCCTATATGCAACCTCGGGTTCCATTTCTCCAGCGAATGAAATAAGGAAGCTCCACTCATGATTTCTTCCTGGATCATTTGTTCTGCTCTGACATCAGTGAGGCCAAGTAGCAGAACCAAATCATCCCCTATGTACTTCGGCGCTATGTCTGCTCCTATATCCCACGATAGTTCGTCTTCAACTCTGTCAAACAGTGCCAAGTTCTTCAATCGCCCCACCCAAGCATCGCTAAACCACTTCTCGTCCATTGGGATATCAAGGTGTACCGATGAGAGTGAACCTTTGCGACTGTAAGCTCATTGTCTTGTGTCCACCTTTGCCCTGAGTTCCTGGTGTTTCTCGCCGCCACCATTGCATACGAGACTGGATTTGTTCTCTACTGTGGTTGTCTTCGTCGAGCTGCTTCATTTTCGTGTCTCTCATCATACCCCTTTGCTTTGTTTTCTGGTATTTGTTCTACTTTTCTCGCCAACTCTCTCCTATATTTTGGAATGTTGACATACAACTTTAAACCTCCAATGACAATATTGTCCAGTTGTCATTCTAAGCTGTGCACATCATTCACCCCCTTAAATCGTGCAAAACCATACCTCCTTCCGTTTTTGTTTCTTTGTTTGGAGATGAAAATCTCCCTCACATCCCCCCACTTTTTGAACTAGTACCACGGGTCCTTCTCGGTTGCATCTTCTAGGAATCGCGTGAAATAGAAGGATGAGATGTCATTCTAATCCCTCCAGTTTGCCCGAGTAGAGCAATGTTGTTGTCCATCCTTGTTCTCAGCGTAGTTATGTCGGGGATACTCTCTCGACCTCACACTATCACTCTCTCTGACACTTCCTCTATTCCTAACTCTAACCCACCGACTGTTTCTCTCTCTACTCATTCTCTCTCTATAATGCCTACACATATGACTAAGTGGGATTGTAGAACTAACTATATCTAACTCTAACAGAAAGCTAACTAACTCTAACAGAAAGCTTACTAACTCTAGAGAAGCCCTTGTACTCCCTGAATTACTAACTACCACGAAATGGGTGCTGTTAGCAAAAGCTAACAAACAGCCCTTACAGTAGATATTCAGTACAGAATGGGTGTTGTTAGCAAAGGCTAACAGCCCTTATAGACAAAATACAAAACTGTTTTCACAGTTATACATTGACATATACTACCTTGATTTCAAAATGTTATGATATTTTCCATTGGCGTCCCTTTGTAGTGATCTCTCTTTTATTATTTGTCAGGATATTGGATTTAGTTTGGAGTTTGTAAGTCCTACTGGGGAAAAAACAGGCAATGGTTGTTGGATCTTCATCAAGGAAGCAAAAAATTTCATGGTTTTGAAGGTAATAGACTATTATTTTGTCTGATTGCAAGATATTCTTGCAGACTGCAGAATTTGTGTGTGGAATGCATCTGATGGAAGCTTAGTACACTCATTGACTGGGCATACTGAATCTATGACGAAAAATGTTGTAAGAGGAGAGATGAGAGAGAGAGTGAGAGGGAGGAGACATAGACAGAGAGAGAGAACTTTGAGAGAGAGAGTGAGACCACGAGAGCTTAGAGAGAGAGAGAGAGTAGGCAGACAGAGAACCAGAGAGAGTGAGCACAAGAGAGAAAGTGGGAGGAGGGTGTCTTCTCATCGTGGTGTTCCTTCATCAAGGTATGCTGGGAGGACATCTCCTATCGGAGAAGGAAAACGGAATAGTAGAGCGGAAGGTTTCAGTTACCATAGGAATGTTGCAGTGACGTGGAGTACAGGATACGAGGATGTCAATGATCAGACCACCAAACATGAAGAGTGGGTAGAGGTATCACGTAGGAGGAAAAATAACGCAGCAGAAAACCGAGGCAGGGTGGTTGGTAATGGAAAACAGCTGCGATACAGGAACACGCGTTGGAGCAATCATGAAGATGTCACCACTTTTTACTTCTCCAGATTCCCTGTAGGGATAAGGGAGACTGATCTGTGGAAGATTTTCCAGAAGTGGGGTAGAGTGTGGGAAGTTTTTATTCCCAAATACAAAAACAAGGAAGGGCACAGGTTCGGCTTCGTCAGGTTCAAAGATGTGACGGATGTGAAGAAGCTGGAACGAGATTTGGACAACAACATTTTCATTGATGGAATGAAACTGTTTGTCAACAGCCCAAGGTTTGACAGGGGTAAGGTGTATCGAGCTCATTCAGATGCAGAGTCCTCACAGAAAGTGGTGGGTAGTCAGGAGAAGCAGAAGGGGAAGCAGCAGGAGAACAGAGGTCCCGGTTATGGTGATAGACCACGTTCATACCTGGAAGTGGCTAAGGACGGGACACTTGGTGAAGGAAGCTTACATCAGATGAAGGAAGCTCCTCAGGGTATCAACAAAGAAAAACAGAGTTCGGTGGTTTTGAATTCAAACATGGCGGACAGTGAATGGCTCCAGAAGGCATGGGTGGGGAGATTGAAGAATAGAGGGATGTTCGAAAAGATAGAAGAGGAGTTAAGGTGGGTGATTGATCACGATATATACCCCTGCTACTGGGTTGACGACTGGGTTATTCTCCCCTATATGGATGACTCCAATGCGGCCAAACTGATTAACGAAGAACTGAAGAACGGTTCCACACCCATAACGGACCTTCAGAAATGGTCTCCGCACATCAGACCAACTCACAGGCTCACATGGATTCTGTTAGGGGGTCTTCCGCTAGTTGTGTGGAAACCTGAATATATGCAGAAGGTGCTGAAGGGTATCGGGGAGATGGTGGAGGTCGACGAGTATGTGGAAGAACGTAAACAGATGGATGTGGCACGAATTCTTGTTCGGACAAATCGAAGTCTGGGCTTTCAGGAGAACTTATGGGCTACCATTGACGGGGAGGAATACGAGCTCACTGTGGTGGAGGATACGAGCGGTATAGGGGCGAAAATGAAGAGTTATCGGAACAGTAACTGGTTTCCGCCATCACCTCTATCGACGCAGCCAAACACTCCAGCTTCTCCCGGAGACGGAACTCTTGGGGACCATTCCGGCAGCGAGGACAGTGACGGCGGCTTTGCCGACGTGGACGATGGTTTCTGCAACAACTTTCGTTCGTCCCAAGCTCGCCGTGACCATTGGATAAAATCCCTTGGTCGTTCCGCTTTGGACCGGTCCAACAGCGACACGGATGACGTGGCCCACTCCAACGTGGTCAACGGAAAGAAAAACGCAGACGCCTCGTATGGTGTGGCTCCCGAACCCCACAACGGTCACATTACTCTGAATAGTAATGACTTTATTAATGAAGGGGAAAGAAGAAACGGGGATAGCATGCATGTAGCAAAATCTTCAGAGAACGTTACAGGTGATGAGGGGCAGACGAGACTGGTTTATATGGCTATTAAAGGAAACTCAGACACAGGCACAGAGGGGGACAGTGAGGTGATTCGACACCTTGAGGATGACCACATGCATAGGACTAACACGCCTAATTGCACAGTCACCCTACAATCTGGTCAACAAGATATAAAGGAAGTTTTGGGGGAAACGGGCCAGAAGCAAAAGGGCCCAATTAAGTCAGCCACAAAGGTTTATGTTAGAAGAAAGGAGGTACCTCTAAGTCATGGAAAAGCCCTTTATCTAAAAACAGACCGTATGCCTTCAACCCAAGGGGATAACATAGAACAGCAGTGTGCTTTAGTAAGAGATTTGGGCCTCAGCTTTGAGGGAGATGAGATACAGTTCAAGGAGCTTATGCTAGACATGGAGAATAGAGATAATATGGTGGCAGCTGAGATGGGTTGTAAAAAACAAATTACATGATTATCCTATCATACAATTCCAGAGGTTTGGGGAGGGGGATTAAGTGGACAGCTATTCGAAGGACTATCTCAAAGCATAAGGTGGATATTGTTTGTATCCAAGAAACTAAAAAAGAGAGCTTTAATAAAAGTATATGTCAGTCCATATGGGGAGACCCATCTGCATCTTGGGACAATGTACCTTCTGTACAGGCTGCTGGGGGACTGCTGTGTCTATGGAATAATTCTGTTTTTGAAGTAGAAAGGAGGGTGAAAGGTAGATACTTTTTAATGCTTGAAGGCAGGTGGCTTAAAAACAATCAGAGGCTGTTCCTTGTGAATGTTTATGCCCCGTGTGACCTTGCTGGGAAGAGAGCTCTCTGGAAGGATCTGACGCAGCTTAGAGATTCTAATTCCCCTGGTGCCTGGTGCTTCTTAGGAGATTTTAATAGTATTAGAAGCCAGGAGGAAAGAATTAGCTCTTCTAATCGAACAGCTGATCCCTTGAGCATTTCAGATTTCAATCAGTGGATATCAGATATGGATCTCCAGGAGATTAAGTGTGTTGGTAGCAGATTCACATGGATTAGGCCTAATGGAAGTGTCAAGAGTAGGCTTGATAGATTCTTGGTTTCAGACCAATGGAAGTCTATTTGGCCTGATTGCTGTCAATATGTTCTCCCAAGGGATTTCTCGGATCATTGTCCTACCCTCTTGCAAACTGAGATGCTGGATTGGGGCCCTAAGCCTTTTAGGGTTGCTGATTGGTGGATACAGCAAAAGGGTTATCAAAGAGTGGTGAAGGAGGCTTGGAGTAGTGCTCAGCAGGGGGGCTGGGGGGGAGTTGTGCTAAAAAATAAGTTGAAATATCTAAAAGAGGCCATAAGAAAGTGGAGTAAAGACTCTGGGTTTGTCAATGATAAGGGGATTCACAAAATCCAGAAGAAGTTAAATGAAGTGGAGGATATAACATCTAATAGAAGTCTGTCCGAGGTTGAGATTAAGGCTAAGAGAGAGCTGCAGCAAGAGTTGTGGGAGGCTTCAACTGCTTTTGAATCTCTTTTAAGACAGAAATCTAGAGCTAAATGGCTAAAAGAAGGGGACAGCAATTCTTCTTACTTCCACAAAGTGATAAATTTCAGGAGACATTGTAATGGCCTTCATGGAATTCTCATTCAGGGTGAATGGGTTCAGAACCCCAGTGAAGTTAAGAATGAAGCTGTGAAGTTTTTCCTCAGCAGATTCACTGAACAGCATATTCGCAGACCCACCCTTGATGGAGTTCATTTCTCTTCAATTAATCAAAGGCAGAGGGAGGAGTTGATTGCCCCTTTCTTGGATCATGAGATCAAAGAAGCAGTGTGGAGTTGTGGTGGGGACAAATGCCCTGGACCCGATGGTTTCAACTTCAATTTCATTAAAGAATTTTGGGGAGTGCTGAAAACTGACTTTAGAAGATTTATAGACGAATTTCATGTGCATGGCTGCTTCCCTAGAGGCAGTAATGCTTCCTTCTTGGCCCTAATTCCCAAAGTTAAACACCCTCAGACCTTTGATGATTACAGACCAATCTCCTTGATTGGGTGTATGTACAAGGTGATAGCTAAGTTATTAGCAAATAGATTGAGGAATGTTATATCTGACCTTATTGATGAGAGACAAACAGCCTTCATCAAAGACAGACACATCCTTCATGGAATTGTAATTCTCAATGAGGTGATTGAGGAAGCTTGTAGAAGTAAAAAGCCAACTATGGTTTTCAAGGTGGATTTTGAAAAGGCCTACGACTCAGTCTCATGGGGTTTCTTGGACTACATGCTGCAAAGAATGGGATTTTGTCCCAAATGGAGACACTGGATTTCAACCTGCCTCAGTTCAGCAACCATCTCCATCCTCGTTAATGGCAGCCCTACAAAGGAGTTTGCCCCTACTAGAGGCTTGAGGCAAGGGGATCCTTTAGCCCCCTTACTTTTCAATATAGTTGGAGAAGGCATCACAGGATTGATGAGGGAAGCAACTCAGAAAAACTTATACAGAAGTTACATGGTTGGGAAGACAAAGGAACCCACTAATATTTTACAATATGCAGATGACACAGTCTTTGTGGGTGAAGCTGTTTGGGAGAATGTCTTAGTTTTGAAAGCTATGCTCAGAGGTTTTGAATTGGCTTCAGGTCTGAAGATTAACTATGCTAAAAGTCAGTTTGGGATTATAGGAGGTAGGGTCAATTGGATAAGTCAGGCTGCTCAAACCCTGAATTGTAGACAATTGGAAATCCCCTTCTGTTATTTAGGTATTCCTGTTGGAGCTAAACCCTCAAGCAGGGTTGTGTGGGAGCCTTTGATCACTAAATGTGAATCCACATTATCTAAATGGGCGCAGAAAAATCTATCCATGGCAGGAAGGGTGACCCTAATCAATTCGGTCCTTAATGCTCTACCAATATATCTTTTATCCTTCTTCAAGATCCCCCAAAAGGTAGTTCATACATTGGTAGCACTGCAGAGAAATTTTTTGTGGGGGGGAGATAAGGACTACAAGAAAATTCCTTGGGTAAAATGGGAGGTTGTTTGTCTACCTAGGGAGGAAGGAGGTTTAGGGATTAAAGATATTCTTAAATTCAATGAAGCTCTGTTGGGCAAATGGATTTGGGCATTAGCTACTGATCAGCAGCAGTTATGGGTTAGAATCATAAATTCCAAATATGGAGGTTGGAATCAGTTCCAGAGGGGCAGAGATAAGAGGGGAAGCTCATATTGGTGGAGGGACCTGAGGAAGATTTATCACCAGCCTGAGCACAGCATTTTCCATCAAAACATGGCATGGAGTGTTGGTGGGGGTGATAGAATACAATTCTGGACAGACAGCTGGTTAGGGGAAGAATTCAGTCTGCAGCAGAAGTATAATTCACTCTATATGATTAGCAGACAGCAGCATAGTATCATTTCAAAAATGGGGACCTTCTATGAAGATAGCTGGAGATGGGATTTTAAATGGAGGAGGAATTTATTTGACCATGAATATGATTTGGCAGTCAACTTTATGGAGGAGATTAATTCTATTCCTATCCAGAGATACTTGCAGGACACTATGAGGTGGAAAGCTGAATCTAGTGGTGTGTACTCCACCAAGTCAGCTTATAGATTATTGCTGAACAACAATGCCTCAGGTTCGGATGTCAGCATCTTCAAATTAATTTGGAAGTTGAAAGTTCCTCCAAGAGCAGCAGTCTTCACTTGGAGACTTCTCAAGGATAGGTTACCCACTAAGGGTAATTTGCTAAGAAGAAATGTGCTTCTCCAAGATGAAGGGTGCCCTCTCTGTGGTCAAGAGCAGGAGGAAGTGGGTCACCTCTTTTTTAATTGTAAAAGGATTATGCCCCTGTGGTGGGAATCCATGGGGTGGGTCAGGGCTGTAGGACCTCTTCCAGCTTCCCCAGCAAGCCATTTAGCTCAATTTTGTGAAGGATTTGGTGTTAATATAAATCAAAGCAGATGGTGTGGATGGTGGGTGGCTCTAACTAGTACCATATGGCACCATAGGAATATCTTGATCTTTCAAGGAAAACCTTTTGATCACTCTAAAGTCATGGAGGAGGCTATGTTTACAGCTTGGTCTTGGATAAAAGCTAGAGAGAAAGGTTTCAACAGTAGTTTCAACCATTGGTCCTCTAATATATCGGAGTCCTTTGGTTAACCTATGTGGTGATGTTCTATTGATGGGTTAGTTTGGGTTTTTGGGAGGCAGCACCAGAGGTGCTTTGTATTTTCTTTGTTCAGTACCACTTGTACTGTTTTATCTAAATCAATAATATAATATATATTTCGTCTTCCAAAAAAAAACATTGACATATACTAATAGTTAGTTAGAGGGGTTTATTAGATATAAATAGGGGAAGAAGGAAAAGCTGCTGGCTAACAGATTGAAGAAGGTCATGCCCTTCATCATAGACGAAAGGCAATCTGCATTCATTGAAGGAAGGCATTTGTTGCATAGTGCAATAATTGCAAATAAGGTGGTCGAGGAAACTAGGAGAGGACAGAAGCCTTGCATCGTCTTTAAAGTGGATTACGAGAAGGCATATGACTCGGTGTCTTGGAACTTTCTGCTTTACTTGCTGCGGAGAATGGGTTTCCACTCCAAGTGGATCCAATGGATCGAGGGATGCCTAAAATCTGCTTCTATCTCAGTATTGGTCAATGACAGCCCCTCGCATGAGTTCATACCATAGAGAGGCCGGAGGCAAGGGGACCCATTAGCACCATTTCTATTCAACATTGTGGCTGAAGCTTTGAACTGGCTGGTAAGAGAAGCAATTGGGAAAAACCTGTACAGGGGATTCTCAGTGGGGTCAAACAAAGTGTTTTTTTTTTGTCAGCAAAGATAATATATTATATATTGAAATAAGTACCAGAGGTACTTAAAATACAAAAAGAGTCCATATAGATGGTTCCACAGTCAGACATTAATATTCTGAGGGGGAACCAAGCTATGGATACAGAATGCATATGAATTTACATGTATAGAGCTCATAACTATGCAATCCCCTGCTGATACATAAAACTTTGTGGAAAATTACTTGACCATTGATTAAAATGCACTGTGAAATCCTTCTCAAAACTCCTAAGCCAAGACCATAGGAGGAATATTGCTTCTTCAAGCAGTTTATTAGCATCGAAATTTGCATTAGAGAAGACTATACTATTTCTAAGTTTCCATATGGACCAAGTTAAAGCTAACCACCAGCATTGCTGTCTATTATTCCTTACACCAACAGCTTGAACACCCAAATGTTGAAGGAAATGCTGCTTTGGGCTTAATGGAAAAGCACCCTTAATTTGCAGCCATGACATGGTTTCCCACCAAATGGGTTGTACTTTACTGCAGTGAAAGAAAAGATGGAATGCATCCTCTTCTTGGGTTCTGGAAAGAGGACATAGTGTATCTGTGAGCTGTATCTGTCTTCTCTGCAAGTTTTGTCTTGTCGACAGTTTGTCTCTTATTAATCTCCAGTACGCAGATGATACAATCTTTTTCGGGGAGGCATCCATGCGGAATGTAAAAGCAATCAAAGTAATCTTGAGGTCCTTCGAACTCGTATCGGGACTCAATCAATTTTGCAAAAAGCAGCTTCGGCGTATTCGGCATGGCTGACCAGTGGAGAAGAGAAGCAGCAGACTATCTCAATTGTAGCTTGTTGAACATTCCTTTCATCTACCTGGGCATACCTATTGGGGCAAACCCAAGAAAGAGTCAGATGTGGGATCCTCTTATAAATAAATGTGAGAGAAAATTAGCGAGATGGAAACAAAGACACCTATCTTTCGGGGAGAGAGTGACTCTCATACAGTTGGTTTTAACATCTATATCCATTTACTTCTTTTCTTTTTTCAGGGTTCCTAAGAAGGTGGTCGACAAGCTAGCTCGCATTCAGAGAAAGTTCTTATGGGAAGGAGCGCTTGACCATAACAAGATAGCCTGGGTCAAGTGGGACATAGTGTGTCTCCCAAAAGACAGAGGGGGGCTGGGGATCAAAGACGTAAACACCTTCAATCTCGCACTACTCGCAAAATGGAAGTGGCATCTTTTCCAGCACCAAGGGCAACTGTGGGCTAGGGTATTGGAATCCAAATACGGCGGCTGGAGGGGTCTAGATGTGGTAACCACAGGCAGCAAAGAATCCATTTGGTGGAAGGATTTGAAGTTGGCATCCCATCATCCGGAGAACGGAGAAGCATTACAGAGGAGCACAGTCTGGAGGGTCGGATGCGGGGACAAAATTAAGTTCTGGGAAAATAATTGGATAGGTGATAGCGGTGCATTAGCAGCAAAATACCCTAGATTGTACCTCATATCTAGTCAGCAAAATCACACTATTCAGCAGATGCGGGTCCATAACGACTCAGGGTGGGAGTGGCAGTTCACGTGGAGAAGATTGTTGTTTGATAATGAGATAGACATGGCTACTACATTTCTAAAAGATATAGAAACCCAGCAAATTCAGCCACAAAGGTCAGATGGGTAGGCGTGGATGGCAGATTCCAGCGGTCAATTCTCAGTAAAGAGCGCTTACATCATCATGAGGGAGCCTTCATCAGAAGCAATAGAAGATACAGCTTACGCAGATCTGTGGAAGCTGAAGGTACCGAATAAAATATTAGTTTTCACATGGAAACTACTTAGAGACCGTCTCCCCACAAGAAGCAACCTTCATAGGCGACAAGTGGTGATAAATGATAGGAGGTGTCTGTTGTGTGGCAGCATGGAGGAGGACACAAGTCATTTGTTTTTTCATTGTAGCAAAGTCATTCCTCTTTGGTGGGACTCGTTGTCTTGGGTGACCTCTGTTGGGCCTTTCCCGCAAAATCCAAAACAACATTTCCTCCAACACATACATGGAGTGACTCAGGGAGCTAAGGGTAACAGGTGGAGATGGTGGTGGTTGGCTCTTACATGGTCGATATGGCAACAGCGGAATAAGATACTCTTCTCCAATGACACATTTGACGCTAATAAAATCATGAACGATGCATCTTTTCTATTGTGGATGTGGCTACGAAACTTAGAGAAGGACTTCAACATTAGCTACAATCACTAGTCCAGCAATCTTAGATCAGGGTTTGTGTATTAGTTGTCGATAGTATAGTGCATAGGTGCAAAATACTGGTCACATGTAATCTAGGCTTTGGTTTCCATCAAGACTACATTAGTCTGACAATGGAATCATTGGTCTATGGTCTTATAATGCACCATTTGTAAATTTAGTACCTCTGGTACTTAATTAATATATTATCTATTTTTGCTGAGCAAAAACAAAAAAATAGGGGAAGAAGGATTGGGGAGATTCAGATTTGGATCATCTGTAATTGAGCATTAGCTCTTTGTTTTTTTTTTTTTTATCAGCAAAACTAAATATATTATATATATAAATGATCAAAAGTACCAGAGGTACTAGTACATAGGGATATACATCCTGATATCTAGACACCGAAACTAAGGTATTCTAGATATTAGGAGAACATGTCTTTTGTTCTAGTTGTAACACCCATTACATGAGAAAACCCTGACTAATATTGCTTGCCCATTGATTGAGATGAGTGGAGAAATGTTTCTCAAAATGTCTAAGCCAAGTCCAAGTCCAAAAAACAGCTTCATCAAACAATCTGTTAGCATCAAATTCTGCATTTGAAAACAGAACTCTATTTCTGATTTTCCAAATAGCCCAAGTTACCGCCATCCACCAGTATCGCCATCTCTTAATCCTTAAACCTTCTACCTGGATGAAGATATGCTGTAAAAAATTCTGTTTAGGCCCAAGAGGAAAGGCAGTCTGTAAATTCAACCAAAGACATCGATTCCCACCAGTTGGTTGGATGAAGACGCAATGGAAGAACAAATGAGATGCCTCCTCTACAGCTTCTCTGCAGAAAGGACATCGCAGATCCTGCAATTGCACCTGTCTCCTATGCAAATTCATCACTGTTGGTAGTCTGTCTTCTATTAGCCTCCAAGCAAAAACTGCTATTTTGCTAGGAATTTTAATCTTCCATAATTCCTTACACCAGTCTTGTTGCTGACCTCCTTTAGAAGCTTCCAAAACCAGATTGTAGGCACTGCGGGTGGAATAGATCCTTGTTTGATCACCTAACCATTCCCATTCATCTGGTCCTTGCTGCTGAATGTGTATACCTTCGATATCCTTTAAGAAGTTGACTGCTGACTCAATTTCATTTTCAAACAACGGTCTTCTCCACAGAAACTGCCACTCCCAACCTGACTACATGTGCTGTCCCATCTGTCTAATGGTTTGGTTTTGCTTGTAGATATTTGGTACAATCTAGGATACCTCTCAGCTAGAGGAGTTTTCTCTCCTATGTTTTGTTCTTTTCTTATTATTCAATAAAATCTATCTTTTCTTTCTCATTCTGATTCTTGGCTCCTAGCAATTGGTTCGACCTATCGGATTTGAATTTTGAACCAAGAATCAGAATGGAAAAGAAAAGATAGATTGACCCCTAGCAATTGGGCTACCAAGATTTACTCTGCTTACTGAGGTTTCTACAAGTCCTCTCCACACATGCCCAAACCACCTAACAACCATCCATCTTTTCAATAATAGATGTTACTCCAACTTTCTAATGCATTCATTCTCAATAGTCTCTTGTTGGCTTTTATAACTTAACAATGCAGTCTTCTTACTTTGGACATGGTTGCGGAATTTAGAGAAGGATTTTTCCATGCATTTTAACCAATGGTCTAGTAACATTTCAGCAGGGTTCATGTAACAGTAATATTTGGACTAATTCTAGTTTTGCTCTATCTGGGGTAGCCCAACTATGGTTCCACTCCCGACTCCATTTTAGTCTGTTTTGGAACCATTGTCTTGGGCATTCCAATATCTGTAATTTAGTACCTCTGGTACTCAATTAATATATATTATCTACTTTTGCTGAGCAAAAAAAAAATAACTTAACAATGCAAGTCTTATAACTGAGAAAAGTTTCCCTTAAGCTTCGGCAGTATATTTCTGTCACATAGAACACCATAAGCATGCCTTCATTTCATCATCCCTAATCATATCCTATGGTTTACATCTCTCTCAATCTCTCCATTGTTTTGCATGATGGACCCAAGATACTATAGCCACATGACTCGTGGTATGGTATGGTCTCCAATTTTTACCTCTAAGCTAGGATTGGTGTACCTCCTGCTAGACTTGAAATCCATTTGGTCCATCTCACTTCTATTGTGCCAAAGCTTATCTCCACATCTCTAACTTCCCATTTATTTACTCTCTTGACTCTCCAGCCAAGATTATATCATCTGCAAAAGTGTGAATCATGGCACCAGCTCTTGGAAAAGCCAAGTAAGAACATCCAAGACAAAGGTAAAATGATAGGCGCCCTTAGTTTTTTTTTTTTTATCAGCAAAGGTAAGCTATATATTAATTGGAGTACCATAGGTACTGAATAGTACATAAAAGGACCATACAAATGGTTCCACAATCAGACATTCATATTCTGAAAGGGAACCAGTGTATGGATATAGATTTGCTATGAAATTTACATGAATTAGGTTCGTAACTTAGTCTACTACTGATACAAAAAGCTTTGTGTAAAACTGCTTGCCCATTGATTGAAATGGACTGTGAAACCTTTCTCAAAACCCCTTAGCCAAGACCACAGTAGGAATGTCGCCTCTTCAAACAGTGCATTAGCATTGAAAGTGGCATTAGAGAACACTATACTGTTTTTAAGCTTCCAAATGGACCACGTTAAGGCTAACCACCAGTATTGCCATCTGTTCATCCTTACTCCATCAAGTTGAACACCCAAATGTTGAAGGAAATGCTGCTTTGGGCTTAATGGGAAAGCACCTTTAATGTGCAGCCATGTCAGAGTGTCCCACCAAATGGGTTGTATCTTGCTGCAATTAGTTGATCCCTAGTAGTGCAGTCCTATAATTATAGGAAAATCTATTGTGACGCCACCCTATGTTCTTGCCCTAGTTGTGACCCTCTTATACACATCTTTGATAGCTCAAATATAGGTAACAACCATTTTTTTCGTTAGGGACTTCCACAATACCTATCTTAATACCCTATAATACCCCTTTTCCAAATCAATGAACACCACATGTAAGTCTTTTTTTTTGCTCTGCAAAAATAATATTATATTACTGAGTACCAGTGGTACTGGAAGTACATATTACATTCAGATATGCTCCCTAGACATTTTGTATGCCCATTGAACCAATCTGATATAAGTTAGCATATTACATAAATCTGTTCTAAAATCCTATTTTCTTGCATTAAGAAATCCTTCTCTGATATTGGAAGACCAGTAGTTAAAATGCATGTTGAACTCCTTCTCCAAATTTGTGAGCCACGTCCACATTAGGAAAATTGCATCATCTATGATTCTATTAGCATTGAGTGTACCATTTGAGAATATAATGTCGTTTCTTTGCTTCCAAATGGTCCACGTCAGTGCCACACACCACCATTTCCATCTTCTAGACCTCATTCCCTCTGTCACACCACATGTAAGTCTGTTTTATTCCTTCTGTACTACTCCATCAATTGTTGTAGGAAGTATATTGCTTCCTAGGTTGACTTCCCAAGCATAATTACCCTTGGTTTTTATAGTCTCTTGTATTAATTCCTGTTCAATTACCCTCTTCCATAGCTTCATAGTAGGGTTCATGAGCTCAATCCCCCTACAATTTGTGCAATTTTATGAAATATATGATAAAATTTTAGGAATCTTTAAAAAGATTTTGCAGAACTCTCCTCACAATTGTTGTGAAATCATGAGATCCTACAAATTTTGTGTAGGGAAGGGGGGATTTTGAATACTCTATATACAAGTTACAACCAGACAATTACTTGCCAAATTTTGCATAGGGAAGGTATTAGAGTAGTCTTACTCTAATAGAAGGAGACACATCAAAGAAACAAGTATTAAAACTTCATCTTTCAAGATAATCCTCAAACCAATAAACAAAAGACAACTGCAACGTGGAGCCCAATAAAATTAAGGATCACCACATATAATTATCGTTAAAAACAAATGTCTGTGGCATTTACCTACTGCAATCATGCTGTGGTTTCAGATTTTATACAAAGTTCTGGTCAACACATCTTGGAAAAGAGAATAGTTCTTGTAGAATTTCTGATGGCATTTTGGAAAAAAAAGTACATGAAGATTCAGAAGTTTTGGAAATTGGAATCACATGGATGCATTAATATGAAACACTCAAGCATTGTTTCTTTGTGCATTGTAGCTCAGAAACAGAAACCTTCTACATGGGATCTCATACAAAGTTTTTTTTTCTTTTTCTTTTATTTTTCTCTTCTATCAATTGCAAAATACCTAGTATATACTGTAAAATGAGAGAAAATATAGAGGGACAATAGACTAAAACCGTGTGTCAGAGTACACAGAGGATGCAAGCCTATATAGGATAATTACATTAATTATACATAAATAGAGGATATTTTGTTTCCACTAAATCAAAGATAATATTCCTATAAACTGTAATTAATACTAGAATCAGAATGTTAATTCTAATTTTCAACACTCCCCCTCAAGCTGAAGCTTACTAAGCAATCAGCTTGTTACAAGAAAATTTATTCCCACTAATAAATAAAAAAACAACAGAAATGGAGTTCCACAAAAAAATATTTGAAGGACAACTCAGGGATGTTGACGAAGTCAAGGAATATTGCTAGAAAGAGAGAGCTAGAATATCCATCAACCTAAGAAAACCAAGTTCCAACTTTCTTAAAACCATCATTTGGAAGTTTCAAACCAATATTTTGAAGACAACTCAAAGATCTTGGTGAAATTAGGGAATATTGCTTGAAAAAGAGAGTTGGAAAACACATCAGCCTCAGAAGGTTCAAAGCAAGTTCCGACTTTCTTAAAACCAAGAGTTGGAAGCTTTAGAGCCAATTGTGGACTGGAGACTCAACAAGGGGATAGAGAAAAAAAAATCTGCAGGTAAAAAAAGCCAAAAAAGTCAAACATCAAAATCCCCGGCGGAGGCAATGGTGGCTGACTACATGTTCAGACTCACCGGAGGAAGACAAGCACCATGGTGGTAGTGGGTGCACCTAGATTGCACCGGAGAGGAGTAGATCTGACAAAACGTGAAAAGATTAAAAAAGATGGCCAGAGAAGGTGGCGGCACGTGGCAGCTCCGATGGCGCCGAAGAAAGGTGGGCTTGACCGACGATGAAGAGACGAGTCTGATGGTGCTAGCAGTGACAGCTTCTGCACAGCGAAATATGGTTCACCGGATAAGAACACTCGCCGGAAAAGTTGCTGGAAAACAGAAACAGTTCGCCGGAAGAAGGGCAACGAGTGGAATGGTACACCAAAAACTGGAAAAAGAATGATAGAAGAAAGGCAGCAAGCAAAAGGGCTTACCGGGGACAGTCGGTCCCCAGTGAGGGACGGTTTTTCCTTATTCCCTCAACCTAGTCCTAGATACCATGTAAAATGAGAGAAAATGTAGGGGGATAATAGACTGAAACCGTGTGCCAAAGTACACAGTGGATGCGTGTTTATATAGGATAATTACATCAATTATACATAAATAGAGGATATTTTGTTTCCTCTAAATCAAAAATAATATCCCTATAAACTGTAATTAATACTAGAATCAGATATTAATTCCGATTTTCAACATATATAAATCTTGATGAAAGGATAATTTATCCTCAAAAATACAAAAGGGAAAATCTCACAGCACTGATCTTACTAAAGTTCTTTCCCAATAAAAAATAATACTCAAACTTTCACAATAACTAATTACTTACAGTTCTAAGCAATCCAATTACAGTAGGAAGAAGACTATCTTTGAAATGATTGGTTTCCTCTTCTTCCAACTTTACCTGGTTAAGAAACAGAGGTTAGAACACAAACTGCATCCTGAAACTTCACAATCAAGGTCAAAACACAAAGTTAACAATACATCATATCATATAACTTTACTATGAGACTTTCAGCTACTCAAATGTTGGATTAATGACAAAACAGAGTGCTCAAATAAATGATTGTGCAGTGTGTAAAAATAAAGGCATCAAGAATCAACAATGGCTTCATTTACCCAATTACCCTTATATACTAGTCCTCTATGTTCCAACACAGATAGATTAATATGGATTCTGGATTCTTCATGTGTGTTCTCCTGAAAATCTTTTTTGTCAGATGCAGAGATTCTAAATTAAATAATGAATATCCTAAAAATTACAAAATTTCATCCCTGACAAACCCATTTGAAACTTTCACACTACCCTCCTAAACACAGGTCTTTCATTAGGACAGAGATTAACAATATAATAAATGTAGCAAATTCATATACCATACACAGCTTTTATCAGACATGTGTTACATGCAGATTAACACTGGAACAGTAAAATAGGAAAAGAATGGATTTTATTCAAGAACTCTAATCCCAGTTCAGCCCCCGAGATATAACAGAGCTAGGATAGGAATGAATGCTGAATAGTGAATACAGAAATGGCCTTGGGAGTTTTGAGAGGCCCAATATCTATTATTGATCCCCTGCTCATGGTCATTTCAAGGGAATTTCTATTATTGATCGATATGCAAAGAGATCATGCAGTTTTGTTGCACTTTTGAGCCATTTCAAATTGCCGTTTACTCCCTTCTTCTTGTTTCCCTTTTTAGTTGGGCTTTCTTAACCTTGTCCCAAATGTAGAAAAAATATTTATGAAGGTTACAACTTCAAATTCTACACAACTACAAAAATGAACATTCACTTTTTTCTTTAGTGAAGTTTAATACATACATGTTTTTTTTTTGGTCAGCAAAAGTAGTTATATATAAATAGAAGTACCAGAGGTACTAAAGATACAGTATAGTTCTAGATATACTACTGGATTCAGTGATCAGGCTGACTACAAGCTGATAGGATCCAGAGTAATTAACAGTAGATACATGTACATAACCCTCAGCTGGATTGTCATCCTAATTACAGAAACCATCTATTAGGTTGCTAGACCACTGGTTAAAGTGTATAGAAAAATCTTTCTCCCTAGCTCTGAGCCATGTCCAAAGCAGAAAATGTAACTGGAGCCTATTGGCCCAGTGACAAAAAAGAACAACTCATTTTTCTATATCTTGACCCCCATTATAGCAAAAGAAACCACCACAGTAAACAGTACCACTAAAAAATGTAATGGTGAAGATTTGAAAGATTTCCAGCACAAGAGTCACAGAAAATTAAAGATAAAAGTAACTGAAGATACAATCTTACTTCATCATCCTTTCCATTCATTGGAAGGGAAGCTCTTGCTTTAGCTTTGGATAAAATTATCACATCTTTTTCAGCAGCATCGTTTAAGGAAGCTCGAATAAACTCTGCGGAAAGAATGCTACCAAAATAATACAATACATTACTAATTGTCCAATACAAAATAAAACTTTAGCCTTTTCTTTGACAAATACAAAATCCAATTTTAGAAATATACCATAACCAAAGTTCAGAATAAAATGGACAAAAAAAGCACGTTCAGAATACGCAGAAGTTTAAAATATTTCAAAGTAAGAATTGAATTTGTTCACAAGCTTAACTGTTGAAATCATTATTCACATCAAATCATTAGATACAATTTTTGACACAAATGATAGATTGGAGAGCCAATCACAGAGTGGCCAGAGAAACTGCTCAAATTGGCAGAATTATACGATCCAGTATAGAAATCGAGAGACATGGAGTCTGCAAAGGGCCAATGCTGCCCTAAGCCAAAAACTGAAACTGATTTCTATTTTTAAAATTTTTATTTTATAATTTTGTAGAGAAAAGAATAAGGACACATTGGCAAAAAACACTGTTCTGCCTTGGTGTGTGAGAAAAAAACTGTTTTATTTATCTATTTCTTCCTGTCTGCCCTTTGCCATGAATGCAAAGATTAAAAGAGTAAGGAGACGAAGCAAAGGAATAAACTTTTGAGTTTAGACTAGGACTAGGTTATGTTGCTACTGGCTAGTAATATTCGATCTATGTTTATGATTTTGTTCCATGAGACTTATGGTTATGATGTTTTGTGATCAATTCCGGGTTTAAAATTATTACATTGAGGACTTTGTTTATAGAATAAAACTATACATCATTTATATGTGTTTCAAGCTATTTTTAATTGTGTCTAACTCTTATGATTTGATTTGTAAATATTGTTTCACATTCAACCCATCCAAGCCATTAGCAGAGTGCAGATAGCCTTTTCAGCAACTAAGATTAAAAAAACAAAAGGAGCTATCCAAACGTAAACATTATAACACAACCTATATCTTTCAATTATTACTCAGCTCTCAAAAATCAAGAAAGTAGAAAGCATTGTTAAATGAATTAATGCAAGTTAATGGAAAAACTTATCTTAAAACAAGTAAACAGTAGCATATGTGTACCTGTTTATGGATTCTATAAAGCCTATTACATGATCTCTAAGATGACGAAAGCAATGCAGACCAGAGAGCTCATCTCCATCCTGCCAAAGTTACAGAAAATGAAGAAGACAAATTAGATACAATTTTCTCTTCAACGTTCAGGAATCCCAGGCTATGTTATAAACAGTCTTCAAACTGAACTAGCTAAGTTCAACACAATAATTGATATCAGCTAAAGCATTAATCTCGAGTCCCATCCACTTAACTCTAAAACAATTAAAACTTAAAAACAGAATATATCCCGAGACCATCATTTATAAAAGCATACATATTCATGAGATACAATACAATGAATAAAGAGATACCAGCAAATGTTGCAAATCATCAGTCACATCTAGTGCTCCAGCACAATCTGCAGACGCAACAAGCTGTATCACAGCAAAACACATCAACTTAATAGCAATATGCAAACACAACAAAAATAACAAAGCAAACACCAAAAGCCAAACAAACAAATGACCAACACTGAATCAATAAGGCATGACAACTAGTAAATAAACTACCACCATAAAATTCACATAATTAATCCACAACCTAAACCAACCTCCAAAAACAATAAAATACAAGCACAGTTTCACTGCAAATCTTCACAATCCTACTCAGAAGATTAGACAGTCACATCGCCTCACTCTGGGAAAAAAAACACACAGATTCGCAAAAATTTAAAACAGTTTCATAGGTTCTTTTGGTGTTGTTCTCCAATCATAATAGGAGTTTCACCTCAGTAATTTATGTTGATATTTAATGTTAACTTTTATTGCACTCCAATTCTGATTGTAGAACAGCACTATAAATACCTAAAGAACTGCATCTAGGTTTTGCCCATTGGCACAAATCCTCACAATCCTACTCAGCAAAGATTAGACACTCACATTGGTCAACTCTTCACAAAAACACAAACACAGTTTCATTCATAAGTGCTTTTAGTGTAGTTCTCCAATCAGAATTGGTGTCTTATCTCAGTAATTTTTGTTGATCTATAATGCAAACTTTTATTAGGTCAATTACTGATGTATAACTCCAATTCTAATTGGAGAACAACACCAAAAGTACCTGAGGAATCACATCTAAGTTTTGTGCTCTCACACAAATCTTCACAATCCTACTCGGCAAAAAGATTAGACACTCGCATCACATCGCTCCACTCTTCCAAAATACACAGCAAGAAACAGAAACATCAAAATCCAAAAACGCGAAAACAAAACAAAAGCAAGATAGTACCAATTTGAGAGCGGAGAGGGCCTGGTTGACGTAAAATATAAGCCTGAGTTTCTGCAGGAGAGCGAGGAGGTTGGTCCTGGTGCCGTTGAGCTCCTGAATCCGGCGCGCGTCGTGGACCAAATCGGCGTCGAGGAGGCGAATGGTGTCCTTAAGGTGTCGAATCTGCTCGCAGCCCTGGAGGATCTTCGCATCAAGGTCCTGCAGCTGCCCCTGCGCCTCGAAGAACGACGATGACCGGAGCGAGATCTCCTTCACGAGGTGGAGCTCCACGACGTCGAGGTAGTGCGAGAGCTTCTCCTGCAGCGCGAGATTCTCCGCCACGTTGGCGAAGGGGCATGCAGCGCGGAACGTGGCGCCGTCCTCGAGGCGGAAGTCCTCCTTGAAGTAGAGCGCCGGGACCTCGCGGAGGCACGCCACCAGCGCCTCGCCCTGGCCGCCGCCGCCGGAGCCGGTGGAGTTGGTGGCGGCATCGGCGGAGGCATTGATCTGTTCGTTGGAGGCGTGGTTGCGGATGTCCTCGAAGCGGTGGAAGGCGTCGGAGATAGGGGAGAGGTAGGGGAGGAAGTCGGATCGGGAGACATCTGAGGCGGCCTTGGAGGCGGGGATGATGGCGAATTCGGGGACGGCGACGGCGACGGCGGAGGATGAGGAGGACCACCAGCCGGCCCAGGAGGCGGCGTCGGCAGCGTGAGGGTTGTTCAAAATCGAAGACAAGCTTTGGATTGAATCAGAATTCGATTTGGAAAGAGAAGAGGAAAGGGAGGTTGTTGACCTTCCCCACGTGTGTTGGGAAGGTGGGGAATCCATCACATTACTTTTTTTTCTTTTTCTTATGATCGGTTTCAATTTCAATTGGAGTGTCCGATTGTGATTGTGTTAATGTGATGGATTTTGGTGTGGTGAGGTGGATTTTGGTTTCAGGTACGTTGGGATCTGAGGGAGGGTTGTGTTGTTGTGTTGTGTTGTGTGTTTGTGAAATGGAGGACATACGATACGGGAAAGGCGGGCTGGGAAATGAGATCGGGATCTTCCACCCGGAACAATCCAACACCGGAGTCTAGTGCTGGGTGGGGCTTCAAAATGTAATCACACACTACAGGATAGATTGATTCTATGAGTAAACAGCATGATGTAACTTTGGGTTTAATTACTCATTTAGTCTTATAGTTTTTAAATTTATTCGTTTTAATCAATAGTTAATAAGTAATTTTTTTAGTCCATGTAGTCTATTATTTAATTTTTATAAGTTTCTATCATTAAAATTGTTTAACACCATTAAATTATTATTTGTCGGTCGTCCTTCTCCGGAGCTCCCTCCCTTTCCGGAGGCCCCTGCCTTACGACGAATAATGCACTTCCACCTCACTCTCACCATCGGCGTCCGCTACAAAATCAACGTTATATTTTACGTCTTAAATATAAGAAAGAAAATAACATTTAAGAATTAATTTCATCTTAAGGATTAATTTCATCTTAAATTATATTTTTAAAGACTAATTTTACATTTATCAACTATTTTATCCGAATTTTAAAGTTTTCAAAGTTAAAAGTAAGGTTTAATTACCCATTTAGTCCTTATAGTTTCCAAACTTATCCATTTTAGTTCATATAATTAATAAATGATTTTTTTAGTCCCTGTGATTTACCATTTAATTTTCGATAGGTCCCTACCGTTAAATTATTGTTGTCAGTCGTCCTTCCCCGGAGCTCCCTCTCTTCCGGGAGACCCCCGCCTTGCAACGGATATTGCACTTCAACCCTCACCCTCACTGCCGGCGCCCGCTGCAAAATCGACCTCTCCGACACATGCAAAGGCGAGTAATGGAGAGGAAGGTTTTGACGGCACGGTGTACGGCGAGATTTTCCGTTTCCGACACATGCAAAGGCGAGAAATTGAGAGGAAGGTTTTGACGGCATGTGTCATAGAGGTCGACGGCAACGGCGACGCCGATTTTGCAGTGGGCACCGACGGTGAGGGTAGGGTGGAAGTGCAGTATCCATTGCAAGGCGGGGGTATCCCAGAAGAGAGGGAACTCCGGGAAAGGATGACCGACAACAATAATTTAACGATAGAGACCTATCGAAAATTAAATGGTAAACTACAAGGATAAAAAAGTCATTTATTAACTATATGGACTAAAATAGATAAGTTTGGAAACTATAGGAACTAAATGGGTAATTAAACCTTACTTTTAACTTTGAAAACTTTAAAATTCGGATAAAATAGTCGATAAATGTAAAATTAGTCTTTAAAAATATAATTTAAGATGAAATTAATTCTTAAATGTTATTTTTTTCTTATATATAAGATTTTAATGTCTAAAAAATAATTAATTTAATTGATAATAATAGATTTATCTTAAATTTATATTTTTTTTAAAATTATCTTTATCATTAATATTTTTTCTTTTAATTATTTGGCAATATATATTCTCTCTTCTTTTAATGAGGAATATTTTTAATCTAAAAATAATTAATAAAAGAAAAATTATAAATTATGTTTTATAAAAATTAACAAATATTATGTCAATCCAATAGGCACAAGTTAAACCAATAGGCTCAAAGGTGTAATAAACAAGCCCAACAAATACAATGACTATGATAGGTTGTTTTGGACCATTAGAGATTGGGTCTTTTAGTATTTTCCATTCCAAGAAAACTTCTAGTTGTTTATTAGTTGTATTTGACCAGTAGGTGTTAGAATTAGGTTTATTTGTGTATTTAATCCCTAAAGTTATCTTTATTATTATTTGTTTTTCTTCTTGTTTTGGAGACCTCATCCCTGTCTTGAATGTGGGATTGATCTATCATCTTTTGGTGTTTTCATTTTCGATCATGTCATGCAAAACCACCAAGGAATTCGAAGATGCTATGTTGACCATGGTTGTTGAGATAAAGGTTTTTTTTAGAACTAGCAAAATGACTATTTAGACCAGTTACAAATACGATAGAGACTAACTGTTCTAGCCATTATCCTAAAAAAATTACTCAACCACAACCTACCCTAGCCTCGTCACCTTCCCCTCCATTACCCACTCTTTCTATACATGCCAATTCCTTTCAAATAGTCCCTGACGAAATTGTTCAGCCATAATATTTTACTCCTAGTTTCATCACACCCATACCCTTCCCTTTCATGACCCTTAATGTCATCAGCCCATCAACATTCTAGACCAATGCTTCCAACCCCTTTAGCCAACCCAACCCAACTCCAAATCCCTTCTCCTATGACCCTCACGCCTTTGAATTTTTAATCCAACACCAACACTACTCAATCTTCCATCCGCCCCTAAGCTCAAACTCTTACTTTTGATGGTACTGACCCTCTTGATTGGTTGTCCCAAGCATAACAATTATTTTCTTTATACCAAATACCCATGGAACAACGAGTTCCTGCTATGGCTTTTTATATGAAAGTTGATGCCTTAGGTCAGTACAAATGGATGCATCAAAACAACTTTTGAAAACCACCAAGCGGAACTATTTAAGCTACGACAAACAAGTTTTGTAATTGATTACCAACTACAGTTTGAATGCTTATGCAATAGAGTTCATGGCCTTAATGTTGAGGATTTGTTAAATTGTTTTATTTCTGGTCTTACTCAAGACATCATAGTTAAACTTAGCATTTTATGCCCCACCACCATTGTTACTGCTATTGGCCTAGCCAAATTGGTGGAATCCAAGGTTAAACTCATCAAACAAAAACCTTTTTTTTGTTCACCTACCCCTACTTCCTTGCCACCTAACCCCACCACCATTCCTCGCCCTCCTCACATTCCTTTTAAGCATCTTACTTCCTCATAGTATAATGAAAGACGTGATAAGGGGTTGTGCTACTATTATAACAAAAAAATTCCGCACATGTTGTAACACCTTCAATTCTTTTTTCAAAATTTTGCTTCAAAAACTATTTAAATAATAAATATTGCGGAATGCACATTATTTACTTTTAATTTCTATTTCTAAGTTGGCAAAATATCTCATCAATTTTTTTGTTTTTTTATAAATAAGATAAAGTAAAATAAATGTGTTGCTTGGAAAGCGATAAGTTTTCACATCACAATTAAATTCATAAATAAATGAACACAGATTTATAATACAAAGCCTTTGTACATAAATAAAGCAAATAAATAATGTCTTGGTAGAAGAAATTTGGATACAACCAAAAGTGTAAAAATAGTGAAACGATCGACATATACCTGCTACATAAAAATATATATTTACCGTGAAGATCCCACCCCTCAAAATACATGAAAATATAAAAAAGGATTCTAGGATCAAAATAGATCACCACCCGACTAAAAGTACTAAACTACGCCTAAGGTATAGACACATGAAGGTAGTCAATCCTCTTCCTCAGATGAGTGCACCAAATGTCAAGTAGTCATCACTCGCTAATTCCCCTAAATCCTGTGAACCTCTCTGCCCACTACACCCCAGTGTAACTTTGTGTATCATCCACTTTCTCAACCAAACCTCACCATTCACATATGGTATAGAATCTTCAATTCATTACTCTTCCTTTAGTCATCTCACTCTTGCCACCATGTTATGTGTGTAGCCCTCATGCCACGTATGACAAACATTTTCAAACATTCACACAACAAGAAATATAGGAGAGAATCAAACATACGTACTATTCTCAAGAACCAATCTCAATCTCTCAAGTAAGCAAAAGAACACCTAACAGGTCGATTCACAAACAGCATAACAGCTAAAACAACCAATATCACAATCACACCGCTGGACCAAATCCAAAGTGCGTACAGAAAAATGATAATCAATATATATATATATATATATATATATATATATATATATATATATATATATATATATATATAAATTTCACACATCACATATAGAATTTGTTGGAGTTCACACTCTCACGGTCTTACTCATATCCAATGGCTATCTTAGGGTTTCAGACTAGAATAAAATTTACACACCACAGATAAATAGCACTGGAGTTTACACTCTCATGGTCTTATTCATATTTAGAACAACAGAAATTCAAAATAAAATGTCTAGCATGCTCAATCATGTCATTCATAAATGCAAAACACAAAGCACTCAATTATAGCGATTTTATCCATCTAAATCTATTGTCTTGTAATTTTATTAGAAATCAATTTTAACACTCCTTACTACTTCCTTAAAGTTTTTCCATGTTCTAAATTCATTTTTTAGCTTAAAATCACTAAATTAAATCATCTAATACTCAAAATTCCTCTGCTATCCGGGTTCACCAAATTTTGTTCCTAAACTTTATTTGGATTTTCTAAGTACTCTGAAAATCAGATTTTCTTAAACCTTAGGTGTTACCCTACATTTTCATACCTAACAAACTCATTTTTTAGGTTAAAAATTCAAGAAAAATAGTCCATACAACAACACTACCTAGTTCAATTTCATGCTAAAATAATGGCTTCCTAAACATCTCCATAAATTGTTTTACTCATAACTTTATCTAGAAAATTCCATTTTAGACACACCTTAAGTCTAATCCTAGGTTTTAAAATCCAAAGAACTCATTTTTGGCATTAAAATATCAAGAAAATAATTTAGCACACAGATCCAGAACAGGGTAGCAATACAAAATTTTCAAGACAACAACATATTTAAGGAAGTTTAACAACAAGTATAGGGTTCAAGAGTTGGAGAGACCCCTTACCTTGATGATGCCCAACGAAATTTAGAAAGAAGAATGAGGGAGTTCCGATTCAATTTTACAACCATCAAGAGTGCAAAAATAAGATTTTGAAACCACAAGTGAGAATAAAGCAAGAAAATGAAGTGAAAATCAAGCTTAGAATTGAAAATGGAGGTCATTTACCTAAGCTTGATGGAATAAGGATTCAAGAACACTTGGAAAAGCTTGGAAGAAGAATGGAAATGGTGTCTCCTTCCCTCATGATCAGCTCCTGAAAGAGAGGAAGAATGACCAAGTTTTGTGAGCTTTTGGAGTTTAAATGAAACTTGTAGAAGAAGCTTAGAGCATGGTCCATTGGATTCTTGTGTAGGATTTAGTTAATGACCAAATTTGACACATTGAATGACCTTGATCAGCTATGTGTGGTGCCATCCAATACAAAATGTGGTGTCCTTCACTTTTAAATTTTTTTTCTCAAAAAGGTTAAAGTAGAGTTTCGTAAAAACTGTGTATTCTTGCTTTATACCAAAACTAGTAAATTCTATCCTAAACACCTTGATTATTGTGTTAATCTTCCTAGGATTACACGTAACTAGAGTAAACCTCATACAGAGCTAAATTACATTGGCCCTCAATGTGCAATGCAATCTTGTCACAAATGAAATTTTCATCCAGACAGTTTTCATATCTTTGCCAGCTAAGCTAAAAATTATATATATATATATATATATATATATATATATATATATTGCACAAAAATTATATACTTAAGACAATACAAAGAATAAATTAGATCACACAAGCACAAAATTAATTACTCAGTACAAATTTTCATTGTCTAGTCTATCATAGTGTAACTTTGCACAATGTAAAAAAATAAATTAAGGAAATTTCAGGGTATTACACCTGTCATTACCGTCAAGCTAAGAAATGTTTACTATTACTAGTGGATGAAAATGACCTTTTGGATGACAATGAAATTCCCATACCTCCAAATAGCCCACTTGAAGCATAACCTAATAGTTACCCTATTCATTTCCAACTATCTCCACAAGCCTTAACACGGAGCCCTTCATCCCAAGCCACTACAAGAAAATGCCAAATTATCTATGGAATATTTTCCACAGATTTTAGTTTGTAGGTAAAAAAATATTACCTATACATATATCTATAGGTAAAGTAAAAGCTCATGGATAACATTTGAACTACATCACTAGTGGGAATTATGTTAAAAAATTCATCGAAAAACTTTGACGCCTCAAAGCGGAAAATTTTTGGATGAAATTTACCTATGAATCTCATTGTCAACATCTATATTCATGGATAACTTAACTAATCCGTTGATAGTCTTAAAAATAGAAAAAAGAATATTTTAAGTTACCCATTGATATGGGTTGTGGGTAATAAGGTTAGTGAGTAATGTTATATTTTCCGTCAATAAGTGTAAATTAATTAAAGTTTTAAAAAAAGTAAGCAAATAAATAACAATAAAACAAAATAGGTTTTGCAACCTTGCCTTTTCGTATCACACTCACACCACGAGCTCTGTAGCCTTTTCGCTGCAACCACTCCTTACCACTACTCCTCCCCACTACCACTCCTCACCATCACGCCTCTAAAGCTCTAGTTGGTGGTAAGCTCTATCACAGTTTTTTCCTCTATCTATTTTAAATTAACGAAACTTAGATGATATCCTTCTTCTGAGTTGTTATTATTTCTTCAACTTCGAAACCACCTACCATTCATTTGTTTCTCAAGTTTTGAAATTGAAGGAAAAAGACAAAACCTTGCTCAAATTCAAACATTGTTATTGAGGTCTTTATTCTTTTCGTTTGAAAAAAGTAATCACATTTTTATTTCGTTTTTCCATAATTATCACTATCTAATTTCATTGTTGTCAACCTTAATTAGTTTTTTTTGTTTTTTTATCCTACTGATTTTTTAATTTTGAATTGTAATTTTTTGTGTGTTTGCGTCATAAGAACTTATTTTCATCAATCTGGAGTGTTTTAAGCACACTGAGAGAAAGAAGAGAGAGGCCCAAATTTACTACTATGCATATAGTTGGGTAGTTCAAAGAAATGTGGTTGAATGCCTCTCTCAATCACACCCAAAGACAAATGTGGAATATAATTTTTTCCACATTTGTTTGAACCTCAACATGCCTTTCTCTCACACTTCACATGCTTTTGAAAATTTTTCATATGGATAAAGAATGATTGATAGTTTAAAGTATGTGTTGTTGCCATAATTTTACTTTTATTGTATTGTTGAGTCAGTGTCTTTTAATGGTCTTAAGGTTCCCAGTGATGCTACTATGCTAATGCTAATAACATATGATTATTACCTTCATTAAATTGAGGGAACAAGTTCTTCTTTTTTTGTTGTTGTGTGTTGAATTTTAAGCACTTTAAGTTTGCACAAGCTTTTACTAGGTTCAGAAATGATTGTTTCCTTGCTATGTATAAATTTGTATTTGTATTTAGGTCACATGAATGTTTTCTTATTAATTATTATGAAGCATGTATTGTATGATTTTGATTAAATGTTACATGTTCAACTTTATCGGTTCCGTATTCAAAGGACTAACAACAATTTCAATGTTGTGATACTCAAGCGCTTGTTCATGAGCAAGGTTAACAAGCCTCTAATTTCTTTGTCAAGGTTAATTAAGTATTCAAAGGGGAAACTATGTCTCACTCTATCTTTATATATCCCAACACTAATTGCTAATTTTCTTAAAATTTGATTAATTGTAGTTTACTTTGATTTTTATTAATGTAGAAGGATAAAATTGTTGTAGTAGTTAGGATGGTAATTGATGATATAAGAGTATATAAAGTTCAAACATTGAAAATTATAGCACTCAAGTTTACAGAGAGATCACATGCAAGAATAGATAAGGTAAGCGGTGAATGCTTGACACTTGATCAACTTGCCCTTAGGGTTCCTTTGGGACAGAATACGGTATAGGTGGATAATAATATTAGTCATTGTATTTTTTGGACTAAATTGTTAAACCTTATTATTGTGGTTGTGTCAGTAAATCTAATATTGGTTTTTGCTCACATTGTTGAATGATTTTTTGTTGTTGTGCGTTGAATGATATTCACCAGACCCAATTTTGATTATTTGCCCTTAATATTTTTTTTGTGAGTCCCTGACGTATATTTTGGTCTAACCACTTAAAGATAATACTTCCAATTGTTGCCATATACCTTTCCAAACTGCTTCAAATGATATCATCTACCCCATCCCAAGTGTTGCCCTGATACCTTCCCAAACCAACTATTACACCAATACCTTCCCAAATCCTACCAACTATTGCACCAATACCTTCCCAAAGACAACCATATATTGCACCCATTCTCAGTTTTATACTTGCACTCACATTTTCTCCATCCCCGATTGTTGCATCCACGATACCTTCCTCATCTCCTATAATACCCTCACCACTACCAATATCATCACCATTGTCAATACCATCTATAATTTGTAATTCTCCTCTTGAGGATGGCCTACCAATGTCTACTGATGGAGGAGCTAATCACTCAAACAATGAGGAAGACCTCCCACTTGGTGTTGATCTTGATATGGTTGAACTTGAGGGTATTTTGTAAGATTTTAGTATTATTTAAATCATTTGTCATTATATGTTATATCAATCAATTCATTGTTTAATAATTTTACATAACTTGTTTTTCTATTTAGATTTATTCCAGGTCGAATTGTGACAAAGGCTATTATAAAGAACATTAAGCAATAATTTTATAAGTTTTGGCTTTCATGGGGTGAGATGAAAGATGTGGAATAAGAGGCCTTCTTCCAACGTTTTAAGGTAAGTTTATCCAAATGTTACTGTTTAACACAATCCTTTTGTTACTGAATTAGATTCTTTTTTTGTGGGTTAGATCATACAATTTTATCTTGTACATGGTTTCTCTTTGTTGAACACTGTGTTTTGCAATTTTTCCACTTCTCTGCCAAAATTTATTTCCAAAACCATTATTCCTATGATAGTTTTCTTCACAAACTGAGCACCAAACTAGATGTTTTCTTCACTTTGTGTAATTGGATTGCTATGTTCTCTTGCTATGATGGTCCACTTAATTTCATTGTTTAACAACTAACACTGAGTAATCAAATTTTAAAAATTGTGCAAACACTTGGATGAAGGGGGATTTAGGGAGTTTCAGTTCATTTGCATGTTTTGCTCCCATAGTTTTATATACATGTTTAGGTTGATTGATTGACTCATTGTAGTTTTGCAATTCTTTACAATTTGAATTGTAATCCATTCCAAGTGTAATTTGATCTTAATTATACTTGTATATTTTGATTAGATTGTTATTGGTTATTGCACGATTGCATTCTATGTCATTGTTAGTTTTCCATGTCCTCTATCTACTTGATGGTTGGCCAACAACTAATGGATGCCTCTAAATTAAGGTAATGCCATGGTAGTGTGGCTAGTGTGATCAATTTTCAATTGATACAGATCTTATAGAAATGGTCTTACTTCATGGGAGTTATATTTTTTGTGTTGCCTATGTTTTATGGCTTCATAAAAGTAGTTTTAGAGACCCTTCTATATGACTGGTCTTTATAGAAATGGTTTATTTTTATTAATTTCATTTCATCTAATTATAGTTTCATTTTCTTTTAAAAAATGTTTGAAAACGGTTGTTGATGATGTCTTATGTGAACTTAATCTATTTTTTATGGTGAACTAACTAAGGCATAAGGACGAGAGGATGAGACTTAAGCATGAAACTCGAATCAAGAAGAATTTTCACTCAAAAGCCTCACATAGACTTTCTGAGATGTTCATAAAAGCTCGAAAAGATGGGAAAAAGCTTAAATGGATGTTTGATAGTGTGGAGGGGTTTGTTAGCCAAATGGAATCTACCTGAATATCACAGTAAGTGTTGACAAGCATAGAAATATCAAAATTCTGAAAAGGGTGGGTGCTAGCACACAAGTGGCTCCCTCAACACGCACGAGCATGCGATTCACATGGTAAGTAAATTAAAATAACATACAATTCTTGTTTTTATTTAAAACATACCATTAATTAATATTTTCTTTGAAGGTAGATGAGTCTGGTTGTCATGTACATGTTGATGAGGTATTTCACTAAACCCATATATGAAAGAATACTAGTCAATTTGTGGATTAGAGCTCAAAGTGGACACATGTGATTTTTTTTGTATCTTGCATGTTTATTTTCATTTTGATGATCTTTACTATATTTATAAAATAACACCACTATTTATGAATAACATGAAGAATTTGAGACAAGATTTTCTCAAGTTAGGTTTGAGACTGCTTCATATGGTTGCAACTTAGATAACTCTGTTCTAGATCCTACCAAGAAGGTGAGACTTAGGACTTAAAATTTTGTTACTACTGTTGGTGGTTTCAAAAAAGGATACATCTATGGGACTGGAGAACTCGCTTATGGTTATAAATGTAGGGATATCTTGACGCAATGAATACATGTAGGTTCTAGCCATTCTTAGGATTCAGAGGTGATTGTCCAGGTGAAAAAAGAAGGTTCATCAGTCGAGGGAGAATAATGAGTAGCTGAGTCACCAATTTCAATCACCTGTTAATATTTTCCTCTCGTACTAACCAATCAATGCACGTAACATGTTTTAGGCTTTCAATAGCAGCGACAAGATTAGCCATAACAACACAACCGACAACAACATGAGCAACACCAACACCAACATGACTCTCTGGACTATTCAAATTATTAGATTGTTAAAAACTTTATGTAGAAAACTAGAAGATTATTTCTCATTATTGTTCAAACTAGTGTTTGCTTTAAGTTGACTTTCAAGTGTTGAGTTTTAATTATTATGATGTTTAAATATTGACATAAGTTATATACTTTCTTTTAATTAGTGTCATCATAATTAATATGATGTTCAAATGTTGAATTTTAAGTTATAAGTTATGATGTTCAAAGTTTAGTTGAATTTTATTTTTATTTGTATTCAATTAAAAAAGATAATCACATTGAGTTGGTTAGACTATTGATATTCTGCATACTTTTATATTTGGGTCTATGGTTTACCCACAAATTAATCCATAGGTATTTTTCCACTAATATATCCATAGGTAACTATCTATGTAGTTTCCCATTGATTTATTCATAGGTAAATTACTCATGGATATATCTTTAGGTAAATTATCTATGTAGTGTCCGACTGACACTTCTGTAGGTAAGTTACCTACGGATTTATCTGTAGCTAAGTTATCCATGGATAAATCTGTTGGTAGTGATGATAATTTCCTACGGATTGTATCCATCGGTAAGTTACCTACAAACCCCAAAATTCATCAATAAGGTTGCCTATGAGCAAATTACAGACAAATTTTTTGCTGTGGGTAATTCGTCGGTAATTTTGGTGCATGAAGCAACTACATGTCTTTCATATAGAGCAACATACATAGATTAGTTATCAAAAGACTGGAGTTGATATCAGAATGAGATATAAAGAAACATCATGCCTTTCATATACAGTCACAAAAGATAATTGACTCATCAAACTAAGGTTAATAACATCACTTTTTCCTTATGCAGTTACATACACTAAGAGCCTATCAGAAGATGGATGTTAACAACATTTGAAGATGCAACAAGAAGAAAATTGGAACATGTCCTTGAGAAGAACGGATGTGAAACATCATAGTGAAGATTGGAAAAACTTTTTGAAGTCTAAACCAAGGACAAAACAACAACAACAACAACTTTCACATGCTACCTATGCTGAAGTATGTTACTTGAAAATGATCTATTATGTGAAGAAGTGTTTAGATTGATGAAGTTGAGTTATATACAATGGCATATCATGTTATCTTCATCAGAATGAACCTACATTGGAATAGGTCCTTCCTGAACAACATCAGAATGCAATTCTGATGTACCTTCGGAAGCTTATCAGATTTGTTCTTCAAAATAGAGAACTTTAGAGTGAATTCAAATCTAACAAGTATTGTTGGCATGCTTTCAACTTCTTCAAGAAGTTGTTGCAAAGTTAAGGGTCCTACTTCCAACAACTATTTCATTGGGGTATTTCAAAATTGAAGGAAGCTTTTAAAGAGAGAGAAAAAGAGACCCATATGTCAAAAATGATTAATTTGGCATGTGGGTTCTATAAACTGGCAAATGACAGCTGTAGAACATGAGAGAGAAGGTAGGAGAAAACCTATATTGTTCAAAAATGAAGTTCATATCTTTTCCCCTTTCCATAATCCTTCTATGAGCAGAAAGGAAGCAGATGGAGTGAAGTAAATCTAGAGATTCAATGAAGAACCAACCCATGAGTGTTGTTAAGTTGTAAAATTCCCTCAAACACCTTCTTGTATTTAATTTGTATGTATTCCTAATTAACCAAGTAGGTTAAGTTTGGCTGAGAGAAAGTGATACAAAGAACCTATGAAAGGTGAGTAGCTTAGAGAAAGTCTTTAAGATTGGAGCCTAAATAGGCTAAAGTGAAATAATACTCATGTCACCTATACTTGTGTTGTCTTTACCATGACCAAGTAGATGTTGTGGTTGAGGGGGTTATCTTCAAGCCAAGACCAGGTGTGGTGTTATGGCAAGGAGATGTTGTAAGTCCAGTAGGGGCTAACAAGGAAGTCCAATAGGTGTGGCTGGCAGTTATAAAAATCCAATAGTTGTCTGGTCTAGTAATTGTTAAAATTTCATCAATTGGGTGAGGATTAGATGTAGCCCAAGGTTTAGGTGAAGCAGTATAAAAATCCTTGTGTTAAAACTTTTTTCCCTTCTTTTTACATTACGTTATTTGTTGTCTTGTATACTACATCTGCATTACAACGTTCCGAGCATCAAAATTACATATATCATAATGTATATATAAGAAGGTTTTCATAACAAGCTTGACTAGTTTGCAAAATGGCATACTTGAAATATATATGTTGGATCAAGTGGCCTCGGAATAATTAAGAAGGGGGGGTTGAATTAATTATTGATGTGCCTTGACTAATTAAAAATCTATCCTTCTTAATGTTACTAGATTTAATTAAGTTTTTACTACAAAGTTAAGAAAGTAAAGAACAGTAATTGAAACTTAACCAAAAGTAAAAACGATAATTAAAAGAGCACAACGAAAATTAAAAGTGTAGGGAAGAAGAAGACAAACACTATAATTTTATACTGGTTCGGCAACAACCTGTGCCTACATCCAGTCCCCAAGCGACCTGCGGTCCTTGAGATTTCTTTTCAACCTTGTAAAAACCTTTACAAGCAAAGATCCACAAGGGATGTACCCTCCCTTGTTCTCTTTGAACAACCAAGTGGATGTACCCTCCACTTGAACTGATCCACAAGAGATGTACCCTCTTTTATTCTCAGTTATAACAACCCAAGTAGATGTACCCTCTACTTGTACCACAAAGGATGTACCCTCCAATGTGTTAAAACAAAGTTCTCAAACGGTTAGTCCTTTGAATCTTTGTGAAGTGGAAACAAAAGATATCTCAGGCGATTAGTCCTTTGAAATCTTTTGTTTAAGGGAAAGGGAAGAATCAAAAGAATTCTCAAACTATATCTTTTTGAATTCTTTGAAAATGGAGAAGGGAGACACAAAATAATTCAGGCGGTTAGTCCTTTGTTATTTTGGAAAAAGGAGAAGAGAGACACAAAAATAATTCAGGCGATTAGTCCTTGTTGAATTATTTTTGGCAAAGGGAGAAGAGAATTAAAAAGATGAATAACACAAGTTTTTGAACAAAGAACTTTTCTTGGAAGAGAAAGTTTTGAACAAAATTTTTTAGAAAGATGAAGAGAAAAAGAATCAGAAAAATTCTGTAGAAAGAATTGAAAGAAGATGTTGAAAGATAGATTGAAAGATAGAATGATTGAAAGGGATGATTGATCATTTTCAAATTCATGTCATGGTCACATATTTATAATCTCTTGATGACTCAAGTCAAAGTTTGTAACTCTTGGCAATTTCTTTTAAAACTAGTCACTTAGAAAAGTTGTGACTTTTGAAAGAATCTCCAGAAACAAGTCACTTGAAGAATTGTGACTTTTGGAAATGAATTTTTTGAAAACAGTCACTGGTAATCGATTACCATTAAGATGTAATCGATTACACATCAACAGAAGTGACTCTTCATTTTGAATTTTGAAAATCTTAACGTTTTAAAACACTGGTAATCGATTACAGCTTTGTAAATCAGTATGAAAAATAATGCTGGCTACTGGTAATCGATTACTACCTTATGATAATCGATTACCAGGGAATAAAACTATTTGGTAAAAGATTTTGTGAAAACTTCATGTGCTACTCAATGTTTTGAAAAACTTTTTAGTACTTATCTTGATTGAGTCTTCTCTTGATTCTTGAATCTTGAGTCTTGAATCTTGATCTTGATTATTCTTGATTCTTAATTCTTGAAACTTGATCTTGAAACTTGAAACTTGATTCTTGAATCTTTGCTTGAAACTTTGCTTAACTCTTGATTCTTTGGCATCATCAAAATAACCTTGGAAAACATTGCTTCCACAATATAATCTCTGTGATCATATGATCTGCTTTTTAAACTTGTTCAATCATAAGCATCAAAGTATGAAAGCTTTTAAAAAACATGAAAATGATTTTTTGCATGACAAACTTCAAAAAATTTCTGAACAATATTGGTTTTTTTTTTTGCAACAAATTCATAAGATTAATTTTTTTTTAATATTGGTTTTTGTTTTGGCAACAAATTCAACCTGTAATTTCAAGTAGAACCAAATCAGACAATTTGTAACAAACATATTTAATTATCAATCAAAAACAATAAATTCATAAATACTAATAAACACCAATAAAATGATCCCATATTATAAAATTAACTACATCAAATAAACAAATCCAACATTTGTCATGTTTACAATGTAAATCTAACTTAAAGCTATACTAAAAATACAAGTTTAACTATCCTAGACATTCTCAAACATTGTTCGGTGCTTCATTTCTAACTTGTAAAAAACATCTTGCCCATTCTTTTCAAATTGTTTCAGTTCTCTCTAGTTCCAATGGTGTTTGATCACTAAACAACTGCAACATAAAATAATCACAAGTTAATCACATAAATAATCAAAAGCCCAACAAATGAAACATGTAAAGTAAACTAGTATTTTTTTATATAAAAATTAACAAAGCACTATTAAATAATTAGAAGTGAAATAAATCATTTTTCATAAAGTAAAGTAGTATATTATGTTCCATTCATTCTTCAAAGTCCCCATGACTATGGTTCATGTCCAATCCATTACATAATAGCGACATTGATAGCCACATGATACATCACTAAAAAGGTACCTTGCAAGAGAGGAAGTATGCAGACCTATGTCGTGGGTGTTGTAGAAATTGCTGGAGCTTTTAATCGAACATGCAAAGAGCATTAAACAATAAAGCATTAATCATGACATAGCTAGCCACCTAATTGCAAGACCAAAATTGCATTGTTAAGACTAGAAGAAGGCTATAAACATGTAACAAAACAACCACCATTATACTAAAATTTAAACTCCATATAAAGTATAAAATACAAAAATATAAACTAATAGGGTTAAACTTTATGTGTTTCAATACCCCCTCCTCTGCCTCCTATCCTGTGGCCGTCACTGGGATGTTTTAAAGGGAAACTATAAGTGGGAATAGAGAAGCAAGGTGAGAATGATGCAATTCTACCCCCCAAGGGTATTTGATAGAAGACTTTAAGAAGATTGAGCCAGAGACGCAAGAGAAGCCCTAGGGTTCTCATGAACCTTAGGCTAGATTTCGGGCCCACGAGCTAAGTATGAGCCCACTTATCTTTGTACATATTAGATTAAGATTTCATTATTTTTGGATCTTGTATTTAGGGTTTCATAATGTAGGTAGGGTACCCTAGAAATGTAAGATTTTTCAACCCTTGTATTTTAGGGCACCTAGACTAGTTTTTGTATTAGGGGTAGTTTTGTAATTTCACATGCATTAAGTGAATATTTGATGCGTGTGTTGGGAAATAAATTTAATTGAATTGGGAGAAACCCAATCCAATTAAATTTTAGAGGGGGAGGTGAGCATTTACTTGCTACACCCCACTGTCATGTTATATAGTCACACTTTGTACATGTCCTTCATGTTTTACATGCCTCATGACACCTAAGCACACTTAGTGGAAAATCTTGGACTTGATCTTGTATTGGTGGGCTAAACCATGTCTAAAATTCACTAATCATAATTAGTGAAATTTTGACTCCAAAATTTGGCTCCACAAATTCAATTTTAAATTCAAGTGAAATTTGAATAAAATTCAAATTTCCCTCCAATTTTGTGTGACACTTAGGCTATAAATAAAGGTCATGTGTGTGCATTTTTTAAAATTTGATCATTTGAGAATTACACTTCAAAGTTCAGACCTCTTTTGAGGCACAAAATTTCATGCTCCTTCTCTCCCTTTCCATCCACTCTTATCTTCTCCTACCTTCAAGCTCTTATCCATGGTTTTCTATGGTGGTGAGCTTCTTCTTGACTTATCTTCTCCTTGAAGTGGCGTCTCCAATCATCTTCCTTCTCCATTTTGCTGCCATTCATCTTCCAAGAGGCAAAGGAATCCATTGATGAAGAAGATCCAAGGCCTACAAGCTCCACATGGAGCTACATCAGAGAGGATAAGGTTGTGTTAGCTTATGAATCACATTGGCTGGAGGGATTCACCTAATAAGGTAGGGATTAAACCCTTGTTTTTACCTCTATTAGCATTACAAATTTAAAAGATGATCTCTTTTCTTCTACTACTTAGTTTGTGGAAGATGATAACTTGTATAGGTTTGTGTAAATTAAATTCAAAGATTTTTGGATTACTATGTTATTAGTGTAAATTAATTTTTACAAACACTAATTACAAACATAATGTAGTAAAAATATACAAATTTCAATTATACTGCATCAAGTAATAAACTAAATGCAATTAAAAGCCCTTAATGCATACATATCAAGTCAACAAAACAAATTTATAATACAAAGTAGAGGTATGAGACTAACCTCGACTTTCCAATGTAAGTGTTGCTAGCCTGAGAGAAATCATCAACAAGTGATATTAAAAATTTTGTACATGGTAGGAGCACAAAATGGACAATAAATTTTAGTCAAACATATCCCTAAAATGAAAAAAAACATTTTAGAATGAAAGTAATACCTCATAGTTTGACCAAAACAATCAATCTAACCAAGTGTTTGAGAATCTGAAATGAACAAATAATGAGTAAAAAGGTTATTATCATATCTGCAGACCTATTAGTAATTATGCTTGAGTGCAATGTGACAAAATTACACAATTCCAACAGCTCCATAAAAAATATAGCTTTTTCATTTCCATCTGGACAATCATCAAGCAATTATTCATGATAATATGTACCACTACCATCTATAGAAAATAAACTAATTCAAAAAAATTGTGCTCCTTAACTATCTTATTCTACTTAAGTAAATGTCAAATTGGTACTTAGGGGTGCACTGAAAAATTAAAATTAAATGTGTTTCTTTCTTATTGAAGAAATGTTTTTTTCTTGGTTAAATTTCCTCTTATCGCACCTCTTCTTTGTGCTTGCATTCTGAGGCCTTAGTGAAGAACTACTATATTCTTGTCTAGAACTTCCTCATAACATAAATTAGGATGTGACCGTGAACAAGAAGAAACCAAATTAAGGTTGATATGAGTTGTGGTACTGTTGATGAGATGAACTCCCTATGCTTGCAATATGAGGTCTTATTGAAGAAATTATGCTTTCATGGCCAAAATTCCCGTTAGGATGTGACCTTGAACTTGGAAGTCCTGATGCTCTAACTGGCATTGCAAAATAAGAAACCAAAGTTAATGAGATGATCCACTCCTCTCATGAGCCATTAAACTTTGGAATTGAGGATGCATGGGAATATTCTGAGTCTAAGGTAATATTAAAGAATTATTGCTTTCTTGGCCAAAATTCCCATTAGGTTGTGACCTTGAATTGACCAAAAAATTATGTTCCTTAGCTAGCTTCTTCTACTTAAGTAAATGTCAAATTGGTATCTAGGGGTGCACTGAAATTAAATTGAATTATAATCTATCCTGGTAGAATTGTCAAAATCAATGCATGCAAAAGAAGACCAACCTATAATGTGAAACACATATGCGTACATCTAATCATCCAATTGAAACATTGGAGTCATATCATAATCTTTAAAAAAATTGAAATTTGTTATCACCAACATGCATGCAAAGGTTAGTCCATTTACCAGACACTATGAAACAAATTAAAGAACAATCAAAGCAAAACTAATTTTTATCTCCTTAGGAGTCAATGGGAATTGAGTTCATTTATCTACCGATAAAACAGATTCATGGATCAATACTTTTGGTACATATAAGACTAGAAGCATATTTATCACATCACATCACATCTTTAGGGCTTATACACAAGAATATTAGTTAGAATCCCAAATTCTAAGTTATTCTCTTTCTCCTTCCTACATGAAAATTCCTATTATTTCTACACATGCTAATACAAAAACTATCAAACACTCGAGATATAACAAGAGGATATCCATATGAATGCATAAGGACTTCCAAGTTCAAAGTCCTTACTTGCCATTCATGTGTTTGATAGTGAGAAATTATGTTTTAAAACCTTTTAGTTATAAAGCCAACCAAGGCCAAATAGTTTTTTTTCTTCCAATTATTTATTTAATTGAAACTAATAAAATAGAGTATTTAATAATTACTAATTTATATACATAAATATGAAGAAGAATTGGGGTGTTGCAATCCCCTTTGTTTGTTGGCTATCATTAACACGGCCTACATCCCTTGTTGAGCCTTTATATGCTCATGTTCACAAATGAATTGTTCCATCCTAATATCCATAGCCTTAAGTTGGGAAAGCTTTGCTCAATTTGAATTATCAACTTCTCTTTCAACCGAGGGAGTATGTTCCTAATCACTATATTGACATATTTAACTTATGGAAACTACACATTACACTTATTCTTCAAGCTTATGAACCTCTTTAGGCACTCGACAACTGACTCATTCACTTAATACTTTATGTTTCATCAAATCAACCATAAACACATTAAGCTATAGAGAATAAATTCTATCAAGAAAACATATTTCCATGTTGGCCCAATTCTAAATAGAATTGGGTGACAACATAGAGTAACATGTGAAGGTCATGCTAATTAGAGAAAGTGGAAACAATTACAATTTATAGTAATCATTCTCACTAGCCTTACCACTCTAAGTTGTGAAAAGACTACTATGTTCCATAGTTGACTTTTCATCCTCGCTCAAAAAGTTTGCAAAATTGAGGATAATTTAACCCCTTAACAAAGGTGTCATCTTGTCTATCCATTTGGGATAAGGCTTCCTCCAGACAAGTTGGTCATTGGGCATCAAATAGACCCTAAAATGCTTCTTGATAGCCTTGGCTATCACATTAGGATCAATAAGTGATGATGTAGAGCTCCTCACCTCTATCCAGGTTGGGTTGAGGGGTTTTAGGGATAATCATGGAAAACAATTGCATTCCTAGTCTTGGGATGGCAAATGGAAACCCCTAAGGCTCATATGCCTATTAATAGCCAAATTTCCCTCAACGCTTGGTTAAATAGACTTGTAAAACTGTGTTGGAGTGCCTTCATAGTTAAGGTTTTGGCTTTCGAAATTAGTCGTTGGTGTGTGAAAGACAAGAGCTAAACCTGAAGCCATTTTTGTTGTTGGTGTCAATTCCATCCTTAAAGTGCTTCACCCTAATCTCAATTGCATGTGCCAATTACAATCCAAGGGTTGGCAAATGGAACTTCAATTAGTTACAATTGAGGTCTCACTTGGCATGCTAGAGTTGTGTTGGTGATGAAAATTTTGATTGATCAACCATGAAAACAACTAATTACCAACAATTGATTTTCTTAAGTGTCTGACTTGAAAAAAAATTATGTTCCTCAATTGTGTTCTCAATCCATTCCAGAGTGTTTTTTTTAGCAATTGTAGAACCAAGGTTAATTATGTTACACTACTTTTATAAAAATGCAATAAAGGAAATGTTGTAAATAACTGAAAACAATAAATAAAGCGATAAATAAAGTTATAAGAAAGTTGTAAATGAAAAATAAATGATTGAAAATGATTGATTTGATTTGACTTGGTTAAGGACCTAGATTACATTGTGAAAGCACTAATTTACAGGCCTTGCGATACTTATACGAGTGTTGCTAGGTGCACCCAGCAACATTGCTGGTGCACCCAACAATTAGGGTGAATGGACAAAATTGTCCTTGGCTTTATTTTAAATAAAAAAGGTGCACCCATCTCCCCACTTCTTATGCTTCGTCTTCTTCTCCTTCCTCATGCATCTCCTTCTTCCGCCATTTCCTTCCTCACGCAACTCCTTCTTCCTGCGTTTTTGGAGCTGCATTTGTGTGGTTGGACTCCGCCGTCGAGGTTAGTTCCCTTTCTCACCTAGTAATGGCATTTTTCGTTGAATTTTGGTTGTAGGGTAGACGACATTGAGGTTAGAAGAGATACGATTTTGTGGAATATGAATAGGTTCAACACATACGGAAGAATTTCTTCCGTATGTGTTGCTGAGTTGTTAACGTGAAGTTCTTCCGTATGAGTAATACGAAAGACGTATGACTCATACGAAAGAACTTCTTCGTTAAACACTTACGAAAGAACTTCTTCCATATGAGTTTACGAAAGAACTTCTTTCGTATGAACATTTGAATTTTTTTTAATAATTTAGTTAATTTTTTTTAAATTTAATTGTATTTGTTTGTTTTGTATTAGAAATAGGTTTAGGGTTTATATGTTTTGTTTTTTAATGAAAAAATATGTATGATTGCATGGTGTAAGAAATAAATTTTGATGTTTATTATATTTGCATCAAAATAGTATATATTAGGTAACATTTTTGTTTTTGATGTTTAATATATTTGCATCAAAAGATAAATTAGGGTTAGTGGCTAGGGTTTAGTTAAGGGCGCCTAGGACTAAATGTGGGGTTAGGGCGTATAACATAGGGCTTAGGGGGTAGAGGAGTGTTTATGTTAGGGTTAGGGTTGAGCGTAGGGGTTAGTTGAGATGTTAGGGTTTAATATATATGATAATATGTAGTTAGGGTTGATCTGTACCTGTTTGTTTTGTAGGTACTGTCTATGAAAAACACCAAATGACATGCATTGAATAACTTTACTGCATCTGTGTTACACCAAAACAGATCACGTACCACAAATTCATCCTTTAATCCATGCCAATGAATATATTGATCACGTTCAAGAAGTTTCATTAGGTGTTGCATTTCAGTGTCATTTCCTCTAATGGAAGAACGATATGCACTTCTTGCATTGTATATTTGTTTGATTGTGGTGCAACTGTTGGCATTGTGCTCCTTTAGCGTTAGCAAGATGTTTCTTGGTTTCACCATCGACTTTGTCATATCAGCAATAATATTCTCCTCCTCCTTAGTCAATCGCCCAGTGTATGGATGTCCAATTAAAGACTTGGCCAATTCATGATTGTGAATCCCACAGATCAACTTCTCCATCCAACCTTCCCCTCCAATCATTGGTTTCCCACGAAGCTTGAAGGGACAACCACATTTTCTACTCCCAGTGTCTCTTCTAACAAATTCTTTCTTCCTACACTTATACTGACCGCTCCTTTCACACCTAATTAACACAAATGAACTTCTTCCTCTACTACTAGTATGTGTGTCAGACCTCATAATGACTGCAACAAATCCATTTTCATGGGCAATCGATCGAGCCCTCTGCAGAACATCATCTTAGGTACCAAAGACCTACAACACAGCCCCGACAATTTATTTTTTATACAAAACATACATTCAACCAAATGACTCAAACTAATGAACATGATTACCTGAGAAGTATTAAAAGCATCTGAACAATCAACATTTGGTTGATTCACACCACATTCTTGTTCATTTTCATAATCCATATCAACTTCTTGAGACATCGTATTATCATACGTCCATTGATCTTCGTTCATCTTAACGATAAATAAATAAATTATACATCATACACAAGTACATTCAAAATTTACAACAACATACAAATTACCATATCATCAAAACTAAAAATAGACTAAATAATAACTACATACGTATTAACAACTAATACAACTACATTCAAAATTTAAAACTAAATAATTTACTTAAACTAAATACAAATCTTGGACCTCAATAATTTCAATTTTGACTTATCATATATTAAATTTGTAATAACTAACTAATTTTAAATTTCTACAACAAATTATCCAATACGTACTACAAAAACACAATAATAATAAATTTTACGAAACATCTAATTTTAAAAAAAGTACTTCAAACAAATACAAATTTTGCACCCTAATTAACAATTAAAATATATAAAACTATAACTAACAACTAATTAAACATTTTACTACTACAACAAAATACAATTATTATACCTAATTAAACCAATTATCCACAATTTCAAAAATATGAAATACAAAAATTTAAAATATTAATAATATTTATAAATATTAATTTTTTCACAAATTTAAAACAAAAACTAAAAAAAATTAAACTAAAAAAATTATGAAAGAAGGTCTTCCATAAGAAGCTTACGGAAGAAGGTCTTCCGTAAAAAGCTTACGGAAGAAGTACTTTCGTAAGCTTTTTACAGAAAAACTTCTTCTGTAAGAAGCATTTTACAATTACAGAAGAAGTTCTTCCGTACAAGGCTTACGGAAGTACTTCTTCCGTATGTTACATCTTACGAACAAATCTACTAAAATACAAGATACCCAAAAAAGCCATAAAATGTGTACCTCTGCCGAAAGAAAAACACCACCTGGTAAGAATTTCACCTTCACTGAACCGCTAACTCTCTCAACACTTGCAAAAATACCACGAACGGCAGAAACCGGACAAAAATGAAAGAAACAAAGCTTGAAACGTAAAATGATACACACAGTGCTGCCAATTTAAAGAAAAAAAAGGAAGGAACAAAATTGACATTTTTACAAAATGCTGAGTGCACCTAGGAATACCGTTGCCCTTTTAGGGTCCCATTAAGATTGATCGTGTTAGGCGTTGGAAAAATGACTATTAAGAGAGTCATTAGCAGATTTTAACGCTAACAAATAGTTATGAATGATGAAGATTAACAATATCCTTATAAATGCATAATGATGATTGTATCACAGCATGTTTCGAAATTTAATATAAAGAAAAATAATCTTTATATATATATATATATATGCTTTTATTATTTTTTACTACAAATAAAAATCTTGATAAGTTAAAGTGAATGTAAATCAACAATCTCTTTAAAGAGATTTTGTGTCACTAGACTGCGTAATTTGATAATTGATAATATTAGATATATTACTCATGTCATATATGTTTCCTATTGGCGTAATCTTAATTACTTAATATCCCAGAAACTTATTACTTTACATGATACTTAATAAACATGTTATGAAGTGATAAAATTTTCTGCACGTGTCTTTTTCTTAATACCTAAATATGTATGAAACAACTTCTACATCTACTGGGGTGGAAAATAAAATATAAAGCCCACCAACGTAATTGTTTCTAAAATAAACTAATCACACTCTGGGAGTTGTTGTTATAAACTTTTAATAGTGATCATGACTAAGTAGTTTACAGTAAATCTTAGTTAATATTAAATGGAGGAGGTAATTATTGAACTAATGGGTCAAGATGAAAAGATAGGGCCAATAATTCATTTTCAAGTTAGCACTAACATATAAAACAAGTTTCTTAAGAAGGTTAAGTTGGACAACCTTTTACTATTTTCCTTGTTTTTAATCTTTCGTTAGTAGCAATAAGATTCTTGGAAATTTAGTTAATTAGGAGATATACACGATACGCACACAATTTTGAATTTATTTTTTCTTATTATGTGTAAATTTTATAGCAGTCTTAAAAGATAAAAATTAAAATTCATATAATTTGACAAATGATATACATATGTAAATTTTATTAATTCATTCAGCAATAATATTTTTTTAAAATCAGTTGCATTCTTGGAGTTTTAGGTAATTAGCAAATATAGAAGTGGCTCCATGTGCACCCATATTCTTAAGTGTCAAACATTGAAAGGTAAAAAAAATATGAAAATCTCCTTGTGAGTTTTTCAAATTAAAAAGTTGGTAAAATAGGAACGTACAGTTAAGTTTGAATTTTGTGATCTAGTGTTGGATACCAGCAGCACCAATCAACATGGGTAGGCATACTGCAGGGAAAGAGAGATCTCAACTACTTATATTAGCTTTTTGCACTACTACTATAAATACTACTCCTTGTTAGGTTTTAAATTTCAAGTAAAACAAACATATCTATCTATTTAATTAGCTTTATTTGATTTGGGTGGTTGTAGAAATTATGGGGAAAATACATGGTGGTGTGTTGCTTCTTCTATTGGTGATCATAGGAGTGGCAGATTGCCGAAAAGTGAAAGAAGTATTTGTTGACATTGAAGAAGGTGATGATCATGGAGGTGCTAGTATTGGATTTAGTGGAGTTTTTGAGGAATGTGGAGGAGGAGGAAGTAATGGAGGCAGCACCACTTGCCATAGCCAAGGTGGTGGTGGTGGTGGTGTCGAAGGGGGTGCTGGTCATGTTGGAGGCAACAAAACAATCATTGGTTTTGGAGGAGAAGTTGTTTTTGGTGGAGGAAATGGTGGTGGCATTGGGGGAGGAGTTGAAGGTGGAGCAGCTATAGGGCATGGAGGTGCTGATGGAGTTGGAGGTGGTGCTGCTTTAGGGTTTGGAGGTGCTGATGGAGTTGGAGGTGGTGCTGCTTTAGGGCATGGAGGTGCTGGTCATGGAGTTGGAGGTGGTGCTGCTTTAGGGCATGGAGGTGCTGATGGAGTTGGAGGTGGTGCTGCTTTAGGGTTTGGAGGTGCTGATGGAGTTGGAGGTGGTGCTGCTTTAGGGCATGGAGGTGCTGGTCATGGAGTTGGAGGTGGTGCTGCTTTAGGGCATGGAGGTGCTGGTGGAGTTGGAGGTGCTGCTGCTTTAGGGTTTGGAGGTGCTGCTGCTGGCTTTGGAGGTCATCCATAAGTGCAGCAACCATATACTATAAGATAAAATAAATAAAAAAGAATGAGTTCTGGATGCTAGCTCGTTCTCATAATCTCATGGATGCAAATGAGTTATTAATGTATAATAATATTAAATACATATAAATCCGAGTTTTATTATGATCTTATGCTTATTATTTTTGTTTTTCCTACTATCTAGCTACTCTTAGCTCACACTGCTAGTTTTGATTTACTCTACATCAACATGAACCGCGACAGCCACAATTAGCAGTACAAACGGCGAATCTAGAAAATTCTTTTAGTGGAAGCACAAAAATGTATATGATATTTTTACAAACAAAAATATTTTAAATATTTATAAAATACACAATTTCATGATAAAAACAACTAAAATACCTAAGTTTTTATAAATTCAATGAAATAAAATAGATAAAATTAGTATCAATTTATTTTTTCTTTTGTCTTTCAATTTTTTTACATTCTTTTCTTTTTAAAAAAATCATTTTATGGGGGCAATTCTCATTTTTTTATGGGGCAAAATAATAACTATTAATATAATAAAGTCAATAATTTACTTTGTGGGGACCATTATCCCATAATCAACCATGTGTATCTACCCTTACTTAAAAGAATCCAGTTCAATAATACTTGAATCATTGATAAACATGTAATTAATACTTGAATCAATGATAAACATGTAATTAAGCATAACAAACACATAAAGCAACCCCAAAAAAATCACCTATATAATGTGACATGTTTCTTATTTAACTTGGCGTCATTCTTGTTATGCACAAGATATATCAATTTTGCATCTATAAATTGTTAATAATTTACATAGCCCAAATTGATTATAAATAAATAACTTTCCTATAAAATTTTGAAAGAGATACTAGTCTTGTGTAAATTTGAAATAATGTAATAACTTTTTATTTCTAAATGTGAACATTTTTTGTGTACAATAATTATATTTTCTATGGCACACATTACACGGTTCTACTTTTGAATCTATATATATATATATAAAATAAGGATATGTAGTGATAACCTTTTTGAATAAGTTATATTTATATATTTAACAATCTTTTCAAAAAGATTTTATGTCACCCTAACTATTATATTTTTATAATAGTTAGGTTTGTGTAACAGTAAGTAAATAGGAAGAGAGTATATGCATATTTTTATTCATAAATGTAATTTTTATTCCATGAATAAATATTTTTTTATCAGGTGAATGGAAATAAAAATACACCCCATTTGATCATGTAAAAATATACTAAAAGATAAGCATGCCATGGAACAAAATTATAATATACTAAAAATATATTAAGTTGTGGAGAAAATTATATTATTTATTGAAAAATTTGAATTGATACATTATAGGATCAGATATATATATACAGAGGTGTCTCTCCCTCATTCTCAAAGATCTAACAAACTTTTCTAACAATTTTCTAACAAACTATAACAGAAAAACTAAAAGTTAAAATACATGTGTGTGTTGATACTCCCCCTCAAGTTGGAAGATATATATCTAAAGTACCCAACTTGGATATGAGGGACTGAAACAGTGGTCTGTGCAATGCTTTTGCCATAGGATCAGCTAATTGGTCTTGAGACTTAACTTGGACAAGGTTGATGAAGCCAATCTGGACATGTTCCCTGATAAAATGACAGTCTATATCAATGTGTTTCGAACGTTCATTGCATGTGGGATTGCTTGCAAGTTGTATAGCAGATTTACTATCGTAGAAAACAACACTTGCCTGTAAAGGCATATCAAAAGATCACAGCAGTTGCTTAATCCACAAAAGCTTAGAAGTCAGTGTTGCTAAGGCTCTGTATTCTGCCTTTGCAGATGAACGAGCCACCGTGGGCTGTTTCTTGGACTTCTATGCAATGAGTGATGAACCGAGAAACACACAAAAACCGGTGGTGGAACGACGGGTGACTTGGCAACTGCCCCAGTCGCCGTCCACATATGCAGAAACCCGCATGGATGATGATGAGGGAAATAGAATGCCTTAGCCAGGTGAGGACTTCAGGTACTGCAACAGATGATAAATTGCATGTAGATGAGGAGTTCTCGGCTTGGACATGAACTGGCTTAGGCGATTAACGACAAATGAGATGTTTGGGCGCGAGATTGTAAGGTACATTAACCTCCCAATTAGCCTACGGTATTGAGAGGCATCCTCCAATGGATCACCATCAGTTTCATTTAGCTGTGAATTAGGATCCATGGGGACAGATTGAGGCTTTGATGCTGCAAAGCCGGTTTCAGTCAGGAGTTGCAAAGTATATTTACGTTGGCAAAGATGGATGCCACGAGGAGACTTGGAAATTTCCAAGCCTAGAAAATACTTGAGATCACCAATCACTTTGATTTTGAAGTGTTTGGCAAGCATTTGTTGGGTTTCCGCAATCAACTTTTGATCTGGCCCAACAATGATAATGTCGTCAATGTACACCAACAATGTGACTAGAGTTGCTCCACTCCCTCTGGTGAACAAAGAGTGATCTGCAGGGCATTGCTGAAATCCTTGATCAAGGATGGTGGTGGAGAACTTGTGAAACCATTGTCGGGAAGCTTGACGTAGACCATACAAAGATTTTGTGAGTTTACAAACCATGTTATCATTCTTGACAGGATAACCAAGAGGCATGTCCATGTATACTTCCTCAATCAAATCACCATTGAGAAATGCGTTATATATATCAAGCTGCAACATGTTCCAATTTCTATGAGCTGCAATGGAAAGAAGCACTCTCACTAAGCTTGGCAATAGGTGAGAAAGTGTCCAAAAAATTGATCCTTGCTTGTTGTGTGTACCCTTTCGCAATGAGACGGGCCTTGTATCTATCAAGGAAGCCATCTGCTCTATACTTGACCTTATAAATCCATTTGCAACCAATGGTTCTCTTACCGGGTGGTAGAGGTTGAACAACCAAAGTGTTGTTCATTTCAAGGGCCTAAATCTCCTCATTCATGGCTTGACTCCATTCAGCAAATCGAATTGCTTGATGATAGAACTGAGGCTCATAAATTTTTGAGACTTTAAACACATAGTCTCTGTAAGTTGGAGAAAGGTTGTTGTACGTGAGGTGATTCTGGATGGGGTAAGTGACATTAGAGACATAGTCATGAAGATGAGTAGGTGGTCTAATGACTTTGGTTGACCTGCTCACATGTGCATTGGGTAGAACATCAGGTTGGGCAAGGTCTGGTTCTATCTCAAGTTGTGGTTTAGGTTCAGGTGGTGGTTGAGGAGTGGGGTTTGGATTAGGAAGCATGTCAAGAAAAGGTCTGAGTACAACAAGGTTTGGAAACATATCAGATGTTGTATATGTGCTTGTGGCAAAAGGAAAGCTATTTTCCTGGAAAGTCACATCTCTAGATATAAGGAATTTATGATTGTCTAAATCATAGAGCTTGTATCCTTTGTAACCAAACAGATACCTAAGGAACACACATTTAATGGCCCGAGGAGTGAACTTATGTCTTTGAGCAGGGATAGTGGCTACATAGCACAAGCACCCAAACACCTTTATCAAATCTTAGGCTGGTACTTTACCATATAACAACTCATATGGTGACTGGTTCTGCAGATTTGAGCTTGGTGTTCTATTGATGATGTAAGCTTTCATGGATACACACTCTCCCCAAAAATAAATTGGCAACTGAGCTTGAAACATTAAAGCACATGCTACATTCAATAGGTGTTGATGGCGCCTCTCTACTACCGAATTTTGTTGGGGTCTGTGTGGGCAAGAAAACTGGTGAACTACTCTTGCATTCTGCAAAAAATTAGTCAAGGCTAATTCTTTAGCATTATCAGACTGCAACCTTAATGCTTTTGGAAAATTGCGTCTGAACAAGCTTGAAGAAAGCTTGTAATAGATGTGGTGCCTCAGACTTGTTTCTCATCAAATGAACCCAATTGTACCGTGAATTATCATCCACAATGGTTAAGAAATATTTCTTGCCATCATGAGTGTCATGAGGAAATGGTCCCCAAATGTCACAGTGGATTAAGTCAAAAGGCGACTTAGAAAAATTATTATGAAAATCAAAAGACAAATGTTTAAATTTTGACTGAGGACAAATCGAGCAACAATTAGATGAGAAATCTTTTGGAATATGAAATGAAATTTTATTACTCAGAATTTTTAGAACATTGTCTGATAAATGTCCCATTCGGGCATGCCAAACATTGGCATCTACAACATTATTACATTGACTCAAAATAGCAGTGTGCATGAAACTACATGCATATTCACTGTGTGGTTGGAAGTGGTAGAGACCTTGATGGAGGTTACCCTTGCCAATCACTCTGTTCTGTTGCTTGTCCTGAAGCAAGAAACAGTTACCAGAAAAAATACACATGAGTTAGTGTTTGAGCACATAAAAGAACTGACGAAAATTATATTGACATGGAATTGAGGGATGTACAAAACATTGGACAGTTTTATCAAATGAGTGAGAGTGACTAAACCAATTGCTTTCACATTTATTTTGTAATTATTTGGAAGTGTGATAGTTCAATTTGACAACTGAGTATATTGATCAAACAGTTTAAGATCATGACATATATGAGATGTAGCTCTTGAATCTATAATCCAAGAACTAGAGTTAATGCCAAAAGATTGACCATGAGTTGAAAAGATCATACCAAGATTTGACTGATCCGACTGTGATGTCTCTGAATTCATTGCCCGAGCCATCTGACTCTGTATGAAATTCAGCAGTTGTTGGCATTGGGCGATGTTGAAAGAGTTTGAAGACTCTCCTTGATTGTCATTGACAAGATTAACCGTGCTCTTGTGCTTCTTGTGACCTGGAGGATATTTAATAATCTTGAAGCACTTGTCCTTAGTGTGCCCAAGGAGACCGCAATGTGTGCAGAGTGGATGACCTTTGTCCTTCTTGTTGCCAGATTTTGAATTCTGAGAGCCTTGAACAACACATGCCAATTGTGAATCCAAGGGAGTTTGCACATTACCTACCTCCCGCTGCTTTTCTTTTTGAATCACCAGAGAGAAAGCACGTTGAATGGAGGAAAATGGATCCATGGTGAGAATCTGGCCACGAATCGGATTGTAACTTTCATTGAGGCCTAGCAGAAATGTGAGGACATACTCAAAATGAAAGTGATCTAAGAGTGGTTGAACACCACCACAGTGACAGTGATGTACAGGCTTGTACTCACTGAGTTCTTCCTAGATCGATTTCATCTTTGTGTAATATTGCAAAACAGAGCGGGAACCTTGCAAGCAATTTGACAAATCACGTTTGAGTTGAAGGATGCGAGGTCCATTGTTTTGCTGGAAGCGATCCTCAAGATCCTTCCATATTGCTGCTGCATTTGAGGAATATGTGACACTCACAACAACTTCTTTTGAAATGGAATTCATGAGCCATGATGCAACAATGTTGTTGTTACGGAGCCACGCATGATGCAAAGGATCTTTAGGATCAGGTGGAGGAATTGTTCCATCAACAAATTCGAGTTTGTTTCTTCTACCAAGAGCCATGAGCATTGCTCGTTTCCATGAGTTCCAATTCTCCAATGTGAGAGGCTTTGATACGAGAATCAGACCAGGACTATTAGCATTGTTCATGATGTAAGGATCATATGGATCGTCCATGGCAGAAAGCTCGAATGGTTGAAGAACTTTGGAGATGAAAGATGAAGAGAGGAGAAGAGAGAAAAAAGGTTACGAAATTTACACTTCTGATACCATATTAAGTTATGGAGAACATTATATCATTCATTGAAAAATTTGAATTGATACATTATAGGATCAAGTATATATACACAGAGGTGTCTCCCTTTCATTCTTAAAGATCTAACAAACTTTTCTAACAATTTTTCTAACAATTTCCTAACAAATTGTAACAGAAAAACTGGAAGTTAAAATACACGTGTGTGTTGATATAAATATTTTTTATCTTGTGAATGGAAATAAAAATACACCCCATTTGATCATATAAAAATATACTAAAAGATAAGCTTTCATATCAATATGAATGAGAATTATTTGTTATAAGGCCTGATGACTTATTTGGTTCTTTATTTTATTTATTTTTTATTTAATTTAATTTTTTATCTTTTAGAAAGTTCATTTCAATTCTTTATCTTTTTAAAATGATTCAAATTGATTCTTTTGTCCATGAAAAAGTAACACAATTAACTATTGAAAAATATTAATGGATAAAAACGATCACACAATATGTTTCTTCTCCTTCTGATAGAACACATAAGAAAAAATTCGTTTGTCTTACCCCTTCTGTCACCCTGACACCGCTACCATCACTGACTCCATCAAGCGTTGCCTTGCAAGTGACTCAATGCCACTCTTTCCATTGCTCCTTCGTTGAGTGAGGAAATCACATATATTATTCGAGACAACTACTACTTCCGCACCCAGCACTCTGCACTACTCTTTCTATTGCTCCTTCGTTACACGTTGTCGCTACTTCTACTATTTATACTCCTTCCCATAATGAAATGCACCACCCCCTATCACCTGGATCATAAAACCCAACCCAATTTATCACTACGCCTTCTTGTTCTGCACGAATCCAACCCCTTATTCCCACTCATCACTTTTCAAACATGAAGCAAAAGAACAACAATTATCATTTTACTCCTCTATTGAAAACACTTCACCCCCTCTTTCTTTCTCCCTTCCACTTATCCGTGCCCTTCTTCTCCTCACTCATTTAATAACGAAAACATGATTTCGTTGTAATCTTTGTTGAAATACACAATCAAATCGCATTTTTGTTTTGTATTTTTTTGTTGAAAAAAAAAACATAACGGAATCATATTTTTCGTTGTGTTTATTTTTTTTGTTTTTATGATTTTTTATTAATTATGAATGCAAGTTACCTTTTTTAAAGTACTCAAATTAATTGATATAATTTACCATTTTTGATAGTACTCTATATTTTTTTAATTAAAATTAAATTAACTGAATGCAAATTATCATTTATAAAGATAATCAAATTAATTATTATAAGAATTACCTTTGTTAATCGTAATCAAATCAATTTATGATATTATTTTGATTACAATTAAAAAAAGCAATTTATGTTATCATTAATTTAAATTTAAATAAAAAGGTAATTTATACAACTATTAAAAAAAGTAATGTGTGTTTTCATTAATATAATTTGTATTAAAATTAATTCAAAGAAAAAATAACTTAATTCTGCAATTGATTTTTTGTGAAAAAATACCTAATAGGAAAACTTTTTCGTTGTATAAAAAGAGGTGCAAAAAATTACACAATAAAAAATGTTTCCATTTTAAATTATGTACATGAAAACATATTTTCGTTGAATATTTTATATGAAACCTCTATACTACAACAAAAGCATGTTTCTATTGTGATATTTTATATTATTTTGTTTGAAATCTTAATTCCCTTGTGTTACATAAATTATTATGCAAAAACTTGATTTCATTGTATAACAAGACTTGTAGGCCGAATTTTGCACCTTGCACCACAATGGTAAAGGTAATGGACACCTAAAGCCCACTCATGACAAAGGCATTATAATCAACACATGCAAGTTTTCAAATAAATACAATTTCATCCAATTAAAAGATCCCAATATGTAATAGACCTTTATAGACAATTCAGTCATGAAAATCATTAAATGTGCATCCAATTAATTTTATGAGTGTACCATAATACATATCAAACATTTATATGTATTAATGTATTAAGTAAGGTTTACTCTATAATCTATTATTAGAGCAATTATGATTAGTTAGAAATAATTGTGATTTTGTTATTTCTGTTATTATATTAGAGTTGTTATTTGTGTTATTTTGTTAGAACAATAATTAACTATGATTACTTAATCAAGTTAAGTGTAACCATGTTTATTTCCTCTATAAATAGACAAACATAATTAATTATAATTGACTTTTCATTCTAAATCAATAATAATATCTTTAACTTTTTTTCTCTCTCTCAAACTCTATGACTATGAAGTTGTACAACGAAATCTTCCTTCCGTTGTACATTTTTTTTTCTAGGAAAAAAAGTGCAACAAAATAGTAATTCTATTACACATTATACAATAGAATTTCAGTTCGTTGAACATGTTTTTATAGAATAAAAATCAACAAAAGTGTGATTTCATTGTACACTGTATAACAAAATCACACTTTTGTTGTACAATATTCATTTAACTCACTTTTTTCACAAATCAAGATGCACAAATGGAATTGTAAATTCACTGCACTAGAAATCTTGATTTCGTTGTGCATTTTAGAGATGGATAATTTTGAAATTTTGAGGGATGTTAGGGACCAATAGCAACTCCCAAACTAGAATACTGTCATGCATGCAAACGCAGCTGACAAATCTGTATACGCTAGCGAGCAAACTACAACAGAGTAAACCCTACTTGTGTTTCATTAAATTGCATGTCATTCAGACATCTAAAATATGCACGAAAATCTTAATGCAAAACCTTTAAATGGTCTTGCGTTAAGCCACACACACAGATTTACCGAGCAATGGCCAGCAATGAACACGGCATTAAAAACTGTTCTCTTAATATAACAATACTTACACTTAGGACAAGCAAAATGTGAGAAAACTGGCCTCAACAACCCAGTTTCCCATATCAATATGATGACTATACAATGTAACATAATTTATGCCTCTATCTTGAGAAGGGAATTGAGGGAAGTACTATTGAATCGCTGAGCAAGTCCTCGAATCACAAGAACAATAACATCCCGAATGTGTCGCGAGTGCACCATCAAATCTGCTTCTCTCTCGCTGTCCACTACTATACGTAGACGGTGTTGATCATTCCTGAAAAGCTCCACCTGATACATTTAAGATCAATACAAGAAAATCAAGGATATGATAGCCCAAATTTAAAACTACATACATAATGGATGAGGGAAAATGAGTTTCCAAGGAAATCAAACTTACATGAAAGGGAGGGGCATAACTACCACGAATTTCTGTAGTTGGAAAAGAAGTCTTAGTGGCAGGCTTTACCACCTTGACTCTTTTCCTGTTAATTTCAAGGATACGTCTCTCGTATGTTCCCACTGATGAAATCTGAAATAGAAATAATGATAAAATTGGTACTAGTCCCTTATAGGCTTTTCCACCACTTAAAAATGAATACATTAACATCAGAAGACTATAAAATACCTTTTTTGAGGTTTGGTCTTTGTCACACAATACCTGTCACCGAAGACAAGTAATGAACTTATGAAGGATAAAAACTAAGGTAAAAAGAGAGAAAAGTACAAAGCTTAAGAAGACCAAAGTTGAGACGGAGAGCTATCAAATTTTAGATGATATTATTCAATGAACAATATCTCAAACTCATACAATGAATCAATGAGATACAGGAAGACTCCAAAGGGAAGAGACATGGCAGTCAATCTATCCCAAAAATAATTTTAACATTTCAGAAACCAGAACACCAGTAGAGCTGTATCTTGGAGCATTTAACCAACCATGTGACCACACTTGAGTAACCATCAAATTATTTTTCTCCTGTATAATTAACTTTTATTCAGTTGTCATAGCTATATAGGTTTCTTGTTCCGATAAGCACATATCAACTTAGTTGGACTAGAATCTCCAGACCGAACTTAATAACTAATCATCCACACAAATATATCACAAAGTTTTCATTTTGTTGATATACCTAGTGATGGGGGTAATGAGAACATTTAATAAAAAAGAATTGCTTACAATACACTCTTTTAACACGCTTTTTACTATTGAATGAAATTCATTGGAAATTACTAAACTACTAATAGAGGTTTTCATTAAATAAGGAGAGTGAGACAGACAATATTTTGATTTCCAATAAATTACAGCAAGTAATAAAAAGTGTTTTAAAGTTTTATTGTATTACAAGTGTATTACAAGCATTTCTCAATCCACGAGACATTTTCAGACCATGGTTATTGTAAGAAAAGTATTTACTGTGTTGCCTTGTGTGTATCAAGGATGACCACACTAAGCCTTTATTTATAATAAACAAATAGGATCAATATTGATTACATAGGATCAATCTAATAATGAGAAATAAGGACTAAATCACTAATTACTATCTAATCATAAATAGCATAATAATATGTAATCTTAACAGTTATTATGCCAATAAAACCAAACTTTTATATATATATATATCCCACCTCAAACTTCACTGATCCAAGTTCAAGGTTCTGCTTTACTTCTTTAAGAACATCAGGCTCTGCATTGAATTAAAGATCAGATACAATGTTTAGTGTGGAAATTCTTAGAAAAATGCTAGAACTGAAAAGAAATCCAACTATCCATACCCACAAACCAAAGAAACAAAACTGCAAAAGACAGTAGAAAATATAGAAAGATGAAAAGATACGCACAAAAAGAAACACCACTGCATGTGGAATACTTGCAATTGCAAATACAATAAACGACAAGACTGAGTCCCATTCAATTATTTGTAATACCCATACCACACATGACAATAATAACACCAGGAATGGGATTTCCTTATTCCAATTGTTTAATTTATCTTAAGATTTTTGGGTGAATCTGAAGCAGTATAAAAACTTGGTGTTTTGCTCTCTTAACTTTACATCCTTAATCGTTGCATCATAACTGGTGTCCACTCACAGCACTACTTGTTGAGAAAGCAGAAACCAAATAGCAAGAACACATGAGGAATAGGAGGTTCCTCCTCACAAGCAAGAGATCTCAATAAAAAAAACTATAATCCTTGGCATGAAAGACTCCCCCTTTACCTATAGTACTAAGGTTTTAAGAAGGAAAGAAACTAGATGTGTTAGGAAGGTACGTAATGCATTGCATTTCATAACATATTTTTCAGTGTTTTTAGTTATTTGCATGCACTTTGTTGTTAATTTAGGATTAGATTTGTTAATAATTCTTTCTTTTTTCATTCTTGTTCTTTGTTATGCATATTTGTGTTAATTAAACAAGGGGTCAATCAAGTTAAGTGATAAATCAAATAGGAAATCATTGTGTGAAACCACAATCCAAGGAATATTCCTATCATTAATTTTATCTTTATGTTGAATTTAATCTTTTTCACCCTCAACCTTTTATAATTTAATTATTACTCAATTTGCAATAATATTTAAGCCAAACAAGTAATCCTTGTGGAGACAATCTTATAATTTTATTACTTGACGATGACCGACTGTACCACTTGCAATTTTCTGACATCAGTATGTCAGTGAGAGCAACAAGACTCGAACACAATCCCACTTAGTCATATGTGTAGGCATTATAGAGAGAGAACGAGTAGAGAGAGAAACAGTGGGTATGTTAGAGTTAGGAACAGAGGAAGTGTTAGAGAGAGTGGTAGTGTGAGGTTGAGAGAGGATCCCCGACATAACTACACCGGGAACAAGGATGGACAACAACATTGCTCTACTCGGGCAAACTAGAGGGATCAGAATGACATCTCATCCTTCTATTTCACGCAATTCCCAGAAGACGCAACCGAGAAGGACCTATGATACCAGTTCAAAAAGTGGGGGGATGTGAAGGAAATTTTCATCTCCAAACAAAGAAACAAAAACGGAAGGATGTACGGTTTTGCACGATTTAAGGGAGTGAATGATGTGCACAGCTTAGAATGGCAGTTGGACAATATCGTCATTGGAGGTTTAAAGTTGTATGTCAACATTCCAAAATATGGGAGAGTTAAAAGTATAAGAAATACCAGAAAACAAAGCAAAGGGGTATGAGAGACACCAAAATGAAGCAGCTCGACGAAGACAACCACAACAGAGAATAAATCCAGTCTCGTATGCAATGGTGGTGGCAAGAAACACCAGGAACTCAAGGCAAAGGTGGACACAAGACAATGAGCCTTACAGTCGTGAAGGTTCACTCTCATTGGTACACCTTGATATCCCAATGGACGAGAAGAAGTGGTTCAGCGATGCTTGGGTGGGGCGATTGAAGAACTTGGTGCTGTTTGATAGAGTTGAAGACGAACTATCGTGGGATATAGGAGCAGACATAGCATCAAAGTACATAGGGGATGATTTGGTTCTTCTACTTGGCCTCACTGATGTCAGAGCAAAACAAATGATCAAGGAAGAAATCACGAGTGGAGCTTCCTTATTAAGTGATTAATCTAATAGGAAATCAGTTCTTTCAACAGATGGGAGCTCACACGGATAAAGGATGAGAGTGAGATTTTATATGGAGGAGACCACTGTTTGACAATGAGATCGACATGGCTGACAGTTTCTTAAGAGATATTGAAGGCAATCAAATCCAGCCACATAGAAGAGATGATTGGGTCTGGAAAGCAAACCCAATGCTTACAATCTGTTGATGGGGGAAACAATAGAGGAGACAAAGGATGGAACTTTTGAGGAATTATGGAAATTAAAGATCCCAAGCAAAACATCAATCTTTGCGTTGAGGTTAATTAGAGATCGACTGTCAACAAAATTAAATCTGCGAAGGAGACATGTAGAGATTAATGATATGTTATGCCCATTCTGCAAGAACAGGGAGAAGGGTGCAACTCATTTATTTTTCCATTGCAGCAAAATCCTTCCTATATGGTGAAAATCTTTGTCTTGGGTGAACATTTTAGGTGCTTTCCCGCCAAATCCGAGGCAACACTTCCTTCAACATGTACATGTGTTGGATGATGGAATAAGGGTTAACAAGCGGAAGTGTTGGTGGATGGCTATGACATGGACTATATGACAGCAGAGGAACAAGATAGTTTACTCCAACGACACCTTCAATGGCAACAAACTGTTGGATGATGCAATATTCTTACTTTGGATATGGCTCAGAAATATGGAGAAAGATTTTGTAATCCATTTTAATCAATGGTCAAGTAACCTTAGAGATGGTTTTTGTTATCAGCGGAGGGTAGCAGTTATAGGATATCAGTAGCCTATAAATTAATATGTATGTAGCTTTTGATTCCTATCAAGACTGTATTAAGTCTGATTTTGGAACCAAATGACTGGACAATCCCAAATATGTAACTTTTGTACCTTAGGTGTATATATATATATATATATATAATTTATCTTTGCTGATAAAAAAGAAAACTTAGTCTCTAGGAAGTAATATACATGAACCTACCATTTCCTTAGTACAATAAATGTCATTATTTTCAACATGAGGGATTGAAGGCTGACACAGGATTAATTAGTGCAAAAGAACCAGGCATTAAAGGTTGTAGTTGTGGGATCCGCAAGAATAGGGTTTGATGGGAATAGCCCGACACCCATTTTTCTAAGGGTATCGATACTCTGGATAAGTGCCTGTTAATCATATTTAATGAATTCATTAACATTTAGCTAAAAGTAAAAATGAACAAATTTTTCAACACTTGCCCTGGATTACTAATGTCAAGGATAATTTAATTATATACACAAACTATGTTATTGATTAGATTAAGAATTTCAGCTTACCAACTGCAATTGGCTCTGTTGATACCGAAATTGATTGCCCTTCTACTCCATCCTCTCTTACAGGAGTATAGATGGCCACCAGCCTATAGCCAACATCATCAACATTCGCTTCATACATTCTGCCAGTTTCTCCTGTAGTTTAATTATTGAAAAGAAAAAAGCAGTTGGATTAATGAAGATATATAACAAGTAATATAAGCAATGGAAGATGTTGAAAGGAAGAGAAAACGAGACAATAGAATTTGTGTGTATTACACAACAGAGAATATTATCCTCTATATATATTGAGATTCTGTTTTGATATTATTCCTAATATTATATTTATTATTAGAATATTATATTTCCTATTGATCAGTAATTGATTTCCTTTTCCATATTATAATTACATGAGGTAAGGTCTACATTGAGACACAACACTATACAGTAAAACATTATTACATATATATATATATTTATTTATTTAGAAAAGTTAGCTTGAATGAGAGTGCTTTTAGAATTTTTCTTCAATGAAAACATTTTTAGGAATTTTTCTTAGTGTCTTATCTCTTTCGATTTATGTTTTTCATCTTTATTTCTAAATTGAATTTCAATATTTTTTTAAAAGAATTTATCAATAATTAAAAATAACCTTGTATCACAATATAAAATATAATTTATATGTTTTAAAATATTTATTTATCACAAACTTTAACAAAAATATAATTTATATATTTAAAAGTATTTATTTTCTTTATAGATTTTAGTTATATAAAATAAAACATTTAACATGTGCATCGCATGAGATAAAATACAATGAGGGTTTATATTTAAAGAAAGACTTGAAAGAAACCTGAATTGTACTTTTGACTTGAGTTTATAGAGAGATTACATATGGTATTTATTCACGGCATCTCACCTAATTAAGGAAATAAAAAGGAATAAAAAAATATACAAATCACATCAAATCTGCCTAATTCTAAGAAATGCAAATCAGTCTAGTCCTAGTAATAAATCTTCAGTTCAGCCTAACTTTAGGAACAACTTAATTTTCCCTAATTATATTTCAACACTTCCCCCCTAAACATGGTGAATGGATATATATATTATTCCTAGCTTTATGTGGAAAGTCCCTTAGTGAATATAGGCTAAACTCTCGTTAGCGAGGGGATCTAGCTCAGTTGGTTAAATAAGATGTGAGTTGTTATAAACCCCAGGTACTTGTCTTCAATTCCTACATCAAGAAAAGGCTAAGCTCTCATTGGAAAATAACTTTGTATACCAGTACCTTCTAATAGTGGTTTCAGTTTATCAGAGGTGCAACAATGAAGTCTTCATTATAGAAGGGGAATAATGAAGGTGCCAAAAGTTGCAACGAAGGCAGCAAAAATGGGAAAAAGAAGGTGGCAAATGTTGCAATGAAGGTAAGCTAGACAAAGAGAAAAAACACAATGAAGGCAATAAAAAAGGGACTATCAACAGAAACTAAGGCAGCAGCCAAACAAGTGAATCTTTTGAAAAAGAGATCCAAAGACTAAACAAGGTCAAAACAAAACAGCAAGAGCCAAATAGTTGTAAATGTTCATCAACAAACAAAATTAGATCTACAATGTAGAAAAGGAAACAATGGCATGAATGATGAGTAATTTGAAGATAGAAACATGAAATTAAAGTAAAACTCCAAAATTTTGGGAGCTCTGCAGCAAAGTAGTGGTGGGACAAGTCATAGAGGATGATCTGCTTTGATACTGTTGAGAATAAGGAATTTAATGTATAATGATGTGAAAGGATATGATATCTGATTTAGAAGAAATTGAATATCCTCTAATTATGTGTAATCAATACTATTTGTCTATATAAACAAGCATCCGTTGTGTATTCTGACACACAGTTTCAATCTATCATCCCTCTATATTTGTTCTCATTTTACATGGTATATCTCTTTTCTCTCATTTTACAAATACCATCCCATGTGTACATGGACATACGGATTGAGTAATGTCTCTTGCTCTTCTTTTCAACAAGCTTTTGGGTCATTTATGACCCCCCCCCCCCCCCCCCCCCCAACAAAAAAGGAAAACTTTTACGCAATCAAGAATATTCTCAAAACCAAGTGATCTCAAGTTTGATCCTTGTCAGTTGCCACTCCTTTCTCAAATTCCAATACTTAAACAAGAGAAATGCTACCATATTGTTGACTGAAATTTATTGAAAATCATGAAAAATTTGTAGGTCCCACTTCTCATTTAATGAGCTGAACTCATGATTTTGTAGATTTTCATAAATTTTGACGAACGATAGAAAGTGTTAGGAGTGCGTTAAAAAGTGTATTGCTAGCACTCCTCATCAAACAATAGGACAAGGTAAAATTTCAAAATATGCAATATGGACCCTGTGTTGAAATAAATCATGATACTTCTCGATTTCTTTGATTGGAAACATCTTAGTTTTAACTAACTTAAAGCATTTAACATACCTGGTATAGAGATAAGGTCAGGACTTCCAACCATTGATCTAAGCCATTGAACTCTACTTTTGCCTTCCTTCCCACCACTGTAAATGCCACGAACAGCATAGAGATTGGTATGAAATCCCATTCCCTCAATCTCCAGCTTGTGTATTCTAGGAATCCCTAAGAATGCACGCATAATACTTACACAAAGGGATAGTACAAAACAATTTTTTTTAAGAAAAATAAATTACAAAAGAAATGGCAATAATGTTTAAAACACTACAATCTTTATTACATAGCAAACTGCATGTATTTTAGTGGGAAATGATGGGATGAAGAATCACATGGCTGGGTATCAAACAATACAATTTCAATTTTCCATTTACAAAGCCATTGTGTTTCCTTTGAGAAAGGGAAACAGGTCTTTGATGTGGGCAACTGGGCAACTGGGCAACATGAATGCCTAAGAAGTATTTCAGAGACAAAATCTTTGTTGGAACTGTATGTGTAATAAGGAGTTTAAAGCACAAGCATCGTCACTATCACAATTAGAGATGATCATGTAATCAGTTGACACCATAAGAAAAATGTTCAAAACCAGACATGTGGACATCCAAAGGGGCAATGCCCAATAGGAGTGTTCATGGGTTCAGGTTGACCTGTGACCCAACCCGACCCAATTATATTGGGTTGGGTTTTAAAAGTGTTGGGGTCAAACTCAACCTGACCCAATATAGCCCTGATTGATTATATTTGGGTTGGGCAACGGATTATGAATTGTCAATCCGTGACCCAACCGAACCCGGTCATATAATAATAAAAAAATATTAATAAGAATATAATAAAAGCTAAATTGTAATATTTTGATTCTCCTAATTTTTCAAATCCATAATTTTGGTTCCCTTGATTTTTAATTGTAACATTTAGTCCCCAAGTTTTAAAAATTAGCAATTTTGGTCCCCTTGGTAGATCATTAACAAATCATTATGATTAATAGAGTTATTCAGTTAACTATAAATTAATTAAAAAATTCATTAAAATTTTTTTAACTCTAACTCTCCACAACATCATGTTCCTCCTCTTCTCCATAAACACCTCTTTCACCTCCACCGCCGCATGTGAGTCCACTAACAACAACACCGCATTAGGGTTTATAATCTTTTATTAAATTTTTTGAATGATTAACAGTTTTTATTTAATTTATAACTAATTTAATAACTCTATTAATCATAATTATTAACAAGCTGGGTTATAATCATGTTCACTAAAGCTCCGGGTTATAATCAGGTTACTTATATTTTTAACAAGCTGGGCCTGATAGCATCTGGGTAATGGCTAGAAAGAGTTCTAAACTAAAAATATTATTAGATTTATAAGGAAGGGCTTTGTTCATGCTACATTTGAAACTGATCTTGTTCTTTTCATATAAATACATAGATAGGAAGCCTATCACATAAAGTTACTGCATTCCATTCTCCCTCTATATACTTCTCTATACCCAACTGACTCTTTGTTGCTGTAGACATGTCAAGAAGACCCAACTAAACAGGCAGACTAAAGAAAATGCAAAGAGGAATAAAATTCTAAAGTAAGAATGCTTAAGTATTCAAAGCAATTACCTGGCAATATAGGTGTTGTCTCAATGCATACCGCCTCACCTGACCTTCCAAACACATCAGTAACAATACACTCGCATTTCAAATGATGACCAATATCCTCTAGCTGCACCTTATAGGAGCAAGAACTCTGATTAGGTAATGGATCATATGAAAGATTGTCTGCCACTTCTGAAGAACAAAACCTGAAATGATGTTAATGTGATACATATAATCAGCATTGATTACAAGCACTGTTGAGTTTGCATTTAGCATTCTCCTGATAATAAAAAAGAACCACTGCAATAATTGTTACTTTGTTAGATATACATGCCATCACCCAACAGCTTCAGCATTTGGGAGAATTGATCTTTGACATGGGAGTATGGAACAAAGTCTACTGACATGGTTAATTGTATGATCATTGATGCCCTCACACTCTTCAAAATTGAAAGAAACTAGATTTAGGCACATGCGATGCACAGAAGCAGTAAAAAATAGGTTAAATTTAGGGTGCGTTTGACTTCCATTTTTAAAAACTGTTTTTACTTTTGAAAAATTAAAAATAGAAAAACTTGTTTGATTGGCAGAAACAGCTTTTAGTTAGTTTAAAATGTAAATAGCTGCTGGGATTGTGTGAGCGTTGCCTGCTACCATTTTTCTTTTTCTTTTTGTCGGTAGATATTTGTTCCTCACATGATATCATCGAGTCTTGCTTGCTGCTGGCTGCTGAGTCACTCAGGCCCTGTAGAAAGGGGCCTCACTGCTGCGTCACTCCAACCCAGTATATATTTTAACTCACGTGGTGCCATTGACATTGAGAAGTGAAAACGTAAACATCTTCCAGCTGTTACTCTTTTTTAGTTTTTTAAAACACTTCTTTTGGAAACCAATTGATAAATAAAGTAGATTTTTTTTTTAAAAAAAGTTTTTAAAACAAAAATTGAAAAGGAAATCAAACACACCCTTAGGATTTTTCTATTAATTTTCATGCGTGATACATGCTTTGATTCCTGTAGAACAAGGTCTTGGGTTCAAATCTTGTGTATGAAAAAAACCCATTGAAAGAGCTAACCCTAACCCCACTATGTAAGGGATGTTCCTGATTTAAATAAGATTGTCTCTCATAAAGGATAGATAATACCTATAATTATAATAAATAATATTTCCCCAAATTTACAAAACACATACAATTCACAATATTTCATAATATCCCTAATCCCTAATTACAAATTTACAATATTTGCATAATCTCTAATATTTCTCTTAGAATATAGATTTGAACCAAAAATCCAACCCTACAAAACCAACTTGTAAGGTAAGGGTTACCTCCCACTTATATACTCTATCTTAACACTATCTCTAGCCGAGGTGAAACTTGAATTTTTTCCAATACATTCCTTCACACCAAGTACTTTTGGGTTTGGTACGTAGATAATATGATAGGTGCCCTGTTTAATAAATATAACATAGGCTCTAATACCATCTTACAATTTGGGTTTATGACTAATTCAACCCCAAAAGCTAGCTCAAAAGGTGAAGGTAACCCCCCACTTATATACATTATTGGCACTATCTCTAGCCAATATGAAACTTGGAGTTTTCCTTCATGTCCAACATTATTGGGCTTGGTGCGTGGATAATATGACAGACAACCCAATAACAAATCTATAATAGGCTCTGATACTATCTAAGAATGTGGGCTTAGGCTTAAATCAATCTTACAAAATCAGCTTGTAAGACCCCCACATATATATATATATTCTATCTTGACACTGACTCTAACCAATGTAGGGCTTGAGTTTTCCTGATCATTTTATTTTCTGTTACCAAAATCTATTATTTTCTAAGTGGATAACTTATTCAAAAATGAAAAGACATCACTGTCCATGGTGATCATTTCTTTTACCTATTTATTTGGCTATGCTTTTAAGCTACTTATCAGCACTTAAAGTTGCCTATTACATGTTAACTAACACAAACGATTTTTTTTCGTTTAATCTTGATTATTCATTTGTTTATGGTACAGTATTTCAAAATTATTCAGATTATTATTTTTGTAGGTTCTTAATATTTTAAAAGTATTTTCATTCTAGCAAATCTTTGGTGTGGCAGCCACTCTGAGATCTGCTATCTAGTATAGCATTTAATTTTGGTTGGCTGCTCACACTGCCATCTAAGATTAATCATAGTGGTAAATGAATCTCACCTGGGAAATAAAAATTAAATTTGTTAATTGGGCAACATGAAAATAACTTGCTGGTGGACATCTTCACTGAGGAAGAAATAAGGAGAGGGGTATGGGATTGTGGTAGTGAAAAGAGCCCGGGCCCGGATGGACTCAATTTCAAGTTTATTAAGCACTTCTGGCAGATCATGAAATCTGATATCCTGCGCTTCCTATGCGAATTCCATGCTCACGGCAGCTTTCCAAGAGGAGGCAATGCCTCTTTCATTGCTTTGATCCCTAAGGTGCAGGACCCACAAGATTTGAACAGCTTCAGGCCTATTTCGCTTATAGGATGTGTCTATAAGATAGTGGCTAAGGTGCTAGCAAACAGATTAAAAAAGATCATGCCAACAATTATTGATGAAAGACAATCCGCCTTTATAGCTGGAAGACACTTACTACATAGTGCAGCAATTGCTAATGAAGTGGTGGATGAAGCAAGGAAGACGAAAAAACCATGCCTAATATTTAAAGTTGACTTTGAAAGGGGTTATGACTCAGTATCGTGGAATTTTCTCTTCCATATCCTAAGGATGATGGGATTTTGTGATAAATGGATTCAATGGATGGAAGGCTGCCTTAAATCAGCCTCTATATCGGTGCTAGTAAATGGCAGCCCAACACTTGAATTTAGCCCACAAAAAGGACTCAGACAAGGTGACCCCCTGGCACCCCTTCTATTCAACATAGCTGTGGAGGCCCTAACTGGTCTCATGAGGGAAGCAATAAAAAAGAAGCTGTTCACTGAATTTCTGGTGGGAGCAAATAAGGTACCGATTAGCATCCTACAATATGCTGACGATACCATATTTTTCGGAAAGGCTACTATGCAGAATGTTAAGACAATAAAATCCATTCTCAGAGCTTTTAAACTAGCATCTGGACTTAAAATAAACTACGCAAAGAGCTGTTTTGGGACTGTGGGACAGACACAACAGTGGACAATGCAGGCTGCCAAGTATTTGAATTGCAAAATTCTGTCTATGCCTTTCACATACTTGGGTATTCCAATAGGGGCTAATCCAAGACGTAGTCAGCTGTGGGATCCGATCCTTAGAAAGAGTGAGAGAAAATTAGCTAGGTGGAAACAAAAACACTTATCATTCGAGGGGCGAGTGACTGTCATAAGATCAATCCTAACATCTATTCCAATTTATTTTCTCTCTTTTTTCAGGATCCCCGCTAAAGTGGCAGCTAAGCTGACTCAAATTCAGAGAAGGTTCTTATGGGGTGGAGGGCTGGACCATAAGAAAATTGCGTGGGTTAAATGGGAAACCATTTGCCTACCAAAAGAAAAAGGTGGCTTGGGCATAAAAGACATCACAACCTTTAACAGAGTGCTGTTGGGTAAATGGAGGTGGAATATGATGCAGCAAAGTTTAGACCTTTGGGCTAAAATATTGGACTCAAAATACGGAGGGTGGCAGTCTCTAGCTGACGGCAGAAGATCAAGCAACGGATCCTTATGGTGGCAGGATTTAATGGAGGTCACACATGAACACCAGCTAAATAACATAATCCAACAAGAAACAATTTGGAAGGTTGGGTGTGGAGACAAAGCCAGATTTTGGGAGGATAAATGGGCTAGTGATGGGGAGACATTAATGATGAAGTGCCCAAGGCTTTACCAAATATCCAGCCAGCAACACCAAACTGTTCAACAAATGGGAAGACATACCGACACAGCATGGGAATGGAATTTTCAATGGAGAAGACCTCTATTTGATTGTGAAATTGAGACAGCTACCAGATTTTTGGAAGATACAACAAAGATTCATATTCATCCACACTCAGTAGATTGCTGGAAATGGAGAGCAGAACCTAATGGACAGTACACAACAAGGAGTGCATACCTTTTGATGCAAGGAGAAACAACTGAGGAAAATAGTGATGGAGTGTTTACGGAGATATGGAAATTACAAATCCCAGCATAAACAACCATCTTTGCATGGAGATAGGTTAAAGACAGACTGCCAACCAAGCTTAATCTAAGAAGAAGACAAATACAGCTAAGTGATCATCTATGCCCATTCTGCAGGAATAAGGAAGAGGATGCTTCTCATTTATTCTTCAACTGCCCAAAAACACAACCCTTGTGGTGGGAATCCCTCTCTTGGATTAACACACTGGGAGTAATGCCAGTCAATCCGAGGCAGCACTTCATACAGCATCCAAACAGCTTACATGGGAAGAAACAATACAGCAGATGGAAAGTTTGGTGGGTTGCCTTGAATTTCACAATTTGGCAACACAGAAATTGGCTCATTTTCTCCAATGAACCATTCAATGGCAGCAAGCTGATGGAGGAAGCAGTGTTTTTAGTATGGTCTTGGTTCAGACAGTTGGAGAAAGGGTTCACAGCACATTATAACTACTGGTCTAGCAATCTACCAGCAGCTTTTTGCAATTAGGATAGATGGGCTGTTTTGACTATTGTAACTATGTACCTAGCTTAGATTTTAATTGTGAACCAAACATCATATCTGTCTATTATTTGTACTCTTAGTACCCCTGGTACTTTCCCCATATATATATATATATATATATATATATATAAATATTACTTTTGCCGATCAAAAACAAAATTGAGAAAAATATCAGAGCATGCAGCATCAGTGTAATGTATATCCTCATACCATTGGTATCTTATATCTTTCTTGTACTTGCTCCAAACATGTTGAGTCTCACTATTTGGAATCACTTCAACAGCTGTAAGTATGTCACCTTCAACTGTGTTTCCAGTCAGAGCAAGCATCTCCACATATGGAAGCTCTAGAGGAAAATGCAAGAACCACACTTATTTTCTATGAACAACTTCAACATCTTGAAGGACAAGGTCCTTCACTATTTAAAATAAATGAAATGTAAAAAAGCAAGGCTTGCACAAACATGGGAAATGGACAATAGTTACCTGGGAGAACAATGTTAGTTGGATCAGATAAGACAAGTTCTCCCACAACTGAATCTGAACGAACAGGTGTATATCTAGGGAAAAAATGATGAAAATGTTAACATCAACAGGATATATAGGTTGAAATTACAGGGTGGGGAAGAAAGAAAAGAGACTGTCACAATAATTAGATATTTGACTGATATGACATGTAATGATGTGATACAAGACGTTACAATCATCCTCTTTACACTAATAATTAGGTCAAGCACCAACGTAATAATACTAGCACAAGCTCAGCCCACTAATAGAATAAGACTATTAACCCTAATTAAATTAAGTGGAAAATTAGGGAACTCCAAAAATTGCTTCTTTCAGCAATCAATCATCTAATTTGTTTTTTTTTTTGCACAGCAAAAGATAATTTATATTATAATTAAATGTCAGTACTAGATGTACTGATGATTACAACATATACCATAGACATTGGGAATCACTGCTCAAATAAGATTAAATACAATGACATTAGTACTGATGATTACAACATATACCATAGACATTGGGAATCACTGCCCAAATAAGATTAAATACAATGACAGGATAAGTCAGCCCCCCCTAGTAGAATTCCTCCCTTAAATTAGATGACCAGTGATTAAAGTGGTCATTAAAATCCTTCTCCATACATCTTAGCCACGACCAGGTATGGAATAGTGCCTCGTCCATGACTTTTTCGGGAGTGAAAAGCTGGTTGTTGAAGACCATGCTGTTTTTGTGTTTCCAAATGGTCATAGACAGTGCTATCCATAATGCTTCCCATCTTTTGTCCGTGCTTCTTTGCGTGTTCCAGTGTGAGAACTGCAAGAAATGGTTCTTTGGTTCTGTGGGGAGAGGACCCACTCTATTGACCCAGCTCATAGCCTCCCACCAAAGGATCGTTGTTTTAGTGCAGTTGAACAACACATGGCTAGTAGTTTCCTCTGCAGATTCACATAAGGGACAGCTATATGATGGCATCTCCACCTGTCTTCTTCTCAAATTAGCCCTGGTGGAAATCCTATTTTTGAATAATCTACATGAAAACGCCTTTGCTCGTGGAGGGATGTGTAAGGACCAAATTATCTTCGATGCATTGTCCTCAAGAGCCTCCCTGCCAGCTTCCTGCAGCAGTATATAAGCTGACTTTGTAGAGTAGTTACCATTAGGGTCAGGTTGCCAAATTAGAGAATCCCTGCTGGACTGAGTAATGTGAACATTGTCAAGCTCAGCCAAGAAAGCTGCTACCGTTTGGATTTCATGGTAAAAAAGATTCTTCCTTCATTTGAACTTCCATTCCCACCTTTTTGCTACCAATTTCCCCATTAGGTTGATTGTAGAGGACTGTTGGCCACTGATTTGATACAAAGTAGGATATTTCTGTTGGAGAGTCAGATTATGGTGCAGCCATTTATCCTTCCAAAAACTAATTTTATCACCCAATCCCAGCTTCCACTTCAAGTGATTGCAGATTGTGTTGCTTGGCTGCTGCTTGAAGACAACCTTGAGATCTTTCCACCAAGGAGAAGCTACACTGCAGTTCCTACCAGAAATCAATTCCTTCCATCCACCATATTTGGACAATAGAATTCTGGTCCAGAATTGATTCTGATTATTTGCCAACTCCCACTCCCATTTGGCAAGCAAAGCCTCATTAAATTTAGTCAAATCTTTGATCCCTAACCCCCCTTTACTCTTAGGTAGGCAAATTGTGTCCCACCTCACCCAAGGAATCTTGATGGAGTCTTGGTGACTTCCCCATAAAAAATTCCTTTGAATAGATGTAATCTTTTGCACCACATGTTTAGGAATCTTGAAGAAGGAGAGCAAATAGATGGGTAAGGCTGTTAAGACTGAATTAATGAGAGTTATTCTACCCCCCATAGATAGATTTCTTTGCTTCCATGTTGCAAGCTTGGCCTCAAACTTGCTAATAATAGGCTGCCACACAGACCGACATTTAGAGCTTACCCCTAAAGGAATACCAAGGTAAGAAAAAGGAAATTCCAGTTGGCTGCAATTGAGAGAAGAAGCTGCCTCCCTACACCAGCCCACAGATTTACCCAAACACCCAAATTGGCTCTTATTATAGTTTATCTTTAAACCAGAAACCAATTCAAAGCTTTTCAGGATACACTTTAAAACTTTAACATTATCATTAGTGGCAGTCCCAAAGAACAAGGTGTCATCAGCATATTGAAGTATATTAACTTCCTCTTTTTTCTTTCCCACTTGGCAGCTATTGAAGAGATTTTTTTCTACTGCTGATCTCATCAACCCAGTAATGCCTTCCACCACTATATTAAATAGCAAAGGTGCAAGGGGGTCACCTTGCCTTAAGCCTCTCATAGGTACAAATTCCTGAGAAGGACTTCCATTAATTAAAATGGAAATTGTTGTAGAAGACATACAGACATTAATCCATTTCCTCCATCTTTCACAAAAGCCCATCCTCTTCAGCATATAGTCTAGAAAACCCCAAGAGACCGAGTCATAGGCCTTTTCAAAATCCTCTTTGAAGACCATGCAAGGTTTTTTCTTTAATTTGGCCTCGGTTATAACTTCATTGGCAATCAATACACCATGAAGAATGTGCCTCCCCTTCATAAACGCTGTTTGCCTTTCATCAATAAGATGAGGCAACACAAGGGCCAGCCTTTTAGCCAGAATTTTGGCCACAATTTTATAGATACAACCTATGAGAGATATGGGCCTATAATCATTAAGGGATTGAGGGTCTTTGATCTTTGGGATGAGAGCTATAAACGATGCATTACTGCCTTTTGGAAAGGAAGCATTAGTGTAAAACTCATCCATGAACCTTATGAAGTCAGGTTTCAAAGTCTCCCAAAACAGCTTAATGAAGTTGAAATTCAGCCCATCCGGGCCCAGGCTTTTGTCCCCACCACAATCCCACACATCAGATTTAATCTCCTCTTCTGAAAATCTAGCTGTAAGACTTTCCTTTTCTCTTTGAGGAAGAAAAGGAAACTGTACACCATCTAGGGTTGGCCTACTAATATTCTCCTCAGCAAATTTGCTGTTGAAGTATTGAAGAGCTGCAGATTTTACACTTGCAGGGTCATGCACCCATACTCCGTTTATGGAAAGCCCTTGAATAGAGTTTTGTCTCCTTCTGTAGTTGATTAATCTGTGGAAATAATTGGAGTTGTTGTCCCCTTCTTTTAGCCATTTCACTCTAGCTTTTTGTCTCAACATAGATTCAACTGCATAGGCTGCATTCCAGAGTTGTTCCTGGAGTGATTTCCTAAGATTGACTTCATCTTGGGATAAGATTCTGTTGTTGAAGCCATCCTCCAAAACATTCAACTCCCTTTTTAGGTTAAGGACTTTTCTAGGGCTGATGTGACCCTGAGATATGCTCCACTGCCTTATTTTCTGTTTGATGAACTTGATTTTCTGTTTCAAAACTAAACCCCCCCATCCCGGGGGGTGATAATTACCCCATTCAAGTTTCACCAAATCCTGAAACCCTCTATCCTTTAACCACTAGTCGATAATTCTGAAAGGTTTAGGCCCCCAATCAATGGTTCTAGCCTTCAGAAGGATAGGGCAATGGTCAGAGAAATCCCTTTCCATCACAAATTGAGTAGAATCCGGCCATTGGGTCAGCCACTCATCAAAGAGTAAGAACCTGTCCAATTTGCTCATGACACTGCCATTAGGTCTACACCATGTGAATCTTCTCCCAATAGACTTAACCTCCTCTAAAGCCATATTTGAGATCCAGGAATTAAATTCAGATATGCTGGGTGGAGTATCCCTTGTCTGAGATGAGCTGAGCCTCTCCTCTCGATACCTTATGGAGTTAAAATCTCCCAAGACACACCAAAGGCCTGCTGGATAGGGTGATCTCAGCTGCAGTAATTCATCCCACTGCTCTCTCTTTCTTTGAAGATCGCAGGGGGCGTAAACATTGATAATAACAACCTTCTTATCCTCTTTTAACCAAGTGCCTTCCAGCATTATGAAACCTCTCCCCAGCACCCGCCTATCAACTAAGAATGATCCATTATTCCAAATGCATAATAGTCCTCCAGCAGTGTTGAAGGAAGGAAGACACTCCCAAGAAGCACTGTTGTCACCCCACAGGTACTGACATAGTTTTGCATCAACAGATTCCTTTTTAGTCTCTTGAATACAAAGAACATCTATGTTGTTTGCCATAGTCAATTTTCTGATGGCTGACCATTTGACGCCATTCCCCAGCCCTCTAGAATTGTAGGACAAAATATTCATGAGGCATTGTCTTCATTTCCCAACACATCTGCTGATTTTGTTGAATTTTCAGTATTGTCCATATCAGTCTTCAGCTTTGCATCACTGCTTTTATCATCTGCGAAACAAACTCCCAATTCCTTGGCTAAGTCCCAATAGTCATCATCCTTAACCTCCAGATAATTTTTATTGGGACTGGTTGAGGAGGAAGGACTTTGATGGAGAATCTGCTGTTTTGGAGACTCCATTACTTCTTTCGAAGTGCATGAGGCAGCATTGTGGTTGTGATTGCTGGGTTTTTCTGCAAAATCCAGTGTCTTTGGTTTAATCTGCTTCCCCCTGTCTTGGGCCCTTTTCTTTAAAAACCCCTTTTTTCTGGAGTATACCTGCAAAGTATTTGCAGGTTTTTTCTGCGGAGTGATTTCCTGGTTCATTGGGGTTGTAGGTCTATGAAGGCCCATATTATGATTAGGCCCAAATAAATCCACAGTGTCACGTGACTTATTAAAAAGCTTCTCCAGAGACCCGTTGCTGTATATTTGAAAATTCTCCCCCACAAGTCCTTGGTCCAAGGTATGAAACTCCCCGTTTTGATTCTCCCCTGTGGTGGCCAGTAGATGTTGAGGGCAAACTTTCCCTTTTTGCATAACCTGTCGTTCTGCCCCTACGAATTGACTTTCCAATTCCACGATTTCTTCTGCTGGTAAGTCCAGGTTGCCATCTTCGAGGTATATCTCCTTTCCATTTTCAGCCGTTGAGGGGGTAATAGCTTTACCCAGGCCATGATCCTTTCTGCTACGGGTAATACCCAGTGGACTATCCGTGCCGGTTTGACCATTGGGTTTTGCCAAGCTTTGCCGGAATGAGTTGTCGCCATGCATGATGAAGGCGGTGGAAAGCGGTGAGCTATCGGTCGGCCACGATTGCAAGGTGCCGGTATCGTCCACGTCGGAAAGGATTTCCTCCAATGACCCCCACACGCTCCGATGATGCCTTGCACAAGCTACTCCCGCGTTACAGTGCTCCTCCACGATTGAGATTGTGTGGTCGACACCATCTATATGGGCTATGACGTTGTGCTCTACTGTCGGCGTCCATGGGGTTCTGACCAGAACCCGAGCTCTGTCAAGCCTTTGCATGTCTTCGAAGTTGTCGTCGACATCGACCAAGTCACCCAATTCAGCCACTATTTTGCGCATTTGTTCAATACTCCATGCCACTAAAGGGATACCCCAGCATTGCACCCAAATCAATCTGTTGCCTGGTTTGGTTTTCGGGTTCCATTTCTTCAATTCGTAAAACGCAGTTGTGCCGTGATTGGATTCTTCGTTCATCAGGTCCTGGGCCTTTGTATCGGAGAGCCCGATAAGGAGAACCAGGTCATCTCCAAAGTATTTCAATGATACTTCTGCGCCAAGGGTCCACGAGAGTTCTTCCTCAACCCGTTCGAACACCTGCGGTCTCTTCAATCTTCCTACCCAGGTATGTGCGTATCTTTTCTTTGTCTCCTCCGAAATCTCAAGTCTAAGGTGAGAATGGGTTCTCCCACGTGCCATCGTCAAGGGGAAGGTACCGCTTCTTCTTTCCTTGTTCTCTACGTGTGAGGTGACGACCTTCGCGTACGATCTCTTCGAATTTTGCTCTGGTGCCATGTTGCACCGCGGAATATCACCCACCTTATACCCCTTTTGTTTGGCCGCGGTTGATTCTTTTTCCTTCTTTCCTCTCCCATACTTTGGGATGCTCACGTGCAACTTGAGACCCCCAACAATCATGTTATCTAATTTTCTTTCCATGTAGCTCACGCTTGAGATTCCTTTATACCTCATGAACCCATACCTTCTTCCTTCTTTGTTTCGTTGTTTAGGGATGAAGATTTCCCTCACGTCCCCCATCTGCTTGAAATGGTACCACAGCTGCTGCTCCGATGCGTCCTCCAGGAATCTGGTGAAGTAAAATGTCGTGACATCAGGTTTGTCACGCCAGTTTACTTGGTGGTAGTTACGTTGCTCTCCGGTCCTGCGTTGCCGCCGTCCGCCATGGCGTTGTCCGAGGCCCTCCTTCGGGTGTTGCCATCCACGTTGTCTCTCTCTCTTCCGGTTCCTCACCGTTATCCACTCTCGGTCCCTTACTGTGACTCTCAGTGTTTCTCTCACACACGTTAATTCTGCCTCTGTGTCTCTCGTTCTCTCTCTGTGTCTCTCTCTGTCTCTCATTCTCTCTCTCAATCTCTCTCTCACTCATTCTCTTCCTTATTCCTTAATCATCCAGTTAAGTCAACATTTACTTGAAGGTACAAACAAATTCTACAAATTATTCTGCATAGGATTCTAACCACCAAAACGATGTAACGAAAACGTTCTACACACAATTTCATCATGTAACCCAAAACCAAAAGCACATTGCTGTTGTGGCATACTAAAACAAAATCAAACCTGAGATGAAAAATTCACTAAAATGCGCTTGAGAGTAGAGGCAGTATTCTTCTTTTCCTTCATGTTCACATAATAATTTATAAAAATATAAAGCAACAAGGACTTAAAAGATGAAAAATCATTTCTTCTTTCACACTTTCAAGTTGAAGTTAGACAAGCTAACATGTTTAACATGGCATCCCAAACACTATCTTCAAGGTCAAACATAAAAGGCTGAAAGATAAAATAGAATAATTACCCAAACAACAAATGACAATTGTAATCTGAATCAGTAACTTCATAGATTTTAGAATTTCCCCCAATAATCAGTTCAATGGTTCCTTCATTATTTTCTCTATACCAGCTAAAGAGACTTTCTCCTTCATGTCCACCAAAATATTCACCTTCTCCAGAATAAATTCCCGACGACAACTCTTTCACGCATACATTAGAAACTACTGGAGGAGCTGCAAATTATTAAAGGAGTGAGACAATAAAATGTGCTAAATACCACACATATTAGATGCCAGTAAGGCAAACATAGTTTAGAAGATATGAAAATCTAAAACATAATGAAGCTTATTGCATGCAAAGATAGCCAGATACAGCAAATTACAGTGAGCACACCCTGCATAAGATGTATAGGTGCCAAGCTGTGCACACTGCACACTACCCACAACAAAATAATTTTCAATCCATGTGATGAAAAGCTATCATCAGACAGTGAATAATGAACTTCCAGCAAAGAACCATATAGAGCTACCAGGGGAAACTGGGGTACTGCAGATTGCAATCAATGGCTCCCCACATTTTCCATCTGCACGAGTAGGCACCCAATACAGAGCCAAATAATCTCCAACATCTTTAAGTAATGGTTTATATGTTCTGCCATAACAAGGAAAATAATCACAAAATCCTCAACTACAGGTACAGTTTCTCATAGAAAGCATGAACAGTATATCAGTACTTACAGCTCCGTCCCACATATTACAACATCAGAAGCATTAGATATATCTAGTAGTTCAGATCCTTCAAGTTTATGCTTTGTCTGATACCAAATATACTCTCCAACCCCTTCATGTCCACCAAAATATTTTCTCAATGGTATAAGCTCTCTGTCTTCACAACAGTCAGGAATTACAAGTTCCATTCCCTTAGGATCCGCTGTGCAAAGGGGATAATAAAGAAAAATTACATTATAACTATCTCACAAAACATAATAGAATTTAATAAATAAAAATTATACCTCAAACAAACTGTTGAAATACAGAGAAACGAGAGGCATTATGAGAAATCATATAACAAAGAAGAAAACACTATATTTAATTATTTATAGGATGTGGGCTAGAAAGTAAAGGGCTGGGGCACAAAGACAATTGTTCTAAGTTTGATTTTAAAAATGGTTTTGGCCTTATGGAACAGCATAATAGAAAGGATGTAGTACAAGAGAAAACTCATTCTGTTACTCAGGAAACTAAAGGACAACTTTTTGTCCCATGTTAAATACTACCAAACAAAAACCAAGAATAACCGACCCACCTCGTCACTACATCAAACCCCTCTCTGATCAAAACTGCTGCAGAGTGGTTACCAAGCTAAAACCATAAATGCAGGGATTATCAAGGCTTGCATTGCATTTCCATTAATCAAAAAAATTAACATCAGAAACTATCTTGGCCATGCCATCCACTTTCACCAACCTAAAATCATGACTAATGGCAAGGCTTTGCAAAAATAACAGCTTGGATTTTGGCTTTATTTCTCTACAAACAATGGTCAACAAGGATATTACTGGAGTTCCATGAAACCACCCAGGCACTCCAGCATCATAACGAAACCAAAGAACAAAGGGCAAACATCGTCATTCACCATCAATCCATGCAATATACTGCCTCACATAATCCAACACACCAGCAGAAAGCTCCCCATGCATATTTCTATATATGCAGAAAACTCTACAAAATAAGTTTTATTTTTGTACTTTATTTAAAAGTACATTAAAATTTTGTCCTGTGCATTGTGTATACTGTAGGAAATTTTGCATAACTATCCAGTACTCATGATAGACACATTACACAGGTCTTAAGGAGGAGGGGGGAAAAAAATCTTACCAGGAGAAATCAGATCAGACACTATGCTCTTCGGGCTTCCTCTGATTCCATCTTTGCGCACAGGAGTATAGATTATTTCAATGCACACACCAACATCCTCGAGAGTCAAGTCCAAAAAATCTGCTAATCATAAACATTAAGCATTTACTTTTGCCATCACAAATAAAGAACACTTAGCTGATAAAACAATAATAAAATGGTCACCATTGCTACTTATTTTGTCTTGTAAACCATTGTCTTTTATCCTAAACCACTCATGGGTACAATCTCCTTGCTCCCTGAAAAGCAAGCAACAAATTTCCTAATCAGGCAAAGTAACATAAAATTAAAAGTACTAAAAGTAGAGAGAAGTTATAAGCAATGGATAACAGAATCCTGACCCTCCAGTATACACAGCATTAAAGTTCAAGCGCTGCCCTTCTATCATTGATCCAAGGAATTCGAGAGAATGACAAGTTGGGGAACCTAAATTTGCAGAGTAAAAAATAGTTGAATCATTAAAATTGTCTATCCGTGGAAACATAGATGTCTGAAAAAATCTGTATGCCTTTTTGAACAATATAAAGCTTCAAGAGCACACTAAGAAAATAAGATATGCTTAGTACCAGGTATTATAGGCCCAATTTTTTCAGACAAAACCATGGGTCCACGAGCCCAATCGCTTCGGACAGGCTCGCATGAAACAGAAATAAAGGAGCCAATGTCATCAATTGAGGGCATATACGATGCAGTGGTGGCACCCACAATTTCCTTTTTTGTGCCATCAGAACTGGTCTGCATAAAGCCATAAAATAGTAAGTCGATCAACCAAATATTTAACTGACCACTATAAATAGTAGCATCAAGACAGTAACCACAATAAAACAAGATATGGAGGAATGTGCTACTAAAGCCACAATTATATGGCAACCACATGGAAGTTTTTGTCTATGGCCTTGCTTTATTATTTTACAATAGTTTAGACATGTTTGCATCACCCCTCTTTCAAGTTCAGATCATGATATATTAAGGCAGTTTCTAGAACTTGAAACTAGAAAAATTTGAAAGGAAGAAACTAAAGATAATTTTATTTCTAATTTTATGATTACAAAATGGAGGAAATCACTCATATATATAGACTTTATAACATTTAATTCAGGAACCTCAATATAATATAACCTCCATTTATGTAATTAAAACATGGGCCCCACCATAGTCACTTTATTTTTTTCTTTTAACAACGACAACTACAAAGATAGGGTAAGAACCCAATAAAGGAGCAAACTCTTGACAAGTTGGTTATGGACATTCTAATACCAAGTGAAAGATTTATAAAATATCTAAGAGCAAGGAAAGTAAGAAAATCACCAGCAATTTAAAGTTTAATTAGAAACATAAATGCAATTTCAATATTGTCATTATTAATAAATGTAAGACAATGCCGTCATGGGTGAACTGGTGGATCTAGATGACTCAGTGGAGGAGAAGAGGAGACTGGACAGAGCGAGGGTCCTCATTAAGACTCCATGGAGGCCTCTAATTCAACACACGGTGGAGGTGGTGATTGGAGAAGAGAAGTTCACGGTTCAGGTCGTCGAGGAGTGCTGTAGTAGTTATCAAGATTGTTTCCGGAGAGGGAGAAGCGTCAGAGGGTCATCGGAAGAGATTAACTCCGATGACAGTTTCCTCGATAGCTCTTCGTTTACTAACTGGGGTCTTGGGGATAATGCGTCACTCGTGCCGGAAACGGAACCTCGCAGTGCTCGTCTTGGCACAGTCACGATGATCGTCGACGGCGCCGAAAACCACGGGGAGCAGCAACCGCCACACCTGCCGGCTTCGGAATCGCATAACGCTCCTCATGGCGTCGTCGCGGAGGCCGTCGCCGGAGCAGAAGACCAGGAGTCTCCCATTTTACCCAATGGTCAAACCGTTAGTTGTTACCCTTTGGACAATGAAAACAATCCTCGGGTTGATGGCGGAAACCGGTGGGTAACCACGCATGGACCAAATTTGAATTCTCTGCAAGTTTCCGCCACCAATAAGCCAGAAGATATCGCAAAAAAGGGGGTCATGCAGTGGGTAAGAACACTTAACACAGACGATACTTTACAGAGCTATCACCAAATTGGTAATGAAGGACATGGAGAGTCCAGCGGATTGGAAATGGGTCAAAAGGGGGATAATGCAGTAGTGGGTGACGTGGAGAGGGCTGAGGATAGCTTCATGACACGGGGCACATGTGAATACAAGGAGGTGGAGGCTTCTATTGCTGGAAAAGAAGCACGTGTAACACTCAAGGACCAGGATAATTCCATTTTTACCCCCAGTGACAAAAGGTCCAAGTTGGGCCTTAACCCATTAGTAGAGGGGGATGCAAATACTTGCCAGGTATATTCCCGGCAGAGAAGGTGCAAGAAGAAACCAGCCTTGGGCTTTATTCCATCTGGCTCAGGTGCTGCAGCACATAACGGACTCACACAACCTCAACACATACAGCTTTCGACACTTCAAAGGGAACCATACAACGAGAACCAGGAAACTTCATTCCAGCCACAGGTCAGCAATGGAGTCAAGGAGGCAACCACTGACTCTGATAAAATATATAATCCTAAAGCACTTCAGATGTGGAGCATGGCCAAACAATTGGGCCTCACGGGAGAGGGGAGCAAGGAGGTAATTATTCAAAAGTTTCAACATATGGAGGAGAGGGACAGGGCAGAAGCCAATAGAAGGGAGACAGCAACAGACATCAATGAAAATAATTTCCTATAATGTTAGAGGCCTTGGGAAGGGTGTGAAATGGGGTGCAATAAGGAGATTGGTAAAGCAGGAGGGTGTGGACATGATTTGTCTTCAAGAGACAAAGAAAGAGTTGGTGGACAAAGCCATGTGTCAGGCTTTATGGGGACATGTAGAGATAAATTGGGAAATGCTGCCAGCTATAAATTCAGCAGGTGGCATTCTTTGTTTGTGGGGTGATAATTCTTTTAGATTGCAGAGGAAAATCAGTGGTACTGGCTTTATTTTAATGGTTGGGGAATGGGTCCAGGAAGCACAAATAGTCACAATTGTTACTATTTACTCACCATGTGATATAAATAGTAAAAGAATCCTGTGGGATACAGTAAAGCATTTGAGACAGTCAATGGTTGGGGGGTTGTGGTGTATTTTGGGGGACTTTAATTCCATAAGAAGACCTGATGAAAGGTTTACCTCTGGCCAAAGCTTGGCTGAGGACAGCTATTCTAGAGAATTTAATGAGTGGATAGAGGAATTGGAGGTTATGGAGGTTCCGTGGCTTGGCAGAAAGTTTACTTGGTATAGACCTAACGGCGCCTCTAGAAGCAGACTTGACAGGTTCCTTCTTTCTCATGAGTGGCTTGATAGATGGCCTAACAGCATTCAAGCTACACTTGCAAGGAATTTTTCGGATCACTGTCCAATTGTTCTTCGTTCTAACGAGATTGATTGGGGCCCCAAACCTCTTCGGATAATGGATTGCTAGCTTCTTGATAGGTCTTTCAAGGAAACTGTCTGTCACAGCTGGACATCCTATCGGCAATCAAGGTGGGGAGGTTATATCCTTAAAGAGAAGATTAAGAATTTAAAGAACAGCTTGAAGAGATGGAATAGAGAACACTTTGGAGATACTTTTACTAAGGTAAAAAGGATTGAATCAGAATTAAATAAGCTGGAGGAAGTCACAAGCCAAAGGCAACTATCCCATCAAGAAGTTCAGAAAAGGAAGAAGCTGCAGGAAGAGCTTTGGGCAGCAGCCCAAGTTCATGAGTCCATCTTGAGACAAAAATCAAGATCAAGGTGGATCAAGGAGGGAGATTGCAATTCTAGATTTTTCCATATGATGATAAATGCAAATCGGAGTAAAAATTCTTTAAAAGGGGTTCTGGTGGATGGCGCTTGGACAGCTGAACCTCATAAAGTGAGGGAGGAAGCTAAGGCTTTCTTTTCACAAAGATTCAGTGAATCAGATCTTCATAGGCCCAAATTGGATGGCATTACTTTTCAAACCATCACCCAACAGCAGAACAGCTTGCTAGTGGCACCTTTTTCGGAGGAGGAAGTGAGGATGGCAGTTTGGGATTGTGGTAGTGACAAGAGCCCGGGGCCTGATGGACTTAACTTCAAATTCATCAAGAAGTTTTGGCAGCTGATCAAACCTAACATCCTCCGGTTTTTAGATGAATTTCATGTCAATAGTGTTTTCCCTAGGGGATGCAATGCATCCTTCCTAGCCTTAATTCCTAAGGTGGCTGACCCGCAATATTTGAATGATTACAGACCTATATCTCTTATAGGCTGTATGTATAAGATCGTGGCAAAGCTATTGGCTAAGAGATTGAAGAGAGTGCTGCCTACTATCATTAACGAAGCGCAATCTGCGTTCATTGAAGGAAGACACTTACTTCAAAGTGTACTTATAGCTAATGAAGTGATTGATGAAGCTAAAAGGAGCACCAAACCTTGCTGCATCTTCAAAGTTGACTTTGAGAAGGCATATGATTCGGTGTCATGGGATTTTCTGATTTATATGTTGAACAGATCAGGATTTAACTCTAAATGGATAAGCTGAATGGAGGGATGTTTGAAATCTGCCTCAATTTCAGTCTTGATAAATGGCAGCCCCACATCAGAATTCATACCCAAAAGGGGCCTTAGACAAGGAGACCCTCTAGCTCCATTTTTATTCAATGTGGTTGTTGAAGCCTTGAATGGTTTGATGAGGACAGCTGTGGAGGCTAATCTGTACAAAGGTTTAAGTGTTGGAGGCAATGATGTGACCATTAGCATATTGCAATATGCGGATGACACTATCTTTTTTGGGGAGGCTTCTATGGATAATCTAAAAGCTATTAAAGCTATCCTAAGAACTTTCGAATTGGTTTCTGGTTTAAAAATCAATTTTGCTAAGAGTTGCTTCGGTGCTTTTGGCATGAATGTCAATGGAAGCAAAGGGCAGCTAATTATTTGAACTGCAGTCAGCTGGTTCTTGCTTTTGTCTATCTCGGCATACCTATAGGGGCTAATCCGAGGCGAGCTCGTGTGTGGGAACCCATTATTCAAAAATGTGAAAGAAGACTAGCTAGGTGGAAGCAGAGATTTATCTCTTTTGGGGGGAGAATAACACTTATTCAATCAGTACTTACATCTATTCCTATTTATTACTTTCATTTTTCAGGGTACCACAATCAGTTATCAACAAATTAACCAAATTACAACGGAGATTTCTTCGGGGAGGGGGACATGACAACAAGAAGATTGCTTGGATATCGTGGGAGAAAGTGTGCCTACCCAAACACAAAGGGGGTCTAGGCATCAAAGATATACAGACTTTTAATCTGGCCCTTCTCGGTAAATGGATGTGGAATCTTATGCAGCACCAAGGGACTTTATGGGTTGCAGTTTTGGAGGCTAAATATGGGGGATGGAGGGGTTTAAATGAAGAGGGAAGCGCCAACCTGCAGTCAATATGGTGGAGGGACTTAAAAAGAGCCATTCAGCATTCACACCATGGTAAGAGCTTACAACAGCAACTCAAATGGAAGGTAGAAGCTGGGGATAAGGTAAAATTTTGGGAGGATAGGTGGATTTGTCATGAAGAATCTCTAGCTGAAAAGTATCCTAGGTTATACTTGATTTCTTCTCAACAACAACAGCTTATTGGACAAGTGGGGGAGCATATTAACTCGGCATGGGAATGGCGTTTTAATTGGAGAAGACCGCTATTTGATAGTGAAATCCAATTGGCCATCACTTTCCTCTCTGAAGTTGAAGGCATCTATTCACAATCATGGAGCTGATAGTTGGGAATGGGCAGCAGATCAGTTGGGTATTTACTCTACTCAAAGTGCTTATGAAGTGTTATGGGAGGAGGCAGCAAAGGAGAGTATAGAGGAATGTTTTGAGGTGTTATGGAAAATTAGGATTCCAAGTAAGATAGCAGTTTTTGCTTGGAGGCTACTTAGGGACAAGCTACCCACAAAGTCAAACTTGCGGGCTAGACAAGTGCAGATTTTGGATATGACTTGCCCCTTTTGTAGAAGGATGGAGGAGGATGCATCCCACCTTTTTATCCATTGCATTAAGATCCAACCTTTATGGTGGGAATCAATGTCTTGGATAAATTTCAAAGGTGTCATGCCATTGAGTACAAAACATCTATTCATGCAGTTCTCCTTTTTGCAGGCTGAAGGCAGTAGGAATAGGAGGTGGCAATATTGGTGGTTGGCTATCACCAGGTCCACTTGGCAACTACGAAACTGAATTTTATTCTCCGGAGCGACTTTCGATGGAAACAAATTGGTCGAAGACGCGACTTTTCTGATGTGGACTTGGCTTCATAATTTGGAGAAGGATTTTACATTGCATTTTAATCAATGGTCTAGTAACTTCAGACATCATTTTTTGCAGTAGTAGGGGTTACATTTGGGATCAAAACATATGTATACTTTTCTTCCCATATTTTGGTTCCCAATCAGACTTATGCTGCCTGATTGAGGAACCATTTTTATGTTGACTTATACTGTAATCAGTACCTCTGGTACTTCTTTATTATATAAATATAACTTATCTTTGCTGATAAAAAAAAAAATACAATACCATACTAGTTCAAACATTCACAAAGTAAAACCTAAGACTTTAATCATAATTAAAACTTAAATTCATATCAAAAAGACTTTGACAACAAAAAGTTGAGGTTACAAGTACCCTAAGCCAGCGGTAAACTGAATCTCCCTCTTCACCACCCCAATACTTCTTTTCAATTCTTAGAATCGTTCCTTCAACAGCATTTCCTACTATGTGTAAAGAAAGCAATCTTGGGCTTCCTGATCACCAAGAAAAAACTTCACTAAATGAGAATCAAAATATATAGCAAATAAAATGACCTTAGATAAAGCAAAAATGCATCAATAACTCGTGCAACCAAAAAAGTTAAGCAAATCTTATCCATTACTATTATCAATCATACAGTGTGGATGAAATCATTCAGTGAGATTCGAGAGTTCAGAGTATCATATTCTTATTTATGTTTTACAGATAATAATTTACAATTAGAATGTTTGAGAAGAAAACCATGTGACTAATAAGTCAAAACAAATATATATTTACACAATTACACTACATACTATATTAACTACATGAGAAATATTGTTTAAATTAGACATAATCCCTAATCATCTCCAAGTCAGTAACTGACTAACCGCTAATAATACTCAAATTCATGCACTTAATCTTGTATTTGGATCTTAGATCATTCAAGATGCTTTTTTCGAGGTCTAAGCTCCCTTGATGGACAATACTTTCGTTTGGACATTGGAATTTGATATATTAGGATTAACTCTGTTGACTTGCACAGACTAACAAACCTAGAGTCATTTTCCCAATTTTAGCATTGTGCTTTAAAAACTCACTAGAAATAATGTAAATAGGGTAACTATCGGCTAAATTTTTTTTTTGAACGGCCAAAAGTATTTATATATTAGATATGAATAGTACCAGAGGTACTACAAAGATACATATAGGATGCCATTTCCTGAGACTAGAAAACATAGACAACAAATTACCACCCCAACAAGTAAAACTACAGAACCCAGCCAACCATCCCACACTAAATAAAGACAAGAGACATGGATGAGGACCATTGCTGAAAAGGAACAGCAAAGTCCTTCTCCCACCCCCTCAACCAAGACCAGGTGAGAAAGATTGCATTATCCACCAACTTAGAGATAACAAACGGTTGATTTTTAAAGATCATATCATTTCTAGCATTCCAGATAGCTACTGTTGCTGCTATCCACCAAATCTTCCACTTTCTATTAGAAGCCCTCGAAGCAGCCAAGGAGAAGTGCTGAGTGAAGTTGTCCCCAGACCTACAATGCAAGACTCTGTCTTCCTTGACCCAAGAGTTGAACTCCCACCACAATGGCATAATTTTTTTGCATGTGAAAAAAAGGTGGGAGGCAGATTCAACTTGACTTTGGCAGAAGGTGCAGAGATCACTGTCGATAACAACTTGCCTTCTAGTTAAATTTTCCTTTGTCGGTAACCTATCCCAAAGTAGTCTCCAAGCAAAGGATAGGGCTCTCGAAGGTACTTTGACTTCCCACAACTGTCTGAATCCACGATTTAGGTAGGCTGTTGGCTGATCACCTTTAATACAAAGGTATGCAGTGGTTGTGGTAAAGATTCCTTTTGGATCAGCACCCCACACCCAATGAGCCTTCAAAGCTTCATTAGGGCTTAGAGCTGTGACCTGTTCGATAAATTCTGAGGCACTTCCCTGCTCATTGTCAAAAAGGTTTCTTCTCCATGAGAATTCCCACTGCCAACCTTCTTCTCCAAAGGACCCCATGCTTCCCACTAACAGAAGTTTGTGAGAGGATATTTGATACAATTCAGGATATTTTTCTCTAAGAGTTATTCCATCACCCACCCAAGAGTCTTCCCAAAATAATATTTGGTCGCCACTGTCCAATTTCCACTGGAACTGTTTTAAGACCTCAGCCATGCTGCTGTGATGCATTACAGACTTCAAATCAGACCACCAAAAGGAATGGGTATCGGCTAAATATGTTCTATACATGATTGTCATACTCACAAAACTTGGGCAAGTTTGCGAGTCCAGGGTAAAAAATATGTGCTGTCCCACTAGGAAAATTGGACCTTATCAAACTCAGGTAGACTCGATTGGAATTGTACAAAATTGGTCAAACTTTCAAGTCCACACCTAATTCAACGAGTTTGCTTCAAGTACACTCAGGTGAAGCCACAAACAATAAAAGGCAAAAAATAACACAATTTTATTTTTTTGATCAGCAAAAGTATTAATATATTATATATATATTTTTTTTATCAGCCAAAATAATATATATATATTAACAAGTACCAGAGGTACTAAAATACAAACTACATTTCTGGTCTAGTTCAACACCATAACAGATTGGTTGATGAACCAGAATAAGCATATAGTAAGACTAGTACAATTAATAAGCCTAAATTCGAATCCTCATCTACGAAGAAATCCTTCACTTAGGTTTGATGACCACTGATTATAGTGGGTGGTGAAATCCTTCTCTAAGTTTTTGAGCCAAGTCCATAACAGAAACACTGCATCATCTACCAATTTGTTTGCATTAAAGGCAGAATTGGAGAAAACTATACTATTTCTATGCTTCCAAATAGACCATGTCAGTGCTAACCACCACCCTTTCCATCTGTCCAGCTGTATCCCTTCATAATTAGAAAACCAGTGCAAGGGATACTGTTGTATTTACAAAACAACACCAAAATATGCAGAAATATGGTGTCCTAATACAAGCTGAATAGAAAGAATTAAGTAACCATAAATCTGACTGTATATTTTGCACAATACAACCCATTATCTACATGCTAATCCCCCCTGCTTACAAAATCCATCCCTGATATTACTGGACCAGTAGTGGAAAGGTATGTCAAATCCTTTTTTCAGGTTTTTGAGCCCTGTCCAGCAAAAAAATAGAGCATCCTCCATCAGTTTGTTTTTGTTGAAACTGTCATTTGAGAACACGATCCTATTTCTATGGAGCCAAATACACCATGTGAGGGAGATCCACCAAATCTGCCAGCATTGCAACCTAATACCAGAAAACCTGCTGAAGGAATGTTGGAGGAAGTGATGTCTTAGACTTCGCAGGAATACTCCCACCATGTTTATCCAAGACATCGATTCCCACAAAAGTGGCAAAACTTAATGACAGTTGAAGAATAAGTGTGTTGCATCCTCTTCATTATTTCTGCAGAATGGGCATATAACTTCCACGTTCCTCCTACGTAAGTTAATCTTTGTTGGTAATCTGTCCTGGATTAATCTCCAAGCATAGAAAGAGGCTTTGCTTGGGATTTTGAGTTTCCACAATTCACTATAGACTCCATGCTGATTCTCATCTGTCGAATCCCTTGTCAAGCAACATGTACGCATTCTCGACTATATACGTCCCGCTTGAATCTCCCTTCCAAACCCAATTATCAGATCGGTGAGTATGTACCATGAGATCATCAATTTCGTCCATAAACTTAGCAACCATTTCCTTTTCAACTTCGAAAAGGAATCTCCTCCACTGCAAGTTCCACTCCCAGCATACATTTGAGATCATTCCCACTGCTAGATGTACTGCTTTTGCTGATGAGAAATGAGGTAGAGTCTAGGATACTTCTCCATCAGCGGAATACCATCTTCCTTCCACCCACCTCCCAGAACCTCACCCTTGATCCACACCCAACCCTCCATTCTATCCCTTTTTTGAACTAGCACCCCTCCCTAGTCAAATGATAAATGAAACTAAGGTCCTTCCACCATAAGGATTCTATGTTGCTCCTTCTTGACCCATTCAAGTTCCTCCATCCTCCATATTTTTATTCCAAAACTCGAGCCCACGATTGTCCTTGGTGATGGAATAAGTTTCACCGCCATTTACCAAGAATCATCATAGTTGAATTTCATCAAGTCCCTCATTCACAAACCCTTTTGCTCCAGGTCTCCTCCCCACAAGAATCATCATTGTAACCTCACCAACATGTCCACCACTTTTTTCGGAACCCTGAAAAAAGAAAAGAAGAAAATAGGAATCGAGGTCAGGACTGACTTTATGAGGCTATCCTACCCCCAAAGGAAAGATACTTTTATTTCCATTTTGTCAATTTTCTCTCACTTTCTGACAATAGGATCCCAAGTCGCACTATGTCTTAGGTTTTCCCCAATCGGGATACCCAAGTATGAAAAAGGTACAGACAACAATCTACAATTTAAATAACTCGCAACACTTTTCATCCATTGCTCAGACATCCCAATCGTCCCAAAGCTACTTTTTGCAAAGTTAATCTTTAGCCCTGATACCAACTCAAAACTCCTCAATATCACCTTGATTGCTCTAACATTTTTCATCGATGCTACCCCAAATAAAATCGTATCATCTACATACTGTAAGAGACTGAGTTCCACCTTATTTCTTCCAACTGAGAAACCTTCAAACAAATTTTTCTCTGTTGCTTCTCTCATCAGACCATTTAATCCTTTTGCAACAATATTAAATAGAAGTGGGGCTAGTGGATCTCCTTGTCTAAGTCCTCTTTGAGGAGTGAACTCAGCCAAGGGGCTTCCAATTAATCCATCTAGAGCAGAAATCCATCCTCCTCAACATATATAGCAGAAAACCCCAACTTATTAAGTCATAAGCCTTTTTTATAGTTAACTTTGAACACCAGGTAAGACTTGTTACATCCTTTTGCTTTCTCAACCGCTTCATTAGCAATAAGAACACTGTGCAATATATGTCTGCCCTCTATGAAGGTGGATTGTCACTCATCTATAATGATTGGCATCACCCTCTTCAGCCTTTTTGCTAACAGCTTAACCACAATTTTGTAAATGCTACCTATTAGTGAGATAGGTCTATACTCATTGAGGTTCTGGGGATCATGAACCTTAGGGATCAGTGTTAAGAAAGAAGCATAGCTTCCCTTCGGCATAGAATTCGTCCAAAAAATGGAGCACATCAGGTTTGATCACATCCCAGAATTCCTTGATAAACTTGAAATCTAACCAAAAGTTCATTTTGCTGCTAGCCAATGACTTGAAATCTGACCTCATCTAATCCAGGTCTCTCCCACTCAGACTTCTCAAATCTCTTGAAGAACAATCAAATTTCCTCTTTGATCTTGCTAGGTTCTTCAATCCAGCACCCATCAACAAACATTCCTTTCATCATATTGTGTTTGCGATTATAGTTTACTATCAGATTGAAGAAGCAAGAATTGCAGTCCCCTTCCTTGATCCATCTAATCCTTGTCATCTATATTAATAAGGATTCATGAGAATGAACCGCTACCCACAAGTCCTCCTGCACTTGTTTTTGCAACTTTAATTCTTGATCATTCAGTTGTCTTTCATCCCCTTCCATTTTCAGCTTGTTCAACTCCATCTCAATACTTCTTAACATCTTCTGAGTGTCCTCAAACTGGTCCTTGTTCCAAGCTTTCAGCCTCAGCTTAATTCTCTTAATTTTTTCTTTTAACACAAAGCCCCCCTAACCCCTTATAGAGTTTTCTGTCCAACATTCTCAAACCACTTTTCTGAATGATTTGTCTTGAAACCAGCAGTCCAAAACCCGAAAAAGCTTTAGGCCCAAGTCCACACTTGAAGATCTAAGCAGGATTGGGCAATGATTTGAGAAATTCCACTCCAATATAAATTGAGTACTTCCTTGATTTATTAAACCATTCAGCAGATACAAAAATTCTATACAATCTACTTCTAGCTGTCCCATTTGGTCTATACCAGGTGAATTTTCTCCCTACACAAGGCACATCTTCAACCTCTACGCCTGCAATCCAGTCATTGAATTCCTTCACAATCCTCTCATCCTGCCTCCTATGACAAAGGCCTACCCTTTCTGATGATCTTCTGATATTGTTAAAGTCACCTAGTATGCACCATAAACCTCCCAAATTTGCATTTCTCAGCTGTCTAATTTGTTCCCACAAGTTTCTCTTCAGAACCACATCACATGACAAACAGATGTTCACTATATTTACTTTTGAACCATCAGCAACCCAAATGCCTTCTAAATAAATGAAACCACATCCATTGAACTTCTTCTCCAGTTTGAAGGTTTGTTCACTCCAGAGGCATAATAATCCTCCAGCACTATTGCATGCTAGCTGTAATTCCCAACCAACATCTGAGTCACCCCACAAGGCTTGACATACAGTCTTATCTAATTGCTCCTTCTTAGTCACTTGTAAGCACAAAATATTTATTCTTTCTTTTTTTACCAATTTTCTAATTGCTGCCCACTTTACCCCCCTCCCCAGACCCCTTATGTTGTAGGTTATGATTTGCATCAGTCACCCTCCCTATTTCTCAACCTTTGAGCCTCTTCCTTATCCCTTTCTTCCATATTAATCAACTTAGACACCATTGAGTCCTCCTCTTTGCCACATGTTACTCCCAAATTTTTTGTCATGGCCTAGTTCAATGTTGCTTCCTTTACCTGTTCACAAATTGTAGGACTTGGGGCTAATGTTAAACCCTCTACTTCCTACTGTTCAAAATTCTATTCCTCCCAACCAGAAACTTCCTTCAGTCTACTGCCCCTCATCACTGGTGGAGAGATGTCATGTTTACCTGAAACACTGTTGGCCTGCTTTTGTTCATTGCTATTTGATTTTGTTAATTTACCAACATTGGACTCATCTATTTTGTTATGGCCGATGTGTTTTTTGCACCATTTATTTCGTGAGTAAACCTTCCAAATGTGGGTTGGCCCATTTAGTTTGGATTTCAAACTATTATTTTCCCCTTCTTTTATTTCAGCACAGGTGTGTTTAGCAAAACCCAACAAAGAATTGTCACCTTTCTCATCGTCAAAGTACTTACGTGACCCCCTCCCCTTTATTTCAAAATTTTCTAACACAAATGGCCCATTTCATGCTCAGTATTTCCATTGTTGTGATTACTCCCATCCTTCTCTTTCAAGGCCACACCTATCTTCCCCCTTTCTGTCATAGACCTTCCTGCCAATTCCTCTTGCCCACTACCTACTGTCTACCTCGTGACCATACCACCACCCTGTCTCTGTTGGGTAAGCCTGTGTTTTCCACCTAAAACTGTCTTGTCTATTTTGCTTTGGCCATAACTTTCATCTCTGTACCTGAGATGATTTGGTCCTCGTGTCAATAACCCAAGGGTAATACCCACAAGTCCTGACAAGAGATATTGTCCATCAGACAATTGCATCTCGCAACCAGCCCCATTCTGCTGTCCTTCTGCGTCTGCTGTCTTAGCTCTCGTCAGAAATTCACCTTCCGACAAAGCATATCCAGCCATTAATTTCACTCTCATCGGAGAGTATCTTATCCGAAGACCCTACCAGGCACCCCTTAAGGCATTTGCACCTGCAGGGGTTGTAGCATGTCTCCTCTACTATATGAACCATGTACTCCTCCCCATTAATTGTAACTGCTACCGCATGTTGAATTGTAGGATGCCATGGTGTTTTGATTAACACCCTTGCCCTGTCCAAACGCTTAAGTTCTTCAGCATTATCATCCAGCTCCACCACTTCCCCTACCGCCGACGAGATACTCTTAATGTTCTCCAGGTCCCATGTGTGTAATAGGATTCCCCAGCAAAGGATGCAGACCAATCTGTAGCCAGTCCACAAGCTCGGATTCCACTTCTCCAGCATATGGAATAGGGACGTTCCATTCTCATCTATACTCATGCATTGCTTTAGCTCTGGTATCAGTGAGCCCCACTAGAAGCACCATGTCATCCCCTATGTACTTTGGCGTAATATCTTCTCTATCCCACACGAGTTCATCTTCCAATCTATCAAACACTGCCAGGTTCGAGAGGTTGACATGTAGTTTCAGACCACCAACAATCAAGTTGTCCAGTTGTCATTCAAGCTTCCCCACATCACCCACTCCTTTGAATCGAACAAAGCCATACCTCCAGTCACTCCTGTTTCTATTTTTTGCAATGAAGACCTCTCTCACATCTCCCCATTTCTTAAACTCGAACCACATCTTTTTACTTCATTTTCTCCGAAAATTGTGTGAAGTAAAAGGACGAAACGCCCGTTGCGTCCCTCCAATTTTTTCTTTCACCTTCCCTTCGACGTGCCAACATTGCCACCGCAGCTTGATGGTCGTACCCATTTCCAACGTAGTTGCGACGGGATCCTTCTCTCACCCACGCTCTATTTCGCTCCCTCACCCACTCTCTGTTTCTCTCTACCTTTCTCATCTCTCAATTTGTGTCAAATCATCTAATACCCAAAAATAAAACTATTTTGTAGGCTTTTTCCCATTTTGTTAATTACTTAATTTGTTTTAGTCCTATGATTACTTCCTCAATTCCTCTTTCCATGAAACTATTTTCAGCATTCTATGCCTTCACAATTAGCATCTAACCAGTGGCCATTGTGCATTTATTTCTCTAACTAGACAATGGCAATACCAATCTCTCCTCCAACAACCCACTCATGTGCTTCAACCCATCCCTTCAAGATCAATCCCTGCGATCTGGGTGACAAATCTGACAGCTTGGTTACTTACATAGGATGAGAGTTGCCCTCCATTTATATACTCTATCTTGACACTATTTTTAACTAATGTGGGACTTCAAACACCCTCTCACGCCCAGGGCTTAGTGTGTGAATAACACGGCGGGTGACCCTTTGAATGGATCTAGGATAGACTTTGATACCATCTTAGATTGTGTGTTTAAACCTAACTCAATCCCAAAAGCTAGCTCATAAGGTGAGGGTTACCCTCTACTATATATATTTTATCTTGGCACTATCTCTAACTAATGCGAGACTTGAGTTTTTCTCAATACTTACTTGCTTGGTTGTGAAAAGGCTGCAACTACTTCATTGCTTGGCAGCCAATCTGAAACAGAATATTGTGAGCAAGGTATCCTTTGGCCTCAAGGCGAACAAGGTTCCTTTGTTCTTATTCTTCTTTTTTTCAGAACTTACAGCAATCATTGAGAATTGAGAACATCAAAATTGCGAATCTGCCACTATAGTTAACCAGTGTGTTTCATTAAGAAAATAAAATATTCATTATGAGAACATCAACAGTGGGTTTTTTAATACTAAGTAAATAATTACATTTTTTTTTATCAGCAAAAATAATTATATATATATATATATATATATATATATATATTTCTGAATAGATACAAGTACCAGAGGTACTATGTACATAAGTAGAATGCCATACACAGTTTGATTAGGAACCAAAATATGGCTACATAAGTAGAACAACTGCTAGAAATTCAAGAAAAGCTACCCCCTACTAATACAAAAATCCTTGTCGAATTTGACTTGACCATTGATTAAAATGAATGGTGAAATCTTTCTCCACGTTTCTTAGCCAAGTCCATATTAAGAATATAGCATCATCGAGCAACTTGTTGCCATTGAAAAGTGCATTGGAGAAGATAACTCTGTTTTGCATCTGCCAAATGGACCAAACTACAGCCATCCACCAACATTGCCATCTCTTGACCCTTATGCCATCCACCTGAGCATATGAGTGTTGTATGAAATGTTGTCTCGAGTTTGATGGAAACACACTTTTAATTACATGTTGAGTCCACAAACCCTCCACCAGTGTAGGTAAGACTCTCAAGTTTGACTACCTTATTATGTAATTATAGTAACTACAAATCCTTGTATTCAAGACCCACAGTATATGCATTATCCTCCACAGTGTAATTGAGACACGATTTTCATTGCCTCTTTCTCAATAGCTCTGAAATAAATGAATGACTACCTCAGTTTTTTTCGCAAGGTAGCATGGCAGCTTTTGTGTAAATTATTCAGAAATTTTAAAGAGTACTGGACATGTCTACCTAATTAGTAAGGCCTGCTTGGATAAAATTCCCAATAACAATAAGCATGTATAGAAGAAAATAAGATGATAAATTAAGCTTCTCCATAAGTCCCATAAGTTGAAATTAGCTTATGTATGCTAAGTTATAGAAGTTATCTTTGTTTAGCTTTTCCAAAAGCGGATTTTATCCATAAGTTAAATTTAAAGCTTAATTGATTTTACCTTTTAATTCTGTTCTCCTATAAATGCTTGTTAAAAAGTTTATCTAAACAGAGGCCAACTCATGTTCCTAATTCAATGTAAATGCCTTCCTTCATTAATGCGAATTTCTTTATATATTATTAAAAAATAGACCAAATATGAATTCATATTCTGCAGCGTAGTCCCATAAATGTTTTACCAGGGCGAACGCGCTCCTGGCCCATGAGAATTCTTAGGTCACCTACAACACCGTCATCACGTACTGGAGTACACTGGAATGAAATGAATTTTCCAATGGCTTCTTTGGTAATGCGATACTGCAGCCCTGAGACCCCCGGTATCAAAGAACCCGAATCACCTTCAACCTGCACATACCAGAAGACAAGCATAAAATTTCAATTTAAAGGAAATTTTTGTCACTAATAGGAATATTTTTCTATTTATTTCAGTAGGTCAAATCTGCACCCATTTTCCGACCCCTTGTGCTTGATTAAATTTTTCAATAGTCGATGCATTTTATTATCTTCCACTAAATGCAACAAAAACAAGGGCTAAAATGAAGTAAAACACGAGACAACCCATAAAGTATATTAAGGAGCTTTCACTCAATCAATATGAAAACGCTGAACGCCCACTCGGGAATTTTACAACCAGCATCCACCAATACACGTGATTAATGGTTAACTTTACTTCACAAGTAAAAATAAAGGATTATGATTGTATACAACTACCGATGTGGTTAACATTAATCAGTAATCACTTCTAAGGCACAAAATATGTGTTTACATATTTACTTTTTTATTAAATATGTTTTCTTATCATTTCAAGATGACGATGCATTTATTTTTATTGTAGGAGTTCAAAAAAAATATTACTAATTCAAGCAAATGCATAAGAAAAAGATCATTATTAAGCTTTAGTAGAAATTAACTCAAAAAGCAATCACTAAACGTCAAATATTCTAGTGTACATAACAAAAATGGTAGGGCTGGTATAGTGAATAGAAATACAATGCTTAGTTGATAATTATATTTAGCTCAAAAGGCAAATCAGGCCGTTCTCAGGAAATCACCGTTGAGTTTTAGTGCATATTTTGTAAAGTACCATACATGAGCAAAATTTTACGTTGTTGCTAAGATAAGGTTTGTGTCAATGGAATTGATCAGCAAAATACTAGTTATTAATTGACACAAATTGCAGAATATTTATTAATATTAGCACAGATTTGTTGGCCATTCAAAATAGCAGATTTTACATTATTATACAAGCGTAATTATCTCCTTAATTAGTTATCCCAACAATAGGATAACATTTATTACAGATTGACTATTTAATGCACAGATGTAGAAATCAAATTGTACGAGCACTATTTAATGCAGAATTCTTCACAGGAGAACACAATTTTTCATCTGCAACTTTCTTAGTCTAATATGATATCAATCTAGGTTGCAATTCTATCATAATTATCTCCCAAATTTCTAGCCTTAGTTTTGCAAGCCTATCCAGTTCTTGCTCCTTGTCCTTTTGTCATTTCTCTCTTGTGATTACCCTTTTTTCCCTTAGCCTTATGTCTAGTGACAAGTATGATGTCTTATTCATTCGCCTTAATGGCAAGAACCATCCTGCTTGGGCATTCCAGTTCCAAATATTTGTCAAAGGTAAGAACCTTTGAGGTCATGTTGACGACACCAATTCTGCTCCTAACAAAGAAAACCAGCCGAAAGAATATGTTGTGTGGGAAGTCAGGAACGCCCAAGTCATGGCAAGGATCATAAGCTCTATTGATCCCCATATTGTTCTCAATCTCTGACCATTCAACACTGCGGCCAAGATGTGGGCCTATCTCAAGAAGATTTATAGCCAGAATAATACTATCAGAAGGTTCCAACTAGAACATGAAATTGCCATATTTAAACAGTATAGTCTCTTAATTTCTAAATTTTATTCTCAGTTCATGAATTGTTGAATTGAATACACTGACATTATCTATGAAGATTTGTCAAATGAAACTCAAATTGCAGTACAACAAGTTCATGAGACTACAAAAACAGATTAATTTCTTACAAAATTGAGATCTAACTTTGAGGGTATTCGGTCCAATCTCATGAATAGAACTCTTGTCTCATCCTTGGATACATGCCTCAGTGAGCTTCTTCGTGAAGAACAGTGCCTCTTAACTCAAGCATCCATGGAACAACAAAAATCTGACTCTTTTCCAGTTGCATATGCTACACAAGGAAAACCCAAACGTCGAGACCTAAGTGTTGTCCAATGCTTTTGTTGCAAAAAACTTGGACATTTTGCTTCACACTATCCTAAAACGTTTTGCAATTCCTGCAAAAAAGATGGTTATGTCATTAAAGAATGTCCCATAAGACCACCAAGGAAAACTGAAACAGCCTTTACTATTGCGGCTGGTCCTTCTACTTTTGGTGGTTTTGTGAATCAAAATGATTTTATCTCTGCACAACCAATGACCACTAGAATGGTCCAACAAACGATAATTTCTACATTTTCTGCTTTAAAACTTTTAGGTAAACCTTTTTCTTCTTGTACTCCGTGGTATTTTGACTCCGGTGCATCCAATCACATGACCAACAGTGTTGAATTCCTTTAAAATGTCACAAGATATTCTGGTAACCTTCAAATTCATATTGTTGATGGAAACAATCCACCAATCACAGCTATTGGTGACATTTCTTCCTCTTTAACCAATTGTTTTGTTTTCCCCGGTCTCGCTTATAATCTTATTTCTGTTGGTCAACTAATTGACAATGATTGCAAAATTACATTCTCAAAATCTGGTTGTCTTGTGCAGGATCAACAATCAGGGAAGATGATCGCAAAGGGACCTAAAGTCGGACGTCTTTTTACTTTTTATTTCTCTCAGCCTCAATGTCCTTTTTCGCCTTTTGTTTCTTGTAATTCAGCTATTGTTAATTTTCAAATATGGCTTAAGCACCTTGGTCACCCAAACTCTTATGTACTTCATGACTTACTGAAATATGGTGTTCTTGACAATAAAAGTTCCTCATCTCTTAGTGTTATTCAATTTGATTGCAACTCTTGCAAACCTGGGAAAAGTAAAATTCTACCATTTCCAATTCATAAATTCAAGAAAAATGAGCCCTTTGATATGATTCATAGTGATTTATGGGGGATTGCACTAGTTATATCTCATGCTAATTACAAATACTTCATCACTTTTATTGATGACTATACTCATTTCACTTAGGTCTATTTTTTGCGCTCTAAAGCATTCTCTATTTTCAAAACTTTACATGTCTATGCTCGGACCCAATTTTCTTCCAAGACTACAATTTTGCATTCTAACAACGGGAGGAAATATACATCTTATTTATTGCAGGAATTCTGCAGACAAATGGCATTTTATCTCAAAGGTCAAGTCCTTCCACACCCCAACAGAATAGGGTAGCTGAAAGAAAAAATCATCATCTTGATGTTCTCCGTACCCTTTTGTTAGAATCTTTTGTGCCACCTCGATTTTGGTGTGAAGCTCTCTCCACTGCTGTCCACCTTATTAACCACCCACCTTCTCAATCATTAAGCAATGATTCTCCTTTCTTCAGGTTATTTGGTCACAAACCCACTTATTCCAATCTACGCACTTTTGGTTGTATTTGTTATGTCCGCCTTCTCCCACAAGAACGCACCAAGCTCACAACTCAATATATTAAATGTGCTTTTCTTGGTTATTTTGCCCCATCATAAAGGGTTTGTGTTATGATCCTAATCTACATAGGCTACGAGTTTCTAGAAATGTCATCTTTCTAAAAGATACATATTTTTTCCCAACTAACCAAGACACTCTTCTACATTCACATATGTTTTGTCATTGTTTCCTAATAATTTTGTAGGAAAACCACCAGAAAAATAAGGTTTTTCTTCCCCTTTTATCATTGACAGCAACTATAGCATCTATTCCTATTCTTTCTTTTTATAGACAGGCCATGGAGCATAAATGTTGGAGAGGAGCTATTGAAACAAAACTTCTAACACTAGAAGAAAATCAAACATGGGATGTTGTAAACTGTCCTTCTGTCAAATTCCTTGGCAGCAAATTTGTATTCAATATAAAGCTTTGTTTGGATGGATCGATCGATACAAGGCCAGGCTGGTTGTTCTTGGAAATAAGCAAAACTTTGGCCTTAATTATGAGGAGGCCATTGCACTTGTAATCAAAATGACTAGTGTGCGCATTATTCTTGCAATTGTTGCATTTGAATCTTGGCAAATACACCAAATGGATGTTAAGAACACATTCCTCCATGGTGACCTTAAGGAGGAAATTTACATCAGACTTCCTACTGGTATGTCTTCACCTTTGCCTAATGTTTTTTGCAAACTAAAGCGTTCATTATATGAATTGAAACAGGTACCGAGAATATGGTTTGGAAAATTTCGCATGACACTACTTGGTTTTTCCTTCATACAAAGCAGGTATGATCCGTCACTTTTCATACAAAGGAGCTTAAAAAGAATTGTCATACTTCTTGTTTATGTGGACGATATTGTGGTTACCGGATCAGATCAAGAGACTATCGGTACAATCAAGAGACTGTTGCATTCAACTTTCCACATGAAAGACCTTGGCCAACTCACTTATTTCTTGGGATTAGAAGTACACTTTCAATAGAAAGACATTTTTGTCAATCAACACAAATATATTCAAGATCTAATTCAATTAGCTGGTCTCACTAATTCTGCTCTTGTTAACACTCCAATGGAAATTAATTAGAAATTGTGACGAGATAAATGTGACCTTCTACAAGACCCAACTTTCTATCGTAAGCTGGTTGGAAGTTTTATTTACCTAACCCTCATCATACCAGACATCTCATTTGCTGTCCACACAATTAGCAAATTCATGCAATTTCCTCAACATTTGCATCTTTCAACAGTACATCGTATTATTAAGTATCTACTTCATACTTCCAGCCTTGGTCTTTTCTTCCCTATTGGTGCATCAACACAACTTCAAGCATACAGTGATCCTAATTGGGCTGGATGTCCAGACACACGGAAATCCACTATTGGCTGGTGTATGTTCTTAGGGGAAGCTCCAATCTCTTGGAAATGCAAGAAACAAGACTTAGTCTCCAAATCATCCACTGAAGCAGAATTACGTGTCATGTCTGCTGCATACTCTGAGCAGTGTTATTAAAAAGCGGCCATGGCGGCGCCATGGCGGATTGGCGTCGCGGAATTTTGGAAAAACGCCACCAAATAGCGCTGGCGTTGCGGGTTGCTTATGGCGGCCGCCATAGCCATGGCGGAATCGCGTGAATGGCGGAATAACGGATTTTTTATTTTAAAAAACGTGTTTGACAGGGGTTGGGCTGACCCGAGCCAACCATACCGGAGTTTCTCCTCTTCAACAGCGCAACCAGCAGCAATCTCCAGCGCGACGAACGGCGGCGCGAGCGCTGGCGACGCACACGACAACCGCAGACGACGTTCTCGAGCGCGACGGCAGCAGACCAGTAGACGACTTACGAGAGAGACCGACAACCAACGCACGTCGACAGCGACGGCAACGGCAATGGCAGTGCTCTGGTGCGCAACGGCGACGGCGACCGCAATGCTCTGGTGCGCGACGGCGACAGCAAACTGGCCTCTTAAACAAAGAAGGAAGAAAGTCTAGGTATTTGAGAATTGTCTGTTTTCTTTTTTCCTGGGCTTAGGGTTTTTTCTTTTTTCCTGGGCTGACACTCGTTTTTTATGAGGGTAGCTTTTTTTTTCCTTTTTCTATTTGACACCCGTTTTTTTTTCTGTTATTTGAATGCAATCCATTGTTTTTTTTTTAATTTTTTATTTATATTTTTATTATTTTCTTGTCCGCCATATCGTCCGCCATTTTTCGCTACGCCATCCGCCATATTTTTGTGGCGGATTTTTGACTTTCTGCCATGAACCGCCATCCGCCATTAACAACATTGACTCTGAGATTATTAGACTACGTAGTCTCCTTACAGAGCTTGGTTTTTCACAAGCAAAACCAACTCCACTGCATGCTGACAATACAAGTGCCATTCAAATTGCCACAAATCATGTTTACCATGAAAGAACAAAGCACATAGAGGTTGATTGTCACCCAATCCACTAGGCGTATGACCATCGAGTTATCGCCTTGCCTCATGTTTCTACATCTGTTCAACTCGTTGACATTCTCGCAAAATCCTTGACACATCAGCTCCATAATTTTCAAGTCAGCAAATTGATGCTTTTAGACTTACCAGCATCAATTGAGGGGGGATGTCAATGGAATTGATTAGCAGAATATTAGTTATTAATTGACACAAATTGCAGAATATTTGTTACTATTGACACAAATTTGTTAGTCATTCAAACAACAAATCTTACATGATTATACAGCCGTAATTATCTCCTTAATTAGTTATCCTAGCTGTAGGATAGCATTTATAGCAGATTGGCTATTTAATGCACAGATGTAGAAATTAAATTGTATGAAAATTCTCCACAGGATAACACAGCTTTTCATCTGCAACTTTCTTAGTCCAATAGTTTGGACTCCCATAACATTAATTAAATAAATTAGACATAAACTATGGAATATTAATGTAAGTACATACCTCGTGAATATACCAACTGTATACACTCTTTCCTTCATGACCTCCAACATATCCATATGAAGCTGTCAATATTTGATCTTCACTGTATTCTCCAATGATAGATAAAAAATTCAAGCTTGGAGGAAGAGCTGTAAGAAATGCAGAAAGTTTTTATGATAGATGCTGATTTTGAAAAGAAATAAACATGAAATTTGAGGGAAAAATCAGTTTGTATAGATTTTGGGATTTATTTTCTTGTTACCAAAAGGATTTATATTCAGTTTATATTCTCAACAGATCAACAAGAACAAATGGGAGTGAGAAGAAACAAGTACACCTACTCTCAACTGCTTTATCAGATATTACAAATGCTGGTTCACCAGAATCACCATCAGGAGTCATGGGCGTAAATTTTGCCACAATGTAATAGCCAACAGCTCCAAGAGGTATGCGGAATGCCTGAATAGGTCAAAACCCAACAAAAAATTGAAACTCAGTGTATAGGGGGAAAATGGTGCCATGTATTTGAAAAAAAAAAAAAACCTACTTTAGCAATTTTGGAAGTACTTAATGCTTCAAGACTGTTTTCTTCCAAAGTTGACGAGCATGTTTTATACCACTGAACTCGGCTAGATCCTTCGGTTCCTCCAGTGACAATACCAGTTGCAGTGATCTTGCTATTCTCTCGTAGATCACCAACTATTTTGATATTTGTTACTTTTGGGGGTGCTGAAAACAAAACAGAGCATCATAGCCATTCATACTGTAGGTATAAATCAGCAGCATTTGAATTTCTAAATCATCACCTTAAACATTTCATCATGTTACCAAAAGAATGGAAAAGAACTAAACACAAGCAATAGAGTATGAACGCAATACATTAAAATTCTTGAAGAATGAATGCTGCTGCGTCAAATATATAAAAATTATTGTCAGAATGCAAAGTGTGAAAGGTGGAACTTGGAAGCCTTCTTTTCTAGGATGGACACAGAAAAATCCATAGAGGCAGATATGAAACTGAGGACAATCAATATAAAGAAAGAAAGCACAGAGACAAGAAAATACTAACAATTCCCTTGTAATAGAAGGATTAAGCATACCAATAGCTGAGATCAAAGCAAGATGAAACCCATCAGAGTATTGTCCAGAGCCAACAATCACACATTAATTGAAGATGAATGTCAAAGACTAACTCTCCCAATGACTTAAATTATTAGGTGGAGGCTCAGGATGATTTTATAAATCCAATACACCCCATTATGTGAGAGTTGTTTGTGCTTGATATGTTGGCAATCCATAGGCTCTTTGCACCTTGTATTGATATTTAAAATTGAGTCAACAAGAAATGACCTCCTGACTACTGTACACAGAGGCTTTCATATAATGCCGAAGGCCAATTCTCCTAAAAGCTTACGTTGTTAGGTGGAAGCCTAGGAATGGCTTTATACCTCTACGAAAGAGAAATTGGTATATGACAAAGAGCTCAATACCATTCAGAGACCAAAAAATGGCACCAGATATGACAGAAAACAGAACCAAAGTACAAGAGACATTGCTAATAGTCATCAAGGTACCTTGTTTCACAACAGGAGACATTGCTGACATAGATTTTCCTTCCTGACCTGAAAGATACACCACTGAATATATTACAAAAACACACCACAAGGATTTGGAAAAGATATATTCATCAAGTCTGGATGCTAACCTTCAAAATTAATGGGTATGTACACAAAAGCTAAACAACAACCAACATCTTCTTTGGTCAAGGTATACTCAGATGTACCCGCTGACACTAACAAAAAGCCTCTGCATAGATTTGCCACCATGAAACAAGAGAAAAGAGCTTAGTAAAGTGCAATAAGGGACTAAAAAGAAAATAAATTTTTAAACAAAATAAAAGTAGGAAGAATCCCCAAAGCATTGCAATAAATGCAACAACACACTTTCAAACTTGCAAAAGCACAAATCAAAAGTCTAGAATAAGAGAATTTTTTTTTTTAACTTGATACTTCCATGCCCTTCAGTGAAGCTCAATGAAGAGAATACTTACCCAGAATCCCCATTCTCCCGCAACCATTCAAACTTGCTAGGACCTTCCCTTCCACCAAAATAATCACCAACTCCTTTGATGGTACTTCCCTCAACAGCATCTCCAAGTATTTTCACATTACTGACAGAAGGAGGAGCTGCCATATGAGAAAAATATGGCAATCAGAGAACAATTAGACAGTAGCATGAGAATATTAGAGTATGTTCTTTGTCAACTATGAAAACAGTTTTGTAAACTAATTGTAAGGGCTGTTAGCCTTTGCTAACAGCACCTATCTTAGAGTTGGTTAGAATCAGTTAGAGTTGGTTAGGTTCTGTTAGTTAGTTACAATCTGTTACAATAACAGAACAGATGTCTATATATACCTCTTTGTAACCTTCTGTAATTAACTTTGATAATCAATAAAATCAGCCTTTCTGTTCAACAAGTTTTCTCTTCCTTCTCTCTCTCAGTTTATTCAACATGGTATCTAGAGCCATTTTTTCGAATTTCTAGTTCCTTTGCAAGGTCCAGTGTTCTGTGTTCATGGCTTCCGCTCCTTCCAATTCAGTTCCTCAATCATTTCCCAACTCTGTGGTTGAAAAACTTGATGATTCCAACTATCTTCATTGGCGTCAACACATTGAATCGGTTATTAAGTCACACAGATTGTAACGTTTCGTGGTTAATCTGATTATTCTTCCTCATTATCTCACAGAGGATGATCGTGTTGCTGATCGTATCAACCTTGATTATGAAGCCTAGGAGGTCCAAGATCAAACACTCCTGGTATGGCTGCAGTCAACTCTTTCTTGGTCATCAGATGTGGATGACAGGCGTTCTATCTCGGGGACTGCTATTTTTCTTGGTCCAAACTTAATCTCTTGGTGGTCTTGAAAGCAGAAAGTTACTGCCAGGTCTAGTACAGAAGATGAGTATCGCAGTATAGCTCAGACTTCCACTGAATTAACTTGGATTCATACTCTGCTAACAGAATTGCACATTTCATTCATTACTACTGTTATTTTTTGTGATAATCAGAGTGCAATTTCTATTGCACATAATCCAGTTTTCCACAGCCGTACCAAACACATGGAAATTGATGTCTTTTTTGTAAGAGAGCAGATTTTGACCAAGCAGCTTACTATTGTCCATGTTCCAACTCTAGATCAGTTTTTTTTTGGAAGGCATCAAGTATAATATATTATTGAGATAATCAAAACAGTATAAGTGGTACTGAATGAAAAGAAAATACAAAGCACCTCTGGTGCTGCCTCCCAAAATAAAACCCAAACTAACCCATCAATAAAGCCATCTCCACATAGGTTAACCAAAGTACTCCTTTATATTAGAGGACCAATGATTAAAGCTAGTGTTGAAGCCTTTCTCTCCAGATTTTAGCCAAGACCAAGCTAAAAACATAGCCTCTTCCATGACTTTTAAGGAATCAAATTGTTTTCCTTGAAAGATGAGATTATTCCAATGTTGCCAAATAGTACTAGTTAGAGCCACCCACCACCCACACCATCTGCTATGGTTTATATTAGCTCCAAATCCTTCACAAAATTGTGTTAAATGACTTGCTGGGACAGCTGGAAGAGATCCTACAGCCTGGATCCATGTCATGGATTCCCACCACAGGGGCATTGTCCTTTGGCAATTAAAAAATAGGTGACCCACTTCCTCCTGCACTTGACCACAGAGAGGGCAGTCAGCATCTTGGATAATGACATTTCTTCTTAATAGATTACCCTTAGTAGGTAATCTGTCCTTGAGGAGCCTCCAAGTAAAGACTGCTGCCCTTGGGGGGATTTTCATCTTCCATATTAATTTGAAATTTTTGACATCTGAGGTTGAGGCATTGGTATTCAGCATTATTCTATAGGCTGACTTGGTGGAATATACTCCTGTAGATTCAGCTTTCCACATCATATTGTCCTTCACATATCTCTGAATAGAGATAGAAGTAATATCCTCGATAAAATTCACTGCCAAATCATTTTCGTGGTCAAATAAATTCCTCCTCCATTTGAAATCCCATCTCCATCTATCTTCAGAGAAAGTCCCCATCTTTGAAATGGTGTTGTGTTGCTGTCTACTGATCATAAAAAGTGAATTATACTTCTGCTGTAGAGTGCAGTCTTCCCCTACCCATTTGTATGTCCAGAAATGAATTCTGTCACCCCCACCAACCTTCCAAGCCAGGTTTTGTTGAAAGAGGCTTTGACCAGAGTGATGATAAATCTTCCTCAAGTCCCTCCACCAGTGTGAGCATCCCCTTTTATCTCTGCCCGACTGAAACTCTTCCCAACCTCCATATTTAGAGTTAATGATTCTAGCCTATAACTGCTGCAGGTCAGAAGCTAAGGCCCATATCCATTTGCCCAACAAAGCTTCATTAAATTTCGATATTTCTTTAATCCCCAAACCACCTTCCTCCTTAGGTAGGCAAATAACCTCCCATTTTACCCAGGGAATTTTCTTGTAGTCCTTGTCTCCCCCCCACAAAAAGTTTCTTTGCAATGCTACCAATTTATGAGCTACCAATTTATGAGCTACCTTTTGAGGAATCTTGAAGAAAGAGAGCAGATATATTGGTAAAGCATTGAGGACCGAATTGATTAGAGTCACCTTCCCTGCCATGGAGATATTCTTCTGTGCCCACTTAGATAATTTGGATTCACATTTGCTGATCAAAGGCTCCCACACCAATCTGCTAGAGGGTTTAGCCGCAACAGGAATACCCAAATAGCAGAAGGAGGTTTCCAATTGCCTACAATTCAGGGTTTGGGCAGCCTGACCTACCCAATTGACCCTACCTCCTATAATCCCAAATTGACTTTTTGCATAATTAATCATCAGACCTGAGGCTAATTCAAATCCTCTGAGCATAGCCTTCAAAACAAAAACATTCTCCCAAGCAGCCTCCCACAAATACTGTGTCATCTGCATACTGCAAAATATTAGTGGGTTCCTTTTTCTTTCCAACCATGTAACTTCTATATACATTCTTCTGAACTGCTTCCCTCATCAATCCTGTGATGCCTTCTCCAACTATATTGAAGAGTAAGGGAGCTAAAGGGTCCCCTTGCCTCAAGCCTCTAGTAGGAGCAAATTCCTTTGTAGGACTGCCATTCACAAGAATTGAAATGGTTGCTGAATTGAGACAGGCAGAAATCCATTGTCTCCATTTGGGGCAAAAGCTCATTCTTTGCAGCATATAATCCAGAAAAGCCCATGAGACTGAGTCATAGGCCTTTTCAAAATCCACCTTGAAGACCATAGCTGGCCTTTTGCTTCTACAAGCTTCCTCAATCACCTCATTGAGAATTAGTATGCCATGAAGGATGTGTTTGTCTTTGATGAAGGTTGTCTGTCTCTCATCAATAAGGCCAGATATCACATGTCTCAATCTATTTGCTAATAACTTAGCTATCACCTTGTACATACACCCAATCAGCTAGATTGGTCTGTAATCATCAAATGACTGGGGGTGTTTAATTTTGGGAATTAGAGCCAAAAAGGAAGCATTACTGCCTCTAGGAAAGCTGCCATGCACATGAAATTCATCTACAAATCTTCTGAAGTCAGTTTTCAGCATTCCCCAAAATTCTTTAATGAATTTGAAGTTGAATCCATCAGGTCCAGGGCATTTGTCCCCATCACAGCTCCACACTGCTTCTTTGATCTCCAAATCCGAAAAAGGAGCAATCAAAAACTCCCTCTACCAAGCCTCTTTCTGCATCCCGATTTGAAGTTCTTCGAGGCAAACTCAATGTGAAGAGTGTTTCTCCTGAAAACTCTTCCCCTTGAGTTTGAGGGGGGTATTAGAGTATGCTGTTAGTCAACTGTGAAAACAGTTCTGTAAACTAATTGTAAGGGCTGTTAGCTTTTGCTAACAGCACCTATCTTAGAGTTGGTTAGGTTCTGTTAGTTAGTTACAATTCTGTTAGTTAATACAATCTGTTACAATAACAGAACAGTGGTCTATATATACCTCTTTTGTAACCTTCTGTAATTAACTTTGATAATCAATAAAATCAGTCTTTCTGTTCAACAAGTTTTCTCTTCCTTCTCTCTCAGTTTATTCAACATAGAATTGTGTGATTCAAGAATATTGGTGACTCCATGATCTCACTTATCTAATTTTGAATCATTGCCAACTTTATACTTCCCTGTCATATAATTAATCCCATGTTGATGACATCAATCTTCAAATTCAATCACTTCTTTCATAATGAGCCATTAATCCGTCTATGTTCATCTAGAAATTTCCAACACTTTACAAAGCAGCAAATAAAAAGAGTATTCAGAATAATAATTAAGAAATTAATTAATGGAGCTCTGTGAAAAATACCCAAATTTTAAGTGTTACACATACCCAATCCAAACATCTGCAATCTCTGGTGAGCAAATCTTACAAAATATACTTTTTTTTTTTTTTGCTCAGCAAAAGTATAAGTAGTATTAATTGAGTACCAGAGGTACTAAGCTTACAAATATTGATGTCAAGCACTAGGTTCCAGATCAGACTTGCTGCAGTCTTGATAGGAACCCAAGCCTGAAATCAGAATTACATAATTTGAACACAACTGTAACATGATACTCCTACTCTAACTCCTAAAGGCTAATCGAAGATTGGTCGACCAATGGTTACAAAATATACTTATTGAATCATTATATACCGAAATATATCAAAAAACTGCATAATATAATAAAAATTAACATATGTCAAGTACAATAAACTAATGGCTTAATTGGACTTTTAACCCCTTCAGTTTGGACTGAACAATTTTTTTTATTCCCTATTTTTTTTTCAACTCAATTAAGTCCCTCTAGTTTTAAAATTAATTCAATTCAGTCCCTTAGTCAATTTTCTTTTTCCTAAAACACTCCAAGTCTCATTTTCTAAGCTACATCAGGTTTAAAAACTTTTACAACTTTCCACTCCATTGGTGCAATTATCTAAGTACTTAAAATGGACCGAATAAATCATCTCACAAAATGATTTTTCAATCATAACTCATAAGACCCTATTGTTTATATAAGAATTGATTCTTACTGCAGGAAGCCATGTCAGCCTCCTCCAATGGTGATTCTGAGTACAAACAGATTCTTAAACTTAAGAGCCTCACAAGAACTCCCAATGGAGATGCTCTAATATAATAATAATCAAACTAAACAGGGAAGTAAATTAACAGATCGAGGTTAAAGTCAAATTACTCCTAACAATAAGAAATCATAATTATCATTGACCATATATTCTAACAAGAGCTAAATATGTTGATGAATCTAGATTAGTATATTGGCAAAGGCTATTCAAGCATATTCCAAACGGAGCTACATGAAAAGTAAAGAACATAAAAATGGAAGAAAAAAAAATCAATCCTTACCAGCTTTTACAAAATCTGTATATTTGTATTGAGGTTCTCCTTTGGCCCCTTCTTCGGTTACTGGTGTGTACATGAAAACTACACTTGAATCAACATCATCAATGGTTAACTGATACACCTCATCTTCTGCCCCAACAATGACCACAGGACTGCTGTTCCACTTCCTCCGTAACCAACTAAAGCAAGAAACAAAACAAGATAAATGGGATAGTTGCATCACACCATTTTTATAACGAAAAATATTTTGTACCTAGTCTTATGCTATACAAATGATACAGACACATGCATGAATACAAGAAATGTCATCTCACCTAGCAACACCTTTTCCTGGAATTCCACCACACCATGCAACCTTAGCACAACCCCTAATGATACTTCCTTCTACCAGCTCCCCATGCACTTCTAGATTTACAACCTTCGGAATTCCATTCCCTGGAGAAAATAGAAGTGTAATATTATTCATGATGCATGAAGAATGTACACATTAAGAAATTATTAAAAGAACATGACATTGATATGGAACCCTGAAATCAGACAGTTTCTTGTTCTTTGAGTCTTTGACCAGTAAGAACGACACGTCAGTCAACAATAATTCAGTAAACTTTGAACAGTGTAATAGAATACATCAAAAAATAATAGACAGCTCATATTTCTATGCATTTAATGATAGGGGAAATTAATTAGGAAATCACACACATAATACAAGTAGGATGGATAAAATGGAAAAAAGCATCAGGAATATTTGTGATCACAATGTGCATACCAAGCTCAAAGACAAGTTTGATTGTATGGCTATATGTCTGATATACTCTATGGTAGTCAATGTTGTTAGGCTTTAAAGGAGCAACATGAGAAAAAGGTAATAGTAACAAAGATGAGTGTTAAGAAGGATGTGTAGAGTGTAGACACAAGAAAGGACAAGACATGAAATGATTGTAAACGAGAACTTGATATAACAGTTGAGGAAAAGATGACAAAATTAGTTAAGGTGGTCTGGACAGTTAAAAAAAAAGGCAACTAGAAGCACTAGTGAGAAAAACATATTGCATGGTTTTTAGTCTTGTGAAAAGGGAGGAGACCAAGAACAATGGGAAAACTTATTACAAATCTTAGGGTATATAATATCTCTAAAAATTTGGTCTTTAATCGAGCCAAAAGACGTGTGATTTATGCAGCCAACTTAATATAGTGGAGAAAGGCTTTTGTTGTTGTATATTTTTCTCTAAATTAAATTTTGATCCATAAACAATGTAGAGTTCCACACCATCAAATGTTAAAATAGTTTACCAAAAGTAAAAATTATGGTTTCTACAATGAGCCTTCTAGTCTACTTCTCCCTTGTTAGTCTCTACAATTTCTCATGTCAAATAGCCTCCCACTTCACCTCTTGCTTCCTCTCCATTCCTTTCTATCTCTACCACTGCTCAATACCAATCCACTCCAACTCATCTAACTCCTCTAAGGTAGTATTTTGATAAGGGATTTCATATTTTTAAGGGATTTAAAATGCAGGGAAATTTAATTATTTCAATTAAATTCCTTTCATTTTTAAAATAATTAGTTTGAATAACACAATTAAAATTTCCTATATTTCAAATTCTTTGTTTACACAAATATTTTAATTTACATCATATGTAAATATTAAAAATGATCTCTTTTATTATTCAATTGCAATCTCATCTATTTGAAAACCACCTTAATTGTAGTCCCCCCTTACCCCACCTTAGTTGTTGCAGGTAGGGCCTAGGCATAAGGGGAGTGTTGGAGTTCTCACATCGACTAGTGATATGGTCGAGTTATAAGTAGGGAACAACACTCACCTTTTTTTTTTTGCACAGCAAAAATTAGTATTATATATTATGAATAATGCAGTACTAGATGTACTGCAGATAGGAGAAAAAGTACAAGGCAAAATTGCCTAACCCAACTGAAATAACAGAATAACAATAGATAGGCCAAAAGGAAATCATCCCCTAAGACAACTCCTCCCTCAAACTAGTGGACCATTGATTAAAATGAATATGGAAGTCTTTGTCCATATATTTTAACCATGCCCAAGTGTGGAATAAAGCTTCATCCATGACTTTTCCGGAGTCGAAAATCTGGTTATTAAAAACCATTGAATTTCTATGCTTCCAAATAGTCATGGATAGAGCTATCCAAAGCACTGCCCATCTATTATCTATACATCTATTGCTACTCCAGCTTGAAAATTGAATAAAGTGGTCTTTGGGATCAGTGGGGAAAGGACCCACTCTGTCAGCCCATCTCAAAGCCTCCCACCAAAGACTCCTAGTTCTTGAGCAAGCAAACATGATATGGCCAGCAGATTCCTCCTCTCCATCACATAAAGGACAAGAATACGATGGTAGGCACACCTGCCTCCTTCTAAGGTTAGCCTTAGTAGGCAATCTATCTTTAAAAATTTTCCAAGAGAATGCAGCTGCTCTTGGAGGAATTTTCAATTTCCACATAAGCCTGGAAGCATTATCTTCATATTCTGAGCTGCCATCTTCCATGAGAGTTATATGCTGACTTTGTAGAATAGGATCCACTAGAGTCGGCCCTCCAAGTGAGATGATCCATTCTAGAAAGGTGAAGTTGCACCCCATCGATCTCATCCATGAAAGCTGCCACCATGTCAATTTCGTGGTCGAAAAAATTTCTCCTCCATTGAAACTTCCAATCCCACCCATTTTCAACATGCTGACCCATTGAATTGATAGTAAGGTCCTGCTGCTGGCTCACCTGATATAAAACAGGGTATTTGTCTTTAAGGGTTATATCGTCTCCCCTCCATATGTCTTTCCAAAACTGGATTCTGGCCCCATTACCCACCTTCCACCTCAGGTTATTGATCAAACTATTCTGGTGATGTTGCTGGAATAAAGATTTTAAATCCTTCCACCAGGGAGAATTATCAGCATTGCCTCTACCATGTAATAAGGCATGCCATCCCCCATAGATAGACACTAAAGTTCTTGCCCAAAGCTGGTGAGGATTATTTGCCAGCTGCCACCCCCATTTACCTAGCAAAGCTTCATTAAACTTGTTCAGATCTTTAATGCCCAATCCACCTCTAGCTTTAGGTAAACAAACCGTATCCCATTTTACCCAAGGGATCTTAGATGTGCCATTATCACCACCCCAAAGAAAATTTCTTTGAATAGCAACTATTTTCTGAGTAATTTTTTTGGGAATTCTGTAGAAAGACAACAAATAAATAGGCATTGCTGTCAAAACAGAGTTGATAATGGTGATTCTGCCCCCCATGGAGAGGCATCTATGCTTCCAAGATGCCAACTTGGTCTGAAATTTGTTGATGATAGACTGCCACACAGTCCCACTTTTTGGATTAGACCCCACTGGAATTCCTAGATACATGAAAGGAATATCCATCTGTCTGCAATTGAGAAAAAGGGCTGCATCTCTACACCAAGATTCTGATTTGCCCAAGCATCCAAACTGACTTTTAGAATAATTGATCTTGAGACCAGAAGCCAGCTCAAAACATGATAGGATTGACTTTAGAACTCTGACATTGGCCGAAAGAGCATTGCCAAAAAATAGAGTGTCATCTGCATATTGCAGGATATTTATATCTTCCTTCAAACTTCCCACTTGATAACTGCTGTACAAGTTCTTGGATATAGCTGTCCTCATTAATCCTGTAAGTCCTTCTGCCACCAAATTAAAAAGGAGGGGAGCAAGGGGGTCACCCTGCCTTAAACCTCTCTCGGGAACAAACTCCGAAGTGGGACTTCCATTGATTAAGATGGATATTGAAGCAGTAGAAAGACACCCATGAATCCACTTTCTCCACCTTTCACAAAAACCCATCCTTAACATCATATAATCAAGAAATCCCCAAGAGACCGAGTCATAAGCTTTTTCAAAATCAACCTTGAAAAACATGCAAGGTTTATTTTTTGATTTAGCTTCAGCTATGACCTCATTAGCTATCAACACTCCATGCAAAATATGTCTTCCTTTCATAAAGGCTGATTGCCTTTCATCAATGAGCTGAGGTAAAATAAGGGCTAACCTATTAGCCAAGAGCTTGGATACAACTTTGTAGACGCACCCTATAAGAGAGATTGGCCTGTAATCATTAAGAGCTGGAGGATCCTTGATCTTGGGAATAAGAGCTATGAAGGAGGCATTGCTTCCTTTTGGGAAAGAAGCATTATAATAAAATTCATCCAAGAAACGCATAAAGTCAGGCTTCAAAATCTTCCAAAACTTCTTGATAAAGTTGAAATTAAGCCCATCCGGGCCAGGACTTTTATCACCATGACACTCCCACACAGCTGAGGTTATTTCTGCATCAGTAAATTTAGCCACAAGGGCTTCATTCTCACTTTGACCAAGGGAAGGTAGGAGAACACCATCCAGGGTTGGTCTATTAAAATTCTGCTCAGAAAATCTATCTTTAAAGTGATTGAGGGCCTCATTTTTAACCCTACTAGGGTCCTGAACCCACTCCCCATCAATGATCAAACCTTGAATAGCATTGTGTCTTCTTCTATGATTAAGCATATTGTGGAAATAGGCTGAATTTCTGTCCCCTTCCTTTAACCATTTCACTCTAGCCTTTTGCCTCAACATAGATTCATAGGCATTAGAAGCATGCCACAGTTGCTCCTGAAGAGACTTCTTGAGATCCACTTCAGATTGATTCATTATTCTGTCAGAAATACCAGCCTCCAAAGCGTTCAGCTCCTTCTTTAAATCCTGAATTTTCTTAACATTAATAACTCCATTGGATGAGCTCCACTGTCGAATGCACCCTTTAATGAACTTCAATTTTTGCTTGAGGGCAAAACCTCCCCATCCATTAGGGTGATAATTGCTCCACTTAAGGGCCACCATGTCCTGAAAACCCTTGTCCTGCAGCCACCAATCCAGGACCTTGAAAGGCTTAGGTCCCCAATCAACAAAATAGGATCTTAGAAGGATAGGGCAATGATCTGAAAAATCTCTGTCTAGAACAAACTGTGTTGTGTCAGGCCATTGAATCAACCAACTATCAGATATGAAGAACCTGTCCAATTTGCTCATTACACTTCCATTAGGTCTGAACCAAGTATATTTTCTGCCAATAGATCTAACCTCTTCTACTGCCATAAGAGAAATCCAAGAATTGAATTCAGCAATACTGGATGAATTAACCGAATTCTGAGATGAACTCAATCTCTCACTTTGATTTCTTATCGAATTGAAGTCTCCTAGGATGCACCACAATTCATTTTGATAAGAGGATTTCAGATGCAAGATCTCTTCCCATTGGTTTCTCTTCCCTTGTAAATCACAAGGCGCATAAACATTAGTAATGATGACTTTCTTATTTTCCTTTACCCACAGGCCTTCCAGCATAATAAAACCACTTCCCACAATCTTCCTATTCACCACAAAGGAATCATTATTCCAAATACATAACAAACCGCCAGCTGAATTAATAGAAGGAAGGCATTCCCAAGAAACATTGCTATCTCCCCACAAGTATTGACACAGCTTCTTATCAATGGAATCTTTCTTGGTTTCTTGAATACATAAAACATCAATTTTGTTGGCCAGGGTTAATTTTCGAATGGCTGACCTCTTGACTCCACTACCCAATCCTCTAGTGTTGAGAGACAGAATATTCATGGATCAATTGTCTTGTTTCCCATCTCTGCTGTTACTGCGGTTAAGTGACTTATATTATCCTCATCCAAGCTCTCCTTACCCCTGTTTTTGAAATATTCATCAGAAGCTAAACCCAGTTGTCGGGCTATCTCCCAATGCTGATCTTCCTCCACACCAGAGAAATCATTATTAAAACTACTAGGGGGATTAGGACTATGGGGGGGAGGATCCTGCTTAGGGGTCAATGGGCCTGATTGAGTGCCACCATAACCATCCTCTACTTTATGAAGATCACAATTACTGCCTGTTACCATCACCCTTGCTTCCTTTTCACTTCCAATTTCATTTAAAACTGGGCCAAGATTTAATCGGGCCATAGACTTTGCTATTTGACATGTCCTTCTTCTGCTATATACTTTAAAAACAGAGTTGGAGATGCCCTCTTTTCTAACTGGGCTTTTGTTCTCCTGGCCCATCTTCCAAGTAGCTACAGACTCCTTCTCACCTTGGGAAAACGAAGCACAGTCCCTATCCGCCAAACCCGACGAATTTGAATCCTTATTGACCATTGGAAATTCGTCATATCTGTTGACTAAAAGGTCTTCTTCCAAGGCCCGTTGGTCTTTCATTCTATCCCCAGCATCTATTGTCCGAGGGGTCTTCAAAAAAATCCCTGCCGCTGCACTTTCCTCAAAAGGCTTCTGAGGTTGGGTCGGGCAGGAAGACCTATGCTGATACCTTCCATAATCATGCATGGTCATAGGGGAAGGAACGTTGCAATTTTGCAGGTCCAACGTGGCGTGGTTCAGACTCTGAGAGGCGTGGGTAGGCGAGCGCCAACGAGATGGCGACACGTCATTAGTGTCGACAGGAGCTGCGTTCCTTCTCCGCGAACGGAGCACTAACTCCCGGCGGCCCCGACGGTGGTCCCTATTAACGAGCGACGACGTTTGGCTAGGAAAAACGCCGACGTTCTTGATCGAGAGGCCGTCGGGCGATCTCCGTCTGTGGGTAAGGGTGTTTGGCTCGTCGTCTTCTTCGTCCATGTCCAAGGAGAAAGGAGACAAGAACGATCCTTCGTCTGGCTTCAAACAACTGTTTCTTCCCCACCCAGAAGCCATATCCTCCCTCACCTCTAACGAATATCAGCATCCATCCACTACGGCATACAGCTTTTCATCAAAGAGAGGTTTCTCCTTCGTGCGGACCAGAACTCGGGCAATGTCCATCCTTAGCTTGTCCTCCGTTGCCGGGTCTAACTCCACCAGTTCACCACATGTCGCCACGATGTCTGCTAAGTGTATTGCATCCCACGCTTGCAGCGGAACTCCCCAAATGAGAAGCCATGTAAGGCGATATGACGGCGTCATCGCCGGCGTCCACCTCTGAATGGAGGAGAAAGGGGTCTCGCCTGTAAGGAGTTCCTTTTGATTTATGGTGTTAGCTATTTCTTCATCTATGCCATGAAGAATAACCATGTCTTCTCCCCAATATGCCGACTTCAACTCTATTCCATCCAGTCCCTGCATCTCCTGTAGCTCCTCATCAACCCTCTCGAACATACCTTCATTTTTTAGATGACCCACCCAAACCTTATCAAACCACTTTGTCTTTGACTTGTCTGTTTGGATAACTACTGACTCTAGTTTGGCTTCTGTTACTACTTTCCCCGTCATAAGCCCCCGTGTCCCCTTCCCTTCCTGCAAATTATCTTGCTTCACCACATCCGCATATGTCTTTGTCTTAGACGGCCATGTGTGTTGCTGTTTCAGTTGATCACGTTGTTCACCCTGCAAGAATTTTCCTCCTGTTCTGCTATTGCTCCCTTTTTGCTTGTTGTCTACCTTATATCCTCCTCGTTGAAATTTTGGTTTATTGACAAACAATTTCATATCGTTTATGTATATGTTATTGTCTAGACTTCGTTCCAATCTATCCTCGTTCTCCACCCCTTTGAAGCGTACAAAGCCATATCTATGGCCTTGTTTGTTCCTTTTCAAAGGTATGAAAACCTCCCATACTTTTCCCCACTCCTGGAAAATCTTCCAGAGTTCCTTTTCTTGGACAGAGTCAGGGAAATGGGAAAAGTAAAAGGAGGTTGTGTCTGGTCTGTCCCTCCAAGAACGGAAAGGTCCCCTTCCACGATTGATATTCCGGTTAGCAGCATATTGTCCGTCACCACCCCTTCCAGTCTCTGACAGGGCCTTCTTCTTATCCCTTCTCCTGCTCCTCACTTGTGTCCATGCGCCCTGCTGTTGGTTAAAGCGATTGTCACCTTGCTCTCCATCTTCGTCATAGGTTGTATATGCTTCCAAGGTGTATCTCCCTCTTCTAGACACATGTCTTCTATCGGATTGTTCTCTGCCATACTTTGTTCTCCGGGTATCTCTAACCATAGTGCGTCCTCTCTCCCTCCATGTCTCCGATCGACTCTCTCACTCTATCTCTCCCATTCTCCTTTCCATCGGCTCTCGCTCTCTCTCGCTGTCTTTCCCTCTCACTTTCTCTCTCTCTATCTCTCTCACTGTCTCTCTCTCTAACTTTCTCTCTCATCATTTCACCAATGCAATACTATTTGTTGCTGCCTACCTTGTATAATTTCTGTTTTGGGCATTCGAGAGGATTTTTCTCAGAATAGAGGAGCAACAGTAGAATCAATTAATGTGTTACCGATATTCAAGTTCAAATTGAAGAACAATGAAAATGGTGATGACCAGGATGTCAATGCAGCTATAGATGAAGGTGGAATTTTGGCTTGCTCTCACTTTTTCCACGTAATGTGTGTTGACAAATGGTTAAAGATAAATGCAACCTGCCCTCTTTGTAAAAACGAAGTTGGTACGAGTAATGGAGGGTCCCCTTCAGCCTGGAACTCCAGTACGTAGCTGAAGGCACGTATCCCCCATCAAGTTGCAGCTTTTCAAGTGTACATCATCAACTCTATAAGATTGAGTTAGGCCTGCATTCTAAGATGATATCAGAGTCTATCCTAAATCCATTGGTGAGTCACCTCAATTTGCCATGCTCCAAGCATGAGGGAAAATGTTGAAAAGTCACCTTAATTGTGGTCACCCCTAGCCCACCATAGTTTTGGCAGGTAGCCATGGGCATAAGAGGAGTGTGTTGAAAATCTCACGTCATCTAGCTTTGAATTCATTGAGCTGGACGAAGACACCGACGATCGCCGGAGGCTTGATCGTGCTCGGATATTGGTAAGGACACCTCTCCCGCTGTCGATAAGGAGAGAGGTTGCTGTTTGGGTGGACGAGGTTGAGTATCGGGTGTGGTTTGTGGAGGAGACAGGGTCACACGGCGGGACGAAGCATAAATGTTTGGTTCCGTCCGACGACTGGTCGGAGGAGATACCCTCGAATGACGGCGGAGACTTCGGTGACGCCGACGACGATAAGGATACAAACTTCTCCTTCTCGCCGGAATTATCCAACAAACTGGGCTTCTGCAATAACCAGTGGTCAGGGGAAGAGAATGATGGGTACTGTTGTGATGGTCCAATGGGTAAAACCCAAAATTGCGATACCCACAGTGATGAGGCAAAAGGTACTGAAGGGGAGACTCATGATCCCGATAAGGCAAAGGTTGACCTTGATTTAAGCAGGGCAGAAACGGACAATGAGAAGGCTTTCTCTAAAACGGCAACCTGTGACGCGGCTCAGACTGCTGCTCGAAAGGATAATAGTCAGCAACAAGGAAACATTTTGAATGAAGGAGATAAAGTGTATTCGGGAATATATTATAAAGGGGAAGCAGAGGAAGAGATAAGATGCTGTCAACCCCACTCGGACTTATACCCCAAGCAGCCTAGTGGTTTTGGGAATATATTATAAAGGGGAAGCAGAGGAAGAGATAAGATGCTGTCAACCCCACTCGGACTTATACCCCAACCATCTGCACCTGTCATCGTTCCTCCTGAACCTCCTTTCTGAGCCACCACCTCCACGTATGATCTCACCCGAGGTCTGTTAGTAGCCTGAAGATCCTTGACAGCTTCTTTGCTTTGCTTTTCCCCTTTATCTACTCTTGTGTGCATATGAACATTCGACGCTAACCTTGTGAACCTGGGAAGATTGACGAATAGCTTATGGTCGTCGATGAAGATATTATCCAGGTGCGTCTCCAGAAGCTTTACATCCGAAACACCCTTGAACCTCACGAAGCCAAACCTTCTGCCCTCCTTGTTATGACGTTTGGCGATGAAAACTTCACACACATCACCCCAAGTCTTAAACTTCCCCCAAAATCGCACTTCATTAACGTCGTCTGTGAAGTTAGTGAAGTAAAAGGATGTAATATCCTCCTTGTCTCTCCAGTTGGGGTGATTTGACGAGAGGTTATGGAATGTTCTGTTCTGTGAAGAATTCTTCTTTACTACCTTTGCTTCCCTCCTACTAATCACCTTTGTCCATTCGTCCTTTCTACCAAGGTTGTCATCACAAACGTTCTTGTTCCAGCATTCCTCGTCGTGTCTTTTGTGTTCCTGGTTCCCCCCCTTCGAGCTTCCATTTGTTTCTTCATATCGCGTCTTTCTGGAGTTGCTCCAACAACGTGGGAAAAATTCCTCGTTTCTCCTATCTCTATCTCTCCCCCTCTCCCTGCTATGTCTGCATACTCTTCTGTTGTCGCATGATCGATCTCTCGCAAACTCTCGTTCTCTCAGAAAGCCTCTCTCAGACACTCTTCCTCTAAAGAGTGTCTCTCTCTCTCCCTCACTCTCTCTGAAGTGTTTCTCTCTCTCTCTAAAGTGTTTCTCTCTCATCTCTCTTTACAAGACATGTGGGGAGATTCACAAAGTTGTATTGATCAAGACATTGATAATTGATCTATTTTGAACCAATGTGATGGTTGGACAACAAAGTTAACCATAGTTACACAAGTGGTTGAACCAATGTGATGGTTGGACAATGGATGGAGAATTCTCAACAGTATGTTAATCACTACCTTTTTCTAAAAGAGGAGGTTTGTATGCAACAATACCCAAGCTTTGAAACAAGTAGCAACCGACAAGTCTCTTCGTTGCAAGTTGTTAGGTTTCATCATAAGATTCATAACATCGATTAGTCTTAAGTAAAGTTTCCCAATAAGTATATAAGTTGCACCCTCAGAATTAAGGCAAACGATGTGCGACTTTTCAACATCCCCACTCCACCAATGTAGAAAAATAGGCAATACACAAAGATGGGTTGTAAGGCTTTATACCATGTTAGATTTCATCTTAAAATCAAATAACATTAAGTGAAGTTGTCCAACAATTTTATAAGTTGCACCACATGAATTATGGCAGGCAATATTGGACTTCCCAACACAAGTTACTCAAGGATTTCTATGGGTTGAAGCAGACTCCTCAAGCTTGACTTGAGTCCTTTGCTAGCACATTGCTTAGCTTTTTTTTTTTTTTTTTGCACTGCAAAAATCTGATAGTATTAATATTACTTCAGTACTAGGTGTACAGAAAATGATAGGTAATTACAAAGGCAGATTCTGCCAAACCCAACTACAAAATATATCACACAAGCTGAAGACCGAAACATCAAACACCCCTAAGACATTTCTTCCTTCAGTCTAGTAGACCATTGGTTAAAATGAATATGGAAGTTTTTCTCCATACCATTTAACCAAGAGTCCAAGACCAAGTGTGAAATAAAGCTTCATCCATGACTTTTTCGGAGCAGAAATTCTGGTTGTTGAACACCAAGGAATTTCTATGCTTCCAAATAGTCATGGATAGAGCTACCCATAGGACTTGCCATCTTTTATCCATAGAGCTACACATTGCTTAGCTTTGTGTTTAAATATAGCAAATGTAACCTCTTTTAATTTGTTTTTACCACTTCCCAAAAACAGCATGTGTCCTTGTTTTTATGTAGATGTAGATGACACACATGACAGCATAGTCAACAGCAGTTCTACATGGTTGCTTCAGCAACTTGTTACTAAACCACATTATGCCAATGTTGAAACAGTTAGAAAATTCAGACTTTTAAGTGTTAAAGTTCAGCTCCTTTCAAATGGTTCTTTGCTGCTATCCCAAAAAAGTACATCTAGGATCTCTAAGCTGAAGCCCAGATGGCTGACACCAAAGGCATATCTCATCCTATGATTGGGGGATGAAAATTGTCTAAGTTTGGGGATGGCCATGTTCAAGATTCACGCCTCTAGATAAATTTTAGGAGCATCGTGGTATGCCACTTTAACCATTTCAGAAATAAGCAATTGCATGAATAAGGCCTGTCTATTCCTTTCCCAACCTCTTGAGGAGCATGTGAATGTGGTAAAGCATACTCTAGTGCTTCAAGATCACTATCAATCATGGATTGTTTCTTCAGTCTGCCAATTCGCCTCAGCCATTTTCCTTAGAAGCCTATTGTGATTAAGATTTCTCCTCAGAGGCTCAGATCCAAATGGCAAGAGGTCGACATCTGGGTCTTGTGTGTATCTTCTAATCTCATATTGTGGTGGTCCAAGAAGCAGCCCCTGTTTGCCATATCCAGCAGTGTAACCAAATACAGAAGTTTAGAAGACACTATTAGCAGAGTTGTAATGGATTCTTTTGGAAAGTCTCGCATTCTCGCCTCAATTACTCGGGTGCTGTTTATATACCTATTGAACAACTTCATTAATGCCAATTGGTTTTTAGATAGAATATATGGTATCAAAGTCTAGCCTATTACTATTGCTCTGTAGTCTCTGTTGTATATCACCTGGTCTAGCAAGAATCCATTGATGGGGGTATTGCAAAGTCCCACACCACCTGTCTCAATAGGATGCGGTTTATATACTTATTGCCAGTTGGTCTTAAGATGGAATAACAGATTCAGACTCTAGTTCAAGAGTTCAAGGTGTTGGTTTTTACTCCTATCATCTACTCCAATAACCTTAGCATTGTTTCCCTCATATAATGCAGTCCTTCACTCAAGGACGACACATATGGAACTGGATCTGTTTAGTCAGACAGAATATCATTGAAAAGAGCATCAAAGTCTAAATGCATACATACATACACCTGTTATAAGAATGGAAATCCATAAAGTTTAGAATTTTGATAAAAGGAAACAAGTTATTTAATACTATTTCACACATCTCAATGCCTACAAAGTACTGTGCACAACAAAGCTTCAGCTCTCTCGTGCATTTAGATTTTAAATTCAACAGGGATGTTAGAAAGCATATTTGGAAAATGCATACAAACAATAACATAAAGAGAATATGAATGTTTTAGTTTCAAACAACAATAAAAGCAAACAGCAATATGAAGAATACCAGCAAACAAACAAACAAAAAAGAATCCACAGTACATCATTTTAAGTAAATATCATGTGTACTTCCACAGCTTAATGCTAATAAGTATGTGGGTCACTTTATTCCTATCAGGTTAATCAGGATCTAAAAAATTTAGCTGTTCATCTAAATAATACATTATACATTATATACACACACAACACAAGCCTACCTCGTGAAATACGAGAAGAGATGGCAAATATAGGAGGATACACCATTTCTCCTAAAGTAAGAGAGCATTCCACTTTCAGAACTTTTCCAATGTCATTATGCTTTGGCCAGTAAACCTAAAAATCATACAAATGTCATGAACACAAATAACATGAACAAATATACAAAGAAACAAAATATGAAGCAGTGACAATGATGTAATAAACTCATTACCTCATCAGTAGCATCTGGAATAGGGATAAAATTTGAAAGTGATATATCACCACAAAACCATTGATATTTTAAAAATAATGGTGGGTCTGTACTAGCTGCACCATCATGAATAATTGTGAAATGACAACGACACATATCTTCTTCCACAGGTTTATCTATGGATGCTTCTTTGAGAAAAAACCCCAGAGGAATATGGTCCTTCCACTTCTCAACTAAAAAGCAGAAAGTTGACTCTGCAGCTTGCTCAGGGCGACTAAACTCCCAACCATCTCTAATGCACAAAGCTGTATGTGCAGGATAACGATTTGCTAGTGCCACTTCCTCACGAGAGAGATCTGCAAAACTTTTCATATTCAATAAATAAACTATTTTAATACATGATATACGAGCTCAATGATGCCAGTAGAAATTACTTGAAGAAAACATATATGGCAGGTACTCCTTAACCTATAGTAAAAATTATGTCTATCGATTCAACCAAACAATATAGATACCAAAGGCTAAAAACCTTACTACTCATACCTCTATCATTGAATTTTTTCAAAGTAGGTCCAACTAGCAATATTGAGGAAGCTTCCAAATGAGGCATCTTAAGTATAGGATTCTCCTCCACTCGCAAATGCTACAGTACAGAAAAAATCATAGAAAGTAGCATCAACCAGTCTAAATTTATGTATGCACCCACATATGTAAAAACATAAATTTAAGTCTCTAAAAGTTACTAGAAATTGAAACATGTGGGTTAACTACCGTGTTTATCCAATTTTAAACTAGTACCTATATTGTGAAAGTTTCCAATTAGATTGCACAAATACCAAATGTTTCTAATTGTACCCCCACCATGACCAGTCTATCATATGATTGAGTTTTGACCTCTAAGAAAAACATCACCTGCATCACATGACTAAATTAATGGATACATAATGGCCAAGGTGCAAATCCAATTAGAAACATTTTGGAATAAGAATCCAAAATAAAATGAGTTTAATTTTGATACATGATTAGCGTAATGATTTTTCATTGTAAGCCAATTAGAAATCACCCTAAATATGACTTTTAAAACAATTATTACAAGTCAACAATTTTCAAATACATTTTTTTTTTTTGGTCTGCAAAGATAAATATATATATATATTGAATAAAAAGTACCAGAGGTACTATTACAAAATAAAAGTCCATATAATTGGTTCCTGAAAGCAGACAACACAGTCTGATAAGGAACCAAAATATGGAGGGAATACATATAAATTAAAACCAAGAGTGTAACCCTACTACTGCAAAAAATTCTGTCGAAGGTTACTCGACCATTGATTAAAATGTAAAGAGAAGTCCTTCTCCAAATTGTGAAGCCAAGTCCATACTAAGAAAGATGCATCTTCAACCAGTTTGTTGCCATCAAAAGTTGCATTGGAAAATACAATGTTGTTTCTAAGCTGCCAAATAGACCAAGTAACCGCCATCCACCACCACTGCCACCTCCTAGATCTTATACCAGCCTCTTTCAAGGAAGAGAACTGCATGAAATGATCTGTTATACTCCATGGAAGGGGTCCCTGCATATTTATCCAATTCATTGTTTCCCACCATATAGGCTGAGTCTTACTGCAGTGAATAAAAATGTGGGAAGCAGTCTCCTCCCCCCTTCTGCAGAAAGGACAAGTCAGATCCAAGATCTGCACTTGCCTGGCCCTTAAATTAACTTTTGTAGGTAATCTGTCCCACAGTAACCTCCAAGCAAACATTAAAAATTTGCTCGGGATCTTGATCTTCCAAAGGTCCTTAAAGCAGTCGTGAAGGTTGTCAACAGCTACCTCCTCCCAAATCGAAGAGTAAGCACTTCGAGTAGAGAAGATACCCGATGCTTCTGCTGTCCATACCCAAGTGTCGGAACCTTGAGGATTAATGGATATACCTTCAACTTCAGCGAGGAAGGATATGGCTGATTCTATTTCTCTGTCAAACAGCTGGCGTCTCCAAGTAAAGTTCCAGTTCCACCCAAGGCTGCTATGCTGCCCCATGGAACCAACCAGCTGGTATTGATGGTTGGAATTCACATAGAGCCGCGGGTACTTTTCAGCTAAAGATTGGTCGTGACTAATCCACCTATCCTCCCAAAATCTGACCTTATCTCCAGCTTCTACCTTCCACTTAATTTGCTGATAAAGAGTCTTTCCATTGCAGGGCAAATGCATAACTTTTATTAAATCCCTCCACCAAATTGACTGACAGCTTGAGTTTCCTTCTCCAACTAGACCTCTCCAGCCCCCATATTTAGCTTCCAAAAGTGCAACCCATAGAGCCCCTTGTTGGTACATAAGGTTCCACATCCATTTTCCAAGGAGGGCCACATTAAAGGTATGGATGTCTTTAATGCCTAAACCTCCTCTGTCTTTGGGTAAGCAAACTGTTTTCCAAGATATCCAGGCAATTTTGTTGTTGTCATGACCTCCTCCCCAAAGAAAGCTTCTCTGAATTCTGATTAATTTGTCAGCCACCATACGGGGAACCCTGAAAAAAGAAAAATAATAAATAGGAAGAGAAGTAAGGACTGATTGGATAAGAATCACTCTCCCCCCATATGAGATATATCTCTTCTTCCAAGTAGCTAGTCTCCTCTCAAATTTTTGTATAATAGGTTCCCACACATGAGCTTGCCTCGGGTTAGCCCCAATGGGTATACCAAGATAAACAAAAGGAAGAGCTAACTGACTACAATTAAGGTAGGTAGCTGCCATTTGCCTCCACTGGTCATCCCTACCAAAAGCACCAAAAGAGCTTTTGGCAAAATTTATTTTTAAACCAGAAACCACTTCAAAAGTTCTAAGTATAGCTTTGAGAACTTTCACATTTTCCATAGAAGCTTCACCAAAAAAGATCGTGTCATCCGCGTATTGTAATAAGCTAATACTGATTTCAGAACTAGCAATATTGAAGCCTTTGTATAGGTTTGCTGCCAGCGCTGTCCTCATCAGACCATTCAATGCCTCAGCAACTATATTGAATAAAAAAGGAGCTAGAGGGTCCCCTTGTCTAAGACCCCTTTGAGGCTTGAACTCCTTTGTGGGGCTACCGTTGACTAAGACTGAAATTGAGGCTGATTTCAGACACCCTTCCATCCAGCTGATCCATTTAGGACTAAACCCTGTTCTTTTCAGCATATACAGCAAAAATTTCCATGATACCGAGTCATAAGCCTTTTCATAATCAACTTTGAATATGAGGCAGGGTTTATGGCTCCTTTTAGCTTCATCAATGACTTCATTAGCTATGAGGACACTCTGAAGAAGGTGTCTCCCTTCAATAAACGCTGATTGAGCTTCATTAATGATGGTAGGCAGCACTGTCTTCATTCTCTTAGCTAGGATCTTCGCCACAATCTTATACATACAGCCTATGAGGGATATAGGTCTGTAATCGTTCAAAACTTGTGGATCAACCTTCTTTGGAATTAGAGCTAGGAAGGAAGCATTGCCTCCCCTAGGAAAAATTCCGTTAGCATGAAATTCATCTAAAAAACGAAGAATATCAGGTTTGAGTAACTGCCAAAAGCTCTTGATGAAATTAAAGTTGATCCCATCAGGCCCGGGGCTCTTGTCACTCCCACAATCCCAGATTGCTTCCCTCACTTCCTTCTCCAAAAACGGCTTCACCAGCTCTATATTTTGTTGATGAGAAATGCTTTGAAAGGGGGTGCCATCTAAAGTGGGTCTGTGGAGGTCTGGTTCCATAAACCTATGCAAAAAGAAAGATCTCACCTCCTCCTTCACAACAGGAGGTTCAGTTGTCCAAACTCCATCCACCATAACTCCTTTTAGAGAGCTGCTACTGCGGTTGGCATTTATCACCATGTGAAAAAAGCGAGAATTGCAATCACCCTCCTTGATCCACCTTGATCTGGATTTCTGTCTCAGCAAGGACTCATGGGCTTGGGCTGCAGCCCAAAGATCTTCCTGCAGTTGTTTTCTATGCTGCTGTTCACGAGGGGACAAAATCCTTTGGCTTGTGTCTTCCTCCAGCTTGTTTAGATCAGCCTCAATCCTATTAATCTTTGATAAAGTATCTCCAAAAAGATGTTTATTCCAATCCTTCAAGCTGTGCTTCAGGTTCTTGAACTTTTGTTTGAGGATAAATCCACCCCAACCTGGCTGTTGAATAGCATTCCAGCTATGGTGAACAGCCTCCTTGAAAGATTTATCTCTAAGCCAACAATCCAAGATACGAAAAGGTTTTGGGCCCCAATCAATTTCCTTAGAGCGAAGTACAATTGGGCAATGGTCTGAGAAATTCCGACCAAGAGTGCATTGAGAACTGCTGGGCCATCTAACCATCCAGTCATGGGAAACCAAAAATCTATCCAGTCTGCTTTTAGATGTACCATTAGGCCTATACCATGTAAACTTCCTTCCCAGACAAGGGACCTCTAAGACTTCTAAATCATCAATCCACTGATTAAATTCTCTGGTACAGCTATCTTCATGAAGGCTTTGTACATCAGAAAATCTTTCACGAGGGCTCCTTATAGAATTAAAATCTCCCATTAAACACCACAAACCCCCCTCCATAGATTGCCTGAGCTGCTTTATAGAGTCCCAAAGAATTCTTTTGTTATGAATGTCGCAAGGAGAGTAAATAGAAACTAGAGTTATCATTTGAGCTTCTTGAATCCATTCCCCAACCAATATAATAAACCCAATTCCAAGAATCTTCCTTTGCAATCTTAATGACTTCTCACTCCATAAACAAAGAATACCACCGGCAGAATTAATAGCTGGGAGCATTTCCCACCTTACATCTACATTACCCCATAAAGCCTGACACATAGGTGAATCTACCAAATCTTTCTTTGTCTCTTGAAGGCATATAAAGTCCACAGTCTCCTTCTTGATCATTCTTCTGATTGCTCCCCACTTAACACCCCTCCCAAGGCCCCTAACATTGTATGAAATTATCTTCATGGATTCCTACTATTATTAGCCCTTCTTGTTGCATCCGCTCTATCTCTTTCCTCCATGTGTTGGAATTTCTCCAGAATTTCCTCCCTACTTCCTTCTCCAGTAAGACCCAACTGTTTTGCCACATCCAATATGAGATTTGCCTCATGATCGTGTTGGGTGTCTGATATTGGGGTTGCCACTGCTGCTTCCATTGTGAACTGTTGCTGTAAAGAATCCTGATGAGTTTCCTCTGGCTGGATCGAACTATTATTCTGGTGCTGTTGATTATTTTCAAAGATTGTTGAAACATTAGGATTAGATGAAGGGAGGCCCATATTTGATTGCTTTTGGGACCTCTTCTTCCTTGAATAAACTTGCCACTGATTTCCGTCTGGCCCAACTTTTGTTTGAAGGCCCAGCAAAGAATTTTTGTCTTTGGGGGTAGAATAGGAAAAATGCTCATCTTTTTGTGCTGACCATAGACTGTTGTTTGTTGGGTGCCCCTCCATTTCACTGTCCATAGGCTTATCATATGTGTCAGCCCTGTCTTCAAATAATGCCACGTTTCTGTCTTCTGCATGATCTTTCTTTTGGCCCGAAAACCCCCCCCTAGACCTCCCGTTACCACCATTACTCTTTTTGTGATGTTTCTTAGCCTCTACACTCCTGGCGTCAGGGCTAACCACATGCCTCTCCTCTGCTTTTGTCTCCATAAACTGGGAAAAGGATTTGAATTTATGACCAGGCAAAGGAGTTACCCGTGTTTCCGCTATGGACCGAGGGTAAATACCCACCGGGTCGCACCCGTCTAAATATCCAGCGGGTAACATCCATGTCTGCTGGATTTTGGTGCCCTGCGATGACTTCGCGACCTCATCCTCTCGCGCGGATAGCAGTTCCGACACCTGCGGAGGTACCCGACTTGGCCCCCCTCGGTCATCGGCGCCGGCGAGGTACTGAGAAGCTCCCCCGTGAGGATTGCTACAGGACTCCAACTCCGATAGGTCTGAAGCGGTATCGCCGTGATCCCAGTTGATGTGGGATGAGCTATCGAACATGGAGTCATCGGAGTTAATCTCCTCCGATGACCCTTCTGCGTTTCCCGCCCTCCGCGAACATCCTACGTGGCCTTGACAAGATTCCTCAGTGATGTGGACCATGAATTTGGCGCCGTCGATCATCACTTCCACCGTATGTTGAATGGATGGCCGCCATTGAGTCCGGATAAGAAGCCGCGCTTTATCCACCCTTCTTTTCTCCTCGACTGCGTCGTCGATGTCCACCACCTCACCCATAGCAGCTATAATCTGGTTAAAGTGTTTTGGGTTCCATGCCTGAACAGGGATCCCCCAACATTGAATCCATGTTAACCGATAATCTACTCTCATGTTTGGGTGCCATCTTTCAATAGATGAGAATAGGAATGTTCTGCCTCCATTGATGAGCTGGTTTGCATCATGTTCAGAGAGACCCAGCAGGAGGACTTGGTCATCACCCATGAATGTTGTGCGTATATCCTTTCCCGTCTCCCACAGTAACTCTTCCTCCACACGATCATACACTGCTGGGTTTTTTAAGTGAGCTACCCATGCTTCCTTCAACCACAAAGTATCTTCTAGTTCAAGTTGTATTTGGGCCACCGATAAGGAAGTATGTTGGTTGTTGGGGATGAAAACAGACTTCTGATCTCCCTCTCTGCTTGTGTTTCGTCTCAGTGCGTCTGCATATGAGATTGGCGGCGCGTTTCGATTACGAAATTCCCCTCCTTGCTTTCTATCCATGGGTAGCTTTGCCTGGATATTACCCCTTGTCTCTCGACATTTCTCCCTCCCATACTTTGGGAGATTAACGAACAGTTTCAGACCCCCTATAACGATGCTATCCAATTTCTTCACCAAGTAAGGGATGTCTTGAACCCCTTTAAACCTGACGAAACCATATCTTCTTCCCGCCAGGTTCCTTCTTTTCGGAATGAAAATCTCTCGGACATCCCCCCATCTCTTGAAGTGATACCACAGATCTTTCTCTGTGATGTCTTCGGCAAAGCGGGAGAAATATAAGGACGTGATGTCCTTATGATCTCTCCAATTAGTCCCTGAATGAGTCAACTTAGCTCTTCCTATGTTTCCGGCATAGCTCCGTCGAGACGTCTCCCCGAGGCTCTCTCTCTCACACTTAGCTCCGTTAGCCCTCGGTGTAACTCTCCATCTCCCAGAGTTTCTCTCTCTCCTCACTCTTTCTCCCTCTCTCAATCTCTCTCTTTCTTTCTTTCTCTCTCTCACTCTCCTCTCTCTCTCTCTCATCTCAACTTTTTTTGCTTTCTCAATTTTCAAATACATGATAATCCATGATTAGAAGACAATGTAAAAAATCTTTACATTACCAATATATTCCAACAAAATTCATAAAAAAAATTAAAATGTAAGGAGGGACTAATTTAAAAACTTGATGAGAGAAACCCTTGGCCAAAAACACAACTTTAGTCACCCCTGAATAGCAGGAATATTTAAAATTTTATTTTAAGAAATAAAATTCTATACTAAACTAATTTTTACAATCTATATAATGGTTATCATCATGCCTACAACGATGTTAATACAATGGTTGGTTAACATCAGTCAATACTCAAGCCAGGTCAACAAGTTTGATCCAATAACTCTGATATCTATCTATATTATAGGTAGATAAAAGTAGCACAACACTATAGATTGATGAGAGAGAATAAGAGGAGAGAGAAACAGGGGATGGGAGAGAGTTAGGCACAGAGGTGAGAAATTCGAGAGGGCAAGGGCGAGATTCACCACGGGTTTTCATAGGACACAAACCAGGACAACAGCAACTCTATAATCAAACAAACTGGAGGGATCGGAATGAGATATCAACCTTCTACTTCACGCGTTTTTCTGACGGCATCAACGAGAAGGATTTGTGGTACCAATTCAAAAAATGGGGAGATGTCAGAGAAGTATTCATATCCAGGCAACAAAATAAAAGTGGCAGAAGGTACGGGTTTGTTCATTTCAAAGGAATAGAGGATGAGCACAGGATGGAGAGACAACTGGACAGTCTTGTCATCGCAGGCTTGAAGTTATACGTCAATCTTCCACGCTTCGGACGACAGGGGGGAGGAAAGGTAACTTCAACAGATAAACAACATGAGCAACAGACTATGAAGGAGCATGTAGCGCATCGTTATGTCCCCGGAGGAGCAAGAACAAACCAAACATCCTACACGGAGGTAGTAGCGAGGAAAAAAAGTGCAGCACACAGCTGCAAAGGGGGGCGATCCTCAATACACATTGAGCCCTCGGAGGAAATGCTGAAATGGCTTTCCGACGCATGGGTTGGGAGATTGACGAACCCAACGACATTTGATGAGGTGGAGGATGAACTGAGGTGGGATTTCGAAGTGGACATCTCAACCAATTACCTGGGGGACGACATGTTCCTACTATTTGGGCTAGACGACGTAAAAGCAGGAAAACTGATTCAAGAAGCTCGTCACGGCACCGTCCCTCTGTTTTATTCAATGCAAAAATGGACACCGAGCCTGCGTCCAGGCTATAGACTAGCCTGGGTCCAGTGTTGGGGAATTCCGATCATAGCTTGGGATGTGGTGACCATAAAGAAGATTGCGGGGGTAATGAGAGAGGTGGTGGAAGTTGACAACGAGGCCGACGGACGACGGTGTTTGGATAGAGCTCGGGTGTTAGTGAAAACACCATGGCAACCCGACATCCAGCATACCATAGAAGTTCATATAGGCGAAGAGATGTATAACGTGCGCATACTAGAGGAGTGTGGTTACAACACCGACACAGGGCAGAGGAGAAGAAGCAGTGGCACACCGTCCTCGGAGGAAGTCGACTCCGACGGCAGCTTCATGGGGTTGCCGGTGTCGGAGCAAACATAGGTGTCGGTGTTCAATGTCAGAGAGTGGGTAGCGGAGACACAGCCAAACAAAGCGAGCCCGTGACGGAACACCACCATAGCAGGGGGTGGGAGTGACGCATGACAGGGCTCGCAATTACTCAAGGATCCATCAGACAAACAAGAACCAATGGGTAAAGGCATGGACCGCCAGACAAAAGGGGCGAGTCTGGTTCTCAACGCAAAGATTAACGAAGAAGGTAAGGAAGCAGAACGGGCAACGGGAAAATCGAGGGAGTCACCAATCAAGCTCCTCTATAAGGAAAGAACACAAGAGGGGGATGAGATATGTGTCGGGAACAGTGAAAAGGAAACAGGGCCTGAAAAGGGGAGAGAGTTTGAAAGTAGGAATGGGTATGAGGAAGGGGAAAGCAGTAGGCAGCAGGGAAAATCACGTGAAGATAAAGGGGGAAAAGAAAATCCAATGGATACGGGCTTTACTAGCCACACCCCCCTAGAGGCACTATACCCCAAGCTGTAAGCCCAATAAGTAAGAAAATGGCTACAACCACCTTCCGTAAAGTGTACTCCCGTACCAGGTGGTGTAAAAAGCAAGTGAAGGAGAGTGGGCAAACTTCAGAAGGACGGGACAGCGGACCAGCATACACAAAACCAACAGCCAGCCACAGAAAAGGGTAAACACCACACAGCAACAGCAAATATCGGACAGTAAAGAGGAAAGTCAACGCACTAGTCATAAAGAAGAGAAAACAAATTGGGTGATAGAGGAGGAGATATGTGAAGGAGAAGGTGAGAAGCAAGAAGCAACCAGGATATGGGAGCTCGCAAAGCAACTGGGGTGACGGGAGTAGAAGACCGAGGGAGGATAGTGGAAAAGCTCATGACAATGGAGGATAGGGACAGAAAAGAGGCAGAGAAAGTGGAGAATAGGAACCACAACTCATGAATATTATCACATACAATGTGAGAGGGTTAGGGGAGGGGTGAAATGGGTAGCAATAAGGCGATTGGTGAAAAAAGAGAGTGTGGATTTGTTGTGCATTCAGGAAACCAAGAAGGATACAGTAGACAAATCAATATGTCAGGCATTATGGGGGGATCCAGCAGTCTCATGGGAGGTTCAGCCAGCACTGAATTCCGCAGGGGGAATTCTTTGCATCTGGAGTGAAAAGGCATTCAAGCTAGAAAGGAAAGTTATCGGAAATGGCTTCGTTTGGTTGACAGGTCAGTGGATTAAGGAGGCGGTGCAGGTGCATATCATATCCATATACTCGCCATGTGACATGCAAAATAAAAGAATCCTATGGGAGGCCATCAAGCAACTGAAAACAGCAAACCAAAGGGGTCTTTGGTGCATTACGGGGGACTTCAACAGCATCAGAGACCCCTCGGAAAGGATGGGAGTTGGTCAAATGGTGGCGGAGGAGAGCAACATCAAGGAATTTAATGATTGGATTGATGAGCTTGAGGTGGAGGAAGCCTCATGGGTAGGAAGAAAATTCACTTGGATAAGACCCAACGGAGCTGCAAGAAGCAAGCTGGATACATTTCTAGTATCTCCAGAATGGCTGACAAAATGGCCCGGGAGTACTCAACATACATTGGATAGGAATTTTTCTGACCACTGCCTGGTTCTACTTAGGTCCAAGTTTGTAGATTGGGGCCCAAAACCGTTCCGAATCCTTGATTGCTAGATGTTGGACAAATCTTTCAATAAAATAGTACAAGACGGTTGTCACAACAACAAACGGGGTGGGGAGGGTTTGTGCTTAAAGAAAAATTGAAGAGCTTGAAAGCAAGGTTGAAGACCTGGAACAGAGATCAGTACGGGGACACCTTTAAGAAATATAAGAAGATTGAAGGTGAGCTAAACCAGTTAGAAGCAATCTCAAAGTGACAGACATCTTTCTTCCCAAGAAGCCCTTATCAGGAAACAATTACAAGAGGACTTGTGGGTAGCTGCACAATCTCACGAATGCCTACTTAGGTCCAAGTTTGTAGATTGTTGTCCATCCCTTTTGTCTACCTAGGTTTACCTATTGGTGCAAATCCGAGAAGGGGGCGGGTGTGGGATCCTATTATCAAAAAGTGTGAAAGAGTTTTATCTAAGTGGAAGCAAAGACACTTATCATTCGGGGGGCGGGTGACGCTTATCCAGTCAGTCTTAACTTCTATTCTCATCTATTTTTTATCTTTTTTAAGGATTCCCAAGAAGGTGGAGGACAAGTTGGTCAGCTTGCAACACAAATTTCTATGGGGAGGTAGTGCAGACACAAACAAGATTGCTTGGATCAAATGGGAGACAGTATGTCTTCCAAAAGAAAAAGGAGGCTAGGGTATAAAGGATATAAATACCTTCAACCTTGCTCAGCTTGGTAAATGGAGGTGGAACCTTTTCCAGAACGAAGGACAGCTGTGGGTTAAGGTCTTGGAGGCAAAATATGGAGGTTGAAGGGGTTTGGATGAACCACCTAGCGATAAGTTTGAGTCCTTGTGGTGGAGGGACCTAAAGACGATGATCCAAACAACACAACAAGGGGAGGAGGTCAAAGAAGGTACACAATGGAGGGTTGGGTGTGGAGATAAGGTCAAATTTTGGGAGGATAAGTGGATAGTTAGTAAGGTTTCATTGGTAGTTAAATATCCCAGATTGTTCCTAATCTCGGGTCAACAAAACCAATTAATACAACAGATGGGAGGCTACAAGGATGGGGAGTTGGAGTGGAATTTATCTTGGAGAAGGCCATTGTTTGATAGTGAGATACCAATGGCTATCAACTTCCTAAATGATGTTGAAAGGTTGGTTATTCAAACAGATAGAAGAGATAAGTGGGTGTGGAAGGCAGATCCAAGTGGGAGATACACGGCACAAACTGCATACAAAGTAATGAGGGGGGTTGTAGTTGATGGGATCCAGGATAAGGCTTTTGAGGAGCTGTGGAAGCTGAAGATACCGATCAAATTTGCAATATTTGCATGGAGACTATTTAAAGACAGATTGCCTACTAGACTAAACTTATACAGAAGACAAATAGACATATTGGATAGGAGCTGCCCATTTTGCAGAAGAGCGGAAGAGGAAGCAGGACATTTGTTCTTCCATTGCAGTAGAGTCATTCCTATTTGGTGGGAATCATTATCCTGGGTGAACAAGTCTGGAGTTTTCCCAAAAGACCCAAGACAGCATTTTCTACACCATGGAGATATATTGAATGATGGGAGCAGGGCTACTAGGTGAAAATGTTGGTGGGTGACAGTGACTTGGTCTATCTGCAGCAAAGGAATAAGATGATATTCTCCAATGAAACATTTGACAGCAACAAATTGATCGATGAGGCAGCTTTTTTGTTATGGACATGGCTGAGGCACTTGGAGAAGGATTTCTCTTTGCACTTTTATTTTTGCTCAGCAAAAATATATTATATAATTAGAATAGTACTAGTGGTACTGAAAATACATAGGGATAGATGTGAGTCCAGCTTTCCCAGGGTTATGATTGAGAGAGAGCTAGAGACACAGTATTATGTTACAAAAGTCCAGCCCCACCTACCCTCTCCTAATACCTAAATCCTTCCTTAAGATTAGAGGACCATTGATTAAAATGGAGTGTAAAATCCTTGTCCATTGCTTTGATCCACGACCATAGTAGGAGTAGGGCATCGTCTAGCAGTTTGGTTCCATGAAAAGTTGCATCTTGGAACACCACCTTATTTCTATGTTGCCATATTGTCCAAGTTAAGGCAATCCACCAGCATTTCCAACTTTTGGACTTGACTCCATCTACTAGCTCAGTTCCATGTTGCAGAAAATGGTCCCTAGGATTTTGTGGCATTGCATTGATAAGATTAACCCAGGACATTGATTCCCACCGTAAAGGGAGGGTTTTGCTACAATTGAAGAACAAGTGGTTAGCCCCCTCCTCCTTATTTCTGCAGAAAGGACATAGCATATCATCTATCGGTATTTGTCTCCTTCTAAGGTTTGTCTTTGTTGGTAATCTGTCCCGAAGTAGCCTCCAAGTGAACATTGTTGTCTTTTTGGGTATTTTGAGTTTTCATATTTCCCCATATTCCTGTTCCTGTCTTTCCTCCATCAGATCCCCCCATAACAAATCATATCCACTTTTTGTTGAGTAGTGCCCTGCAGATTCAAGTTTCCAGATCCAAGTGTCCTCCCTTAGGGGGTCAAGTTGCTGCTGTGATTGTATGTCCCCGAGAAAAGTGTTTCTCTTTGCACTTTAACCAATGGTCTAGTAACCTTAGAAAAGGGATAGTGCACTAGTTAAGAATAGAACTTTTGATTAGCACTTTCACTAATATGGTGTGGCCTGGCTGTGGTTCCTAAATAGACTCCATTTAGTCTAATCTGGAACCATTAGCTTGGGCAACAAAACATTTGTACTTCAATACCTCTGGTACTCAGTTATCAATATATATATATTAAATTTGCTGATAAAAAAAAATATTATAGATAGACAAGGATAAGAGCAATAGTACCAACAAAGGTACTTAAGTGAAAATATAGTATTATTAATAAGAGCAATAGTACCCGAGGTACTTAAGTGAAATTTACAAGAGGTACTTAAGTGAAATTTACAACAATAGCTATGCTGCCAGCCTCCCAAAAAACACATATAAACCCATCACAAATCCCCACCAACAGACAAAACACCCCAGATTAACCACCAAAAGCCTCCACAAGGTTGGAAGACCAATGATTAAAAGGGATATTAAATTCTTTATCTCTAGCTTTATACCAGGACCAAGCTAGGAATAAGGCGTCATCCATCACTTTGGAAGATACAAAAGGAATACCCTGAAAAATCAGTAAGTTCCTGTGCTTCCAAATAGCAAAAGTTAAGGCAATCCACCACACACACCATCTAGAATGGTGTCTCCCTACATCAAAACCATCACAAAATAAGCTGAAATGACTTGTTGGAGAAACAGGGAAAGCTCCACTAGCTTGAATCCACCTCAAGGATTCCCACCACAGGCCATTAGTTTGAGTGCAATGGAAAAAAAGATGTCCTGTCTCCTCCTGCTCCACATGGCAAAGAGGGCAGGTAGCTTCCTGCAGGCCCACATTTCTCCTGTGGAGATTAGCTCGAGTAGGGAACCTATCCTTTATAAGCCTCCAAGTGAAAATGGCAGCCTTTGGGGGGATATTTAATTTCCAAATAAGCTGAAAATTCCTCCCATCTGAGGCAAAACTATTTAGATTTGACAAAAGTCTATAAGCTGATCTAGTATAGTACATCCCAGTAGGATCAGCTTTCCACAGTAAGTTATCTTTCAGATGACACTGAATAGGATAAGCACTGATCTCTTCCATGAAAGTCACAGCTACTCCCTCCTCATGTTCGAATAAGTGTCTCCTCCAATTCAGATCCCATCTCCAGTTGTTCTGGTAGAAGCTACCCATGTTTGAAATTAGATCATTCTGCTGCTTACTAATAATGAAGAGTTGAGGATATTTCTGTTCCAAGTTGCAGTCCTCCCCCAGCCAGTTGTCTTTCCAAAATCGAATTTTATCCCCACAACCTGCCTTCCAAGCCATGTTTTGATGAATAATCTTGAAGTCATTGTGCTGATATATCTTCCTGAGGTCCCTCCACCAATGAGAATCCCCACAATGAACTCTGCCATTCTGCAAGGCTGGCCATCCTCCATACTTGGAATTTAGAACCCTGACCCAGAACTGATTCTGTTTAGAATATAAATCCCAAATTCATCTTCCCATGAGAGCTGCATTAAACTTAGACAGATTTTTGATTCCCAAACCCCCTTCCTTCTTGTGAAGACATATTTCATCCCATTTGACCCAAGGGATCTTCTTGTGATCATGCTCCCCCCCCCCCCCCCCCCCCACATGAAATTCCTTTGCAGAGAAACCAGTCTATCAGCTATTCTTTGAGGTAGTTTAAAGAAGGATAAGAGATAGATTGGTAAAGCATTCAAAACAGAATTTATCAAAGTGACCCTGCCAGCCATAGATAAGCTTTTTTGATTCCATTTAGTGAGTTTAGCTTTAAATTTTCTGAGCAAAGGCTGCCATACCACCTGACTTGAGGATTTGACCCCAATTGGGATACCCATTTGCCTACAATTCAGAAACCGGGCAGCTTCATGAGCCCAATTAACAGAATCCCCAAAGATCCCAAACTGGCTTTTAGCATAGTTAATTTTCAGACCAGAGGTCATCTCAAAGCCTCTAAGCATTGCCTCAAAACAAGAACATTTTCCAAAGAAGCATGACCAATAAAAACAGTGTCATCAGCATATTGGAGGATATTAATAGGCTCTTTCTGTTTTCCCACCAAGTAACTTCTATAAAGATTTTTCAAAATGGCCTCTCATCAATTCAGTGAGACCTTCACCCACTATATTAAAGAGCAAAGGGGCTAGAGGGTCCCCTTGTCTCAGACCTCGAGTAGGGGCAAATTCATTAGTAGGACTACCATTCACTAAAATGGAAATAGTTGCTGATTGAAGGCAGGCAGCAATCCATTGTCTCCATTTAGTACAGAAGCCTAGTCTAGACAGCATATAATCCAAGAAAGACCAAGATACAGAATCATAGGCCTTTTCAAAATCCACTTTGAAGACCATGACTGGCTGCTTTCTCTTCATAGCTTCCTCCACCACCTCATTAAGTATCAGAATTCCATGAAGGATATGTCTATCCTTTATGAAGGCTAATTGCCTTTCATCAACAATGCCAGAAATGACACTCCTCAGCCTGTTTGCCAAAAGCTTGGCAATGACTTTGTACATACACCCAATGAGAGAAATAGGCCTGTAATCGTTTAAAGATTGAGGATGATTTGATTTAGGAATAAGAGCCATGAAGGAAGCATTGCTGCCTCTAGGGAAGCTTCCATGATAGTGGAATTCATCCACGAATCTCCTGAATTCAGGTTTCAAAATCTTCCAAAAAGCCTTAATAGAATTAAAATTAAAACCATCGGGACCCGGGCATTTATCTCCCCCACAACTCCAAACAGCTTCTTTAATCTCTTGGTCAGAAAAAGGGGCAATGAGTCCCTCTCTTTGATTCTGATCAATGGACTGGAAGAATACCCCATCAAGAGTGGGTCTGAACATCTTGTCTTCTGTAAATCTATGAAAAAAGAAATTAAGAACTTCATCTTTGACCCAGTCAGGCTGTTGGACCCAATTACCATCAATGAAGAGACCCTGAAGAGCATTGTAATTTCTTTTGCAATTTAAAACTTTGTGAAAATAAGTTGTATTGTTATCACCTTCCTTAATCCATTTCTCTCTAGATTTCTGTCTTAGCATAGATTCATAAGCATTTGAAACCTCCCACAGCTCTTGTTGAATAGATTTCTTGACTTTGGCTTCATCTTGAGATAAAGGTCTATCAGCAGCTGTAGTTTCCAAGTCATTAAGCTGCTGCCTCAATCTCTGGATTTTACTAACATTAATATCAGCATTCACTTTACTCCATTGTTTGATGGTATTCTTAAGATTTCTCAACTTGTTTTTAAGAGCAATGCCCCCCCATCCACCTTGCTGATCCTTAGACCAAGTCTCCTTCACCATCTTTTGATACCCTTTTTGATTGAGCCATGAATCCAACACCCTAAAGGGCTTGGGACCCCAATCAACCAGCTTAGTTTTCAAAATTACAGGGCAATGATCTGAGTAATCTCTGTGAAGAACATGCTGGGATGTGTCAGGCCATCGGGCTAACCATTGGTCTGAAACTAGGAATCTGTCAAGTCTGCTCTTGGCAGATCCATTGGGCCTGAACCAAGTGAAATTACCACCAAAACCTTTGATTTCATGAAGATATATTTGAAATCCAAGCATTAAATTCTGAAATGTCAAAAATATCAGCCCCCCTTTGAGATGATCCAATACGTTCCTCCTGGCTCCTTATGCTATTAAAATTCCCAAGGAAGCACCAAACACCATTCGGATTGGCCAACTTCAGCTGCCTTAGTTCCTCCCACAGAATTCTTTTCCCAGGAAGGTCACAAGGAGCATACACATTGACTATGTGAAGTCTCTGATTTTCAGTAACCCATGTTCCATCTAAAAATAAAAAGCTATGGCATTTAATTGTCCTCTCCACTTGAAAAGCTGAGTTGTTCCATAGACAAAGAAGGCCCCCAACAGCATGAACAAAGGGTACACTGTCCCAAGAGACAGTGGAATCCCCCCACATTGACTGACAAATGATTTTATCAAATTTGTCCCTTTTTGTTTCTTGAATACATACAAGATCAATCTTGTGAATTAGATTGATTCTCCTTATAGCAGTCCATTTGATCCCCCTTCCCAGCCCTCTACAATTGTATGATAGGATAATCATTAGTGATGATTCATGATACCTCTCTCAACTGCCACAGCTTTGTCTCTCTGCTCCAACTGGATCATGAAGTCCATGACCTTTTGGGTTTCCTGACCATAGGTGAGGCCCATATCACCAACTAAAGCCATTTGTTTTTCCAAAGAGGCCTGGTCACATATGCTAGTACTCGGGTCCCTGGTGTACTCTTTAGAAGAAGCTTCATAATTCTGAAGAGTTATTTGTATGGGAGGTTCCAGAACAGATTGGGCCTCTACATTAAACTCCCTATTTCCTTTTCTTCAAACATAAAATTTGACAGCAGAGGTAGTTGGGCCTATTGTTTGCTGGCCCAAGTCCCCCCCCTTCTTTTTGAAATTTAGGGCCTACTAATAAAGGAGGTGGAATCTCCACGCAATTAGGTTGACCACCTTTTTGCTTCTGATTCAGTTCTGCCAGCTCGATAGCTGCTTCTCCCTGCTCCTCCCCTGCACCCCTTTGACTCTGATTACCTTTTTCCTTTTGCATGTCTTCACAGGTCCCATTGTGAGATAAAGCAATTAATATTTTCCTTTCCTGGATCAATTCACCGTTGCTGAGGGCCTGAATGAATTCGTTCTCCACAAGCTTGTTGTCACCATGCAATTGGGTCACGTCAGGCCTGTCAGCAGCGGACCAGTCCAGATGACCGATGGGTTGGGTTGGCTGGTCATTACCCACGAGTAACGAATGGGTATGTCTCCGTTTTGTGGAGAAACCGCCGTCGGAGCTGTCGAAACCGCCGTCCATGGAAGCACCCTCTATTTCGGCCCCTGGGCTTTGGTCTGCGAGTGATATCGGGGTGTTTGGCTCCGTTGAGAGTGGGGATGGCAGAAACCACGTAGTGGAGTGATTATGTCTCTTCTTCATTCCAAGCCCATGGATGTCTTCGACAATGTAGAGGCCGACTTCCACTCCATCAATAACAGCTGGTACCTCCGTCGCAATGCCCGGTCGCAACTGCGTCCTAATTAGAATCCTTGCCGCATCCAGCCTCCGCCGCTCCTCCACCATCTCATCTACTTCCACCAGCTCCCCAAGCTCCGCCACCACCTTCGCCATATACACTTCCTCCCACGCAGATGGCAATAAGCCCCATATCAGGACCCAGGCCAACCTATGTGTTGGGCGTATATGGTGGGACCACATTTGGAGATCCAGTAGAGGTGTGGAGCCATTCATCCTTTCGTCATTCACTAAACAGGACACCCTCTCATCTCCCAAGTTCGGTAGGATAACCCAGTCATCTACCCAGTATCGAGGTTTGATATCAGGCTCTAAAACCCACCTGAGTTCCTCCTCTACTCTTTCAAACATGCCCCTATTTTTCAGTCTGCCCACCCAAGCCTTTTGTAGCCACTCCTTGTGTTCCTCGGTGGGGTTCAAGATCACAGGACTCTGAACGAGTATGCTATCTCCCTGGAGAACCACCTTCTGACTGGACAAGATACCCTGTACTGGTGTTACCCCCCTAGCCACCTCAACATAAAACCGAAGTCTTACTCCTGTGCCATTTGTTTTCTGACCAACTTTATCCACCTCCTGTGTTATCTCCTTTCCGTGCTTAAGAGTATGAAGTTGATACCTTCTGTTCCCCTTATCTCTTTCAAACTTTGGTCGATTAACAAACATTTTGATCCCGCCAAGGAAAATGCTATTATCCAACTGCCTTTCCAGCCTCTGTACGTCATGAACCTCCTTGAATCTGACAAAACCAAAACGGTGTCCAGCTTTGTTTTTAGTTTTATGGATGAAAACCTCCCACACCTTACCCCACCTTTGAAAAGTTTGCCATAGATCCTTCTCAATTAGCCCATCAGGGAACTTGAGAAGTAAAAAGATGTGACATCCTCCTTATCTCTCCATGTACCTCTCCTATCTTGCCTTTGACACTTGTTGAGCTCAGGAAATCCTCTGTTAACAGCTGATTTCTTCCTCCTCCTATGAGATACTTCCACCCACCCTTCGTCAGTTCTAGTGGGGCTGTTATCCACCTCGTAAGATGGTCTCCTACACTCTACAAGACCCCTATCTTCTCCATATACAATATTTCTTCTCCTTTCTCTATCAGTGTACTTCTCCTCATGTTGACCCTGGCCTCCTTTTGCCCTTTCTCTCACTGAAACACACCCTCTTACCCTGTCACGATCACTCCCTCTTACACTGTCCTGAGCTCTCCTATGTTTTCTCCCTCTCCGACTCACTCTTTCTCTCATTCTACCCATAGAGAGAGATCTTCCTAATGGTAATATTGCTCCATGGTAAAGAAGCACACCCAATAATGGTCCTAACTGTATTTAATGAAGAATTTAATTACTGATATTAAGGCTATTTATATATAATTTTAATAATAACATTAATTTTGATCATTTTAATATTAAACAGCAACATTTTACTTATTATACAATTTTTTAAAATTAATAATTAAGGATAGAAATTATTAAAAAATTATGTGTGTGTATATATATATGTATCAACATACTTTATATTTTTATTTAATTTTATTCAAATCTTACATAGTATAATAATAATAATAATAATAATATACTATTAGTTTTTTCTATCAATAATATTAAAAAAATTAGTAACATGTAAATAATAATTCTTATAAATAGATATTACTTATAATAGTTAAATTATAAGATATAAAATTTGAAATATATAATAACTGTTATGGTTAACTAACTTTTTATAAAATTATATATTAATAACTTTAAAAATATCATTTTAAAAAAATTACAATAAATACACTTAAAAATTATTAATTATAAACACACAATTTAAGTACATGTAAACATTGTATTCACAGTGACAAAAATGATCTTCCACAATTTTAATGTAATTATATTTAATATGCTACTAAATTTTTAAAAATTGATAATTTTATTTGTATACATATATTTTTTAAGAAAATACTAAATACAAATATAAAAAATGTATAATTAAAATGAATTTGTGCAATGCATGGGTAAAATATGGTTAATAATCAAAGTGAACTTCAACACAAGGCAGGCATGTATTTCTACACCCTCCAAAACCAAGAGGGCTTTTGTGTGGTGCAGTATTAGACATGTTATCAAAAACAATCGACCATATGAAAACAATAGGTTTCTAGACAAAGGGAATCAATGATAAAATTCCGGACAATCTTAGCCAAAATGATGACATAGAACCTAACCACACATCACATCGACCCATACAATTTCCTTAGTTTTTTTTTTTTTTCTCCAAAAGCCAGCAATTCACCAAAACAGAAAAACACAATCCATAAAATTAAAATAAAGATTAGTGTCCAAAACTCACTAAAGTAATATATGATTTGAAGAGATTACTAGACATCTCCCAGACTCGCACAAAGGATAAGATAATTTATCAGACAATAACACAAAATGGTGAACTATGTCCAATAGAAAGTCTACTAGAATAAAAGTGAGATGATGTCTGATCACTAAGTTAGGTTAGGCCAAATAAAAATGGTTTCCTACTAACCTCAAGAACCGGTAAATATGGGAAACCCTTAAGAGTAGAAATTTTGTTTTTGCTGGCAGCTAAGACCTGCACCAAATTATTTCATTCATAGAATTCAGTTATACACATGCGTACACAAAAACACACCGAGTACATATTACCAATACTCCATACAATTGAACAACCTGGAGTCGAGGTTGGCTAGCCATAGTGAGAGACTTCAACTTATTCTGAGCTACTGACAGGAACTGCAAAAATGAAACATATAAAAAAATGAACACTGAACTTGAAGACCACAATAACATCAGAATTAAAAATCACAAAGATAGCAGGGTTTTTTAAGCTTGCCTCCAAATTAGGAAGTTGCGGGAGACTTGCCAAAGATGTGATTTGATTTCCAGCAAGATAGAGTTGCTGCATACAAAATTAAGGATTTCACACTGCTATTATTAAATAAGTATTCACATCTTTAAACTTTTCTATCTCAGTCATAAGACAACAACCACATAAAAAAATTAAAATTAAATACAACACACCTGCATTACTTTGCAATTCTCAAGAGGCTCAAATCCAGGTCCCTTAAAATCATTAAAACTCAAATCAAGAACCTGAAAGAAAATAGTTTCTTTCAATCAGTCTGTAAAAATTATATTTGAAATTATCCAAACATAACACCTCAAATGTAAATTACTAAATAAAACCTTCACTCTCGTCAATACTTCTACTCCTTCCAGTGTAGACAAGAGATTGTCTCGGAGATAAACGAACTGCCAATAAGAATCATAAGTTAAGTGCTATGAATTATCAAAATCCTCAAAACAGGGAACTTAATTTGAAAGTCATATTTCGACCCGGACATTTTCGGGATGCCCCGATAACCAGCGAATGACAAGTGTTTTTCCTTGTGTGGATCCTATCTCAACGGGAAATAAACTAGGTACAACAAAATACAACTTGAAATTCGGTCCTTTACACACTGAATGCTTGGGATAAACTATGGAAAATCGGAAACTTTTGTTTTATAATCTTAAAGAACAAAGCCTAAAGCCATTGATAGAAACAATTGCAGCTGAATCAACATCAACTAACTCATTCTAGGGGCAAACATTTGGGAAAATGGTATGTATTCAGCTAAACCAATCTGACCACACAATAAAATCATAGTTATTAATCGTAAGTAGCAGTGCATAACAGCTTGCTCTGAAAACACTATAGCAGGAGGAAGAATGACTGCAATTTTAAATATTATAATACAATCTATGTTGCACATATAAATACTCAAAAACATATAAATACTAAAAAACCAAAAAATTAAAGAAATTCATGATAAATATAAATAGTAAGTCACAATTTATATACACAATCACCATCAATCTAGGAGTAGTAAAAACATAATAATGAAATAAATAAAAAAATTAAAGATGGCGGTGAAAAATGAAATTAATAGAAAAGGAAAATAACAAATTAAACAAAAATTAGCAAAATGCAAACTGGGAAGTCTAAAGGAAGAAGAAAGAATGAAACACAAGATAAATAATAGTGTTGTAAAGTGTGAAGGAATTGAGATGAAAATAAAGGTAATATTTTTGTTGAATTCTCAAGGACGAAGGGTTTCAAATCCAACTATTTCTAAAACAAAATATGCATTAACAAATGGGAGAGAAAATACATTTTTACCCAAAAAATAAACTAAACAACATTTTTTCAGGGGTAAAAATAGGTTTCTGAGGCCTATATGCTGTTATAGCACGTGAAAAACTGCTATTTTGGCCACTATTTTTAGACTAAGTGAAGAGAAAAAAGTAAAGAAAGGGAACTGATATTATTGAATCTGAAAGTTAGTTACAGAGTTAGTTACAAGGGAGTATTTATAGACCTCTAACCCTTCAAACTAAGTACAAAACAGGATTAACAAATAGGAGAGAAAATCTGTTAATAGACTAACAGCCTGATATTAGTGAGGTGCTGTTAACAGCCCTTGCAAACTGTTTTCACAGTTACTCTAACATATACTCTGATACCCCCCTCAAACTGAAGGGGAAGAGTTTTCAGAGGAAAAACTCTTCACATCGAGTTTTCCCGATAACTTCAAATCTTGCTGAAGAAAAAGGCTTGGTCAGCACATCTGCCCACTGATCCAGAGTTGGGATGTGTAAGACTGAAAGTTGCTTGGCCAAAACCTTTTCCCTAACAAAAAAGACATCAATTTCCATATGCTTCGTCGACTGTGGAACACAGGATTATGAGCAATGGATAGAACACTTTGATTGTCACAATAAAGGACAGGAGTAGTGAAGGGAACTCGCAATTCTGTTAAAAGAGCTTGAATCCATGTTAATTCAGTAGAAAATTGAGCCAAGCTGCAATATTCAGCTTCAGTACTGGACCTAGTTGTGACTTTCTGCTTGCGAGACCACCATGATATCAAGTTTGGGCCAAGAAAGATGGCAGCCCTTGAGGTGGAACGCCTATCATCCACATCAGATGCCCAATCAGCATCACAGAATGCATAAAAAGCCAAGGGTTTCGCAATAGAAGTAGGCTGAAGAAGTAAAACATGAGACAAGGTACCCTTGAGATACCTTTAGATCTTTTTAACCACTACCCAATGAGAGTCCAGAGGACAAGCCATAAATTGACAAACTTTATTAGCAGAAAAACTGATTTCAGGTCTAGTGAGAGTAGCATACTGCAGAGCACCCACCACTGATCTGTAGAGAGTTGGGTCATGAAACAAATCAGCACCATGTTTGGACAGTTTACAGTTAGAAACCACAGGAGAGGAAATAGAATGTGCTTCAGTCATTTGAGTTTTGTGAAGTAAATCACGAATATTTTTGCTTTGAGTCATTAGTATAGAATTATTGGGAAGGTATTTGATCTCTAGTCCCAAAAAATAATCCAAATGACCCAGTTGCTTAAGAGAGAAGGTAGTGTTTAGTTTGGAAGTTAGTTGCTGAATAAGAGAGACAAAACTGTTTGTGATGAGATGATGATATCATCCACATAGACTAAAAGATAGACAGTATGATCCTTATGTCTGTAGATGAACAGAGAAGAATGACATTTGCTTCCCACAAAACCAAACTGAAGTAAAGTAGATTTCAACCTGCCAAACCACTACCTTGGGCTTGTTTTAAGCCATGGAAAGCCTTGTTAAGCTTGCAGACTAGGGATTCATTTGCAACCTCAATTTGCAACCTCTTCTCCACTGCTTCTCTCATCAATTTGTTTAGGCCTTCAGCAACAATATTAAACAAGAGGAGTGCTAGTGGATCCCCCTGTCTGAGTCCTCTCTGCAGGCTGAATTCAGCCGATGGACTTTCATTCACCAATACCGACATAGTAACAGATTTGAGACACCCCTCAATCCAATTAATCCACTTGGAGCAGAATCCTCACCTTATAAATTGATTTTGTGAGGTTGAGTTAGGTCCTTAATCCAAAATTCTAAAATAGTATCAAAGCATATCCTAGATCCATTGTTGAGTCACTTGCATTGTCAACTTGCCACGCTCCAAACCCATAGCCCTAGGTGTGAAGGGGTGTTGGAAAGTTACATTAGTTGCAGTCATCCCTAGGCCACAATGTCTCAAAAGGGGATACCTACGAAGGGGCTAACCAAAAAGATTAAGTGAAGCATCATCATGTGGAGCCATTGAGACGTCAACTTTTAATAGGTTCATGTTCCACATCGATTAGAGAAATGACCAAAATAGTGCTTACAAGTCTTGGGCATCCTCATTTTACAAGTCAGTTTTGTGGAGTTGAGTTAAATTAGATATGGCCTAAATAATGCTTATAAGGCTTGGGCATCCTCACCTTACAAGTTGGTTTCGTGGGACTAATTTAGAACCTAAGTTCAAAATTCTAAGACTATCAATATGTTTTTTCTAAGGCTCGCTATACAAGAAAATAGAAACCTTGATCACTACTTTAGACCTTTTGTTGTGTCACTTACATTTGACTTCATGTGATATATTGCACTACTGGACAAAACATTTGATATATACATATATCATGCCCCAATGCCCTATATTTTTTACGTTAGCCACGTCAATGTCGTGTTTAAGCTTTCATAGTTTATACATAATGGGGAACCAAGAAAGAGGTGCACTTTACTCGAACCTTTTCTTTCTTGCCAATGAATAAGTTGCCCTACTCTGTTTTTCAATACAGATTGTGGAGAGAGTTGAATTCCGAAATATAAAGAGAAAAGAAAAATGATCGAAAATAATCACAGTAACAAATAGAGAGCATATCCACATAAATCTATTCATGCGACGATGCTAATTTGCTATATAGGACGTTAATAAAATATGGCCATTGCCTGGCATAAATTAATTTTTTTACAACACCGCCATAAACAACTTTGAACATGTTCTCTAAAATAAATAGTGAGCTAAACAGAAGATACATTTACCTCTAGGTTTGAGGATAAGTTTAATCCACTGGCATTGAGACTACGAACTCTGTGTCCCCTAAGATCCAGTCTCTAATAAAATATCAAGATGAATCAGAAATCAGAATTAGATAATGACTGCTTCTGAAAACTCCATCATAGTTGCTCCATTTCATGAATACACCAACTAGTAATAGTTACTGAATAGTAAATACATACAACCGGGTCAATCAAACTTCAACAAGCAACATCCTGCACGCTACTATATTAACTCCAACGTGGAGCCTTTCCCCAACTCATTCCAAAAAAAATCATTCAACTAGTATACATAATTCCTTCTTTTTTCAGCAATTATTTCACTTCCACACCTATGCAGCTATAATTCCTTCTTTCTATTCCATCCCCAATCATTCCACCTTCACATGAAAATCAACAGTAACTCACTAATGATATCCTAAACAGTAAAAAAGTGCTGCCATAATCTCAAACTTACCAAATCATCATTGGCCTTAATCTCAACCTGCGGAAGAACAATAAACCGCGAATCCCTGCTATCAGCAGTGCCTCCCTTCCTCCTTCCGGAAAGGGACGACGACGTCCTATCCTGCGACGTCGACAGAGACCCCGCCTTCAACCCGCTCGAAACCGTTGGCGACGAAACCCTCGAAACCGTCCTCCGAGCAGAACCGCCGCTGCTGGCAGTGCTATCCACCGACGAAGAACCAATCCTTCTTGAAACAGATGAAGCCGAACTCGAAGCCGACAATGCCGGCTTACTCACTGTCACCGGCTTCTTCGCCACCTCTGCCTTACTCGCACCGGAAGTCCTCGAAGCCGAACCCGCCAGCGAGGCCACAGCCGGCTTCACCGCAACTCGCGAAGAATTCACCGAAATTAGCCGGAGCTCCGGTAGTGAACTCCGCACAAGCTCGCCCACCGACGAAGCGCCGCTCCTAGCTCCGGCGGCAGATTCGGTGCCGGTTTTTCTTCTTCCATCGGAGATCGACGCTTTCTGAGACAATCCCCCGGTGCTGTTCCTTCTCGGCGCAGTAACCACACTCGAAGAACCTCCGATTGAACCCGATCTCTTCGTCGCAGCCGTGACCGAACCGGTTCGCGGTTCGACTCTCCTCTTCGCAGAAACCGAACCGCCAGGTTCCGCAACCGTTTTTGCAGCTCTTCGGGAAGCTTCTGGAACGTTCTTCTTCAGAGAACTCTGAAGCTTTTCCAGCGTCACGCCTTCGCCGGATTGCTCCGACGACACCTCCATTATTACGAACTGAAAACCAAAACAAGAAAGCAGCGAGTTAAGGAACTGAACTTAAAACTACTAAACGCCGCGTTTTAAACTAAACGCCTTGGATCTAAGTGAGAAGAAAAAAAAAAGTGAAGTGAGAAGCGCAATGTGAGTGAGAGTAGTTGAAGAGTGGTTGTTTCACGAGCTCTACCTAGAAAGAAAGTGTAGAGACCTAGAAAGAGGGTGAAACTGGAAGTGAATGTAAGTGAACTAGAGCTTAGATAACATTTGATTTTATTTGAGTTGAACAGAGAAAGAAAGAGGATGCGGGGAAGTGGGTAGTGTAGTGGGTGGCAAAAAGGAAAAGGGGGTGTGAAAGAGACAGAGGAGCTGGAGGCAATAAACGTGAGTATAGAAATGGGGGCAAAAGTGGAAAGGGACACCCGTGTGGGGTAGGGCCAACTTGAAATTTTTCAAATAAAATTTGTCGATGAGACCAGCGAAGGAAAGGGCGGGTTCGGACAGAGGAGCGTAATTTGGTCTCAATTTTAGCAAGGAAAAAAGGCCAACAATAAAGTACTCTTTATTGTCTTTCTCAATTCATTAATTTTCTTCGCTGTATGATTAAGCTTTGAATTTAATACTACAAACCTTCATCTGTTTTGGTTATCTGTAATAATAACGACAAAACATTAGTATCTGTCTTGAGTCTTAATCATTTTTTAACTATCTTGATTTTTGGTAGAAATCGTGTATGGCTTACAAAAAGTTACACCTTGGAGTAACATGTTTAACATGAACTTTCTATAAAAAGTAAATGAGTGTAGGTTAGTAAATATTTAAAACAAAGATTATAAATTATATTTGAAATATATAAATATATATAATATGCAACTTATTTAAACTAAACTAACTTTAAAATAAGAAGAAAAAAAAGTGTGTTTTCTAAAGAAAATTATTAATTATTTAAGTCACTTATAAGAATGTATTTTAATTTTGCATGTACAGATAAATTGTTAAAACATATCTAAAAAATTAGTACAACCAGTATTAGCGCATTTTTTCCTATAAAAACTTTTTATTCAATTTAGCTCGTAAATAAAAGATAGGAAATTAGTTAGATACTTCGTTTGTCCAATTTAGACTGGAAATATTTATAATATTATATTATTTCTTAGAAACTCAATAGCCAACTTCTAAAGTTAAAATGTTTGTCAAGAATCAAGATACTGTAATTTCACTTTGAAGACTTTTGGGAAATTGTATCATTTGGATTTTAACTTTTCCACATCAGAAAATCTTACTTCAATCCATTTAAAAAAAAATCCTAAGTTTTTACTTAGTAATAATAACTTTGATTTGAAGACTTAGCAATAGTATAGTTGGTTAACATTTATTAGGGTTGTGAGAAAGATATCTAATTATTAGGATATTTATGTACTTAGAAGGGATAATAAGCTTTTCCAAGTTAATGAGATATTTATTCTAAGACCCTAAACCTTCTTAACACATAGGTTAGAAAGTGATTAAGTATAGTTTTTTGTGAATAAAATAGTTCATAAGACTTGAAAGTAGAAAGGTTAAAGGACCAATTCATAAGATTAAATAACGAATTTTATTTATGAAATAAAAGATTATAAAAATTGGTTGGATATAGTAAGTGTCTCACTCTCAGCCTCTTCTTGATAGGAATTGGTTATTAAACCTCCTACATGGTTGTTGGTGGTGCAGATTAGAATCTTGAGACCGACCATGGACATTATGGTGGGCATATAGATCCCGTACTCCTTACCACAAGAGTAACTAAGCACTCCACCCTGGAAATCTTCATTGAGTAGTCGATATTGATATTGCGTTTGTAAAGTTGTTGATGATGCTCCATGGACATTGTTGTGTTGTACTTTTTATGGAACATTGTTGATCTTGATGGTGTGCACATACATGTACAAGTATGAAGTGTGTGGTTGCGTTTGGCAAGTAGGCACGTAACTTGAGTAATAGTTAATGGGGGAAAGTGCTTTTTATTCTTGATTCTTATTGGACAACATTGCGAACAATAAATAGACAAGTTATATCATGGCGAAAATTCTGACCAAAAATTTCTATCTAACATTTTTCATTAATTAACTATAAAATATTTCAACCTCTGCAATCTGTTATCAACCACCGCATTACAAAAAATGTCACTGTAGAACGTAATTATCAAAATGTCTTGGTTGAATTACAAGTAGGCCGTGTGAAACAAACCAGGCAGTGCCACACCTTCCAGAAAATTGAAACTTCATTCAAGGATAAATTCCTTCGGAAATGGGAAGAGGAAAGTGTGCTATGGAACTAGATACATCAAAATTTTGCTTGATTCTTTATAGGTTGCTAGTTGTACATGCGAACCATGCTCAGTAGTAACGCATTAAAATAATACTTGGGTTGTACATGAGAACCATGCTCGGCAGTAACGCAAAGCTGTTAAAAATCCAAGAATTCTTACCTGTCATTTCTTGGCACCAGAAGAACATAAATATCGCAGCATATATTCATTGGAGGAACATGTATCTGCTAGATCTTGATGAATTCTAGTGATTGCTTTCTGCAAAGATTTTAATGATGGTAACAGATTTCTAGAGTTCTGCTGAATAGAATTCCCATGGGCTTTGCAGAGCTCCTGTCATATCAAAGATAAAGATCATTTTTATAAAACTACTATGAACCTAAGCAAACTTATTTAAAAACTAAATCTAAGCAAGAATACCTGAGACCATCTAAGTATAAATTCCAAATGTGGGCAGTTTTCTAAAAGATCTGCAAGTGCCTCAACTAATCGCTGGATATATTTGTAGGGGATTGATGTGGCAACGGCTGGAATATCTGCTGGACTAACCGCAAATATACATTTTTTAACGAAAGAATCCTCATTCAGGCGAAGGCTAAGGATCAAGGCTTTACTTGGTTGATTTTCCCGGAGAGCCTCTTCAACAGCCTGTTAAGCAATGCCATCCCAAGTTACTAACAACATCAGAAAATGAAACAGTGCAAAATGAAGCATGAACATCATATACAGCAAGATGGAGTGAAATTAAAATTATATATGCTGCATTTTCAAGCTGCTCAATGTTGATTTTGATTCCTTGTTTTCATGATTGAAAAGGAAAGCATGAAATATAGGAAATCATTATCTTGATTATATCATCCACAGAAATTTTAACATTTTCAATAATTTGTTGAAAAACAAAATTAAACTTTTCTTGAGTTTTGTATTGACTTGTCAAAAAAAAAAAAAACAATGATGCGAAAAATCCACACTACCAAGAGGAAAATCGCATCCTCTTCTTACAAGTATATGTCAACAACCACCATAACAATTCAAACATGATTTTTTGCAGGTTGTTTACTCATTTTCAAAGCAGGTGTTCGCTACATCATTTCCTACTACAGAAAATAGTTTATGTGATAATCTTATATTCTTTGAAGTAAACAAAGCCCTAGTTCTTTCAAGAAGATAAAATACCTCTGGTGTAACATTTATGTCTAGGTCAGTTGGATCAAATATGAATGATTCATCAACAGAATAAACCAAAACTCCCTCAGTTGTTGCTGCAACAAAACTACGCCCTGTAGATGCAATTCTCAGGCTTTTTGTCTGAATAATAGGCCTTCCACGGTTAGGCATAGATCCTGGCAAGTCTAATCCTAGCTTCCCTCGTGTTTGTTTGTCAACACCTTCTTCAATGTCACTGCTGTCATCATCAATCAAATCTAGTGGGCCAGCTTCTGTCATATTCTTTGAGTTTAAAATGTCAAGCACTCCATCTAATGAGAGATTGTGAGTTATCTGGAAACGTCGAAGCAAAACCTGAACAAAAGAGATTCCAATTAATAAACAGAACTGTGCTATCATATGGTATGTAAACAAGTACGGAGTAGTCCATTTTAAATATGCATACACTTCGAACACCCCATAAATACAGACAGACAAGGGATGTGAATAATAAACTTATTAAATCAGCATAAAAGTTCTGGAAGGCAATAGACAGAATCAGGCACAGATGAAAGAAGATTTTAGGAGTCACATTTTAACCATCAGATACATTAACGTTCAACATAAAAAAGAACATAAATAATCTAAGTGAAAAGAGATTTCAGAGAATAAAAACAAAAAGCTTTCCTCGATCTTTGCATCACATAGATGGTGTCTCCCTCCCCTATAAAAGATGAACTGATTTGCCTATTGAGAAATCTAGGTATAAAATAAATTAATAATGGAGGAGTTACGGCAGACAGATTGTAACAAGGAAAGGTCCCCATGGAAGGGACACTTCACAGATGTACGCTCTTCAGGTGAAATTCCCCAACCAACAAGATAATCTTTTTTCAATATCCTATAGCTGACCAAAGGAAGTTCCTCATCATCTCTATCTTGAGTATTTCGAATAGGAAAAAGTGAGAAAATGGAGAGGAATACTGGACTAGATTGATCTAAGGAATAAGCACCCTTCCAATTATCTGGCACTTGGAGATCTTATTGATGATTGAATCCTGGAAAGAACTAGCCCTAGGACTGACATCTAAGGAAAACAAAGTGGTTCGATAATAGAAATGCCCTTATGAAAACTAGGAAACAAGCGAAAATAAGCCTGCAAAAGAATCAATTTGTCGTGGAAATGGCAGGTTACAGCTCATGGTGGAGGTAGAGAAACACATTGCCAAAAAGAAACAAAAGTCTTCTTCAATCGAGGATTTATTTTAGTAAATATCACAAGAATGGATCAACTTTGTGAGGAGCGATGAGGCTCAAAAGTCTTCACTCTGCAGCATCTAAGCAACATCACCAACACAAAGGTGTGTTCGGTAGGGAAGTTGCAAAATGATATGCATCTCAAATTTTCAACCTATCATTTACTAAAGGACAACAGTACATATTGACCCCAGACAGCATTTAAGCCTCAATAAACAAACAAACAACAAAGCCTTATACCACTAGGTGACATTTAAGCCTCAATATTTAGACAAACCGTTATGGCAAAGATGAGGGCTTTAACATTATATATTTTTTTTTTTGGAAGGCACAAAATATATATATATATTAATAATCTGATCAAAGTAGTACAAGTGGTACTGAAAAACAGATATACAAGCACCTCTGGTGCTGCCCTCCAAAAAAACCCCAAGCTAACCCAATAAAAAGGCAAGCCGACTTAGATTAACCAAAGGATTCCGATATATTGGAAGACCAGTGGTTAAAACTAATGTCGAAGCCTTTCTCTTTAGATTTAAGCCAAGACCAAAGAAGGTACAAGGCCTCATCCATGACTTTATATGGATCAAAAGGTTTTTCTTGAAATATCAAAAGATTCCTGTGTTGCCATATAGTACTAGTTAGGGCAACCCACCAAGCCCTCCATCTACTCTGATTTATGTTTGCCCCAAAACCATCACAAAATTGAGCAAAATGATTCTTTAACATTATATATAGTGTGTCAGTGTGTGTATCAGTATCATTATAATACAAATGATTGCAAAATATTTCATGCTTTTTTGTTGTTTATGAATTATCTAATTGTCCCGCATCCAAAACATATCTGTTTAAACAATAATGTGATGGACTAAACTGAACTGCAAAAACTCATGGAACATTAACATGAACTGTGCAATACAGAAGCTTTCTAGAGGATCAAATTTTCAGAAATAATTAACAGTTGATATGCTGTGAGATCTACATATGTGAAAATCAACCAAGGTGCAAGCAGGCCAACCTGATCTGCAACATCATACATGCAGATGTATCTGCTACTTCCCCCAGCTAATATATAGCTTCCATCAGCTGAAAAACACAAGGTTGTAAAGAACTTCCCTGAAGTTGAGTTAGCAGCTGATCTGCGGTCAGTCATAAGGCGCCCACCAGCTATATCTCTAGAACCTTCTATGGTGTACATTAGCAAACCATCTATTGGGTCCCAAAAATGAATTTGCCCATCTAATGTGCTGCAAGCTAACTGCCTTCCATCTGGACGATAAACTACAGTAAGAACATCGTGTGTGTGAGGAAACGTTTCAACTGCTCCTTTTCCATCAAAGACATTCCACAGCCGAACAGTTTTGTCATATGATGATGAAGCCAAGACAGCCTGCACAAAGTGAAAAAAGATGATGCTAAGTTGTTTTTGATATAACAGATGTAAAAACTAAAAGACATAAAAGAAAATACAATCTTTAGTCACTCCCTTCATCGTCATATCTCAAGAGACATTAGTATTGATATTTGATCATACTACAGGCTTAGAAAATAATGTTATTTTAAAATGAACCATGGCTTCACAGAAATTTCTACTAGAGGCACTGTAGCAACAGAAATTTGGAACCAGCTAAAAATAAAACAGATGAACAGAAGATAAGACGTTAACTTATGCAGGCAAATCAGCAGAAGAAAATATAACTAACATTCGTAGGAGAAAACACCAGACCATGGACAGGAGCTTCATGACCACTAAGCACATCCATCAAGCGCCCCGTTTTCATTGACCAAACAAAAACCTGTTAAATATCATTGAGCAAAAAGGCTGAGTGGTAAAATAAAATAACGATATAGTCAGAATCAACCTAATTTGTGCAAAATTATACCTCAAAGGAATCTGAAGTGCCAGCACATATTACTTCACCACTTATATCAGCTGTCAAAGAAACAAACTGCCTTGGAGAAGGGGTTGTAAACGTCTTAAAATTCCGGTAACGTAATAAGTCCCATGCACGAATGGTCCCATCAAGAGATGCACTAAGCAGGACATTGTTACTTGGCATAAAATGTAGAGCCGTAACAGCATTAGTGTGCTCAGAAAATGTAACAAAGCAAAAGCCTGAGGAAAGAGTCCACACCTGTAACACACAAGAACAAAACATTCACTTCTGAATATTCAATTTCCAAAATAGTGCATGCAATCCACACACATAATCAAAGACACAATGTGCAAAGCAAGCTGTTAAAGACAGATCAATTTTTCAAAAACACAACCACAAGCCAAATCCAATCACCTTCACTTTATTATCATCTGCTCCAGTTGCAAGGAGCTGCGAGTCCGGTGAATACGCAACGCAGTTCACATCAAAGTAGTGACCCTGCTGCTTCAAAATGTAGCTCTCAGACCTCCACTCCCACACAAGCAGCTGTCCCAATTTGGCACAGCCAAAGGTCAACCAGTTGCCAAACTCATTAAACACGGCAGTGGTAATCTTCTCCCTCGAAATAGACAACAAATGAATGCACACAAAATCCGGCATCTGATACAACCCAAACACACCATTAGAAAATCCAACAACCACCATATCCAGCCCTCTATGATAATCACACGCCGTCACCTTCGCCCATCCCTGCATAAACCCATCCTTCCTCAATAACTCCCACTTCCCTCTACTCAAGTAACCCTCATCACCATCCTCAATATCAATTTTCTTTCTTTTCTTCACACCATCATTCTCACTAATTTTCTTCATTTTCTTCACACCATCATTCTCACTAAGCTCAAAATTCTCTTCCACATCCCTCTCTGGCGTCCCCGGCGAGGGAGGTTCCAAACCCTCACCACCATCTTCCTCACCCTCACCATCATCATCAGAAGTAAAACCCCAGCTAAACAAATAACAATCCCTACTAACCGTATAAGCCTTACAAACCCTATTAGTCTTCGAATTGACACCGAAAAACGAACCTACAACAGAATCCCTATGCCCTAATAGCAAAAAAGGTCTTTTCTTAACACCACCACTGTTCAATTTTTTCAAGCACAAGATTCTCGCGGTCAAATCCTTGGACCCGGCGATAAGATACTTCGAATCGGGGCTCCAATCGAGGGAGGTGACCTTCGCGTCGAAGTCCGCAAAGGTCCGAACGAGCTCAAAGGGGAAGTACTCGCGGCGAAACGCCGGCGAACGCCAGATCTGGACGAGCTTCCCGGCGGCGACAGCGATGAGGGCGCCGTCGGGGCTGAACTTCGAGGCGGCGACGCGGTGCTTGAAGGTGATGCGGTGGAGGAGGGCGCGTCGGCGGAGGTTGATGAAGAGGCAGCGGTTGCGGTCGTCGATGGCGAGGAGGAAGGTGGCGTCGGGGGAGACGGTGATGCGGGTGACGTTAGAGGAGGACTGGAGGGGGAGCGTGGTGGTTTCGGACTTGAGGAGGTCGGTGACGGCTACGCGGTTACCGACCGGGGAGAGTAGCACGGTGTTGCTGGAAATGACCACGTTGCCCCCTCTGTAGGGGGCGCCCAAGAGGTTTTGGAACCGGAAGTTCATGGCTTTGTGGAAGTAAGTGTTGTTGGGGGCGTTCCCTGCATGAACTGCGAGAGGTCACCGTGTGTGGTTGGAATGGAGGTTTATGGGGTTTAGGGTTTTAGGAATTCTCCGTCGTTAAAGACGAAACCAAACGGTAGCGTTTTGATTATCTATCATATAATTAAAATAATTATAATTATAATAATTGTAATTATAATCATCAAGAGGGTTTTTTCTTTTTGCACCCAACATAACTTTTTTTACACCCAACGTATTTATTAAAATTCCAACCTTACTCCTGTTTCCTTCTTCTTTCCTTCGTTGTTTTATTTTCTTCATACATCATTCTCCATTTTTGTTTTGGTTGAGCTCCTCATTAGTTATTGTGCTTGTTTTGATCAAGGTGCATTGTCGTGATGGTTTGTTCGCAATTTGTGGTTGTCATCGTAATGGGTGTCATAGGGATCTGCAACTTCAGTCTACCGTAAGAAACTTACGGATTTGCAATCCGTGTGAATCATAAGGATTATCAATCCGTAAGATTCATAGGGATTATCAATTCGCATATGGTTCTTACAGATTATCAATTCATATAAACATTACGGATTGTCGATCCATATGAATCATATAGATTGTCAATCCGTATAATTTATACGAATTCTCAATCTGTATAAATTAAAAAAAATTACATAAAATTTATTTTTAATGTTTTTTTTATAAATTTAGTTATAATTTTTAATATATTTGTATATATAATATTAAATTAAATAGTTTATTCAAGTGTATAAAATATGAAAAATTAGATATAAATTTTGATATATATGTTTATCAATTTTAATGTAATATATTAGTATATGCAATTAAAAAAATTTAAAATTGTGTCATAATATAGGTTAAAAAACATATTTATTGATATATTTACATACTTATCTAGTGTAGAAGATTTTAAAATAAATTTCTACATGTAAGTTTTTTAAAATAGATATATATTTATAAATAATTAGAATTAATTATAAGTGATAACAATTCATATATTTTATTAAGAGATAAATTATTGTTATATGTATATAGAGGTATGAATTATTATATGTTAATCTATATAAGCTATACATATGAAATTTTATTAGTTGTCGTTAGTTTGTTATTGAATTTTTTTGTAATGTTTTGTTAAGATGGACGAAGATCAGTGGATATATGAGAGCATAATGTCTGAAGAAATTAATATGAATGAAGACAATGAAGAGGAATTTGATGTGTTTGAAAATATTCATTGTTCTCATGTCTTCAATACTTCTCAGGTATTGATATTATTTGTTTTTTTTATTAAAGTAAATAAATGAATATCCCAGGAAGATTAACACATGTATTATCCATTTTGTAGGTGTTTGTTACCCGTGAGGATGTATTGCAATGGGCTCATAATGCTGCATATGATATTGGTTTTGTGATTGTGATAATGAGGTCAGACACAGATACTGGAAAGGAAGGACCTCATTTATTTTAATTGGTTATGAAAGGAGTGGAAAATATAAACCATACAAGAAAGATTTAGTACGAACGATGACTGGCGGTAGAAAATGCGATCAAAGCCAATGTTGGACTCATAATCATGCATTGACTAAGTCATTTGTTGGACATCCATATGTGAGGATGAAAAGATTATTATTGGTGATATGACAAAGTCAATGATCAAACAAAAGAATATTCTGTTTACTTTGAAGAAGCACAATGTCAACAGTTGTCAACATTGAAGCAAGTATACAATGCAAAATATGCATATCATTCTTCTATAAAAAGCATTAATAGTGAAATGCAACAACTAATAAAGCTTCTTGAACACAATTTGTATATTCATTAGCATAGACTGAACGATGAACATGTTGTACATGATATATTTTGAACACATCCAGATGCAGTGAAATTAAATAATGCTTGTAACTTGGTATTTCTCATAGATAGTACTTACAAAACAAACAAATACATGTTGTCTTTACTTGACACTATTGGTGTGACACCTACTGGGATGACATTTTCAACTGTGTTTGCCTATTTGGAGGGAGAACATGTAAATAATGTTGTTTGGGCTCTTGAACGGTTTCGAGGTATTTTTTGAGATGTGATGCAATCCCCCAAGTTATTGTTATTGACAAAGATTCAATATTGATGAATACAGTGAAAACTATTTTCCCTAAGGCAACTAACTTGTTGTGTCAATTTCACATTAATAAGAATGTGGAGACAAAATGTAAAACTCTTGTGGGTCAAAAAATGCATAAGATTATGTGATGGAAGTATGGGGTGGGGGAGTCTCTTGGATTGCCCTACTGAGTTAGACTATGATGATTGTCTTATGAAGTTTGAAATTCTTTGTTCACCATGGCTAATGTTTGTTAACTATGTCAAACAAACATGGTTGATTTCCCATAAGCTAATATTTGTTAAAGTGTGGACGAATAAGATGATGCATCTAGGAAACACAACAACTAACATGTATGAAAATCGTAAATGTATATTGGTTTTAATACGAACACATTAATGGATAAAAATAATTGTTTGTGTTTTTCAAATGCAGGATTGAGTCTGCACATTGGATCTTAAAGAGACTACTATAGAATAACCTTAGAGACCTATGTAGTGTTTGGAAAACCATGAACAACATGATCACTCTGCAACACACTAAAATTAATGCATCTTTTGTGACAAGCACCCATGTGGTTGAACATGTTTTTAAAGTTACCTTATACAAGAGACTAATTGGCATGGTATCAAGGTATGCATTAAACCAAATTATTGTTGAGTTTGAGTGAGTGAATTATGCTGACATTGATAGTTCTCGTTGTGGATGTATTATGAAAACTACTCATGGTCTTCCATGTGCATGTGAGCTAGCTAGATATGTTGTTGGTAGCATACCACTTGACACAGTCCATATGTTTTGGCAGACGCTAAGTTTTTTAGACCAAGGTTTATCTAAGCCCGAAGTTTGCATAAGCGAATAGATGGAAGTCATATCCAAGCGGTTAGAAGAGCTTGATGTATGTGGCAAAGTGACTTTAAAGAGTAAACTTTGGGAAATTGCCTACCCTGATCTAAGTTCTATGTGTGTTCCTCCTAAAAAGGTCAAAACAAAAGGGGCTTAAAAGAAACAAATCACCAAACAATAAAGATCAACGAAGCACGATCCGTCTTACTGGGAGTATGTGAATGCATTACATTCGGTGCAAAATAACAATTCTTCAGTTAAACGTTGTGCATCATCATTTGAATAAACAAAAACGAAGAGGAAGATGTCAACGTTGGATCAATTTCATTCATGCATTCATGATTTCATTGAAAACATTGTCGATGTCAAAGCTTATGGTAATTATGGATATCGTGCAATTGTTGTCTTATTAGGTATGGGTGAAGATTCATGGTCTTTGGTTAGTAATCATTTGCTGAAAGAACTTGGACAATGGTGTGATGAGTATTTACACCTTCTTGGTGTGGCATAGACAAATATGAGGAGTTGAAGCGATCGCTACTTGTTGATGGACTATCCATGGTATATAAGTTTTTTATTATGTATTCATGGATATTTTTTTAAAAAAATAATACTAATTAAAATTGTTACGTGCAGGTTACCATGGATAAGTGGATGAATATTACCGATATAAGTTATGTGATTGCATCAAGGTATAATATCATCCTTGTTTCTCTTTCTCTCCAACAAAGCATGACAATTTTTCCTCTTAGAAGCCAACCACCGAGAGATAGTTATGTACATTGCATTATATGTATTGGTCATGTGTTTGACAACCATTTTGTTCAGGTATAGCAATGACCATCGTGTTTGTTAATTTTTTATTATAACATGTGTTATGAACATTTGAATATGTATTTGTCTATGTAACAGGTATTTCTAAGAGATAGTTGTTCCTTGCTGCTAACATCTTTGTTATGATCAACACATTGTCACTATCAAGCAAAACAGTGATCTACTCCTTATATTAGTAGAATGAACAAGTATACTAATTCCATGAGGTTGACCACACAATTTGTTGATTCAAGAGAGGATTGAACCTTTTGCTATTGTTTGGACAATGTTTGTAAGTTACATAGTTGTGACAATATGGATAATGCATGTAATGTGGGAATTAACATGTGTTTGAATGGACATTCATAAAATTAATTTTGAAGTATGATTGAGTTGTTGAAATATTAAGATTAGAAAAAAGACAGGTTTGCCAGAGATAAAAGGAAAAGTAAGTGCTCTAAGTTCGCAATAAAAAACTAATTCAATTACATCACTTACTAGGTACGGTACATGTGTCACACAAATTTATAAAAATGTATGATAAAAAATATAAAGGTTAATGAGGTTTCCATCTATATACCAGATTAAGGATTCATAGATAGAGGACATTAAACACGTGTTAATTTTTAATTTAAAATTTAATTACTTATTTTAGGGTTTAGGGAGTTTAGAGTATATGGTTTAGGGTTTAGGATTTGTGTTATGGTTTATGGGTTATGGTATAGGGTTTAGGGTTATACATTCTTACATTATCAATAATATAGTTTAACATAATGTATTTAAGTGGAAGAATATAATAGTCAAATACTAAATAAACTCAAATGTAAACCATAGTCATATACATAGTCAATCAAGTAAAAAAACAATATTAAAAAGTGTTCAGACATATTGCATACAAATATCCTATAGTACTTAGTCAATCCTAACTATCATCATCGTCATCCACCACCATCTTTATCCTGTGTATCCCTCCTTCGTCTAGATCAAACATAAACATTGTATTGCTCAGTGAACCCTGGCTAATCTTAGACAGTGCTCAGTCAAAGTGTATGCATCAATTTCAATAGTGACAATCCTCATGTTGATCATGTGTTCTAAGGTTTCTGCTATCTTTTAGCAAGCGACCTACGACATTGACAACAATGTCAATAATAAATATGGGAAGCATGTAAGAAAAAATAGTAATAGTGAATTAAAAATATGTTATACCACTACATGTCGAGGTATGTTAGCATCAGCAGCTACAAGTGCAGGTGGTTGTGGCATAGTTGCTGAGTGAACGGGCAACACAGGTGGATCTGGTATAATATATGTATCATCATGCATAGGTGGATATCTAGGAGGCTCCCCAAGCTATGACAGACTCAAGAATGGGTGACATATCCTATAAAACTACTCCATGTAGTCTGTTGCACACTGACAAGGAGAACTACAAATTTGTCCAACCGATACAAGATATTCAGAAAACTAAAGCCATATATTGTCAATCTCTTATGCGGATAGAGATGGAGCAATATGGAACGGAGGAATGGCCTGAACATAACCAAAATTGTTGTACTACCCATCTGATATGTCCAGAAAATAATGAAATGAGCTCAAATTCTCTGAATGCATAGTGGTCACCATAAGAAATTCATCACACAATATCTGACATCAACCTATCCAAGCGCTTACGATAGGTCATAACTGTTAATGCCTTCACACACTTCCACTGACATGCACATGATTTCCTCTCATGGTAATCCTCATTAACAATAATGGACACAATTGTAGGGAAATGCTTGTAGATCCAATACTACACATATTAAAAAAACAATAAACAATTATAATCAATAGCACATATAAAGTTTAAAACATTTAACAATGATAAAAATTATTATAATTACTTGCAACAGAGTGATATATCCTGCAAGATGTTTTGTCGTATGCTTTGACACAACATTCAAATTGTCATACATATGGACTAGTGCAGTCGCTCCCCATGAATAGTCTTTAGATTGGTTGAGGTCATGAAATGCATCCAAGAATGCCACACTTATGTGTGTGGCACGCTTGTTAGCAAATAGTATACAACATACTAGATGCAATAAATATGCTCGAGCTGCTAGGGTCAACTATCTTGCGTCACATTTGCTACGATAAACGTCTCGCAGCAAGGCTAGGCGAACATATGCTCATTTGCATTACTCAGTCTCATCTTTTGCTTCTTGTCTACTGACCTCAAGTAACTCAACTAACAAGTCGACAACTTCCTCTATATCAATAGCATCAAAGGTATGGAAGACACCTGTAATGGGTAGATGTAATAAGGATGCCACATCATCCAGGGTAATAGTCAGTTCTACTATCGGTAGATGAAAACTACTAGTTTCCTTGTGCCACCTCTCCGCAAAAGTAAATAAAAGTCCTCTGTCACCTGTCTCCATCATTTCCAACGAACATGAAATCAAATAACTTAGTACTGTAGCAACCATTATGCCTTTAATCTCATGTGCAAGTCTTTCAAATTTCTCAACCTTCCTCTCATAAGAGGTCAATTTCAACTCAGTATGTTCCTGCAAATAATTAAAATTAATTAGGTAAATTAAAATGATAAATAGTTATTCAAATAAGTTATAATTAAATAAATAACTACCTCTTCTACCCTAACTTTGGTTGTCACATGATCAACATATGACGTCAACACTAATATATCATACGACCTACCTAGAAAACCCTATGTATTAACACCTACATGATCCATAACTGGCTCATGAGGCTCCTCATGAACCTCGTCAGCAGCATGATCCACATGTTCAACATCCTTAGCAACAACTATAACTACTCGTTGCCTATGCATCGATGTTGTCGACTTTCGACACCGAGGGACTTCTTCCTCATCACTAGTAACATATTTACCTAAGGCTCTTCCTAAAACTCTACCTAAAGCCTGACGCAATCCTCCGGTTCTAACCATAATCTACAAATTTGCACATTAATATCAATTAATGTTATCATTCAAATAATAGTTGAGTATTATATTTCATAACTAAAATCTTTTTATTCTATTACTAAAAAACTAACTAACAAAATAACTAATAAATCTTCTAAAATCCTACTACATTATTAAATGTAGTATATTTTAACAAACGTAATAAAAAAAATTAAATTAACATTAAATGATTAATCTATCGAACTAAAATATATCATCAAAATCAAACTACTATTTTATTTTAAATATTTTATAAATTACAATTTAAAAATTCATAAACAAGTATTTAATTATTTTATAAGTCAATTTACAAATTCATTTTTAAAATTTTTATACTTCAAATCACAATTTCATCCAAACTAAAATATATGATCAAAATCAAAGAACAATTTTATTTTTAATATTTAATAAATGACTATTTCAATATTTTATAAATAACTATTTTAATACTTTTATATATTTGTAAATTAAATAAGAAATTTATTTATATATTTTTATACTTCAAATCACAATTTATATAAATATTTAATAGTATTAATGTAATAATATTTATAGAAATATATTAATAAAAACATTTTTCTTATACAATATTACCTATTTTTGCTTAAATAAATTTTAAAAATATATATTATAAAAATTGGTAATTTTAGTTATTTAATTATTTTATAAATAAATATTTAAAATATATACAAGTATTAAAATAGTTATTTATAAAATAATTAAAAACAACAAAATTTATACAATAATTTTAAAATAAACAAAATTATTAATTGAATTATTTATTAAATAAAAAATATATGAAATTGACAAAAATATGGATTCTCATTTCGCATCTTTGGAGTAAACTACAACTTAAAAAAGAAATAAAAATCATGAGTGTTTTACTTTAATAAATTATGAGTTAAAATTTAATGTATTTTATATTTAATAATTAATTTATACGTAGTAATAAATTCAATTATATGATATATGAGTTGAATCATGTTAAAAAGTAGGACTTGTAACTCAATCTATATATGATTGAATCTAAATTGGATTGAGTTGAATCATATTTAATGTGAATACTTAAAAATGTAATCCAATATAATTAGATCTCATTATTTCATCTTGTTAAATGTGTCGGTAGTTCTTTGATTAATATATATAGAGGGAGAAAATAATTTGTTTAGGATTAGAATGAAGATATGATAATATTGATTTTGACTTTTAATTTTAATTGGGTAAAAAAATTGATTCACGTGAAAATCTCAAACATATTGTTGACATGTCATTTTTGACGGTTGGGAAAATAATTTTAATCAAGTATTGAGAAATAGTATTTTAATAGATTATTTTGACTTGTTAAAATATACTATTGGTGAAAATTATAAGAACTGTCACTACTACAAAAAACAGTTTTAACATCAGCTTTGTCCAAAACCGATGTTAAGTTAAATGCGGTGGCATGTTTGTAAATAAACTATCCTTCTTAACATCGGTTTTCCAAAAAAACGATATTAATGCATACACGTTTACATCGGTTTTTTGAAAAACCGATGTTAACGTGTATGCATTAACATCGGTTTTTTGGAAAACCGATGTTAACTAATGATATTAACATCGGTTTTTGAAAAACCGATGTTAACGTATATGCATTAACATCGGTTTTTTGAAAAACCGATGTTAATATAAACTTTTTTTAATTATTTATATATTTTTAAAAAATCGTGTTATTAATTATATTTTAATTAAAAAATAAAAAAATTAATAAACAATAATAAATTCAAAAGGTAAGCAATTAAAAATTAAACTAAATTTTTAAAATGAATTTTGTAATTTTAATTTTATTATTTCATGATTATCATTTAAATATAACACACATTTATATAAATTATTTGATATTAGTTAATTTGAAAATATAAAAAAACTGTTTTTAATAATAGAGTTTAACTTTTATAGAATTTTTATAGAATGTTGGTAAAAATAATTATATCATAAAAAAATTAAAATCTTTGATTAATATATTTTTATTTAATTATTATAAAAATAAAAAATTAGTTTTTTTCTTCTGAAAAAGGTAAATGGAGAATATTGTTTAAAAATTGTATGAAATCCTACTATATTTATATTATCGTATTATCTTTAAATTTAAAGTAAATTAAAATATTTGTATATATTGATTTGATTTATTGAAAATATATGTTACAGTGGTTTAATTTAAATAATTATAGTTATCTCATATATTTGTAGGATTTTAAAAAATTGATATTTTCATTATTTTTAAACAAATTTTTCAGAACAAAAATAAAAATATTTTCATGATACGAAAATTATGTTCTTAATCTTTAAATTTAGAGTTAATTATAATCCACATGTAATTTATTTTTATTACATTTGTCATTTTTTTATTATTTTTAACCTCATTTGTTAATTATGTGAATTTTTTGTTAATAAATTTAATAAAAAAATTATTTAGGAAAGAAGAAACAAAGAAAAAGAATTATATTTAAATAGTGATGAATTTTTTTGTCAAAATTTATTTTAATACTCAATTAAATATATTTTAATACTCATTTAGGAAAGAAGAAACAAAGAAAAAACATTTTGGATTAATTATTTTCAGTCTCTATTTTTTTAAAATTCTAATTTTAATATTTGAACAAATATTTGGCTTGTCAAAGTGTTCAAACTTTTCTTTATTATCTTTAAATTTTGTCGTCAACTTTATTTGTTTGACAAAATGATATTATGATAAACATTGAGACTATCACATGTTAGATAAAAAAAATATATATTGAATTTTATTATTAACTTGTGTTAAAAATAAAAATCACTAAACATGAATTATATCACCCAAAATCAAAATCAAATATGCAAAACCAATTCCATTTAAAATTAATTTTGAAAATGCTGAATATGCGAATATAATTTCATTTGTTAGACTTAACTTCTCGTTAATATTGATGACATGTTTTTTTTTAATTTATAAATGTAATAAATTTTTACGCAAATTCATTGTCGAATTTATATCTAAGGTAATAATTAAGATTATTGATTTATTCAATAAATTATTTATCAATTGATTAAACATTTGATTATTGATTGCAAATTTATTCATGAATATAGCTTGATTAGTGTCACATTCAATTAAGAAATATAATTTAATTTAAAATCAATTTAAATAAAATACAAATTTCAGCACCAAAACTATACAATTTAAACGAAATACAGAATTACATACATTTGATATCAATTTAAGAATTATATTCTTACATACTAATTAAAAACGTTAGTTTTGTGAAAAAAATTAAAAACTTAGCATTTTCATCCTAAAATTTTAGATAAAAAAAATGAAATTGAAAAAAGATAATGAGATGGTGATATTTATTAGAAAAGTAACCGCTAAAATTTTCATCCTAATTTTTATATGTAATGAATTGACATGTAAAGAAAAAATGAAAAGTTATAACTAAACTGTAAAAAATGAAATTTGACATCATATAATAATATAATATGTTATTTAATCGTAATTTTAATTCTTCTTTTCTCATATATCTTAAGTAACCTAATTTTACAAAGCTCTCTCGTCTCTCCCTCTCCGTCACGGCGTCGACGTCATTCACTCACTCACTCTCTCGTGTTACTGTATCTTAAGGTGTGCTTTATTCCGGCCCTGTTTCTGTTTTGATTTTTATGGTCACAGTGTCATGGCGGTACTTGATAGTTTGATAGTTAGTCAAAAGCTTTGCTTGTGCATTTTGCGTGTTGCCTTACATTGAAGTTTACAGTAATGTTTTATGGAGGACTCTTAGTCTGCCAGTGCATTTTGTGTCTTTTTATTACTGTTTTCACTTGAAGTTTCAGCATTTCCAATTTTTTTTATTTAACATTATTGTTAATTCCTCTTAACTTTCAATTTTTATAGTCTTCTACATTTAAATGTTCTTCGGACTTAGAAATCAATTATATCTAAAATTTTATTTAAGGCATCGTACTTTTTAATTTTCCCTGCACAAAGGCACAATTCTTTAGAGCTGTTGTTTATTTAGTCAAAATTCGATACCGTGATTCTGTTATATAAGCTTAACTTATTTTGCTTTTTAATGATACATGTTTTGCAGGCCTTGGACACACTTGGCAACACCAAGTGGGGAGTTAATAGAAGATTACTTAATTAATGTTGTGGAGTCCCTCTAGGCTGACGGAGGTAACATTGCAGGTCGGATTGACAGTGCATTTTTTGTGACCATAAGAAGCCAACTCTGTTTCTGTTTTGATTTTTTCTTTGCCTAGGTGTTATTGTGACTGAAGGTGAACAATTGCTGCTCTCTTTTGGTGTTGTCATTGAAAGAATTTGGTAGCTGAGAAGTAAGCATTTAACTGGTAAGTTCCATGCCTGAATCAACTTCAATTAATCAAAGAATATTGTTAAGAATAATATATACATTGTGACTTTGTGACTCTTACATGGGTTTATCATCAATTTTTTATTTTGAAGAATGTATTTATCGTCATACTTCATGTGCTTGTAGATACGTATATTTTGAATCATGAAACTATTTCACTCAACTCGTAGCACACAAAGGGATAGATTAGGTGAAGTCTTGGTGTATTACCTGCTGGCTTATACAAGTTAGCATGTGAAATCTACGAGTTGAATGTCTATTTATGGACTTGTAGATCATTCTGTATAATTTTTTTAAAAGAATAAAATATTCAATTACTAATCATGTAAATCAAGTATATATTTCAACTTACCTGTAGAAAAATTATTATCTTAAAATACATCAATAATAAAACTTGTTAACGTATTACTATCAGCAAATAAGTTGGTGTACACTCACAAATGTACAATTTTATTTTTTTAATTTTAAATGTACAACATGTCCTTTATCCACCAGAAAATGTACATCAATCTCTGCGCTTCTGGGTAGCTTTTCTTTGACTAGCCCAAACCAAAGTTCTAAATTAGGTAAAGACTTGAGTCAAATCTGATTTCTGAATTTTGAAAAATAAGGATGGTTTGTGTTCGGATGGGTAGGTGAAATATAACTTTGTGAGAATGCAGTCTACTCTAAGAAATAAACCTGCTTTACTTTGTTGACCATAAATAAAGACAAGAATTTCTCACACTCATTTATTATTTAAATATTACATACTAATATCATATATAATATTTTATATATAAATTAACGTCTATACAACTCAATTAAACAGTTATACAATGCTTGAATTTTGAAATCCTCTAAAGTACTCTTATTCTAGCTTTTTGAAAATCCCTCTTAAGGTCAACTTCAATACCATGAAAGATACAAAGAATAAATCATATTCAAAACAAAGTGCATCATTTTTTAGCAAATTATTTATTGATATATATTTATGGAGTAAATTAATATATGCTTTGCTCAGCAGATTCAAGTTTCTAACCAAGTGGGTTGTCTGGGTCTTAGGATGCTGACTAATATGACATTCAACTGCATAAATAAAAGTACAAAGAGATAAAAACAAAAGACGCTTGTTGCGGGCATTTTTCATGCACACACTTCAGAAATTAGAACAAACACGCTACCAATTAAAAGGAATAAAATTCACACAATGAAACAAGACACTACAGTAACATAACCCACGGCTGCAGTTGGTGAAAATTCAGAGAGATCAAGCTCCGAGTATTTTAAAATATATGCATATGATATATATTAGTCCAAAAAAGACCCCAATTATAGAAAAACAAAAATAGTATATAACAGAGCGAACTTGGCAATCGTAATGATTAGTTCCAATGTTGAGAACATGTCTACCATAGCAAAAAATGGAAATCACAATCTGAAGAATCATAATCCAAAGAAAACCAAAACAAATATAGAAGGAGCAACAAATGAGATTATTTAGAAAGAGAAAGAAAATTAAAAGAAAAAAGGAAAAAAAAAACATATTCAAGAATCAAGAGTTTAAAAAAGTGACTAGTCCTTGAAACAAAACCAGACCCTATGTCCCCAATAGATTAAAGCTAAAGAAGATGCAAAACTAATAACAGAAACTGTTACCTTTTGAACGGGAAGAGAAACTGTTCTTCTGCAAGAACCTGCATCATGTTCCTCACTCACAGTCATAGGCTTTTCCTCTGTACCATTCATTTTTCTGTAGCAAAAAAACTGGAAACCCGAAATTTGGAATTCCAAGAGCAAGCCAAATTACAAATAAATTTCAGTCCTTGGAGACACCAATATTGCCCATACCACTTATTGCTGGGAGCATGCAAGAGATGAATGATGACAGAGAGAACTAAAATAGTAGTACTATGGGTTGCAAAGATAAGAGGAATAAGCACAAAGACCAAGCTTTGACATTGATGACACATTTAGTGGGGTACCCTTCCCTATGATCTGCTGCCACTTACACTTCATAAATTATTCTTCCAGCCACCGTTAAAAATGTGTAGATAATGTTTATCTTAACAAAAATTATCATACAATGAGATTAATTTATGTAGCATTATTCAAAATATTATATTTATATGCCCACTTATTTGCAAAAACAAGTCTCAATTCCCCACAAGGTGGGAACCTAAAATAATAAAGGAGTGCAGCGAAAGCTAGGAGAAGAAAAGGATTCACACCTAGCTCTGCCTCTGACTCTCAACTTCCCATATTGAATGACATTGAATATCTTTTAAACTGAATTTAACTTTAAAACAAATAAAGGGCTGTGTTTAATTTTAATTTAATTTAAAATATTGTTAGATTGATAACTTTTTCTTACCTGAATATAATGGGATTCCTTAAGCATGCATATAAAAATTAATTCTTTAGTCATGTATTTGAAGAAGATTTTATGGAAAGCGAGAATTTATTTTAATGATATTTACGTCTTGAAAATTAGTCTCTTTTTCTTGTGCATTAATTATTTTATTACTAAAATATGTTTATTTATTTTAATCTATAATTAAATGTTCCTCTAGATTGTCACCTTCTTTTTTCTATGAAGATTGAAGATGAATAAGTTTCCATTAATATTAAGGTGAAATTTTAAAAAAATATTATAAATAAAAAAAAATTTAATGTTAATACTTAAATTAATTAATTTTCTTAATTTTGCCAATTATATTTTATAAATAGGGATGAAGGAAGAACATTACTTACCTTCAGAAGAAAAAAAATTAAAGATAAATATATCTTCAGTTGTACTATCACTTATGAAATTCTTGCTTTAAGTTTGATTTACAAAACTTTACGTTAATTACAAAGTAACACATGCTATTTTACATTTAATAAGGTATAAATATGCGTGTCAGTATAAATATTTTGTTTTTAGCTACTATCTACTAGTGTTTACTTGTCTTGGGTTCACTGGTGTGAGTTAGTTGTTGTTATTTTGTTCACTAGCTGCTATTTATCTGCACACGTAAATGAAGTTGTTTAGGTAGTATATTTGTTAATTTGGACAATGTGAAATATCAATCTCATAGTACTTATTGTTTAAAAAATATTTTATGATGAGATTCACAAAAAGTGAGATTCTAATAGTTTTTTAAGTGAGATTCTAATAGTTTTTTAAGTATACAAAGTTGATTTCTGAAACGTGAACAAAAATCAAAATACATATTGTCATGTTATAAGAAAACATTAACTTGAAAAAGTCATCATTTATTTGAAAGTCATATTTTTTAATTATTGTTTTTAGCCGTAGTGGCTTAGACCCAACCCATTTTTTTGGGTTGGTTTGATTTGGATTTGAAAAAAAACACAAATTTAATGCAACCCTTAAAACAAATCCCTTAATAATTTTGTATATACTTTTTTCTAGTTAGGCTGATTTGAAAATTTGATGAAAGTGTATGAAAAGGCATGAAAGTTCAGTACCCTATTCTTAAGATAATGTATTTTATTGCTAAGCCTCATCCGTATATTGTAGGAGTCAATCACAGAAAAAGTGACTCGAAAGATGATGACATCCTTCAGCCAGATGCAGTCCCAGTTTCAGTCTCAGATGCAATTACAGGGACTTGCACTACCTCCAGAGCCAGAGGTTGGTCCCTCAGATCCTCGTGTCAGCACAAAAGAGAGTTGTGTTGCTCCCTCAGGGAACGATCCAGGGACGGGTGACTCAGACAAATGCGGGCTATACATTGAAGAAAATCCTTCCCGCCTGGTTGCCCTAGGAAGACTTTATGAGGGATCCACAACAGTTCACAACATCCCTTTGTTGCATGGCCAAGTCAAGGTTGGTGTTGAGGAGGTTAAAGATGCAGAGGCTCTCGTTCCTGTACCCACTGACGAGGTTACCTCAGTGGGGCAGGCATTTAACACCTTCCTTGCTTGGCCAACACAACTTGTGAAGCGTTTATCAGAATAGGTATTTTACTCTGATTATATGTTTATTTTTTTCAATTAATTTATTCACTGTAATCAAAACTTGCTAATTAACTATGTTTTATCAACAGACAGCTGTGTCTCCAGCAAAACCTCCAGAAAGCCCGGATGAAGAGGTCGATGATCCCTTGTACCTGATGACATTGATCATCCCACAACTGTTTTTGAAGCCTCTCCAGGTTATGTGGGATGCTACCATATTCGAGGTGTTTAATCAAAACTTCCCGTTGTATATAAAGTACGAAGATCTCTCTGAAATTGCACACGGTGATCAATGTCTTAGCATATCTGTTATACAGTTGTGGATTCTGTAAATCATTTTAGATTACTATTAATTACCAAAGTAATTGTTTTAAATTCATACATAATTAACTTTGACTTAACAACACAACCATCTGACTGAGACAAGTGTGCGAGCGGGGAATTCTGATGTGTATGGATTCCTCGAGCCACAGTCCATTCAGAGATTTGGGCAATCACAATTTGAATCTGAAAGTTACATCAAGAGTTGAATACAGAGTTCAAAACGAGATGTTTACCTTGGAGCCTACCTGAATGGGTAAGTCAAACACAATAATTGAATTTAAATAATCTATACTACTACAATAACCCATATTCGTCTCTACTGTAGCGGACACTGGCAAATGGTCGTCATTCTGTCTAAGGAAAACCTAGTTGTCTGGTTTTGTTCTTTACATAACAGGCCTGACAACTACCTTAAGGGAATAATTAACAGGTCAGTATTGTTTTCAATACATTTTCATTGACATAACTCAACAACATCAATATTTTAATGTTCCTCATATTCAACACTAGTGCTTTGAAAGGACTTGATGATACTCCACAACCGAAATCCAAGGCTGCTGCTAGGTGGATTGTTGTTAAGGTACGTGATTTAAATAAAAGTTCTACTTATATATATTTTATGTGTGTGTACACTAATTGTAGTTAATATTTAATTAATATCCAAATTTCATTATGTATTTAGTGTAATAGACAAAAAGGAATCACTGAATGTGGCTACTACGTGATGCACTGGATGTCCACGATAATCTTAGGATCTTTCAGGAATAATTGGGAGACGATAATTGTTTATTTCAAACAAAGTTGGTTTTCTTATAATTGTTATTACATTATTGATTTATTTTTTTATTTGATCATGCAGTATTTTAATGAAGTTAGACCATTGGAAACAGAGAGATTCAAGGCGCTTCGCATCCAATGGGCACAGTATTATCTAAAAGTTAGAAATCAAACATAGGATGTTAGACAACTATGTAACTTTAGGTTTCTTGATTAGTTTACATACTTTGCATTACATTTTTTACAATTGTTTCATCTTAACATTGAATAACCTTTGTTGATAACTAGTTTTTTGCTAAAACCTATTTGAAAATAGAATGCAAATGATATATGTTGTGTGCTGTGTGGTCTGATTTTAAATTTACAGGTTAAATTTTGTTTTTTTTTTTTGTAAAAACAGAGACATTATTTAAAAAAAAATTCCTGAAAACAACATCGATTTTTTTAAAAATCGATGTTAACTGTCAATAGTAGCACATTCGTTAACATCGGTTTTTTCAAACAATCGATGTTAACATCGATTGTTTGAAAAAATCGATGTTAACTGTCAATAGTAACACATTCATTAACATCAGTTTTTTTACAGAAAACCGATGTTAACTAACGTTAACATCGGTTGTTTGAAAAAATCGATGTTAACTGTCAATAGTAACACATTCGTTAACATCGGTTTTTTTATAAACAACCGATGTTAACTGTCAACATTAACAAATTCGTTAACATCGGTTTTCTGTAAAAAACCGATGTTAACTGTCAACATTAACACATTTGTTAACATTGATTTTTTGAAAAATCGATGTTAACTTTCAACATTAATATATATTTTTTGGGTGTAATTCATATAAGCAACATCGGTTATTTATATAATCGATGTTGGTAATTTTAAGTTAACATCGGTTTTTAAGAAATCGATGTTAACGATAATACTATCAACGTCGGTACTTTCAACATCGGTTCAAAAATCGATGTTGAAAGTCATAAATAACCGATATAGAAAGCATATTTTCTAATAATGTGTTATTAGAAGTTACATATAATTCAGTTAGTACCATATAATAAGGATTGAGACCTATAAACATTCACATGTTCTCCTTGTTATTATACTTAGATGAAACTTAATATAAGAAAACAAAAGTTTAACCATAGACTCATGACAAAGGACATACCAACAGAATAAAAAACAATTAAGAAAGAATCATCCCTTTCTTCAAATATACTTACCAACAGAATAAAAAACAATTAAGAAAGAGACACACACACACACATATAAGAATGTAAATGCAAATAAACATCACCAATCTATAAAAACGCATACCAAATGACCATGACAAAAAGCCTTATAGAATTTCGATCAACTTCCCATTGTGTATTTGGACTATACTCACTCTGAAACATACATTCATGCTAGATATGTTCATATGGAAGAATGAAATTTCTTTAATAACTACTAAACTTTTCAAAAATTCTTATACATTTTATCCATGTATCAACTTAGAGACTACGTAGAAGACACCTTTCCATCTTCCATCTTGTTTATAGAATTTTCCATACTACGTTGTGACTCACACTACTCAACCGTATCATAAGAAGCATGCAACCCAAAGAAAACATAGTAAACCAAGAGAAACATTGTCCTAACACAAACCTAATAAACGAGTCTTTATCTATAGACCTAAAGAGGAAAATGTTAATAAAAATAGATATGAAAGGTATCCATGGAACCAAAGGCACCCCCCAAAATTTAGGCTCCTTTGCTTGCGGAACAAAAAGCCAAAGCCCTCCAGTAGATAAAGCCCAAATAGGCTCAAAAATAGCATATCAAATCCACCCTTCACTAAGAGTCCAATAACATGAAATCCCACATGAAGATGCAATGATAAACACAATGAATACAATGAGCATGATTTGGTTTCTCTTTGTAGTGACCCCACTAGAGTAGTACCTCCTCACAATGAGAGCAATGACCACAAGCATAAGATGAAGGGAGTAGAGATTGATAAAAGGTTGGAGAGAATTTGAAGGTCGGTGAAGAAAGCAATCACAACGGACGCCACAACCATGGCGATCGTGGCATTCACAGGCATTCGCTATGATTGCCTTCTTCATCGACCTTCAAATTCTCTCCAACCTTTTATCAATCTCCACTCCCTTCATCTTACGCTTGTGGCCATTGCTCTCATTGTGAGGAGGTACTACTCTAGTAGGGTCACTACAAGAGTGTTAGTATAAAGCAATAAAAGAAGAGAAAGAAATAAAGGAAAGAAAGAAAAAGACACAAAGTTTAACGTGGTTCAGTACATAATGTATGTGCCTACGTCCACGGCTACACTAGGAGAACTTTTTATTACTTGCACATAAAAGCTTACAAGGTGTCTCTATATATAACACTAATGAGACACAAGATTTTACAAACCAAGCGATGTGGGACTAAGACCACACAAATTTTACAGACCAAGTGATGTGGGACAAAGGAACTAAGACCATAAACTCTAACAATTCTCCCACTTGGGTTCTAAGTTCCAAACTCTAGCAGCTCCTTGTAAGCAATGAGTTCATCGACTCTTTACCTAGTGTAGCGCCTTCATCTTCAATTATCCTTGAAGGCCAACTGAGGCAATGCAAAGCCTCAGTTTGTCAATTGTAACAACTTTTGTCAACATATCTGTTGGATTCTCTAATCCTAAGATCTTGAATAAAGATAATTCTCCATCATTTATCAACTCCCTGATAAAATGGTATCTTAATTGAATATGCTTGCATCTAGAATGGAAAACTGGATTCTTAGCAAGACTTATAGCACTTTGACTATCACTAAACATTGGAGCATTATCTTGTTCTTTCCCTAATTCATTGACAAAATTCTTTAGCCAAATCATCTCCTTAGCTGCTTCTGAGATAGCTATGTACTCGGCTTCCGTGGTTGAGAGAGCAACTCTATCTCGAAGTTTAGACTTCCAACTCATAGCAGTACCTCCCAAAGTAAAAATGTAGCCTGTGGTGCTTTTCTTGGTATCAAAATCTCCTCCCAAGTCTACATCTGAAAATCCCTGTAAAGTGAGATTGCCTTTTCTGAAGCACAAACACATCTCTAAAATATCCTTCAGATATCTGAGTATCCACTTTACGCCTTCCCAATGCTCCTTTGCTGGATTTGATAGGAACCTACTGATAACTCCCACTCATGTGCTATGTCAGGTCTGGTACACACCATAACATACATCAACCTCCCAACTGTTGATGCATATGGTACTCTTGACATGTAACATTTTTCTTCATCTGTCTGCAAAGATTGCTTCTTTGAAAACTTCAAATGAGATCCCAAAGGGGTATTCTTGGTCTTAGAATCTTCAAGGTAAAACCTGTCAAGCAACTTGTGTATATATTTCTCCTGAGATAGCTTCAAAATTCCTTCTGATCTGTTTCTAAGAATTCTCATACCAAGGATTTGTTTAACTGGACCAAGATCCTTCATTTCAAAGTTTTCTGCCAACTGCTGGTTCAACTTGTTAATTTCTGCCATACTAGATCCTGCAATCAACATGTCATCAACATACACGACAAGGATAACATAACTATTAGTATATTTCTTAACATAGCAGCAATGGCCCATGTCACATCTGTTGAATCCTGAGTTGCTCATAAACTCATTAAACTTCTTGTAACATTGCCTCGGTGCTTGTTTCAAGCCATATAAACTTTTGTGAAGCTTGCACACAAGATTCTCCTTGCCTGGCACTTCAAAGCCTTCTGGTTGGGTCATATAGATGTCTTCCTCTAAATCCCCATGCAAGAATGTTGTTTTAACATCTAACTGCTCCAAGTGAAGATTCTCTACAACTATTATACTTAGAATAACTCTGATGGTAGTCATCTTTACAACTGGAGAGAAGATCTCTGTGAAATCAATTCCTTGTTTCTGCTTAAACCCTTTCACCACAAGTCTCGCCTTGTATCTTCTTCTACCGTCAGATTCTTTCTTTAGCCTATAGACCCACCTATTATGTAACGCTTTCTTTCTTTCTGGCAATTTAGTTAAAGACCACGTCTTATTCTTCTGAAGGGGTGTCATCTCATCTTTCATCACTAGCTCCCACTCAATAGTGTCATTCCCCTGTGTAGCCTCACAGAAACATTCTGGCTCACCAGCATCAGTTAACAACAAATAATGCAATGAAGGGGAATACTTATCTGGTGGTACTGAAATTCTGCTAGATTTTCTTGGAGGAGTTGATGGTTCTGGTTCTGACTCAACCTCTACGCCTATACCCTGGTTTCTGTTGGCTACATCACTTTCTGAAATTTCTTCAAGTGTTGCTTTCTTAGAAATTTCTGACAGTTTACTTGCACATGTAGATTCTGCAGAAAATTTGTCCTTATAAAATAAGTTCTCGTTAAAAGTAACATTCTTGCTTCTGATAACTTTCTTGGTTTGGTCATCCCAAAACCTGTAGCCATACATGTCAGATCCATAACCAATAAAATAACACTTCCTCGCCTTCGGATCCAATTTATCTCTACTATTAGAGTCTGTCAGTATATATGAAACACACCCAAAAATTCTCAAATGTGAAAGTTTTACCTCCTTTGCAGACCATACTTCTTCGGGCAACTGATAATTCAAAGGAACTGATGGTCCTCTATTGATGAGATATGCTGCTGTGTTTATTGCTTCTGCCCAAAATGCTTTAGGCAAGCCAGATTGGATCCGCATACACCTTGCTTTCTCGTTCAAGGTTCTATTCATCCTTTCTACAACACCTTTTTGCTCAGGTGTTCCTGGTATTGTCTTGATCATTCTGATCCCATGTTCTGAACTGAAGTCTTTAAACTGCTGACTATCATACTCCCCGCCATTGTCAGATTTCAGACTTTTAACCTTTAGACTTGTCTGATTTTCAACTTCTGTTTTCCACCTTTTAAACACAGAAAACACATCAGATTTATTTTTAAGAAAATAAACCCATACCTTCCTGGTAGATTCATCGATAAAGGTGACATAATAACGTGAGTTTCCAACAGATTTCACTGGGGCTGGCCCCCAAACATCTGTGTGCAACAATTCTAGATTTTCAACTTTAAGAGTCTTCCCTGACCTTGAGAAGCTGACCTTTTTCTGCTTTCCAAGGATACAATGTTCACAAGCACCAACATCAACATGCTTGAGGCTTGATAGCTTACCCTTTGCCGCCATAAGCTTCATTCCTTTTTCACTCATGTGTCCAAGTCTTTGATGCCACATGGTTGAATTATTGACAGCCTCAGTAACTACTACCATATCCTCATCTACAATCATGTAAAGAGATCCTTACTGCTCTCTAAGGATACAATGTTCACAAGCACCAACATCAACATGCTTGAGGCTTGATAGCTTACCCTTTGCCACCATAAGCTTAATTCCTTTTTCACTCATGTGTCCAAGTCTTTGATGCCACATGGTTGAATTATTGACAGCCTCAGTAACTGCTACCATATTCTCATATGCAATCATGTAAAGAGATACTCGCTTCTTTCCACAAGCCATAACGAGATTGCCTTTGTTTACCTTCCAAGCTCCATCTCCAAAAGTGGTGTGATGTCCCTCATCATCCAACTGCCTTATAGATATTAAATTTCTCTTTAAGGCGGGAATATGTCTAACATTGTGCAATGTCCATAGGGATCCATTGGAGGTCTTGATGTTGATATCACCTTTTCCGACAATGTCAAGAGATTTTCCATCTGTAAGGTAAACTTTCCCAAATCTTCCAGAAATATAGTTAGACAATAAATCTTTCTCAAATACCACTTGTTGGGATTTTAGGGGACATCTCTCCATCTTCCATCTTGTTTATAGAATTTTCCATCTTCCATTACTCTTAGATTATTGGGATTTAAAGTTATTTGATTCCAATTATACTTGGATTGCTTTGGTTATTTGAACCCAAGTTTATTTTTTGGAACAACACATATTAATTGTTAGTAAATTGGATATTTGATTTAAATTCGGGTATATTTTGTTTTTTTAACATCATTATTTGGATTTATGAACGACTTCTCTTCATGGCTATTGTTCATAATATATATAAGGAAGTTTTTTGTGCATGCAATTTTTTTTTTTGTTAAAATTGAAGGAGGGGGAAAGTTATACAAGGGAGTACATAATGAAAATGTATAACTTGACATCAAAACTGAAAGCACTTAAGATAGAGCTTAGTAAAGAATTGCTCGTGCATTTAGTTTTGATCTTACTTATTGTACACTTTGGGCAATTCAAAATAAGCTATAAAACTTGGACAAATGGTCCATTAATTAGCTTATATATCATTATGTGTAAGAGGAAGAGAGGCTATACAAAGACATATTTGAAAGTGCTCATTTAAGCTTAACCTCTAAGAATAAAAAAAAAAGGAGAACTAAGGTTGCTCTAAGCAAAAGAAACAAAAGAAAGATGCTTGTGGTATTTTAAGTATAAATCAATGATAGCATTAAATATAATTTAAGGATATGATATTTACTTGTCGTAATTAATGTTTTATATTTTTTGCTATCATGATTGAAGTTAATTTAACAGTACCAGATTTTTCCCATTTATTTGTATATCTAGTGATTTTTAATTAAATTGATTGATGTGATATATTGTTAAAGCAATCTCTATTGCGTAAATTAATTTAATTAGAATTGCATATATATTAGTATAAAATTATTTATGCGAATTGTGCTCAGCCCAAAGGAAGACACAATTTGGCCAAGTAATTTTGTACCCGTGATGATACATGTGTAACAATTATAAGGTGTTTTCATGTGAATTATAGTCGGTCCAAAGAAAGACTATGATTTGACAGAATTTATTGTCAATATTTGACCATTGGGTTAAGAGTACCAATTACAAATTAATTTCTCTGTCCAAAGACTATGAATTAATGTTGTGCTGGGTATCTTGTGATGAGTCTATTTTGCAAAATATTTGCATGTTTTGTTACATATTTTTATATAACTAAATTATATGTGAAAGTTATGTAATTTTAAAACCTCACATTTATTATATTAAATTGTCTTGTATTTTTGGTTAAATTGATTGAAACAACATGTTGTCAAAGTTAACTCTCTTGCGTAAGTTGATTTGATTGAATTTATATAGATGTTGCATGGAATTATTCATGCGAATTGTGCTCAGCCCAAAGGAAGACATAATTTGGTAGAATAATTACATGTTTGCAATGGTAAACATGTGACGATTATAAATTATGTGATTTTCCATGTGAATAATGAAATGATCAAAGGCAATCATTATTTGACCGGAATAATCATCGTATAAGTTTTCCATGTGAGCAATGGAGTGTCCAAAGACAATCTTTGTTTGACATGACTTATCACCAATGTTTGATCAATGTGTTGAGAGTACCACTTGCAGTTAGTCTTTTTCAATCCAAAGATTGAGGATTAATGGTGAGCTAGGTATCTTGTTTAGGTCTTGGAATTTACCATAAAGATTATTTGAGCATTGCATGTTTATTGTTTTCTTCTTTAATTGTTGTTTTTGTTGTTACTACTATGGTTTAAATTACTCATATTATTTAAATCCCAAAGTTGAATGCATAAAATTTAGAGTTTGAGAGGAGTCAGTTCAGAGTTGAAGATATTGCATAATTTATTTCTTATTTCTTTTTTCTAGAGAAGAAACAAGAGAACAAGATAAGGAATTTCCTTTTTGCTTTTGTAGGATGAAACATATAATAAAAGGGTCTCATTTACACTATTTAGTGTGTGAAAATGATAAACTTCTCATTTTTGTTTGTTTTAAAGTTAATTTCATTTTGTACCGAAGAATGTTAGTGGGTAGATTTTGGTTGTACTACTCACAAAAGCATGTCTATACGATGCTACCTATGAAGTCATCTGCCAAGTGATAATGAAAGATTTTTCTATGTGGGCGATGACATAAAGTCATAGTTGAAGCTATGAGAACTTTTATGTTGCTTTAAAAGACTCAATTTCATTTGAATTTGGTTGAGACATATATAGAGCTATTTATTAAACCAAATTTTATTTCTAATTTGGACAAATATAGTTATTTTTGATCAATTAGAAATAATAAAGTTAGTCTCTTGTATGATTCAAATGTTGTAAGTTATGAGTTCTTTTATGGATATTTGAATGCTCCTATTGCAAACATTTTTTTTGGGTGGTACAAAACTTTAAATTAAATGAGAATTTTGTTACTTTATAACATAAGCGCTTAAGTCATATCTCTTAATAGACAATTTGGATGCTTGTGTGTATAGGAAATTCTGGATCCTTTATATTGGTTGGACCTTATAGTATATATTGAGTATACAAAGGAAAAATAAACAAACATAATGGAATTCATGTGTTGAAAGAAATAAGGATGTCTTAGAAATAATACATGCATATATTTGTGTTCTATTCCTTATGGATTCATGGAATGAACAAATGTATATTATTTTGTTCATAGATGATTCCTCTTTATTTAAATTATGAGAAGTTTTGGCCTCTAGACATTTAGTCTTTCAAAGTTGAAGTTGAACTTCAACTAAGAAAAAGAAAAAAAATTAAGGTTGTCAAATGTGATCGTGGGGAATACTATGATATATATGATATAAGGTACAACGTTTGGAGCCCCCATGTGTTTTTCTTCAATAATTGTGATTTTTTTTACGACATGTAATGTTAGGCAAACCTAGCATGAACAAAGTTGTAGAATGATGAAACCAGACTTGTACAGATATGGTAAGAAATTTAATTCTTCTATACCAAAGTCGCTTTGGGAAAGACATTAAAGAATGTAATTTATATCCTTTTAGGGTATCAATTAAAGTAGTCATTACCCTATAGATATGAGTCAGGGAAATTCCAACATTAGGCATATACACATTTAGGGATGCTCAGTCGAAGCAATGTCTTATAGACTGCATGAAGGTAAGTTGGACTTAAAGATAATTACTTATAATTTTTTTTTGTTACATTTAAAGCTCTCACATGTATAAGTTTTACAATCCCACTTTAAGTTTATGTTTGACACATGCAAGACTCCTTGAGGAAATTGAGTTTGGAGGGGAAGGAAACACAAGGAGTGTTGTCTTTAAAGAATAATATGTTATTAGCAATAGATAAGCCTTTGTACTTACCATTGTTCAAGAAACAAATATGGTAATTGAATAATGATGTTACTCCTAACATTATTAAAATACAAGACAACACTATGATTCCCTCTCAAGCACCACCTAAAGTTCAAACTCAATAACCTCAAGAAGTGTCATTAAGAAGATCCACTAGAGAAAGAAAAAATGTAATTTGATATGATTATGTCATATTTCTTTAAGAACATGAATATGACATTAGGTTGACTGAGAAAGTCTAATTGACCTTATTCAAGTCATGTTGTGTTCTAACTCTCAAGTGGATTAATGTCATAAATGATGTAATAAAACCGATGGTTGAACATGACATTTAGGATATCATCAAATTGCTTGAAAGTGTGAAACCCATAAGTTATAGATAAATATCCATAGTTGAAAGAGATTCAATGGGTAATTTTAATATATATAAAGATTGTCTTGTCGCCAAAAGTTTTATAAGAAGAAAGACATGGATCACAAAGAGACTTTCTCTCTGATTTCTTAGAGAGACTTTCTTAGGACTATAATGACACTGTAGATCATTTTGATAATTTTTTTGCATAAATTGATGTAAATATTGCGTTTCTAAATGAAAACATTGATAAAACAATTTATACGGTACAACCAGAAAACCTTGTTTAAGATGATCTAAAGTCTATGGTATGCAAACTAAAGAAATTCATTTATACTTTTAAACAAGTCTCTCGTCTATGTTATTACAAAATTCAAGATTATCTCTTATGGTGTTGAGGTAAATTTGGTTGATGATTGCGTATACTAAAAGTTCAGTGGGAGAAAATTTATTATTTTGGTATTATATGTTGATGACATTCTACTATCATCATACGATTTATTGTTGCAAAAAAGTTATATTGTAATTTATGATGTATGCTTAAGTTTATTTTTTTTATTGTCTTGAAATAATTTTTAGTGAGAGTCCTAAGGTGATATATGAGTAATCTTGATATGCAACACTAGAAAGTAGTAAAGTGCATTATGCATTAATTGAAGAGAACAAGAAACTACATGTTTTCATATCAAAAGTCTAGAAGTTTAGAGATTATTGGGTATTCTGACTTTGATTTTTTCACAATGTCTTAATAGCAGTCACTTCACATAAGGATCCAAATTTAACCATGTAGGTGGAGTTAATATTTTGCTATGAGACATTATACTAGAATTTATGATTGCTAAATTGTTATAATTGACTTGCCTGTTGTTGCCAACATTAAGTAGCCATCGGGTGTTTATTGAGACAATATCTGAGCGGTCTTATTAATGATTCAACTAAGTAGAAGTTTGTTGACGTAAAGTATTTGATTGTTAAATAAAGAATCCAGAAAATATAGATTTGCATAGAACATATAAGGACTCATTTCATGTTAGCTGATCCACTTACTAGAGGTATGACACTTAAAGTTTTTCATGAGCACAATGCTCATATAGGTGTAATTCCTGATATTATCTTAGTTGAGTGAGAGTCTTATGTCCTATATCTTATGGTTTACAAATATTTTGTTGTTTGGACTTTTTGCAGAAATAAAGTAAAAGTTAATTATTTCATTATAAGCTTGTTTTGTTTGCAATATTTATGTTGTGTTTGGATTGATCTTTATAAATAATAAAGTTTGGACCAATTGGAAATAGACATGGCTGAGATCACATTGCATGTAATTTTCATGTTGTTTATCCATATTGACCTATGTCATTGAGTGTACTGATGTGGTAGTAATTGGGGTCTAGTTACATTTATTGTAGTGACAAAGACACAATGATTCCATTATTGATGCATGAGATGGACCAGGTTGTTAAGGTGGAAGTCTAAATGTAAATAGCATACAGATGCGCGCTTAAGGATTTTTGATAAAATTGTTACAATATGTAACACAAGTGAGAGATTGTTGGAATTTTCTATTCCAATAATTAATGTGGGCTAATATTATATGACAATTATATTAGCTATTTATCATTAGTGGGCTTTATTTTATGTGATCAAATTAAGTGAACCCATTAGACAACCAAATCAAATGATATGAACTTAAATGAGCAGCTGTCAATGTTAGCCCATTAGGGGATAATGGAAACCCTGTTAGGTTAACACACTATAAGAAGACTATGATGGTTATTGGTATCTCTGTTAGGATAATTGATCCAGGTATTTCTAAAACTCTTCCTGATAATCTAATGTAATATGTTCTTGGCGGTTATTGATATTTTATAAGGATCCCCTTAAATCCCAACACTTATTTGTTGAAAAAGTAATTATTTTAATAAAAATAAGCAATTTTATGTTTTTAATGTGTTTGTTTAGACAGATTGTGCTTAGTTTTCTATTTATTTTGATAAACAAAAATCATATATTTATAAATAGCATTTTTTTAAATAATTATTTTCAAATTATTTATTTTAAGTTTAAAAAATTGATCCAATAATGAAATGTGATGGGAAGAAAAAGATAAAGAAAGAATGAAAAATATTGATAAAGTGTTTCAATTTTGTGGGTGTCTAAACATAATCACAATTTTCTCTATTCTATCTGGTGCCTAAGTGTAAAATAAGTTAATGTTTACATAACTACTAAAAGAAGTCACATACTCATTCTCTCTATATTTATATAAAAGATAGTTGTTTAAGTTACACCGGTATAATTTGATCCCATATATATATATATATATATATATATATATATATATATATATATATATATATATATATATATATATATATAATATTATTAAAACTTATAAAAACATTATAATTATTGATTTAGTTTATATTATTAAGACTTTTTTATGATGTTTTCAAATATTTTTATTTCTCAATTATGGAATTTTTTAAATCATTGAAAGAACATAAATAAATTTTCATATAAAATTATTTGCTCTTCAATTATCAATTTTTTAATTAAGTTATTGAAAGAACATAAAATAATATTTTGAAATTTTTAGTTATTGAAAGAGTTCCAAACAAATAACCCTTAGTTATTTTCTTTATTGTTATTATAGATTATTTTATATGAATATTGCACTTCAAGTTTTCGTCTTGATAATATCAACTCATATGATTGATTTAGTAACATGTTTTATACATAAACTATTTCACTAATTAATTGACTATAATATTAACTATTTTTGCTTTCACTTTTCAAACCTATTTTTTCAAAAAACTTTTATATCTACATCTTAGAATAAGAAAATTTATATATAGTTTGTCATGAACCTGCGTATTTTTCTCATATGAGAATTTTTTATTGCCACTTTTTTTTTATATAAATTTTTTTTGTCCATTTTTATTTGTTTCAAATTTTGCTATAATTTTGTTAAAAATATGATTGTTTTCTTAATCTCGTTGAAAAAATATATGAAATTAACAAAAATACGGATTCTTATTTCGCATGCTTGGAGTAAATGACAGAGGTCACAGTAGATCGAAATTTTAGAGAAACGGGGAAGCGGGAGCTGGAGCGTGAGTGTTCATGAATTAGCGTGCAAAACCTTATAAACCTCAATGTTAATGATGGTGGGTCAAGAAAAACGTCGTTGACATTCAAAATTTCAACGATGGTGTTTTCAAATACACCGTCTTAACTTACCTGTTGCGTAACATACAAAGACAGACTACCCAGTGAACGTTATTGAATGTGTCACGCGCCATGCACATGGCACATAAAATGGTAACATATTTACGGAATTGTCACCGCTACTCCTACCATGACGTAGGAACGATGTGGATAACGCGTCGTAAAATGATTTTTTTTAGTAGTGTGTTTTAATTTAATAAATTATGAGTTAAAATTTAATGTATTTTATATTTAATAATTAATTTATATATAATAATAAATTTAATTATATGATATATGAGTTGGATCATGTTAAAAAATAGAACTTGTAACTCAATCTATATATATATAATTGGATCTTAATTAAATTGAGTTGAATGTATTTAATGTGAACACTTAAAAATCTAATCCAGTATACTTAGATCGCATTATTTCATCTTGTTGTTAAATGTGCTGATAGTGCCTTGATTAATATATATATCCTGTGTCATGGTGCTGTTTTCTTTTACAACCGAAGTTGACGTATAGATTGTAGAGTGCGAAACAGCTTAGATTTAGTTTTATTAAAAAAAAAACAAAAAATAAAGAAGAGTAGCTTTGGACTGTACGGGGACATGAACAAATTTCCTTAGTATACCATATTCTTTAATTAACATAGATGATAAAAATGTAGGTTTCTTTTTAAAAAATATATAATTTTTTAAATGAATTCTTATTTTTTTTATTAATACTGTAGTTTAAATAAAAATAATAATTTTCACAAAAAAAACTACAAAACTAATGTGAGAAATCAGGTGAAAGTAAATTAATTTGTCTTTGTCTACAATGTTTTGTACAATTAAAGGAAATAAATTCTAACTTGTATCATTTTGGATTTTTATATTTTTCAGGTGAAAATCTCAAACATATTGTTGATATGTCATTGTTGGTTGTTGGGAAAATAGTTTTAATCAAGTATTGAGAAATGGTATTTTAATAGATTATTTTGATTAGTCAAAATATATTATTGGTAAAAATTATCGAATGTGTTATTAGAAGTTACATATAGTTAAGTTTGTACCATATAATAAGGATGGAGACTTATAAACACTCACATGTGCTCCTTGCTATTATACATAGATCAAACTTAATATAAAAAAAAAATAACCATAGACTCATGACAAAGGACTTGCTAAGAGAATAAAAAATAATTAAGAAAGAATCATTCCTTTTCTCAAATATACTTATTAGATTATGTTTGTTAATCAAATATACTTATTAGATTATGTTTGTTAATTAAAATAAAAGTAAATTTCACGATTACGTGTATATATTCTTTTTTTTTTTTGCATAAAAATCGACCCTCTTGATGGAAAGCACTGACACAATTATTTAATTTTAACAATGTATAATTTTAACAATGTAAATGCAAATAAACATCACCAATCTATAAAAACGCATACCAAACGACCATGACAAAAAGCCTTATAGAATTTCGATCAACTTCCCATTGTCTATTTGGACTATACTCACTCTGAAACATACATTCATGCTATATGTTCATATCTAAGAATGAAATTTCTTTAATAACTACTAAACTTTAGAAAAATTCTTATACATTTTATTCATGTATCAACATAGAGACTACGTAGAAGACATCTCTCCATCTTCCATCTTGTTTATAGAATTTTCCATACTACGTTGTGCCTCAAACTCCTTAGCTGTATCATAAGAAGCATGCAACCCAAAGAAAACATAGTAAACCAAGAGAAACACTGTCCAAAACCCAAACCTAATAAACGAGTCTTTATCTATAGACCCAAGGAGGAAAATGTTAATAAAAATAGATATGGAAGGTATCCATGGAACCAAAGGCACCCCCCAAAATTTAGGCTCCTTTGCCTTCGGAACAAAAAGGCAAAGCCCTCCAGTAGATAAAGCCCAAATAGGCACAAAAATAGCATATCCAATCCACCCTTCACTAAGAGCCCAATAACATGAAATCCCACATGAAGATGCAATGATAAACACAATGAATACAATGAGCGTGATTTGGTTTCTCTTTGTAGTGACCCCACTAGAGTAATACCTTCTCACAATGAGAGCAATGGCCACAAGCATAAATATGAAGAGAGTCGAGATTGATAAAAGGTTGGAGAGAATTTGAAGGTCGGTGAAGAAAGCAATCACAGCAGACACCACAACCATGGCGATCGTGGCATTCACAGGCGTTCCAGTGTGCTCGTCCACTAAGGCAAACCAAGGGGGCATCATGTGGGTGCGTGCAATGTGAGTCAAGTACCTAGCTTGGCCCACAACACTCACCAACAACACTGTGGTCATTCCCTTCAAAGCCCCCAAAGAAACAATGTACTTAGCCCAATCCCACCCTATGGCACTAAACGCAACCGAAAAGGGTGCATTCACATCGATGCTAGTGTAAGGTTGCATGAGGCATAGTGTAGCTGAAAGCAAGCAATATGCTATTGTTGTAACAACCATTGACCCCACTAACCCTATTGGAATGTCCCTTGAAGGGTTCTTGGTTTCTTCAGCCATGGTTGCAACAGCATCAAACCCTACATAAGCAAAGAAAAGAACAGCTGAAGCTTGAAAAACTCCTCTAACACCAAAGGGTGCAAAGGGTACATAGTTTTGAGGCTTGACATGAATAAGACCCACTATGACAATAAAGGCAATGATAACCACATGCACCACCGAGGCAATGTAGTTGAAGATTGAGGAGCCTTTGGTGCTATAAATCGCGAGGATGCATATGGCTGCAAGGACTATGACTGCAATAGGGTCAAAGTGGTTGTAATTAGGGTTCATGTTGTGAACCACTATGCGGAAATCATCAGGGTTTTTGTTGCAAAGAGTAGCAAAATATGAGGTCCATGATCTTGACACTGCGGCACAACTTATTACATACTCTAGAAGGATGTTTCCAGCAGCTATGAAGGCCACAAAATCTCCTAGCTCCACTCTCAAGTATGCAAATGAGCCACCTATAAGGAAAAAAGAAAAATGAAACAAAGGTGAAGTTAAATAGTTAATTAATGGCTATCAAATCCATGACATTGATTGATGATGATGGCATATGGTATCATGAGTCAATTGTAAGAGATAATAAATTTTGTGGAGAAATTCTATGAATTGGTCGTAAGCATGGTCCTGTTGAAAAATGAAAATTGAGCAAAAGGCAAAAGATTAATCAATTATATAACTCACTTTGTAGAAAAGTATTACTAGCTATGAATTGATTTTTTTAAGATACATAAAAGTATGATTTCCTACTCTCTAAAGAATGTTTCTCTATCTCTTTTTAGATTTACATGTTACACCTTGAACAACAGCTTTCGAAATTATAAACTAAAACAAATTAAAATTTATTAAAAATATATTTAGTTAAATTAGAATTTAAAAAGATAAGTTAAAAATGACATAACATTATTAGATACTTTCGGTTTAACACATTAGTATATATAATAGATTTAATCTAATCTCTCTCTTAGAATATACAATGATGATGGCATATGGTATCATGAGTCAATTGTAAGATAATAAATTTTGTGGAGAAATTCTATGAATTGGTCGTAAGCATGGTCCTGTTGAAAAATGAAAATTGAGCAAAAGGCAAAAGATTAATCAATTATATAACTCACTTTGTAGAAAAGTATTACTAGCTATGAATTGATTTTTTTTAAGATACATAAAAGTATGATTTCCTACTCTCTAAAGAATGTTTCTCTATCTCTTTTTAGATTTACATGTTACACCTTGAACAACAGCTTTCGAAATTATAAACTTAAACAAATTAAAATTTATTAAAAATATATTTAGTTAAATTAGAATTTAAAAAGATAAGTTAAAAATGGCATAACATTATTTACATGAGATAAAATTAAAAGATTAAGATACTTTGGGCTTAGCACACTAGTATATATAATAGATTTAATCTAATCTCTCTCTTAGAATATATAATGTGAGAAACCTAACTTTTCAACAAACTCCCTCACGCCAAACCCTTCTTGAGCTTGATGTGTGAACAACAAATGGTGGGTGCTCGTCATCACAAGCGAGGGCTAGGGAAACGTGAACCTGCTCTGATACCATCTTATCTTAGAATGAATAATGTGAGAGACCTAACTCAATCCCAAAAGCTAGCTCATGGGGTGAGGGTTGCCCCTCATCCATATATTCTAATGTGGGATTACTTTTAGTCAATGTGGGACTTAAATTATTTTCAACACTTATGATGATTTTATTTGTTTCATTTGACAATATAATTTTGATGAGAGAGCTTTGTAACTAATTATAAAATCATAATTTTTCTTATATCAATAAACTTTCATATACTAAATACTCTCCTGTTAATAAAATAACATATTTTAAATTTATCTCAATATATCTTTTTATATCTTTCTTTTCCACAACTTTCTCCTCTCATGACTCTCCTTTTTTCTATACTCTTTTCATACCTTTATTTACATTGTTCAATAATAGTTTTTACAAAATTGACAAGTCACAAGAATCATTCACTTTCATTCGTAAACACAAAAAAACCTTTATTATTAATTAATTAACAACAAATTAAAGGGTAGATTAAAACTAAAATTCTTAATATATTGTCTCTTTTAATTTATATTTGAAAAATATTCCAACTGGACCTTACAAATATATTAGCACGTAAAAAAAAGTACAATTATGCGTAAAGTCTTAATTTAAAAGTATACTTCATAAACTAAGTTAGTCCCCAAATTATATATTTTTTTCAATTAAGTTAATCTCGGAAGTGTGTATCACATTTATAAGCTAGTACCGTTTACAAGCTATTTTAAGGGTTAAGTTAAGAATGCTTATTTAAGAGAATCAACATATTCTTCAAAAAAACAAATAAAGAGAATGAACATAAGAATTTACAATTGATTTATAAAGTAGGTCTAATTTAGATTTTAAATAAACTTTCCCATTTCAAAATTATTATAATTTTTTACCTATTAATAGCTTAAAGTTTTAAGTAAAAAAATCCATAAAAAACACTAAATCTACTTAACTTTAAAAATTATAAAAAGATTGAATGCCATAAAAAAATTAATAAAACAAAATCTCACATAACCAAAAAAATCTACCAAAAGGAGCTAGTAAAAGGTGAATAATGTGATACTTAACAGACACATACGTACCAGCGACGGGGATTTCGACGGCAAACTCTGTGTAGCAGAAGACGGAGAGCATGGCGGAGAACCCGGACACCACGTAGGACAGCACCACCGCAGGCCCGGCCACCTCCCTTGCCTCGATTCCGGTGAGAACGAATATTCCGGCGCCGATCACCGCCCCGATCCCGAGCCACATCAGATCCCACCAGTTCAGCGTTTTCTTCATCTGGTGGCTGCTACGCGCCCTCATCTCCCCCACCTCCGCGCTCTCGTTGGACCGCGTCAAGATGCGATCCTTCAGCCTCCGCGGCGTCTCCATCAGCGCCCTCCCGTAGCTCCCCCAGCTCCCAAACGATTCCTCCGGGAGGAAGTCGTTCTTCTGAAACGTGCAACCCCTCCTCCTCCGCATCACACCTCCCTCTCTTCCTTCTTCACTCGTTCTCATGGTCGCTCGCTGTCTCTGAATGAAATTAGCAATACTAGTTATAATTTATAAGATTCACCTATGATTATTTGAAATTTGAAATTTCTCTGGTTAAAAAAAAAACTAATAATTAATATTAATATTTATGGATAGAGATAAAAATTAGCAATAGAACTTTTCTGTGTGAATCTTTATTATACCAGTTTTCTCTCTACTACGTAACACGTACCTATATTTTTTGTTTTTCTTCCCAAGAACGACATGCATATATATATATATATATATATCGAAATATGAATAGGTGCATGCAGCAAATTATTAATTAGCAAGATGGTTACTACGCACTTACCACTATTAGAGCAATTTTTGTTTGTTGCTCAATTAACCGTTTGGTAAACGATAACAAAACAAGCTTTATCTAAAATTTGATAACAAAAGAAAATTCTAATATTTGATAAGAGTAGCTATAACAAAACAATACGTATCTTTATCTTTTTTTTTTAATAGAAAAATATGAATCTTTATCTAACAAGTTCTTTTAAATAAGTTTATTTTAATAATTAAGTTTCTTTATCTAATAAGTTGTTTTGCAACCGTTTTTTTCTTAAAAAGCTTTTTAAGTATTTTAATTATTATTCGTTGAAATTATTTGAAATTACAAAATTTAGAAAGATATATGCTTATTATCATCTAGTTAATAGAGGCTCCATTTATATTATTTATATAATTTTTAATAACTTTTAAATAAATAATTGATTTGATGGAGTGCTACTTCTAATTATTGAACCAAATCCGAGTTGAGTTTTCGATCTTCGTTACATCTTATTTTTTGACATGTCGTTACATCTTAATTAATTTGTATAATTTATCTAGATAAAGAGACTCTAAAGTGATCTTTCTTTGGTACAACGTTAACCAGGAAAGTAAAGAACAACTCTAAAGTGATGTGTCACTTTAGAGAATAAAGTGAGTTTATCTAATGATTAACATTAATCTATTTTTTAAATTTTCTAAACTTTAAAAATAAAAGGCTGAACAAAAATACTCACGCACTATTTTATTTACTGCATTATACTCGTGCATTGCTTTTTGTTGAGAATACTGATGACAAGCAAAAGTATCTACAAACAGATTTGCTTTCATTGCCACAAATAATCAGGTGAACAAACCTACGAATCATTTTCTAGGAAAAACAAAGTTTAATTCTTCCAAACAAAATTGGCTCTGGTTCCTATAAAACTTCAGACGTTCTTCTGTGGCTCATATATTGTTGATAAATATAATAATGAATTATTTTATCATTTGATTGAGAACTTTGAAATTACATATTGGTAAAAGTACAATCAGTTGATCACACCCTTTTGATTGTTAATTTAGCACTTGCACAATTTAAGAGGAAGAAAATTTGCCAAAATAATAACAAATTGTGGTAGCAAGGTTTTATTTGTGTTACGTCTCTCACTCATGTGTTAAGGATGATAAAAGAAATGAAATAGGTCCGCGGCTTGGAAAGTGGAGGAAATAGATGTGTCCGCACAATAGCTAAAGCGAAAAAAGAGGTTAATGGAAAAATATTTTGTATTTTGATTCAGGTCTTCTCAAGTGTCATGTTAATATATTTCTATAAATTTGGTCCAGATCGACCATGTATTAATCATCGACATAAGTAAGTAAAAAATATTTAACAACCTAAAGATATAAGCAAAAAAAAAGAAGCTTAATTAACCACCTAAAAAACAAAAATAGTTTAATCCCCTAAAAAACAAAAACAAAAAATCAAATTATAACAACTGGAATAAATTAATCTATGATATCAATAATCTAACACTTTTATCGCTCATCTATTGATAAATAATGAACTATTTTATATTTTGATTGATAGCTTTGAAATTCCATATATTGATAAAACTTCAATCAGCTGTGAACCTGTGATAGCACCATTTTGATTGTTTAGCTTGTACAATTTAAGAGGAAGAATTTACCAAAACAAAAACCAATTGTGGTTGAAAGGTTTTATATGTGTTTCTCACTCTGTTAATGATGACAATATATATATATATATATATATATATATATATATATATATATATATATATATATATAATTTTTGTTTCTTTATTTTGTTAAATATGTGGTTTTAGTTTTTTAATTTTTAAATTGTGATATTTTATTTTCACTTTAAAAAAATTCAACAATTTTAGTCTTCCTATTTTTAATTTAGATATTTCATCCCCCACTTTTTTTAAAATATATAATTTTAGTCCTATTTTTCAATTTTAGACTTGATTATTTATTTTTAATTTTAATAAATTAAGCGTCTTAGCAATTAAATAATTGAAAAAAAAAATTCATGTGAATAATAAATAGACATATGTCAGTCAACATCTACATAATACATGAAATTGGTCACAAGGATAAAAATTTGTAGATTTTTAAAAAATGAAGAATCAAATGTCTTGATTAAAAAACAAGGGACTAAAATCATAAACTTTTTAAAAGTTGGAGATGAAATTTTTCAATTAAAAAATATGAGAACTAAAATTATAGATTTAAGAAAATAGGAGGACAAAAATTATATTTTAGCCTAAAAGAATTGAAATATGTTGGGGAGGAGAAAGTGGAAAGGAAGTAGATGTGTCACGCAACAATAGGTAGAGATATTTTGTATTTTTGGTTCAATTGTTTTGTTTTTCAAATTTTAAAAATTTTAAACAGATTAATCATAATCATTAAATAATTGAATGGTGTAATATCAAAGTTCTATCATATAAGAATAACCCTACCTGAAAATAAGAATTAAATGATTTAATCTCGATTATTTGATTAAAATACAAGACTTAGATTTAAAAAATTCAAAATTAAGTATCATATAATTAATGTATCTTTGAAATATTTATAAAACAAAAATCAATTTTCTAAAAGATTTTAATTATCACATGATCATTTTCTTATGATATGTAATATAAAGGACATATCATACTTCTATAGATGATATATCATATGAGAGAAAAATATCTTATATGAGAACGAAAGGATTAAATATGGATCATATAATCAAATATGCACAGATAAGATTTAATGTCATGTGAACACTTAAAAATTATGTAAATTTTTTACATTAAATATTAATCATCCATATATGTTTATACGGTACAAATCTAATTATCTCTCTCTCATATAAAATATTTTTTCTCATAAGATATGCACTCACGTCTTATATATATATATATATATATATATATATATATATATATATATATATATATATATATATAAGTTTAATATTTTTTTCATTAAAATAAATTTATACCGTCATCTAATCATAAATCATCATTTGAATGACTTTAAGATAATTATTTTAAAAGTCAACAAACTAACCATACATAGTAGGTTGTTATTGAATGACCGTGTAAATTTTTTTATATTGTCAATGTGTAACCCTCTTTCTCTCTCTCTCTCTATATATACATATATGAGTTAATTATAATGACTACTCATGTGATTTGCTTTTATTATACTTGCCACCCTTCTATTTTTTGGCATTACTTTTAACCTCATTTGTTAACTCCATGAAACTTTCGTTAGTAAATTTAATAAAGGAAAAAAAGACATTCATTTATGAAAGAAAAAACAAAGACAAAAGAAAAAAATGTTTAAATTGTGGCATAAAGAATTTTGTCCACAACCATTTTAATACTCAATTACATGTAATTTTTTTGGTTTACTAAATTGAACTTTAAATCTTGATTCAACTTGTTGAAATCTAATGTGAACCATTTTACACACATACACTTCTCGGTAGCCATTCTAACATAGAGGAATTGTGAAGTTTAAAAAATGAATAAAGACATTTTAGGCAATGAAAATTCATTAAAAATCACGTGTTTCTCATGTGACAGACTCAAACTATCATTCCTCACGTATAAACCATCAAAGGGTGGTCAGTGAAGCAGAAAAATCAACAATTAGAATGTTTTTTGTAGGATTAAAAAATAGGAGTACCCAGTGTAATAAAAGTGTAACGCCCTGAAATTTTGATAATTAAAAATAGATGTTTGATGTTTTTCTTATGTTATTTGATTACTTGATTAATTTGGATGAGTTAAGGTATTGTGTGATTTAGCCATGTGCGATCTGCTTGATGCGGATGTTGAGTCATGTGGACTTTTATTGACTTTAGGTTGAAATTATGAGATTTCAAGTTTTACTTAAACCTATTCCACTAAAATCACAATTTTGGATTCGTTAATCGTTGGATCAATTTCAAATTTGGAATGTAGTCTTGCAACCCAATTTTGCACGTTCGGACCGTTGGGATTTGCAATATAACATTTTGAGTATGAAGCAATAAAATTGAAGCTGGATCAGCTCGCCCAGGCGAGCCAAATTTCGCCTGGGCGAGTGTTACAGACTACAAATATGTCTAGCAGCATAAAAGAGCCATTTCTTTCTCATTCTCTTCCCCTAAACCCTCCCCCAACACCCCCAACCTCCTCCTCCACCACCATTGACGACCGGTGACCGCCACAAGCCGCCTTTGCTTACCGTCGGACCACCACACAGAGAAGAATAGTTTAATCGGAGCAGAATCTTGAAAACTCAACTCAAGGATTCGGTAGAGAACAAAGTCTCCAATCCTTCATTCACGGTTTCTTTGAGCTAATCGTGATTCTAAGTCTTCTCCTTGTTAGTTTGAGCATATCTTTGCATCTCTTCTGACTTGAAAATCATTATTGGATGTTTTTACACTTCCTTTGAAAAACCCTTAAAAAAGAGACGTTGTAAAAGTTGCCTTTTTATAAAATAAACTTTGTTTTTGTAACATTTGTTGAACCCTGGTCACAGTGGCGTGATCAAAATTTCAAAATGATCTCTCTTTGATATGAATCTCAAAACACTCCTTTAGCCCATTTTTAAATTAAATGGGTATTTGACCCTAAAAGTTAATATTAACCTTGTCTTTGAAATCTATATTGAATTATCTTTGATTTGGTATATAGAGCTTTGCATTTGGACGAACGGACGTAAACCTAAGAGATCTTAGAACAACGCCGCAAGGAACTAAGAGAGATATAGATAGGTGATGAGAGTTTATTGTTTGTTTACAACTTTTGATACCATAGTTGGGGTCAGAGAACCTAATTATGTCTGTCCCTGTGCATGTTAGTTTTCAAGGGAAACCATGTTTTTAACTAATGAAATGTGATATATTTGTTATTAACATGTGTGCTGGTTTTCAAGTAAAACTGTGTTTTTAATTAATGAGATGTGATAAGTTTGTTATTGATGATTGAAATTGTCAATGATGTTGTTGTTGTATTGATTGAAATTTTTGGGAAAAATCTTAATTATAGAGGAGACTTTGCCCAAAATTTTATATTTATTCTTCTATTTACTTCGTTATCAAAGGTGAGTTTATTATTGTTATTGTTTTCTTATTAATGAGTATCACATACTCATTCTCTCTATATTTATATAAAAAAGTAGTTGTTTAAGTTGTACCGATGTAATTTGATCCCTTATATATATATAATATTATTAAAACTTATAAAAACATTATAATTATTAAAATATTATTATTTTTTAGTTTATAATATTAAGACTTTTTTTATGATGTTTTTGAATATTTTTTTATTTCTCAATTATGGAATTTTTTAAATCATTGAAAGAACATAAATAAATTTTCACATAAAATTATTTGCTCTTCAATTATCAATTTTTTAATTAAGTTATTGAAAGAACATAAAAGAATATTTTGAAATTTTTAGTTATTGAAAGAACATTTTTAGTTATTGAAAGAGTTCCAAACAAATAACCCTTAGTTATTTTCCTTATTGTTATTATTATAGATTATTTTATATGAATATTGCACTTCAAGTTTTCGTTTTGATAATATCAACTCATATGATTGATTTAGTAACATGTTTTATACATAAACTATTTCACTAATTAATTGACTATAGTATTAATTTTTTTTTGCTTTCACTTTTCAAACCTATTATTTCAAAAAACTTTTATATCTACATCTTAGAATAAGAAAATTTATATATAGTTTGTCATGAACCTGCGTATTTTTCTTATATGAGAATTTTTTATTGCAACTTTTTTTTATATAATTTTTTTATATAACTTTGTTAAAATATGATTGTTTTCTTAATTTCGTTGAAAAAATTATAGATTTTTTCTCTCTTATATTTTCATACAAATTTTGAATCGCATAAGAAAACAATATTTCTTTCAATCTTTTCACAAAAACTTGTAGAAAAATTTCTAGTTTTTATTCAGTACTAAATGGAGATGAAAGTCATACGAAAAACTTTTAGGAAGTATCATAAAAACAATTTGTTACAAAAAATAGTTAATATTTAAATAATATTATTAAATAATAAAATTGTCTATAAAATATCATATCATTAAAATTATGTTTAATTTATACATTATAATTTTATCTATTTTGGCCCTCCAAATTATATTTTAAGATCTGCCACTGCATAAAAGCCTTAACCCAAGTTATTTCATAAAACCAGTATGGTCTGGTCTTGATATAAATGGCATGTTCGGTTCAATAAGAGGCCAATACTTCCATGGACAACCTTGCATATGGTTCATTATGAACCACTTTTATACACCATTGGATAAATCCCCTCAAAATAGAGATTTAGTGTACCATATGTATCAAAACACCACCCTCCAAAATGAGTCAATAATTGATATTTTTTTTTACTTAAATATATTCTGATTCTTGATATATACTTAAATTTTGTATTTGGTCCCTAATAAATATTTGTTTTGTGATTGGTTTTTAACATTTGAAAAGTTTTATGCGGGATCCCTACCGTTAGAAAAAATTCATTAATTATTGATGTGATTGTTAATTCGACATGTAGACAAACTACTTGTAATATCTCATCGAATTAAATGTGACACGTAAGTTGATCATGTGATGTTTGACATGATATTATATTTTAATTAAATTAAAAAAACAATTTTAAAGATTAGGGTTCATTTGTTGGTTAAGCCCCTGCATTAGTAGGCCCCCTCCTTTCCTGAGGAATAACAGATTGATTAATGTACGAAATGGACCCAAAAATGGATGAAGGTGAGGGAGGTTATGGTGAGAGTGGCGATAAGGGTTTCTTGGGTGAGGAAGTAGATGACAATTAAGAATGATGATTCGGGGTTCTAGAACAGCGACATCGAAGAAAAAAAGCCTCTGCCGCCACCATCAGAGGTTCCGAATGTTGTCGAGGTTTCAACGATATAGGAGATCTAAATACCTTCGACTTCGATTTCGACCTTCTTGATAAACTCCACTCTAACCCCACCGATGTCTTGCCCTTGGTACTATCTCTTTCTCTCTCTCTACTCAATTGCACATGTTTTCTATTTTAACTTCTTTTTTGTTTTTGTTGTTTTAGTTTGAAGCTGCAACAACTTAGGTTCTCGTGAATTTGAAGACGAAGGTGGGTGGGAATACCAAAGATATGGAGGATTAGACCTCGTGATGTTCAGATTTTAATTTTCTCACATCCAAACAGGATCTTGTGTCGATGATATTGCTTGGGGTAAGTGGGTTTGATTATGTTTTTTGTGTTTATTATTCAATTTGAGATGTTTTCTAAATGCTTGAAGTTTCTTGGCATTGAATCAACAAATCTTATTGGGGTTTTCTTTCTAGAGGCTGAATATGTATCAAAGCTTGTAAAAATTGCTGGATTACTAAGGCAAAGGCCACTTGTGTTCCACTAATATGTAAACATAAATCAATAGATGAACAAATTTATTTTTTTTTTCTCAAGAAAGGAGGGGACCAACTGATGTAGGGGCTAAACCTGCAAATGAACCCTACTTTTTTTTTATTGTTTTAATTTAATTAAAATATGATGACTAGCTTATGTGTTACATTTAATCCAACCTAGTATCACAAGTAGCTTACTGACGTATAGAATTAATTAACTACCAAATCAGTCGTTAATGAATATCTTCTAAGAATAAAGATTTCATACAAAAATTTTAAAATATTAAAGATCCATCAGAAAGCAAAATTTTAATAAGAACTAAATATAAAATATATATTACAAATCAAAAACATATTTAACCCTTTCTTCCTCACGACAACTCAGTCACCGTCATGGTGAACAAGGACTCCTTTGATGAGAAAGACACCCGCCGCAACCTTATCAAGCAGAACCACTGCAAGCTTCTATTCCACTCATCGCCACCACAATCTCGTCATGCAGAACCATGGCAAGCAAAAAAATGACAACAACGAGTTCAATTCGCTTTTCCTTATGCAACTCCACAACAGGTGTCTTATGCAACTCCACGCCTCCGTCGTGTTCTCCACCAAGTACATCATGAACGAAACCATAACGAAGCACTTGCAAATCTGTGTTTCAAATATGATAATTTTTGTTTTATTTTTCACATCTATGTTTGAATATGATAATTTTTGTTTTATTTTGGAGAGGGATATGTAAATAAAGGTGGGGGATTTCGAATTTAGGCTGGAGAGAGAGAAGAGAGAAGAAAAAAAAGTAGAAAGAACCGTCACTGCCATATATTGTCTCCAACAACGGTGAGCGGTGAGTGGTGTCTGATGGCGGTGAGTGGTTGCCAGAAAGATTGTTGGAAGAATCTGTCGTGTTGTGCCTATGATAATATTTAGGCAAAATTACACTTTTGGTCCCCCATTTTAACTCCAATTTCACATTTGGTCCCCAGATAATTTAATTCACGAATTGGGTCCTTTATTTTGTAAAAAAAATGCAATGTTGGTCCCCGACGTCGCAATTGTATGTTGACCGTTAAAGTGATAACGTTGACTGCGGTCACCTCCAGTGCTGCCTCACCGTCTTTCCTTTTCCTCCTCCCAAAAAAACGCCAAACAAAGATAAAGCAAGTGAAACGGAGAGAGAGACTCAGTGAGTTTCTCAGAGCAAGCTTTTTCCTCTCCACCGCCACCACCCATCCTCCTCCTTACCCCTTCGTCGAGTCCAAGCTTTTTCCTCTCCCAATCCCACCCCCTCCCCTTTCTCGCCGCGCCTCGCCTACCTCATCCCCAACTCCTCCGCCGACACTGCCGCCATCCTCCGCACACTTTTCGCCCTCTACCACCCTCGCAACCGCTATGTCCTCCACCTTGACCGCGACTCCTCCCCGGAAGACCACCGCGACACCTCAAGCGAAGTGCTTCTCGGGACAAATGGCAGAAGGGAAGGTTGCTTGTTATTCTCAACTTCAACAATTTCGCTGTAACACTTCTTCTCTCATTCTCGCAGTTTCACATTTTTACAACATTTCTCCATATTTTATGTTTTAATTTATGGGATATGGAGATTGTCTCATACAACATTTCTCCAAATTTTATGTTTTTATGAGACAACTTTTTATATATGAAAAATATGAAATTTTCAATTGTCTCATATAAGAAATCATTGTAAAACCAAGGGGGAGTAAACTATATGCAAATAGATATTTTCTTTGTTGTTGCTCCTAACTACAGGTGGTTGTCATCATCAAAAAGGGGGAGAATGTAAATCATGAAAATTTTGATGATATCAAGAAGAATTTGCTTGAGAAAGGGGGAGGGGGGGGGGAATGTAAATCATGCAAGCTTTGATGGTGTAAAGAAGAAATTACATGTTTGTCATCATCAAAAAGGGGGAGAATGTGAATGTATGTATACATGATTTTGATGATGTCAAAGAAGAATCTAACAAGGCTGCTTCAAATGATAAGCATTTCCTTCATGAATAATTCAAGATTGCTTCAACAAACAAAACCTTGTTTCAAGATTCACTAAAGACCAAGCCTTGCCTTAAAACAAAGTGCTTTCAAGATATGCAAGGCTCTGGTAATCGATTACCAGGAAGTGTAATCGATTACCAGAAGACAAGGTTGAGAAATAGCTGTTGAAAAAGGTTTTGAATTTGAATTTTCAACATGTAATCGATTACCATATGTCTGTAATCGATGACCTGCAACGGAACTTTGGAAATTCAAATTCAAAAGTCACAACCCTTCAAATTATAACTGTGTAATCGATTACACAAACATTGTAATCGATTACCAGTGGAAAGTTTTCAGAAAATCTGCCAACAGTCACATCTTTTCATTAGATTTGTGAATGACCATCAAAGGTCTATAGATAGGTGACTTGGGCACGAATTTTAAAGAGAGAGTTTTGCTTGGCTATCCTCTCAAAAGACAATGAGAGAGATTCCAAAAGAACTTCATTGTCAAATGCTCTCTCAAAAGAAATCCTTGACCAAACACTTGCAAAATCTATAAGGATTCTTACATGATCTTCATTGTAATATTCTTCTCTTGAAGAGAGATTTCTTCTTCCATTCTTCTTATTCAATGAGATTGGCTAAGAGATTGTGAGTCTCTTGTTGTAAAGCATCTTAACACAAGGGATGGGTTGTCCTTGTGTGGTTCAGACTTTGTAAAGGATTTTACAAAGATAGTGGAAATTTCAAGTGGGTTGCTTGAGTACTGGACGTAGGCATGGGAAGTGGCCGAACCAGTATAAAATTGTGTTTGCATTCTCTCTTCCCTGATCTCATTTATGTTATTGCAATCAATTTTGCCTTGCATGTTTAAAGAACATTATTAAATTGATTGTTGCTGCTTCTTCTGCATTCTAAGCCTATCCCTCTTAAGATTATTGAGGCCACAAGGTCCAACAGTGATTTGGGTCTGATTTTGATTTTGCGTTTGTGGGATTATGGTTCCTAAGAGAACGTGTTTTGTGGTGCACTAATGTTGTTTGATGAAATGCCCCACTGTCGTGATATTTTTCATTGGCTGGACCCTTTGCATTGGAAAGCTTAACCCATTTCTAATTCTTTGTTTCATTTTATATTCAATGTCAAGAATTGTTCTCTATGGCTGCTTGTGCTTGCTTGAGCTAACATGCTCTGTTGAAAGCATCATTCTCAGTTAGTTTGTATTGGGAGTTTCATGCTTTTGCTTGGTTTTAGGAAGAGTAATCGAAAATAATCTGATTCACGAGCTTGTCCAGGTGGCGCTGGGTAAAAAAAAAATGCAAGGCTTTCCAGAGAATCACTCAAACGTTGACACGTGGTAGTTAACGTCAGAAGTAAACGGTCAACGTTCGATTGAGGCGTCCAGGACCAATTTTGCAGGAATTTGTAAATACGGCGACCAAATGTGTGAATTAAATTTTCAGGAGACCAAATAGAAAATTAGAGTAAAACTGGGGGACTAAAAGTACAATTTTACCTGATATTTATCTAATGATTAAAAAACATAATTCATAATGAACCATCTATAAGGTGGTCTAGCGTAGTCTACTCCTCAATAAGAGGTTCGAACAAGTCAAACTATCAATTCCTGATTGGTCCACCAAGATGCCTGTGAGGTTCAAGCCAATTTTTTAAAAAGTTAAAATACATTTTTTGACATATCGTAGCCAAATTAAAAGTATACTAAAAATAATAACTTATTCTAAAAATTCAAAAAAACCACATAAAGCAAAAACGGCGTCGTCAAGCGCCGCTTCTCTAGTGCCAAGTGAAAACAGAGAACCCTATTATTCTCACTGTTGTTGGGATAGTAGTAGTAGTAGGCATGGAGGATGAAGCGGAAGAAACGAAGAGCGCGGCAAGAATATTCGTCGGAGGATTGGCAGAAGCCGTGAGCGCCGAGGACCTTCGAAGCTTATTCGCCTCTCTGGGCTCCGTCCAATCCGTCCAAACCATCCGAACCAAAGGCCGCAGCTTCGCCTACCTCGACTTCCTCTCCGACCCCAAATCCCTCTCCAAGCTCTTCAGCAAGGCAAGCACCAACTACTCTCTCTCTCTTTTTTTTTTTAACCGAGTCGAACGACGTCGTGTGATTCATGTAGCGGACCTCATCTGATAGGATTAGTAGTATAACTCTAGATAAAGTGTTTACACGTCACAAAGGTCGTAGATATGGAGCAAGGTTTTAAATATCGGTCACGATGTAGCAAATCGCAGACAAATGCGGTCCCAATTGTGGATGCAGATAGTTAAAAAACCTTGATGTTGCTGTCCAAATCACGGCTGCGGACCGTTTCATTTTTAAAACCTTGATGTGAAGTGTAAAATGATAGAGATAACTCCCAAACTTAAGGAACAATATACCAATCGTACTACTAAGTAGATAGTTGTAACAATGGGTGCGAGTTGTATGATTTTGATGTATTGCCTTGTTCTGTGTAATGTAACTTTTTTTTTTATCAGCGTGTAATGTAACTTAGTTGTGTATGTGTAAGATGTTTGTGAATGAATTATGTTTGGAAATGTCGTTTTCCATTTGACTATGAATGTGACTTGTGTATGCTGAGACGAATATGATATATTGATATGTGATGCATGATGCGTATGTGTATGAGATGAGGATGAAGTGATGTCACGGTAGATGAGTAAGATTTGAAATGTTAAGGGAACCTACATGTGGGATAGGATTCTTCAAGTGATGTGTTAAGTAAAGTCATGTGCATCCTGTGTGATCATGCATCATGAATGTGCATAAGTTTTTAAACGGGAGATAAGACTTTGTTGTTTCCTATAACTAATTTTAACTTTCTGTTGATGTGGCAGTATAATGGGTGTCTGTGGAAGGGTGGAAGGCTGAGGCTGGAGAAGGCCAAAGAAGACTATCTTGTGCGTTTGAAGAGAGAATGGGAACAAGGCACTCTAGATGATGCTACTCAAAAACCACCCACTGCTGCTTCTGAGGAGGAAATGCCCAACACCGCACAATCTTCCAAGTCAAATACCAAACACCTCAATATTTTCTTTCCCAGATTGAGAAAGGTCACTTATTTAGGTGTTTGTTTATCATGTCTTCATTTTTTAGAATATGCATTTTAATCTTTTTTTTTGGTCAGCTATGCATTTTAATCTTGTGGGTTGGTCTTGTGATGGTTGGGTATTGGGAGGGTAAGGATGATGTGTAGGCAAGGCAATAGGATTGGAAGGAGTTAGATTGGTTATCTTTAGGTGCTGTGAATGGTACGTGTGGAACTAGTGATTGAGGTGTCATGTGTTTCATGGTAAGGGGAAAACTTAGATGCACTTACTTGGATGCTTTTGGTGTTGTTCTCTGACCAAAGTTGGAGTTTCACCTTGGTAACCTATGCTGACTTTCAATGCAAGTTTTTTTTAGGTTGATTGTCGAGGTAAAACTCTAATTCTGATTCGATAGCAAACACCAAAAGCATATAAGGAATTGCATCCAAGTTTTCTTCTTATGTTAAATTGAAGGAAGAAACTTTCGTTGAGTTAATATTCAAGAATGTGTAGAAATCATGTTAGGCCTGTTACTGTTAGGATGGGCCCTGTTAGTTAGGCCTTGTAAGTTGAGAGTAGGACTTGTTAGAATAGGTAATTAGTGCATCTCTAATAAATAGAGGCTGAACTGCAGAAGATGAAAGGGGAAGGGAGTTAGTTGGTGAGGATTAGTTTTGGGTGGGAGAAACTCGGCTCTCTTTTTCCTGTGGCAGTCATTCTTGTAGATTTTGCCCTCATTCATTCTGAATTCTGATACCACACTGGTGCAGATTAACCATTAGGGATTCATTCAATAAAAAACTCATTCCATTCTAGTTTCTGATCTAGTTTCTATCAGAGACAAAGAACAGACATTTAGGCTTGATTGTATCGCATATCTGGGCAAATGGAAATTTTTTTAGATATCCGAGAGCTGAATTTTAGGTCTGAACAAAATCATTACATGTCTCCCAGAATTTTGGATTAGAGACATAATCCCATAATGATGGAGACAATCTAACAGTGTAAATAAAATAACACCTAAGTAAGATAAACCCAAGCCCGAATACAGCCATATGCATGGGGACATGTGGACATTACTGCATAGCCCTGGGATGGGACTAAAATATAAAATAATGCCAAAAAAAAAATTTCTTATCTTGACTATGATCGATTTTGGAATCAGCCTATAATTGTCAGTAGTGCAGAATGTAGAAAATATTTGCTCTTTAGTTTACACTTTAGATTTCTTGTTGCTATTTGCATAAAGTGTTGTCTGTTGATGCAAGATCCAACTATGAGGATTTACTTCAATCAACTAATAAATAGTGCTCCTCTCTGTTGCTGCATCTTTGCCAAGGAAATGCATTATCACCAATATTTGCACTTACCAAAATCTGTATGTACTCACGATGGTAAATTGTTGTTTTATAAGTTATGTAAAATGCATTTTCAGTGCAATGATTTTGATTTTTAAATTGCTCTATTGATTTATTACATACAACAACAACAACAACGCCTTATCCCACTAGAATGTTAATAATTATATAGAATGTATTCTTGCCTTTGCATTATTACTAATTATGTATAAATATATTAGTTCTAAATTATTTGACTCGGTTTTTACATGTTACATATAAACCTTTGCAGGTGAAATCCATACCTTTCAGTGGAACTGGAAAGCACAAATACAGTTTTCAGAATATTAAAGTTCCTCCTCTCCCTGTGCATTTTTGTGATTGTGAGGAGCATTGTAAGCCTTTTGTCCCTGAAAGAGAAAAGCTATCTATTGATAGGACAGCTGAAAGTGGTGGAATAAATGATGAGGAGATTAGCATAATGAATGCTGTGATGAACAAGCTATTTGAAAAAGAACAGGTTTCCAATGCCAAGAACCTTGGAGAGGAGAAGGATTCTTTTGAATCACCTGATGCTTTACATTCTGATGAATGCGAAGATAGTGCAACAGATGAAGATGATCTCATTATTAACGTGGAGACAAAGAAAAATAAAACATCTTTAACAGAGGACAAGGAACTTCAAAGGATCTTGGAAAACCAGGTATTTATTTTCTTTTTCTGGGCTGGGGTGGGGGGAGTTTAATAAATTAAGGTCTAAGTGGTAATGCCTGTTTCCTTTTATCAAGGAGTAGGTAGTCTATTCTATCTAATTGTTGTATTCAATCTTCAGGAATCATGGTTTAATAAAAGAAAAATTGCTAAGGAAGAACCCAACAAGAGCACGCTTCTAGTGCAAAAAAGGAGTAATAGCAATCCTGACAAGAACAAGAAGAGAAAATCACTTCCCAAATTGGAAGTGTCTACTACCCCTGGAAGCAAGAGTAATATGCAGACCCTTCCAGATGAGGTGGGATCTGATGCACAGCCTACTGAACTAGAAGATGATTTTGGGGAAAAAGTTTCATGGTCTCAGAAGTCTTCATGGAGAGAACTTCTTGGTGACAAAGGCAATACTTCTTTCAGCGCTTCTCTCATATTGCCAAAGTTGGACTCTGGTGAGAGTCAACAAAGATCTGACGATCAATCCGCACCTGTATCTACAAACAACAAAACTGAAAACATGGAAAGGGATGGGCACCTAGGGAGCAAACCTGCCGATGCACCCGTGATAGAGGAGCATGCCGAAGCTCAACCTACCAATAAACAAGTGATAGAAGATGTTGCCAATAATAAGCATAATGTGGCACCTAATAAGACAGGCAGAGGAGCTTCATGGCTGCAAAAACAATCCTGGACACAAATGGTTGGTCAGAATAACAATTCATTTAGCATTTCAAATATTTTGCCTGGCATTACTTTCCCAGAGCCAATGGCCAAGGAGGCCATTATGGAACCTGCCATTTCCAATGATTGCAAGCACAATGGCGTAGCTAAGGATACTGTTAATGTTGTCTGTGATGGGTTTAACTCAAGGGAGACTATACCAGGAAAGAGTCAGCATACCAGTGCCAATGACATTGCTTCTGCTTCAGTAGGTGAGGAAAAAGGTGAAACAAGTCCGAGGGAAAAATCCACTGAAAATGTTGAAATAGGCGAAACTTGCTCATTTATGAGAAGTGCTGCATCTTTGAAGGAATGGGCAAAAGCTAAGGCTGCTATGAGTGGATCACTCAAAAGAAAACACGGTGAGAAGGGTGAGAAGGAAGATCGAAAGGTTCCCGTAAGGCGGAAATATGACGGTTGAGCTACATTACCTTTCGCATGGTTTTGTGCTGTATCATATGCACTCAGTTATTGTTTGCTTAGTGCAAGCAGATGAAAGTAAAAGGTAATGAAGGGCAAATTAATTTCCAGACACTTGGATAAAAGCAAAATGATATTTATTTGGACACCATTTTCCACGCTTTTCTTCAGTGATATCAAGTCTGGCTCAGACTGGTTCGATCTGAACCGGTGATAAAACTGGTTCAAATTGGTTGTTGGATCGGAAATCTTATGTAACCATTGTGATCCAGTGATTCGATCATTTGAACTAGTCTGAGTGAATTGGTGACCTGCTGGGTTTCCAAGTGAATTGGTGTATTTTGAATTTTTTTTTAATTTTTAAGGTACAGTATGAATTTTTTGAAGTTTGAAATTTACAAGTTATGAATTATTTAGAAATTTTTTTACCTTTTTTTTCCTATCAACTAATGTTAGTTGTTAATTTTTGTTTCGAGGGACATATTTGAATCCAGAATCTTTTTTTCTTTCTTCTTCCTTTACTATTAAACCAACCTATCAATCTTATTTATTTATTTTTTAACTTGGTTCATGTGGTTTGACAAGTATATAATGTGAAAATTTCCTTGTTTTGTTATACGAAAATGAAGCAGAATGACGAAAGAAATTACAATGAAGTTAACATTGCTCATGAAAAAAAAGTAAAAATGCTCAACTTTGATGTCATTGTTTGATTGTGTTGCTCTACGCGCTAGTTGAAAAGATAATATTGATTTTTTCAGGGTCCAGAGTATATTTCAGTAACCATATAAATTTTGAGCAAATTATAGCAACCGAGGTTTCCAGTAATTAAATAAATACTCTTTGTTTTTTAAACAATTACATTCACTTTCTTGTAGGGGATGTTACTGTAAGATTTGAGAGAGTGTTAATGGGATTGATTTAATGTTTTCAAACATAAGAGGATATTTGTGTAATATTTTCAAACTTAAAAAGAGATTAGTGTAAATAAATAAATAAATAAATAAATAAATGGAGTTATGTGTATTATGTACTTTGATAAAAACATAGTGTTATAATTTGTTCTATTTTTATTATATGTATTTCTTTTTATTTGATTTTATACATGCTTTTTTTGAGAGAGTTATGCATCATTATTAGAATATAAATGTAAGATAAAGTCCTATATCAAATAAAAATAAAAAAGTTAAACATTATATAAGTGAGGAGAAAACCTATAAACTTGATTCTTAATATTCTAAGATGTAGTGTCAAATTCATTTATATGATTGCCTTAAGTTTAAGGGAGAGATTGTTGGAGTATAAATGTGAGATAAAGTCTCACATCAAGTAAAAATGAAAAATTTAAATAACTCATGTTTACCTCCTCTATTGCATAACATGTTGTATGTTGCAACTAAAATGACACCAAACATATTAATTTGTAGAGTAATCTTTTAAGTGTCTTATGATTATTTTAGTAATGTAGTTAAAAAAAATATTACCACTGGATACAAGCATGTTAGGTAAGTGTATGACAAAAATTTTATTTCAAACTTTTTTTCCCCAAAACTCGTTTTAAACGTAGCATAGAGATTTTTTTTTAGTATAACTAGGAAAAGCTATACTTGCATAATTATATCACAATTATTGATATAACTAGTGGATTTGGATCCTTTCTAGCCGCATTTCATTCCAAATATGGAGCATTTTGTTCTCTCTCATATTAGTGGATTTTTTTTAGTATAACTAAGAAAATCTATACTTACATAATTATATCACAATTATTGATATAATTAGTGGAGTTGACAGCGAAGGGAGAGACAGCGAAGGAACAAACCTTTAACTCAAGGGGACTCAAACTACATGTCAGCATGTGGTTCAAACTATTGACACAAACTACATAAGGAGGTGGCCATGGTCAACAACATTCGTATGGAAGAAGCTTCTCGCAGAGCAGCAGGGAATAAGCCAACCCACAGGACCTATGCAGAGGTGTTGTCTTCGCCGATAAACAGGGGAAATCACTCGAGCAAGGCAGACAATCATTTTCCTAGCAATCGGGGATCATGCTCTACGCTCACATTGGACATTTTCGATGATGACAAACTGCGTTACGAAAACGTATGGGTGGGAAGATTGAAGAAGTTGGAGATTTTCGAAAGACTAGAAGAGGAAATGGCATGGCACCTAGGCCCAGGTGTCTCGGCCAAGTACTTGGGGGACGACATGACCCTTCTTCTCAGAATCTCCTACACGAGAGCGGCAACGATTATACGAGATGAGACAAAACAAGGATTATCCCTGTTCTACTCCATGGTGAAATGGAATCCTCAGCTACGGACCGGTAACAGGCTGGTATGGCTTCGCTGCTGGGGTATTCCGCTAGTCTCGTGGAAGATGGAGAACTTTCGCAAGTTAGTGGCGCTGGTGGGGGGATCTTGTCGACGTTGACGACAATGTCGAGCACATGCAGAGGCTTGATAGGGCTAGGATCCTTATCAGGACACCTTGGCCACCATTAATAAAACATGAAGTTGTTGTCCATATTGAAGGCGAGAACCATCGCGTATTCATGGTCGAAGAAAACGGTGGTGCGGAGTCAAATGGAGACCGGTATGGGAGGAGTGCTTGGGGATCCTCTGATGAGATTCTTTCTGATGAAGCTGACACGGCAACCTTACAGTCGTGGTCGAACGTCGCGTTTTCGATACTCGACGCCGGCATTCTCGCTGTTGACGGAGAACTTGTCGCCGACTGCCACGATACTCCCCCAGCTCTATTACCCACTAGTCACGCGAGTGTAGACGACCCAGTGGGTAACGACCGTACTGACAACGAGCCTGCTTCAACTTTAATCTCGAACAGCAAAACCAGCCCAAAGAGGAAAGATTTTGAATTTGTCAAAGGTCAAACTTCAGCCTACCCTGCCGGTTTTGATGAAATCGCAGTAGATAGAGGAGAAAAGTGTGATAAGGTTGCTGAAACCAGTAATCAATGGACCACACCTTTAATTCATGCCTTTGCAATCCTCCCTGCTGAGCTTGCGGCTGGCCCTATGGTCGGTCATAATATGGACAACAACTATGACCAAATTGGTCCTCACACCCCCCATTATATCTATTCTCAACCCCACAACATGAAGCATCTTGGGCCTTGCCCACTTACCACCCCCGAGGCCCAAGTTAAGGAGTATGATAAGCATAAAGAGCAACAACAGGAATTGCAGGTGTATTCAAGGAGAAGGGATTGTAAAAAGAAAATAGCCCAACAAGATGGCCTGACTGATGAAAGTAATGCTGTACCACAAAGAGAGAATGAAGATAGTACTGACAAGCAATGTGAGCTTATTTACCAAATGGGCCTCACCCATCAGGGGGATATCAAGCAGATTAAGGGATTAATGGAAGGCATGGAAAAGAGAGATAATGTGCTGGCAGCTGAGATTGGAGAAAACATTTTTAACCATGATGATACTCTCATATAATTGCAGAGGTCTGGGCAGGGGAGTGAAATGGGCTGCCATTAGAAAGCTTAATTTAAAGTACAAAGTGGATCTGGTATGCCTGCAGGAAACAAAGAAGGAGAATTTCACCAAGAACATTTGTCAAAACATATGGGGTGATTCCACTGTCTCCTGGGAAAGTGTTCCTTCAATCCACACAGTTGGAGGCCTACTTTGCATGTGGAACAACTCACATTTCGAGGTGGATAGGAGGGTTAAAGGCAGGAGTTTCCTAATGATTGCAGGGACATGGATTAAGGATAATTTGAAGCTGTTCATTGTCAATGTATATGCTCCATGCGATCTTGCTGGGAAGAGAGAATTGTGGGAGGAGCTGAGGCAGCTAAAAGAATCTAATCCTGAGGGCTTATGGTGCTTCCTTTGGGATTTCAATAGCATTAGAAGCCAGGATGAAAGAATAGGTTCATCTCACAGGAGTGTGTGCACATTTGACAGTTCTGGTTTCAATGATTGGATATCAGACATGGAAATTCAGGAGATTAAAAGCTTTGGTAGCAGATTTACTTGGTGTAGGCCAAATGGATCTATGAGGAGTAAGCTCGATAGATGCTTGGTTTCAGAGCAGTGGCTAGTGAAATGGCTTGACTCTTCTCAGCAAGTTCTCCATTGAGATTATTTTGACCACTGTCCAATTATTTTGCAAACAGATTTGGTGGATTGGGGCCCTAAGCCATTTAGGGTGAGGGACTGTTGTCTTAATAATAAACAGTACCAAAATATGGTTAAAGAAATGTGGTGTGGAGACCAACAACTTGGATGGGGTGGTGTTGTGCTCAAAAACAAATTGAGGAACTTGAAATCCAGAATTAAACAGTGGAGTATACAGAATGAGGATGTCAATAATAATAAAATTCTGCAACTGAAACAGAAGCTGCATGAAGTTGATTTAATTGCCCAGGATAGAACCCTGTCGGAGGATGAAGTTAAGTCCATGAGGTCCATTCAGCAGGATCTGTGGGAGGCTTCATTTGCATATGAATCACTCTTGAGGTAGAAATCAAGGATTAAATGGCTTAAAGAAGGTGATAGTAATACAACATTCTTTCATAAATCCTTAAACTTCAGAAGACATTATAATGCGATTCAAGGCATCTTCATTGATGATGTTTGGGTTCAGCAATCTAAAGTGGTTAAGGAAGAAGCTGTTAAATTTTTTGCTAGTAGATTCACTGAGGAAAGCTTAAACAGACCTACCTTGGATGGGGTTCAATTCAAGAGGATTACTCACACGCAAAGGGAGGAGATGATTGCCCCTTTTACAGATCATGAACTTATGGAAGCTGTGTGGAGTTGTGGAGGAGAGAAATGTCCTGGGCCGGATGGATTCAACTTTAATTTCATAAAGGAGTTTTGGGGGGTCTTAAAACCAGAATTTAGGAGATTCGTGGATGAATTTCATGTTAATGGAAGCTTCCCTAAAGGCAGTATTGCATCCTTTCTGGCCTTAATACCTAAATCACACCACCCCCAATCGTTTAATGACTATAGACCCATCTCCCTCATTGGCTGTATGTACAAAGTAATAGCCAAATTATTGGCAAACAGACTTAGCAAAGTGATGGCTGACCTTATTGATGAAAGGCAATCGGCTTTCATAAAGGATAGACACATCCTTCATGGAGCCTTGATTCTCAATGAGGTAGTAGAGGAAGCTAAAAGGTGTAAGAAGCCAACACTGGTTTTCAAAGTGGACTTTGAAAAGGCCTATGACTCGGTTTCATGGTCATTTCTGGAGTATATGCTGGATAGGATGGGTTTTTGCCTTAAATGGAGAAATTGGATCAATGCTTGTATGCAATCAGCCACTGTATCAATCTTAATAAATGGCAACCCTACAAAGCAATTTGCCCCCACTAGAGGGTTGAGACAAGGGGATCCTTTAGCCCCTATGCTTTTCAATATTGTAGCAGAAGGCTTGACTGGTATGATGAGGGTGGCAACAAACAAAGATTTGTTCAGAAGCTACTTGGTTGGGAAACAGAAAGAGCCTGTAAATATTCTGCAATATGCAGATGATACAGTGTTTGTCGGTGAAGTTTCATGGGACAACATAATTGTGTTGAAGGCAATGCTTAGGGGTTTTGAAATGGCATCTGGTTTGAAGATTAATTTCTCAAAGAGCTATGTGGGGATATTTGGAGATGATACCAGTTGGGTTCATGGTGCAGCTTAGTTTTTGAATTGTAGGCATATGGTGACCCCCTTCTACTATTTGGGGATCCTTATTGAGGCTAAACCATCTAGCTGTATGGTGTGGGAACCACTGATAAAAAAATATGAAGCCAAACTATCTAAATGGAATCAAAAAACTCTATCAATGGCAGGGAAGGCTACTTTGATTAATTCTGTTTTAATAGCATTACCCATATATCTTCTGTCTTTTTTTAAAATCCCATGAAGAGTAGCTCTGAAATTGGTATCCTTGCAAAGAAATTTTCTGTGGGGAGGGTGTCAAGAGCTCAACAAAATAGCTTGGGTGAAGTGGGATGTCATTTGCCTCCCCAAGGAGGTTGGGGGCCTGGGGATCAAGGATATTGCCAAATTTAATGCAGCCTTGTTGGGAAGATGGGTGTGGGCCTTATCCTCTAACCAGAATCAATTATGGGTCAGAATTCTAAATTCCAAATATGGTGGTTAGTCAGATCTCACAACTGGCAGAGATAAAGTTTGGCATTCCCAATGGTGGAGGGACCTTCGAAAACTATCTCAACAGCCTCAATTCAGCTCTATCCATCAACATATGGTTTGGAAGGTAGGGGGTGGAGACAAAGTCAAATTCTGGGTAGATAAATGGCTGGGGGCTGATTATAACCTGCAACAACAATTTAATCAGTTGTTCTTGATCAGTGGACAGCAGAACAATACTATTTCCAACATGGGAAGATTCTTTCAGGGCCAATGGAGTTGGGATCTAAAATGGAGAAGGAATTTATTTGACCATGAACAGGATATAGCAGTGGATTTCATGCAAACAATTAATAATATTCAGATTCAGCCTCATCTGCAGGACACTATGCTGTGGAAAGCTGATTCTTCGGGTGTATACTCCACTAAATCAGCTTATAGACTGCTACTAACTACTAACAGTCAGCTTCCAGAGCCCAACATCTACAAGACAATATGGAATCTGAACATCCCCTCAAGGGCTGTGGTTTTCTCTTGGAGACTTATCAAAGACAGATTACCCACTAGATACAATCTACTTAGAAGAAATGTATTCATTCCGGATCAAGTGTGTCCACTGTGTGGTTATTACCAAGAGGAAGCTGGCCACTTGTTCTTCAACTGTAAATTGACCAGCGGATTATGGTGGGAATCTCTGAGGTGGAGTAGGATAGTTGGTCCACTTGCAGCTAAGCCAGCAGCTCAGATTGCCCAATTCTGTGATGGTTTTGGAGGTGGGAAGAATCATAAAAGATGGTGTCGATGGTGGATTGCATTATCAAGCTCAATATGGCAGCATAAGAATCTCTTGGTATTCCAAGGCCACCGGTTTGATCCAGCCAAAGTGATGGAAGACGCTTTACTCCTAACATGGTCATGGGTAAAGACCAGAGATAAAAAGTTCTGTACTTCGTTCAACCACTGGTCTTCAAATCTTGGGGACTATTTTGGTTAATTTGGGTTACTCAGATCTAGATATGTGGTGGGGTCATAGCTTGGTTTTTATTTATGCTGGTAGATGTTATCAGGTGCCTTGCACTTATGTATAAGTCACCAGCAGTACCTCTGGTGTTGCTGTTTCTATGATTAATAAAATATACTATATTTGTTGCCTTCCAATATATATATATATATATATATATATATATATATATATAGGAAGTTCTATTTTGGACTTTTCATGCCAGTAGCTTGTTTGGACTGCATTGGGGGACTAAGAGTGGAGGGTGTTTTCTATTGGACATTTCATATGAACATGGTTCTACATTTTGATTATATATTTTGGATGAGTTCTTATAAACATAAAAAAAGCAATTTTTACGGCGGATTTATGAGTTCTTATAAACATATTTTGTAAAACACTTTTTAAAGTATTTTTTAATGTCAATTCTGACTCTTATAACAACAAATTTTTCCTAAGCTTTAAACAATCTATATATTCTTTTACTATCAAGCCACTCTAGATGTTCCTTTGCACACAAATTAGTCTTAGCATTTTACAAACGGTTATACAAGTCAAACACTTACCTTGTGTTTAGATCATGAATTTTAAAATTTTAGATTTGAAATGCCTAGAATTTAAATTGTTTTAATTTTAATTTCTTTCATTTTTGAAATGCTTTGCTTGGATAAATCAATTCAAATTTCTTTCATTTTAAATTCTTTGTTTAGATAGGGTAATTCAATTTTCTTCATATGCAAAATTTCAATTTTATATTTTAAATAGATGAAATTTTAATATTAAACTTTATAGAAAATAAACACAATCTAATTTTAAAATATTAATTAAAAATATTTTTTAATTTTTAATAATTATAAATACAAAATATTGATAATTTTAACTAGGATTGTTTTGTCTGAGCACAACCAATGATGTTTTTAAACCGACATCAACCAAGGCTATTTTTCAGTCGACATCAAATAGGGTTTTTTTTTGTCAAAGTATGCTGGGAATATTTGTCAGCTGATGTCAGGCGGGACTATTTTTTGGCTAACGTTGATTGAGTCTATTTTTCAGCCGATGTTGGCTAGGTTTTTTACCAACGTCGGTTAGGGTTTGTTTGGCCGACACCGGTTAGGGTCTTTTCGAATGACATTGACCAAGGCTATTTTTGGCCAACGTCGGCCTAAAAAATCCTAGCAGGTGTTGACAAAAAAATCTACTCAATATCGACTAAAAAATAGCTTGGTCGATATCGACCAATAGAACCTACCCGATGTTGGCCAAAAAACATGATTGGTGAACATTGGCCGAAAAATCCATAGTCGAAGTTCGCTAAAAAATAGCCCTGACCAATGTTGGACAAAAAACCCTACCTAACACTGGCTATAAAATAGCCTTGGTTAATGTTGGCTAAAAAATAGCTCTGACTGATGTCGACAGAAAAAATTCTAGTGGATGTCGACTGTAAGAACCTAGTCGATGTCGACTAAAAATAGTCATGTTCGACGTCGGTAAAAAATGCCTAGCTGATGTTAGCAGAAAAAACCCTAGCCAACATCAACCTAGCTAATGTGGTTAAGAAATAGCTCTAATTGATGTCAGTCAGAAAATCCTAGTCGATGTCAGCAAAAAAATTCTAACTGTTGTCGGTTAAAAAAATCTAGTTGACATAAGCCAAAACACCCTATCTAACATCAGCTAAAAAATAATCCTAGCCGATATTAGCTAAAAAATAGCTTTTGCTGATATTGGTTGGAAAAACCTAGCTGACGTCAGCTAAAAAATCCTAGCAGGTGTCTACTCAAAAGTTAGTCATGATCGATGTTAGTAGAAAAAATCTAACCAACGTCGGCCAAAAAAATCATTGGTCAACATCAATTGAAAAAACCTGGATGACAATGACCAAAAAAATCCTTGGCTGACGTTAGTAAAATTTTTCCATGACTGGCGTCAGTGAGAAAATAACCCTAACCAACATCATCTAAAAAAAATCTTAGCCAATATCGGCAAAAAATAACTTTGGTTGACATCATACAAAAGAATTCTGACCGAAAAAAACTCGACCGTAAAAACTTTGGTTACCCGTAGTTATGAGTGTTGAGCGAACAAAAGTCGCGAGCAAGAACCTGAGTTAGAGTGAACATCTCCGAAAAAAGAATTTCAAATTCTATATTTTTTGAGAGTATTTGAAATCCCATTGTTTTAGTCAATCAAAATGATTCATAAAATACCAAAAATTAAATATCCTTTCAAATATTCTATCCAAACAAGCTATTTTATCATGAATCCTTTTAAATTCCTTGAAAAAATGAATTCTCATGTTGAATTGCTCCATCCAAACACACTATTAGTATTTTTCTTTCAAGATATACAAAATATTTTGAGAGTTTTTCAACTTAGGCAATTAGAAAGAATAAACTTAAAAAAAGAGAAAAAACTATATTTTAAATATTAACTTATGGTTCGTAACTTTAAATATTCAAAGTTTATTATATTTATAATCATTATCCAAAAGGTGTTTCTTGTCCCTAAATGGTTTTATTTTCTTCATTCTACTATTAAGCTGGCCAAACAATTTTAAAAATAAGTCCTTAAAATTATAAGCTACTTATTTTCTAACAAAATAAAATAAAAGACAGGCAGCTTTTGAAAAGCTACCTAGAGGAACTTATTTTTAGCTTATGTGGAGCTTCTTCTCCATGGACCTCCCTTTGATTCATGAGTGATAGCATTTTATCTTTTTTTCTTTCGATTTTACGTATACAAGAACGTCACATCTTTTTTATTTTTATTTTTTATTTTTTAACTGGGCACTTATATATGTTACCAGGTATAATTCCCTTTTTTTAACTGGGCAAAATATGTTACCAGGTATAATTCACTTAAGTTGTATACTTAAGTAAACATAAAGTTTAATTATGTTAATTAGTTTAATAGTTATAATAAATTGTCTAATATAAAAATATTCAAAAAAATATATAATATTTATCATTATTAATTTCGTAAAGTATAATGTTGGAATAATAAATTAAATATTATAAATAATATAATAGCTAAAATAAATAGTGTAATATAAAAAAGGTGTAGGGAAATGAGTGAAAAATAAATAAATAAATAATATATTTTATTTAAAAATGATAATAATAAAATTTAATAAATATTTAAAGATAAAAAGAAATAAAATATAAAAGTTTGAAACTAAAGTTTTAAAAACATTACTTTAAATAACGTTTTAAAAAAAGTTAAAAATTATCAAAAAAAATTTATTTACCATATATTCATATAAGTTTTTGAGCTCGTGAAAAAAGTATGAGTACTCACGAGTCAATACAGACTCATTATCTAACCCGACCCAATTATATTAGATTAGATTTTTAAAGTATTTGAGTTAGACCTAACACTATCCAATATAGACCCGATTATACTCGGGTTGGGCAACAGGTTGTGAATTGTCAACCCACAGCCCAACCCAACCTGACCCAATCATATAATAATCATAATAAATATTAATATTATTAATAAGAATATAATAAAATAAAAAAATAAAAATAATGAAGATCTGAAATTTTTTTATGCAACAAATTTGTATATTCTATATAATTATATTGTACATTTTAAAGAAAATTAATTGTTTTAAAAAATCTATTTTTTTTTAAATTTCATATTCTGATTGACTCAACTCGATCATGATCCAGTTAAGTTGGATTGAGTTTGACAATAAAATTATTAGAATCCAATCCAACCCAATCCAATTCAAGATTTTTTTAATTGGATTGGGTGATAGATTTTACTAAATTTGATTTAACTCAACTCGTGTATATCCCAAAAAAATAATTAAAAACTAACTTAAATGATTAAATGACTTGCAAAACATAATATTTATATATATCACTTTTTGTTCGTAACTTTCTCTTCTTCTCTCAATCTTTTTCCTCCCTCTACCCAAATAGGGTGAATGTTTAATTTTCCATTTTGGATAATGTAATATTATACAGTTCTTGTGGAATGCATGTGATAGCACCTAATTGATGGATATGTGAGTACGATCAAAATGTTAATGTTTTTTTTTTAATACAACTAATGCTTACATAAAGCTTTTTTTTTTACTCTTCAAATAATATGTTTGAAGCTAAGACAAATTAAAAATAAATTATATATGTACCCGTAGAAAGTTTTAAAAAAAGTGACAAATGACTTTAGGAAATAGGAATCATATAACTTTATTTGTATAACAACTTACACATGCAATGCAATGAAAGAGGCTAATGAGTAATCCTTCGTCCGATAGTAGAACAATGTCGAAGGAGTGAGAAATTATTATTAGGATGGAAAGCGCTAAAAAGGGGAAATACATGGAGTACAACAAGAACTGAAAGAAAAAAAAAACACCATAAAAAGATACGAAATATGAGAGAGACAACATGTGGAATTGTGGATGGAGGCGATGAGTTTATTTTTTCATAGACCACATGTATATTCCACTAGAGAAGATAAATTTAAGAACACTGGATATTAGGGATGTTCCCTCTGCAGGTATTGAGAAGCAATGTCAAGGAAATTGGCAAGTTTAAGTTGATGCCAAGAAGGTTAGCTCTGAGGGCAGTGCAAAGGCAAACACCAACATCAACATCAGCCAAACCCTGAATGAGGGTGCAACAGGGGAGGGTTGGTGGTGATCCTAGTGTAACATTGACCAGGTTCAACACATTGGCACACACACCCAATCGAAGTACATTTATAGGACATGTACCGTTTTGAGAAGGCATTGGTGGTGGGGTTGAGATTTGAGAGCTCACCATGGTGAATGAAAGCAAATAGAGACACATGAGTAGTGCAACATAAGTGGATGCAACATTTCCCTTGGAAGCCATCTTACACAACTAAGTAGCTAGCACAATAGTTAGTTTTGGGATGCTTAGATTGTGAATGGTGGAGAATGGTTGGAATGAATGTTGGAGAAGAGCAATGCGGGGTATTTATAGTCAATTGATTTTGTGATTTTTGGGGTCTTTGTTTTAAATTAAATGGATAGTATTTCAGCAAACCCATCACATTAATTATAAGTGAGATGTCGAGTTGTTTACCTTGAGTGGTAATATCGATTTTAACACATTATTATTCGAGATAACAAACATATCTCATTAATTATGAGTGAGATGCCGCATGAGTTGTCACCTTAACTGACAATGTCTATTACTACATTTTACTACTCGGGATAAAATATTTTATTCGTTCCAAAATGATTGTAGTTTTAATCTTTAATTTTTCTTTTATAAATTATCTGATATTTAAATATATTTTCCAAATTTATCCTCTAAAAAAATTATTATCTAAAAAGATTTAATAATATATTTATTAAAATTAAAGAAAAAATAAAAATATTAAGTAAAATTATCCCTTAATAAATACTATTTTTTTGAAATACTTATTTTTCTTAATATAGTATATATAGTTTTACACACATGCATGTGTGACTCTTTTATTTAACAACCAAAAGGATAATACATATTTTCTAATCAAATGTAACATATTAATTTAGATAAAATGAAACAGTAATTTCAATCTATTTATGAATATAACATAAAATGATTTAAAAAAAAAACTATTACACGAACTATTTAAACATTTTAATTTTTTTTCCCTTGGCCATTGCTTCTTCGGATAAGGCCAAGGACCAACCCTGCTAACTACACCAGGGTACTTGTGAGTCTAACATTTAGAAAAAATAAAATGTTACTAATCCTAACATGTCTAAACATTTAATGCCACAGTTCATAAAATTTATTTAAATGACATAACCTTGAGTGTAATTCATGACATCCTACCCAACTCTAATAAACCTAACTCTTTTGAACAAGTCCAGTAACTGTTTTAGAGCTGACCAAAAAGATATTCCAATTCTTATATAAAAATTATGATAAAATCACATTTACTTTAAAGAACCTATACATAAACATAATATAATTTCTGTTAAAAAATAAATAAATTAATATCTATACATGTGTAAAATAATTTTACACCATCATTCAATTACAAATCATTATTTAAATTAATTTAAGATAATTATTTTAAAAATCAACAAATTACCATACATGATGTGTTGTGATTAAATGATTATGTAAATTTTTTTACACTTTTAGTAAATAACCTTTTTACTAAAAAAAAAGCATAATACATTTGTGTACAACTAGTGTCGTATTTTGTGATGTTTGAGCTTTCTTTCATTTAATTTTAAAATATAAATAATTAAAATAATATAAAATAAAATTTATTTTAAAAGCAAAATATTTTAAATAATAGTAAATTTTTATTTTAAAATAAAAGATGATAAAATATAAAATTGTCTTAGTTTTAAATTAGCATAATAATATTTTATATTTAAGTCAATCAAGACATTTAAGCCAACCACATAAAAGTGTGTGTCAAATAACTTTCTTAATTTTAGGAGCTTAAGAAAGATGACTTGTGACGTGAAAATATTTAAACAAACAAACTCCTCCATAGAAGATAGCATAGTACCCTTAGAATAATATTTTTTATACACATTGAATATTTTTTTTTTAATTTTTCAATAGACAAAAAAATATCGTATAAAATTCATAACAATAATAATTTAAAATTGAATTGAATTTATATACATTATCATTATAAAATATTTCTATAAATAGACACTAAATCAGATTTTGACTATATTTATTTATTTTTTTCATCGATAACAATCAAAGATATATATCAATAATTTTATAATAACTCATACATTTTCCTCAATCACTAGATGGCTTATATTTATAAATTCAATTCCTAAGGCCATGCAAAAATAAAATGTACAGGGATCTAATTTCCTACTTTGGGGCCGGGATGCTCTATATCTTTTAGCCAAGATATAAAATGAATTAATTTTCCAAGTAAAATATTTTAATTTAATGTAAAATTATATGGATTAGAGAAAAAAGATAATATAATATAAAATCATCTTTCATGTTTAAATATCTTCTATGTAATTTGATTCGCATTCTGGCTAAAATATAATTGGATGAAATTTTGTATTCAAAATTTTATCTTCTTCTAAAGATTGATCTCACATACATTTTGCCAAAGGACTACTTAAAGAAATAGAATAATGAATACACAACTTGCAATAATTATATATATATATATATATATATATATATATATATATATATATATATATATATATTTAATAAGTTATTAAATTAATTTTCTTTCTCTTGAAAAAATTAATTTCTTTTTTATACTTTTGTTATCTTTTTCATGAATCTAATATTACTTTCTTAATACATTATTTCCTATTTGTATATCTAATTTATATGATTTGTCAAATTACTTTGCTGGATAAAGTTAAACATTTTGTTTCAGTAAAAAAAAAGTTAATCATTTTGTATGACATATAATATTGATTTTATTATTGTTATATACCTAAGAGTTGGTTAAAATTATTATATAAAATTGATAATAACAAATCAAAATGAGTTTAATTTATATGTTTTTAAATTTAATTTATAACAATATTCTAATAAATATTTCTATGTACATAGACAACAAATCAAATTTAGACTATGTTTATGAGTTCGATCTGTAGGCCTGTGCGAAAAAAAAAGCCCGTATATATGAGGATGTAATTTCCTATCTCGCAATGCATATGATATTTTAGTCTTTTTTTTTGAAAGTGAAAAATTAATATAATAGAAAATCAAATTAATTTTGAAACTAAAATATTTTAAATTAAAGTAAAAAATATATATTTTAAAGAAAAAAAGATAATATAATAGTATAAAATCATCTCAATTTCAAGCAGTGGAGTCAAACCCGTCATAGCTATTTTAACTAACCCTAGTAATGCTCACATAAATTTCGAGTGTTATGATAGGCATTATTAGTCATTAGAAGCCGTTTCCAATAAAAGAAACAAAGACATAGTACATCATTTATGGGTCTAAAGAATCTATCCGGGCTCACTCTACTTTCAAAAATAATTTTATATATAGTATTAAATTTCTATAAAATATATTATAAGAAATTAAATATAATATAGTATAAAAAATAATTCTTTTACATTACTATTTTATTAACTATCTATTTATTCTTGGTGTTACAAAAAAAATATTAGTGAGTGATTTATTTAACTTGTAAATCATTTTATATGAGTTCATTTATTTAACTCTTTCTCATAGGATTCATATATATAAGAAAAGAGTCAAGAAAATAAACTTATGTGTTCTCATGTTCTCATACAAGCATGTGTTTTCATACATACACTTTTATGAGAACACATGTTTATACGAGAACAATGTCACGATTAACATGGAAAATGTAAGCATATCTCTCATTATATATTGGTAAAGATTTTTGTAGTTATTTTAAGTTTTGAATTAAAGGCTCATTTTTTTCCTTTTTTTTTTCTCTCTTTCCTTTTTTACCTTTCCCCCCTCTTATGTCTCTCCTTCTCCCCCTTTGTGCTTCTATGCAAGGATTGTAGCTGTGAAAGTAGTGTCATGAACATCGGTTGCTCGATGTTGAACATGGAATTGGATTGAGTCAATGTGTTCGACACGAGTGAGCATATGTTCTTGATGAAAAAGTCCTTGTGTACCTACCTGAGACTGATGAATTGAATGCATTATTGTAAGATCTCGTTGAATCTGATCTTAGCAACTAAACCAACTTGAATAAGAAGGATCGTGCATAAACTAAAGTCTTTTTTCATGCTTTCTTCATTAGATCTCACCAAATCCAAAAGCTTGAAAACTGAAAATTGAAAATGATCTTGCATAAATAAAGATTCTTTGGATAATTTATGAATTTTATTTTTGCAAAGGATCACAAAGACGGTCTCTTGAAAGTCTTAATTTTATGGTTTTATAATTTATTTTTTATTGAGTTAGTTCTCCCACCATTGTAAGAGTAAAAAACAAAGCCACAAGCAAGCTTGAACTTTGCAAAATATTGGGCAAATAACTAGAGAAAATGATGGAAGATACATACCTATGGTAGGGGGAATAAGGGGTAGTTTGGGAAAGAATGAGAAAAAAAAAGAAAAAATAAATCTAAGCCTTTAATTCAAAAGTAAAAAAATCTGGCGGTTCAAATATCTTTTCCCATTACGGGCGATCTTTATACCTTTTCCATGCTAGCCGTCACCATGATAACAATGAATAATAACCATTGGATTAAATTTTAATATCAAGATTAAATCCCAAATTAAAAAAGTCATGTGACAAGAAATTCATGTTCCCTTTTTTTCTATTCCTCAGGTCAAAAACTCTTTTCTTTAATTATCACGTCACAGGCATGTCACAGTTTCACATACTCTTTTGAACACACCATCTTATTGGAAATCACAAAAAGAGAGAATATAAACAAATACGAGAGAATATGTATGGATGAGTTGTTGAAATATAAACCTTATTTGGGCCTAAATTAATTATTTGGTTCCTTGGACTTAGTTATTTTGGGCTTAAGTAATTATGGGTCATGTTTCTAGAGAATTCTTGTAGTGTTTGAAGTGTCTAGATATTTCTTATGGTTGTAATATTCTCTAGAATACTCTTTGGATCTCTAGAGTTGAGAACTCTCTAGAATTAGTGTGTCTAGAGTTCTCCTTAGAGTAGTATAAATAGAGATGTAATCCTACACATTTGTATTAAGCAAAAATACAAAGTTCTCTCCTCCATAAAGAATTCTCCTTCCTATCAAGTTTCTATTCAAAGTCTCCAATATTCTTAAACACTTTTCCTAAACATAAAAAGCCTTATTTCCAACAAAGTGGTATCAGAGCTTCAAGATCCTCAAAAGATGGCGAATGAAGATTTTCCTTTCCAAATGCCGATGCTCACAAAGAACAACTATGATAATTGGAGTATCAAGATGAAGGCACTACTAGGAGCTCAAGATGTGTGGGATATCGTAGAGAATGGCTTCGAGGAGCAAGATGAAGTCTCGCTAAGCCAAGGTGTAAAGGAGACGTTGAAGGAGTCAAGAAAGAGAGACAAGAAAGCTCTCTTTCTCATTTATCAATCGGTGGATGAAGAAACATTTGAGAAGATATCCAACGCAACGACGGCCAAAGAAGCATGGGATAAGCTTCAAACTTGCAACAAAGGAGTTGAGCAGGTAAAAAAGATTCGTCTTCAAACTCTTAGAGGTGACTTTGAGCGTTTGTTTATGGAGGAGTCCGAGTCAATTTATGATTATTTTTCTTGAGTATTGGCCGTAGTCAATCAACTTAAAAGAAATGGTGAAGATGTTGATGAGGTGAAGGTCATGGAAAAAATACTTCGAACTTTAAATCCAAGTTTTGACTTCATTGTTACCAACATTGAAGAAAACAAGGATTTAAAGACCATGACTATTGAGCAACTCATGGGTTCCTTACAAGCATACGAAGAAAAACAAAAGAGAAAAATTAAACAAAAGGAGGCTACGGAGCAACTACTACAACTCAACGTAAAGGAAGCAAACTATGCAAATTACAAGAGCCAAAGAGGATGAGGTCACGGCCAAGATCGTGGACGTGGACGAGGACATGGAGGAGAAGGAAGAGGTGGTTACAACAACCACTCCAACAAATTCAACAATGGAGAAAGAAGTTGGAATCCACAAGTAACAAGAGGTCGTGGAAGAGGAAATTCATGGTCGAGGTATGACAAATCACAAATCAAGTGCTTCAATTGCAACAAGATTGGTCACTACGCATCCGAGTGTAGATTCTCGAAGAAGGTTGAAGAGAAAACTAACTCTGTAGAAGAAATAGGAGAAGAAGAAGAAACTTTGCTACTCGCGTGCCAAAACAAATTTGAAGAGAAAAGAAACAAGTGGTACCTCGACACCGGCGCAAGCAACCACATGTGCGGCGATCAAAGCATGTTCGTGGAGATCAATGAAGCGACAATTGTCGATGTCTCATTTGGAGACGACTCAAAGATACCAGTCAAAGGCAAAGGTAAAATTCTCATACGTTTGAAGAATGGGAGTCATCAATTCATATCCAATGTCTACTATGTGCCTAACATGAAGAATAATATTTTGAGCTTAGGACAACTATTAGAGAAAGGCTATGACATCCACTTGAAAGAACATAGTCTTTTCTTAAGAGATTGTAGACATAACTTGATTGCTAAGGTGCCTATGTTAAAGAATAGAATATTCCTCTTGAACATTCAAAATGATGTGGCAAAGTGTCTCAAGGCTTGCTATACCGACTCTTCGTGGCTATGGCATCTACGGTTCGGGCACCTCAACTTCGATGGTCTAGAACGTTTAGCGAAGAAGGAGATGGTGAGAGGTTTGCCTAGCATCAACCACCCAGACCAACTTTGCGAAGGATGTCTAATTGGGAAGCAATTTCGTAAAAGTTTTCCAAAGGAATCAACAACAGGAGCAACAAAGCCGCTAGAGCTCATACACACCGATGTCTGTGGACCAATCAAACCCAATTCATTTGGTAAGAATAAGTACTTTCTCCTCTTTATTGATGATTATTCCAGAAAAACCTGGGTTTATTTCTTGAAGGAGAAATCAGAAGTGTTTGAAAACTTTAAGAAGTTCAAAGCCCTCGTGGAGAAAGAAAGTGGTCTTTCCATCAAGGCCATGAGATCTGATCGAGGAGGAGAGTTCACTTCAAATAAGTTCAACAAATATTGTGAAGACCATGGAATCCGTCGGCCACTGACAGTGCCAAGATCGCCACAACAAAATGGAGTAGCAGAGAGAAAGAACCGGACCATACTTAACATGGTGCGAAGCATGCTCAAGAGCAAGAAGATGCTGAAGGAGTTTTGGGCTGAAGCAGTGGCATGTGCAGTTTAACTAACAAACTGTTCCCCAACAAGAAGCGTGCATGAGAAGACACCACAAGAAGCATGGAGTTGAAGGAAGCCCGAGATCTCTCACCTCAAAGTGTTTGGAAGCATTGCCTATACCCATGTTCCAGACGAAAAGAGGACAAAGCTCGATGATAAAAGTGAGAAGTACGTGTTTGTGGGTTACGACTCAAGATCCAAGGGGTACAAGCTCTATAATCCAAATAGTAGAAAGATCGTCATAAGTCGCGATGTGGAGTTCGACGAAGAAGATTGTTGGGATTGGAGTGTTTAAGAAGATAAGTATGATTTTCTTCCTTATTTTGAAGAAGATGATGAAATTGAACAACCAATCATAGAGGAACATATTACACCACCTGCCTCACCGACACCAAGGCTGGATGAAACAAGTTCAAGTGAGAGGACACCGCGACTAAGAAGCATTGAAGAGATTTATGAGGTAACCAAAAACCTAAACGACATTAACCTCTTTTGTCTTTTTGGTGATTGTGAGCCTCTAAGCTATCAAGAAGCAGCGGAAAACATAAAGTGGAAAGATGCCATGGACGAAGAAATCAAGTCAATCATGAAGAATGATACGTGGGAACTTACTACACTTCCACGAGGACACAAAGCAATCGGAGTAAGATGGGTGTACAAGGCAAAGAAGAATGCTAAAGGAGATGTGGAGAGATACAAAGCAAGATTGGTGGCTAAAGGCTATAGTCAAAGACAAGGAATTGACTATGATGAGGTATTTGCTCCTGTTGCTCGTCTTGAAACTATTAGACTGATCATTTCTTTGGCAGCCCAAAATAAATGGAAGATCTATCAAATGGATGTAAAGTCAGCCTTCTTGAATGGTTTTCTCGAAGAAGAAGTCTATATTGAGCAACCACTGGGCTATGAAGTAAAAGGGCAAGAAGAAAAAGTCTTGAAGTTAAAGAAGGCGTTGTACGGTCTCAAGCAAGCATCGAGAGCTTGGAATGTTCGAATCGACAAGTATTTTCAAGACAAGAACTTCATCAAGTGTCTATATGAGCATGCACTCTATATCAAAGCGCAAAGTGGAGATATTTTGATTGTGTGTAGATGACTTGATCTTTACAGGGAACAATCCAAGCATGTTCGAAGAGTTCAAGAAAGATATGTCAAATGAATTTGAGATGACGGATATGGGGCTCATGGCATATTATCTCGGCATCGAAGTAAAACAAGAAGACAAAGGAATTTTCATCACCCAAGAAGGCTATGCCAAAGAAGTCCTTAAGAAGTTCAAGATGGATGACGCCAATCCAGTTGGCACCCCGATGGAATATGGCAGCAAGTTGAGCAAGCATGAAAAAGGAGAGAATGTGGATCCAACTCTTTACAAAAGTTTGGTTGGAAGTTTACGTTACTTGACATATACAAGGCCGGATATTCTCTATGCTTTAGGAGTAGTAAGTCGCTACATGGAAGCTCCAACCATAACTCACTTCAAGGCGGCAAAGAGAATCCTTCGATACATCAAAGGTACAACAAACTTTGGCTTGCACTATTACTCTTCTGACAATTATAACATTGTTGGCTATAGTGATAGCGATTGGAGTGGAGACTTGGATGATAGAAAGAGCACTACTGGTTTTGTGTTCTTTATGGGAGATACTGCTTTCACTTGGATGTCAAAGAAGCAACCAATAGTCACACTATCAACTTGTGAAGCCGTGTATGTTGCTGCCACATCATGCGTTTGTCATGCAATTTGGATAATGAACTTGTTGAAAGAGTTAAAAATGCCACAAGAAAAACCTATGGAAATATGTGTTGACGATAAATTAGCACTCGCTTTGGCAAAGAATCCAGTCTTTCATGAAAGAAGTAAGCACATCGACACCCGTTACCACTTCATAAGAGAATGCATTGAGAAGAAGGAGGTAAAGTTGAAGTATGTGATGTCTCAAGATCAAGTTGCCGACATTTTCACAAAGCCACTTAAGTTGGAAACTTTCGTGAAGCTAAGGAGTATGCTTGGAGTCACAAATCAAGGTTAAGGGGGGATGTTGAAATATAAACTTGATTTGGGCCTAAATTAATTATTTGGTTCCTTGGACTTAGTTATTTTGGGCTTAAGTAATTATGGGTTATGTTTCTAGAGAATTCTTATAGTGTTTGGAGTGTCTAGATATTTCTTATGGTTGTAATATTCTCTAGAATACTCTTTGGATCTCTAGAGTTGAGAACTCTCTAGAATTAGTGTGTCTAGAGTTCTCCTTAGAGTAGTATAAATAGATGTGTAATCCTACACATTTGTATTAAGCAAAAATACAAAGTTCTCTCCTCCATAAAGAATTCTCCTTCCTATCAAGTTTCTATTCAAAGTCTCCAATATTCCTAAACACTTTTTCTAAACATAAAAAGCCTTATTTCCAACATGAGTATGTTAAAAAATATGTTACTAGCACTATATATATATATATATATATATCCCTCTTATCTCAAGTATAAACAACAAAAGTTTTTATTTTTTTAACAAATATAAGCAAATCACAAAGTGGTATCGAGGAAGTGGTTTGCAAATCTCAGAGCAGATCCTAGGCAGAAAGGAGGTAGTGATGGTAGTAGATGGTTGAAAGACTCAACAATGGAGTAGGGTGTCAAAGGAGGGGTGGAACACTAGACAAAAAAGGAATCAAAGCCAGGGTAGTCTAATAATAGTGGGGAGTGTAGAAAAGAAAAAACATTGTTCCTAAGCATGCTAACTTGAACCCTTATCAAGTGGTGGTGTATTGGAAAGAGTTAAGAGGATTTGAGTATGGAGAGGATGAAGGACAAGCAATACTGTGAGAAAAAAGAAGGAAAAGTGGCCCAGGTCTTAACAAAGTGCAGGATGAGATGGGTCTCAACCCCAACCTAGTACTTTTTATCAGCAGAGCCTGGCTCCCAGACCTGCCAGACATTATGAAAATATTATGTTGGAATTGTCGAGCCTGACTCTTAGGGCAGTTTCAGTCCTCAGGGACTTGGTTAGGGTTCAGAAGTCTGACATGGTGTTTCTTTCGATGATGTTAGTGCAAGCTTCTTGCATTGAAGATATTCATATAAAGTTGGGTTTTGAGAATGGTTTTGCTATTGATAGAATTGATCGTAGTGGAGGTCTGGCTATGTATTGAAAGGCAAACATTAAAGGAGAAATTAATGAGTATTCTACCTATTTCATCCACCTACGTATTAATGATGCTAAGTATGGGAAATGGGTTCTATCAGGTTATTATGGTATTGTAGATCATAGGCGCATGAAGGAGTCTTGGGATTTATTGAGATCTGTGGTTGCTTGTATTCAAGATCCTTGGTGTGTTATTGGTGACTTCAATGACATTCTTGTTGATGAGGATAAATGTGGAAGAGTTCCTCACCCTTTTTGGTTTCTACAGGGATTTAGAGAAGCTGTTTCTAATCGTGGGGTCTTGGATATTACGCTTGAAGGGTACCCCTATACTTGGGGGCATTGTAGAGGGTCTAATAATGCTGTTAAGGAAAAGCTAGATCACACTATGGTTAACAAGATATGGTCTGATCTATTCCCGAATGCGAGGTTACTTAATTTGGTGGCTTCATTATCAGATCATTCCCCCATTATTTTTGTAGAGTGAGGAGATTAGGGAGGAAGGTTTGAGAATGCCTGGCTTAGGGAGGAAGGTTTAGAGGAAGTTTTTTTCAAGAGTTGGGAAAATAACCCGTGTAGGGATGTCATCGGGAAGTTGGACTATTTTGCGAAGAACCTAGATGTTTGGGGTAAAAATCTAAAGTCACAATTCTGTGATGATATTAATAGAAATCATGGGGATTTGGAGAAATGGCATGAAAAGGATGATGAGTTTTTAGTGGCCAAGCTTAATGAGACAAAAGAAAATCCCACTGCCCTCCTTATGAAGGAAGAAGACTTTTGGAAGCAAAGGGATAAAGTTTTTTGGCTGAGTGATGGAGACAAGAATACTAAGTTTTTCCACTCCTCAGCTTCTGCTAGGAAGAAACGTAACTGAGTACTGTCACCTACTAATGACAATAGGATTGAAGGACCCGTGCCCATTTCTTTATGTAATGTGCTTTATAAGATTCTTTCTAAATTTTTGGTTAATCGCTTGAAAAAGGATAATGGAAAGCTTATTTCTATAGAGCAATCAACTTTTATCCACGAACATTCTATCCTGGGCAATGCTCTCATTGCTGATGAGATTCTCCATCATATGAAGTGTAAGGTCAAGGGTAAAATGAGAGAGGTTGCAAATTGTGCTGAAGACGGATATCAACAAAGCGTGTATGACCGAGTCTATTGAAATTATTTAAAAAATGTCAAGACCAAAATGGGATTTAGTGCAACTTGGGTTAAGTGGATTTTGATTCGCATCCAATCTGTCTAGTACTATGTTACTGTCAATGAAAGCTTGGTGGGTCTTATCATCCGATGGTGGGGTCTCAGAAAAGGATATCCCCTTTCTCTTTTTCTGTTCATCCTTTATGCTGAAGGGATTTAAGCTCTTATTAAGAAGTTAGAAGGGTGAAGACATACTCATGGCATCAAAATCTGTAGGGGTGTACCTATTATATCTTACCTACTCTCCGCTGATGACTGTTTCATTTTTTTAGAGCAGCTTTGGTAGAATGTGGCTGTATTATGAATGCATTGAATGATTACGCTAAAGCTTCTAAGTCATCAATCTATAGAAGTCAAAAGCATTCTTTAGTAGAAATTTTGACCCAATTCTAAAACAAAACATCTTATCCAAGCTTGGTCTTAAAGAAGAACTTGCTAATAGGCGTTATTTGAGGGTCCCCTTTATTATTGGGCAGAACAAGAAGTCAAATTTCAAGTTTGTTAAGGATATGCTTTGGAACAAGCTTAACACTTGGAAGAGTAGATATTTAAAACTTTTATATAGACTGAAAACATGCTTATCGTCTGATCTAGATAAACCTAAAATCACTTAGAAAGGTTTTGATTTAGACTTTATCGCACAATGAGAAAAATAATTTTCTTTGTAAAATAAAATGAGATATAAGATCTAAAAAAAAAAGTCATAACCCTTTGTCAATTCAAGCAACAAGAAAGCACACAAAGAATTATATTGGTTCATCTTAAACCCAAACTACGTCCAGTTCTTGGCAACCATCAAGTTTCCACTAACTTATTAAAGTTATAAATATTATTCACTGACACTTCTGGCTCTTACACTTGCAGGCACTACCCCAAGCTTGAATTAAATCCAGTATTCTTTGTCCTACCAAACCAATTCTGAATCTAAAAAAACCAACATGATTTGTTGGAAGATTTCATAGTGACTAAATATGTGATCGTCTTACAGACGAATATATCACTTAACACTTTTAGTCTTTTCTCTCAAGGTACACAAGGTGTTTTGAGAGCTTAGTATCTTTATAAGAATTTATAGAAAGCTTTACAAGAAAGAATGAAAGATTAATTCGCGTAAATGATTTGTGTCTTATTTCTTCAAAGATTTATATATATATATATATATATATATATATATATATAGCCTTCATCTCCAAGTATTCGTTGTCTCACAACGACTGGATTCTTCACTCTATTCTTCATCTAAAGTCTTGAGTCCATTAGGGCATTTAATGTTTACATTAAATGCACCCCCTTCTTCATGCAAAGTTCATGCTGATAGGTTAGAGTTTCTTGTACTTCAGCAGGGAAGTCACTTCTTTCATCATAACAGGTCTACAACATCAAAACACTCTTTTTTATGAGGATCAACGTTTTTCAGAGTGTGTACTTCATTTATTCTTCATAGGAATTTGACATATCCTAGAAGAATGTTTTCTGCATGAAAGAATCTCAGACGCAAAGTATTAAATGAAGGTCTTAAATGCATTACTTAAATTCTATATCAGATCATCTTATGAATGCATCGTTTGAAACTTTGGGCGCACAAATACAAATTATGATATGATAGTATATCAAACACAACTTTACTCATTTGTGTTTATTTGTTTCTAATCAAAATAATTAGGAATCATGATTCATCTTTAAGGCATAAATGTCTTTTGACTTAACAATCTCTCACTTTTTGATGATGTCTAACAAACACATATGTAAAAGTTAAAGACATATATATGATATATATATAATGATAGTTTAAGTGAAATATATGTCTTATCATATGTAATATAAGAAAATATAAAAACATCATGCATCATAAGACTTTGAGATAAAGCCATTTAATAAAAAAAATTCATTTTATTCATCAGAAGTATATTACATGAAGAATAGATGAGCAATAATAGAATAAAAGTTTAAAGATTTTAAAAAAATCTCCCCCATAGATGATGTGATCCTGCTTAGCTTGTGCTTGCTATGGCTGCATTCTTCTTCTTTTTACTTCTTTTCCCCTTTTTGTTTGGAAGCTGCTTCTTCTTCAAATTTGTGAAAGAACTCATCCCTAGATGAAGTATCCAAGAAAGCATTAGCATACTTCTTAAAAATGTTCTATCCAAGGATCTTCTATCTTTTGACTCCTCTTCCAACATGAGCCTTATCTTGAAGAGCTTCAGCAAGTGCCTCCCTTTTTTTTTAGTAGAGTTGTCTCAAGAAATTTGACATACTCTTGGGATGGAGAATTCCATGGCTATATCAACAGTAGGAACAAGGGCCTCATCATTAGAATTCACCTCTTCAATGATGGGTTATACTTGATGAATGAAGGTGAATGTGGAGTTTGGAAGTTCAACAGTGAATGAGAAATTTCGCTTGGAAAGAACAACAAAGTCTCTCTTCCATTGACAGACGCATTTAGATGGTGAATCAACCACAAAGGGATTGTGATTGATAGTCTGATAGCAATGACTTGTCTTATGATGAACTCCATTTGATGGTGGCTTCTCTTTAGGTTCCAGATTAGAGTAGTGAGCTCCTAGTCTGTAATACCTTTGCAAGCTTGCCTATCCTTGCTTGTGAGTTCCTTCTTCTGATGCAGTGCAACTACTTTATGTCTGGAGAGTTTGCCTAGCCTTGCTTTCACATAGCATGAGGGGGGTCTTCATTATTTTGAAGCATCTTATCCTTCCTTTTGTAGCAATCTTCCTTAGGGATCAGTCTTGGCTTGTCTACTGCTAATTGGAACTTAGTTCCAGAGTCCGCAAGGCATAAAAAATAAGAGCCTAACATAAAAGGTATATGCACATTCAGTTGTTGCAGTCGTCTGAAGGAAGCTTACCTTACCCTGATTTTTTCTTTATATTGGTTTAGGCACATACATAACTACATGCCATAATTAGAGAACTCCCATTGTGAGAAGGTTAGACTCATCTCAGGATCTTCAAGGTAGAAGGATTCCCCAGATTCTAGGGAAGAACTACATTAAAGGTAGCCATCATACCAAGAAGTTGTTGTAGGTCTAGAGGAATGGAGAAAGGAATTTCATTAGAGGCAACCTCCCTACTTTTGTAAACTAGAGCTCTAAAAGGTAGGCCCTTCTATAAGATGGTCTTTCTTCAAAGATAAGGCTGTTGAGGTTTGGAAGAGAGAGATTCCTTGAGGGAAATTCCCTTATATGACTTGCTCTTTCAAAGTAATTGGACAGAGCATGGATCTATTCTTCCTATAAGCTCTCAAAAGATGGATAAGAAAAAAGATCAATCCTTGAAACACCTTTTTCCATAGTTTGACCATATTTAACTTCTAGAGCTCAGCCTTCTGCATCTGTGGGTCCAAGCATTGGGTTCCAATATCGATATTCTTTTTCCATGCTTGGTTGCTAGTTTTCCCTTCAAACAGTTTGTATCCCTTGAAGCCATGGTAACGTCTGATGTTTCTATCTAAAATAGGCATTGGCTTAGGTTGAGTCTGAGGTTGAGATCTTAAGGGCACCAATCAATCAGTTGAGTCTCCTTCGGTCTACTCAGACATTGAGACAATTTGTTGAAAATATCAATGAAGAGTTAAGGTGCTCCAATAGTGTCAACCATCTTCTTGATTCCCAATCTAAATGTCATAAAATCAAAAGGAACAGACTCAATAGCTCCATAGATGCTTTCTAGTCTTGAGATGTCTTCTTTTGATTAAGCAAGTAAAGCATCAACAACAACTTCATCTTCAACTGTGACTGGATGGGGGTGCAAGGGTGCAATCCCAAGGTTTATTTCAACAATGTTTGATTCAATAGCAGTATCATACCTTTGCAATGAAACTTCAATAACACACTAAAGTATTACAACATCTAAAACCTCTCTTTTTTTCTTTAGCTATTGTTTCATGCACCATAGTTGGTTGGAGCTTTGCGGTCTCTTTTAGTAAACGTTGCATAAAATATATCAACACTTGTTTGAAGGCTAATTGAACTCTTGCATCAAATTCTGCTTTCTGCAACTCTTCTTTAGAAGTAACTTTGACAACCTCAAGCACCACTTCATTAGGTACTTGGTCATTAGCAGTTGCCTGTCTTAGCTCCTCTTCCTTTTTCAAGGTATTAAGAGATTCAATTATGCTTCTTTAAGAATGTCTTCTAAAGCCTGTCGTTCAAGGGTAACAGTCTTATTTGTTGCCTCTACCTTTGCCTTGTTTTTCATGGCCTTCTCTCCTTTTGATTTTCTCTCAGCATATGCAAGAGAGTGTTGCTTGGCCTTGGCATGGTAGCAACTACAGTCTTGCTGATAAGAGGTGAAGTTAACTTGGGTAATGGTTGGGAAGGAAGGGCTAAGGAAGGTGATGGTACATGGGTAGGTGTTTCTAAGATTTCTACCTCAGATGATGATGTGGTCGGTTTAGGTTGAAAAGGTTCAGAGTTCTGAACAGGTTGAAGAGATGATGGTAAATGTTCAATTGTTGGTTGGGTCTAGAAAGGTTTGTTTCTAATTGTAGTATTTTTTAGTTTGGGTCCATGGTCTGAGTTAGAGTCTGAACCCTTTCTCTTTTTTGGGGGTTATATAGAGGTTGCATTCTTGGCTTTTTGGTTGAGGAAGGGGGTTGGGGGTTAGAAGATGGATGGCGATCTTTTTATTTTGGTTGATAACTTGTTTCTAGGTTCTTATGTCTATTGAGAAGACGCTCTAGACTCAAGATCCAAAGGATTAGCTTGAGTTCATACAGTCTGATCAACATCAGATACAGGAGTCTCAGTCACCTTCTTCTTCACTTTCTTCTTTATGTGCCTTTGCACATACTTTGGGATTTTTTCAACAATTCCCATCTTCAAGAAGGTAGCCTCCTTTAGCTGTGTGGCTCTAGATGATGGCTCCATCAAAGAGACCTCCACTCTAGCTAGCCTCAAAATCTGGGTGAAAAGCATTCCATAAGGAATAAGGTTTTTCTTCACCTTGGGGTTGACCTATCGTTGAAGGCCTACATCCAATAGAAGAAGATGATCTTAAGCAGATTCATCTTCTCACCTACATGAATTTGTAGATGCATAAACAATATTTGTTGGTGACATAGTCCCTTGAGCCTACCCTAGGCTTGACTATGTTGAACAACACATTATGGACCATCTTACACATGTATGTAAAGTTCAATGTCCTCAAGAAGGTTTGTAAAAGCCTTCTTGTCAACTTCGTCTGGGTGAGGCTTTCCATAGAGCAACTTATCCACAGTCTCCTGGGTTATCTCTTTCTCCCAATCTTTGCTCGTGGTTAAACCATAGAGCATATTCAGATGCAGCAGTAATGGTGGTTGGAGAGATCACCACCTAAGTCCCAGTAACAATCCACCTAATGATGACTTTATCTTGCTTTTCAATTCCTTATAAAAATACATAGGGGCCATAATGTCAGGTACTAAACTTCTCCAAAAAAGATGTCCCGCCAATCGTGTCAAAGAGTCCCTTCATGTCAAAGCCTTTCTCTTTCAAGCTTTGGAAGTTTATCCACTTCCTAGGGACAAACCAGTCCTTAGGGATAAGGAAAACTTGAGTAGCATCTCCAACATTGTTGATGGTGGGGATGCCAACAGACTCGTTCTTCCTTAGACGTGCCATTGTTCATAAAAAGTTTTTGAAAAAAGAAAAAAGATAGAAGTTTTTGAAGTTTTAAATTTCTCAGATGATGATTTTGCACAACCACAAATATCTCTGAGAGTGAAAAAATTTCAAGAACTTGTCTAAGTGCCCACGTTTTCCTTTTTTAGTTTTTCAAAGAAAAAAGGATAAAGAGTTGGATTTAACTGCTCAAATATCAGTAAATATATTTTGAAAACAATTTTTCAAGATGGCAAGAATTGTGGCGCATGTTTCTCAATAAAAACTAAAACATTGGAGGCTTGGAAACATGCATTGGAGTTTTCATAGGCATAGCATCTTCCCGTTTAAACTTCTTAAAAATTTCCTTAGTGTATTTCTGTTGGTGGATGTAGATACCTTTTTTGTCTTGCTTGATCTGAATCCCTACAAAGAACTTAAGTTCTCCTATCATGCTTATTTCAAACTCACTCTTCATAAGATAAGAGAAATCCTTACAAAGAGATTCATTAGTAGCTCTAAAGATAATATCATCAACATATATCTAAACTATAATGAAGTCCTTGCCAACTTCTATTCTAAAGAGAGTTGTATCTACTTTGTCTCTACTAAAATCATTTTCTAAAAGAAAAGAGTCTAGTCTATCATACCAAGGATGAGGTTCCTAATTTAGACAATACCAAAGCCTTTCCAAGTTTGAAAAGATGGTCTGGAAGTGTATGGTCTTCAAAGCCAGAAGGTTGTTTGGCATACACTTCCTCTTCAATAAGCCATTTAAAAAAGCACCTTTAACATCCATTTGAATTTTTTTATGTTTTTATAAGTAGCAAAGGCAAGCATGATTCTTATAGTTCAAGTCTAGCAACAAAAGCAAAGGTTTCAATGAAATCAGCACCTTCTTGCTGGTTATAGCCTTAAGCTACTAACGTAATTTTTTTTCTTACCACCTTTCCTTGTTCATCTAGTTTATTCTTGAAAACACATCTTGTTCCAATGATGTTCTTGCCTGTAGGTTTGGAAACAAGAGTCCAGACGTTGTTCCTCGTAAATTGGTGAAGCTCTTCTTCTATGCCAATAATTTGATCATCATCTGTCAAAGCTTCTTCTATGGTCTTAGGTTCTATTTCAGACACAAGAGCATATGAAGTAATATCTTTTAATGATGATCTGTTCTTGTGAAGAGAAGTTATGGAAAATACCATTCTTTTCATAGAATGATATGAACTTAGAATTTTCAAACTCAGTTTCATGGTCACTTCTGATAGAAGAAATACAAAAGCCTTTTTCATTTTGAACTTTTTTACATAGTATTTCAAATACTTTGAAAGACTCATGCTTTTGAGCAAAAAGTATACCCAAGTATATCTTGAATAGTCATCGACTATGACAAAATCATACTTCTTTCCTCCCAGACTCAATATTATGGTTGGTCCAAATAGATCCATGTGCAATACCTTTAACGGTCTGGAAGTGGAAACAACATCTTTAGATTTAAAATAAGTTTTGATTTGTTTCCCTTGCTGACATGCGTCAAAGAGAATATGAGTTTTCCATTAAATCTTAAGTAGTCCTTTAACAAAATCTTTTTTGGATAGTTTTGAAATATGTTTTAAGTTGACATGCCCAAGTCTTTTATGCCAAAGCCATCTTTCATCTTCTCTGGATGGTAAACATGTTACATTTTGTTGACTAAGATCTATGAAATCAATTTCATATAGATTGATGTGTCATTTGGTAGTAAAGAAAAACTTGTCATCTTCTGTCTTAACTAAACATTTGTCTTTATTGATGGAAAAGATATAACAACTATCACAAACTTGACTTATGCTAAGAAAGTTTTACTTCAAACCTTGAACATATAAGACATTGTCTATGGAGGCTAGAAAGGGAATACCAATTTTACCTATACTAGAGATTTTTCCCTTACCTATGCCTACAAAGACAATTGTTCCTAATTCATGTGACTATAGGTCTAGGAACATAAACATTTCCCTTGCCATGTCTCATGAAGATAGGTAAGTGCCAAATTTCAGTTATTTATGATTAAATTGTTAGCATTTATCTTTTAATTACAATAGTTTTCTTATAAACTACCCTTAAATTTAGTTATTTTATATATATATTGTACATTTACTAATGTTGTTGTTTAAATATGAAAGATTCATCCATAATTTTGTAGGTTTTGATGGTCACAAGAAACAAAGCCAAAAGGAAGGGCAAAATGATCTTTTCACAAAGATTTTTTACCCTAAATTCACCCAGGCTAGCAACCAATTCGCCTAGGCTAAAGATCTTACTTCAGCCCTAAGAAAGCAACTCGCCTTGGCGAGTGGATGCCTTCAACAGTAGGAAACAAATTCACTTGGACGAGCTACAGCTAGCCTGGGCAAATTTGTCTTCTCTCCTAGGCTGTTTTCTATAAATATTCATGCATGTTGAAGGAAGAAATCATCCCAGCAACCTTCAGTAGAGAGAAAAACTCAGAGAGAGCCAGCAAGAAGAAGGAGAAAAGGAAAAGTGGAGCCGAGGCACTATAAAGTTGTGGTCGTGAATCACATCCTTAGTCTTGTGCTTTGCGCAATGATGAGTTAGTGTTTCATAAGGATTGGATGTAATCTTTTTACCCTTATGTATCCCTTTTGATATTATATGTGTATGAGTCTTTTCTACTCATTATTGGTGATTTCATTTTACTTGTAATGCTTGATTCTATTTGATCACTAGTGTCATGAAATTGGATTTTAAGTGAGACTAGAAAGTAATCTTAGAATTTGAACTAAATAATTTTACTCTTTACGTTATGTTGCTAGGAATAGAGCATAACATTTTGAATGCAAAAAGCACGATAATATAATTGTAATGCTGGGGTATTTACTGCATATGCGAGAGATCGATATTTAGTAAATATTCTAAGGTTCCAAGTGCGAGGGATCGACTTGGGATAACTTAATGTGTGCATTAGTAATGTTATAAAATGATTCATATATGTTAATCTTATTAGGATACTAAGGGTATGAACGATGAAATATAATCCTATGTTTTCTTGAATTAATTTAAGTCGTTATTATTGTTTCCGTAATTTACGTATTTCTAACACATTGAATTCCATTATTTCTGTTAATTTTGTTATTTTTTTTATTCCCATAATTTCCGTTATTTCAGTAAATTCGTTATTTTCGTTATTCTTTTACTTTAAAGTTATCTTTAGTTAGTTGAACCAAAACCAATGACATTCAATTAAATATGTACATAACTATTGAACTGGTAACATTTATCCGAATGAAGTAAGTAAACTCAAGTTCACGTGGAGACGAACTCTTTTATAAATGTGTAACCTGCAACAACAATTGGTACGCTTGCCAAGAGTCTAACAAGTTTCTGGTACCGTTGCCGGGGACTTGAGTCATCCACCTAGTTCTTTTAGATTTAAAGTTTTAGTTTGATAGGCTATTTTCCTTTGTAATTATTTATTTTATTTTGTATAAATTTTCTCTTAATTTTATTTTCACTAACCTTGGTGCTTACGGGTTGTTCTAGTGTGTTATTTTTTCCTTAATGTGAGGTAAATTTCTTGCAGATAAATTGCCATTTGATCCAGAAATTACCAAGACTGAAAGGAAGAATAGAAAGAAAAAGAAACAAGCAACTACTAAAACATTGGGTGAGTCTTCTTCTTCTTATTATGTTTCAATTGATAAACCACTTGTAGAAAATAACATGGCTGATCGAGGAGGAGAAGGAAATAGACCACCAAGGAGGACTCTTGGTGACTATGCTTATCAACAATGACCAAAGGATTACAACAACATAGTCATTCTTCCTTTCACCAATAAGGTTATGGAACTGAAGCCAACACTGCTTATTCTAAATGGCTCACATCCCTTTGTTGGAATGGATCATGAGGATCCATACACGCATTCATCTACCTTTATGGAATTGTGCAGTACCATGGAAGCTTCTGACAAAGATGCTGAAGCTGTCTACCTTAGATCTTTCCTATTTTCATTGGCAATTAAGGCAAGAACATGGTTCCAATCACATCCAAACAAAAGCCTTAACACTTGGGAAGAGGTAGAGGAAAAATTCATAGCAAGGTTCTTTCCTCCATCTAGATTCATCAGTGCAAAATCCGCCATCGCGATTTTTTTGCAAGGGTATCACGAACCTCTCTGTGAGATGTGGGAGAGATTCAAAGCTTTGTTGTAGAGGTGCTCAAACATAACTTTGATGACATTGCACAACTGCATATCTTTTATAATGGTTTGAAACCTCAAACCAAGATGATCCTTGATGCCTTAGCTGGAGGCACTGTGATGTCCAAGAGTCTTGAGGAAGCTATTGTAATCATTGACTCCATAGTAGCTAGTGGTTATCAAAGTCATCATTATAGAGCTGGACACTCAGAGTGCAATTCTAGCTCAAAGTAAACTCTTGACGCAACAAATTGAGGCCTTAACAAAGCAGATAAGCCAACTTCCTCAGCAATATCACCAAGGTGGACCATACAAAACACATCAAGCTCACCAAGTTCAACAAATTTTGAGATGTGATTTCTGTGGTGGTAACCATCATAATGGCCACTATTCAACACCTGATGATGAAGAACAAGAAGAGGAGGCCCATTATCTGTAGAACCAAGTCAGACCTTAACAAAACTTTCAAGGAAGCTACCAAGGCTGTAGAGGTGGCTCAGGTTCAAATCAGCCTTATAGCTGGAGACCACAAAATTCTGGTCCTGCAAACACTTCTTTTGTAGGTCCTTCTAACAACTCTTATGAAGGTTTTTCAAATAAGGGTCCACAACAACAGTAGGCTCAGCCAGATAGAATGTCAAAGATGGATGATACTTTAACACAATTTATGCAGGTATCTATCGTAAACCAAAAGAACACTGATGCTTCTATTAAAAATCTAGAAGTTGGACAACTGGCAAAACAACTATCTGAACATGGAAGTAGATCCTTCTCAACAACCACATAGGTCAACCCAAAGGAACATTGTAATTTAATTACAACAAGGTGGGGGATTGTGTGCAACCATAAATTTTACATTGAGTTTCATCATTGATATGTTCTACAGTTGGTTTTGTATGAATTTCTAATTGTCATAACATATGATTCATGAATATGATATAGGCATTCTTTTTTGTTTACATTTTAAGCCACTGACCAAACAACTATCCCAATGTATCTTATTTTACCATTTGCAAGCCCTTTGAGCCAAACACTTGATATTTTGTTGGAACACTAACCTAGGATAAAAGTTTCCTACCTTACTTTAGGTTAGGAGAGTAAGGGTGTTTTGATGGGGATTTCTACATTTGGCGTCTAATGAGATGTGTGATGCCCTCTACCCCTCACATATATACTAATAAAGGAATAAAAAAATCAGAATTAATTTAATTTTTTTTAATATCACATTTAAATACAAATCTTTCAAAGGGTAAAAGACTCACATTCACTTTTCTAACATCATAATGAAATTTGTCTAAATAAATAATAAATTTACTTTGGCGCAAAACAAGACCGTCCAAAACTTCATACAATTAATATAGAACTTATACCTTAATGTCACATCCTATCAGAACATTGTGTTCCCGTGCCCTCTAGCATGAGGTTCTTCATAGTCATCCACCTATTCATCTGCTCCCACGAACACAAGGTTCAAGATCATCGTAGGATTCAAACACAAATAGCACACTAGGAGTGAGTTATCACATTCCTAACTAATGAAGGGTATGTTGGATCGAGTGGCCTCAGAATAATTAAGAAGGGGGGCTTGAATTAATTATTCCTAAACCTTTACTAATTAAAAAATTACTCTTCTAGGCTTTTACTATGTTGTTAAGAGAATAAGGAGTAGAAGAGAAACTTAACAAAAGTAAAAGCGGAAATTAAAATGCACTGCGGAAAGTAAAAGAGTAGGGAAGAAGGAGACAAACACACAAGAGTTTTTATACTGGTTCGGCAACAACCCGTGCCTACATCCAGTCCCCAAGCGACCTGCGGTCCTTGAGATTTCTTTCAACCTTGTAAAAATCCTTTTACAAGCAAAGATCCACAAAGGATGTACCCTCCCCTGTTCTCTTTGAACCTAGTGGATGTACCCTCCACTAGAACTGATCCACAAGAGATCTACCCTCTCTTGTTCTCAGTCAACAACCCAAGTAGATGTACCCTCTACTTGTACCACAAAGGATGTACCCTCCAATGTGTTAAGACAAAGATCTCAGGCGGTTAAACCTTTGATACTTTGTGAATGGGGATACAAAAGAATTCTCAGGCAGTTAGTCATTTGAAAACTTTTGTATAAAGGAAAGGGAAGAATCAAAAGAATTCTCAGACTGTGTCATTTTGAATTCTTTGACAAGGGAGAAAGGAGACACAAAAGAATTCAGGCGGTTAGTCCTTCGTTCTTTTGAAAAAGGGAGAAGAGAGACACAAAAAGAATTCAGGCGGTTAGTCCTTGGTGAATTCTTTTTGCCAAAGGGAGAAGAAATGAAAAGAATGAATAGCACAAGTTTTCAAGGTTTAGAAAACCATAAAACTTTGGAAAGCTTTTGGCACAAAGAAGAAGAAGAAGTTCAAAGAGATTCAAAGATTGAAAAGGATTGTATTGTAAAGGTTGTTCAAGATACTTGAAATGCAAATCAAAGCCTTGCTTTTATAGACTCTTCATGTCTGGTCAAGAGAAACATTAAAAGAGTTATAACTTTTAGAAAAACTTAAAACCAATTTGAAAAAGTCAAAAACCATTTGAAGAGTTACATCTTTTGATTTGTTCAGAAACTAACACTGGTAATCGATTACCAAATCAGTGTAATCGATTACACAAAGCTTTTATGTGAAAGGATGTGACTCTTCACATTTGAATTTGAATTTCAATGTTCAAAGGCACTGGTAATCGATTACCAAAACATTGTAACCGATTACAGCTTTTCTGAAATCAATTGGAACGTTGTAAATTCATTTGAAAACTTTTTCAAATTCATTTTGCTACTGGTAATCGATTACAACAATCTGGTAATCGATTACCAGAGAGTAAAAACTCTTGGATAAACATGTTTTGAGAAAAATCCATATGCTACTTAATTTTTGAAAAAACTTTTTCACACTTATCTTGATTAAGCCTTCTCTTGATTCTTGAATCTTGAGTCTTGAATCTTGATCTCTTGAATCTTGATTCTTGATTCTTGAAATCAACTTTCCTCTTGAATCTTGAAGTGTTCTTGATTCTATCTTGAACATCTTGAACTCATTGAGCTTTTTGTCATCACCTTTGTCATCATCTTTTGTTATCATTTTTTGTTATCATCAAAACATCTTTGAACCAATCTTGATTCATCATGAAGTTTTGCTTCTACAGAGTAACGATACAAAATGTAGGTATAAATATCATAAATACAAAATAAAACTTACTTAAACATAGCTCACATCATTTCACCACTTTGTCACCCAATATCTCATCATAACACAACACGTCTCATTCATTTTCACAACATTCACGTACTCAAGGATCAACACACAATATCACCAAGTCAATCAATATCGATCAATACACAAGCGTTATGCAACATATACACTAAGACTCAATCCAATATGCAATGTGGTACCATGTCAGTGAAAAACCTCGTCGGGCGCCTAGGAGTACATGACAAGACAAACCACACACTAGCAAGTCAGGTCACTCTCAGTAGGTAAAATCATAGGGAGACCAGTCAGGGTCACAATGTTTTGCAAGAATGCTCCAACCATATGAGATCAACATAGGCTTAAAGGAGCACTCAAACCGGGTGACCCCCAAGGCCTATACTCCGAAGAGTCCGTCAGGGCCTCTCCCTCCTGATTCAGGTCCAACCCAGAAAATATTTTAGCACATAGACTATGTCTATGAACTATACAAAACACACAACTCCTCAATTGTTCTCAAAATAGTTTTAACTCGTCGCCCTTTAAGGGTCTTAGCATTAACTCGTCGCCCTTAAAGGATCTTAGCATTAACTCGTCGCCCTTAAAGGGTCGTATGGTCGTGTAATTGTACAATTCATAGTTCACAACTCAATGCACACAACACCTCAATGCATATATATATGACAATCATATACATACTCAATTTATCACTTACACTCAATCTCAATCACAATGGTATAATCTCAATTTAACACGTTATCACACCTCATGAAACATATACACTTTACCTATGAACTATGCAATACACATAACTACTCAATTGTTTTTCAAAATTATTTTATCTCGTCGGGTTCCCATAGTGGATCCCATCACAATACTCATCGCCCTTAAAAGGTCTTACAATTGTGTGATTGCACAGTTCATAGCTCACAACTCAATACACACATCTCAATACACATTTATTTCACCATTCATCACCGGTTTAATTTATTACATACTCACAATTTGAATCACCATTTCATAATCTCATTATAACAATTTATACAAAAGGTTTATCACAACATGGGCAGTAAAATCCCTCAAATAATTTCACACAATTATATAAAATCATGGGTCAAAACACCAAACATCAAGAGCACTCAAGTTTATCAATTAATTCTTATCAGAACATCAATTAGTATGTAAGGACAATAATATTGTATTTATAATTGTAAAGGAAAAATTATAATTTAATAAACACGTTAAAATAAACTCCAATTTAATCATCTAAGTATCCCTATACATGTTCTCACTAATCCGCAATTGTGAATAACTCATCCCTTATCTCTAAGTGGGCTCACGTGTCTTCCAACAGCGATGACGGCATCTCTAGCAATTTCCTGAGATTCCTCAATTTTTTCCTCTGATTGCTTTGATCGGGTTCCCAAACGTTAGAGAGAAGGAGAAGAGATGAAGCCTCCATTTGTACTGTCTTTGTGCGATTCCGTTATCTCCCTCCATGAATATTATCTCACAAATCCCACTAGTGAAGGTGTGTGGAATTAAATCTCTAACAACATATCAAAATTGTATGCCAATCAAATGGTTAAAGAATCCAGGATCATAGTTTTACCAAGACAGTTTTGGGTTTCTGCGGGAAAAGAAAAGACTACGATGCAAAGTATATTTCTCTTAGCTTCAACATTTTCTCGTAATTCCCAACGGTGGAAAGCCTTGGAATTGAGTTTCAAACCTAGTGCTTAAATTTCACAACGATCCAATGGTGAATGAGTCCGAGATCTTTGTTTTTTCGAGACAAGTTTGGTGGTCTGCGGGAAAAAGAGAGGATTTTGGGAGGAGAAGGGGGAAAACAAAAATGAGCAGAAGAGGAGGCATTGTCGATGTGAAAACTGACCTAACATCGTTATTTATACCTAGGGTACTCACAACTTATTATTTACTCTATTTATTTATTGTTATAGTTTTATAAAAACAAACTATATTTTATTCTCTATCAAATGAATAAATAAAATACACTCTTTATTTTCTTTAAAATCATTATTTTAATTAATGAAGTTATTTCTCCTTATTTATTTAATTACAAAAAACCTTATCATTTTATAAAACTCTATTTATTTATAAATAATAATCCTTTTTAATTTAGTCTACGAAAAATGGGATGTTACAATATGCAAATACTCTATTCTTGTGGGTATTAAAGGAAATTAAATATTTATCAGAAAAGAAAAGAACAAAAATAGAAAAAAAAGGAAAAAAAAAAACTTTTTTGTGGATAAATAAATGTTTGAATCATCTACAAAGTTGTTGTAAATATCTGAATAGAAAGAAATGATAACTTGGTTGAAACAAAAAAGGATAGGAAGTGATCGTTCGTTTAAGTTACTAGCTAGATTTTTATGTCCGCTCTCATATTCTTAAGTTACTAGTTGCAGCTTGCTTGAGCAATTTTGTCTGCTCTCCTATGTTGTTTTCTATAAATAGCCATGCATGTCGAAGGTAGAAATCATCCTAGCAGCCTTCTGTAGAGAGAAAAATGCAGAGAGAGCCAGCAAGAAGAAGGAGACAAGAAAAAGTGGAGCCGAGGCACTACAGAGTTGTGACCGTGAATCACATCCTTTGTCATTTCTCTTGTTAGTCTTGTGCTCTATGCAATGATCGGTTAGTTTTTCTTAAGGATTAGATGTAATCTTTGTACCCTCATGTATCTTTTTTTATATTATATATGTATGAGTCTTTTCTACTCATTATTGGTGATTTCATTATACTCGTAATGCTTGATTATATTTGATCACTAGTGTCATGAAATTGGATTTTAAGTGAGATTGGAAAGTAATCTTAAAATTTGAATTAAATGATTTTACTATTTATGTTACGTTGTTAGGAATAGAGCATAACATTTTGATTTCAAAAAGCACGAGAATATAATTGTCATGTCGGGGTATTTACTGCATATGTGAGAGGTCGATATTTAGTAAATATTCTTAGGTTCCAAGTGCGAGGGATCAACTTGGGATAACTTAATGTGTGCATCAGTAATGTTAGAAAATGATTCATATATGTTAATCTTATTAGGATACTAAGGGTATGAATGATGAAATCCAATCCTATATTTTCTTGAATTAATTTAAGTCATTATTATTGTTTCCATAATTTACGTATTTCCGACGCACTAAATTTTGTTATTCCCATTAATTTTGTAATTTTTGTTATTTTCGTAAATCTGTTATTTTTATTATTCTTTTACTTTAAAGTTATCTTTAGTAAGTTGAACCAAAACCAATGACATTTGATTAAATTTGTATATAACATTGAATTGATAACCTTTATCCGAATGAAGTAAACTCAAGTCCCTATGGAGACGAACTCTATTATAAATGTGTAACCTGCAACGAAAATTGGTACGATTGCCAAGAGTCGAACAAGCATCTACTATCCAGGCACGAGCTTAAACCCTGGCCTTTTTCTACCAAGGATATCTGCAATAGGCACTGTTTGAGATTTTGGAACCCATATCTTTTTGGGTCCAACATAGTTAGTACCCTTAGACATCTATTTCTTCTTAAGGATGCATCTAAACTTGGAATGTATAGACTTACCACAGAGTCACATTTGTCTGAAACAAACTATGACTTGGAGGATGTTGTTCCCTTTTCAAAACCCAGGCTAGACTTGTCATGGCGATGTTGATGGAATTTCAAAAGAGTGGTGAGAATCTTTGGAATTTCCAAGAACTTCCAAAAGTGATTAGTAAGCCATGCTACTTTTTCCCTTAGTTTTTCAATAGTGGAAGTTTCATCATTCTTACTAGTCAGGCTCAAACTCTCTTTATAGTTTGGATCTTTTTTTTCATCTTTATTTGATTTTTTTAATTCGATGTTTTCAGAAGCTGAAGCTTTGAAGTTTTCTTTAAACATTTTACACTGAAGAGAAATCATATGTCGGTTCTTAAGAAGAACATCATACGGAATATCCTTTTCATCGTCTAATGAAGCACAAAAAGAAGCATCAAATTCAGAACAAGTTTTTCCTCGACCTTATTGTCTGTATTTTCCATGAGACAAATGTTGGCTTATTCATCATCTAAACTGCTACTCTTCTCATTGTCTGAGTCATCCCAAGTGACCATCAAACTTTTCTTCTTGGTGTCCCTAGAATATGCCTTCTTCTTCAGCCGGGGACATTCAACCTTTATGTGTTCAAGCTTTCTACACTTAAAGTAAATGATCTCATTGCTTTCCTCCTTGTTCTTCTTTTTGGAGAATTTTTGAAACTTTCCTTTCTTCTTCATCATATGTTTTAACTTTCTGGACAAAAGGGCTACTTCATCATCAATAGATCCATTAGAGTTGTCTAATCCATCAGATTCATGCATATGCACTTTTAGAGATTTAGACAAGCTCTTTTTTTCTTCTCTTCTGAAGCTTGTCTCTTCAGACTTGAGGGCAACAAATTCTTCTTTTCAGATGTTCCTTGTTTTGAAGGTGGACTTCATGGACTCTCGAGATGCCCAATAACTCATCCCATGAAAGATTTTTCAGATCTCATGCTTCTTGGATGGTTGTGGTCTTAGGTTCCCATACCTTGGGGAAGCTATCCAACACCTCCAAGTTTATTTGAGCCTTGGAGTACATCTACCCAAGAGCTTCCAAATTATTTAGAAGAACTTGAAGTCTTCCAAACATATCATCCTCAGAATCTCCATCCTTCATAGTGAAGCTTTCATAATGTCTGGTCAGAGTCGTGACTTTCCTAAATCTGACATCTTCAGTGCCTTTGTGATTTATGCTAAATGAGTCTTAGATCTCTTTAGTAGTTCTTAGTTTGCAAATATTTTTGTACTCATTGTTTGATAGGGCACAAGTTAGAGTATACTTGGCTTTTGTGTAGAGCTCCATAATGGCTATATTGTCATTTGTCCATTTAGCTTTAGGTCTAGGAATGGGAATATCCCTATTGGTGATAATAAGCTAGAATTGTGTTTTTAGAAATTTAAAACTTTTCTACATACTAAAAACATGTTTACTGTCTAATGAGGATAAACCTAAAACCACTTAGAAAGGTTTTGATTCAAACTATATCAGACGATGAGAAAAACAATTTTCTTTGTAAAAAGAAGTGAGGTATAAGATATGAAAACAAATTCAAAACCATTTGTCAGTTCAAGCAACAAGAAAGCACACAAAGAATTATATTGGTTTGTCTCAAGCCCAAGACTACGTCCAATTCTTAATAACAACTAAATTTCCACTAACTTATCAAAGCTACAAGTATTGCTCATTACCACTTCTGGCTCTTATACGTGCAAACCCTACCCCAAACTTGACTTAAACCCAGTGTCATACCCTAATTTTGTCCGGGGACAATCATTTGATAACATTTTGATTATTACTAGCCGAATTGAGCTGCTTGACACCAACTGTCGTGCAATATGAAAGCTTTTTCGATGTTTCAGAAAAGAACACGGAAAATACCTAAAAGGGAGGACAAAAGGGTCATTTGGAAGCTTTTTCTGACCCCAGGCGTCTGGCTCGCCTGGGTCACCAGATAATTTCATAATGAAGTATCCAACTCGCCTGGGCAAGCAAGGTTGCTTCAGGATGAAGTAACAGCTCGCCTTGGCGAGCTGTCATGACCCCAAATGCTTTGTTTTGCTATAAATAGGCGTGAAGAGGGGCTGAGAGGGGGGTTTTGAGGTCTAGAGGTGAAGGATTGGAGAAAAAGAAGAGAAAAGAAGAAGGAAAAAGAGAAAAAGAAGCTAAATCATCGTCGAATCACGACTGCAATCAATTTCTACATCGTTCTTTGGTCATTCTTCGTTCTTCATCCGGTTAGTGTTTGTCTTTAAGGATTTGAACATGGTTTATGGATCCTTAGGGGTCCTCTCTAATTTTTTGTGCATCTTCATCTCCTTCTCCTATCATCGGTGATTGCTTTTCTTTTGTAAAGTAAGTTTTAACTGATCGTTAGTGTCGCAATTTATCTTTAAACAAAGGATTGAAGGTTAATAAACAAAAAAAAAAACAAAAAAAAACCAACTCATAAACTTCTTCATTTTATAAAAAAATCAAAAGATCGTTTCAAGGTCCAACACCTTAAATGACTCTCTCCGCTTTTAAAAATAAAGCGAAACATCGTTTTGAGGTCCAACGCCTTAAACGACTTTTGTTCGCAATTAAAAACAATCTTTCAAAAAACATAAAATCAATTTAACAAACAAACTTTCAGACTAAGAAATACGTAGGTCTGAATTCCACATCGCACCTGAGGATACGTAGGAGCAAGGGCAACACCTTGTCGACCCCAAAAAAATAATAAACATAAAAAGGGAAAATACATAATTTTGAAGTCATGTTTTGCAAACTCGATTAAGGATTGTCGTCCCTTGTGATGGGCGCGTGGGGTGCTAATACCTTTCCCATGCGTAAACAACTCCTGAACCCATATTTTCAAAATTCGCAGACCCGTTTTTGGGTTTTTCTAACGTTTTCCTTGAATAAACGTTGGTGGCGACTCCACTCGTTCTCTCCCTTGGAGACAAATGCTTTGGCCCATCTATTTTGGCCTTTTCGCGCCCCCGCCGAAGGGTAGGTTGCGACACCCAATATTCTTTGTCCTACCAAGCCATTGCAAGCTCTAAACAAATAAACAAGATTTGTTAGAAGATTGCACACTGACTAAATATATGATCGTCTTATAGACGAATATATCACTCAACACTTTTAGTCTTTTCTCTCAATGTATACAAGGTGCTTTGAGAGCTTAGTATCTTCACAAGAATTTACAAAAAGCTTCCCAAGAGAGAATGAAAGAATAATTCACATAGATGATTCGTGTCTCATATCTTAAAAGATTCTTTTATATATAGCCTTAATCTCCAAGTATTCATTGTCTCACAACGGTTGGATTCTTTACTCTGTTCTTTGTTTGAAGTCTTGAGTTCATTGGAACATTTGATGCTTGCATTAAATGTGCGTCCCTTCTTCATTCAAAGTTCATGCTGATAGTTAGCGTGCCTTGTACCTCAATAGGTAAGTCACTTTTTTCATCATAGTAGGTCTACAACAACAAAGCACTCCTTTTGAAAAGGATCAATATTTTTTAGACTCTGGACTTCATTTATTCTTCATAAGACTTTAAGAAATTCTAGGAGAATGTTTTGTGAATGAAAGAATCTTAGACAAAAAGTATTAAATGAAGGTTTTAAATGAACCACTTAAATGTTATATCAGATCGTCTTATGAATGCATCGTCTGAAACTTCAACATCAAACACACAAATACAAATTATGATCTAAAAGCATATGAGACACAACTTTTATCATTTATATTCATTTGCATCTAATCAAAATAGTTAGGAGTCATGATTCGCTTTTAAGACATAAATGTCTTTTGACTTAACAATTTTATTTTCAAAAATTTAAATATAATTCGTTTAAAAACAAAGGATAATGTAATCGAGTGTCCTAAGAACACTCTTTAATTAAGGATTTTAAAGTAGGAAGCTTTTTTATTGGGAGACAGAAAATTACGTTGCTCCTAATTTTTTTTTGCACTCTTTCATAATTTCTATATTAAATAGTTATTTCTTTTAATTCTTTAATCAATATTTTAAGGACATTGGTTAGAAGATCCCTAATAAATCAAGAATCAAGCTTTAAAACAAAGAAATTATTACCAATACCCATGGCTTTAATTATAACTGGATGCCTCACGAGCTTACACCCTTACTCCCTAACAGCAGGTACTTCTTTTAGACGGTAGGTACACCACATAATGGTGAGCCTAAACATTTAGAAGTAATAAAAGAATATTAATTTTAAACAAATGTTACTAACCTGTCTAACATTTAGTGTCACAACTAAGGATAATTACTCAATTTAATTCTTGTATCGGTAAAATGCTGATACTTGAATCCTTGAATTATTGAAAAATAAAATTTTGTCCTCAATTTATAAAAAGTACGACAAATTTATTCAACAATCAAATATCTCTATTAACTTTATATGACATCCTTGGACCTTTTTGACCCTGAAAAACTTATTGTGTATATCCCAGATGGACTAAAATATCATCAACAATTTCAATGGAATAATTTGTCATCCGAAAAAAATGTCCATTATTCGATGGTGTGACAGATTTGTCACTCACTTATACAATTGAAAGATAGAATTTTATTTTTCTAAAATTTAGATACCAAATCAAAGTTAATGATTTACAAATTTAATGACTAAATTAAGTATTTACCCCATAAAATTTATTTAAATTGCATAATCTTGAGTGTAAATATTGATGATATATATTACAACTAACTCTAATAAAATTAACTTCTTTTTAATAAGTTCAGTTACTGTATTAGAGTTTACCAATAGGATATTCCAATTGTTACATACAAACTAATTATGATAATTATCACAGTTTCTTTAAAGAACCTATACATAAACACATATATAGTACATTCACTACATTGCGTACATTAATGTTGTACCTGTTTCATGATGAAATTCTAAATCACCAAATTCGTTAGGTTTGTTAGGTAACAATTACTCCAATATCTTAGTTTTTTTTATAAAAAAAACTACTCCAATATCTTACATTAAAAAAGCGTTACTCTGCGTTTGGGTACGGCATTTGATCGAGTAATGTAATTTTTTGAAGGGATTTGTTTTCTTGAAAAGTTAAACAAACTATAAAATCCTATCTAAAGCCATTTAGAAGAGGAATTACATATCATTTTAGAATGAAATTGCATTCTATTTCTACAGAATTCAAAGTCTATTTCTACCAAAAATGGTTCATTAAAATAATGTTTAAATATTTTAATGATTTTTCGAAAAAGTAGCCTAGTTAGGAAGGATGGATTCTCAAGTTTAAGGGAAAATCACATAGTTATTGTTCTATAACTTGAATTCTAATTTCTATCGAATTACATACCCTTGATGACTATTATTTCTTTAATAATAGTTTGTGAAATCTAATAATAGCAAAAGTGCTCACTTTCATATTTTATTAAGCAAATGACATGCATCATTTAGAACTTATACTCTTTTATGGGTTAAAATAAGGGTTTTGGTAAAAGAAGGAATGATGGACAGGGTTTATAAAGAGAGCATCCAATATATAATTTAAGCATACCTACACCTTAAATTAAGTTTTGTTTCTCCTTTCATAGAAACTTTGTTTTTATAAAGAAATAAAGAAATGGGTTTGGGTACTTTGACTAAGAGTGTATGTTTGAAAACCTGTATTTTGTTGCGTGTTTTCCAAAGCAGCAGCAAACGTGAGAGGAAAAAAATATTGCTTCTCCGGTCAACGGAACTCAACTTTTATACTAACATAGCCAGAGAGTTTGGGTGACGGGTTGTGACGTATTGTATTGTTGGTGTGCGATTGTTTGAATTAACTCCTTTATGGTCTGTGTTGAATCCTTTGTGGATTGGTTGTTTGCTCTGTGTTGAAGCCCTTATGGATGGGTTGTTTGATCTTTTATGGAGTATGTTGATTGTTTAATTTCCTTTAGCCCTGTTAGTTAGGCCTTATAAGTTGAGAGTAGGGCTTATAATCTGTTAGAATAGGTAATTAGTGGAGCTCTAATAAATAGAGGCAAAACTGGAAGATGAAAGGGGAAGGGAGTTAGTTGGTGAGGATTAGTTTTGGGTGGGAGAAACTCGGCTCTCTTTCTCCTCGGGTAGTCATTCTTGTAGATTTTGTCCACATTCATTTTGAATTCTGATACCACACTGGTTCACATTAACCATTAGGGATTAATTTAATAAAATTTTTATTTCGTTTTAGTTTCTATCAGAGACAAAGAATAGAGATTTAGGATTTTCATATCTGGGCAAATGAAAACTCTCATATCAAATAGAAATAGAAAAAATGTGAATAATGCAGGTTTTGATGATGTAAAAAAAAATTACTTGATAATGATTATCATCATAAAAAAGGGAAAGGATGTGAATCAGACGGGTTTTGATGATGCTGAAAAGAATTCACTTGATAATGATTGTCATCATAAAAAAAGAGGAGAATGTGAATGTATGAATATATGATTTTGATGATGCTAAAGAAGAATAAAAAAAGGTTACTTCAAAGGTTAAACATTGTTTCAAGATTAACACAAAGTTGCTTCAACAAAACAAAGTCTTACTTCAAGATTAACTCAAGATCAAGTCTTGCCTCAAAACAAAGTGTTTCCAAGACATCGAAGGCTCTGGTAATCGATTACCAGGCAGTGTAATCGATTACTAGAAGACAGTTTTGAAAAAAAGCTTTTAAAAAGGGTTTTGAATTTGAATTTTGAACGTGTAATCGATTACTAGATGTTTGTAATCGATTACCAGCAACGAAACTCTTGAAATTCAAATTCAAAAGTCATGACCCTTCAAAATATAACTATGTAATCGAATACCAGAAACCTATAATTGATTACCAGTGAAAAAATTCAGAAAAAGCTTTTTGGAAAGACACATCTCTTCAAATCATTTTGAAAAGACACGAAGGGCCTATATATATGTGTGTCTGATTTCAAAAAGTAAGAGAGATATTCCAATAAAACTTCATTGTCAAATGTTCTCTCAACAACTCTTGGACAAACACTTACAAATCTATTGAAAGTTCATTTAGAAACTTTAAATTGTATTATCCATTCTAAAGAAGATAAATCTTTTTGTTCTTTTCAGAAAGTCAATTGTAATCAAGAGACTGGTTGTCTCTTGAATTGTGAGTTTCCTGAACACAAGGAACGAGATTCTTTGGGTGTTCAGAAGTTGTAAAAAGGATTTTTTTTATAAAGTAAGTGAAAATCTCAAGTTGATTGTTTGAGAACTAGACGTAGGTACGGGAAGTGGCTGAACTAGTATAAATCAAGTTTTCATTTCTCTCTTCTCTTGTCTCATTTATTTTATTGCAATCAATCTTGTCTTGCATGTTTAAAGAATATTGTTAATTTGATTGCTGCTTCTTCTTTTGCATTCTGAGCTTATCATTTAGAAGGGGGTTAAAAGTTTGTTAGTGAAAATTTAGAAACTTAATCAACCATCCCTCTTAAGTTATTGAGGCCACTTGTCTAACAAAAAATTAAACACCATACAAGTGAGAAGAAGACTCATAAATTAGAATCTTAAGATTTTGAGTTAAAGTATGATATGAGGTTCAATTAGATGTAAATCTCTCCTCCTCGATTGCATAATATGTTACAACTAGAATGACACGAAACATATTAATTTACAGAATAATTTTTAAGTGATTTATTTATCATTCTTTTTAGTAATGTAGTTAAAAAAAATATTACTACTAGATATAAGCATGTTATGTAAGTATTTTTTTTTCCCAAAACTCATTTTAAAAGTAGCATACAGATTTTTTAGCATAACTAAGAAAAGCTATACTTGCATAATTATATCACAAGTATTGATATAATTGGAGTTGCTACATGCCCCTCATATTCCCTATTGACACTTTCGCCTCTTTTCCTATGCATTGAATATCAACATGTGGTTCTTTGATACTTATATATATATATATATATATATATATATATATATATATATATAGGAAGTCAGTCTGTTAGTTGTATATCAAACTTTGTACCTTTTTTGGATTTTCCATGACAGTAGCTTGTTTGGACTGCATTGGGGACTAATAGTGGAGGGTGTTTTCTATTGGACACTTCATATAAACCTGGTTCTGCATTTTGATTATATATTTTGGATGAGTTCTTATAAACATAAATAAAAGCAATTTTTACGGCGGATCTATGAGATTGGTTGTCCACCCGCAGATCAATAATTATATTCATGCCACTGAATTTAAATCAAAAATAATGAACGGTCCAAATTGTTGTTGATATTTTATTTTTTTAAATTTTTTTCCTTAATATGTTTTTGTATTAATTGACATTTTTAATCTTAATAAGTGAAATCTGTTAATTGGCGACTTTTGGTTGGTAATACGGTGGCAAACTGCTCCCTCTAGTGTACTTGGGTTTATGGTTTACGGATCGTAGAATGCGGCCATTTTTAGAGCTCGAATATTTTAAACTCTCCATCCTGTCTTCTCTGTTCCCGCAACATCCCCATTTTTGTGTCGATCTTCTTTTTTTCTATGATGGCGGCAAAGACGGTAGTGATAGCGAAAACTTCAAACGAATCTGGGAGGTTCTGGTCCATTACAAACCCAACTTAAAAGATAAATATCATAAGTAGAGGGCTGAATTATGATTTAAATTTTTTTGCAAACCTTTTTCTAAGAAACACTACTGTGTGATAACTAACATATTTTGTAAAACACTTTTTAAAAAAAAATCAAATTTAAATTCTTTATTTGTTAATTAAAATATTCATTCACTTTAAAAAAAAGTTAAAAATATTTTTGACGGTCACTTCTAGCTCTTATAACAACAAAACTTATCCTAAGCTTTAAACAATTATCAAGTCATGCTTAATGTTTATTTGCATAGACTAATTTTAGTGTTTTACAAATGGATATACAAGTTTAACACTAACTTTTTTCTCTCAAAATATATAAGGTGTTTTGAGAGTTTTTTAACTGAGACAATTATAAAAAATAAACTTGAAGAAGAGAGGAAAAACTATATTTAAAATATTAGTTTATAATTTGTAACCTTAACTCTTTAAATTTTTTCGTATTTATAGTTTTTAGCTAAAAGGTGATTGTTGTCTCTAAACTATCTTATTTTGTTTATTCTACTATTAATCTTATATTATGATATATTTGGCCCAAGTTATTTATAGTTTTTTTTTCTCCTTAAAAGGAGAAGCTGGGCCAAACAATTTTTAAAATAAATCCTTAAAAATATAAGGAGGTATTTGGTATAGTTGTTTTCTATTTTCGTTTTCACTAGAAATAGAAAATGATGATGAAAATGCTTTTGGTTAGATTTTTGAAAATATTTTCAATGAAAATAATTTTCCAAATGAACCAAAAACTGGAAACAATAAAATCTCGTTTTCAGTTGAAACCAAAAACTTCATTTTGGGTAAAATGAAAACGTGGTGGCAAGGAATGAAATTTTAAACGAATCTAAAAATACATTTCCTTTTGAAAAGTGTTTTTATTTCTTGAAAGCAAAAAACAAGAAGTCAAATCAAACATGTTTTCGGAATTCTAATATTTTGAAAATGAAAATAATTTTCAAAAAATAAGAAAAATAAAAAATGAAAACAGAAAATGAAAATACAAACCAAACACACCTTAAGCTACTTATTTTCTATTAGAAAAATAAAAAACAAGTAGCTTTTGAAAAAGTTACCTAGAGGAACTTATTTTTAGCTTATGCGGAGCTTCTTCTCTACGGACCTCCCTTCGATTCATGAGTGATAGCATTTTATCTTCATTTTGGGTAAAATGAAAACGCGGTGGCAAGGAATGTGATTTTAAGCAAATATAAAAATACATTTCCTTTTAAAAACACATTTTCAATGTTTTTATTTCTTGAAAGCAGAAAACAAGAAGTCAAATCAAACATGTTTTCAGAATTCAATATTTTGAAAATGAAAATAATTTTCAAAAAATTAAAAAAATTAAAAATACAAACCAAACACACCATAAGTTACTTATTTTCTACTAGAAAAATAAAAGACAAGTAGCTTTTGAAAAAGTTACCTAGAGGAATACAATCGAAGTACATTTATAGGACATGTACCGTTTTGAGAAGGCATTGGTGGTGGGGTTGAGATTTGAGAGCTCACCATGGTGAATGAAAGCAAATAGAGACACATGAGTAGTGCAACATAAGTGGATGCAACATTTCCCTTGGAAGCCATCTTACACAACTAAGTAGCTAGCACAATAGTTAGTTTTGGGATGCTTAGATTGTATTAGACATAAAATTAATTTAGTTAGTTACTAGAAGTTATTTGAGTAAGTTAGTTGGTTACTTAAGTTATAGTTACTAGAAGTTATTTGAGTAAGTTAGTGTTGGTTACTCAAGTTAGTTATTTTCTATCTTTGTATAAATACATCAACTTTGTAATACTTTGATCAATGAATGAATTGAATGAATTCGAAAACTATCGTTAATTTCTTTTATTCCTAATATGGTATCAGAAGTTTTTGCTTCTGTGTCTCTTGCTTCCTATTGAAGCTATTTATGGTTCTGCCCGGTGGTGTGGATAGTGCTGCTAGCCCTCGCTTTGTGGCGTCGAGCCCTGACTCGAGGGGGTGTGTTGCGAGTCCCATATCGGGTGGTTCACGGGGATGATTAAGTTCTTATATAACTGGGTAGGTCACCCCCTTAGGCATCATTTTTTAAGGGGACCTTTCGGATGCTTAGTTTGTTCTTTTTTTTTCTCTCATGGTCATGGATGCCATTGATGATTAAGTTCTTATATAACTGGGTAGGTCACCCCCATATGAATCGTTTTTAAGGGGACCTTTCGGATGTCTGGTTGATTCTTTTTTTTCTCTCATGGCCATGGCTGCCATTGATTATTCTAACCCTTTCATTCTTCATTCTTCTGACAATCTTGGCATTGCCTTAGTTTCTCATCCTTTCATCATGTTCTCGGCAAAGGCTTAGTTGTTGATGTGGTGTTGTGGATGAATTGGCGTGGAGCGGTTGCGGTGCTCGTTTATGCCACCGCATTGTGGTACCTCTTCGATCGTGTCGGTTACAATTTCTTGTCCTTCGTCACCAAAGTTTTTGCCAACAAGCTTTGATGCTTGCTTTGGACTCTTGAAAGCCGTCGAAGTTGGTCGAAGATTTCTCGAAGTTTTTATTTTGACCAATGTATTTTCGACATGTTTCTCTATATTTCATGTTTTCATATTTTTTTTTTCTTTTCTTTTCTCTTTCTTCTTTAATGTTGATGTACTGTATTCTCCAAGCTAGAAGTGTTTTCAACACATTCCAGCTTGCGGGGGTATTAGACATAAAATTAATTTAGTTAGTTACTAGAAGTTATTTGAGTAAGTTAATTGGTTACTCAAGTTATAATTACTAGAAGTTATTTGAGTAAGTTAGTGTTGGTTACTCAAGTTAGTTATTTTCTATCTTTGTATAAATACATCAACTTTGTAATGCTTTGATCAATGAATGAATTTAATGAATTCGAAAACTATCGTTAATTTCTTTCCTTCCTAATAGATTGTGAATGGTGGAGAATGGTTGGAATGAATGTTGGAGAAGAGCAATGTGGGGTATTTATAGTCAATTGATTTTGTGATTTTTGGGGTCTTTGTTTTAAATTAAATGGGTAGTATTTCAGCAAACCCATCACATTAATTATAAGTGAGATGTCGAGTTGTTACCTTGAGTGGTAATATCGATTTTAACACTTTATTATTTGAGATAACAAACATATCTAATTATGAGTGAGATGCCGCATGAGTTGTCACCTTAATTGACAATGTCTATTATGACACTTTATTACTAGGGATAAATTATGTTAAGGTACAAAGTCCCTAAGTTTAACGTGTAATTTACTGATAAATGCATAATAAAATAGTTTACGTGACACAGAAAGATAAATTTGTCACTGAAATAATTGTTAACGTAGATTGTCATCATAAAGACATATTTGTCATAATATTTTTTTACTTTTCATCTTCCCACTCTGTTGACAAATGCGTCCCTAAAAGATGAAAATGCAAAATTTAGTGCTCGAAAGTACAACAAATGCGACAAATATATCCAGACGTTAATAATAGATTGTGACTAATTATTATTATTATTATTATTATTATTATTATTATTATTATTATGTGTTTGTAATTTACTGTTCTTATTCATTAAGTATTTATGCAATATATTTTTTAAATTTCCTTTTAATATATATATATATATATATATATATATATATATATATATATATATTATTTTGATTTTCTGGTCAAACCTTAATCTTTGTTGTTAAAAAAAAACTTTATCTTATATTTTATAATTTTATCAAAATTCTACTAAATTTTTCACTTTTAATCTTTAAAATTATTCAATATCTCAATTCCAACTTAAGTACCCCTAGATTTAGATTGAAAATAATATGTCGAGAGTTTTGAGTAAAAACAACTCAATCGGTCGTAGGACCAAATTTATTTATTTATTAATTTTTAAAAAAGAATTTAATCAATTATTTTTTTAAAAAAAATTCTCATAAAGTTTAAACTAGATAGAGCTAAAGTAAAATTACAAGTCTTTTTCTTTAGTCAATAAAATGTATATATATACCTCAAATATGAAAATCCCTTTGATAAATCTTATATGTTTCTACTCGATACAACACTTATTATACATTATATGAATGAAATGAAAATAGTTACTAACAAATAAAGAACACAAATAAATTTAAATAAAAAAAGACAATAATGCTCAAACTAATACAGATATTAACTTTAAAAAAAACTAATACACAAGTTTATTTTTTTTGCCTTTTGGAACGTTGAGTTGTATCTCTTACTGATTTGGGGGCTGCAACGACCTTACATTTCATTTGACATATTATGGCAGAGTACGTAATAAATATTAATAATTAACTGAAGAAACAAAAAATTTCAAGAAATAAAAGACTTTCATTTTTTTAAATGATAACTCAATTTTTTTATATCATAAAACTAAAGAAATTTATTTTATTCTGGAAAATAAGTAGTTATATTGATTAATTAAAAAACTAATTAACAATTTGATAGGTGGATAAATAGATAGATAATCAAAGTATAAGAATTCAAATCTTAAGCTATATTTTACTATTTTTCTAATCCCTTTTCCCCTAGTTTCTCTCCTATACAATTAATTATTAACGTTCGGGTTTATTTGTCGGACTATTTATACTTTCGGAGACTAAACTTTGCATTTTCATCTTTCAGGGACACATTTGTCATTGGAGTGAGAAGACGAAAAGTTTTAAAAATATTATGACAAATATGCCCCTATGCTGGCATTCCACGTTGGTAATCATTTCAATGACAAATTTGTCCATCTGTGTCACGTAGGCTATTTTATTAACGGTGACGAACGAAAGTTAACGGCTGGATATATTTGTCGCAATTTTTACACTTTCATGGACTAAATTTTGTATTTTCATCTTTCAGGGATGTATTTGTCAACAAATTACACACTGAGGGACAAAAGTGATTATTTACCCAATATTTTATTTGTTCCAAAATGATTGTAGTTTTAATCTTTACTTTTTTTTTTAAAATTATCTGATATTTAAACATCTTTTCCAAATTTATCCTTTTAAAAAATTATTATCTAAAAAGATTTAATAATATATTTATTAAAATTAAGAAAAAAAATAAAAATATTTTAATAAAATTATCCCTTAATAAATACTATTTTTTTTAAATACTTATTTTTTCTTAATCTAGCATATATAGTTTTACACACATGCATGTGTGACTCTTTTATTTAACAACCAAAAACATAATACATATTTTCTAATCACATGTAACATATTAATTTAGATAAAATGAAACAGTAATTTCAACCTATTTATGAATATAACATAAAATGATTTTAAAAAAATTATTACACGAACCATTTAAACATTTTAAATTTTTTTTCCCTTGGCCATTGCTTCTTCGGATAAGGCCAAGGACCAGCTCTGCTAACTGCACCAGGGTACTTGTGAGTCTGACATTTAGAAAAAATAAAATGTTACTAATCCTAACATGTCTAAACATTTAATGCCACAGTTCATAAAATTTATTTAAATTACATAACCTTGAGTGTAATTCATGACATCCTACCCAACTCTAATAAACCTAACTCTTTTGAACAAGTCCAGTAACTGTTTTAGAGCTGATCAAAAAGATATTCCAATTCTTATATAAAAATTATGATAAAATCACATTTATTTTAAAGAACCTATACATAAGCATAATATAATTTCTGTAACAAAATAAATAAATTAATGTTTATACATGTGTAAAATAGTTTTACACAATTATTCAATTATAAATTATTATTTAAATTAATTTAAGATAATTATTTTAAAAATTAATAAATTTTCCATACTTATAATTAAATGAAATGACTATGTAAAACTTTTTACACTTTTAATAAATAACCTTTTTACTAAAAAAAAACATAATACATTTGTGTACAACTAATGTGGTATGTTGCGATGTTTGGGCTTTCTTTAATTTAATTTGAAAATATAAATGATTAAAATAATATAAAATAAAATTTATTTTAAAAGAAAAATATTTTAAATAATAGTAAATTTTTGTTTTAAAAATAAAGGATGATAAAATATAAAATTGTCTTAGTTTTAAATTTGGATAATAATATTTTATATTTAAGTCAATCAAGGCATTTAAGCCAACCACATAAAAGTGCGTGTCAAATAACTTCCTTAATTTTAGGGGCTTAAGAAAGATGACTAGAGATGTGAAAATATTTAAACAAACAAACTCCTCCATAGAAGATAGCATAGTACCCTTAGAATAATATTTTTTACATACATTGAATATCTTTTTTTAATTTTTCAATAGACAAAAAAATATTGTATAAAATTTATAACAATATATATCAATAAATTTATAATAATTCATACAACATACTCCATCACTACATAGCTTATATTTATAAATTCAATTCCCAGGCCCATGCAAGAATAAAATGTTCAGGGATCTAATTTCCTACTTCGGGCCGGAATGCTCTAAATCTTTTAGCCAAGATATAAAATGAATTAATTTTCAAAGTAAAATATTTTAATTTAATGTAAAATTATATGGATTAGAGAAAAAAAATAATATAGTATAAAATCATCTTCCATGTTTAAATATCTTCTATGTAATTTGATTCACATTCTGGCTAAGATATAACTGGATGAAATTTTGTATTAAAAAATTGATCTTCTTCTAAAGATTGATCTTACATAAATTTTGCCACAGGACTACTTAAAGAAATAGAATAATGAATACAGAACTTGCAATAATTATATATATATATATTTTAATAAGTTTTTAAATTAATTTTATTTCTCATGACAAAATTAATTTCTTTTTTATACTTTTGTTATCTTTTTCATGAATCTAATATAACTTTCTTAACACATTATTTCCTATTTGTATATCTAATTTATATGATTTGTCAAATTACTTTTCTGGATAAAGTTAAACATTTTGTTTCAGTAAAAAACAAATAAGCATTTTCTATGACATATAATATTAATTTTATTATTGTTATATACCTAAGAGTTGGTTAAAATTATTATAAAAAATTGATAATAACAAATCAAAATGAGTTTAATTTATATGTTTTTAAATTTAATTTATAACAATATTCTATAAGATATTTCTATGTACACAGACAACAAATCAAATTTAGACTATGTTTATGAGTTCGATCCGTAGGCCTGTGAAAAGAAAAAAACTGTATATAAGAGGATCTAATTTCCTATCTCGCAATGCATATGATATTTTAGTCTTAATTTTTAAAAGAGAAAAAAAATAATATAATAGAAAATCAAATTAATTTTGAACTAAAATATATTTTAAATTACAGTGAAAATATATATTTTAAAGAAAAAAAAAGATAATATAATAGTATAAAATCATCTCAATTTCAAACAGTGGAGTCAAATCCGTCATAGCTATTTTAACTAACCCTTGTAATGCTCACATAAATTTCCGGTGTTATGATAAGCATTATTAGTCATTAGAAGCCGTTTCCAATAAATGAAACAAAGACATAGTACATCATTTATGGGTCTAAAGAGTCTATCCCGGCTCACTCTACTTTCAAAATTAAATAATTTTATATATAGTATTAAATTTCTATAAAATATATTATAAGAAATTAAATATAATCTAGTATAAAAAATAATTCTTTTACATTACTATTGTATTAACTATCTATTTATTCTTGGTGTTATGAAAAAAAATATTAGTAGGTGATTTATTTAAGTTGTAAATTATTTTATATAAGTTCATTTATTTAACTCTCTCTTTTAGGATTCGTATATATGAGAATAAAGAGTAAAAAAAATAAGCTTATATATATGTTGTCATATAAGCATGTGCTTTCATATATATGACTCTTATGAGAAGTGAGAATACATGCTTATATGAGAACAAGATCATGGTTAACATGGGAAAAGTAAGTAGGTCGGGAAAATATTTTTGAAAAAAGTTATTTTAACTTTTGAATTAAAGGCTCAAATTTTTTTTCTTTTTCCTTTTTTTTTTCTCTGTCCCGATTTACTTTTTTTTTCCTTTTATGTCTCTCCTTCTCCCCTTTGTGCTTCTACGCAAGGATTGTAGTCGCGATGGTAGTGCTGTGAACATTGGTTGCCCCATGTCAAACCTGGAATTGGATTGAGTCGACGCTTTCGACACGAGTGAGCATATGTTCTTGATGACTTGAATGCATTATCGTAAGATTTTGTTGAATCTGAGCTCGAAAACTAAACCAACTTGAATAAGAATGATCATGCATAAACTAAAGTCTTTTTTCTTGCTTTCTTCATTAGATCTCACTCAATCCAAAAGCTTGAAAATTGAAAATGATGTTTGCATAAATAAAGAGTCTTTGGATGATTTACGGCTTTTATTTTTGTAAAGGATCACAAAGACTACCTCTTGAAAGTCTTGATTTTATGGTTTCATAATTTTTTTTTTATCGGGTTAGTTCTCCCACCACTGTAAGAGTAAAAAACAAAGCCAAAAGCTAGAGCTTTGCAAAATATTGGGCAAATAACCAGAGAAAATGATGGAAGCTACATACCCATGGTAGGGGAAATAAGGGGTAATTTGGGAAAGGACGAGAAAAAATAAAAGGAAAAAAATAAATCTAAGCCTTTAATTTAGAAGTAAAATAAAATCTGGCAGTCCAAATACACTTTCCCATTATGGGATATATACCTTTCCCATGCTAGCCGTCGCTATGTTCCCTTTTTTCTATTCCTCACGTCAAAAACTCTTTTCTTTAATTATCAAGTCACATGCATATAGCAGTTTAACACTCTTTTGAACACCATCTTATTGGAAATCACAATAATTAACGAGTTGTACATCTTATTTAATGACCTCTCATATATATATATATATATTACCTCTTATCTTAAATTTAAATAACAAAAGTTTTTTATTTTTTTATTTCAAATATAAGTAAATCTCAAAGTGGTATTGAGGAAGTAGTCGTAGATCTCATAGCAGATCCTAGGCGAAAAAGAGGTAATGAGGGGAGTAGAAGGTTGAAAGACTCAACAATGAAGGAGCGTGTCAAAGGAGGGGTGGAACACCAGACCGGAAAGGAACCAATGCCAGGGCCCGGGGCCTGATGGGCTTAACCCGAGGTTTTATAAAAGGTTATGGCACTTGTGTGGCAAGGATATTATGTGTACAATGTCTACAATAAGAGTCTTTTTCCCTATGCTGTTAATGGGACGCATGTGGCCCTTACCCCGAAATGTGAGATTTTGAAAGGTATGAAGGACTTGTGCCCCATTTCTTTATGTAATATGCTTTATAAGATTCTTTCTAAATTTTTGACTAATCGCTTGAAAAAGGATAATGGAAAGTGTATTTCTGCAGATCAATCAACTTTCATCCATGGGCATTCTATCTTGGACAATGCTCTCATTGCTAATGAGATTCTCCATCATATGAAGTGTAAGGTCAAGGGTAAAATGGGGGAGGTTACAAGTTGCGCTGAAGATGGATATCAACAAAGCGTATGACCAAGTCGATGGGAATTATTTAAAAAACGTCATGGCCAAAATGAGATTTAGTGCGACTTGGGTTAAGTGGATTTTAATTTGCATCCAATCTGTCTACTCTGTTATTATCAATGAAAGCTTGGTTGGTCCTATTATCCAGGGGAAAGGTCTCAGACTAGGAGATCCCCTCTCTCATTTTTTGTTCATCCTTTGTTCTGAAGGGATTTAAGCTCTTATTAAGAAGTTGGAGGGGCAAGGACATACTTATGGCATTAAAATCTATAGGGGTGCACCTATCATCTCTTACTTACTCTTTGCTGACGACTGTTTCATTTATTTTAGAGTAGCTTTGGTAGAATGTGACCATATTCTGAATGCGTTGAATGATTATGCTAAAGCTTCTGACCAAGTCATCAATCTGCAGAATTCGAAAGTGTTCTTTAGCAGAAATGTTGACCAAATTCTGAAACAAAACATCTTATCCAAGCTTGGTGTTAAAGAAGGGCTTCTAATGGGCGTTATTTGGGGGTCCCCTTTATTATTGGGCGAAACAAGAAGTCAAATTCCAAGTTTGTTAAGGATAGGCTCTAGAACAAGCTTAACACTTGGAAGGGTAGATATTTAAAACTTTTATACAAACTAAAAACATGTTTATTGTCTGATCTAGATAAACCTAAAATCACTTAGAAAGGTTTTGATTCGAACTTTATCTGATGATGGGAAAAATAATTTTTTTTGCAAAATAAAATGAGATATAAGATCTAAAAATAAATTTAAAACCCTTTGTTGGTTCAAACAACAAGAAAGCACATAAAGAATTATAATGATCTGTCTTAAACCTAGACTACATCCAGTTCTTGACAACCATCAAGTTTCCAATAACTTATCAAAATTACAAGTATTGTTCATTGTCACTTCTGGCTCTTATACTTGCAAGCACTGTCCTAAGCTTGACTTAAACCCAATATTCTTTGTCCTACCAAGTCAATGCGGGATCTAAACAAATCAACAAGATTTGTTGGAAGATTGCACACTGACTAAACATGTGATCATCTTACAGACGAATATATCACTCAACACTTTTAGTCTTTTCTCTCAAGGTATACATGATGTTTTGAAAGCTTAGTATCTTTATAAGAATTTACATAAAACTTTACAAGAAAGAATGAAAGAATAATTCGCATAGATGATTCGTGTATTGTTTCTTCAAAGCTTCTTCTATATATAACCTTCATCTCCAAGTATCTGTTATCTCATAACGGTTGGATTCTTCACTTTGTTCTTTGTCCCTTCTTCATGCAATGTCCATCCTGATAGGTTAGAGCGCCTTGTACTTCAACAAGGAAGTCACTTCTTTCATCATAACAGTTCTACAACAACAAAGCGCTCTTTTCGATGAGGACCAACATTTTCCATAATGTGTACTTCATTTATTCTTCATAGGGCTTTGACATATCCTAGGAGAATGTTTTTTGCAAGAAAGAATCTTAGACATAGAGTATTAAATGAAGGTAAAAGTTGAAGACATATGTATGATATATATATATATATATATATATATATATATATAATGACAACTTAAGTGCAATGTCTGTCTTATCAGATGTAACATAAGAAAATATATAAGCATCATGCATCATAATACTTTGAGATAAATTCGTTTAATCAAAAAAATTTCATTTTATTCATTAGAAGTATATTACATGAAGAATAGATGAACAATAATAGAATAAGAGTTTAAAGATTTCAGAAAATCTCCCCTTCAGATAATGTGCTCCCTCGTAGCTTATGCATCTTCTACTATGGTTGCATTCTTCTTCTTTTTACTTCTTCTCCCCTTTTTGTTTGTTAGCTTCTTCTTCCTCTTCAACATTGCAAAAGAACTCATCCCCAGATTCATCACCAAATGAACTATCTAAGAAAGCATCAACATACTTCTTAAAAATGTGCTTTCCAAGGATCTTTCATCTTTTGTCTTCTCTTTCAGCATGAGCCCTATCCTGAAGAGCTTCAGCAAGTGCCTCCCTTTTTCTGAGTAGAGTTGTCTCAAGAAATTATGACATACTCTTGGGATAGAGGAGGGTCATTGTAGACTTGCATGGCTATATCAGCAGTAGCAACAAGGCCCTCATCATCAAAATTCACCTCTTCAATGATGGATTGTACTTGATGAATGAAGGTGAATGTGGAGTTTGGAAGTTCAACAGTGAATGAGAAATTTCGCTAGGAAACAATAACAAAGTCTCTTAAATTTAAAGACGTGATTGGATGGTGAATCGACCACGAAGGGATTGTGACTGATAGTTTAATAGCAATGACTTGTCTTGTGATGAACTCCATTTGATGGTGGCTTCTTTTCAGGCTCCAGACCAGAGTAGTGAGCTCCCATTCTGTAATACCTTTGCAAGCTAGCCCATCCCTCCTTGTGAGTTCCTTTTTTTGATTTAGTGCAAGTACTTTATGTCTGAAGAGTCTGCCTAGTCTTGCTTTGACATAGCATGTGGGGGGGGGGGGGGTCTTCATCATCTTAAAGCTTCTTCTCCTTCCCTTTGTAGCAGTCTTCCTTAGGGATCAATCTTGGCTTGTCCTCTACTAATTGGAACTTGGTTCCACAGTCTGCAAGACATAGAAACTGAGAGCCTAACATAAAAGGTAGATGCACGTTCAATCTTTAACACCCTGATATATATATATATATATATATATATATATTATTAGTAATTATATTTGATGTTTGATTATTTTGTTGTGTTATTTGACTATATGATAGATTTGAATGAGTTGAAAGTATGAAATTTTTTATTTTACCAAAACCTAGTTCAATGAAATCGCGATACCAGATTCGTTAACCATTGGATCGTCTTCAACTTTTGTCTGGATATCCCTAAGATACGTTTCTGCAGTATGACCGTTGGGATATTGAAAATAATAACATTTGGTCTCCCACTAAGCGAAAAAGGCGTGCTAAGCGCAATTCCAACCTAGGGGAATTACGCTGAGCGGCCCAAAGTTGCGCTAAGCCCAATTCCAATTGAGAAGAAGTGCACTGAGCGCCCAGAGGGTCCACTAAGAGAGCCCTAGTGCAGAGGGGGCTGCGCTAAGCCTAAATCCTTGCGCTAAGCGCAAGAAGTGGACTTGATGATTAGAGAGATGGATCTCCTATAACAGTTTAGAGACCTTAGCCTTGCATGTGAGGTTACTCCTAATAGTGTGAGATTAGGAACTTTGAGGATTACCGGTGAGTTACTAGGAGATATCAGGGAAGGCTAGAAGGCTGATCCTTTTCTGAGGACCCAGTTAGAAGCTATAGAGTCAGGAAGAGATAGTAGTTTCAAGGTTGGATCAGAAGGAGTCTTGAGACTTCAAGATAGGATTTGTGTTCCCAATGTTCCTGAACTTAGGAAGATGAACCTAGAGGAAGGACATAGGAGTAACTTGAGCATACATCCTGGTGCTACCAAGATGTATCAGGATTTGAAGATGATGTTTTGGTGGGCCAACATAAAGAGAGAGGTTAGTGAGTTTGTGTATGCATGTTTAGTCTGTCAGAAGGCTAATATAGAACACCAAAGACCTTCCGGGAAGTTACAACGCTTAGAGATACCCTAGTGGAAGTGGGACAATATTTCCATGGATTTTGTCGTAGGACTACCTAGAACCCCCAAAGGTTTTGATTCTATCTGGTTTATTGTTGACAGGCTGACCAAGTCTGCTCACTTTATTCACATTAATATCATATTTTCCTTGGAAAAGTTCACCTCCCTATATATTAGTGAGATTGTTAGATTACATGGTGTGCCATCTAGCATAGTGTAGAAGCAAGCTTCATGATGAATCAAGATTGATTCAAAGAAGTTTTGATGATAACAAAGGTGATGACAAAAAGCTCAAAAGTCAAGAACACTTCATGATAACAAAGATGATGATCTCAAGAATCAAAGAATGAGTTCAAGATTGAATCAAGGATACTTCAAGGTTCAAGAGGAAATTTGATTTCAAGAATCAAGAATCAAGTTTCAAGATTCAAGCTTCCAAGAATCAAGATCAAGATTCAAGACTCAAGATTCAAGAATCAAGAAAAGACTTAATCAAGATAAGTATTAAAAAGTTGTTTCCAAAACTTAGTAGCACATGAATTTTTCTCAAAACCTTTTACCAAAGAGTTTTTACTCTCTGGTAATCGATTACCAGTAGCAAAATGGTTTTCAGAAAGCTTTTAACTGAATTTACAACTTTCCAATTGATTTCAAAATGTTGTAATCGATTACAATGATTTGGTAATCGATTACCAGTGTGTTTGAAAGTTGAAATTCAAATTCAAATGTGAAGAGTCACATCCTTTCACAAAAAAGCTTTGTGTAATCAATTACACTGATTTGGTAATCGATTACCAGTGATAGTTTCTGAACATATCAAAAGATGTAACTCTTCAAATAGTTTTTGACTTTTTCAAATTGGTTTTAAGTTTTTTCTAAAGGTCATAACTCTTCTAATGGTTCTCTTGACCAGACATGAAGAGTCTATAAAAGCAAGGCTTTGTTTTGCACAACAACTATCTTTTCAATTCATTCTTTAAACAACAAACTTCTGCCAATTGATTTCTGTTCCTTTTGCCAAAAGCCTTCCAAAGTTTTCTAGTTTTCCAAACCTTGAAAACTTGTGCTATTCATCTTTTTCATTCCCTTCTCCCTTTGCCAAAAAGAATTCGCCAAGGACTAACCGCCTGAATTCTTTTTGTGTCTCTCTTCTCCCTTTTCCAAAAGAACAAATGACTAACCGCCTGAATTCTTTTGTGTCTCCCTTCTCTCTTGTCAAAGAATTCAAAACGACACAATCTGAGAATTCTTTTCATTCTTCCCTTTCCCATATACAAAAGATTTCAAAGGAATAACCGCCTGAGAATTCTTTTGTATCCCCATTCACAAAGTTTCAAAGGTTTAACCGCCTGAGAACTTTGTCTTAACACATTGGAGGGTACATCCTTTGTGGTACAAGTAGAGGGTACATCTACTTGAGTTTGACTGAGAACAAGAGAGGGTACATCTCTTGTGGATTAGTTCTAGTGGAGGGTACATCCACTAAGTTGTTCAAAGAGAACAAGGGAGGGTACATCCCATGTGGATCTTTGCTTGTAAAAGGATTTTTACAAGGTTGGAAAAGAAATCTCAAGGACCGCAGGTCGCTTGGGGATTGAATGTAGGCATGGGTTGTTGTCGAACCAATATAAAAACTCTTGTGTGTTTGTCTCCTTCTTCCCTACTCTTTTAATTTCCACTGTGTATTTTAATTCCCGCTTTTACTTTTGGTTAAGTTTCTTTTCTACTCTTTATTTACTTAACAACATAGTAAAATCCTTAGAAGAGTAAATTTTTAATTAGTAAAGGTTTAGGAATAATTAATTCAACTCCGCCTTCTTAATTATTCTGAGGCCACTTGATCCAACACATAGTGTCTGATAGAGATCCTAAGTTTACCTCTAGATTTTGGGAGAGCCTGAACAAAGCATTGGGGACCAAGCTTAGACTAAGTTCAGCCTACCATCCTCAAACTGATGGCCAAACTGAACGGACCATACAGTCGTTGGAGGACCTTTTGAGGGCATGTGTCTTAGAGCAAAAGGGAAGTCAGGAGAGTTTTCTGCCATTGATAGAGTTCACTTACAACAACAATTTTCACTCTACCATTGGCATGGCTCCCTATGAAGCTTTGTACGGTAGAAGGTGTAGGACACCTCTATGTTGGCTAGAGCCTGGAGAAAACCTCACCTTAGGACCCGAAGTGGTACAGCAAACCACCGAGAAGGTGAAGTTGATCCAAGAAAGGATGAAGACTACTCAAAGTAGACAAAAAAGTTATCAGGATAAGAGGAGGAAAGACCTGGAATTTGAGGTTGGTGATCATGTATTCTTGAGAGTCACTCCTTGGACTGGGGTTGGTCGAGCATTGAAATCCCGAAAACTCACACCTTGCTTTATCAGTCCTTTCCAAATTCTTAAAAGAGTCGGTCCTGTGGCATACCAAATTGCATTACCCCCATCACTTTCTAATCTTCACAATGTCTTTCATGTGTTTCAACTCCGTAAGTATATCCATGATCCATCTCATGTGGTCGAATTGGATGAGGTACAAGTAAAAGAGAACTTGACATATGAAACATTGCCTTTGAGGATCGAGGATAGAAGAACAAAACACCTAAGAGGGAAAGAGATTTCGTTGGTCAAGGTGATCTGGGGAGGTGCATCAGGAGAAGATGTCACATGGGAATTAGAAAGTCAGATGCGAGAAGCTCATCCATCCTTGTTTGAGTAAGGTAAATTTCAGGGACGAAATTTCTAAAAGGGTGGGAGAGTTGTAACACCCTGATTATATATATATATATATATATATATATATATATATATATTAGTAATTATATTGGATGTTTGATTATTTTGTAGTGTTATTTGACTATATGATAGACTTGAATGAGTTAAAAGTATGAAATTTTAGATTTTACCAAAACCTAGTTCAATGAAATCGCGATACCGGATTTGTCAACCGTTGGATCATTTTCAAATTTTGTCTGGATATCCCTAAGATATGTTTCTAGAGGCTGACCGTTGGGATCTTGAAACTAATAACTTTTGGTCTCCCTCTAAGCGAAGCACTAAGCATAATTCCAACCGAGGGGAATTGCGCTAAGCGGCCCAAAGCTGCGCTAAGCCCAATTCCAACCGAGAGGAAGTGCGTTGAGCGCCTAGAGGGTGCGCTAAGAGAGCCCTAGTGCAAAGGGGGCTGCGCTAAGCCTAAATCCTTGCGCTAAGCACAAGAAGTGGACTTCAGCTTAGCGAGACAGGCCCGCTAAGCGAAAGTTGTAGGTTATAAATACGTCCTTAGCGTGAAAAACACGATTTTCACTCTCCTCTTCCCCCAAAAATGTCTCTCAAACCCTAAAACCTTATTTTCCACCACCCAAGACCACCGGTGGCCGCCGTGAGCCACCGTTGCTTTCCATTGGACCCCCACACCAAGAGGAACACTTTAATCGGAGTGGAATCCTCAGACTCCTCCTCGAAGATTCGATGGATAAAATCTCTCAATCCTCTATTTCAAAGTTTCTCTGAGGTAATCTTGACTTCTAAGCCTTCTCCTAGCTAGTTTGAGTTCCTCTTAGTGTCTCTTATGTGTTGGGTACTATAATAGGGTGTTTTTACACTTCCTTTGGAAAACCCTAGAGAATGATACATTGTAAAAGTTATCTTTTTATAACCTTGAGGTTGTTTTTGCGGCATTCACTGAACCCCGGTCGCATTGGTGTGATCGGAATTTCAAAAAGATGTTTCTTTTCTATAGAACCCGAAATACCCCTCAGCCCTTTATGTTTTGACACGGGTATTTGACCTTGAATGTTACCTTTGACCTTGTCTTTGAAATCCATACAAAATTCCTTTCGTTTTAGCGTAATAGAGACTTGCGTTGGACCGACAAGCGCGAACGAGAGAGAGACCTCTAAGTGACGCAAAGAAGAACTGACGGAGAGCTCATGATATAGGAGGGGAGTTATTATAAAATTTACCATTTTGACACCATAGTTAGGGTTACGGAACCTAGCTATGAGAATATCTGCTTGTCCCTGTTGCATGCTGATTTTCTTTCAAGAAAAACTATGTTTTTAACGAATGGGATGCGATATATCTATTGTTGATGAATAACATTATTGTTTATTAAACTTGTGTTGTTTGAAGACCTGGGAGTGTGAACCTCAGGCATGGAAAATATATTTATATGCGGAATGCGACTCATTGTTGATGTTGCTATTGGTGACTTTAATTGATATGTGGTGATGTTGATATTTATGATGATATTGATTTGAGATGACGTTGTTAATGGTGATCATGTCAACATGAATTGATGTTATTATTGATGGTTATGTCAATATGGAATGAGGTTGTTGTGGTTATTGGTGATGTCATTGAAATGAAATGTTGATGATGTTGGAAATGCATTGACAAGTGCATGTTGTGTATGTTCGTGGGGGGCGGAGTGCGCTGACCTTGTCAGATGGCCCATTCATGGGGGACAAACGTGGTTAAAGAATCTAAGCATTCGTTGCGGGGATGCTTAGGCTCTTTAATTGGTCCTTGGTCTTTGGCACTTTCTTTTGGCCACGTTCATTCGTCGTATGTAGTGTATGTTCATGGGGGGTGCATTGAACTTGTCGGATGTCCCTTGTGTGGGAAACTAAAGTGGTTAAAGAATCTAAGCAACTCTGAGGGGATGCTTAGGCGCTTTAATTGGTTCATGGTCTTTGGCACTTTCTTTTGGCCATGTTCATAGCTCACACGACACATGAAATAAAATAACTGTGGAAGAGTGTACTTTGTATTGAGGGGGCTTGTCAACTGGTAGGGAACTCCTTTGGGCCCCAAGCTGATCACCTTTGGGGGGGGGCAATTACATGCACAACCGAGTGGTCTCAACGAACTCTGCATGGTTTCCTAAGTGAGAGTTTCATGTGGACATGCTTAGGCTACTTCCTGGGATTTGGTTGTTGGTACGTACCACATTGCATCTAAGAGTTGAGTCAGGTGCATGCATCATTCTGTGCAGTCTTGATTGGATCCATGGATGGATGATGAGTAATTGTTGAATATGGATGATGAGTAATTGTTGGATGTGAGTGTTGAATAATGAATGTTGTGTAAGCTCATAATGTTTGCTTATGTTTTCTTGCTAATTGTGACTATTTGGATTTAACATTGGTTCTTTTTATAATGAACTCAACCTTGCAATTTTGTATCGTGTGGTTGATACCTGTGATGATCGTAAACCTTGTTCGTGGGAGCAGAATGACAGATGTATGGTGTAGGGATGAGATTCTGTAAAGGAGCCGCCAAGCCGACATGATGACATTGGGATTATTTTGGGGAGAGAGTTGTGTTTTGTTAATCAATTCCTCCATAGTGGTTCGTGATTTCTTTTGTTGGATTAAGGATGTAAATCACAGATTTAATTATATCTACAAATTGGTTTAATCTTCATTATGTGTATGATGTGTACTGAACCACTATATTAATATTCATGTATTCGGTTAAACATTGGTGTGTGTTTGGGGACATATATATATATGTGTGTGTGTGTGTGTGTGTGTGTGTGTGTGTGTGTGTGTGTGTGTGTGTTTGTGTGTGTGTGTGTATACAATTGTGAAATTCAAATTTAGATCCATGGTGTGCCATCTTGCATAGATTTCTACAGGCGGACCGTTGGGATCCTGAAAGTAATAACTTTTGGTCTCCCACTCAGTGAAAAAGGCGCGCTAAGCACAATTCCAACCGAGGGGAATTGCGCTAAGCGGCCTAAAGCTTCGCTAAGCCCAATTCCAACCGAGAGGAAGTGCGCTGAGCACCCAGAGGGTGCGCTAAGCGAGCCCTAGTGCAGAGGGGGCTGCGCTAAGCCTAAATCCTTGCGCTAAGCGCAAGAAATGGACTTTGGCTTAGCGAGACAGGCCCGCTAAGCAAAAGTTGTAGGTTATAAATACATCCTTAGCGTGAAAAACATGATTTTCACTCTCCTCTTCCCCCAAGAACGTCTCCCAAACCCTAAAACCTTATTTTCCACCACCCAAGACCATCGGTGGCCGCCGTTGCTTACCATTGGACCCCCACACCAAGAGGAACACTTTTATCGGAGTGGAATCCTCAAAATCCTCCTGGAAGATTCGATGGAGAAAACCCCTCAATCCTCCATTTCAAAGTTTCTTTGAGGTAATCTTGACTTCTAAGCCTTCTCCTAGCTAGTTTGAGTTCCTCTTAGTGTCTCTTATGTGTTGGGTACTATAATAGGGTGTTTTTACACTTCCTTTGAAACACCCTAGAGAATGAGACATTGTAAAAGTTATCTTTTTATAAACTTGAGGTTGTTTTTGCGACATTCACTGAACCCCGATCGCATTGGCATGATCAGAATTTCATAAAGATGTTTCTTTTTTGTAGAACCCGAAATACCCCTCGACCCTTTATGTTTTGACACGGGTATTTGACCTCGAATGTTACCTTTGACCTTGTCTTTGTAATCCATACTAAATTCCTTTCGTTTTGGCATAATAGAGACTTGCGTTGGACCGACAAGCGCGAACAAGAGAGACCTCTAAGTGTCGCAAAGAAGAACTGACGGAGAGCTCATGATATAGGAGGGGAGTTATTATAAAATTTACCGTTTTGACACCATAGTTAGGGTTACGGAACCTAGCTATGAGAATATCTGTCTGTCCCTATTGCATGCTGATTTTCTTTCAAGAAAAACTATGTTTTTAACGAATGGGATGCGGTATATTTATTGTTGATGAATAACATTATTGTTAATTCAACTTGTGTTGTTTGAAGACCTGGGGAGTGTGAGCCTCACGCATGGAAAATATATTTATATGTGGAATGCGACTCATTGTTGATGCTGCTATAGGTGACTTTAATTGATATGTGGTGATGTTGATATTTATGATGATATTGATTTGAGATGACGTTGTTAATGGTGATCATGTCAACATGAATTGATGTTATTATTGATGGTTATGTCAATATGGAATGAAGTTGTTGTGGTTATTGATGATGTCATTGAAATGAAATGTTGATGATGTTGGAAATGCATTAACAAGTGCATGTTGTGTATGTTCGTGGGGGGTGGAGTGCGCTGACCTTGTCGGATGGCCCATTTGTGGGGGACAAGCATGGTTAAAGAATCTAAGCATTCGTTGCGGGGATGCTTAGGCGCTTTAATTGGTCCATGGTCTTTGGCACTTGCTTTTGGCCACGTTCATACGTCATATGTAGTGTATGTTGCATTGACCTTGTCGGACGTCCCTTGTGTGGGAAGCTAAAGTGGTTAAAGAATCTAAGCAGTTCTGAGGGGATGCTTAGGAACTTTAATTGGTTCGTGGTCTTTGGCACTTGCTTTTGGCCATGTTCATAGCTCACACGGCACAGGAAATAGAATAACTGTGGCAGAGTGTATTTTATACTGAGGGGGCTTGTCACCTGGTAGAGAACTCCTTTGGGCCCCAAGCTGATCACCTTTGGGGGGGGGCAATTACATGCACAACCGAGTGGTCTCAACGAACTCTGCATGGTTTCCTAAGTGAGAGTGTCATGTGGACACGCTTAGGCTATTTCCTGAGATTTGGTTGTTGGTACGTACCACATTGCATCTAAGAGTTGAGTCAGGTGCATGCATCATTCTGTGCAGTCTTGATTGGATCCATGGATGGATGATGAGTAATTGTTGAATATGGATGATGAGTAATTGTTGGATGTGAGTGTTGAATAATGAATGTTGTGTAAGCTCATGATGTTTGCTTATGTTTTCTTGCTAATTGTGATTATTTGGATTTAACATTGGTTCTTTTTATAATGAACTCAACCTTGCAATTTTGTATCGTGTGGTTGATACCTGTGATGATCGCAAACCTTGTTCGTGGGAGCAGAATGACAGCTGTAGGGTGTAGGGATGAGATTCTGTAGAGGAGCCGCCAAGCCGACATGATGACGTTGGGATTATTTTGGGGAGGGAGTTGTGTTTTGTTAATCAATTCCTCTATAGTGGTTCGTGATTTCTTTTGTTGGATTAAGGATATAAATCACATATTTAATTATATCTACGAATTGGTTTAATCTTCATTATGTGTATGATGTGTACTGAATCACTATATTAATATTCATGTATTCGGTTAAACATTGGTGTGTGTTTGGGGATGGGGACATATATATATATATATATATATATATATATATATATATATATATATATATATATATATATATATATACAATTGTGAAATTCAAATTTACTATGATTTTCATAATAAAAAAATAATGGAGTTTTCATAAAAAAAACAAAATAGAATTTAATTTTCCAGTTATTAGAGTGGTGATATCGTAGTGACGAGGCGGGTCGTTACACAATCACTGCAGTCATCTAAAAGAAGCTTGCCTTGCCTTGATTTTTTCTCTATATTGGTTTAGGTGCATGCACAATTGTGGGCCATAATTAGAGAACTCCCATTTTGAGAAGGTTAGACTCATCTCAAGACCTTCAAGGTAGATGTCTTCTGCGTAGAAGGATTCCCCAAACTTAGCAGAATTCCAGGGAAGAACTACATTAAGGAATGGAGAAAGGCATTTTAGACCAACAAGTAGTTGTAGGTATAGAGGAATGGAGAAAGGCATTTCATCAAAGGCAGCCTCTCTTCTTCTATAGATTGGAGCTCCTGGAGGTAGACCCTTCTGTCAGATGGTCTTTGTTCCAAGATAAAGTTGTTGAGGGTTGGAGAAAAGAGATCCCTTAAGGGAAATTGCCTTATATGACTTGCTCTTTCAAAGTGATTGGACAGAGCATGGACCTATTCTTCCTACAAGGTCTCAGAAGATGGATAAGAAAAGGGATCAATCCCTGGCACACCTTCCTTCCATAGTTTAACCAGATTTAACTTCTAAAGCTCAATCTTTTACATCTGTGGGTCCAAGCATTGGGTTCCAATATCCATCTTCTCTCTCCATGCTTGGTTGCTAGTTTTCCCTTCAGATAGTTTATATCCCCTAAAGCCATGGTAAATCTAATGTTTCCGTCTAAAACAAGCACTGGCTCAGGTTCAATGTGAGGTTGAGATCTGAAGGGCAACAACCTATCAATTGAGTCTTCGTCTGGTCTGCTCAGACATTGATGATGTTTGTTGAAAATATCAGTTAAGAGTTAAGGTGTAGCAACATTGTCAACCCTCTTCTTGATTGCCAATCTAAATTTCATAACATCAAAAGGAACAAACTCAGTAGCTCCATAGATGCTTTCAAGTCTTAAGATGTCTGCTTTTGCATAGGTTGAGCAAGCAGAGCATCAACAACAACTTCATCTTCAACTGTGATTGGATGAGGGTGCAAGGGTGCAATCCCAGGGTCTGTTTCAACAACAACATTAGACATTTGCAATGAAACTTTAATAACACACTAAAGCATTGCAACATCCGAAACATCTCTTTCTTCTTCAGTTATTGCCTCAGAATCTAGGTAAAGAGCATTCCATAAGGAATAAGGTTTTTCTTCACCTTGGGGTTGAACCTATCCTTAAAGGCCTACATCCAATAGAAGAAGATGATCTCAAGTAGATTCACTTTCTCACCTACCATGATTTTGTAGATGCAGGTACGATATTTGTTGGTGACATAGTCCCTTGAGCCTACCCTAGGAGTGACTATGTTGAACAACACACTGTGGACCATTTTACATATGTAAGTCAAGTTTGCTATCCTCAAGAAGGTCTTAAGAGCCTTCTTGTCAACTTCGTATGGGCAAGGCTTTCCATAGAGTAGCTTATCCATAATCTCCTGGGTTATCTCTTTCTCCCAGTCTTTGCTTATGGTCAGACCATCCAGAGCACATTCACAAGCAGCAGTAATGGTGGTTGAAGAGATCACTATTGGAGTCCCAGTAACAAATCCCTTGATGATGACTTTATCTTACTTTGTAATTCCCTAGAAAAAGACATAGGGACCATAATGTTAGGTATTGAACTTCTCCAAAAAAGATATCCATCCAACCCTGTCAAAGAGTCCCTTCATGTCAAAGCCTTTCTCTTTCAAGCTTTGGAAGTTTATCCACTTCCCAGGGATAAACTAGTCCTTAGGGAAAGCTCGAGTAGCATCCAACATTGTTGATGGTGGGGATGCCAGCAGACTCATTCTTCTTTAGAGGTGCCATTGTTCACACAGAGTTTGTGATAGAAGAAAAAAGATAAAAGTTTTTGAAGTTTTTAAGTTCTCAAACGATGATTTTGCACAAGCACAAATACTCCTGAGAGTTCAAAAATTTCAAGAACTTCTCTAAGTGCTTGTGTTTGCCTTTTATAGTTTTTCAAAGAGAAGATGATAGAGAGTTTGATGTAATTGCCCAAATCTCATTAAATATATTTTGAAAACTGTTTTTCAATCATGGCAAGAATTGGGGTGCACATTTCTCAATAAAAACTAAAACATTTTTGTCTTTGTGAACATATTTCCTCTTCTACATGTACACTTCAACAAACATTAGTCCTAACAGATTAATGATAAAAAATAATAAGATGATGTTATTGTCTGAAAATAAAATTTCATTAATTTGATAAGCTAGTCATATTTAAATGTTCCCTTATTTAGATGAAACATTCTTCAGACAAAGGCTTAGAGCCCATTAATGATCTGTATCTACAAACTTTATATCAAAAACACTTTTTTTGCACATGGTCACGAATGAAATGATATCTTATCACAATATTCTTAGCCTTTGAATGTTGTATAGGATTTTTAGATAGGTTGACTGCCTTAACATTGTCTTAATATACCGGAATATTGTTTTTAATACTAGAGTAATCTTCCAACTAATATTTTACCCATAACAGTTGTGAACAACAACTTGCATCAGACACATATTCAGCTTCAGTTGTAGATAGAACAATGGAATTTTGTTTCTTGCTTGCCCAAGATATCAGACAAGGTCCAATATAGTGACATCCTCCACTTGTGTTTTTCCCTTCTACTCTGTCTCTTGCATAGTTTGCATCACAGTAACCTACTAACCTGGAATCTTGATTTTTCTTATAAAAAAAATATTGGTTAGTGGTACCTACTAGATATGGTAAGATCCTTTTTAAAACCTCGAGATGTGATTCTCGAGGATCAAACTAGAATCTAGCACACAGACATACACTATGCATAATATTAGGTCTAATTGAGGTCAGATAAAAAAGAGATCTAATCATACCTCTATAGATCGTCTTATCTACTGGTTTACTTGATTTGTCTTTGCTTAGAGGATTGGAAGCATGCATTGGAGTTTTCATGGGCTTATCATCTTCTAATTTAAACTTATTCAAAAGTTCCTTAGTGTATTTCTGTTGGTGGATGTAAATACCTTTTATGTCTTGCTTGATCTAAATCCCTAGAAAGAACTTAAGTTATCCCATCACGGTCATTTCAAGCTCACTTTTCATAAGATCAAAGAAGTCCTTACATAGAGATTCATTAGTAGCTTCAAAGATAATATCATCAACATATATTTGAACTATAATGAATTCCTTGCCAACTTCTCTTCTAAAGAGAGTTGTATCTACTTTGCCTCTCATAAAGCCATTTTCTAAAAGAAAAAAGCTTAGTCTATCATACCAAGCATGAGGTGCCTATTTTAGACCATACATAGCCTTTTGAAGTTTGAAAATATGGTCTGGAAATGTATGGTCTTCAAAGCCATGAGGTTGTCTAGCATACACTTCCTCTTCAATAAAGCTTTTTCAAAAAGCACTTTTAACATCCATTTGAAAAAGCTTTTTGTTTTTATGAGTAGCAAAGGTAAACATGATTCTTATAGCTTCAAGTCTAGCAATAAAAGTAGAGGTTTCAATGAAATCAATACCTTCTTGTTGGTTATAGCCTTAAGCTACTAACCTAACTTTGTTTCTTACCACCTTTCCTTGTTCATCAGTTTGTTCTTGAAAACCTATCTTGTTCCAATAATGCTTTTGTTTTTAGGTTTGGAAACAAGAGTCCAGACGTTGTTCCTCGTAAACTGGTGAAGCTCTTCTTCCATGGCAATAATCTGGTCATCATTTGTCAAAGCTTATTCTGTGGTCTTGGGTTCTATTTCAGACACAAGAGTACATGAAGCAAGATCTTTGAATGATGATCTAGTGTTGACTCCTTCAGTCTTATCTCCAATTATATGATCTTGTGGATGATGGTGGACAAACTTTCAGTTGTTCATCTATGGTTTATGATCTGAGGATTCTTCAATCTGAGGAAGGATTTCTTCAAATTGTATAATCTCTTTTTCTTTAGGTGATACAAACAATCCTATTTGCATATCTATAAAATCATCCTCTAGATCTTATAACTTCTTATCAAACGTTAGTCCATCATTGAATTTATCATGGATGGATTATTCTACAACTAAAGTTTTAGTATTAAAAACTCTATAAGATTTACACGTATAAAAAAAAGCAAGGAAAAATCCCTTTATCCACTTTAGAATCAAACTTAGCAAATTGATCTTTATTGTTCAAGATAAAACACTCATATCCAAATGGAAGAAAGTATGAAATATTAGGTCTTCTTCTTTTCCATAATTCATAAAGAGTCCTTTTTATCAATGGTCTGATCAATATTCTGTTCTGAACATAGCATGTTGTATTAACCACTTCTACCCAAAAGTGTTTAGGAAATGAATTCTCACAGAGCATGGTTCTAGCCATCTCTTGCAGAGTTCTATTTTTCCTTTCAACTACCCCATTTTGTCGAGGTGTTCTCGTGAAGAGAAGTTGTGAAAAATACCAATCTTTTCACAGAATGATCTGATCTCAACATTTTCAAACTCAATTTCATGGCTAATAGAAGAGATACAAAAGTCTTTTTCATTTTGAACTCTTTTACAAAATATTTAAAAGACCTTGAAAGACTCATAATTATGAGAAAAAAGTATACCCAAGTTTATCTTGAATAGTCATCAACTATGAAAAATCATATTTCTTTCCTCCCAAACTCAATGTTCAGGTTGGTCCAAATAGATCCGTGTGCAATACCTACAATGGTCTGGAAGTGGAAACAACATCTTTAGATTTAAAAGAAGTTTTGATTTATTTCCCTTGCTGACAAGCTTCACAGAGAAGATGAGTTTTCCAACAGATCTTGGGTAGTCCTTTAACTAAATCATTTTTGGATTGTTTTGAAATATGATTTAAGTTTGCATGCTCTAGTCTTTTACGCCAAAGCCATCTTTCATCTTATGTGGATAGCAAACATGTTACATTTTTTCGACTAAGATATATCAAATCAATCTCATACAGATTGTTGTGTTGTTTGGCAGTAAAGAAAAACTTGTCATCTTCTATCTTGACTATATAGTTGTCTTTGTTGAAGGAAACAATATTACCACTATCACAAAATTGACTTATGCTAAGAAATTTTTACTTCAGACCTTCAACATATAAGACGTTGTCTATGGAGGTTAAAGAGGGAATACCAATTTTACCTATACTAGAGATTTTTCCCTTACTTATGCCTACAAAGGAAACTACTATTTCTTCATCTGGCTTTAGGTCTAGGAACATAAACCTTTTCCCAGCCATGTGTCCTAAGCATCCACTATCCAGGCAATAGCTTAAACTCGGCCTTTTCCTATGAAGGATACATGCAACAGACACTATTTGAGATTTTGGTACCCATATCTTTTTGGGTCCAACATAGTTAGTACCCTTATCCATATGTTTCTTCTTATGGATGCATCTAACTTGGAATGTACATACTTACCACAAAAGTCACATTTGTCTGAAACAGACTGTGACTTGGAGGATGTTGTTTCCTTTTCAAAACCCAGGCTAGACTTGTCATGGGATGTTGATGGAATTTCAAAATAGTGGTGAGAATCTTTGGAATTTCCAAGAACTTCCCAAATTCATTAGTAGCCCATGCTACTTCTTCCCTTAGTTTTTCAATAGTGGCAGTTTCATTAGTCTTACAAGTCAGGCTCAGACTCTTTTTATAGTTTGGATCTTCTTTTTCATATCTTCATTTGATTTTTTTAATTCAGTGTTTTCAAAATTTGAAGCTTTGAAGTTGTCTTCAAACATTTTACACTGAAGAGAAATCATATGTCAGTTCTTAAGAATATCATCATAAGGCATATCCTCGTCATGGTTTGATGAAGCACAAAAAGAAGCATTAGATTCAGAACAAGTTTTTCCTCGACCTTATTGTCTGTATTTGCCATGAGACAAATGTTGGCTTGTTCATTATCTAAACTGCTACTCTTCTCATTGTCTGAGTCATCCCAAGTGACCATCAAACTTTTCTTCTTGGTGTCCCTAGAATATGTCTTCTTCTTCAACTAGGGACATTCAACCTTTATGTGTCCAGGCTTTCTACACTTAAAGTAGGTGATCTCATTGCTTTCCTCCTTGTTCTTCTTTTTGGAGAATTTTTGAAACTTTCCTGTCTTCTTCATCATCTATTTGAACTTTTTGCACATGAGGGCTACTTCATCATCTGTTTGAACTTTCTGTACATGAGGGCTACTTCATCATCAGTAGATCCATTAGAGTTGTCGAATCCATTAGATTCTTGCATCTGCACTTTCAGAGCTTTAGACAAGCACTTCTTTTCTTCTCTTTTGAAGCTTGTCTCTTAAGACTTGAGGGCAACAAATTCTTCTTTTGTAGATGTTCCCTATTTTGAAGGTGGACTTCATGGACTCTTAAGATGCCCAACAACTTATCCCATGCAAGATTTTTCATATCTCTACTTCTTGGATGGTTGCGATCTTGGGTTCCCATACTTTAGGGAAGCTATCCAACACCTCCAAGTTTATCTGAGCCTTGGAGTACGTCTACCCAAGGGCTTCCAAATTGTTTAGAAGAACTTAAAGTCTTCCAAACATGTCATCCACAGACTCTTCATTCTTCATGAAAAAGCTTTCATAATGTCTGGTCAGAGTTGGTACTTTCTTCATATTGACATCTTTAGTGCCTTCATATTTTATTCTTAATGAGTCTCAGATCTCTTTAGTAGTTCTCAGTCTGCAAGTCTTGTTGTACTCATTTTTTGATAGGGCACATATCAAAGTATACCTGGCTTTTGTGTTGAGCTCCATAATGGTCATATTGTCATTTGTCCATTCAGATTCAGGTATAGGAATAAGAATATCCCTATTGGTGATAATAAGCTAGATTCTATACTTGGTGGACTTGATGTACATCTCTATTTTGTCCTTCCAGTAAGGGTAGTCTTCTCCAGCAAAGCCTGGTGGCCTTGTGAGAGATGCTCCCTCAGTGATGAACTAATGTTGGTTATCTGCCGTCTGGATCTTTTCCTTTACACATTGTTTAAGTGCTCAACCCTCAGAGGCTAAGCTCTGATACCAAACTCTAGAAGCAAATAACACAAGAAGTGAGGTTGAATTGTGTTTTTAGAAATTTAAAACTTTTCTACATATTGAAATCACATTTATCGTCTAATGCAAATAAACCTAAAACCACTTAGAAAGGTTTTGATTCAGACTTTATCAAATGATGGGAAAAAATTCTTTATAAAATGAAATGAGATATAAGATCTAAAAAAAATTCAAAACCCTTTGTCAGTTCAAGCAACAAGAAATCACACAAAGAATTACATTGATTTGCCTCAAACTCGAGACTACATCCAGTTCTTGACAACCACTAAGTTTCCACTAACTTATCAAAGTTACAAGTATTAATCATTGCCACTTCTGGCTCTTACACTTGCAAGCTTTATCCCAAGCTTGACTTAAACTCAGTATTCTTTGTTCTACCAAGCCACTCTAGGCTCTAAACAAATTAACAAGATTTGTTGGAAGATTGCACACTGACTAAACACGTGATCGTGTTGTAGACGAATATATCACTCAATACTTTTAGTCTTTTCTCTCAATGTATATAGAGTGTTTTGAGAGCTTAGTATCTTTATAAGAATTTAAAGAAAGCTTTACAAGAAAGAATGAAAGAATAATTCGCATAGATGATTCGTGTCTTGTTTCTTAAAAGCTTCTTATATATATACTCTTCATCTCCAAGTATTCGTTGTCTCACAATGGTTGGATTCTTTACTTTGTTCTTTGTTTAAAGTCTTAAGTCCGTTGGAGAATTTAATGCTTGCATTAAATGCATGTTCCTTCTTCATGCAAAGTCCATGATGATAGTTAGCATGCCTTGTACCTTAATAGTGAAGTCACTTCTTTCATCATAACAGGTCTACAACAACAAAGTGCTCCTTTTGATGAAGATCAGCATTTTCCAGACTGTGAACTGCATTTACTCTTCATAGGACTTTAACAAATCCTAGGAGAATTTTTTCTGCATGAAAGAATATCAGACAAAGAGTATTAGATGAAGATCATAAATGCACTACTTAAATGTTATATCAAATTGTCTTATGATTGTATCATTTGAAACTTTAGACGCACAAATGCAAATTATGATCTGATAGCATGTTAAACACAACTTTTATCATTTGTATTTATTTGTATCTAATCAAAATAGTTAGGAGTCATGATTTGTTTATAAGACATCAATATCTTTTGACTTAACAATTTTATTTCCAAAACTTTAAATATAATTAATTAAGGAATTTAAAGTAGGAATCTTTTATTGGGAGACAAAAAATTACACTGCTCCTAATTTTTTTTTGCACTCTTTCATAATTTCTACATTAAATAGTTATTTCTTTTAATTCTTTAATCAATACTCTAAGGACATTGATTAGAAGATCCTTAATAAATCAAGAATCAAACTTTAAAACAAAGAAATTATTACCAATAGCCATGGCTTTAATTATAACTGGATGCCTCACGAGTTTGCACCGTTACTGCCTAACACCAGGTACTTTTTTTAGACGGTAGGTAACACCAGGAAATGGTGAGCCTAAACATTTAGAAGTAATAAAAGAATATTAATTTTTTTTTTAAAATGTTACTAACGTGTCGAACATTTAATGTCACAACTTAGTGTAAATACTCAATTTAATTCTTGAATATGCAAAACGCTGATACTTGAATCCTTGAATTATTGAAAAATAAAATTTTGTTCCTCAATTTATAAAAAAGTACGATAAATTTATTCAACTGTCAAATATGTTTGTTAACCCAAGCAGTCAAGTTTACATGACATCGTTGGACCTTTTTGATAGTGAAAAATTTGTTGTGTATGTTGTTGACTCAGATGCACTAAAGTATCACCATGAATTTCAATGGAACAATTTGTCAGTTGGGAAAAATGTCCACTATTTGATGGTGTGACAGATTTTCGCACACTTATACAATTGAAAGACAATTTTATTTTTCAAAAATTTAGAGACGAAACTAAAGTTAGTGATTTACAAATTTAATGACTAAATTAACTATTTATCCTAAAATTTATTTAAATTGCATAATCATGAGGATAAATATTCATGATATATATTACAACTAACTCTAATAAAATTAACTTTTTTTAATAAGTTCAGTAATTGTATTAGAGTTTACCAATAGGATATTCCAATTGTTATATACAAACTAATTATAATAACTATCACGGTTTCTTTAAAGAACCTATACATAAAAACATATATAGTACATTCACTACATTGTGTACATGGGTGTTGCTAGGTGGACCAGCATTATTGCTTATGCACCCAGCAATTTCTGGTAATTCCAAAATTACCCCTGCGTCTTCTTCTACATTTAATAAGTTGTTTTTACTATGTGTACCATTTGTGTGTGCTTCGCTTTTTGCTTTGTTGGTTTTTCCCGTTGAGAGAGGTGTCGCTTGGGTAGAGGTGAAAGTGTTACCGGCCAATGGTGATTGTTGCAGTGGTTGGTTCGATAGCAACATCGTCGGAGGTATGCCAGGTACGCGAGTTGTTGTTTCTAGTTTCCCGTTGAGTGAGTTGATCCGTATGTTGAAGTTAAAGTTATAGATTACATGATCCGTATAAAATATATGGATCATGTTATCCGTAAGTTTAATTTAAACATACGGATCACTTGATCCGTATAAACCATGCGGATCACTTGATCCGTATGGTTTATACGGATCAACTTGATCTGTATGGTTTATACGGATTACATGATCCGTATAAACCATACGGATCAAGTGATTCATATGGTTTATATAGATTTTTAAATTTGTAAAAATTGTTTAAAGTTTCAATTCTTTTTAATTATAAATATGTTAGTATGTAAATTTGTAAATAAAAATTATTTGTTTATATGTGTATTTGAAATAATTCGTATGTAGATTGATATAGGGTTTTTGGTTTTTAATATATATGGTTATGAATTGTAATGTTTATAAAATGGTATGCAGTAAAAGATTACGTTGAGTTTTGTATGATATTATATGTATAGTGTGATTAGGTGTTGTATGTTTGTGATGTGGAAATTTTGAATGTGTTGTTAAGATGGACGAAGATCAATGGATGTATTACAGTATAATGTCTGAAGAAGTTGATATGGATGATGAAAATGAACACGAATCTGGAATGAATGAACAATATGTTGATTGTTCGGATGCGTTCAATACTTCTCAGGTAATAATGTTCATTATTGTTATTAAATTGATAAAATGAATGTCCCTTTGAAGACTAAAATTGTGTGGGTTGCGTTGTAGGTGTTTGTTACCCGAGATGATGTTTTGTAGTTGGCTCGATCAATTTCTCATGAAAACGAATTTGTGGCAATGATTATGAGGTAAGGCACAAACACCGGTATGAGAGGAATGACTTCATTTCTGTTAATTGGTTGTGAGAGGAGTGGTCAGTATAGGTCTAGGAAGAAAGATTTTGTTAGAAGAGACACTAGGAGTAGGAAATATGGGTGTCCCTTCAAGTTTCGTGGGAAACCAGTGGTTGGAGGGCTAGATTGGATGGTGAAATTGATGTGTGGGAGTCATAATCATGAATTGGCCAAGTCATTAGTTGGACATCCATACGCTGGACGATTGACTATGGATGAGAAGACAATTATTGAAGATATGGCAAAGTCAATGGTCAAACCAAGAAACATTATGCTAACGTTGAAGGAGCACAATGCCAATAGTTGTACAACAATCAAACAAATATACAATGTAAGAAATGCATATCGTTCTTCCATTAGAGAAAGTGATACTGAAATGCAACATCCAATGAAGCTTCTTGAACGGGATCAATATATTCATTGGCATAGATTAAAGGATGAAGATGTGGTACGTGATATCTTTCGGTGTCGACCTAATGTAATGAAGTTATGCAATGCATGTAATTTGGTGGTTTTGATAGATAGTACCTATAAAACAAACAGGTACAGACTCCCACTACTTGACTTTGTTGGTGTGACACCAACGGGGATGACATTCTTTGCTGGTTTTGCATATCTGGAGGGTGAACATGTTAATAATGTGGTATGGGCTCTAGAATGGTTTTGAGGTCTTTTTATAAGACGTGATGCCCTCCCTGGAATTATTTGTTGAACAAGTGGCCTCAAATATCTCAAGAAGGGGAGCTGAATTAAGATATCACAAACTATTTCCCAATTAAAAATTCTACTTTGATTTTAACCCAAGTCCCAAGAATCCTTTTAAAATGAATTCCTAAATAATAATTCAAATTAAACTTACTGAATAGAAACAATAAGCAACAATAAATAAAAGAGTTTAAGGGAAGAGAAAATGCAAACACAGTTTTTATACTGGTTCGGCAAAGTTTGTTGCCTACATCCAGTCCCCAAGAAACCCGCTTGGGAGTTCCACTATCTCACAAATCCTTTACACCTTCTAAAACACACAAGGACAATCATTTCTTTGTGCTCAGATGCTTTACAACAAGAGACTCATAGTCTCTTAGCCCTTTTTCAGAAGTAAGAAGAAGAAGAAGAAACGATCTCTCTTGAAAGAGACAGGTATTACAATGAAGCCCTCAATTCCTTATTGAATAACACAAGTGTTTGGCCAAGGAATTTTTTAAGACAAGAGATTTTTGTTTGAGAGGATTATGCCTTTTGTGAACAGTGAAAGCTCTAAAGAAAATTCGTGCCCAAGTCACCTATTTAAATGCCTTTGATGGTCATTCAAAAATCCAATGAAAAGTTGTGACTGTTGACAGATTTTCTCGAAAATCCTCTCTAGTAATCGATTACAACATTGGCGTAATCGATTACACAATTATTTTTATTCAAAATTTAAATGTCCAACGTTCAAAAGCTTTGGTAATCGATTACACATGATGTGTGATATGTAATCGATTACACAGTTACAAAATCATTTTTAACCATTTTAAAGCATTGGTAATCGATTACATAGTTTTGGTAATCGATTACAACTTTGAAAACTTAGAGCCAAATCTGTTAGGAATTGATTTTAATACATTTTGAAATGATTGTTCCTCCTGAAAGGCAATTTTGGAAACATATATTGGATTAAAGGTAAATTCTGGAAATGGAACGAATTCCGGAAAAGCAATTCCGGTATAACATTACTAGCTCATAATTTACGGATATTGATCTGGAAGCTAGTCAATCCGGAATTATGACAAAGCACCACACCAAGCCTGAGACTAGGACATTTTGATGGTAGCACTGCTGTTTGTTTTGTTTTTTCTAAAGGTCAATGCTAGTTGTTAATTTATTAATTTTTGTTAGCAGAAAGAATTTGAACTCACAATCTCCCCTTCTCTCCATTCTTCCCTCAACCATCAATCCAACCTTATAAATCCTGATAACAGTGCTGTTGTTGCAGAACAAGTATTTGAGAAGACAAAAGCCAAGTTTCCTCTGTACTGTTAAGATCTGGTTAAGGATGATATTTATTCACTTTCTAATGTGTAACAAAGAAGAAGGGTAATCTGTAACTTTTAGTTTATTATAAAATTAAGGGGGTGCAGGATGATGTTTATGATGTACAGGAAGAAACAGCCTATGTATGGCATACTAGAATTTATATAATTTGCTGGGATAAAAACTACAAACTTGATATATTAAAATTGACTTAGCAAAAAATTAATTATAATTAATCCCAAATACAAAATGCGTATTTAGTATTTACTAATACTAATCGTGCAAAAGTACCTGCCAGTCTCAACATAATGATAATTTCCAAATCATACTTAAAATATTTAAAACCGTCCTTGCCCCTCATTTGCTCTTCACACAACCATTGGATTTCTAACCATCCTAGTATACACCCTCTATGTATGAGTACTTTTTTTTTTTTTTTCATTTTTCCATTTGCTACAATGTAAATAGCCTTAAGCCCCCCATTGAAAAATTCAGTACTTGGTGGCTTGAAAGGGATATACAGAAGTGTATAATTTTGATACCATCAAGAATGGCTCAACATAATTTTGTTTCAGTTTTCAAACTGTCAAGAACACAATTTACAATAACATATATTTTGTGCTCATACCATCCAAAGCACCAGGCAACAGAAAAAAGTTATGCGATGCAAAGTCCTGCACTCTACTCTACTGGCTTTCCTGGGGCATTGATAGCCTCAATAGCCTGAGCTGATTCACTTGAAAACTCCATCAGTGACTGGAAGAGAGGGGGAAGTGTCTTTTGGAGGTGATCAAGGGTCATTGCCCTACTGTACTGAACAGAATCCAAATAATTTGCTTTCGCACTTTCCACTTGCTTCTTAAGGGCTTCGGTTTCAGTTTTCTTAAGATGTATTGGATGCTTGGGGCTTGTATCAGCCATACCTCCATCTATTCTTTGCTGCATCTCAGCCATGGAGTTCAAGCATTTTTGGAACTTCCTTTCAAGTTTTTGTAACCTTTCCAGAATGTTATCTTCCTCAATCTGTTGGCCAGTTATGAAACGAAGGCATGACATCAGGCTTTTTATTGCTTCAGAGGTCTCCTGTAACCACACCAGAGTGCATGCACATTTGTAAGTCTTGCTAGTTACAAGAAAAACCACTCATAAAATTCTTGACACATTTTGCAATATAAAGAAAAGAAAGCGCTTATTCAAATTCAAACAAGTCATTTAATACTTTAGATCGACTTTTGAAAACATCCATGAGCAAGGAAGCAGATTATATTTTGAAATCAAAGTTTTTGGGCAAAGAAATTGCTATATATAAAAACATTCATGAGCATTTATGCAACATATAGTTCTTGACATGATATCTGTACCAGATGCTCTACAACCATGTGGTCTAGAGTTTGAAGTTACATAGACAGACAGGACTAACAAATATTGGCAATGCGGAGCCAAGGCCACTAGTGTTAAGTAGGTGAAAACAACAAGAACAGAACTATTATGAAGAGAGCATTACAGACAAAACAAAGCAGCTTAAGATAGTCTGACTTTTGAAAATAATATTTGATATTTTTTTGTTGTTGAGAAGAAAGACATGAAAGAGAATAGCAAAACAGTTTTGACTAAAGAATTTCTACTTTTCCTGTCAAAATAAACAAAGCCCAAGGAATAGAAGAATTTTGACCCAATGTACCTTGTCAGGTAACTTGTTAAGCCCACGCTCCCATTGATCACAAATGGCAAGAATAGAAGAATGATTGCTACATTCATTACCATCCTTGAGGCTTTCAGCAAGCTTAATCCACTCATAGAGGGTCCTCACATACTCCCGTTGAAATTTTACAAGTTTGCCAAAGCTATTATACCAATAAGAAACCTCAGTCTCAAATTGTTGAAATTTTACAAGTTTGCCAATGCTATTATACAAATAAGAAACTTCAGTCTCAAATTGAATAGTAGCCTGGTGATGATATCCAGAATTTAGTATCGTGTTATGATTATCACTGAGGTTACTCAAATGTTGGGAGATGAGTGCTTGGGCTTTATGGGACTCATGCATTGTCCTCCACATTTGTGTCAACCTACAAAACAATCAAGAGGTTAAAGCAAAACCCAACCCAGGACATGATTCAGTTATAATTATTACACTGTTTAACTGTTTCCAATATATGACACCTAAGTTACTCGATATGTATTTAGAAGACCTTCACCATAGGGCATGAGAAAACGACAATAGACATTTATTTTTTATCAGGTAAATTCAACAAGGAATTTTTTTAACCTCCCCTCTCTCTTTTTTTTACTATTATCAATCTTTTGTTCCTTGGTTACTTACATTATAAATTTAATTTTAGTTTTTTCTTTATTTTAAGAAATTATTTTCTTAAGATGTATGCATTATACCAACTCTGATGATACATTTATGAACTACATTGCACAATCACGGCCATAGATCTAATACTGCATTTATTTCTTAAGGGTAGTATTAGAAAGAAAAAAAAGTAATTCATACTTTCAAGATATTCTAAAGTGACAAATGATTTGAGAAAACAATATTCCAAAAGTGACAAATAAATGAGACAGAGGGAGTATATTTCTTCAAACATTTTACTAATAGAAAAACATTATTGTGAAAATTAGATTAATATTAACACATCATTAAGTTGGAAAATGTCTAATGCATCCAATTCTGAGAAATATACCCCGCAGTTAATGCAACCAGCTGGGGCAAAAGCTCCTCATCTATCATTTCCAAAATTGATGAAGTTGTTTCACTGATGCACTGCCTTAGGCTTATTAAATCAGACTCCAACTTCTCAACACTTGATCGAGTTTTGTCAATCTTGACTATGTCAAGGTTCTCATCCTCTTGTTTACACAATAACGTGGACTTCCTGTCGAACTCCAATGCAACAATTCCCTCCTCCTACATTATATCACAATTGAACAATGAGACAAGAAGGCCATTCATGCCAAAAGATTTGAAATCCAAAATCAGAGATTTCCTTTCAGATGAAAGAAGAAAAAAATATAATGATCAAGATAAATTTGAAATCAATGTTATAATCCGGTGCAATATATGGCAGTTTAACTATATCAAACAAAGGAAAAGACTATAGTTTCATTTTCAGCATTTATATTCTTCCACTTGATTACTAAGACAAAAGAACCAATGGATGTCAGTATGACTAATTCTAACTAAAAAGACTGATGCCAATTAATTCCCTCATCCTGACTAAAAATATTCAATACATTCCATTTATTTTTCTATGTTGCCACTATTTTCATTTTAAAATACAGACATTGCTCCCCCTGTATATGGCTTGAAGTTCTATTCCTGATCTTTCTTTCATAGTTTCATTAGATAACTTTTGCATTAAAAGGCTGTCAGTCCCTTATACAGACCCATAATACATGGGCCACACTAAATTGCCAACTTTCTAATTTCCTGTCTATAAAGTCAGATAGCTAGATTTATTAGCTTACCTTTAATGCCTTGAAAAGTTTCTTCTCTGCCACATATAATTTTTTAACTGTGGCACAATGAGCTCCAGGTTTGCATGGTTCACTATGACCAGAAAATTCAGCACCATCTTTGGTGGATGGGGGTGACTTTGAATACCTACTCCATGACAGTACACTGAAGACCTTTGCAGAATTGCCTCTCTTCCCTACAAATAACATAGCCACAGTAAAAAAATATGTCACCACCAACACCACATAGGGAATGAATGATGTCTAAAACAAATGTTAAGTACAATAAACCAGCCACAAAACATGGTATATCACAAAACCCAAAATGTGATAAGTTTGATAGTTATTTGATGGATGTAATTAAGAAAAAGTAAGCATAGTTTCCATGTTCATCAAATCAATCAATTTCACAGGCAACAATGGTTATGGGACATGTTAAGTCAACTGACACTCAAGTTGACCCACATATTATGCAATCACTTAAACTGCGATAACCTTCTAAGTTACCCTTAATAAAACTGCACCCTTATCAAGTTGACAGGAGCCAACAGGTAAGGACCAACCAATAACAACATATAATCAAGATTACACAATATGTAGCCTTACTATCAAGATGCCCAGAATTCTGCCGAAGAAGAGTATCTCCTCCATTGATATCTATAAGAACAGCAATTTCCTTTATACATCCAGATGCTTTCAGGAAATGATCATCCAGCTCTTTACCTATACCCTCCAATGTTTTCCCACTTCTACCAACCGCCACAGGCATAGCTGTAGTGTCTCTTCTATACAAACTCATAGCAGAGGAATTTTCGTCAACTGGTTCAATCAACTTTTGTTTTCCCCTACGCAATCTTTCAGCAATTGCAGCAGCTTCTGCTTCTGCTTCTTCATCCTCAAATTCTGTTTTCATTTCTTCCCAATTGTCCTCCTCCACTGATTCTACTATTTCTCTTCTATCAGTGCTTTGAAACAGCCGTAACGAGCTCAAACTTGAATCAATTTGCAGCAGAGGCACATTGCTGTCACCATTCTCTAGCATTTCATCTTCGTGCACCATGGCCTTGTCGGCAAGAAAAGGAGGCCATGGCGGCGGCCGCAGAGGGGATGCAGGCAGATGATGAGATGGAGAAGCCGCATTAGAGGCAGTTTCAAACTCAATCATATCAGACTCGGTGATTTGCCTAAGGGTGGCACCAGTGTTCCTCAATGCTTTCAAATAAGCCAATAGAGAATCAGAAAAATCCCCTCTAATCTTCACCAACTGCTTAATCGCCCTCTTCCTTTCCTTGCACTTACGAACGTTCTCATCCTCATCAATGCTTGACAAAACACACCCCATGTTGGAAATTGGAATATACAAACCTCACAAGTCACAAAAGGTGTCCCAAAAATCTCTTAATGGAATTTCTATATTTTTTCTTTCTTCAAAATAACTATGTATCAATCTTAGTATTGCCAAGAACTCAGTTGGTAAGCTCAATCAATAGACTCCATTAATTCAATAGTCTTCACAGCGTCCAATTTTTCTACAACCAAAAACTGTCACCTACAATACAAAAACCAAATAAACATATTTATTAAACACAACACACACACAAAAAAACAATTAGAAATATTTCACAGTTGTCAACCATAACCATAAATAAAACAATAAGGTTGATGTAAAGCCTCGCTGCGTTTCTATTGTGCAAAATGCCCTTGGCTGACAGTAATTACACACCACATGCGGAATTAGTCCCTCACTAGTGGGTTGGAAGACACACGTACTCTATGACTTGGGACAAAAAAAAGACGACCTAACATACTTAACTCCCAGCTTCATTAATTTTTCCAATGTATTTCTTGCACGATTTGTCAAAACTCCTATAACTAACCCAGAATATGTAGAACAGTATGTGCAATACTCTCTCGCAAGAAAAGCACACCGTAAACGATTTCCATTGCGATTACCAAACAAAAGAAAAAAGGATCCAAACACACACACAAAAAAAAAGCAGATATTCCAAGAGAATTTAGGAAGGGATATTAAAATGTTGAAAATAGGAAAATAAAATAAAAAAAGAAAAAGAAAAAAAAAACAATAGTTGTTCTGAGTTCTGACAGAGAAGGTGTGTGGAAGTGGAACAGAGGAGACTGCAAAAACACGCAAGCAGAAACAAACGCATTGCAAATTGCAACTCACCAGTCATCAGAGAGGGGCATTTGGGTGGCAAAATGTGAAGACAGAAAGGTGAATCTTCTACTGAAGGCCACTTTGTTCGGTCTTTCGAGAACAAAGAGGAGAGAGAGAGAAGAATGGTAGTTGCAAATTACAGTAATACCTATGAGAAGAGCACGTGGTTGAAGTTCTCTGCGTGGAAGGAAGGGTGTGTTGTGATAAGAGTAAGATGATGAAGTTGTTGAAGTAGAGCGTGATGATGCACCGCACTTGACAAGTTTTGCATTGCTGAGAGAGGAGTGGGGGTAGTAGTAGCTATGAACTTGAATGAGATAGAGAACTTTTCACAAAAGCTTTATTGGACTTCACAGACAGACAGACACATACCTCTTGCTTCGGCCACTGGTTTGGTTTTCAAAGTAATAATGCTAATTAATTTTTATTAATTATTAATAATAAAGTATAGAACTAAAAGACAAGGAAACAATTAGTATAAATCTATTAATCTATAATTATTATAACTATAATACATGTTCGAGATTTTATAATTTAAGGGGGAGTTTATGTAAATTTTTAAAAAATTAATTTAAGAAACAGATAAAAAAAATTTCAAAATAAGTTAAAAAAATTATTATTTTTGGAAACAGAAATAATTTAAACAAATATATTAAAAAATAAAAAATTATTTATTTTATTAAAATAAACACTTATTTCAACAAACAAATTTATATAAATTGACCCTAATTCAATACAAAAAGTACTTTTAATTTAATTTAAGAAATAACTACTTTTACTACAATTTTATTTTAAAAAATTAAAAAATTATTATTGCTCTTAAAAATAATTTTTATAGGCGTTATAAATGCTTTGTATTGAATATTTTATATTTTCAAATTCCTTGGCAAGGCAAAGTGTTTTAAACGTTGTTAACATTATCCGAATGTGAATTAATAAACAATTTCCATGAATATATTAAGAGAAATATTTTTTGAATGAACACAAACCCAACATCTTATATTTACACACAATCAATAAAAAACTTATAACTAATAATAAAAGTATTACAACCTGTAAAATAGAAAACAAACATTTAAAATAGATAAACAAAACCCACGATTTTCTCTCCATTATTCTTCTTTTTATTTCGGTATCAATATGTTTTCACGCGTGTCTCTGTTTTTAGTTATCAACACCCTAATAGTAATACCTTGTAACTTTCTCTAACACCTGATTCACCTTGATTACCAAACTTTATATTCTTGCTGCAAGAACCAACAATACAAATGTTTAAATAATTCAACTTGATACAGTAACATTTACTTTCGCATTTCTGAATCACATTACAGAACTTTGATCCTGCACAAATATTTTTATATGCAAATAGTAATTTATTAGAATAAAAAAATAGAAAACTGAATACTGGATTAAGAAATGCCATAAATCAGCAAATTAGTCTGTTACTGTGTTACATAACCCATTAACCCACAATCCCTCGTACAACATCAAATTCATAATTGATACAAATGCCCAAGTCACAACAAATATGGTGAAGATTATGAATAATATAAACGTGATAGTATATTGATTCCTAAATAAAAGGAAGAAGACGGTTAAGCACAAATAACGGAGATTCAAATGTTTTTAGTTTTTTTATTTATTTTACAGGTTGGAATTTTTGTTTTTATTTTTTTAGTTGTAATTTTTTTATTAATTGTATTTAAATATGTGGTGTTGGGTTTGTGCCTACCCAAAGATATATTTCTCATATATTAAGCATGTTTCTTGAGTTATTACAAGTGTTTATTTGCCTCTAAAAAAATTATAAGTGTTTACTTACTGTTGATTTTGACTATTAAATATGATTAAAATATAAACGTATATTGATTTAAATTATAAATTTACATTAAATCGTCTCTTTTTTTGGAAAATATGAAAATTAGTTTTCTAACTTTAAAATAAAGAAAGATAAAAATTCCTTTAGATCTGTTGTTGATAGAATATATTTGTTCGTAAATTCATAATCTTTTAAGGATAAATTTGGTGATAAGTTAGTGTACCACTGGGAAGTAATTAAGGCTCCCTAATGATCGATCGAGTAGTAGTTGTTATTTGTTATTAGAGAAAAATATGATAAAATCATATTTTTTGTTCTTATTTATATCATCTGACGAAAAAAATTGAAATATTTTATTCAGTTTTATCTTTATAAAAGAGATCAATTCAAATAAATAAAGTCTATTTCAATTTATATTATGATATTTTATTCAATTTTATATTTATAAAAGAGATCAATTCAAGCAAATCAAGTCTATTCCAATTTATATTATAATATATATTTATACTTTTACCTTACTAACTTGAGTATCACAATATCATCTTAGGTGTATTTCACCACTATCCAGTTGTGAGGAGCAGACAAAGGATTTACATGTTCTGGTTAATGATTTTATTAATTAATAAATGTATAAAAAATATTATTTTATTAACTAATCGTAAAGTATTATTTTATTATATACTAATACAGCATATTACGTTAACAATACGTCAAAATTTAAATAAGTTAAATTCTATATTTTTCTCCTAAGAGCAGCCTCTTGTTTTTGCAATTTTGATAAGTGGAATTCCGAGGCAGCAGCGAGTGTTATGGGTCATATCTTAGAGTTTAAGATACATCTAATACTTATCATTAGTCATTAGATTATTTGAAATGTTGGGCAGTGCAATTTTCCTTTTCTACCTTTTGGTGTCAAGCAGCAAAAGCACCACTATAAGTATAAAGTATTACTTTATGACCTGACAACTCGATGGAACGCAGCAGTAATATTATTGTCTTTGCATTGGCCAACCAAGCTTGAACAATAACAGGCCAATTTTGCTAGCAATTCTTTTAATTTCTTTATAATAATAATAATAATATTTTTATGCATGCTGGCAGTGACATGTTTATCCATGTTACTTATTAGCTAAGGGAGTGCATGTGCTTTTAGTAATCCCTAGTTTCTGCATGTTATGTCTCCTTTGTTATGCCGGAGAGGGCCCTTATTTTCAACTTTCTAGCAAATTTTATTCATTTCTTGCAATTTATTTTACTTCATTTTTATTTTATATATTTGTATTAATTTATAGTTAAAAATAAATGGGATGATCATCCCACGAACCATCGTGTGTCCCTAGTTTGCTATTTCCAAAAGTTGTCCAAAAGAAAAAGGGTATAAAGGTCATATGAGTCTAAGTCAAACGGGTTAGTTTAGCACTTGAAAAAAAAATAGTTTAAGGTAGGTTTTTCGGTCTAGCATGTTCTACGTACTCAACTACATATATTGACGCCTTAAGAAAAGGTTCATCAATCGATACGAACAGTATCTTTATAACTCGGATGCAGGTTATAGGTGATTTATTATATGGATTATAAATTTTAGCTTTTGGATTAATCTCATATGCAGGTTATATCTTACATCTATTACACTAGATTATCCACAATAGTGTACCCTCCACCTCCCATTGTCTCAAAAAACCTTCCATGTCTGAAAACTCCAGTTTATTGCAATTGTATCAAATCAAATGTTGAAAAAACCTATATAAAAAAAAAGGTGAGCACTCAAATATAAAAAGAAAGAAAGATGACAATTAATGACAAGCGGAAGAGTTACACCTGCCATTTTGTTATTGATGAGGTCATCATTTTGTCTATAAGGATTCATGCTCGGATATGATGAAAATGATGTCATCATCATAAGTGGCAATCCCAATGGCTCTGTCAATGTCATTAAGAAAACAATACGAAATTAGTTCAAGACTTAATTTGATAATTGATTTATTAAACTTTACTCTTAAATCAAGTAAGTTAAACTTTAGTTGAAAATTAAGCTCCGTAGTGAATGTTTCAAACGAGAAAACTTTTATAATGAGAACATTTAATGTTAACCTTTGGATCACAATTAAAAATAATTAACACTTGAGATTAAAGCAATCCTTAAGTGAGAGCACATGCTTACCTTTTCCCTTGGTGTTATTTTTCTGTATAATCAACAAATTATTCATGAACGGGAGTAATGTATTGTAATTCTCATGTTCATGAACAGAAAAATTACTATTAAAAAATTAATTTATTAATACTTCTTTAAATAAAATTATTTACTCCCACAAAAGATTGTGAAAAAATTACACGATAGGAAAAATATTAACAAATTCAAAAATTTAGCATGGTTTGATACTTCTTGTTATGTCCACACGGAATCGTCTCAAAATTATTTCACTATCAAAAAAAATGATTACAAAATTCTAACCCACACTAAATAGTGTAACACTCTACAAATCCCTGAGTACCTCACTCAATAGTTACAAGAAATGATAACACTTTCGCACAAAGACATTTTTCTCTTAACAAAATGACTTTGTTTCTCAATTTCTCTTCTCAGACACTCTCTCTTCATGTGTGTCTTCTCTACTAATTATCTTCTTTATTTATAGAGAAGATTGTCATCAACTATAATAAATAAGTTCTCTTGAAAGTTGAAACAAAAATAACTCTCAATGCATCCATTCAAATACGTTTCTTATAGTAAAATGCAATCTTCCACTTTGCATTTAAACCACCTAAACTTTAGTGATAAAAATTCAATTCTCACTATGCATTAAATTCACCTTATCTTTTGTCTTGGAACTCTACACTTACCTGGATTGGAGGTTTTTCAATGGCCAACAAACATGGACAAAGAATCAGGCGAGAGGGCAAGTTATTCACGATTTTATGTTACATGGAATAACACAACTTTAGTGTTGGTAACTGCAACATGCATGACTCCAAAATCTCGTCATAGCTGAACCTAAATCTTAGATTCAAACATCCCTTCTAGCAACACATGCTTCTTCTCATTCTTCTTTTTATTTTTTGCAAAATTTAATTTGTTTCTTATGTTAGGAATTTTATAATTCATAATTAATTAATTAATGTGGGCTACATATTATATTATAATATTTATATTAGTTATATACATTTTTTATGGGCTTAATATAAGTGATCTAATTTGGTGAGTTTATTAGACTATTAACAGAAAATTGATATGGACTTAATGAGCGGAAACCAGTTTGCCCCATTAGGGGATAATAAGAGTCCTATTAGGTTTAAAACCTGAAGCATGGTTATGGTCCTCAATACATCAAATCAAGAAATAGTTTTTCCTCTCCTCATCTAAAGAGAAAATGGCAATTCCATAAGGAATAAGGTGATTTGGTTAAGGAAGGTCATTAAACCAATTGTTCGTGATTATTCTCCAGATTCCGCTACATTTTTTTTATCAATCATTATGGATCCAGGTATTCCTAAAAATCTTCTCGATAATCTAATGTAATGTGTTCATGTTGGTTATTGGTATTTTATAAGGATCTCCTAAAATTCCAACAAGTGGTATCAGAGCCACCATTACTGTTAGATTATTGGAATTTTAAGTTATTTGATTTTAGTTATACCTGAATTACTTTGGTTATATGAACCCTATTTTTTTTTTTTTGGAACAACACATACTTATTGTCGGTAAATTTAGATATTTCCATATTGGATATTTGATTTGAATTCGAGTGTATTTTGTTTGTTGGCATCGTTATTTGGTTTTGTGAACGACTTCTCTTCATGGCTACTGTTCATATCGTTTCTGATATATATATATATATATTTCAGAAAACTTTTTGCGCATGCAGTTTTTGATTTTTTTTTTGTTAAAAAAAGGAAAAAGTAATATAAGGAAATACATGATGAAAATGTCTAACTTGCCATCAAAACTAGAAGCACTTAATCTAGAGCTTGGTGAAGATTGGCTCATGCATTTAGTTTTGATATCACTTCCTACAAGCTTTGGGCAATTCAAGGTGAGTTATAACACTCATAAGGACAAATAGTTCCATGATGAGCTTATATCTCATTGTGTGCAAAAGGAAGAAAGGTTGCAGAAAGACAAATTTGAAAGTGTTCATTTAAGTTTGGCCTCTCAAAATAAGAAAAGAAAGAAAACTAAGGGTGCTCTTAGTAAAAAAAACAAAAGAAAGATGAAGAATTTACTTGCTACTTCTACAAGAAGTTGGGACACTTGAAGAAAGATTGTCCAAGGTACGTTGGATGGTGTGTAAAGAAAGGTAAATATCTTGATCTTGTTTGTTTTGAAGTCAATTTAGTACTGAAGTATCTTTTCCATTTATTTGCATATCTAGTAATTTTTTTAATCAAATTGATTGACACGATATATTACCAAAATAATCCCTATTGAAAAAAAATTGATTAAAATTACATAGATTTTCATATGATATTATTTATGCGAATTGTGTTTGGCTCAAAGGAAGACACAATTTGATCAAATAATATTGTACATGCGATGATAAATGTGTGACAATTATAAAGTGCTTTCATGTGAATAATAGTTGGTTCAAAGACAGACTATTATATGACAGAATTTATTATTAATATTTGATCATTGGGTTGAGAGTATCAATTACAAATTAATTTCTCTGTCCAAAGACTAGGAGTTAATGTTGTGCTAGGTATCTTGTAATGGGTTTGTTCTGTGAAATATTTGCACGTTATGTTGTATATATTTATATATAGCTTAATTATATGTGAAAGTTATGTAATTTTAAGACCTCTCATTTATTATATTAAATTGTCTTGTATTTTTTGGTTAAATTGATTGAAATAACATGTTGTCAAAGTAATCCCTATTGCGTAAGTTGATTTGGTTGATTTACATAGATGTTGCATGAAATTATTTATGCGAATTGTACTCGACCCATAGAAGACACAATTTGGTAGAATAATTACATTTTTGTGATGATAAACATGTAGTGATTATAAATAGTGTGATCTTCCATGTAAATAATGAAATTTCCAAAGACAATCATTATTTGACCAGAGTAATCATCATATAAGTTTTTCATGTGAGCAATGAAGTGTCCAAAGACAACCTTTGTTTGACAGGACTTATCACCAATGTTGAATCAATACGTTGAGAGTACCACTGGTAGTTAGTCTTTTTCAATCCAAAGATTGAGGATTAATGGTACGTTAGGTATATTGTTTGGGTCTTAAAATTTATCATGAAGATTATTTGCGCAATGTATGCTTATTGTTCTCTTTTTTAACTGTTGTTGTTGCTACTACTATGGTTTAAATTACTCATATTATTTGAATCCCAATGTTGCATATATAAAATTTAGAGTTAGAAAAGAGTCAGCTGAGTGTTGAGGATATTGCATAATTTTTTATTTCTTTTAGCGAAGAAACAAGAGAACAAGATAAGAAATTTCCTTGTTACTTTTGTAGGATGAGGCATATAAAAAAGTCACAATTACACTATTTAATGCGTGAAGAATGACAAATTTCTCATGTTTGTTTGTTTTAAAGTTAATTTAGTTTTGTATCGAAGAACGTTAGTGGGTAGATTTGGTTCTACTACTCACATAAACATGCATATACAATGCTACCAATAAAGTCATCCGCCAAGTGATAATGAAAGATTCATCTATGTGGGCAGTGACATAAAGTTGTAGTTGAAGCTATAGGAACTTTTATATTGCTTCAAAAGACTCAATTTCATTTGAATGTAGTTGAGACATATATTGAGTTGTTTATTAAACTAAATTTTATTTCTAATTTGGACAAATTCAGTTATTCGTGTTTAATTAGAAATAATAAAGTTAGTCTCTCTTGTGATTCAAATGTTTCAAGTTATGAGTTCTTTTATGGATATTTGAGTGTTCCTATTGCAAACAATTTTGGGTGATACATAACTTAAAATTAAATGAAAATTTCATCACTTTATAACATAAACGCTAAATTCATATCTCTTAATAGAGAATTTGGATGCTTGTGTTATATAAATTTTGAATCCTTTATATTGGTTGGACCTTAAAGTCTACATTATAAAGGGAAAATAAACAAACAAAATAGAACTCAGATGCTGAAAGAACTAAGGATGTCTTAAAACTAATACATACATATATTAGTGTTTTATTCCTTATGGATTCATGGAATGATCAAATGTATTTTATTATGTCCATAGATGATTCCTCTTTATTTAAATTATGAGAAGTTTTGGCATCTAAACATTTAGTCTTTCAAAGCTGAAGTTGAACTTCAACTAGGAAAGAAAATTAAGGTTATCAAATCTGATCATGGGGAATACTATGGTAGATATGACATAATATGCAACGTTTGGAGTCTCCTTGTGTTTTCTTCAATAATTGTGAATTTGTTTTACAACATATAATGTTAGGCAAACCTAGCATAAACAAAGTTGCAAAATGATGAAACTAGACTTATGCAGATATGGTAAGAAGTTTGATTTTTCTCTGCCAAAGTCAGTTTGGGAAAAGATATTAAAGAATATAATTTATATCTTTTAAGGGTATTAATTAAAGTAGTCATTAACAACCCCTATAGGTGTGAGCCAGGGAAATCCTAACATTAGGCATATGAACATTTGGGGATGTTTAGCCGAAACAATGTCTTATAGGCTACATGAAGGTAAGCTAGACTTAAAGATAGTTAGTTACAATTTTTATGTTACATTTAAAGTTATCGCATGTATAAGTTTTCAATCCCACTTTAAGATCATGTTTGAGACATGCAAGACTCCTTGAGTAAATTGAGTTTAGAGGGGAAGGAAACATAAGGAGTGTTGTCTTTAAAAAAATAACCTATTATTGACAATAAATAAGTCTTTGTACTTACATTTGTTCAAGAAATAAATATGGTAATTAAATAATGATGTTACTCCTAACATTATTAAAAGACAAGACAATACTAAGATTTCCTCTCAAGCACCACCTAAAGTTCAAACTAAATAGTCTCAAGAAGTGTCATTAAGAAGATCCTCTAGAGAAAGGGAAAATGTAATTTGATATGATTATGTTATATTTCTTTAGGAATATGAATATGACATTAGGTTGACTGAGAAGGTCTAATCAACTTTAGTCAAGTCATGTTGTGCTCTCACTCTCAAGTGATCTGATGTCATTAATGATGTAATAAAACTGATGGTTGAACATGACATTTGGGATATCGTCAAATTGTCTGAAAGTGTGAAACCCATAAGTTGTAGATAAATATCTATAGTCGAAACAGATTCAATGGGTAATATTAAGATATATAAAGTTTGTTTTATCGCCAAAAGTTTTACAAAAAGGAAGACATCGATCACAAAGAGACTTTTTTTTCTGATTTCTTAGAAAGACTTTTTTAGGACTATAATGACATTGTAGCTCATTTTGATGATTGTTTTGCATAGATGAATGTAAAGATTACATTTCTAAATGGAAACATTGATGAAATAATTTATACGGTGAAACTAGAAAACCTTGTTTAAGATGATCCAAAGTCTATGGTATGCAAACTAAAGAAATCCATTTATGCTTTTAAACAAGTCTCTCGTCTATGTTATTACAAAATTCAAGATTATCTCTTATGGTGTTGAGGTAAATTTGGTTGATGATTGCGTATACTAAAAGTTCAGTGGGAGAAAATTTATTATTTTGGTATTATATGTTGATGACATTCTACAATCATCATACAATTTATTGTTGCAAAAAAGTTATATTGTAATTTATCATGTATGCTTAAGTTTATTTTTTTTATTCTCTTGAAATAATTTTTAGTGGGACTCCTAAGGTGATATATGAGTAATCTTGGTATGTAACACTAGAAAGTAGTAAAGCGCATAATGAGCTAATTGAAGAGGAAAAGAAACTACGTGTTTTCATATCGAAAGTCTAGAAGTTTAGAGATTATTGAGTATTCTAACTTCAATTTTATGGAATGTCTTAATAACAATCACTCCTCATAAGGATCCACATTTAACCATGTTGATGGAGTTAATATTTTGTTATGAGACTGTCATACCCTAATTTTATCCAAGGACTATCGTTTGTTGATCTTTTAATCCTTGCTAGTCGACTTATGGTGTTGAATGTCAGTTATAGTGCGAAACAAATGATCATTCAATGTTTTGATCAAGAGTGCCAAAGATACTGAAAGGGAGAGGCAAAATGGTCATTTTAGGGAGTTTTCTGGACCTTGGCTCGCCCAAGCTAGCCTCTGGCTCACCTGGGCCTCCAAATTTCTTAGGAGTGAAGGAACTAACTCGCCTGGGCGAGCCAACTTACTTTAGGATGAAGCATCAGCTCGCCTAGGCGAGCTGCCATGGTTCCAAAGGCCATTTTTTGCTATAAATAGGCGTGAGAGAGGCTGAGTAAAGGGTTCCAAGGTTCAGCATTGAAGGATATTGAGAGAATTGAGAGAGAAGAAGAAGAAAGAAGAGAAAATGAAGCCTAGGCGCTACCGAATCGCGACCGTGATCGAACCCTACATCGTTCCTTATTCGGTGTTCTTCGTGCGACCGTCGGTTAGTTTTGTTTTTGATATTTGAATGTGATCTATGCACCCTTAGGGGTCCCCTTTGTGTTTTGTGCATATTCATTTCCTCCATCTATCATTGGTGATCTTGTTTTCTTTGTAAAGTTCAATCTTAACCGATCACTAATGTTGTAAAGTTATCTTTAAAGAGGTTGGAAGTTAACGAACGAAACCAAGATAAAATCAACTCATAATATCACTTGAGATCATTTCAAGGTCCAACGCCTTAACGATTCTCTCCTTTTTTCAAAAGTTAAAACATTATTTCAAGGTCCAACACCTTAACGATTCTCTCCGCTTTTCAAATTCTAAAACATTGTTTCAAGGTCCAACGCCTTAAATGACCTTTGTTCGCAATTAAGACCAATATTTCAAAAATATAAAATCAATTTAACACACAAACTTTCAGACTTAAAGAACTACATAAGTCTGAATTCCTCATCGCTCCTGAGGATACGTAGGAGCAAAGGCAGTCGACTCCAAAAAATAATAAACATAAAAAAGGAAAATACATAATAATATTGAAGTCACGGTTTTTGCACACTCGATTAAAGGCTGTCGTCCCTTATGACAGGCGCGTGGGTGCTAATACCTTCCACGTGCATAAACAACTCCCAAACCCTTATTCTCAAATTTCACAGACCTTCTTTTTTATTTTTCTAACGTTTTCCCTCGAATAAACGTTGGTGGAAACTCCACGCGTTTTCTTCATGAGAAGACACACTTTTTTATTTCACCTTGCCCTCCCGTCAAAGGATAGGTTGTGTCAGAGACATCATACTAGAATTTATGACAGCTAAATTATTGTAATTGGTTTGCCTGTTGTTGTCATGCCAACATTAAGAAGTCATCAGGTGTTTATTGGGACAATATCTTAGTGGTCTCATTAAGGATTCAATCAAATAAAAGTTTGTTGACATAAATTATTTGGTTGTTAAATAAAGAATTCAGAAAATACAAATTTATATAGAACATATATGGGCTCATTCCATGCTAGCTTATCCACGTACTAAAGGTCTGACACTTAAATTTTTTTCATGAGCATAGTGTTCATATGGGTGTAATTTCTGATAGTACCTTAGTTTAGTGAGAGTCTTACTTATGTTCTATATCTTATGGTTTACAAACATTTTGTTGTTTAGATTTTCAACAGAAATAAATTGATGTTTATCATCTTATTATAAACTTGTGTTATGTTTTATATGCGATATTTGTTGCATTTGGATTAATCTCTATAAAGAATAACGTTTGGACTAGTTGTAAATGAACATGGATAAGATCACATGACATGTTATTTTCATGCTGCATATTCATATTTGATCTATATCATCAAGTATAAGTGACAATGGTGGTTATTGTTGCTTAGTCACGTTAGATTGTGATGAAAACCATAGCGGTTCCTTATTGTTATATAAGATGGACCAGATTATTTAAGGGAAGTCTAAAAGTAAATAACATATGATTGTGCGCCTGGAGAATTTTGTGGTATAAATGTCTAAAGTTAATATGAAGCCCAAGTGAGAGATTGTTAGGAATTTTATAATTCCTAATTAATTAATTAATGTGGGTTGTATATTATATTATAACATTTATATTAGTTATTTACATTTTTTTTATGAGTTCAATATAAGTGATCTAATATGGTGAGCTTATTAGACTATTAACAAAAATTGATATGGGCTTAATGAGCAAAAACCACTTTGGCCCATTAGGGGATAATGGGAACCCTAATAGGTTTAAAACATGAGGCATGGTTATGATCCCTAATACACCAAATCAAGAAAGAGTTTCTCATCTACCTATCTGAAGAGAAAACGACAGTCTCATAAGGAATAAGGTGATTTAGTTGAGGAAGGTCATTAAACCAATTGTTTGTGATTGTTCTCCAGATTTCGTTGCGTTTGTCTGATCAATCATTATGGATGTAAGTATTCCTATAAATCTTCTTGATAATCTAACGTAATGTATTCCTGTTGGTTACTGGTGTTTTATAAGGATCTCCTAAAATTTTAACAACTTATTCTTGCTTGTATTTTTGCAAAATTAAATTTATGAAAATTACAGCACATTCACTAGTGAACAATTTGTTGATTACAATAATGTAAACCAAAAAGGGAAATGGGAAGGGGAAGTTAGGCACGTGATCTCACTTAAGGGTTGTTTTAATCTCAATCATTAATTATTTTTAATTGTGATCCAACAGTTAATTTTAATAATGTTGGACAAGTGGCCTCAATAACTTAAGAGGGGGAGTGAATTAAGTTTCAAAATTTTCCCACTGACAAACTTTAACCCCCTTTTAAATGATATATGATAGGCTCAAAATGCAAAAAGAATAAGTAATCAGTTTAATAATGTTCTTTTAATTGCACAAGAAAAGTAATCTGTAATAAAATAACTGAGATAAGGAAAGAGAGAAATGCAAACTCAATTTATACTGGTTCGGCCACTTCCCGTACCTACGTTCAGTCCTCAAGCAACCCACTTGAGATTTTCCACTATCTATGTAAATCCTTTACAGTCTTTGAACACACCTTGGGATCCTTCACCCTTATGTTCAAAATTCTTAAAGTCAAGAGACAAACAAACTCTTGATTACAACTGAGTTTATGAGATGAACAGAAAGATTTATTTCCTTTAGAGTAGATAATATAAATTGAAGTTCCTAGAAGAATTCTCAATAGATTTACAAGTGTTTGGCCAATATTTGTTTAGACAGTATTTGACAATTAAGTTCTCTTAGAAAAATCTCTCTTATACTTTTCAAAGTCAGACATACATATATATAGGCTCATTGTGCCTTTTCAAAATAGTTTCAAGAGATGTGTCTTTTATAAAAGTTTTTCTGAAATTTTCTCACTGGTAATCGATTACAAAATTTTGGTAATCGATTACACAGTTATATTTTGAAGGGTCATAACTTTTCAAAGTGTTTTTTGAAGTATCATTACTGGTAATCAATTACAGACATTTGGTAATCGATTACAAGATTTAAAATTCAAATTTCAAAACCTTTTTGAAAAACCCATTTGCAATCTTGTCTCTAGTAATCGATTACAATACCTGGTAACCGATTACCAGTGCCTTGAGCTGTTTAAAATAATTGTTTGAGGCCAAAACTTATCAACCAATGTGAGATTCTTTTAACAAATAAACTAAGGTCTTATCTTTTTCTTGATCTTGTTTGCTTGACCTTGAATTAATCTTGAAGCAATCTCTGTTTGCTTAACCTCGAATGTTTCTTGAAGAAATCTTGTTTGCTTATACTTTGGCATCATCAAAAACCTGTATACATACATTCACAAATAATTCTCATTTTCTCATTATAAAAGTTTTTTCATTTGAAACATTACACACACACACTTATATTTCTTGCTTTTTATTCTTGTTTTTGTTTTTGCAAAACTAAATTCGCTTCTTATTTGTTATTTTATTTGTCCTTATTATACCACATAACATTTTAGGTGCTCTATTCAGTAAATCATCACGTAACATTCTAAGATTTTTAGGTGTTTATCTATTCATTTTCATAATGACATTTGAAGAAATAAATGATGTTGGTGATTGACCCATACAACTTCTTAAATGTTGTGCTTTTACACATGAAAATGTAAAAATATAATAATCTCTTTTAGAGTTGCAAATCGAGTTTCTTAGAAAAGTCAAATATTTAACAATGATTAAAATGCTTATGATTTTTACTCTTTATTTGGAAAGAAAAGTGATATTTTAAATTGACATCATCACATTTTCAAATGTACTAAAAATGATAGTGAAAAGAATCCATTAAGTGTTTATAGAAAGGAATTTATTGGTCATTGTGTTGGTACAACTAAACAACATAAAGTTATTGAATTGAAAAAATAAAGAAATTAAAAAAGTTAATGAAGTACTTTTAATGCAAGAATGTGGATTGCTAAAACAAAAATGGATCTGAGGAGCAATAGATAGTTAAATGTTTTAATAATTTTCATAACCACGAGTCATTGAATGACAAATAAGTTTAATATATTTCTAATAAAAGTAATTTAATAGTCATATATTATTTTTTCGAAAGTTGGTTGTTTCGTGAGTCTCACAATAAGAGTGTTTGAGTTAGAGAAAATAAAAGATATGCATATAATCTATCATTTATAGAAAATCATATCACAAATTTTATTCAATGTCAAGGTATTATTTGTAAAGAAAATAATGCTCTAAAGTTCTAATATTATTCAAAAGTTTAAAAGACAAATACGATGTCTTTCTATATGATTTCACAAACAAGTGGTGTCACATATACAAATGTAATAAGAATATGAGTGAAGAGTATCCATTAGGTATTTCTATAAGGAAATTTATTTGTTATTGTGCTAATAATATTGAACAACAAAAAGCTATTGAATTGTAAAAACCAAATGTACAAATAAAGCGTTCAAAATAAAATTCTAGTGCAAGAATGTTCGATGCTAAAAGAAAAAATAGATTTAAGGAGTAATATAGTTCTATGTTTTACAATCATGTCTTCCATAATCACAATTTGTTGGATGATAAAGAAGTTCAATATGTCCCTAATAAGAGCAATTTTACAATCGTATACTATTGTTGTCAAATGTTGATTGCCTCGTAAGTCTCACAATGAGTGTTTGAGTTAGAGAAAGAAATAGATATTAAGTCATCTGTCATTTTTAAAAACAATTAAAAAATTATCCGGTCTCAAAGTGATAAAGAGAATAATGCTTGAGGTTCTCAAGTTACACCAAAGATGATCTCACTTAGAAAGTTTTTGATTCATACTTTATTAGACGATGAAAATAACAATTCTCTTTGAAAAACAAAATGAGATATAAGATCTAAAAACAAATTTAAACCATTTGTCAGTTCAAGCAACAAGAAAATACACAAAATTTATATTGGTTCGTTTCAAACTAGAGACTATGTCTAATTCTTAACAACAATCAAGTTTTTATTGGGGATAAATATGTATGTCCAAGATCCAATCCATCATGTCATCAATTTTAGTAAAGAATTATTCTTTATTTTATTATTATATTTAGTTTTATTAAATTGTTAATTTTACAAGTCCTTGATTAAAATTAGAGGTTTGTTATCATGATAGAGATTATGATAATGAGAAACAGGTCCTTTATAATTTTAATCTAAATTATCCTCGATTGTAGGATTATGTAAATAGGACATCAATAATCCGGACAGATCAATATATATATGTCATGATCTTTATTGGATAAAGGTTAATATATCTCCTTTATTAAATTGCATATATATATATATATATATATATATATATATCTGTATGTATGTATGTATGTGTGGATGTCATCCTTGAATTGACTTAATTGAGAATTTCTAATAGTTAATATTACTTTGATATGTCAATTGGAAGTTCTCTAAGAAGAAATATAATAGTTTCCTTTGACTTGAAATTACTATAGTAATTAACAAGTTATTTGTTATATTTTAATTCCAAACACCTAATGTCTTAAGGCATTAGTTGAATGAATATTGAATATGATTAAATACTTGTAGAATTAATGATTAATCAAGAAGGAATATATCAACTCTAGGTAATGAGCTTGAACTTTGTAATAGAATTAAGAGCTTGGGCACGACAATTGAATGAAAAAAGAAAAGAGTTTCTTAAGTCATTCATTGATTAAGTGTGTTAGCTTATTAGAGTTTGACAATAATACTATATTCTAAAGTTAACCTTGAGCTATAAATGATGGAAGGAAATATTATATTATTATTCTATTGGTTCTTGAAGGTAAAATATGTTATTTCATGTTATCCAGACGTTAAAGAATGTTGCTAAATGCCTACCTTGATTAGTAAATTAATTTAGATTAATTTTTATTTTTACAAAGATAAAGAGATATGAAATTATTTTAAATAAAATCCTTTCAATTTTTTTCTTTGAAAAAAGGCTCAAATCCATATCTCTTAACATTATGAATAGAAGTATATACTCAGGCAAAGTACACCATACACAAACTAGAAAAGTTCAAGCCTAGTTTTAGACCTGAAAAGTAGAAAGAAGATTTTTTTCTTTAGAGTTCCACTCATCAAAGAGTTGATGAGTTGATAACAGAGTTTGGTCTCGTTATGGATACAAGTAAAATCTTCACACTATTGAAGAAAATTTTTGTTGCTTCAAGAACCCACATTTGGGTACATAAATCTATTTTTCTTTATTTATTATTGTTGTATATTTTGAATGCAAAAAAGATCATAATTTTCTGTTGTAAGTGTTGGGAACACTTCTATTTAACTATCAATTTTCATTAACTTATCAAAGTTATAAGTATTGTTCACTGTCACTTCTAGTTCTTACACTTGAAAGTTCTACCCCAAGCTTGACTTAAACCTAGTATTTTTTTGTCCTACCAAATAAATCAACAAGATTTGTTGGAAGATCGCACACTAACTAAAATATGTGATTGTCTTACAAATAGATATATCACTCAAAACTTTTTAGTTTTTTCTCTCAAGGTATACAAGGTATTTTCAGAGCTTAGTATCTTTACAAGAATTTATAGAAATCTTTACAAGAAATAATGAAAGAATAATTCATCTAAATGATATGTGTCTTGTTTCTTCCAAGTATTAGGGGTGGATAAACGGACCCAGGTCCATGGACTGGCCCGCGGTTCGCGCGGGTAACATACCAATTTTTTAAAACAGTTCATGGTTATGTCATATTTTTGGGCCTGCCCCGCTTAACCCGCAGATTATGTGGGTTTGGCCCACGGGATCCGCGGGTTGCCCGCATTAGGATTTTATTGCTTCAAATATGAAATCATTTGTTGTTGGAAATGTTTAAGTTTCATATTTTAGATTTATTGCTTGGATTTTTTCTTTTGTTAAGACATTATTTATTTTATTGATGTAATTGACTAATTGTTAAGATTTTTTATTTACATTTGTATTGGAGTTAATTTGATTGTGTTGTATTTTTATTGAAATTAAAATTCTTTTAAAACTAGACCCACAGACTGGCCCATTTGACCCGCGAGGTCCGCGGGGCGGGGGTCGACCAATTTATTTGGCCCGTGTAAGAATGCGGGGCGGGTTGGCCCGATCCGCTGCCAATGCGGGCTTATGAAGACAAACCTTACACGGGGCAGGCCGGCCCACTTACCCACCCCTACCAAGTATCCATTGTCTCATAATAGTTGGATTCTTCACTATGTTTTGTGTCTAAAGTCTTAGTCTATTGGAGCATTTAATGCAAGCATTAAATGCATGTTCCTTCTTCATGCAAAGTCCATGCTAATATGATAGTGTGCCTTCTAATTCAATAGGGAAGTCACTTCTTTCATCATAGGAGGTCTGCAACAACAAAGCACGCCTTTTGACAAAGATCAACGTTTTCTAGACTCTGGACTTTCATTTATTCTTCATATGAATTTGACAAACCCTAGAAGAATGGTTTCTACATAAAAGAATCTCAGACACATTATTAAATGAAGGTCTTAAACGCAATACTTGAATGTTATATCAAATTGGCTTATGAGTGCATCGTCTGAATCTTCAGACACATAGAGACAGATCATGATTTGATAACACATTAGACACAACTTTAATCATTTGTATTTATTTTCATTTAATCAAAATAATTAGGAGTCTAGATTCATCTTTAAGACATAAATATTTTTTAACTTAATAGAATCTTTTTCTATAGAATGACCAAATACAAAGATTGCATTTTGCATATGATATATTGTGGCAAAATTATCAACTTGATTATCTTTTTTGGGGGTTCAAGATAGGATGACTCTAAATTTCAAGGTTATAAGTCATAAGTTATTCAATTAGAAGACAAACCAACAAAAAAAATCAAAATATAATTATAATGCAAGAATGCTAAAAGCTAAAAGAAAAAAAAAGGATTTGAGGATATTATTATGAAATATCAAAGATCACACTAGAAGAGGAGTTGGATAGTGTGTTAGACAAATATGATAACTTTTTTGCAAAGAATTTGTTTTCACAAACAGATATGTAAAAGCAAAGTTTCTGACTATGTCATCCAATAAGTGAAAAAACAACTTTAGTGAAAACAACTAACTATCGTCCAATGAAAGGTGAAATAGGGTTTTTACACAGGTTTTCAAATAAACACTTGGTAAACAAGTGTGTTTGTGTAAGGTTAAAGAATACTAATCAAATAACTTAAGAGAGAAGTAAAAACACTTAGTTTATATTGATTCACTCAAACAAAGCTACGTACAATTCTCCTTTACAAATTTGCGAAGGATTCCACTAATCAAAGTTTATTGCAAACAAGTATTTTAGATTGTTACTCCTGGCTACAATAGTACTCTTTAGGTCACTACTGGCACACCCTTAGACTCCCCTTGAATCTAAGATACCCATGTATTTTTTGACACTAAGTCACTTTTGGCTTTCACAAACAAAAGTTTGAATGAATACAACGATTCAAATCACTCAGTACAGTGGATAAACAATACGCTTGAATACACATTAATTTTGCTAGGCAAAGGATGAGCTATTTAAGTGCAAAGTATTTTGTCTAAATATTTTAACAAATTTCTCTTTAGAGTTCTTTTGCTCATTTTCTCTTAATTACTTTGTTATTCAAATGCAGTTTTTGAGTTGCCTTTTATAGACTTCGGAGAAGGATCCGTTACAGGATTAGCATTGACTCCTTGATATAATCGTTGTCCCACAGCTTGAAGTAGTGCAGTGTGTCACACTCTAGTTGGAAAGAGAAGGAACATTAGTACAAACAATTGTATGTGCTTCTCTTCCATGGTGAAAGCGACCTTTGACCAATATTCCTTTTCATCCATTCTATTATATTCTTTTGTAAATTCAAATAAAGAGAGGTAAAAATGAAATTTTGAAAGCTAAGCTCATGCTTTGTAGCTAACACTGACTTTCAGTACAATGTTGGATGTCACTTACACTTATTATATAAATAAAGTGTGTAAGTAATTTAAATCCATTGGACATGAATAAAACAACACAATGTATCAACACTGGTCTTTACAATAGTGGACGCTAGTCAATTAACATGTTGGATGCTAGATATTCTCTTTAATAAAACAGTTTTCACTTGTGATTGGGCGCACATTTATAAGAGCTTGTATGATAAGAAATAATGTCAAGTGTGCTCCTTATTGAGTTGGTCATGTTTACTTAAGAATAACTCATTAGTCTATCAATAATTTATATCTTTGTAATCATTAAAATCAAAGGGTAAGGATGGATCATCTAGTAAACAATGGACCGTTCAGACTTAACAATTATTGTCAAATGTTGGTTGTCCCATAAATCTAATAATAAGAATACGTGAATCAAAGAAATGAATACACATATCAATCATCTACCTCTTTTAAAAAACATATAAGAAAATTTATTCAACCTCAAAGTGATATGGGTAAAGAGAATAATACTTCTAAGGTTCTCAAATCATGCAAAAGTTTAAAAGAAAAAGATGATGTTTTCTAATACAATTTCTTTATTAATAAAAGTATCAAATTGGAGCATATTTTTTGGATTGTTAGCTATTCAATTTGAGCATTAGAAGCTTTTAGAGATATCATTTGTCTTAAATACTACATATAGAGTTATTATAATATGCCTCTTAAACTATGAGATGGACTATATGTTAGTGTTGATAATCATGAAAAATCAATTTTTTTTTGTTCTATTGTGAGATGAGAAAATTTCTTCCCTCACATGCTCTTTAAAGGTAAAATCATATTATTTAAATATTTTATTGTTACTCTAGTTTTATCTTTAACATTTTAGTATTTTTTATTATTTGTATTTTTTTTGTTTCATGTACTTTGTCAAAGGAAAATATTCACAAACAATCCTTATTGATGAAGGTCTTACACTTATAGAAGCTATTTGGACAAAATGGAAAAACACAAATTCATTTTTCATATGGTATATTATGATAAAGTGATCAACTTTATTATTTTTATTTAGCTCAAGATATAATGACTTCATATGAATCTTATAGTTTATAGAATTTCTAATATAAATATGATTATAAACACTAATTAGAATTGATGGTTGCATGGTTTCGTCTATGCTTGGACAAACGTTAACGAGTCTTCCAGAGTCATAAATTGAGCTTTTGGCTCAACCAGGAAATATTGATCAACAAGAGTCTTATGAAGGTTAAATATTTAAAAAGGATGAAGATGGTTATGAATTTGACTGTGTTTGAAAAGAAGTGATTTTTCAATTTGACATCATGTTTACAAATGTTGTAAAGATAAGAATGAGAAGAATTCATCAAGTATTTATAGGAGAGAATTTGTTTGTTATTGCACTGATAACGTTAAACAAAATAAAATTATTTAATTAAAAAAATAAAGTAACAAAAAAATTCAAAATGTAATTATAGTGCAAAAATGTGAATTGCTAAAAGAAAAATTAAACTTATGAAATAATGGGTAATTACATGTTTAAATAATTACTATAATCACGGGTAGTTGCATAACAAATAGGTACAACATCTTTTGAATAAAAGTAATTTCATACACATTTATTATTTACTAGTGCGTTAGTATTGTGTTATGCACAAAAGAAATATTTGAGAGGAGCCAACTAATTATTTTAACATATATATAACAATATATTAACAAAATTATGCGTGATTAGAGATAGACTTGCACCAAGGGGGTCTAGCTTAGTTGGTTAGGCAAGATGTGAGTCTTGGAAAACTGTCTAATACCGTGTCCAATTCGTCCCTTTGTTATAATTTCAATTTAGATTGTGTGTTTAAAAAATATTTCAACAACACTTAAACATTTTCATTCAATTACAATTTTATAATCAACATATTTAAACAAAATAAGTTAAGATCATCATTTAAATTTTTATAATTATTTTTAAATTTAAATTAAAAAATTAATTATAGAAATCCTTAAATAGGTAAAAAAAAATAGAAGCACTAAATATGTTAAAAAAAATACAAGAACTTATTTACAAAAATCATTTTTTGGTGTGCACTAAGAATATCATTCATTCGATACTCAAATACTAATTATTTTTTAGGTATAAAAATTATCGAAGCGAGTTTTATCTTATCCCAACAATGTCTTTTTCTCTATTCACATGACCAAGAATTGAATCTTTAACAACATGCTTAAAAAATTCAGTTATCTATCAATTGTGTTAAACCTTGTTGATCTTTACACAAATCATTAAAATCATTTCTTGAAGAAAAACAGTAATTAACACAAAAATAATAAATAAATATGTAATATCAATGTAAGTTTTTTTATATTCTCAATCAATCAAACACAACTTTGGATATATCTTTTAAGATAGTTTAATGTAAAATAAACTTAAGATAATGATGTTTTATAATTGAATGACATTTTGCACCGTTAATGAATGTATTTTCATTATTAAGTTAAACTTAATCAATTTTAACTCAAACTTTCAATATTTCATTGTTCAAGAGTAATATTATTTACAAATTTTATTAACAAATGTTTTGAAAAGGATATTTTCTAATAAACACACAAAAAAATCATGATATGACAATATGCATGCATTAGAACAAAATAGATGTTTTTATGTGCTATTTTCAATCAATTGAGATAAATTGATTTCAAATATCGTAATAATCGATCCAGGATCATCCTTTATAATGACATGAAGCTTAAACCTAATCAAATAAGACAAAGATAAGAGTTAAAAAACCATAACTTTAATATGTAATTTAAAACAAAAACAAAAACAAAATGACACCATCAAAAGATACTTGGAATGCGACATTCTTGCCGCACTTTTCACAATAAAATTTGTTAAATGTATTTTACCTTCTTTGCATGCTTCAAACATAGATCATACTTTCAAATTCAACATCAATAATTTGAGCAAAAACAACACCAATTTCTTGCTAGAACAAAAAAAAATTGTTCAATAAAACACCATGCGTCCAATACAATAATCATTAAAATAAATTAAGCAGCAAGCGGAAAAGAAAGTTAAAAGTTATGTACTCTTTTTCATCTAAAAGAACAAGGTTATTGACATGACTCCTTTATTGAAACCAATCATCAACCACAATTGAATGAAACAAACTAAAATTTTACACTTGATCCTCTCAGTCTAAATAACATAAACCATATCATTGACATCTTTGCAAGAAGTATTATGAGATAACATTCACAAAAAATTGACAATAGAAGAGAAGCATGTGCATCTATATTTATATTGAAATTTGGTGAAAATTTATTTATTGATTTGTAGAGATAGAGATGATCATAACAAATATTTATATAGAGATAATAACACAAGTTTATAGAGGTAATATTATTCAGGAATTTTTAAAAGGAATGAAGAAACTATTTTAAATTTTATTTTTATATAATCCTATAATATATGAAAAATTATTTCTAATTTTCAAAAGAAATAGATACATTAAATTAAGAATGTGGCGAAAATTCTTTCACGAAGGTAATGACAAAAATTTATAGAGATAAATTATTCAGGAAAATTTGAAAAGGAATGAAGAAACTTTTTGAAATTCTTAATTTCCAAATTTAAAAATTTTGATTTATATAGATAATATTATTATGAGATTTTCAAAACCAATGAAGAAACTATTTTAATTTTTCAATTTCCAATTTTTTTAAACCAATTTTTTAAATTTTGAAATTCTACCTATTTGATAATTAAAACTGTTCATAATATTTGGTCTAATTTTTTCCATCATTTGCATAAGAAACTACTTTAGTTTTTAATTTTTAAATTTTAAATAATTATATAGAATGTGACATATTATTTATAATTTATAATTTCCAAAAGCAATAAGTGCACTAAAATAACAATGTGGTGAGAATTGATTTATAGAAATAAAAAAAAATTATAAACATAATATCATTCGGGGACTTTGAAAATGAATGAAGAAATTATTTTAAAATTTAAATTTCCAATGTTAAACGAATTAATTTATAGAGAGATAATACTTTTATGGGATTTTCAAAATAAATGAAGAATATGTTTTAAATTTTTTATTTCCAGTTTTTTATTTATTTCTTAAAATTTTGAAAATCTACCAATTTGATAATGAAAATTGTTTATTATATATTTATAATTTTCCTTTAAGTTTTATTTTGAATTTTCATAACTGTTTTAATACATTTGAAAATACATAAATGATCTTTAAACTTTTGGAGGGAAATTTTTTCACCAAGTGTATACTACTTAAAGAAATAAAGGATTAGATTAAAAATTGATGTTGGTTTAAAATATTATATCTAATCCCTAATTTTAGTGATCTAATTATCATAGTTTAAATTTGAATTTGAACTTAAGAAGAAGAATTTGTTCCAAACGCTTTTTTTATGATTAAAGAATTATAAATATGTATGTCTAAATTAAATTCATATTATTAGTTATGATTATATGTCTAAATTCAAATTTTCAGAATTAAATTCATATCTAACTACACCAGAAAAAATACCATATAAATTAGAATTCTAAATAATAACTTTGTTATATAAGATTTACATTCAAATTTGTAAATGATTCTACAATCATGTCTAAATTAAATTCATACTATTAGTTATGATTATATAAATTCAAGTTTTCACAATTTTGATGCTTTAAATTTTTTTAACAAAATAAAAAAATATTTTTTATACATTTGAAATTTGTAATATATTTATTTTTCAGCCTATTACCTAAAAAATATTTTTTTTTATTTTACTATAAATATTTGGATATGATCAATTTTTTACGTTTTATAGTCATCGTTAGTTTAAGTTTCAATTAAATAAGGACGTAGTATTATGTCAATATTAGAAATATCATGTAGTAAAATATAAAAAAGTGATATATTACATATATGAAAAATATACGTAAGCCATAAATATTTATCTAATTCAAATTAATTTCCATTCTTCTATTTTAATTGGTTGTTTGACATAATAATTTAAATCAACATAATATTTTATTCTAGATATTATATTAAATACTTAAATATTTTAAATTAGTTCAAATTAGTTCTCAATCCTAAATAATTTATCTGGTTTTTTAGAAATAATGTTTCAAAACAACAAAGTTGAATTGCATTAGTAATAGATGGCAAAGGCTTTCGGGAGATATCAATATATTGTTTTTTGGGGGTGGGGGATAGGGTAGTATATGATTTAGACGAGATTCTTTGCTTGACATCTAATTTTTCTTTGTAATTTTCTAATACCTCTTATGATAATTCCTCAATCTCTTTATACTTTCCTTTTTTTTTATAGTACCATTTTTTTCAATCTTCCTTTTCAACCTTCAAGAGATCCTACAAACCCACCACTTGCTCATGAATAATATTAACATAGGATAAGTTTGTTTGGGTTAAAATAAGTGATTATAAAAAAATAATTTATTTATAAGTATTTCTTGTAAAAGCATAAACACTTTTATGTTTGGTTATAATTATAAAAAACACTTTTTTCAATTAAAAGTGTTTTTTACACTGTTTGGGTATGCCAATTGTACAAGTGTTTTTTATTAGAAAATTACATAAATAACCTTATAAGCACTTATAAAATAACATGTTTGTTTAGGAAAAACACACTTGTTATAAATGTTGTAAAAATACACTTCACCATATGTCCATTTTTTTATTAAGCTAACATCCACATATGCCTAATAGATAAAGGAAAATTGCATATATTTTTTTTAAGTTAACAACCATGTTCATAAGGTTTTACAATATAAAATATTTGCTACTTACATTAATTACTTTTAGTAGCAAACAATCAAAATTAAAATGTCAAACAAAAATTCATATTATTTCTTCCATGCATCAAAATTAGGGTAGTATATGATTTAGACGAGATTCTTTGCTTGACATCTAATTTTTCTTTGTAATTTTCTAATACCTCTTATGATAATTCCTCAATCTCTTTATACTTTCCTTTTTTATGATAGTACCATTTTTTTCAATCTTCCTTTTCAACCTTCAAGAGATCCTACAAACCCACCACTTGCTCATGAATAATATTAACATAGGATAAGTTTGTTTGGGTTAAAATAAGTGATTATAAAAAAATAATTTATTTATAAGTATTTCTTGTAAAAGCATAAACACTTTTATGTTTGGTTATAATTATAAAAAACACTTTTTTCAATTAAAAGTGTTTTTTACACTGTTTGGGTATGCCAATTGTACAAGTGTTTTTTATTAGAAAATTACATAAATAACCTTATAAGCACTTATAAAATAACATGTTTGTTTAGGAAAAACACACTTGTTATAAATGTTGTAAAAATACACTTCACCATATGTCCATTTTTTTATTAAGCTAACATCCACATATGCCTAATAGATAAAGGAAAATTGCATATATTTTTTTTAAGTTAACAACCATGTTCATAAGGTTTTACAATATAAAATATTTGCTACTTACATTAATTACTTTTAGTAGCAAACAATCAAAATTAAAATGTCAAACAAAAATTCATATTATTTCTTCCATGCATCAAAATTAGGGTAGTATATGATTTAGACGAGATTCTTTGCTTGACATCTAATTTTTCTTTGTAATTTTCTAATACCTCTTATGATAATTCCTCAATCTCTTTATACTTTCCTTTTTTATGATAGTACCATTTTTTTCAATCTTCCTTTTCAACCTTCAAGAGATCCTACAAACCCACCACTTGCTCATGAATAATATTAACATAGGATAAGTTTGTTTGGGTTAAAATAAGTGATTATAAAAAAATAATTTATTTATAAGTATTTCTTGTAAAAGCATAAACACTTTTATGTTTGGTTATAATTATAAAAAACACTTTTTTCAATTAAAAGTGTTTTTTACACTGTTTGGGTATGCCAATTGTACAAGTGTTTTTTATTAGAAAATTACATAAATAACCTTATAAGCACTTATAAAATAACATGTTTGTTTAGGAAAAACACACTTGTTATAAATGTTGTAAAAATACACTTCACCATATGTCCATTTTTTTATTAAGCTAACATCCACATATGCCTAATAGATAAAGGAAAATTGCATATATTTTTTTTAAGTTAACAACCATGTTCATAAGGTTTTACAATATAAAATATTTGCTACTTACATTAATTACTTTTAGTAGCAAACAATCAAAATTAAAATGTCAAACAAAAATTCATATTATTTCTTCCATGCATCAAAATTAGGGTAGTATATGATTTAGACGAGATTCTTTGCTTGACATCTAATTTTTCTTTGTAATTTTCTAATACCTCTTATGATAATTCCTCAATCTCTTTATACTTTCCTTTTTTATGATAGTACCATTTTTTTCAATCTTCCTTTTCAACCTTCAAGAGATCCTACAAACCCACCACTTGCTCATGAATAATATTAACATAGGATAAGTTTGTTTGGGTTAAAATAAGTGATTATAAAAAAATAATTTATTTATAAGTATTTCTTGTAAAAGCATAAACACTTTTATGTTTGGTTATAATTATAAAAAACACTTTTTTCAATTAAAAGTGTTTTTTACACTGTTTGGGTATGCCAATTGTACAAGTGTTTTTTATTAGAAAATTACATAAATAACCTTATAAGCACTTATAAAATAACATGTTTGTTTAGGAAAAACACACTTGTTATAAATGTTGTAAAAATACACTTCACCATATGTCCATTTTTTTATTAAGCTAACATCCACATATGCCTAATAGATAAAGGAAAATTGCATATATTTTTTTTAAGTTAACAACCATGTTCATAAGGTTTTACAATATAAAATATTTGCTACTTACATTAATTACTTTTAGTAGCAAACAATCAAAATTAAAATGTCAAACAAAAATTCATATTATTTCTTCCATGCATCAAAATTAGGGTAGTATATGATTTAGACGAGATTCTTTGCTTGACATCTAATTTTTCTTTGTAATTTTCTAATACCTCTTATGATAATTCCTCAATCTCTTTATACTTTCCTTTTTTATGATAGTACCATTTTTTTCAATCTTCCTTTTCAACCTTCAAGAGATCCTACAAACCCACCACTTGCTCATGAATAATATTAACATAGGATAAGTTTGTTTGGGTTAAAATAAGTGATTATAAAAAAATAATTTATTTATAAGTATTTCTTGTAAAAGCATAAACACTTTTATGTTTGGTTATAATTATAAAAAACACTTTTTTCAATTAAAAGTGTTTTTTACACTGTTTGGGTATGCCAATTGTACAAGTGTTTTTTATTAGAAAATTACATAAATAACCTTATAAGCACTTATAAAATAACATGTTTGTTTAGGAAAAACACACTTGTTATAAATGTTGTAAAAATACACTTCACCATATGTCCATTTTTTTATTAAGCTAACATCCACATATGCCTAATAGATAAAGGAAAATTGCATATATTTTTTTTAAGTTAACAACCATGTTCATAAGGTTTTACAATATAAAATATTTGCTACTTACATTAATTACTTTTAGTAGCAAACAATCAAAATTAAAATGTCAAACAAAAATTCATATTATTTCTTCCATGCATCAAAATTAGGGTAGTATATGATTTAGACGAGATTCTTTGCTTGACATCTAATTTTTCTTTGTAATTTTCTAATACCTCTTATGATAATTCCTCAATCTCTTTATACTTTCCTTTTTTATGATAGTACCATTTTTTTCAATCTTCCTTTTCAACCTTCAAGAGATCCTACAAACCCACCACTTGCTCATGAATAATATTAACATAGGATAAGTTTGTTTGGGTTAAAATAAGTGATTATAAAAAAATAATTTATTTATAAGTATTTCTTGTAAAAGCATAAACACTTTTATGTTTGGTTATAATTATAAAAAACACTTTTTTCAATTAAAAGTGTTTTTTACACTGTTTGGGTATGCCAATTGTACAAGTGTTTTTTATTAGAAAATTACATAAATAACCTTATAAGCACTTATAAAATAACATGTTTGTTTAGGAAAAACACACTTGTTATAAATGTTGTAAAAATACACTTCACCATATGTCCATTTTTTTATTAATTGCATATATTTTTTTTAAGTTAACAACCATGTTCATAAGGTTTTACAATATAAAATATTTGCTACTTACATTAATTACTTTTAGTAGCAAACAATCAAAATTAAAATGTCAAACAAAAATTCATATTATTTCTTCCATGCATCTAATATCTGCCAACAAATCTTGATATGGACTTAAAACAAAAATTCCATTAGCTATTGTGCCCTTGAAACATTTCTACAGAAAACTTAGGAATTTAGTTTTTCCTTGCTTCCACTTCAAGATATCAAGATCTTCCTATAATCAAATAAAAATAAGTAAATAAAAAATCATAAAAACAAAACATAAATCCAAAATTATTTACATAGTATAACAAAAACATTAACATACCTTGCTTTTTCTAACCCACCATTCTTCTTTTGCTACGATGCTTTGCTCATAATTCCAACCAAGACTGGTCTCTTTCTCAACCAACTTAGCAAAAGATTGAAATTTTTTTTTAATGAATCTTATTTGTTTTATAATTGAGTAAACTTTATCTTATTTGAGATTAAGATACTAAATTAAATGATTTAACAAAATAGTAATTTGAATTGGCATCAATTAACAAATATATGTCTAAGAATATAATATATAAATGATCAATGACTACTAAAATCATGTCTATCAATTAATTACACTTAATTGTATTGATGGCTTAAAAATTAATTAATTGCATTATACTTAATTTGAGCCCAAAAAATTGTCATTGACTATCTTTAATTTGCTGCAAATTACCTTATTGTATCAGTACACTTTTTTGTTTAAAATAATTCTCGATGTGAATTTAGATAGTGATCTGTTTTATACCTTCAAAAATATATAAAAGATTATTACAATGATAATTATTATAATAGAAAAGGGAGAATAAAACAATTATATTTAGAGGCGGGCAACAGACATGTGAATGAGTTAGAAAATTAAGGAAATAGTGTTTGGTGAAAACTTATTAAATTACTAGTGTTTGGTAAAATTAGTTGTTGAAACAACTGAAAAAGTGTAAAATGACATGAAATTAATAAAATCATAATTTATTTATAAAAGATAATTAGGAAATTTGATAAATATATGAAGAGTAAAAAGAAAAAAATAATAAAAAGCCAGAGGTTAAAAGCTAACTCTTTTAAAAATTGCTACTTCAAGTAATATTTCAAAAAATAGAAAAAGTTACTAAAAAAAGTTTGTTTACTAAAGAGTCTAATAAGCTTTTCAACTTTTAACAAAAATTAAACTAAAAATTAACCAAAATGTCTTGTCAAACGTAACATTGATAGATAGATAGATAAATAGATCGGTTAAAAAAGATAGATAAATGAATGTTAAAAGTTGATTTTTTTTTCCGAGTTACATAATAAAAATGTTTGAGTTAGGAAAATGAAAAGATATGCAAGTCATCTTTGAGTTTTAGAGAAAGATATAAAAAAATTCATTCAATCTTAAAGTAATATTATTAAAAGAATAATGCATATGAAGTTTTCAATTTGTTCAAAAGTTTAAAAGATAAAGATAACACTTATTGGTGCCTCCCAACATATTTTCTCAACAAATTAAAATAACAAAATGAAGCATATTATTTTGGTTTTTTGCAATTCAATTAAATTTATGAATTTTTTTATCATGTCGTAGTCTTTGATATCATTTTTACTTTTACTTCGGCTCTTCGCTATGCGAAGGTATGGGGGAGGGATGTTGTACGCAGCCTTACCCTTGCATAGGCAAAGAGACTGTTTCCGGATTCGAACCCATAACCAACAAGTCACTAAGGCACAACTTTACCGCTGCACCAGGGCTCGCCCTCGTAGTCTTTGATATCATATATAGAATAAATCATTATAATATGCTTCTTGGACGTTGGGTTTAGATTAATAATCATAAAAATTCAAATTTTGTTCAATTGAAATTTTAGTTCTAATTTATGATTAGAGTTTTATGTATTTTGTATAATAAAAATAATCGCAAACAATTTTTACTGATCAATGTGATGTACTTAAAGATTATTTCGGCAAAATGGTCAAACACAAAGAATGTGTTATGAATGCGACATATTATGACAAATTTATCAACTTGGTTCTCTTTTTGGTTCAAGATACAATTACCTATGAACCTTATAGGCTTATAAAATTTAAAATGTAAAGATAATTTTAAATAATAATGAGAATTCATTATTGCATAATTTGGTCTACGTATGGACAATCACATTGACATAATTTTTAAGAGTCCTAAAGATTCACAAAAATAACATTTTGCTTCAACCAAAAAATTTATGAAATCCTCATGGAAGTCAAATTTTAATATTGATGACAATATTTCTGTAAAAAAAAATATTGATGACAATACTTATGATTTTAATCTTTTTATTTGCAAAACAAACATGATTTTCAATCTATTGTCATCACATTTATAAATGTAATAATAATTATGAAAAAAAGAATCCATTAGGTAATTCTAGAAGAGTATTTGTTTGTGATCGAGCTTGTTATGTTAAGCAACACAATTTTTGAATTAGAAAAATAAAAGAACAAAAATAATTCAAGATATAATTATAGTGCAAGAATGTGAAATTCTAAAAGAAAAATTGGATTTGAGGAGTAACAAGTTACATGTTTTTATTAATTCTCATAAATATAAGTTATTGGAAGATAAAGAAGTTTGATGTCTTTCTAATAAGTGATTTAATAATCATGTATTATTATTGTCAAAAGTTTATTGTCTTGTAAATCTCATAATAATATTACTTACGTTAGAAAAAAAACAATAGATATATATAGGTCATCTACCGTTTTTAGAAATCAAAAAAATATATATGAAAGTTTATTCAATCTCAAAGTTATATTTGTAAAGAAAACAATGCTTTAGAGGTTTTCAAAATAGGCAAAAGTTTAAAGGATAAAGTTGATATATATAACACATTTTGTTAAAATAACAACCCGTACTAAAAGAATATGAAATTTCAAGATTATAATAGTTTGAAAATACATCATATATAATAAATAAAGTCAAACAAATAAGTGTTTACACAAGTAAAGATGTTATTATCAAAATATGAGCATCTAAAGTAAATGAACTCTAAAACTATAATAAAAGTGACCATATTCGGCGTCTTATTCTGAAGTACTAACCAAGTTAAAATAAATGTAACTAAGAAAATTATACAAGTCTCCTTAACCTCAACAACATTTTCCTTGTGCTATGAAAACAACACTTACAATGAGATGAAAATCCCAATGGCTAATGTTTTTCTCAGGGCGCGATAATTCAAAAAATCAACCATGGTATCTGCAATAAATTTAAAATAAGATTGTATATGTATATATTTACACACCAATAAAAATCATATTACAACAATTACAATTCATGAAATTTTGAATAGATAAAATATTTAAATAAACGACAACACCTCAACACATCTAAATAAATCTATCAAACACAACTTAGTAATTTCCAGAATCACGAGACTCGATTCTTTAGCTCTCAAAACTATTATAAATCTGAGATTCTTCAAAGGGTCTATGAGCTAATATTTCATGGAATGATGTTCTACTGCCTTCCCCATCATAAATGAAAGTGTCCAAAATCTTTTCTCCATCCCACATGGAGGTATCTAATATAAATTTTAGCTCCATCCTAGACAAAGGTATCTCATACATGTCTATAGTCAAATGAATATATAAATGAATATGTATTCAATTATCCAAATGTGAGACACAAACACACTAGAAAAGATTCATAAATTAAATTAATGAATTTATGTCAATGTATGTCATTTGAATATTTCATTCATTCTTTAACTACTAACATTTGAAATTCTCGCAATTTAACTCATGAATATAATACAATCGATTATAAAGCAAGTGCATATAGGCATATATTATATACATCATTATTCGGATTTAAGAAAGAAAGAACTGCAATGCACGTAAATTTAGTGTATGAGAAGAAACAAGAAGTGTTGTAACCATAATTTTCAATATACCGAGAATTTATTAATTTCAATTTCTTTGCATCAAATCACAAAATACATGCTTTGAAAACCATACCATGGAAGTTTCAAGAAAAGGTAAGTGGTTTACTCACCTCTTGAAGCAAGAAATTCGTATTCTTCCTTATTCTTGTTCTCTTCTTCCAATTGCGTCAAAAGGATTTTCTTGCTTTCTTTCTTTTTCTCAGACCTTGAGCAACTCACTAATACCAAGAGAGTCATTTACGTGTGATTCTAAGAGAAGAAACGGTCTATCCTTATATAAGAATGGTACGCAATTTAAAATTTGTTTAATAGATCTTTCTTTATCTATTATTTCTATTATCTTTTATTATAATTATCTTTAACCAATTCAATATATTATTGTACTAACCTCTTTTCAAAATAAAAATGACAATCTAATATCTTAAAACAATTTAATCTATCTTTACCCTTGCTAAAAGATATATTTAGATATCCTTATCTAAATAAAAATGATGGTTGCCCAAAAATTTAACATATTGTGGTAAAGATATATCAACTTTGTTATCTTTTTTTTTTAAGTTTAAGATATAATAACCTCAAATATGAATTTCATAGATTATATAATTTAGAAAGTGCTGATTTTGAACAATAATAAAATCTTGACTCTTATTCCATGAGCATATCAAAATTTTACAAATATAGATTACTAAAAAAACTATTTTTTGTTTGTTTATTTAGCTTCATTGAATAATAATATCAATTTACATATTTATACTAACTTACAAAGTGCCATAACCTACTTTATATTATAAATGATTAACAAAATCATTTCTAAAAAGAATATCTAAATACCAAATACAACCTCTATATAACCTTTGCAAAATAAAATAAGTTTTTTGAGAGATCAAATAAAAAATACATTCATTAATTGTTTTTGTATTGGGATCGGATCGAACTCACGCTGTATGGTCTAATTGTAAAACAATTAGACTCGAGATCTTAATAATATCTTCTATTGATAGTTGAAGGGTTTGGTTTATGTATGGACAAATATATTGACTTAACCATTAAAGAGTTTTCTAGAGTGACTAAAATCTTTTCCTTAACCATAAAACATTGACATGAGTTCCTTATGATGGTCAAATATTTAACAATGATAAAGATGCTTATGATTTTTACTCTTTAGTTGCAAAGAAAGAAAAATGATTTTTTTATTTTGTTGTCATCATGTTTACAAATGTAGTAAGAACCAAAGTGAAAAGAATCCATCAAATGTTTATAGAAGGAAAATTATTTGTTATTGTGCTAATAATGTTAAACAACATAAAGTTATTGAATTAGAAAATAAAGGAACAAAAATGTTCAAGATGTAATTGTAGGACAAGAATATAGAATACTAAAAGAAAAAATAGATTCAAGGAACAACAGGTAGTTACATATTATACTAATTCTTATGAGTCATAACAATGAGTTATTGAATGATAATGATATTCAATATCTTCCCCATAAGATAGATCTTATAATGGTATCTTGTAAATATCAAAAGTAGGTTGTCCTATAAGTCTCATAATAAAAGGGTTTGAACTAGAGAAAAATATGTATGCAAGTCATCTTCCCTTTTTAGAAAAAGATGTCATTTTTATTCAATCTCAAAGTGATATTGGTAAAGAGAATAATGCTTGAGAGATTCTTAAATTATGCAAAGGTTTTTTTTTTTGGTATAGAAAATTATATAATAGTTTAAAAAACAAAGATGATGTCTTCTAACATGATTTCACAATAGATGAAAGTAGGGAATTGAAGCATAATATTTGGATTTTTAGCAATTAAATTTGAGCATATGAATACTTTGAATATATAGTTGTCTTTGATACCTAATTAATATAGAATAAACCTCTATGATATGCCTCTTGGACTTTTGGTTGAGATTGTTAATCATGGATGTTCATTTTTTTGTTGTTGTGTTCCATTGCTAGATGAGAAAGTTTGTTCCTTCAAATAGGGTCAATTCTTATTATTTAAAGTTCTTATCATTACTCTAGTTCTAACTTTGAAATTTAAGTAATTTTTTTTATGATTTATCTTCTTTTTAAAGTTTAATGTATTTTGTTAAAAGAAAAATATCTCGGAACAATTCTTATTGATCAAGATCTTGCACTTAAAGAAGCTATTTCAACAAAATGACCAAACACAAAGTATGCATTTTGCGTATGACATATTGTGGCAAAGTTATCCACTTGGTTCCTCCCTCTCTTTGTGACACTCCTTTGCAATGAGCTCCTTCAAACTGATGTCTTTAAATAAGCCTTTGAGCTAGTTGTTTATGGTTGTTGGAGAGATTTTTTGAAACATTCAAAACTGTATAAGTGGTGCAATTCAAATAGTTATTTACATGTTTTTCTTTTCATTCATATCTTCTATAACTTCTCTTTCACAATTGAATTTCTTTTCTCTTCTTCATGATTGACAACTTGCGTAATTCGTATTTGAATTGTGGCCATTGATGCTTCTTGTTGTGTCTTATTAGTTGCCTTATGACATTTTCTTGAACTTGTCATGGGATGTCTTTTGAAGATTGTTATATAGGATGTCTTCTGGTGCTACTTCTGATTATTGCAATGCTTGCGCATCAATCTTCTTAACTTTTGGTGAATTTGTTTTGATGAAGAATTGATGTCATTTATAAGTTTTGTGCTTCCAAATTATTTGTAACTCTTATTCAGAACTTGTAACTTTTGATTTAGTGTTTCAGAATAATGTAGATTACAATGCCTTCATTTTTTGTCCAAATCTTGGACCTCCTAAAGAGACTCGAGCCAATTTTTTTGTACAATTTGGATGAAGGAAAATAATTTTTGTATGAAACCATGCTCATGTTCATGCGCAGTGGTATCATGGCCATATGCAACAACATCATGATTGTTTACGGCTATATCACGTCATTTACAGAGTTGGGCATGCGGGTAAGTCCATAACCCACAAAGTTTGCATTCTTAACAAACTCATTTTTTTCAAGCGCTTGCATAGTCCGCAGGATGCACCACGTTTGACAAAAAAATTAAAAAAATATATAAAATTATTTTTTTAAAATGTAAAATTTGATCCATTCTAAATCATTTTAAAAACTAATTATGAATTGTCTAATGAACAAAAATATTTGCCCAAATGATGACACACTTTGCAGCTACCTAAACAGCATTTTTTATATTTTGTTTACTTAATTTATAATTCTATACTAAATCAAAATATTATATTATCATTCATCAATCATTAAATCATATAGATAGTACCTATTTTTTTAATTTTTATTTTATTTTATTTATATCCCTTTTTATTTTAATATTAAAATGTAGACAGTTTGATTGGATTTGTGCAAAGAAAAACATGGAAAGAGAACGAAAACAAAAAAAGAAAAAGAAAATATGAAAGAAAAAAATATCAACCTTAGGTCTAAAACTAAAAAGATCAAACGGGAAATTACTTTTTCTCAGTGGGAAATTTGACTAGCTTTCCCACCATAGCTTAAACAAACACTTAATTTCTTTTATTGTTTTTTTTATTGGTTACTCAAGTCATTTTAAAACCACGGATAAACCCACATGGCATTCTAGAAATTCCGTTACGCCAAAGCCCAAATTTTTTTATTAACTAATTTATGATTCGACCCAAAAAAATTTAAAAAAAAAAGATTACAAATTTAACCCGTAAAATGAAAAAAAGATTACGAATTTATGATTTTTGAAGTTGAACGGCAGCTGCGCTGGTAACGCACATGGCCTAGCTGGTGACCCTCCCTCCTTCCGCTCCTAAGAAACCGACACTCGCATTAAACAAAGGAATTTCCCCTAATAAATACAAAATACCAAACCGATTTTTACTTGCACCTTCTTCAACTGTTCTTGTTCTTGTTCTCCCAAGTCAAATCGAGTTTACTTTAGTGGTCAAAATTATTATTATTATTATTATTATTGATTATTATTATTATTGGAGATTCCATTCGATACTCGAGAAAAGAGTAATGAGTGTATTTGAAGGCAATGACCCCACATGAGTGCTGGGAATGCCATTAATGTTTTACACATTGCCCCATGTCCCAAAACCAAAACTTTTCCACACACACATGCTTGCATTTAGAGGGAGTAAGTAGTAGTTATAGGAATAGTCAATACCGGCTATTTAACCACACTGTTACTCTTTGTACTACTTTTTCTTTGATGGGTATCAGTGGTTTTTTGTTTTGCCCCTTGTTGTGTCTTCTTTAGCTTGGTTTAGGCTTTTTCCTTTTGTTTGTTTGTTAGGGGTAGAGAACTACTGGGTGGTGGTTGACCTGAACTCAGCAGTGATTAGGAATTTTGGGTTTTTGGAGTTCCAATTTTTATTTTTTGAGAAGTGGGTGGAGTGGTTCTAGGGTTTTTGAGGTGTGGTGGATTCAGATCTTTTGGTTTGTTGTTTTGCTGGGAATTTTGATAAAGGCTGTGTATTTGGAAGAAAGGGATGGAAAGAAGCTGCATTGTGAATCAATTTCGAGGAGGGTGAATTTGAGGCCTAGTGGGTCTGTGTGGTACAGTGTTTGCGAAGGGTTTGATTGGGTTTCAAATTCAATTGAACTTAGATCTGTTCTTGACTCGGTTTTGTGAAGGAATTGGTGTTCTCTTTTGGGGATTTGAGGGAATGACTTGCGTGAAATTGGGTTCCAAAGCTGATGCTTTCCATCGTCAAGGGCAGGCCTGGTATCTAGCCTTATCCTTTTGTTTGCTCTGTACATTGCAGTTTTGTTGTTTTTGTTTTCTCTCTCTTCTCTCCTCAAATGTGATGTTTTTTCTGTGTGTTGTTAAGTCTAGGATTAGGAAGAACATGTTATCACTTTTAAGCTGTACTGTACATTTACTGAATGCTTGCTTGTTTCTTTGAGTGTTTATGGTGGCTCAGAATATTGAACTCTTGTTGAAGTGTGTAACTGAATATTGGATATAAGGAGAATATTTCTTTTGTGAAGGTCTTGTAAGTCTTGCGTGTTAGGTCTTTTCATGTCAAATTCATGCTTGGTGGTACTTTAGACTTATTTGTATAGTGGCAATGAAAAGTACTTCATGAGTTCCTACCTTTTTATTAGTAATTTGATATAATTTGTCAAACATATATGCATGGCAAAAGTCTGTAATTTATTTTTACCGTGTACGAGGATTGTACACATTTGGTGCCATAATGATAGAAATAAACTTGTAATGAAGATTTTTATTCTTCTTGTATGAGTGTATAATTTGATTTATTTTGTTCATGGTCTGTGAAGAACTGATCTAAGATTTTTCTTCATTTTTTTGCCCATTTGATTATGTTTCTTGCATGAATATGCCTCAGTAATGTACCTTGCAATGCACTTCTTATTACTAGATTTTTAGTTGTCATATATGTTTCTTTTGTTACTATTCTGAAGTGAGATTGGCATTCGTTGAATATATGATTTTACAAGACAGCGAAGGCTGACATTTTTCTTTCCTGTCTTGACTTTTCAAATGTAAGCCATTTTTAAACGAGACTGTTCTGAGTACAAACTGATCTAAATACTGTGTTTGATGGAACTTTTTTGTAATTTTGTCACTTTTGTATAATCTGTAACCTTTACATTGCTGGTATAACTATAGGTTCTGCACAACTGGGCTTCCTAGCGATATAGTTGTTGAAGCTGGAGAGATGTCCTTTCATCTTCACAAGGTATAAAATATCTATATCTATTCTTTTAGTTTTTTCCAATTTCCATGACATCTAGTTGATGCAGTATTCAAACATTAGTTCGCTTAAAGTTCTAGCTAAAAACTTGCCAAAGTTTACATGAAGATAGACATAGCAGAATTTACACTAATACATTAGCAATATCATGTTAAGAAGAATTTTTCCAATTTACTGGTTATTGAAAATAATTGATATTGGGCATGTTTCTGTGTTAATAAAAACTTGATAATTTTTGTTTTTGTCTTTGGGCATTATGTGAATGCAATATGGTGAAGGGCATTATTTTGTTCTGTTTATGGAAAGCAATGGCAAATTACTATATTCTACTGCATATATCAATTTAGCACATATTTGATTTTACATTTTAACACAGAATAACTTTCCATTCTAAAAGGCTTGCTCTCACTATTTTGAAGATAAGATTTAGTGAAATACTAGATAAGCTAATTCAAATTAATGCTTAATGCAGTTCCCTTTGCTCTCTAGAAGTGGAGTTCTGGAAAAAATGATTGCCGAGGCTTCTGAGTCAGAGGAAGAATGTGTAATATCCCTCAGTGACATTCCTGGTGGGGCTAAAACATTTGAACTTGTGGCAAAATTCTGTTATGGTGTGAAACTTGAACTTACTGCATCAAATGTTGTGTACCTCTGGTGTGCTGCAGAGCGTCTTGAAATGAATGAGGAATATGGTGAAGGTAATCTTATTTCACAGGCTGAAACCTTTTTCAATCAAGTGGTCCTCCACAGTTGGAAAGACTCTCTGAGGGCACTTCAAACCTGTGATGATGTTTTGGCCCATGCTGAAGAGCTCCACATTGTGAAAAGATGCATTGAATCACTGGCAGCAAAGGCGTCTACTGATCCAAATTTATTTGGGTGGCCAGTTCTGGAGCGTGGTGGTCCTTTGCAGAGCCCTGGCGGAAGTGTTTTGTGGAATGGAATAAGTACTGGGGCAAGACCCAAACATTCGAGTTCAGATTGGTGGTATGAGGATGTAACGAATTTGAGTTTACCTCTTTATAAGACATTGATAGCTGTCATGGAATCTCGAGGCATTAGGCAGGAGATTATTGCTGGTTCTCTTGCTTTCTATGCTAAAACATATCTGCCTGGGTTAAATCGACGTCAGGTTTCTGGCGAGTCCAGTAGCCGTCCGTCACAGGTAGCTATGGGGTCTCCACTATCTGAATACGACCAGAAGATTCTACTGGAAGAGGTTGATGGATTGCTCCCAATGCAGAAGGGTCTGGTCCAAACAAAGTTCTTGTTTGGTTTATTACGAACAGCGATGATTCTACGAGTGAGCCCCTCTTGCATATCAAACTTGGAGAAACGGATTGGCATGCAGCTTGATCAAGCTACTCTGGAAGGTCTCTTGATGCCAAATTTCTCATATTCAATGGAGACTCTTTACAATGTTGACTGTGTGCAAAGAATTCTTGACCATTTCCTTGCCATGGATCAGGTTACTGGCTGTGCCTCTCCATGCTCAATTGATGATGGTCAATTGATTGGGTCTCCTTCACTAACACCAATCACCATGGTAGCAAAGCTTATTGATGGTTATTTGGCAGAGGTTGCCCCAGATATTAATTTAAAACTTCCCAAGTTTCAAGCCCTTGCCGCTGCTGTTCCAGAGTATGCCAGGCCTTTGGATGATGGTTTATATCGTGCCATAGATATTTATTTGAAGGTATGAATCTTGAGCAAATTGGTTTATGTCATTCAATAATTAGTGTTTAATATGCTATCAATGGCGTGTTATAATGTTATGCATCATGCCACATGTGGGCCATTTCTTCGCCTGAATGAATACTATATATGTTTGTCAAATAATATTTTTTATTCTGCTATGCTTCTTGGTGTTTAAATTATTTTTTATAAATGGTATTTATTGCTCATTTTTAATCCCCATCCTTTGCTCATGTTTATAAACCAGATATGTGTCATATTTCTAGATGGTTTCTATACACATTATATAGCACAAGTTAGCATGACTTGTCACACTTCTAACTAGTTTTGACTGATTTGCTGTTGCTGTCACAAAACTACAGTCTCACCCATGGTTGGTGGAGTCAGAGAGAGAGCAACTATGTAGGCTGATGGATTGCCAGAAGCTCTCATTAGAAGCATGCACTCATGCTGCGCAGAATGAAAGGCTACCCATCAGAATAATTGTCCAAGTTCTATTTTTCGAGCAGCTCCAGCTTCGGACTTCAATCGCCGGTTGCTTTCTAGTTTCGGACAATCTCGATGGATCAAGGCAGTTGAGAAGTGGTTTTGTTGGATCTACAGAGGGTGGCTGGGCGTCGGCCATGAAGGAAAACCAGGTTTTGAAAGTGGGAATGGATAACATGAGGATGCGGGTGTCTGAGCTTGAGAAGGAGTGCTCAAACATGAGGCAGGAGATTGAGAAACTGGGTCGCACGAAGGGATCAAGCGCTTGGGGAACCGTGTCTAAGAAACTTGGGTTTAAGTTAAAGTCTCAGATGTGTAGTGCTCAAGAAGGGTCAGTTAGCAACCAGAACAACGCAAATAATAATGTTGAGAAGTTGAAGGAAAGACATGTAAAGCACAAGAAAGGTTCTTCTATTAGTGACAAAGCATCAGTCTCTTCAATTGTTCATTCGTAGTGTCTAAATGTTAATTCACTCACAAGGTCTTTTCTCTCGTGTTACTGTGTCACATATTGACTAATCAATTTCTTTGCCCGTTACTCAAGCAAAGTATAACTCAGATGGAACAAGAGTCTCTGTATTGTGTAAAACCGTAGATTTAGCTTCTTTTTTTTCCCTTTCCTTTGTCCCACTACATCTGCATATAAAAATTTCCATGCACATTATGTCTCCTACTTGTCCAAAATATTCATTTGTTTGAATTTTAATAGAGGTATGTCTAAGGATTTATTCCTTAAAATTATGAAAAGTCTCTGTAGTGTAGTGTGGTTCGGATGGTAGATAATCATGTTTTTTTAGCATATATTAGAGATTTGATTTTCAAGTTTATGGAATATGAAAAAAAATATCTATTAGGATATATTAGTCTTTTAAATAAAATTTTAGTACTTCAAAGAATTAGGTTTACTCTTAATTAGAAGATACCTTGAATTTACTCAAAAAGAGAACTCAACTTCCCCGAATATTATTTGTGGTGAACTTAACCCTTGGCCATAAGATATATGTATTTGTTGATTTGAGGATTCTCATTTTTCCCTAAACTAATAAACTTTTTCATGTAAAGATATTTTTAAAATTTAAGCAAAATTTAAAAATAAAAATAAGGTAAAAATATATTGACATTATTAACCACTAGTAGTTTAAATATTTTAAAAATTAATAATAATAATGTTTCTGAATATGAGTTTGAATCTAATTTAATTCTAAAAGTTATAGGATAAAAGTTATTTTTCATATATATATATATATATAATCTCGATATTATGGGTGAGAATTATTTATCATTTATAATTTAGGAAGTTGTTATTGATCCTTGTCACCATTAAAAAATTCTAAAAACATCATTTTTTATCGTGCACATTAGAACAACAATTTTGTTGCACCAATGCTTTAAATAATTTAATAATTAACAATAATTATAATAATAATAATTCTTAAAATATGAATTTGAATTTAACTTAATTCTTAAAGTTATAAGATGAAAATTATTTTTTACTTTTATTTATATATATATATATATATATAATATATAAATATATATTTTATCTTAATATGATGGGGGAAGGTTGTCCATCACCTAAGAATATTGCTATTGGTCCTTATCTATCTATTTATACAAACAAAGCTCTGACTACCTTTTCTCTATCCTGTTGACACCTGTCCCCAGCCTATTCTCTGTCCTATTGACACCTGTCCAGTTATAGGCCTTCTTTTATGCTTCTTCTTTGCTCATTGCCGTGTTTTATCCTTCTTCTTTGCTCATTGTCGTGTGTTGCCACCTGTCCAATAATAAACCCTCTTTTATGCTTCTTTGCTCTTTAGTCTGTGTGTTGCCACCTGTCCAATAAAAAACCCTCTTTTATGCTTCTTTGTTGATTGCTCACTTCAGTCCACGTGTCCTTCCCTTTCCCATTCTATTTCCATTCTCACTCCGTTCACCCTTTCCCATTCCCTTTCTCTTCTGATCCCTTTCTCTCACTCCTCATTTCTTCTTCTTCCTCTATTTTTTTCTTACTCTCACTTGAACTACAATGGTAGAGGACGTGTGTTTCCTCTACAAGGTACTTCCTTTCTACTTCCTTATTGCTCCTTTTTACCGTCAAACGCGTATGATTTTTTTTTCCATTTGTGCGCTGACCCCTTTATCTCACTTTTCACTTCTTCTTCTTCTTCTTCTGTTCTTCTCTTTTTCCCTCTTGAACTACAATGGTAAAAGTCATGTGTTTATTTATGCATAGAAGGTGGAAGAACACATTAAAGCTGCGATTTTTATCTCAAAAAATCCAAGAGTACAGGTTCGTAAACACAAAAGCTTAAATTTTTTTGGGTGTTCTGCCTTTATTTTGTTTTTTTTTTTTTCATTTGTGCATTGACCCCTTTCTCTCACTTCTCACTTCTTCTTCTTCTTCTTCTTCTTCTTCTTCTTCTATTCTTCTCTTTTTCCCTCTTGAACTACAATGATAGAAGACGTGTGTTTATTTATGCAGAGAAGGTGGAAGAACACATTAGAGCTGCGATTTTTATCTCAAAAAATCCAAGAGTACAGGTTCATAAACACAAAAACTTAAATTTTTTTTGGTGTTATGCCTTTATTTTGTTTTCTGACTTCTCACGATATAAAAGTTTACATTTTTTTTGTGTTCCTCAGCCTTCTCCAATGTGCTCATTGCTTCCTATGCTCAGCTTTTTGTGTTTTCGTCCTTTTTTGGTTGTGTAATGGTTCGATATATTTTTTGGCATGTTGTATGCAGACAAGGTGAAAGAACACATTAAAGCTGCCATTCTTATCTCAAAAACTCCATGACTACAGGTTCGTAAACACAAAAGCTTAAATTTTTTTGGGTGTTCTGCCTTTATTTTGTTTTTTTTTCATTTGTGCGCTGACCCCTTTCTCTCACTTCTCACTTCTTCTTCTTCTTCTCTTTTTCCCTCTTGAACTACAATGGTAGAAGACGTGTGTTTATTTATGCAGAGAAGGTGGAAGAACACATTAAAACTGCAATTTTTATCTCAAAAAATCCAAGAGTACAGGTTTGTAAACACAAAAGCTTAAATTTTTTTTGTGTTCTGCCTTTATTTTGTTTTCTGACTTCTCACGATATAAAAGTTTACATTTTTTTGTGTTCCTCAGCCTTCTCCAACGTGCTCATTGCTTCCTATGCTTAGCTTTTTGTGTTTTCGTCCTTTTTTGATTGTGTAATGATTCGATATATTTTTTGGCATGTTGTATGCAGAGAAGGTAGAAGAACACATTAAAGTTGAGATTTTTATCTCAAAAACTTCATGAGTACAGGTTCGTTAACATAAAAGCTTAAATTTTTTGGGGTGTTCTGCCTTTATTTTGTTTTCTACATGAGTACAACGATACCTTCTTTCTTTTACTATATGTCTTCCCTTTTATATACATTTTTCCCTTTATGCTTCCTGACCTTTTACTATGTGTGGACACCTTAATGTGCTTCTCTTTATCCCAGCAGATTTGGTGAGTGGTTACATTTAATTTTGCCAAAACAACAAGTGATGTTACCATTAGCTTTTCTTCCTTATTTTTATCTCTGATTTTATCATTTATCATGTAGGATGATGTTGTTGGTTGTTTTAAGTACTATGCCAAGCTTGCAGGAGAATTGCTGATTGCAGCTGTGTTCCTAGAAAACCTGTGGAATTTTGATTTGGTTCTTTTTTTTTATATTAGGTTTTGATTTTGATTTTCTATAGTTAGGATTCAAAAGAGGTTGTTTAAGTAAAGTAGTTTAGTTGTGTGATAGTTGTATCCCCTTCTGCTTTTTATTGTAAGGGATGATAAATTTTTTACTTTTTACTAATATGAATATGAATGAATGAATAAAGTTAAGGTGAAATGTATTGGTAGCTATTTGTATTTTTTGTAAGGCTGTGATGAGAAGAAGCTGATTCTTTATGTTATTGGATAATATTGTGGATTGCTTTTCTTTTTTGTTTGGCTTGAAGGGGAAACTTGATTCTAATTTTAAAAGTGTCACAAGGGTGAAGATTAATATTTCTCCTGGTGAAGTTTGGAGTTGTTTTGCAATCACTTTTGTTTGGTAAATGATCGATTATGATGGACTCCTAGATGTTTCAAAAACCGTAAGCGTAAAGAAAAATGGGTCCTGGTATGTAAAATCCTTTTGACTCTTCCTTATTCAAATCTTACAAAAATAAAAAAAAAATGATCATTTTATAATAAAAAATAACTTCTACACATTGTGAACAATTGAATTAATAAATTCTGTTCACACGGGTGATAAACAGTAATGGCGTCAAACACTCGAACAAAAAAGACTATTTATTCTCTTCCCAAAAATTGTATTGTGGTATTACTTGGTTACCCAGAAAATGGTATTTATTCGCCCCTTAATGGACCTTTTCATTTTTTTTTGGTAAATGGTTATATTCATCTCTTATATTTGAACAAAAATAGTTAATACTTAATGACCACTGTTCAGGGAAGATATATTTTTAATATAAGTAAATATTAGCTTTGAATGTAACCTTTGTACTTAGCATACATTTTACTTAACAATCAATCTTAAATATTACACTATTAATCTTTAAAACTTATTTTGGCATTCAGTTATTCTTAATTAGTAGGAACTTAACAATCAATTATATTTAAAAGGATGTTTTGTGAATTCAAAATTTACACAAAATATTAGGCAAATTTAACATATCTTTCCATTAATAGGTGCTTAACAAATCAATTTTAATTATTCTGTTTGTATTTGAAAATAATCATGTTTTTCAAATTACTAAACATATATTCTTAATTAGAAGGTTCTTAACAATTAATTTTAAATATTCCGGATAATGTATTTTATTGTTTACAATTTGGTGAAAAACGTAAATTGAAAACACTTTTGTTTATATTAGTTAAACTGAGTTATTTAATATTAGTAATTTTATTCATTTCACTTTCGTATGAAATTTTTTTTCCATTAAAAGTATGATATGATCTTTTTGTTTTGATAATAACGAAGTTACGAAAATTGATTCCAGTATTATAAACTCGATTTATGAAGGAGAGACACATATAATAAAGAGTATTTTGTTTATCACATTTTGGTCTTTCTCTATTTTAATTTATAGCAATTTCGGGATTTTGGAAGTAAAAGGAGCTTGCAAATTGATGGTTTTCTGAAATGCATTGCTTGCAATTTTAAAGATTTTTTCTCTATATTTTATGTTTAATGTCTCTATAAAACTGAAACTCATCATGCAAAATTTTAAATTTTCAAATTTTTAATTTGAATTATGATATCATTAAGGTTAATATATAATACTTTAACTGATATTATTAATTTATTTATTCAATTATTAACATGTAATCAATTAATATTTATTTAATTTATTCAATGTTGGTCCTAATAATAATAGTAAACATATTATTTTGATTGAATTTTTTATAATTATTTTAATTGTTATTGAATCAAATCATCTAACATACAATTATTCAGCATCTTAAAAATAATGAGTTTCATTGCATTCATTATTACATTTGATTTATTATATAATCAAATTCAATATAATGATATGTTACTATGAATACAAAAAAAATTGTATTTATTATTTATTATTTGGAATCAATCAAAATTAAAACATGTGGTTATCACATGTCATGTTCCCTTTTAAAAAATATTTCAATTAATTATAAATTATCTGGAATCAATTAAATTTTTTAAAAAAATCAAAATTGAATCACAATATATTTTTGAATCAATCAAATTCATATTTTAAAGTATATATATTTTATACAACTGCAAATCAAACACAAAGTTAGAAAAAATTATAAACACCATTAACAGATACTTAACAATCATTTTTAAATATTTTGTTCAAATATGGTCTTATGCGGACGTGCCTCTTTTTGTTACTATTCTCATATTTTGAATTTGCATTCAAATTTTTTGTAGTTAGTTATTTGACTTAAATGTCATTTCAATCTCCTTACTTTGTTTAATATGCACATTTGGCTTTTTATCCTAAATACATTTAATTTTATTTTCCTTTATAATTTTTCTCACATTTTTAAATTTTTAAATGTTTTATTTCTTCTTTTTATTATTATATTGAATTCTTAATTTAATATATTCATTTAAGGTACTATTGAAAAATGAATTGGTTGGTTACAAAGTGAAAAAAAGGAAATAAAATATAAGAAAAATTAGAGATTAAACAAAAAGTGTGAATTTTAAAAAAATTAAAAAAACCATAAATTTATATTTCAAACACTATGTCTATGAACCTATGTATATGTAGTTAGATTATTCTACAAACATATTACTTAATTGCTTAAAAGACAACTGAAATATTCTAATTTCTCCTTAATTCCAGAACTTTCTTCTCTCTGTTCCATTTCTCTTGCATTCGTTCAGATTCTCCCCCCCCCCCCCCCCCTTTCTCTTCCTTTTTTCTTCTCCGCTTTTGTTTCTCCTCCTTTATTCTTTTACAAACAAATCCATTTCATTATTTTTTTATATCCCTTTCCATTTTATGATAAATTAAAAATACAGAAAATATGTGAAATATAACTTCAATTTTATACGGGCCATAATTAAAACAGACATTAAATATTATTAATAACATTAAAGATTTTTTTACTAAATTCTCATTCTATTAATTTTATTTCATTCAACATTATAAAATTAAAATTTAAATTATGCCTTTTACGTAAGACATATGATTTTAAAAAAATTATATATATATATATATATATATATTTCATTTTTAAAATACGAAAAAGTAACTTCTCCTAATTTAATATTTTATATAAATATAAATTCATACATATATAAGAAAAGTTAATAATTAAGTGATGTGTTCCATCAGATTTTTAAAAAATATTAAACTATGTTCTTTATTTTAACTGACCAAAAATATGGTTGATATTTTTATCCTTTTCCCTCCTCAATTCTGAAGCTTTGTATTTTAGCATAACACTTATCTCCTCCTTAGTGTCAGCTGTTGCAAATTTTTTTAAAAATTTTTATTTATTATCAAAAAATCCCTAATAATACAAAAATTATAAACTCTCTACCTTCTTTGCTCACTTCAGTCCACGTGCAAGGCTTTATCCTTGTCTGAAGATTTGTGTTTAGAAGGCCCCTTCTCTCTTCTTTGCGCCAGCTGTTGCAATTCCTCCCTTTTTTAAATTAATTAATTTATTTTCACAACCACCAAGTCACATGTCACTTTCTAATTGTCAGATTTCACCGTACCATTTAATTCTCCTTAATTCCAGAACTTTCTTCTCTCTGTCCCATTTCTCTTGCATCCGTTCAGATTCTCTTCCTCCCGTCTTCCCCTTCCTTAACTTCTCTTTTCTTCTCTATCAATATTCAGTTTCCCCTTCCTTCTCTTCCTCAACTTCTCCTTTTTTCTTCTCCGCTTTTGTTTCTCCTCCTTTATTCTTTTTAAAAAAAAAATCCATTTCATTATTTTTTTACCTCCCTTTCCATTTTATGATAAATTAAAAATTCAGAAAATATGTGAAATATAACTTCAATTTTATACGGGCCATAATTAAAACGGGCATTAAATATTATTAATAACATTAAATTTTTTTACTGAATTCTCATTCTATTAATTTTATTTCATTCAACATTATAAAATTAAAATTTAAATTATGCCTTTTACGTAAGACAAGTGATTTTAAAATTTATATATATATATATATATATATATATATATATATTTCATTTTTTAAATATGAAAAAAGTAAATTCTCCTAATTTAATATTTTATATAAATATAAATTCATACATATATAAGAAAAGTTAATAATTAAGTGATGTATTCCATCAGATTTTTAAAAAACATTAAACTATGTTATTTATTTTAACCGGCTAAAAATATGGTTGATATTTTTATCCTTTTTCCTTCTCAATTCTGAAGCTTTGTGTTTTAGCATACCACTTCTCTCTTTCTTAGTGTCAGTTGTTGCAAATTTTTTTTTTTTAAAATTATTTATTATCAAAAAATCCCTCCTTTTACGCTTCTCTTCTCTTTCTCTCTCTCATGAAATTACACTTTCACTCTTTCTTTTCTTATCTTTTTTTTCTTTTGTCTCTGTCACTACCTTCTTCTCTCTCTTTCTCTCTTCCCCTGTTACTATTCACAAATCTTCTTCTCTTTTCTTTTCTATACTTATTAATTACCATTTTCCTTTTTTATTACTCTTATTTTGATTATATTAATATCTTATTAGTTATCATTTTCCTTTTTTATTACTCTTATTATGATTATATTAATATCCTTTTTATTAAACAATTCTTCTATAACGTTAACTTAATAAAAATAAAGCAAAAATACAATAATTGTAAATGTTGTCATATCAAATTTTTAAAGGGGTTGATAACAAAAGATTCAAATATTCAACGGGGTAAACAAATAGAGAAGTAATAAATAATAAATGATGATTAGATTAGGTACATGTAATTTTTATCTCAAATTCCATAGCTATCTTAAAATCATACTTTTTTACCTATATGTAATGTTTTTTGTAAGCCTCTATTGCATTCACAACTGGTGGAATAACAAACTACAAGTGTGGTTTTTATCTAGGAACTCCACCAGTACAAGTTTATTTTCTTTGATTTTTTGGTTTATGGTTAAATTTTTTCATCTTCATAAAAAAGTTTTGGGTTTTATGATTTTTCCCAAGACAAAATCTTTAATTTTTTTCAGGTGTTCTCCCTTTATTTTGTTTTCTGAGTTTTCACAAATATTCTTTTATATACCTTCTTCTCATATTTTTATTTGTGCATACCTGTCATATTATATACATGCTGATTATTTTTTGCTCATATATTTGTTTCCCTGCATTTTTATAAATATCAATATTGGTTGTGGACATTCAGTAAACAAAAAAAAACACTTTGGCTGTGTACGCCACCACAGATACATTCACAATGATTCACATGACTCTCCACCTCCAATCTTGCCATACTGCATTGAATGCTCGACAATTCTCAAACCCCTCTGTATTCTGCCACTTACACATTTTCACTAACCACTGTGTCACTGCAACATTTATTCTCCACAGACCACTTCTTCGGCAAATATTCAATGTTCATTCCTTTAACAAAAAAATACTAAAACGGCTCGGAGAATGGCTTTAGAGTTATTGACTGACACAACCAAGACAAGTACCAGTTTTGATTCATCATCAGCAATAAGCAAGGTGAATGTAAAACCAATTACTCACTTACTTTTTCAAATTACTTTGAATATTACTCATTCTCTGTTTTCCTTTTTCGGTTTGGGTTTTTGTTGATGGGTTTTTGTTTTGCTTCCTACTCGCTCAGCTTTTGGTTTCCTTTGCATGTAATTGTTTTATTTTTTATTTGGTTTTTATGTATATTGCTTTCGATTGAAATACTGAAAAAATGCGTGACCTTTGTCATACCTAGGTTTTCTTTCTCTCCTACTATTCTGATCTTGATCTAGCTATGAAACAAAGTCTTCTTTCTTCCTCTATGTTTTGAATGCATACACGAATATATTTTGACTCATTAATATTGTCAATTGTTGTAAACAATATTTTCTTCATTTTTTACCAACAGACAACAAATACACAATTTTCATTGTTATTTGCTCTGTTTATTTGGAATATACCACTGATAGATAACAATTAAATATAATATTCTGCTGGTAGGATTGTTATTTCCTCTGTTTCTTCATGACTTTGCACGTTACAATCCCTTTTTTTATGCTTATTCTTTACCTCAATTGTTTATGGATAGCAATTTATGCTGCTAAACTTTGGAATTTGGGCCTACATTGATCTCTCATCTTCAACAATAGTCACACATTGTAATTTTAGAGCAAACCACAAAACATTGATAGTCCTATTCATTCATTTTATTATGTTGTCATTCTCCAAATATTTTACACTTTCCTATTTCAGTACCATACTTGATTTTCATTTTTTGCATTTCCTCTCACTGCAGATTCAATATCCAATTAACACAATTTCATTAATCCTATAGTTCACTGCAGTATTACACAATGATATGGTAATGTTACATACTAATTGTTTTTATTCTTCATATAGTTTCATATTTGCTTTTTTGCTATGATTATTTGCAGGACATTATAGAAATGCCCTCTTTTTACCACCGACAATGGGCACCAGAATACCCTAAGTTTGTCAACTTTAGATATGATGGAACAATATACCAAATCAGGCTAAGGTAGCATCGGGCAAAAGTCTACTTTGTGGAAGGGATGAAAGAATTCAGAAAAGATTTATCAATTTTTGAATCTGTGATGATTAAATTCTTGGCATGCAACAACAAATCCATGTGCCGATAATGATTTCTTCCACGGTGATGAAGTCTCCTTCTATTACAGGACCATTGATAAAATGTGGGAAATTGTCATCCGCTGGAGAAAGAATTGAGACTATTAGCTTTAGTTTATGTACTTTGATTTATCTATCTTTTTGTCTTTTATGTTTTTCCCCTCTCCTCTCATTTAATTGAAACAACATTTATTTTTTTGTATTGACATTTTCATTTTCACCCACTCCTTTTGTTCCTTTCGTTTTCTTCTTTTTTACTACACCCATCAAAAATTGGCCTTGCATCTGTTCTATTGGCTTTTGCATTTGGGTATTGTCATTCAATTTTTAATTTTGTGGTTTTTTTTTGTTTTGCTGACCTTTGTGAATACGTTTTTTCTTACATAAGTATTGGTTCATAAAAACATTTTTATTTTGTTTTTTGAATTCTCACAATACAATCACTATTGCATGCACATGTTATTTTTATTTTATTTTCAACATGAATATTAACTAAAATTGTTCTAAAACATTATTTTTAATACATGATTATAATTTTTTTTTGCTGAATTAGATTAAAATTTATTTAGGATAAGAAAAGGTTATTTTTAAATAATATTATTTATAGAGATTACAAAATTATTTAATATAACAACAAATTATTTTTATAAACTGAAACATTTTATAAAACAAAGACTAAAACATTATTTTTTTATAAATGTAAATTATCTTTTATAATAAAAATATTACTTTCATATGCCCACTAAACATTTTTTAAAACAAACATTACAAAATTATTTTACAAAAAAACTCATTTTTTTTAAAGTGTCAATTATCTTTTATAATGAAAATATTACTTTCATATGTCCATTAATTATGCAAATTTAGTCCCTCTTCACAATAAAATACATCTAAAATAAAATTTTTCCTACAAAACCACAATATTTTTTAATTTATTTCCTATGTTTCTTTTATATAATTTAAATCAATTTTAAAATATTTTCAACACAATCAACTCAAGATACAAATTATCTTTATGTTATATACAAACAACATCCTAACAAATATTATTTATGTCACTTACAGTAAAATTATACAAACAACACCCTGATAAATATTATTTATGTCACTTACAGTCAAATGATACAAACAACACCTTGATAAATAGTATTTATTTCACTTAGAATAAAATACCGACCCGTACATCACACGGGCACTCTACTAATTACCATTAAAAAAAATCCAAAACACATTCTTTTTGGCAATACATAGTTGAACTATGATTTGATTGCACTAGTGGGATGCAAATGCAAAAAAGCAGTTTTATTAGAATCGGACCAGACCGGCAGGTGGAATCGAATACATGACCAGTCCGGTTAAGTATTTAGATTGTTTGTGCATATGAAGGATGAACCAGTAAAAACAGCTTAATCTAACTTTAAATCGGTCAGAACCAGCATCACTCGGACCGGCCGATTTTAAATTTGGTGTTAATTTTAAATTTTAAAAATACACTATTTTATGTGATAAGACCTTCCACTCTCTCAATTTTCAATGTAAAACGTTACACGCAGAGTGTACATAGTTACTTTCACGTGCATATTGTACGTATTGTAGCTTTTATGTCACCTCATACTCCAACTCTCAAATGAAATAAGGATTCAGCAATGACCATCACTACCATATCTATATTTATTGGATACCACTAAGCCACTAAGCATTATTAAGCTTAGCATAAGTTACATTTTTTTATTTATTAAACTTAATCTACAACTATAACTTGTTAAATATAATACAAGTATAATATAAATATATGCTATTAACGTTAATGTTTGGAATTTAGAAGTAAAGTTATATACATTTAGGTATTTTATCATGTCAATATAATTTATTTATTAATGTTAACTTTATTTATTATTTAGAATATTAGATACTTTATCATGATAATATAATTTTTAAATTTGGAGTATAAATTAATCAATAAAATTTTGTTAACTTTATATATTTTTAATTTTTAAATATATATTATGTTAAACCGATTGAATAAGTAATTTATCGATTTGACTACTGACCTATTAATTCAGTATCACAATAGTAAAAATAAAAATTAACTAAACTAATAATATAAGAGTATGTACAATGACTAATTTTTGTTTTTTCATTAATTATTCTAATTCTAACTCTTTTTTTTTATAACCCATTAAGATTCATTTTATTTTGTCACCATTAAAAGTCTCTTTGAGACATTTGTCTTCTTTGACAAACTAAGATGTATTTTTTTTCTACTTAATTCAAAATATACAAAAAATGTATTTTATTTTTAAAATATGAGTTGTTGCGCATACCTTTTATTGTTTATACATACTTTTGCTTTAGAGGTATATTCACACCCGACAAAATACTTTAAAAAATAAATAACAAAAAAATAAAAACAAATACATAGACATAAACGTCTTAGACATCTTGTAAAAAGAAAAATAAAAAAGTATTATTGGAAGTAATATCCCATTTATGTATTATTATATATATGAACACTTTTTATTCTCCAAAATTATTAATTTCATTTCCTCCCTCCAAACATTCATAAACTTCTTCTTCCTTATATTCCCACAATTCTTCTACTCCCATTTCCCATTGACCATCTCTCTTAGGGTCTTTACTCTTTTACCATTCTCATTTTAGTTATCGACTACGTAATCAAATCAAACACACAGTAATATAAACCGCTGGATCTGAGTTTTCCGTTGCATATTCGCCGTTTCTCCCTATCCTGGATACAGATTTGCGATTTGGATCTGAGAAGAGAATGGATCGAGAAAATGGCGACGGCGACATTGAAGGCGGTGGTGGCGCCGACGACGGTGGTTTTCGCTCTCCGATTGGTCGCAAGTACCACCCTGTCTTGGCCAACGATCGCGCGGTGCTCGAAATGTCCTCCATGGATCAGGGACCTTCTTCTTCCTCTTCCGCATTTCCAGATCAGCATCCTAATATCAGGTATTCGCCCTCTTCGCGATTTCGCCGATTTCGTTTCGTAACAGGAAACTCGTGCCCCTATCAGAAGAAATGCGAAATGAGTAAAAATTTGTTTGTGTTTGTGTGTGTGAATGCGATTGTGCGATGTTGTGAAGGAATCAAAGTTAGTCACTTGTGATGAGCTGATTTTGTGTGTTTTTGTGACAGAAATAAGAAAGCTAGTTCATTGTGATGAGTTGATGTTGTTGTTGTTTTTGTTCTGAGTTTTTTGTTTCTTTTACTTGTGGTTGTGTTGGCAGAAAAGTAAATACAAGTGTGAATGGTAGTTCGGATGCTAAAGAAGAGAACCCTTCTCATGAAAACCAACCTAATGGATCCCTGCAGCAGGAATCTAAACTGGAATTGTTTGGTTTTGATTCTCTTGTCAACATTCTTGGTCTCAAAAGGTATATATGGGCTTTCCTTGCTGCTACCGTCACTCCTCTTCAATCATTAGATGTTGCTTTTAAAGTTTGCATACAGTACTACTGTTATCCGTTTGAATTTGAGGGTGGATTGGATAAGCTTTGAAAGTAGCAATTTTGGGATTTTTTTTTGTTTTTTGTTTTTTTAAATTCAGAAGCCTTGGCTACTAATTTTGCCTGGGAGAAAAACACTGCAATAACTTGGTTTCAGTTTTTGCTTTTTTTATATGTTATCATCTAATTATTGTGAAGTGATTTGAGTATTTTTTGAGTAAAAATGATTTTTTTTTTCTCTTAAAAAAATCACAAAAAAATGGGCACTAAATCTAATTGTTTGCTACACTGGACGGGTGACTTTGATCAATGTGATTGTTAAATTTTTTGTGTGGAATTTTTTATTCTGTTTTTATGATGTTAAACAATGTTTATTGACTATATCCTGCCTTCCAGTATGACTGGTGAGCATGTTGCACAACCATCTAGTCCTAGAGATGGTGAGGATATTTCCATCACAGCTGGCTTGCCAAAGGTATGCTAATTTCTTGAGTAAATAAGTTTTCTTCCTTTCATTTGTATGCTATATATACTCTGTTAACAGCGATGACATATTCACATGTAGTCATTGATGAATATGTTGTGTTTTTTGGTTTGAACTTTTTTTTTTTGAACTGCAAAGATAATATATATATTAATCAAATAATAGTACCAGGGGTACTACATGATAAGAAGGAGATAATGTCTCCAGGAACATGAATCCAAAAATACAGAACACAAATGCCCTACAAGAAACCCCCATAACCCTTAACCCAGCAGACCACAAACTAAATAAAGGCCGTAGGCATGGCTGAGGACCATTGATGAAAAGGGGCATTGAAGTCCTTTTCCCACCCCCTCAGCCAGGACCAAGTGAGGAAGTTAGTGTTATCCACCAACTTAGAAATGTGGAAAGGCTGATTATGAAAGATCACATCATTTCGGTGCTTCCATATGGACCTTGTAGCTGCTATCCACCAAATTTTCCTTCTTGTATTCGAAGCCTTCGAACCTGCTATGGAAGGGTGCTGAAGGAAATGATCCATGGGCCTGCAGTGAAGAGCTCTATCCTCCTTAACCCAGGTGTTAAATTCCCACCACAAAGGCAGAAATTTTTGACAAGTGAAAAACAGATGGGAAGCAGATTCAGAATTGCTTTGACAGAAGGGGCATAAGTCATTGTGGATTTGAAAGAAAAACTTTAGAACATTTTCTGTCTGTATTTATAAGCAAAAAGATTAAGAAAAAATAATTTTGATTGTTCTGGTAGTGGTGACAAAACTATTGTGGATCTTTTATAATAATTAGTAATGAACAGTTTCTCTTTCCTCATGCTATATAGACTTTATACACACAACTAGTATTTATAATGAGTAATAGATGCAATGGGTGTTAGTTGATTGAGTGGAACAAATCTTCACCATTGGGTCTTGCAATGGTGATCTGGAGAGAAATTAACTAAAGTTAACATACTCCCATTGCAACTTATGAAGTCACAAAACATAATAATCTAATCCTACCAACCTGTGTGATTCAGTGGTCATGATTTATGGCTCTTACTTTCGCAATATGCTTCTGTTCTCACTTGATATGTCCCTTACATGCATGCACAAATAAATACTTCTATGCTACATTGGGGCTATTTTTTCTACTTGGTTAAGGTAAGTTGTTGATGAGACTTATAGCTGTGACTACTGTCTGCAGTGTGGAGTTGTAAATTGTAATTCACCAATCACCATACTTACTGACAGTTCAATAGAATTTTGGATCTATTTTTTGTCACTGAATAAGTTACATTTCCTATTTCACTTTGATTTTAATTTTGGACTCTTTTTTTTTTTTGTCTTGACATAACATGTTTATTTAATTCTGCAGCCTGCTGCTCCTAAACTGGGTACGCTGATGGGTGTGTTTATTCCATGTTTACAAAGCATTTTGGGCATCATCTACTACATTCGTTTCTCTTGGTAACTTGTAAATTGGTTTAAATCTTGCTTTATATTTTAACTCGTTTGAAGCTTTTGAAACCAAATATCTGAACATTGGAGAGTGATAATTGAAATTCAAACAAATGTCTCAAGCATTATGATATTATAAGTTGGTATTTATATACAATTTAACAATTCAGATTCAAATTTAAAAGTTCGAAAGCCACAACTTCCTTATTTCTTTCATGTTTTGAGGGAATGGTCATTCATTTAGTTTGAAGTTTTGAGTTCACTTGTGAGTTGTGACAAAGGTTGAAATTTGATCCTCTTGTGAGATATGATCAAAATAGTGAGAAATGTGAACTTTAAAACCCCCAACTTGGCTCTTACACTTTGTTTTGAAACATTTCCATGAATACCTTTTCAATAGATTTATTTATTTATTGTTTATTCTAAAGTAAAGTGTATTTGTTAAGATTGAATAACTTATTTATCAAAATAGTGAGAAGTTATTTTTTGTTTTCATTAATAATTATAAATCTTAGAATGTGGGTTATGGCCTAACTCAAACCCAAAAGCTAGCTCAAAAGACGAGGGTTGCCCCTCACTTTTATATTATATCGTGGTACTATCTCTAGCCGATGTGAGATTTGGTTTTTCCCAATAATAAAAATGCCACATTAAAGATTGTACATAAAATGGTGAAAAGTAGGGTTGGGTATACAGATTGGCCCAACCCGTTTAAGGTCCAGTCCGCAAAACCCACATTTTAGACGGGCCAGATAAGTCCGGCCCATGAAATAAATAGACTTTTTATAAGACTGTATTCGGTCCGCCAAAGCCCGTGGATAACGTACGGGTCCACAAGCCCAAATTGTATTCAGAATTATTTTTAAAAACAATCTATCAAAATCTGGTAAACACAATCTATCGTGAAGGAGGTGTAATTGCGTAGGTGGGTGGCTCGCGGACTGAGGATGGAGGCCAGAGGCGCGACGGGTGGGTGGGGGTGGCTGAGGCACGACGTGTGAGTGGCCAGTGGGGGGAGGGGGGGGGGGGGGGCAGAAAAGTGAAAACATAATGCCTTTTTCACCAATCACCATTTCTTGTACAATTTTTTTGAAAATTGGAAAGAAAATGAAAACATGGGGGGTTATTTTGTAATTAGTGAAAGCAAGAAATGAGAATAGACAATGTTTTTTCAAACCAAATAGAGGCTCTAAGCTTCCAAAACTTCTAATCTTCAAATATTCTACCTGCCTAGAAAATCTGGAACCTGCATCTTGTGTATAACTGTATATGATTCACAGAACACATTTAACATTTGTTATACTCTTATCAAGTGCTTGAAGTAATTCTACTAATTATGTAACATAGAACCTGTGATATGATTCTTATGTGAAATATGACACACATATGCATCATCTATTCATCCTAATTAAAATGTATTGTATACATGGCCTCATTAATTAAGCCCTTCTTGGCCTCTATGCTCAAATTAATTTTTATTTTTATAGGAGTATATATTTACTTGATAGACTGATTTTCCTTCCTCTATGTATAGAATTAACTTCACTCTATTGTAGTGCTGTAGTTAACTGACTAGAGTCAGTTGACAGTTAGAGTTAGTTGACGGTTACATTTTTGTAACTGCCTATATAAACTGAGACGTAACCTTTTTCTCATTGGGTTGAATCATATTTCACTTCACCTCAATTCTGTTAGTGATATTCTCTCTCTCTCTCTCTGAGATTTCTATATGTTATCATAGAGCTCTGTTTTTTTTTTTTTTTTTTTTTTTTTGCCTTCCAAAAAATAAAATAAAATAGAGCTCTGTTTTTTATCTTCATGGCTTCCGCTTCTGCTCCTCCTCCTCCGCCAGGGAACGGTGGCTCTCTGCTAGGTTCTTCGGCGGTTATCACTGCAAAGGAGTTTTCGCACTCTATTTCACAAAAGCTTACCAATTCCAATTATTTCCTTTGGTGTCAACAGGTTGAACCTGTTCTCAAAGGACATTGTCCTTTTCATCTTCTCACTGAACCGCAAATTCCGCCTCGATATCTCACCATTTCTGATCGTGATGCTGGTGTTGTTTCGTCTGAGATTTTGGTTTGTGAGCAACAAGATCAGCTCCTTCTGTTGAGGCTTCAATCCACTGTTTCTGCTGTGGTGCTTCCGCAGCTTGTCGGTTGCAAAACTGCCTGACATCTTTGGGACAAGCTTAACACACACTTTCACTCTATTGTTCGTGCGAAAAAGCGGCAACTCCGCAATGATTTACATAACATTTTTCTGAACAATAGTTCTATTTCTGACCATTTCTTTCGAATTCAAACAATTATTGATTCTCTCTCGTCGATTGGAGAACGTGTGTCTAAATCTGATCATGTTGACATTGTTCTTGATGGTTTACCAGATGAGTTTGAGTTGCTGTCACTTTTGTGAGTGGCAAGTTTGAGTGCTGTCTATTGATGAAGTCGCAACTCTCCTATTGGCTCATGAGACTCGAATCGCTTGCAAGAAATCACTTGCCTCATCTGTAGCTTCCATTAATCTCTCTGAAGGAGCAGAACCTAATTTTAGCCAAATTCGGTGCACCAGGATTCTCATCCTCAAGCCTATGTTGCTCAAGGTTCTAGCTCATCGTCGCATTTTGGCATGAACTATAATAATTACAATGGTGGAAATAGGTACATTAACGCTGGCGCTGGCCGTGGTGGCAGTGGCAACGGCGGCTGGAATTTTAATCGTGGTGGTTGCAATGGTGGCCACAACAGAGGTTGATTTGCTCATATCCAGTGCCAAATCTGTCATAAATATGGTCATGGGGCTTCTTACTGTCATCATAGGCACAATGATGATTATGTTCCTACTCAGCCTATGGATTATCCCATTCAGTATCCTGATCAGAATCAATCTCAGACCTCTGCTAACTCCAATCAGAACACTAATTCCCATCAGATACAACAGTCTCATCAGTCTCAGTACAATCAGTACCCCCAGAACACTAACTTTCCTCAAGCCAATCTGACAAGTGTTCCTTCAGCCCCTTCTATGAGTTGGTATCCTGATTCAGGGGTCTCTCACCATGTCGCAAATGTTTCTCAGAATATTCATCAAACCATTCCCTTTGAAGGACCAGATCAAATTACAATTGGTAATGGTCAAGGTTTGAATATCAACTCTTCAGGTTTATCCTTCTTCTCAACTCCTTTTAATTCCAAAATTCCCCTTGTTCTTCATAACCTCCTGTTTGTTCCTTCCATTGCCAAAAATTTAATCAGTGCCAGTCAATTCTGTTGGGGTAATTCTGTATTTTTTGAGTTTCATTCTGAATTCTGTTTGGTCAAATCTCAGGTCTCTATAGAGGTGCTCCTTAAAGGGATGGTAGGCTGTGATGGTCTCTATCAATTCCCTGATTTGTTTCAGTCAGCTAGACAGCAACTCAAGCCCTCTTTTACTGTCAATTCTATTTCTGCTGCTGGCTCAGAACCTGTGCCAACTGCTTCTTCTCCGCATTCTGTTTCACCTAGTGTGAATAGAATCAATCCTAGTGTATCTCGTGTAAATACTCTCTCTAATAGTGATCTTTCTTTTGCCACTTGGCATTCTAGATTAGGTCACCCTAGTGGTGACACTATGAAACTTTTATCCAAATTGTGTAATATTCCCATTATGAATAAAACAGCTTCTGATTTTTGTTCTCACTGTTGCGTTGGGCAGGTCTCATCATCTCCCCTATTCCCCTTCCCTTAGTGTGTATTCTAATCCTTTTGACCTCATTTATACAGATTTGTGGGATCCTTCACCTGTCTTGTCCAACACTGGTTACAGCTATTATGTAACCTTTGTTGATGCTCACACTCGATTTTCTTGGCTTTATTTGTTGAGAAATAAATCTGAGACTCTTGATCTGTTCAAACAGTTTCACACTTCGGTTAAAACTCAATTAAATTTACCTATTAAAGCTGTTCAGTCTGACTTGGGGGGGTGGGGGGAGTACAAACCCTTTACTAAATTTCTTGCAGAACTTGGTGTGCAACATAGATTGATCTGTCCCCACACTCATCATCAGAATGGAGTTGAGGAAAGAAAGCACTGACACATACTTGAAACTGCCCTAACTATGTTATCTCAGGCCACTATGTCTCTTGAGTACAGGGACCATGCTGTTACTTCTGCTGTGTATCTTATCAATCGTCTTCCATCATCCTCTATTAATCAAGAGGTGCCTTATCAGCGATTGTTCAACAGACTCCCAGATTATAAGTTCTTGAAAGTGTTTGGATGTGCCTGTTATCCTCTTCTTCGCCTGTACAATCAGAATAAACTTCAGCCGAGGTCTCAGGAGTGCCTTTTTCTAGGTTATTCTCTCTCTCACAAGGGTTACAAGTGCATGGCTGAAGATGGAAGGATGTATATTTCAAAGGATGTGATATTTTGATGAGTTGACCATTCCTTTTCCTAGGCTGTTTGGAGAACCAGACTCAGTATCCTCAACTACTGCTGCTGTTTCTTCCTCTCATCAGACCTTAACAGTTCTGTCTATACCTCCAACAGGAGTCACTCCTCCCACCCTTGACAACCCTACTCCTGCAGAACAAGTGGATAATGATTCCTCACCAGCTATTTCAACTTCAGTGGGAACAAATTCTGTTTCAGATACTGACTCTCAGCCAGCACCAGCACCAGCACCCACTGTAGCTGCTCCCACTCCAGCAGTTCTTGTCAGACCTGATAGCAATCATCCTATGTGCACTCAAGCCAAGGCTGGTGTAGTTAAACCCAGGTTGCAGCCTACTCTTCTTTTAGCTCATGCTGAGCCCAGATCTACAAAGTCTGCTCTTTCTTATCCAACATGGCTGGCAGCTATGAAAAATGAGTATGAGGCCTTGATGAAAAATGGTACTTGGTCTTTCACTGCTCTTCCTTCCAATAGGTCCCGTGTAGGTTGCAAATGGGTTTTTCGAGTCAAAGAAAATCCTGATGGCACTGTCAATAAATGCAAAGCCAGACTAGTGGCTAAAGGCTTTCACCAGCAACTTGGTTTTGATTAAAATGAGACATTTTCTCCTGTAATCAAACCAGTTACTGTCAAAATTCTTCTTTCTCTTGCTGTCATTCTCAAGTGGAGTCTTCAGCAGTTAGATGTCAATAATGCTTTTCTCAATGGTGTTCTTGAAGAGGATATCTACATGAGTCAGCCCCCTGGATTTGAAGATTCCAACAAACAGATTGTGTGTAAGTTGCATAAGGCAATTTATGCTCTCAAACAAGCTCCTAGAGCTTGGTTTGATAAACTAAAGGTCACTCTTCGGTTTCAGTTCAGGTCCCACAAGTGTGATTCCTCCATTTTTGTTTACACTGATTCCAGAAATACTGTTATCTACATGCTTGAGTATGTAGATGACATTATTGTCACCGGGAACAATCCTATGTTCATCAAGTCCTTAGTCACCAAACTCAACACTGAGTTCTCACTCAAAGACCTGGGGAATCTTAACTATTTTCTGGGAATTGAAGTCTGACCTCAGCCCAATGGTGCTCTTATTCTGACTCGGTCTAAGTACATTAGAGATTTATTGGGTAAAACAAAAATGAATGAGGCCAATCATATTTCTTCTCCAATGGTTGGAGGCTGCAAGTTGACTCTTAGATTCTTAGAATGTGGGTTTAGGCCTAAATTAACCCCAAAAGCGCTCAAGGGGTGAGAGTTGCCCCTCACTTATATACTATTACTTGGCTTTATCTTTAGCCGATGTGGGATTTGGGTTTTTCCCAATACATCCCCTCATGCCCAACACTTCTTGGGCTTGGTGCATGGATAACAATGGTGGGTGACCCTTTTGAATAATATTGGATATGTTTTGATACCATCTTAGATTCCTAGAATGTGGGTTTAGGCCTAACTCAACCCCAAAAGCTAGCTCTAGGGGTAAGGGTTGCCCCTCACTTATATACTCTTACTTGGCTTTATCTTTAGCCGATGTGGGACTTGGATTTTTTCCAATACATTCCCTCATGCCCAGCACTTCTTGGGCTTGGTGCGTGGATAACAATGGTGGGTGATCCTTTTGAGTAATATTGGATATGCTCCGATACCATCTTAGATTCTTAGAATGTGGGTTTAGGCCTAACTCAACCCCAAAAGCTAGCTTTAGGGGTGAGGGTTGTCCCTCATTTATATACTCTTGGCTTTATCTTTAGCCGATGTGGAACTTGGATTTTTCCCAACATTAACTAAGTTAGGGTATGTGCCTTTCCTTGATCCCACTCAATACAAGTCTATTGTGGGAGCCTTGCAGTATGCCACCATCACTTGACCTGAAATCAGTTTCTCTGTTAACAAATAGTACATGTCAGATCCATCAGAACAGCATTGGGCAGCAGTAAAACGAATTCTCAGGTATCTAGCTGGTACCGTCAACTTTGGTTTGAAGTTTCTCCCTCCCTCTACTGGACCTCCCTTTACAGTTCATTCTTATTGTGATGCTGACTGGGCATCTGATCCTGACGACAGAAGGTCAACTTCTGGTGCAGCCATCTTTTTTGGCTCAAATTTAGTTTCTTGGTGGTCAAAGAAACAGTCTGTTGTTGCAAGGTCCAGTACAGAGGCTGAATATCACAGTCTAGCCTTAGCCACTGCAGAAGTCACATGATTAGGTCACTGCTGTCTGAACTGCACATTCCTCATCACTCTCCAGTCATCTTTTGTGACAATCTGAGCACCGTTGCTCTTGCTCACAATCCTGTTATGCACTCTGAAACCAAGCATATGGAATTGGATCTATTCTTTGTTAGAGAAAAAGTTTTGGAGAAGCAACTTCAAGTGGTTCATGTTCCTGCCATTGATCAGAAGGCTGATATTTTGATAAAGGCTTTGACTGAAAAATTCACTTCCAACCTCTAATGAGCTTGGGGGGGGGGGTATAGGAGTATATTTACTCGATAGGCTGATTTTCCTTCTTCTATGTATAGAATTAACTTCAGTCTATTGTACTGCTGTAGTTAACTGACTAGAGTCAGTTGACAGTTACATCTGTGTAACTGCCTATATAAACTGAGGTGTAACCTTTTTCTCATTGGGTTGAATAATATTTCACTTCACCTCAATTCTGTTAATGATATTTTCTCTCTCTCTCTCTGAGATTTCTATAACTTTCAGCTGTGTTTTCCCCTCTCCCCAGGCCACTGGGTTCACTATAAAAGGTTTTTGATGAAACAATGAGGCTTGAAACTGTGCAGTGTGTGATCTTTGTTATTCTTTGGGCATTTAGTTGGACCGATTGCATGCATCTTTAAGTGGAGTTCCTTTCCCCTATATTGACAGTGTTATGATCTTATCTGTTCCGTAGTTCGTGGCCCATGGTTTTATCATGGGCGGTGGCATGTCCAACTTACAAAGGGGTTGGGATGCCCTACTGGCCTACTACATTCCTATTCCCCCCAGCTCTCGTGGATACCTCATACCTTATTATGTTTACGTTTTTTTTATTCTTTTCAATAGGGCTTCAATTTTCTGTGCTGAAATTAAAAAAGAGAAAACCAAATGATGAGAATTATGTTCTGATTTTAATCACTAACTTAACGATACTGATTAACCTTTTCAAATTACAGTGAGTATAACTTACAATAAGTTGATCATTATTCATTATTTTCTATGTGATCCTGTATTTTAATTATTGTAATATTTGTTTGCTCTCCTTTGATATTTTGCATTTTGTCGTTAAATTAGGTAAAGTTTGGATGTTTTCTTTTCAATAATTATCACTGTTGTAGGATTGTTGGTATGGCTGGCATAGGAGAGACATTGCTGCTTGTTTCTTTATGTGGCACTTGTACATTCCTTACTTCAATATCATTGAGTGCTATTGCAACCAATGGAGCCATGAAGGTATGCATTGTATGAGTAAGTTGAGCTATTGCTTATTTGGTATGACTACAGTCTTCTTTTCAAAATCTGATTGTTAAAATTAAGTATACCTTATACGTATCTTTCTTTTGGATTATTTCACAAATTTAAACTGTATTTGTTAGTTAATTTGAAAAAAAGGAGTTTGTTGTCATGTCTTGCTTAAGTTATGAGACTAGTACAATTGATTTGTGACAAGGTAATGCCCGAGTATTTAATATTTAGTGGCTATTAGGTGCATAGGATATAATTGGGCCAACTCGAATTTTCTCTCTAAAAACCATTGAATGTGGGATTAGTCAAACTAGGGAAGGATGTGAAGACTCCTTGTGGTCTTATGATAACAATAATAATGACAACAAGTCTTTTCTCTTAGTTGGTGTCAGATATCTGGATGATTAAATGCACTATTGTGTTTTGTTGAAAACCAATTCAAAAAGGTCATTTAGATCCCAGGCAGTGTTTGGCCAAACTCTTTCTCCTTAAAAGGAGAATTTAGGTCAAGCACAATTTTATTTTTAGTATGTTCTGTGAGATTTTTATTTATTTCTTTATCCTTTTTTTAGTTTTAATTTTGTGTTTGAAATAGCTCAATAAAATATCTTCTCGAGTGATCTCTTGTACAAACAAAAGCAGTTTATTAAAAAAAAGAAGCAAATCCTAACATGCATTAAGTAGGCTCTATTAATAAATGATATAGTTTAGTATTTTCTTGTGTATGTTCTGTAGGGTGGGGGACCTTACTATCTCATAGGCCGTGCCCTTGGTCCTGAAGTTGGAGTTAGCATTGGTCTATGCTTTTTCCTGGGAAATGCTGTTGCCGGAGCACTGTAAGTGTATAATATGAATATATATATATATATATATATATATATATATATTTTTTTTTTTTTTTAAATTTTAAACTGTTGAAAGGAAATCAGGCTAGGAGGATGATGTATCAAATCTTACCAAATTGTAGTCATGATAGCTTGATATGTACCGTGCAATTAATTCTGAAGTTCTTTGTCTGTTGCTTATGGTTCTAGTTATATATTGGGAGCTGTAGAAACATTTTTGAAAGCAGTTCCTTCTGCTGGGATTTTTAGAGGTAACGAGTCTCATTTTTTTTTGGAACTAATTGTATTTTATGCATGCTGTTTATTTTTAAATGCATGTTATTTAGTAGTTGCAGAAGATTGGTATTTTGTGGTATTAGTTTTGCATATATCCTCTCCAACTTTCATTATCATATAAGTAATTTAGTCAGCAACAAATTTTGCCTCAAACTTTGGTGTAATCTACTGAAATTATGGATTTGTGTCATTGTGCTGATATATATGTGGGATACAAAGAGAAATTTTGTTTGTGTGTGTGTGTATTTACTTTAATGGTTTTTTATTTTGACATGTTAAAAAGACGCTTTCTAAATGATAAAGATAAATGTGCGTAAAGGCCATCAAACTGTGATTGTTTTTTCCATCACATTTTTCCTCAGTGACTATAACTCAGGACCCTTTGCATTGATCACCATGAAAAAGGGAATAGCAAGAGTCACTATTCTCTTTTAAGATTAACGAAAACACCCTGTGCAATAATTTCTTTTTCATTTCTTTGATTTTGAGGTTTATTATACTAAAGGGTTCTATAGTCCTTTATATCTTGACTTAAATTAAAGCATTATGTTTGAAGTGAGCAATTGATCGTTTAATGATTTATTATTATTATTATTATTATTATTATTATTATTATATTTTTTTGTATTGCAAGTGCAGAGACTATCACTCAAGTTAATGGTACTGCAATTGCACGACCAATACAGAGTCCAAGTTCACATGACCTGCAGATATATGGGATTGTTTTGACTATTCTGTTATGCTTTATTGTATTTGGAGGAGTGAAGATGATAAATCGGGTTGCACCTGCTTTTCTCATACCTGTTTTATTCTCAGTCGTCTGCATATTTTTGGGAATATTTTTGGCAGGGAAGGATCATCCTTCAGGTTTGTATTTTGCTCTGTCCCCTTTTCCCAATTTTCCACTGCTGGCTTGTCCTTCTGCAACCACTTTTCTGTTGATAGAAGATCCATGTTTTAGCTTTATCCAGCATTAGCTTACATGTAGAGTTGTAGACCTTTTTGTCAAGAAACTTTCTCAATCTGGTAACACTTGGGTTGGTTTTCAGGAATACGAAACATAACTTTTGGGCTTTTTGCTTCATTTAATTTCTTGCTAGGGTAAGACTATTGTGTCTCTTTTACACATAACCTGTTATCAAAAGGATGAAATGAAAGGAATATCAAGAACACTGATTATGCCGTAGGTGTAAGCGTAACTAAATATTCCAGAGTTTGGACTTAAAACACTTTTAATTTCAGTGTAATGGACATTTTATTTCTAATCTAAATCTAAAAGGGAAGATTAGTTTTGAGTGAACATACTAGTGCTGAATACACTCTGTTAAATTATATACAAAAAAAATTAAACTATCTCAATTTCCTAAGATACCATGAATGCAGGCTAATTATAAAAGTGTGGAAGTAATTAAGATAATACTAAGTTATTTATAATTCCAACATACTCTAATCAAGGTTCTCTTTTTACAGTGTGTTTACTTTATTTTATTTTGGACAAATTATTCTTTTTGGCCAGATTTTTGAAAGAGCTTTTTATCAAAAAAAGTATTTCTCCAAATTTAAGTGTTACCAAACACTCTCTTTGAGCTTCCGTTTGAGATGAAATTTGATTGATAGAGAAGCTACTGAGTTTCAGTCTCTCTCATTCTTGTTTGATCCTGCTCATTTTCTGTCAATGCTAATGGGACACTTTATTCTTTGTGTTATCTTTGCAGTCCTTATTTCAGTTTCTAATTTACTCTGAAATCATCAGCTTTTTCATGTCAAATGTAGGGATTTGCATATCTATAGGTCGACTTTGTGAACCTGAAGAACCCAAACCAATCCAACCTCTAAAAATTGATTAGGTTTGGGTGGTCAGATAAAGAGTGGTGACCTGATAGTGTTTGATTATTTTTGTTTCTGATTATGTGTGTGTGTGTGTGTGTGTGTGTGTGTGTATGTGTGTAATTTTTAAATGATTGTTTAAATTTTCTTATGTGACCCAGTGATCCTCCCCGGACAACCCAGACCTAATCAGGTTAAGCATAAAAAATTCACAAAAAAAGCGACCTGAATTCAGTTGGTTTGGACTAATTTTTTTTCCCCAAACTTGACCTAACACAACCCTCAGTCAATCCTAGAAAAATGTATTTGGAAGTCCAAATCTGCCTAAAATTGTGTTTTGTTTGGAAAGCAGTATTAAATAGGATCCCTTTTTTGTTTTTTGGAGACAAACAAATTTAGTAAAGAGGCAAAGAGTATAACTAACAATTTGACATGAGTGATAAGAAACACTCCAGCAGAAGCAGGAAATAGAATCAAATCTGGCCAATGATTAGGGAAACATTACTCTTTAGGATTGGTAACTTGCTATTTCGTAGGGATTTGTTGCTATTACTCCTTGTTGTTGACTATTGAGGATTTATTTTCTTTCATTCTTCCATGTTTTTTTTTTTGTTTTTCATATTTACGTTTACTGATTTAGTTCATTTCATTTTCCCCCTCTTTGCCTTATTTAATCCAGAGGGAATTACTGGGTTGAGTTCGGATACATTTAAAGAAAATTGGAGTTCAGATTATCAAAGGACTAACAATGCTGGAATTCCAGAAACTGATGGCTCGGTAACCTGGAATTTCAAGTAAGACTTTATGGCGTTTTCTCATGTGTTTATATCCTTATTCCCTTGTGGGCTTTGCCTTTTAGTCTGTAAATAATTTGTGGGCAAACTGTTTTTAATAACTTTTGACAACTGACCAAGTGTTACATGGTGAATCTAAGCAACATGATAACAGTATGAGTTTGATTAGACTAAATCTGAAGGTGTTATGCTGAATACCTAGTGTGGCTATAGTGTGGCTCAATTTTTTTAAAATTTTTTTTCGTGCAAATTCTATTTCTTGATGTTGTAAATGATTTCAAAACCTTTTATCCAAACATTTCAATTTTGGCACTGGAGATTTTTAGAGTGGTTTATTTCATCTTTTAAGTAGTTGTTGGATTCCATAGCTAGGGAAACCTAGTGAACAAGGCTCCCACCAGGTGGGTTTGGGGAAGGTAGATATATACAGCCTCCCCCCTCCCAAAAGAGAGGCTAAGCAGAGAGGCTGTTTCTAGGATTTGAACCTATAACCTCTGGGCATCTTGCACCAAGGCTTACCTCAACTTATTGGATATTATGCTGAGTTGATAGAAAGGATGTTAGACAGTTAAAAGATATTATTGTTATTGTTGTATTGTATAAGGGGGCTTGAAAATCTCTCTTCTAGAGGTTGACCTTTTTTTTTTTTGGAAGGCGAAATATATATTATATTATTGATTTAGATAAAACAGTACAAGTGGTACTGAACAAAGAAAATACAAAGCACCTCTGGTGCTGCCTCCCAAAATAACCCAAACTAACCCATCAAGAGAACATCACCACATAGGTTAACCAAAGGACTCCGATATATTAGAGGACCAATGGTTGAAACTACTGTTGAAACCTTTCTCTCTAGCTTTTATCCAAGACCAAGCTGTAAACATAGCCTCCTCCATGACTTTAGAGTAATCAAAAGGTTTTCCTTGAAAGATCAAGATATTCCTATGGTGCCATATGGTACTAGTTAGAGCCACCCACCACCCACACCATCTGCTTTGATTTATATTAACACCAAATCCTTCACAAAATTGAGCTAAATGGCTTGCTGGGGAAGCTGGAAGAGGTCCTACAGCCCTGACCCATCCCATGGATTCCCACCACAGGGGCATAATCCTTTTACAATTAAAAAAGAGGTGACCCACTTCCTCCTGCTCTTGACCACAGAGAGGGCACCCTTCATCTTGGAGAAGCACATTTCTTCTTAGCAAATTACCCTTAGTGGGTAACCTGTCCTTAAGAAGTCTCCAAGTGAAGACTGCTGCTCTTGGAGGAACTTTCAACTTCCAAATTAATTTGAAGATGCTGACATCCGAACCTGAGGCATTGTTGTTCAGCATTAATCTATAAGCCGACTTGGTGGAGTACACACCACTAGATTCAGCTTTCCATCTCATAGTGTCCTGCAAGTATCTCTGGATAGGAATAGAATTAATCTCCTCCATAAAGTTGACTGCCAAATCATTTTCATGGTCAAATAAATTCCTCCTCCATTTAAAATCCCATCTCCAGCTATCTTCATAGAAGGTCCCCATTTTTTAAATGATACTATGCTGCTGTCTGCTAATCATATAGAGTGAATTATACTTCTGCTGCAGATTGAATTCTTCCCCTAACCAGCTGTCTGTCCAGAAGTGTATTCTATCACCCCCACCAACACTCCATGCCATGTTTTGATGAAAAATGCTGTGCTCAGGCTGGTGATAAATCTTCCTCAGATCCCTCCACCAATATGAGCTTCCCCTCTTATCTCTGCCCATCTGGAACTGATTCCAACCTCCATATTTGGAATTTATGATTCTAACCCATAACTGCTGCTGATCAGTAGCTAATGCCCAAATCCATTTGCCCAGCAAAGCTTCATTGAATTTAGGAATATCTTTAATCCCTAAACCTCCTTCCTCCCTAGGTAGGCAAACAACCTCCCATTTTACCCAAGGGATTTTCTTGTAGTCCTTATCTCCCCCCCACAAAAAATTTCTCTGCAGTGCTACCAATCTATGAACTACCTTTTGGGGGATCTTGAAGAAGGATAGAAGATATATTGGTAGAGCATTAAGGACCGAATTGATTAGGGTCACCCTTCCTGCCATGGATAAATTTTTCTGCGCCCATTTAGATAATGTGGATTCACATTTAGTGATCAAAGGCTCCCACACAACCCTGCTTGAGGGTTTAGCTCCAACAGGAATACCTAAATAACAGAAGGGGATTTCCAATTGTCTACAATTCAGGGTTTGAGCAGCCTGACTTATCCAATTGACCCTACCTCCTATAATCCCAAACTGACTTTTAGCATAGTTAATCTTCAGACCTGAAGCCAATTCAAAACCTCTGAGCATAGCTTTCAAAACTAAGACATTCTCCCAAACAGCTTCACCCACAAAGACTGTGTCATCTGCATATTGTAAAATATTAGTGGGTTCCTTTGTCTTCCCAACCATGTAACTTCTGTATAAGTTTTTCTGAATTGCTTCCCTCATCAATCCTGTGATGCCTTCTCCAACTATATTGAAAAGTAAGGGGGCTAAAGGATCCCCTTGCCTCAAGCCTCTAGTAGGAGCAAACTCCTTTGTAGGGCTGCCATTAACGAGGATGGAGATGGTTGCTGAACTGAGGCAGGTTGAAATCCAGTGTCTCCATTTGGGACAAAATCCCATTCTTTGCAGCATGTAGTCCAAGAAACCCCATGAGACTGAGTCGTAGGCCTTTTCAAAGTCCACCTTGAAAACCATAGCTGGCTTCTTACTTCTACAAGCTTCCTCAATCACCTCATTGAGAATTACAATTCCATGAAGGATGTGTCTGTCTTTGATGAAGGCTGTTTGTCTCTCATCAATAAGGTCAGATATAACATTCCTCAATCTATTTGCTAATAACTTAGCTATCACCTTGTACATACACCCAATCAAGGAGATTGGTCTGTAATCATCAAAGGTCTGAGGGTGTTTAACTTTGGGAATTAGGGCCAAGAAGGAAGCATTACTGCCTCTAGGGAAGCAGCCATGCACATGAAATTCATCTATAAATCTTCTAAAGTCAGTTTTCAGCACTCCCCAAAATTCTTTAATGAAATTGAAGTTGAAACCATCGGGTCCAGGGCATTTGTCCCCACCACAACTCCACACTGCTTCTTTGATCTCATGATCCAAGAAAGGGGCAATCAATTCCTCCCTCTGCCTTTGATTAATTGAAGAGAAATGAACTCCATCAAGGGTGGGTCTGCGAATATGCTGTTCAGTGAATCTGCTGAGGAAAAACTTCACAGCTTCATTCTTAACTTCACTGGGGTTCTGAACCCATTCACCCTGAATGAGAATTCCATGAAGGCCATTACAATGTCTCCTGAAATTTATCACTTTGTGGAAGTAAGAAGAGTTGCTGTCCCCTTCTTTTAACCATTTAGCTCTAGATTTCTGTCTTAAAAGAGATTCAAAAGCAGTTGAAGCCTCCCACAACTCTTGCTGCAACTCTCTCTTAGCCTTAATCTCAACCTCGGACAGACTTCTATTAGATGCTATATCCTCCACTTCATTTAGCTTCTTCTGGATTTTGTGAATCCCCTTATCATTGACAAACCCAGAGTCTTTACTCCACTTCCTTATGGCCTCTTTCAGATATTTCAATTGACCTTATCATAAATATAATTTATATTCACATGCATATATGAATGTTGACCCAATAGTGGAGATGTTAAATTTGGAGTTTATTCTATGTTGATTTTTGGTTGAAGGATTGTGGAGTGTGTCTAGAGCAAAGATTTTAAAACTTGAGAGCTGCAGATGACAGTTTTTTTACACTTAATATTGGACGATAAGTCCTAATTCCTTATGTTGTAGGAAACCCGTTATATGGAACCATTTTTTACCCAACGTTGCTGGTTTTGCTTTAACAAGCTTTAGATTGCTATTTTTTCCCTCCTTATGTTCTTTTCCAATACTTAGAAAGCAATATTTTGTAATTCGTATTAATTATGTGCCCATTTTTCTTGAAATTTACTATCTTGTAGGGGTGGGCATGGATTTGATTTTCATAAGTCCAATCCAGATCCATTTAAATGGATTGGATTTTAAATCCAGATCCATATTTTGTAAAAAAAACAATTTGGATTGTTTGGATCCATCTTAAATCCAGTTTTAAAATCAAAAACCATTTTTGCCTGAACTTAATCGAGGCAATTTTTGGCCGATGTCGGGCGCTGTACTTTTTGGTCGACATTGGTCAGAGCTATTTTCAGCTGACATCAGTTAGGATGACTATTTTTGGTCGATCTTGGTTAGGCTATTTTCGACCGACCTCAACCGGGACAATTTTTGATGACATCGGCCTGGGCATTTTTAGACCGTTGTCGACTAGGGCATTTTTTGTTCAATGTCGGTCAAGGATGTTTCTGGCCGATTTCGGCTAAGGTTATTTTTTTGGTCAAGGTTGGTTAAGATTTTTTTTGGCTGATATCGATCGATGATATTTTTCGACCTACGTCAGCCAAAAAATAGCCGCAACTGGCACCGACCAGAAAATAGTATATAGGTACTCGAGTTTCGTTGTTTGTTTCTTATAATAGATAACAAATTCATAGTTTCAGACATATCTTGTTACTCAGTCATCATTATTGACTTTTAGTATCATGTTTTCTGGGACCATTTACTGCAAGTCTGTGACTTGAATTTCACAAGGGTTGATTCTTTCAGTGGAAAGTAGAATATTGGAAAAGACTTAAGACTTAAGATGGGTTTTTGTTAGTTCCAGTAGACAGTAACTAATAGGAATTTGTCAATTTGTAACTTATAGATGGGAAGCCACAAGGACAATGGCTGGGAATGGAATTTCACATGGAGAAGACCTCTGTTTGACAGTGAAATTGATAGGGCAGTCAGTTTTCTAATTGAGGTCCAACATAAGGTTATCCAGCAACAAGGATCTGATGGGTGGGAGTGGCTTGGAGACCCAACTGGCCAATATTCAGCTCATACTGCCTATAATATGCTTGGGGAAGGATTAGAAACTGGAATACAGGATGACTGTTTCACAAAATTATGGAGCATAAAGGTCCCAAGCAGAATAACTGTCTTTGCATGGAGGCTAATTAGGGATAGATTACCTACAAGGCTAAATTTACAGTGGAGACAAGTGCAGCTCACAGACATATTATGCCCTTTTTGCAGAAACAAAGAGGAGGATGCAGCTCATCTATTCCTACATTGTAGCAAAATCCAACCTATTTGGTGGGAAGCTATGTCTTGGCTGAACTTAAAAGGTGCTATCCCCCTCACCCCCAAACAACATTTTCAGCAACATATAGATATTCAAGTTGATGGTGTTCGGATCAAGAGGTGGCAATGCTGGTGGATGGCACTAACGTGGTCTATTTGGAAGCTAAGGAATAGCATAGTGTTCTCTAATGCAACTTTCAATGCTAATAAATTGTTTGAAGATGCAACATTCATTCTCTGGACTTGGCTTATGAACTTTGAGAAAGATTTCTCTATTCACTTTAACCAATGGTCCAGTAGCATTAGACAGGGATTTTATTTCAGTAGAGGATAGATCATTGTGGGTTACTAAATGTAATTTTCATATGCACCCATAGAAAGGTTCTCTCTCAGAATATACATGTCTGATCGTGGAACCTTTTGTATGGTGCTCTTAAGGCTGTAATTTAGTACCTCTGGTACTAAGTTATATTAATACAATATTATCTTTGCTGAGCAAAAAAAAAAATTAGTATATGTTGCCACCTGACTTTTACTGATGCATATTTCTTTTTTTTTTTTTGCTCAGCAAAAATAGAAATGTTATTACTATGAGGAAGTACCAGTGGTACTATAAGTACAATAGGCTGTAGGGATCCAACTAGTTCCATTAATTACAGAACCAGAGAAGATACACCTAACAGAATTACATAGATTCATCATGTGGTAGCCCCTACTAGTTACTAAACCCTTCCTTTAAATTAGTGGACCATTGGTTAAAATGTACTACAAAATCCTTCTCCATGGATTTGACCCACGTCCAAATTAAGAGGACAGCATCATCCATCAATTTGCTTCCATCAAAACTTCCATTTTGAAAAACTATTCTGTTTCTATGCTGCCATATTGTTCTTGTGAGAGCAATCCACCAGCATTTCCATCTTGTAGCCTTCTTTCCCTGATTTTTCCCGATTCCATGTTTCAAGAAGTGATCCCTTGGGTTTTGAGGTAGAGCTGTAGTGAGGTTAACCCAAGACAATGACTCCCACCATAGAGGGAGGATGTTGGTGCAGTTGAAGAATAGGTGAGTAGCCTCCTCCTCTTCAATTCTACAGAAAGGGCACAGGGTATCTATTACCATCACTTGTCTCCTTCTTAGGTTTGACTTTGTTGGTAGTCTATCCCTAATTAGCCTCCAGGCAAACACCACAGACTTAGCTGGAATTTTGAGTTTCCATAGCTCCACAAAATCTGAATTCTGATCTGCCCCCTCTACTCCTCTCCTTATTAGGTCATACCCTGTTTTTGTTGAATAATGTCCACTTGAGTCGTGTTTCCATATCCAAATGTCCTCCTTTTGAAGGTGTAGTTGCTGCTGTGATATCTCCCCAATAAAGGAATCCGCCATTGCCACTTCACTGTCAAAAAGGGGTCTCCTCCAATTAAAACTCCATTCCCATCCGCTACTCGGGTTACTCCTCAGCTGCATAATGGTTTGATTTTGCTGGCACGAGATCTGATACAACCTTGGGTATTTCTCCATTAGCAGTGCTCCAGATTCCAGCTAGTGGTCCTCCCAAAATCTAAATTTATCTCCCCTGCCCACCTTCCAAACTGTTTCCATTTTAATTACACTGTTGGGCTGTTGCTGTTGTGATGAGAGCAGGTCCTTCCACCAAGTAGAATCAAATCTGCTCTTTGTTCCTTCCTCAAGTGTCCTCCACCCACCATACTTTGAGTTGAGTAGCTTGACCCATTGATCCTCCTGCTTGTGGAAGAGCTCCCAACGCCATTTCCCTAGCAAAGCTGAATTAAAAGTCTTGAGATCTTTGATTCTGAGGCCGCCTTTCTCTTTTGGTAAACACACTGTCTTCCAATTGACCCCAGCTATCTTCCTTTGATCCGGACCTCCTCCCTATAGGAATTTTCGCTGAATGACTTCCAGTTTTGCAATTACTTTTGACGGGACCCTGAAAAAAGAGAAAAAATAAATGGGAATTGCTGTTAGGATAGAATTAATGAGAGTCACTCTCCCCCCGAAGGACATGTGTCTGTGTTTCCATGTGGCTAACTTTCCCTCACATTTTCTGATTATAGGATCCCAAAACACACTACACCTTGGATTATCCCGAATGGGGATGCCCAGATACTTAAATGGCAAGGACAAAATTCTGCAATTAAGGTATTCAGCCGCCTCCTTCCGCCATTGATTAGACTTCCCAATTACCCCGAAACTGCTCTTTACGAAGTTTATCTTCAAGCCGGATACAAGATCGAAGCTTCTCAGTATCGACTTAATTGTCTTCACATTCTGCATTGTGGCTTCACCAAAGAAAATGGTGTCATCTGCATATTGCAGAATATTAATCGGTGTTCTGTCCTTTCCCACACAAAAGCTGCTGAAGAGGCCCTTAGCCAATGCTTCTGTCATTAAGCCAGTTAAACCTTTCGTAACAATATTGAAGAGTAGAGGCGCTAGTGGGTCACCTTGCCGCAGACCTCTGAGGAATGAATTCATGTGTAGGGCTGCCATTAACCAGCACGGAAATTGAGGCTGATTTAAGACAGCCCTCTATCCAGCTAATCCATTTGGGGCAAAATCCTAATCTGTTCATCATATATGATAGGAACATCCACGATACAGAATCGTAGGCTCTTTCGTAATCCACTTTGAATACCAAGCATGACTTATGGCATCTCCGCGCTTCTTCCACTGCCTCATTAGCAATCAATACGCTGTGCAGCAGTTGTCTTCCACTTATGAAAGTTGACTGCCTGTCATCGATTATTGCTGGCAACACCTTCTTCCGTCTATTTGCTAGAAGCTTAGACACAATCTTATAAACACAACCTATTAGAGAAATAGGTCTATATTCATTGAGATTTTGTGGATTTTTTCGCTTTGGAATCAGGGTAATAAAGGATGCATTGCTGCCCCTCGGGAAGACCCTGTTTGCATGGAATTCAGTGAGAAAACAGATGATGTCGGGCTTTAGAATCTCCTAGAACTGTTTTACAAATTTACAATTTAGGCCATCCGGTCCCGGGCTTTTTTCGCTTCCGCAGTCCCATACTGCCGCCCTGATTTCTTCCTCCAAAAAAGCTCCCACCAACATATCATTTTGCTGCTGTCCAATGGCCCTAAAACTGATTCCATTGAGGACTGGTCTGCACTGATCAGGTTCAATGAATTTGTTATTAAAGAAACTGCAAATCTCCTCTTTCACTTTTATGGGGTCATCTACCCATGATCCATCTATGAGTAATCCTCTGATTGCATTCTTTGTGCGTCTAGCGTTCATCAACAAGTGGAAGTAGCGTGTATTGCAGTCCCTTTCCTTAATCCACCTTATCCTTGCCTTTTGTCTCATCAAGGATTCGTGAGAATGTGCCGTCGACCATAGCTCCTCTTGTAGCTTTTTACGAGTCATCATTTCATGAGGATAGCTGTCTACTACTGCTTGCGTCTTCCAATTTGTTTAAATTGTCTTCGATTCTTTGTACTCTATTCAATGAATCTCCAAACTGCTCCCTGTTCCACACCTTCATTGCCTCCTTCAGTTTTTTAATTTTTACCTTGAGTGCAAAGCCTCCCCAGCCTGTTGGTTGTGTGTTTGACCAGCACTGTTTAACATTCTGTTCAAATGATTTTTCTTTCAACCAACAATCAAACACCCTAAATGGTTTTGACACTCAATCAGTGATTTTAGCCCTTAGCAAAATTGGGCAATGATCTGAGAAATTCCTGTCCAAGGTGAAGCTAGTGCTGTCTGGCCATTTATGTAGCCATTGATGGGATACAAGGATCCTGTCTAGTTTGCTTTTAGCAGCCCCGTTTGGTTTGAACCACGTGAAACTCCTCCCTACATTAGGTGTTTCTACAAAGTCTAGGTCTGCTATCCATTCATTAAAATCATTGATGCTGCTGGCTTCCACACCCCTTTGGGACACACCTACTCTTTCAGAATGGTGCCTAATGCTGTTAAAATCGCCCAGGAAGCAGCACTATCCTTGAGGGTCCTGATATCTCAGTTGCTTAAGAGAGTCCCATAATTCCCGCTTATTATGACTATCACAAGGGGAATATATGTTTGCTATATATGCTTTCTGGTTTTCCTGGATGCAGGTTCGTTGCAGCAGAATAAAGCCTCCCCCCCTTACCCTTTGGTCCACTTTGAAAGTTTGTTCATTCCAAATGCAGAGTAATCCGCCAGCTGTATTTATTGCTGGCTGGAAGTCCCATCCAAACTCTATCACCCCACAGTAACTGGCACAAAACATTATCAATTTGCTCCTTTTTTGTTTCTTTTTTTTTTATCAGCCAAAATAAATATATAATTATATTAAATGAGTACCAGAGGTACTAAAAAGGTACAGTAATAAGATTACAATTGTGACCTATTTGAAATCAGCCCACTGTTTGGTCCACCCTAGGATGGGGCACAAAGCAGGCCCTATCACAAACAGACTCCTTTTTTGTTTCTTGAATGCGTAAGTAACATATCCGCTTTGTGTTTTCTGATCAACCTTCTAATTGCAGCCCATTTGACTCCTCTCCATAGCCCTCTAACATTGTAGGATACAATATTCATGATGAGGTGTTGCTGTCTCCCAAATCCTTAGTCTCCTTGCTGTCCTTGTCCTCCATATCGATGAGTTTGTTGATGATTATACTCTGATCTGAATCGCTAGTCACCCCCATAATTTTTGCTAGTTCCCATTGTGCTGCAGCCTCTTCATACTGGCCTCTGTTGGATCCATGAGTAATTGCTGTTGGTGTAGCCGTGCCCGATGTGGATTCCAGGTGTGTATGTGTATGTGGATTGATGTCTCCCATACTGTCTTGTTTTCCATTTAGGTGATCTTTCTTTTGTCTGCACCCCCTCGATCTCACATAGACCTTCCACTCACTTTCAATCTGAGTTGTTTGATATGATGAGCTAGTCTTGTTCAGTTTTGGGCTAGTGATCGTGTTCTGTTCAGAAGCTGCTGTTGGTGTAGCTGTGCCCGATATGGGTTCCAGATAATTAAGAGGGATGATATCATTGAAAGTTTGTTGCTTGTCACTTTGTTGGGCTGTTTTTTGTGTGCACCCCTTGGGTGTATCAAATACATGTAGCCCATTTCCATTCACGGCTGTTTGGTATGATGTACTAGGCTTGTCAAGTTCTGGGTTAATGGCTGAGTTGTTTTTTGAGGGGCCCACATCAGTCCTTGACCCAGCTTTAGTAAAAGGTTTGTCACAAGTCGCAGTTGGAGTCAGAGGGAGCACGCTGGGAATTTCGGGATGGGTTGGGCTGTCAAAGGAGTTATGTGGCATGAACGGGGTGGTGTGGATAGTAATGCCAACTCTGGGTCTGGCCCAATATCCCTGGCTTTGGATATGCATGCCAATTTTGAAAGCTTAATTGACCCGTTGGTGGTTTGTTGGTCAAAATCCCTCTGTCCTTCTTTTGACATAACTATTTCCTTTCTTGTGTATCCTGTGCGCTCCTCTGTGGCTGACACCTTCTCTCTGCTCCCCTACTCTTTCTTCTTTGTTGCTTCGCATGTACCATCCTCACCGATACAGGGCTCTGTATCTCTCTTCTTCGAGTTCTGCTGCTTTCCTCTTTCGGCGTTTGTTTGCACACACTTGTCAGTACTGGGTAGGTGAGTCTGTGCATATGGTGTAATACCTAGCGGGTTTTCCATGGCCCTATGATCGTCGGGTAAAAGCGACGTCTGGTGGCTATCGTCAACAGCGTTTTGCTTCCCGCCGAGGCTGACTCTCCCGGTCTGGAAATCAGGGGCTGTCTCCGGCACTTCAAACATTGTTCTGATGTCACTATCCTCGGACTCAATCTCTTTCGATGAGTCCGTAGCACTGCGGCCTGGCAAGGTCCTCATCCTGATATCAGTGCACCCTTCCTCGACGATGTACACTTTGTGTATCTCCCCACCGATATGAACTGCGACTGAGTGGTGGATCATAGGTCTCCTTGGAGTTTTGATAAGGATTCTGGCTCTGTCTAGCCTTCTCCGCTCGTCCACGTCGTCATCTACTTCGATGAGGTCTTCGACTGTGGCCACGATTTTTCGGATATTCTCAATGTCCCACACTTCTAAAGGTATACCCCAGCATTGTGCCCATATCAACCCTGTCCTGGCCTCATCGACGGGTTCAACTTTTCTAACGTGTGGAACGGAGATGTACCATTTTGGAATTCCTCTGTAATAATCTCCTCTGCTTTAGAGTCCGAGAGCTCGAGGAGGAGGATCATGTCATCACCGATGTATTTCGGCGCAACGTCGATCCCTAGTTCCCATGGTAAGTCCTCCTCAATTCTTTCTAAAGCCCCCAATTTTTTTAAACGGCCCACCCAAGCGCCTGTGTACCATTTACGCTCCGTTGTTGGCACTTTGAGGTGGAGTGAGGATTGGGACTCGTCGAAACTGGATTGTGGGGGTTGTAGGCGCCTCTTGTGTCCGTCGGCCATTTTGGTATTGGAAACCGCCTTCGCATATGACATAGGCAAGTTCCTGTAGTGCGTTGCCGTATATCGCGCAGCTGCCATTTGAGTATTTTGGCCATCCATTTGAGTCCTGGTTTTGGCTGTGTGCTCCTCGGATGTGATTCTTCTTCTCCCATACTTTGGGGCATTGACATGCATCTTCAGTCCTCCTACCACGATGTTGTCTAGCTGACTCTCTAGCTTACGTTCGTCAGATACCCCTTTAAACCTTACAAAACCGTAACGTCTGCCACCTTTGTTTCTATGTTTGGGGATGAAAATCTCCCTAACGTCCCCCCATTTCTTGAAGTGGGACCATAGCTCCTGCTCTGTTGTGTGCTCCGTGAATCTTGTGAAGTAAAACGTTGTGATATCAGCTTTGTCCCGCCAATTTCCGATTCTGGTGTCGGTGTAGCTTGTTCTGGGATCCTTTCTCACTGCCTCACGTTCTCTTTGTCTACCCCTCCCTCTTCTCACGGTGGTCCATTCGCTCTCCCTCGATCTCACCCTCTCTCTCTCTCATGGTCTCTTTTATGCTTACTGATGCATATGAAAGCATGGTTTGACAACTTATCTCTGAAACTCATACAAGTATATGAATCATGAATACGATTGTAGAACACAAATATGAGTTAAATGGCTAGTAACTTCAATTTTTGACAAACTCATGCAACTTCAATGAATCTCTAATAAAATTGGTAATCTCTCTATTCTACTTGTCAGTTTACAAGCCTGGATTTTACATGGTTTTGCCTTCAAAATATCCAGTTTTGGTTGATGTTTTGCTGCATGTATAGGATTGGTAAAGCTAATTATATGTTTTCATATTTATTTTTGTTCTGTTTTGTTAAGCTACAAACAATGTATGTGTTGGGCTAATATTATATGGTGAATGGATCAAATGTGGAGTTATGCTTGTACGTTATTGCTTTTATTTGCTTTATTATGGAGTTTTAATGTTGAATATTAATTATGGACGTTCTATTTAATTCTGTCTTGGTACAATGATGTTTTTAAACAACATTTTGAAACATGGAAACTCTCAAGAGTTTATCGTTTGCATTTTCTTGGTCTTTGTGAGTTCAACTAAACATTCAAGTTTGAGAACCTTGGGTGAAAGAGTTTGGGAAAGAATTTCACCTCCTTAAAATATTTTAGCCTTGGTGTCTGTATAATTTAAAACCATTCTCGATTAAAGCATGTCCCCAAGGGACCATTTTGTTGAAAAATTTGCTAGTTTATGATGTTTCATATTTTTTAACTGTAATTTTCCTTTTTCCCCCCAGTTCATTGGTAGGCCTCTTTTTCCCTGCTGTAACGGGAATAATGGCAGGCTCTAATCGATCATCCTCTCTGAGAGATACTCAGCGATCAATTCCTGTTGGAACTTTAGCTGCAACTCTTACAACTACTTTTCTGTATCTTGTTTCTTTGATGTTATTTGGCGCTGTTGCCACCAGAGAGAAGCTTTTAACTGACAGGTAATTTTTGGTTAAAAAGTTCATAAAGCTTTTCTTGATATAAAAAAGAATTTGTAGTGCATAATTATGTACAGTTTATTTTCTTAGTTATTGTAATTAGGATTAACATCCTCAATTTCCCTCTTACCATTCTTGTGTACAGATATGTAGCCTATAAATACCTAGGTTAGCATTCATTTTCTTGTCCATATATACGTTGTACTCACTGCTGTAAATTATCAGAAAATAGTAATATCATTCAAGTTCTCTTTTTTCAAGTTAATTTATTGAAGAACCTGAGAAAAACTGAATAGGAAGATCAGGAATCCTCCTAACAACAGAAAAGGATACTGAAAACAAGATACAAGGATCCAGCTCAAAAGACCCACTCTCTCTGAATGTGCACCAAATAAACCCTTTTTTATTATGTTACCTTTTTCTTTATGGTTTGAAGTATTTTGTGTCAAGAAGTCCATGTTCTCCATGCTAATATGTATCTGATCCTGGTTTGAATTCGAACATTCACTGTTTCTTTTTTCTTTGGGAGGAGGGCATCTTTATAATTTTGGATACTGATAGAATTTCTGTTCACTGGTTTTAAGTCTGATTTCTAGCTTTTATGCAGGCTACTTACAGCTACAATTGCCTGGCCTTTTCCTTCATTAATTAAAATTGGAATTATTCTTTCAACTATGGGTGCTGCTCTTCAGAGCCTGACTGGTGCCCCACGTCTGCTTGCAGCAATAGCCAATGATGATATTTTACCTATTTTGAACTACTTTAAAGTTGGAGATGCCAGTGAACCACATGTTGCTACCTTTTTTACTGCTTTCTTATGCATTGGGTGTGTCGTTATTGGGAATCTGGATCTTATCACTCCAACTGTAACTATGTTTTTCCTTCTATGTTACACTGGTGTCAACTTATCCTGCTTCCTTCTCGATCTTCTAGATGCCCCTAGTTGGCGTCCTCGGTGGAAATTTCACCATTGGAGTCTGTCCCTTGTGGGAGCATTACTTTGCATAGGTATGCTGTCTCCCTATGTTTTTCTTCCCATTGATTTACTTATCAATTGTTTCTTATTATATTCAGTCTTGTGACATCTTTGTGATTTAGATTTGGCTTGTTCTTCTATCTGTTGTGGAAAGGCTACACCTTGGATGATTGAAATTCTTTTTATGTAAACATAATAAATAGAAATGTAGCTATAGATGTGAGAGATAGTGCACTCCTATGTTGTTCGTGGTGGTGCAGCACGGAGCGGCCCCTTAGTGTGACGTGAATCACTGAAACTTTGTTGTGGAGTGTTTTAAAGGAGCAGTGGTCGCAGCCGCAATTGCAGTGATGTGGCGCGATTGTGGTCCCCGTTGTGGTTTCTCTATTCCGATTTTTTATTTGGAATGAAAACCCAAAAATGCCCTCACTATTTCAGCGTTAGTGAGTGTTATTCTGTAATTTTTACGCTTTATTTTTGTTTGGGTTTTTAGCTTCTGAAAACAGAAGCTTTTCGAACAAAAGCTTGTGGCGGCAGAGAACACTAACAGACGAATCTGCTTTTGTGCCCTAACTCCGACACACAACCTTCTTCTCTGGTGACATTCACTTTCCGGTGACTGGTGGCCCTTGTTGAGGTTTCCTTTTTGAGTCATTCTTTCCTTGTTCCTATTTCGTTTCTTCTCTCTTGTTTTCCTTTCCTTTTTTTTTTTTTTCAATTTTTCCCTTCTCTTATTATTATTATTTGTTTTTTTATTCTCTCTTGCTCTTTTTTTTCTTCTCCCTTTTTATTGCTTGCTGACAGCAGCAATATTTTTTTTCCTTTTTGGGTGTTTTTACTCTGCATGGTGCCTTGCAAAACCATGGCACCTGCTTTTAAGCCCTTTGTTTCCTTGACTTTCTATTTAATGTTTTGTTTAAGGTACAATTAGTTTTTATTATTAATTATGACGAGTCATGAATTTTGAGCTTTATGTATGTGTGTGTATGTATGTATGTATGCATGCATGCATGTATGTTAGTTAGAATAGCGGTCATTCCACCATTCACTATCCCGTTATCCCCTGTAATGACGGTATTGACAACTAAGGTGCACTCTAGACTCCAACAGTGAAATACCATCATGTATGACACTATGGGTGTTTTTTTTTTTTTTGTCTGGTAATGCTATGGATGTGTTTGAAAGAGCTTAATTGAGTTTGTCAAAATCGCAGTTTTGAACTTTCTGATTAAAATGTGTTGAGATTGTTTCAAGCTGTAAGTAGAATGTTTATTCAACAGATTGAACTTGATTCCCAGACCAACAAAGTCTTGTCGGTTCATATAAACTTCCTTTTCAGCTTCATCACAAATTGCAGTTATAATATGCAGTTGTAGACTTGTAGTTGCCAAAGTGAAGAGAGCAATATACGGAAAATCTTTTAAAATACATCATTTTTTCTCACAAATACTACAATTTAGCATTGTGGCGTGTCTGTGAGGAAGGAAGTTTTGAGAATCTATACATAGTTTGCTATTGTTCATTTGATACTTACTACTGTGGTACTGCTGCTGTGTGAGTGTTATATTGAAACTTGATTTTGTGGTGATCCTTACCTTTTACCTATGCAGTGATCATGTTCCTAATCTCTTGGTCATTCACTGTGGTGTCTTTGCTCCTTGCAAGCCTCATATATAAGTACGTGAGCATTCAAGGAAAGGCTGGGGACTGGGGAGATGGTTTCAAAAGTGCTTATTTCCAACTAGCACTTCGTAGCCTTCGGTCCCTAGGAGGTAAGTATCATTCAAATTTAATCATCTACTCTTCTCAAGTAAATACAATACAAAATAGAGTAATATTGCTGATTTTGGCAACTATATATGATTGAATGGTCAAGAACTCAAGATAGATTTGGTTGATCCACTTCTATGTCTTGTCAGAGGTCCCCACCACCTACAAACATAGCTATTTGTTCTGATGATGTATCATTCCTGCTAGCTTAGAAAAATCGTTACAGTTGATTGAGACAATTTCATGTCCTTGCACTCGGTTGGCAATTCAACCTGATCACTAAATTTCTGTTTTATTGGATGATTTCAAAGTGAACTAAAATATTTTTGACCAAGTTTCCACATTGTAGAACACCTTTTTTAGTTCTAAGTTTGTGTTTAATTTTATATAATGAATTATCTTGTATAGAAATGCTCTTAATATTGATGTTTAGGCTTGAAAATTTGCATGTAATATTAGGTATATGTGCAATTTTTTTCATTTTTATGGAAAACAATCCTACTCCCCATGAAAAGACTGGATTTAGTATTTAGAATTATCTGTACTTTTGAGAATTTAAAACTTTTTGAACTTCTGATCTCTGAATTATAGATGCAACCTGCATTCCTCATGGGATTATGGGGGAAAAGAAATCATGGGTTTAAATTTCTCTTGATTCTTTTGTTGAGATTTTCAATACAAGATGTGAATAAATTCTAGAAGCCAACTTCATTTGCATTTGAGGCTCATCATAGTTGGAAGCTCAAACTGATTAGTGAACCAGTTGTCCAATTAAAGTTTCTCATTGAATGCATCAACCCCAAGAGAAGAGAAAAGAAATGTGATCATACCAATTTGTAACCCAGTTGTCCAATTGAAGTTTCTCATTGAATGCATCAACCCCAGGAGAAGAGAAAAGAAATGTGATCATTTAGAAGTAATTTTAATCGAAAACAAATATTTAAAATGGAAATTTCAAAGATAATATTTAACAGAAATCCTTGACATATTTGGGACAAATATTCATTTTGATCGTATTTCTGGTATCTTTTATGAATCCTAAAATGTTTTCCGAATTAACACTTTATTCATTACAATTTGCTTGATTATAAATTTCAATCATAGGCACTTCTAAGTTCAACTCTTTATGACAAATATTCATTTTGATCATATTTCTGGTATCTTTATGAATCCTAAAATGTTTTTCAAATTAACCTTTTATTCATTACACTTCTAAGTTCAAACAATTGCTGTTGCTTTTTTTAATATTTCACGTATGCCAAGTAATCTAATTTATCATCTACAGTTATTGTTATATCATTACCATTCAGAGTGAGAATCTGATAATTCATATGATAAAATTGTTCACTGGTCTACTGTTTTAAAAGTATCAATAAAAATGTTTTCATACTCGGAGCTTTATAGCATTATGCTTCCCATTTTTTTTTCTCCATTATTGCAAATTTAGGTTGCTCTTGTAAGTTATTTCCATTCATTTTTTCAGCAAGCCAAGTGCACCCGAAGAATTGGTATCCAATTCCACTTGTATTTTGCCGACCCTGGGGCAAACTGCCAGAAAATGTTCCCTGTCATCCCAAACTTGCAGATTTTGCTAACTGTATGAAGAAGAAAGGTCGAGGAATGTCCATATTTGTCTCTATACTAGATGGGGATTACCATGAATGTGCTGAAGATGCCAAGACTGCTTGCAAACAACTTAGCACCTACATAGATTACAAAAATTGTGAAGGTGTGGCTGAGATAGTTGTTGCCCCTAACATGTCTGAAGGCTTCCGTGGCATAATTCAGACAATGGGCCTTGGCAATCTCAAGCCGAACATTGTGGTGATGCGTTACCCAGAAATTTGGCGGAGGGAAAACTTGATAGAAATCCCTGCTACCTTTGTTGGGATAATTAATGATTGCATTGTTGCAAACAAGGCTGTGGTTATAGTTAAGGGTCTTGATGAGTGGCCAAATGAGTACCAGAGGCAGTATGGCACAATTGATTTGTATTGGATTGTAAGAGATGGTGGTCTCATGCTGCTTCTTTCTCAGCTCCTTCTTACCAAGGAGAGCTTTGAGAATTGCAAGATTCAGGTCTTTTGTATCGCAGAAGACGATGCAGATGCTGAGGGGCTGAAAGCTGATGTGAAAAAATTCCTTTACGATCTTCGGATGCAAGCGGAAGTCTTTGTCATAACAATGAAATGGGATGCACAGATGGATGGTGGTAGCGGGTCCCCGGCACAAGATGAGTCAATGGATGCATTTACTAGTGCTCAACAAAGAATTGATAATTACTTAACCCAAATGAAGGCGACAGCAGAGAGAGAAGGTACTCCTCTAATGGCAGATGGCAAGCCCGTGGTTGTGAATGAGAAGCAGGTTGAGAAGTTTCTTTACACGACGCTTAAGCTCAATTCGACAATTTTGAGATACTCGAGAATGGCTGCTGTTGTGTTGGTGAGTCTTCCTCCACCTCCAGTGAGCCACCCAGCATATTTCTATATGGAGTACATGGATCTGTTGCTGGAGAAAATACCAAGGATTTTGATTGTAAGAGGATATCGTAAAGACGTTGTAACTCTATTTACATAGTTTTTAAGTGGATTCTAGGACACTAATCACATTTCTCCCTCACTGTTTATATTTTTGTAGCTTAAGTGCTAGTGGTTCATTCTTTGTACCAATTTTCATGCGCAAGAGGGTCTTTTGTATCCACCAGATTTTATAGGAAAATATGAAATTATTTTCAATTTATAATTTCGTTGTAATTAATTTCGTATCAGATGACAAATAATGCCTATTTAACATTTGGAACGGCTTGAAAATAATTCCACACTTGGCATCTCAATTTACCCGACGGTTATGTCTTTGTATGAAGGTGAAATGTTATCTATATACTGCATGGGCGAAAGTCTTTTATGAATAAAGTAGCACAAGAATAATTAACGAGAAAACGGTCTCGAAAACCCTACGCTGGGGATTTTGTTTTGTTTTGTTTTTTTTTAATAGTTTGTGTATTGTTTTGTGAATTTATTTTCATTCAGGAGCTTTGTCCAATTGTGTTTGTGCATGAATAACTATCATACAGGAGCTTTATTTTCATACTTTCGGAAAAGATGTAAATATTTATTCTATAATTTATTATAAAGAAAAATGACATGGAGGGTAAGCAAGTAATGATGCAGCTATGAAATCAAACGAAAAGTGCTCACAATTCACATTAACTGCAAATAGTGATTCACTTGCCTCTGTTCCATCAAACGAATAATGATTCACTTGCTCACAATTCACGTTTTGTTTTATTGGATAAATAATTAAATTCGTTCTTATGATTTTGTGACAAATTGATTCTGATGAATTAAAAATATAAATTTAGTATTTTAATGTATAAAAGGTGCAAAAAATTAGTTATATTATTAAATGTGTGAGATCATTTTATCATTCAGTTATAATACTAAAAAATTAATTTGATTATAAATAATTTTTTAAGAATTAATTTGACATTAAGTTATAAAATTTAAAAATTAATGTCATTAAATTTTTTCAGGACCAATTTGTTGTATTTTTTAATTTTTACATATTTATAGATTAAATTTAAACTTTTAATCTTTTAAGAATAAATTTATTAACTATTTACTCTTTCAAATTTAAGTATTTATCCTTTATTAAATCATCCTGCGCCTCAATATTTGGTTAGACGTGTTTGTTGTATAATAGATTAACATTTAATCTGAGATTATTAAAATAAAAAATACAATAATAGGATAAAACGGAGTGAAGGAGTAAGTTAACGGCTGAGTTGCAGAATACATCTCGTGTCTTCCGACTTCCCCCCTCTTATGTTGTTTAGTTCATTTAACTTAATATTGTTAAGTGTCCCCATTCCTATGTTAAAATATCTAGTAAATTACATTATCTTTCCTTGATTAAAATATACAATTTAGTTTATTTAGTTTAATATAGCTAAATAATACTTATCATAAGATTTCAATTAAAATGTATGGTACAATATTTTTAATTTACTAAACTAACATTCACTTACTAGATATTTAAAGAAAATAATTAAAAACAAAAGTTTATAATATATATATATATATATATATATATATATATATATATATATATGTGTGTGTGTGTGTGTGTGTGTTAATTTGTATATAATAAATTAAATTTGCAACAGTTATATTTTATTTAATAATAGGTTTTTAATATAAATAGATTCATTTAAAAATTTGTACATTCAATATACATATATGATATGTTAGCAATTTATCTATTAAATTCAATAAATATGTTAACTTTAATAAATATAATATATAGAAATAATATTAAAATTAATTATATAATATATAGTTAATAAATATAATAATTAATAATATATAAGAATACTTCAATTTATTTGAAATATTATAAAAATATCATAAAAATTATTGTATTAATAAAATCAATTAAATACTACTTTAATTACTTTTGTTTAATTTTATTTTACTTTTACATACCTACATATACATATACATATTGTTGGACAAGTGATCTCAGAAATTTTAAGAAGGGGGAGTTGAATTAAGATTTCGTTGACTATTCTTAATTCAAAATTTCCCTTACTTAGATATTCCCTAGATTCAATTATTTCTTTAATTATAAGTTACTCGAATAATAAACAAGGAGAAGTAACTTTAAAGAAATATAAACACAACAAAAAGTAAAAGAGATTAAGGGAAGAGAGAATGCAAAACCGAATTTATACTGATTTGGCCACAACCCATGCCTATGTTCAGTCCTCAAACAAATTTCACTTTAGCGTTTTCACTAACCTTGTAAAATTCTTTTACAAGCAATGAACCACAAAGGACTTCCCTCCTTTGTGTTCAGTGTTTACACCAAGAGGCAATCCCACCTCTTGCCATTAACCCCAAAGGACGTTACTCCTTTGTGTCCAGTGATTACACCAAAAAGCAAATTTCACTTCTTACAATGAACCCCAAAGGACGTTACTCCTTTGTGTCCAGTGATTCAATCAAGTAGACCGTCTCTTGAAAACTTTTACAACCAAGAGTCGATCTCTTGAAAAACTTTTTGTAAGAATGGAGGAGAGGAAGAAAATAGAATTGCACAAGTTTTTGCCCAATAAACTTTTCTTGACAAAACAAATGTTGAACAAAAACTCTTAGAAATATTTTGAGAAATTGATTATTTGAAATTCGTGCCATGATCACATATTTATAGCCATTTGATGGCTCTTGAAGAAGCCATGTTAAAAGTTGTGACTATTGACAATCTCTTCAAAACCAATCATTTTAAAAAGTTGTGACTCTTGACAATTTCTTCAAAACCAGTCACTTTAAAAGTTATGACTCTTGAAAATTTCTTCAAAATTAGTCACTGGTAATCGATTACACAGTTTATTTTATCAAAGGTTGTGACTCTGCATGTTGAGGTTTGAAATCCAACGTTCAGAATCACTTGTAATGGATTACAAATATTGTGTAATCGATTACACTATTTTAAAAATATTTTTGAACGTTACAGGACAATGACAATCGATTACATGCCCATGGTAATCGATTACTACTTTGTAAATCAGTTATAAAACTGTTTTGGGCTTTTGGTAATCGATTACTACCTTATGGTAATCGATGACCAAAGAGTAAAAACTCTGGTAAAAGATATTTCTTGAAAAATTCTCTTGGACAATTTTGTGTTGTTCAATCTTTTCTTTGAAAAATTCTTTTTAACTTACCTTAATGCTTTTCTTGAGGTTTTTGCATATCTTGAATCTTCTCTTGAATCTTCACTTGAATCTTCTTGATTCTTTAATCTTGTTTGAATGAATCTTTAATAATTTTTGACATCATCATAATACTCTTGGAAGCTTTGCTTCTAAATATGTTGTTGAATATCTTTTGGGGTTTCTAAATTAGATTTGTATGCATCATTACTAAATATTTTTTCCTTGTTTTAGAAGTCAGCAAACATAGACTAGACTAGGCTGTCACATAGACTAGGCTAGGCTGTCTTTTCCCCATTTCTCTCTCTTATGCCTTGTACTCTATAAATTGTAAGCTAAAACATGAATATAGAGAGTCATGTGAGTGAAATTTCCTCACACTTAAATTCAAGTTGGTATCAGAGCGGGTTCCGGCCATCACCGTCTGCCGCCACCTCTGGCCACCGTCTGCCACTGCCGACCGCCGCACTCCGGCCCCCGGAATCTCGCCGGAATTTTTTTTTGGGGTCAAAATGGCTACTTTTGGTCCTGTTTTTTCATTTTCTGGAACCCCAACCATTGCAATTGCCAAGCTCAACTAGAAAAATTATTTGTCGTGGTCTGCTTCAGTTGAGTTGTGGTTTCTTGGTCAAGGGTACCATGACCACCTAGAGAAAAATGTCAATGCTGTTCCAAATGACAAGAAACCTGAATGGGAGAAGGTAGATTATCAACTATGTGTTGTTCTATGGCAATCGGTCGAGTCAGATGTTTTGGAAATTCTCAGATCTTTTAAAACATGCCATCTTTTTTGGAAGAAGGCCCAAGAGATCTTCGCCAACGATTTTCAAAGACTATTTGATGCGATTGTGAAAGTTACAGCTCTCAAGCAATCTAACCATGACATGATTGCACATATGGGTAAAGCTCAGGCAGCAGTAGAAGAGCTGAGAAGGTTTCTTGTGGCTGATTCGTTGGAAGAGGTGAATAGGAAACTGGACAAGTTCTACATGGTCCTTATCTTGAGGAGTCTACACTCAGATTTTGATCATGTACGTGATCAGGTCGTAGCTGGAGATCAAGTCCCATCGATGAATTCTCTTATTACTAGGCTTCTCCGTGTACCTCATGCGTTGAAGGATGAAAATCTCACTGATGCTGTGGAAACATCAGCCATGGTGGCAACTCGTGGGAGAGGGGGAGGCTGTAACAGTAGAGGAGGCCGCAATGGAAGAAGTGGACGTCCGCAATGCACATATTGTAAGAGGATGGGCCACACTCAAGAAAATTGTTACTCTTTGCATGGCTTCCCTGACAAAGTGGCACAGGTATCCAAGTCAGAAAAATCTGAGTCTAAGTTTTCTGATGAGGAATACCAAGAGTATTTGAAGCTCAAGTCCGAGAAATCCAGCAATCAAGCATCATCTTCATTAGTACCATGTTTCTCAACAGCATGTGTTTCTCAATCAATCGGAAGTCCTAGCCCTTGGATACTTGACTCAGGTGCCTCTGATCATATCTCTGGTAAAAAGTCCTCCTTTTCATCTATTTTCTTTCCAAAGATTCCTCACCTTGTTACTGTAGCCAATGGGTCCAAAGTTGCGTCTCAAGGAAGTGGTCAAGTATCATTATGTCCTTCATTGAAATTAAATTCTGTATTATTTGTTCCTCAGTGTCCATATAATCTAATCTCATTAAGTCAGTTGACTCACTCATTAAATTGTTCAGTAACCTTTACCGCTAATTCCTTTGTTATTTAGGAACATGGGACGGGTCGACTGATTGGAGAAGGACGTGAATCACGAGGACTGTATTATTTAGAATCCAGCTCTCCGATATCCTGTTTTGCATCCTCAAAACCCAAACTTTTGCATGATCGTCTGGGTCACCCAAGTTTATCCAAGCTGAAAATAATGGTTCCTAGTCTTAAAAACCTTCAAGTCTTAGACTGTGAGTCTTGTCAACTAGGAAAACATGTTAGGTCATCATTTCCTCAAACTGTACAAAGATGTGATTCAGCTTTTTCTACCATTCATTCTGATATTTGGGGACCAAGTCGTGTTACATCTTTTGGTTTTCGATATTTTGTAACCTTCATTGATGAATTCTCCAGATGTACTTGGGTTTATTTAATGAAAGATAGATCTGAACTTTTGCCCATATTTAAGTCGTTTTGCAATGAGATTGAAAATCAATTTGGAAAAACAATCAAGATTTTCAGAAGTGATAATGCAAAAGAATATTTCTCTCATGATCTTTCCTCTTTTTTATCCTCAAAAGGTATCCTACACCAGTCCACATGTCCTCATACACCTCAACAAAATGGCATAGTTGAAAGGAAAAATTGTCACCTTCTTGAAACTGCTCGTTCCCTAATGTTAAATTCGAATGTTCCTACACATCACTAGGGAGACGCAGTGCTTACTGCGTGCTTCTTAATTAATCGGATGCCTTCTTCTTCTCTTGAAAACGGAATTCCTCACTCAATTATCTTTTCTCATGACCCATTGTTTCATGTCTCTCCTAGAGTATTTGGTTGTACTTGTTTTGTCCATGATCTTTCCCCTGGTTTAGACAAACTTTCAGCTAAGTCAGTAAAATGTGTCTTTTTGGGTTATTCGCGTCTTCAAAAGGGTTACAAATGCTACTCTCCAATCACAAGACGATATTATATGTCTGCAGATGTAACCTTCTTTGAAGACACACCTTTCTTCTCATCCTCTGTAGATCATTCTTCTTCTCTCCAGGAAGTACTGCCATTTCCTTGTCCTCTAGGTAACTCCGACCAAAATGTCAATGAAGTTCCATCTTCTCTACCAAATTCAATTGAAGTTGTCTCTCCACCTCTGCTTACATATCATCACAGGACACGATCAACTGATTCTACAGTACCTGAAGCCTCCCCTCGTGATTCTCATCCTTCTCCAACTAGTCCTCCAACCATGGATCCTGCTTCCTCACCTGTCTCTCATCACTCTGAGTCAGCCTGGCCCATTGCCATCCGAAAAGGTACTCGATTCACTCGCAACCCTCATCCTATTTATAATTTTTTGAGTTACCATCGCTTGTCTCCTTCATATTCTTCCTTTGTTTTCTCTTTATCCTCACATCATGTTCCTTCTAATGTTCATGAGGCACTTAGTCATCCTGGATGGCGACAGGCTATGATTGATGAAATGCAGGCCCTTGAAAATAATGGTACTTGGGAACTTGTTCCTCTTCCACCTGGCAAGAAGACTGTGGGTTGTAGATGGGTCTATGCAGTTAAAGTTGGGCCTGATGGTGAGGTTGATCGGCTTAAGGCTCGATTGGTAGCTAAAGGCTATACTCAGATTTATGGCCTTGATTATTGTGACACCTTTTCTCCTGTGGCTAAAATCACCACTGTTCGTCTGTTTCTTGCTATGGCAGCCATGCGTCATTGGGCTCTTCATCAGCTTGACATTAAGAATGTTTTCCTCCATGGTGATCTTGAGGAGGAGATTTATATGGAGCAACCTCCTGGGTTTGTTGCTCAGGGGGAGTATGGTCTTGTTTGTAAGCTGCGTCGATTTCTCTATGGGTTGAAGCAATCCCCTCGGGCTTGGTTTGGTAAATTCAGTCATATTGTTCAACTTTTTGGGTTGAAACGAAGTGAGGCTAATCATTCTGTTTTTTTATTGTCATTCATCCCCTGGGAAATGTGTTTATTTGATAGTATACGTTGATGATATAATGATTACATGGAATGATGCTACTAAGATTGTTAAGCTAAAGGAGCACTTATTCAGTCATTTCCAGACCAAAGACCTGGGATATTTGAAGTACTTCCTTGGTATTGAGGTGGCTCAGTCAGGAGATAGTGTTGTGATCTCTCAGAGGAAGTATGCCCTTGACATTTTGGAGGAAACAGGCTTGCAGAATTGTAGACCTGTTGATAGCCCTATGGATCCAAATCTGAAGCTCCTGGCAGATCAGAGTGAAATGTGTCCTGATCCCGAGAGATATAAAAGACTTGTGGGAAAACTCATTTATCTTACCATTACAAGACCTGATATTGCCTTTGCTGTTGGAGTGGTGAGCCAATTTATGCAAAATCCTTGTGTTGATCATTGGAATGTTGTTATGCGTATTCTTAGATACATTAAGAAAGCTCCAGGACAAGGATTACTTTATGAAGACAAAGGTAATACACAAGTATCTGGGTATTGTGATGCAGATTGGGCTGGTTGTCCTATGGATAGGAGATCCACATCCAGATATTGTGTTTCCATTGGAGGGAATGCTATCTCTTGGAAGAGCAAGAAGCAAACTGTTGTTGCCCGGTCCAGTACAGAGGCTGAATATAGATCTATGGCCATGGCTACATGTGAACTTATGTGGATCAAACAACTACTTCAAGAATTGAGATTCTGTGAAGTTGGGCAGATGAAGTTATATTGTGATAACCAAGCCGCTCTCCATATTGCTTCAAATCCTGTCTTTCATGAGAGAACCAAACACATAGAAATTGAATGTCATTTCATTCGGGAGAAGCTATTGTCCAAAGAAATTATCACTGAGTTCATTAGCTCTAATGATCAGCCAACAGATATTTTGACTAAGTCATTGCGAGGACCTAGGATTCAGTCTATTTGTTCCAAGCTTGGTGCATATGATCTATATGCTCCAGCTTGAGGGGGAGTGTTGAATATCTTTTGGGGTTTCTAAATTAGATTTGTATGCATCATTACTAAATATTTTTTCCTTGTTTTAGAAGTTAGCAGACATAGACTAGACTAGGCTGTCACATAGACTAGGCTAGGCTGTCTTTTCCCCCTTTCTCTCTCTTATGCCTTGTACTCTATAAATTGTAAGCTGAAACATGAATATAGAGAGTCATGTGAGTGAAATTTCCTCACACTTAAATTCAAGTTATGTATATAGAGAGATAGATAGAGAAAACATGAAATAATTATATATATATATATATATATATATATATATATATATATATATATATATAATGAGAAATGAGAAATGAGAAGAATTATTTTTCACGTCACTCATAAAAGTATTTAATTATTTCATATAGTATTACTAATATAAGAGGAAAAGTGTCGAATGTTTTAATTGAATAATTGCAAGCAACATAATTTGTCTATAATAACTCATTTATTAATAATGCATAGTAACTTATCTACGATAACTTATCTATAAATTGCATTAAATAAAATGTCATTTAGTGCATAGCAACGTAATTTATCTACATAACTCATCTATAAATAATAATGCAACATACCAATATTGTACTTTGCCAAAACGAAATTTAAGAATCAAAGCTTGCATTTGTGTTGTTTAAAATGGCAGATTCAACCATCAAGGTTTTTGGCATAGTTTTCTTCCTTGTCCTCATTTCTCAAGGTAATGTTTCCTTCCAATGTATAAATAATATGTTTATATATTGTTATTCATAACTTCTTCCATGCATCATGATGTCAGGCTATAGCCAATGCTTTGTAAGTGATATCTCCGTAAGACAATCTAAAACAGGAGTTATTGTGGAGGGAAAACAAGAATGGAGTGTGATTATAACCAACAAATGTCCATGTCCTCAAAAGAATGTGATCTTGAATTGTAAAGGATTTAACTCCATTGAACGCATAAATCCTTCACTTTTGACGGTCTCAAGTGATTTATGTCTTCTTAATGCTGGTCAACCTATCTATAAGAATGTTATCAAGTTCAAATATGTTTGGGATCATCAATTTCCATTAAATCCCATTTCTTCAGTGATATTTTGTTCTTAAATGTACAACAAAGGGATTTGAACCTTGATGCCATTTGTTGTAGCTTGATTTACAAGCATTATAATTCTTGAATAAAACATTGATTAAGGTACGTTGAATTTGCTTCTCATATCCTTTTTGTCATTTTTATGCAACCTCATAATTATAATTTGCATTAAAAGCTCTATCTTGAAATCAAAACTATGGCCTCTCGAACAAAAATAAGTAAATCATCATTCTAAAATTAGAAGAAAATTTCAAAGTCTATTTATTTTTTCCCATTATTATAGAATAGGTGTTTTAAAAGAACTACAACTATTTGTGATGTGTTCTGAAATATCTCTTTTGTAATTATTTTTAATATTACGAAATGGGCATTTAGAAAGATAATGCTTTGCTTATGGAATAGGTGCTCTAGAAGAACAACATCATCCATAAGGTGTTATGGAATTCTTCCATAGCACATTTAGGATCTATTTGGTGGCTAAAATAAGACAAAATAGGATAGAAAATTATCCTGTTATAATTTGTTGTTTATCGCGCTAATAGGACATAATTATGATTATGTTACTCAATATATCATGTAATATATTAAATATTATAATAACTATTATATATATAACTAAATTATATATATTTTTTATACCAAAAGTATATAATATTGTATTTATTATAGTATACACATACTATATAATTTTATATGTTATTATATAATTATATACATATATAATATTTATATAATAAATATAGTAATATATATATATATATATATATATTAAATATATAATGATTATAGTATATAGCAATATATTATAATTCAACATATTATATTTATACTTTCTCTGATTTCAAATATAAGAAGAAAAAAATAATTCACGCTAATTAGGAAAGTTATAATTAATCACATTTAATTGTATCAATTTGAATAAAAAATATTTTTTTTAATTTACCTTTCATTGAAACCTGATATTAGGAATAGAAAAGTGTCATTGATAACTTGGGTAGGAATTTCTTGGGAATAGGGTTGGGGAAAATATCACTATAAATTCTCCTTTATCTTATTTTACTTGCTCTCTTTTGAAATTAAAATAAAAATAATAATTCAATCTCTTCTTAGTTTACTCCAACTGTTTAGTTTAATAATTTTGATTCTTTGAGAACACGTCTGATCTCTAGGATTCAATATTTAAAGTTTTAGTCCACTGTTACTATTGCGTAGGGACACTTGCTCTTGTGCAAACATATTTTATGCATCAACATGCACTTTGTCCTGCCCAAAGTTGGAACTTTTCAAGAAGTAAATGACTATGATCTTCTAGTCATTTACTGTCTATGGAAGAAGATTCCCTCAGTTTGCCTCATTTGATCATTAATCACATGATCAAGGCAATCGAACCCATCAAATTCACTTGCAATGTTCCTTATGGAATGCTACTTACTTTGGTTTTTAAGCATTTTGGAGTTTCTCTGGATGGTGAACGTGTTAATGGTGATGTCTTATCTTAGGGTGCCAAGAATGTTGCTGCTCTAAAGTTGTCTTCATAGCTTGGTATGGAGAAAGCCTACACATGTTTTGATGAGGAGGAGGCTTAGAACAAGAAGACTCAGTAGAAGGAGAAGAAAGACAAGGTTTCACCTCTTACTGAACTTGTCAGGAGTAAGAAAACAATGAAATCTAGGGTTGATAGATGCCCTCTGTCCGAGAGAATTATTCAAGAAGCTGTTGTTGAAGCATTTGCTTTAGAAAATGAAATTTCTAAGCAAATTGAGAAGACTGCTAGAAAAGAAAGCTCTAAGGGAACTCAAACCTTAGGAAGGACAACTAAAGGCCATTTTAAGGATGCTCAGAATGAGACTCAAAGAAGAATCCCTTCTTCATAAAGGGGATGAGCCAAAGCTAGTATCTTTTATGGAAGAAGACCATAATGCCTCATAACACCTTTTTGAGGAAGAAAAGAAGGAGGAAAAAGCTCATTCTAAGCCTCAAAATGAGGTATTGATAGTTGATGTAGGGGACTAGACTACTCAAAATGAAGAAAAAGAAGGTTAGAAAGCTAATTCTAAAAACTTTGATGATCAAAATGCAGATAAAGACATAGAGGTTGTAGTTATTTAGAGCCCTATGGCTACTGAACCTGCTCAAGATGACCTCAATGTTGAGGACATTACAAATGTCTCGATCAAACTAAGGACTGTTGAATCCAATTTGGAAAAATAAAGCAAAAAAAAAAAGGAAACAAGAATCTCCTAGGAAGACTGAAGAAGATGCTACTGATACTAAGAAAACACTAGTGGCCAAAGCTGGAGAGAAGATCCTTGTGGGATCCGTGAAGGATTCCGTGTTTAACACAATAAACATGCAAAATCTCAACTTTCCAATTTTTGACACCTCTATCAAAGTTGCACGTGGTCATCTACCTCTATTGCATTTCCTTCACTCCTTACTAAACTTGTAAACTCAGAACCTCTTACTCTATGTTTGGATGAGGTATTTAAATAAGGCAATTCATTTTTTTTAATGAATTTGAAATATCACTGTCATAATTCAGTTGTTTGGATATTGAATTTCAAATAATTTAAATGACATCAATTTTTAAAATAATTTTAATAGACTAAAATGGTAGGAATTGAAATTTCACCTAAATGGTAAAAATTTCAAATTCTATACGCTCACGTAGGCCCCTTTGTTCTCTCACACCTAAGTGGTGGTGGTGGTGGTTGGAGTAGCACATCACGGTGGAGGAGTCGCCGAGAAAATCCTTCAGCTTCGGCAGTGGTGGCACGTGTCCCAAACTTTGCAACAAAGATTCAATGAAACTTATGTCGTTGTGGTTCAGATTTTGCTTAAATACGAGGCTTTTCATTAAATCAAACTAGTAAGAACAAAGATGGAAAAAATCTAGAGATCGATGGCGCCAAGCCTTGAGCAACGCGGAGTCCGCCATTGTCGTTGCTCTGTCTTTGTCACGAATCCTCCATTTTTGTGACTCGTTCTATACAGATCTGCACTCCATGCATCTCACATCTTCTCTGTTGACTTCTCCCGTTTCCGCCATGACCACCTTGGCCACACAGTAATGATGCAAGGCACCATAGTCGTAGCGGCACGAGACATTGTAAAGCGACATAGACCTCGACCTCATCGGAGGGAGAGGAAATAGATTTTTGAGCACATATCTTAAAAGAAGAAGCAATATGATGTTTGCATATTTGTTGTTCGGATTCTAGGACAGTAAAGAGAAACGAAGGTTCTAATTTTGCAATGTGATGAAAGATTTGTGACGCAGATTTCTTCATGGTAATCTGCGGTTCGTAATGGGTTGTTGGATGTATTTAATGAAGAGGTGAGGTTGAAAGGATGTCTATGTTGAATCGATTTGGAGAAGATGTGAATGAGCTTAGTCTGCGGTGGCGGAAAAAGGAAGATGTGGTGGCGGTTGGATTATCAGTGGCATTGGCGGTGTTAAGGAAGATGATGGAGGAATCTACGCCAACGACAAAGGGTCCACTGGCATAAGAAGTAAAATGAAAATTGGATTTTATTGAAATTGAGTTACTTTATCCAAAAAGGAAAATTTAAATACAAGAAATTGAATTGTTTCATCCAAAACAAATATTTACAAAATGAAAGGAATTTAAATCAAGGCAATTAAAATATTGTGTATTTGAATTTCTCAAAAATTTTCAAATCCTCCATCCAAACATAGGGTTAAGGTTTTTGAAAATATTCCCCATTCTCATATCCCTACTCCTTCACCTATATCAACAAGTCTTTGGAAAATAAACTCACTTCTATGGAGAAACAAGTCAGGAAATTTCGATCTGACTAAAAGTTTATCTTCTCCAACATGGATCAAATTTAGAGGACTATGAACAATTTCTTTGGAAGATTTCTTAGGCTTGAGGAATGAATCTCTTAAAAATTAAGGCTTGCCTTGATTCCTGAAGTTCTTCTAGTACAACATGAGCCTCCACCACGTCTTAGAACTACAACTATGTCATCTTCCTCTTCTTCGTTTTTTGCTGGATAGAGAAGAAGTTTGAGGAGTTTAGCAGAGATATTTTGTGTAGGAAGATCAATTTTTCGAATCATAAGTATGTTTTATGCTTTATCTATATTTTCATGTAAACATCTTTTTGAATAATCCTGGTATGAATAAAAACTGATCTGGTTGGTTGATTATTATGCGTTTTCTCATCTATTTTTTCATAATCTTACGAATTTATTAATAACTTATAAATGCAAGATTTGAGGGGGAGCCTCCCTTTAAAATAAAATGAAACAAGACTGTGCATACTCCTAGGGGGAGCTAGTAAATGAAAAACTCAGAAAGGTATTGTCACCTTTTGAATTTGTTCCTAAAGGGTCTCATCATAAAAAGAGGGAGATTGTTGAATCCATATCCTTGGTTTTAATTTTGACAAACCATTAGCAATGAAAATTGAAAGGATGATGAAATTAAGTGTTGGCTAACATTCTACTTAAGTGTTTCAATGGTTATTACTTTGAGAAATATAAATGTTTTTCATTCTGAGGTACTCAAAATGATGCTTAAAAAGGTTCAAAGAATTACTATTAGAGTTGAGAAATCAGAAGAATTCTTGAAGCCCATCAAAATGGTGAAATCTGCTTCACTTTGATTACTTAGCTTTTGGGAAAATACTGAACAACATGACATTACAAAGAAGAATCATCTAAGAATACATGAAGAAAATCATGGTCAAAATGAAGGTATTTAGAGTCAACATCAGAATGATAAACATAGAGACTTTGAGTTCCTTATATCATAGTAGTTTAGAAAAACTCAAAATGCATCTCCTAAACAATATAAGCAGATTGAAGTCTCACAATTTTTCACATTTCATTTGTTTTCATAAACATTGAAGGCACATCAGAAAGGAAGACATGCTTGCATAAGAAGATGCAGGATTGTTAAATGATGAAGATGTCCATGAGAGGCACTAATGGGAAGCATTATATTGAAAGACTGAAGGAAGCTACTTAGTCTGACCTTGGACTTAACACTAACATTCCTGCAATTGAATATCACTAAGCCTTTTTGAGGAAGTCTCTTCAGAATGCTTAAAGCTGTGAAGAAGTGTTAAAAGTGATGAAGTCATAATACATCAGAATAAAACATCTATTTGAACTTCATCAAAGGAATACATAAAGCATTGGTTCCTTCTAGTAAAACATCAAAATGACTATTTTGATGGTTCTTTAGAATGACCATCAGAAAGGTTCTTCAGAATGGTTCCTCAAAATGGTTTTGACAATTGTCACGCCATTATAGTTGGAAAGTGATTCGACTTGTTCCAAAAGTATGATAGCTGTGTGGAGCCCACTCCAACGGTCTATTTTGAAGTTTTTTAAATTACTTTTGTAGGCTATGAAGAAGTAAGTTGAAAAACTTCATTTCTGCAATATCTTGAACAAAATCTCCATGTGAGAAATCTGTGTTCTAGCTTCAACCCGATCTGTGAGAGTCACTCACTTCTGTATTGAGCTCTATAACTTGTAATGACCTTAGTTAAAAGTGAGAAAACACATTCTTGAGTGGAATCCCTCTCTCGAGGAGAAAAATCTATCCTTTTTATATAACCTGCGATGCATTTATGATGTTTTCATTGTTATTTCTCTTTGTTTTCTTACGTGTTTTAAATGTTTAATGTGTTTTGAAATTGGTTTTCTTTTGAAAATGAAGATGATGCTTTACCTTTTCCCCCAAAGTGGTTTTATAAGGGTTTTGGATTTATAAGTCTCATTTTCTATTTATGTTGTTGTGCCTCCTCTTGTTAACATGTTTTAACTTGTTTGACGTTTTTTTAAAGTGGTTTCTTCTTTGGAATGAAGATGGTTTTTTAAAGCTTATTTACCCAAATTATGTTGTCAAGGTTTTGGTGTTTAAACTTATGGTCTATTTATGTTGTTACGTTTTCTCTCAAAGGTAGCCTTTTGTTTTCAATCTCGGTTGGTTTTAGTGTTTCAATTACAATGTATTCTACTTGGTTTTCTTATCCCTTTTATGCAAATCAAATTGCCTCTTTTGATACATGATTGTGTTTTATAACCCTATATGTTCTGAAATCGTTTTATGGTGTTTTTCTATAAAATCTTTTAGAACTAAATTCTAAAGGTGGGACGTATTTTAGTTATTTCTTTATTTCTGATAGGAAGTTTCACTATTTCCTAATTGGTGGAAATCAGTTTTGAAAGGTTTAATCTTTTGCATATGTTTCTTTAGCTTTGGGATTTTGTTTTCTAAAATACGAGTTTGATTTCAAAGTTGTTCTTAAGAGACAAAAGTTTGTCCCTTTGGTCTTGGTTTCTCGAAAGTAGTATTATTGTCTTTGTTAGACCTTTACCCTTGATCAAAATGTGTTTTGCCATTACTTCTTTGGTTATAGCATGGATGTTGAAAGGTCTGAAAAAATTTCATGGTATCATTTTAAATTGATCATCCTTGTTATTGCATGAGCTTCCTTTTAATAAACCTTTACATGTTTTCATTCCATAGTTGTATCTTCTTGTTTTTGTCTTTGATAAAGTTTTATGCATGATCCTTCTTTGTTGTTTTCCAGATAACCCTTATCTTAGGGGATCCATCCATTAGTATATTAGTATGATGTGGTTATGTTAATTAGGGAGTATGAGATATTTTTTTTTGAGAACATACACACAAAGTTATGAGATGATGTCAAGCCCTTGTTTCGACTAAGTCAAGTTAGAAACTTGTAGGACTTTGATCCATAACCTCTAGTACTATATTTTGAAGTCAATCATAGGATGATTCTATTAATGGAGTAGTCTTGAGAGAAAGCATGTTGACCTTCCTTAGTAGCTAGTGGTAAAAGGAGTAAGAGCTTTGAGTGATGATTAGAGCTCGATAGTTTCTTAAGCTAAGATCTTGTACCTTAGTATGAGTTGGTATAATAATTTGATGTGAGGATGGATACCTTAGTAAAGATTATGATTAGAAGAGTGAGAATAGTATTTTGAGGTAAGACCTTAAAGTATGAGTAACCTAGTGATGATTAGAGTGAGTAGAGTTATGGACCTGGAGAAAAGCCTGTTACATCCTAATAGTGACCCGAAACCTTCCTATAATTTTGAAAAAAATGTGTTGAGATATTTGTTAGACATCTTATGGGTGTGTTATTTGAAAAACTTGTTGTAAAAGAGCATTGATGTTATAGATCATGTTTAAAGTTCTGATTTATCTATGTTTTCATGTGATTTGAAAACTCTTTGGAAAATGGATCAAAAATGTGATTTATGTTTTTAAACTTGTTGAAAATTTAAGTTCAACCCTTTCGTGTTTTGAATGATTTCTTTTTAAAAACAAATGGTTTTGCATGCTTTATGACAAAATGAGTTTTCATCTTCATGAAGTTGTTTGATTCATGTTTTGGAAAAGAATTTTTTTTTTGGTAAAGATCAGGTTCTATGCAAAATGTTACACATTGCTAGCAAGATGGAAAGTTTGTTACAAACATTCTATCTAGGAAAGATTGAGGTTGGGGAATTTGGGTGAATTACTAGATGAAAGAGGTGACTTGATCAAAGAAGAGATCATAGAGAAAAGATCAAGACCTCAAAAAATGAAGTAGTTGTGTGCTTGGTCGATGCTTATGATATTCTCTTCACAATCAAATTTTGAGGACAAAATTTTCTTGTTGGGGAATATTATAAAACTGTGATTTTCATAATGATGGAGTGTGTGTTCTAATAAGATTGCAAGAGTAATTTAATTTAATTTAAGTGTTTGTAATTAATTAATTATAAAATGATGGTTTGTGTTGTTTATATTTACTTTATGCTTAAACCATGTTGTATGTGTGAGCATTTGGTTTTTAGAGTGTTTGGGCCTAGATGAGAGGGCCTTAACTAATAGGGATGAGGTAGTGAGTTTAGGAAGTGAAAGGCTATGATTAGAAGGAAGTGAGAGAGTCATTAACCCCTCACAAACCCTCATGAATATGAACCACACTAAAAAAACACTCATTTTGCGTCCAACAATGAATGTCGTGTCCAATGAGTACTGTTGTGTCCACTAACCATTTTGAGCCCAATTACTAGTTTTGAGTCCAATAACTAGTTTTGTTGTTGATGTGATTTATGTTTGTTTTCCTTGCTAAATTAAATATTTTGAGATCTTAATGAATTTATGATGATATGAGATGTGGTTGAGATGATGTTGTTTTGTATTAAAGTTAACTTTATGTAGAGATAATGAGATTCACATTTGTATGGGGTGAGATTTTGCAAGAATTCAAGGTGTTGGAACATGTTGCTAGGTTTATTGAACTATATGTAGGTTCATGATTGTGATGAATGTATGAATGATGAATCTCTGATATGATAACTTCTTATGGTGTTGAGATTGAGGAATAAATTTGTGATAACATATGATTGTTGTGAATGATAATCTTTTTTTGAGAACCATCCATATGTGTGAAAATGAGTTAACTATATTCTTTGGGAAGATTTTATTGTTGTTGAAAAATGGTATACTTGAGATGGTGAGTTTCATGTCAGAACTCTGTCTCACTAAAACGATCCGAGGGTCTCGCCTAGTAGGATATCTTCTTGAGTATCACACTATGTTTTAACTCTGAATGACATGTCAGAGTGTTGAGAACTACTTCCCAAGAGAATTAGTGATATTTTTAGTGTGTTTGGGATGAATTGTTGTTGATGGTCAAACTTGGATACTTGAGATCAACTAGTGAGATGGTGGGTTCAGATGTGTCAAACCTAAAACTCTCAAGGAATCTAAGTGTAGTTGTTGATGTGAGTAGGCACGTAGCTTGAGGGTGCTTGGTAGGCTTTCAAGCTAGTGATGTAGGTTATCGGTGGTGGCTAATGAAAATGGGCCTATAGAATGGATGAATGGGTGAATTCCTAGATAGGTTAAGGTCTTTGTAAGCCTTATTGAGGTAAGTCATTACCTACACTCATCCATTTTGAATAAAATCATATTTCCTCTGTAGGGTTAATTTGAGTCTCTCCGTATGGTCAATGTGTAACTATATTAAGAGATGTACTTGGGTTAATCGCTCATGTAGTGTAAATCTCCATGGAGTAAAGCCTGTCTTGGTGTTTATGATTGGTGTACATGGTGAAGATGATTGATGAACTCATGATGATAATGCTTGATAGTTGATGTATGATGGTGATTCTTGAATTGTTTCATGATGGTTGAGTATGAGATGACCTGCTAATGTTAGTTGAATGTTATTAGTTTTATTTACCGTCAAATACCATGATTTAAAGATGAGAGTTTATATATTGTTAATTGTTGAGGTTTTTAAATTGTTTGTATGCTTAGTTTTGGTAAGCTTGCCCTTGCATATGACACATGTGGTTCTGATTATAATGATTTCGAACTTTGTGTTCGTGGGAGCAAATGGTTAAGAGGTGGATCCTTTCTTTGGAGGCATATGAATGGACATCCTTGGACATGAAGATGCAATCCTTTCCTTGGAGGCATCATGTGATGTTTTATTTTGGAGTTGTGCGATTTAGCCATTGGACCTTTCAAATGTGAAAAGTTTACAAGTATTTTCATAATAAAATTAATTGAAGAATTTTAAATGAACTAAAATAAAATCTTTTGCTTGAGTTAGTTCCAAGTTTTCATGTAACGGCAACAAGTTGCTAAGGAACTAATTTTGAACAATAATAAATAAACAAGAGACTGAAAATGGTTAAAATTTTTAAGAAGACGACATCAAAATTTGAAATTGTCCATATCAAAATCTTACTTAACCATTAAAAATATTTGTATCAATTTCTTTATTTGATCTTTATGTTTGTCTCACACATATACTCATTTCTATATTAATATTTTCTCATTAAAGGAGCTAGCCTTGTGTCAAATTAGTTTTAATGTATTAAAATATTTCATAAAATAAAGTTTGAATTTATTGCAGATGAAAATTCTAGGTGATCATAATGTAATGATAGATAAATAAATAAAAAAACAGAGAGAGATGGTTGGACATGATATTTAAGACTAAAATAGCTCAATAAAACATACAACTCATCAAGTTGTTTACAACAATCAAAATAAACGTTAAGTACTATAACCTTTTAGTTTCTATTTGTAACAAAAAAAAAAAACCTTTTTCTATCATGATTAATTGTTATTTTTCGTTTAACGAATGTAATATTCAAAGACAACTCTTTGGGATGACTTCTCCGCGGGTAATCCCATCAGCATTCTTACAAGTTGATGTTGATGATCCATTGTCATAAACGAGGTCTATGTCTTGCAGTTTGATGCCCTCACATGGGTTGCTTTTGCTGCAATCGAAATTTATTGCTTGTGGGCATGCTGAAGTTCCTCTTATATGTTCATATGATACTTTGCTTATCTTCACCCCAGAATTCTGTTTTTTTTTATATATAAAATAAAGTAGAATTGCTAATGATCTATTACCAAGGGAACTATAATCTGAAGGGGCAACAATAGTGCCAGCAATTCGAAATTTGATATTGCTCGAGCAAGGACCCTCAATTATCACTTGTTTTAACAAAAAAAATCCTTTTGGTACGTAAAACGTGGCTGGTTCTTTTGATTTGCATGCCGAAGACCATGCCTTAACAAAGGATGTGGTAGAGTCGAAGTTGCCGTTGGGTTTAGCCCCAAAGCTAAGCACATTGATAGAGGGAGCATCTTTAGAAAAAGTAAATGAAAAAAAACTGATGGTGGCTAGAAAGAGTAGGATAAAATGATGTGTATAATGAGCCATGGCGGTGTTGATGCAAAGTTTGTTGAACAAAAGGAGTATAAATCAAGAGGTTTAATTTAGGGACAAAAGGAGGAATTTATATTTTTACACACTATCAAGAGTAGGATATTATACAATGATTAGTGTAATGAAGCATCCTGCTATTTATACATTATCAAGAGGTTTGAGGACGAAACGAGGAGTCGTTTATTGCCATATGGTTTCAAGTACAAATCAAGTCAACCTAAAAAAATGTAGAAACTAAGTCAATTATAAAAGTCAATTTGTACCTTAAATTAGCTATTTTTTTTTAAAAAAAGTAACTTAATTAATATTCTCCTGTAGGAGAATATTATTTGTCTTGTGGTCTCTACAAAATAATAGAATGCATTAATTACGATAATAAAGACTTTTCAATGATTTATTAATTATTAAAATATAAATTATGAAAAATTTTACAATTTTAAAAACACATATAATTATAAATAATTATCTGATTTTGCTTGTAATTATTTTAAAAGTTAAAAATTAGTAAAAACAAAATATTCTTTTCTATTTTTATACAATTGATATTTATTATACAAAATAAAATTCACAAATGTAATAAATGAATGTATGAACTCAAAAAATTTTCATAAATGCTTTCACTGTTTTTATTTTTTAATTTTGAAAATAATAAAAATCAAAACCAAATGAAAAATTCATAAATATAATAAATGGATGCATAATCGATAACTGAATGCATGGATTCAAATCTTCAAGGGTTTATGATTTAGAGTTTAAAGTTTAGCATTTAGGTTTAAGGTCTAGATTTCATGGACTCCACCAATTCCTGACTGGCTGGATTAAAATCAATATTGATGGTTAAGTTAGGGAGCACAATTTGATTGCTTTATGGGTGTGTTTTTGGAGACTTAAATGGAAGATGGATCAATATATTTAGGAAGAACTTGGGATCTTCTGATGTTGTTATGTCCGAGCTATGGGGGTTAGCTATTGCTTTGCAACTAGCCTAGTCTTTTGGACTCCGATGTGTGTGGTTGGACTGCGATTAATTCTCTAATTGCAATTTAGTTTGTTACTCATGAAGTTAATTTTTGTCATCCTTACTGGCCCATTGTAGGATTTATTTGTAAATGGTGGGAGAAAGATTGGAATGTTCGGATTTCTCATGTGTATAGGAAAGCAAATATATATGGTTGCGGATTGTTTCGTAGGATTAGCTCAAAATTAATAAGGAGATAGATTTTCACTTTTCATGTCTTGTTTGAACCGGCTATGAACATGAATCAATTTTTGAATACAAATTATTGTTTCAATTGTTTATGATTTTTATTTTTCCCTGAAACAATACTTTTTTAGTGCATATATGTCAATATGTGCATGGTACAATTCAGATTTGATTATTTATATGTAACTAAGACAATCATTGTGTGACAAACTTAATGGTCAATTTGATTTTTTTGTTTTCTGAATTAATGTATGGAGAAAGTTAATCACATAAATCATAATAGAAAGGGGTTGAATAATGTGTTAGATAAATTATAATTTTATTTTTTGCAAGATGTCATTTTTATGCAAATTTACAAGTTTTTACCCCTATCGTCCACTAGCAGATACACGTTTTACTAAAATAGATGGAACTATCGTCCATTGCTTAACAAAACAAGTTTTTATATGAAAACAGATAATAAAAAACTTGTGTGCAAAATGTGTCAAATAACTACTTAAGGAATACTAAAGGAAAACTTAGGAGAGGAGTATAAATACTTGATTTATACTAGTTTACTCAACCTGAGCTAGATTCAATTCTACTTTACACAACTGTAAAGGATTCCACTGATCAAACAGTGATTAAAAACAAATATTTTATCCATTCACTCCTGGCTACACTTAGTATTCTTTAGGTCACTATTGACACACCCTTACACTCCCCCTGAATCTAAGACGACACCCATGTATTGTTTATCACTAAATCATTTTTGATTTTCACAATTAGAAGTTTGATTGAATACAAAATTTAACTAAACTCAGAGAGTGAATAAAACAGTTGAGCTTGAATGCAAGAAGGCTTTGCTTTAGCAAAGAATATACAAGATATACAAGGTGTGTCGTCCATAAAAATGATAAAGTTTCAATGTTCTTTGTCTCAAATGCTTCTCAATATGTTTGTTGTTGAATGCATTACATGAATCCTCTTTTTATAAACTTGTTGTTGAATGCATTACATGAATCCTCTTTTTATAAACTTCAAAGAAGTATCCATTAAGGATTTGGGCGTTGATCCTTTGATGTGACTTTCTTTCCAAATGGGGAGAAGTCTAGCTGGCACACTTTGATTGGAGACAAAGAGAAGGTAAGTGCAAACATAAACATGACATGTGCGTTTTCTTCTATAATGACTATAGAAGAAAGTTTTCTTTTGTTTTCTTCTATTCTGAATTTTGTCTGATTTCAAAAGTTAGCAAAAGAAAAAGAGAGACAAATATGATTTTTGAAAAGGCAACTTACGTTACTTCTCTTTTTAGATAACACTAACTTTTGGTATGGACTGGACGTGACTTTTGTGAATGTATAAAACATGTAAGTGTAAGTCATTAAGTCTAAATGGATGCGAACCAAAAGGAGCTTAGTGTGACAATATTGGTTTTTGCAAATAGTGAACGCGAGTTTCTTAACAATGCTTTGGACACTAAGTTTAATAAAAACAATTTTTACACAATTTGTCACTTGTGACTGGACGCTTACTTATAAGAACTTGTAGGATATGAGTATGGATTTAGAAGCTTGTTATGTAGTAGGTCATCTTCACTTAGAGAAGAACTCATTAGCGGTCAACAATTTATACCTTTGTAATCATCAAAATCAAAAGTAGGAATGGATCATCTAATGATCATGCACTACTAAAAAAAGTACTTTTTACGACGTTTCTTTTACGCCGGTTCAAAAATTGATTTTGAAAGAACAGGGTGACATTTTTGAAAATAGATGTAACAAATTTACGACGGTTTTGCAAAAACTGTCTTAGACAACTATCATTCAAAGACGGTTTTTGATAATCGCCTTAGAAGACTGTCATTCAAAACCATCTTAGAATATTTTGCACTATTTTTAATAATTTCTCCCTCCACTCTTTCGCATTCTCATGACTTCCCCTTCCACTCTCCCTCTAGGGTTCTCAAGCCATCACCTCAGTGCCGCTCTAGGTTTGGTCTCCGCTCTAGGCTTCGTCGCACCACCTCTTTCCACTACCCCATCATTGTCGACCACCTCATCGCGGACGTTAACCGCATCGCCCTTCGCGTTGACAGGGTCGTCTCCGGCGTAGGATCCGTCACTGGCTACGTCTGCCTCATGCTTGTGGTCGTCAATGTGGCGTAGATCAAGTTCGGAACCCTCGCCGGCGGAAGCTCACACACTTACGCTACCGTCGTTTCGCTTCTCATCTTCGTCCCCTCGTGCTCCTCATCTACGTCTCCCTCATTCTCTATGCCTTCACACACTAGCTAGGTAGGTTTTGCGATTGCGATGATGTTTGATGCGACGAGTTCTGAAGTCTGATTTAGGATTTTTTTTCACATTGAGATGTGAAAGATAATTTGAATCTGAATTAATACTGTAAATTAAATAGTGATGTGCTTTGAAATGGAAGTGGTGTTTTGTTAGTGTCACTTTCTAAATTTGACGGTGAGATTGATTGACAATACAAGTAATTTGATGCTTGAGAAGAGTGGTGATAAGGGTAGATTAAGGTTTTTAAATGCGCATTGCAGATTCGATTATACATTTCTATTGGAGTTTGAGCAGAGGTTTTAATTCCAAAACCTCTGTTTTCAATGAGGGGAGATGAAGTTTTTTTTGTTTGTGTGTGTGGGGGGTGGGGGGGGGGGGGGGGGGGGGGACTTGAGCTTGTGGATGGTGATGTGAATGTTGGTATTTGGCTTATTTGATCCTTTTGCTGAACCTGTGGAGGTAGTGAAGGTGAGGTAGATTGCCTGATTTTCTCCTTTTGGGACTTTGGCTATTTTGTTTGTTGATTAGATTTAGTCTCTCTATGTTTTGCCTTTTGAGTAAGGTTAGGTGGAATATAACTACCTTAAACACCACCAAAGGCTTCCTTTTACACCATAACCTGACAAAGGGTCCTTGCAATTCTCCTCTGTTGTTGAATTGTCAAAATGAAATAAGGACTATACCATTTCAAGAGGAGGAACTCAAAGCCCTTTTATTGTGTTGTTGGTATTTTCTTCTTTTTTTGCATTAGGACAATATGCAGCTGCACATATCTCCAAGTTTGAGGCATGCTACTGTGTTTCCAAGTAAAGGGTTCAAGGAGTTTATCAAAGTGAAGGTTGAATCGAAGTGTGTCTCATATCGGAAGCTCTTCTACTCGCTCTTGTTCTTCATTTTTCTTCTCCGGTATTTGTTTGTCTTAACAACAATGGATGGCATTGATGGAGAAAACAAATGCACTACCATAGGTACACTATTAGCTCCTTTTTCTCTGTCACATGCACTTACACACACAGACACACACATAAGATCACAATCATATGCAGGCATGGAAAGAAAGACACAAACAGGGGCACTAGTGGACAAAAAGACACAAACAGGGGAACTTGCAAGTTGCAGCACAGGGGAAAAGATGAATATACATTTGTGTGTTTGTTTTTAAATATTGGTGGATGTACACGTTTGTCTATTTCATTATATACATACATATACATATATATATATATATATATATATATATATATATATATATATATATATTTATATCATCTCACCCCACCCACTATAGATCCATGTGGGAACTGTAAATCTGTAATAAGAAAAGATGCATCAGACAAGTTTAAATACATCTACTATATATGTGAGTTTCTTTATATTATCCCTTTTGTCAAAACTAGAATTTATCTATCTTGTATTGTATAAGCAGATAGAATTTGTCAAATTGTTATTGTCGGGGTGAATCTGACCATTCTTTCAAGATTTCCATTTTTAAGTGTAGATAAGGTATACTTCAGTACAAGTTGACGTGAACACTTTAGACCTCATGATAGTAAAGATACTGGTACAATGAAAACGGATGAACTTCAAAATCAGGAAATCATAAATTCTTTACTTTATTTTCTATTAAAAGAAATAGAATCTGACTTTTCAAACATGTACATGAATTTTACAGCTAGAAATTACAATTCTAGAAAATATGTTTATTATATTGTTATATTTGACATTTTGATTAACTTTGAAATCATATTTGTAGGTTGCCTAGGAAAAAGACTAGGACCTTGGATTTTGGGAAGACGGGCCGAGTCATCTGTAATCTCCTGAACTCTTCTTATTATATTTATCACCATCTTAATGGATTTTGCTATTATTTGACCTTAATTTTCCATTGGTGGCTGAGAATAATGACATGGCTTTTGATAGGTCCCAGAAGTGATATACCAAACATTAGATGAAAATCTTGAAATTTATTTTTATAATTTCTTGAACTCTTCTTATTATATTTATTACCATCTTTACAATTTGCAAATATTTAGGAAATGTCATGTTCTAATGTTTTTTTTTTGTGTGTGTGACTAATGAATGCAGGTATGAAATTTCTTTTTCCATAAGAATCACACTTTTTTCAATTTAAGCTACTTGGAGCTTAAGTTCATCTGTCAATTCCATGACTGGGATTGGTTAATTAAATTGCTTCATGAATGCCCCAATCTTCAGATTCTTGTAATTGACAAGGTTTGTTGAGTTTGAGGATGATTTCTGTCTTTTGTTGTTTTTTTTAATCTTTTATGTTATCTTTATTGTTGACTTGACAGGAAAATGGTTTCCATTATTAGTCTACTCTATTGAATCCCTATTGAAAATGATTAATGTGACATACATTGCTTTTTTTTTTTTTTTTTAAAACTAATTTATCTAAATGTGTTTCTCAACTCAGTATCTTTTCTCTTGTATATCTTTTTCAGCTAGTTATGCAAACCTTACTTTTCATGTCAAATTTCTTTCAATTGATGAATCAAGTATGATTGGGGAGAGCAAAATTGTAAGTATTTATTTCTATCTTCTGGGAAATTGGATTTTTCTTCTTTCTTTTTTGCTACCTATTTTTTTTTTTTTTTGCAGGTCCATAAGGATTCAGAGGATCCTTTTCTGATGTCTGGATGTAAAGTTGCATATGGCAGTGGCTCTATGTTGGTAATTTATACTTTTTTCTTTTCATATTTTGTATTTGTAGTTTTACTTGGTTTTAGCTTGCATAATTAAGATTTTTCAAAGGATAGTTAAGGTAGTTAATGACATATATGTAGTTACTTTGGTGGAAGTGTGGGTTGTAGTTATCTCAATTCTCAAGGACCAATAAATTGGGTAGCAAAACCCATATTTTGTTATGGAGCGTAATCATACCCAAATCATAAGATATTATTACATTTTTTTCATGAACGGTACAAACCTAATATTTATTAAAATGGTAAAATTACATGTTTTTGGGCTTAGTTATCCGTATTAAAAAAAAGGTGTACCTAATCATCATTTAATTAACTATGTTTTAGATGAAATATTTATAATCTTAATAATCTAATATATATATATATATATATATATATAATTACTCATTATTAACATTTTATTTAGCTTATTTTAATATAATGTGAATCAAATTTTGGTTATTTTAATTAATTTTAAAAATATTGAATTTGTCAAATAAAAAAACCATTACATTTAATGGTTTATAAATTCAAATAAAAGAAGTTCAATTAAAAAATATGAAAACATTATTAATTAATACTATTAAATAAATGCATATATTTAGTTTACCTTAGTGTCTATCTTTTTTGTTTGTTTTTACCTATGAATTTTTCAACAATTTGTATATATTTTTCTAGTTCCCGAGGTTCAGTTAATAAAACACCTGGTGCAGATAGAATTTGGAGTCAATAAAATATTGATTTGATTTACTTTTACCAAATTTCTCTCAATAATTTAGTATTTTAATTTCACATTTTTCTTGTTTATTTATTATCATAGGTCACTAGTGTTGGTGTCAATGCTGAATAGGGGCTTCTAATGGCTAGCATCTCAGAAGATACTAGTGAAGAAACACCATTGGAGGTCCTTTTGTTAGTTCTAATTTCTGATTAAGTTCTATTTCTCATAATTTACTCACCTATGCAAGTTTTCAATATAGGTTCGCTTAAATGGAGTCAGGAGCAGTTTTTATTAACGTGAGAATATCGAACTTGATGAGCAAGTGGAGAACGTTGATGATCAAAAGCTTGGTAAGAGCACAATATCTTTATGGCTACTTTTACAACACACTATTGATGATCAAAAGCTTGTGTTCAAATTACTTTCAGTGTTCGTTTTGCTCTAGCATCAATATACTACAGCGCTTCAGGAGGAGCAGGACAAGGTAAACAAATCACCAATTCACAACTTGTTTGAAATATATTATTTTAGTCACAATGATTTATACTTAAAAAAGTAATTCATAAAAGTAACTTTAAAAAAATTATTTTTCGCAAATTGGTTTTTGCTAAACACATTCAATTAAATAAATTGTTCTCAAACTTGGGCGGACAATTTCAAGTAGCCAATTGGGTTTTACAACTTGGGCGGGCAATTGGGTTTTTCTCCTTAGTTACTTTGTCTAATTCATATATGGAGAAATTAGTCTCCTACCCTCAATCAGATATTCTAAATAAAGAATAATAGATTATTAATACACAATTATTTGAGTATGTTGTGTACAATGGTGATGTCTGCATTAAGTGGTCCTTGGGAAGAGAATTCAAGAAAATGGTGGCATGTAATTTAATGGGAGAGCATTTAATGCAGGGAATAGTAGTAGACAAATTCTGGTACCATTTAATCCTATAATTTCTTAATTTAAATTTATTTAATTTTAATTTATTTATCCTTTTTCAATTTTCGAGTAATATAATTATCACAGGAATTAAAGAATAGTCGTAATTTTTTTATTCTCTTATTTATTTTTAATTTTTATTTTATTTTTAAGTTGATCTATTTTTTAAAATGAAACTTTGAATAAGATGCACATTTCTTAAAGTGGATTATTTTAGGATTTGTATATGTGCTTTTTTATTTTTTGTATTGATTGTAAGTATGAGTATTTTGGTCTTATTTATTCCTATAAGATTTATTCCTGTAAGCTTTATTTTTTTTATTTTTTTATTCCTGCAAGCTTTATTTATTTATTTATAGTCTTATAAGTTTGTGTTTTTTTTAATTGTAGTTCTTCTTCTAAGTTTGTGTTTTTTGATTATGGTTTTTATAAGCTTAAAGTTAAAAGGACTAAAAGAGGAAAAAAATAAAATATTAAAGGATGTCTACTTTCTAAGACGGTTATTACATTAGAATCGTCTTACAAGACAGAGTATGACAAATTTTTCTAAGATAATTATGATGAAATAATCGTCTTAGAATGTCTACTCTTTTAAGATGATTCTTAAATAACCGTCTTAGAATATAAGTTTTCTAAGATGGTTATTATATCAGAACCGTCTTAAAAAGTTTACATTTTTTACAACAATATTTTTTGAAACCGTCGTTAATTGAAATTCATTTTAAATGACATTAACTATAACAACGGTTGAGAACCGTCGTTAAAAGCTCAATTTAACCATCCTTAAAAAGTTTTATTGCAGTAGTGATGAAATCAACTAGACCTAACACTAAGACCCCATACAAAGAAGCACTAAAACTAATGTGAAATCACGTTAGAAGTTACATTAGCTAAAAAAACATTAGACAAAAGAGCAGAAATAAAATAAGATAAAAAAAATACATATATCCATCAAGGGAATAAAAAAATATGCCCATTACACTTTAGTTAGTTTTTCTGCATCGTGAATCAAATTAACAAATTCAAGTTTCACATTTTTTTGATAGAAAAAAAATTATGCCATTTCATTCATAATTATTGGAGCAATACAAGAAGGAACAATGGGAAACACTTGGGCACAAGGATAATTTGGAGCCACCCTAGCTATAGGGTGAGCAACTCCATTTACTTTTCTCCTTACAAAATTAAAAACAAATTGGAATGACTTCAATGTTATTACCTGATGCTATTTTTTTGGTTTGGAAAAAATCTGACTAGATACTAACTGATTGGTGGCTGAATTTGTCAAGCCGCTGTAAAAACGAAAAAAAAAACTAAATAATTGACCAACTACTACTATTATACATTGCTTGTTGTCTAAGATAAATTCTTTTCAATTACATTAATTATGCATTTTTGTATTTTAGTGATTGATAATAATAATAATTAATCACAATAAAAATAAATTATGATAACACTGATTCACTTATTTCAAAAGTATTTTTGAAAAAAATTAGTAGTACTTATCTTAATTTGGACAAGTAACTTAGGAAATTAATAATGTTATTATTATTTTTTAAATATTATTAAATTTTTATAAGATTATTTATTTCTTTAATTTTAAAATTTAAAATTAATAAAAGAATTGATAGGTGTAAATGAAAATATTAAAAAATTATTACTATAAGTAATAAGCATTGTTGTCAAACTTTAGTGTGAACTCGTAGACTTTTATGAATTTAAGAGTCTACTTGGTTCATACGAGCTAAAACGGAAACAAATCTGTTTTTTAGCAAACTTGAAAACAGACTCGATGGACTCGTAGCAGACTCGTGTAAAGTCGTAAGAGTATACGAGTTCACTCTAGAGTTTGACAACCATGTTTTGCATGTAATGAACATGCAACACATCGACAATACCTAATAGAACACCGCCATCAGTTTGAGGGAGAAAATCACTACAAAGATTGATTTATTTAAAATAGAAGACAATATCAAAAGGGCATAAATTACTGAAATCAAAGCTCTGAACTCAAATGACTTGGTTTATGTGATCTATAACTTGAAGTTGAAAAGTAAACAAAATAGAAAAAGTATTGCTCTTCCATTTGATGAGATTGAGTCTAATGATGAATGAATAACTAAAGGGGGATATAATGATGAGGATGAGCAACCTCAAGGTGAATGTGATGGTGATAATGTTGAATTGGTGGGAGATGTTGGAGGAAGTTCAAATGATCCAGATGTAGAAGCTTTTGATCTAGATAATTTTGTTGGGTTTTTTGGACTCCCTTCCTATGTGGAGTAAATGTCCAAAATGTAAAGGCTCGTATGTTTCACTTATTTAAGTGGAGAATGGTCAGATTAGAGAGTGAGATACAGTGAGAGAGACTCATTCATTTAAGAGGGAAAAACAGTTACAAATCATTGAGAGAGAAAGAAGGAGAGATAAAATAAGTGATTTTTGCATACCCACTAGAGAGCATTTTATAGATTGCAACTGCGGATTCGTTCGCCGTTGGATCGGGCTGATATTTGGACAACAGGTTCTAAACGCGTGATACTTCAAATTATCCGTTTGGATCGAGAAAACATAATCGAGGAGAGAGAGAGAGAGAGATGAGAGTTTCCATTATCTGCTTTATATTTTAGGGTTTTATCTTCTTGTCTTGATTTTACCAATCGGGGGTTTGTTTTGATTTGATTGGTTGTAGCATGTTGTAATGCACTTGTTGTAGTTTCTCTTGTATTTTCATTGATTATAATGGAGTTATTTTTTTTGGTCTGGACGACCCTTGGTTTTTACCCTTGCATTGAGGGGTTTTACAAGTTAAACAAATTGTGTCTTTGTTTTTTTTTTAATTTCTATTTTGCTCTCTATACTTTATTGGTGCTCCTTTCAGGTTCTTTCAAGTTTGGAGAAATTTATTTCCACTGCTTATTACTGTGTAATAGAGTTTGTTATTGTGTTGGCCTATTTCCCCCATCAGAGCAGTATCAGAGCTCTTGGTTATGGGGATGTTTTTCTACTTACTTGAATGATAGAGGCACATATGAAGATGATATCCTTGAGTGGAGAAAACTATCCCTTTTGGAAGGGCAAGATGAAGGCCTTGCTATTTGTGAAGAATATGCATCTTCCGGTCTTTGGCACACAGAAGCCAAATTTTATGTCTGATGAAGCGTGGGGTTTTGATCATGAATGTGTGTGTGGTTTTATTAGACACATTGTAGATGAATCCATTTATAATCTTATTTCTCATGAGACACATGTAGGAACTCTGTGGCAAACTCTTGAGTCCTTTTATGCTTCTAAATCAGGGAGCAACAAATTGTATCTATTGAAGAGCTTTGTTGAATTGAAGTACAAGGACGGGGCTCCATTTACTGAGCACTTGAGTGAATTTCAAGGACGCTGTGATCAGTTGTTAGCTGTAGGTATCAACTTTGATGATGACATGTTGGGATTGTTCCTATTAATAACTCTACCTGATTCGTGGGAGACGTTCCGGTTCTCTATGATTAGTGCTGCCTCCAATGGTATTGTTCCTTTGCAAATGGCAAAGACTAGTGCTCTTAATGAAGAGATGAGAAGGAAGGTGCAAGGTATTTCTTCTCAGTCAGAGGTTCTTGTTACTGAAAATAGGGGGAGAAGCCAGAAGATGATGATGAAGGGTGATAGAGACGAGAGCAAGAGCAACTCTAGGTCTCGGTACAAGAATGTTGAGTGCCATTATTTTCACAGAATAGGGCATATCCTGAGGAATTGTTTTCTATGGAAGAAGGATAGTAAAGACAAGAAGGGTAAGCAAAAAGAGAAGGATCATGATGATGACCGTGTGACTACTGCTACCAGTGATTATCTTGTTATTCTCTATGACCCTGATTCACTTAATCTTGTATCTGATGAGAGCATGTAGATAATTGATAGTGGTGCTACACTGCATGTTACAACCAGGAGGGAGTTCTTCACATCTTACACTCCAGGTGATTTTGGATTCTTGAAGATGGGTAATGATGGCGTGTCCAAGGTGATTGGTGTTGGCGATGGTTGATTGCAAACCAACATAGGAATGCAGTTGTACTTAGAGGAGTGAAACATGCTACAGATGTTCGGTTTAATTTGATCTTTGTGCAGGTACTCGATGATGCTGGTTATGATGACCACTTTGGTTCTAGAAAGTGGAATCTCACCAAGGGTAACTTGGTTGTGGCCAAGGGGGAGTAAATTTCAAAGTTGTATTGGATGAAAGCGTTGGTTTCTAGAGACAGTGTGAATGCTATGGATATGGAGGAATCTTTGTGGCACCGAAGGCGTAGTTAAATTAGTGAGAAAGGGCTGAATTGTTTAGCCAAGAAGGATATGCTTCCAGGATTGAAGAATGGAGATTTGGAAAAATGCTTTCATTGCATGGTTGGTAAGCAAACCAGAGTATCCTTCAAGAAGCATCCTCCCTCCAGAAAATATGAGTTGCTTGAATTGGAGCATTCACATGTTTGTGGCCCTTTGAAGGTGAAATCCTTTAGTGGTGCTGATATGATGACTAAGGCCCTACTAAGAGGGAAGTTTGAAGCTTGCTCTAAGATCGTCGGTTTGGTAGTCACCTCCACATAGTTGTGAGGGGGAGATTTGTTGGGTTTTTTGGGCTCACTTCCTTTGTGGAGTAGAGACCCAAAATGAGATGACCCATATGTCTCATTTATTTAAGTGGAGAGAGGTTATATTAGAGAGTGAGATACAGTGAGAGAGACTCATTTGAGAGGGAAAAAATTTACAAATCATTGAGAGAGAAAGAATGAGAGAGAAAATCATTGTGATATTCGCATACCCACTAGAGAGCGTTTTTCAGATTGCAACTTCGGATTTGTTCACCATTGGATCGGGCTGATTTGAGGACAACTGGTTCTACGTGCGTGATACTTCAAATTATCTGGCTGGATCGAGAAAAAGAAATCTGGAGAGAGAGATAAGTGTTTCGCATTATCTGCTCTATATTTTGGGGTTTTATCTTCTTGTCTCTATTGTACCAATTTGGGGTTTATTTTGATTTGACTATTTGTAGCATGTTTTAGTGCACTTGTTGGAGGTTCTCTTGTATCTTCATTGATTATAGTGGAGTTATTTTTTTTGGTCTGGACGAGCCGTGGTTTTTACCCTTGTATTGAGGGGTTTTTCACGTTTGTGTCTCTGTTTTCTTTAATTTCTATTTTGCTCTATACTTTATTGGTGTTCCTCATAGGTTATGGCAAGTTTGGGTGAATTTATTTTCGCTGCTTATTAGTCTGTTATAGAGTTTGTTATTGTGTTGGCCTATTTTCTCCATCGAATTTAATTTTGGTGAAACCTAATGATGATGCACAATCTGAGGAAGGCCTTGATGATGATGGAGATGATGATGAAAGTGATGATATTCATGAAGATGATCCTATTAGAGGATTGGACATGACTCTTTGAAGACATTTGTTATTGTTTTAGTTATTTAAATGTTTTAATTTTGAGAACTTATGTTTTGTAATAGACTAACAGTATGGACTATGAACTTATTGTCATTTTGTTTGGAAAATAGTGTATTTTGAATATATTTACTTATTATTCATAGGTGTTTTTTCATAATGTAAACTCTTACGATTCTATGAGTCGAGTTTATGGAGCTCTCACAATCTAAGTATACTCTGGATTTTGATAACCTTGATAATAAGACAAAAAATTTACTGTTACCAATATAAATATTATAAAAAATATTTTATTTGACTTTAATAGTAATTTTTAAATTAAAAATTAAAACAATAAAAATTTTCTTTCATTTTATTTTTTGTGTTTTTTAATTATAAAAAATATTTTATTTGGAATTTATTTATTTTAAAAAGTGAAAATAAAATAATTGAGAATAGAATTTTTTTTATTCTTTTTTCACATGTGTGATTTTACTTTTAAAGTAAAATTCATAAATATAATAAATGAACGCAAGGATTCAAACACTTTTAATTTAAAATTATTATTTTATTTTTACTTTAATAATATTCAAATTTTAAGATAAAAATATTGAAAATATATATTTTTTATTTTACTTTTTGCGTATGATTTTTTATTTTTTATAATTAGAAACTCATAAATATAATAAATAAAAACACAATAACCAATAAATAAACCCATAATTGGGATTTGTGATTGATGAAAAGTTTGACAATATTAAAATATATTCATACTCTATTAGTGCACATAGTTTGTTATCTGATTTTAATAGATTCTTCCATTTATTCAAGTCAAGCAATTGACGGATGATATTAACCATTAATATTTTAGTTTTTTTTTTCATGTTGTTCTTTTTAGTTACTTTTAGTTTAAATCTTAGTCATTTATTATTTATAAACATTTTATTTATTTTTAAATTTTCTGAATTTAGATAGAGATAACAAATAACAAAAGCTAGATGACACATTGTGTTCTTCATAGTCCTAATTTATGGGATTGTACGGATAATACAAATCCTTATCGGTTACTAGTATTTTAGTTTGCTTAACTGAGTTTCAGTCTGTTACTACTATTGGTGGTAGCAAAGTGATTCTTGACGGACGTTTGTGAATTCCTATCTTGATAGCTTAATAGAGCATTAGTTGAGATTCAAGATATGGCGAGGCTTGTTAGATTGGTAGTCACACACAGTGTGGAAGATGGAATCTATCGCTTTGGGAGGTAGGAAAGATTAACTTTATTATATTGTATTATTTTCAATTAAAAGAAAACATTTGTCCTAAACTACTTATAAGAGTTTGTTCCTTTTTTTTTTTAAATCTTTTTCTAACCAAAATTTGAGCCGATTATTTTCTAATTATCATATATGTTCCTAAAGTTGTGTTTTTATGCACATACTTAAAATTTTGAAAAATTAAAGTCATTGTAAATTTTAATTACAATAAAGGGTCAAACACCAACTTATATATGAAGCCCACAATATCAAATTAGATCGCATACAAAGAATTAAAAATCATCGATAAAGCCCACAACATCAAATCTTTCACTAATGAAATCCAATCTTTCCTAAAGTTGTGCTTTTCTGCACATACTTAAAATTTTGAAAAATTAAAGTCATTGCAAATTTTAATTACAATAAAGGGTCAAACACCATCTTATTAATACTCTTAGTACTTGTTTTTTTATATCTACAAATAAAAAGAATAATTAGTTTTTTAATCTCATAATAGTTCATTTCATAATTTATTATAAAATATATAAATAATTTTTATTCTATTTTAATCTCACATCTAGTTAGTTACCTCTGCCTTTACATGAGTTGTATTGATCTTTACTCATAATTTAAAATTATTCTTATATATTCTTTAAAATAAAATATAGACTAATGAAACGCCCTGGTTTTTTATCTTTTATTTTTAAAACATGAAAATTATATATGAAAAATTACAACACATAAATTTCTCACCTTAAGCTAGGATAGGATAAAAAAGGATAAAATATGAGAGTCAAATAAGAATAAGATAGAATAAGAGCATGATAAACTTTAATCATATTCAATATTTCACACACAACAAATAATAAATCATATAATGATAGGATATAATGTATAAAATGTGTTCAAATGATAAATTATTGTTTCATTTAAAGTATACATAATTATTTGTTTTTACCCATGTTTGAAGCATACTTGTATATAACATTAACTTTATTTAGAATCAAACATAACTATCATTGTATAAAAAATAAATATGATTTATTAAGTACATAATTGTTTAATTTCATTGTTGGGATATAAAAATAATAATTAAAAGCATAATATAAATTTTGATAACATAATTATACTTTTGTTATGAATCATTTATAGATGAGTATATTCAATAAAAAAATATATTTACTTTTTCATTGAAATTAATTAAATATTTATTGTTAATTAAGACTTGATCAATCTTAAATTAATCAAATATATTGTGTTGCTCATCCGTGAGTATTAGGTGGATCTAGGTATTGAATGCTTTATACCAAACTGCATTATTAATTTTTTGGGTAATCTCCAATAGATTAATTTATATTTAAATTAGTCATCACTAGACTTTATTTTATCCCGTCTTAATTTGATACATTCATGATTATCTGGAGTTTTAGTCCACTGTTACTATTGCGTAGGGACACTTGCCCTTGTGCAAACATATTTTATGCATCAACATGCACTTTGTCCTGCCCAAAGTTGGAACTTTGCAAGAAGTAAATGACTATGATCTTCTAGTCATTTAGTGTCTATGGAAGAAGATTCCCCTCAATTTTCCTCATTTGATAATTAATCACATGATCAAGGCAACCGAACCCATCAAATTCACTTGCAGTGTTCCGTATGGAATGCTGCTTACTTTGGTTTTCAAGCATTTTGGAGTTTCTTTGGATGGTGAACGTGTTCATGGTGATGTCTTATCTTAGGGTGCTAAGAATGTTGCTGCTTTAAAGCTGTCTTCATAGCTTGGTATGGAGAAAGCCTACATTTGTTTTGATGAGAAGGAAGCTTAGAACAAGAAGACTCAATAGATGGAGAAGAAACACAAGGTTTCACCGCTTCTTACTGAACTTGTCAGGAGTAAGAAAACAATGAAATATAGGGTTGATAGAAGCCCTCTGTCTGAGAGAATTATTCAAGAAGCTGTTGTTGAAGCATTTGCTTTAGAAAAAGGATATTTCTAAGCAGATTGAGAAGATTGCTAGGAAAGAAAGCTCTAAGGGAACTCAAACCTTAGGAAGGACAACTAAAGGCCATTTTAAGGATGCTCAAAATGAGACTCAAAGAAGAAACCCTTCTACATAAAGGAGATGAGCCAAAGCTAGTATCTTCTATGGAAGAAGTCCATAATGCCTCATAACACCTTTTTGAGGAAGAGAAGGATGATGAAGAAGCTCATTCTAAGCCTCAAAATTAGGTATTGATAGCTGATGCAGGAGATTGGACTACTCAAAATGAAGAAGAAGAAGAAGGTTAGAAAGCTAATTCTCAAGAATTTGATGATTAAAATGCAGATAAAGACAGAGCTTGTAGTTATTCAGAGCCCTGTGGCTACTGAACCTTTTCAAGATGACCTCAATGTTGAGGACAATACAAATGTCTCAATCAAACTAAGGATTGTTGAATCCAATTTGGAAAAAGAATGCATAAAAAAGGAACAAGAATCTCCTATGAAGACTGGAGAAGATGCTACTGATACTGAGAAAACACTAATGGCCAAAGCTGGAGAGAAGATCCCTTTGGGGTCTGTGAAAGATTTCGTGTTTAACACAGAAAACATGCAAAATCTCTTCAACTTTCCAATTTTTGACACATTTGTTAAAGATGCATGTGGTCTTCTACCTCTATTCCATTTCCTTCACTCCTTATTGAACTTGTAAACTCAGAACTTCTTAAGGTTTTTGAAAATATTCCCTATTCTCATATCCCTACTCCTCCACCTATATCAACAAGTCTTCCTAAGTCTTTGGAAAGTAGACTCACTTCTATGGAGAAACAAGTCAGGAAATATCGATCTAACTGTTAACTCCTCTTTACAACTGCGAAATTTATCAGCAAGTGTACTGAGTCATACAAGTAGTATAAAACGGTAAGAACTGAGTATCGAATCACAGGGAGTTTGTTTCATTTAGAAAAGTGTTCATTCAGTAAGTAGACATTTGTGTAACATCATGAAATAGAAAAAAAAAATATAGTTGCAATTCTAGAGATAACTACAAAATTAACTAAGTAAATGCGAAAGATAAACAAATGATTAAAACGTTGGGCCTTTCTACTGAGTGACTTGATGCAATTAAGGGTTTTTCTCTATCTAACGTTGTTTCTATGTTCTATGTTGAGGAAAATTATCCCAATTACCGATGTCTCGCGTGAATGGGATAATTCTAATTAAACTTCGTTCTCGGATCCCTCGTTGAACTTAGCCTAACTGAACAACATTAAGATCACAACATATTAAAAACTAGAGTCCCTACACTCTGTGTCCAGACAATATAGTTATCTAGCCCTGCTCTATCCAGTTCTAAGGATTCAAAACATTTTCCAATGCTAAAAATCCTAACTTTACACAAAAATGGATGATCAGACCAAAAGCATGCAAGAATTAAGTGCAAATAGAAGCAATTAACACATCAAAACAACATTAAATAAATAGTAAAGAATATTTACATGAAGGCTCAACAGAAATTTCCAAAAAACGCTTTAGCCTTCCATGGCAAGTTATCACCTTTCAATTACAATAGGAACTTTTGGAAGCAAAATTCAGATTACACAGTGGTAGGGGTGTCTCCTCCACCTCTAAGAACCTAAAAATCACTCTAAAACCTAGAATCCTCTTGAAAGCTGAGGTTTTTGGTGCTCCCTTGCCCTGTTACGTCTCTCTATTGCATAGGCTCTCAAGCATCCCCCTATTTTTCACCAACTTCAGCTTTTAAGGGCTTTCTGTCCTCGAAGGCTCGCTTAGCGCCATTTTCATGTTGAGCGCGAGTTAGTGAAATTCCACTAAGCGAGCTGGGCATGCTTAGCGCGTGAGAAGACAAACGATTTGCTGAGCGAGCTGATGACGCGCTAAGCGCATGCATGCATGGCAGATTCTCTTCCAGATTCTTCTCACTCGCTAAGCGAGTTGATGCCTCGCTTAGCGGATGTTGCTCGCTAAGTGCATATGCCTCGCTTAGCGAGACACCAGCCATTGCAACCTTCTTATTCTTCATCTTTTCACTTGAAACTGAAGTTGAAAACCCATTAATTCACATTGAAGGGCATACCTACAAAAAGAACCATAAATTGGGGAAAAGACATGATTTTCATAAAGCTTTTCAACACAAAAGTTAGTCGTAAATGACGACTAACACTAACTATGTGAATGTATGTATACATGATTTTGATGATGCTAAAGAAGAATCAAACAAGGCTGCTTCAAAGGATAAGCATTGCTTCAAGATTAATACAATATTACTTCAACAAACAAAGCCTTGCTTCAAGATTTCTTTAATATCAAGCCTTGCCTCAAAACAAAGTGTTTCCAAGACATCCAAGACTCTGGTAATGTTAAAAAGGGTTTTGAATTTGAATTTTGAACCTGTTATGGATTACTAGATATTTGTAATCGATTACCAGCAACGGAACTCTTGAAATTCAAATTCAAAAGTCATGACCCTTCAAAATATAACTGTGTAATCGATTACCAGAAACCTCTAATCAATTACCAGTAAAAAATTTCAGAAAAAGCTTTTTGAAAAGACACATCTCTTCAAACCATTTTGAAAAGGCACGAAGGGCCTATATATATGTGTGTCTGATTTCAAAAAAGCAAAGGAAAGATATTCCAAGAGAACATCATTGTCAAATGCTCTCTCAACAACTCTTGGACAAACACTTACAAATCTATTAAGAGTTTATCCAGGAACTTCAATTATAATATCCTTCTCTTAAAGAGAGAATTCTTCTGCTTCTTCTTCTTATTCAAAGAGATTGATTAAGGGATCGAGGGTCTCTTAAGTTGTAAGGATTCTTGAACACAAGGGAAGGGTTATCCCTGTGTGGTTTAGACTTTGTAAAAAGGATTTTTACAAAGAGAGTGGAAAATCTCAAGTGGGTTGCTTGAGGACTGGACGTAGGCACGGGAAGTGGCTGAACCAGTATAAATCGAGTTTGCATTTCTCTCTTCCCTTATCTCATTTATATTATTGCAATCAATTTTGTCTTGCATGTTTAAAGAACATTATTAAATTGATTGATGCTTCTACTTCTGCATTATGAGCCTATCATTTAGAAGGAAATTAAAAGTTTGTTGTGGGAAATTAATTCGCCCCTTCTTAAGATAATTGATGCCATTTGTCCAACAAGTAGTATCAGAGCTGGATTCTTGTCTAAAGTTTAAGAACTTCAAGAATAGATATGGCCTCATCTAACTTTCCATTTCATGAGGGAAATTCTATTAATAGGCCTAATCTAACTTATGTTCAATGGCGAGGGTTTTCACTATTGGAAAACCCAGATGCAGATCTTTATTGAAGCAATAGATTTAAAGGTATGGGAAGCCATTGAATTCGATCCCTTTATTCCTACAATGGTAGAGTGAAAAGTAACTATAAAAAAAAAACCTAGAGAAGAAGATGATGATGATTTCAGATTTTGTGAAGAGATTCAATAAGTTTCTGAGAAACAAAAGATCAAAGGAAATGAAATATCAATCCAAAGAAGAAAGAAGAAGATTCCTCTTTAGCCCCAAAATGCTATGAATGCAATCTACTTGGGCACATGAGATTCAATTGTCCTATCTTTAAAAAAAATGGAAAAATCTGACAAGAGGAATTTCAAAGAAAAGAAAGAAAAGAAAGCGTACATCACTTAGGAAGATAATGACATAAATTCTTCAAGTTATTCAGAAAATAAAATCATAAATTTGGGTCTTATGTTGAAAGACTATGAAAGCGGAGAAGAGCAAAGTTGATACATTGATAGCGGTTGCTCCAAACACAGGGCGAGAGATGCATCAAAGTTTATTCATATTTCTCCCAAAGATAGTGAATATGTGATCTATGGAGACAACAAACAAAGGCCACTTAATCAACAAGCCCAACAAGTGATATCAAATGATACCAACAGGTCACTTGTCTTTGATTGATTACTTTTGATTATTTTTGCCTATGATTGTTAACTTTTGATTGAGTTTTTGCTGATTGTTCTTGATTGAGTTTTGATTGTCTTTGATGATTGTTTTTGATGATTAATTCTGCTTGAGTTTTTGATTGTCTTTGAAGAGGTAATGTCTTCTAACTATCAGATGACTTATCTATTTCTTTGGATGAACTTCAAGATGCATTCAATGACTTGCATAAAAAATCTATTAAAATTTTCAAATTAGTTTCATATTTTAAGAAAACTATTTCAAATTTAGAAAAGGAAATTTTGAAATTGAAATTTAAAATTTGAAATTTGAAATTTGAATTTGAAATTTGAAATTAGAAAAGTTAAATTTGAAAATTGAAATTTGAAATTAAAATTTGGAAGTTGGAAGTAGAAGTTATTGGAAGTTGAAAGTTGAAAATGGAAGTTGGAAGTTGGAAGTGAAAGTTACTGGAAGTTGAAGTTGGAAGTTGGAATTCGAAATTTAAAATTTGAATATTTTTTTTGGAATAGAAATTATTGTACATAGTTAGTTGGTTGTTAATTTAATTAATTTGATTTGAAATGTTTGATGATTGATGTGTTATTATGATTGACTTTACTTGATTGATATTCAATGTTTGTTAGTATGATTGATTGATAGCATTAGATGATGTTTATAGGAATAAAAATAGGTCGTTTTTAGGAGAAAAGGCTATTTTACTATTCTGGTAATCGATTACCAATACATGTAATCGATTACACTAGAACAGATGACCTGTAATCGATTACCAGTAGGCTGACTCATCTTGTAATCGATTACAAGGATTGTAATCGATTACAAGGCGTCCTAGACTACAAAAATTGCATTTTTTGGGCTCTTGTGCAGACCCTATCTTCTCATTTTCATAGTGACAACACACCACCATTCCCAAACCTTTAAACTTTCATATCTCCTTCGTTTCTTCACCAAATCACGTCCCACAAAGCCTAAACTTCATCTTTTTCATTTCAAATGACTGAATCAACGAAAAAGAGAAAGGGTTCTTCTTCCACCACCACCGCTGCTGGCCATCGCCGCCACGGACCATCTGAAGCACCCACAGCACCGGTTCCTCCTTCTGTGTCATCCCCACGATCATCTACCTTATTTTCTTCAGATGATCAATGTCTAAGGTACTCTTCCCAATTTTCTTCTAGGACCATTCCAAACCCTAAGTACCTTGATCTTGAATTCTTTGATGGAGAAACATTTGATTGTTATCAAGTGTTTCAAAATTCTGGTTTGATTGATTTTATATATCTAAAACTGCCTTACTTTCTTGAACTAATTTTTCTATTCTAATTTAAAAATTTAGGATGGTATTCTTTACTCTGAGGTGAAAAATATACCCATTGTTATTAATCAGTCTTTATTCTTCTCATTGACTAAATTACCAAGTTAAGGTGTTTCTTTTGAGGGCACTATTGTTGATGACTGGAAGTTCGATTACTCGAGTCATGATGCTCGCCGTATGGTCTGTAATGACCAGGCTGATATAACTGGCAAATTGCTTGTTGGGTCATTAACCTTTGACTGTCGCATCATACACTACATCATTGTTCGCAATTTGTTACCCCGTTCGTCTAATCTTGCTCAAGTCTCTGAGGAGGACTTGATTCTCATGTGGGCTTTTCTTACCAATCGTCAAATCGACTGGGCACACTTGGTTAGGTACTGTATGCATAAGGCATTACAGACCAATGCATCTCTTTCGTATTCTCATCTTGTCACCTTTTTTCTTCTTCGTCATTTCCAAATTCCTTTGGATGATGAACCCTTTGTTCAAGTAAAATGATATTTTTCTATTGGTGCTGGTGTGGTTACCTCCTTTGGTTACCGAAAGGATGTTGATGGTTAGTGGATTCATAAAAAAGACTTTCTTCTGCCTATTCCTGACGAACGTACCCCATCTCCTCCACCACAAAGGGTTGATTCCTCTTCTCTTCTGACTGAAGTCCTCACAGAACTTCGTGGTTTTTGAGCTTTTGTAGGTGAACGATTTGATGTGATGGATACTCGCCTTGATGCAATGGATGCACGCTTTGATGGGATGGATACACGAGGATCACTAGTCTCAAAGATGATATGAGCTTCATTAGGCGTTGCTTCGATCCCCCGGCTGACTCTTATCTTGATTATTCTTTATTTCCTTAGTTTTATGGTTATTTCTTAGCCTTGTATTTTGGCTTTTAATCCTTAGTACTTTGGTTACTTTTTATTGTGTTCTTGCTTGTCTTGGATATGGTTGCTTTGTGTTTGGATCTTTTAGCCTTTGTTTTGCTTTTGTCTTGGTTTGATTAGACTTGCTTGAATTATGTTATGGATTAAATCAGTTGGATTATGCTATGGTTATCTTTGTCAAGATGTGTTAAGCTCCCAATTTAGTTCTTTTCTTCAACCGTTTTTGGTTTTTTGATGTTGCCAAAGGGGGAGAGAACTTAAGGGTAGAGTTTATCATGAACTTAGGCATAAATTTAAGGGGAGTAAGGGTTGTGAGCATGCATTATCAATTGCCTATCGTTTATCTTGATTTCAGATTATTATCATCATCAAAAGGGGGAGAGATAGATAAAAGATAAGAGAGTAATGGAAATTATCTATTCTTTATGAGACTACTTTTTATATATGAAATCTATGAAATATTCAACTGTCTCATATAAGCAATCATTGTAAAACCAAATGGGAGTAAACTATATACAAATAGATATTTTTGGTGCTCCTAACCTACAGGTGGTTGTCATCATCAAAAAGGGGGAGAATGTAAATCATGTAGGTTTTGATGATGTCAAAAAGAATTTGCTTGATATCATCAAAAAGGAGGAGAATGTGAATCGTGCATGTTTTGATGATGTCGAAAAGAAATCACTTGATAATGATTGTCATCATAAAAAAGGGGGAGAATGTGAATGTATGTATACATGCTTTTGATGATACTAAAGAAGAATCAAACAAGGTTGCTTCAAAGGATAAGCATTGCTTCAAGATTAATACAAGATTGCTTCAACAAACAAAGCCTTGCTTCAAGATTTCATTAAGATCAAGCCTTGCCTAAAAAAAAAGTGTTTCCAAGACATCCAAGGCTCTAGTAATGTTAAAAAGGGTTTTGAATTTGAATTTTGAACCTGTAATCGATTACCAGCAACAGAACTCTTGAAATTCAAATTCAAAAGTCATGACCCTTCAAAATATAACTGTGTAATCAATTACCAGAAACCTGTAATCGATTACCAGTAAAAAATTTCAGAAAAAGCTTTTTGAAAAGACACATCTCTTCAAACCATTTTGAAAAGACACGAGGGCCTATATATATGTGTGTCTGATTTAAAAAAAGCAAGGGAGAGATATTTCAAGAGAACATCATTGTCAAATGCTCTCTCAACAACTCTTGGGCAAACACTTACAAATCTATTAAGAGTTCATCCAAAAACTTCAATTGTACTATCCTTCTCTTAAAGAGATAATTTTTCTTCTTTTTCTTCTTATTCAAAGAGATTGATTAAGGGACCGAGCGTCTCTTAAGTTATAAGGATTCCTGAACACAAGGGAAGGGTTGTCCCTGTGTGGTTCAGACTTTGTAAAAAGGATTTTTACAACGAGAGTGGAAAATCTCAAGTGGGTTGCTTGAAGACTGGACGTAGGCACGGGAAGTGGCCGAACCAGTATAAATCGAGTTAGCATTTCTCTCTTCCCTTATCTCATTTATATTATTGCAATCAATTTTGTTTTGCATGTTTAAAGAACATTATTAAATTGATTGTTGCTTCTATTTCTGCATTCTGAGCCTATCATTTAGAAGGGGATTAAAAGTTTGTTAGTGGGAAATTAATTCACCCCTTCTTAAGATAACTGAGGCCCTTTGTCCAACAAACTAAAAGTTTATCTTCTCCAACATGGATCAACTTTAGAGGACTACGAATGATTTCTTTTGAAGATTTCTTAGGCTTGAGGAATAGATCTCTTAAAAATCAAGGCTTGCCTTGATTCCTGAAGTTCCTTTAGTACAACATGAGCCTCCACCACCTCTCAGAACTACAACTATGCCATCTTCCTCTTCTTCGTTTGAAAATTCATCTCCTACCAATCATGATTGATATGCTTTTTATTGCCTCCCTTCTGTTTTTTGTTGGATAGAGGAGAAGTTTTAGGAGTTTAGGAGAGATATTTGGTGTAGGAAGATCAATTTTTAGGATCATAAGTATGTTTTTTGCTTTATCTATATTTTCATGTAAACATCTTTTTGAATAATCCTGGTATGAATAAAAACTGATCTAGTTGGTTGATTATTATGCGTTTTCTCATCTATTTTTGCATAATCTTATGAGTTGATTAATAACTTATAAATGCAAGATTTGAGGGGGAGCCTCCCTTTAAAATAAAATGAAACAAGACCGTGTATACTCCTAGGGGGAGCTAGTAAATGAAAAACTCAAAAAGGTATTGTCATCCTTTGAATTTGTTCCTAAAGGGTCTCGTCATTAAAAATGGAGATTGTTGAATTCATATCCTTGGTTTTAATTATGACAAACCATTAGCAATGAAAATTGAAAGGATGATGAAATTAAGTGATGGCTAACATTCTGCTTAAGTGTTTCAATTTGAGAAATATAGATGTTTTTCATTCTGAGGTACTCAAAATGATGCTTAAAAAGGTTCAAAGAATTACTATCAGAGTTGAGAAATCAGAAGAATTCTTGAAGCCCATCAAAATGGTGAAATCGGATTCACTTTAACTACTTTGCTTTTGGAAAAATACTGAACAACATGACATTACAAAGAAGAATCATCTAAGAATACATGAAGAAAATCATAGTCAAAATAAAGGTATTTAGAGTCAACGTCAAAATGATAAACTCAAAGACTTTGAGTTCCTTATATCATAGTAGTTCAAAAAGACTCACAATGCATCTCCTAAACAATATGAGTAGATTGAAGTCTCATAGTTTTTCACTTTCCATTTGTTGTGATAAGCATTGAAGGCACATCAGTGTTGGATCAAGTGGCCTCAGAATAATTAAGAAAGGGGGGTTGAATTAATTATTCCTAAACCTTTACTAATTAAAAAAATTACTCTTCTAAGGCTTTTATTATGTTGTTAAGTGAATAAGGAGTAGAAGAAAAACTTAACCAAAAGTAAAAGCGGAAATTAAAATGCACAGCGGAAAGTAAAAGAGTAGGGAAGAAGAAGACAAACACACAAGAGTTTTTATACTGGTTCGACAACAACCCGTGCCTACATCCAGTCCCCAAGCAACCTGCGGTCCTTGAGATTTCTTTTCCAACCTTGTAAAAATCCTTTTACAAGAAAAGATCCACAAGGGATGTACCCTCCCTTGTTCTCTTTGAACCTAGTGGATGTACCCTCCACTAGAACTGATCCACAAGAGATGTACCCTCTCTTGTTCTCAGTCAAACCCAAGTAGATGTACCCTCTACTTGTACCACAAAGGATGTACCCTCCAATGTGTTAAGACAAAGATCTCAAGCGGTTAAACCTTTGATACTTTGTGAATGAGGATACAAAAGAATTCTCAGGCGGTTAGTCCTTTGAAATCTTTTGTATAAGGGAAAGGGAAGAATCAAAAGAATTCACAGACTGTGTCGTTTTGAATTCTTTGACAAGGGAGAAGAGAGACACAAAAGAATTCAGGCGGTTAGTCGTTTGTTCTTTTGGAAAAGGGAGAAGAAAGATACAAAAAGAATTCAGACGGTTAGTCCTTGGCGAATTCTTTTTGGCAAAGGGAGAAGAGATGAAAAGAATGAATAGCACAAGTTTTCAAGGTTTAGAAAACCAGAAAACTCTTGGAAAGCTTTTGGCAAAAGGAAGAAGAAGAAGTTCAAAGAGATTGAAAGATTGGATAGATTGAAAGATTGATTGATTGAAAATGCAAAACAAAGCCTTGCTTTTATAGACTCTTCATGTCTGGTCAAGAGAACCATTAGAAGAGTTATGACTTTTAGAAAAACTTAAAACCAATTTGAAAAAGTCAAAAACTATTTGAAGAGTTACATCTTTTGATTTATTCAGAAACAATCACTGGTAATCGATTACCAAATCAGTGTAATCGATTACACAAAGCTTTTATGTGAAAGGATGCGACTCTTCACATTTGAATTTGAATTTCAATGTTCAAGCACACTGGTAATCGATTACCAAAACATTGTAATTGATTACAACTTTTTGAAATCAATTGGAGCGTTGTAAATTCAGTTGAAAGCTTTTTGAAAAACATTTTTGCTACTGGTAATTGATTACAATAATCTGGTAATCGATTACCAGAGAGTAAAAACTCTTTGGTAAACATGTTTTGAGAAAAATCCATGTGCTACTCAGTTTTTGAAAAAAACCTTTTCATACTTATCTTGATTAAGTCTTCTCTTGATTCTTGAATCTTGAGTCTTGAATCTTGATCTTGATTCTTGGAAGCTTGAACCTTAAATCTTGATTCTTGATTATTGGAATCAAATTTCCTCTTGAACCTTGAAGTGTTCTTGATTCAATCTTGAACATCTTGAACCTCTTAAACATCTTGAACCCATTCTTTGATTATCATGAATTGACCTTTGAGCTTTTTGTCATCACCTTTGTTATCATCAAAACATCTTTGAATCAATCTTGATTCATCATGAAGCTTTGCTTCTACAATCAGAAAGAAAGACCAGAAGAAGATGCAGGACTATTAAATGATGAAGATGTCCATGAGAGGCACTGATGGGAAGCATTATATTGAAGGACTGAAGGAAGCTACTTAGTCTGACCTTGGACTTAACACTAACATTTTTGCAACTGAATATCACTAAGCCTTTTTGAGGAAATCTCTTCAAAATGCTTAAAGCTGTGAAGAAGTGTTAAAAGTGATGAAGTCGCGATACATCAGAATGAAACATCTATCTGAACTTCATTAAAGGAATTCATAAAGCATTGGTTCCTTCTAGTAAAACATCAGAATGACTATTTTGATAGTTCTTCAAAATGACAATCCGAAAGGTTCTTCAGAATGGTTCCTCAGAATGGTTTTGACAATTGTCATGCCATTACAGTTGGAAAGTGATTCGGCTTGTTCCAAAAGTATGAAAGTTGTGTGGAGCCCACTCCAACGGTTTGTTTTGAAGCTTTTTAAATTACTTTCGCATGCTATGAAGAACTAAGTTGAAACGCTCCATTTTTGCAACATCATGAACAAAATCTCCGTGTGAGAAATCTATGTTCTAGCTTGAACCCTCTCTGTGAGAGTGACCTACTTCTGTATTGAGCTCTATAACTTGTAATGACCTTATTTAAAAATGTGAAAACCACATTCCTGAGTGGAATCCCTCTTGTGAGGAGAAAAATCTATCCTTTTTATATAACATGCGATGCTTTTATGATGTTTTCATTGTTATTTCTCTTTGTTAAGTGTCTTAAATGTTTAATGTAGTTTGAAATTGGTTTTATTTTGAAAATGAAGATGATGTTTTACCTTTTCCCCCAAAGTGGTTTTACAAGGGTTTTGGATTTATAAGTCTCATTTTCTATATATGTTGTTGTGCCTCCTCATGTTAAAATGTTTTAACTTGTTTGATGTTTTTTAAAGTGGTTTCTTCTTTGGAATGAAAATGGTTTTTTTAAGCTTATTTACTCAAATTATGCTGTCAAGGTTTTGGTGTTTAAACTTGTGGTCTATTTATGTTGTTGCATTTTCTCTCAAAGGTAGCCTTTTGTTTTCAAAGTCGGTTGGTTTTAGTGTTTCAATTGCAATGTTTTCTATTTGGTTTTCTTATCCCTTTATGCAAATCAAACTTCCTATTTTGATACATGATTGTGTTTTGTAACCCTATATGTTTCGAAATCGTTTTGTGAAGTTGTTACCTTATGGTTCCTCTATTCTCTTTACCTTACCCTTAATTGCTTGTTGTTCTAATACTTAGTTGTGATGCACGTGGTGTTTTTCTATAAAATCTTTTAGAACTAACTTCTAAAGGTGGGACGCATTTTAATGATTTCTTTATTTTTGATAGGAAGTTTTACTATTTCCTCATTGGTGGAAATCGGTTTTGAAAGGTTTAATCCTTTGCATATGTTTCTTTAGCTTTGGGATTTTGTTTTCTCAAATACGAGTTTGATTTCAAAGTTGTTCTTAATAGACAAAAGTTTGTCCCTTTGGTCTTGGTTTCCCGAAAGTGGCATTATTGTCTTTATTAGACCTTTACCCTTGATCAAAATGTGTTTTGCCGTCACTTCTTTGGTTATAACATGGATGTTGAAAGGTCTGATAAAATTTCATGGTATCATTTTAAATTCATCATCCTTGTTATTGCATGAGCTTCCTTTTAATAAACCCTTACATTTTTCATTCCTTAGTTGTATCTTCTTGTTTTCTTCTTTGATAAAGTTTTATGCATGATTCTTCTTTGTTGTTTTTCAGCTAACCCTTATCTTAGGGGATCCATCCGTTAGTATATTAGTATGATGTGGTTATGTTAATTAGGGAGTATGAGATATTTTTTCGAGAACAAACACACAAAGTTGTGAGATAATGTCAAGCCCTTGTTTGGACTATGCTGAGTTAGAAACTTGTAGAACTTTGATCCATAGCCTCTAGTACTAAATTTTGAAGTCAATCATGAGATGATTCTATTAATGGAGTAGTCTTGAGAGTAAGCTTGTTGACCTTCCTTAGTAGCTAGTGGTAAGAGGAGTAAGAGCTTTGAGTGATGACTAGAGCTCGATAGTTTCTTAAGCTAAGATCTTGTACCTTAGTATGAGTTGGTATAATAATTTGATGTGAGGATGGAGACCTTAGTAAAGATTATAATGAGAAGAGTGAGATAGTATTTTGAGGTAAGACCTTAAAGTATGAGAAACCTAGTGATGATTAGAGTGAGTAGAGTTACGGACCCGGAGAAAAGCCTATTACATCCTAATAGTGATCTACACCTTCCTACATTTTTGAGAAAAACATGTTGAGATGTTTGTTAGACATCTTATGGGTGTGTTATTTGAAAAACCTAGTGTAAAAGAGCATTGATGTTATAGATCATGTTTAAAGTTCTGATTTATCTATGTTTTCATGTGATTTGAAAACTCTTTGGAAAATGAATCAAAACGTTGTTTATGTTTTTAAACTTGTTGAAAATTTAAGTTCAACCCTTTCATGTTTTGAACACTTTCTTTTTAAAAACAAATGGATTTGCATGCTTTATGACAAAATGAGTTTTCATCTTCATGAAGTTGTTTGATTCATGTTTTGGAAAAGATTTTTTTTTTTTTGTAAAGATCACGTTTTATGCAAAAAGTTACAAATTGCTAGCAAGATGGAAAGTTTGTTACAAACATTCTATCTGGGAAAGATTGAGGTTGGGCAATTTGGGTGAATCGATAGATGAAAGAGGTGACTTGATCAAACGAGAGATCCTAGAGAAAATATCAAGACCTCCAAAAATGAAGTAGTTGTGTGCCTTGTCGATGCTTATGATATTCTCTTCACAATCAAATTTTGAGGACACAATTTTCTTGTTGGGGAATATTATAAAACTATGATTTTCATAATGATTGAGTGTGTGTTTTAATAAGATTGCAAGAGTAATTTATGAATATGAACCACACTAAAAAATACTCTCATTTCAAGTCCAACGACCAATGTCGTGTCCAATGAGTAGTGTTGCATCCACTGACCATTTTGAGTCCAATTACTAGTTTTGAGTCCAATAACCAATTTTGTTGTTGATGTGATTTATGTTTGTTTTTTATGATAAATTAAATATTTTGAGATCTTAATGAATTTATGATGATATGAGATGTGGTTGAGATGATGTTGTTTTGTATTAGAGTTAACTTTATGTTGAGATAATGAGATTCACATTCGTATTGTCATTTGGTGAGATTTTGCAAGAATTCAAGGTATTGGAACATGTTGCTAGGTTTATTGAACTATATGTAGGTTCATGATTGTGATGAATATATGAATGATGAATCTCTGATATCATAACCTCTTATGGTGTTGAGATTGAGGAATAAATTTGTGATAATGTATGATTGTTGTGAATGATAATCTTGTTTTGAGAACCATCCATATGTGTGAAAATGAGTTAACTATATTCTTTGGAAAGATTTTATTGTTGTTGAAAAATGGTATATTTGGGAGGGTGAGTTTCATGTCAAGACTTTGTCTCACTAAAGCGATCTGAGGGTCTTGCCTAGTAGGATATCTTCTTGAGTATCACCCTTATGTTTTAACTCTGAATAACATGTCAAAGTTTTGAGAACTACTTCCCAAGAGAATTAGTGATATTTTTAGTGTGTTTGGGATGAATTGTTGTTGATGGTGAAACTTGGATACTTGAGATCAACTAGTTAGATGGTGGGTACATATGTGTCAAACCTAAAACTCTCAAGGAATCCAAGTGTAGTTGTTGATGTGAGTAGGCACATAGCTTGAGGGTGCTTGGTAGGCTTTCAAGCTAGCGATGTAGGTTATCGGTGGTGGCTAACGAAAATGGGCTTATAGAATGGATGAATGAGTGAATCTCTAGATAGGCTAAGGTCTTTGTAAGCCTTATCGAGGTAAGTCATTACCTACACTCATCCATTTTTAATAAAATCACATTTTCTCTGTAGGGTTAATTTGAGTCTCCCCGTATGGTAAATGTGTAACTATATTAAAGAATGTACTTGGGTTAATTGCTTATATAGTGTAAATCTCCATAGAGTAAAAAAGTCTGTCTTGGTGTTTATGATTGGTGTACATGGTGAAGATGATTGATGGACTCATGATGATGATGCTTGATAGTTGATGTGTGATGGTGGTTCTGAACAATAATAAATAAACCAAACATTAAAAATGGTTAAAATAAACAAATTTGAACAATAATAAATAAACAAGAGACTGAAAATGGTTAAAATTTTTAAGGAAACGACATCAAAATTTAAAATTGTCTAGACCAAAATCTTAACCATTAAAAATATTTGTATCAACTTCTTTATTTGATCTTTATGTCTGTCAAACACATATACTCATTTCTACATTAATATTTTCTCGTTAAAGGAGCTAGCCTTGTGTCAAATTAGTTTTAATGTATTAAAATATTTCATAAAATAAAGTTTGAATTTATTGCATATGAAAATTTTAGGGGATGATAATGTAATGATAGATAAATAAAAAGAGAGAGAGAGAGAGAAAGTTGCTTGGACATGATATTTAAAACTAAGATAGCTCAATAGAACATACAACTCATCAAGTTGTTTACAACAATCAAAATAAACGTTAAGTACTATAACCTTTTAGTTTCTATTTGTAACAAAAAAAAACCTTTTTCTATCATGATTAATTGTTATTTTTCGTTTAACGAATGTAATATTCAAAGACAACTCTTTGGGATGACTTCTCCGCGGGTAATCCCATCAGCATTCTTACAAGTTGATGTTGATGATCCATTGTCATAAACGAGGTCTATGTCTTGCAGTTTGATGCCCTCACATGGGTTGCTTTTGCTGCAATCGAAATTTATTGCTTGTGGGCATGCTGAAGTTCCTCTTATATGTTCATATGATACTTTGCTTATCTTCACCCCAGAATTCTGTTTTTTTTTTATATAAAATAAAGTAGAAACTCTAATGAGTAAATAGTATATATACATAAAAATTAAACTCATTGAATATAATTATTTATTCGAAATAACTTAAACTAAATGCATTTTAAGATTTAAGAAGCTGTTTTTATTTAGAGGTTTAGAATAGAAACATCCCCATATGAATAATTTAATGTGAAAACTACACTACTCTTTCTCTAATGCAAAATTTGCTGCGTCTAATCAATACAAAACTTACGAGTCATTATTTGGTCTCAGATTTTTTTAAGAATATATAATTTTGTTTTAACTTGTTTTAGTTTGATTTTTTTTATGGAAACAGTAAAAAATGAAAATACTTTTTTTATAAGAGCTCACCTGCTGAGGACAATTCTTGTCACCGGGGCAATATTTTTGATCAATAATGATAGGGTTGTAGGCATTTAGCATGGTGAGGTTCCTGAACACAATGTCACTTGCGTATCCATTGCTTGGTTTTGCCCACGATTTTATCCTAACCCCATTTTGTGTTCCGTCGAAGATTGAATTGATCACTGTCACGTTTTGTACTCCAGCCTCATCCTCAGAGGTGCCCAAGCTCCCAATGCTGCAAAGGCCAAATAAAACATACATATTTAGGGATTCGGGAAATTCTAGTGTTTTTTAACCCATTTTTTTAATATACTGTATTTAATTTGTTTCTAATGATATTTTATTAGCAATTATACAATTTTGAGAGATTTACATCTTATAAAATTATAAACTTTTTTTCATGATTTTGTTATTAATTTTAATCCATAGTAGTAAAAAGTTTATTTTGCTTAAATTCTTTTATTGTTAACAAATTGTTAGAAATCATAAAATTGTGAGTTTTTCTCTTTTAATAAATTTCACTCATGATTTTATCATATTAATAAATTTTAATTAAGATAAAGTGTATTAATAAGGATTCATAATATTCGAGTACCAATCAAATAATATGAAAATGTAGGAAAAATAAAGAAGAAACAAGAAGGTCATAAAAGCATGATGCAAGGAAAAAATATGCTTGAAAATAGGTTAAACCATTCTACAGAAATCTAATGTCTGACTTACATCAGATTCAGACTAAACTTTTAAGTAAGTCACTTCAAATCTGTCTGTTGCAGGTAAATAAGTCAGATTTAAATTATATATTTTTAATTAAGATTCGACTTAAACCTAACAAAACCAAGCCTCACTTAACCTATTTCCATGCTATTAGAAAAGTGAAGGTAATGAAGGTGAAAGTTAATTTACCTAATGCCATGTCCGGGGCCACAAGTGACGCGCTCGATCCACACATTGGTGCTACCTTGGATTAAGGCTATGCAATCATCACCGGTGCGTATGGTGGCATCGATTACAGTAACCCCCGTTGAAAGTGTCACATCGATTCCATCTGTATTCGGGCTCGTACTAGGAGCTTTGATATTCACATCTTTAAACAAAATGTTTTTGCATTGCTCCACTGCAATGTGCATTGACTGGCTATTTAATGATGTTAATCCTCTAACCTTCACATCGTTGCACGAACTGAAAGTTATGGACTGCACTTGATCAGAAAATCAATTGTTAGTTAATACATACCAACATATATATACAATGTATTCATAATCAACAAGTGTTTTATTGTTTCAAAAAAAAAAAAAAAGCAACTGACTCTATCAAAATTAACTACGAAAAAAAATGAATCTTTTTATGAACACCGTACCCATCATGTTAAATAAATACAAATTTTCCAAAAGACACGAGATTCAAAATAATATTGTTGGACACTAATTTGATTTTTTTTAATCATTAAAAGACATCAAACTTTTTTCCTTTTTTAAATGATAGTATAGATTTAGTCTTTATTGGATGGAAGGTCAATTAAAAAAATGTCATATAACGTTGGATTTATCTCACAACCTTTATGTCAGAAATTTAACAACTAACATAAAATTAAACATAAATATTTGTCTTTTATCCCCAGTAAAAAAAATATTGCGATTTTTTTACTAAAAATAAGATATTAATAGTTTTAGTAGAATAAAAACTAGTGAAAAACTTATTTTAAAAACTATAAATTGAAAGACTTGGTTGTAATAATAAAAATGTAAGTAGATTAAATTTTTAATTATAAAAATATTAAGGACCAAAAGTTATACATTAATCACATTAAATGAATCAGAAATAAGTATTTTTTTATCAGTAGGACAAAAAGTTATACATTAATCGAAAAGATTATTTAAACATGAAAGCACATACCCTTGCTCCAGCAGGACAACTCGATCCAGATTTTCTACAACGCCAATAGCTATCACCCTTTCCATCAAAAGTCCCACCTTGTACTGAAAATCCATTAAGATTCCTGAACATGATCCAAAATCCAGATTTATTACCAAGGGAACTATAAGCTGAAGGGGCAACAATAGTGCCAGCAATTCGAAATTTGATATTGCTCGAGCAAGGACCCTCAAATATCACTTGTTTTAACAAAAAAAATCCTTTTGGTACGTAAAACGTGGCTGGTTCTTTTGATTTGCATGCCGAAGACCATGCCTTAACAAAGGATGTGGTAGAGTCGAAGTTGCCGTTGGGTTTAGCCCCAAAGCTAAGCACATTGATAGAGGGAGCATCTTTAGAAAAAGTAAATGAAAAAAAACTGATGGTGGCTAGAAAGAGTAGGATAAAATGATGTGTATAATGAGCCATGGCGGTGTTGATGCAAAGTTTGTTGAACAAAAGGAGTATAAATCAAGAGGTTTAATTTAGGGACAAAAGGAGGAATTTATATTTTTACACACTATCAAGAGTAGGATATTATACAATGATTAGTGTAATGAAGCATCCTGCTATTTATACATTATCAAGAGGTTTGAGGACGAAACGAGGAGTCGTTTATTGCCATATGGTTTCAAGTACAAATCAAGTCAACCTAAAAAAAAGTAGAAACTACGTCAATTGTAAAAGTCAATTAGTACCTTAAATTAGCTATTTTTTTTAAAAAAAGTAACTTAATTAATATTCTCCTATAGGAGAATATTATTTGTCTTGTGGTCTCTACAAAATAATAGAATGCATTAATTACGATAATAAAGACTTTTCAATGATTTATTAATTATTAAAATATAAATTATGAAAAATTTTCCAATTTTAAAAAACACATATAATTATAAATAATTATCTTATTTTGCTTGTAATTATTCTAAAAGTTAAAAATTAGTAAAAACAAAATATTATTTTTTATTTTTATACAATTGATATTTTATTATAAAAAATAAAATTCACAAATGTAATAAATGAATGTATGAACTCAAAAACTTTTCATAAATGCTTTCACTGTTTTCATTTTTTAATTTTAAAAATAATAAAAATCAAAACCAAATAAAAAAATCATAAATATAATAAATGGATGCATAATCAATAACAGAATGCATGGATTCAAATCTTTAATATTATTAGGGTTTATGATTTATAGTTTAAAGTTTAGCATTTAGGTTTAAGGTTTAGATTTCATGGACTCCACCAATTCCTGGCTGGATTAAAATCAATATTGATGGTTCAGTTAGGGAGCATAGTTTGATTGCTTTATGGGTGTGTTTTTAGAGACTTAAATGGAAGATGGATCAATATATTTATGAGGAACTTGGGATCTTCAGATGTTGTTATGTTCGAGCTATGGGGGTTAGCTATTGCTTTGCAACTAGCCTAGTCTTCTGGACTCTGATGTGTGTGGTTGGACTGCGATTAATTCTCTAATTGCAATTTAGTTTGTTTCTCAGAAAGTTAATTTTTGTCATCCTTACTGGCCCATTGTGGGATTTATTCGTAAATAGTGGGAGAAAGATTGGAATGCTCGGATTTCTCGTGTGTATAGGAAAACAAATATATATGGTTGCAGATTGTTTCGTAGGATTAGCTTAAAATTAATAAGGAGATAGGTTTTCACTTTTCATGTCTTGTCTAAACTAGCTATGAACATCAATCAACTTTTGAATACAGATTATTGTTTCAATTGTTTATGATTTTTATTTTTCCTTGAAACAATACTTTTTTAGTGCATATATGTGCATGGTACAATTCAGATTTGATTATTTATATGTAACTAAGACAATCATTGCGTGACAAACTTGATGGTCCATTTGATTTTCTTTTTTGTTTTCTGAATTAATGTACGAGGAAATTTAATCACATAAATCGTAATAGAAAGGGGTTGAATAATGCGTTAGATAAATTATAAAGTTTTTTTTTGCAAGATGTCATTTTTATGCAAATTTACAAGTTTTTACACCTATCGTCCACTAGCGGATACACGTTTTACTAAAACAGATGAAACTATCGTCCATTGCTTAATAAAACAAGTTTTATATGAAAACAGATAATGAAAAACTTGTGTGCAACATGTGTCAAACAACTACTTAAGGAATACTCAAGGAAAACTTAGGAGAGGAGTATAAATACTTGGCTTACTCAACCTGAGCTACATTCAATTCTACTTTACACAACTATAAAGGATTCCACTGATCAAACAGTGATTAAAAACAAATATTTTATCCTGTCACTCCTGGCTACACTTAGTATTCTTTAGGCCACTACTGACACACCCTTACACTCCCCTTGAATCTAAGACGACACCCAAGTATTAGAAAATATGCTTTTTATATCGGTTATGTATGACTTTCTACATCGGTTTTTAACCGATGTTGAAAGTATTATCGTTAACATCAGTTTTTTAAAACCAATGTTAACGTAAAATTGACAACATCAATTATTTAAATAACCGATGTTGTATAATAAGAATTACACAAAAAAATGTATGAATGTTGACAGTTCACATCGGTTTTTTTTATTGAAACCGATGTTAACGTTTTAGATATTAACATCGGTTTTTTAAAAAAACCAATGTTATTAGGAATTTTTTCTTAAATACACTTTCTATTTTTACAAAAAAAACCCCAAAATTTAACCTGTAAATTTCAAATCAAACCACACAGCACAACATATATCATTTGCATTCTGCTTTCAAATAGTTTTTGGCAGAAAGCTAGCTAGTAAACTATCAATTGTAAAAAAATCAATTGATAGCTATGAATAAATAATTTATTAATAACTATCAATAAAGAATATTCAATGTTAAAATGAAACAATAATTGTAATAAATGTAAAGCGAACTAGTAAACTAATTAAGTAACCTAAAATTACATAGTTCCCTAACATCCTAAGTTTGATTTCTAACTTTGAGATAATACTGTGCCCATTGGATGCGAAGCACCTTCAATCTCTCTGCTTCCAATGGTCTAACATCATTAAAATATTGCATGATCAAATAAAACATAAGTTAATAATATAATACCAATGATAAGAAAATCAACTATGTTTGAAATAAACAAGTACTGTTTTCCAATTATTCCTGAAACTTCCTAAGATTATAGTGGACATCCAATACAAGACGTAGTAGCCACACTCAGTTCTTCCTTTTTGTGTATTACACTAAATACATAATGAAAATTTGGATATTATACGTTAACTACAATTAGTGTACACATACATAAAATATATATAAGTAGACGTTTTATTTAAATCACGTACCTTAACAACAATCCACCTAGCACCAGCCTTGGATTTAGGTTGTGGAGTATCATCAAGTCCTTTCAAAGCACTGTTGAATACAAGGAACATTAAAATATTGTTGTTGTTGAGTAATGCTAATTAATGCAAATGTATTGAAAAACAAGACTGACCTGTTAATTATTCCTTTAAGGTAGTTGTCTGGCCTGTTATGCAAGGAACAAAACTAGACAACAAGATTTTCCTTAGGCAAAATGACGACCATTTGCCAGTGTTCATTGCAGTGGAGATCAATATGGGTTATTGTAGTATGATACATTATTTAAATTCAGTTGTTCAGTTTTACTTACTCATTCAGGTAGGCTCCAAGGTAGACATCGCGCTTTGAATTCTGCATCCAATTCTTCATGTAACTTTTTGATTCAAATTACGATTGTCCAAATCTCTGAATGGACTATGGCTCGAGGAATCCATACACATCGGAATTCCCCACTCGCATACTTGTCTCAATCAGATGCCTATTTTTGTTAACACAAAGTTAATTATGTATGAATTTAAAACAATAACTTAGGTAATTAACAATAATCTAAATTGACTTACAGAATCCACAATTTTATAACAGAGATGCTGAGACACTGACCGCCGTGTGCTATTGCAGACAGATCTTCGTGCTTTATGTACAAGAGGAAGTCTTGATTAAACACCCCGAACATGGTAGCATCCCACATAACCTGCAACGACTTCAAAAAAAGTTGTGGGATGGTCAATGTCATCAAATATAGGGAATCATGTACCTGAGGATCCGGTCCATTTGTAGGTTTTGTTGAAGACACAACTACCTGTTTATCCAACATAGTTAAGGGATGGAAGCTACACAGGGATTGTCATAATGTAGTTATCTTATTTTGCTTGTAATTATTCTAAAATTTAAAAATTAGTAAAAACAAAATATCCTTTTTTATTTTTATACAATTGATATTTTATTATAAAAAATAAAATTCATAAATGTAATAAATGAATGTATAACTCAAAAGCTTTTCATAAATGCTTTCACTATTTTTATTTGATAATTTTAAAAATAATGAAAATCAAAAGCAAATAAAAAATTCATAAATATAATAAATGGATGCATAATCAATAACTGAATGCATGGATTCAAATCTTCAATATTATTAGGGTTTATGATTTAGAGTTTAAAGTTTAGCATTTAGGTTTAAGGTTTAGATTTCATGGACTCCACCAATTCCTGGCTGGATTAAAATCAATATTGATGGTTCAGTTAGGGAGCATAGTTTGATTGCTTTATGGGTGTGTTTTTAGAGACTTAAATGGAAGATGGATCAATATATTTATGAGGAACTTGGGATCTTCAGATGTTGTTATGTTCGAGCTATGGGGGATAGCTATTGCTTTGAAACTAGCCTAGACTTTTGAACTCCGATATGTGTGGTTGGACTGTGATTAATTCTCTAATTGCAATTTAGTTTTTTACTCAGGAAGTTAATTTTTGTCATCCTTGCTAGCCCATTGTGGGATTTATTTGTAAATAGTGGGAGAAAGATTGGAATGCTCGGATTTCTCGTGTGTATAAGAAAACAAATATATATGGTTGCGGATTGTTTCATAGGATTAGCTCAAAATTAATAAGGAGATAGGTTTTCACTTTTCATGTCTTGTCTGAACCGGCTATGAACATCAATCAACTTTTGAATACAGATTATTGTTTCAATTGTTTATGATTTTTATTTTTCCCTAAAACAAAACTTTTTTAGTGCATATATGTGCATGGTAAAATTCAGATTTGATTATTTATATGTAACTAAGACAATCATTGCATGACAAACTTGATGGTCCATTTGATTTTTTTGTTTTCTGAATTAATGTATGGAGAAAGTTAATCGCATAAATCATAATAGAAAGGGGTTGAATAATGCGTTAGATAAATTATAAAGTTTTTTTTTTTTGCAAGATGCCCTTTTTATGCAAATTTACAAGTTTTTACACCTATCATCCACTAGTGGATACAGGTTTCACTAGAACAGGTGGAACTATCATCCATTGCTTAATAAAACAAGTTTTATATGAAAACATATAATGAAAAACTTGTGTGCAAAATGTGTCAAATAACTACTTAAGGAATACTAACGGAAAACTTAGGAGAGGAGTATAAATACTTGATTTATATTGGTTCACTCAACTTGAGCTACATTCAATTCTCCTTTACACAACTGTAAAGGATTCCACTGATCAAACAGTGATTAAAAACAAGTATTTTATCCTATCACTCCTGACGACACCCAAGTATTGTTTATCACTAAATTATTCCTGATTTTCACAATTAGAAGTTTGATTGATTACAAAGATTTAACTAAACTCAAAGAGTGAATAAAATAGTTAAGCTTGAATACACACCTTAAGGCTTTGCTTTAGCAAAGAATATACAAGATATACAAAGTGTGTCATCCACTAAAATGATAAAGTTTCAATGTTCTTTGTCTCAAATACTTCTCAGTATGTTTGTTGTTGAATGCATTGCATGAATCCTCTTTTTATAAACATCAAAGAAGTATCCATTGAGGATTTGGGCGTTGATCCTTTGATGTGACTTTTGTTTCCAAACGAGGAGAAGTCTAGCTGGCACACTTTGATTGGAGAGAAAGAGAAGGTAAGCACAAACTTAAACTTGACATGTGCTTGTTCTTCTACAATGACTATAGAAGAAATTTTTCTTTTGTTTTCTTCTATTCTGACTTTTGTCTGATTTCAAAAGTTAGCAAAAGAAAAAGTGAGACAAATATTGATTTTTGAAAAGGCAACTTACGCTACTTCTCTTTTCAGATAACACTGACATTGGTTTTCGCAAATAGTGGACGCGAGTTTCTTAGCAATGCTTTGGACACTAAGTTTAATAAAAATAATTTTTACACAGTTTGTCACTTGTGACTGGACGCTTACTTATAAGAGCTTGTAGGATATGAGGTGTGGATTTAGAAGCTTGTTATGTAGTATGCCATTTTCACTTAGAGAAAAACTCTTTAGCTATTAACAATTTATACTTTAGTAATCATCAAAATCAAAAGTAGGAATGAATCATCTAATGATCATGGGATCAACTAGACATAACACTAAGACCCCAAACAAAGAAGCACTAAAACCAATGTGAAATCAAGTTAGAAGTTACATTAGCTAAAACAACATTAGACAAAAGATCAGAAATAAAATAAGATAAAAAAAATACATATGCCCATCAAGGGAATAAAAAAGTATGCCCATCACACTTTAGTTAGTTTTTCTACATCGTGAATCAAATTAACAAATTCGAGTTTCACATTTTTTTTACAGAAAAAAATTATGCCATTTCATTCATAATTATTTGAGCAATACAAGAAGGAACAATGGGAAACACTTGGGCACAAGGATAATTTGGAGCCACCCTAGCTATAGCATGAGCTACTCCATTTACTTTTCACCTTACAAAATTAAAAACAAATTGGAATGACTTCAATATTACCTGATGCTATTTTTTAGGTTTGAAAAAAAAACTCACTAAATTTTAATTTTTTTTTGAATCAATATTTTTGTGGTCTATTATACTTAGCATGTTGGATGATCATATTCTTACACACAATTTGATTCAAGAGCGTTAAATATTTCATTTTATTAACTTTGTGCATAATCTTTGTAGCTTAGCTTAGGGCAAAAAATCTGACTAGATACTAACTGATTGGTGGCTGAATTTGTCGAGCCACTGTACAAACGAAAAAAAAACTAAATAATCGACCAACTACTGCTATTATACATTGCCTGTTGTTTAAGATAAATTCTGTTCAATTACATTAATTATGCATTTTTGTATTTCAGCGATTGATAATAATAATAATTATTCACAATAAAAATAAAGTATGATAACACTAATTCACTTAATTCAAAAGTATTTTTGAACAAAATTAGTAGTACTTATCTTAATTTGGACAAGTAACTTAGGAAATTAATAATGTTATTATTATTTTTTAAATATTATTAAATTTTTATAAGATTACTTATTTCTTTAATTTTAAATTTTAAAAATAATAAAAGAATTGATGGGTGTAAATGAAAATATTAAAAAACTATTACTATAAGTAATAAGCATGGTTGTCAAACTCTAGAGTGAAACTCGTAGACTTTTATGAGTTTAAGAGTCTACTTGGTTCATGCGAGTTAAAATAGAAACAAATCTATTTTTTTAGCAAACTTGAAACAGACTCGATGGACTCGTAGCAGACTCGTGTAAACTCGTAAGAGTATACGAGTTCACTCTAGATATTGACAACCATGATTGCATGTAATGAACATGCAACATATCAACAATACCTAATAGAACACCGCCATCAATTTGAGGGAGAAAATCACTACAAAGATTGATTTATTTAAAATAGAAGGAAATGTCAAAAGGGCACAAATTACTCAAATCAGAGCTCTGAACTCAAATGACTTGGTTTATGTGATGTATAACTTGAAGTTGAAAAGTAAACAAAATAGAAAAAGTATTGCTCTTCCATTTGATGAGATTGAGTCTAGTGATGAATGAATAACTAAAGAGGGATATAATGATGAGGATGAGCAACCTCAAGGTGAAGGTGATGGTGGCAATGTTGAATTGGTGGGAGATGTTAGAGGAAGTTGAAATTATTTAGTTGTAGAAGCTTTTGATCTAGACAATTTTGTTGGGGTTTTTGGGCTCCCTTCCTATATGGAGTAAAGGCCCAAAATGAGAAGGCTTGTATGTCTCATTTATTTAAGTGGAGATGGGTCAGATTAGAGAGTGAGATACAGTGAGAGAGAGTCATTTGAGAGGGAAATATAGTTACAAATCATTGAGAGAGAAAGAAGGAGAGAGAAAATCATTGTGATTTTTGCATACCCACTAGAGAGTATTTTTTAGATTGCAACTACAAATTCGTTCACCATTGGATCGGGCTGATTTTTAGACAACAGGTTCTACTTGCTTGATACTTCAAATTTTCTGATTGGATCGAGAAAAAAGATATATGGAAAGAGAGATAAGTATTTCACATTATCTGCTCTATATTTTAGGGTTTTATCTTCTTGTCTCTATTGTACCAATTGGGTTTTTTTTATTTGACTGTTTGTAACATGTTTTAGTGCACTTGTTGGAGTTTTTCGTGTATCTTCATTGATTACAGTGAAGTTATTTCTTTGGTCTGGACGACTCATGGTTTTACCCTTGCATTGAGGGATTTTCCACGTTAAACAAATTGTGTCTCTGTTTTCTTTAATTTGTATTTTGCTCTCTATACTTTATTGGTGCACCTCACAAGTTCTTTCAAGTTTGGGGGAATTTATTTCTGTTGCTTATTACTCTGTTATAGAGTTTGTAATTGTGTTGGCCTATTTCCCCCATCAGAGTGGTATTAGAGCTCTTGGTTAAGGGGTTTTTTTTCTACATGCTTGAATGATGGAGGCACATATGAAGTTGGTATCCTTGAATAGAGCAAACTATCACTTTTGGAAGGGCAAGATGAAGGACTTGTTATTTGTGAAGAATATGCATCTTCCGATCTTTGGCACATAAAAGCCAAATTCTATGTCTGATGAAGAGTGGGATTTTGAACATGAACATGTATGTGGTTTTATTAGACACTTTGTAGATGAACCCATTTATAATCTTATTTCTCAAGAGACACATGCAGGAACTCTGTGGAAAACTCTTGAGTCCTTGTATGCTTCTAAGTCAGGGAGTAAAAAATTGTATCTATTGAAGAGCTTTACTGAATTGAAGTACAAGGACAGGGCTCCGTTTACTGAGCACTTGAGTGAATTTCAAGGATGTTGTGATCAATTGCCATCCGTAGGTATCAACTTTGATGATGACGTGTTGGGATTGTTCCTAATAATAACTGTACCTGATTCGTGGGAGACATTTCGGGTCTCCATGATTAGTGCTTCCCCCAATGGTATTGCTCCTTTGCAAATGGCAAAGACTAGTGCTCTTAATGAAGAGATGAGAAGGAAGTCGCAAGGTATTTCTTCTCAGTCAGAGGTGCTTCTTACTGAAAATAAGGGGAGAAGCCAGAAGAAGATGATGAAGGGTGATAGAGACGAGAGCAGGAGCAACTCTAGGTTTCGGTACAAGAATGTTGAGTGCCATTATTGTCACAGAACAGGGCATATCCAGAGGAATTATTTTCTATGGAAGAAGGAGAGTAAAGACAAGAAAGGTATGCAAAAAGAGAAGGATCATGAAGATGACTGTGTGACTATTGCTACCAATGATGATCTTGTTATTCTCCATGACCCTGATTCACTTAATCTTGTATCTAATGAGAGTTCTTCACATCTTACACTTAATCTTGCATGTTACAGCCAGGAAAGAGTTCTTCACAATTTACACTATAGGTGATTTTGGAGTCTTGAAGATGGGTAATGATGGCGTGTCCAAGGTGATTGGTGTTGGTGATGTTTTTTTGCAAACCAACATGGGAATGGAGTTGTACTTAGAGGAGTGAAACATGCTCATATGTAGCTTTTATTTGATCTTTGTGCAGGTACTTGATGATGCTGGTTATGATAACCACTTTGGTTCTGGAAAGTGGAAACTCACCATGGGTAACTTCGTTCTGGCCAAGGGGGAGAAAATTTCAAAGTTGTATTGGACGAAAGCTTTGGTTGCTAGAGACAGTGTGAATGTTATGGATATGGAGGCATCTTTGTGACACCGAAGGCTTAGTCATATCAGTGAAAAGGGGCTGAATTGTTTAGCCAAGAAGGATATGCTTCCAAGATTGAAGAATACGGATTTGGAGAAATGTTCTCATTGCATGGTTGGTAAGCAAACCAGAGTATCCTTCAAGAAGCTTCCTCTCTCCAGAAAATCTGAGTTGCTTGAATTGGTATATTCAGATGTTTGTGGCCCTTTGAAGGTGAAATCCTTTAGTAGTGCAAATATGATGACTAAGACATTACTAAGAGGGAAGTTTGAAGCTTGCTGTAAGATCGTCGGTTTGGCGGTCACCTCCACATAGTTGTGAGGGGGAGATTTGTTGGGTTCCCTTCCTATATGGAGTAAAGGCCCAAAATGAGAAGGTCTATATATATCACTTATTTAAGTGAAGAGAGGTCAGATTAGAGAGTGAGATGCAATGAGAGGGACTCATTTGAGAGGAAAAAACAGTTACAAATCATTGAGAGAGAAAGAAGGAGAGAGAAAATCACTGTGATTTTCGCATACCCACTAGAGAATGTTTTTCAGATTGCAACTACGGATTCGTTCACTGTTGGATCGGGCTCAGTTTTGGACAGCATGGTCTATGCGCGTAATACTTCAAACTGTCCGGTTTGATCTAGAAAAAGATATCTGGAGAGAGAGAGATAAGTGTTTCACATTATCTGCTCTATATTTTGGTGTTTTATCTTCTTGTCTCTATTGTACTAATTGGGGGTTTGTTTTGATTTGACTGTTTGTAGCACGTTTTAGTGTACTTATTGGAGGTTCTCTTTTATCTTCATTGGTTATAGTGAAGTTATTTCTTTGGTCTAGACGACCAGTGGTTTTTACCCTTGCATTAAGGGTTTTCCACGTTAAACAAATTGTGTGCACAAATTCCTTACAAGTTTGGGAGAATTTATTTTCGTTGCTTATTACTCTGTTATAGAATTTGTTATTGTGTTGGCCTATTTTCTCCCATCAAATTTAATTTTGATGGAACCTAATGATGATGCACAATCTGATGAAGACCTTGATGATGATGAAGATGGTGATGAAAGTGATGGTATTCATGGAGATGACCCTATTAGAGGATTGGACATGATTCTTTGAAGACATTTGTGATTTTTTTAGTTATTTAAATGTTTTAATTTTGAGAACTTATGTTTTATAATAGACTAACAATATGAACTATGAACTTATTGTCATTTTGTTTGCAAAATGGTGTATTTTGAATATATTTACTTATTATTCATAGGTGTTTTTTTTATGAAGTAAACTCTTACAATTTTACGAGTCGAGTTTATAGAGTTCTCATGAGTCTAAGTATCCTCTCGATTTTGATAACCTTGATAATAAGACAAAAAATTTATTGTTACTAATATAAATATTATAAAAAAATATTTTATTTGACTTTAATAGTAATTTTTAAATTAAAAATTAAAACAGTAAAAATATTTTTTCATTTTATTTTTTGTTTTAATTATAAAAATATTTTATTTGGAATTTATTTATTTTTAAAAGTGAAAATAAAATAATTGAGAATAGAATTTTTTTTATTCTTTTTTCACATGTGTGATTTTACTTTTAAAGTAAAATTCATAAATATAATAAATGAACGCAAGGATTCAAAAACTTTTAATTTAAAAATTATTATTTTATTTTTACTTTAATAATATTCAAATTTTAAAATAAAAATAGTGAAAATATATTTTTTATTTTACTTTTTGCGTATGATTTTTTATTTTTTAAAATTAAAAACTCATAAATATAATAAATAAATACAAAATAACCAATAAATAAACCCATAATTGGGATTTGTGATTGATGGAATATTTGACAATATTAAAAAAAAATTCTTACTCTATTAGTGCACATTGCTTGTTCTCAGATTTTAATAAATTCTTCTGTTTATTCAGGTCAAGCGATTGACGAATGATCTTAACCATTAATATTTTAGTTTTTTTTTCATGTTGTTTTTAAGTTATTTTTAGTTTAAATCTTTGTCATTTATTATTTTAAACATTTTATTTATTTTTAAATCTTCTGAATTTAGATAGAGATAACAAATAACAAAAGCTAGATGACACATTGTGTTCTTCATAGTCCTAATTTATGGGATTGTACGGATAATACAAATCCTTATTGGTTACTAGTATTTTAGTCTGGTTAATAGAGTTTTAGTCTGTTACTACTATTGTTGGTAGCAAAGTGATTCTTGATGGACGTTTGTGAATTCCTATCTTGATAGCTTAATAGAGCATTAGTTGAGATTCAAGATATGGTGAGGCTTGTTAGATTGGTAGTGACAAATAGTGTGGAAGATGGTACCTATCGCTTTGGAAGGTGGGAAAGATTAATTTATTTTTTTTATTTCAAATTTATCATTAATGTACCAATTCTAAAATCAAAACTTATATACCGGATATGCCACCAAGATTTGTAACATTGTATTACGGAACAACTCGTTTGGTAGTCAAAATATGTGTTGAGTTATAACATAAACTAAGACCTTTCAATATTTTGAATTGATGTAAATAGTTATAAAGAGTAAAAGTTATGTCTTATTATGTCCCATCTTAATTATAAGCAAAACAAAGGACAGATTTCATATTTATTAAGAAAATTAGTTAACTTTATTATATTGTATTATTTTCAATTAAAAGAAAACATTTTTCCTAAACTACTTGATATTAGACATAACAAAGTCTTTGGCATCATTAAATGAAGAGTATTTTGAAGATATTTTTATTAAATAAGACATAGGTAATTGAAATTTGCTTATATATGAGACAAAAAAATAAGGAACTTTGGTTGTTTATATTTGAGACCGGAGGGAGTATATGTCATCATATGGATGCATTGAATCTATGTCTCAAAGATCAGATAGAAGCAGACATATGCTATGTTTTGGTATGCATTTAAGACTTCATTAATGATGTATCAGAGATTTGTTTCACCGAGAATGTTGAAACATTCTTGATCTGTTGAAAGTCAAGAAAGTGAGAGAATATTCAAAGACTAAAAGAACAACATCTCTTCTTCGCCTAGTGTGACAATATTCTTCCTAAGCAAAAACACTTTGACCTCTAGTGCAATGTGGAACAAGCAAGATAAAATAGTGATGTTTCAACATGGAGAGGACGTGCATTTAATGCACCAACCATAGATGAATCCACACTTTTAAAAAGTTACGTATAAATATCTTGAATGTGTATATTTTGTCCCTCTCTAATTTTGTATAATTGAACCCTCCAAAATAATTCATGAAAAGAGGGAAACAAAATAATTCATTTTTGAGAGTTTGTTCCTTTTTTTAAATCTTTTTCTAACCAAAATTTGAGCCGATTATTTTCTAGTTATCTTATATGTTCCTAAAGTTGTGTTTTTCTACACATACTTAAAATTTTGAAAAATTAAAGTCATTGCAAATTTTAATTACAATAAAGGGGCAAACACCAACTTATATATGAAGCCCACAATATCAAATTAGATGGCATACAAAGAATTAAAAACCATCGATAAAGCCCACAATATCAAATCTTTCACTAATGAAATCCAATCTTTCCTAAAGTTGTGTTTTTCTGCACATACTTAAAATTTTGAAAAATTAGTCATTGCAAATTTTAATTACAATAAAGGGTCAAACACCAACTTATATATGAAGCCCACAATATCAAATTCGATCACATACAAAGAAGGCATCTGCTTGGGGCACCCAATATTTTTGCTGGGACACCCAACATATTTTCAAAATGTCAAAAATACCCTTATTTTTTGTTATAATTAGCAGGTTTCATTTTTCATTTCTGCAGTGCCTTTTTTCCGTAAAATCTAACTCCCTTAGTGTAATTTTCTTCCATTAGCCTCCTATTTCGAGCGTTTGTTGTCTATGGCAGTGTACGTGTGTTACTTACGAATATGCGATGAAATTGAGTGGTTTTTCATCATCGAAGAAAAAGAGATGCATAATTTTTTTAAAAAAACCATACGGATTGGCAATCCGTATGGTTCATACGGATTGCTGATCTGTATGGCCTTACAGATTGTTAATCTGTATGTTTCATACAGATTGTTCGATCTTTATTTTAATTTTTAATTTTAAAAATTACTATTAAAGTCAAATAAAATATTTTTTATACTGTATATTGGTAACAATTAATTTTCCTTCTTATTACTTATAGTAATAAAAAATATTACACTTACACCCATCAATTCTTTTTTAATTTTCAAATTAAAGAAATAATTAATGACTAAAATATGTTTTTCTTAGTTTAGAATTTGTTCCTATAAAATTTTTGGTATATTTTTGTCCTCATAAAATTGAAATGTATTGTTTTTTGACCTAGAGCTAGGCTTGGATGAATCTAAGCCTACATGACATTTTTTAAAACTTAAATTATATGTTAAAATGTATTTTTTATCCCTATAAATATTGAAATGTTTGGAATCCATCTCTGTAAAATTTTGATTCTTTTTTTGTTCTCGGAAAATTGAAATCTGATACTTTTTTACCTGAACCTAGGTTCATTGGTTCCATTGATGATTATGAGAGCAGATGATTTCTAAAGGTTAAAAATTGTCACAAAATATAGAGAGAAAAAATCCCACTAATTTGTCCATTCCTCTTCCCCAACCTTCTTAATTTTTAACCCCTAGAAATCACATACTCCCATAATCATTAATGAAACACTACCAAGCAAGTCGGAGACCCAACATAACATTTACAAAATTTACTCACACGTTACTGAAACACCATCAAGCAAGTCGGAGACCCAACATAACATTCACAAAATTTACTCACACGTTATTGAAACACCACCAAGCAAGTCGGAAACCCAACATGGAGTGTACAAAACGTAAGCGTGTACTAAAGAATACTAATACATAATTGCAAAAATAGTTAAATAAATAATTGACATAGTGCTACGAAATCAAATAAATAGAATGTAGATAGAAAGTGATAGAATAGAAGCGGAGAGTACACTTAGTAATTAAGGATGTAGGATTGAAACGTGGGAAAATAAGATGAATAACGAGATATTTACAATACATTATTAATTAAACTAATTATATATGCAATAATAAAAGAAAATCACATTGAAGAATAAAATAAACGATAGAGACAATAAAGAAAATAAAATAAAATAAAGAACTATCCACTAATATTTTATAATTATTATTTTATTTTATATTATTTTTGTTAAAGTCAAATGGTTGACTTTGACTTAGTTAACAGTGACGGAGTGCTGACATGGCGGGCCTAGTTACCAATTGAAGTGACAGGGGTGTATATTTAAAGGAGAGGGGTGTAAACATTAGTAATTTAATTTCAAGACTAACAAAAAAATGGGCTAGGCCCAAAATGAAAATAAAAAAGGTGCATATCTTAAAAGCGAGATGCAAACAGTAATTTTTTCTTCATTTTTTTGTTTTTTTTTTTGGGTTGGGTTGGAATTGGGTTAGGACTAGTCGACCCAATCCGCAATTAGACAACATGGTTGGAAAACCCTAGATTTCCTAACCTCCAAACAACGCGACCAAAGGGGGAACTACCAAAGAGGGTGGTGCTCCCCCTCTGGCATCACTGGTGCAGGGCACTGCGACATTAGGCTGCCATGGGGTTGGCGGTGGCGGCAGCAGTGGTGTGCAATATTTCACTTGAAAATGGAAAATGAAGGAAGAAAAATAGGAAAAGAAGAAAAGGGTTATGGAATGCGAAAAAAATCATGAAATAAAGCCCTTAGAAAAAAAAATGACGATACCAACATGTAAAGATCTCGTCGGTGACCATGGAACTCATTGGCAAGACGAATGACGAGGCTTTGTAGGAGAAGGAGAAAAGAACATAGGAGGGGAAGAAGAAGAGAGGGAGGGGAAGAAGAGGGAAGAACATGAGAGAAAATGAGGGAATGAAGGGATTACCTGGGGATCTTTCTCCCTTCTCTGACACAACCAGATTGGTCAGTTTTTCTTTTCGGGATCTGTGCCGCTATCTCTGCAATTAGTACATAGACGTTCCTCTTTTATGATTTTATGCATTGTGACTCTCTTGACCTAATGGACTCTCCTTGAGAGCCCAATAGGTCAAACAATTTGTTTTTTTTACTGTTCTTTTTTGTTTTTTTTTGTTTTTTGTTTCTCTTTTTTTATTGTTCCTTTTTTTGTTTTTTTGTCTTCATTCTTTTTTTTACTGTTCTTTTTTTCTCTTTTCTTATTTGTTTTCTTCTTAATACTTTTTTTGTTCTCTTTTCTTTCTTTTTTTCTTTATTTTCCTTTTCTTATCTTTTTTTGGGTGGGGCCCAGACAGAAGTAGGGTCTGACAACTGCCTCTCTTTACTTATCTTTTATTGAAAGTAAAAGATAAGTAAAGACAAAGATACTAATTCTATTTGGATGATTCTTTGAAAAATCACAACATAAGAATGAAGAATCTTTTGAAAAAAAAAAATTTTGGTGTACCAACAAAATAAAGAACTTTGAGTTCAATGACAAGGCACGGAAACGAGTCTTGCGAAACAAAAAGCATAGGACTTTGAGTTCTATGAAACACAAAGACAAAGGACATTGAGTCCTATGAAAATATAAAACATAGGATGTTTTGTCCTATGAAAACATAAAAGACACTAATTCTATTCAGATGATTCTTCGAAAGATCACAACATGAGAATGAAGAATCTTTGAAGAAAAAAAAGAATTTGGTGTACCAACAAAATAAAGAACTTTGAGTTCAACAACAAGGCAGGAAAATGAGTCTCATGAAACAAAAAACATAGGACTTTGAGTTCTATGAAACACAAAGACAGAGGACATTGAGTCTTATGAAAATATAAAATAGAGGATGTTTTGTCCTATGAAAACATAAAGACAAAGGACGTTAAGTCCTATGAAATGTAAAGACAGAGGATGTTGAGTCCTATGAAACATAAAGCAAAGGACGTTAAGTCCTATGAAAGATAAAGGCGAGGACGTTGAGTCTTATGAAAACATAAAGACAAAAGATGTTGAGTCCTATGAAACATAAAAGGCAAGGACGTTGAGTCTTATGAAACATGAAGGAGAGGACATTGAGTCCTATGAAAACATAAAGCAAAGGACGTTGAGTCCTGTGAAACATAAAGGCGAGGACGTTGAGTCCTTTGAAAACATAAAGACAAAGGATGTTGAGTCCTATGAAACATAAAGACGAGGATGTTGAGTCCTATGAAACATAAAGCAAAGGATGTTGAGTCCTATGAAACATAAAGACAAAGGACGTTGAGTCCGATGAAACATAAAGCAAAGGACATTGAGTCCCATGAAACATAAAGGCGAGGATGCTAAGTCCTATGAAAACATAAAAACAAAGGACGTTGAGTCCTATGAAACATAAAGACAAGGGATGTTGAGTCCTATGAAACTAAAAAGCAAAGGATGTTAGATTTTGGAAGAGGTTTAACCTTAAAAGGTTTAACCTTATAAGAAAGCAAGAGGTTGACTCTTTAAAGGGTCACTCATCCCAAACTCAAAATATATGACATTAGATTTTGGAAACTGACATATAAATAGAAATCATACACTTATTGCCTGATATGAAACAAATGAGTTTTGGAATGCATTCTAATGAATGAAAAGAGGCACGCAAACTTCACCCTAAAATGCAGTAAATGTAGGCTTTGTACCCAACAATGCAACACAAAAGGTTTTGAATCATGAAAACTATGCAATGCTCATGACATTCTTGCTCTCTTATTATACTTTATTTCTTTTTTTTCTTTGAAAATGCAGATTTACAGTCTCTTTTTAAAAGATGTTATTAGTCATGCATCCTCATCCTATCTTTTGCAGATGTCTACGGAGACTCCTTCAGAGTGTATGTTTTGTTTGATTTAATTACTTGACAATTTTGTATGATGGCAATAGAGCCATTTGACATTTGATCAATCAACTGAAATATTGATCCTAGGGTTTTTCCCTTTCTTTTTGTTTTTAAAAAACTTCGATTATTCTGCATAGCAAGGAAATGTAAGGCTTTGAGACCGACCGCATGCACCATTGAAGGATGGCAATGGATTGTTACACTTTGGTATATGACCAAGTAAAACTTTCCTGATTTAAGATCATAAAAGGATGCCATGGGTCTATCAATCCCATTGAAACTTGATGACATGGGCTAATCCTGAAAGAATTTATATAACAAAGGCTACCCTTGGATTTGAAAGGAAGCCTAAGGAGTCTGCGTAAGTGAATAACGTCAGATGTACTCTACTATCATAGTTGTCTTTAGGAATTTTCCAAGAGCTCCTGGTCGAATGAGTTTTCTTCTCAATTGTGCAAGCACAAACCTCGAGGATTCTTTTATTTTTATTTTTATTTTTTTAACAATCACAAGTGTGTGCGGGTTCCATTCTAGAATCCAAACTCAAAAGAAAAATTAGTCGTTCCTTGATCCTCATGGGCTTTATTGGGCTTGTAACGTGGTCAAGGAGTAACGCGAATATGAAAGAAAGGATCATAAAGGCTCAAAGAGTGTTTAAGGGTTATATTGAGTGAGAACCTTGAGAACCTTACGTGTACTTATATTCATTTCAAATTTTTGGATTGGGCTCTGCTTCATTTGTCTTATACATTAATCACCATTGCACTTTTGTGCCTTCCTTGTAAAATTTGGAGGTCTTTGTCTCCTTTTGCTTTGCTCACCTTTGGCAGATTTTTTTTCATTATTGTTTCATAACCTAGAGCTTAGTAAACCTCATGCATGTGTTGTTTGCATTGCTCTTCCTACCAGTTCAGCGATGGTTCCTACTTAGGGTTTTTGTTTTTTTTTTTTTTGAGAAAACAAATATGCTTTGGCTCAGAGGGGTAGCAAGGGATGAATAAGTGTTTGGGATAAAGAAACACAACCATGTGTCAATTCTAATCTTGACTAGAGACTCTCACAGTTTGGATTTTGGGACAAAACCTCTGATAAACACGCTCCTTATTGTTTTTTTTTTCTTTTTCTTTTTTTATTACCCTAACTTTTGCCTTGGCCGCAATTTTGGGTTTTCAACCTACCAAGTGAGAACTTCTTATTTGTCCCCTAGGTTCGCTTGAAGCTCATGCATGGTGTTATGATTGCCCTAGTGTAGGGTTTGAAGGTATATGTTGCTATCGTTTGTCATGTCCTTGTAGCAAGAAGAAATGAAAGAAATTATGCATGTTCTCAAAAGAGAATTTTTAAGGACAAGAAATATTTAAAGGATTTTCAATTGACAGATTAAGCCAAATGACTCTTACTCTTCACAAAACTTTTAAGAAAGATAAGATGAGGTCGCATGAATATTTGTACTTATTATTTATTAATTTGAAACACAGTCAATCAAATGTTTATTCAATTTTACTCGTCGTTTATGGCACCGCCACCAAATGTGTAGAACACACCATTTCTAATTGGGCAGACTTGGAGATCAACTCTAAAACGTAGGTCACTTGAGCAAACAAGCTAGTGACATGCATTCATATTCCAGTGAAAGTAAACTAAATATGCAAAGATGTAATTGTGAGAGAATGAGAGACAATGACATCAAATTTATCCATATTATTAGTGTTGTGACTGTTGTTTACAATAATGGCATAAACATGAAAATCCTAATGAGTCCTTGGAGACATCTAGCAACAAATCTTCAAATTGCCCCAAGCATCATGCATAGTATCACTTGACGACATCAGAATTCATAGGCGATTGTCCTCCTAAAATTTCAACCAACCTGCATCAATCAAACTTTGCACCTTATGTTTCAAGGCCATACAATGCTCAATGGAATTCCTCGGAGCTCCTACATGATAAGCACATGTCACATTTGAGTTGTATCCTTGGGGAAATGGAGGTTGAGGAATCTTTATTGAGCTTACCACTACCATTGCATTATTGAGCAGATACGGGAGTAAGTAAGCATATGACATCGTGATTGGGATGAATTCTATAGGCCTCTTTTCTGGGAAATTCCTTCTTTGGTTGGTGTTTTGGTTGGTATTAGGGGTGGTGTTTGGTCTTGGCTGTGCAACAGGTAAATTTTTTGGTTGATTTAGGGGTGGTCTTTGTGGCTAATTGGGTGTTCTTGGTTAGTAAGGTGGTGGGTAATGGGCAAGACTGATATTGGTTGAGTAGTGATATTGTTGAGGAGGATATTGGTACATAGGATTATAAGGTGCTAGTGGAAAGTTTGACCACATGAGAACTACAGCCACAACATGAGGTTCTCCCTCCTTCTTCCTCTCGCCACTCCTCCCGGGTCCTCCATTACCAAGATTCACAGAAGCAACATAACTAAATTTTCCTTTCCTTAGACCTACTTCAATTCTCTTGCCACCAAATACTCGATCTGCAAAACTTGAAGGCATGTAACTACCATCTTCTCATAGTAGAACACTGGCAATGTGTTCATTATCATAGTTATCATTTCTCTCGCCATCGTGAGGGGTACTACTTGAGCCGCCAAATCTCTCCACCTTTGAGCGTATTCTTTGAATGATTCATTATCTCTCTTGCACATGTTTTGTAGCTGCATTCTATCTAGAGCCATGTCAGAGTTGTATTGATACTGTCTAATGAAGGCATCCATAAGATCCTTCTAGGAGCGGACCTGAGAGGGTTCCAAGTTAGTATACTAGATAATAGTTGTCCCAGCCAGGCTTTCCTGGAAGAAATGCATCAACAAATTTTTATTTTTCGCATATGCTCCCATTTTCATACAATATATCTTCAGGCGATTCTTCGGGCAAGTAGTCCCTTTGTATTTATCAAAATCTAGCACCTTGAACTTCGGACGAATAACCACGTCAGGCACCTAGCATAATTCTGACATGTCAACAAATCCATAATTTCCTCCTCCTTCAATGGCCCTCAACCTCTCCTATATATGATTAAAATTTTCCTTTTCGACTACAGCAGGAGGTCCTCTTTCTATCACAAAACATAAGGGTTGTGATAGTAGTCGATATTGAGGGGCCCTCAGAGCGTTTGGCATAGGGACACTAGAAAGTGCATGCTCTTCAGTGGTATATCCTGAATAAGCCATGAAACCGATCAGAATATGGTCTTGGGGACCGTCATGTGTTTCCCCCACGGGTTGAGAGACATGGGCAGTGGTATGATCGAGTTGAGGTTGTTGACTCTCAATGAATAAGGGTGTAGAATTATCAATATTCTCACCAAGATCATATATAGCAGTGGGCAATGTGTAATTGGGAGGCAAACCATATGGTGGAAAAGAAGACTTGCTCTAGACCTGTACATAATGAGGCCCATATGCATTTGTCGTTGCCTTGCCTCCTTGACCTACTACATTTGAGACTGGACATCTCACTTGATTTAAACAAGGCGGGTGAATCGAGTCCCTCTCAGTAGTAGTATTGGCAACAACAGCTGTAGCACACAGCGCTGACCACCGTCATCTTCCTCATGCTCATCATCACTTCCATCATCATTGTCATCTATTCCTTCATGGCCTCCATACTAGCCTTCATTTGTTCTTGTACTTGTTCTATGTCAATCATTATCTTAGTCTTGGCACGCGTCTGGTATGGGTGTTGTAAAGCACAATCTTTCTTTGTTAGCATAATGATTACTCTTTTTCTTTCTGATTTCAAGGAATGAAGGTAATGAGCAATGCATAACAATGCAGACAAACAAATAAGCATGAACGCATGTGAATGATAAGTTGTTGAAGTATTGCAAATTTTACACAGAACATTCAATCGAGCATATGGTCGAATCAACTCTAATTTTCATTAAAACAACATTGTTCATTACATCCCATCAGAGTCAAAGTGCAACTAAAAATAAAACATGAGCACATCAGCGATTCCTAATTTTTGCTCAATCATGTGTTGACAATAGTCAAAGAGGCTATGTAAACCTGATCCATCTTTTGGCCCAACTTTTGCAAGCTGGATACTTCTATACTTTGACCTTGACTTGATAAAACCCTTTCTTAAAATACTGTGCTTGGTTCAACCTCATGTTCCAAGGAATAGAAATTTGGATTGGTAATACTTCGACAACCTATCATAGAGGAGATGTGATGAATGAGCAAGACACACTTATGCTATGCATGACAAATGTATTTATGAGATCGATAGGACACGCCTGAAAGACCACCCTTTCTTGCTAACAATGCATTAGATACCATGTCCATGTGATTTTCGATCATTTTCAGGAAAAGGACTGTATAACCCCAACATGGTTTGTTTATAGATATCACCATGGTACCCAACACATGTAACTAAGAACGGGGTGTAAACTTTCACACTTCATTGTGACTTTTTTTTTGTGATGCAAAGGAAAATGCAAGGCATGAGCAACTATATGACAAGATCATGCATGAGTGCACATAACATGTGAATGATTGACAACATAATGTATGTAATTGTCTGAACAAAAAACATGTTAAATGCATATGTATGGAAATGCAATGACTTAAGCAAATGTGGTGTATGAATATGATAAATGGTGAATGCAAAAATGATATGTCCATCATGATGCCAAGAAGAGATGCATGATGCGATCATGGAACAAGACAGGGTGAGTTTGCTCTGTGTCCCTAATTCAGGAACCGAACAGAAAAGGGTCTAAAAGTCCACTATCCAATGACAACTTCCAAGGGTAGTTTCATGTAACCTCATCGGCCTCTAGAGATAGGTAACAACTATGCGGCGAAAGGGACTACCAGCAGCAATGCCTCACCAAAAGAGGAAAACTCTAAATGAGGCTTCACTGTCATCAAGCGAGTCAGAGACCCAACATGACCACAGATCGACCTCCACTCCCTATGGTTCACACAGACTCAGGTACAAGACCCAATATCTTAAAGTGTGTGCAAAAAGTGTAGGTGTCGTGTGTGAACAGAACAACCTAAGAATTACCTAACTCCACTTGCAAAACAACCAGAAAATTCCCTGGTAGATACAACAAGTATAGCACATGTCGTCTACCCTAGGATTCAATGACACAACTTATTTCTAACTACGAAGGTGATAGATACAAGGATACACACCAAGAAATAACAACGTAGCAAAGGTTATATACAAGCATGAGCTAAACAAAGAATAAAAGAAATGAGATCGAAGCAAAACCACAAAAAGAATGGTAGCGGAATGGAAAGGCAACGAAATGATAAAAGAGAAAGGTAAAATAAATAAACAAAAAGTCACGATAAAATTGCACACTCGATCAAATGGCTTAACTCTCTAACAGGTCTCCAGTGGAGTCACCATCTGGACCATGACGGGACGAAAAAATAAAATTAAATAAATTGTTCTCCTGTAAAAGGAAAACTACTTGGGGAGTCGCCACCAATGCTTATTTAAAGAAAACATCGGGAAAACCAAAGAGATAATGAATGGTCTACGATCTAAGAAAAATGGATTTGGGAGTCATTTACGCATGGGGAAGGTGTTAGCACCCAACGCGTCCGTCATGAAGACAACAACCTTTAATCGAGTGTGCTAAAAATAAAATGACTTTTTAATTATTTATTTTCCCTTGAGAACGTGAGTTATGTTTGTTATATTTCTTTATTTAGAAAAGGAAATAAAATTTTATTTTTAGAAACAAAAAGGGATTTTTTTAGGCGACAAGGGATTCGCCCTCACCCCTACGTATCCTTAGGTGTAATAAGGGAATCACTTACGTAGTTCTTTGTAGAAAAAGAGCTTGTGTGTTGTATTGATTTTATTTTATTTATTTATTTATTTTGAAAGATTTTGGTTTTATGGTAAACTTTGTGAATTCAAGCAAGTTGGACCCAACATGGCATTCACAAAATTTACTCACACTTTATTGAAACATTGCTAAGCAAGTCAAAGACCCAACATGGAATGTGCAGAACGCGAAAAAAGAAGAATTAAGTGATCATTTATTTGAGAATTTTACCTTTTTGGAAAAGGCTTTAGTTTTGTGGTAAATTTTGTGAACTCAAGCAAGTCGAGACCCAGCATTACATTTACAAAATTTACTTACACGTTATTGAAACACCACCAAGCAAGTCGGAAACCCAACATGGAGAGCACAAAACGTAAGCGTGTACTAAAGAATACTAATGCAGAATTGCAAAAATAATTAAATAAATAATTGACATAGTGCTATGAAATCAAATAAATAGAATGAGGATAGAAAGTGATAGAATAGAAGAGAGGAGTGCACTCAGTAATTAAGGATGTGAGATTGAAACATAGAAAAATAAGACAAATAAGGGAATATTTACAATACATTATTAATTAAACTAACTAAATACACAATAATAAAAAAATCACATTGAAGAATAAAATAAACGATAGAGAGAAATAAAATAAAATAAAGAGCTATCAACTAATATTTATAATTATTATTATTATTATTATTATTTTTGTTAAAGTCAAAGTGTTAAATTTGACTTAGCCAACACTGACGGAGTACTGACATGGCAGGGCTAGTCACCATCCTAAGTGCTAGGGATGCATATTTAAAGGAGAGGGGGTGGGGGGTGTAACCATCAGTAATTTTATATCGGGCTACACAAAAAAAATGGGTTAAGCGCAAAAAGAAAGAAGGTGCATGTGTTGAAAAAAGGGTGCAAATAATGGTTTTCATTTTATTTCAGACTTCACAAAAATGAGCTAGGCTCAAAAGGAAAGAAGATGCATTTGTAAAAAAAAGGTGTAAAAAGTGGTTTTCATATAATCAAGTCCTTAAAAACGGGCTAGGCCCAAAATGAAAATATAAAAAGGTGCATATCTTAGAAACGGGGTGCAAATAGTAATTCAGGGCAATCTGACTCAACCCGCAATTAGACAACAAGGTTGGGAAACCCTAGATGTCCTAGCCTCCAAACAACGTGACAAAAGGGGGAACCTCCACAAAGGGTAATGTGCCCCCCCCCCCCCACCCCGCGCCATTGGTACAGGGCGCTGCAACGCGAGGCCGCCACAGGGACGCAGCGGTGGCAGTAGTGGCACGTGATACTTCACTTGAAAACAGAAATAAAAGAAGAAAAAGAGGAAAAGAAGAAAAGGATTATGGAATGCGAAAAAAAATGACGATACCAACATGTAAAGATCTCGCTGGTGACCATGGAGCTCAGCGACGAGACGAACAACGAGGCTTTGTAGGAGAAGAAGAAGAAGAGAGGAAGGGAGAGAAAAGGGAAGAACATGAGAGAAAATGAGGGAATAAGGGGATTACCTTGGGACCCCTCTCCCTTCTCTAACAGAGTTTGCCAAATGGCATTGTCGGATTGGTCTGTTTTTCTTTTTGGGATCTATGCCGATATCTTTTCAATTAGTTCAGAGACCTTCTTGTTTTACGCTTTTATGCATTGTGCATCTCTTGACCTAATGGAAATGGGCTCTCTTTTTGAGCCTAATAGGTCAAATAGTTTTTCTTTGTTTTTTTACTGTTCTTTTTTTTTGTTTGTTTGTTTTATGTTTTTCGTTTCTCCTTTTTTTTACTGTTCCTTTTTCTTTTTGTTTTTTTGTTTGTCTTCATTCTATTTTTTCTTTTTTTCTGTTTCTTTTTTTTTTGTTTTTTTCTTTTCTTATTTTTTTCCATTTCTTTTATTTTTCTTTTTTTCTTTTCTTATTTTGTTCCCTTTTCTTTCTTCTTTTCTTCTCTTTTTTTGGGGGTGGGGTCCTAACAGAATTAGGGTTTGAAGGGTCAAGGTAAAACCTGTTATGAAACTGATACTTCTTCTTGTGCTTTATCAAACAATGAAGAGGATATGCCCTATGATGTTCTTCTTCAGAATTGTTAAATGATTTCTCTTTAGTGTAAAAAGTTTAAAGGAAAAATCAAAGTTTTTGCTTTTAAAAACACTGAATTAAGGAAATCAAATGGGGATCTAAAAAAAAGATCTAGACTCTAGAAGAGATTGTGAGCTTGGCTTGTAAGACTGGTGAAACTTCCATTGTTGAAAAACTAAGGGAAGAAGTAGCATGTCTTACTAATGACTTTGGGAAGTTCCTAGAAAATTCAAAGACATTTACCACTCTTTTGAAATTCCATCAAAATCCCTATGATAAGTTTGGTTTGGGATTTGAAAAGGGAACAACTTCCTCCAAGTCACAGTCTACTTCAGGCAAATGTGGCTTTTGTGGCAATTCTAGACACTCCTAGTTTCGATGCATCCATAAGAAGAAACAAATGTCTAAGGGTACTAACCATGTTGGACCCAAAAAGATATGGGTACCAAAATCTCAGATAGTGCTTGTTGTAGATATCCTTGGTAGGAAAAGGCCAAGGTTTAAGCTGGTACCTGGAAAGTGAATGCTTATGACACATGACAGGGGAAAGGTCTATGTTCCTAGACCTAAAGCCACATGAAGGAGGAGCAGTTGTCTTAAAGGCATAGGTAAGGGAAAGATCTCTGGTATACGTAAAGTAGGTATTCCTTCTCCAACTTCCATAAACAATGTCTTATATGTTGAAGGTCTGAAGTAAGACCTACTTAACATAAGCTAAATTTGTGATAATGGTTATATTGTTTCCTTTAACAAAGATAGGTGTATAGTCAAGACAGAAGATGACAAGTCTTTCTTTACTACCAAATGGCACAATAATTTATATGAGATTGATCTAATAGATCTTAGTCAACAGAATTTAACATGCTTGTTATCTAGAGAAGATGAAAGGTGACTTTGGCATGTCAACTTAAAACATATTTCAAAACTAACAAAAAAGGATTTCTTTAAAGGATTGTGCAAGATTTTTTGGAAAACTCATCTTTTTGAAGCATGTCAGCAAGGGAAACAAATCAAAACCTCTTTTAAATCTAATGATGTTGTTTCCACTTCTAGACTGTTACAACTATTGCACATGGATCTATTTGGACCAACTAGAACATTGAGTTTGGGAAGAAAGAAGTATGGTTATGTCATAGTTGATGACTATTCAAGATATACCTGTGTATACTTCCTTGCTAATAAGCACGAGTCTTTCAAGGTCTTTGAAATATTTTGTAAAAGAGTTCAAAATGAAAAAGGGTTTTTCATTTCTTGTATTAGGAGTGACCATGGAACTAAGTTTGAAAATGTTGAGTTTAGATCATTCTATGAAAAGAATGGTATTTTCCACAACTTTTCTTCACAGAGAACACCTCAACAAAATGGGGTAGTTGAAAGGAAAAATAGAACTCTGCAAGAGATGGCTAGAACCATGCTCTATGAAAACTCAGTTCTAAACAATTTTGGATACAAGCAATTAATACAACATGCTATGTTCATAATAGAATATTGATCAGACCGTTGATGAAAAAGACTCCCTACGAATTATGAAGAGGAAGAAAACCTAACATTTCATACTTTCATCCATTTGGATATGGGTGTTTTATCCTGAACAATAAAGATCAACTTGCTAAGTTTGATTCTAAAGTGGATAGAAAGGTTTTTCTTGGATTTTTTGATACGTCTAAAGCATATAGGGTTTTTGACACTAGAACTTTAGTTGTGGAAGAATCTATTCATGTTAAATTTAATGATGGACTAACGTCTAATTAGAGACTATCAAATCTTGAGGATGGTTTTGTAGATATGTAGGGAAGATCATTTGTACCTCCTAAAGAGAAGAAGATCAAACAGTCTAAAGAAATTCTTCCTCAGACTGAAGTATCTTCAGATCATAAGCCTCAAACGAAGGACTAGAAGTTTCTTCATCATCATCCACAAGATCATATCATTAGAGATCAGACTGAAGGAGTGAAGACTAGATGTTTATTCAAAGATCTTACTTCATGCGTTCTTGTGTCTAAAATAGAGCCAAAGACCATAAAAGAAGCTCTGACAAATGATGACTGGATCATTGCCATGGAAGAAGAGCGTCATCAGTTTACGAAAAACAATGTCTAGACTCTTGTCCCCAAACGTAAAACCGAGAGCATCATTGGAACAAGATGGGTATTTACAAATAAACTAGATGAACAAGGAAATGGGGTAAGAAACAAAGCTAGGTTAGTAGCTCAAGGCTATAACCAACAAGAAGGTATTAATCTCACCAAAACATTTGCTCCTATTGCTAGACTTAAAGCTATAAAAACCATGTTTGCCTTTGCTACTCATAAAAACACAAGGAGACTGTTAAGTCAAAAGACACTTATGTCTTAAAGATGAATCAAGACTCATGATTATTTTGATTAGATGCAAATAAATACAAATGATAAAAGTTGCATCTGATATGCTATCAGATCATGATCTGTCCATGTGTCTGAAGTTTTCAGTCACATGATGATCAGATATAACATTTAAGTAGTGTATTTAAGACCTTCATTTAATACTCTACTTTTGAGATTCTTTCATCCTTTAAACATTCTCCTTGGATCTGTCAAGGTCCTATAAGAATAAAAGAAGCCCTCAATCTGGAAGATGTTGATTCTCATCGAATGGCGCGCTTTGTTGTTGCAAACCCACTATGATAAAAGAAATGACTTCCCTATTAAAGTACAAGACACTCTATCCTATTAGCATGGACTTTGCATCAAGAAGGGACATGCATTTAGTGCTTGCATTAAACACTTCAACAGACTCAAGACCTCAGACAAAGAACAGAGTGAAGAATCCAACTGTTGAAAGATAACATATATTTTAAGATGAAGGCTATATATAGAAGAAGCTTTAAAGAAACTAGACATGAATCATCTACACGAACCATTCTTTCATTCTTTCTTGTAAATTCTTGTAATGATACAAAGCTCTCAAAACTCCTTGTATCCCTTAAGAGAAAAGACTAAAAGTGTTAAGTGATATATTCTTCTGTTAGACGATCATAATTTAGTCAGTGGGCAATCTTACAAAAAATCTTGTTGATTTGTTTAGAGCTAGTAGTGGTTTGATAGAACAAAGAATATTGGTTTTAAGCTTGGGGTAAAGTACGCAACTGTAAAAGCCAGAAGTGGCAGTGAACAATATTTTTAACTTTGATAAGTTAGTGGAAACTTGGTGGTTGTCAAGAACTAGACGTAGTCTTGTGATTGAGACGAATTAGTATAAAATTCTTTGTGTGTTTTCTTGTTTAACTGGCAAAGGGCTTTGAATTTATTTTTAGATCTTTTAAAGATTTTTTTTCTAATCGTCTGATCTTTTATATTCATCAGACGATAAACGTGTTTTAAAGTCTTGAGAAATTTTTATATTTTTCTAAAAACACAATTCAATCCCCTTTCTTGTGTTATTTGTTTCTACACTATTCTCACTCTTCTGATCACAATCTCTACTAAAGTATACATCCTCACATCAAACTGATATACCAACTCTTACTAAGGTACAAGATCTTAGCTTAAGAAACTATCGAGCTCTAGTCATCACTCAAAGCTCTGACTCCTCTTACCACTAGCTACTAGGGAAGGTCAACATGCTTACTCTCAATACTGGTCCACTAATGGAATAATCTCATGGTTGACTTCAAAATTTAGTACTAGAGGTTAAGAATCAAAGTCCTACAAGTTTCTAACTCGGCTTAGTTGAAACAAGTACTTGACATCATCTCACAACTGTGTTCTTGACAAGAATACTCCCTAATCAAAATAACCATATCCTACAAATATACTAATAGATGGATCCCCTAAGGTAAGGGTTAGTAGAAAAACAACAAAGAAGGATCATGCATAAAACTTTATCAGACGAAAACGAGAAGATACAATTGAGGAATGAAAGCATGTAAAGGTTTATTGAAATGAAGCTTATGCAAAAACAAGGATGATGAATTTAAAATACAACCATGAAACTTTATCAAACCTTTCAGCATTCATGTTATAACCAAAGAAGAGACAACAAAACACATTTGATCAAGGGTAAAGATCTAAGAAAGACATTACTACTTCTGGGAAAACAAGACCAAAGGGACAAACTTTTGTCTTTTAAGAACAACTTTTAAATCAATTTCATATTTGAGAAAACAAAATCCCAAAATAGAAGAAACGTATGCAAAGGATTAAACCTTTCAAAACTGATTTCCTCCAATGAGGAAGTAGTAAAACTTCCTACCAGAAATAAAGAAATCACTAAAATGCTTCTCCACCTTTAGAATTTAGTTCTAAAAGATTTTATAGAAAAACACTACGTGCATCACAACTAACTTTTAGATCAACGAGCGGTTAAGGATAAGGTAAAGAGAACAGAGGAACCATAAGGTAACAACTTCACTAAACAATTTTAGAACATATAGGGTTATAAAACATAAGCATGTATCAAGAGAGACAATTTGATTTCCATAAAAGGGATAAGAAAAACCAAGTGGAATACATTGTAGTTGAAACACTAAAACTAACCGACTTTGAAAACAAAAAGATACCTTTGAGAGAAAACACAACAACATAAATAGACAACAAGTTTAAACACCAAAACTTTTACAACACAATTTGAGTAAATAAGGTTAAAAAAAACATCTTCATTCTTAAAGAAGAAACCACTTTAAACAACATCAAACAAGTTAAAACATGTTTACAAGAGGAGACACAACAACATATATAGAAAATGAGACTTATAAATCCAAAACCTTTGTAAAACCACTTTGGCCAAAACCGTAAAACACCATCTTCATTTAAAAAAAAAAAACAACTTCAAACCACATCAAACATTTAAAACATTGTAGAAAACAAAAAGAAATAACAATGAAAAACTTATAAAAGCTTCACAAGTTATATAAAAAGGAAATCTCACTATAGCTTGAAGGGTACTAGCCTCAACATATTTTATCTTAGATAAGTTCTCAATTCAGGGAGTCTCGGCCTCACTCAAGTCTTCATCTATCACAAACCATCTGATCGATACATCCCAAACTCGAGAGTTCTCCCATGAAGAACTGTGACAACCTTGCTATGAGTCTCTTTCAACGCAAACTGATTAGGGGGATCATAGTGAGATCACACAAGCATACTCATCAGCTACTATTATTATCCTCAGGGGATAATTGTACTCAACCCTCAACAAACACCATACTAGTGATCTCCTTAGAGAATCAACTAAATATGATTCAACAAACAATAATCATTCTCTCACGAAAATGATTTCATAGCACACAACAAAGGGGACTAAGGACTTATTTTTCAATATGTCATACAATGTTGCCTCCCACCTTTGGTGCCCCAACATGATTTTGAGGTGATAAATCTCATAATTCCATTGTGGCCACTACTAATGTACTAGACAACACAAATAAAAGGTATGTTTTTGAAGACATGTAATATGATTGTTTTATATTTATCTAAAATTAACCTAAGCTATTTTCTTCTAATTTTATATTAATTTGTTACTAAATATATATAGTAGTAGTATTAAAATATATATTTTATTATTACTGGTTCAACCTCGAACCAGTTGAATTAATGAATCATAAATTACTATCTTTATTAGTTTTATAATTTAGTTTTGAAAATATTGGTTAGCAGCGTTTTCTTACTACTGATAATAATGTTCCTAAACATTTTGACTTTGGAATTTTAAAAAAGTTTCAAATAGTTCACTTCAGATAAAAAAAAATATATATCTTAGATTTTTTAAAAGTATTTTATTGTTAAAATTATTGAAGGACGATTTTTTTATGATAAAATGATTAAAATTTTCATAAGAAAATACATTTGTCTAATAAAACATTTTATCCACTCACAGTATCAAGTACTTGGGAAAATTATACTAGCTAATAAGTATTTTTCCCTTCAGTGAATTGTCTATTACAACCCTTTGTAATCGTAAAACATCTCGTGTCAAAGATGCCACATATGTAAAGAAGCAAAAATCTTTCTGACTTTTGATCTAATTTTTGGGGAACATTCAAAAATCCTATAACCAATATATTCCTATGAAAAAAGTTCGTGCACGATACTCGTTGCCTTCCAAACGTACGATAAATGTTTCCAAATTTTAATGAATATGTGTAAATACTCTACATAAACTAACTCATAAGGCTTTGAAAAAGTAATGGAATGTGTACAATTTCATCAACAAAAATCAAGTTGCGGATAGTTGATCATAATGTTCAAAGCATATTTTGTTACTAATGTATTTAGATATTGTGTATGCATTCAGCTATGTTTAGCTTAATTATTATATTAGAATTAGAATTATGGAATGACATCGAACAAGCGTGGGCATCACAGAAAATGAAGATATATGGTTTCTCTCATTAGTTTTCTTAGTGCTTTTAAATGTTACTAACTTAGCCAAAGGTGTCCACATTGATAATGCAATTGTAATTATACGTCGGAAAGAAAATATAAAGTGCCGGTGTATCATATAGAAATTCCGTCTTGAAAACTAATTAGTTGGTGTCTTGGTGGATCCAAAAGTAAAAGGAGTTTCTATAAAAGAAAATCAAATAAATAAACCTAACTAAGTAACAAATGTTTGTATGTAAACTAAGTGATTCAACATAAGTGATTAATGTATTAAAATTAAATGTTAAATCGTTTGAATATTATTTGAATTTGATTTTTAACAGAAATAATTATTGATCAGACTTTATTTATCTCTCGGTCAAACTCAAATTAGTCAGGGTCTTTTTTTCCTGATAATTTAAACGATCAAGACAAAAAAAATATTTACATATCAATTAGTGTAAATTTTTGGAAGAGTTCAGGTAACACATAATTACTGCAATTTGCAAGAGTCCACAGAAGGCAAAGAATATCACTTGCCTAGGAAAACGGACAACTAGGCCCTTCAACAAGGTACTAATACTAAAAATAATAAACAAAGTAAACTGAAAATTTGAGGCAAGTAAGAATCAGGATCAAGCATTTTTCCTCTTGCCTTGAATTTGAAGCATGGAGAATTATTATCTTTACAACCGTGCATTGGCCTTTTTAAGCAGCCTTAGCAAGTAAAGAACAAAACCTTTCATCTAATAAACTTCTCATATATATATATAAGAGCCCTCACTTGCACATAAAACATACCCATGTCCTGAATTACACAACTTTTTAGGGTTCTGAAATAATTCCCCTACCTCTTTCTGCTTGTTCCTAGCAGCTTTTTTTCCCCTTGTCTTAGAAACCATAGTACATAGATGGCGACCGACCAAATGAAGCCCATTGCCACCCTTCTTTTGGGGCTCAACTTCTGCATGTATGTCATAGTGTTAGGCATTGGTGGATGGGCCATGAACAGAGCCATAGATCATGGCTTTGTTATAGGTAAAGTGTCCCCATCTTTTCCTTGTCCCCTCCATTCTTTGTAATTTTAACACTGAAAAATTGTTTTCTATTTTGAGTAAATAATATATCCGTTCATCCAATTATAAATTATGATGTAAAATAAATATTTATTAATTTTTATAATAATTATTTTATGTTATATTTATTATGATTTTTGATTAGTTGGCAACATAAATTTTTTACACTGATAGTACATAAAAATTAAACTATTATACTTTTATAAATAATTTGTCCTATACAAAGAAATACACTAAAAATAAACTAACATTTTTTTTAATGGTGTGTGAACTAAAGAAACATTTTCTTAATACTTGTTAAGTGTAATAATATTGTGAGGAACTATATACGTGCAGGTCCAGGATTTGATCTTCCTGCTCATTTTTCACCCATATACTTTCCTATGGGAAATGCTGCCACTGGATTCTTTGTGACATTTGCTTTGATTGCTGGAGTTGCTGGTGTTGGATCAATCATTTCAGGAGTCAATCATGTCCGTTCATGGACTTCAGAGAGCTTGCCATCTGCGGCTTCAGTTGCTTCCATTGCGTGGGCTCTTACTGTTCTTGCCATGGGGTAATCTCTTCCTCCAACTCCGTACACTGAAAAAAAAGGTCATTTCCTAAGAAACAAAAAATATTAATCATTCGGATTTTCCAGTTAATATAAATTTTATCTAACAAAAACTTGTTTATTAGTATTAATATTATGAGTCTATGATAAAGTGATATATAGCATGAAGTATTGTACTACTAGTATAAAGTCATGATGTTTATTCTAACAAATTAAATAAATTTCTGATAAAAAAAAATTTATAACAATTAATAGAAGCAAGCTTAAAGATCAATTTTTGTCTTTGAAGATATGATATTTTTTTTAGTGATACAAACCACCACAGAAAGAAAGAAATTAAAAAAAAAATGTTTTGCATTGATAAAACAGCTTTTGTTGTATCAAAGTTACTGATATGACTAACATAATTTGTGCAGCTTTGCCTGCAAAGAGATTCAGCTTACCGGCAGAAATGCTCGCCTGGTAAGATATGAAAATTGTATTTAGTATCATATCTTATGTTTGTGGTAGTTTATAGATTTTAATCAGCCATAAAGTCCCTTTTAAAAGAGCTTAATTTGGAATGATGTCCAATTTTTGCAGAAAACAATGGAAGCTTTTATGATTATCCTTTCAGCTACACAGCTTTTCTACATAGCTGCTATTCATGGTGCTGCTGCATATAGGAGATGAAATTGATGGTTGAGAGATGTGATGCTGTGATTGTCCTAATTTTTTTTTCTCGTCTTTTCTTACCTATGATTTATTCTTTTTTTTTTTTGGTCCAATATAGTCTTCCCATTTACAAACAGGTGTGATTTATTACATGGTTGGATTTGTATTGATTAAGAATAAGTTGTATACAAAAATATTAACAAATAATATCTTCTGAAGCATCTTTTACAGTAACATTTAATTACAAATCACCATTAAGATAATTATTTTAAATTTATTTTCTTATTTTTTTAATTGCTCTCCGTTTTAATTTCTTCAAGGTCCCGCAGCCACTATAGACATAATAACATAAGAGGCACGCTGTATCACAAAGCGTAACAAGTTAAATTCACTATCCCTTTTTTCTTCTTCTTTTTCATTGAAAAGATTATTCAAACAGAAATTTACTGGTCTTTTAAAAACACTTGCAAACTAGAATACAAATATTCTTTTTCTCAGAGTAAAATTAAGTTAATTGCCTTTAGAATTTAGATACCTTTTTAAGGGTCCTTACTCCTTTGACCCTCACTCAGGTAATAAAGCTGTAACATGTTTCCTGGATGCAATCCATGCATATGATTGTTACAAGCAAGCCTAAAGATAAACTAATTAAAAACTTCTTAAGTTTATCAATAAAAAAATATGTCTTTAATTTTTATAAAATAAAAAGATCACATTTTCTTTAAAAATAATCATATATATTAATAAAAAATCCAATATATAATTCTCTCATTTAAAATACAAATAATTTTCTTAATATTTACTTTTTGGCTCACTTGTTATTCGGCCAACCCTAGTTACAAACAATTTTTTATCAGTGCAACCAAATAGAATTCTACCCACATTCCAACCCAAGACTCTCAATATGAGCAGAAGAGAATGAGAGCAAATTTGTCAAACATTTATTTGAACAATAATAATGATAAGATTAAGTGAAACACAAATGAATAGATTTAGACATTTCCTTCATCAAATGCGGCAAAATATTTTACCATAGTTTTACTAATTGTCGAAGGTAATTGCTATATAGAGTTCATAAAACGGTTTGGATCCGATGGATGAATATGTTGAATGTGTATCAGTAGATTCATGTTAGTTTGTTATTTTCTATTAATTGTTTGACCAAGTTTTTGGGATTAATTGTTTTATTTTCAATTACTTAGTAGTTGGTATGTTAGTGTTTTGTTATTATTTAGGAAGTCAATTATTATTGCTTCTTTTTGTTACAATAAATCTGTATTTAAACAAATGGTCATTCAATAAGAATGTGTGTGTTCATCTCCCTTAATTTTGTGAGTTATGCTTATTTTACAACAGATTGGTATCTAGAGCCTTCTTCTTAAGAAGGACATGTGAGTGAACTGAATAATATCCATCACAAAAAGAGCCTAAACACATTGCTTCAATTCATCTGATGGATGAATTCTAAAACACCATACACAGCACTAGCACCACCTATGTTTGATGGTGACAATTATTAAATTTGGGCAGCGAGAATGGAGGCACATCTGGAGGCAAATGATCTCTGGGAAGCTATTGAGGAAGACTATGAAGTTCTTTCCTTACCAACTAATCCAACAATGGCTCAGATAAAAAATAAAAAAGAAATAAAAGCGAGAAAGTCAAAGGCAAAAGCTACTTTGTTTGTTGTTGTCTCAAAAGAAATTTTCACTAGAATCATGATGATCAAATCAACAAATGAAATCTGGAGTTTCCTCTAGAATGAATACGAAGGAGATGAAAGAATTAAAGGAATGCAAGACCTAAATCTGGTTAGAGAATTTGAGATGTAGAAAATGAAGGAGTCTGAAACAATTAAAGAGTATGCTAACAGGCTTCTTAACACTGCTAACAAAGTAAGATTGATTGGTTCTAATTTTTCCGACTCAAGAATAGTTGAGAAAATACTGGTGACTGTCCCTGAAAGATTTGAGGCTACTATTACATCCTTGGAGAATACTAAAGATCTGTCAAAACTTACCTTGGCAAAACTTGTAAATGCTTTACAAGCCCAGGAGCAAAGAAGAAAAATAAGGGTTGGGGGTTTTATGGAAGGAGCATTGCAAGCTAAATTGCAAACTAACCAAGGAGAGAAAAGAAAGTGGAAGAAATACAAGAAGAAAAATTTCAACACCCAAGAAGCAGCAGCTAACACTAGCAACAATAATAGAGACAACAAAGAATTTCCTCTTTGCAAGCACTATGGCAGAATGGGTCATCCTTCTTTCAAATGTTGGAGAAGCTTGATGTTAAGTGTGAAAAGTGCAACAAGTTGGGGGCATCAAGTTAGAATTTGCAAAAGTAATTTTCAACAAAAGAATGTTGTTCAAGTTGCAAATCAACAAGAAGAAAAACAATTTTTTGTAGCAACAAGTTCTACAAGCAACAACTCAAGTGAATGTTGGCTAGTGGATAGTGGTTGTACCAACCACATGACCCACGATCAAGAGGTTTTTAGAAAATTGGACAAATCACAGGTATCAAAAGTTAGAATTGGCAATGGTGATTTTATCACTGTTGAAGGAAAGGGAACTATAGCCATTGAAAGTTATGCAGGTAGAAAATTAATTTATGATATTTTGTATGTACCTGAGATTTATCAAAACTTGGCAAGTGTGGGACAATCAATTGAGAAGGGGTTTAAAGTCATAGTTGAAAATAAGCATTGTTTGATTAAAGATGTCAATGACAAGGAAATTTTCAATATTAAAATGAGAGAGACAAAAGTTTCTCATTTGATCCATATATTGGAGGAGGAGCAAACAGCCTATCCAGTTACTGTAAACAATACAGAAATCTGGCACAAAAGATTAGGTCATTTTCATCATGCAGTTGTTAAGGAACAATGCACAATCTCATTCGATCATTATGCAACAAATGCTTTAAATAATGCGAATTCTGCCATGAAGAGAGCATCGTCACTGTATTCAAAAGAAATGGACCAATGGCTTTCATCCTCTGACGCCTTGAAGGTTAAAAAGATGGAGTTGGAGATTGAATCATAATTTATGAATGAAGCTCGTTTAGAATTGAATAATATCATTGAGCATTCAATCTAGAATGACAAAAAAGAAAAAGAGATCCTTTGTAAAAGAAAGGATGTGTTAATGGATGAATTGGAACAACTCATTGCTTTAATTAAACAAAAAAGAAATGGAGATAGCATACAATGACTCTAAATTAGAAGTTGTAGAATATAAGATAAATAAAATTGTCTTTGGATTTAAAGAGATGCAGTCAAGCATCCAACAAGGTATAACATCCTTCAAGCAGAGGATTATTTTCATAGACAAAAGAGTCCTAGAACTAGAAGCAGAAAAGAAAGTTGTCATTGCTGCAAGAAATTTCAAGGAAGTTGCACGAATAACTATTGAAGCAAAGTCAATGTGTGTTGAAAAAGAGAGCATTTAGATAGACATGAATACAACTACATTAAATCTTGAGCTACTGAGAGAGAAACTTGGACTTATCGACCACTGATACAAGACGAAGTGTTGAGCGTATATGAGTAGTTGCCTGTTAGTTTGTTATTTTCTATTAATTATTTGACCAAGTTTTTAGGATTAGTTGTTTTATTTTCTATTACTTAGTAGTTATTATGTTAGTGATTTGTTATTAATTAGGAACTCAATTGTTATTGTTTCAAGTTTAAGTAGATAAAATTACTTTTTTTTTTTCAATTAGGGGTAGATTTTAGTTAGTATATAACAGAACATCTCTTTATTTACTTTTTACTATCAACATATCCATTGAGAATTGCTTGCGTAATTCTTAAGCTTAAGAATCTTCTTTAACAATTTTATCATTAGAATCACATGAAGTGAAATTCATAAGAACAGTTTTTTTACAAGAACCTGCATTTTACATTATAAAAACAAATATGTGGGAATAATTTGTGAAACTAATTTTAAATTTTTAAAGAGACAAACTATTAAAGTGAAAATTGCTAAAATTCATAAAAAATAATGACATTATATGATCATAAAAAAAGAGTTAAGTAACTCTAACCGTATTCACCCTTTAAGATGCTTTTGTATTCTGCAGTTTCATATCGCATCTCATGTGTCACCATGTGAAGTGGTAGAACTTTTTTTTTAATCGTGATGAACATGTCAACAAAAAAATGCCTATCCATCAATACATATAATTATGAGTTTGATCTCTAATCCGTGCATATAAAAAAATATATATTAAAAAAGGTCAATCTTTTAAATAAATCTCAAAATCTTAGAAATTAATTCTTGGATTTCGCTCGAGAAAGATTCTGATTCACTAAAAAAAAAAAAAAATTGCCTACCCACGTTGTCAGGACATATATGGAATTGCCCATAAGGGTGTTACATTTCTCCATAGATCGTTTCATAATTGAGGCAAGCTAGATTTTTAGGAATTGCCCAAATTGCATTTATCCAAATTAGGCACTTCTATAGATGATAATTAGATTCTGAGAGATGGAAATGAGAGACACAAATCTTACATGCCACCTAGCTAGTGTACGATCACTCAACAAGATTTGGCAATTTTAAGACAGAGATCTCCCGGCAAACCAGTAATTGGGCACACAACAAATTATTGAGCATAGTTTGCGAAATGTGGTATATATCCACATAAGGAGCAATTACACAATAACCACTTAAAAATGTAGTTAGTTTAGTTATATCAACATTTTGGTAGGTGACCATTATAACAAATATTAATTGATAAGTTATAATTGATTTTCTGAAATGATCAAGTAAAAATATGAGAACAATTCATATAATTTAAACTGCATGGTTATCATGAACTTTTAAAATTTAAATATTAACACACACAACTTTCAAGTATCGAGTTCTCAAACTTCAATCATGCCACAAACTCATGACTTGTTGGTCACACATCGAGCCTAAATTCTTATCAATTAAATGTCTCAGTGAAGAAATGACATTGCCAATTAACCCCTTGTTTTTTCTGCTATAAATCATATATGTCTTTCATTAGAGACAATAATGTTCACAACGAGTATAATCACTATAAGCAACAAAATTTTTCTTTCAAATATTAAATGAGAATGTATATGTAAGAATCCAACTTATCTTGGTTAAACTAAAACAAACCTCTTATATGTAGACCCGTCCACAATGGAAAAAGACGTACAAACAGAACAATGAGTAGACAGTATTGAGTTTTGAGACTAATCCCTGCCTAAAGCTCGCTTTTTTTTTTGGTAGGCCTAAGTTGGAACATTTAGGTCCACTGTAGAGCTGCAGTAAAACTCTTCCTGACTACATACCTCTTATCCTTTATCAGCATTTCTGAACGAAATGTAGTATGCAAACAAAAGCCAAAGGTGAAAGTGAAACATACACAAGAGTACATCGAGTTAACTTTTGAGCGTAATGATCATCTTGAGAAAAAGATTTCATGAATTCATGTACAGCAATGGCCATTTACAAAATATGATGCTGCATGTGTAATAAATTCAAAATCCCACCAGCATCGTTAATTTTGTCATTGACTCTCTCCCTTTTCCATTCTCATCAAACTCTACTATTTGAAATCATTCCTCATCGTCATTTTCAGATTTTTCAATTCTTCACTGCTAATTTTCTTGTCTCTCCCAGTTAAGATAGTTTTGTAGACTTTGGGATTTTAAGATTTTGGACATTAACTTGAATAATTCAACAAAGTGGCATATGAAGTAAATTCAAATATTAATAACACATTCTTATCCCTGTAATCTCTCTATAATTTTTACTGAAAACATTCTATTTATTAATTTATCAATTAATATTCTTGAAACACTTGTCAACAACTCTTATGAGAAAAAAAAATAACAAGTTGCACGAGATATAGACACATAATTCATGCATTTTTTTGTTCTATCACAAGTATTTCTAATCCATCAGATTAAAGATTAATCTTCCTCGTAGTAAAGTAAAGTAATTATAGGAGCATAAGGTTTTCGAAAACAGGACTTTTCTGTTAAATAAATCATTTACCCAAGTATGAGCGCATGGTGCATATTTCATGTTGATTTGAAACGTGGCAAATTGGACAAGTTTTTTAAAACAAATAAAAAAGACGAGCACAACTTTGTTGTGTCACATGAGTGTCAGGAAATTTAGAAAAGAGTTTAAACAACTCACATGACACCACAGTATCATGCGACCTAAGACAAGTGAAAAAATGAAAAAAAAAAAGAAAAAAGTTGTCGCTACGCTAAAGAAAACATCTCGAATTAATCAAGAATGGAAAAACACCCTAAGCACTGGGACACGCACAACCCAACACAAGTGTGTTTCAATGAATATTTACAAAATTGATTTTTAATGAAATTAATTTTGTAATTTTGTTAATTTCTCTTTTAAATTGAAATGATATGATTTATATTTAAATGTTTTTATTCATTTTGAGTAATCATGTAATTAATACAAAATATTCTCTGACTCTATTAATAACTAACCTCCACTAAAAAAATATTTTAGTATGATCTTTCATTCCTACCAAATTATTTCTATTAACAAGATCAAAATCTTACTTAAAGGATGTGAACCCAAATCCATCAGGATATCAACAATTGGTTAGATGTTCTTAGATATTCTGATTCTAAAAGCAACTCAGTAACAAAATTTAGGAAAATAATACTTGAACACTGAAGATGCTTATTGACATCAAGTGAGAGAAAAATAAAAGAAAAAAAAATAAGTATTACAAGTGATAGGAAGGGAGAGACACAGAAAAATGATGTTTGTTTGAAAAAATTAGGTGCCAACTATCATGACACCAAAATTTAATATAACTTTTTTTATTTAACACAAAAATTAAGTTATTTCAACGTGAAATCAAATCGTGAGCAGATACCTAAAATCAACATTAATTGACATTTCAACATGATCCTGAATCATCTAATGCGAATCTAAACACACTTTTGGGGACGATAAAAGGGTCATTGAAACCCCAACAGACTCGGCTAGGGATGCCAATTATACATTACTTTTATCCGAAGTTGATTCCATGATCAAATTAAACTGGTTTCATAAGCTCACAAGATTATCAACACTAAATCTTCCTAAAGAAATTTCAAGGTTACATTGTGAAAAAGAGGAAGATAAGCAGAACTAAGAGAATGACAATAATTGTAGACTAACAAAGATGTAATTTGAACAGTTTTAAAGACTAAGGTATATTTAGCTGAAACTGTTGCTAACACAAATACTACAACAAACCTTTGATAAACCTCATGAATTATGTAGTTGGGTCTCTGCCCATTATTCTTTGGAAAATCTTAACAAGAAATCTACATTAAAATATCAAAAAAATTTCTCGACGAAGTACTCCTATGTTTATATAAGTTTGATCCATCAGATGATATCCTCGATCGTGCTAGTATTACTGCAAGAGAAGCAAATGGCCAATGTTGTCAACAAAATATAGATTTTAAAATCTATGCTGATACTACCCTAATAATCCCCCAAAATCAGAATTATAGAATGAGTAAAAGCAACTCATAAATTGATGGATATATAGAATATACAAACAAGCGGAGAGGCTGTCCTAACCCTTGAAACCTATAAAATCTGCTCTCTCAATTCTAAAATGCACTCTACCCGGAAGAATAGAAAAGAAAGAACAGTTGCTCAAAATAAATAAATGAAAGTTAGGACTGAATTAGCACAAAAATTTGTTGGAGAAATTCCATAAATAAATTCTGTGAAAAAATTGATTCTTTTATCAAAATACGTGAACAAACCACTGGCATCATGCCACTAAAGAACTATCAAGACCAAACAAAATATCTACAACATCAGCAAAGAATGAATCTATGAATTGACCAAAATATCCTACTAATAAAATTTCAATCAGAAAAATTAGCCGTAGCTGGTGAAAGAAGTCAAAGAACCAGAATCATATACTCGTTCTACAACACACTTATACATTAGAAAAAGGGAAATGGAAATAGTTATGGATATCTATCCATACTTGTGTTACAAGAATCACTAGCCAAGACAGAAAAAAAAGGATAGATATATATCATTTTCACATATAGAATCAAGAGAAAATGCACTAACAATTTTTTTGCGGCCCACAAATAAGAATACTCCCTCACCTCAGTTGAAACCATTACCAAGATTCAGGCTGCAGAATAATAAGTAGACACTTTATTAATTCCGGAATAGTCATGCCCTCCTAGTGCCACATTCATATAGTAATCCAAATGACAACAAAGATTCTGGATTCAGAATCATACATCAAGCCCTCCCAGTGATACATCCTATTGGTACTAATTAGGCTCATTTTCCAATGGTAACTAGGACTCATTTTTAAGTAGAATCCTAATTTTGTTAAATATATTGACAACAAATTGTCATTTGTTGGTCATTTTGGGACAAGATGACAAAAAGGATGATTTCTGTATTAACTTTGTAGTACAAAGCAGAGGAATTGTACGAGTGCTATAGTTAGCTACAGTTAATTAAGATTGAGTCCATTATAATATGGCAACTGGCAACATACATAGATGCTAAAGTAGTATTTATACAGCAGTCAAAGCAACTCCTGATTTTTAATGCCTATAAAAAGTTTAGCAAAATTAATCCTGGTAAAATCAAGAATCTCAAGTATTATTTTTGCAGGAATCTCAAGTATCATGCTATGTAAAATCAAGAACCTCAAGTATTATTTTTGCAGGAATCACAAGTATCATGCTGTGTGCATCCGACAGCAATATGAAAAATGGAATTTAATTTTAAAATACATTTACAACAGAAACTGGTACTGGAGTTACACAACTGTGATAGTTTTCTTTTGTACCTCCTTATATTACGCAGGCAATCAAAATGCTAAACTACAGCAAACCAGAGAGCTTTTCAATTCCATAAACACTAAAGCAAAGGCTGCTAACTTATTTCCCATTTAAAAGTGTATGTAAAAAAAGTAGCCAATTCCTTCTTATCTTCAGCACATGGTAACTAACTTCCAACCAACAGAACCAAGCCCAATACAGAAACAACTCAAACAAGCCTATCCTATTTGGATATCTAACATAGAGAAAGAGTTTCATCAATTATTATTATTTCCAAAATTTATGTATGTAAACTCATCCCATCAAACTTGATAACAAAAAAATGCATTAACATATTGGTTTAAGGACTTTAGGATTTCAAAATATAGAACTAATCCAAGGGTTGAGTCTTCTGCGCTAGGACTCTAGCCACCAACTGTAGTAGCTTAAACTTTTGAGATTGTTGATTCATAAAGATAGCATGTAGAGAAAACAAATGCCTTATAATAGACTTTTCTATTTCTTAAATTTATCTGCAGCAGGAATTAAAGCACAATTCAGACAACAAAAAATTAAAAATCATATTTTAAGACTGCAAAAGCTAGTGCTCACAGTCCACACCAAAATCTTCAGGTTAAAAGCACGAGAGCACAAGACTAAAGACTGAATAATAGAAACCACCAAGGCAACAACTATGTATATTTCTGTATTCGGCAATCAAGACAAATTGCAAAAGAATTCCTAACACTAAGTATTGATTTCATTTCATCAAACACAATTTAACAGAGTGATAACATTCTGATAAATTGCAATTTCAATCTTCTAGCTAATTGAATTTGACAAGCAATAAATATCTTCCCAAGGCATAAATAAAGCCTCTAGGGACAGGTCAAAAAAAGTCATTGTCAATTAATCCTAGAGTCTAAGGTCAAACAGTTCTTGGACTATGCCAAAATATCATTGACCAGGTGGCCTAAAATTTGATCTTCACCAACCCCACACTTGAAATTGAATTTTATTACAAGTTTGTCTCGAGCCTTGAGCAAATACCAAGAGCCTTGAGGTAACTTTAATTTAAGACAATATTTTATTGCAACTTCAAGCTCAATAGCACTTGTCAGAGAGTGAATAACAATATCTATCCTAGAGCTTATATATAACAACTTAAAATTTCAGGTCAACCAAATCTTTAAACAGCTATTTTCACTTCTTTGACCACAAAGCATCAATATTACCAGTAATATTATGACCGAGTAAAAATATTTGCGGGTTTCAAAATGTACTGTCCTTTCCAAACCAACAGCCACAAATTAATTTAAACTTAAAATCATTTATCCCTGTTTCCTGAATACAGTATGATTTACTCTAATATTCTAATATTGATTTTCAGTGGGCACAGGTATGTTATCTCTTAATTTTTCCATTGCATATCCCATTAATGGATAAAACACAACCATAAAAACCAGCATACATATCATACATGAAGGCTGAGTATTCAAGTTTCAAACAAATATGATTTTTGAAGACAATAATTCCCGACCTGAACTTATCTGTTGGAACCTGACAGAACATCAAACAGTCCACAGCAACTCAACCAGGAAGTCTTTTGCACCACAGGTGGAACTGATGCTACAAGTGGCTGCATAACGATTGATTCAGCAAAGAAAAAGATTTAAAGTAATTGTCAAAAATAAAATCATTGCCAAAAGTGTCTAGTTAAACTTATATATATAATACATGCATAAGAAAAATGTAAGAACCTGATTATCAGAGCATTCTGGAGTATCAGAATCTTTAACATGTTCTGCATCAATAGTAGATTCAGGGATAGGACTCTGAGACACTGATGCTGATACTTCACTGTCAAATTCCCTTGGCTTAGGTTCCTCCAAACTTATTGTTCTTACATTTTCATCAGAGGAGGAATGTTCTTTATCCTCATTTTTCTCCACCGCAAGATAAGTTGCCTCTACTTGAGATCCTGTAGATTTCTCCAATAAAGCATTATTATTATCAATGGTTTGTACCTCAGGTACAGCAGCCACTACTTTAGCTATATCAGCAGAAGATTCCACAACCGAATCACCAGTCTCCTCAACCAGCACATTTTGAGTAATCGACGTCATTTTGGCATGCAAAGAGTCCATGGTTTTAACCAACTCATCAAATCCAACTGTCTCATTTACTGAATTATGGGACTCATTCTTTGAGTTCTTTAAGGTTCCGGTTTCATCGCTTGAACTTGAACTGCTGTAGTTCCTATTCCCGTTCCCATGATCAGATTCCTTGGCAGACTCAACATGTCCAACAATCACATCTTTGCTCTCAGAACCCTCAGATTTCATATCCCACTGTATCACAACAATACCTTCTTTTCGTCCTTCAGTTTCATCGATCTTAGCATCACCAGGGGCTTCCTCCAAGTCCTTAGAAGAAGAAGCAGCATGAGATGGTTGAGCAGCTGAAGGGTCCCTCTCCTCCTCCTCTTCATTGAATGCAGGATCATGTTCACCATGTGCTGGTGAACCACCCTCACCACCATCACTTCCTTTCTCGTCCTGAGACTGTGACTTCACCTCATCATTCCCTAACATTTATCATTGAATCAATCAGTTTCACTACCATTATCAATCAATCAATAAACCAACTGAATTACCCCCCACCCCTCCAATTACCCCCCAAAACACAATCAATCATTAAATCATTCACAGTTACACAGTAAAATCTAATCTTTATTGAATGAAAAAGATTTGCAAGCTGTATATTCCCCCCTGAATGCAAGAAGAGAACAATTAAAAGATACCCATCTGCCCAAAAAGACCCAAAAATTAAAAAAAAAAAAAAAATTGAAAAGGGTTAAAGCTTTGCATGCATAAAGTTGAGTAGTGCACAGTGAAAGTCAGTACCTTGAGGGTTGGTTGTTGAAGGGTTGGTGTTAATTTCAGTTTCCTTTTCCTTCTTTTTCTTGGCAGCTTTCCTCTTCTTAGCACCTGATGGCATGATTGATTGAGGCTAGGGACTAAAATAGAGGGCAGCCACAAATGGTGGGATGTTGTCCCCCCTCTCTCTCTCTCTCTTACTTTTTTAGAGTGAGCAACACAACACAACACAAAGGATATAGAATCTGTGTTATTGAGCAGAGGCCAAGTTGCACAAAAGGAGAAGAAGTAGGTAGAAGAGATGATGGGGAAGATGGAGAGAGAGATCTTGTGTTTGAAAATTGCTAATGATGGGGTCAGTGAGAAGGGATATATCCTTCACTCACTGTTGACACTTGGATTCTGTGACGCACAACACAAATGCAGACGGTACAGTGTATACTATGGTGTAAGAGAAGGTAATATTAAATTACTGTTATTATTGATTGAATTAGAATGCAAAAATTATATAAAAAATGTGATTTAATTATGCATAACTATTTAAGGTAAGGTGGTTGATTATTATAATAATTATTTTTAAACTTATATTTATAACAAATTCTGAATTGTTGACCATGTAAAATTTACATTAATGATATATAATAAATTATTATTATTATTATTATTATTATTATTATTATTAATTTTAAGTTTGAATTACGAATTCTGCCCAAAAAAAGTTTGAATTTCGAGTAATTTTAATTTTTCAGTTTTTTAATTAATAAGTTCTTCTTAAATCGAGTAAATTTAGTTTTATCAGCTTTTATCTATTGAAATATGAATATTTAATTATATGAAATAATTTTAAAAAGTTAGAAATAAAAAATTTAGTAAAAGTCTTATATTTTTTATACAATTTTATGAATATTTTAAATAAAAATTAAGTGAAAATTTGAAAAATAGAGCATATTTATTTAATTTTAAAAATATAAATTTAATAATTTAAAAATGAAAAATAAAAAATACATACAATTTAACCATAAGATTAAAAATGCAATGGAGTTACTTTAGAGGTTCGATTTTTGTTGAAAAAGTGTCTATATTTGATTTCTAATCATCCCACAAATGTGACTGTCTAAAAAAAATTACATGCAAAAGAAAAAAAAAAGAGTTAAGTTTAGAGTAGTTACGTTTTATACTTTTATTATTAATATTGAGATTTAGGAGTTAAGAAGGGAGGGATTTCAATTTCCATGTCCTTTGGTTTTTGAGAGGCGAGGTAAGTAGGGCAGCAATTGTTTCAAGGTTGAGAATGAGGTTTTGAGATTGTGTTGCATTGCATGATTCAAAATGGAATCTATTCGGGAATGAATGGGTTACTGGGATGTGAAGAATGGACCAGGCATTGTTTTCTTTTTTTGTTTATAAATTTTCTTTTTGTTTTGTTGTTATTTTTTTATTTAAATTCATTTGGGTGAACGAGTGATTTAAGGAAAATACTTGAGAGGCCTGGAATCTGCCAACTCAGTTGATGTATGATTCACGAGATACAGAGATGTGACCCGTTGTTTTCATTCTTCAAAGTGGACAGATATATTTTTTTATAATTAATTAATTTGTTTTTTTATTAAATTTACATTTGTCAAACTTCTAGAGCTATGCACCTAAAAACTTAATGTTTTTATAAGAATAAAATCAATTCAGAGATATTATATTTAGAACTATGGGAAATAAAATTAATTTTCATTTGGATTAATTTGATTTGATTTAGAAATAAATCTTCATATTTAAAACTCGTTAAGAAAATATAATTTAAATTGAAATACAAATCAAATTTGAAAATTAACGATTTGTTAAAAATAAATAATTTACATAATACCTGATTTGTTAAGGTTATATTAAATAAATTTTATATATTTTACTATATTTCTAAATTATTAATTTTAATTTTACCAAAATATACAGATGTGTATATAAATATTTAGATTTATATATATATATATATATATATATATATATATATATATATATATATATAAATATGAATGTTTGTATTCAACTAAATATATATCCAGAGCTGTTATATCTAGGGATGAGCATGATCCACTTTAGTTCACAAATTCAATCCAATCTGAAATTGATTTGGACGAGTTCTATTTTTAAGATTAGACTCGATTTACCAATCAACAACGATCATCTTTGTTGGAATAGAAGTGTACGGTGAAGTTACACATCGGATAGGAATGGAAATATTGAACATCATATAAGTGAAATTACAATCCATAAACCTGAGTTTTAAGGTTTTGATTTAAGGTACTGTGTCAAATTCAATTATGTAATTGTTTCTAGAAATTATTTTTTTTAAAATGAGGTCGAAATGTGTTAATTAAAAAAGGACAAATGATCATTTTGGTTTCCAAATGTGTAAACTAGTAATAATTTAATCACTAAAATAATAAATATTATAATTTAGTCCTTAAATATATAAAAACTATAATAATTATTGGTAGAAACTCCTTTTAACTAACGTAGAATTTTTTTTTCTTAGATCATTTCATTTGACAGTACAATATTCCTTCCTCAAATTCTCTAGGTCTACTATCAAGAAACCAATGTAGGATGTTGTTAGGTTCAACCAGACATGTTGCACATTCACCACCATTTGTTTCATCTCTTTAACATTCCCAAAATCTCCAACATCACCACTCTTCCAATTCCAAACAAAAATTTTCACCACTTCCTCTTCTATATTGGATCTCTGCACCAAACCATTGATTCTTCAAGAACTCCATGCGAGATTCTTCCTCCATGGCCTCCACCAAAACTCATGTCTTTCCTCCAAACTCATGGGTTCCTATGCCAAGTTTGGACTCCTGAACATATCCCAAAAAGTCTTCCACTTCACTGAATACCTAGATTCTATTATCTATAATGCAATCTTAAGAAACTTGCATCAGTTTGGTGAATATGAGAAGACCCTTTTGTTGTATAAGGAGATGGCTAGGAAATCCATGTACCCAGATGAAGAAAGTTGCAATTTTGTCTTGAGATCTTGCTTTTCTCTGTATCATGAATAAGGGAAGATGGTTTATGGGTAGATGGTGAAAATGGGTTTAGATGCATTTGACTTGGTGGGAAAACCTTTGATAGAGTTGTATGACATGGATAGTTTGTTGAATGGGCATGAACCAGTTAAAGGAAATTTTCTGATGGAATTGAGTTATTGGAACACCTTGATTTTTGAGGCATGTGAAAGTGGGAAAATGGAGGAAAGATTTCAACTCTTTTGTAGGATGAGAAAAGAGAGCATCCAACCTAATTCGATTACTGTGATTAACATGTTAAGATTAACTGTTGCTTGAACTCATTTAAGATAAGACAAGCCCTCCATGATATGATCCTTACTAGGAGCGGATCGCTTGATACAAGTTACAGAGTTTTGGATGACATCACTTGCAAAGAGGGAAGATAAGTCAGGGTAGACGCCACAAAGATTACCTTAATAAGTCTGAGATTGGTTCAGCGAAGAACCCAGAGAGAAGTTCTCACAAAATTTTATCAAATGCCAAAAGTCCTTCTATTTAAAACGAAATCCATACATATAGTGTATCTGAACAAAAAAAAAATAGAAATACACATGGGCCTTCAAATCAATTTGGGCCAAAATGACAATGAAAAAATTAGAAATATAAAAAGAACATATTTGACATGGGCCTTCAAATTAGTTTGGGCCTTCATCAACAATTAAGATTCTTGGTAGTGCCTCTAGGCCTTCATCATTCTCCACTTGGGCCTTGTTAAGTATGGCTGATATCATTTGTTGGAGGGTATTCACTGACTGTTTGGTCCTACTCCTGGTCATAGGTCCTTGTATTTGGACAGTTTTAGGATTCTCATCACTCCACGTTGTTATTATTCTAAGCAACTTGTGTGAAGAACTAATTGTGAATACTACATTATTGTCAATGTATGCAAAGTTGGGTAGTCTAGAGGATGCAAGGATGTTGTTTGAGAAAATGTCTGATGAGGAACTTGTAGTCTGGAACATAATGATTTCAACATATGCGGGGAATGGGTGCCCCAAGGAATCCTTAGAACTTGTATATTGTATGGTTAGATCAGGTTTTAGACCTGACTTGTTCACTGCAATCCTTGTAATTTGTTTAGTCACACAACTGAAGTATAAGAATTGGGGAAGCAAATGCATGGTAATGTGAAAAGAAATGGTTTAGATTATCAGGTATCCATTCACAATTCTCTTATTGACATGTATTCTGCATGCGATGACTTGAATTTGGCACAAAAGATTTTTGGCTTGATAATGGCCAAGACCATGATTTCATGGAGCGCAATGATCAAAGGATGTGTAATGCATGACTAGCCTCTTGAGGCTCTATCTCTATTCTTCAAATTGAAGTTGAGCGATACTAGAGTTGACTTCATTATAGTCATTAACATCTTGCCAACCTTTGCAAAGATAGGGGCATTACATTATGTTGTTAAACTCACTCGAATGCATTCAAAAGTAAAGCACATAATTGAATGAATGAAAAAACTATATTGATAGCAAACTTAATAATACTCTATATACAATATTATGAACCTTGCTTATATAGTAGGTAACAAACATTGGTTAAGAGTAACTAACTCCCTTAATAGGTAATTAACTGAATATTGTTATTTAACTAACTTTCAATCTTTGAATTATTCCTAACACTCCTCCTTAATTCAAAGTTGCATTTACACATACAATTCCAATTGAATCTCTTAACTCTCTAAACCTTTCTAACTTCAAAGCTTTAGTAAAAATATCCGCAAACTGAATTTTAGTTCTACAGTGCTCTAGTTTCAACCTCTCATTGCTGACTTGGTCTCTTAAAAAATGAAACCATGTTTCTATATGTTTGCTCCTTCCATGAGATGTTGGATGTCTTTTCCAAATCAATGCCAGATTGGTTGTCCACCAGCAGCTTCACATTTCTTTTACTCTTCACTTGAAATTCTTTCATCAAGGCATCTAGCCATATTTCTTGACATGCAGTTTTTGAGGCTGCAATGTTCTCTGCTTCACAAGAAGAGAGTGCTACAATAGGTTCCTTTATGGAGGACCAAGAGATTGGTGTTCGTCCAAAGAAGAAGATATAGTTTGTTGTGTTTTTTCTGTCACACTTGTCTCCACACCAATCTGAAGCAGAATATCCAACCAATTCTAGTTTTACACCAGACTCTCCTTTTGGAAATAGGATTCCAAAGTCCACTGTCCTTTGCACATATCTCAGTATCCTCTTTGCAGCTAACAAGTGAGACTGCTTTGGCTCTTGCATGAATCTACTTATTAACCCAACACTAAAGCTTAGATTAGGTCTTGTATTTCACAAATATCTCAAGCATCTAACTGTCTTTCTATAATAAGTAGGATAAACTAGATCTTCATCTGTATCATTCTTTAAGACAAGTCCAGCTTTAGTTGGTGTTCCTGCTGGATTGCTTTGTTGCATGTTGAACCTTTTCAATAGATCTTTTTCCTATTTAGATTAATACATCACTGTACCATATTGAGTCACTTTGAACCCAATTCCCAGAAAGTAAGTAAGGAGTCCAAGGTCACTCATCTCAAATTCATTCATCATCCGACCTTTGACAAATGTTAATTACATTCTCACTGCTGCCTGTAATTAGGAAATCATCAACATATAGACACTATCAATTTCTCTGCTTTTTCACTGCCTTTCCAACATTTCACATAGACTCCATGTTCTAAGGTGCATTTCTCAAAACTAATTTGAGACAAGAAGCTATCAATTCTCCTATTCCAAGCTCTTGGAGCTTGTTTAAGCCCATAGAATTCCTTCTTGAGCTTGTACACCTTGCTCTCTTTCCCTCTGACCTCAAATCCTTGTGGTTGATGCATATAAACTTCTTCTTCTAGGGGACCATTCAGGAAAGCAAACTTCACATCAAGTTGATGCATGGACCAGTTAGCATTGGTTGCAATGGCTACTACCAATCTAACGGTTTTAATCCTTGCCACTGGTGCATAGACTTCACCATAATTGATTCACGCCTTCTGCAAGAAACCCTTTGCTACCAATTTGACCTTATACTTCACCACTTCTCCCTTAGGATTAACCTTCACCTGGTAGACCCATTTCAGTGCTATTGGCTTCTTGTGATGAGGAGGATCTACTAGTTCCTATGTCTGATTCCTCTCAATAGAATTGATCTCCTCCTTCATAGCTTTTAACCATTTTTTATTTGCCACTGCCTTTTCAAATTCAATAGGTTCAGCTTCTGCTATAAGTGCAAAGTGCGCTAGTTCACCTTCTAGTTGATTACTAAGTCTTGAAATAACTCATAGTTTCTCAAATGAGATGACAATTGACTTATCCTTGTTGATCTTCTCATAGTTTGATCTCTACTAACAGTTGGTGCAACTGAGGTTTCTTCTTCTAGAAGTATCCTAGATTGACCCTCTTTAGAGGTTGTTTCCCAATTCTAACTTTTACTCTCCTCACATATTGCATCCCTGCTTACAGTAACTTGACCATTCTCTGGATCATACAATTTGTAGCCACCAATTAAGTGATAGCCCAACAAAATATGTTAAGTGCCTTTATCATTTAGCTTTCTTCTTAGCTGATCAGGAACATGTTTGTAGCAAATTGAACCAAATACTCTCAAGTGAGTCACATCTAGTTTTAATTCAGTCTAGGCTTCTTCTGGTGACATACCTTCAAGTCTCTTAGTAGGAGATTAATTCAGAATATAAGCTATTATTGATACAACTTCTCCCCATAAGTAGCTTGGTAGGTTTTTACTTTTTAGCATACACCTCACCATATTCATTATTGTTATGTTCTTTCTCTCAGTTGTACCATTGTGCTAAGGTGTGTAAGGTGGTGTTACTTCATGAAGTAGCCTTTCACTTTCAGGAAACTATTTGAAATCATTTGACACATGTTCACCCCACCATTTGTCCTTAAGATCTTGATCACTTTCCCACTTTGCTTCTCTACTAGACATTTAAATCTTCTAAAGACTTCTAGTACTTCATGCTTCCCCTTAACCATGTAGACCCAAACTTTTATAGTTAAATCATCAATGAAAGAGATAAAGTACCTATTGTCTCCAGGAGTCTCCACTTGCATAAGGCCACAAACATCAAAGTGTATGATGTTAAATTTCTCAATTGCTTTTGTGGGAAGATACTTGTTGAAGCTGCTTCTGGCTTGCTCGCATTCAATGCACTCCTTGCACCTAAGGTAGTCCTTCAACCATTTTTTGCTTGGTAGGAAGGTATAGGTCCTTGAAGTTGAGATGACTAAATCTGTGATGCCATAACCACTCCATCTTGTTTTCTGAGGTTGCAAGACACTCATGCTTCAGAATATTCATCCCAATTCTAAAGGTCTTGTTCTGAGACATGTTTTCCTTAATCACAAGTTTCTAGTATTTATCAAACACTTTGAGACAATTGTTGTCCATCCTCATGAAAAACCTTTTTTCAAGTAGTTGGCCTAGGCTTAACAAATTAGTCTTCATGCCAGGTACAAACAACACCTCCTCAACGACAATGTCTTTTCCATCCTTCCTCTTGAATGCTACTCTTCTAATACCTTCAGCAGTCAATATACTATTATCTGCAAAGTGAACTCTGCTCTTGGATGATTCATTCAGATTGATGAACCAATCCTTCTTCCTTGTCATATGAGTGGAGCAACCAAAATTGAAATACCATGAGGAGCCTCTTGATGATTCATAGCTAGTGGTAGCCATAAGCAATACAAGTATAGAATTTGAGCCTTCATCTTGAGCTAGATTTACATGATTACTGGGTTTGTTCTTGGCACCTTCTCCTTGCCAAAATTCTTTTGCATAATGACCTAGTTTCTGAAATTTGTAGCATTTCACCTTTCTTTTGTTGAACTTCCACTCCTTGTTGTTGTTGGAGTTTAATTTTTGAGAAGTTTGCCATGCTGTTTTCCTTTGGAGGATTCATTGCCTTCAGCTGTCACTTGTTCTCGGTTCTTTGTGGTGGTGTTTGATTTGTTTCCCTTCCATGGTGCTTTCCCCTTCCCTTTGTAATTGGATCGTGCATGAAGTGCCTATTTTTATGGGATCTTCTCTCATTGATCCTTATCTCATGTTCCTCAAGAGAGTGTTGCAATTCTTTAATCTACATTGTGTCTAAGTCCTTTGACTCCTCAATTGCAATATCTACATGATTAAATTGTGGTGCAAAGTTCTCAATATTTTGTGTACCACTTGTTGAATTCTGTCAAAGTAATTTGCTATGGATTCTTTGTCCTCCATGGTGAGAAGTTCATATTGGCTTCTTAGTCTCTGCAGCTTAATCTTATTCTTCTCTCCATCTCCATATGTTTTTTCTAGAATATCCCATGCTTCCTTTGATGTGGAAGCTTTGGAGATTTTATTGATTATCTTTGAATTCACACATTGGTAGATGAGAAACCGTGCCTTGCTATCAAGTTTTTGTTGTTGTGTAAAGGTCATTTTTTGCTCCTCAATGGCATTCTTGTTCGATTCTGTAAAACCAATTGTCACTTCTTCAACCACTTCTTGGAAGCCAAAAATTGCCTACATTTTGATTTTCCAGTTATCAAATAACTTGCCATCAAAGACTAGAAGAGACCCTTGAACAATACTATTGGGGCTTGTCATATCTGCACCTTACTCCTTTCTTCAATCACAATGTGAGTACATGATTGGTTCTTCTTCAGTTGTTCTTCTAACCAAGAACTCTCACTCAGCCACCGCACCTCACGAAAAAATGGTGGAGAAGAAGACTTTATACACAAAACTTGCAAGAAAATAGAAAGAATCTCTCAGGAAGAAGACACATTTTGTTGATGTCAAACAATCACAACTCTCTAACTAACATTCCTCACAGGTGTAGGATCTCACAGCTCTTGATACCATGTTAAACTTACTCAAATGCATTCAAAAGTAAAGCACACAATTGAATGAATGAAAAAACTGTATTGATAGCAAACTTAATAATACTCTATATACAATATTATGAACCTTGCTTATATAGTAGGTAACAAACATTGGTTAGGAGTAACTAACTCAACTAACTCCCTTAGTAGGTAACTATCTAAATATTGTTATTTAACTAACTTTCAATCTTTGAATTATTCCTAACATATGCTAGTTACTTGCATGGTTACTCGTTGAAAACCAGCCTTGATTCACTCAAATCCCTTAAGACATCTTTTCTTACTAGCTATGCTAAGTGTGGTTGCATAGAAATGGCCAGAAAGCTTTTTGATGAAGAGAAAAGTATCCATAGAGATATAATTGCTTGGAACTCTATGATTAATGCATACTCTAAACATGGCGAGTGGTTTATATGTTTTCAGTTGTACACGTACAGTCAAATGAAAATATCAAACATTAACCCGGACCAAGTAACATTTCTGGGGCTGCTCACAGCTTGTGTTAACTCGGGCCTAGTTAGTAAAGGCAAGGAGATTTTCAAGGAAATGGTGGAAATATATGGTTACCAACCTAGTCAGGAACACCATGTTTGTATGGTTTATCTACTAGAATGCGCTGGCCAAATTGATGAGGCCAATGAAATAATAAAAATTGTTCCATTGGAGTCAGATGCCAGGGTTTATGGCCCCTTGTTGAGTGCCTGTAAGATTCACTCAGATACCCGTTTAGCAGAACTTGCTGCTCAGAGGCTCATAAATATGGAACCTAAAAATTCTGGAAACTATGTATTGCTCTCTAATATAATGCTGCAGCAGGAAAGTGGGACAAAGTTGCTAAATTGAGGAGTTTTCTTAGAGATAGAGGACTGAAGAAAACACCAGGTTGTAGCTGGCTTGAGTTAAATGGACAAGTTCATGAGTTTCGGGTTGCAGATCAATCTCATCCAAGATGGGAGGATATATATTCAATATTAAAAGTGCTGGAGTTGGAAGCAGGGGATATGGAGGATGATCTTGAACTCTTTGACCCTTCTGTTGTTAAGGGATGTGAATTGCACATGAATCAACTCAACCAACTTTAAAACCTGATACGAACTAAATTCACTGGAAACTGTAATTGTCATGTAACCTCCATTTTTACCTGGGAGTTGAAAATTATAAATTGCCAACTTTCTCCTATTGGTTATCATATATCATAATTATGAATTGGTTGTGCCTCTTCACTTATTTGGCTTTGTTTTTATGGTTTCAAAGGATACTTTTTTAGGTGGTATTTATTATCATATATGAAGAGATAAGATAATTTCTCTGTGCTCATTTTGCCAATTATTGATTTATTGTAACCATTAACAAGTAATTTGTTTAATTCTCCTTTTTTTTTTTTTAAATAGGCGAAAGGCCAGCTGATATATTGACACAAAACCTCTAAAATATCTACTGCTTCACTCAAACTTTATCTTGCACTGCATTCTTAATTTGATTTTAATCGTGTAAGTACCAAATTAAGAATGCGCTACAAACATATGGATAAAATTAAGAATGTGTTATAGAAATCAAATTAAGAATGTATAAGAAGTTAAGAGTGATAGGATCCAAATTAATAATGTTTTACACGTATAAAGACCAATTTAATAGTTCTTTTACATTTAGGAACCAAATTTACAATTCACAACATATATATGGACTAAATTATATATTGAGGAGTGTTACCAACACACTTTCTAATACACTCTCCTAATACATTTTATTATTAATTAAAATTTATTAAAAAATACAAAATTATGAGAGAGGGTCATTAAATAAGATGTAGGATCTATAATTTTTGTAATTTTCAAAAAGTTCCAACCAATAGAAAAGGAAGTTTTCAAAAAGAGTGTATTAAGGAATGTGTTGTTAACATTTTTCTTATATGTTTAACTAATATTTTTTTTTTTGCAGCCCTAACACGTTTAGGCATAGCTTAGAGATAGACTTCAGCTAAAAAAGACACAACTAGAGCATCATAAATATTGATAAAAAAAATTGATATTTCATGTTGATAAAAATCCATGAAACAAATTTCATGTTGATAAAAAAAAGTAAAACAAATTTCAAATTGATATTTCTACACATCAACACTTTTTATTTCTCTTCATCTTTCTTTTTATCACATCATATATAACATATTATACATATATTTGTTTTCTCTCACACTAGCATTGAATAACATTTAGAATGTGAAAGTATATTTTTCCTTTCAATTACTTAGAAAGAGACATGGTTGCACAAAAAACATCTGGCATACACCTTTTTATTTCACCTTTTTTCGCTCTTCGTCTTCGATGTGAGATTGGCTCTCGATCACGTCCTTTTCTCTTTCTCAATTTCCATGGCTGTCCAGTTGCTTGCTCTGTTTCTATCTCACACTCTTTTTGTGATTTCATGCTATAGGTTTCGTTTGGCTCCAATATTAAGTTTCTAACCTTCCTCGGTATTTCATTCCCCTGCTTCATATTTGCTGATGCAATAAGGAGGCAACACTGTCAATATTATAATATAGAGACTTGTTATCAGAGGAAACTGTAATACTCAAGTTCTTTTGAGATGATGATACACACACACACACTCATGAACAAACTCATTAAGGGTATGCTCATGCTGGGACTTGTGTAAATGAAAATGCAGTTCAGTGCACTTTGATGAGAAACTGTAAATAAAGAAGACATAAGTCATAAAAGAAGTTTGTTCTCTATTTAAAAAGCATGTTCCGGCTCCAACAGCATTGTTTGTGGTTTAGACCAAAAAACCATGTTCGAGGATTTAGTAATTACAACTTACATTTAAGATATGATCCAGCAAGGCACGTCAGTCTTGACCCTGTATTATACTCAGATAGTGGCTTCTCCGTAGCAGCCATTCGAACATCCCAGAAACGTATGATGCCATTAGGTAAGGGTCATCATCATCATTACTATCTGTGGGCACAACGATACCTCTCACACGGGTACTATGTGCTTCTTCCAAGAAATATGCAACTTTTCCACTCTTAATGTCCCATGCTGTGATGTTTCAGTCCTCACCACCAGTGTAGACAAGTCCATTGTGCCACATAGAATCAATTGTGAATGTCAAAAACAGAAACAAAAATCCGTGATTATTTCTGGATAATAACACACATTACAGTCCCCTATTTAGTTGTAGAATTAAAAATGTTCCCACTCTTAGCCCTGACTTCCATAAATAAACATATTTCAGTAAATAGTTTAATTATGCAGAATTGCATACACATACAATGATCATCTATGCCAATTGCCAAAGATAGTTCACTCCACTAGTGTACCAGTGGAAAAACCATGTCCCATTTACAAGACACGTCATATACTTCCTAACAAATTTTGAAAATAGACGATCTGAGATATCCAGCTCATTAACTCATCACTAAAACATGTGACAAGCGTTTGATTACAGTTCATTGTATTCCGGCCTCTGTTACCTAACACATGTAGACCTCTAAATTTACCTAAACAACTGGTAACATAACTCTGATCATAATAAATCACATAACGTCAGTCAGCAATTTCAATAACAATGTTTCCCTTAAGTTGCGCAAGTTACTAGGTGTATGCTTTGTACCAGAGGTAAACTGAATGTAGTGCAATCAGTTTAGGGGAGGAATTTGCTGGGTTATTTAGAATTTGTTTTGATATTTATTCAGTTAATAACAATCCCGATTATTTGGGATTAAGTAGTTTCACATTTGACTATTTCCTAGTCACGGTACCACGTTTCTAGGTTGGGTAAAACGTAGGCAGTTTATTTTTCTTTGTTATGTGCTGTTGTAAGGCTTATATAAGCCAAGACTTTATTATCAATGAATAGAGTGGTTTTCCCGTATTTGTGAGTTACAATTTGTTCAGAGCTTAACAAACTCTGGTATCAGAGCTCCTTCACGGGGCCTGTTTCGAGAGAAAAGAAACCGCAGTTTTCTTGAGAGAAGAGTGTTTGAAGTATGACTTCTGAAAGCACTTTCGTTCAACCTGCAATTCCTAAGTTTAATGGTCATTATGATCATTGGGCCATGCTTATGGAAAATTTCCTTTGTTCAAAGGAATATTGGAGTCTGGTGGAGAATGGAATCCCTGTTGCAGTAGAGGGAGAGGAGTTTACTAAAGCCCAAAGAAAGTCAATTGCTGAGCAGCAACTGAAAGACTTGAAAGTTAAGAATTATTTGTTCCAAGCTATTGATCGGACCATTTTGGAGACCATCCTTAATAAGGATATTGCCAAAAATATATGGGACTCTATGAAGTAGCACTATCAAGGTTCAATAAGGGTCAAAAGATCGCAACTCCAAGCCCTTCGAAAAGAGTTTGAGGTCCTCCACATGAAAGAGGGAGAAAGTGTTGATGAATATTTTGCCCGTACACTTGCCATAACAAATAAGATGAAAATTCATGGAGAAAGCATGGGGCAATTGTTAATTGTTGAAAAGATCATAAGATCATAGACATCTAAGTTCCACTATGTTGTGTGTTCAATTGAAGAGTCTAATGACTTAGACACTTTAACCATTGATGAATTGCAGAGTAGTATGTTAGTGCATGAGCAGAGGATGAAAAGGCATGGAGGGGATGAACAAGCCCTGAAGGTGACCCACTGATGACAGATCAACTAGTGGAAAAGGTCGTGGAACTGGTCTTGGTAGTGGTCATGGAACTACTCGAGGAAGAGGAAGACAAACCTTTAACAAAGCCATAATTGAGTGTTGGAAATGTAAGCAATTGGATCATTTTCAATACGAATGTCCTAGGTGGGAGGAGAAAGCTAACTATGTAGAACTTGAGGAGGAAGGGGAGATATTGTTAATGTCATTTGTGGAGCCTAATCAGTATGACAAAGAAGTGAAGGAAAAGGTATGGTTTCTTGACTCAGGGGCAACAATCACATGTGTTCAGATAAGCAGTGGTTCTCTAATCTTGATGAGGAGTTTTGACAATCTGTGAAACTTGGAAATAACTCGGCGTTGGATGTGTTGGGGAAAGTTAATATCAAATTGCAAATTGTTGGAGTTACTCAGATAATCATTGATGTTTTCTATGTACCTGAGTTAAGAAATAATTTATTGAGTATTGGCTAGTTGCAAGAGAAGGGGTAGCCTTTTTTATACAACAAGGAGTATGTAAAGTCTATCATCCTGAGAAAGGACTTATTACAAAAATAGCAATGTCAACAAACAGGATGTTCAAGTTGCCTGCAAGATTTTTACCAAAGGCTTTGACTTGTTTTCAAGCAACCCTTGAGGACAACACTCACCTTTGGCATCGTAGGTACGAGCATCTAAGCTACAAAGGTTTGAGAACCTTGCAGTATAAGGAGATGGCGAGAGGGCTACCTCATTTGAATGCGTCATCTAAAGTATGCACTGATTGTATGGTGGGAAAACAACATAGGGATGCAATCTCTAAGAAAAGTTTATGGAAAGCATCACAAAGGTTGCAGTTGGAACATTCTGACATTTGCGGACCAATCAAACCAGTCTCCAACAGTAAGAAAAGGTATTTCGTAAGCTTCACTGATGATTACAGTTGTAAGATATGGATATACTTCCTTGTTGAAAAGTTTGAAGCTTTTATTACCTTTAAGAATTACAAAAAATCTTGTTGAAAAAGAGACGGGTGCTTTTATTCGTTGTCTACGTACAAATAGAGGTGGAGAATGCATGTCTCTTGAGTTCAAAGATATTTGCGGAGTTAATGGTATTATCAGACAACTCACTACAGCCTTCACTCCCCAACAAAATGGAGTAGCGGAACACATAAATAGAACCATCATGAATATGGTCAAAAGCATGCTATTAAAGAAGCAAATACCAAAGAGATTCTGGCCTGAAGTTGCGAATTGGATAGTGTATGTGCTTAATAGAAGTCCTACTTTGGCAATAAAAGATAGGACCCCTAAGGAAGCATGGAGTGGAGTTAAACCAAATGTTGATTATTTTCGCGTCTTTGGATGCATTGGCCATGTTCATGTACCAGACAGCAAGAGAACAAAGTTGGATGATAAAAGCTTTAAATGTGTGTTGTTGGGGGAGAAGTGAAGAATCTAAAGCATACAAACTTTATGATCCAGTATCCAACAAAGTGGTGGTAAGCAGAGGTGTTGTTTTTGAAGAAAATGAGGGTTGGAATTGGGGGATCAGCATTAAAGAAGCAAAAATTGATTTTCTTAAGTGGGAAAAAATCAACATTGATGAAAGTGGAGAATAAGTTGAAGAAGGAGTCGAGCATGAGGGGGAAGAAGCTGAAGAAGGAGCCGAGAAGGAAAGGGTAGAAGAAAGCACAAAAGTAAGAGAAAATAACACACAATTAGGTGCTCAGGGGAGGAATCGAAGCGAACCACTTTGGATGAAAGATTATGTAACTGGAGAGGGATTGTCAAAAGAAGAAAATGAGCACAATCTGGTTTTGTTTACTTCAAATTCAAATCCAAACACTTATGAAGAAGTTGTTAAAAATCCCAAATGGAGAGTTGTGATGGATTTGGAAATAGAAGCAATTGAAAGAAATAAGACTTGGGAGCTAACAGACCTTCCTAAGGAAGCCAAAAAAAATTGGCGTGAAATGGGTTTTCAAAACTAAACTTAAAGAAAATTTTGAGGTTGATAAGTGCAAGGCTTGACTGGTGGCAAAAGGGTATGCTCAACAATATAGCATAGACTATACTGAGGTGTTTGCACCTGTGCCTAGATGGGATACAATTTGAATGGTCATTGCTATAGCAGCTCAAAATGGTTGGAATATATACTAGCTAGATGTCAAAAGTGCTTTCCTGAATGGAGAATTAAATGAAGTTGCATTTGTTAAGCAACCACGAGGCTATGTGAGGAAGGTGATGAGCACAAGGTATACAAACTGAAGAAGGCATTGTATGGCCTCGAGCAAGCCCCTCATGCATGGTACAATCGAATTGAAGCATATTTTACCAAATAAGGATTTGAGAAGTGTAGCTGTGAACACACTTTGTTTATCAAAAAGGGAGATGGAGGTAAAATTTTGATTGTTAATCTATATGTTGATGATCTGATTTTTACTGGTAATGATGAAGGCATGCATGCTTGTTAAGTTCAAAAATTCTATGAAACTTGAATTTGACATGACTAATTTGGGAATGATGAAGTATTTTCTTGGTGTGGAGATTCTCCAAAATTTTGAAGGTATTTATATTAGTCAAAAGAAGTATGCAAAAGAGGTTTTGGAGAAGTTTAAGATGGAGAAGAGTAATACTGTAAAGAATCCCATTGCTCCTGGTGTGAAATTAGTGAGAGATGAGGAAGGAGTCAAGGTGGATGCTACCATGTATAAGCAATTGATTGGAAGCCTTATGTATATGACTGCAACAAGGCTTGATCTAATGTATGTGGTATGTCTTCTTAGTAAGTTCATGTCTACTCCAACTAAGTTGCATTTGCAAGTTGCGAAAAAGGTGTTAAGGTACTATTGATTTGGGAGTTATTTATTGCAAGAAGGGTGATGGTGAATTGAAGGTATACACAGACAGTGATTATGCTGGAGATTTGGATGATCAAAAAAGCACTTCTGGTTATGTGTTTTTACTCAGTGAAGGGACTATGTCATGGTCCTCTAAAAAACAACCTGTGGTAACTTAATCTACCACCGAAGCAGAATTTGTGACAGCTACTTCTTATGCGTGTCAAGGGGTGTGGATGAGGAAAGTATTGGATAAACTTGGTCATTCTCAAGGCAAGGGAACCACAATGTTTTCTGACAATGGTTCTACTATTAAGTTATCCAAGAATCCAGTTTTGCATGGACGTAGCAAGCATATTGATATGAGGTTCCATTTCTTACGTGATTTAACTAAAGATGGAATAATTGAACTGAAGTATTGTAGCACACAGGAACAAATTGCATATATTATGACAAAACCACTTAAGTTGGATGTTTTTTTTTTAAGTTGCGTAAGTTACTAGGTGTATGCTTTGTACCAGAGGTAAACTGAATGTAGTGCAATCAGTTAAGGGGAGGAATTTGTTGGGTTGTTTAGAATTTGTTTTGATGTTTATTCAGTTAATAACAATCCCAATTATTTGGGATTAAGTAGTTTCACATTTGACTATTTCCTAGCCACGGTACCATGTTTCTAGGTTGGGTAAAACGTGAGCAGTTTATTTTTCTCTGTTATCAGCTATTGTAAGACTTATATAAGCCAAGACTTTGTTATCAATGAATAGAGTGGTTTTCCCGTATTTGTGAGTTACAATTTGTTCAGAGCTTAACAGGAGAGGGAGCCAGCGACGTTGGCGGAGACGAGGAGGGGAGGGGCATAGAAGGAGAGGGCGGTGGCAGAGTAGTGGTGGAGAGAGATGGTGGAGCGGGTGGTGAAGTCGTAGAGGTGAATTTTGTCGGTGGAGTCGTCGGAGGCAGCGAAGGAGCCGCAAACGGCGACAGATTTAATGGGTGAGCTGTGGGAAGAGGAAAAGGGAGGGGTTAGGGTTAGGGATTGGAGATCGAGGGTGAAGGCCTTGGTGGATTTATCGTATGTACCTGCTACCAAATTCATTGTTCTGTAACACTCGCTCATGGATTGATCTCGCAGTGTTATCTCTCGCACCCTAAAAGCATGCACTTTCCAAACCACTAACTTGGGTTTTAAGTTTTAACTAGGACGTTGCATGCAGACTTGCACTTTTCACTTTTGACCCAAGGACTAGAATAAACAAAGATAATGCTATGTCTCTCTGCCTTCTTCAATTCTATTTATACTATATACATATGAAAATATTTTTCAACACATATGATATCTTTCAGAGTTCTAAATAATAAATTTATTTAAAAATATTTTGGAAAATAATCATTTAAAATTAAAAAACACAAAAGCTATATTAATAATTATAATGTAATTATCATAATTGATTCCAATCATCAGAATTTTTTATAATAGTAATTATAATAATATAATGATTAACAATTATTAATAATAATTATACATGTATTATAAAAAAATTTATTGCATACATATTATACTTATTATTAATATTAATATTATTGATAAACTAATTGTTTATTAACATATGCAAGTAATAAAAAAAACTAATTACACACATAATCATTTGAATAAAAATAATTTTAAGACAATTAAAACAATTAAAAAAAGTTAATTTTTATAATATCTTTTGATTGGTCAAAATTTCACAATCATTCTTATACCAAATATTATTAACATCTAATATTTTTATTTTTAATTCAAACAAAATTAGAGAATAAAAGACGGGAAAGAAAAAAATGACAAAGGGAGACATTTTCAAAGATAATTCAATCTAGTTTTTTTTTTTTTTTTGTATTTGTTTTCTTTCATTTCTTTTGGATTGAATTTTGTATTCTATTTCTCCTCTCATTTCTTCAATGCCAATATGTTTTTTTTTTTACATGTTTTGATAAGTCACCACATTGTGTTGATTCCTTCGGTTGTTTTTATCTTCTCCAAGTCTATGGTGGGATCGATCGACAAATTTACTTTTCTGAGAGGCTTCTACTTTTTTCACTTTTATGTTTAATGTTCCCTTTTCGTTTGTTTGTTTATGTAGTTTTTTTCTTAGTGGAGTCAAGAATGGATGTTCAAAATCTTGACATTGAAGATGAAGGCAAAAATGGTCAAGAAAAGAAAAAATGACAAAGGAAAAGGAATGCATCTTCCAAGATAATCCAATCTGGATATTTATTTTTATTTTTTTATTTCATTTCTTTTGGTTTTAATTTTGTATTCAGTTTCTCCTCTCATTTATTCAATGCCAATTTTTTTTACTAAACTGTAATTTTAATCCTCCTATTTCACTTAATCCGTAATTTTGTTCCATTAAAAAATTCAGACAGTTTTGGCACCATCCACAACGTGCCCTATGCTGATGATGTTGTTCGCGTGAGTGTGGTGGAAGTTATTTTCGGTGATGCGGAGGTTCCAATCCCTACATCAGAAATAAAGTTTGTCAAAGAAGCTTTAGGTAGTTTTGTTCCATGGCCAACACATTTGGTCAAACCCATCTTGCCTGAGGTACGTAATAACATTAATTCCTATAATTTAAAATGGTTACTTACGTAAGTCTTTTTTAAATGTTTTGTACTCCTGTAGGAAGCAGAGAAGGATGTGAGCTCACCATTGAAGACTGTTGAGGAGGAAAAGGCAGCTGAGGTTATTGATCCATTGGGAGTGTTGGTGAAGAACTTGTTCGATATTTACCAAAGGCCTGTTGAGGTGTCATGGGATGGTGCTAAATTTGGGATCAATAATGTCAAAGATGGCTTCTTCATCACACACGCTGATGTGATCGAGATAATATTAGGAGACAAGTGTTTAAACATCTCCATTCTACAGCTATGGCTTATGTAAGTGTATACCCATATTAGCTCAAACATTTGTACACTGTAGAATTGAGTTAGCTACCTTAAATAACCTATTAACTGTATTTTATGACACCATGAATTTTACATAGGTTTATTCATGATTGGAGTGCGAGCATTGGTTATGGACCATTGTATGGGTTCCTTGAACCTCAGTGTATCCACAATGCAAGCAGTAGACGTCAAGAGTGTGAAAATTACATTGGAAGGTGGTTGAAGGAAGCAGGAAAACAAATTTACATAGCACCTTATTTAAACCAGTAAGTTGAGCAAATAATGTTGGTCGAGTACGGTAATGTTTAACATATTGACTTAATGAAGTATCTTTACCTGTTCAAGGCCCATTGGCAGCTCGTTGTATTGTGCCCAGGCGACAATGTAGTGGTTTGGTTTTGTTCTTTGAAGAAGAAGCCGGATGCTGCCATCAAGGGTGCAGTAAACAGGTTAGTGCTGCCTCTACCGTGCCTCAATACTCCTACAGCAAACCACCAATGATCGTAATGCTTTGTTTCTATTTTGAAAATAGTGCAATGAAATCAGTCACCAAAACTGCAGAGGGAAAGCCACCTCAGCATGGGCCTCAGTGGATTGAAGCAAAGGTACATGTTTATTTAAATTCCAAATGCCATATGGATGTCATTTCTGTTTGCGTTGACTGAATTCACAACGTAATGTGTGTGCGTATGTCGTGTGGAGTCATGTTCAAACAGGAAATTACAAGTGTGGATACTATGTTATGCAATGGATATGGTGCATCGTAAGTGGTGGATTGAAGGATGACTGGATTCACGTATGTTTCTGATTATTGATTTACTTGTTAATGTAATTAGACGTCATTACTTTTTACCTGATGCTATGTGATTTACTAATAAATTCATATATACATGTGCAGTGGTTTTCTGATCGATCACCACTAACAGAAGAGACCATGACCACACTCCGGCATAAATGGGCGGCCTATTTTATCCAAATGAAGAAATGCGAACCAAGATAAAATTTGATAACTTAGGAACAGTTTTCGTGTAGGCCAGAATTTTATTTGTCTGCTGAGAACAGTACATTGTTTAGATAACTTGAGTTGTATATTGAATTTAATTTTCTCTCAGCTTGAACAATTTCCTATCCAGCCCTTCAATGTGGCCGTGTGCTTGAACAGTATATTGTTTTAGTTAATGCTTGAGTTGTATACTGAATTTAATTTTCTCTCTGCTTTTTGTTTCACTTAACATTTGATAACTAACTTTTTTGCTTGTACTTAATTGTCTATCATAATGTTGTCGTGTCATTAACTTTTACTGCTACAATTGCTGACTTTAAACCCAGCTAGGTAACTTATGCTCAGGGTGGTGCTAACAAGGACTACAAGGAGGTACCCCCACCTCCTTTGTTTAAACCTATAGGTGACCTGAAATTACTATCAGGGTGGTGGTCACTTTGTTGTTCCTCTAAATTACCATATTTAAGTCTATGATCTATTGGGTTTGTTTGTTCTTGTTGTTGCTACAGGGGGACACATCAACCAAGCTGTGACCTTCAACAGATCTTATTACAAGGTAATCACTTCAATGAACAAATGGTTGAGCCACTAGGGATCCTTAATTAAGCTCTGTGTCTTAATTTAATGACTTTAAAATCAACAGATATTATATATCATGCATGTATCCTTCTAAGAAGCATTTTCATCTGCTTTTAGGATTTTCAAAGTGCTTATATCATCTTTTTATTCCTTAATTATGTGCTCTTATGATTAAATTTGACTAATTAAATGTATATTTCTCCCGATTATTATGATCAGGTTCAAATTATAGGACAATTGTGCACGTACTATAACCTGAACAGCCATCCACAAGGCTTGGGTTAAAAATAAAACCGTGGAACCAGCACATTATTACTGCACAATTTGCTGTTAAAAAAAAAACATTCCACGACGGTTCTAAGGAAACGACCATCGTAGAAACGTGATGTTTCTAAGACGGACCTACAAAGCAAACCATAGTAGTATTAATTCCCTATTTTACGACGGTCGTCGGCAACAGAAGACCGTAGTAGTATGAATACAAGTCTACGACGGTCCATGCCGTACAACCGTCATAGAACACGTTTATCTCAACGACGGTGTTGTTACGTGACCGTAGTAGTATTAACACCGTCTCTTACGACGGTCATCCACAACAAAACACCGTTGTAGTGATAGGACCCTTCTACGACGGTTCTGGGTAGACAACCGTCGTAGTTTGTTGTTACTTCTACGACGGTGGTGTCCCCATGCCCGTCGTAGTCTGTTGTTACTTCTACGACGAGGCTGTTGACAGCCGTGTTTGAATTGTGGACCTTTCTACGACGGTCCTTTGGAAACAACCGTCGTAGAACAAGATTATGTCTACGACGGTGCTGTCCTTATGGCCGTCGTAGTCTCTAGTAAGTTCTAAAGATAGGGCTGACCGACAGCTCGTCTTAGAATTCTGTAATATCTACGACGTTTTTCTATAACCGTCTTTGAAAGCCATCGAATTTATTACGTCGTCGCAGACAACGACGGTCTTCAACCAACGTAGTATACCCATTTTAACCGACGTTGAATTCTGCTTTTGTAGTAGTGATTTGGTCTCTTATTTCTTAAAATTGAGGACTTTGGTTTAGCTGTTAAATATGAGGTGTTAAGTATTAAATAAAGAATTTTAACCATTTAATTTAATAAGATTTTAATTAAAATTAAAAAGTTTCTTTAAACTCACCTAAATCGAACCCCTAGGCCCAAACCTTGTCTTCCTTAACTCATCTTCCTGGATCGTAAATCCCAAGTAATGATAATTCAGTAAGTAAAAAATATTTTAAATTTTAACCTTGCATATTTTGAAGTAATGCATATTTTAATTTGGATTAACTAATAACATTAATATATTTTGATTCAAAATTACAATGTATTCATATTAAGATAAGTATATAAATATTAAGTAAATATAAATTTAATTTTTATTTTTATTATTTACATATATCTTTTAAAATATAATAATTAATTAAATCTCCAACTGATTATTTATATTACACAATTGCCTACAATTAAGAAGCAGTTTTAAAATTGACTTTTTTTATTTGTAAATAAAAAGGCAAGTCTAAGATGAAAGTAAATTTCATTTTAAAATTAGTAAATAAAGATTTTGTCACGTGGGAGTATCCCAATCAACATTCTCTTCTTTAAGACTTTAACCGTCATTTTTCTTCAATTTTTTCTTGTAATAGGTTTGGAATCACTCAAGAGATGTCCCTTCATGTTGTTCATGACTGTATAAAGGCGAGAAGAATCTGATTAATGTTGTTTGATGACTTATAATATGTAGGATTTCTTTAATCAAGATGTCATTGCATTACATGCATAGCTTCTTCATTATTTACATGCATAGCTTCTTTAATCAAGATATCATTGCAGTGATATGCTAGCTCATTTGAAAGGCCAAAAACGTTGAGATTTTTATAGATAAAGTTTGGCCTCCTTTTGACTTATTGTCACTAGAATTGAATCCCTAAGCAGGGGCCTCCCCCATTAAGATCTTTTATGTGTTGTGCACTTATCAAAATTCAAAAGTTGTCCTATGTCAAGGTCGATATGGACAAGGTGAACTCCTAGATCTCGCACATCAGACTGATAGTTCCTTTGTTAAGAGGACAAGAGAGGAGATCTACAAAACAAAGGGCTTTAACGCTCAAGTAAGTACATGAGTTAGGAGAGTATGAAAATAGTGAGATGAAACTTGATACTTATAGAATGGAGTGGAAGCTACGGGTCCTTGTTTGTAAGGGCTGTTACGGTGGTCTAACAGCCCTCGCAAATAATGGTCAGCTTATAGATAATAGCTAATAGATGATTTATGGCTTATAGATAATATTTACCTTATAGATAAGTACCTATCACGAGATAAAGAGATTGCAATATATTAAAATAATATAACGGTTAAAGATAACATGTCAGTTGAGAGCCCAACTGCTAAGAGCGTAACATTCGTGCTCCTTTGCCAGGACTAACATGGAGGGTTGATGTGTGTTTCAGAGTGCTATGTAACTTGACATGTGTATTTTGTGGCCCCTAGATAGTACATAAGCCCCCCAAGCTCTGAGTCGGCTTACGGGCGAACGAGGTTACCCAATGTCAAAGGAGATTGTCTTGTGTCAAGGGAGATTATTTGGCATAGTAGCCTTGACAAGTAGAAGGGTTACGAGTTTGTCAAGCCCTTAAGCATGGACAAGATTCGTCTGGTGTCGAGAGTGGTAACCTTGACAAGTGCAAGAGTTGTAGGTATGTGAGGTTTGTCAAGCCCCCAGCCTAGACAAGTGTTGTCCAGGCTACTTCTGTCAAGTTTGCCTAGGGTGGATATACTTTTGCAGGTGAGGTCTGACATGTTAGGTGAGTGAGGTCTCTGTATTTGACAAATTTTCTCTTTTTTGACCATTAGGGAATGCATTGAAGACAAACGTTTCACTTATCCTTTTGCTGTAGGCGAATGCAATGCACGCGTGTTGCTCTTGCATATATGTCACTCGTGGAGTGGGCACGAACTAGAGACGCGGATTGTGGGTGAGTGGAGTTGTGTCGTGGTGTGAAATTTTATGGCACCATTTTACCTTTTGCCAATTACCGAAAAGTCTGCCTCCACTTTAAATGGAGTGGATGTTTGATTTCTTATCGTCACCATTGTATCTTCGAGGTCTTAGGTCTGGTTCTTCCTTTCACCATATTCTAGTGTGCTCTGCTTGAGCACTTGAACGGTGAGGACCTTTGAGATTTTGTGTCCCTTCTTCAACATTTGGCCCAATGTACCAGTGTTTTTTTACTTTTTCCAGATGAAGTTGACAAGCAAGATTGGTTGGGTCTCCTTGAACAATATGTCCAAGAAGCTATTCGAGTGTGACTCGAACGTGTTTCACTGTTTCAAGGAAAATTTCTTCAAGGTCCAGGCTACTGACATCATGGCTGATGGCTTACCATTAATGTTCAACGAGGATGGGGAGCCCCGCTTCCCGTTCTACTGGCAGTCTAATCCCACCAGGTTTAAGTCATTTAACAAGGATTTGTTAACCCTTGTAAAGAAGGTTGACAAGGCTATATTGGAGCAATTGTCGGTCTCACTGGATGCGTGGGCAATTTTGTCTCTTCCTTCGGTGAACGAATGATCATTTCGCTTCCTTGGATGGTAACGTGCCTTACCTTGTCTTCTTTTGTGTCTAAGGTAGGTGTCGACCTAGCCTAACACTTGTTGTGTTATTGTTGTTTGTTTTGCAAGTATTATGGGTGACTTCTCTTGGAGGCCCTTAGTGAAGAAGGTTGGACTTGCTAGTGGGACTACACCATTGCCTGTTGTCGTTCCTACTACTAGAGAAGGGAGTTAACTTGCTGTTGAGGTTGGCCCTACTACTGAAGTTGTTGAGGTCTCCCCTAGCGTTCCTTCCTCTGTTATGGCTAAGAGGAAGCAAGATGACAACATTGGGGTGTCAAGCTATAAGAAATTGAGAGCCCCTTTTAGCCTTCGTGCACTGAGGTAGGCTGTATGGTTGACAACTGGTTCAGGTCACCCCTCAAGTTTGCAAGATCTACCTCCAACTTCATCGGCCATCCAGGCTTCTACTCCTAATGCTGCTACTATTGTTGTTGCTTCTACTTCTCCACCTCCTTCTGTTGTGTTTGTTCAGGAGGTCGCTCCTACTGCTGAAGTTAGTGCACCAATCGCTTTGGTTGGTCCTGTTGTGGCTCCTTCATCCACTGTCGTTGCATCCTTGCTGAGTGCCAGTGTGATGACCGCAAGTGCTCCCAAGATTTCACCTCCTCCTTCTTTAGCTCTGCCAGTTCCCCTTTCAGCTGTGTTGGCATCGCCATCGCCTTCCACCTCCTCTCACCCCCCATGTTTCTTTAGATCACATCTACACCTCTTGAGATGTTGATTTGCTATGGGGTGTAGGTTACAAGCCTAAGCAGAAGACTCCAGTTGGCTTTGTGTCAACCTTTGATAAAAAAATCTTATCCAGTCAGTTGGGGTCCAGAAGGTTATTGATTCTGCCAAGGTTTTCCTCTAGCGAAGTTTGGTGATCATGGAAGAGAATGGCCAAAGGCACCAAGAGGCCCTAAGTAAGGTGGCATCCTTAGAGGCTGAGGTTGCCAAATGGAGGGTCACTACTCGTATAGTTTGGAGAGTGGAGTTCCCTAAGGTGGCCAATGCCACTGTCACCTTCGTTGAGGTCGTGAAGTCAAATCATCAACTGTCCTTCAAGATTGGGGGTATTTTTGCCAAGTTGTTGTGCATCAGGTTAGATGGTGATGAGCTATTTGAGCACTACAAGGGCTTATAGAAGGAGAAAAATGAATTGGCTGAAAAAGGTGAAAAACATTGTGACAGAGAAGGATGACCTTACCAAGATGGTGGTGGACCTTGAGGCCTGGCTGAATGTATCGGATTCTAGGTCATAGGAGTCCGAGTTGTGGGCGTCCAAGGAGAGGAAGGCCAACAAAAAACTTGAAGAGGAGCTACTGATGTACAAGAAGGAGGCCGTGGAGCAACATGAAAAGGGCTTTCATTAGGCCGTAAGGAAGGCCGAGTTCTTCGCCAAGGACCTTGACTTGGGTCTTTTTGACCCATTCAAGTACGTGAAGGACAGTGTTCTGCTTGATGAGGAAGAGATAATTGCTGAGGAGGAGATCAACGAGGAGTAGGATGTTGAGGAGCAAGATGATTATGCCAATGTTTAGGCTGCCTTTTATTTTTATTTTTTTCCTTTACTTGGATTTTGGCCATAATGGCTATGTAATTATGACAATTCTTATTTTGACAATGAATTAGCTTTCCTTTGTTGACGAATTTTTGTCCAATATGTATGTCTTGTATGTTGCCATTTGTCTATGCAAAGCTTCGTTACTTGTGGTAGTATGAATAAGGTGTCTTGATAAGTGAGATATTTTGGCGGTGTAGGAAGGAAGACCCTGGTGGTGTAGGGCGCAAGATCTTGGTGGCCTTGTGTGAAATAGAGAAGTAGATGTCATGAGATCATCTCAAGTTTAATTTCAACCTGGTTAAAGGTCTTGTCACTCATCTAGTAATGCTTCATTTTGCTTTCCATAGCTTCTTCCCTGATGCTTGTGAGGACTTAGTTTGATTTGCACCTGTTGAATGTCTTGCTGACCAGTCGGGTGGTAGCTTGTTTTGAGTTGTGGAACTTAGACCATTGGCTATGCTCGTCGTAGTTCCAAAAGAATGAGCTTACCAAGGGTGAGCCCAAGGTTTTAGTAGGAGTGTGTACCAAGGGTAGACCTTGGGTTTTTGTACCAAGGGCGGACCTTGGGTTTTTGAGGTCCCTACAAACTTGTATTCCTATACAGATAAAAGTTAGGAATAGAAAAGATTATCAAGGATTCAAGGGTAGACCTTACGTACCTTGAGTTCCTATGGAGATGGAGTTTGGCGGCAGAAGGGCTCACCAAGGGCCGACCTTGGGTTTGACGAGCCTTTGGAGAAGTTAGTCTCACCAAGGACAAACCTTGGGTTTGATAAGTCTTTGGAGATGCGAGACTCACCAAGGATGGACCTTAGGTTTTGCGAGCCTTTGGAGATGCGAGACTCACCAAGGAAAGAACTTGGATTTGACGAGCCTTTGGAGAAGCGAGACTCACCAAGGGCAGACATTGGGTTATTCGAGCCTTTAGAGAAGCGAGACTCACTAAGGAAAAACCTTGGGTTTGACGAGTTGTTAAATGGTTGACAAGTGCACCAATTAGTCCTAAGTAGTAAAGTTAAAATAGAAGTCCGAATGTCAAATCCACAGGAACTTTGTTTGTACTTAGGTATATGACTATTTAATTAAGAAAAAGATTTGGAAAAGATTGTAGAAAAATGTTAAATTAAAGTGGTAGGAATTTAAATTAAAACAAACAAGGAAAGGAATTAAACAAGAATTTAAATTAATTAATTAAAAATAGAAAAGAGAAAAAAGCCAATATTATATAAGTTAAATTCAGAAGATGAGAATGTTGGGAACTTAGCCTACCAGAGCTACTCTTGATGTAATGTTAATGATGATTTTTTTTCTATTTATAATTATTCTAATTTACACCTGCATATACTAATATACTCTAACCAAGATCCCTCAAGTGAAAGAGCCTAATTTATTTATCTTTTCTCCCAAATCCCTTTGCAGAGAGCCAATAGTTAAATGACATTAAGAGTAGAGATGTATAACATGCTAAACAAAACCAACATATCCCTAGTGATGACTTTATTTAAATATCATTTCCCAGTTCTATTAGAAATTAACGTTTTCCAATGCTACCCCTAAAACTTACCATGCAAATGGGTGATGAAGCCATAAGCAATAATATTAAGCACAAGAAAGGATAATGCAAAAGTAATATTATTAAATAGATAGGAAGAGAAATTACATCAAAAGTAGTTGGTTGCCAAGTTCCCAACAAAGGGGGTTTAGCCTCTCATTGTCATAGGAAGCTTTACAATTACAAGAAGAGAATATTTAGTAAAGGGGGAATAGATAAGAAAGGGAATGAAGGGAAGGAATGGATCTTAATGATTGTTTCTCCTTCTTCTAGCCTTTGCCTTCTATAAGGAATTGTACTCTCTTGAATTTTTTGTGTTTTTTCCTTCATCTCTCTCCCTCTTTTATAGGTGCAGATCAGCTTAGTTTTCACGCAACCTTTGCGCTGAGCACGCTTGTTGTGCTTAGCAAGTATGGCAGTACGCCTCGCGCTTAGCACATAACTTGAGCTAAGCGGGACTCTTTCTTGAATTAGCCTTCTTTCCTGAATTATCCTACTGGTGCTAAGCGTGTTGTTCCTACTAAGCCTATGCCTCGCATTGAGCGCCTGGGACACGCTAAGCACGCTTCTTCAAATTTCTAATTTGCTCTTTTGGGCTTTGTTTTACTCACTAAGCATCATAAATTCATCAACTTTTAATATTTTCTGCACAAAAACTTAAATGATAAAATAAAAATTATTTGAATAAAAAAAAGGAAGAAATAGGAGAGAAAAAAATACAAATTCTTATATAATTTAACCCCAAAATATACTTATAATTAGCCGTTATCACGAGCCTTGGGAACTGCGATTAAGGATGCCCCTATCCTGGATTTTGTCAAGACTTACCAAGGATAGAACTTGGATTTAACAAGCCTCTACTGAGTTGACACAAGAAAATTGTAAAGGTGAATGGAGGTAGAATTTTATTCAATGTAGTGAACTAAATACAAATTCCTTTCATTACCACGGATGTGCCTCGTTAAAGCCTGTAAAGCCAAAACCCTGATTTTTCTCTTTTGGGACAAAAGACTTGAGTAGGAAAAAGAGTACAACACTCGGTCTTGCAATGGTTCAACTGAAGTAAGACTTTAGATGGGTAACGTTCCATGTTCTTAGAATTGTTTTACCATCAAGTTCATGTAGTCTATATGCTTTGTTGTCTACGCTTGATATGACCCTAAATGGTCCTTCACAGTTAGGTCCAAGCTTTCCTGCTCGGGGATCTTTTCTAGCTTCGTCTCAGACTCGCCATACAAGGTCATCGGGTTAAAAGGCTCGTGGTTGAACTTTTGTATTAGAACTTCTTGATGCTCGGAGCTCGGTAGCTTCTTCTTTGATTCTGGCCATCTCTTGGACTTCATCCGTTGTCTTGAGTTCTACCCTTATGTTTTCTTCATTTTGTTGTTGCTAGAATAGCATTCTCCTTGTCAACGGTTCCCCGACTTCGATGGGGATCATGGTGTTTGTGCCATATGTGAGTTGGAAAGGAGTTTCATTGGTCGTTGTTTGGGGTGAACAATGATAGGCCCAGACTATACTGGAGAGTTCCTCCTTCCATATACCCTTAGACTTGCCGAGTCTAGTGCGCAGGGCCTTGAGGATAACTCTATTGGCTGCCTCTGCCTAACCATTAGTCTGGGGATGTTTGGCAAAGGTTATGAGGTGCTTGACACCTAGCCTCGTCAAGAAGTCTTCGTAAACTTGAGCTTTGAATTGGGTGTCTTTGTTGGTGACAATGGCATAAGAGAGGCCATACATGCATATGAGGTGTTTCTAGATGAATTTCTCCACCTCGCTAGTTGTGATTTCTCGCAATGGTTTTTCCTCAATCCACTTGGTGAAGTAGTCGATAACGACTAGTAAATATTTCACTACTCCTAGGGCCTTTGGCAATTGTCCCAGTATATCCATTCTCCACATGGCAAAGTGCCAATGGGAGCTCAGGCTGTGGAGATTGTTAGGAGGGGTGTGCAAAATGTCAGCGATTTACTGGCATTCTTTGCACCTCTTTGTGAAGTCGAGGGTGTATGCCCTTAGTGTCGGTTAGTAGTAGCTAGCATGCACCACTTTGGTTGCAAAGGAGCGTCCCCCAGTATGGAGACTATAGATCCCTTTATGAAGTTCTCTCATGACATAGTCTGTTTGTTGATTTTTCAAAAGTTTAAGCAAAGGTTCTATCAACCCTCTTCTGAATAGCTCACCATTGAGGATGGAATAGTAGCTAACCTTCCATTTCAGGCGTCTGACTTCGTTTTCGTTAGTGGAAACACCCCCTAAATTAGGAAATTCTTGTAGAGGGTCATCTAGTCTGGTTCCTCCTTTTCTCCAGCCATAACTTCCTCAGTGTCTATGGTTGGAGTTTGAAGCGTCTTCTGCATGATAGTCTTAAGGTGCCTAGTCTTTTAGGTGTTGGCCTGCTTAGAGAGAAAGTCTGCTCTGGTGTTGCTCTCCCTGGGTATGTAGTAAATCTCAAAGCATTTGAAGTTGTCAATGAAAGTTTTGGCAATGTGGTAGTTCTTAAGTAGCATTGTTTCCTTAGTCTGGTATCTGTTGGCAACTTGCCCCTAGACAAGCTGCGAGTCAGTGTAGCATCATAACTTATTGGCTCTAACTTCTTTTGCTAGTTTTGGACCTGCAATAAATGTCTCATACTCAGCTTGATTGTTTGAGGCTTTGAACTTGAGCTTGAGGGCTTGCTCTAGAGTGACATTGTCAGGACCTTCAAGGATGATTTCGACTCAAGTTCCCTTTATGTTGGATGCACCGTCAATGTGAAGGCTCCACCAGTATAAGGTGGTTTGGTCATTTCCCACAAATTTTGCCAAAAAGTCTGTCATCAACTGTGTCTTCGTGGGGCCATAGGGTTCATACTGGATATCGAACTCTAAAAGTTCTACGAGCCATGCCACCATCCTCCCTGTTAGTTTAGGCTTTCACAAAACTTGTTTGATGGGATAGTTCGTTTTGACTACCACTTGGTGACTCTGAAAGTATGCCTGAGACATCGGGCTAAGATAATGAGTGCTAGTGCCACCTTCTCTATCATTTGGTAGCGTTTATCAGCGTCATGGAGTATGCGACTGGTGAAGTAGATGAGAAGTTGGTGCTTCCCTTCCTCTTATACAAGGGCTAAGCTAACAACTTCGTCAATTACCGAGAGATATAGGAGTAGGGGTACTCCTAGCCTGATTCGACTCAGGACTAGTGGTGTGACAATGGTCTTCTTGAAGGCCAAAAAGGCTTGTTCACAGGCCTCGTCCCATAGGAATGGCTCAAATTTCTTGAGCAGCTTGTAGAATGGCTTCGCTTTTTCAACGAGCTTTGGGAGGAACCTGGACAAGGATGCTAGTTTACCATTCAACTTTTGGACTTTTTGGATGCTGGTAGGACTATCCATCTCCAGTATGGGTATGCCTTTTTTGGGGTTGGCTTCTATTCCCCGATGTGTGATCATAAAGCCCAAGAACTTGCCTTTGCCGACCCTGAAAGTACATTTTTCCAGGTTAAGGAGCACATCGTGTTTGTAGATTTCTTCAAACACTTCTTCAAGGTATGCCATGTGTTGGGCTATGCTATGGAATTTGATGACCATGTTGTCGATGTGGACCTTGACATTTCGTCCAATCTGCTATTTGAAAATCTGGTCCATCAATCTCTGATATGTAGCGCCTGTATTTTTCATGCCAAAGGGCATAACCCTATAACAGAAGTTGACATCTTCAGTAATGAATGTTGTTTTCTCTTCGTCTAGAGCGTGTATTCGTATCTGATTGTATCTTCAATAAGCATCCAAGAAGCTTAGTACTTGGAACCTGGTCGCTCTATTGACTAGCCTGTCAATTCTGGGCAAAGGGTATGCATCTTAAGACACGCTCTATTTAGATCAGAGTAGTCGGTGCACATTCACCATTTGTTAATGTGAATCCTTGTTTGTAGGGGCTGTTACAGTGGTGTAAAAGCCCTTGCAAGTAATGGCTAGCTTATAGAAAATAGCTAGTAGATAATATATGGCTTATAGATAATATTTACCTTATAGATAATTGAGTACCTGCCATGAGATAAAGAGAATGCAATATATTCAAATAATATAACTATTAGAGATAACTTGTCAGTTAAGAGCTTGACTGTTAAGGGCGTAACATTTGTGCTCTTGTGCCATGGCTGACAAGGAGGGTTGACATGTGTCTCAGAGTGCCATGTAGCTTGACACGTGTATTTTATGGACCCTGGACAGTACATGTTGTATATAGGTATGTGCATGGATCAATATTTTAAAATTTAACCGAATCAGTTTAAATGGTTCAAATTTTAATCCATATAGTTGATCCACTTTATCAAATCGATTCTGAATTGAACTGGTTAGACAAAGCGGTTTTGAATAAGTTTTTTAATCCCAACCAGTTTTAAAACCAATTTTCCTTTTTTCCTTCTTATTTTTATTGTTTCCACTCTCAAATCTTTTCATAAATTAATATCAAAATAAAAGAAATTTATATAATCAAGCATAGTATATTAAATTTTGCCTTACCATAACTGGTATTGAAGTAAACAAAATAACACAAGAAGGGAGACTGGATTGTGTAGTTTAAAAGTTTTAAAACCTTGGTGATTTATTTGTTCAGAATGAAAATCCTTTCTAAGGTCAGAAGGGAACTTTATCAATTTCTGAAAATAATGTGCTTAGAGAGACACTTCAAAGCTTTTGGTTTTAAACACAAAACCTTTCTAAAATCTTTTGTAGTGTTTTCTTTTTTCAAATCATTTCTCCTTAAATCACTGTAAAGTAAGACGTAATGAGTATAAAGAGGAAAAAACAATAGAATTATGTCAGTTCACCCAAAATCACAAGGCCACATTCAATCCTCACTCAAACTAGTGAGATTTCACTAACACAACTTCAGTTACAACACCACAACACCTTAACTCAAGGTATCAACAACCCATAACTTCACACAAATTTTGAAAACAGCAGCTCAAGCTTTAATCAGTGACAATCCCACTGACTTAAGATACACAAAGTTGCTCCCTCTACACAACACCAATACTTGGTCTTGGATTGGAGACTTTTCTCATATTTATTAAAGTGGGTTTTTTGTGAAGTTACTACACAAAAATAGATTCTTCCTAAACTAGGGGGATTCCACTCTCACACTTCTCATAGATATACAATAAAATATAGTTGGAAGTGGGTTTCTCTTGATGAGAAAGGAAGAAGCAGATTTCTCTCATAAAGGAGGTTTTGATGATATGTTCTTGATTCAATCAGGTTGCTTTTAAAAAAAATACAGCTTTAGGCTTCTTAAAGAAGATTTTCAACAACTAGTCGTTGGTGAGGGACACATTGTTGGTTGGTTGCAAAGTTTGAACACTGCCAGTTGTGTTATCACTACTAGAAAAATGTTGAATAATGACCAAAATCAACAACCAACAAAAGTTGATGACAGTAGCGACTAAAAATATCATGTGTCATTTACTCATATCAATTATTGTTTTGGAGACAAAAGTTTCAGTAACAATCCAGGTAGTCGCTAATTTGATCACAATATGGTTTAAACTTTTTTAAAATGTAATTTGGAAAAATTGGCAATTGGTTTGGCAACCGTTTCATTAATTGGCTTAATGAGTAACTTGATTTCAGTTGCTAATACTTAGGAATAACGACTAAATTTGTTTCGGTCATTGGTTAACAAAACATTTTTGTTACTTAGCGACCAATAAGGCCCAAGTGTAACATTAATAATTGATCAAGGCCCATTAAGATCCAAATATAACATTAATGACTAACCAAGACTCTAAAAGGCCCAAGTATAATACTAATGACTAACTAAGGCCCAATAAAACTCAAGTCTAACACTAATGACTGACCAAGGCCCATTAAGGCCCAAGTATATCACTAATGACGAATAAAAACTCAAGTGTAGCATTGATGATTGATCAAGGCCCAAGTGTAACCCTTGATAATTGGTCAAGACCCAAGTATAACATTGATGACTAACCAAGGTCCAATAAGGCTAAGGCCTAAGTATAACACTAATGATTGACCAAGGCTCATTAAGGCTAAAATGTAACCCCGTGACTAATCAAGGCCCAAGGCCTAAGTGTAGCACTTATGATTGATCAAGGTCCAAGTGTAATCCCAAAGATTGGCAATGGACCATTAAGGCCCAAGCATACCACTAATGGTTGACCAAGGCTCAAATATACCACTAATGACTAATCAGTATAACACCAATGATTGATCAAGGCCAAATAAGGCCTAAGTATAACACTAATGACCAACCAATGTCAAATAAGGCCTAATAAGGCTTAAGTATAACACTAATAATTGACAAAGGTCAAATAAGGCCCAATAAATCTCATTAAGGCCCAAGTATAACACTATGAGTGTATGACTGATAAAGGCCAAAAAAGACCTATGTTTAACACTAGGGAGTTACTATTGACTCCATGCAAATTACTCTTGGCCCCTACTAAGGGACTAAGAATTTTTTTATTCCAAAATTACCATTCCCACAGAATCATGATTCCATTCAATATAATGCACAACAAAATCATAAAATCGTTGCTATACGGTTTTTGTACCCCTTTTATTACAACAAAATCATGATTTCGTTGTGTATTTTTTTTTTTTTTTGCCCTAGATATAACAACGAAATCATGCTTTTGTTTTAGTACAGGGGGTGCGTACAAAATATTCAACAAAAATGTTTTTTCGCATACAAAATCAAAAACGAAAACACATTTTAATTGTTAATAGGTTTTTCTTAAGACCTATGGTCTAGCTTATTTAACTAAACAGGCTTTCAAAAACTTTAACTTAACATTTTTCCTAAATGAGTTGGGCCAAGTCAGGCCTTAAATAAGTCGAGCCATGGGCTCCTGACAGACGACCCGACCTACTTCCACCTTTAGTTGCTAACATACTCTAACTAAGAAAAAGGTGAGAGAATGTTAGCAACACACACACACATGTCCTTAAAATCCTCCTTAATTTACTCGATGATGTTTGTAAAATGCATAATTTCCAAAACCATTATAGTTATGACAATTCTCAGTTGAACATCCTCAATTATATGATTAAACAATTTTATTCCCAAAACAAATATTGGTTTACATATCTAAAATTCAATTACACAATATGTTTGGGTCACATACCAGAGATTGACTCACCACAAAATGAAAGCCTAGTTTACCTTCCTTCGTATATAAGAAAAGACTAAGGCTTAGAGCAGTGACCCACAAAACATAACCCCTCAAATACCTACTTGAGCTTATGAGGTATCCTTAGATGGTCTTTTTTCCACAAACAAGTCCATCTACACTGATAATGCTTGACGTAGCCAATTCGTCCCATCCTCAATAATCGAATCCATCTTCGAGTCCATATCTAAAATGTTAGGCATATGGGTGAGTCTCTATCCTTCGCATAAACCAACAAGCAAATGACCTAAAGGTCCAAACAATCGCACATGACTACACATATATCAAGACACTTTCATGGTCTCACTCATCACCCAAAATCTCTAGTCAACACTTAACTCTTTTTCATTTATGAGTTCATTGTCGTTGGAACTCTTGAAACTTAGTGGACTTACATTATTTTAAGTTTGATGACTGCTGGGAGTACACCCTCACCATGATACAATGGTGAGCTCTCACCAACAATACAATGTCTCACATTCAATTAGGGTCGCCAAGTCGGTATGTGACCCAAAGCCACAACCTAACGCCATACCCTCAAGGATGGTCATGCCATGCAATCATTTCCCAGGTACAACTCGTGTGGTCATCCAATCTCTGAGGACTAACTCCCCAATGATGCTCCCCCATTGGGATTGTTTCTATGGATCAGTATGAGTTCCTTTGACAATTGGTACTAGAAGGCAATTCACAATCTTTATGAGTTCATAATGGATACTTCTTCTCCCTCACAAGCCTAATGGCCCCACATCACGGGCACAATAGCCCCACATGGTCTTCATTACAACATAATGTCTCTCACGGCTGGAACCTCCTCACGATCCCCAACATTCTCTAAAGTGACCACATGTCACAATCCTCGATCGACATGCCATCCACTAAGCATTCACATACTTTGCACATGTCATACTTGACCCTAAACAGAAAGGTTTCCCGTTCCCCCTATTCTCTCCAAGGGAATCACCCAATGAATCACACACTACAACACACATGCCTCATGCACATATCTCATCACAAATCCATATTCATGATATTTTCCATTTTATTAAGTTTTATGATTTCCTTTACCACACTCAACATTTTATGCTTAATTATGTAAAGGTTCGCCAAATCCTTACATTGGTACTAATTAATCTCTAAGTCCATGTATCATCCATAAAAAACTCCATTATAAATCCAAATTCTTAATTAATTGCTCAAACTCTTTTTATTAGTGGTTTCCATAATGAATTTTATCACTTAGTCATTATCAAATCACACCAATGTCTTCCTCACGGAGTCCATTTGCACCCACAAGTATCACCATCCCCATTAATCATTGTCCGAGGGTCAAACAATAGCATGCAGAATGAATCCAAACATAGATAATTAATCTACACATAATACATTAATGAATATTCACCTTTAGAGGCTGAATATCATTTTTCAAGCTCAAAAGCATCATATTACATAACTAGCACAATTATTTCAATTAACAACTCAATTTCAAGTATGCGAAAATAACAGTTTCCAATTTTTTAAATCAACTCCAAATTTTACGAAACTTGGCAATAAAACTCCACATATGACATGTTGCAACATAAAATATTCAGCACACCATATTTCCACTATTTAATTTTTTAATTTTTATCTCTGCCAATACACAAAAAGTCATTGTTTTCTATTTATTTTAAATAGAATATCAACTTAGTTTTTATTCAAAATTTGCAGATATCATCCTCAATATGTTGGACATCACATATATTTTTCACAAAGCTAAAAAACATGCATTTCTTTTTCCCCAACAAATATGTTTCACAACTATCCAAAAATACAAATTTTGTTGTTTAAATGTAGAAAATAATAAATGATTTTTCTAAAAATCTATAAAAATACTACACACTCTAAATGGTCTAGGAAACAACATAAAAATTCACCACTTGATAATCCCACCAAAATATAATTATCTATATTTAGGAACCTTTTCCAGCAATGACTTATTTTGGACTTTCGATTTCAAACAAATAATTTCTTATTTTTGTTAGCTTAGCCGATTATTTTATACATTTTTCATGGTCATGCGACACTTCATTTTTTTGTAATCATATTATTTGCATGGAGTATCCACCTGACTCACCAATCACCTTTAGTAAGATTCTCTCCTCTCAATCACCTTTAGTAAGATTCTCTCCTCTCAATCACATTTTTTCCATCCTGAAGACTATAAACCAAGACCTTGCTTAAGGAAATTGAGTCCATATGAAACTTAGTTTAAAATAGTTTCACCAAAAAAAAATATACAAAAATAATTAAAAATAAAAAATGAAACCTAACAGATTTGAGCAATTTCAAATGAAACTAAAAATTAAATAGTAGTGCTCAAAACGAAAGACAAAAATTATCCCAAACTCCATAGACATAAAAAACCATAGAACATGTCTTACATCATAGGAATCATGTCCCAAAAATTAATTCAAATTTGTGCACATAACCTAAAAAATCAATAGCAAGCAATTTTACAATTTATGCATCAAAACATTCATTCCAATGACTATTTATTCTTCCTGAACACCCACACAACCCATGGACAGCCCCCAAACACAATGATTCATGAGGTTGTGATAGAAACTCCCCATGCCTCAAGATTTGAGCACCAAACTTCCAAGTAAGTCATGAACTAGACACTTGTGGTGTCTAAATTTTTTCCTAGCCATCAAAATAAAAATTTTAAACCATAGGAAGGCAGATTTTTGAAATTCTAGAGAGGAATATATAGATGAAAATGGGATTGGAGTTCATTTATCTAAGGGTTCAATACCAAGAACAAGGCTTGGAGAAACAATTTTTTTCCTCCTTCCTCTCTCTAAAAGTCTCATGGCCAGACAAGGAGAATGAAGCTTCTCACTTTTTTTTTCATTTGAATTTATTGACAGCCAAAAGCCACATGCATGTTGAGTGGAGTCATCCCATTAGTCCAAGGTTCCTTTTTAATTGATAGGATATTAAACGGTAAAATTTGATTGAAATTGTTGGCAAATACTAGCTTTAGTTGGACGTCCAAGTAAAGGCCTTTTTAATGGTTAATTTGCTTTTAAAAATAATGCCTATAATTGGCTAAAGTATGCTTAAGCATAAATGGAAATTTTGTTTTTACCAAATGAAATAAATTTGAGCTAATTAACATAAGTAATGGTGTTAATTACCTAGATCATTGTGTAATTCAAATTAATCAAACTTAGAGTAAATTTACACAATGTGAATTTACATTGTCTAATCTTGCACAATGTGAATTTACATTGTCTAATCTTTCACAATGTAGATATAATGTTCTAATGAAATCCAAATATCTACTAAACTTATCACATAAAATAACATGCCTATAATTGATATTTTAATTAACTACTTGAAATAAATTTTCATTATAATTAATTTTAACATCAATTATATTTTAAAAAATCACATGAACACAAAATTTCTATAATTTGAGTTTTAATTTTCAGGGTGCTACATTGACAACACCACTAGATGTAGACAAAGAAGAGGAGTGGTAACTCGAGATCATAAGGAAGGACATGATCGATTATTCAATGACTATTTCTCTAAAAATGTTGTATACACAAAGACTCAATTTTGAAGAAAGGACATGATTAATTGTTGGATGAATATTTTCTCTGAAAATGTTGTATACACAAAGACTCAATTATGAATGTGAAGGAATGTGTTCCTTCAAGTTGTAGAAGCCCTCATCAATCATTATGAGTACTTCCAAATGAAGGTAGATGCAACACGTAGAAAGGGCCTACCCTTGTTGCAAAAATGCACTATTGCTCCTCATATATTCACTTCTGGGTCATTCGCTGACAGTGTGGACGAGTATATTTGGATTGTCGAAAGCACTATAATTAAATGCTTACAAATATTTGTATTAGCCGTCTGCAAAATATTTGGGGATGAGTACCTAAGGAGCCCTAATAATGAAGATATTGAACGACTACTACAAATGAGAGTGCCATGTGGCTTTACAGGTATGTTAGGTTTCATTGATTGTATGCACTGAGAATGAAAAAATTGTCAAATTGCATGAAAAGGAAAATTTCGTTGAGGTGAACATCACAACCCAATAATCATTCTTAAAGCCATGACATCACAAGACGTGTGGATTTGACATGCATGTTTTGGCATTACAGGTTCAAATAATGACATTACTGTGCTAAATGTTTCTAATGTGTCGAATGAGGTTTTGTCAAGATGCACTTCCGTGGTGCAATACATAGTGAATAAAACCTAATATAATGAGGTATTATATAGTGGATGACATTTATCCAAACTTTGCTACACTTGTGAAGACCATCTCAATGTCATAAGGAGAAAAGAGAAAAATATTTGCATAACGACAAGAATCATCAAGAAAGGATGTTGATAATGCATTCAAAGTGCTCCAATCTCAATTCACAATTATGTTTTCCAAGTGACCTCAATAACTTAAGAGGGGGGGTGAATTAAGTTGTAAAATTTTTTCACTAACAAACTTTAATCCCCTCTTTAAATGATATATGACAGATTTAATATGCAGAAGAAGGAACAATAAACAATTTAATCGGTGTTCTTTAAATATGCAAAACAAAATTAATTGTAATAATATAAATGAGATAAGGGAAGAGAGAATTGCAAACTCGATTTATACTGGTTCGGTCACTTCCCGTACTTATGTTTAGTCCTCAAGCAACCCACTTGAGATTTCCACTATCCTTGTAAAATTCTTTTACAACTTCTAAACCACCTAGGGATCCCTTTCCCTTGTGTTCAGGATACTCACAAATCAAGAGACACACAGCCTCTTGATCACAACAATTTTCTTTTAGAAGTATAGAAGTTTTTCTCTCTTTTAGAGAAGAATGATACAGGTTGAAGATCTTAGAAGAATCCTTAATTGATTTGCAAGTGTTTTGCCAAAGGTTTGTTTTTGAGAGAATAAGACAATGAGGTTCTGAAAAACTCTAAAGATTTTCATAGACAAGTTACATATTTATAGGCCCTTGGTGGCTTTTTAAAAACTCATGAAGGGATGTGATTTTTCAAAGCAATTTTCAAAATTTTCTCACCGGTAATCGATTACAAATCTTTGGTAATCGATTACATAGTTATATAATAAGGGGTCATGACTTTTCATTTGAATTTCAAGAGTTCCGTTACTGGTAATCGATTACATACAAATGGTAATCCATTACAATTTTCAAAATTCAAATTTCAAACTTCCTGAAAAGCCTTTTAAAACAATTTTGCTTCTAGTAATCAATTACAGCTCCTGGTAATCGATTACCACAGGAAAAATGCCTTTTTCAGAAATGTTAAAATATTTTAAAGCTTTTTATAATTAATTTAAAAATTATGTTTTGAGGCCAAACCTTTTCAATTATTAAGAGATTTATTTTAACAAAAATAGACTAAGACGTATCTTTTCTCTTGATCTTTTGTTTACTTGATCTTGATTTGGACTTGAAGTAAACTTGTGTTGCTGCTGTCTTTGGCATCATCAAAAACCTTCATACATATACATTCACAAATTATACGTGATCCAACACATTTTTGGGATGCTCATACAATGAAGAATATAATTTATGCATGTATTATATTACATAATATAATTGTTGAGGACAAACGACACACATATCAAAATAATATTGATTACGATAATGTAGGTAATGACATGTCGACATTTGAAGTATCTTCATGTGCTCACCCTAGTTTCATATCAAAATACCTCCAAAGAAGAGTAGATGTTCATGACAATCGAAAGCCCTACCAATTTCAGGCAGATCTAATTGGACATATTTGGGAATGTTTCAAAAAATAAAATAATGAAAATTAATTTTATGTAATATTATGTATTTTCCATCTTATGTATTTCTTTTCAATGTCATTGTTTTTAATTATATATTATTATGTATTACATCCTTATGTATTTCTTTCAATGTAATACAATTGTCATTGTTTTTAATTAAATATTGTTATGTATTATGAATTTCTCATTATTTTTAACTTATTATATAAAAAATTGAATAAAAGAATTTACATCATTTTTTAATATTTAACAACATTATACATAATAATTCAAAAATTGAATTAATAATTTTATTTGAACCGTAATTAAGTCAAAATAATAAAAATATGAAAGTGTAAGTTTCTTAAAATTTCTTAAAGTTTCTTATTATTGGAGCAAAACGGTACATGTATGAATTTTTTAGGAATGACCTGAGATCACCAAAAACCACTTTTTATGTGTTTAAGAAATTTAACATGAGTTGCTTAAAAAATTTTCATTCAAGATGTCTTACGGATCAAATATGAGACATTATTTAAGGGATATGAGACTAACTCTACTTGAATGAACATGCCGGTAAATGTGTAAGAGAATTGAAATCAAAATAATAAAATTATAACGGGAAAAAATAAAAATAATATACATTAGAATTCCGTAATTGAAAACAAAACAAAAGTATATTTTTAGATAATAAAGTGAGATGAAATAAAATGTATTTAATTATTTATCATTTCAATCACAACTTAAATAATCGAAATGACACGCCTTATATTAACACAAGTCTATTTTCCACCTTAGTAGTAAGAGAAAGAATAGAGGTTGAAATGAAGGTAGCTCCCATCGTGGTGTTCTTGTTCAGAGATACAGAGGGTTTCGCCTCCACCATCTCACAAGCTTTTCGCCCCAAGCCTTCCTCCTCCTTCACGCGCCAGTAACGTTTTCTTCTCAATCTCTCTTTTTTTTTCTTTTCTTTCACTCAACTTAACGTTCTTCTTCATTATTCATTGATGCCTTTTTGCGTTGCAGAGAGGACTCCTTTGAGCTCTCCTTGGAGGCTTATGGAATCAAACACCTCAAAGCATCTGGGAGCGTTTCTCACTTCGTTGATGATCACGGCGCTTACAAGGTCAACCTCCTCAACCACCCTTTTTCCCTAATTTTCTCATATTATTGTTATATGATAGTGATTAGTTCATATGAGCACAAAAATACGATACCCTTTTGGCTGAAATAGTGAAATGATAACGAGTGGTTGCGAGATACACATTCAATTTTTCTTCAATTGTAGAATCTCACTATGTCAGTATTAGGATTAAAGAGATTGAATGAAACTTCCATTTGAGTATTGAGTCCTGGTGAGTATTCTTCTGGCTATTAAAAATTTGTGCTTCTTACAAAAAGGGTAGGTTTTTATTTGATATGCACTGTGAGAAATTGCATTAGTCTACCATGTATAATCACTTTTCAATCAGATGGGGCTCCGAACACCGTTTGATTCATCTTCAAATGTTGGATTGCATCTGAAATTTGGGTATAAATAGAGGTCGTTGGCTGTTATAATAGTTATATGATGGCTGGAGTAGATCGCTCTGATTCCGAATAGATTCCAATGCTTATAAATGGGATATTGAGCGGATTCTCTTGAGCAGCAGCTTTGTTTTTTTCCTTTCTGGAGATAGAATTTATCACTTATAACTGATTTATTCACCTGTCTAAAATCTTGGGGTTATATCTCACACTCTTACTTGAGCATATGATTTTTTAGATCTTTGTTCAAGGTGTTTCTATGATTACATTTGATGCTTCAACTTAGACAACTATGAACTCTAGTATTTTCTTTTAATTGGATAAATTTCTTTACTGGGGTTAGCTTTCTGCAAATATTTACCAGCTGATCATTGATTCTGTAAAATTGGAGTTCATACTCTGAGCAATTAGATTTAAATATATTAATGGTAAACTTAAACCTTACAAATTATCTTCTGTGCTAATTTGTTTTTCAAGTGCTTTATTCTTCCTTCTAGAAATACATCTGATTTTGATAAACTCTTCATATCCAGGTGACAATTGTGGCTATGGAGCATTATGAGCCACCGGTACTATCTTGTGCTCTTAATGAGGTTCTTAATAAAATAACTGCAGATAAATCTTCCTTTGTACCTACACTTTTGGTACCATTTTTGGTGGAATCATCCAAGGTTAAAGGGCACAGTAAATCCCTAAGATCAGATGAAATCAAACCTTTAATATTTGGTATAAAGATTGGTCAAAATACAGACATAATGCAGGCATTACTTAACAAAATCCAGGAGCCACCATCTTCTTTGCGGATTCAACATGAAACTTTTGCATGTTTTCTTCACTTTGTTCGTGTAATGCAGTTACCAACCTTTTTTCTAATTGGACAAGCTAGTCAATATTTGGACAATAAATCCACCAAGCAGCAGGAGGTATTAATTTTCCTTATCACTTTTAAAGAATATGATCTAATTTGATTTCTATAAAAAAATGTCTATTATTTTGAGAATGGTTGGTGTCAGGGGACTGTTGGCTTAATTCTACTATTTTCGTTGTTCAACAACCTAAAGAGATTTCCTTGGCTTCCTTTTTTTCCCTTCTATAAATGAGTGCGTCTTTAAGAGCTAATTTATTATGGATTGTGCCAGATACTTCATGCAATAGGTGAGATTTTGGCTAGCACTACAGATCTGCAGTTTTCAGAAGACAGAGTGGTCTGGAATCCAAAAAAGGCATCAGGGGAAAGCAAGGAACCATGGCGTGCATTATATGGTTGAACCATGGATCATTTTCATGCTAACATGGGTCTGGTTCTCAGACCCGTTGTTTTTCCTGTACTAACTGTTTCCTTAAGCATTATAAACTGCCCCCTTCTCCCCCTTATTTTCTTTATATCTCATTGAAGTATCTTAGTACCGTGTAATGTGTGTCGATGGGATGAATGTTGCCATAGCATGTAGCTGCAAGTTCTTTGTGTACATGTGGGCGTTATTTTCATTCACCTGTCCAAAAGCTTAGCTGAATAGGTTTAACTGTTTATGCTATGCATCACATTGTATACTCACTTTGTTACTTTGATGCTGTTACAGCTTTTGAAGGGAGATAAACATGAGAACCATGAGGTTTTAAATTTTGTTTCTGTCATAGAAACACTTTAATGGTGAGGATGAGAGTTTCTAGTGTCTATAATTTGGTAATGTGAGGTCTCCAAAATGATAATTATGAATGACTTAGTTGAGAGAACAGTTTTAGGAAAAAGCAGGAGTTTGCAATTATGTTTTATTCGTTTTGTTCTAGTTCAATTTCCAATTTTTTTATTCTTGTATAGTTTATCTCAGTGCTTCATAAAGATGATATGCTCGTTTGAAAATCTGTTGAATGTTCAGGCTGTGTTGTGGCTATCATATCAATTCATGTTTTTTTTTATCCGTAAGAATTGAACACATACCAGGGAATTTACAACACGTATCAGTGGGTTTACAATACATACGGTTCAACCAATTGAGTTAGACTCTCTTGCTAATTCATACTCGATTGGCTAATGCTTTGTTTTATTGGATAAACCCATGCTGTAGCACCCTTTCTCCTAATAGTCTTTAAACTAATAAAATTATATATATAGTTCATAAATTTTTAAATATCTATTAATTTAGCCTCTAGAGATAAATTGAGGGATAAATTTGAAAAGAAAAATTCAATACTTAGGAGTATGTAGCATGATTTTTAATATAAAAAAAAATTATGATTTCATTAGTTTAAGGACTATTTAGGAAAGATGATAATATTTCATGGATCAAATTGATGGTTTGTTCAATTTTTATTTGGTTACCTTTTGCGTGTCTCTTTGTTTTGGCCATCTATCGACTTGAATCCTCTAGTGACTTCATGTCGATGTATCCGGAGGATGGCTCAATACAAAAAAATTAAATTTAAAATTTAATTAGAAAAAGTTAGATGGTGCAAAAGTTTTTTTAAATACTTAATTAATCTTAATTTATCATATCATTAAAAATTATTTAGTGACAATTATTTTAAAAGTGATAGTAAGGGCGTTATCTTATTGTTTAACTATGTAAAAAGTTTTAGGATTTGGGTAAAAAAGTTTTAGACATTTTGTGCACTTTGATAAAAAAAAAGAGTTAATTAGAATGTATTCATAGTATAATTTTTTTATATTATCATCTAATTATATATTATTAATAACTATTTTAAAAACTAATCAATAATAATCTTTAATTGATTGATAATAAATAAATTGTCAATAATTATTTTAAAAGTTATATTAATCATAATTTTTTATTAAATTGACAACTGAAAGATTGTCAATAATTAAATACAAAAAGTTACAAGAGATAAAAGGGAAAATAATAAATTAACATTATAAAAATATTATGAACTATTTTTTCCTCACAATAATTTTTTTTGGATCCACAACTTTTGTACATACCAAGTGAATGGTGTGCTCTTGCAAACTAATAGAACCACCCGTGTGCATACCCACCCTTTTTAGATGCTTTTTTTTTTTTTTTGTCTATGCACACTTAGAACGATACCCAGGTGCATTCCAATGTAATAATAGAATGTTCCATACATGATCTCCAATCCAATATGACCTTTTATTTTCATTTCGGGCATCCCTAAACATCTTAGAAAGTCTATGAGAGGCTTTCGAGTTAAAAGCTTTCTTAATTTCATTCTCCTCCTCAGGTCTCTAGACCAATTTTCTCTAAAGTATGACAAAGTTATGAAATGTTACACAATTAGCAAAATACCAATTTTACAATTTCATATCAAATAAAACAAAATCAACATTACTATCCATTTCAACCATTGAACTAATTCATTAAGACATGAATAAGTTACCTTAAAACACTGGAAAAAAAAGTTCCTGATGATCTTTTGGAATTGCTCCCCATGTAGGCCATGGGTGAGCAAATTGTTGCCTAATGGACAATGTGATGGCCTTTGCCGCAACCTTAGATGGATGAAACCTAAATAGAAAAAATAATTTGTGAAAAAGTAAAAGATCAAATGATGTATCATATATAATGATAACTATATAAATTTTGTAATACTTACGCTCCATTAATAAGTGTAATCATAGGACGATCATTGGGGGGGGGGGGGGGGAGTCTTCCATGGCCAAATTTGGAATGTCTTCATCAGTAGGCATGTTTGCTACAATTGGGGATGAGGATCGTGTCGATGTAGGTATCGGGGACAGTCCACGCGCATCAATCGAGGATGAGGATAGTATAGATGTAGGTATCAAGGATGATCCACGTGCATTAATCGGAGATGGAGATGGTCTAACTTCAGTCGGAGGCGGAGATGGTGTAGGTGCAATATCGGAAGATTTGACTGGCACATATACAGTAGACGGGGATGGGGTAGATGATGGTAGACTATCTTTAGGTGGCAGTAGTTTAACCACATCATTTTTTCTTCCCACTTGTCCCTTTTCCACTAGAGTCATGTGACGGGGGTTGAGGAGGGTCAACACCACTTGATGACATATCTATATATAAAATAATAATATTACAAATAATAAATTATAAAATATTGGGATGAATTAAAATTATATAACTAACAAAATTCCATTTCACACCAAATATAAAATACTCTAATAAAGTGTTCAAGTATTACAACAAAACAAAGATGCCACTAATAACAAACATTATAACTAACTAACAAACATCAATGTCTAATCCTCTTCAGAATTGTAAACTTCAAAGTCATCTTCTAATTCCCTTTCATTGTCTTATTCAATATTATTTGATTCTCCATTCAAATTATTTGATTGTTCTTTGTTTGTCAACAAATTAGCATGGTCTACTTCTTCAACACCACCTCTTAAATCTTACAATCCATAAATACTTTAAACTTCAACGACTTCGTTGACATGTGACATTTCCTCTACTTGGTAAGGCACATAATCTTGTCCATTATCGGATTCTATGTAACCCTTTGGCTTCGTTGTAATTGCAACACACCAACCACGCTTGTCCTTTCTTGTTGTTGGATATGACACATAATACACTTGTCTTACATTATGTGCACTGATGAATGGGTCAAACAAATTATAAATTGCATTAAATGTGTTTCGCAAGTAATCAACATGGTTTATGAAGCACAACTTTAACCATGAAACTAACATTGGTAAATAAAAATACATGACATTTATAAATATAAAAATTAGTGTGTGACACTATTTTCTATATGTGTCTCACAACTTGTGTAATGACCCGCTTCATCGCTATGATATCACTACTCTAAAATACGTAATTTCAATTATAAATGAAAAGTCCATTAATTTGATTATGAAAATGAGAGTAAATTTTTCACGATATACATTCACCAAACAACGTACAAAATACTTAAATAAGTACATACATACATACATACATGTGTGTGTGTGTGTGTGTGTGTGTGTGTGTGGCTATGTGTGTGTGTGTTTTTGTGTGTGTAGCTGCGTGTGTGTGTGTTTCTGTGTGTGAGTGTGTGTGTGTCTGTGTGTGTGTTTTTGTGTGTGTGTGTGTGTTTGTTTCTATGTGTGTGTGTGTGTGTGTTTGTTTCTGTGTGTGTGTCTGTGTCTGTGTGTGCCTGTGTGTTTCTGTGTGTGTGTGTGTGTGTATGTATATAATAACCATCATACATCATCCAGATAACAAAAAGTAATTTAATTTATACATGGATCTAAGCTTGTTATTTACATGTCCAATTTAAAATAGAATCAAGGAACCAACTACTGAGGAGCTGATAACAAAACACAACTCCCTCCCAAAATAATCCCAACGTCATCACGTCGGCTTGGCAGCTCCCACAAAGAAATCTCCCTTTACATCACTTACTGTTGTTCATTTGCTCCCAAGAACAAAGGTTCGTGATCATCACAGGTACCAACCACACGGTACAAAATTGCAAGGATGAGTTTATTATAAAACAAATCAACAAGCATAAGATGACAATAATTAGCAAGGAAACTATGTCAATAATCATAATCGTACTCAATAATCCATCAATTCAACATACACTTAACAACTAGTCATCAACTTTAACACAATTCAAATCAATCATGCTTAGTATGATGCATGTACTAGACCTCAACTCTCAAATGTAATATGGTACCATTCATAAAAAAATAGCCTAAGCGTGTCCACACGACACTCTTACTTAGGAAAACTAGACAGAAAATGTCGATGTCACCTTATCGTGCACATGCAACTCCCTCCCCTCATGGTGATCAGCCTGAGTCACAAGGGAGTTCGAAACTGAGTGACATGTGATAACAGATGTCGAATTGATTCAAAACAAATAAAACTAAGAAATTATGCAGTACAGAATTAACCTAGGTTGACTCAGAGATACAATTCAATTTGATTCCTACTTTAATTCACTTATAAACAACAAGGGGAATTTCAATGAATAGTTGGTAGACATTGGAAAGAAATGCGAAAACACAGAACATAAATGCGAAATCTAAATTGAAATAGAGTTTAGTTGCAGAACACAAACAGAATTGCACAAACAGGTTGTAAAATAAATTTGAAATCATCAATCTAATTCACCAAACCTATGCAAACGAATTATCACAGTTCTGCAGAGAATAATCATTTTGTGAGAGTTCAATCAATGTCATTAGAGTTGTTTCAAAATTAGGTTAGAATATCATCCAAGCAATCTGTGATTAAAGTTGAAATTAGGGAAGAAATCCCTAAACTAATTGGTTTTCAATCCTAAGCATATTCATAATAATGAAAATCAAAAATAGGATTGAAGAAAAAGATGAGCATTCACACAGATTAGATATACTAAACTAGAACTCAAATTCATCCTATCTTAGAGTGGATCCTTGGATTGATTAAGTGTTTAGCCTTCCATGATCATCACCAGTGGAAAAGCCATGAAATTTATACAAGAAAAAGGAAGAACAGAAGTGAAAAGAGGGAGAAAAATGAAGAACAGTTGAGAGAAAAAAAGTTTTTCCTAAAGCTCGCACACCAAGTAACTAAATTTGTTTTTGGTACAGAATGAAATATAACTTCCACTAATATATACAATTACTACTCAAAAGGAATGGATGTGCTTTGATCAGGGTCATCTAATCTACCTAATTTAACTAATTACATAAAGCAAAGCCCAAATTCGTAGCCCAATTATTCAAGTGCAGAGATTGTGACTTCCAAGCCCAATTTGACCCTCGAAATGACAAAAATGGCCAAAGCTTATTTTTGACAATATGAATGATACCATATTGCATTTGAGAGTTGAGGTCAGGTACATGTATCATACTGAGCATGATTGATTTGAATTGTGTTAAAGTTGATGACTAGTTGTTAAGTGTATGTTGAATTGATGGATTATTGAGTACGATTATGATTATTGACATAGTTTCCTTGCTAATTATTGTCATCTTATGCTTGTTGATTTCTTTTATAATAAACTCATCCTTGCAATTTTGTACCGTGTGGTTGGTACCTGTGATGATCACGAACCTTTGTTCTTGGGAGCAGATGAACAACAGTAAGTGATGTAAAGGGAGATTCTTTTGTGGGAGCTGCAAAGCCGACGTGATGACGTTGGAATTATTTTGGAAGGGAGTTGTGTTTTGTTATCAGCTCCTCTGTAGTTGGTTCCTTGATTCTATTTTAAATTGGACATGTAAATAACAAGCTTAGATACATGTATAAATAAATTACTTTCTGTTATGTTGATGATGTATGATGGTTATTATATATATATATATATATATATATATATATATATATATATATATATATATATATGTATGTATGTATGTATGTATGTATGTATGTACTTATTTAAGTATTTTGTACGTTGTTTGATGAATATATATCGTGAAAAATTTACTCTCCTTTTCATAATCAAATTAATGGACTTTTCATTTATAATTGAAATTACGTATTTTAGAGTAGTGATATACACAAGTTGTGAGACACATAGAAAATAGTATCACACACTAATTTTTATATTTATAAATGTCATGTATTTTTATTTACCAATTTTAGTTTCATGGTTAAAGTTGTGCTTCATAAACCATGTTGATTACTTGCGAAACAAATTTAATGCAATTTATAATTTGTTTGACCCATTCATCAGTGCACACAATGTAAGACAAGTGTATTATGTGTCATATCCAGCAACAAGAAGGGACAAGCGTGGTTGGTGTGTTGCAATTAAAACGAAGCCAAAGGGTTACATAGAATTCGATAATGGACAAGATTATGTGCCTTACCAAGTAGAGGAAATGTCACATGTCAACGAAGTCGTTGAAGTTTAAAGTATTTATGGATTGTAAGATTTAAGAGGTGGTGTTGAAGAAGTAGACCATGCTAATTTGTTGACAAACAAAGAACAATCAAATAATTTGAATGGAGAATCAAATAATATTGAATAAGACAATGAAAGGGAATTAGAAGATGACTTTGAAGTTTACAATTCTGAAGAGGATTAGACATTGATGTTTGTTTGTTAGTTATAATGTTTGTTATTAGTGACATTTTTGTTTTGTTGTAATACTTGAACACTTTATTAGAGTATTTTATATTTGGTGTGAAATGGAATTTTCTTAGTTATATAATTTTAATTCATCCCAATATTTTATTTGATAAATTATTTGTAATATTATTTTTCTATATATAGATATGTCATCAAGTGGTGTTGACCCTCCTCAACCCTCGTCACATGACTCTAGTGGAAAAGGGACAAGTGGGAAGAAAAAATGATGTGGTTAAACTACTACCACCTAAAGATAGTCTACCATCATCTACCTCATCCCTGTCTATTGTATATGTGCCAGTCAAATCTTCCGATATTGCACCTACACCATCTCCACCTCCAACTGAAGTTAGACCATCTCCATCTCCAATTGATGCACGTGGATCATCCCTGATACCTACATATATACTATCCTCATCCCCGATTGATGCGTGTGGACTGTCCCCGGCACCTACATCGACACCATCCTCATCCCCAATTGTAGCAAACATGTCTATTGATGAAGACATTCCAAATTTGGCCATGGAAGACCCCCCCTCCCCCTCAATGATCGTCCGATGATTACACTTATTAATGGAGCGTATGTATTACAAAATTTATATAATTATCATTATATATGATACATCATTTGATCTTTTACTTTTTCACAAATTATTTTTTCTATTTAGGTTTCATCCATCTAAGGTTGCAGCAAAGGCCATCACATTGTCCATTAGACAACAATTTGCTCACCCATGGCCTACATGGGGAGCAATTTCAAAAGATCATCAGAAACTTTTTTTCCCCAGTGTTTTAAGGTAACTTATTCATCTCTTAATGAATTAGTTCAATGGCTGAAATGGATAGTAATGTTGATTTTGTTTTATTTGATCTGAAATTGTAAAATTGGTATTTTGCTAATTGTGTAACATTTCATAACTTTGTCATACTTTAGGGAAAATTGGTCTAGAGACCTGAGGAAGAGAATGAAATTAACAAAGCTTTTAACTCGAAATCCTCTCATAGACTTTCTAAGATGTTTATGGATGCCCGAAATGAAAATCAAAGGTCATATTTGATTGGAGATCGTGTCTGGAACAATCTATTATTACATTGGAATGCACCTGGGTATCGTTCCAAGTGTGCATAGACAAAAAAAAGGGCATCTAAAAAGGGTGGGTATGCACACAGGTGGTTCTATTAGCTTGGAGGATCACACCATTCACTTGGTATGTACATTAAAATTATAATACATACTTCTTTGTACTTGTTTAATTTATCACTTAATGTTTATTTTTTAATGTTTGTTAATAGTCAGAAAAGCTTGGTCAATCTACATATGGTTTTACAGCAAACTCATTTACGAAAAGATACTGGTCAATTTGTCAATGATAGATCTAGGCAGACACATGTGAGACCATTATCTTGCATGTTTTTTTTTTTTTGTTTTTTTAAATGTTTCTTATTTATGAAATAATAACTATTTATAACTGACATGAAGAATTTAAGGCTAGAGTATCTCAAGCTAGGTCCGATGCTGCATTAAGTGTTGGTGAATCATAACTCACTCCTTTAGACCATGTTGAAGAACAAAGACTTAGGACTCGATGTTGAATTGTAGTTGTGGGACCAAAGCGTAAGGGATGCCTTTACGGTACTGGAGATCTTAGTCATACTTATAAATGTGGAGATGACAACTTCGTGCAACATATGCAAGAATCTTCTAGTCGCGCTCAAGATTCAACGAAGATTAACCAACTAAGGGAGGAGCTTCGTCAATCAAAGGAGGAGATGCATGTATTTTAGTCAGTTGTCCTTTAGTTCCTACCTCCTGAAGCGCGAAACATTATTCATCAACATCAACAATTTCACCAGTAGCAACAACAAGACAATGACCAATCAAATGACCAACAACAAGACGATGACAGTAGAGACACTCTCCCAATGAATATTTTGATTGTTGACTTAGCAACACAAAATTACTATTAACATATTACACATTGTGCTTTTCTTTTAGATTTATTTTCAATTTAACTGAATGATTTATTTTACTATATGTTTTGAATTTATGAATTTGAGTATTTCGTTAATTACATGTATGTGTTAATTAAAATTTTGACGTTAAATCATATAAATGCAAAAAAGTAATTCCTAAATTATCGATGTTAAATAATAAAAATGAAATAAATAATCATTCATAAAATAGAATTACTGACGGATATTTCTGTCAGAAATTTTCTACGGAAAAAATCCGTCGGAAATTTCCCACGAAATCTTTCCGACGGATATTTTCCGTGAAAATTTCCGACGGATAACAAAAATCTGTCAGTTAAAGTTTCCTATGACTATTTTTTCAACAAACCAAAATCTATCAAAAATTTTGAATTAGTGACAAATTTTTGAAGTTACCGATAGATTCCGAGCTACATAAATATTTTTTTTTTGTGTGTGTGTGTAACAAGATATTAGAATGTTGGCACCATTCGTGTGATCTTCAAAGAGTGTAATATCTACTACTCTAATTAAGGACACTCACAATTAAATGAGATTCATATATTCTGTAATATTAGTGCTTCAACTATTGGTAGCATCAATTAAAATATTAGCAGCATAGTTCAAGTATCAATTATTGTATGAATGGTACAACTGTGTTTTGTGGCGATGGAATATCCTGTCTTGGTGAGACAAAGTTAGGGGTGAAATCTGCCATCTGACCATCGTCCCCCTTTTGAATTATTCGGCTCTCGTCCACGGCTTTGTTTTGAAACGTCAACACCGACTTTGGCAAATAAGGTTTTACCTATTAGCATAAAAAAGCTATCCAAGGCATCAAGGTATTAAATTAATATCTCATGATATATATAGGCCTACTGGGTTGCAACATGTAGGATAATATATGGTAATGCTAGATAGTTATCAATCCAAATAATTATATTGGCACATAATCCGTGAGCCATTATTGGCATGGCCATGTAATTCTGAACCACATCACAAATTACGAAAATATATTATATTGAATGGCCAAATTAAGTAGAGTTGATGCCATGTTTGCAGTGCATGCCGTAGGCATACGAGTGGTATATAACATGCGTGGTATAGAATATGCCAAATCACTAACGCACTATATATATATATATATATATCAAATATGGTATATATGATGTATGTAGTGTTCTAATGCACATAGGAATAAAACAGAGAAAATAATGAGGGGTTGAACAGATAGAACCGTGTTGGAGACTAAGAAGTGAAACGGTTTAAAGAGTCCAGGATCTAATTAGTGTGGCGAGACACAGTTTTATCAGATCTCACGGTCACACCAAATGTTTCTATCAATTTTGGCATCTCCTCCGAGAGTGTGATGGTGGGATATATTTACAAAGACACTCTAACGCTCAAATTAAACATAGATGAAAAAGAATAAGTATTGAAATTTAGGATTAGAATTAGTTAGTTTACCTGAATCTTGATAACTTCTTTTATAAAGATAAAATTGGATTATAGAATTTCAATTTTTCTCATAAGATAATGTAAATAAAAAAAATTATATTATTTCATCTTATATTTTCTCTAATAATAGATAATATCTGATTTTATGGAAAATTTCTATCTTTCTAGTAGAAGATAGAGTTTCTCTCTTATCTTAACTATATCTGTCAAATTTTATAGATTTTGAGTAAGTTTTTCGGCCAACCACTGAGTAGATAGGTTTTTCAAATCCAAGTAGTATATAAATAAATTAAAGATATGAAGAAAACTACTATAACACCTTTTTTTGTTTTTAGACTTAATCCTTTATCTACTTCTTAAGATCTTTAGGTAAATGGCAATGCATGAAATATTCCATAGGAAAATTAAGTATTATCACATAAAGTAGTTTACTGGAATAAAAGAAAGTAAGGCACTTTACAATGACAAAAACTTGACTCAAATTGGTTAACCATAACAACATAAAGTTAGGCCCTTTAGTGTTAGGGGAGAAGGGAGCGAGAAAAAGTAGTAGGTTCAAATCTCCCTACTAACAAAAACTAACATTTGTTGATCTAAAATAACTTTGCAAGTGAAATAATATCCTTCATTGTAATGCATATTGGCCATTTAAAAAAGCAAGGTCAGTCTATCATTTTTTTACATGTCATTGAAAAGTTTTACGCCATTTAAAAGATACTAGTTTGTCAATTGCCCTTATAATTTTATAAGACTATGAATCATAAAGAATATTATAGATCGGGTAGAATGTAATTTTTTTGTCTATTCATTGTTGCAGCAGGGATGTACAATGTGAGGGTTATTGTATTATCAAAGTACTTGTCTATTAGAGGCTTAAATACTTTTTTCCTGTAATCTAGCATTGTTTTCATTTTTGTCCTTAAAAAAATATATTTTAATCCTTATAAAATATTTATTTTATTTTTTGTCCTTAAAGTAATTTAAATAACATTTTTTTTATATTTAAAACGCCATAAGGATAAAAAATAAGACAAACATTTTACGAGGACAAATTTTTTTTTCTACAAGGATAAAAATGAAAAAAATAAAATTAATAGGGAAAAAACATTTAAGCCTTCATTGTTGGTAGTTACTCTTGGCATAAGTGGTTATTGTTGCAATGTCAGGCAAATTTTTCAAAAAGGTCCCCCCGCCCCTCCCCTCTCCAAAAGTTGAGTTGAGAGAAATTGCAAAGAAGCTTGAATACGAATTTTTACACCATCAATCTGACACTAACAATTTTATATATTTTTTGCCTGTATGTAGAGGATAGAAAACGACAGCGTTTGTCTAGATGGCATAAATACCCCCATAAAGAACTATCCAAAGTGTTCATTCCAGTCCCTAAATAAATCAGTAAATTATCATTGCATCCAGTTTGACACAATTTACACTATATTCAAAAGTTGGGATTTGTCTATAAGAGAAATTAATCTCAAACTACCATGTCAGCTTCTTTCAAAGTTGATGGGATCCCCACGTCCAGCCGCATGGTCGATTTATATTGTTCTGGTAAACCAGCACCAGCCTGAATGCACATTTCTACTACTGCAGGCGCCTGGCCATAAAAATTCCTAAGCTCTCGTTCTAGCGGTGCATTTACATCAGGAACATGCCACACAAATCTTGGAGGGATCAAATCATTCAGAACTGCAGACTGCCAACCATGCTGCCCATTGCGTTGTTGGTGTTTATGGGCTCCACAGTTTTGAGCTTTGTGACCCTGGGCACCAACATGAATTTCAGGGCAATATCCACAGACCCTCACATTGTACATCCTCATTAGTCTCTTTGCACCTTTCCTCATCCGTTCCCATGCTTGGAGAGTTTCCTCGGCAAGAGGGGCTACTTCATTGTCTAATGGAGCTACTATTTCTGAATCATGTATTTCAGCTAGTAATGGTTTTAAAGGACCCTCTGAGATTTTATCTGGTAGGTCACTTTCATCAGCATCGATGAATTCCTTCCTCCCAATACGGATGATAGGCTTTCTTCTCCTTTTGGTGGGAAACTCTGGAATTTCAACACCGGCTTGAATGCAGAGCTCAACCACTGCTGGAATTCGAGGGATAGAGAATCTCTCTTCATGAGTAATCCGCTTTCCAAGACGATCAAAGAGGTGATAAGCTTCAATTGGAATTAATATGTCTTCAACATGTGCATTCGTCCATTCGTGGAGGCCCTTGCGGATGTTGGCCTGTGTGCCTTTACATGACTTGAATGGATGTCCAACAGGTCCTACATGGATTTCACTGCACCACCTGCATTAGTATTCCAATATTAGACACTTCAGAACATTTGATCACTTCTTTCTTTCTTTTTTCAGTAGGAGACATTAAATTACATTTATTTGCAAGGGAGTGTCGATTTCCAGTTGCAACAAGTATTCAAATAATTTTTATTTAGAACACCTTTTTCTTTATTAATCAAACTAATAATTTAAAGAAATTTTATAAAATTAATTAAATAAGGGTGGCAACCCGGCAATAAATCTTTTGTAAAAAACATTAACATAAGCAAGTAAGAAAAATCACTCAAATTAGGTCATCACATTCAATTACACTATCCTGGTAAGCACAAATGGTATGTGTTACTTTTTAAGGTAGCTAGAATTGGTCCTAAATATTAATTATGTGCCCAGTTGAAAATGAACATAAATGGATTCTTTGGGCTCAATATAAAAGAAAGAATAATTGTAAATCCTTCTACAAAGCCTTCCTAAAAATCCTGCTTCGTACAAAATGAAAAAAAAAAAATTGAATACATTTCATATTCCAAAATATTAAATGTATTTTACATTTGGTTTAATACTTACTGTAGTAGCTACTATTATAAGAGTATTAGGAGGATATAGCATTACTCTAAATAAAAACATTCAAACTTCAATCTTTGAGAACATAAAGTCATAAAGACAGCTTTTAAAATGTCCTATATAGTGACTATGAGAGATTGAGGGGATTTCCAGAGGGTGACTCATAGTATGAGTGAGCCTTAGGGCATCCCCTCAATCTCAAAGATCTGGCAAGCATGCATGAAAGTGTCCATGCAGAGGGGGTAAGGACTAAAGAGGCAGCAAGTGGAACTAGTTGTCTTCCTATGAACCATACCATCCATTTCATATGGGTATAATAGCTACATCATAATGGAAGGCTCACAAAGGTCTAAGTATGCAAACTTTGCTTTGTTGAAGAAACAAAATAAGAAACTATCAATTGTCCACCATGATGGCAAATTGAAGGAGGTACTGGTAACATCTGATTTAAGTTCTAGTTACACCAACAACAGTTAAAAGCTGGAATGTGAAGCGGCTTATTAGTTTTACAAAGATTTATGCATCATTTCAAACTAAGTGTCAATGCTGCAATATTTTCCGAGGTCAGAAGCAAAATTGATCTCAGTATTAGCACAATTACTAAACTAGAACAAAAACAGGTAACTTTTATGTTCTTAACCAGCATTTCACACAAGCTCCACATTAGCTAACAGTATGCTAGAGAAATTGAAGACATATAATTACCCACAAGCATGTACAGGCACTACTTTGAGCAGCTTCTTCAGATTGTTGATCAAAGTGATCCTAGCATTATACACATTATATGCAGTCGGTATAAGGCTCTTCACCAGCAACCCATTCTTAGGTGCTGACATTGGTTTTCTCGGCTCATCTTTCATCTTCTTCATCCTCTCCCTAGCTGCTCGTCGCAGTTCTACAATGGGAACTGGAAAAGGTTTCTTCTCTTTTCTGGAATACTGTCGAGGAAAATCAGCATTTTGCGGCACTTCATTCCTGATGGTTAGCGCACCATGACAAAACCTCTCTGGTTGAATTCTTATAGTCACAGGAACTCTAATCGTATTGTTACCATGCTGCTTAAAAAGACAAAATCAGAAAGCAACAACAACAACAATAAAGTATTTATTATATATATATATATATATATATAATAGGAAATTCAAGGGTTAAAACTTGTGGGACAAAATGAGAAGAATCATTTCACGAAATTCCCAAACGCCATTAACGGTTACCAATTGAACAGAGAACACTTACGCAATGAAGCAATTATTTTAGGGAAAATGAGAAACACCGAATCAAAAGTTGAACCAATTTAGGTTTGGGCAAAATACTGGATAAAGCAAATCACGTTGCCCTCTACTTCTTTCCCACCTGAAATGAGGAAAATAAATAAAGCTCACCTGGAGAGAATGGAGTGAACTAAGAGAAGATAAAGGGTTGGGCTTCAGCAAAAGAGAATCTCTTGGAGTTATTCCCTTAGTCATACTCATAGTGATTCCTGAGACAAATGAAAATGGTGGACTAGAATTACTGAGAAGCATTACCCACAACACAACCAAAAGGGATTACTTCACTTCAGCGAGCACCGCGCTGCATCAATTTCACAAATACGCAACGCAACGCAACACTACCAACCCCAACCGATTGTCTCTATTTCAGCGCAACTTCAAACACACCAAAAGCCACACCCAGTAGTTTCTTATTTTTTTTTGGTGAGCAAAAGGGCTGAAACCCCAACTAAGAACCCCTGCGAACAGGTAAACACAATTGGGAATAACAGAGAAGAGAGAAAAATCTTCACACATCCCATACGCTTCCTTGGCTATAAAACATCCGCCATGGGCTTCCCGAAAGATGCGAGAAAACAAGACTTTCTGCCAAGAGCCAGCCAAAGTTTTGATCTCCTTCACCACTAGTTTCTTATCCTCAACAACAGCATGAGATATGTGCCTTCATAAAATATTAGTGTGCCACTTTTTTTTTTTTCATTCTTAAATATATTTTTTTTCCTAATAAATATCTTATTGTTATGTTTGGTTCGTAATAAATTTTTATTTTGTATTAAATCTTTAATAAAATAAAAAATTTATTTTTTATTCTTATATTTATTTTTAATTTTTGATGAATTAATAAATTTCATATTATAAAAGAAAGAACTAAGATGAAATTACACATACTATTGGAACATATAAACATATGACCTCAAGTTAAGCTTGAACATATACACATACTATAACAAATGTTGATGTACTTAATTTTGGGGTATTCTTATGCAGATAATAACTGGTTAGGAAATAGTTAATCACATTAAAGGGGAAGAGGAAATATATCTTGTTGCGTGAGTTTATACATAAAAAGTGTTTTAGTTATTAGTTTAATTTACTAATCTATGAGAAATAAAGTGGAGGTGGTGGATGATTATGTATTGTGTTGTTAATGGTACTGGAATAATTAGTTATAGAAATATGGGTGTTCTGCTAATTGGTTTTTGTTTTTTGTCTTTGTACGTTTCAAATTTGTCTGAAATAACATTAATTTTAAGTAACGAATAATAATATATATTACAAAATTTAGTTATGCAATATTTCACAAGTATTAGGTGAACTATTTATATTATAGTGTAATTTTATTTAGTTATTTAATTTAAAATTTTATTGTTGTCTCTATATAATAATGACATATGGTGTAAAACTCAATTATGTAAATTGAACTAATATGACTGTGTTATTTATTAGTTAATGTAGTTTTATTTCGTTATTTTAACACTAACGAAGTATGTTATATACTAATAATTATAAGCTTAACTAACTATCTAGCCATCACTACAAGCATACGTCAACATTCTCAAATAGAGATTGACTTTCTCAAAATACTCATGGTTTCCGTCATTTTAAACTATATTTTTCTACTACTTTTGCATCATCAACAAAATTTCATTTATGCAGGTTGATAAAAATATTATTTTAATAATATTCAAATACGTAAAACCATCTTTTTATAATTATACACTCGGTAATTTTTTAAATACTATTTAAATTTTTTTAATCAAAATTATTTTTTAAATGAAAATTTTCATTTCAGCAAAAAATAATATGCAATTTTTCATACATAAATTAATCAACTCAAACTCAATTTTATTTAAAATTAAATTTATAAAGGTTAAATTATTTTTTTCCTTAATTTATTTTGTAAGTTCAATTTGTTCCAATTATTTTTAAAAAGGTTAATTGAACACATTTAAAAAAATAAGGGATTAATTGAACCCTTTAAAAATAATTTAATCAAATTGAACCTAATAAATAAATTAAGGATAAAAAATAATTTAACCTTTTATAAAATTCTATTAATATAAAGTCAAGTAAAAAAATGTGCTTGAAACACTTTCAAATTAAAAAAAAAAATGTTTTTGCTGCAAACAAGAATGATACTTCAGATATGTTAGAGATGGTTAAAAAAAAAATAGGAAATGGGTCTCGAACAGCTCTGTATTTCATATGGTTTCTCATGTTGGTGTAATGACCCAAAGTCATGTTTATTATAAAAGGTGCACCCTTGTTATGATAATTGATGCTGGGTCGATCTATTTCTTTTGGGTAAAATGATACCTTCACTTCACTGTTACTTTATGTTCAATTATGTTCACTCTCGAATCTCATATCTTAATTAAGAAATTTAAGTGTAGAATCAAGTGTGTCAATAACTCATAGTATTGATGGAACTTTTTACGTTACAGACTTGGTTGATACTAATATTGCATGATAGTGGCAAATTTTTTCATTTGGGGTCCTTTTAAAAACATTTTCTCTAAATGGGGTTTTTTTAAAACATTTTGCACGATGGGACTGTTTTTTACGTGGCATGCATGCATGCAGCACCCAAACCGCCAGTATCATTGGCGAGTTTGGTCATTCTGAAGGAATCGCTGCTTGCAATGGCGATATGACCATGCATAGGGAACTGCCAGTTTGACTGGCGAGTTCCTAGGCTGAGGGCTAGGCACTAGGCGCGCAGGAGGTGCAGCAATGGTGCAGAACGGAGGTGCAGCAGCAGCAGAATCGCCAATACGGATGGCGAATTGGTTTGAGAAGGAACCGCCAGCCTGGCTGGCGGTTTGCTTTATTTAAAAAAATTTCTCTCCTTCCCTTATAAAAGAAGAAGCTCCCGACTCCACACAGTTGCGCCTTCTTGCACTTCTTTGTTATTCTTAACAAAAATCAGAATACAAGTTATTTTACTGGAAACTAACAAATAAAAAAAATTACTTCAAAAAAATTACTTCAAACCTAAAATCTAGTTTTACTTAAAAATTACTTTTAAAAAAATTATAATACAAATTATTTTACCGGAAACTAACAAATAAAAGTGTCATATTTAAGGATATTAAACAACAAGACAAAGCCCCACAAGCCGTAGCAGAGAACTAGATAGATTCATGCTCGTTTGTAAAGAGAGGAAACTATCAAATGTTGTTTGACCTAAGTAGTTTAGTATTCTCATTTCTTAACCAATGTCAATGTATTTAAATTAAGTTCTTAACTATATTTTATTTTAAAATTAAGTATGTTTACTCTTTTTATATCAATTCTATATTTTATAAAACTCTTAAATTCTCATTTTGAGAAATATTTGTATTTTTATTGTGAGTAAAATATAATGTTTTAATTGGTAATTTTTAATGCGAAGGTTTAAAACAATTTAATTTACTTAAGTTTTTTAAGATTCTGAATAAAAGTGGTAATTTAAGAATTTTAAATAATTAATTTTTTTTTATTATAAAAGACAAATAAATTAATTAAAATAAAAATCTTAACAAACTAAAACAACACTGAATTTAAATGAGCAAAATATGACTAAACCTAGTTAGCAAAAAAAAAAAAAAAGACTAAACCTAGTATTTATTATAATTTGAGAAAATAACTCATAGATGAATCATGCATCATAAATTTATTGCCTTTTATAATAAATATTCTAAAAGTTATAACAATAATAATTTTTAATTGATTCATCATGTAAATTTTTTGTTTTTTACATTTCTGATCATTAAATTCTTATTATATTGCCTTATGTTTGTGGCATGAGTAACGAAATGCTATATATTTTTTTGTTACAACTACAAGTTAAAGCTTTTAGCGTATCATATATTTTCATTAAATTGTAATTTTGATTTCCTCATTTCTTTAATTGTAGAATTCCACTCACAGTTTTGGAAAAAAAAAATTATAACACAGCTCAAATCTAAGTAAAATATCGACTGAAGAAACAAATACAAAACCTTATGCGGATTCCATAACCTTATGCGGATAAATCTGAACAAACACAGCTCAAAATCTGAGTAAAAATTAACACAGCTCAAATCTGACCAAATTCCATAACCTTATGCGGAAAAATCTGAACAAAGAACAACATACTTAAAAAAAAATTATAACATAAATTATTAATTTCGAAATTACAAACCTGATTAAGATATAGACTGAAGAACCAAAAAGGAAAACCCGCAGCTCAAATCTGAGTACACACTCAATTTTTTCAAAACTCAAATCTGAGTACACAAGCAACAACGTTGAGAAGAATTTTGTCTATTTAAAGCCCTTAAATCGCCATTAGGAGTAGCTATTTGCTCTGCCCTAAATCGCCAGGGGGAGTTGCAACTTGCACTCAAATCGCCAATGGCAGTTGCAACTCCCCTTTCTCTGGAAAAAAAAAAAAGCAGCCTGTGCCTACGCCTGAAAAGCCTGCAACCTATCCAGCAAGCCAACCCGCCAGTTTGACTGGCGGTTTCCAAAACCAGGAGCAGACTCGCCAGTCATGCTGGCGGTTTCCACCTGCAAGCAACTCGCCACTCGTGGTGGCGGTTTCCATGCCACGTGGGCGTTGCACAGCAAACTCGCCATTGGCAATGGCGGTTTGCTAGCAGCCCCATGCAAATCACGTAAATAAGTGTCCCCTGCCGGAAATAATATCAAAATAACCCCATCTGGGAAAATAGTTTGTAAAACTACCCCAGATGGAAAAATTTGCCCACGATAGTGGATTAGTGGTTATCGTCAACATATTTGTGGGGGTAGGTGGGGAGTTCTCAAGTTGAATTTTAATGTTGTAACTATCTTTACTTTGTGCTTTTGCATTACGGGTAGGTGGTTATCGTCAACATATTTGTGGGGGTTAGGGCTTTATGTTTTTGGGCAGCTACGATTTGAGGTAGATACGAGGCAACCTTGTGTCATGACGTGCATCTAACTTGGATTGTCTAAAAAACTAATATAAAAGAAATACAATTGGCTTACGAAGAAAGACATTATTATGCCATGGAAAAAATTCTTCTTTTAGTATTTTAATCAGTTTTACTCAAAACCTCAGTTTTATTCCAAAACGTAATTTTTTTTGGAAATAATTAAATCATTCAGGTTTCATGTTCTCTTTATCCTTGCCAAGACACCAATGAAGCTGAATGGAAGTACCATTAAGGTAGACACAAGTTTGGAAGGATTTTGGCATGTCGAGGCTTGGGAAACTCATTATGAGAGCTGATGGGCTTGCAAGTTTAGTGCTGGTATGCCAAGCCACTTGAAAAGAATAAAGGTTAAATTATTTTTTTTACTCTATTTTTTATTTTATTTGACCTTCTAATTTTTAAAATTGATTTAATTTAGTCTTTTAACTTTACTTTTTAATTTGATCCTTTAATTTTTAAAATGAATCATTTTATTTGAAAAATATACATTTTATGGTGATTTAAAATCATTTAATGACAGTTTTAAACCACCATAATAATTTAAACTAAAGGACCAAATTTAATCTAAACAATAAATTTGAAGACTAAAAAAACTAATTTAACTAAAGAATAAAACAGCGAAATTAACAGAAAAAATGTAGAAGAAAATATGCTGCACCATTTCCCATCTTAAAGGCATGAACTTCCATGATGTCTTATTTGCACAAATAAATCGCGCTTACACTTCATCTACTACGTGAATAACGTAATGTAAGAATTTTCACTTAAGCCTCTTAATGTAGGTCAAAGGCCTACTTAAACAGTGGCAAACTCTCTTAATAAATTAATGTGATTTCCACATGAAATGGAATCTCATCGTATATAATAATAATGACCAAACGAGAGTATCATATTTTATAGATGAAAAATTATAAGTACATGACCATTTCCTGTTTCAACTCAGAATACTTGTTCAAAAATAGGTCATATGCCAGACTGAAGTATGAACAAAATTTGTGAGGGTAACAACATAAAAATGACTCAATACCAACATTGGATGTAACGAGGGGAGCAAAGGATGGGGAGCGTATCAGTATCATAATCCTGCAACTGACAATAGAATCAACTTGGCTCATCCAGCAATTGAATCGATTTCTCAACACAATGGGATGTTAGTCAAGCCCTCCAAAAGGTGTCAAAACCACTTTTGTCAATAAGCAAAATGATTTTCTCAAGTGTGCCATCCAGAAAGCTATTAACCTTCAACTGTTTGATCCTCTACCTTTGATATACTCTTTCCAGACTAGGCACATTGTTGTTTGACCACCTTTGGTTAACTCTTTCCATCCTGGGGTCGTTTGACTGCAGAAAGGAAAATTAGTAAATAGAACATCAAAGTAAAGAACCAACAACCATAAAACTACAACTAGCCACTGGTAAAATTATTAGAGAAACTAAAATCTGATCATCGGAGTTGGGATAAAATGAAGAGAAGTATCGAAACTTCAAAATCAAACTAATGCTCCATTTTTGTAAAATATAACATATTTTCCTGTTTGTCAAGTTATATCATATTTAGCAGCTATTTTAGATATAAAATTTCTCAAAGATTTCAAAGGTTTAGATCCCTCTTGATAGAGTGTTCCTCTCTTGTTCCCATTATTCCTCTAATTTATTTAAGAATGGAATGATACTCTCAAAAACTTCATCTTTTTACTACTCTCTAGTAATACCAAGATACTAACAACACCATTCTCCCCCAAAGCTGAAGATGCCCCCCAGCCCCTTTGAGTGAAGACATTCAAAAGCACAGGTTAAGATTATAAATTACAACAGCAAAGTTCACAGCTTAGGCTCAAGGCAACCTCATTAAATTGGGCATATGTTCATACTTCATACTCATAAACTATTTAGAATTACAAAACAAAATTCTTTTCCAATTGGGTATCATTTGTCTTTTAAGGAAATACACACTTTTTAAGAGAACTATTAATTACATGAATTGCTGTGATAAAATGTCTTTTTTATGAATTTAGTTGTGAATCATTTAAGTATTTAAGGTGAGATAGTGAGAAACCAATAAACAACCGTGTTACTAGAAAAAAATAATCTATACTTTCTTGGTTTTCTGAAGTGAAATAAGACAAACTAAAACACCCAAAGTGATAAAGTGACATAACATGAGATAGATGCCGATGGAATATGATAAATACTGATAAAAACAATGATTCAGGGTGGGTTTTTGGGAAACAAACATTGCAGACAAAAAATGTAGCAGTTTAGTGCACTTTGATGGAAAATTGTAATTACAACAAATAATTAACAGATGTTATAACTCTATTTAGTATTTACAACTTACATTTCAAAGATGATCCAGCAAGGCATGTCAGTCTTGACCGTGTGTTATGTTCAGTTAGTGGCTTCTCTCTAGCAGCCATTCGAACATCCCAGACTCGTATAATTCCATCAGATGATGCAGATGCCACTAGGTAAGGGTTATCATCCCCTGTAGCACCATCACTATCTGTGAGCGCAACAATACCTTTCACACGGGCAGTATGTGCTTCTTCCAAGCAATATGCAACTTTTCCAGTCTTAATGTCCCATGCCGTGATATTTCGGTCCTCCCCACCAGTATAAAGAAGTCCATTCTGCAACATAGAAAAATTATAATTGTTAAGAAAAAAGTATTAATTGTTTCATAACAACACAAATTACAGAGTCCCCTGTTTAGTTGTTGAATTAGTAATATTCCCACTATGAACCCTAACTTCCTTAAATAAACAAATTCCAGTAAGTATCTGATGGAAAAAGCTGTATACTGATGGAAAAACCATGCTCATGCCATTACCAATATCATATACCTTCCAAAAAATATTTTCAAAATGAAAAATTGATATTACAATGAACTTCACATGTATTCAAGCAACAACAGTACAACACAACACTAATCATCCTTTTTTTGATAGGCAAAGTGAGAAAATATTGTATGGGCATTGCATATATAACGCATGTTATTTCAAATCCAAAACTCCCTTAATACCAGTGGTGTCTATATGATAAATATCCAGGTCATTGACTCATCATTAAGCCACACAACAAAGCATTTGATTGTAGTTTAAGATGTAACAAGCACACCTACATAACATAACAATTAACATCAATCTGCAATGTCAGCACATTTCTTTAGCTTCATCCTTTTTCATCAAAACCAATGGTTATCAATTCCTTATCCAAAACAAATATTATCAGCCTAACATTTTTTTTACAAATAAATCAAATACATTAGTAACAGTTAATACAAATCACAACAAAGAAACAGAGAACATAAAAATAATCAAGACCGACACCCAAGTTATCAAATTCGAGAGTTTACGTACACTCGTAAGAGTTTCATAAACTTGACTCGTGAACTCAACTTGTAGACTTGTAAGAATCCACTTCATATAAAAATAATAATAAAATATATATAAATAACATACCAATTAAACATTTCAACAATATAATAAAATAAAATAGTAAATAAAAAATTTCACAATACTTAAATAACCAAGTCTAATAATGTATTATTACTAGATAATAACTTGGAGATGTTATAGTAGTGGTAGATCATTCCCATTGAGGGTTTGATGTTATCAGAGAACAAGGGTTTGATGTTATCAGAGAACAAGGGTTTGATGTTATTAAAGGTGAGAATTTTTGTATCTGAGAATAACACACTAAATAAAAGTATGTTGAACATTAAACAGACAGAAAACAACCCAAAATGACTTATATTTTGGTCTGATTTTTTTAACTTGATAACTCGTTGACTCGGTGGTAAAGTTGTGCCTTGGTGACTTGTTGGTCATGGGTTCGAATCCGGAAACAGCCTCTTTGCATATGCAAGGGTAAGGCTGCGTACAACATCCCTCCCCCATACCTTCGCATAGCGAAGAGCCTCTGGGCAATGGGGTACGAAGGAACTCGTTGACTCGGTGGTAAACTTGAGAAAGTCTACCGAGTTTACTTAGAGTTTATAGAGTCTACCCAAAGTCTACTAAAAAAAAGAGTTTACTCAAGACTCAACTCAGGGTAAGTGGATTCGTAAGAGTTAGTGAGTTAACTCGAGAGTTTGATAACCATACCGACACCCCTCGAGGTTTCCTAAGCAACCCCAGTATTTTTAACATTTAACGCAATGATTTTCAAACAATTTTTCAAACAATTAAGGGGCGTAGTATAATATACAAGGCAATGTAAATGTAATGTTTTTCAAACAATTAATCTGGTTAGTGTAGGGATAGTAAAAATAAGGTGTACTGAGAAAAATTTCTCAAAACTCAGGAGTTTTTTTTTATGGACAAATGTTAGTGGTTAGTTTGTTAGTGGAAGGGATTCGATCCACGACCTATCCCTCCCCCTTCTCCCTCAAGCATCAAGCCAACCTAGTAACTTCCTAAAACTTCAAGGAGTCAATGTAATTTACTCACTAATCAATGATGCAAACTTGGTGTTCAACAAGTACACGGCTCTAAATGAAAATTCGAAAAACACAGTGAAGAAGCACAAACCTTAGCAGGTGTAGCACAGAGAACAGGCTTGGGGCATTCAAATTCGAACAGAATCCTCGCATCCTCGGTCTGGTGGACGGAGACCTTCTCCTTCACCACCATGAAGAACTGATCCCCAGTGGCATCAAACTTTACCAAACTTGCCTCCTTGCCGAGGCGCAGACAGCAGTTCCGGCGCCCTCTGACGAGATTGACGACGGCGAGGCAATCGTCACGGGCGACGGTGAGGGCGCGCTGGCCGGAGGGGTGGAGGGCAAGGTCGTTGATGGCGGCGTTGCGGTGGACGGAGATGGTCGTGAGGTGGACGAAGCCATCGGCGTCGAAGATGGAGACGTTGCCGGCGGCGTCGGCGGAGACGAGGTTGCGGGGGAAGGGGAGGTGGGGAGGGGCGTAGAAGGAGAGGGCGGTAACGGTGGCAGAGTGGGTGTGGAGGGAGCCGAGGGAGGCGGCGGCGGCGAGGTCGTAGAGCTGGATGGTGTCGTCCTCGCCGCCGGAGGCAACGACGGGACCGGAGATGGCGACGGATTTGATGGAGGAGAGGTGGGAAGGATAAGAAAACAGAGGGGTTAGGGTTTGGGATTGGGAGCGGAGGGTGAAGCCCCAGATGAATTTCTCGTATGAGCCCGCTACCAAACTCATCCTTGGTCTGTATTAGTCACTCACTCGCTCCTCGTTCTCGTTTTGTATCACTCGTACACTAAACCCCTAGCTAGGGTTTTTATCAAGGTTTTTTTTTTTACCTATTTATCAAGGTTTTTGAGTTTTAATTAGAATTGGTAAAAAAAAATTGCTCTAATATTTTAAGGCTTAGTTAGTGAATTTTCTCCTTTTAAAAAAACTTACAAAGTGTATTTTGGAGTATATTCAATTAGGATTTGAAAGAATTTTAAAAGAATATTTAATCAAGATTTTTAAATAATAGAAATAAGTTTTGTGGTATTTAATTAAGATTATTTTGATTTTTTAAGAAATTCAATAAAATCTGTTAGTATTCAATTAAGATTTTTATAACTTAAAAATATTTTTTGGTATTCAAAAGTATACAAATTTTGATGGATTCTGTTTTAGAATGATTTTTAACGGATTTCATGAAACTTTTTAGCAAAAAATACACATTAAACAATTTTCGTTCAAACCCTTGAGATTTCATGAGATTCTTTTTCTTTTCCTGAATTGACATGTTTTCTTTTCTGATCATACATAATCATTTTTCTCTTTGTTGAAAGTGATATATATTATAATTTTTTTTTACTTTTTTGACCAATAGATAGCATGCCCTAGAATGTGTGATATGAGAGATCTTTCAAATTCTTTAAATTTGCAATTGGAGCATCTTGATTACATGCTTATACATATAAATGAACGTGCATATATATGAACATGAGAAATATATAGTTTTAATGAATGTGAGAAGTTGACTCATATATAAGTGGATAAATATATAAATGAGATTTAAAACAATTGTTGGACATGTTTTTTGTTTGATGGAATTATTATTGTGGGAATGACTACAAGTATTCATGCTACTGGTAGACATTGCAGTATATAATTTTTATACAATTAACATGATTGATAATTGAAGGACAATGAGTCTATTGTGCTTGTGAGGGAAATTGATTTGTTATGTAACATATTTAGGATTCTTTGTATAGGATGTGTTTTGTTTAAAGTGTTAGGTGGAAAAAATTCATAGATCTTTATCAATAATTTTGAATGTTTTAAAAAATTCACGGAGTCCTTTAAAATCTTAAAATTTCATAATGTTCTTCCAAATCTTATGAATTCATATTTTATAAATCCATTAAAATCTAAAATCCTAATTAGAATTTTTTTTATAAAAATCTTAAAAGTCATTACATTCTTACAAAGTCTTTTAAAATTCACAAAAAAAATTATGCCAAAATAGTCTTTTAAAATCCTAATCCAGTAAACCCCCCTTAATTATAAGTTTAAAGGATTTTTTTTATAAAGAAGTATCATAGTATTCAATCAAAATTATTACATAATAGAAATAAGTCTTGTGTCCCTACCCATAAAAAAAATTTGAGTGGTATTTAATCAAGATAATTAGAATTTTTTAAAGAGTTCAATAAAATCCGTTAATATTTAATTAATATTTTTTATAATTTATAAAAAGTCTTGTGGTAATAAAAATATACAAATTTTGATGATTTTTTTAAAGATGGATTTTATGTTACTTTTTAGTAGAAAATAAATACCACACACATGAAACAATCACACACAAATCCTTGGAATTTTTTTTAGAAGAACATCGCATGAGTTAAATCTTAAATTTCCCCCCACTCTATGAAAACCTAAATCCCAAAATTCCCCATTTGCCCATTAGGTGTTACACCTTCATTCATTCTATCTTGGCTTAATTATCAATTTGGTATCCAAATAATTTTAAAAGATTTAATTTGGCCTCTAAGTTTTTAAAAGATTCATTTTGATTCTCAATTTTTTTAAAATGCATCAATTTGGATATTTCTATCCAATTAAATTGACTCATTAGCATTGCAAATTCTAGCAATTTTTGTTTATGAATAGTAGCAATTTTTAGACGGTTTTTAACTGCCACTATATTTTTCTCATACACGTATCCATCCAATTTGGTCCATTTTTCCCCCTTTTCCCACTTTGTCCCTTGCTGACGCCTATCTCTCTCCCCAATCTTCCTTTCCCCTCTTACTGCGATTTCTAACCACTCTTCACCGCCTCCTTCTTCCTCATCATCATGACAACAACAATGCTCACTTGGCAAATGTGACTAGTTGTTGCATCTTGCAGTGCTTAACCCACACTATCGCATCTTGTGGTGCTCAAACCACAATGTGATGCAGATCTTCTCTGAATCCTGCTGCGAATATTGGGTTTAGCTTCTTCAGCTCGAGTCCCTCCACGCCCCATGACTCTAGTGCCGCATTGAAGCCCGAGAGTAGATAATCAGTGGCAAGTGGGTTTGACGAGAAGGGAGACAAGGGGTTTTGCGGTTTGGGTGCTGGTGAAATGAGGTTCTAATTACTTTTCTTTTATCTGCAATGAAACAAAAAAAAACCCTTGTTCTTTTACCCTCTTTATGTGATTTTTTGTCTAATTTTGATTGCAATGTCATCGTACTCTTTCTACAACTAACAGTAGGGAAAATGGGTGAAAAATATCAAGGTTATTCTTAACAATTTTGTTTCATCAATTTCTCAAGCTACAAGCCTTAGTTTCTACAATCGGTGGTTCATGTTGTGTTGTGGTTTTGTGTGGGATAGGTTTGAGATAGAAAAATAGTTGCTATGTTGGTAAAAGTGTATGTGTGTAGATGCATCCTTGACCTTGTGTGGTGTGCACATCAATTGCATGGAGTTTGCTTCAAGAATTTGATGGGTTCAATGGTGCGTTGATGGTGGGTTTTGTTTGGTTTAGATTTAGAAGTTGTAAAAAATCATAGAATGCAATTTCTGGGGGTTTTAGACCCCTAATAAATTGTTGGATCAAGTGGCCTCAGAATAATTAAGAAGGGGGGTTGAATTAATTATTCCTAAACCTTTACTAATTAAAAATTTACTCTTCTAAGGCTTTTACTATGTTGTTAAGTAAATAAAGAGTAGAAAAGAAACTTAACCAAAATAAAAAGCGGAAATTAAAATGCACAGCGAAAATTAAAAGAGTAGGGAAGAAAGAGACAAACACATAAGAGTTTTTATACTGGTTCGGCAACAACCCGTGCCTACATCCAGTCCCCAAGCGACCTGCGGTCCTTGAGATTTCTTTTCCAACCTTGTAAAAATCCTTTTACAAGCAAAGATCTACAAGGGATGTACCCTCCCTTGTTCTCTTTGAACAACCTAGTGGATGTACCCTCCACTAGAACTGATCCACAAGATATGTACCCTCTCTTGTTCTTAGTCAAACCCAAGTAGATGTACCCTATACTTGTACCACAAAGGATGTACCCTCCAATGTGTTAAGACAAAGTTCTCAGGCGGTTAAACCTTTGAATCTTTGTGAATGGGGATACAAAAGAATTCTCAGGCGGTTAGTCCTTTGAAATCTTTTGTATATGGGAAAGGGAAGAATCAAAAGAATTCTCAGACTGTGTCGTTTTGAAATCTTTGACAAGGGAGAAGGGAGACACAAAAGAATTCAGGCGGTTAGTCCTTTGTTCTTTTGGAAAAGGGAGAAGAGAGACACAAAAAGAATTCAGGCGGTTAGTCCTTGGCGAATTCTTTTTGGAAAAGGGAGAAGGGAATGAAAAAGATGAATAGCACAAGTTTTCAAGGTTTGGAAAACCAGAAAACTTTGGAAAGCTTTTGGCAAAAGGAAGAAGAAGAAGTTCAAAGAGACTCAGAAATCAATTAGCAAAAGTTTGTTGTCTAAAGAATGAATTGGAAAGATAGATTGATTAATGCAAAACAAAGCATTGCTTTTATAGATTCTTCATGTCTGGTCAAGAGAACCATTAGAAGAGTTATGACCTTTAGAAAAACTTAAAACCAATTTGAAAAAGTCAAAAACTATTTGAAGAGTTACATCTTTTGATTTGTTCAGAAACTATCACTGGTAATTGATTTCCAAATTAGTGTAATCGATTACACAAAGCTTTTTTGTGAAAGAATGTGACTCTTCACATTTGAATTTGAATTTCAACATTCAAACACACTGATAATCGATTACCAAATCATTGTAATCGATTACAACATTTTGAAATCAATTGGAACGTTGTAAATTCAGTTGAAGGCTTTTTAAAAAACATTTTGCTACTGGTAATCGATTACAACAATCTGGTAATCGATTACTAGAGAGTAAAAACTCTTTGGTAAAAGATTTTGAGAAAAATCCATGTGCTACTCAGTTTTTGAAAAAACTTTTTCATACTTATCTTGATTGAGTCTTCTCTTGATTCTTGAATCTTGAGTCTTGAATCTTGATCTTGATTCTTGGAACTTGAATCTTGAAACTTAATTCTTGATTCTTGAAATCAAATTTTCTCTTTGAACATTGAAGTGTTCTTGATTCAATCTTGAACTCATTCGATGATTCTTGAGATCATCATCTTTGTTATCATGAAGTGTTCTTGACCTTTGAGCTTTTTGTCATCACCTTTGTTATCATCAAAACTTCTTTGAATCAATCTTGATTCATCATGAAGCTTGCTTCTACCTAAATGGTTCATTATATATATTTGAAGATATAAGAAATAATTAATATAGTGGCAATTAAAAGCTAACTCTATTCGTAAAGAAAAAAACCACTAGAATTTAGAATCTTAACGATGTTAGTTTAATTGGACGAAAATGACCAAATTGATGCATTTTAAAAAGACTTGAAGACCAAATTAATTCATTTTAAAAAGACTTGAAGACCAAATTGAATCTTTTAAAATAATTTAGGGACCAAATTGATAATGAAACCAGAAATCTTTCGTGGCTTCTCCTTTATACATTATTATTTTTCTATTACTATTCTCTCGATCACATTCACTTCCTCCAACCCCACCACCATCACTCTCCCCTTTCCTCACTAAACCCAATTCTTAACATCTATTCCACTCCTTTAAACTTGTCGCCTCCGCTTCCCTAACTCGGGCCCACCACCTCTATAACGCCCTAAAATTTTGCTAACTATAAATCGATGTTTAAATGTATTTATCATGTTATTTGATTATATGATTGACTTGGATGAGTTGAGGTATAGTGTGAATTAGACATTTGTGATTTTCTTGATGTGGATGTTGGGTTATGTGGAGTTTTATTGACCTAACATGAAATTATGTGATTTCAAATTTTACCTAAACTCATTTCGGTAAAACCACGATCTTGGATTCGTTAACCATTGGATCGTCTTCCAGTTTGGACTATAGGTTCCTAACCCATGTCCCCAAGGTTTGATCGGTGGGATTTGAAAAATAACAATTTTTGACCTCTTGCTTAGTGTGAGAACACGTTAAGCACAATTCCAACCTGAGAGGGAATTGTGTTGAGCGCAAATTGTCGCGCTTAGCACAAGAGGAATTGTGCTCAGCCCAAATCCCAACCCAAGAGGAATTGCACCAAGCATGAAAATTCGCGCTTAGCCAAAAGTGGACTCCCGCTTAGCAAGACAAGCTCGCTAAGCGAGATATGCAGATTATAAATACGTTCTTTAGCATGAAAAACACGAATTTTCACTCTCCTCCTCTCCAAACGCCCACCCAAACCCTAACACCTTCTTCTCCATCACCCACGACCACTGCTGACCACCACGAGCCGTCATTGCTTACTGCCAAACCACCATATGGAGAGGAACATTTTAATCGGAGCGGAATTCTCATAATCCATCTCAAGAATTCGGTGGAGAACAAGCCCTCAATTCTTTTTTCATAGCTTCTCTGAGGTAATCTTGACTTCTAAGCCTTTCTCTTAGTTAGTTTGAGCTTCTCTTAGTGTCTCTTATGTTTTGGGTATTGTAATAGGGTGTTTTTATACTTCCTTTGAAAAACCCTTGAAAATGAGACATTGTAAAAGTTATCTTTTTATAAAATTGATGTTATTTTCATGAGCTTCTTTAAACCCCGATCACATTGGCATGATCAGAATTTCAAAATGACGTCTCCTTATAGTAGAACCCGAAACACCCCTTAGCCCTTTATGTTTTGACTGGGGTAATTGACCCTGAATGTTGTTATTAACCTTATTTTTTGAAATCTATACTAAATTTCCTTCGATTTGATATATAGAACCTTGCGTTTGGACTGACGAACGTGAACGAGAGAGGTCTTTGTGCGACACAATGAGGAACTATCAGAGAGCTCACGATAGGTGGGGGGGAGTTTATTATAATTTTATGGCTTTGATACCATAATTGGGGTCAGGGAACCCAATTATGTGAATGTATGCTTGTCCCCGTGTATACTGGTTTTCAAGAAAAATAATGTTTTCGGCTAATAGGATGCGATACATCTGTTATTGATAAATGACATTATTGTTTTTATTAGACTTGTGTTGTCTAAAGACTTGGGGAGTGTGAATCTCAAGCATGAACTATATATGTTTGTATGTGCGGAATGTGATTTACCGATGATATTGTTATTGATGATATTAATTGATATGAGGTGACGTTGATGTTTATGATAATTTTGATAAAGAATGATGTTGTTATTGAAGATGATAGTGATAATAATTGATACGAGACGATGTTAACGTTTATGATAATATTGATATGAGGTGATGTTGTTATTGATGATTATGTTGATATGAGATGATGATGTTGTTGTTGATAATGTCATTGAGATGAGATGATGTTGATGTTGAGAATGACATTGAGATGAGATGATATTGATGTTGATAATGACATTGAGATTAGATGTTGTTGATGTTGAAATGTCATTGTGATGATGTATGTTGTGTATGTAAATGGGGGGTGCATTGACCATGATGGATATCCCTGGTGGGGGAAATAAAGTGGTTAAAGAGTTTTAAGCATCTCTGGAGGGGGATGACTTAGAATCTTTAGTTATCCACAGTTAATGCATTGATGATATCTATGTTTCATACTTCATATTGCATGTAAATAATATACACTTTGTCAGTAAATACTTGTAGTTTCTCATGAGGGGGAATACTTGTACTTAGGGGCATGTTACTCGATTTGGAACTCCCTTGAGACCCAAGCTAATCACCATGGGGGGGGGGGGGAGTTATCGGTGCACGACAGGATGACCTCAACACTTGCTGCCTAGTTTTCCTAAGTAAGAGTGTCGCATGGACATGCTTAGGCTATTTCCTGATGAATGGTACCATATTGCATTTGAGAGTTGAGGTCATGTGCATGCATCATATTGAACATGATTAATTGGAATTATGGAAGGCTGATGACTACTTGTTGAGTGTATGTTGGACTAATGGATGTTTGTGTATGATTATGGTATTTGTTAATATTTTCTTACTAATCATGGTCCTTTGATTTTTGTGTTAATTTATTTTATAATAAACTCACCCTTGTAATTTTTGTATTGTGTGGTTGGTACCTGTGATAATCACGAACCTTTGTTCGTGAGAGCAGATGGACAATAGTAGAGTACGTAAAGTGAGATTCTTTTATGGAGCCACCAAGCCGACGTGATGGCATTGGGATTATTTTAGGAGAGAGTTGTGTTTTGTTAATCAACTCCTTTGTAGCTGGTTATATAATTCTTTTTGAATTGAGGATGTAAATCACATATTTAATTATATGTATGAACTAATTTACTTTCCGTTTTGTAAATGATGTATACTGAGTTAATTTATCTATATATATATATATATATGTATATATATATTTAAGTAAGTAGTTGTATGTTGTTTGGTGAATGTATTTCGCAAAAATTTACTCTCATTTTTCATAAGAAAATTAACAGAGTTTTCATTTAAAAATTAAAATTTACGCGATTTAGAGTGGTGATATCGTAGCGATGAGGCGGGTCATTACAACCTCAAACACTACAACAACAACAACAACAATTTCCTATCCATAGCCACAACCCCAGTGTACCCTAAATCCTATGGTGGCTACTCCATAGATCTGAACCTTGGAACCCCACCCCAAACCTCCCCTTTCATTCTCGACATAGGAAGCAGCCTTGTATTATTGCCTTGCACCTCCCACTACCTCTACTCATATCACCAAGTTCATGTCCCAAAAGTTTATATCAAACCCACACTTGATCGTCACTCACACGAAGCTCGTTCTAGAGTCTCGATACTCACTCACCAAGTTCTTCAAACCATAATCTCAAGTGTGATTTATGATTTTTTCCCCTGACTTCACCGTCATTGGTTTTCTGTTAGTATAGAGCAATAAAAGAAGAGAAAGAAATAAAGGGAAGAAAGAAAAAGACACAAAGTTTAACGTGGTTCAATACACAATGTATGTGCTTATGTCCATGGCTACACTAGGAGAACTTTTTATTACTTGCACATAAAAGCTTACAAGGTGTCTCTATATATAACACTAATGAGACACAAGTTTTTACAAACCAAGCGATGTAGGACTAAGACCACACAAGTTTTACAGACTAAGCGATGTGGGACAAAGGAACTAAGACCACAAACTCTAACAATTCTCCCACTTGGGGTCTAAGTTCCAAACTCTAGCAGCTCCTTGTAAGCAATGAGTTCATCGACTCTTTACCTAGTGTAGCGCCTTCATCTTCAATTATCCTTGAAGGCCAACTGAGGCAATGCAAAGCCTCAGTTTGTCAGTTGTAACATCTTTAGTCAACATATCTGCTGGATTCTCTGATCCTAAGATCTTCAATAAAGATAAGTCTCCATCATTTATCAACTCCCTGATAAGATGGTATCTTAATTGAATATGCTTGCATCTAGAATGGAAGACTGGATTCTTAGAAAGACTTATAGCACTTTGACTGTCACTAAACATTGGAGCATTATCTTGTTCTTTCCCTAATTCATTGAGAAAATTCTTTAGCCAAATCATCTCCTTAGCTGCTTCTGAGATAGCTATGTACTCGGCTTTCGTGGTTGAGAGAGCAACTCTATCTTGAAGTTTAGACTTCCAACTCACAGCAATACCTCCCAAGGTAAAAATGTAGCCTGTGGTGCTTTTCTTGGTATCAAAATCTCCTCCCAAGTCTGCATCTAAAAATCCCTGTAAAGTGAGATTGCCTTTTCTGAAGCACAAGCACATCTCTGAAGTACCCTTCAGATATCTGAGTATCCACTTTATGCCTTCCCAATGCTCCTTTGCTGGATTTGATAGGAACCTACTGACAACTCCCACTGCATGTGCTATGCCAGGTCTGGTACACACCATAGCATACATCAAACTCCCAATTGCTGATGCATATGGTACTCTTGACATGTAGCATTTTTCTTCATCTGTCTGCAAAGATTGCTTCTTTGAAAACTTCAAATGAGATCCTAAAGGGGTATTCCTGGTCTTAGAATCTTCAAGGTAAAACCTGTCAAGCAACTTGTGTATATATTTCTCCTGAGACAGCTTCAAAATTCCTTCTGATCTGTTTCTAAGAATTCTCATACCAAGGATTTGTTTAGTTGGACCAAGATCCTTCATTTCAAAGTTTTCTACCAACTGCTGCTTCAACTTGTTAATTTCTGCCATACTAGATCCTGCAATCAACATGTCATCAACATACACGACAAGGATAACATAACTATTAATATATTTCTTAACGTAGCAGCAATGGCCCATGTCACATCTGTTGAATCCTAAGTTGCTCATAAACTCATTAAACTTCTTGTACCACTGCCTCGGTGCTTGTTTCAAGCCATATAAACTTTTGTGAAGCTAGCACACAAGATTCTCCTTGCCTGGCACTTCAAAACCTTCTGGTTGGGTCATATAGATGTCTTCCTCTAAATCCCCATGCAAGAATGCAGTTTTAACATTTAACTGCTCCAAGTAAAGATTCTCTACAGCTATTATACTTAGAATAAATCTGATGGTAGTCATCTTTACAACTGGAGAGAAGATCTTTGTGAAATCAATTCCTTGTTTCTGTTGAAACCCTTTCACCACAAGTCTCGCCTTGTATCTTCTTCTATCATCAGATTCTTCCTTTAGCCTATAGACCCACCTATTCTGTAACGCTTTCTTTCCTTCTGGAAATTTAGTTAAAGACCACGTCTTATTCTTCTGAAGGGATGTCATCTCATCTTTCATCGCTAGCTCCCACTCAATAGTGTCATTCCCCTGTGTAGCCTCACAGAAACATTCTGGCTCACCAACATCAGTTAACAACAAATAATGCAATGAAGGGGAATACCTATCTGGTGGTTCTGAAATTCTGCTAGATTTTCTTGGAGGAGTTGATGGTTCTGGTTCTAACTCAACCTCTACACTTGTACTCTGGTTTCTGTTGGCTACATCACTTTCTGAAATTTCTTCAAGTGTTGCTTTCTTAGAAATTTCTGACAGTTTACCTGCACATGTAGATTCTGTAGAAAATTTGTCCTTATAAAATAAGTTCTCGTTAAAAGTAACATTTCTGCTTCTGATAACATTCTTGGTTTGGTCATCCCAAAACCTGTAGCCATACATGTCAGATCCATAACCAATAAAATAACACTTCCTCGCCTTCGGATCCAATTTATCTCTACTATTAGAGTCTATCAGTGATGCAAGCTCCATTGGAGCTTGTAGGCCTAGGATCTTCTCCATCAATGGATTCCTTTGCTTCTTGGAAGATGAATGGCAGCGGAATGAAGAAAGGAAGAGAGAGAGGAGACGCCACTTCAAGGAGAAGATGAGTCTAGAAGAAGCTCACCACCATAGGAGGCTATGGATAAGAGCTTGGAGGAAGAAGGAGATGAATGAAGGGAGAGGGAGAGAAGAGCACGAAATTTTGTGCTCTAAATGAGCTTTGAAATCTGAAGTTTAATATTCAAATGATCAAAGTTGAAAAAAATACACACACATGACCTCTATTTATAGCCTAAGTGTCACACAAAATTGGAGGGAAATTCAAATTTCACTTGAATTTGAAATTGAATTTGTGGAGCCAAACTTTGGAGCCAAAATTTCACTAATTATGATTAGTGAATTTTAGTTATGGTACAGCCCACTAATCCAAGATCAATTCCAAGATTCTCCACTAAGTGTGCTTAGGTGTCATGAGGCATGAAAAGCATGAAGGACATGCACAAAGTGTGACTATATGATGTGGCAATGGGGTGTAGTAAGCAAATGCTCACCTCCCCCTCTAAAATTTAATTGGATTGGGCTTCTACCAATTCAATTAAATTTATTTCCAACCACACACATCAAATATCCACTTAGTGCATGTGAAATTACAAAACTACCCCTAATACAAAAACTAGTCTAGGTGCCCAAAAATACAAGGGCTGAAAAATCCTATATTTCTAGGGTACCCTACCTACAATATGGAGCCCTATATACAAGGACCAAATATAATGACATCCTAGTCTAATATGTACAAAGATAATTGGACCCAACCTTGGCCCATGGGCTCAGAAATCTACCCTAAGGTTCATGAGAACCCTAGGGCCTTCTTCAGCAGCTCTAGCCCAATCTTCTTGGAGCCTCTTGCTCATGGTTCTAGTGATTGGTCCCTTCCTAGGGAGGATTGCATCAATCAGTATATATGAAACACAACCAAAAATTCTCAAATGTGAAAGTTTTACCTCCTTTCCAGACCATACTTCTTCAGGCAACTGATAATTCAAAGGAACTGATGGTCCTCTATTGATGAGATATGTTGTTGTGTTTATTGCTTCTGCCCAAAATGCTTTAGGCAAGCCGGATTGGATCCGCATACACCTCGCTTTCTCGTTCAAGGTTCTATTCATCCTTTCTGCAACACCGTTTTGCTCAGGTGTTCCTGGTATTGTCTTGATCATTCTGATCCTATGTTCTGAACAGAAGTCTTTAAACTCTTGACTATCATACTCCCCGCCATTGTCAGATTTCAGACTTTTAACCTTTAGACCTGTCTGATTTTCAACTTCTGTTTTCCACCTTTTAAACACAAAAAACACATCAGATTTATTTTTAAGAAAATAAACCCATACCTTTCTGGTAGAGTTGTCGATAAAGGTGACATAATAGCGTGAGTTTCCAACAGATTTCACTGGGGCTGGCCCCCAAACATCTATGTGCACCAATTCTAGCTTTTCAACTTTAAGAGTCTTCCCTGCCCTTGAGAAGCTGACCTTTTTCTGCTTTCCAAGGATACAATGTTCACAAGCACCAACATCAACATGCTTGAGGCTTGATAGCTTACCCTTTGCCGCCATAAGCTTCATTCCTTTTTCACTCATGTGTCCAAGTCTTCGATGCCACATGGTTGAATTATTGACAGCTTTAGTAACTGCTACCATATCCTCATCTGCAATCATGTAAAGAGATCCTCGTTTATTTCCATGAGCCACAACAAGATTGCCTTTTATTACCTTCCAAGCTCCATCTCCAAAAGTGGTGTGATGTCCCTCATCATCCAACTGCCCTATAGATATTAAATTTCTCTTTAAGGCAAGAATATGTATGACATTGTGAAATGTCCATAGGGATCCACTAGAGGTCTTGATGTTGATATCACCTCTTTCGACAATGTCAAGAGATTTTCCATTTGCAAGGTAAACTTTTCCAAATCTTCCAAAAATATAGTTAGACAATAAATCTTTAGAGGGAGTAGTGTGGAACGACGCACCTGAGTCCATGATCCATGAATCAACAGGACTATCCAAACTACAAATTAATGCATCATCAAGTTCATCAGTTGCTGCATTTGCGGATTCATCATCATCGCGCTTCTTGTTTTTGTGCGACTTGTTCTTCTTTGGTGCCTTGCACTAATTGCTAAAGTGACCTCTCTTGTCACAATTCCAACAAGTAACGTCACTTTGAAATTTTCTCTGACCTTTCCCTCTTCACTTTGATATGCCTCAACCATTCTGACCCTTCTGGGTAGTCCTTCCCCTGCCTTCAGTATTCAATGCTGAATTGGAAACATGACTGGAAGATTCTCCTGAATCTCTCTTGCGAACATCTTCACTTAAGATCAAGTCACAGATGTCACTAAGCTTTAATGTGTTCTCCCTTGTATAACTACTAACTGCAGTAACAGTTGCAGCCCAACTATCCGGTAGTGATGACAATAGAATCAATGCCTTCACCTCATCTTCAAATTTAATCTGCACTGATTCCAACTGGGCAAGAATAGTATTAAATTCATTAATATGATCAGTTACAGAGATACCTTCTCCCATCTTGAGATTGAACAACCGGTGCATCAAGTATACTTTTTGGCTGCTGACGGCTTCTCGTACATATCTGATAACGCCTTCATTAAGCCTGCAGTAGTCTTCTCATTCATGATGTTGAACGCGACATTCTTGGCTAATGTCAATCTGATCACGCCAAGAGCCTGTCGATCTAGCAAGTTCCATTCTTCTTGCTTCATGTCTTCTGGCTTAACCCCTGATAAAGGCTGATACAACTTCTTCTGATATAGATAATCCTCTATCTGCATCTTCCAAAAGCTGAAATCTCTGCCATCGAACTTCTCGATCTTCACCTTCCCCTCTTCTAATGCCATTGCTCTCACTGCCTCCTCTAAACTGAGAAGACTCCCACTAATTCCTTTAAACTAAGGAAATCCCATGGAATAACCAAAAGCTCTTGATACCAGTTGTTAGTATAGAGCAATAAAAGAAGAGAAAGAAATAAAGGGAAGAAAGAAAAAGACACAAAGTTTAACGTGGTTCAGCACACAATGTATGTGCCTACGTCCACGGCTACACTAGGAGAACTTTTTATTACTTGCACATAAAAGCTTACAAGGTGTCTCTATATATAACACTAATGAGACACAAGTTTTTACAAACCAAGCAATATGGGACTAAGACCACACAAGTTTTACAGACCAAGCGATGTGGGACAAAGGAACTAAGACCACAAACTCTAACAGTTTTCTCCACTGTGTAAGCTACACTGGTACCTAAAATTTCTATCTCATACTTCCCATTCTCTCACTTTCTCTCTAAATCATTTGTTTATTTGAATGCCATTATTTTGAAGATTTCATCTTTTGTTATCTTCCTTTGATTTTGTGGCTTTCCTATTTTCTCTTTTTTGCAAAGTTCTTTAAAATTGGGGATAATCTGGGGAAATTAATGTTAGAGATATTGTACTTTATTTACAAATTCTATATTGTCATATTTCTAGCCATATGATAGATAGTTTATGTTTAGTTTCTAGCAAAAAATTCCTTATATTTAAGTGTCATCATACCATATTCGGTCTTTAGGGTTTTCGCTAGAGGTGGTTTCATTTTTTAACATTTTAGTGAATTTTATATCAAAGTGATTCATAGTAGAACCACTGACTTGATTTAAAAAGCCAACCTCACATATTATTTGAAACCTTGTTGCATGTTTAAGAACCCAAATGTGTATGTACGGAAGCAAATGTGATGTAAAATAGTTCCATATTTTGTTTTGATGTGAAAGCAACTTGGTGAATATATTTCTCATTAAGATATTGTATATTGCAACTTTGCAAGTTATATTGAAAAACCTTATGATGGAAAGTATCATAATTCATATCATTTACTTTTAGGGAAGTTGGGGTTGATGTAGTCATCAAAGGTATGAATTTGGAACAACATATAAATTTGTAACTAACTAGTAATTATGCAACTCAATTTTGTTTCTTAGGATCCTGAAATGGATCACTTAGGAAAAAACCAGAAGTAACAAAGAAGAGAACACCAAAATCAGATGACTACTTCTTCTCCTAGATGATTTTTATCTTTTACTTCTTTCCTTTTTGTTTGGCAGCTTCTTCATCAAGCTTCCTCATGAACTCATCACCAGAATCATAAGAATATGATGATAAAGGAAAAAGACTGCTTGGAAGAGTGGGAGTTTTAGGAGGCTCCCTTTTAGTGAGCTTTTGTATAAGTAATCTCTAATGAGAAACCACTTGTTAGCTTCCTTCTCCATATAATCTTTGTCTTCCAAAGCCTGAGCAAGTGCTTCTCTCATCCTTAGAAGCTTAGCCTTAATGAGTCAGTGATAAGAATCCTGAAACTGCTCAAATACAGGGACCTATGGCGAGGAGTAGGACCAAACAGTCAGTGGATACCCTCCAACAAATGGTAGCAGACATACTTAATAAGGCCCAAGTGGAGAAGGATAAAGGTCCTGAAGTAGAGGCACTACTAAGCATATTAATCGTTGCTGAAAGCCAAGACTAATTTGAAGGCGCATACCAAATATGTTTTATTTTTTATTTATAATTTTTTATTGTAATTTTGGCCCAAACTGTTTAGAAGGCCCATGTCTATTTCTATCTTTTTGTTCAGATACACTATATGTATTGTTTTCATTTTTCAATAGAGGAACTTTTGGCATTTGATAGAATTTGGTGAGAGCTTCTCTCTGGGTTCCTTGTTGAACCAATCTCAGACTTATCAAGATATTCCTTGTGGCGTCTACCCTGACTTATCTTCCTTCACTGGAAGTGGCGTCTACCCTGACTTATCTTCCTTCACTAGAAGTGATGTCTACCCTGACTAATCTTCCCTCCCCAGAAGTGGCATCATCCAAACTTCATAACCTGTATCAAGCGATCCACTCCTAGTAAGGATCACATCATCTGGTATCAGAGCTTCAGCTCTTGATATAGGTTTTATCCTATCCAATTCTTTTTCTTTGTAATCTGTCCAGGTTTGTGTTTTGTCCTTGTTTTGTTATTTGCGTTCTTGTTTACGTCTTGTTTACATCTTGTTTGCGTCTTGTTGCGTTCTTGTTCTGTTATTTGCGTTCTTGTTCTTGTTCTTGTCACGTTCATGTTCTAGTTTCTTGTGTCTTTTAGACTTTGTGTAAAAAAAAATCTGTTTGAACTTTGTTTCAAATTCTGTTTGGGGACAATTTGGCTTACCGGAAGAATTTAGGGGTTGAGTGGATTCTTGAGTCTATGTGCCTATTTGCCTATTGAACAAGTCGCCAAAATTATCATAGACAAATTTGAAAAGAAAGCATTAAAAAAAAGTTGCAAAAATTTTGAAAAGAAAGAAAGAAAGAAAGTGGGTGTTTGATCTTTGAACACGAAATTGAGGCAGTTAGCCTAATCCTCTTGAAGCCTCTTGCTCATGGCTCTAGTGACTGGTCCCTTCCTAGGGAGGATTGCATCAGTCTTTCCTATTATATACCTTGTGTATCTAATTTGATTTATCTAGGAACTTAAGAGGGAGTTAATGGTAAAAGGCAAGAGTGAAAACATCACACAAAAGCCTATATTGAGAGCTTCAAACACGAGTGAACTACCATCATAAAGAGAAACATGTGAGTAGAGTGTGGTGAGGTCCTAAAACTTTTTTTTAATTACTACAGAAGATTTTATTCTCTGTTTATTATGGCAGGAGCTGGTGATGGTGGTGGTGATTATCATCAACTAGACGGATCTCAACGTTTGTTATTGGATGCAATGACTACACATATGTGACGATTACTAAACCGTAACAATGAAGAGCTCTTTGGACGAATAGAAGATATGGAGAACCAACTGAATCATAATACTGGAAGACATTATGGTGGTAACAGAGTGGGCAATGTTGGACCTAGGCAACACAGAATAGAGGGGCAGAACAAAATTGATGGAGTAAAACTCAATGTACCTCCTTTCAAGGGCAGGAGTGACCCAGATGTCTACCTTGACTGGGAGATGAAAGTTGAGCATGTATTCTCTTGCAATGATTATACTGAAGAGCAGAAGGTGAAGTTAGCAGCAACTGAATTCTCAGACTATGCCCTTGTTTGGTGGAATAAAAATCAAAGAGAGATGACGAGATAGAAGGGGTGGGAGATAGATACATGGACAGAGATGAGAAGGGTGATGCAAAAGCGGTATGTCCCAACTAGTTACAACAAAAGCATGCGACAGAAACTTCAGAGGCTGTCCCAGGGAAGTTTAACTGTGGAGGAGTACTATAAGGAGATGAAGATGGCACTAGTGAGGGCCAACATTGAAGAGGAAACTGAGGACACAATGGCTCATTTTCTGATTGGCCTAAATCCTAAGATTAGAGATGTTATCGAATTATAGGAGTATGTGGAATTGGATGACTTGCTGCATAAAGCAGTCTGGGTTGAATAGCAGCTGAAGAGGAAAATTGCAGCGAGAAGGAACTCATCCAACAATTTCAACCAGAACTAGACCAATAGATCCAAGAAGGAGGGAGGCAACTCCTCCAGTCCACATGGAAAGTTTAGAGTGTCCAGTGCTGAAACCAAGCATAATTCTACCTCATCATCCAACACCGGTACCGGAAACATAAAATGCTTCAAATACTTAGACAAATGACATATTGCTTCTGACTGTCCAACCAAGAGGACCATGATCATGAAGGCAGATGAAGAAATCACTAGTGAATCTGAAATCAGTGGAGAAGAAGAGGTGGAAGAAGAGCTTGAGGAGGAAGCTATACAGGGTGATATGCTAATGGTAAGAAGGCTCTAGGGATGTCAGATGTAGCCACTAAATGACACCCAAAGAGAAAATATTTTCCACACCAGATGTATAATTAATGGTAAGCTTTGCTCTTTAATTGTTGATGGAGGAAGCTATGCCAATGTTGCAAGTTCTAAGGTAGTGTCTAAATTGAATTTGGATACTTAGCCCCATCCTAGGCCATACAGACTTTAGTGGCTTAGTGAAGATGAAGAGGTAAAGATGACTCAACAAGTTGAGGTGTGTCTCACCATTGGAAGATATAATGATAGGGTGTTGTGTGATATGGTTCCAATGGAGGCGACTCATATACTGTTGGGAAAAACATGGAAGTATGACACCAAATCAGTGCATGATGGCTTCACCAACAAGATTTCTTTCCAGCACCATGACCAAAAAATTATTCTTAAACCTCTGATGCAATCCTCCCTAGGAAGGGACCAGTCACTAGAACCATGAGCAAGAGGCTCTTGTAATTTCACAAGTTTTGTAATTTCACATGCACTAAGTGGATATTTGATGTGTGTGGTTGGAAATAAATTTAATTGAATTGGTAGAAGCCCAATCCAATTAAATTTTAGAGGGGGAGGTTAGCATTTGCTTACTACACCCCATTGCCACATCATATAGTCACACTTTGTGCATGTCCTTCATGCTTTTCATGCCTCATGACACCTAAGCACACTTAGTGGAGAATCTTGGAATTGATCTTGGATTAGTAGGCTGAACCATAACTAAAATTCACTAATCATAATTAGTGAAATTTTGGCTCTAAAGTTTGGCTCCACAAATTCAATTTCAAATTCAAGTGAAATTTGAATTTCCCTCCAATTTTGTGTGACACTTAGGCACTAAATAGAGGTCATGTGTGTGCATTTTTTGAGAACTTTGATCATTTGAATATTAACTTCAGATTTTAGAGCTCTTTTAGAGCACAAAATTTCATGCTCTTCTCTCCCTCTCCCTTCATTCATCTCTTTCTTCCTCCAAGCTCTTATCCATGGCCTCCTATGGTGGTGAGCTTCTTCTAGACTCATCTTCTCCTTGAAGTGGCGTCTCCTCTCTCTCTTCCTTCTCCATTCCGCTACCATTTATCTTCCAAGAAGCAAAGGAATTGATGAAGAAGATCCTAGGCCTATAAGCTCCAATGGAGCTTACATCAACCTTGAAATTCTGATACCAGGGGACAGATGTCGTACCGGATGTCACGACATCTCGCTTCAGAACATGCAGATTATATGTGTCCGTATGAACAGATTAAACAAGTAAATAACACAAGAGAATTGTTGACTCAGTTCGGTGCAACCTCACCTACATCTGGGGGCTACCAAGCCAGGGAGGAAATCCACTCTCAATAGTGTTAGTTCAAGGTCTAACAGCCCCTGTTTACAACCTTCTCACCTAACCACTACCCGTGCGATCTCTACCTAAGAGCCACTCTTAGATATGAGAACCTCCGCTCACTCCCTCTCACTCACACTCCCGTGTTTACAATTAAGTCAAAGACACACCAGAGATCAACTCTGAACAAAAGAGATCAACTCTACACACTAGAGATCAACTCTAGACACAAGAGATCAACTCTACACACATAGGTCCAACACTTGATGCTAGGGTACCATCAAGGTGGCTCACAAAAGACTCAAGTCCCAAAAACTCACAAACTAACTCTTCAATCCCGGACTTGGTACAGAACTCGTGCAACCTCCATGATTATATAGCCGTGTACGATTCTGGGCTGCAACGGCTTGATGTTGGAGGAGATCTATCTTCTTCTGAAAAATCTGCAGTTAAAGAACTAAAAGATAACTTTTGATCTTTTAGTTTGAATCTTTAATCTTTAATCTTTAATCCCTGAACGAACTCTTCTACTTTGAAATTCGAACTTTAATGATCTTTTAATTCGTTCCTAAAGATAGATCTTCTAATCTTTTGCTAACTGCACAATAATCTGTTAAAGATATAACAGATTTATATGTCCAGTATTTTCGGGCAGGATGTCAGGACATTGTATCCGACATCGTGGATCCTGCAACTTCACTTCTGCACTTGACTTTTATCTTGCATTGTACAGCAACTCCAGTATTCTCGGGCAGGATGTCAGGACATTGTATCCGACATCGTGGATCCTGCAACTTCAATTCTTCATTTGACATTTTATCTTGCCTTGTGCATTGTGCAGCCCGATCTTATTCCTTGACATAACGTTGGACATCATGTGCAGCAACTCCAGCTTTCCTTCATTGTCTAAGTGCTTATGTTTTAACAAAATCTTAGCCAATCTTTTTAAAGCTCAGTAGAGCTAAACACTAACAATCTCCCCCTTTGGCAAATTTTGTCTAAAACATACTTAGACACTTCCTGAGCAGGTACGAGCAGTTATGCAAGTGGGATCAGCAACTTTCATTATCAGAGTAATCAAGCACAGCGGAAATTCTTCAAGTTGCAAATCTACAAGTCTTCTCCAGGATGTCAAGACATCTCTCGTGACATCAGCTTTCTGCTACTGCTCCCCCTGTCTCCATGCTTACTGCAACATCTTCTATCAGCTACTAGTCTTTTCCAGGATGTCGAGACATCTCATGTGACATCCGCTTTCTGCTCCCCCTGTCTTCATGCTCTTACTGCAGCATCTTCTAGTAGCTTACAACAGTCATCATCAGCAGCAGTCTCCCCCTCAAAATCGTGTACATACAACTCCCCCTCAAGGTCATGAGTCATGCATACATCGTATCCTACTGCCATACATCTACTATTGCATACATAGTATCCTATTACTCAAAATCATGCATAATAGCAAGCATAATACTATTACTCCCCCTTTTTAGACATAAATTTGGCAAAAGTAGGATGCATGAAATTAATGTGCGAATATTACAGACCAATAACAATCATTTGTTCAAAGGGACATGCCCCTTTAGCTAATAAAAGTGAAAAGCAAACATAAGGGTCTGATGATCATGGGGTGGCTTCAGAATCATCATCTGATTCTGTCTCTTCTGCTGCATCTTCCTCTTCCTCAGCAGCTTCTTCTTCTTCTTCAGCTGCTTCTTTGTCTTCCTCAGCTGCTTCTTCATCATCAATGCCACTCTCTGAGAGCCTTTTGATCAGCCGTTCCAGCTCCATCTTCTTCTCTGTGTTGGCTTTGATGGTTGCTTCCAGCACCTTGCATGTGTCCTTGAGTTCAGCAATCAGGGCATCCTTGGACACAGCACCTGAAGCAGCAGCTTTCCCTGATGTCGAGACAATGTCTGGGACATGTGTCCCCTCAAACAATCTGTAATGCAGGGATAGAGGCGATTCTCTCTTCATCACAGAGTCAGTGTAGTTTAACATATTGGGATGCTGACTCAACATAATGCCACACAATACAGTAGGGAAGGCAATGGGTAATTTGACAGCAAAAGATTCTGAATGCTTAACAGTTTGATCAAAAATATAGTTTCCAAAATTAAATTTGGATTTGGTTCCAACAGCATACAGAAATTTACCCAAACCTGTGGCAACAGTGGAAGTATGATTGGTGGGTACCCAGTTTGCAGCACCAATCCTGTGTAGAATTGCATACTTCACACTTAGCTTCCCTGCTGAAAGCTTCCCTTTCTTTGGCCAGTGCTGGACTCGTTTTGCAGTGATTTCCTTGGCAATTTGATGCTCAGAAACATCAATATCTATCACTCCATCAGTAGGTCTGCCCAGATATTTGTTGATCACAGCAGGGGAGAATCTAACACACTTTCCTCTGACAAACACTCTTTGATAATCATCACTTTTTCTGTTTGATATGTCAGAGGGAATGTTGACAATGAATTCCCTGACTAGGCCTTCATAACAGTCTCCCAACTTGGTGACTGTCTTCAGTAGTCCAGCAGCCTTAATGAGGTCCATGGTCTCCTTGCAATCCAAGGGATCTCTTCCCAGTTCTCTTTCAACCGCAAGTCTGCGTTGATACACATATTTCCACTTTTCAACATTGCCAATGGAGTGGAAAGAGATGTTGTCCAATGGTGCATCAGGAACATTTCCAGGCACCTTTCTTCCAGATTTCTTGGCCCTCTTAGATGTCGAGACATCTAGTTCGACATCATCATCAGAGTCGGATGAGGAAATTTCTTTCCTTTTCTTGGAGGGGATAGCAACCTTGCTTCTTCTGGATGTGGCAGGAGTGACTGGAGTGCTCTTCTTCTGGGCCATAGTCTTGATTCGTCCAGACCTCTTAAGGGGGGTTTTTCCCTTTCTGTTTTGAAGTCTTTCCGCAATGCCAGGTGCCAACCTGTTGGCAATGGGTTCTTCATCAGATTCGACTTCTTCCAGGTCAATGAGGTTACCTGGAGCAGGTTCTGGTGCCCTTGGTGCAGGGGTCTCCTCTGAGGCTTGATCCTCTTCTTCTGTTGATTCCTCTTCACTGGGTGAAGGGAGGGCTTCAGCATTTGGAGCGGAGGATGTTGGAACATCTTTATTGACATCAGGCACAGAACCATCTGGGGTGGAAGATGTTGGAACATCTTTCTCAGCATCAGGCACAGAAGCATCTTTCAGAATGCTACTCACAATACCGCGGATTTTCTTGTCCATCTCCGTGTCTACTTCCCTAGGACGTGTTGCAAGGCTAGGGTTTTCAGCAATCTTCACTCCCTGTTGTCTTCTGGGAACCAGTTTCTCAGGGACAGAAGCTTGACCAGGAATTATTTGTATGGGTTGGATGTTGAATTCTGGTTGTTCCTGGTGCGGAGATGATGGTACTGCGGGTGAACCAGAAGCTGCAGTTTCTTTTGGTGAGGTAGCCATGGAAAAGCAGAGCGTTTGGAATGATTTCGAAAATCTCAGAAAACTATTGGGAAATGCTGGTGAAAACACGAATGCCAAGCAGATATAAATTTGAATGAAGAATGTAGAGGGGCGTGTGAAGCAACGGTCGAATTCGTTTTGGCTTAATAGTGAACGTGCTATTAATGTTAAGTGATTCGTTTGGGCACGTTCAGATTGCTGTAGTTGCTATAATTCCTCTAGCAAACAAATGCCCAGCTTGCCCCTCAGTTTTTCAAACTGATTTGCATCCAAAGCCTTTGTGAAAATATCTGCTATTTGTTCCTCAGTGTCAACATGCTTCAGTGTGATCACTTTATCATCAACAAGATCTCTGATATAGTGATGTCTAATGTCAATGTGCTTGGTTCTGCTGTGTTGAACAGGATTTTTAGAAATATTAATAGCACTCATGTTGTCACAGTACAATGTCATGACATCTTGTTCGACATTGTACTCCTTCAGCATCTGCTTCATCCAAACTAGTTGTGAACAGCTGCTTCCTGCTGCAATATACTCGGCTTCTGCAGTAGATAGGGACACACAGTTCTGCTTCTTGCTGAACCATGAAATAAGGTTGTTTCCCAAATAGAAGCATCCACCAGAAGTGCTTTTTCTGTCATCTGCACTTCCAGCCCAATCAGCATCACAATACCCAACCAGCATTGAATTTGAACAATGACAGTACATAATCCCATAGTCACTGGTGCCATTTACATATTTCAGAATTCTCTTTACTTGATTCAAGTGACTTATCTTGGGATTGGCTTGATATCTTGCACAAACACCCACTGCATAGGTGATGTCGGGTCTGCTAGCTGTTAAGTATAGTAAGCTCCCTATCATGCTTCTGTACAGACTTTGATCAACACTGGTGCCTGCTTCATCCTTTGACAGCTTCAAGTGAGTAGGTGCAGGTGTCCTTTTATGACTGGCATTCTCCATTCCAAACTTCTTGACCATGTTCTTTGCATACTTGCTCTGTGAGAGGAATATGGAGTCTTCCATCTGCTTCACTTGGAGTCCCAGAAAATAAGTCAGTTCTCCAACAAGACTCATCTCAAATTCAGATTGCATCTGTTGGACAAAATGTCGAAGCATCTCATTCGACATCCCTCCAAACACAATGTCATCAACATATATCTGTGCAATCATCAAGTTTTCAGCATCTTGTTTGGCAAAGAGAGTCTTGTCAATTCCTCCCTTTCTATACCCTTGCTGAGTAAGGAACTCTGTCAGCCTTTCATACCAAGCTCTTGGAGCTTGCTTCAATCCATAGTGAGCCTTCTTGAGCCTGTATACATGATCTGGATGAGTTGGATCTGCAAATCCCTTTGGCTGCTCCACATAGACTTCTTCATGCATAGCATTGATCCAGAACTCATCAGTCAGTGCCTCTTTCACATTCTTGGGCTCAATTCTGGAGACAAAGCATGAGTTGGAGACAATTTCAATCTCCCTTGATCTTGTAGTGACTCCTCTGTTTGGATCTCCTATAATCAGCTCCTTGGGGTGCATCTTCTGGATTCTAATGGAGGGTCTCTTGTCAGGTTGGTTGATGTTTGATTCATCTGTAACAGAATCAGAATTTTCTGCATTTTCTCCACTTTTAGCTACATCTGCTACATTGTCTCCCGATGTTCTGACATCTTCTTCGACATCCTTCTTTCTTGCTGGAGTTAGATCATCAACAACCACATTGATGGATTCCATCACAGTTCTGGTTCTGGAGTTGAATACTCTATATGCTCTGCTGTTTGTAGAGTATCCCAGGAATATTCCTGCATCACTCTTGGGATCCATCTTTCTCCTTTGCTCTCTATCTGCCAAAATGTAACATGGACTTCCAAAGATGTGGAAGTGCTTGACAGTTGGCTTCCTCCCTTTCCAGATTGCATACAGTGTGGTTGGAGTGCCTCTTCTAAGTGTGACTCTGTTGTGGATGTAGCATGCTGTGTTCATGGCTTCAGCCCAGAGATTATAGGGAAGTTCTTTGGCATGAAGCATGACTCTAGCTGCCTCTTGCAAGGTCCTGTTTTTCCTTTCAACTATGCCATTCTGTTGTGGTGTAATGGCTGCAGAGAACTCATGAGTGATGCCTTCAGATGTGCAGAATTCAGTGAACCTGCTGTTTTCAAACTCTCTGCCATGGTCACTCCTGATTCTCTTGATGACACAATCCTTTTCTCTTTGAAGTCTTAGACTCAACTCCTTGAATACTTCAAAGGTTTCTGATTTCTCTTTGATAAAGTTGACCCAGGTAAATCTGGAGTAATCATCCACAACAACATAGGCATACCTCTTTCCTCCAAGGCTTTCAACCTGCATAGGCCCCATCAAATCCATGTGAAGTAGTTCCAGCACCCTGGAAGTGGTCTGATGTTGAAGCTTCTGGTGGGACATCTTGACTTGCTTTCCAATCTGACATTCACCACAGATTCTGCCTTCTTCTATTTTCAGATTGGGGATGCCTCTAACAGCACTTTTGTCAATGATTTTCTTCATGCCTCTTAAGTGCAGATGTCCAAATCTTTGATGCCATATTCTGACTTCATCTTCTTTGGAGGATAGACATGTGGAGGAGTAGCTGGTTTCTTGGGGTGTCCATAGGTAACAATTGTCCTTTGATCTGCTGCCCTTCATTAGAACTTCACTCTTCTCATTTGTCACCAAGCATTCTGACTTAGTGAAGTTTACATTGAATCCTTCATCACACAGCTGACTGATGCTGATCAAGTTTGCAGTCAGTCCCTTCACCAGCAGTACTTTGTTCAGACTAGGAAGTCCATCATGAACTAGCTTTCCCATTCCAATGATCTTTCCTTTAGAGCCATCTCCAAATGTCACATAACTAGTGGAGCAGGGCTCAATGTTCAGCAGGAATTCTTTGACTCCTGTCATGTGTCGGGAACAGCCGCTATCTAGGTACCAATCTTCCTTAGCTGATGCTCTAAGTGAAGTATGAACAACAAGACTGACAGCCTTGTGTTTTGGAACCCACATCATCTTCTTTCTGCTGTTGCTACTTTGAGTTCCATGATGTGGATGGCCATGTAGATGATAGCAAAAGGGCTTTATGTGACCATACTTGCCACAGTAGTGACACCTCCACTTCTTTCTTTTGCTCTTTTTCTGCTGCGTTCCATGATGTCGAGACCGATGTTGTGACATCGTGGCTCCAGTCCTGTTTTTGGCAGGAACAAATTCTGTCATGGTCGTTCTGCCAGCAGACTTAGGATTACATCCAAGTCCTCTCTGGTTTCCAGCATTTTTTCCAAGCAGCAGCACCTCATCAAGCGTATCTGAGCCTTTATTCAGCATCTTTATTGATTTGGTCATGTTTTCCAATTTAGAGTTCAGAAAATCGACTTCTCCTTTAAGCTCAGAGATCTCCTCTTTATGTGCCTCCTTCTCAGCCTCCAGATCTGCAATGACCTTCTTCAGTTGTGCTTCTTGCTGAAGAATCTTCTCACTTCTGATGCATAGTTCTCTATAGGATGTAGCAAGCTCATCAAAAGTGATTTCACTGTCTGTATCACTTGAATCTTCAGCAGTTTCAAATCTCCCAGTGAGTGCATTCTCATCTCTGTCAGAGTCACTTTCCTGTTCACTCTCTGTATCAGATCGACATACAGAAAGTCCTTTCCTCTGCTTCTTGAGATGAGTGGGACATTCAGCTATGATGTGTCCATAGCCTTCACACCCATGGCATTGAATTCCTTTGCTGTGACTGGGCTTTACATCTGACTCTTTCTGGTATTTACTGCCTTTCCTGATGTCGAAAGGGATGTTCTGGACATGTGGCTTCTGCCTTCTGTCCATTCTGTTCTGCACTTTGTTGAACTGCTTTCCAAGGAGCACAACTGCCTTAGTCAGACCTTCATCAGTATCCAGGTCATACTCATCTTCTTCTCCTTCATCATTGGACACGAACGCCAGATTCTTGCTCTTCTTTTCAGCCCTATCCGAGAGTCCTAGCTCAAAGGTTTGAAGGGAACCAATGAGTTCATCCACTCTCATGTTGCAAATGTCTTGGGCCTCCTCTATTGCAGTGACTTTCATGTCAAATTTCTTAGGCAAGGATCTGAGGATCTTTCTCACCAGCTTTTCATCTGTCATCTTCTCTCCCAAGGCAGTGCAAGCATTGGCAATTTCAAGAATGTTCATGTGGAAGTCATGAATACATTCTTCCTCCTTCATCTTCAGATTTTCGAATTTTGTGGCCAATAGTTGCAATCTGGACATCTTCACTTTGGAGGTTCCTTCATGAGTGGTTTTCAGGATCTCCCAAGCATCTTTGGCCACTGTGCAAGTGTTGATCAGTCTGAAGACATTCTTGTCAACTCCATTGAATAGAGCATTCAAAGCTTTGGAGTTTCCAAGTGCCAATTCGTCTTCTTCTTTAGTCCAGTCTTCTTCTGGCTTCAATTCTTCAGTGGGCTTTCCTTCTGTGTCCAGCATCTTGGGATGTTCCCAGCCTTTGATGACAGCTTTCCAGGTTCTGCTATCCAGTGATTTGAGGAAGGCCACCATTCTTGCTTTCCAGTATTCATAGTTGGTTCCATCAAGAATTGGTGGTCTGTTCACTGGCCCTCCTTCTTTCTCCATGTTCATCAGAATTTATCTCCCTAGATCTCACTCTGTGATTTCGAGTGTTGGCTCTGATACCAATTGAAATTCTGATACCAGGGGACAGATGTCGTACCGGATGTCACGACATCTCGCTTCAGAACATGCAGATTATATGTGTCCGTATGAACAGATTAAACAAGTAAATAACACAAGAGAATTGTTGACTCAGTTCGGTGCAACCTCACCTACATCTGGGGGCTACCAAGCCAGGGAGGAAATCCACTCTCAATAGTGTTAGTTCAAGGTCTAACAGCCCCTGTTTACAACCTTCTCACCTAACCACTACCCGTGCGATCTCTACCTAAGAGCCACTCTTAGATATGAGAACCTCCGCTCACTCCCTCTCACTCACACTCCCGTGTTTACAATTAAGTCAAAGACACACCAGAGATCAACTCTGAACAAAAGAGATCAACTCTACACACTAGAGATCAACTCTAGACACAAGAGATCAACTCTACACACATAGGTCCAACACTTGATGCTAGGGTACCATCAAGGTGGCTCACAAAAGACTCAAGTCCCAAAAACTCACAAACTAACTCTTCAATCCCGGACTTGGTACAGAACTCGTGCAACCTCCATGATTATATAGCCGTGTACGATTCTGGGCTGCAACGGCTTGATGTTGGAGGAGATCTATCTTCTTCTGAAAAATCTGCAGTTAAAGAACTAAAAGATAACTTTTGATCTTTTAGTTTGAATCTTTAATCTTTAATCTTTAATCCCTGAACGAACTCTTCTACTTTGAAATTCGAACTTTAATGATCTTTTAATTCGTTCCTAAAGATAGATCTTCTAATCTTTTGCTAACTGCACAATAATCTGTTAAAGATATAACAGATTTATATGTCCAGTATTTTCGGGCAGGATGTCAGGACATTGTATCCGACATCGTGGATCCTGCAACTTCACTTCTGCACTTGACTTTTATCTTGCATTGTACAGCAACTCCAGTATTCTCGGGCAGGATGTCAGGACATTGTATCCGACATCGTGGATCCTGCAACTTCAATTCTTCATTTGACATTTTATCTTGCCTTGTGCATTGTGCAGCCCGATCTTATTCCTTGACATAACGTTGGACATCATGTGCAGCAACTCCAGCTTTCCTTCATTGTCTAAGTGCTTATGTTTTAACAAAATCTTAGCCAATCTTTTTAAAGCTCAGTAGAGCTAAACACTAACAAACCTCTATCCCTTAGAGAAGTGTGTGATGACCAATTCAAAATGAGAGAAAAGAGAGAACAAGAGATAGAAAAGAGTGAAGCACCAAAGAGGAATAGGAAAAAGAAGAGTGATACACATGTGTCATACCCTAATTTCGTCCGGGGACCTTTGCTTGATGACATGCGACCTTTCTTTGGTCCTTGTGAGGTGCTTGGCACCCATCATTAGGCAATTTGTGAAATTCCAGGACATGTCGAAAAACCAAAAAAATATTGATGCACAATCCGTAAGTTTCCGTGACACACCGGAAATCAAATGGAAGCATCGTTGCATAATTAAGTGAGGTTCTGTAACATTCCGTAAGTCAAAAAGGGGATGATTATGTAATCCGCAAGGTTCCGTAACATTACGGAAAGAAAACAAGTATCGTTACGAAATTCGTAAGTTTCCGTAACTTTACGAAAAAAGAATCACCAAAAAAAAAGTAGAGGGGGGTGTACTTAGTAAAAATGGGGGTGCAAATAGCACCCAGGCCCACTTGGGCCCTCCAGAATATTCCTCCAGAAGGCTGTTGCTTCTGGAGGAAGCAACCTGGCTCGCCTGGGCGAGCTGGGCGGCAACCACCTCCCCTATTTTGCTATAAATAGGGGAGGAAGTGAAGAAGAAAGGGGTTCAGCCCCTTTGGCACTTCTCTCTCTTTCGAATTTGCTTGGAAAAATTGTTTCCGTGAAGAAAATCTAAGCCGAGGCGCTTCCGAATCGCTTCCGTAACGTTTTCCGTGAAGAATTTCGCAAAGGTTTCGACCGTTCTTCGACGTTCTTCATTCGTTCTTCCTCGTTCTTCGATCTTCAACGGGTAAGTACCTCGAACCAAGCTTTTCGATTCATTCTATGTACCCGTAGTGGTCCACATTGTGTTTCGTGCATTTTTATTCTCGTTTTGTTTACTTTTTATACCCCCTCTTGACGTGCTTAAGCCATTTTACTTAAGTCATTTCTCGCTTAACTTAAAAATAAAATAAATTTCCACCGAACGTTTGAATTGTATTATCCGTTAACTTCGGTTAAAATGAATTCCGACCGTTCGGTCGTGCCGTAACCACGTTGGAAATCAAAAAGAGGTAAAAAATAATATAATAATCAAAAAAACATCTTTTAGCAAAATAAAGCGGAAAATCAATCGGACGTTTTCTCTTTGGAATTTCTCATTCTTAATCGAATTGATTAATAACTAAAGTGAAACTAAGGCTAAAATCAACTCGCGTAGTCAAGCTCGTCCATAAAAAATAGGCTTTTGAAGTTTGTCATTTCAATTTCTCACTAAGTAAAATGGATCATTTTTTAAGGTCCAACGCCTTAAAATGATCACCTCTTAAGTAAAAAAAAAGGATCACTTGATAAAAAAGAACTACGTAGGTCTGAGTTCCTCATTGAGGATACGTAGGAGCAAAAGCCCCGCTTTTGTCGACCACCCCAAGAGATCGTTAATGGTCCAATGCCTTAACGTTTCTCTCCTTTCAAAAACAAGAGATCGTTAATGGTCCAATGCCTTAACGTTTCTCTCCTTTCAAAAACAAGAGATCGTTAATGGTCCAATGCCTTAACGTTTCTCTCCTTTCAAAAACAAGAGATCGTTAATGGTCCAACGCCTTAACATTTCTCCCCTTTCAAAATCAAAAGACCGTTTAATGGTTCAACACCTTAAATGACCTTTTGTTCAATAAAAAACATATTTTGCAAAAAAGACAAAAACAACTTAACCAAACACTTTGTTCCGAAAGAACTACGTAGGTCTGATTTCCTCATCACAAATTGAGGAATACGTAGGAGCAAAGGGAAACACCCCTGTCGACCACAAAAAAGAAAAAATATAAAAAGGGTATAAAGGATATAAGAACATAAAAGGGAACATAAAAATCAAAGTCATGTTTGCACATTCGATTAAAGGCTGCCGTCCCTTGGGACGGGCGTGTGGGGTGCTAATACCTTCCCCGTGCGTAAATACAACTCCCGAACCTTTCACTAAAAAGTTCGTAGATCGCGTCTTTTCCGGTTTTTCCGACGTTTTCCTCAAATAAACGTTGGTGGCGACTCCGCGCGTATTCCTTTCGTGGAACACGCATCCCGCGAGTCATGCGTCGCCCTCCCGCCGAAGGGTAGGTTGCGACAGTTGGCGACTCCACTGGGGACTGTTTTTAGAGAGTTAGACCATTTAAATCTTGTGCAATGTTTTACCGTGACTTACCCCTTTGTTGGTTTCCATTCATTATGTTCTTGTGTATATAAACTCTTTGTTGCTTTTAGTGCGTTTTAAAATGTATGCATGAAGTAAATATTTATTCATTTGATGCACACAAACACCAACACTATTTGCACACACTGTGAGTGAAAAAGGGCCCTATACCCGGGTTCATGGGAACATAAGGAGTGGAGGTGAATCTGTGATCATGCTAGGTCTCCGACTTGCTTGATTACAGTGAACCCTCATCTAGAGCTTTTCTCTTTGAAAACTTATTGTTGCTAGTAGTCCCTACTGCTGCAATATGTTCTTCGAAGGGGATAATACCTCTAGAAACCATCAAGAGAGATATGACTACCTTGGGGATTATTGCTAAAAGCCTAGTTAGTTCCCTCCCTTATAGGTCCTTTAAATAGGGGCACGGAGCAAACACGTTACGTGCCATTTTTCACACTGCCATGCATAAGTGTCATGTACCCTTTTTGCTTATATTTGTTTGTGAATATTGTCGTACTATGTACATTCCCGTGTTGCGCCTTTCGCATATGCATCGCACATGGGTTCTGTCTTGATCCCCTCTGTAAACAAACCAACGAAGGGTCCGTGTCACCGTTTTAAATACATACATTGGGGCACTTTGCTACCCCTAGACGTTGTATCTAAGAAGGGGACAAATTCCCCGGACCCCCGCATTCCTAGATTGCATCTGTGTCATATGCATTCCATCATGCATTCATCCATCCCACCCATGAGATATCGGAGTTTTGATTTGCACTAGATTTTGTCTCACTTTAGTAAGCATGGGAACAAATCAAACCGGCAAGAGGTTCTACCAAGTCAAGGTCAAAAGCCTAGATACCACCAGCATCAAGGAATTAGGGCGGTTGATGGAACCCCTCCAAATGCAAACCTTCCGCAAGACTTACGGAAAGATCTTAGAGTTGACCATAGCAGAAGTGTCCATAGAAGCCATTGCATCACTTACCCAATACTACGACCAGCCTTTGAGGTGCTTCACATTCGGAGACTTCCAATTAGTACCAACCATTGAAGAATTTGAGGAAATTCTAGGATGTCCTCTCGGGGGAAGAAAACCATATCTTTCCTCTGGGTGTCTCCCCTCTTTGAGCAGAATTGCAACTGTGGTCAAGGGTTCAGCAAGAGGTTTGGACCGCATAAAACAGACTCGGAACGGCATAGCGGGCCTACCACAGAGGTACCTAGAAGACAAGGCGAGGGGTATGGCCAATCAAGGAGACTGGGTCCCGTTTATGGATGTGTTAGCTTTGCTAATTTTTGGGGTCGTCCTCTTTCCAAACGTGGATGGTTTGGTGGACCTAGCAGCAATCGACGCTTTTCTTGCCTACCACTATAGCAAGGAAAGTCCGGTGGTAGCTGTCTTGGCAGATCTATTTGACACATTTGACCGAAGGTGCGAAAAGAGTAGCGCACGGATCATCTGTTGCTTACCCGCCCTCTGTGTTTGGTTGGTTTCGCACTTGTTCCAACAAGACACAAGACATCCATGTCCGCTCCTGAGCCATCGCTCGTGTACTGAAAAGAGGAGAATAGATTGGGACCAGCTCTTGGCCGGGATAGGAGGTAGAACAATCAGTTGGTTCCCTCGATGGAAGGAAGGAAAAGAATGAGTCCTTTTCTCATGTGGAAGATACCCAAACATTCCGCTGGTAGGAACGAGGGGTTGTATTAACTACAATCCCGCGCTCGCTATAAGACAACTAGGGTACCCCATGAGGGGAGCACCGACGGAAGAAAGCATGTCTCCTTTCCTTGTGAGGGATTTCGGCGCACAAAATTCCAAGACTATACAAAGAATCCATAAGGCATGGGAAACCCCGTTAAGGAAAGATCAAGAGCTTAGAGGCATTCGTAATGGCATCATTGGTGGGTACCACGAATGGCTGAAAGTTCATATACGAGGTTTAGATTGGCTCGCCAAGTTAAAAGTCGTCAGCGAAGAGAGTTTTGAGGCACCGGAAGAGGACGAAGAAGTCCAAGCTCTCAAAAGCGAGTTAGGAAAGGCAAAAATTGCCAAGGAGAAGTTCAAGTTGGCCGCTACACACGTTCGGAAGGAGTGTGCCGGGTTACGGGAAGAGAATGCAATTACTGCAAGAGCCCTTGAACAAGAGACCAAGAGGGCTCGCAAGGAAGAGTATGGCCGGAACAAATTTCGTGGAGCTCTATGGGGTAGCAATAGTGAACTCAAGTTGCGAAGGGAAGAAAGAGACCAGTCGCGAGCACATAGCATGGTTCTGAAAGAGGAGTTAATTGCTTGTTCGAGGTCCAAAAGAAGCTTGTCTCAGCGTTTATGCGAGACGGAGACCAACATGCTAGCTATCATCACTAAGTACCAAGAAGAGTTGGGTCTAGCCATGGCCCACGAGCATAGAATCGCGGACGAGTATGCTCAAGTGTACGAGGAAAAAGAGGCTAGAGGAAGGGTGATCGACTCTTTACACCAAGAGGCAACCATGTGGATGGACCGGTTTGCTCTTACCTTGAACGGGAGTCAAGAACTTCCCCGCTTATTAGCCAAGGCCAAGGCGATGGCAGACACCTACTCCACCCCCAAAGAGATTCATGGGCTTCTCGGCTATTGTCAGCATATGATAGACTTAATGGCCCACATAATTAGAAATCGTTAGGAAACTTGTATGGTCTCTCAGACCTTGACTAGATATGACTTCCTTTTTGAAATAAAATGAGTTGGTCCCATGTTTCTACTCCAAAAAGCTTGTGCAAATCAAATCACTCCTACATTTCATCTCTAGCATGCATTTTCTTTCTTTACCCACTCCTCACGTTTGGTTTTTTAGGGAAAAACATAACTAAACGCGCCGCAAGGTATCCCTATCGCACCAGATCCAAATCTAGAACGATGGGTGATCAAGAGGAGACGCAGGAACAGATGAAAGCCGACATGTCGGCTCTGAAAGAACAAATGGCCTCCATGATGGAGGCCATGTTAAGTATGAAGCAGCTCATAGAGAAGAACGCGGCCACCGCCGCCGCTGTCAGTTCGGCTGCCGAAGCAGACCCGACTCTCTTGGCAACTACGCACCATCCTCCCTCAAACATAGTAGGACGGGGAAGGGACACACTGGGGCACGATGGCAGCCCTCACCTGGGATACAACCGAGCGGCTTACCCTTATGGATTGCTGCCCAACTATTCACCACCCGTTTTGCAAGAAGATGCGGGCCACATTGCTTCTCCCGTCCATGAAAGAGAGCCTCCTCAACAGCCCGACGAAGTCCACAAAGACCCTCAAGATTATGCTCGAAGGGATGTCGAGTTCTATCCCCCGATCCCCGAAGGGCCGGCACCAGGCACGTTGCCTCAACCCAACATCGCAGCACCACCAATAGTTTTGTCCACGGAAGGGCCGCCCCCAGCAACTGAAGAAAGGAGGAAGCTCGATCTCCTTGAGGAAAGATTGAGGGCCGTGGAAGGATTTGGGGACTATCCGTTCGCAGACATGACGGATCTTTGCTTAGTACCCGATGTTGTTATTCCCCCGAAGTTCAAAGTGCCGGACTTCGACAAGTATAAAGGGACGACTTGTCCCAAAAACCATCTCAAGATGTACTGCCGTAAGATGGGCGCCCACTCTAAAGATGAAAAGCTATTAATACACTTCTTTCAGGATAGCTTGGCCGGAGCTGCGGTAGTGTGGTACACTAATTTGGAAGCTTCCCGTATCCGTACTTGGAAGGATCTGATTACCGCCTTCCTAAGGCAGTATCAGTACAATTCTGATATGGCTCCTGACCGTACTCAACTGCAGAATATGTTCAAGAAAGAGGGTGAAACCTTTAAAGAATATGCGCAGCGATGGAGGGATTTGGCGGCACAAGTAGCTCCTCCCATGGTTGAGAGAGAGATGATCACCATGATGGTAGACACTCTGCCAGTGTTCTACTATGAGAAGCTAGTAGGTTACATGCCGTCCAGCTTTGCGGATCTAGTGTTTGCCGGGGAAAGAATCGAGGTAGGATTGAAAAGAGGAAAGTTCGATTACGTTTCCTCCACAAATGCGAATGCCAAAAGAATCGGGGCAACGGGGGCAAAAAAGAAGGAGGGAGATGCCCATGCCGTCTCTTCAACACCCGCGTGGGTCAAACCCCAGCAAACACCTCATGGTACCCATCAGTACGCGCAACATCACCCAAGTTTCTCGGCTCATACTGGGAACGCCTCTAGTTCAACATCCGTGCAGCCTAAGGCACCCACCCAGAGGGAAGCTCCCCAAGTTCCAACTCCGAACACGACCCGACCGGCCGGTAATTCCAACACGACAAGGAACTTCCCTCCGAGGCCATTTCCGGAATTCACCCCACTCCCAATGACGTACGAAGATCTTCTGCCATCCCTCATCGCCAATCATTTGGCCGTGGTAACTCCCGGAAGGGTCCTCGAACCCCCTTTCCCGAAGTGGTATGACCCTAACGCAACTTGCAAGTACCATGGGGGTGTCCCGGGGCATTCCGTCGAAAAATGCTTGGCCCTTAAATACAAGGTCCAACATTTAATGGATGCCGGATGGTTGACTTTCCAAGAGGATCGGCCCGATGTGAGAAACAACCCGCTCGCCAATCATGGAGGGGGAGCGGTTAATGCAATTGAGTCCGATAGGCCGCACAGGTCTAAACCTTTAAGGGATGTGGCAACCCCTAGGAGGTTTATCTTTGAGGCCCTACAAAAAGGAGGTGTGATTCCCCATAGTGGGTGTAAGGAGGATTCCTGTCTGCTACACTCCGGCGAGATGCATGACATGGAGACGTGTTTGGGAGTAGAGGAATTGTTGCAGCAGATGATAGATCAAGGTCGACTAGAAGTCGGCATTGAAGGAAAAGAAGAGCAGCATATATGCATGCAATCTACGGAGGGGAGCGGTGTTGCGAAGCCCAAACCCTTGGTGATATACTTCACTAAAAGCGCAGCTTCGCAAAAGCCTGGGCACCCCTTAGTAGCCAAGCCTGTTCCTTTCCCGTACCAAAATAGTCACGCGGTCCCGTGGAGATATGCACCTCCGAGGGAGAAGGAAGAAGAAGCCATTGACGTCAGCTCGCTGTCAGCTAAAGTAACAAATATCACGGGACTGAGTGGTGTGACCCGTAGTGGTCGTGTGTTCGCACCTCCGGACCTACCAGTCCAACCCGCGGATGTCAAGGGAAAAGGAAAAGTGGTGGAGGAACAAGATGGCGAAGCACCCCACGCTTCGAATAAAGATATTCCGGCAAAGGGCCCCCCGGAGAAAAAGGATGGTAAAAAGGAGGTGTCGCTAGAGGAAGCCAGCGAGTTCCTTCGGATAATTCAGCAGAGCGAATTCAAGGTTATCGAACAACTCAACAAAACCCCGGCCAGGGTCTCGCTGTTGGAGTTACTTATGAGCTCCGAGCCTCATCGGGCTCTGCTAGTAAAAGTTCTGAACGAGGCTCATGTGGCCCAAGACATCTCGGTAGAAGGTTTCGGAGGGCTGGTCAACAATATCACTGCCAACAACTATCTTGCCTTCGCCGAAGAAGAAATCCCGGCCGAGGGGAGAGGGCATAATAAGGCTTTACACGTATCAGTCAAGTGTATGGACCATATCGTAGCCAAGGTGCTCATCGATAATGGTTCCAGTTTAAACGTGATGCCTAAGAGCACGTTGGAGAAGTTACCATTCAATGCTTCCCACTTAAAACCGAGTTCAATGGTGGTTCGTGCCTTCGATGGCACTCGCCGAGAGGTTAGGGGAGAGATCGATCTTCCAGTACAAATAGGCCCTCACACCTGTCAAGTCACCTTCCAAGTAATGGATATTAACCCCCCTTACAGCTGCCTGTTGGGGCGCCCGTGGATCCACTCAGTGGGAGTTGTGCCTTCTACACTCCACCAAAAGCTGAAATTCGTAGTAGAGGGGCACTTGGTCATCGTGTCAGGCGAGGAAGACATCTTGGTAAGCTGCCCATCCTCCATGCCTTATGTGGAAGCCGCAGAAGAATCGTTAGAAACTGCTTTCCAGTCTTTTGAGGTGGTCAGCATTTCCTCCGTGGACTCCCTCTTTGGGCAGCCTTGTCTGTCCGATGCAGCAATAATGATGGCCCGAGTTATGTTGGGGAACAGTTATGAACCCGGAATGGGTTTAGGCAAAGACAACGGCGGCGTAACTAGCCTGATAAATACTCAAGGAAACCGTGGGAAGTATGGTTTAGGTTATAAGCCCACTCAGGCGGACATGAAAAGAAGCATCGCGGGAAGGAAGAACAGTGGTCAAAGTTCGCGTTGGAGACAAGAAAGTGAAGGAAGCCCGCCCTGCCACATAAGTAGAAGCTTTATAAGCGCGGGTCTGGGAGACAAAGGTCAAGTGTTCGCGATATGTGAAGATGATGTTCCGAGTACTTTGGATTTGGTACGACCATGCCCTCTTGATTTCCAGCTGGGAAATTGGCGAGTGGAGGAACGCCCCGGCATTTACGCAACGAGCATAATGTAAACCTTTACGGTTTTAAAAGCTCTATAGTTGGGCCTAGGCTTTAGAGTTTTTCCTTTTGTTAAGGCTTTGTGTCTTTTGTTTTTGAATTTATAATACAAGGATCTTTCTTCATCTGTTCCTGGTCTCTACCCATTCTCATTCATTTGCATGTTTACTTCTTTTTCTGAAACGGTAGATCCGATGACGAGTTCCCCGAAGGTACTAATACCTGGGACCCGCCTATCAACTTCGAGCAAGAAATGAATCAAACGGAAGATGAAGGAAATGAGGATGTGGGACTTCCCCCAGAACTAGAAAGAATGGTCGCCCATGAGGACCAAGAAACGGGGCCTCATCAAGAAGAAACAGAGCTAGTAGACTTAGGAGTTGGCAGTGGAAAGAGGGAAGTAAAGATAGGTACAGGTATTACCGCACCTATCCGCGAAGAATTAATAATCCTGCTAAAAGATTACCAAGACATCTTTGCTTGGTCATACCAAGATATGCCCGGTTTGAGTTCTGACATTGTACAGCACCGATTACCTCTAAATCCCGAGTGTTCCCCGGTAAAACAGAAACTGAGAAGGATGAAGCCCGAAACATCCTTGAAGATAAAAGAAGAAGTGAAGAAGCAATTTGACGCTGGATTTCTGGCCGTCGCTCGGTATCCAGAATGGGTTGCCAACATCGTACCAGTTCCTAAGAAAGATGGGAAAGTACGAATGTGTGTGGATTATCGGGACCTGAATCGGGCCAGTCCCAAGGACAATTTTCCTTTACCACACATCAATATCCTCGTAGATAACACGGCCAATTTCGCTTTATTTTCCTTCATGGACGGTTTCTCTGGTTACAATCAGATAAAGATGGCGCCCGAGGATATGGAAAAGACTACTTTCGTCACCCTGTGGGGGACGTTTTGTTACAAGGTGATGTCCTTTCGACTCAAGAACGCCGGGGCAACTTATCAACGGGCCATGGTAGCTTTGTTCCATGATATGATGCATCAAGAGATCGAGGTCTATGTGGACGACATAATTGCTAAATCTAAATCCGAGGAAGAACACCTTGTCAACCTGCGGAAGTTGTTCGAAAGGCTTAAGAAATATCAATTAAGGTTGAACCCCGCTAAGTGTACCTTTGGGGTCAAATCAGGGAAATTGCTTGGTTTCATTGTAAGCCAGAAAGGGATAGAGGTAGACCCCGAAAAAGTGAAGGCTATCCTTGAGATGCCAAAACCCCGTACAGAGAGGCAAGTCCGAGGTTTCCTGGGGCGTTTGAATTATATTGCCAGATTCATATCGCAGCTCACCGCCATTTGTGAGCCGTTGTTCAAGCTCTTGCGCAAAAACCAAACTGATCGCTGGAATGAGGATTGCCAAGAGGCTTTTGGAAGGATCAAAAAGTGCTTAATGAATCCTCCCGTGCTTATGCCACCAGTACCTGGAAGGCCTCTCATTTTGTACATGACAATCTTGGACGAATCAATGGGGTGTATGCTGGGGCAACATGACGAATCCGGGAAGAAAGAGCGCGCTGTTTACTACCTAAGTAAGAAGTTCACGACCTGTGAGATGAATTATTCCTTGCTCGAAAGAACGTGTTGTGCGTTAGTATGGGCATCCCATCGCCTAAGGCAGTACATGCTGAGCCATACTACCTGGTTGATATCCAAAATGGACCCGGTTAAGTACATCTTTGAAAAGCCAGCTCTCACGGGACGAATCGCCCGGTGGCAAGTCCTGCTATCTGAGTTTGATATAGTCTACGTCACCCAAAAGGCGATAAAAGGAAGCGCTTTAGCAGATTATTTGGCTCAACAACCTCTTAACGACTACCAGCCCATGCATCCTGAATTCCCGGATGAGGACATCATGGCCTTGTTCGAGGAAAAATTGGACGAAGATCGGGACAAATGGACTGTATGGTTTGACGGAGCGTCAAACATTCTAGGTCATGGCGTTGGGGCAGTGTTGGTCTCTCCGGACAATCAATGTGTACCTTTCACAGCCAGGCTAGGATTCGACTGCACCAACAACATGGCCGAATATGAAGCCTGTGCCCTAGCCGTCCAGGCAGCAATTGACTCCAATGTCAAACTACTCAAGGTGTACGGCGACTCAGCGTTGGTAATCCATCAGCTGAGAGGGGAATGGGAGACTAGGGATCCCAAGATGATACCCTACAAAGCCTATATCAAGGAATTGGCTAAAACCTTCGATGAGATCTCCTTCCATCATGTTCCCCGCGAGGAAAATCAAATGGCGGATGCACTTGCTACGTTGGCGTCTATGTTCCAGCTAACACCGCACGGGGATCTACCCTACATTGAATTTTGGTGTCGTGGCAAACCCGCGCATTGTTGCCAAGTGGAAGAGGAACGGGACAGAAAGCCTTGGTATTTCGACATCAAGCGATATGTCGTAAGCAAAGAATACCCGCCAGAGATTGCCGACAACGATAAACGGACATTGAGAAGGTTGGCAGACGGTTTCTTCATGAGCGGAAGCATACTGTATAAAAGAAATCACGACATGACACTCCTGCGGTGTGTGGATGCCAAGGAGGCAAATCACATGATCGAGGAAGTCCATGAGGGCTTGTTTGGAACGCACGCCAACGGGCATGCTATGGCCAGGAAGATCCTAAGAGCAGGTTATTACTGGCTTACCATGGAAAGTGATTGTTGTGTCCATGTGAGGAAATGCCACAAATGTCAAGCATTCTCAGATAATGTTAATGCCCCACCACATCCTCTGAATGTCATGTCCGCCCCTTGGCCTTTCTCCATGTGGGGAATAGATGTCATCGGGGCCATTGAGCCCAAGGCCTCGAATGGTCATCGCTTCATCCTCGTAGCGATAGATTATTTCACCAAGTGGGTCGAGGCGGCTTCATATACCAATGTCACGAGGAATGTGGTGATCAGGTTCATTAAGAAAGAGATCATCTGCCGATATGGTTTGCCAAGGAAGATTATCACGGACAATGGCACCAACCTGAATAACAAGATGATGGGGGAAATGTGCGAGGAGTTTAAAATCCAGCATCACAATTCCACACCCTACCGGCAAAGATGAATGGAGCCGTGGAAGCGGCCAATAAGAATATCAAAAAGATTATCCAAAAGATGACCGTGTCATATAAGGATTGGCACGAAATGCTCCCATTCGCGTTACACGGTTACCGGACTTCAGTGCGAACGTCAACTGGGGCAACGCCGTTCTCATTGGTATATGGGATGGAGGCTGTGTTACCGTTTGAGGTAGAAGTCCCGTCATTAAGGATCTTGGCAGAATCCAGATTAAAGGAATCAGAGTGGGCTCAAACGCGCTATGACCAGCTCAACCTCATTGAGGGTAAGCGCTTAACGGCCATGAGTCATGGGCGCTTATACCAGCAAAGAATGAAGAGTGCATTCGACAAGAAAGTACGCTTACGCAAGTTCCATGAGGGAGACCTTGTGCTAAAGAAAATGTCCCATGCTGTCAAGGACCATCGAGGGAAATGGGCCCCGAACTACGAAGGGCCTTTTGTTGTGAAGAGGGCTTTTTCCGGAGGAGCCCTAGTGCTTACCAACATGGATGGCGAAGAGCTACCTTCACCCGTGAACTCTGATGTCGTCAAACAATATTATGCTTAGAAGCTGGGGCAATTAAGGATGTCGCTGCATGTTCTTTATCTTTATGCATTTTCTGGATTTCCCCCAGGGATTTCCTGTCTGTTGTATCTCTCGTTACAATCTTTCAAAGAAATGAACGTGGATTCGAGGCTTTAGTCCTCACGTTAGTTTCAAACCTTGCGTTAATCTGTGATCACCTGAGCCCTTCCGCTCAGTTCATGGGATGCCCCAAGCGCTTAATTAGAATTGAACCTGAACCAACTTTCCCTAAATTTGCTGCGTTTGAAAACATTCATGCATACACATACGCATACGCATGCATATTGTTGTGGTAAAACAGGGGCAGGATCATCTTGGGCTACCTTCTGGGGTCGAGACAAAACATGAACAACAGAAACCAATCAAGGTAAGGTGATGACGCGGTCAAGATTGGCCATACCTGGTTGTTTATTACTTGCAGGTACTTAAGGACAGATGCAAGTGGGGATGGGGTCACGACCGACCGATCGTTGCCCCTTCTCTGCGCGAAACAAGCAGAGAATGTCGCTGCAAGGCAGCCCCGTATCCTTTGTATTTGGCAGCTTTCTTTTACTATTTGTTTGTTTTTAAAAAGTAAAAATAAGTAATCAACACCTAATTCTAACCTAAGTAAGTTCAAGTTAGGCAAGATGCTGATCCATGAGAGGGGAGGGGACATGGTTAATGTTCCCCTCAAAAAAAAAAAAAATGTGCAGGTTAGCTCGCCTGGGCGAGCCACCCCTGCACCAAATTATAAGAATGACGAAAGGGGGGACGTTTTTGCATTCAAAAACTTCTTTTCCCCCCTTTCAAAAGCCATACCCACGGGATTGACGAGTTTGCAGCCCTAGGGTCATCCTTTTTCGCATTTTTTGATTCCGTTTTGCGCTTTTGTTCATCACCAACAAGTAAGTGTTCCATCCCTAAGCTTTCTAGCTTTTCATTGGTGTATTTTGATCTTCTTTTGGTGCTCTAAATTGTGGGAGTCATTGCCCCACATATATCCTAGGCCTAGGAACTAAAATTTTATGCAAAAAAAAAAAAGAACACAAGAGGAGGTGCATATTGGGTAAAGTTACCCTTTCTGGCCAGCAATCAGCTATGGGCCACGCTACAATAATTTCCCTACGCCTAGATGTTTAGGAATTTTGCTCGTCATGAATGTGTAGGTTTAGAATAGGTAGCAAGATACCTTTGGCAATTTACAGTTTGGGTATGATAGCAAAATACTTGGATGTATGTACATATAATTTTTTGTAGTCAAAATGTCTCACAAAAAAAAATGTATATAAATATGTTGCATGTTATGTAAAGGAAATACATTACAAAAAAAATATATACCTTTTAATTTGAATACAATTTTAGTCAGCAAAGGAAAATATACTTGAATTTGCATGCGACTTTAGGTAGCAAAAACTTGAAAAGAGCATGAAATGTAGCACCTTATTGGGTAGATAGTCAAGATTCATCATGAAGTTTGTGTATGTATAGGTATTAGAAATACCAAGATGTGTACATGTGCAATTTTTGGTACCCCAAAATGCTTTGAGTATGCATGTATGTAAATTTTGCCAAGGAGATGTGTGTGATGTAAGTAACAAATACACCTTGGAAGTACATGTAAATAATCTAGGTAACGAAGCTGCCTTGATTGTATATGGGTGCATTTTTCTTAGTTAATAGAATGTCTTGTGCAAGTGAACGTTCGTAAGGAAATATGCGCATAAGCTTGCTCTAAATTTACATTGATGGGAGGAGGTTGTATGCCATTTTTGTTTTAAGAGTAGTGTCCCACTGGTAAAACTAACTTTCCAAATGTTTGCCTTCGCAGGAAATGGCCCCGAGGAAGCTTGCCTCAAAGAGGTCCAGGAAGGACAAGGCAGCCGAAGGAACTAGTTCCGCTCCGGAGTATGACAGTCACCGCTTTAGGAGCGCTGTACACCAGCAGCGCTTCGAGGCCATCAAGGGATGGTCATTTCTCCGAGAGCGACGCGTCCAGCTCAGGGACGACGAGTATACTGATTTCCAGGAGGAAATAGGGCGCCGGCGGTGGGCATCACTGGTTACTCCCATGGCCAAGTTTGATCCAGAAATAGTCCTTGAGTTTTATGCCAATGCTTGGCCAACAGAGGAGGGCGTGCGTGACATGAGATCCTGGGTAAGGGGTCAGTGGATCCCGTTTGATGCCGACGCTATCGGCCAACTCCTAGGATATCCGTTGGTGTTGGAAGAGGGCCAGGAATGTGAATATGGCCAGAGGAGGAACCGGTCTGATGGGTTCGATGAGGAGGCCATCGCCCAGCTGCTATGTATACCGGGGCAGGATTTTTCCCGGACTGCTGTAGGGAGGCGAGTGCGAATCATGCGCACCAACATGACCACCCTGACCCAGATATGGATGACGTTGCTCCTCAGCAACATCCTGCCCACCGATCATAATTCCGACCTTCCCATGCCGAAGTGTCAGCTGGTGTACGCTATCCTGACACGGATGAACATCCATGTGGCTCAGTTGATCGCTGATGCCATCTATATTTTTGCAGGTATGGCGCCCACTAGGCACCCTTTGGACCCAGATAAGTCCAACAGGGCCCTGGGATTTCCCGCACTGATCACAGGACTCTGCCAGTCGTTCGGAGTCCCCGTTGCACCTACTAAGGTGATTCGGCCGCCCATCACCCGGGCTTTTATTGAGAAGTACTGTACCCAGAGACAGGCTCAGGGTGATGCTCCACAGGCCGCAGGCGCGCCACCACCACCTCATCAGGCTGGCCAGGCTGGGGCATTTGACATGGAGCAGTATTTACGGCATTTGGTTCGCCAGCAGGCGGCCAACCACCGAGCACATGTACAGACCCATGATTGTCTGTACCAGATGAGCCTTAGCATGCAGAGCCAGGGCTTCGCTTCTTTTTCATGCCCTACTCCAGACCAGTTCAGGGCAGAGGTTGCATGGCCCGGGGATTGGCCCGAGGCCCAAGCAGGAGAGGCACCCCCAGAAGCTCCCGGCGATGGAGAAGAGGCCCACGAGGACGAGGAGATGGCCGATTTGCTTGACTTCTTGGGAGGGAGTGGAGATACATGACTGGGAGATCCCCAGATTCATGTTTTCTTTCATATTTCTTTTATCATTTTTTTTATGCTATGTTATTGTTTTGACTTGAGAGACTAATGTTTGTTTTTGTTGTTTCGATTGTCATTTGTACAGCGCATACATTTTTGTTTAGATTGTTGCGTTAGTGTATCATTACTATCGATGATGTTTGAAATTCTGGAACCGTGTAGAGTTCTTTGTTTAGGAACATCGTCCAAAAAATATATATGTAAAACAAACAAAAATCATGATAAAAATAAAAATAGAAAAGAAAAAAAATGAAATGGAAAAGAGAACAAAAGAGAAAAGAAGAGGGCAAGTAAGAAAAAAGGTGGAAAAAGAGAAAATAAGTTGTCTAGCTAAAAACCGACATGCTTTTGAAAAGAGATGATTTCCAACTTTTCTTTGAAAAAATTCATTGATCATAACTAGTTTTTGAAAAAATGTGTCTACACCTGAAGGGTGAATACTGTGAAATTTCCTCGAACGCCCGAAATGGACTCGGATGAATGCACAAATTGATAAAAGAACATATTTTGGAAACATTGGGTTGATTTAAAATAGTGGAAATGAATCCTGAGCCCTAGCGTCACATGACCATAAAAGTTTGACACTTGAGTGTCCAGATAGGTGCATGCATGACCAGTTTTGCATAAAGTTTCCAAATCATCATTTTTTGCATTTGTGTCATGGAAATAATGTGGGGCATCCCTTTTATCCTTGAACCAAACCAAACCCTGACATGTATCATGCCTAGCCATTCTACAAGTCTTGAGCCAAAATCCTGACTCACCATAAACCTTGACCCAGGGTGAGAATGTTAATCCTTACCCTCGGAAGCAAAAAAAGAAGAGAAGGAAAATTTCCAATCAAAGGAAAAGAGAAGGAAAATTTCCAATCAAAGAGAAAGCAAAAAAAGGAGAGAAGGAAAATTTCCAATCAAAGGAAAAAAGAAAGCAAGGAAAGTCCCAATCAAAGGGTGGGAGAAAGAAAAAGGAAAAGAAAGAAAATTCCCAACCAAAGAATGGGAGGAAGTAAAAAAGAAGGAAGCTCCTGGTCAAAGAAACCAGAAGAAATGTGCAGAGAGGTCTCTGGACCAGACAATATCTGAACAAATACAGAATTGTCACCAAATGAACAAAAGAAAGAAAAGGAAACCATGACCTAAAAGTGGTCTTCTCCCTTTGATTACCAACCAAAATCCTGTGCGTCGGTGACTTGTTCGCCCCACACTAAACAAAAACAGAAAAGGAAGAAGCCAACAAAATAATCAAAAGCCGAAAAAACTCCCCAAAAGAACCCATTCCCAAGGGAAGTCCTATTTGATCCATGATCACGCATGTAATTTTTGATTTGATAGGAAATAATTTGCAAAGTCAAGTCATGACATATCTATGGTTCGGAATTAGGATGAAACACTTACCTGTGCGAGATTGATACACTTTGAGTGGATTTCTTCTATTTTTGTCGAACCCAGTGTTTCCTCTAAATGGTCATTTAGAAACGAAATGCTAACATCCAAAATCTCATTTATGGTTATGGGAGATTTCATCAGCAGACTCTCCTTCCCCGGTAGACGCATTGTTTTTCACTCAAAAAAGCATATGCTGCTCTAAATCAGTTGGAATATTTGTCTCTTTGCTAAAGCATGTTTGCATTTTAGTAGAGAAAACACCGAGACTTTTTCAAGTCTCACAAGTTGTCCAGAATTACGTAGGTCTGAGTTCCTCATTGGAGGATACGTAGGAGCAAGAGCCTCGCTTTTGTCGACCATACCGCCTTTTGTTGCCATGACCCAAGAGCTGGTAGCCCGCGGAGACACCTTACGGTTATCCGCACCTCGTCATTCAGTCACCCCAAGTGTGATTGACGAGCAGAGGCCAATATGGTCATCTGCGCCCTTTCCGGAGATGTCAGCATTTTCCGATGGAGACTTTTCAAGTCTCACAAATTATCCAGAACTACGTAGGTCTGAGTTCCTCATTGGAGGATACGTAGGAGCAAGAGCCTTGCTTTTGTCGGCCGCCCCATAATCTTTGTTATACTGACCCTGAGGTCATGTGACATGCACCCTTGTATCATCCAGAGGCGGCGGGCCCGATGATACGTGGAGATACCTTACGGTTATCCGCACCCTTTTGTCATCCAGAGGCGGCGGGCCCGATGACAAGCAGAGACAAAATTTGGTCATTCTGCACCCTTGTATCATCCAGAGGCGGCGGGCCCGATGATACGCGGAGATACCTTACGGTTATCCGCACCCTTTTGTCATCCAGAGGCGGCGGGCCCGATGACAAGCAGAGACAAAATTTGGTCATTCTGCACCCTTGTATCATCCAGAGGCGGCGGGCCCGATGATACGCGGAGATACCTTACGGTTATCCGCACCCTTGTGTCATCCAGAGGCGGCGGGCCCGATGATACGCGGAGATACCTTACGGTTATCCGCACCCTTGTGTCATCCAGAGGCGGCGGGCCCGATGATACGCGGAGATACCTTACGGTTATCCACACCCTTGTGTCATCCAGAGGCGGCGGGCCCGATGATACGTGGAAATACCCGAGTGGTTATCTGTATAAACATTCTTTTGCTATCTGTAAGACAGAACGCTTAATAGCATGCAGAGGCTGACATAGTCTTCTGCACCTTTTGTTCCTCCGGGAACAACAAGTCATTTACATGCGGAAATTTCATGGTCACCCGCGACTCTCGTTAACCGAGAGGAGCGAAATTAGTGTCATACCCTAATTTTCGTCCGGGGACCTTTGCTTGATGACATGCGACCTTTCTTTGGTCCTTGTGAGGTGCTTGGCACCCATCATTAGGCGATTTGTGAAATTCCGGGAACGACAAGTCATGGTCACCCGCGACTCTCGTCAAATCGAGAGGAACGAAATTAGTGTCATACCCTAATTTTTGTCCAGGGACCTTTGCTTGATGACATGCGACCTTTCTTTGGTCCTTGTGAGGTGCTTGGCACCCATCATTAGGCGATTTGTGAAATTCCGGGAACGACAAGTCATGGTCACCCGCGACTCTCGTTAACCGAGAGGAGCGAAATTAGTGCCATACCCTAATTTTCGTCCGGGGACCTTTGCTTGATGACATGCGACCTTTCTTTGGTCCTTGTGAGGTGCTTGGCACCCATCATTAGGCGATTTGTGAAATTCCGGGAACGACAAGTCATGGTCACCCGCGACTCTCGTCAACCGAGAGGAGCAAAATTAGTGTCATATACCAATTTTCGTCCGGGGACCTTTGCTTGATGACATGCGACCTTTCTTTGGTCCTTGTGAGGTGCTTGGCACCCATCATTAGGCGATTTGTGAAATTCCGGGAACGACAAGTCATGGTCACCCGCGACTCTCGTTAACCGAGAGGAGCGAAATTAGTGTCATACCCTAATTTTCGTCCGGGGACCTTTGCTTGATGACATGCGACCTTTCTTTGGTCCTTGTGAGGTGCTTGGCACCCATCATTAGGCGATTTGTGAAATTCCGGGAACGACAAGTCATGGTCACCCGCGACTCTCGTCAACCGAGAGGAGCAAAATTAGTGTCATATACCAATTTTCGTCCGGGGACCTTTGCTTGATGACATGCGACCTTTCTTTGGTCCTTGTGAGGTGCTTGGCACCCATCATTAGGCAATTTGTGAAAATCCGGGAACAACAAGTCATTTGCATGTGGAGATTTTATGGTCACCCGCGACTCTCGTCAAATCGAGAGGAACGAAATTAGTGTCTTATCTTTACTTTCCTTTTATCTCCAATAAAAGACAAGTAAAGAGGGGCAACTGTCATACCCTAATTTCGTCCGGGGACCTTTGCTTGATGACATGCGACCTTTCTTTGGTCCTTGTGAGGTGCTTGGCACCCATCATTAGGCAATTTTTGAAATTCCAGGACATGCCGAAAAACCAAAAAAATATTGATGCACAATCCGTAAGTTTCCGTGACACACCGGAAATCAAATGGAAGCATCGTTGCATAATTAAGTGAGGTTCCGTAACATTCCGTAAGTCAAAAAGGGGATGATTATGTAATCCGCAAGGTTCCGTAACATTACGGAAAGAAAACAAGTATCGTTACGAAATTCGTAAGTTTCCGTAACTTTACGAAAAAAGAATCACAAAAAAAAAAAGCAGAGGGGGGTGTACTTAGTAAAAATGGGGGTGCAAATAGCACCCAGGCCCACTTGGGCCCTCCAGAATATTCCTCCAGAAGGCTGTTGCTTCTGGAGGAAGCAACCTGGCTCGCCTGGGCGAGCTGAGCTCGCCTGGGCGAGCTGGGCGGCAACCACCTCCCCTATTTTGCTATAAATAGGGGAGGAAGTGAAGAAGAAAGGGGTTCAGCCCCTTTGGCACTTCTCTCTCTTTCGAATTTGCTTGGAAAAATTGTTTCCGTGAAGAAAATCTAAGCCGAGGCGCTTCCGAATCGCTTCCGTAACGTTTTCCGTGAAGAATTTCGCAAAGGTTTCGACCGTTCTTCGACGTTCTTCATTCGTTCTTCCTCGTTCTTCGATCTTCAACGGGTAAGTACCTCGAACCAAGCTTTTCGATTCATTCTATGTACCCGTAGTGGTCCACATTGTGTTTCGTGCATTTTTATTCTCGTTTTGTTTACTTTTTATACCCCCTCTTGACGTGCTTAAGCCATTTTACTTAAGTCATTTCTCGCTTAACTTAAAAATAAAATAAATTTCCACCGAACGTTTGAATTGTATTATCCGTTAACTTCGGTTAAAATGAATTCCGACCGTTCGGTCGTGCCGTAACCACGTTGGAAATCAAAAAGAGGTAAAAAATAATATAATAATCAAAAAAACATCTTTTAGCAAAATAAAGCGGAAAATCAATCGGACGTTTTCTCTTTGGAATTTCTCATTCTTAATCGAATTGATTAATAACTAAAGTGAAACTAAGGCTAAAATCAACTCGCGTAGTCAAGCTCGTCCATAAAAAATAGGCTTTTGAAGTTTGTCATTTCAATTTCTCACTAAGTAAAATGGATCATTTTTTAAGGTCCAACGCCTTAAAATGATCACCTCTTAAGCAAAAAAAAAAGGATCACTTGATAAAAAAGAACTACGTAGGTCTGAGTTCCTCATTGAGGATACGTAGGAGCAAAAGCCCCGCTTTTGTCGACCACCCCAAGAGATCGTTAATGGTCCAATGCCTTAACGTTTCTCTCCTTTCAAAAACAAGAGATCGTTAATGGTCCAATGCCTTAACGTTTCTCTCCTTTCAAAAACAAGAGATCGTTAATGGTCCAATGCCTTAACGTTTCTCTCCTTTCAAAAACAAGAGATCGTTAATGGTCCAACGCCTTAACATTTCTCCCCTTTCAAAATCAAAAGACCGTTTAATGGTTCAACACCTTAAATGACCTTTTGTTCAATAAAAAACATATTTTGCAAAAAAGACAAAAACAACTTAACCAAACACTTTGTTCCGAAAGAACTACGTAGGTCTGATTTCCTCATCACAAATTGAGGAATACGTAGGAGCAAAGGGAAACACCCTTGTCGACCACAAAAAAGAAAAAATATAAAAAGGGTATAAAGGATATAAGAACATAAAAGGGAACATAAAAATCAAAGTCATGTTTGCACATTCGATTAAAGGCTGCCGTCCCTTGGGACGGGCGTGTGGGGTGCTAATACCTTCCCCGTGCGTAAATACAACTCCCGAACCTTTCACTAAAAAGTTCGCAGATCGCCGCGCGTATTCCTTTCGTGGAACACGCATCCCGCGAGTCATGCGTCGCCCTCCCGCCGAAGGGTAGGTTGCGACAACATGAGAGAAAATTTAATTGTTTAGCAAAGGCGAGTGAAGTAAGGAAAGTTTTACTTGCTCGTGAGCCACTCTATTTACTGTATTGCAAAGACAATAAAATTTCTATTGATAATTCTAATGAGTTAACTATTTCTGTTTCTCATAGTGTTGAACTCTTATTGCAGGAATTTAAGGATGTCTTTCCCAAGGAGATTCCTCATGGACTGCCACCCTCAAGAGGCATAGAACATCAAATTGACCTCCTTCCAAGAGCTTCATTGCCTAATAGGCCAGCTTACAAAAGCAATTCCCAAGAGATCGAGGAGATTAAGAAGCAAGTGCAAGACCTCATGCAGAAGGGGTGAGTGCAAGAAAGCTTGAGCCCGTGTGTCGTCCCAGTTATTCTAGTGCCAAAGAAAGACAGAACTTGGAGGATGTGCACAGACTGCAGGGCCATCAACAACATCACGATAAAGTATAGACATCCCATTCCTAGGGTAGACGATATGTTGGATGAATTGCATGGAGCTTGTGTTTTCTCTAAAATTGACTTAAAAAGTGGGTACCATCAAATTAGGATTAGAGAGGGGGATGAATGGAAAACAACTTTCAAAACTAAGTATGGGTTGTATGAATGACTGGTTATGCCTTTTGGGCTGACCAATGCCCCTAGCACTTTCATAAGATTAATGAACCATGTGTTAAGGGAATTTCTAGGAAAATTTGTTGTGGTTTATTTTGATGATATCTTGATTTACAGCAAATTCCATGATGAACAACTTGTGCATCTGAGACAAGTTTTAGAGGCCTTTAGGCATGAGAGCTTGTATGATAACATGGATAAATGTGTGTTCTATATGGACCATGTTGTTTTCCTTGGTTTTGTTGTTAGTTCACAGGAAGTACAGGTTGATCAAGAAAAGGTGAAAGCCATTCAAGCATGGCCAACCCCCAAAACTATTGGTGAGGTAAGAAGCTTTCATGGTGTGGCAAGTTTCTATAGGAGATTTGTTAGGGATTTTAGTACTGTGGAAGCACCTCTTACTGAGATTTCCAAGAAAAATGTAGCATTTAAATGGGGGGAAAAACAAGAACATGCATTCACTGCACTTAAGGAAAAATTGATGCATGCACCAATTCTTGCATAACCTAATTTTGACAAATCCTTTGAAATTGAGTGTAATGCATTTGGGGTTGGGATATGGGTTATTTTAATGCAAGAGGGACATCCCATTGCCTACTTTAGTGAAAAACTGAATGGGGCTGTCCTTAATTATTCCACATATGACAAGGAGTTGTATGAGTTGGTAAGGGCATTACAAAATTGGCAACATTACCTTCTACCCAAACAATTTGTCATACATAGTGATCATGAATCCTTGAAGCATCTTAAGGGTCAAGGCAAATTGAGCAAGAGACATGCCAGGTGGGCGAAGTTTCTTGAACAATTCCAATATGTCATCAAGTACAAGAAAGGTAAGTCCAATGTTGTTGCTGATGCACTCTCAAGAAGGTATGCCTTATTCTCTACTCTTGAAACTAAATTCATTGGGTTTAAGTACATTAAAGAATTGTATGACCATGATCCAAATTTTGCTTCTCAATATTCTGCATGTGTACATACTGCTCAAAATGGGTTCTTTTGGCATAATGACTATTTGTTCAAAGAAAAATGATTATGTGTGCCTAAAGGGTCCATGAGGAAATTGCTTGTGAAAGAAGCCCATGCGGGGGATTAATGGGGCATTTTGGGGTTCAAAATGTGCATAAATTTTGTGAACAATGCATTGTTTGTAAGCACTCAAAATCTAGGGTCATGCCTCATAGACTTTATTCTCCTTTGCCTGTTCCTGAATCTCCTTGGACTGATTTATCTATGGATTTTGTTTTAGATTTGCCTCGGACAAGGAATGGTAAGGACTCTATTTTTGTTGTGGTTGATAGGTTCTCAAAAATGGAACATTTCATACCCTGCAAGAAGAATGATGATGCGAGCCATGTTGCTGATTTATTTTTCAAGGAAGTGGTGCGTCTCCACGGACTACCAAGAAGCATTATTTCAGACCGAGACACCAAGTTCCTTAGTCACTTTTGGAGAACATTGTGGGGTAAGGTTAGAACAAAGTTGCTCTTTTCCACCACATGCTATCCTCAAACCGATGGCCAAACTGAGGTTGTAAACCAAACTTTGTCTTCTCTTCTTAGAGTTGTGATTAAAAAGAATATAAAGAGTTGGGAAGAATGTCTGCCTCATGTTAAATTTGCATACAATAGGGTTGTACATTCTCCATTCGAAGTAGTGTATGGTTTTAATCCTTTGACTCCTCTTGATTTGTTACCATTGCCTAATATTTCTAATTTTAAGCATAAGGATGCACAGGCTAAAGTTGAGTATGTGAAAAGATTACATGAGCAGGTGAAGGATCAAATTGCAAAGAGGAATGAAAGCTATGCCAAGCAAGCCAACAAGAATAGGAAGGAGGTGGTACTTGAACCAGGGGATTGGGTTTGAGTACACATGCGAAAGGAGAGGTTCCCTAAACAAAGGAAGTCCAAACTTCAACCTAGAGCAGATGGACCTTTCCAAGTACTAGAGAGTTTCAATGACAATGCCTACAAGATTGATATTCCAGGTGAGTATGGAGTAAGTTCTTCATTAAATGTTGCTGACTTGACTCCATTTGTTGCAGGTGATGATTCTGAACATTTGAGGGAAAATGCTTTCCAAGAAGGAGAGAATGATAAGAATCTTGAAACTGCTCAATTACAGGGACCTATGACGAGGAGTAGGACCAAGCAGTCAGTGGATACCCTCCAACAAATGGTAGCAGACATACTTAATAAGGCCCAAGTGGAGAAGGATGAAGGCCTAGAAGTAGAGGCACTACTAAGCATATTAATCGTTGCTGAAAGCCAAGACTAATTTGAAGGCCCATACCAAATATGTTCTATTTTTTATTTATAATTTTTTTATTGTAATTTTGGCCCAAACTGTTTAGAAGGTCCATATCTATTTCTATCTTTTTGTTTAGATACAGTATATGTATTGTTTTCATTTTTCAATAGAGGAACTTTTGGCATTTGATAGAATTTGGTGAGAGCTTCTCTTTGGGTTCCATGTTGAACCAATCTCAGACTTATTAAGGTAATTCTTGTGGCGTTTACCCTAACTTATCTTCCTTCACTAGAAGTGGCGTCTACCCTGACTTATCTTCCTTCACTGGAAGTGGTGTCTACCCTGACTTATCTTCCCTCCCTGAAAGTTGCATCATCCAAACTCCGTAACCTGTATCAAGCGATCCACTCCTAGTAAGGATCACATCAGTCAGACATACTCCTTTGAGGGTGGAGGATCATAGACTTCTATAGCAAGAAATCTCTTATTAGTTGCATCCTCAACATCAGAATTCACTTTTTCAATTATAGTTTGAACATGATGAGTGAAGATGAATTTGGAGTGAGGTAAGCACACAACAAAACAAAAGTTGAGGTTAGACACAACATTGAACTCCCTCTTCCACAAGCATACCATGTTGAAAGGAGTCTAAATAGTGAAAAGGGTATGATTTAGAGTTTCATAGCAACATACCACTTAATGATGCACTTCGTCTGTTGGGGGCTTCTCATTTGGTTCCAAACCTGAGCAATGAACTTTGAGTCTGTGGAACCTCTTTATGGCATATAGATCCAAACTTGTGAGCTCAATTTTATACTTCAACGCTTCAATTTCATGCTAGTATAATCTACCAAGGCAAGTCTTTACATATATTGTTGAATGGGCATCCTCCTCATCTTCTGTCATTAGCTCCTTGCCTTTATAGCAGTTAGCATGCTGATGAAAGACATGTTTATCCATTATTACCTGGAACAGAGTGTTTGGATTCGTGAAGGGCATATAGAAGTCTATCATGAAAGGCAACTAATAAAAGATTTTTATCTTTTGGTGCGATCCCAAGGTGTTGGACAAGTGGCCTCAGATATCTTAAGAAAGGGGGGGGGGTTGAATTAAGATATTACAAATTATTTCCCCAATTAAAAATTCTATTTATCTTTCTATTCAAGTTATAAATTCCCTTAATAATGAATTTCTTAAATAATGATTCAAATAGAACAATTTGAATATGAATATAAAACAACAATAAATAAAGGAGTTTAAGGGAAGAGAAAGTGCAAACTCAGATTTATACTGGTTCGGCCACACCCTTGTGCCTACGTCCAGTCCTCAAGCAACCCGCTTGAGAGTTCCACTATCTTGTAAAATCCTTTTACAAGTTCTAAACACACAAGGACAATCCTTCCTTTGTGTTTAGAATTCTTTCACAACAAGAGACCGTCAGTCTCTTAATCCCTTTTCAGAATAAAGAAGAAGAGAAGAAAAAATCTCTCTTGAAAGAGATAGATTGAACAATTCGAGCACTCATGGGCCTATATATATGTGTGTGTCTGACTTTGAAAAGTAAGAGAGATATGTTCTAAAAGAACTTAATTGTCAAATGTGTTGGTCAAATGTGACCTCAATTATCTTAAGAAGGGGTGAATTAATTTCCCACTAACAAACTTTTAACCCTTTTCTAAATGATAGGCTCAAAATACAGAAGAAGCAACAATCAATTTAATAATGTTCTTTAAACATGCAAGACAAAATTGATTGCAACAAAATAAATGAGATAAGGGAAGAGAGAATGCAAACTTAGTTTTATACTGGTTCGGCAAGGTCCATTGCCTATGTCTAGTCCTTAAACAACCCACTTGAGATTTTCCTTTCTCTTTGTAAAATCCTTTTACAAAGTCTGAACCACACAGGGACAACCCATCCCTTGTGTTCAGGAATCCTTACAACTTAAGAGACCCTCGGTCCCTTAATCAGTTTCTTTGTATAAGAAGAAAGAAGAGGAATTCTCTCTTAAAGAGAAAGATATTACAATTGAAGTCCATGGATGAACTCTTAATGGATTTGCAAGTGTTTGCCCAAGAGTTTCTTTTGAGAGAGCATTTGGCAATGAAGTTCTCTTGGAATATCTCTCTCATTACTTTTTGAAGTTAGACACACACATATATATAGGCCCTTCGTGCCTTTTCAAAATGGTTTGAAGAGATGCGTATTTTCAAAAAGCTTTTTCTAAATTTCTTCACTGGTAATCAATTACAGGTTTCTGGTAATCAATTACACAGTTATATTTTGAAGGGTCATGACTTTTGAATTTGAATTTCAAGAGTTTTGTTGCTGGTAATCGATTACAAACATCTGGTAATCGATTACAGGTTCAAAAATCAAATTCAAAACCCTTTTCAACAACTATTTTTCAAACTTCCCTTCTGGTATTCAATTACACTTCCTGGTAATCGATTACCAGAGCCTTGGATGACTTTGAAACCCTTTGTTTTGAGGCAAGGCTTGATCTTGAAGAAATCTTGAAGCAAGGCTTTGTTTGTTGAAACAATCTTGTATTAATCTTGAAGCAGTGCTTATCCTTTTGAAGCGGCCTTGTTTGATTCTTCTTTGGCATCATCAAAATCATATATACATACATTCACAATTTGTTAGGGGGGGGGTGAATTAAGTCTGGAATGATGCCAAAGTGTCTAATCCTCTCTTCATCCATTTCTTTAGACAATATTGAATTGATTGCTTGTTCATCAACTTCAGACACTAACCTTTATCTAACAGGTTTAACACCTAAGTTTGTTTCAATAATATCATCTACAAGATCGTGGAGAGATGCTTTAATAACAAACCAAACCATAGCTTCTTTAATAATATCATTCTCTTTAGGGTTCAAGTCTTTATTAATCATGACCACTTCTATTTCTTCTTATCTTTCAGCAATATCTAGTTATCTACAGACAAAAGTATAGGACCATGTTCCACTGTAGATTGAACTCTCTTAAGCTCCTTCATTTCTGCTTTTGTTCAAACTGTATCTGGATTGATCCAATAATCACACCTTCAAGCACTAGCTCATTATATACATCCATCATGGTGGCCTCTTCAACTGCTTTCCTCTGCACCTCCTCAATAGATAAGGTTTTTAGAGACTCCAGAACAACATATTTTGTAATTTCTTCATATACCTTTCTTGCCAAGATAGCCAGTTTGGCCATTTCAACAATCTTCTTCTTATATTATTCCACAAATAGAGCATCTATTGAGGAAATGATGCCTTCTTCTTGTAGAAGCAAAGCTTCATGATGAATCAAGAATGATTCAAAGATGTTTTGATGATAACAAAGGTGATGACAAAAAGCTCAAAGGTCAATCAAAGAATGAGTTCAAGATGTTCAAGATAGAATCAAGAAAGAATGAGTTCAAGATGTTCAAGATAGAATCAAGAACACTTCAAGATTCAAGGATCAAGCATCCAAGAATCAAGATCAAGATTCAAGAATCAAGAGAAGACTTGATCAAGATTCAAGAATCAAGAGAAGAGTTAATCAAGATAAGTATGAAAAGGTTTTTTCAAAAATTGAGTAGCACGTGGGTTTTTCTCAAAACATGTTTACCAAAGAGTTTTTACTCTCTGGTAATCGATTACCAGTAGCAAAATGAATTTGAAAAAGTTTTCAAATGAATTTACAATGTTCCAATTGATTTCAAAAAAGCTGTAATCGATTACAATGTTTTGGTAATCGATTACCAATGCCTTTGAACGTTGAAATTCAAATTCAAATGTGAAGAGTCACATCCTTTCACATAAAAGCCTTGTGTAATCGATTATACTGATTTGGTAATCGATTACCAGTGATTGTTTCTGAGTAAATCAAAAGATGTAACTCTTCAAATGGTTTTTTACTTTTTCAAATTGGTTTTAAGTTTTTCGAAAAGACATAACTCATGTAAATGGTCCTCTTGACCAGACATGAAGAGTCTATAAAAAGCAAGACTTTTTTTTGCATTTCAAAATCAATCCAATCAATCTTATACAATCCTATACAAGCCTTGAATCTCTTTGAACTTCTTCTTCTTCTTTGTGCCAAAAGCTTTCCAAAGTTTTCTGGTTTTTCTAAACCTTGAAAACTTGTGCTATTTTTTCTTTTCATCTCTTCTCCCTTTGCCAAAAAGAATTTGCCACGGACTAACCGCCTGAATTCTTTTTGTGTCTCTCTTCTCCATTTTCCAAAAGAACAAAGCACTAACCGCCTGAATTCTTTTGTGTCTCTTTTCTCCCTTGTCAAAGAATTCAAAACGACACAGTCTGAGAATTCTTTTGATTCTTCCCTTTCCTTTATACAAAAGTTTTCAAAGGACTAACCGCCTGAGAATTCTTTTGTATCCCTATTCACAAAGTATCAAAGGTTTAACCGCCTGAGATATTTGTCTTAACACGTTGGAGGGTACATCCTTTGTGGTACAAGTAGAGGGTACATCTACTTGGGTTTGACTGAGAACAAGAGAGGGTACATCTCTTGTGAATCAGTTCTAGTGAAGGGTACATCCACTAGGTTCAAAGAGAACAAGGGAGGGTACATCCCTTATGGATCTTTGCTTGTAAAAGGATTTTTACAAGGTTGAAAGAAATCTCAAGGACCACAGGTCACTTGGGGACTGGATGTTGCTGAACCAGTATAAAAACTCTTGTGTGTTTGTCTCATTCTTCCCTACTCTTTTACTTTCCGCGGTGCATTTTAATTTCTGCTTTTACTTTTGGTTAAGTTTCTCTTCTACTCCTTATTCTCTTAATAACATAAGTAAAATCCTTAGAAGAGTAAAGTTTTAATTAGTAAAGTTTTAGGAATAATTAATTTAACCCCCCGTTCTTAATTATTCTGAGGCCACTCGATCCAACAAGTGGTATCAGAGCAGGTATCTTGTAGAAAGTCTAACAACTTCAAGAGTCATGGCCTCTTCAAATCCCTTGTTTCCTGAAGGAAATTCCATTCACAGACCACCTATTTTCAATGGTGAGGGTTACCATTATTGGAAAACTCGTATGCAGATATTTATTGAAGCCATAGATCTAAATATTTGGGAAGCAATAGAATTAGGACCACACATACCCACTATAGTAGATGTAAGAACAAGTACTACAAGCCAAAAACCTAGAGATAAGTGGACAGAAGAAGATAGGAGAAGAATCCAATATGATCTCAAAGCCAAAAACATCATCACTTCAGCCCGAGGAATAGATGAGTGCTTTAGAGTATCAAATATTACTAATGCCAAGGAGATGTGGGATACTCTTCAATTAATCTATAAAGGAACCACAAATGTAAAAAGGTCTAGAATCAATACCCTAACCCATGAATATGAATTATTTAGGATGAACCCTAATGAAAATATTCATAGTTTGCAAAAAAGATTTACACATATAGTAAACCACCTTGCTTCTCTAGGAAAAATCTTTCCTAATGAAGATTTGATTAATAAAGTTTTAAGATGTTTAAGTAGGGAATGGCAGCCCAAGGTAACTGCTATTTCTGAAAGTAAAGACCTCTCTTCCATGTCTCTTGCCACTTTATTTGGTAAATTACAGGAACACGAGATGGAACTTCAACGCCTTAATCAGAATGAAGAAAATGACAAAAAGAAGAGAAGTATAGCCTTTAAAGCTTCATCATCAATACAAGAAGAAAACGAAGAAGAATATTCAGATGATGAAGAAGATTTTTCTTTCTTTGTTAAGAAATTTCGGAAATTCATCATGAAAAGAAGAATTGACAGGCGTCAGAATTTCAATATTGGAAGAGAATCACAAGATGATTCACAAGTCCTTAGGTGTTACAAATGCAACCAAATTGGTCACATCAAGGCCAATTTCCCTTCAAATGAAGAATGGTCAGAGAAAAGTGAAAAGAAAAGATTTGATGAAAGAAGAACTAAGAAAGCCTACATTGCATAGGATGACAATGATTCAACCGATGGTTCAGAAAAGGAGATTAATCTTATAACCAACGATTATGAAAGTGATGAGAACATCTCTCAAGAATGTAAAACAAGGAGAAAAAGTATGATCCTCATCTCTGAAGATCTAGACACTTTAATCTTGAAAAAGGTAATATCAAAACCATTCTCTTATTAAAATTTCTCTTAAATTGAAATTTTTATTCAAACAATTTGAGTATGATGACTAACAATTCTTGATTTGTTTGTTTTTGATTGTTTGAAATCATGAGTATTTGTTCTTGATTGATTTCATCTTATTTGCATGAAATATTTATTCATATATTTAAATAAAATCAATATTCTTCATACTTGTGTTTTGATTGTTTTTCATAAAATTGATTATCTACATGTTTTAATGTTTTTGCATGATATGATATGTGAATTACATGATTGATAATTATTCATATAGTATTCTTAGTATTATTTCTTTAAAAAGTGTTTTTGATAATCATTCAATTTTTTTTTCTCCTAGAAAACCATTTGGTTTTTGTTTTCTGGCTAAAATAACCACTGGTAATCGATTACCATAATAGTGTAATCAATTACAAGCAGTTATTTCTAGCAATGTTGCTATCTGGTAATCGATTACCATATTTGTGTAATCGATTACAACGCGTCCCTGCACCTATATATTCAGATTTCAAATTTTGAAACCTGCAACTCTTTTCTCTGTCGAAAACCCTCGCCCCCAAATTTTCTTCCAGCCATATCTCACTCAATTCTTGTCCAAATCACTCCCCGCAAAGCCCAAACTTCTTCTTTTTCCACTCTCTTTCATTTGAACCAATTGAAATCTCAAAAAATCTTATCAAATGGCTGAACCTTTGAAGAAGCGAAAGGGCACTTCGAGTCGGAGTCAACGACATTTCGAGTCACAGGAAACGCCAATTCCTTCCTCCATTCCCTCTGGATCATTGTTTTCATCAGAGGAACAACGTATACGGTACACAAACCTCTTTTCCTCTCATTCCATTATAGACCCAAAATTCATAGATATGGATATCTTCTCAAATGACAGTTTTGAATGCTTTCAAGCATTTGAAAACTCTAATCTTATTCCATTCATGTCTCTGAAATTACCTATTTATTCTGAACTAGTCAAAGATTTTTATTCTAATTTAGAAATCCATGAAGGTACCCTAATGTCTGAAGTTTATGGGATTAAGATGGTCATTGACCAGTCCCTATTCTATGATTTAACCCAATTGCCAAGCGAAGGTGTACCATTTGAAGGTGCACTGATTGACGATTGGAAGTTTGATTTCTCTGTACATGATGCCTGCCGGTTGGTTTGTACCAACCAAGCGGATATGAGCGGAATACTTCTAGCCGGTTCGTTGGCTTTTGAAAGCCGCATCCTCCATTACCTTATTGTTCGCATCTTGCTTCCGAGATCTTCAAACCTTGCTCAGCTTTCTAAAGAAGATCTCATTGTCATGTGGGCCTTTCAAAAAGGTTTACAAATTGATTGGGCACATCTTGTTAGATATGACATGCATATGGCATTGCGATTGAATGCTCCATTGCCTTACCTTCATCTTGTTACCCTTTTCCTTCAACACTTCAACATCCCTCTTGATTCTGAACCTTATGTTCTAATCAAAAGATCTTTCCTTATAGGCGCTTCAGTCATAGCATCTTTTGGTTATCAAGAGGAGCATGATGGCTCTTGGGTGAAGAAAGGTGCTCGACATGTTGGTGAAGAAGGACATGATGGAGAGGATTCATCTCTCCTTTCAAAGATAATGGACAGGTTTGATGGTCTTCAAACCTTTCTTGGTGAAAGGTTTGACACTTTGGAATTACAAGTGGATATGAGCTTCAATGAAATGGAGTCAAGAATCACAAAGGTTGAAGAAGATGTGTCTTACATTCGTTCAAGCTTTGATCTTCCACCACCGCCGCCACCATCATCTTAGATTTCTATATTATTAGTACTTTGATTTTCAGCCTTGTATTTTGGCTATATTATTATGGTATTTGAACAATTTACTATTTCCTTATTTGCATGGTATGTTTGAACAAATATTAAGTATGTTATTTGACTATGTGGATTTTTAGTTAATCTATTCATGATTATTGCTTCATGGTTCTTGCTTCATGATTTGGTTGATAGTTTTTCCATGAATGTTGTATGGATGTTTAATTATATTTGAATACTTCAAATTTGATACGAACTTTGGCTTTTTGTTGATGCCAAAGGGGGAGAGAAATAGGGATTAAATCAAGAACTCACATGAGTAATCAACTTAATCTTAAGAGAAGCATAAATTCAAAAACAAAGGGGGAGAATTTATGTGAGTGATCGACTAGGAAAAAGTGTGTGTGTGTGTGTGTGTGTTTCTTGATTTCAGAAGTTGTCATCATCAAAAAGGGGGAGATTGTAGAAGCAAAGCTTTATGGTGAATCCAGAGTGATTCAAAGATGTTTTGATGATAACAAAGATGATAACAAAAGATGATGACAAAAAGCTCAAAGGTCAATCAAAGAATGAGTTCAAGATAGAATCAAGAATACTTCAAGATTCAAGAGGAAAGTTGAATTCAAGAATCAAGAATCAAGAATCAAGAATCAAGATTCAAGATTCAAGAGATCAAGATTCAAGACTCAAGATTCAAGAATCAAGAAAAGGCTATTCAAGAATAAAGAAAAAGCTTAATCAAGATAAGTATGAAAATGTTTTTTTCAAAAACTGAGTAGCACATGGATTTTTCTCAAAACATGTTTACCAAAGAGTTTTTTACTCTCTGGTAATCGATTACCAGATTATTGTAATCGATTACCAGTAGCAAAATGGATTTGAAAAGGTTTTCAAATTGAATTTACAACGTTCCAATTAATTTCAAAAAGCTGTAATCGATTACAATGCTTTGGTAATCGATTACCAGTGCCTTTGAACGTTGAAATTCAAATTCAAAAGTGAAGAGTCACATCCTTTCACATAAAAGCCTTGTGTAATCGATTACACTGATTTGGTAATTGATTACCACTGATTGTTTCTGAGTAAATCAAAGGATGTAACTCTTCAAATGGTTTTTGACTTTTTCAAATTAGTTTTAAGTTTTTCTAAAAGACATAACTCTTCTAAATGGTCCTCTTGACCAGACATGAAGAGTCTATAAAAGCAAGGCTTTGTTTTGTATTTTTTATTCATTCATTCAATCAATCTTTCATACAATTTTCCAATCAATCTTTTTTACAATCCTTTACAAGCCTTGAATCTCTTTGAACTTCTTCTTCTTCTTTGTGCCAAAAGCTTTCCAAAGTTTTCTGGTTTTTCTAAACCTTGAAAACTTGTGCTATTCTTTCTTTTCATCTCTTCTCCCTTTGCCAAAAAGAATTCGCCAAGGACTAACCGGCTGAATTCTTTTTGTGTCTCTCTTCTCCCTTTTCCAAAAGAACAAAGGACTAACCACCTGAATTCTTTTGTGTCTCCCTTCTCCCTTGTCAAAGAATTCAAAATGACACAGTCTGAGAATTCTTTTGATTCTTCCCTTTCCCTTATACAAAATTTTTCAAAGGACTAACCGCCTGAGAATTCTTTTGTATCCCCATTCACAAAGTATCAAAGGTTTAACCGCCTGAGATCTTTGTCTTAACACATTGGAGGGTACATCCTTTGTGGTACAAGTAGAGGATACATCTACTTGGGTTTGACTGAGAACGAGAGAGGGTACATCTCTTGTGGATCAGTTCTAGTGGAGGGTACATCCACTAGGTTCAAAGAGAACAAGGGAGGGTACATCCCTTGTGGATCTTTGCTTGTAAAAGGATTTTTACAAGGTTGAAAGAAATCTCAAGGACCGCAGGTCGCTTGGGGACTAGATGCAGGCACGGGTTGTTGTCGAACCAGTATAAAAACTCTTGTGTGTTTGTCTCCTTCTTCCTTACTCTTTAACTTTCGCTGTGCATTTTAATTTCCGCTTTTACTTTTGGTTAAGTTTCTCTTCTAGTCCTTATTCTCTTAACAACATAAGTAAAAGCCTTAGAAGAGTAAATTTTTAATTACTAAAGGTTTAGGAATAATTAATTCAACCCCCCTTCTTAATTATTATGAGGCCACTCGATCCAACAGTATCAAAGGTTTAATCACCTGAGATCTTTGTCTTAACACATTGGAGGGTACATCCTTTGTGGTACAAGTAGAGGGTACATCGACTTGGGTTGTTGACTGAGAACAAGAGAGGGTACATCTCTTGTGGATCAGTTCCAGTGAATGGTACATCCACAAGGTTCAAAGAGACCAAGGGAGGGTACATCCCTTGTGGATCTTTGCTTGTAAAAGGATTTTTACAAGGTTGAAAGATATCTCAAGGATCGCAGGTTGCTTGGGGACTGGATGTAGGCACGAGTTGTTGCCGAACCAGTATAAAAACTCTTGTGTGTTTGTCTCCTTCTTCCCTACTCTTTTACGTTCCGCTGTGCATTTTAATTTCCACTTTTACTTTTGGTTAAGTTTCTCTTCTACTCCTTATTCTCTTAACAACATAGTAAAAGCCTTAGAAGAGTAAATTTTTAATTAGTAAAGGTTTAGGAATAATTATTTCAACCCCCCCTTCTTAATTATTCTGAAGCCACTTGATCCAACAAGTGGTATCAGAGTAGGTATCTTGTAGAAAGTCTAACAACTTCAAGATTCATGGCCTCTTCAAATCCCTTGTTTCCTAAAGGAAATTCCATTCACAGACCACCCATTTTCAATGATGAGGGTTACCATTATTGGAAAACCCGTATGCAGATATTCATTGACGCCATAGATCTAAATATTTGGGAAGCAATACAAATAGGACCACACATACCCACTATAGTAGATGTAGGCACAAGCACTACAACCCAAAACCTAGAGATAAGTGGATAGAAGAAGATAGGAGAAGAATCCAGTATGATCTCAAAGCCAAAAACATCATCACTTCAGCCCTAGGAATAGATGAGTACTTTAGAGTGTCAAATTGTACTAATGCCAAGGAGATGTGGGATACTCTCCAATTAACCCATGAAGGAACCACTGATGTAAAAAGGTCTAGAATCAATACCCTTTTCCATGAATATGAATTATTTAGGATGAACCCTAATGAAAATATCCATAGTTTGCAAAAAAGATTTACACATATAGTAAACCACCTTGCCTCTCTAGGAAAATCTTTCCTAATGAAGATTTGATTAATAAAGTTTTTAGAAGTTTAATTAGGGAATGGAAGTCCAAGGTAACTGCTATTTCTGAAAGTAAAGACCTCTCTTCCATGTCTCTTGCCACTTTATTTGGTAAATTGCAGGAACACGAGATGGAACTTCAACGACTTAATCAAAATGAAGAAAATGACAAAAAGAAGAGAAGTATAGCCCTTAAAGCCTCATCATCAATGCAAGAAGAAAACGAAGAAGAAGATTTAGATGATGAAGAAGATTTTTCTTTCTTTGTTAAGAAATTTTAGAAATTCATCAAGAAAAGAAGAATTGACAGGCGTCAGAACTTCAATAATGGAAGAAAATCTCAAGATGATTCTCAAGTCCTTAGGTGTTACAAATGCAACCAAATTGGTCACATCAAGGCCAATTGTCCTTCAAATGAAGAGTGGCCTGAGAAAAGCGAAAAGAAAAGGTTTGATGAAAGAAGAACTAAGAAAGCCTACATTGCATGGGAAGACAATGATTCATCCGATGGTGCAGAAAAGGAGATAAATCTTTTAACCAAGGATTATGAAAGTGATGAGAATATCTCTCAAGAATGAAAAACAAGGAGAAAAAGTATGATCCTCATCTTTGAAGATCTAGACACTTCAATCTTGAAGAAGGTAATATCAAAACCATTCTCTTATTAAAATTTCTCTTAAAGTTGAAATTTTTATTCAAACAATTTGATTATGATGACTAACAATTTTTCATTTGTTTGTTTTCATTGTTTGAAATTATGAGTATGTGTTCTAGATTGATTTCATCTTATTTGCATGAAATATTCATTCGTATATTTGAATAAAATCAATATTCTTCATACTTATGTTTGATTGTTGTGATATAATTATTTATCTACATACTTTAATGATTTTGCATGATATGATATGTGAAATACTTGATTAAGAATTATTCATAAAGTATTTTTTCTTTAAAAAGTATTTTGATAATCACTCAAAATTTCTTTTCTCCTAGAAAGCCTTTTGGATTTATGTTTTCTGTCTAAAATAACCTTTGGTAATTGATTACCATAATAGTGTAATCGATTACAAGCAGTTATTTCTGGCAATGTTGATCTCTGGTAATCGATTACCATATTTGTGTAATCGATTACAACGCGTCCTTGCACCTATATATTCAGATTTCAAATTCTGAAACCTGCAACTCTTCTCTCTCTTGAAAACCCTCGCCCCCAAATTTTCTTCCTACCATATCTCACTCAATTCTTGTCCAAATCACTCCCCACAAAGCCCAAACTTCTTCTTTTTCCACTCTCTTTTATTTGAACCGATTGAAATCTCAAAAAATCTCTTCAATTGGCAGAACCATCGAAGAAGCGAAAGGACACTTCGAGTCGGAGTCAACGGCATTCCGGGTCACAGGAAACACCAATTCCTTCCTCCATTCCCTCTGGATCATTGTTTTCATCAGAGGAACAACATATACGGTACACAAACCTCTTTTCCTCTTGTTCCATTATAGACCCAAAATTCATAGATATGGATTTCTTCTCAAATGAGAGTTTTAAATGTTTTCAAGCATTTGAAAACTCCAATCTTATTCCATTCATGTCTCTGAAATTACCTGTTTATTTTGATCTAGTCAAAGCCTTTTATTCTAATTTAGAAATCCATGAAGGTACCCTAATGTTTGAGGTTTATGGGATTAAGATGGTCATTGACCAGTCCCTATTCTATGATTTAACCCAATTGCCAAGCGAAGGTGTACCATTTGAAGGTGCACTGATTGATGATTGGAAGTTTGATTTCTCTGTACATGATGCCCGCCGGTTGGTTTGCACCAACCAAGCGGATATGACCGGAAGGCTACTTGCCAGTTCATTGGCTTTTGAAAGCCGCATCCTCCATTACCTAATTGTTTGGATTTTGCTTCCGAGATCTTCAAACCTTGCTCAGGTTTCTGAAGAAGATCTCATTGTTATGTGGGCCTTTCATAAAGGTTTACAAATTGATTGGGCACATCTTGTTAGATATCGCATGCATAAGGCGTTGCGATTGAATGCTCCATTGCCTTATCCTCATCTTGTTACCCTTTTCCTTCAACACTTCAACATCCCTCTTGATTCTGAACCCTATGTTCCAATCAAGAGATCCTTCCTTATAGGCGCTTCAGTCATAACATCCTTTGGTTATCAAAAAGAGCATGATGGCTCTTGGGTGAAGAAGGGTGCTCGACATGTTGGTGAAGAAGGACATGATGGAGAAGATTCATCTCTTCTTTCAAAGATTTTGGACAGATTTGATGGTCTTCAAACCTTTGTTAGTGAAAGGTTTGACACTTTGGAACTACAAGTGGATATGCACTTTAATGAAATGGAGTCAAGAATCACCAAGGTTGAAAAAGATGTGTCTTACATACGTTCAAGCTTTGATCTACCACCACCGCCGCCACTATCATCTTAGTTTTCTATTATGTTATATTATTAGTACTTTGATTTCCAGCCTTGTATTTTGGCTATATTATTATGATATTTGAACAATTTACTATTTCCTCATTTGCATGGTATGTTTGAACAAATATTAAGTATGTTATTTGACTATGTGGATTTGATAGTTAATCTATTCATGATTGTTGCTTCATGGTTCTTGCTTCATGATTTGGTTGATATTTTTCCATGAATGTTGTATGGATGCTTAGTTATATGTGTATGCCTCAAATTTGTTACGCACTTTGGCTTTTTGTTGATGCCAAAGGGGGAGAGAAATAGGGATTAAATCAAGAACTCACATGAGCAATCAACTTAATTTTAAGAGAAGCATAAATTCAGAAACAAAGGGGGAGAATGGAAATTTATGTGAGTAATCGACTAGGAAAAAGTGTGTGTGTGTGTTTCTTGATTTCAGAAGTTGTCATCATCAAAAAAGGGGAGATTGTAGAAGCAAAGCTTCATGATGAATCAAGAATGATTCAAAGATGTTTTGATGATAACAAAGGTGATGACAAAAAGCTCAAAGGTCAATCAAAGAATGAGTTCAAGATGTTCAAGATAGAATCAAGAAAGAATAAGTTCAAGATGTTCAAGATAGAATCAAGAACACTTCAAGATTCAAGGATCAAGCTTCCAAGAATCAAGATCAAGATTCAAGAATTAAGAGAAGACTTAATCAAGATTCAAGATTCAAGAATCAAGAGAAGACTTAATCAAGATAAGTATGAAAAGGTTTTTTCAAAAACTGAGTAGCACATGGATTTTTCTCAAAACATGTTTACCAAAGAGTTTTTACTCTCTGGTAATCGATTACCAGATTGTTGTAATCGATTACCAGTAGCATAATGAATTTGAAAAAGTTTTCAAATAAATTTACAACGTTCCAATTGATTTCAAAAAAGTTGTAATCGATTACAATGTTTTGGTAATCGATTACCAGTGCCTTTGAACGTTGAAATTTAAATTCAAATGTGAAGAGTCACATCCTTTCACATAAAAGCCTTGTGTAATCGATTACACTGATTTGGTAATTGATTACCACTGATTGTTTCTGAATAAATCAAAAGATGTAACTCTTCAAATGGTTTTTGACTTTTTCAAATTGGTTTTAAGTTTTTCGAAAAGACATAACTCTTCTAAATGGTCCTCTTGACCAGACATGAAGAGTCTATAAAAGCAAGGCTTTGTTTTGCATTTCAAAATCAATCCAATCAATCTTATACAATCCTTTACAAGCCTTGAATCTCTTTGAACTTCTTCTTCTTCTTTGTGCCAAAAGCTTTCCAAAGTTTTCTGGTTTTCTAAACCTTGAAAACTTGTGCTATTCATTCTTTTCATCTCTTCTCCCTTTGCCAAAAAGAATTTGCCAAGGACTAACCGCCTGAATTCTTTTTGTGTCTCTCTTATCCCTTTTCCAAAAGAACAAAGGACTAACCACCTGAATTCTTTTGTGTCTCCCTTCTCCCTTGTCAAAGAATTCAAAACGACATAGTCTGAGAATTCTTTTGATTCTTCCCTTTCCCTTATACAAAAGTTTTCAAAGGACTAACCACCTGAGAATTCTTTTGTATCCCCATTCACAAAGTATCAAAGGTTTAACCGCCTGAGATCTTTGTCTTAACACATTGGAGGTACATCCTTTGTGGTACAAGTAGAGGGTTCATCTACTTGGGTGTTTGACTGAGAACAAGAGAGGGTACATCTCTTATGGATCAGTTCTAGTGGAGGGTACATCCACTAGGTTCAAAGAGAATAAGGGAGGGTACATCCCTTTTGGATCTTTGCTTGTAAAAGGATTTTTACAAGGTTGAAAGAAATCTCAAGGACCGCAGGTCGCTTGGGGACTGGATGTAGGCAGGGGTTGCTACCGAACCAGTATAAAAACTCTTGTGTGTTTGTCTCCTTCTTCCCTACTCTTTTACTTTCCGCTGTGCATTTTAATTTCCGCTTTTACTTTTGGTTAAGTTTCTCTTCTACTCCTTATTCTCTTAACAACATAGTAAAAGCCTTAGAAGAGTAAATTTTTAATTAGTAAAGGTTTAGGAATAATTAATTCAACCCCCCCTTCTTAATTATTCTGAGGCCACTTGATCCAACACTTCTATATCATTCTTCCGCTCTAAAATCCAGTCACACTTGGCCTTCTTTCTTGACTCAGCCAAGGACTTATTCTTTGCCTTTGCCAAGGCAATAACTTCCATCTTGCTCATGGGAGGAGAAACTGATTTCGGTAAAGGTTAGGAATTATGTGGTGGAACGGTCAGAAAGGGTGAAGCTTGAGGAGTTCGAGTGTCACGAATCTCAACATAAGACTCTTGGGCTTTAGGTGGTGAGGTTCGCTTAGATGGTGAGGTTACAAGAATCCCAGAGTTAGATTCTTGTTGTATGTGTCGAGAGATAGGTGTAGGATGAGATTGGGGTTGAAGATGTTTGATCTTAATGGTTGCTCTTTTTGGTGGAGGTTGATATTTAGGTTCGGACTGAGAATCTATAGCCTTCCCCTTTTGGGCTATTCTAGGATCTGAAGGTTTGGGGTCAGATGGAGGTGGTTTCTTGACTGGGTTTGAGGGCTTAAGGTCAAATGTTGGCGAAGGTGGGTCTTTTCTTTTGGTGGTAAGTTGGGATCTAGGTTGGCTAGGTTTGGTTTCATAGGAAAGTTTGGTTTTAAGTCTAGCTTGAGCTTGTTCCCCTAGTGTCTACCGAGATATAGAGCCAGACTTAAGATCAACATGTTGCTCTTGAGTACCCATCATTTCTGAGCATATTCTAGGAAGTTGTCAGTTATTCTCATCTTCACAAAAGTCACTCCCTTCAGCTGATTGGCTCTACCTGACTACTCCATCTCTAACACATTCACTCCACAGTTGCACATAATTTGAGTTAAAAGCATGCCAAAAGGAACATGATTTTTCTTGTCTTTTGTGGGGAATTTGTCCATAAAGGCTTAAAGCCAAAAGAAGAATACGACCTCTGGTAGATTCACCTTCTCATCCTCGCAGTTCCCCAGAAAAAAGCATAAGGGTCGTAATGTCAAGAACTGAACTTCTCTAGAAATGGCATCCAACCAACACGATAAAAAAAGGTCCTTGATAAGGACCCCCTCATCTTCCAAGCTTTGAAAGTTCACTATCACTCAGGGATGAACCAGTCTTCTAGAAACACCCTCTTCACGTCTTCTACATTGTTGATTGTTGGAATCATAACAATCACGTTCTTTTTGGGTGCCTTTGATCACAAAGATTCAATCTTTAGGAAGAAAATATGAGATTTTTGTGAAAGAATTCTCAGATGCAAGGAAAAGTACAAATGTTATCTAAGAGTTCAAGATTTCAAAAGAGTCTTTTGAATGTCCACCTTTGCCTTTTATAGGGTTCTTAAAAAATATGAATAGTAATGGTTCAAATGACATTTAATATTTTTTTTAAACCATTTTTCGATCGTGGCTAAAAGGGCGGCACATATCTTTCAAAATGGAAACTAAAAAATTATCTTTGTAAGCACACTTCCCCTTCTGTTTGTACAATTGAACACACATTAGTCCAAATAGATTAATGAAATACTATAAGACTATGCCATTATTTGAGACAATATAACATTCATCATCAATATGATAGACTATTCATATTTAAAGGTTCCCTAATATAGATGAAACGATCTTCAAACAAAAGCTTAATAAAGATATCAAGCCATTGATGATCCGTGTCTACAAATTTTATATCAAAACACCTTTTTGCACATTATTCATGAATGAAATGATGTCTTATTTCAATATGCTTATCCTTTAAATGTTGTTTGGGATTCTTAGATTGATTGATTACACTAGTATTGTCACAATATACAAGAATATTGTTTTCAAAACTAGAGTAATATCCTAATTGATACTTTACTTATAGCAGATGTAAGCAGATTATACATATATTCAGTTTCACCTGTAGATAAAGCAATGAATTTTTTCCTCTTGTTAGCCCAAGATATTAAACAAGGTCCAATATAATGGCATCCTCCACTTGTGCTTTTTCGTTCAGCTTTGCCTCCTACATAGACTACATCACAATATCCTACTAACCTGAAATCTTATTTTTTCTTATAGAATAAACTTTGGTCAGTAGTTCCTACTAGATATTGTAAGATCCTTTTAACAACTTTGAGATGTGACTCTCAAGGATCAGACTGAAATTTAACACACAAAAATACATTATACACAATATTGAATCTACTAGCAGTTAGATGCAAAAGTGAATCAATCATACCTCTATAGATTTTTTGATCTATTGGTTTACCTAATTCATCTTTAAAGCATGCATGGGGTTTTCATAGGTTTAGCACCTTCCATCTTGAACTTCTTTAGAGGATCCTTAGTGTTTTTCTTGTTGATGAATATATATACATTTGCTATCTTGCATGATTTGAAGCCCCGAAAAGAACTTGAGTTCTTCTATCATGTTCATTTCAAACTCACCATCAGATTAGAGAAGTCCTTGCACATAGATTCATTAGTAACTCCAAAAATAATATCATCCATAAATATTGGAACTACAATGAAATCCTTACCAACTTCTCTTCTGAAAAGAGTTGTGTCTACTTTGCCTTTCATAAAACAATTTTCTAAAAGAAAAAAGCATAGTCTATCATATCAAGCATGAGGTGCATTTTTCAGACCATACATAGCCTTTTTAAGTTTGAAAACATGATATGGAAGAGTATGATCTTCAAAACCAAGAAGTTGTTTGACATACACTTCTTCTTCAATAAAGACATTTAAGAAAGTCTAGCAACAAGAGCAAAGGTTTCAGTGAAGTGCATACTTCTTGTTGGTTATAGCCTTGAGATATTAACCTAGCTTTCTTTCTTACTACTTTACTTGTTCATCTAGTTTATTTCTAAATACCCATCTTTTTCCAATGATGCTCTTGTTTTCAGGCTTGGGAACAAGTGTCTAGACAACATTTCTGGTGAACTGGTGAAGTTATTCTTCCATTGCAATGATCCAACCATCATCTGTCAGTGCTTCATCTACTGACTTAGGCTTTATTTCTATTACATGGGCACAAGTCATAAGATCTTTGGATGATGATTTGGTTTTGATTGCTTCGGTCTGATCTCCAATGATTTGATCTTATGGATGACAGCTAACAAACTTCTAGTCCTATGTCTGAGGTTGTTGATTAGATAATCCTTCAGTCTGAGGAAGAATTTCATCAGACTGCTTGACTTCATCTTGTTTCGGTGTAACAAATGGACCAATCTGCATATTTGCAACATAATCCTCAAGATCTAATAGCTTCCTATTAGGTGTTAAGCCATCATTGAATTTAACATGGATGGATTCTTCTACAACTAAAGTCCCTGTATTGAAAATTTTGTAGGCTTTAGATGTATCAAGATACTCTAGGAAGATTCCTTTATCCATCTTTGAATCAAACTTAGCAGACTAATCTTTGGTCTTAAGGATAAAGTACTCACATCCAAATGGATGAAAGTATGAAATATTGGGTCCCCCCCCATATTCATAAGGAATCTTTTTTTTTCTTTTATCAAATGTCAGATCAATATTCTATTTTGAACATAGCAAGTTGTGTTCACTACTTCTGCCCATAAGTGTTTAAGAAGTGAGTCCTCATAGAGCATGGTTCTAGCCATTTCTTGTATAGTTCTATTTTTCCTTTCAACTACCCCATTTTGTTGAGGAGTTCTCAGTGAAGATAAGTTGTGGAAAATACCATTATTTTCATAGAATGATTTGAACTTGACATTCTCAAACTCAGTCTCATGGTCACTTGTGATAGAAGAGATACAAAAGCCTTTTTTCATTTTGAACTCTTTTAATGAATAATTCAAAGACCTTAAAAAACTCATGTTTATGTGCAAAGAAGTATACCCATGTATATCTAGAATAGTCATCAACTATGACAAAGCCATATTTCTTTCCTCCTAGACTTAACGTTTTAATTGGTCCAAATAGATCCAAGTGCAATAGTTGTAACGGTCTAGAAGTGGAAACAAAATCTCTTGATTTAAAAGAGGTTTTGATATGTTTCCCTTGCTGACATGCTTCACAGAAAAGATGGGTTTTCTAACAAATCTTAGGTAGTCCTTTGACCAAATCCTTTTTGGATAATTTTGAAATGTTTTAAATTGACGTGTCCAAGCTTTTTCTGCCAAATCCACCTTTCATCTTCTCTGGATAATAGACACGTTACATTTTGTTTGCTAGATCTATAAGATCAATCTCATATAGATTCTTGTGTTGTCTGGTAGTGAAGAAGGACTTGTCATCTTCAATCTTGACTATGCATTTGTCTTTGTTGAAGGACACAATATAACCCTTTTCCCAAAATTGACTTACTAAGTAGGTTATAATTTAGACCTTCAACATATAAGATGTTGTTTATGAAGGCTAGAGAAGGAATAACAATTTTACCTATACCAGTAATCTTTCCTTTGCCCATGCCTCCAAAGGCAACTACTCATTCCACAAGTTGCTTTAGGTGGAGGAACATAGACCTTTCCCCGTCATGTGTCGTGAGTCTAAATTTTTCTTTTTTAGTTCTTCATTTGATTTCTTCATTTTAGTGTTTTCACAAATAGATTATTTACTTTTTTTTCTTTATATTTTTTACACTAAAGAGAAATCATGACAATTTTGAAGAAGAACATCACAGAGCATATCCTCTTCATCATTGGAAGGGGTATCAGATTTAGAACAAGTTTTTACCTTAACTTTCTTGTCTGTATTAGCCATTAGACAAATGTTTAGTTGCTCATCGTCTAAATTGCTACTCTTTTCACTGTCTAAGTCATCCTAGGTGACTATCAGACTCTTATTTTTCTTGCCGCCAGAGTATCTTTTTCTCTTTAGCTGGGGACACTCAACCTTCATGTGTCCAGGCTTTCTGCATTAAAAGCAAATGATTTCATTACTTTCCTCCTTATATTTATTTTTGAATCTTGTATCCTTTCTTCTGGAAGAAAGTTGGAACTTTCCTTTCTTCATCATTTGTTTGAACATCCTGGACATAAAAGCATCCTTATTGTTTGTGGACCCTTAAGGGTTGTTTGATCCATCAGACTCAACCATTTGTACTTTAAGAGCTATAAAAGAGATCTTTTTTTCTACTCTTCTGTACTTGGTTTCTCCAAACTTAAGGGTTGTAGAATCTTTCTTTTGCAAGTGATCTTTAATCTAAAGGTGAACTTCATGAACTCTAAGAATGCCTAACAACTCATCCCAAACAAGATTCTTTAAGTCTCTAGCCTCTTGGATAGTTGTAGTCTTAGGTTTCCACACCTTAGGAAAACTATCCAACGCCTTCAATTTTATCTAGGCTTTGGGATATGTTTGGCCAAGAGCCTTCAGATTGTTCATAAGAACTTGTAGTCTTCCAAACATATTATCAATAAACTCTTCTTCCTTCATGGAGAATCTCTCACAGTGAAGAGTTAGAGTTTCAGGCTTTCTTAGTTTGACATCATTTGTGCCTTCGTAGTTTATACTCAATGAGTCTCAGATCTTTTTAATGATTTTTAGGCTACAAATCTTGTTGTACTAATTTTTTGATAGGGCACATGTTAGAGTTTATCCAGCTTTTGTGTTTAGCTCCATAATGACCATATTAGTGTCTGTCCATTATGCTTCAGGTCTAAGAATGGGAATATCATCATTCACGATGATAAACCAAAGTCTATACTGCATGGACTTGATGTACATCTCTATTCTATCTATCCAATATGGGTAGTCCTCTCCTATGAAGCCTAGTGGCATCGTGATGGATGCTCCCTCGATAATGAACTGACTATTGTTGTTGTTATCTACCATTAAGATCTTTTCCTCTAAACATAGTCAAGTGCTTAACCCTTAGAGGTTGAGCTTTGATACCAAACTGTAAAGACAAATATCACAAGAAAAGGGGTTGACTTGTGATTTTAGAATTTTTTAAATCTTTTCTTAAAATAACAAAGTTGTCATTTTAAGAAGAACCTTGTAAGATAGATAACATATTTTAGCCAAAAACACATTCAGATGATAAAATTAGATATTGTGAAACAAAAGAGATTTTTAGGAAACTAAATCAAATTCAAACCCTAGGTCAATTTGAAGTAGAAGAGAAATAAACATATATCAGACACAAGAAATTATACTGGTTCGTCTCAATACTGAGATTACGTTAAATTCTTGGCAAACCACCAAGTTCAACTAACTTTTCAAAAGTTACAAGTATTCCATCACGACCACTTCTGGCTTTAAAAATCAAGCTCTACCCCAAGCTTGATTCAACCTACTATTCTTTGTCTTACCAAGTCATTGCTAGCTCTATACAAATAAAAAACATTATTTATTTGTGTTTGCATAATGATTAACTCTATGATTGTCTTACAAACGGATATACAATCCGCAATTAGTTTTTTCTCTTAATATGTTCAAAGTATTTTTAGAGTTTTTCTAATCTTTACAAGAATATACATAAAGCTTTTTATAAAAAGAATTTGAATGAATATGCATAAGTTTTTCATAACCCTTTTCTTCAAAGCTTATGGTATTTATAGGTCTTCTTCTTCAAGTATATGTTGTCTCACAATGGGTGGATTTATTCACTTAAGCTTTGTCTGATGCTTATGATCGTTGGATCATTTAATGCTTACATTAAAAACACATCTTTCCCTTGCAGAGTGATCACTATGATTGACTTTCGTATAGAGTTCTTCAACAAAAAACCACTTTCCCACTAATCAGAGCATATATGCACAACAAAGTGTGCCTTTCGATGGAGTTTGACAACTTTTAGATTTTAAGCTTCATTTATTCTTCATGTGATTCAACAGATCCTAGGAGAATGTCTCTACAAAGCAAATCTCATACCAAGATTATGAAATGAAGTCTTAAATGCATACTTCTAAATGTTGTATCAGATCATAGCTTTGGCTCGCTATTGTTTGATGCTTCAGACACAGACTTGTGAAGCATGTTCTAATAACACATAAGATGTAGCTTTTAACATTTGTATTTATTTGCATCCAATCAAAATAATTTGGAGCCTGGATTCATCTTTTGACTTACATTTCCTTATTATGCAAATTAATTGTATTAATTATACTATGATCTGAGCCCTAAGGAGCATACTCCTTGGGCATTGTATGTTGGGTTTGTTTGAGTATGATATTGCGTGAAATTGTTGTTGGGGCAAGCAAGAATCTTGGATTCTTGTGAGGGACCAAATGCACTCTTAAGAAGTACATTTGTGTGGTTAGAAGGTTAATCTAATAAATTATGTTATACATTACACAAGTAGTGAATTGATAATTAAGAAGAGTGAGAACTTAACCAATACAAGTTTGATAATTACATGCACCTTATTACTTGGACCATGGATGAATGTTTAGAATTATATTAAAGACTAGAAGAATCACCCCATATGATGGAAGGTCGAGGAGGTGAGTTGAAGAGGTCGTGTGCGAGCTTCGACTGTATTGAATGATATGCTTGTGGTAGAGGGAACCATGATGCTAACCACTATGATAGAAAAGAACATGGGATCTTTGTGGGATAAGTTGAGGAACCCATGATGTTTTGGGAGACCTCCATCTGATACCTTTGACAAAGAAGCCCAAAAAGACATGTAAAGGATAATCCCCATGGGTAGACTCATTGCTCTTGGGGAAGAATTCTTGACAAGTTAGTCCTCAGAGATTTGATGACAATACAGAAAGTACCTGGGGATGAATTGCTGAATTGCTTTTTTCTTGGGGGTATGTCACAAATGAAATTCTGATACTGGGGACAGATGTCGTACAGGATGTCACGACATCGCGCTTCAGAACATGCAGCTTGTATATGACCGTATGAACAGATTACACAAGTAAATAACACAAGAGAATTGTTAACCCAGTTCGGTGCAACGTCACCTACATCTGGGGGCTACCAAGCCAGGGAGGAAATCCACTAAAATAGTGTTAGTTCGAAGATCTAACAGCCACTGTTTACAACCTTCTCACCTAACCACTACCCGTGCAATCTCTACCTAAGAGCCACTCTTAGATATGAGAAACCCCTCTCACTCCCTCTCAATCACTCTCCCGTGTTTACAATTAATTCAAATACACACCAGAGATTGCTCTCTGAACAATAGAGATCAACTCCACACACTATAGAGATCAACTCTACACACTCAGGTCCAACACTTGATGTTAGAGTAACATCAAGGTGGCTCACAAAACACTCAAGTCCCAAAACTCACAAAATAACTCTTCAATCCCGGACTTGGTAGGAAACTCGTGCAGCCTTCATGTTTATATAGCAGTGTGCGTATCTGGGCTGCAACTACTTGTGCTGGATGAGATCTATCATTTTCCTGAAAATCTGCACTTAAAGATCTAAAAGATACAGTTTGATCTTTTAGGTTTTATCTTTAATCTTTAATCCCTGAACGAACTATTCAAGTTTGTAATTCGAACTTTAATTATCTTTTAATTCGTTCCTAAAGATAGATCGCCAAATCTGTTGCTAACTGCACATTAATCTGTTAAAGATATAACAGATTTATGTGTCCAGTATTTTCGGGCCGGATGTCAGGACATCGTGTCCGACATCGTGGATCCTGCACACTCTGTTAAAGATATAACAGATTTATGTGTCCAGTATTTTCGGGCAGGATGTCCTGGACATTGTATCCGACATCGTGGATCCTGCAGCTTCAATTCTTCATTTGACATTTTATCTTGCCTTGTGCATTGTGCAGCCCGATCTGATTCCTTGACATAACGTTGGACATCATGTGCAGCAACTCCAGCTTTCCTTCATTGTCTAAGTGCTTATGTTTTAACAAAATCTTAGCCAATCTTTTAAACACTCAGTAGAGCTAAGCACTAACAATCTCCCCCTTTGGCAAATTTTGTCTAAAACATACTTAGACACTTCCTGAGCTGGTACGAGCAGTTATGCAAGTGGGATCAGCAACTTTCATTATCAGAGTAATCAAGCACAGCGGTATCTGTAGTGGCGACAGCCAAAATTCTGCAAGTTGCAAGTCGTTTCTAGGATGTCAAGACATCTCACGTGACATCAGCTTTCTGCTCCCCCTGTCTCCATGCTCTTCTATCAGCTACTAGCCTTTTCCAGGATGTTAAGACATCTCTTGTGACATCAGCTTTCTGCTCCCCCTGTCTCCATGCTCTAGCTGCAGCATCTTCTATCAGCTACTCGTAATTACAGTAGCTTACATCAGTCATCATCAGCAGCAGCAGTCTCCCCCTCAAAATCATGAATCATGCATACAGCGTATCATACAACTCCCCCTCAAAATCATGAACCATGCATACATCGTATCCTACTACTCAAAATCATACATCATGACTACTATTGCATACATAGAGTCCTACTACTCAGAATCATAAATCATGCATAATACTATTAATACTATTACTCCCCCTTTTTAAACAGAATTTGACAAAGGTAGAATGCATGCAAATATTACAGACCAATAGCAAATTAATTGTTCAAAGGGACATGCCCCTATAACTAGTAAGAGTAAAAAGCAAAAATAAAGGTCTGATGGTCATGGGGTGGCTTCAGAATCATCATCATCTGATTCTGTATCCTCTGCTGCATCTTCCTCTTCCTCAGCTGCCTCTTCTTCTTGCTCAGCTGCTTCTTCTTCCTCAGCTGCTTCACCATCATCAATGCCACTTTTTGAGAGTCTTTCGATCAGCCGTTCCAGCTCCATTTTCTTCTCTGTGGTGGCTTTGATGGTTGCCTCCAGCACCTTGCATGTGTCCTTGAGTTCAGCAATCAAAGCATCCTTGGACACAGCACCTGAAGCAGCAGTTTTCCCTGATGTCGAGACAATGTCTGGGACATGTGTCCCCTCAAACAGTTTGTAATGCAGGGACAGAGCTGATTCTCTCTTCATCACAGAGTCAATGTTGTTTAAAATATTGGGATGTTGACTCAACATAATGCCACACAATACAGTTGGGAAGGCAATGGGTAATTTGACAGCAAAAGATTCTGAATGCTTAACAGTTTGGTCAAAAATATAGTTTCCAAAATTAAATTTGGACTTGGTTCCAACAGCATACAGAAATTTACCCAAACCTGTGGCAACAGTGGAAGTATGATTGGTGGGTACCCAGTTTGCAGCGCCAATCCTATGCAGGATTGCATACTTCACACTTAGCTTCCCTGCAGAAAGCTTCCCTTTCTTTGGCCAATGCTGGACTTGTTTGGCAATGATTTCCTTGGCAATTTGATGCTCAGAAACAGCAATATCCACCACTCCTTCAGTTGGTCTGCCCAGGTATTTGTTGATTACAGCAGGGGAGAATCTAACACATTTTCCTCTGACAAACACTTTCTGATAATCATCACTCTTTCTGTTTGTTATGTCAGAGGGAATGTTGACAATGAATTCCCTGACTAGACTTTCATAGCAATCTCCCAACTTGGTGACAGTTTTCAGCAGTCCAGCAGCCTTGATGAGGTCCATGATCTCCTTGCAATCCAAGGCATCTCTTCCCAGTTCTCTTTCAACAGCAAGTCTGCGTTGATATACAAATTTCCACCTTTCAACATTGCCAATGGAGTGGAATGAAATGTTGTCCAATGGAGCATCAGGGACATTTCCAGGCACCTTTTTCCCTGATTTCTTGGCCCGCTTGATGTCGGGAACATCTAGTTCGACATCATAATCAGAATCAGATGAGGAAATTTCTTTCCTCTTCTTGGACGGGATTACAACTTTGCTCCATCTGGATGTGGTAGGAGTGATTGGTGTGCTCTTCTTCTGTGCCATAGTTTTGATTCGTCCAGACCTAGTAATGGGGGTTTTCCCTTTTCTGCTTTGTAACCTTTCTGCAATGCCAGGTGCCAACTTGTTGGCAATGGGTTCCTCATCAGATTCTACTTCTTCTAGGTCAATGAGGTCACCTGGAGCAGGTTCTGGTGCCCTTGGTGCAGGGGTCTCTTCTGTGGCTTGATCTTCTTCTTCTGTTGATTCCTCTTCACTGGGTGAAGGGAGGGCTTCAGCATTTGGAGTGGAAGATGTTGGAACATCTTTGTCAGCATCAGGGACAGAAACATTCGGGGTGGAAGATGTTGGAACATCTTTATCAGCATCTAGCACAGAAACATTTGGGGTGGAAGATGTTGGGACATCTTCATCAGCTTCAGGGACAGAAGCATTTTTCAAAATGCTACTCACAATACTGCGGATCTTCTTGTCCATCTCCGTGTCTACTTCCCTAGGACTTGCTGCAAGGCTAGGGTTTTCAGAAGTCTTCACTCCCTGTTGTCGTTTGGGAATCAGTTTTTCAGGAACAGGGGCTTGACCAGGAATCATTTGTATGGGTTGGATATGGAATTCAGGTTGTTCCTGGTTTGATGGTGCTTTGGTGGATGATGGAGATGATGGTACAGAAGGTGAACCAAGAGATGAAGTCTCTTTTGGTGAGGTAGCCATGGAGAAGTAGAGCTTTTGAAATGGTTTCGTGAAAATCTGAGAGCTGTTGTGGAATGCTGAATACGAGATTACCACTAAAATATGAGTTTGAATGAGGAATGTAGAGGGGCGTGTGAAGCAACGGTCGAATCTGTTTTGGCCCAGTAATGAATGTGCTATTAACGTTTGAGCACATTCAAATAGAAGTAATTGCTATAAGTCTTCTAGCAGACAAATGCCCAGCTTGCCCCTCAGTTTTTCAAACTGATTTGCATCCAATGCCTTTGTGAAAATATCTGCTATTTGCTCCTCAGTGTCAACATGCTTCAGTGTGATCACTTTATCATCAACAAGATCTCTAATATAGTGATGTCTAATGTCAATGTGCTTGGTTCTGCTGTGTTGAACAGGATTTTTAGAAATATTAATAGCACTCAAGTTGTCACAGAACAATGTCATGACATCTTGTTCGACATTGTACTCCTTGAGCATCTGCTTCATCCAAACTAGTTGTGAACAGCTGCTTCCTGCTGCAATATACTCTGCTTCTGCAGTAGATAGGGACACACAGTTCTGCTTCTTGCTGAACCATGAAATAAGATTGGTTCCCAAATAGAAGCATCCACCAGAAGTGCTTTTTCTGTCATCTGCACTTCCAGCCCAATCAGCATCACAATACCCAACCAGCATTGAATCTGAACAATGACAGTACATAATCCCATAGTCACTGGTGCCATTTACATATTTCAGAATTCTCTTTACTTGATTCAAGTGACTTATCTTGGGATTGGCTTGATATCTTGCACAAACACCTACTGCATAGGTGATGTCAGGTCTGCTAGCTGTTAAATATAGTAAGCTCCCAATCATGCTTCTGTACAGACTTTGATCAACACTGGTGCCAGCTTCATCTTTTGTCAGCTTCAAGTGAGTAGGTGCAGGTGTTCTTTTATGGCTGGCATTTCCCATCCCAAACTTCTTGACAATGTTCTTTGCATACTTGCTTTGTGAGAGGAATATGGAGTCTTCCATCTGCTTCACTTGGAGTCCCAGAAAATAAGTCAGCTCTCCAACAAGACTCATCTCAAATTCAGATTGCATCTGTTGGACAAAATGTCGAAGCATCTCATTCGACATCCCTCCAAACACAATGTCATCAACATATATCTGTGCTATCATCAAGTTTTCAGCATCTTGTTTGACAAAGAGAGTCTTGTCAATTCCTCCCTTCCTATACCCTTGCTGAGTAAGGAACTCTGTTAGCCTTTCATACCAAGCTCTTGGAGCTTGCTTCAATCCATAGAGAGCCTTCTTGAGCCTGTATACATGATCTGGATGAGTTGGATCTACAAATCCCTTTGGCTGCTCCACATAGGCTTCTTCATTCAGGTATCCATTCAGAAACGCGCTCTTCACATCCATCTGGTACAGCTTGAATTTGACGATGCACGCTACACCAAGTAACAATCTGATGGACTCAAGTCTAGCAACAGGGGCGAAAGTTTCATCAAAGTCTACACCTTCAATCTGAGTGTAGCCTTGAGCAACAAGTCTGGCCTTGTTTCTGGTTATAACACCATCTTCATTGGTTTTGTTCTTGAAGATCCACTTGGTGCCAATCACATTAGTTCCCTCGGGTCTAGGAACTAGCTCCCAAACTTCATTCCTTTTGAATTGCTCCAATTCTTCTTGCATAGCATTGATCCAGAACTCATCAGTCAGTGCCTCTTTCACATTCTTGGGCTCAATTTTGGAGACAAAGCATGAATTGGAGACAATCTCAATCTCCCTTGATCTTGTAGTGACCCCTCTGTTTGGATCTCCTATAATCAGCTCCTTGGGGTGCATCTTCTGGATTCTAATGGAGGGTCTCTTGTCAGGTTGATTGATGTTTGGTTCATCTGTAGCAGAATCAGAGTTTTCTGCATTTTCTGCACTTTTAGCTATATCTGCTACATTGTCTCCCGATGTTCTGACATCTTCTTCGACATCCTTCTTTCTTGCTGGAGTCAGATCATCAACAACCACATTGATGGATTCCATCACAGTTCTGGTTCTGGAATTGAATACTCTATATGCTCTGCTGTTTGTAGAGTATCCCAGGAATATTCCTGCATCACTCTTGGGATCCATCTTTCTCCTTTGCTCTCTATCCGCCAAAATGTAACATGGACTTCCAAAGATGTGGAAGTGCTTGACAGTTGGCTTCCTCCCTTTCCAGATTTCATACAGTGTGGTTGGAGTCCCTCTTCTAAGTGTGACTCTGTTGTGGATATAGCATGCTGTGTTCATGGCTTCAGCCCAGAGATTATAGGGAAGTTCTTTGGCATGAAGCATGACCCTAGCAGCTTCTTGCAAAGTCCTGTTTTTCCTTTCAACTATGCCATTTTGTTGTGGTGTAATGGCTGCAGAGAACTCATGAGTGATGCCTTCAGATGTGCAGAATTCAGTGAATTTGCTGTTTTCAAACTCTCTGCCATGGTCACTCCTGATTCTCTTGATGACACAGTCTTTTTCTCTTTGAAGTCTTAGACTCAACTCCTTGAATACTTCAAAGGTGTCTGGTTTCTCTCTGATAAAGTTGACCCAGGTAAATCTGGAGAAATCATCCACAACAACATAGGCATACCTCTTCCCTCCAAGGCTTTCAACTTGCATAGGCCCCATCAAGTCCATGTGAAGTAGTTCCAGCACCCTGGAAGTGGTCTGATGTTGAAGCTTCTGGTGGGACATCTTGACTTGCTTTCCAATCTGACATTCACCACAGATTCTGCCTTCTTCTATTTTCAGATTGGGAATGCCTCTAACAGCACCTTTGTCAATGATTTTCTTCATGCCTCTTAAGTGCAGATGTCCAAATCTTTGATGCCATAATTTGACTTCATCTTCTTTGGAGGATAGACATGTGGAGGAGTAACTGGTTTCTTGAGGTGTCCATAGGTAACAGTTGTCCTTTGATCTGCTGCCCTTCATTAGAACTTCACTCTTCTCATTTGTCACCAAGCATTCTGACTTTGTGAAGTTTACATTGAATCCTTCATCACACAACTGACTGATGCTGATCAGGTTTGCAGTCAGTCCCTTCACCAGCAGTACTCTGTTCAGACTAGGAAGTCCATCATGGACTAGCTTTCCCATTCCAATGATCTTTCCTTTAGAGCCATCTCCAAATGTCACATAGCTAGTGGAGCAAGGTTCAATGTTCACCAGGAATTCTTTAACTCCTGTCATGTGTCTGGAACAGCCGCTATCTAGGTACCAATCTTCCTTAGCTGATGCTCTAAGTGAAGTATGAACAACAAGACTAACAGTCTTGTGTTTTGGAACCCACATCATCTTCCTTCCGCTGCTGCGACCTTGAGTTCCATGATGTGGATGGCCACGTAAATGATAGCAAAAGGGCTTTATGTGACCATACTTGCCACAGTAGTGACACCTCCACTTCTTTCTTTTGCTCTTTTTCTGCTGCGTTCCATGATGTCGAGACCGATGTTGTGACATCGTGGCTCCAGTGCTGTTTTTGGCAGGAACAAATTCTGTCATGGTTATTCTGCCAGCAGATTTATGATTAAACCCAAGTCCTCTCTGGTTTCCAACATTCTTCCCAAGCTGTAGCACCTCATCAAGCATATCTGAGCCTTTATTCAGCATCTTTATTGATTTTGTCATGTTTTCCAGTTTAGAGTTCAGAAAACCAACTTCTCCTTTAAGCTCAGAGATCTCTTCTTCATGTGCCTCCTTCTCAGCCTCCAGATTTGCAATGACCTTCTTTAGTTGTGCTTCTTGCTGAAGAATCTTCTCACTTTTGATGCATAGTTCTCTATAGGATATAGCAAGCTCATCAAAAGTGATTTCACTATCTGTATCACTTGAATCTTCAGCAGATTCAAATCTCCCAGTGAGTGCATTCACATCTCTGTCAGAATCACTTTCTTGTTCACTCTCTGTATCATCAGACCGACATACAGAGAGTCCTTTCCTCTGCTTCTTGAGATGAGTGGGACATTCAGCTTTGATGTGTCCATAGCCTTCACACACATGGCATTGAACTCCTTTGCTGTGGCTGGGTTTTTCATCTGACCTTTTCTGGTATTCACTACCTTTCCTGATGTCGAAAGGGATGTTCCGGACATGTGGTTTCTGCCTCCTGTCCATTCTGTTCAGCACTTTGTTGAACTGTTTTCCAAGGAGCACAACTGCATTAGTCAGACCTTCATCAGTATCCAGGTCATACTCATCTTCTTCTCCTTCATCATTGGACACGAACGCCAAGTTCTTGCTCTTCTTTTCAGCCCTATCCGAGAGTCCTAGCTCAAAGGTTTGAAGGGAACCAATGAGTTCATCTACTCTCATGTTGCAAATGTCTTGGGCCTCCTCTATTGCAGTGACTTTCATGTCAAATCTCTTAGGCAAAGATCTGAGGATCTTTCTCACCAGCTTTTCATCTGTCATTCTTTCTCCCAAGGCAGTGCAAGCATTGGCAATTTCAAGAATGTTCATGTGGAAGTCATGAATACACTCTTCCTCCTTCATCTTCAGATTTTCGAATTTTGTAGCCAATAGTTGCAATCTGGACATCTTCACTTTGGAGGTTCCTTCATGAGTGGTTTTCAGGATCTCCCATGCATCCTTGGCCACAGTGCATGTGTTGATCAGTCTGAAGATATTCTTGTCAACTCCATTGAATAGGGCATTCAAGGCTTTGGAGTTTCCAAGTGCCAATTCGTCTTCTTCTTTTGTCCAGTCTTCTTCTGGCTTCAATTCATTAGTGGGCTTTCCTTCTGTGTCCAGCATCTTGGGATGTTCCCAGCCTTTGATGACAGCTTTCCAGGTTCTGCTATCCAGTGATTTGAGGAAGGCCACCATCCTTGCTTTCCAGTATTCATAGTTGGTTCCATCCAGAATTGGTGGTCTGTTCACTGGTCCTCCTTCTTTCTCCATGTTCATCAGAATTTATCTCCCTAGATCTCACTCAGTGATTTCGAGTGCCTGCTCTGATACCAATTGAAATTCTGATACTGGGGACAGATGTCGTACAGGATGTCACGACATCGCGCTTCAGAACATGCAGCTTGTATATGACCGTATGAACAGATTACACAAGTAAATAACACAAGAGAATTGTTAACCCAGTTCGGTGCAACGTCACCTACATCTGGGGGCTACCAAGCCAGGGAGGAAATCCACTAAAATAGTGTTAGTTCGAAGATCTAACAGCCACTGTTTACAACCTTCTCACCTAACCACTACCCGTGCAATCTCTACCTAAGAGCCACTCTTAGATATGAGAAACCCCTCTCACTCCCTCTCAATCACTCTCCCGTGTTTACAATTAATTCAAATACACACCAGAGATTGCTCTCTGAACAATAGAGATCAACTCCACACACTATAGAGATCAACTCTACACACTCAGGTCCAACACTTGATGTTAGAGTAACATCAAGGTGGCTCACAAAACACTCAAGTCCCAAAACTCACAAAATAACTCTTCAATCCCGGACTTGGTAGGAAACTCGTGCAGCCTTCATGTTTATATAGCAGTGTGCGTATCTGGGCTGCAACTACTTGTGCTGGATGAGATCTATCATTTTCCTGAAAATCTGCACTTAAAGATCTAAAAGATACAGTTTGATCTTTTAGTTTTTATCTTTAATCTTTAATCCCTGAACGAACTATTCAAGTTTGTAATTCGAACTTTAATTATCTTTTAATTCGTTCCTAAAGATAGATCGCCAAATCTGTTGCTAACTGCACATTAATCTGTTAAAGATATAACAGATTTATGTGTCCAGTATTTTCGGGCCGGATGTCAGGACATCGTGTCCGACATCGTGGATCCTGCACACTCTGTTAAAGATATAACAGATTTATGTGTCCAGTATTTTCGGGCAGGATGTCCTGGACATTGTATTCGACATCGTGGATCCTGCAGCTTCAATTCTTCATTTGACATTTTATCTTGCCTTGTGCATTGTGCAGCCCGATCTGATTCCTTGACATAACGTTGGACATCATGTGCAGCAACTCCAGCTTTCCTTCATTGTCTAAGTGCTTATGTTTTAACAAAATCTTAGCCAATCTTTTAAACACTCAGTAGAGCTAAGCACTAACAACAAAGTTTATGGTTACGCTTCAAAATTTCTAACTTGGCAACCCTGACAAATGCAAGATACAATTGCATTAGTGAGAGTTTGCCATTGTCTTGTGGCTAGGGGTGTATTCCCAATAGTCATTAAACTTAAAATTGTGAAAGTCCACTGAGTTTTGGGAGTTCCAGTGGCAATGAGCCCGGGAATACAAAGTGTTAAGGATTAGTTGGAAATAATAGGGTTACGAGTAAGACCCGTGAGCGTACCACTTGAAGTGGATGTTTGTTGTTGTTTGTGACCGACACAGGTTGTTTGGTTGATAATTTATGTGGGGATGAGAGAAAGACTCACCCTTACGTCCTTTTTTTTCATTTGACAATAAATGATTCTATGTGAGCACCAAAGATGGAATCGATTGGCTACGAAAAATGCTAAGGGTGTAGATGGACTTGTTTGAGAAAAAGAGGATCTTTTGAGGATATCTTATGAGTACAATTAAGGATATGAGGGATTATATTTGATTGAGTAATTGCTCTGAGTTTAAGTCTTATTCTTGTCAAAGAAAGGGTAGACTAGGCTTTCATTTTATGATATATTTGCTTATATGGGACTCATATGTATCATGTATCATTATTCAAAGATGCAAAACTGTATTCATATTTATGTAACGAAATTGTTTGATGAAAGATTCTTTTCAGTATATATATATATATATATATATATATATATATATATATATATATATGTATGTATGTATGTATGTATGTATGTATGTATGTATATGTATAAGTTTTAGCATTTGATAAATTAAGTAGCTTTTTTTAGAATGATATTTCATTAAGAGACACTTCTTTTAGAAAGGAATGACAAGTTTTCAAAATATACTCATGATTTTTTAAATGATGTTTAATCACTTTTGAGTTTTAAATTAATCCACAAATTTTGAAAAAATCCACAGAAGTTCTTCATAAAAAAAAGGGTGTTATATATTTCGTTAAGACAAAATAAACCGCAACAATGATCATTTATATATTAGTACAAAACTAAACAAGTTTTACCTAACTATATTGCCAAAGGGCACAACATATAGCACTATACTGCTTACTAGTACCCTTATCTATGTAAAATTTATACTTAAAGTAGTTGTTTCTTATATATATGTTTTTTTCACCATTAATTTCATTTTCTAGATCTTTATTGTCACAAAAAATAACATAAGTTAAAGAAGGAAACATTTAGGAAAAGTATTTTTTTTTATCATTGTTGGACAGAGAATTTATGAAAATAAATGATAGACATTGCTCATTAATTAAAATTCATTTATTACAATCATGAATGAATATTATTTTTCCAAAGAACATTTTCCTTGATCATTCTTGTAGCATATTATTGAAAGAATCTACCACATAGTCTGTCCCAAGGCCACAAGCATTTTACATTTAAAATCCATTACAATATATCTCAATTTATGTATAGATGTTAAATTTTGGTTGTGGTATTTAAACAAAAAGCAAAGTCAATCAATAAGCACCAAACAATGCATGTAAGATAGTTCCAACTATACTAAAAGAGCAAAAGATTTAGTAGATTTTTTAATTTAATATTTTTTAATGAGAATTTGGCTACTTTATTTTATTAGATTACATTTTTTAATATTTTCCTACTTATAACAGAATCAACAATTTAAGTACTTTTAATTATTTTAATGAGAATCTAGTTACTTTATTTTGTTAGATTATATCTTTATTTTCCATTGTTTCTCTTTTGAGGTTCTATTTGGATCTTTCGTGATCGAAATAAGCTAAATTTCACAGATGTTGAGTTATTGAAGTAGACTTCAAGTATGTAATCTCTATTATTTTTTTATTATCAATTCTTGTAGTTAATGTGATTCTATTTCAGTTCCATGCTTAGATACATGTTAAGACTAATCAACCTAACTTTTACGAATTTGGTTTGTGTGAAAACAAGTTCAAATCCTATATTTGAATTGAAATATTGCAAGGCTTTGATGCCAAGAAGGGATCAAATACTTGCATTTGTAGAGATTCATTGATCTGGCTATGAGTTTCTAGGTCTAAATCACCTAAGGAATTAGAGATCTCATGTATTAATCACTAAGGAATTAGGATTAGTCATTGTAGTTTTGATCTTGATTGCATTGAACTAGGAGATTGATTAGGAATGAGTTTCTTATGAAGAACTCTGTGGATTTCATTAGCAACCACTTTCTTTGTTTGATTTCATTTTCGCTCCAAAAATTGTGTTTGAAAAGCAAAAACAAAATAGTTTTGCTTAGTGAATTGATGCTAGCTACAGTAAAACCTTTGTTTCAAAAAAATCTAAAACTCAACCCATTCGCCATAGGGAATTGACAACTCACTGCATCGAATGTGTGTAAAAAATGTTTGCTAACTCACTTTATGTTGCACATAGTTTTTGTGGATATGATAACTCAATACTTATTTTTTCTTTCTACAACTAGACTTGCTTCACTTGTCTATTATGTATGATGCACAATAGGCCACAGGTGCTCCTAACCCACTTGGTCAGAGGCAAATCTCGCTTACGGTACGTGGCTGCCATTGGCCTAAGGGAATTAAAATATGAATTTAAATGTATTTGAATGCTATGGCTCAATTATTTCTATCATATGAATTTAAGTAGTGAAATATAGGGAGTAAAAGAATTGATATGTGTAATGTGAGAGATTATTTGATTTAATTGCCTTGTAAATAACAACATAGATATTTGAGCTTAAATATGAGTATTCTACCTTGAAAGAAGGACCTCTAGTTTCATTGTGATTATTGATAGGTTAGACTGGTAGCTTTATTATAATTTAAGTTAATTGTGTTATGTATGGAATTTTGCACTTTAAAGCTTGAATATGAGAATTCCTGATGTAGCTCCATATGCAGCTTGTAGGCTTTGGATCTTCTTCGTCAATGGAGTCATTTGCTTCTTGAATATCAATGGCAGCGGAATGGAGAAGGAAGAAAGATGATTGAAGATGCCACTTCAAGGAGAAGATGAGTCAAGAAGAAGCTCACCACCATAGGAAGCCATGGATAAGAGCTTGAAGGAAGGAGAAGATGAGTGAAGGGAGAGGGAAAGAAGGAGCATGAAATTTTGTGCCTCAAATGAGGTCTGAACTTTGAAGTGTAATTCTCAAATGATCAAAGTTGAAAAAAATGCACACACATGGCCTCTATTTATAATCTAAGTGTCACACAAAATTGGAGGGAAATTCAAATTTCACTTGAATTTGAAATTGAATTTTGTAGAAGCATATGTTATATGAGGTTTTGATGATGCCAAAGATAAGCGCTTCTCAAGTTTAATCCAAGTCAAGAACTCAGAAATTCAAGAAAAATGATGAACTTAGTCCCTAGAATCTTAGAAAGCATTCCTTAATTGATGATGCACAGGTTTGGCCAAAGGATATTTTACAAAAGCTTTTTGTGATTTTAAATATATGGTATTTTCTCTCTGGTAATCGATTACCAGAGGATGTAATCGATTACCAGTGGCCAAATTCATTTCTGAAACAAATTTGCAAATTTTGAATTTAAATTTTAAAGCCTGTAATCGATTACAACTTATGTGTAATCGATTACTAGACATGAAAATTCAAATTTCAAGTATGAAGATTCACAACTCTTTAGAAACTAACTGTGTAATCGATTACAACAGTTATGTAATCGATTACCAGTCAGGAATTTTTGAAAATAACTCATAAGAGTCACAACTGTTCAAGAAGTTTTTGAATGGCCATCAAAAGCCTATAAATAGGTGACGCCTATAAATAGGTGACTTGGGATACGAAATTCCTTAAAGTTTTTCTGAACAACATTGTCTTATCCTCTCAAAACAAAATTGTCTTATAACGCTCAAAATATTCCTCGACCAAAACAACTGCAAATTCAATAAGGAATCTTGATTGATCTTCAATTGTAATATTCTTCTCTTAAAGAGAGAATTCTTCTTATTCTTATTCTTATTCAAGGAGATCTGTTTAAGAGATCGAGGGTCTCTTAAGTTGTAAGGTTATCTGAACACAAGGGAAGGGTTGTCCCTGTGTGGTTCAGACTTTCTAAAAGGCTTTTTCCAAGATAGTGGAAATCTCAAGCGGGTTGCTTGGAGACTGGACGTAGACACAGGGCGTGGCTGAACCAGTATAAAAACTGAGTTTGCATTCTCTCTTCCCTTAAACTTCTTTTATTTATTATTGTTTATATTTCTCTTTAAAGAAGTTTGTTTTGAATTATTCTTAGAGTAATTCATAATAAGGGTTGAATTGTTAAAAAAAATTAATTGGGGGATATTTTTTGTATCTTAATTCAACCCCCCTTCTTAAGATAACTGAGGCCACTTGTTTAACATGTGGTATCAGAGCTTCATTCTTGTATAAAGTTTAGAAGCTTCAAGAATCATGGCCTCATCAAACTATTTATTTCCCGAAGGGAATTTTATAAATAGGCCTCCTATTTTTAATGGTGTGAGTTACCATTATTGGAAAACTCACATGCAAAATTTTTAGAGGCTATAGATCTAAATATTTGGGAAGCCATAGAAATTGGGCCCTACATTCCCACTATGGTGGCAAGAAATACAACCATAGAAAAACCTAGGGAAGAATGGAGTGAGGAGGAAAAGAAATTAGTTCAATACAATTTAAAAGCCAAAAATATAATTACATCTGCTTTAGGGATGGATGAGTGCTTTAGGGTATCAAATTGTAAAAGTGAAAAAGATATGTGGGATACCCTACAGGTAACACATGAAGGTACAACAGATGTAAAAAGATCTAGGATAAATACATTGACTTATGAATATGAATTATTTAGAATGAATCCAAATAAAAGCATACATGACATGCAAAAGAGGTTCACACACATAATTAATCATCTTGCATCTTTAGGAAAAATATTTCCAAATGAAGATCTTATCAATAAAGTTTTGAGATGCTTAAGCAGGGAATGGCAACCCAAGGTAACAACCATTACTGAATCATGAGATCTATCTAACATGTCTCTTGCTACCTTGTTTGGAAAGTTACAGGAACATGAAATGGAATTGATGAAATTGAATCAACATGAAGAGAATGATAAGAAAAAGAAAGGAATTTCTCTTAAAGCTTCATCATCAACCAAAGAAGGAAGTGATAAGGAGGGTTTGATTGAAATAGACGAAGATGATTATCTTAGTCTATTTGTAAAAAGATTCAACAAATTTCTAAGAGTCAGAGGAAATCAAAGAAGATCAAATTTTAAATCAAAGAAAAGGGCAGAAGATTCATCCTCTTCTTCAAAATGTTATGAATGCAATCAACTTGGACATCTGAGGGTTGATTGCCTAATGTACAAGAAAAGAATAGAGAAATTTGAAAAGAAAGTCTTCAATGAAAAGAAGGCTAAGAAGGCCTACATTACATGGGATGACAATGATATGGACTCTTCTGAAGAATAAAAAAATGAAGTTGTAAACCTGAGTCTGATGGCCAAGAATTATGAAAGTGATGAAGAGATTTCCTTGAAGAATAGTTGGTACATAGATAGTAGATGCTCTAAACATATGACAGGAGATGCATCAAAATTCACTCATATTTCTCCCAAGAAAAGCGAACATGTGACTTATGGTGACAACAATAAAGGTAGAATTCTTGGAGTTGGAAAAATAGGTACAAATTCATCTACCTCCATTGAAAATGTTCTACTTGTTGAAGGTCTTAAGCACAGTTTGCTAAGTGTCAGTCAATTATGTGATAAAGGCTATCTAGTATCATTTGATTCTCATAAATGTGTTATTGAAAATGAGCATGATAGGAATATAAAGCATATAGGTTATAGAACAAATAATGTTTACATGATAGATTTAAATCAAAAACAAAACCAAGATCAATGTTTTCTTAGTAAAGATGATGATCCATGGTTGTGGCATAGAAGGATTGCCCATATAAATATGGAACATTTAAATAAACTGATTTCAAAAGATTTAGTTATTGGTTTACCAAAATTCAAATTTGAAAAAAGATAGATTATGCGATGCATGTCAGAAAGGAAAACAAGTAAGTGTTTCTTTTAAATCTAAGAATATTGTGTCAACAACTCAACCCTTACAACTATAACATATGGATCTTTTTGGTCCTTCTAGAACTATGAGTTTTGGAGGGAACTATTATGCTTTTGTTATTGTTGATGATTACTCTAGATATACATGGACATTATTTCTTACTCATAAAAGTGATGCATTTCATGCATTCAAGAAACTTGCTAAAGTTATTCAAAATAAGAAAAATCTTAAAATTGCATCTATTAGGAGTGATCATGGAGGAGAATTTGAAAACAAAGATTTTGAATCATTTTGTGATGAACATGGCATTGAGCATAATTTTTCTGCACCTAGAACTCCTCAACAAAATGGAGTTGTTGAAAGGAAAAATAGATCCTTAGAAGAAATTTCTAGAACTTTACTAAATGATACTTTTCTTCCAAAATATTTCTGGACTGAAGCCGTAAATACTGCATGTTATATCATGAATAGAGCTTTAATAAGACCAATCTTGAAGAAAACTCCATATGAGTTATTTAATGGAAGAAAACCTAACATTTTACATCTTCATGTATTTGGATGTAAATGTTTTGTGCTAAACAATGATAAAGACAATTTAGGAAAATTTGATGCTAAATATGATGAGGGAATTTTTATTGGTTATTCATTGCAAAGTAAAACATTTAGAATATATAGCAAAAGAACTATGATTATTGAAGAATCCATTCATGTTTCTTTTGATGAATATAATGCTATTTTGCCAAGAAAAGATGTACTAGATGATATTTCAGAATCATTAGAAGAAATGCATATTCATGGAGAAGATCACAAAGGTAAAGGAGATGGAAATAATGAAGATTTTCACATTGGTGAAATTAAAGCAAATGTTGATCTTCCAAGAGAATGGAGAGCTTCTACATATCATCCTCTTGACAACATCATTGGTGATATTTCAAAAGGGGTAACCACTAGACATTCTCTCAAAGATATATGCAATAATATGACTTTTGTTTCTATGATTGAACCTAAAAATTTGAAAGAAGCCATAATTGATGAACATTGGATAATAGCTATGCAGGAAGAATTAAACCAATTTGAAAGAAATAATGTTTGGGAACTAGTTGAGAAACCTGAAAATTACCCTGTTATAGGAACAAAATGGGTATTTAGAAACAAGTTAGATGAAAATGGCATAGTTATTAGAAATAAGGCTAGGTTAGTAGCCAAAGGATACAATCAGAAATAGGGGATAGACTATGAGGAAACATATGCTCCAGTTGCTAGATTAGAAGCCATAAGAATGTTATTAGCCTATGCATCCATAATGGATTTTAAACTTTATCAAATGGATGTGAAGAGTGCTTTTTTTAAATGGCTTTATCCAAGAGGAAGTATATGTAGATCAACCCCCTGGTTTTGAAAACTCGGATAAGCCTAATCATGTTTTTAAATTAAAAAAGGCTTTATATGGCTTAAAGCAAGCCCCTAGGGCTTGGTATGAGCATCTGAGTAAGTTCCTTTTAGAAAAGGATTTCTCTAGAGGTAAAGTGTAACGACCTGCCTCGTCGCTACGGTATCCACACTCTAATATTCGATAATTTCAATTTTTATAAAAAGAACTCCCTTAATTTTTGATTATGAAAATAGAAGTGATTTTGTAACAACATAAATTCATCCAACAACACGCCATTACTTAAGTGAATATGCATAATTACATAGAAACAATAATTCGGTACATGTCATACACATAACGAAAATTAAATATGTTCATATATATATAATTAAAATTCCAGTTTTACATCTTTAACTCAACAAAATTAAACTTAAAAACCAACTACGGAGGAGTTGATTACAAAACACAACTCTCTCCCAAAATAACGCCAACGTTATCACGTCGGCTCGGCGGCTCCTCACCAGAATCTTACTCCCTACACCTTGCCGCTGTCATTCTGCTCCCACGAACAAGGTTCGTGATCATCACAGGTATCAACCACACGATACAAAATTGCAAGGGTGAGTTTATTATAAAAGAACCAATACCAATTCCAAATAACCACAATTAGCAAGGAACATAGGCAAACATGATAAGCATACACAACAATCATTATTCAACACTCATATCCAACAAATATTCATCATTCACATCCAAAAATTACTCATCATCCATCCATGGACCCAATCAAGACTGCACAGAATGATGCATGCACCTGACTCAACACTCAGATGCAATGTGGTACGTACCAACAACAACCAAATCTCAGGAAATAGCCTAAGCGTGTCCTCATGACACTCTCACTTAGGGAACTGTGCTGAGTTTGTCGAGACCACCCGGTTGTGCACGTAACAGCCCCCCTCCCAAAGGTGATTAGCCTGGGAGCCCAAAGGTGTTCCCTACTAGGTGACAGCCCCCTGCTACAAAGTACACTTGGCCACAGTAACTCTATTTCCTGTGTCGTATAAGCTATGATCACGGCCAAAAGTAAGTGCCAAAGACCATGGACCAATTAAAGCGCCTAAGCATCCCCTCAGAAATGCTTAGATTCTCTAACCACGCTAGTTACCCACGTCTGGGCCATCCGACAAGGTCAGTGCACTCTACCCCCCATGACATACACTCCATACGACGTATGTTCGTGGCCAAACACGAACATACACAACATCCAACGTATGAACGCGGCCAAAAGCTAGTGCCAAAGACCCTGGAAGGTCAGTGCACAGTGCCCCCCACGAACATACACAACATGCACATGCTAATGCATTTCCAACATCAATCAACATTCCATTTCCATGTCATTCTCAACATAAATATAATCTCGTCTCAATGCATTATCAACAACAACAACAACCTCATTTTATATTCACATATAACAATTCATGTTGACATGGTCTTTATTAACAACGACATCTCAAATCAATATCATCATAATCATCATTATCATCACATATCAATTAAAATCCTCAATAGCAACATCAACAACAAATTGCATTTCACACATATATACATATATATCTTTCATGCCTAAGATTCACACTCACAGGTCTTCAAACAACACAAATCAAACAACCACAACAATATCATTCATCACAATACATACATATATATATCGCATCCCATTAGTTAAAACGTAATTTTCTTTGAAGAAAAATCAGCATGCAACAGGGTCAGGCAGATATCCTCATAGCTAGGTTCCCTGACCCTAACTATGGTGTTAAAACGGTAAATTTTATAATAAACTCCCCTTGTCTATCGTGAGCTACCCCGCGGATTCCTCGCCGCGCCACTTGAAGATTCCTTTTTGTCCTTGCTCGTCGATTCCACGCAAGCCTCTACTATGCCAAAACGAAGGAGACTTAGTATGGATTTCAGAAAACAAAGCTAGTAACAGGGCTCTGGGTCAAACACCCACATCACTACATGAAAGAGCTGAGAGCATTTCGGGTTTTACAAAAGAACATCATTTGGAAATTCCGACCACGCCAATGTGACCGGGGTTCAGTGTAGGTTATGAAAATAACATGCATTTCATGAAAGGATAACGTTTTCAAAGTCTCTTTCTCTAAGGTTTTTCAAAGGAAGCATAAGACATACAATGGCGGTTCCAAAGTCAAAAAAGATGCAAAGACAAGATGAAACTAACAAGAGACAAGCGTAGAACCATGGTTACCTTGAAAGAAAACGAAAGGTCAGATTAGGGTTTTGTTCTCTACCGAAACCGTAGGCCAAGTTGGAAGATTCCACTTCGGTTGAAGGGTTCCTCTCGGCGTGGAGAACAACGATGGTTTGTGGTGGCTAATGGTGGCTGTGGGTGATGGAGAAAGTGCTTGGAACTTTAGGAATGGCTTTGGAAGAAAGAAAAAAGAAGAAATTGTGTTTTTCCTAAGCTACACGAAAGCAAAGGCTGAAATGCTTAAATAAGAGATGCTCTCGGTAGCGGAAGCTTCTAGCACACTCCAGACATCGTCTCAAAGATCCCAACGGTCAGATCATGGAAAATTGTCTTGTGAAGTTGCAGACCAAATTTCGAGAAGATCCAACGGTTAACAAAGGCTGGGAAGCATTTTTACCGAGGCAGCTTCATGTAGCTTTCTCTAGAAGCTTCATTAAGAGGCTTCCTCCAAAGCTTCATTAAGAGGCTTCTAGCACACTCCAGACATCTTCTCAAAGATCCCAACGGTCAGATCATGGAAAAGTGTCTTATGAAGTTGTAGACCAAATTTCGCAAAGATCCAACGGTTAACGAAGGCTGAGAAACGTTTTTACTGAGGCAGCTTCATGTAGCTTTCTCTAGAAGCTTCATTAAGAGGCTTCCTCCAGAAGCTTCCTCGTGGCTTCTTTGAGAAGCTTTCTCAAGAGACTTCTTTGAGAAGCTAGATCCTTATCTATCCACACCCCTCTATTAACTAAATTAACCTTCTTAAAAATAATTACGGATGAAAATAACGCAACAAAGAATCAAACATCAAACATAATTTCTAATCAAATTGGCAAGTGAAGGATGGTGAGTTAATCCAATCGGAATTACCTCCCGCAACACAATATCAACTACCAAATATCAAACGGACAGATAGGAAGTAAGAATGCAGTATGATAAATGAAAGGAAAATATAAACTGGTAAAACAGATATCAAGGGCACACCAGAGACCGGCTTACAAATCCCAGGTTTTCATTAAAAAAAAGAAACCGAAGCGGCGGCAGAGCCGCACAGGATCGGTAAAGAGAGAGAAGAGGAATGAAAAATAGAAATTTATTGAAACTTGAAAGAAGCGCTTACAAAATCGTGTTTCAGAGCACCTCTTCTTCAGAAACCTGAAAAATGGCTAAATGAAAGGGTGCCTCACAACATACTTGAGGACTCCTTATATAGCCAAAAATCTAAGACCGGTAGTTTTGATCGGGACTATTTGACTGTTTGTTACAAGACAAGTAGTTTCGACCGGGACTTTAATGGCTACAGGACAGGTAGTATTGTCCAGCATTAATTACACATTAATTACAAACAGACGGTTTTGTGACCGAAATTAAATTTAATCTAAACAGATACCAAAACAATCATCTTCGTTTTGGTAAAAGGGGTCTTCTTCTTCTTCTTCAGCAGAACTTGTTTCTTCCTTCTTTGAGGATAAACTTTCTTCTTCCTGCTGTAACATTTGCAGAACTTCCTTTAGATTTTTAGCTAAGACCTCCTTTGATTTCGATCCTGCTAAAAATGCTGCCATATGAGACTTTTGGTTCAAAAACACAGAAGTTTCTGGATCAGCGGCTTTGAGGAATTCTGGATGGGATTGGAACCAGAGTTTTACTTGTTCTGGATCCGCTTTGGATGAGTCAAATTGTGTCCACCATTTTACAAACGCGTGTCTTTGTAGTGATGGATATTGGTTTGTCTTTTCAGTCTTGCTGTAACGATATTGCCATGAGAAGATCCATGACAGTGCAAAGCTTGAAAAGTATTTAAGATCTGCTGGAATTCGTGATTCCTGCGAATTGTATTGTCTCTCAAATTGAGCAAATCCTTGTTGGACTGTTTCTGGGAATATCTCTGGGATTGGTCCAAAGAAGTCCCACCATTGCAAAAACCAATTGGGAAAATTGTAAATTGTATTGGTCTTGAAATATATCAGCCATGAATGCTTGAAGCGGGTATTTTGGTGCCAAAACACCTTAGTCCAAGCATCAACATAATCCCAATAGGTATAACCTACCGGATCAAATGGAACTGAAAATCTCTTTCCTTTGTTCAAGTCCGAACCAAAGTGTCTTGGTTGAAGAACTTTTAGTATTTGGATTGTCGAGTGGGTGTTTAATGTTTGGTCTTTTGGGTCTTTGAAATGTTTGATAGATACTGAGTTTGAATCTACCAAAATCAATTCATAAAAAGTTCTTGTCTTCAGGATGGTTGTTGGTTTGTAGTGAAATCCTGGTGGGAAAGCCTTGGCCGTCGCCTTGAAGGGATTTTTGTCCCAAAATTCAGGTTCCATCTGCAAAACAGTTGTAAATTTATTTTTATAAATATAATTGTTAGTTTGTTTGGTAGGTGGTGTTTGAGCTTTGGCTAAAGGTAGTTTCCCATTAGGATTGGTGGTTGTTTTGGTCATTGATGCATTTTGGATCATTGTTTGTAAATTTGATTAAGATTCATCATCAGATTCTGAGGCAATGTCTGCCCAAGATTTTTTGATTATTTTTGGAAATTTGGTTAGGCCCATGTCTTGAAGGGCCTGAAGGGTTTCAATTGGCCATGCATAGTCGGCCGATGTTTGTTTGGCGGTTGCCGGTTTGGGAGATTCCTGAGTGGATGGCTCAGGTTTGATTGAGGCAATCTGGGTTGATGACCCTTCTAAATTGGTTTTCTGGGTAGATGACCCAGCCTGGGTTGGTGACCCAGAAGAGGTTGATGATTTCTTAATGGTTGGCTCTGGAAGAGCCAGTCTGGCTCCTTTGCCTGTACTTCTTCCTCCCTTTAGGGAGATTCCCGATGCCTAAGGAGGCATTATCACTTTTCTGTAAGAATTCACGAGTAAGGTAGTCAGGTAATGAATTTGAGGTGCCCTTGATGTATTCTATGTCAAAATCAAAGACACTTAGAATTGCTTGCCATCTTGCAAAAATTTGTTTTGAAGCAAGGTTTTTGACATCTTTCTGTAAAATATCTTTGGCTGATTTACAATTAACTCTGATTAAAAATTTTTGGTTTAATAAATCCGATTGAAATTTGGAAATGCACAAAAAAATTGCTAAAACTTCCTTTTTAACAGTTGAATATTTTAATTGTGCAGGATTCCAATGTTTTGATGCATATGCAATGACATGATCTTGACCATGTACTCTTTGTTTGAGGATGCCACCATAACCTATGTCTGAAGCATCAGTTTCGACAATTTTAAATGCATGTGGAATAGGAAGATACAGACATTTTATGGATTGGATTTTGACTTTGATTTCTTTAACTGTTTGTGTATGGAGGTCAGACCAAGGAGGCGGATTTTTCTTCAGCCTATCATGCAATGGCTTGACAATATTGTTTAAGTAGGGGACAAATTCTCCTACGTAATTTAGACAACCTAGAAATGTTTGTAACTGGGTTTTGTCTAAGATTTGGTTGGGAAATTTGCTAGCAAACTCTATTGACCTTTCTATTGGAATGATTGTACCTTGATATATATTGTGACCAAGGAATCGAATTCGAGTTTGGAAAAGATTGATTTTTGATTTGGAGACTGCCAAACCACTCTGTTTGATGATATGGATGAAGGTCTGGAGCTGTTTGAAATGTTGGTCAATGTTTTGGAGAATTTTCTATTTGAAGAATTTTCAGCTATTTGAAGAAAAGATTGATTTTTGATTTGGAGACTGCCAAACCAATCTCTATTTGAAGAATTTTCTAAACAATCTAAAAAGAGAGGTAAAAGAACTTCGTCAACAACAAGAAATTCATCAGATCATTCTTTCTCAGCTTGAGGAAGATAGCCAACAACAGTGAGGAAAACCAACCAGAAAATTTAGAAGATGATATGTTTATGGGATTAATCAACAAGATTAAAATCCAAAAATTATACATAAACATAAAAATAATTATTAATGATTTCGTTTTAGAAACAATGGCCCTATTTGACACAGGGGCTGATTCAAACTGCATTTTAGAAGGATTAATTCCTACAAAATTCTTTGAGAAAACCTCAGAAAAATTAAGTACGACAAACGGCTCAAAATTAAAAATTAATTTTAAGCTATCAAATGCAATCATTGAAAACCAAGGTCTTAAGATTAACACAAACTTTCTTCTGGTAAAAAACCTTAAGAATGAAGTAATCCTAGGAACGCCCTTCATTAGAGCCTTGTTTCCCATCCAAATATCTAATGAAGGAATAACCACAAATTATTTAGGAAGAAAAATTATATTTAATTTTTCTACTAAACCAATTTCCAAAAATATAAATCTTATAGAAAATAAGATTAATCAAATTAACTTCTTAAAAGAAGAAGTATCTTTTAATAATATTCAGATACAACTGGGAAAACCCCAAGTAAAAGAAAAAATTCAATCTTTATTAAATCATATTGAATCGACTGTCTGTTCTGATTTGTCACATGCATTTTGGGACAGAAAGAAACATATTGTTGATCTCCCTTATGAGAAAGACTTTAGGGAAAAACAAATTCCCACAAAAGTCAGACCAATTCAAATGAATGAAGAACTTCTTCAATACTGCCAAAAGGAAATCAAGGATTTGCTTGATAAAGGCCTAATCCGGAAAAGCAAAAGCCCATGGTCTTGTGCGGCTTTTTATGTCAACAAACAATCTGAGATTGAGCGTGGAACACCCCGCTTAGTCATAAATTACAAACCACTAAATCAAGCATTACAATGGATTAGATATCCTATTCCAAACAAAAAAGATTTGCTTAACAGATTAAATTCTGCAAAGATATTTTCAAAATTTGATATGAAATCTGGATTTTGGCAAATCCAAATCCAAGAATCAGATAGGTACAAAACAGCGTTTACTGTACCTTTCAGGCAATATGAATGGAATGTGATGCCATTCGGACTGAAGAATGCCCCTTCAGAATTTCAAAAAATTATGAATGATATTTTTAATCCCTATTCAAAATTTGTCATTGTCTACATAGATGATGTTTTAATCTTTTCCCAAAACATTGACCAACATTTCAAACATCTCCAGACCTTCATCCATATCATCAAACAGAATGGTTTGGCAGTCTCCAAATCAAAAATCAATCTTTTCCAAACTCGAATTCGATTCCTTGGTCACAATATATATCAAGGTACAATCATTCCAATAGAAAGGTCAATAGAGTTTGCTAGCAAATTTCCCAACCAAATCTTAGACAAAACCCAGATACAAACATTTCTAGGTTGTCTAAATTACGTAGGAGAATTTGTCCCCTACTTAAACAATATTGTCAAGCCATTGCATGATAGGCTGAAGAAAAATCCGCCTCCTTGGTCTGACCTCCATACACAAACAGTTAAAGAAATCAAAGTCAAAGTCCAATCCATAAAATGTATGTATCTTCCTATTCCACATGCATTTAAAATTGTCGAAACTGATGCTTCAGACATAGGTTATGGTGGCATCCTCAAACAAAGAGTACATGGTCAAGATCATGTCATTGCATATGCATCAAAACATTGGAATCCTGCACAATTAAAATATTCAACTGTTAAAAAGGAAGTTTTAGCAATTTTTTTGTGCATTTCCAAATTTCAATCGGATTTATTAAACCAAAAATTTTTAATCAGAGTTGATTGTAAATCAGCCAAAGATATTTTACAGAAAGATGTCAAAAACCTTGCTTCAAAACAAATTTTTGCAAGATGGCAAGCAATTCTAAGTGTCTTTGATTTTGACATAGAATACATCAAGGGCACCTCAAATTCATTACCTGACTACCTTACTCGTGAATTCTTATAGAAAAGTGATAATGCCTCCTAAGGCATCGGGAATCTCCCTAAAGGGAGGAAGAAGTACAGGCAAAGGAGCCAGACTGGCTCTTCCAGAGCCAACCATTAAGAAATCATCAACCTCATCTGGGTCACCAACCCAGGCTGGATCATCTACCCAGAAAACCAATTTAGAAGGGTCATCAACCCAGATTGCCTCAATCAAACCTGAGCCATCCACTCAGGAATCTCCCAAACCGGCAACCGCCAAACAAACATCGGCCGACTATGCATGGCCAATTGAAACCCTTCAGGCCCTTCAAGACATGGGCCTAACCAAATTTCCAAAAATAATCAAAAAATCTTGGGCAGACATTGCCTCAGAATCTGATGATGAATCTTAATCAAATTTACAAACAATGATCCAAAATGCATCAATGACCAAAACAACCACCAATCCTAATGGGAAACTACCTTTAGCCAAAGCTCAAACACCACCTACCAAACAAACTAACAATTATATTTATAAAAATAAATTTACAACTGTTTTGCAGATGGAACCTGAATTTTGGGACAAAAATCCCTTCAAGGCGACGGCCAAGGCTTTCCCACCAGGATTTCACTACAAACCAACAACCATCCTGAAGACAAGAACTTTTTATGAATTGATTTTGGTAGATTCAAACTCAGTATCTATCAAACATTTCAAAGACCCAAAAGACCAAACATTAAACACCCACTCGACAATCCAAATACTAAAAGTTCTTCAACCAAGACACTTTGGTTCGGACTTGAACAAAGGAAAGAGATTTTCAGTTCCATTTGATCCGGTAGGTTATACCTATTGGGATTATGTTGATGCTTGGACTAAGGTGTTTTGGCACCAAAATACCCGCTTCAAGCATTCATGGCTGATATATTTCAAGACCAATACAATTTACAATTTTCCCAATTGGTTTTTGCAATGGTGGGACTTCTTTGGACCAATCCCAGAGATATTCCCAGAAACAGTCCAACAAGGATTTGCTCAATTTGAGAGACAATACAATTCGCAGGAATCACGAATTCCAGCAGATCTTAAATACTTTTCAAGCTTTGCACTGTCATGGATCTTCTCATGGCAATATCGTTACAGCAAGACTGAAAAGACAAACCAATATCCATCACTACAAAGACACGCGTTTGTAAAATGGTGGACACAATTTGACTCATCCAAAGCGGATCCAGAACAAGTAAAACTCTGGTTCCAATCCCATCCAGAATTCCTCAAAGCCGCTGATCCAGAAACTTCTGTGTTTTTGAACCAAAAGTCTCATATGGCAGCATTTTTAGCAGGATCGAAATCAAAGGAGGTCTTAGCTAAAAATCTAAAGGAAGTTCTACAAATGTTACAGCAGGAAGAAGAAAGTTTATCCTCAAAGAAGGAAGAAACAAGTTCTGCTGAAGAAGAAGAAGAAGACCCCTTTTACCAAAACGAAGATGATTGTTTTGGTATCTGTTTAGATTAAATTTAATTTCGGTCACAAAACCGTCTGTTTGTAATTAATGTGTAATTAATGCTGGACAATACTACCTGTCCTGTAGCCATTAAAGTCCCGGTCGAAACTACTTGTCTTGTAACAAACAGTCAAATAGTCCCGATCAAAACTACCGGTCTTAGATTTTTGGCTATATAAAGAGTCCTCAAGTATGTTGTGAGGCACCCTTTCATTTAGCCATTTTTCAGGTTTCTGAAGAAGAGGTGCTCTGAAACAAGATTTTGTAAGCGCTTCTTTCAAGTTTCAATAAATTTCTATTTTTCATCCCTCTTCTCTCTCTTTACCGATCCTGTGCGGCTCTGACGCCGCTTCGGTTTCTTTTTTTTTATGAAAACCTAGAATTTGTAAACCGGTCTCCGGTGTGCCCTTGATATCTGTTTTACCAGTTTATATTTTCCTTTCATTTATCATATTGCATTCTTACTTCCTATCTGTCCGTTTGATCTTATTCCGCTGACCTATATATATATATATATATATCAGGGTGTTACATAAAGTGGATACTACTATTTTCATTAAGAAGAAATTAAATGATTAGTTCAAAGCTACGTTGATGATATTATCTTTGGATCTACTAATGACTCTTTATGCAAAGAATTCTCTCAAGCCATGCAAAGTGAGTTTGAAATGTCAATGATGGGAGAACTAAATTTCTTTCTTGGGTTGCAAATCAAGCAAACCAAGAATGGAATTTTTGTCAATCAATCAAAGTATTGCAAGGAATTGATTCACAGATTTGGGATGGAGAATGCTAAGCATATGGTTACACCAATGAGTACTGCTTGCTATTTGGATAAAGATGAAACCGGTCAGTCCATAGACATTAAGCAATATCGAGGTATGATCAGATCACTTCTTTATTTATCTGCTAGCAGACCAGATATAATGTTTAGTGTGTGTATGTGTGCTAGATTTCAATCAAATCCCAAACAATCACATCTTAGTGCCGTTAAGAGAATTATAAGATATCTGTTAGGCACTATGAACATAGGTTTATGGTATCCTAAAAATTCCACATGCAATTTAATAGGATATTCAGATTCTGACTTTGTCAGTTCTAAAACTGATAGAAAGAGCACTAGTGGAACTTGTCATTTCATTGGATCTGCTCTAGTTTCTTGGTATAGTAAGAAACAAAATAGTGTTGCTTTATCTATTGCAGAAGCAGAATACATTTCTACTGGCAGTTGTTGTGCCCAAATTCTTTGGATGAAGCAACAAATTTCTGATTCTGGAATATTACTTGATCATATTCCTATAAGATGTGATAACAAGAGTGCTATAAATCTATCTAAGAACCCTGTTCAGCACTCAAGAACCAAACACATAGAAATACGACATCATTTCTTGAGAGATCATGTTCAAAAGGGAGATTGTGTTCTTGAATTTGTTGATACAAAGAATCAGTTAAATGATATCTTTACAAAACCTCTTCCTAAAGAAACATTCTTTGCTATCAGGAGAGAATTAGGTCTTTTAGATATCAATGATCTAGACAATAGGTAACTCAAATTGAGTTTTGTCCTCCTTATGATCAATATATTGTCTATAAGTCTAGTTGCTTGTGTTATTAATATTTATATTAACTGTTGTTTATCATATAATAATTGTTCTTCATTACCTTTGTTTGAATTTTTTTAATAGAAATAGAATTTATTGTGTACAGTTAATTAATTATTAAATTGATTATATTTGTTTGTGATTGATGATTGTTGATTGAATGTGTTTGCTTGTGTTTGTGATTTAATGTGTTTGATTGTGCTTATTGATTTGAATGCATTTGATTGTGGTTGATTATCATAGTTAGGTGTGTATTTGACTTAAAAATAGTTAACTTTAAGTGAAAAAGCCTTATTTAAGGGTTTGGTAATCGATTACCATTCCCTATAATCGATTACATTAGAACAGTGAGGTTGTAATCGATTACAGAAGCATGTAATCGATTACCAGTAAGCACCATTAGTTATAGGTTACTCCTGTAATTGATTATGATGGCTTGTAATCGATTAGAAGGCGTCCCTATCTATAAATATCTGCGTTTTCGCAAAACCCTCATCCCCCTTTTCTCGTGTGACAGTGCTCCTTGCTCCCTAAACTTCAAATCTTCGTATCTCACTCATTTCTTAACCAAATCGCTTCAAACAAAGCCCAATCTTCATATTTTTCAATTCTCTTTCAAACCCACCGATCAAAATCATCTGAAACATCTTCAAATGGAATAATCATCAAAGAAGCGAAAATTATCTTCCTCCACCACCACCGTTGTTGGCCACCGCCACCAAGGAAGTTCTGGAGACCCACCCACACCAGTTCCTCCTTCTCTTTCATCTCCGCGATCATCTACATTATTTTCTTCAGATGATCAGCGTCAAAGGTACTACTCTCAATTCTATAATAGAGTCATTCTAGACCCTAAGTACATTGACCTTGAATTTTTTGATGAAGAAACATTTGATTGTTACCAAGTGTTTCAAAATTCTGCTTTGATTGATTTCATGACTCTGAAACATCCCTACTTTCCTGAATTAGTTAAGGTTTTCTATAATAATTTGAAAATTCAAGATGGTATTCTTTACTTTGAGGTGCATAATATTCCCATTGTTATTGATCAGCCCTTGTTCTATTCTTTGACTAAACTGCCCAGTCAAGGTGTTCCTTTTGAGGGCACCCTTGTTGATGACTGGAAATTTGATTATTCTAGTCATGATGCTCGCAGAATGGTCTGCAATGACTAGGCTGACATGACCGGTAGATTACTTGGTGGGTCATTAACTTTCGATTGTCGTATCATGCATTATATCATTATTCGTATTTGCTTCCTTGGTCTTCAAACCTTGCCCAAGCCTCTGAGGAGGATTTGATTCTGATGTGGGATTTTCAAACTAGTCGTCAGATTGACTAGGCCCATTTAGTTTGGTACTGGATGCATAAGGCATTACGGGCCAATGCACCTCTGCCTTATCCCCACCTTGTTACTCTTTTTCTTCATCATTTCAATGTTCCTTTGGATGATGAACCATATGTCAAGGTTAAAAGGTTGTTTTCCATTGTTGCCGGTGCGATTACCTCCTTTGGTTATCGAAAGGATGTTGATGGTCAGTGGGTTCGCAAACAGGACTTGCCACCGCCTATTCTCGACGAACGTACCCCATTTCCTCCACCATAAAGGGCTGATTCCACTTCTCTTCTGACTGAAGTACCCACAGAGCTCCGTGACCTTCGAGCTTTTGTGGGTGAGCGCTTCGATGCCATAGATACCAGGATTACTAGGCTTGAAGATGATATGAGCTTCATCAGGCGTTGCTTCAATCCCCCGACCAACTCTTAGTTATCTTTCTTATATTTTATTTACTTAGGCTTTATGGTTATTTCTTTCGCCTTGTATTTTGGCTTTTATTAGTACTTTTGTTATGATTGTCTTGGATATTTACCATTCTGTTTTGGTTTGTGTTTTGGTATTTTAGACTTTGATTTGGCTGATTAAGACTTATTTGGTTTATTGTATAGATTGAATTAGTTTATGATTAAATTGTGCTTTGATTTTGCTATAACCTTAGTTCCTTTTCCATACGCTTTTTTTGGCCTTTTGATGTTGCCAAAGGGGGAGAGAAATTAAGAGGGTAGAATTTATCATGAACTTAGGCATAAATTCTAATCTTAAGGGGGAGTAAGGGTTGTGAGCACGCATTATCAATTGTATATCATTTATCTTGATTTCAAATTATCATCATCATCAAAAAGAGGGAGATTGTAGAAGCATATGTTATATGAAGTTTTGATGATGCCAAAGATAAGCGCTTCTCAAGTTTAATCCAAGTCAAGAACTCAGAAATTCAAGAAAAATGATGAACTTAGTCCCTAGAATCTTAGAAAGCATTCCTTAATTGATGATGCACAGGTTTGGCCAAAGGATATTTTACAAAAGCTTTTTGTAATTTCAAATATATGGTATTTTCTCTCTGGTAATCGATTACTAGAGGAAGTAGTCGATTACCAGTGGCCAAATTCATTTTTGAAAACAATTTGCAAATTTAGAATTTAATGTAATCGATTACACAAGGCTTGTAATCGATTACCAGAAGTTTTAAACGTTTTATAACAACCTTTAGAAATTTGAATTTAAATTTTAAAGCCTGTAATCGATTACAACTTATGTGTAATTGATTACTAGACATGAAAATTCAAATTTAAAGTCTGAAGAGTCACAACTCTTCAAAAACTAACTGTGTAATCAATTACAACAGTTATGTAATCGATTACCAGTCAAGAATTTTCAAAAATAACTCCCAAGAGTCACAACTGTTTAAGAAGTTTTTGAATGGTCATCAAAGGCCTATAAATAGGTGACTTGGGACACGAAATTCCTTAGAGTTTTTCTGAACAACATTGTCTTATCCTCTCAAAACAAAATTGTCTTATAACTCTCAAAATATTCCTTGACCAAAACAATTGCAAATTCAATAAGGAATCTTGATCGATCTTCAATTGTAATATTCTTCTCTTAATGAGAGAATTCTTCTTCTTATTATTCTTATTCAAAGAGATATGTTTATGAGATCGTTGGTTTCTTAAGTTATAAGGTTATCTGAACACAAGGGAATGGTTGTCCCTGTGTGGTTTAGACTTTGTAAAAGGCTTTTTACAAGATAGTGGAAATCTCAAGCGGGTTGTTTGGGGACTGGACGTAGGCACAGGGCGTGGCCGAACCAGTATAAAAACTGAGTTTGCATTCTCTCTTCCCTTAAACTTCTTTTGTTTATTATTGTTTATATTTTGCTTTAAAGAAGTTTGTTTTGAATTGTTCTTAGAGTAATTCATAATAAGGGTTGAATTGTTAAAAAAGAAATTAATTGGCGGATATTTTTTGTATCTTAATTCCACCCCCCCTTCTTAAGATAACTGAGACCACTTGTTTAAATAATTTGTGGAGCCAAATTTTGGAGCCAAAATTTCACTAATTATAATTAGTGAATTTTAGTTATGGTTCAACCCACTAATCAAAGATCAAGTCCAAGATTCTCCACTAAGTGTGCTTAGGTGTCATGAGGCATGTATAGCATGAAGGACATGCACAAAGTGTGACTATATGATGTGACAATGGGGTGTAGCAAGCAAATGCTCACCTCCCCCTCCAAAATTTAATTGGATTGGGCTTCTCCCAATTCAATTAAATTTATTTCCCAACACACACATCAAATATTCACTTAATGCATGTGAAATTACAAAACTACGCCTAATACAAAAACTAGTCTAGGTACCCTAAAATACAAGGGCTTAAAAATCCTACATTTCTAGGTACCCTACCTACATTATGGAGCCTTAAATACAAGGCCCAAAAATAATGAAACCTTAATCTAATATGTACAAAGATAAGTGGGCTCATACTTAGCCTATGGGCCAGAAATCTACCCTAAGGCTCATGAGAACCCTAGGGTCTTCTCTTGCATCTCTAGCCCAATCTTCTTGGATTCTTCTATCCAATGCCCTTGGGGGGTAGGATTGCATCATCCCCCCTGTTGAAAAGGATTTGACCTCAAATCCAGAGATTCTTGAAACTCTGGGCTTCTTCCCTCAACACCTGTAAAAAGAATAAAAACATATATATTAGTGGTACTTGGTATGTTGGAGTAAGGTAAGGTCTGAAAACCCATTTCCCGGGCATCTTCCCATGAGGGAACATGGTTCCTCACCAACTCAATGAGTGGTGCTACAAGTATAGAAAAATATGGGACAAACCTTTTGTAAAAGTTTGTTAAGTCATGGAAGCCCCAAATTTTCCTTATACTTGGTGGAGTGGGCCACTCAAGAATGACCTTTATTCTCTTAGGGTTCGTGGGAACCCCTTGATCACTATTTAAAAAATTAAGGAAAGTAATGCAATAAAACATACCTTTTCTGTATTTTCATGTTGATTATTCCTACCAAAAAGTACGACAAACCTAAGGTGTCCCATATGAGCACCTAAGTTTATATTGAAACTAAAAATAAGAACGAACCTACCTAATGAGTCCCTATGTATGTGAATCATGAAGATGTTGGATGCATGGGTGATTTTACAAAAGAGGGTTGCACCACTCAACACATTCATCGTAGCATCTACCATAGGGATTCGGTGCCTCATAATACCTATTTTAGGCACCAACAAAGCACAAGGAGTTAAGCTTTTACGAACCAAAACCTCATCCAACAACTCCTTTACTTGAGGAATAACCTCAAGCTCAAGAGGTATGGCAGTGCTAAGGGATGTTTCCCTTGATAGGAGAAGGTAGAAAGATTGTTTAAGAGGGAGTGCTATTTTGATATCACCTTTTGTTGCAAAATGATTTTCCTTTTTAACAATCTTCTTGGAGGAATCCTTTTCCTCTTTTTCCTTCCCCTTGGCCTTTGAAGACAAGGCCTCGCTATCTTTCTTTTTATTATTTTTCTAGTTTTTCTTCCTCATCCTTCTTATCTTTCATAGTTAGTTGATCTTTGACCACTTGTGAAGGTGTTTGAGGATGCAACACAAATTTAGTGCCAAGATGGGTAAGGGTAATCTTTGTTGGATCAAGAGGCCTCAGAATAATTAAGAAGGGGGGTTGAATTAATTATTCCTAAACCTTTACTAATTAAAAATTTACTCTTCTAAGGCTTTTACTATGTTGTTAAGTAAATAAAGAGTAGAAAATAAACTTAACCAAAAGTAAAAGCGAGAATTAAAATGCACAGCGAAAATTAAAAGAGTAGGGAAGAAGGAGACGAACACACAAGAGTTTTTATACTGGTTCGGCAACAACCCGTGCCTACATCCAGTCCCCAAGCGACCTGCGGTCCTTGAGATTTCTTTTTCAACCTTGTAAAAATCCTTTTACAAGCAAAGATCCACAAGGGATGTACCCTCCCTTGTTCTCTTTGAACAACCTAGTGGATGTACCTTCCACTAGAACTTATCCACAAGAGATGTACCCTCTCTTGTTCTCAGTCAAACCCAAGTAGATGCACCCTCTACTTGTACCATAAAGGATGTACCCTCCAATGTGTTAAGACAAAGTTCTCAGGCGGTTAAACCTTTGAATCTTTGTGAATGGGGATACAAAAGAATTCTCAGGCGGTTAGTCCTTTGAAATCTTTTGTATATGGGAAAGGGAAGAATCAAAAGAATTCTTAGACTGTGTTGTTTTGAATTCTTTGACAAGGGAGAAGGGAGACACAAAAGAATTCAGGCGGTTAGTCCTTTGTTCTTTTGGAAAAGGGAGAAGAGAGACACAAAAAGAATTCAGGCGGTTAGTCCTTGGCGAATTCTTTTTGGCAAAGGGAGAAGGGAATGAAAAAGATGAATAACACAAGTTTTCAAGGTTTAGAAAACCAGAAAACTTTGGAAAGCTTTTGCCAAAAGGAAGAAGAAGAAGAAGAAGTTCAAAGAGACTCAGAAATCAATGTGGAAAAATTGCTTATGTAAAGAATGAATTGGAAAAGATAGATGTATTAAATGAAAAACAAAGCATTGCTTTTATAGACTCTTCATGTCTGGTCAAGAGAACCATTAGAAGAGTTATGACCTTTAGAAAAACTTAAAACCAATTTGAAAAAGTCAAAAACTATTTGAAGAGTTACATCTTTTGATTTGTTCAGAAACTATCATTGGTAATCGATTACCAAATCAGTGTAATCGATTACACAAAGCTTTTTTGTGAAAGGATGTGACTCTTCATATTTGAATTTGAATTTCAACGTTCAAGCACACTGGTAATCGATTACAACATTTTGAAATCAATTGGAACTTTGTAAATTCAGTTGAAAGCTTTTTGAAACCATTTTGCTACTGGTAATCGATTACAATAATTTGGTAATCGATTACCAGAGAGTAAAAACTCTTTGGTAAAAAGGTTTTGAGAAAAATCCATGTGCTACTCAGTTTTTGAAAAAACTTTTTCATACTTATCTTGATTAAGTCTTCTCTTGATTCTTGAATCTTGAGTCTTGAATCTTGATCTTGATTCTTGGAAGCTTGAATCTTGAAACTTGATTCTTGATTTTTGAAATCAAATTTCCTCTTGAACCTTGAAGTGTTCTTGATTCAATCTTGAACTCATTCTTTGATTCTTGAGATCATCATCTTTGTTATCATGAAGTGTTCTTGACCTTTGAGCTTTTTCTCATCACCTTTGTTATCATCAAAACTTCTTTGAATCAATCTTGATTCATCATGAAGCTTGCTTCTACAATCTTATTGGTTAGGCCATTATAAATGATCTTCCTATCAAATTGTCATGGCCTTCCTAAAAGAATATGCCCTGCCTCCATGGGAACTATATCACAATTAACTTCATCCTTATATGTCCCAATGGAGAAAGGTATCTTCACTTGTTGGTTAACTATCATTTTCCCTTGTTCATTAAGCCATTGAAGTTTATAAGGTTTTGGGTGGGGAATGATAGTGAGGTTCAACTTGGAAACTAATCTTGTGCTATAACAATTGCAACAAGATCCATTATCCACAATGAGAGAACAAGTTTTATCTAAAATTTTGCATCTTGTATGAAAGATGTTCTCTCTTTGGGATTGAGATAGATCACAAGATTGACCTCCAAGGAGCCTTCTAACCATTAGGAGGTCACCTTCTTGATGGGGGTAGACTTTCTCACTAGACTCTTCACCCTTTACTTCATCTTCACTTCCACTAGAGGAAAGGGAAGAAGTAGTCTCCTCTTGACTACTATAAATGTCTTGACCCCTCATAATCATGGTTTTCTTTATGGGGCATTGAGAGGCAATGTGACCTCTCCCAAGACATTTGAACCATTTAATGTTGCTAGTCCTTTCTTGGGAACTAGTCTTGGATGGATTTCTCTATGGTCTTACCCTTATCTTCCTTGGGTTTTGAAGGTGCAGCCCCCAAAATTCCTTGGGCTTGGTCCTTCCTTGGATAAGAGTGAAAGCCATAATATTTTGAAGAAGGCTTTCTTTTAAGTTGTTGCTCCACTCTTATACAAAGTTGGACTAGCTCATCTAGGTCCCTATATGGAAGGAGTTCAACCTTGTCCCTCACTTCCATATTAAGCCCACTAAGGAACCTAGCTATGCTTGTTCTTTCCTCCTCCCAAAGTCCAGCTCTTAAAAGTAGTAGTTTCATTTGTTGTCTATATTCTTCAACACTCATACTCCCTTGTCTAAGCCTTTGGAGCTTGTCCATAAGCTCCCTTTCATAGTAGGAGGGAATGTTCCTCTTCCTAAGGGCACTTTTAAGATCATTCCAATATTCTACTGGAGGATTCCCATGAATCCTTCTTTCCCTAACAAGGGAAGTCCACCAATAGAGTGCATACCCTTGGAAGCTAAGGGTAGCCAAAGGAACCTTTCTTTCCTCACTTGTATGATGGCAAGCAAAGAGTTGCTCAACCTTCATTTCCCAATCTAAATAAGCCTTTACATTGTCCTTCCCTTGGAAGTATAGGAGGTTAATGTTAGCCTCTTAAGGTTTTCTTTCCTTTTCTCTCCTATGGGAGTGAGGTCTAGGATGTAACCTATGCCTTCCTCAATAATAGTCACTAAGTTCTTCACTTAGGCTTTTGCAAAATTCATGACTACTATAGGAGGCATGTTTTTCTTTCATTATTTTTCTTCTTTCTTCCTTTCTTATTTTCTCTTTTTCATCTTGACTTATTTCTTCCACTCTCTTTTTTCCTTTTTCTTTTCTTTTTTGTTTTTCTTTCCATAAGTTAAGGGATCTCAACTCATCTAATATCTTATACAAGGGGTGCTTAGGAGTAGAACCTTCACCATTAACACAAGATGAAGAATGAAGACTCATGTTGGTTCCTAAGTTGTGGTTCTTTCTTGTTGGGGGTTTCAAAACAAAAGGTAAAAGAAACTATGGTTGAAACTAGCCAAAATAAACACTAAAAGAGGTGTGAAAGATAAGGTAAAAACTAATTGGTAAAAGGCAAGCTATCTAGGCATTTTGATAATGGAAGGTAAAGGAAATAAGCTATGAAAGTATGCAAGAAATTAAAGTGCAAGAAATGTAAACTAGGCGAATCCTAGATGACCACATTTAAGGTTCCCAACAAAACACTCACTATCCTAAGGGAAAATTGCCTAAAATTATTACACACAAATGGAAGTTTGGTAACCTATTGGAGGCTCCCAACACACTTCCAATGAAAGGCCTTTTTGTTACAAAAACTTGAAAGCAATGAAGGTAAGTAAATTGCCAATTACAAAATTACAAAACGGTCCTCAATCTTGGTGGTTGTTCTCCCTTTGGTGATTCACTCAATTTGGAGGGATGTTGATGTATGTTGTAATTTAGTTAGTTAGTTAGGAGTTAGTTAGTTATTCATTTTGAAGTTAGTTTGATAGCTATGAAGTTTGTTATAGCTACATGTGCAGTGTGTATAAAAATAATAGTGATCATCAATGAGAAGTATGAGAGTGCAAAAGTTTTAATTCAGAATTCTAAGTTTCCTCTATTTTCTTTCAATCAATTTCTTCATCATCTTCTCTTATTATCTAACATAGAGTGAGTGAGTGCATAGTGTGAGTGTGTGTGAGAACTTTATTGCTCCAACAATAGTTGCCTCATTTATAAGTTTTTTGGTTTTATATTTGTTTCATTGACATCCAAATTAGCCTATTATCAAATATCAAATATAAAGAATATAATTTAAGATATCAATATAAATATATAATCATGCGTATAATAAAGATATTTTTAACTTTAATGTTGTCATCAACTTCAGTTGATATCTCATTCTTTACATCAAACTATAGAATTGGCGTCAATCTGAAATTCCCAATAAAATTGCAGTATATAAGTAATTGGAATTAAATTATTGTACAAAAGTTGAAACTATTATATTTGAAATAAATTAATAATAATAAAATCACACAAAATCTCTATGGAATGAATAACCTTGAATTGTACAATATGTAACTACCATCCATCGTTACATGAAAATAAAAACTATATCAAGCATAAAACTTTATTTTTATTACTTTAAAACTCTTCAATTAATTTGATTATGAAAAACTCATAAAGATTTTACATTTCAAAAGCCAAAGCTAAGATGTATGATACAAAGCTCAAAAAAACATCAAGTGACTGTACAACTGAATAACTATGTGCCTGGTGTCATTCCATCATAACATACACTTATACAACATCAAAACAACTCATAACTCCTTAGAACATGCATATAAACAGGAATGACTTTTTAAGGAAGACTGCATAAACTCTGAGTCAATCAACCCTATACAAAACCCCTTAAGATGGAACATAAATGGATAATACGCATTCATGTCCCGGTATGCATATCCATGAAGTCTCCAAAGATAGGAAACCACCTCCTAGTCATTTGCTCCCCATGTACGTCAAATTCAGGATCATCACAAATACAAACCACACGTGCAACAATGCAAGTGTAAGCTTAACAAAAACAAATATACTAAAACATAATACAATTTAACAATTAAAATATAATCTACTATTATCACATATATAACATAATATTTAAAAATCATACGTAAAATATAAGTCTTAGAATTTACATAACAATCATTCGTCAATCAATCATCATCACCATGATTTATCCATCATCATCATCAATCTATCAATCATGGACACCAAAGACAATGTCATAAATTTAATTGCAAGACTAATTTGTTGCACATTCATAGACTAAATTTGAATTTTTCATCTTTTAGGGATCAATTTATTAGCACTTCACACTTTCAAAGATGAATTTGGCTATTTATCCTATAAATAATAATTAGATGACTCATCTTAATGTAAAATGATTTTTTATAAACTTACTGAAGTGCACAACATCACAACATATTAACTAATCCCAATTATGTTGACACCAATATAATCTAGTAATCATATACCACACTATAATAACCAAAACCCATGCAAATAGACTCAACAAGACCTAAATTCTGGTAAAAAAAAACCTTTTATTACAAATAAAAGCCTAAGAAAATAAAAGGAGGAGATGATCCCACCAAATAAGATCACTTGCATGAAGGCCATAATTTGCCAAGAGATTGACACTTTGGTTCCCTTCTCTAAAGATACGAGAGTTGAAAAATTCATGAAACGTGTTATTGAACACAATTTTGTCACCTTTTATGAAGCTTCCAAAACACAAAATTAGAAGATTTAAATGCTACTACCACTTGGAGAGAATCACATTCTAATGAAAGATGACACCAGTCTTAATTAAAAGCCAATTCTACTACTGCCATAGCTACAATCAATCAACTCAAGATGAAAAGAAAAAGAAATACCCAAAGGCACAACAAAGCATCCAATGCAAGCTCCTCTAGCATCTAAAAAAATTCCTCCACTCGTAGCATCCCCAGACATCCTCTAGCAGTGCCATTAGAGTTGCATTTGACCTAACCTAATACAGGAAAATGCCAATGAACTTGCTTAATTCGAAGTGCCCTCCTCAAATGGCCATGAACTACAAAATACTCGAAGACAAAAAACTCCAACATAGAATATGACATTGTTCCTGAAGACTGAAGAGACATTACCACAACAGAGACAAGCTGTAATGGAATTTAGAATTTGACAAATTGGAATAGCTTTATTATTGAAACTCCGTTGATTTCTACTGGTATTGAAAACATATTCAATAAATAATTAATTAACCCGTAATTGATGCCTCCAAAATCATGATGTGTTTTAGTCCCTCATCAAATAGAAGCTTCTAATTTGTATTTTCAATCCCAAACCAGTTTTCCTTATGTATGGAAGAAAGATTGGAGCAACTCAGATTTTGATAATTATATGAAAAGGTTTCAATCAATTGAAGATTGATTATGTTTGGTTTAACATTATTTTCTTCAAGAGTTTATGTCAATGTGATAGCACGTAGCAATAGAGGCCCAAACGCATTAGCAGGAAACCCATAGATTCGGAGGAATACATTCATTAGGTTGATATTTTAGGCTATTGCAATAGTGCACAAATAATACATTCTATTATAATGGAATCACTTTATCCTTTCTTTTGGTTTTTAGTGGAATATCTAGTGGTACATGTGTCAAGCAGGGATAGGGTCTGTTAGCATTTTCTATTATATGTCTATATGTGTGCACCTATATATATGAATGAAAATGGCAGAAAGGACATCAGAAAATTTACCAAAATCTTGTTTTGTTTCTTTTTTATCTTCTGGAGGTACCTTTCCTAGCCTCAAATACAGGAAGCTTTTCTTTTTTCTCAGCACCCTAACATTTTGGTGTTTTCCTTGCCTCCACCCATGGCTAAAAATACTCGTTCCCAACCCCTCGCTCGATTAGAAGAAGCCATCACTATCCTCACCTAAACACAGAGCTCCATCCACTCCAAATTAGACGATGTTCTCTCCCGCCTTCACACCCTCGAATCCAGATCCCTTGTCCGTCCCCTCTCCCTTTCCACCCCCAGGATGAAGCTCAACATCCCTCGCTTCGACGGGACCAACGCGACGTCTTGGATTTTCAAGATATCGTAGTTTTTCGACTATCATGGAACCCCAGTTGACGAACACTTACAGATCGCTTCCTTCTACCTCGACGGCACCACCTTAAGTTGGTTTCAATGGATGTGTTGAAATAACCAACTCACCACTTGGGCTGATTTTCTCAATGCTCTGGAAATGCTATTTGCTCCATCATTCTACGATGATCCACGAGGGGCTCTTTTCAAGTTAACCTAGCACGGGTCTATCAATTCTTACCTCTTGGAGTTCGAGAACCTTGCAAATCATATTGTCAGTTTGCCTCCACTGTTCCTCCTTAGCTATTTCATATCGAGACTAATGTCGGACATCCACCGTGAGGTCCAGGCGCTACAACCCTTGTCCCTAGTTCAGGCGGTAGCACTCGTGAAGGTACAAGAAGACAAAATCAACGACGCCAAATGACCATCGCATCCTCGACACCCCAATTTCCCCTTCATCGCCCCTCCCATTACTTCGGTACCACCCCTTCCACCTCTACTTCCAACACCACCACAAACCACCTTTAAAAGGCTCACCGCATCCGAAATGGCCAACCGCCGCGAAAAAGGCTTGTGTTACAATTGTGATGAGCACTACGGGCCTAATCACAAGTGTAGAGCCAAATTCTTCCTTCTCGTCGCTCCTGACGAACCCCTCCCAGATGAACCCATTCTGCCTGACCCCACAATCCTTGTGCTCTTAGAACTCCCATTAATGGATCCCTCAGCCTCACATTCTGTTGGACAAGTGGCCTTAATAACTTAAGAGGGAGGGTGAATTAAGTTAAAAAATTTCTCGTTTAATTGACTTCTAAATCCCCTTTTAAATCTATATGTTAAGAATATTGAAGATGAAGATGAAAGTTATATCAACAGAATACTTCAAGTGTGCAAGATAAATAAAATATGCAAGATAAGGAAGAAAGGAATGAAAACTTAGTTTATCCTGGTTCGGTCACTTCCTGTGCCTACGTCCAGTCCTCAAGCAACCCACTTGAGATTTCCACTAACTTTGTAAAAATTATTTTTACAACTTCTGAACACCCGAGGGATCCCTTTCCCTTGTGTTCATAAACTCATAATTCAAGAGACAAACAATCTCTTGATCTCAATAAGTCTTTAAAGAAAGTACAAATGTTTTTCTCTCTTTTAGAGAAGAAGATACAAGATGAAGTTCTTAGAATAATCCTTCATTGATTTGCAAGTGTTTAGCCAATGATTTGTTTTTGAGAGGATAAGACAATAAGGTTCTGAAAAACTCTAAAAACTTTCGTAGATAAGTCACATCTTTATAGGCCCTTGGTGGCTTTTCAAAAACTTATGAAGGGATGTGACTTTTCAGAGTAACTTTTAAAATTTCCTCACTGGTAATCGATTGCAACTCTTTGGTAATCGATTACACAGTTATGTAATGAGAAGTCATGACTTTTCAATTTGAATTTTTGTAGTTTCGTTACTGGTAATCAATTACAGACAAGTGGTAATCGATTACAACTTTCAATTTTCAATTTTCAATTTTCAAACTTTTTGGAAAAAGCTTTTTTTTAAAATAATTTTGCTTCTAGTAATCGATTACAATGCCTGGTAATTGATTGCTAGTGGAAAAATTCCTTTTTTAGAAAATGTTGAAAATATTTTAAAACCTTTTTATAATCAATTTAAAAACTATGTTGTGAGGCCAAACCTTTGCAATTGCTAAGAGACTCTTTTAACAAAGATAGACTAAGACTTAGCTTTCTTCTTGATCTTTGTTTTCTTGGTCTTGATTAGGACTTGAAATAAAACTTGTGTTGCTTTTGTCTTGGCATCATCAAAACCTTCATACACATATATTCACACATTTTGCACAGCTGAGCCTACATGCGGTGGCCGGAAATTCCGTATCGTCCACCCTGCACGTCACAGGTTCCATCCAAGGTCACGAAGTCATCATCCTCGTCGATGGAGGGAGTACACATAATTTTATTCAGGACCGCGTAGCCCGTTTCCTTCACCTGGCGGCCCAGCCCACTAAGCAGTTACGGCGTAATGGTAGGAAATGGCATTGAGATTTGTTGTAATAAGGTGTGCAAAGAAATTTCCATAACTATCCAGGGCCATCAATTTGTTGTGGATCTTTATGTTATGGCACTGGGGGTGCATATATCGTTTTAGGGTAGAATGGCTCAAAACATTGGGCCCAATCACTACAGATTATTCAACCCTTACTATGTCTTTCAGTTGGCAAAACAAACCAGTAGTTCTTAGCGGCCAAAAGGGACCTGGCCCAGTAGAGGCCACCCACACCTAGATTCAACGCCTGTTCCAAACAGACTGGGTCACGACCTTCTTCCACCTTCAGCTTCACGAGAGTTCCTCTCTTTCCCCTTCTTCAAACATTCCTTTACCCATGGTTCTCCAAAAGCTCCTAGACACTTACCAGCCAATTTTCCAACCGCCCACAACCATACCCCTGACACGATTACATGAGCACCAGATTCATCTTCTACCCAATTCTCAACTTGTCCATGTTAAGCTGTACCGCTATCCATACTTCCAAAAACACGAAATAGAGCTATGGGTAGAAGATATGCTTTGTTGCCATCTTATTAGGCCAAGTCGCAGTCCATACTCTTCTCCGGTCTTGCTTGTTAAAAAGAAAGATGGCACATGGCGTTTTTGCATGGATTACAGGGCCCTCCACGCCGTCACAGTCAAGGACAGGTTCCTTCTTCCAACTATTGATGAACTCCTGGATGATTTGCATAATGCTCAGTGGTTCTCTAGGTTGGACCTTGCCCAGGGATTTCACCAAATTAGAATGTTGCCAACGGACATCCCCAAAACTACTTTTCATGCTCACAATGGCCACTATGAATACAATGTTATGCCGTTCGATTTATGCAACGCGCCACCAACATTTCAGGTGACGATGAATGACTTGTTTTGGCCCTTTGTCCGTAAGTTTGTTCTTGCCTTCTTTGATGACATCTTGGTTTACAGCCGGAATTTCGAAGAACACCTTCTACACTTGGAGTCTGTTCTTCGCGCACTCTGCCGTGAACAATTCTTTGTCAAGTTGTCAAAGTGTGCCTTCGGACAACAGTGCATTGATTACCTTGGACATATCGTCTTGGCCAAGGTTATCAGACTCGCGATTCTATGTAGAATCGCGGAGGCTTCGTAAACTCGACTCGTAGAATCGAATCGTAAACTCGTAAGAGTTTACTCAAATAAAAAAATATTAATATTCCTTTATATAAAATCATAAGTAAATATTTTAACCCTAAAATAAATGAAAATAATAAACTTTAACAATAATTCAATAAACTAACATAATCCATAATCCACAGTCAATCTAACATAAATTCACACGATACAAAACATAAGTTCTTATAATAAAAACACTTAAAAAAAGAAATAATTCAAATGTCCATCAATCCTCTAATAAAATCATCTCCAATATCACCACCACCACCATTATCTTCATCTCTATCATCTCCAAGCTCTTCCTCAGTTGAGAAGTGATCTTCCACATTGTCATTCAATACCAAATTGTCAATATCAAATGCATCCAAAGTTGGATTGGTTAAACTTCCTACAACCATGTCAATATTTCTTCCACTACCACTTTTCCCTAAAGGTTGCTCTTGTTCAACTTGGAGATTGTCTTCATCAAAAATATCATCTCCCTCTTCTGTTATCCACTCATCATCAGATTCCATATCTTCAAATGGAATAGCAACAGTTTTTCTTGTTTGTCTACTTTTAAGCTTCAAGTTGTACATGACATAAACTAAGTCATTCATTTTATTTTGATGCAAACAGTTTCTCCTTTTTGTATGAACCTATAAAGAATAAAAAGTCAAAGTTGATAACTTAACTAAAGTCTAGAGTGTAAACTAAACAAAAACAAATATTAAGAAACACAAATAAAGTCATGAAGTTCAATTACCATTTCAAATGAGCTCCAATTACGCTCACATCCAGAAGAGCTACAAGTTAAGCTCAAAACATGAATAGCAAACCACTTTAATTCTAGACATCCATCCCCGAACATTTCTCACCATTCTGCAGGTGGCATAGTCTTCATAGAGTTTATTGCATTCTACATAGAAAAAAGACCTTTGGCAAAATGAAATTCAAGAAGCTGCCCATTAATTTTGTTCCTTACCCCAACATCCTTTACCAATCTCATCATACAAATAAACAATCCTTCTTTCACTTCTCCATTATCTTTTTTAAAATCATCTTAAAAATGCAATTGAGGATTAAGATAATATGTAGCTGCATGCAAAGGCCTATAAAGTTGGTTCTCCCACCTCTTATCAATAATTTCCCAAACAGGTTCATAACTACACAGATAAATAAAATAAAATATACTTAGAATTAGGCATAGTCACATAGATAAATAAAGTAAACTATATTTTTAATTTAAAAAACTTACTTTTTCTTCACATTATTGAAGTTACTTTTAATCATTTCCTTTGCACGATCCATCTCAACATATATGAAACCCATGGCGGGTTGTTGATCAAAATCCACCAATCGAAGGACTACCATAAGAAGGGCAGCAGCTTTGAGGCATATCGATACATTCTTCCAAAATCTACTATCCAAAACTGAATCTTCTACTTTTCTCCCCTCTTGTGAAGTTCCAAACTTACTTTTTTTCCACTCCTCAAAACTAAACAACCTCATCAAAGATGCTTTCATTTCATGGAGACAAGCTAAAGTCAAGTAAGCAATTGCAAATCTAGTCATACCTGGTCTAACCAAGTCCCTACCATTTGAGTACTTCTTGAGCATGCTAATAAGCATTGTTCTACCATATATATAAGTTGTTATCTTTCTTCCTTTCTTTATAGTAACTTCATGAACCTTCAAATGTTTCTCCAAGTCCTCAAGTATCAGATCAATGCAATGGGCAGCACATGGAGTCCAATACGAATGCGGTCGAGTATGCATCAACAATTCTCCTGCTGCTTTGAAATTCGCAGCATTATCAGTAATCACTTGAACTACATTCTCTTCTCCAACAAATTTGACAACATCATCTAACATCTTAAAAAATTTGTCAGTTGTTTTTGAGATGTCAGAAGTGTCTAAGGAATACAGAAATATTGTTCCTTTTGGACTGTTCACCAAAAAGTTACAAATTGAACGCCTTTTTTTATCTGTCCACCCATCAGACATTATTGAACAACCAGTTCTCTTCCAGTCATCCCTAAACTCTTGCAAACTATCATCAGTTTTCTGCACTGCTTATTTCAACAGCTTCTCTCTAACATCATGATAAGATGGAGGTTTATAGCTAGGTCCATATTTCCTGATCATCTCACACATCTTTAAAAATGCAGGATTTTTTATAACATTGAATGGAATGGCACTTGTGTAAAAAAATTCAGCAACTTGAGCATCAACTAAAGGTTTCTTTTTTTTTTCATCAATTGATTCAAAGTTGCTTGAACATTGCCACTTCCACTACTTGCACTACCTTTTTTTCCTTTTGAACCAAAACCCCTTTGTCCCTGCAAGTTGGTTGCCTCCGCCCCCTCACCACTTTCTTCATCTTCATCAATACTATTCAATCTCCTTTTCTTTTCTTTTGTTGCTTTAGATTCAGCAACAATATTCATCATAAGATATTTGATCTCATCCGACACTATAGCACAAGGCTCAGAATCTTCTCTAGTCCCAGCAAGATGGCGCTTGAATCTAAAAACTCCACCACTCATAATCTTTGAGCAATACTTGCATTTGACTTTCTTACCATTGCCATCAATATCAATCCCATGTTTGCACCCAATATCAGTCCTATTCCCAGGGGCATTTTTGTCTTTACTTCTAGCAACTTAAGAAGAGCCACCCGCAGTTGTATCTTCACCACTTGAATTGGATCCACTTCCACTCATTATAACAAACTAATAACGAAGAACTAAAGAAACAAAGGTTATTTATGATATATGATAGTAAACAGAAAATAATATTCAATTCAAGAATGCCAAAACAAAAAGGCTTCTACCTTAAAGTGGTACAACACAAACATGTTTTGAGAGACAATACAATCACGAATGCGTAAGATAAATTGTTCACCAAAGCTATAAGCTCTCAAACACTAAATCAGAAAACTAAGCATATTTCAAGAATTAAATAATGACTAAGGTGGGTGAAAATGTAATCTGCAAAATGTAGTTCTATGTGGCCAAAAAAGTTAATCAATTTCCCATCAAACACATTTTGTTTGCCTAACATTAACACAAAATAACCTTACTACAAAAATCCACTGTATATTACTTTGAAATATATGATTTTCTTAAAGTGTTGCGTGTGCAGTAAAAATCAAACACTAAACAGTAAACATTAAACTAAGATCCCACCAAGCTTAGCAACTATTAGCACTCATATTATGTATCAACATCAGGTATCTGCTTATGCTCTAAGAGGAGCTTAACAATATACAAAGGGTGCATGCTGTACCTACACATAGGCAAGTAGTTAAACACATTCAATAATTGATCTACATAGGGATAGAGGGTAATTCCTAATTTTCTTCTCCCATCCTCTTGGAAATTAGCAGGGCAGCATGCTTTTTTCCTCCTAATGCATTCCCTTTCTAAAGACTACTTTCCAAGTTTGTAAGAACAATTAAATTGTAGGTTTTTTGGGATATTTTAGAATTTGAGTTAGCAACTATTAACTAAGATCCTGTCATTTAAATAAAAGATTCTACATCATGCTCAATGATCCAAAGTATCTTAACTCTGATGATAAAAACCAAGTTAACCCACCACTACCCACCCTTGATGAACCTACAAAGGGTAAAAGTGTAGCGGCAACAAAACCCACCACCATTTCCCAACCATTATTTGTCCCTCCCCCTATTTGCAAGAAAACCGTGGATGAAATTTGGTCTCAGATCCACAAAAGCCAACCACACTACAATGAAGCTAAAAATAGCCTTACCAGGAATGAGCCACTACTCTAAAGGCAACAAGCACTTGGGGAAATGACTTTGGAGGATTTCCTAGTAAAAGCTGGGGTGGTACAAGAATCATCATCACTATTCAAGTCTTCATTATTATATGAGAATCAGATTGGTAACATTGCAAGTAATGGACCATTGAGTGCAAGTTATAGGTTTAGGCATGTAATAGGGACATGATCTAGTGTGTCTTGTAATGGGCTTCAAACACAAACATGTTGGCACATAATAAAAACTTAGTTATAAAGGATGTCACTACAAATGGCGTTGTGGAGAAATGTCCAAGCTTATGAAAATTCACTTCATTCACCAAGTTCTAGTGATATACAGGGTTATTTACAACATGTTATTCAATTACTCTCTTAATAAGCATCATTTCAATTAACAGAGATGAATTAACAGAGAATCTTAAAGAAAGAAAACACCTTAGCATCGTGGAGCAAAGCTTAGACCTAGGTCATGAAATGAGGGCTTTCGACAATGACGAGGACCACCACGATGCGAGTAGCTCAGCACCCAAACCAAACTTTGAACAAGGCAGAGTGAGTGAGTCGCGAGAGTCATTTTGATTTTTGGGTTTCCGTACGATGCCATTTTGGGTTTTTGTAAACTCGCGGACTCGGAGCAGACTCTCAAGTCTACCCAAACTCGCCCGAGTCTGCGCTAAGTCGGATGAGTCTACTCCGATTTTGATTCTGCTTCTGATTTAACTCACTGAACCTTAGTGGAATCATAAAATCGTACGATTTTACGATTTAAATCGCAATTTTAACAGCCATGGTCTTGGCTAAGGGTGTCAAACCAGAGCCTAGGAAGACACAAACAATGCTTGAATGGCCAAAACCATCTTCCCTCAAATCCCTTCGCGGGTTCCTCGGTCTCACAGGATTTTACAGGCGATTCATTCGCCACTACGCACAATTGGCGGCACCTCTGACTCGTCTTCTTTGCAAGGACCAATTCCAGTGGTCCGATGAGGCTCAAACAGCTTTTGATGCCATGAAAGCTGCCATGACTAGCGCTCAAGTTCTAGCATTACCAGATTTCAACAGCCCCTTCTTCCTCGAAACTGACGCTTTTGGCAGTGGAATGGGCATTGTCTTGTCACAACAAGGACATCCAATTGCCTATTTCAGCAAACAATTATGCCCTAAATTGTTATGATCCTCGACCTATATCTGTGAGTTGCATGCAATTACTTCGGCAGTAAAATAATGGCGACAGTACCTTCTTGGCCACCCTTTTGTGATTCTTACAGATCATAAGAGTCTTCGAGAATTGATGACCCAGTCCATTTAGATGCCAGAACAACATTACTATCTCACAAAGCTTCTAGGCTATGACTATACTATCAAGTATAAGTTAGGGCAAAGCAACATGGCGGCTGACGCATTGTCTCGCCGGAATGAACAAGTAGCAGAGGCCTCCTAGATATTATTTATGCCTCACTTCCAGTTCCTCGATGACCTCAAAAGTGAATTAATGGTTACTCCAGAGTATGTCACACTGTTCAAGGTTGTCCGTGACTACCCTTTAGATCATCCTGGATTCACCATCAACAATGAGCTACTACTTCACAAGGGGCGCATTTGGCTGAACAATGGGAATTCATTCATTCCCCTTTTGCTCGAGGAATTCCACAAATCCCCTTTAGGCAGTCATACTGGGTTCATCAAAACATTGAGTCACCTTCAATAAAGCTTCACAAGGCCAGACATGAGAAAAGATGTTCAATCGTTTGTCAAATCTTGCACCGATTGCCAATACACGAAGTACATGCCATAGAAACCACAGGGTTTGCTTCAGCCTATCCCTCCTCCCACTTGTCCTTGGAAAGACATGGCCTTCGACTTCATCACAGGCCTACCTTTATACCAAGGAGCCACTGTAATTCTAATAGTGGTGGATCGCTTTTCGAAGGGTGCTTATTTTGGTATGCTTCCCACTTAATTCACAGCTCATAGAGTTGCTCAGCTCTTTATCAACATGGTGTGTAAACTACATGGATTTCCAAAAAGCTTGATTTCCGACAGAGACCCAGTTTTTATGAGCCATTTCTGGCAAGAGCTCTTTAAAATCAATGGCACTAAGCTGCGCATGAGCACAGCGTATCATCCCCAAAGTGACAGGCAAACCGAGGTTCTGAATCGCATACTGGAGCAGTACCTGCGAGTTTTAGTGCATAATCAGCCCTCACAATGGGGAAAGTTCCTCAGTTTGGCAGAAGGGTGTTATAATACCACTAGTCACTCGTCCACCAATTTAACCTCATATGAGGTGACTTATGGAAAACAACCACCCTCAATACCACACTACCTACCTGGGTCCTCTTCTATCGAGGTGGTGGATTTTATGCAGGGTTCAAGGCAAGAAGCCTTCAAATTGCTCCAGTGAAAGCTTCAACGAGCCCAGGAGTTAATGAAGAAGGGTTTTGATGTGCACCGCCGCGATGTTTCATTCAACATCGATGACTGGGTCTATGTGAAGTTGAGACCCTATCGTCAATCTTCAATTTCGGGACAAGTCTTTCATAAATTGGGAAAGAGGTACTATGGTCCTTACAAAATCACCCAGAAGATAGGACCAGTAGCTTACAAATTGGCCTTCCCCGAATCGTCCAAAATCCACCTTGTTTTCCACTATTCCCTACTAAAACCACATTTTGGACCACCACACTCTGATAGCTCTCTCCCGCCATTAGCAATTGAAGGTAAATCCACAATTCAGCCCATGACTATTTTGGATCGAAAGTGGGATAATTCTACCCCACCAAAGCTTCTGGTACTTGTACAATGGCTTGGGCTAAGTCCTGAAGACTCCACTTGGGAAGACTAGGCCGAATTGCAAGACACATACCACCTTGAGGACAAGGTGTTTCTCACAAGGCCAAGGAATGATAGCACGTAGCAACAGAGGCCCAAACACGTTAGCAGGAAACCCACAGATTGGGAGGAATACATTCACTAGGCTGATATTTTAGGCTATTGTAGTAGTGCACAAATAATACATTCTATTATAGTGGAATCACTTTATCCTTGCTTTTGGTTTTTAGTGGAATATCTAGTGGTACAGGTGTCAAGCAGGGATAGGGTCTATTAGCATTTTCTGTTATATGTTTATGAGTGTGCACCTATATATATGAATGAAAATGGCAGAAAGGACATCAGAAAATTTACCAAAATTATGTTCTATTCCTTTCTTATCTTCTGGCCTTTCTTATCTTCTGGAGGTACCTTTCCCGGCCTCAAATACAAGAAACTTTTCTTTTTTCTTAGCACCTTAACACAATGTCTTCAGTTCAGCACCATTTACAAGTGTTAAATTTAAGGATATATTGTTGCACAATATTTTTTTTACAGGAAATTGCAATGTTTTTTTAAGCCAAAAGAGTAAACATTATAAATAAATAAAAAAACTAGATATATAAAATACATATCACGTGTCAACTTTTATTAATATTGAATATAATATAAAGTATGTAGTAGGGCTTTTAAATAATTATAATTATAATTTACAAATTTAGCTTTTCTAATTAATGGCATAAATTTTAACTAATAGTTATGTAAGAAATTTATTTTTAATACATATATTACTTAAGAGATAAATATATCTTACATAAGGATAAAAAAAGATTTACAAGAAAATATATTTTAGAGGTATACAAAATTTAAAAATTACATGATAGTGCTTGAATATTTAAGTAGTAAAACTAATTATAAATAAAAGTATAATGAGTTTTAAGAGAAATAAATATATCAAACAAAAATCAACATTTTGCATGAAAAATATATTAATATCTACACAAAAATTTAATAAAGTTTATCAATATAAAAAAAATTTATAAAATATGTTGATCACCAGTCTGATGCTTGGGGTACATATCATTGTATTATTAATTCATTTTTTTATGGAATTGTATTATTAATTCATAAATCATATTGTACTATTATTTTATTTAACTCATATTAAAATTTATTTTATGAAAAATGTATATAGTGAATATTGAAATTATATATTAATATCTACATTAAAATTAACTTTAACTTTTTTTTATTTTTTTGCCCATATAAAACACATACAAACTAGTTTTACAAAAACACCTTTTTTAGAAAACAAAAAAATACCCATACAAGACACATTAAATAAAATATAAAAAATGAAAAGTAAAATATAATGTATACATTTCAAAAGGTTATTGGTTTATTCAGAAGGCAAAATTGTAAATTTGGTCTCCTAGTTTATCTCCAATTTTGAATTTGGTCCCCCAGTAATTTAATTCACAAATTTGGTCCTTATATTTTGTAAAATCATGCAATGTTGGTCCCCCAGGCCACAATTGGACGCATTGACCGTTAACAAGTGATGTTGACGGCCATGTGTCACGTTCTTATTGGATGATGACTGTCACGTGTCATGTTCTGATTGGTTAATGAAAACAACAATTCATTTATCTTTCATGGAGTTGACATCCAATCAGAACATGACACGTGGCAGTCAACATCATTGGTTAACGGTCAATGTCCAATTGTGATCTGGGGGACCAATATTGCACGATTTTACAAAATAGGGAACCAAAATTGTGAATTAAATTACTGGAGGACCAAATCCAAAACTAAAGATAAATTGGGGGACCGAAAATGCAATCTTGCCTATTCAGAATGAAGGCACTATAGAAGTTTTGCTTGCCCCCATTCTTGAGCAGTTAAAAAAGTGGCCCCTCTCCGTGTGTCCTTCCCGAGGAGTTGATGGCAGAAATTCTGCTAAGATTGCCGGTGAGATCGGTGTCGCGTTTCAAATGTGTCTGTAAGTCTTGGCTTTTTCTCATTTCCTATCCCTAATTTGCAAAACTCCATTTTGACCTAGCTGCAGCTCCCACTCACCGATATCTCGTGAAATTCGGTGATGATTCCAAAGCTACTTCCATAGACATTGACGCATCCCTTCAATGATTATGTGGATGTACTCTTAAGCTTCCGTGTTATGCACCTTATCCCTTCGTCAAATACAAAAGTGTATATACGTGAAGGGTTCTTGTAGAGGGTTTCTACTCTTAACCTCGTCATTTGCTACCTGTAAACTCACTTATTTCATCGTATGGAATCCGTCAACCGGTATCGTAAAATGATTTAGCAGAGAGTTGAACCACCGATATGTATGTGGAATTGCATATGACTCATCAATGGATGACTATGTGTTAGTGATTGTACAATTTTCCAAACATAGAGGTCAGCAGGTCCATTGTTTTTCTTTAAGGACTGGTTCATGAAGCTGCACTGAGGGTAGTACTAATGTTCTGATTCTTCCAAATTTACAGAGCTGGCGTGGATTCAGATTGGAAGGGTCACTCTTGAATGGGACTCTTCATTGGCTGCTTCACAATGATGATGATAATTGCAGCAAAATTATTGCATTTGATGTGATCAAAAGGAAATTATCAGAGATTCCACTGCCATTTTATGATTTCTTCAATCTTCGAAGTAAACTTAATCTTTTGATGGTAATGGGAGGATATCTATGTGTCTATTCCGCTAGTTACTTGCCTGCATAGGCTGAAGTGTGGATGATGAAGGAATACAAAGTGCAGTCGTCTTGGACCAAGTCATTACTTTTCTCTATCGATCCTTTGTCACACTTTTCTCCAATATGTTTTACAAAAAATGGTCAAATTTTTGGAATCGGTTGTTTTTGGAAGATTAATGAGACTTAATGACAAAGGCGACCTGCTTGAGTATCGTAAAACAGAGCAGTATAGGGGTACAATTAGTGCAGAACATCGCAATATTATATATAGAGAGAGTTTGAGAGTTTGCTATCACTCCCACGAAGATGAACAAAGGTAAGGTACCAGACAAATTAATTTATATAATATTGTCTAGTCTTTCCTTTATTTTGTTACTATTCAACATGCATCACGAAGAATCAGTGTGAAGTTATATGCACAATGCACGAAACATGTTTTCAATGAGTTATGACATGTATTCTGCATGCAATACTTGAATTTGGCACAGAAGATTTTTGGCTTGATAATGGACAAGACTTTGGTTTCATGAAGTGCAATGATCAAAGTATATGCAATGCATGGCCACACTCTTGAGGATTTGTCTCTATTCTTGAAAATGAAGGTTAACTGGTTCTAGAGTTGACTTCATTATAGTCATTAACATCTTGCATGCATTTGCAAAGATGGGGGCATTGCATCATGTAAGTTACTTACCCGGTTACCCATTCAAAACCAGCCTTGATTCACTCAAATCCCATAACATATTGCTTCTTAGTAGCTATGCAAAGTAGGGTTACATTGAAATGGCCGAAAAGCTTTTTGATGAAGAGAGAAGTATCCATAAAGATACAATTTGTGTTGAACTCTATGATCAGCGCACATCCTAAACATTGTGAGTGGTTTAGATGTTTCAGTTGTACAACCAAATGAAACTATCAAACATTATGCCAGACCAAGTAACATTTCTGAGGCTACTCACAGCTTTTGTTAACTTTGGTCTTATTAGTAAAAGTAAGGAGATTCTCAAGGAAATGGTAGAAATATATGGTTATCAACCTAGCCAAGAACACCATGCTTGTATGATTGATCTACTAAAGCCAATGAAATAATAGAAACTGTTCCATTGGAGTCAGATGCCAGGGTTTATGTTTTGTTGTTGAATGCCTGTAAGATAAACTCAGAAAACCATTTAGCAGAACTTGCTGCTCACATGCTTAATAAATATGGAACCTAAAATTGCTGGAAACTATGTATTGCTCTCCAATATATATGCTGCAGCAGGCAAGTGGGACAAAGTTGCTAAAATGAGGACTTTTCTTAGAGAGAGCGGACTAAAGAAAACACTAAGTTGTCGTTGGCTTGAATTAAATAGTACTTGAGTTTCGGCTTAAACACCTTGACCCGTCTACCATTAAGAAGGGGTGTAAATTGCCTATAAGCTAAATTCACTGAACACTGTAATTGTCATGTAACCTCTATTTTTACCTTGGAGTTGAAAATTATAAATTGCAAACTATTTACTCAGCATAGATATGTTCCACCTTACAAAAAGGTCATGTAACCAATAACCACGATACTTCTTTCTTTCCACAATTTCTTTTACCTGTCCAAACAAATAGAAAAAGAAATTTCACTTCTCTTTTATCTATCCAAACAACATATTTTTTCACTTTATTTTTTCTCTCGTTTCTTTCATTCTCTTTTTCTTTATTTATTTTTCATTCTTAATCAAAATAATGCACTCTGCAAGACAAAGTCCAACACTCACTCCAAGAAAAAAAAAATGAGAGAATTCAGCTATGATATTATCACTAAGGTTTTGTTTGGAAGAACTTATTAACAACTTATTTGAACTTATGTTATAAGTACATGAGAGTGTTTGGAAGAGCTTATGAAAATATTCATGGATGTCTTTAGCTTCCACGTTTATGCTTGGCCGATTTCCCTTCCAAAAGAAATTGATGCCTGGGTTAGAAATTTTGTTTGGTCAGGAGATGGGCAAAAGCGTAAGCTAGTCACAGTGCCTTGGGCTTCTGTTTGCAACCCTGTTCATGAGGGGAGTTCGGGACTACGCTCTATTAGGAGAATCAACGAAGTTGTTGTTCTGCATCTCGGGGTTGAAGTTTGGGTTTGATCCATCCCAATGCTTTACCTTACTTAGGCAAAGATACCTTAGACAATCAAGGGCACTACTACGCACACCTAGCAAAATTGCTGGTACACCCAGTAATTTCGCAAATTTCCCATTTTTCCGTTTCGTAAAAGGATATGGATCAGCTGATCCGTAGGAGGGATCAGTTGATCCGTATGAGGCCCACGGATCAACTGATCTATGGGCCTCATGTTAGTATAGAGCAATAAAAAGAGAAAGGAAGAAGGAAAAGAGAGAAAACACAAAGTTTAACGTGGTTCAGCACACAATGTATGTGTCTACCTCCACAGTTACACTAGGAGAACTTTTTATTACTTGCACGTTTTAAAGCTTACAAGGTGTCCCTATATATAACACTAATGAGACACAAGTTTTTACAAACCAAGCGATGTGGGACTAAGACCACAAAACTCTAACAATTCTCCCACTTGGGGTCTAAGTTCCAAACTCTATCAGTTCCTTGTAAGCAATGATTTCATCGACTCTTTACCTAGTGTAGCGCCTTCATCTTCAATTATCCTTGAAGGCCAACTGAGGCAATGTAAAGCCTCAGCTTGTCAATTGTAATAGCTTTAGTCAGTATATCTGTTGGATTCTCTTATCAAAAGATCTTCAGTAAAGATAAGTCTCCATCATTTATCAACTCCCTGATAAAATGGTATCTTAATTGAATATGCTTGCATCTAGAATGGAAGACTGGATTTTTAGCAAGACATATAGCACTTTGATTGTCACTGAACATTGAAGCATTATCTTGTTCTTTCCCTAATTCATTGAGAAAATTCTTTAGCCAAATCATCTCCTTGGCTGCTTCTAAGATAGCTATGTACTCGGCTTCCGTGGTTGAGAGAGCAACTCTATGTTGAAGTTTAGACTTCCAACTCACAGCAGTATCTCCCAAAGTAAAAATGTAGCCTGTGGTGTTTTTCTTGGTATCAGAATCTCCTCCCAAGTCTGCATCTGAAAATCCCTGTAAAGTGAGATTTTTTTTCTGAAGCACAAACACATCCCTGAAGTACCCTTCAGATATCTGAGTATTTTACACCTTCCCAATGCTCCTTTGCTGGATTTGATAGGAACCTACTGACAACTCCCACTGCATGTGCTATGTCAGGTTTGGTACACACCATAACATACATCAAACTCTCGACTGCTGATGCATATGGTACTCTTGACATGTAACATTTTTCTTCATCTGTCTTTTTGAATGACAGTTCATCGAAACAATTGCTAGATCGAGCACGCGACGCGCATAGTCTTTCAAGAGCGGGTTGTCTCCTCTTCAACATTTCTACTACTTCCTTGCCTCCCCTTTTCAGAGATCTCCTTGTTTTTTTTAGTAGGTAATTCACTACCGAAGCAAAAGGCTGGATCAAGAAAAGGGGGTACTACGAGCCCTCTGCCCCACGCATCTAACCAGCTCGTGTGGTTCACCGGTTCCACTGACTAGACTCTTAGAGTGATTCAGTCGATACAGAGGTGCGCTTGAAGTGGGGGGTGTGCTGTCCCTATTGGGCTGGGCCCTTCCCCAAAAGGCCCCACCGTCATAGGGGAACTCGGAATCGAATCACCACATCCTCATACCAGAACTTCGCCACCTCTCTGGCCATGCCTCACCGCCCTTGCTTCGACCCATTAGTCTCAGTAGTCTTCGGTAGCGGGGAGTGAAGTAGGTCATCACTATCAGACTTGGACATGTTCCATGGCGCGAAGTCTCTTCTCATCTAATAGCTCTAATTGTGGGGATATCTAAAAAAATATGCTCTCTCTCATCCACATCAAAATCTTTGTCAAGCTGGACCCTGATGAGGGATGGGAATGGCTGAATACGTCTGCCCGTATGCAAGTTAGCAACTGGCCAACAATTGTATCGAGCTACATGCCCTTCTCATAAGATGTTGTAAGCTACGGGCCATAAAATCTCTGAGGCTGAAAGGGCCTTGCCACTGGACTTCTTTGATCGGCGTACCGGCTGTCCACTCAGGGTGGAAGGTGCGTGCTGCTGAAACTTATTTCAGCATTCTTGGATTAGGCTTTACCGGGCTTCTCTCTTTAAGCTTTAAGGCAGGGCTAAGGCATTGGGGGGGAAAGAAAAGGACCGCCTTTAAAAAGAAAAAAAAATTGATAAGGTTTGCCTTCGGGCTTTGAAAAAAGGCTTCGTACCATCAAGAATATATAGATAGATTGCCAAATCCTTCTATTATTAAGTATGGCTGGTACCATTTCGATGTGTTTCGATTCTTCCGAACAAGAAAGGTTGCTTTGGTCTCGAGGAATTGTTGAGCGAGGCTGACTTTAGAGGTGTAAGCACCGCGAGTCTCAATCCAATCAAATTCCTGTTCTATTACTGGCTCATAACTAACCGAAAGGCATAATAGATTCTTGCTCTTCTTAGCCTTGCAAATGAGGCGGTTGATAGAAACCGTATTCTGAAACACGGAAAAAAAATCATTGGCTTATCAAATTATCTATCGAGCTATGAAAAAGATTCAACAAAAGACAGAAACAAATCCACTATCTATTTTACGTCAAGACCAAGAAAACCACCTAGCACGACAAACATCAAAACAAAAGAAATTTGAACTTCAACTGCAACTAAAACCCCCAGTATTATTATAGTGCAAAGATTGCTTCTTTGAAAACTTCAAATGAGATCCCAAAAGGGTATTCCTGGTCTTAGAATCTTCAAGGTAAAACCTGTCAAGCAACTTGTGTATATATTTCTCCTGAGACAGCTTTAAAATTCCTTTTGATTTGTTTATAAGAATTCTCATACCAAGGATTTGTTTAGTTGGACCAAGATCCTTCATTTCAAATTTTTTTGCCAACTGCTGCTTCAACTTGTTAATTTCTGCCATACTAGATCCTGCGATCAACATGTCATCAACATACACGACAAGGATAACATAGTTATTAGTATATTTCTTAACATAGCAAAAATGGTCCATGTCACATCTGTTGAATCTTGAGTTGCTCATAAACTCATTAAACTTCTTGTACCACTGCCTCGGTGCTTGTTTCAAGCCATATAAACTTTTATGAAGCTTGCACACAAGATTCTCCTTGCCTAGCACTTCAAAACCTTCTGGTTGGGTCATATAGATGTCTTCCTCTAAATCCCCATGCAAGAATGTAGTTTTAACATCTAACTGCTCCAACTGAAGATTCTTTGTAGCTACAATACTTAGAATAACTCTAATGGTAGTCATCTTTACAACTAGAGAGAAGATCTCTGTGAAATCAATTCCTTGTTTCTGTTGAAACCATTTCACCACAAGTCTCGCCTTGTATCTTCTTCTATCGTCAAATTCTTCCTTTAGCCTATAGACCCACTTATTCTGTAGCACTTTCTTTCCTTCTGGCAATTTAGTTAAAGACCACATCTTATTTTTCTGAAGAGATGTCATCTCATCTTTCATTGCTAGCTCCAACTCAATAGAGTCATTCCCCTGCGTAGCCTCACTGAAACATTCTGGCTCACCAGCATCAGTTAACAACAAATAATGCAATGAAGGGGAATACCTATCTGGTGTACTGAAATTCTGCTAGATTTTCTTGGAGGAGTTGATGGTTCTGGTTCTGACTCAACCTTTACGCCTGTACTCTGGTTTCTATTGGCTACATCACTTTCTGAAATTTCTTCAAGTGTTGCTTTCTCAGAAATTTCTGACAGTTTACCTGCACACGTAGATTTTGTAGAGAGTTTGTCCTTATAAAATAAGTTCCCATTAAAAGTGACATTCCTGCTTCTAATAACTTTCTTGGTTTAGTCATCCCAAAACCTGTAGCCACACATGTTAGATCTATAACCAATAAAATAACACTTCCTCGCCTTCGAATCCAATTTATCTCTACTATTAGAGTTTGTCAGTATATATGAAACACAACCAAAAATTCTCAAATGTGAAAGTTTTACCTCCTTTTCAGACCATACTTCTTTGGGCAACTAATAATTCAAAGGAACTGATGGTCCTCTATTGATGAGATATGTTGTTGTTTTAATTGCTTCTGCCCAGAATGCTTTAGGCAAGCCAGATTAGATCCGTATACACCTCGCTCTCTTGTTCAAGGTTCTATTCATGCTTTCTGCAACACCATTTTGCTCAGGTGTTCCTGGTATTGTCTTAATCATTTTTATCCCATGTTTTGAACAAAAGTCCTTAAACTCATGACTATCATTCTCCCCGCCATTGTCAGATTTCAGACTTTTAACTTTTAGATCTGTCTGATTTTCAACTTTTGTTTTCCACCTTTTAAACACAGAAAACATATCAAATTTATTTTTAAGAAAATAAACCCATACCTTTCTGGTAGAGTCTTCGATAAAGCTGACATAATAGCGTGAGTTTCCAACAGATTTCACTGGAGCTAGCCCTCAAACATCTGTGTGCACCCATTCTAGCTTTTCAAATTTAGGAGTCTTCCTTGCTCTTGAGAAGCTAACCTTTTTCTGCTTTCCAAAGATATAGTGCTCACAAACACCAACATCAACATGCTTCAGGCTAGATAGCTTACCCTTTGCTGCCATAAGCTTTATTCCTTTTTCACTCATGTGTCCAAGTCTTTGATGCCACATGGTTGAATTATTGACAGCCTCAGTAACTGCTACCATATCCTCATCTACATTCATGTAAAAAGATCCTCGCTTCTTTCCATGAGCCACAACGAGATTGCCTTTTGTTACCTTCCAAGCTCCATCTCCAAAAGTGGTGTGATGCCCATCATCATCCAACTATCCTATAGATATTAAATTTCTTTTTAAGGCAGGAATATGTCTAACATTGTGCAATGTCCATAGGGATCCACTGGAGGTCTTGATGTTGATATCACTTTTTCCAACAATGTCAAGAGATTTTCCATCTGCAAGGTAAACTTTCCCAAATCTTCCAGAAATATAGTTAGACAATAAATCTTTAGAGGGAGTAGTGTGGAACGACGCACCTGAGTCCATAATCCATGAATCAACTGGACTATCCAAGCAGCAAATTAATGCATCATCAAATTCATCAGTTGTTGCATTTATGGATTCATCATCATCGCGCTTCTTATTTTTGTGAGCCTTGTTCTTCTTTGGTGCCTTGCATTGATTGGTAAAGTGACCTCTCTTGTCACAATTCTAGCAGATAATGTCACTTCGAAATTTTGTCTGACCTTTTCCTCTTGACTTTGATCTGCCTCGACCATTCTAACCCTTCTGGGTAGCCCTTCCTCTGCCTTCAGTATTCAATGCTAAATTAGAAACATGACTAGAAGATTCTCCTGAATCTCTCTTGCGAACATCTTCGCTTAAGATCAAGTCACGAATGTCACTAAGCTTTAATGTGTTCTCCCTTGTAGAACTACTAACTGCAGTAACAGTTGCAGCCCAACTATCCGGTAGTGATGACAATAGAATCAATGCCTTCATCTCATCCTCAAATTTAATTTGCACTGACTCCAACTGGGCAAGAATAGTATTAAATTCATTAATATGATCAGTTACAGAGATACCTTCTCCCATCTTAAGGTTGAACAACTGATGCATCAAGTATACTTTGTTGGTTGCCGACGGCTTCTCGTTCATATCTGATAATGCCTTCATTAAGCTTGCAGTAGTCTTCTCGTTTACAATGTTGAACGACGTTCTTGGCTAATGTCAATCTGATCACGCCAAGAGCCTATCGATCTAGCAAGTTCCATTCTTCTTGCTTCATGTCGTCTGGCTTAACCCCTGATAAGGGTTGATATAGCTTCTTCTGATATAGATAATCCTCTATCTGCATCTTCCAAAAGCTAAAATCTCTGCCATCGAACTTCTCGATCTTCACCTTCCCCTCTTCTAATGTCATTGCTCCCACTGCCTCCTCTAAACTGAGAAGACTCCCACTAATTCCTCTAAACTAAGGAAATCCCATGGAGTAACCAAAAGCTCTTGATACCAGTTGTTAGTATAGAGCAATAAAAAGAGAAAGGAATAAGGAGAAGAGAGAAAACACAAAGTTTAACGTGGTTCAGCACACAATGTATATGCCTACGTCCACGGCTACACTAGGATAACTTTTTATTACTTGCACGCTTTAAATCTTACAAGGTGTCCCTATATATAACACTAATGAGACACAAGTTTTTACAAACCAAGCGATGTGGGACTAAGACCACAAAACTCTAACACCTCACTTTATGAGGCTTACGGATTAATTTAAATAATAAATTTCAGGTTATTAGCACAACTCTCTAACCAACTGAGCTAATAGACCAATTATGTTATAAAATAAATAATGTTGTTATACATAACACTAAACTTTCTAATGTATATTTAATGCGCATGTAAATTTAAATAATAAATTTTGTGATAAATAATTTTGATATAACTCATACGAATTATTTAATTCGTATATTTTTTATAAATAAAAAATATTTATTGTTGAAAAATTTAATATATTAATAAATTAAAAAAACATTTTTGAAAAAAAATTTAAAAAAACACTTACGAATTACGTGATTTGTATGAATCATACGAATTAACTCATACGGATTACGTGATCCGTATGAGTCATAACTCATATGGATCACATGATCCGTATGATTCTTAAGTATGCTAAATCTTCATTGTGGACTGGGCTTAAAAAACGTTTTCCTCAAGTGCTCCTAGGCTCGAGGTGGCTTTTGGGAGATGATTCTGACATTCATTTTTGGAAAAGCCAGTGGCTTGAGCAACTTGACCAGCTAATCTAGGTGCACTCTAGCAATGGAGATCTTAACTTTAAACAAGCTCATTGTTTCCTCTCGGCAACTTCTCTCCAGCCTTCGAAATAGTTCAAGGCCCTTTGGAACTTGACTTTTCCCTGTTCTAAGTCATTTATTTTATGGCAAGTCCTGAAAGGGAAGATGCCAACAAAATGATAATCTGGTTAAGCCGGGATGCATCGCTGTTTTCGCTTGTAACCTTTCTTACAAGGCATATGAATCATCTGGTCATCTTTTCTTTTGGCAAAAGCTCTTTGGCAATGGTTGGCTTCTTATCAAGGAGAGTAGATAGAGGTTATTAGGCTTGCAAGGATTATTTTTGTTATATAGGGCATTTGGCACACTCACAAAAATATTTGTTTCAACGATCACGCAATTCCCCTGCACAAAGTCACTTATTCAATTTCTCAATTTATATCTCTAGTTGGAAATTCCACCACAACCACTAAAAGATGCTCCATTCAGGATTTCTCTATTCTCAGGTCTTTCGATTATTAAATATTCTAATTTCTAAAATTATTGATAGTTGTATTTTGTCACTTAACTTCGTATTTTTCATGATTATTTATTTTATTTATCATAATTATTTGTTTTTTTAAAAGGAAAATTGTGACAAATGATTTTTATTTTTTATATAAGTTAGTATATTAATTATTTATTTATTAATTTTTAGAATGAGACAACATTTTATAAGTACTTATATTAATATGATCCAAACATTTCAAAATTATGTAAACACTTACACACACACACACACACACACACACACATATATATATATATATAACTTAATGAGTTTTAAGCACTCATAATGTAAGATTTTATATAATAAGAACTTATTAAAAAATATCTTAACTAAACTATTTTCTCCAAGCTAACCCTTAATACAAAAATTTTAAGGTGTGTTTAACTAAAATCTCTAATATTTTAGGATTCGATGACTTTGGACCATAAAAGTCTTTGGTGACTTTCTCTCATTTTGGACCATCGGATTAATCTAATGGTATGGATTTTCTTATTTGTTTTAAAAGATATTTTAATTTAATTATTTATTTTTTTATACTTTAAAACCATAAAAAATAAATACTGAGCTTATAGACTAAACTAAAAAATAAATAAATACCCGTGGTTTTGGGTAGTTTTTAAACTATGAGAAATTTCTGCAATGATAAAAAATTTCTCAAATTCATATGACAATCTTACACATCTATCCTTTTTATCTTTCGCTTGATCCGAGCATAGAAGTATCTTTATATGTAACTTGTCCATCTCTATTTTATGGATCATGTGATTGATTGATGTACGGTTCTTCACTTCTTTGCATCATCAAATAGTCTAAAAGATGACGAAGGCTAGCATGCACAAGTCTTGCAAGCACTAATAGAAAAATGGCTTTTTACGACACGTGATTTACAACGGTTATTTGAGGAACCGTTTTAGAAAGTGGTGTGGTGGCATTTTTGTAATTATTGTGTAACAAATTGCATTTTACGACCCACATTCTAAGGCGGTTATCAATAACCGCCTTAGAATGTTATGTTTTATAAAATTTATGCCATTTTTTAGAAAAAAAATTGTAAAAATTAAAAAAGCAAAACCGCTTGCTGCTTGCTGCTTGCTTTGAACCTCGTGGTTGTACCTTTCTGCTAGCTTGCTCCTTGCTTTGAACCCTAGCATGTTTGTTGACCTTTCTGCTTGCTCCTTTGTTTGAACCCTCGCATGTTTGTTCACCTTGCTCCTTTCTTTGACATTGACCTCAGCTCTTTGACATTGAAGCCCTACCTCTTCTTCCATTGAAGCTCATTTCTTTGACATTGACCTCAGCTCTTCGACTTCATCGCTCCAACTTCCCGGCTCGAAGTTTCGTGATGAAAGAGATTGGTTATTCAATTACTAACTTTGTTAGGTTAAGCTTATTTTAACCTTGTTTTAGGTTAAGTGGTTCGTGTACTATTGAAGAAAGGTCGCGGGTTCCATGTAATTTCTTTTAATGGTGATGCTTGGTAATCATGGGCTGCAAACGGGTCAGTGGCTATTTCTTATTGAAGCTCTGGTTGATGTCCGTATGGTGTTTTATTAGTAAAATATATTTATATTGATATATTGGTTATGTTTTTTTAATTTGATATTTTGTTGATATGTTCAACTTTGTTCATATACAGTTGAATCTTAGCTTTACATGGTAATTGTTATGATGATAATAAATTTGTTGGTCTTTAATCCCTTCCAGAAGTTAGTGTAGAATCCTAATTTTAGTGAAATTTAAATTAAAATGGTTGATTGAAGTCATCAACTTCATTCCTTTTGTGCAATTTCGCTCCCCAATCTGTTATATTACTACAAATCCAAAAGAATGGCACAATATTGCAGAGAGTTGGCTACAAGGGTTGCACTTGCTTTTCTCAAAATAGTTGGCTACAAGGATCAGGAAACCCATGGCTCTCTAATCTGGTTTTCTCTTCTTTTCATGCATTGCTGCAAAAGTTTTAAAAAACCTATTTTTTTAAAATTGAAATCAACTTTTCGGTTCTCACTCAAAATTGAAATCAACTCTACCAACATCTTATACAAACGGACACATACACAATGCTTGAAGTTTTGTTTCACTTCCATTGCTCCGATAGTGGTAATGGAAATATACTTGAGTTTCCTATACTATTTTCACTACGTAGCAGCTTGAAGTTCATCAGTTCTGTACTCTCAAGAACATGATTTTCTCTTAACCTACCACTACTAGCTTCATTGCCAACATATGTTGTGAGAGCAGTTGCTAGTGCTTATTGAAATTTTGGGTTGCTTGTGATTATTGCCTCAGTTGCAGTAACAATGGGATTAGGGAAAGAATGCTGAGAAATGGTACTATTGTTGCTCATGTAAATAGGTTCATGGAGATGCCCTAGAGAATGTGGTTGATTTTGATTTCCCGTGTTTAACATGTAATTACCACCATGGTGTCTATTTTGAGAAAGTGTTCCAGAGTTGGAGTAACCACTATAACTGTTCCAAAGTGATTGCGGCATGCTAGAATGTAGAGGAGAGAAACCTAAGGAAAAGTTAAGGTTTGTTGATGAGTATTTTGGCATGCAAGTGAAGCTTGAGTTTGAGGAAGAAGTTGGAGGTGTTGTAAGGTCTAAAGTGATTGGGGTGAGAATTCAAGGTTGAAATGGATGAGTTGGGGAAGTAGAATTGTTGTGGTCTTGAAACTTGGTGTGTAGAGAAGTTTAGAGCATTATTAGGGTTGTAATAAAGAGTACTAAAGTTGATGATGGAGGATATAGCTGAATCAACTAATCCATGTCAAAGCAGATACAACATTCAAAGACGGTTATTAGCTAATAACCGTCTTTGAATGGTGTGTCTGCTTCGACATTCAAAGACGGTTATTAGCTAATAACCGTCTTTGAATAATTTTTACTTTCAAAGACGGTTATTAAAATAATCGTCGTTGTCATACCCTAATTTCGTCCGGGGACCATTGTTTGATGGCATGCAACCTTCGCTTGATCGCTTCGAGGAACTTGACACCCATCGTTAAGCAATCCGTGAAGTTTCGCGGCATGTTGGGAGTCGAAAGGAAACATTATTGCGCAATCCGTAAAGTTCCGTAACATTCCAGAAGCCGAAGAAAGGGTGGTTGCGTAATCCGTATAGTTTCGTGACATTACGGAAAGAAAACAAGTATCATTACGTAATCCGTAAGGTTCCGTAACGTTACGGAAAAAGAATTAGCAAAGAAGGAGGGGTGAACTTATCAAGATAGGGGTGTAAATAGCAATTTGAATCTAGGCCAGAACATTTTGAAAGTTGGGTTGCTTAAGGAGGAAGCAACTGGGCGGCAAGCTCCTCCACGTTTTTGAAAAATGGTTTCCATGGCTTCCGTAATGCTTCCGTAAAATTTCCGAAAACCTTGGGTAAGCATATTCCACTTAACATTGGCAAAAGGGATGAGACAAAAAGATGAAAGTTAAGTCATATATGCTTCCATAACTTTTTCGTAAATTACGAAAGAAGGTGGTGTGAACTTATCAAGATAGGGATGTAAATAGAAATTCGAGTCTAGGCCCTTCTGGAACATTTTGGAAGTTGGGTTGCTTAAGGGGGAAGCAACTGGGCGGCAAGCTCCTCCATGTTTTTTAAAAATGGTTTCCGGGGCTTCCGTGGCTTCCGTAAAATTTCCGAAAACCTTGGGTAAGCATATTCCACTTAACATTGGTGAAAGGGAGGAGAAAATAAGATGAAAATCAAATCTGAAACACTTCCGTAAGGCTTCCGTAACTTTTTCGTAAAATACGAAAAGGGGGGTGAACTTAGTAATTCGGGTGCGCTTAGAAATCTTCTTCATTAAGTCTCTGGGCGGCAAGCACCTCCCTTTTTTCCTATAAATAAGGGAGGGGGAAGCTATTTTGAAAATGTTCAAGACCCATTGGCTATGCATTTCGGCTATTTTGGGCAAAAAACACGTTTTCGTGAAGAAAAATCGAGTCGAAGTGCTTCCGTAACGCTTCCGTAAGCGATTTTGTGGAAATTCTTCATCGTTCTTCGTCATTCTTCACCGTTCTTCGTTCTTCAACGGGTAAGTTTTCGAATCCGAGACTTTCAATTCATTTCTTGTTTTGTGTACTTTCACTTTAATTTCGTTTACTTTCAGTTTTCTTTTATTCCGTTTTTAACGTACTTTAACCGTTTATTTAAGCCGTTTTCTTACCTAATAAATGATAAAATGAATTTCAACCGATCATTTGTGTTGTAATCTCGTTTAATCATTGTTAAAACAAAATCTAACCGATCACTCACGTTGTATCCACGGTTAAACCAAAAAAAGGCAAAATAATAATAAAATAATCAAAATATCCTGAAAAATAATAATAAAATAATCAAAAAAATCAATCGGACGTTTTTCTTTGGAAGTTTCCTTGAATGAATTGACTAATAACCAAAGTGAAACTAAGGCCAAAATCAACTCGGAAATCAAGTTTTGTCCGCAAAAAAAAATAAAAAAAAAAATAAAAATTTTAAGGTCCAATGCCTTAAACGGTCCTCTTTGCTTTTATCGGTTAACATGGATCGTTCAAAAGCAAAAAATCAACACATCACTTTACTGCCTTTTGCGAGAACTACGTAGATCTGATTTCCTCTTCGATGGAGGATACGTAGGAGCAAAAGTCCCGCTTTTGTCGACCTCGTGAGATGGTTAGAGGTCCAACGCCTTAGCTTTCTCACCAAGTAAAATGGATCATTTTAAGATCCAACGCCTTAAATGACTCCTTTCCAAGTAAAAAAAATCACTTGATTCGCCCCTTTTCAAAGAACTACGTAGGTCTGATTTCCTTATTACAATTGAGGAATACGTAGGAGCAAGGGAAACACCCTTGTTGACCACAAAGAGATAAAAAATACAAAAAGGCATAAAAAGACATAAAAACGTAAAAAAGGGAAAATAAAACAATTTGAAGTCATCTTTTGCACACTCGATTAAAGGTTGCGGTCCTTTGTGACGGACGCGTGGGGTGCTAATACCTTCCCCGTGCGTAAATACAACTCCCGAACCTTTCACACTTAAAGTTCGTAGACCACGCCTCTCCCGGTTTTTCCGACGTTTTCCTCGAATAAACGTTGGTGGCGACTCCGCGCATTTTTCTTTCTTGGAAGATGCACCCGTGAGCCCTCATGTTGCCCTCCCGCCGAAGGGTAGGTTGCGACAGTTGGCGACCCCACTGGCGACTGTTTTTAGAGAGTTAGGCCTTCTAATCTCGTGCAATATTATGACTTCCTCTTTTGTCAGTTTCCTTTTATTTCTCTTACGTTCTTGTATATGTAACTCTTTGATGCTTTTAGTGTGTTTTTAAAATGTATGCATAAGATAGATATTTATTCATTTGATGCACACAAACACCAACACTATTTGCACACATGGTGAGTTGAAAAGGGGCCCTATACCCGGGTCCATGGGAACATAAGGAGTGGAGGTGAATTTGTGGTCATGCTAGGTCTCTGACTTGCTTGATTATAGTGAACCCTCATCTAGAGTTTTTCTCTTTGATAACATATTGTTGTTAGTAGTCCCTACTACCGCAATATGTTCTTCGAAGGGGATGATACCTCTAGAGACCATTAAGAGAGATATGACCACCTTGGGAATTATCACTAAAAGCCCTTTTAGTTTCCTCCCGTGTAGGTCCCTAAAATAGAGGCACGGAGCAAACACGTTGCGTGCCATTTTTAACACTGCCATGCATGTAGACCTAAATGTCGTGTACGCCTTTGTTGTATGATTATTTGTGGATATTGCCATGTTGTGCACATCCCCTGTTGCGCTTTTGCGCATCTGCATCATGTCATCACGCACGCATTGTATGTTGGTCTTGTCTTTTATCACGGGAAGCCGGAAGGTCCATATCACCTTCTTAACTGCACACATGGGGCACTGCACCCCCAAATGTGCAAGTAAGAAAAGGTAATTTTTCGGTCTCTCGTGTCCGTAAATGCATTCATATCATGCATCGCATAGGCATCTCTTCATGGCACCGTAATGGACATATCGTTCCTGCATTTGTCCGTTATCATATACCAGCATCACATTTTGCATGAGTCATTGCATCATAATGCATATGTGTTCAACATACTTTTTGTTCTACAAACTGCATACCTTTTGTTTTCATGTTTTGCTCATGCATGATCCTTACGTTTTCCTCTACAAAATAAAAACAAAAGCATTCTTAGTTGCATGTGTTAGGTACCATGAGCCAACCATGTTGGGATCATAAACCCATTTCTAAAAAAAAAACAAACAAACAAAAAAAAAAACAAACAAACAACAAAACAAAATGATTGAACATGGTACCTAATGCATGGTTAACTAAGAAAAGATGTTTCTTCGGGCATCTCAATTTAATAATTATATTTTCCATGCATAGCATACGTATTCCCGAGTCTTTCATCTCTATGAAATATTGTTGAAGTATTGGCGATCAGAATTTCCATTCCTTGGATTACGGGGTTGAACCAAGCTCATGCTTTTACGAAAAGGTTCATCAAGTCAAGTTGAAGTATGAAAGTAACCATCTTGCAAAAAATTGGGGCAAGAGATGGATCGAGTTACATCGCTGCTTCGTCTACTGCCAAACACATTTAGGACTGTTGATGTCCTTGTTACTTCCAGTTTCACCTTGACAAAGATGTAATGGACCATGTTAAAAATCTAAATTGATTCAACCCCATGGCCTGCATAAAAAATCGCAATACTTCAATTGTGCATCATTTACATACATCCATGATTTTCATTGGTTGCATTGTTCATTGCATTCTTTCCTTGAAAAAAAAAATAAAAAGAAAAAAAAAAGAAAAAACGAACTTAATCATTGTTATAAAAAAGAAAAGAACATGCTTTACGGTGCCCTTACCGAACCTGTGCTAGAGCTAGAGTAATGGGTAAAGTAGAGGAGGTGCAAGAGCAGATGAAGGCCAACATGGAGGCCATGAAAGAGCAAATGGCCACAATGATGGAGGCCATGATGAGCATGAAGAAGATAATGGAAGTCAATGCCGTTGCAGTTGCCGCTACCAGCGCTGTTGCTAAGGTGAACCCGATGCCCCCATCTGGCCATAACCAAATGAATCATCCAACCTCAGATATGGTAGGCAAAGATTTAGGAAGTACGGGCGGCCCCCATTATGCGCAAATTCAAAACAAGCATGCCTTCCCATCATATGGTTTGCCTCCCAACTATACACCACCCAATGTGGCATACATTCCCAATGAGGATGTCAATAACTCCGCTCCCATGCTCATTGAGAGCCGACAACCTCATCATGTACATGTCTCTTAAACTGTGGGCGAGACACATGAAATGCCCCACCACAATCTAGCAGACTTTGAGCCTTGCCTCGGATATGCCACTGGAGGGCAAGTAGTTGGTGATATACCCCAGCAAAACACTTTGGAGGGCCCTCAGTATCACCCACAACCACACTCCTCACATTCCACAATGATTAAAAACCCTCATGCTATGGCAGAAATGGGAAAGTTGGATCATCTAAAGGAAAGGCTCAGGGCCATTGAAGGAGGTGAAGATTATGCCTTTGCTAACCTAGAAGAGTTGTTCCTAGTACCCAATATCATCACCCCTCCCAAGTTCAAGGTGTCGGACTTTGACACGTACAAGGGGACTACTTGCCCCAAGAACCATCTAAAGACGTGTTGTCGAAAGATGGGGACATACGCAAAAGATGAGGAACTGTTGATACATTTCTTCCAAGAAAGTCTTACTGGGGTAGTTGTTACCTGGTACGCTAACTTGGAACCTTCCCGAGTCCGTTCTTGGAAGGACCTAATGGTTGCCTTCGTTAGGAAGTATCAGTACAATTTTGATATGGTTCCGAATAGGATGCAACTACAGAACATGTGCAAAATGGGGCACGGATCTTTTAAAGAATACGCCCAAAGGTGGAGAGACCTAGCAGCTCAAGTGGCACCTCAATGACGAAGGAAAAAATGATAACAATGATAGTAGACACATTACCAGTATTCTACTATGAAAAGATGGTGGGCTACACACCTTCAAGCTTTGCTGATTTAGTTTTCACCGACGAAAGGATCAAAGTAGGTATGAAAAGAGGCAAATTTAATCATCTTGCTTGGACGAATGAGAAAACTGGGGCAAATGAAGAGGGTGAGAATGAGGGAGAAACCCATGCTGTGACTGCCATTCCTATACAGCCAAGTTTCCCACCACCCAGTTATCCACAAAGGTCATCCCTAAATCAACCACAAAGCCTGTCTACCGCACTTCCAATGACGAACACCACCTTTAGCACAAACCAAAACACCAACCAAGAAATAAATTTTGCAGCGAAAAATCCTGTAGAATTCACCCCAATTCCGGTGTCCTATGCTGACTTGCTCCCATATCTACTTGATAATTCAATGGTAGCCATAACCCCAACCAAGGTTCCTCAACCTCCATTTTTTCGAGGATATGACTCGAACGCAACATGTGCATATCAGGGAGGAGCCCTGGGGCATTCCATTGAGCACTGTATGACCCTGAAGCATAAGGTGGAAAGTCTAATTGATGTGGTCAGGCTGAAATTTGAGGAGAATCACTTGTTGAATCCTAACACTGACAAGCGACACCACACATGGGGCAATTTTGAAAGCTGTTGTTAGATGTCTCTAATGACTCATCAGGATTTTCAAGTTTATGCCATTATTGTAAACCATAGTTACAATGCTAAATAAAATGGATAAATCTGACATCTTTGTCCCTCATCCTCTCGTAATTACATCTTTGCTTCCACTGGAATGTGGGTGCAAGCCATTGGTTTGTTTGCTCAAGCAACATGCGCTCCTGAGTGTTGACTTCCAAGACCGTTCAATCAGAGATTACTCGTCTTGCACGTTGGTGGGAGTGCCGTAAAACAACGAGTAAAGTTCAAAACAAATAAGTTTCAAAATAAAAAAAAAAAAGCATTTGATTGACTGTGTTTTCAAGTAAAAATATAGACATTCATGTGACCTCATTTTATCATTCCTAGAGAAGTGAGTTATCAAGAATAGGAGTCATTTGACTTAATCCATCAACTGAAAAAATCCTTCAACTATTTCTTGTCCTTGGAAAACTCTTTTTGCAAGAATCAACCGCTTCTTTCATTCTTCCTTACTACAAGGTTGTGAAAAACAAAACAACGATGGTTACCTCAGAGCCCTACACTGGGGCAATGAAAGGCACCATGCATAAACCTTAAGTGAACCTAGGGGCAGATTAGAAGTTCTCACCCAATAGGTTCCCAACTACAAGGTCATGACGAAAGATAATGATTGGTACCTCAAAGCCTTACACTGGGGCAATGAAGGGCACCATGCATAAGCCTCAAGCGAACATAGGGGCAGATCAAAAGTTCTCACCCATCTATGTTTTTTAAACAAAAAAAGGGGGGACAAACCCTGGGATTCAATGGATTGATTAAACATCAAACAGCTCCATTGCCATCACTCCAAAATGGTCAAGTGACTAAATCAAACAGAACATACACTCTAAGGGAGTTCCCGGAGAGATTTGCAAAAGATAGGGTAAGGTTGCATGAATTATCACCTTTTTCAAAAGGACAGTCAATCTGTGTTTTCCAAAAAAATTAAATCAAAATCAAAATCATAAAATAGGGAAAGAATGTCATGAACATTGTACAACTTTCCATTACATTGCATTGTTTCATATGAAGTTCGCATTTACCAAATTTCACGACAAAGGTTGCATGCATCTGCATCCCTAAAATTCATGTTAACTACATAGATTTCCTACATCTAATGTCCAATCTTTTGAATTTGGGATGACCGGCCCTCTCGATGAGTCGAACTCTTGCTTTCTCATAAGGGTGGACCCTTGGGTACTAGTACCTATCACCTTTAGAGGACTACACTTCCTCGCCATCAAAGGGTTGCACGCCCTCACCTTCAAAGGACTATGCGTCCTCACCTTCACAGGGGTACACGCCCTCCCCTTCAGAGGGCTACACGTCCTCGCCTTCAGAGGGCTGCACACCCTCGCCTTTAGAGGGCTACGCATCCTCGCTTTCAGAGGGCTCCACATCTGCACCTTAAGAGAATTTAAGGTCCTCTGCCCTTAAATGCTTAACCAAGACTTGCGCTCCTGGTTAAGGGGCAAGTAGTTTCCTTTTATCAGTTCCTGGGCCACCCTCTGATCCTGGAGGAGCGACCAATTGTGCGAGCACAACCAGAGAGGGAGGCTATCACGCAGCTACTATGCATACCGGGGCAAGATTTCACCCGTGCCGCTGCAAAGAGACGAGTACGGATCATGTGCACCAACATGACCACTCTTACATAGATACGGACGACGTTGCTACTTAGCAACATTCCATCCAGCAACCACAATGTCGATCTCCCCCTGCGGAAGTATCAGTTGGTTTGTGCCATCGTGACATAGGTAAGTATGCACATCAACTGATTTCTAATGTCATCTATTATTTGCAGGGATCGCGCCCACAAGGCACCCAGTGGACCCGGAGGAGTCCAACAGGGCCCTGGGGTTTCCAACTCTGGTTACGGGCCTCTGTAAGTCCCACAGGGTGCCCGCCCCCCTAGCAAGGTCATGCCATCGTGACATAAGTAAGTATGCACGTGGCTTAACTGATTTCTGATGCCATCCACTATTTGCAGGGGTCGCGCCCATAAGACACCAAGTGGACCCAGAGAAGTCCAACAAGGCCCTGGGGTTTCCAGCTCTAATTACGGGCCTCTGTCATTCCTACAGGGTGCCCGTCCCCCCAACAAGGTCATGCCATCATGACATAGGTAAGTATGCACATCGCTCAACTGATTTCTGATGTCATCTATTGTTTGCAGGGATCGCGCCCGCAAGACACCCAGTGGACCCGAAGAAGTCCGACAGGGTCCTAGGGTTTCCAGCTCTGATTACGGACCTTTGTCAGTTCTACGGAGTGCCCGTCGCCCCCAGCAAGTTCATCAGGCCCCCTATTAACCAGGCTTTCATCAAGAAGTATTGCGCCCCCAGGCAGGCGCAGGGCGAGACATCACAGCAGCCTAGGGATGGCCGACAGCGGGCAACAAACGCATTGCCACTACCTCTAGAGTTCACCTCAACTCATCCACAAAAAGGTTAGAGCGTTGCCTACAACCCGTGGCCGACCAGCAGGCGACCAAGCCCAAAGCCAAAGGTAAGCAAAGTACTAGGTCCGTGACCGACAAGTCATCACGCGTCTAGCTCAAGACGTTAAAGAAGCGCTACTAGGAGGCAACCTAGTACCTTTTAAATTTCTACTTGTTATTTGATCACCTTTTGTTTCTCAAGTCATAGTAGGACACACCTAGTTGCTCATGATCCTAGGAATTTAAATAAAACAAGCGCAAGCTCAGAAGGTAGTCATACCTCACAAAATATATATATATATATATATATATATATATATATATATATATATATATATATATATATATATATATTGTGAGGTATCTTTTTGCTACATACATGCATATCTAAGGTATCTTGCTACCTAAACATATATGTGTGTGTGTGTGTGTGTGTGTGTGTGTGTGTGTGTGTGTGTGTGTGTGTTTAGGTAGCAAGATACCTTGGATATGCATGTATATAGCAAAATACCTCACAAAACATATATATGTATGTTTAGGTAGCAAGATACCTTGGATATCCATGTATATAGCAAAAATACCACACAAAAATATACATATGTTTAGGTAGCAAAATACCTCAAAAAAAAAGCAAACAAGAACAAAAAATATATCTTTCGACTGAAAAGCCAACATGCTTTTGAAAAGAAATAACTTCCAGCTTTTCTTTGAAAATAATTTCACTGATCATAACCAGTTTTTGAAAAAATGTGTATACACCTGAAGGGTGAATATTGTGAAAATTTTCCCGAACGCCCAAAATGGACTCAGATGAATGCATGATTTGATAAAAAGAACATATTTTAGAAACACTGGATTGACTTAAATAGGGAAAATGAATCCTGAGCCCTAGTGTCAAATGACCATAAAAACTTGATGCTTGAGTGTCCACATGGGTGCATGCATGACCAGTTTTGCATAAAATTTTCTAATCATCATTGTTGCATGTGTGTCATGGAAATAATGTGGGACATTCCTTTATCCCCGAACCGCTGGCCAAACCCTAACATATATCATGACCAGCCGTTCTACAAGCCTTGAGCCAAAATCCCAACTTATCATAAACCTTGACCCAGGGTGAGAATGTCAATCCTAGCCCTCGGAAGAAAACAAAAAAAAAGGAAAATTTCCAATCAAAGAGTGGGAGAAAGCAAAAAAAAGAAAGAAAATTTCCAATCAAAGAGTGGGAGAAAGCAAACAAAAAAGAAAGAAAATTCCCAATCAAAGAGTGGGAGAAAGCAAAAAAGAAAGAAAGTTCTCGATCAAACATCGGAAGAAAACAAAAGAAATATGCAGAAAGGTCTTTGGACCAGACAATATCTGAACAATACAGAATTGTCACCAAGTAAACAAGAAAAAGAAAGGAAACCACGACCTAAAGTGGTCCTCTCCCTTTGATTGCCAACCAAAATCATGTGCGTCGGTGACTTGTTCACCTCACACTAAACAAAAACAGAAAAGGAAAGGCCAAGAACACTCAAAGCCAAAATTCCCACAAAAAAAAAACCCCATTCCCAAGAAGAAGTCCTATTGATTCATGATCACGCATGTAATCTTTGATTTGATAGGAAATGATTTGCAAAGTCAAGTCATGACATATCTATGATTCGAAAATAGGATAAAACACTTACCTGTGTGAGATTGATACACTTTGAGTGATTTTCTTCTATTTTCGTTGGACCCAGTGTTTCCTCTAAATGGTCATTTAGAAACGAAATGCTAACATCCAAGGTCTCATTCATGGTTATGAGAAAATTTCACCAGCATACTCTCCTTCCCTGATAGACACATTGTTTTTCATCAAAAATCATATGTTGCTCTGATCAGTTGGAAGTTTTATTTCTTTACTAAAGCATGTTCGCATTTTAGTGAAGAAAACACCGAGACTATTTTAGTCTCACAGTTATCAAGAACTACGTAGGTCTGAGTTTCTCATCACAAATTGAGGATACGTAAGAGCAAAAGCCCTGCTTTTGTCGACCACCCCACCTTTTGTTACCGTGACCCAAGAGTCCGGTGGCATGCGGGGACACCCGACGGTAACCCGCAAATGTTCTTTTGCTATCTGTAAGACTCAACGCCTGATAGCATGCAGAGACTAACATCGTCTTCTGCATCCTTTGTCAATCGCGGCCAACAAGCCCATTGACACGTGGAGATTTACGTCATCTTCCGCGCAAACTACCTCTGTCAAGCACTAACCCGTGAAGCTAGGGAGGCGAGAAAATTGCTAGCGCATAGGGAGGCCTGGAGACTGGCCCGATGCCCAGGTCGGGGAGGAGCCTGTAGGATCCCCCAGTGGGATGGATGAACCCCGCATGGACGACGATATAACTGACTTGTTCGATTTCTTGGGAGGGAGCGGAGCCACATGACTGTGGGATCCCCAGATTCGTATTCTTTTCATTTTTTATGTTTCATCATTTATCATTTGTATGTTATCTTGTTTCTATGACTTGAGGGACTAAAGTTTGTTTTTGTTGTTTTTTTCGACTATCATTTGTTTTGTGCATACATTTTGTTTGGATTGTTGCATTAGTGCTTATTTCGTTATTGTCGATGATATTTGTTGAAATTCCGGAACCATGTAGAGTTTTCGTTTAGGAACGTCATCCTAAAATAAATTGAACAAACGTCGTAATAACGCCAATAATAGAGAAAGAAAGAGACATTGTGAACAAATGTCATATCTGTATATGAAGAAAAGAAAAGAAATTTTTGTATATAAACAATGTGTGAAAAGAAATTCTTGTATATGAGCAATGAGTGTATATAAAGGAAATTTTTATATAAACAACGAGTGTATATTGAAAAGGGGAAAATAAATCTTTGAAAATGAATATAGATTTTATATAGACCATGTCGGTATAGAGAAAAAGAGTTTTTCAATGCGTGTGTATATAGAGAAAAAAGGTTTTTTTCGTGTATAGGAACGTAGGTGTATAGAGAAAAAAAGCTTTTCTCAAAGATAGCGATGGATGTATAGTTTTTTGCAAACATGCATAAGAAAAAATGAAACAAAAACAAAAGAGAAAAAAAGACCTCGAATGAAAGAACATAATTTGGAAATGTTGGGTCTACTTGCGTAAATCCCAAGCCTTAGTATCATAATGCCATAAGCTGGATGTTTGAGTACCCACCTAGCTGTATGCATGACTAATTTTGCGAGTTGTTTCCAAATCATCATTGTTACGCGTGCCTCGTGGGAATAATATGGGAGTTTAACCCGAAACCGACACCCTGACACATGAATTTGTTTTGCCCCAAATATCAAAATCGGGCACGCACGAGGAAAAGACCATGTTAAGACACAACCTTAAGATACCTTAAACCTTGGCCCATGAAGAGAATCCTCATCCTTTCCCCCGAAGAAGAGGATAGCAGAATCTCCTCAAGGGAGAGCGAATAACGCATGCTAAAACCCGAATTCCCAATCAAAGATAAAAAAAAAAAAGAAGAAAGAAATGAAAAGAAAGAAAAGGAAGAAATGAAAAGAAAGAAAAGAAAAGGAAAAGAAGGATTCCCGATCGAAGATCGGAAGAAAGTAAAAAGGAAAAGATCAGAGGAAAACAGAATAATTCTCGATCAATAAAGGAAACCAGGAAAGAGAACAGAAGATCTTCAGACCAGATAAATTTTCAAAGAGGTAAATGACCGCCGGCAAAGGGAAAACCCATTTTTGAAGTGGTTCTTCCTTTGAAATTGCCATTCAAGGTCGCTCCCGACTGGCGATGTCCCGCCCCACATAAACAAAGAGGAAAAGACCGAAACACCTAGCTTCCTCTCCAAAAACATTACCCTCAAGAAAATCCTATTGATCCGTGATCGCGTGTGTAATCTTTTGGTTTGATAGGAAATCATGTGCAAAATAAAGTCATGGTGCAACTATGGTTTGGAATTAGGGTAAAACACTTACCTGTGTGAGTTTTTGTACACTATGAGTGATTTTATTCCCAGTTTCAGTTTGACCTGACGTTTCCCTTGAATGTTCATTTAAAAGCTAAACGTTGACATCCTACCCTTCATTTTCGGTTACAAGGAAAACTATTTTGGCCTAAGCATATTGTTTCTCTAAAATATGGTGCTCTCGTGAATGATTTATTTTTCCTTGCTAAAGCATGTTCGCCTTTTAGGTGAAAGAACCCGGTGGACCATTCGGTCCTAAAATCAAATCTTATTCGGAGCCGCACGAATTGATTGCCTAGCGCTGTTCGTGCATCCTCCACCATCAAATCTTATTCGGAGCCCCATGAATTGATTGCTATTCATGCATCCTCCATCATCAAATCTTATTCAGATCCTCATTGATGCAATCCTACCCCGGAAGGGCATTGGATAGAAAACTCCAAGTAGATTGGGCCAGAGATGCAAGAGAAGGCCCTAGGGTTCTTATGAGCCTTAGGGTAGATTTCGGGCCTATGGGCTAAGTACGAGCCCACTTATCTTTGTAAATATTAGATTAAGGTTTCATTATTTTTGGGCCTTGTATTTAGGGCTCCATAATGTAGGTAGGGTACCCTAGAAATATAGGATTTTTCAGCCCTTGTATTTTAGGGCACCTAGACTAGTTTTTGTATTAGGGGTAGTTTTGTAATTTCACATGCACTAAGTGGATATTTGATGTGTGTGGTTGGAAATAAATTTAATTGAATTGGTAGAAGCCCAATCCAATTAAATTTTAGAGGGGGAGGTGAGCATTTGCTTACTACACCCCATTGCCACATCATATAGTCACACTTTGTGCATGTCCTTCATGCTTTTCATGCCTCATGACACCTAAGCACACTTAGTGGAGAATCTTGAAATTGATCTTGGATTAGTGGGCTGAACCATAACTAAAATTCACTAATCATAATTAGTGAAATTTTGGCTCCAAAGTTTGGCTCCACAAATTCAATTTCAAATTCAAGTGAAATTTGAATTTCCCTCCAATTTTGTGTGACACTTAGGCTATAAATAGAGATCATGTGTGTGCATTTTTTTCAACTTTGATCATTTGAATATTAACTTCAGATTTCAGAGCTCCTTTTGAGCACAAAATTTCGTGCTCTTCTCTCCCTCTCCCTTCATTCATCTCCTTCTTCCTCCAAGCTCTTATCCATGGCCTCCTATGGTGGTGAGCTTCTTCTAGACTCATCTTCTCCTTGAAGTGGCGTCTCCTCTCTCTCTTCCTTCTCCATTCCGCTGCCATTTATCTTCCAAGAAGCAAAGGAATCCATTGATGAAGAAGATCCTAGGCCTACAAGCTCCAATGGAGCTTGCATCATGTGGTATCAGAGCATCTTCATCTAGGTGATGTTCTTTTGCTTCCTCTATCTTTTTGTTCAATGAATTCTCTTTAATTCCTTGTTCTTCATCTTATTCTCCATGTATATCCTCCATTGTCTTGTGGATTGCTGCTGTTTAGAGTAGATTCAAAAAACAATAAACCGATTAAATCTTAGATCTACACTTGTTCTTGCATTTCTATGGTTCAAATTTTGTAGATCTACTCTTGAATCTTGTTTTTGTGTTGATTTTAGGTTCTATCATTTTTCATTCATAATATTCTTGTGCTGAACCTTAGATCTAAATTTTTCTTCCAAAATATTGATTAGAAAAAAAAACACAAAAATCTAAGTGTAAATCACTTAATCCATGTTGTCTTAGAGTCATGTTTAGTCATAGTAATTGTCACATTATGTTCTAAGTTTGTGTTGAATTTTTATTTTGTTGATTGAATTCTAGATACATTTGTTCATGTATTCTTGTCATTCTTAGCCTATCTTTTTAATTTTGAGTCTAATTCATGCATGTTATTTAGTTCATAACATGTTCTAAATCAATTCCTAGAAGTAGTCTTGTTCTTGAACTTTTTTTTTGTTTTCTAAGTTTCCTACATGATGCCTATGATGAAGTTGAGTTGTGGTGCTGAGTTGTGGCTGGATTTGTGAATCAAATAAGTCTTAAGCTCTCTTGAATTGTGTTATTCAAGATAATTGAGCATAAGCAAACACAAATTGTAACTATCCAAGCCTTAAGCAACATAAACACTACTCTTGATTTCTAGGTTGAAATCGCTGGTGCTGGCAGCTTGAACATACGAACTTGTATAAATTACTGGGAATTGGTAACTACGTTTTTTGAGCTTAAAATTTTACTGAATTTTCTAGACATCTGGAAAAAAATTATAAAAAAAGAACCAAGCAATTTGGATTAAAGGAAAAAATAAGAAAAATCTCACAAGTTGGCAGAAAAATCAGTGTCCAGGAAAAAAAAACAAAAGTGAAAGGAAAGTGTGCTTGTTGTTTTGGCTCAAAATTTGTTCTATAATTGGTGCCTATTTTATACCAATCCTAGTTATGAAATTTCAATTGAAAATTATTGTGAAAACAAGTGCCAAAACTAGAGGTTTCTTGAGTCTTTTTTTTTTAGAGTTTTTCTACTCTACTCTAGAGCCATCCTAGGTTTCTCTTTGAGTCCTAGCTTGCTTTTTGTGCTTTCCATTGCTTTAATTGTTGAATAATCCTTGGAAATTTGTCTTGTTAAAACTCTATTGGTTTATCTTTCATTTCATTTTTTTTGGTCTTTGGTTATTGCTTGTCTCTTTGTTTCCTTGCTTGTGAGTTGCCATATAGGGAATTGGAAAGGAGGATTGGTGCCATATCTTGAAGAATTTGTGTCAAGAAGCAAGGGGCCAACCACCTTAAGAGCTATTGGACTAAGAAGCACTCCAAATTGAGTGAAACACTAAAGAGAGAATAGCCACCACAATTGAGGACTTTTTTCTTTGTAATTTTGTAATTGGCAATTTGCTTTGCTTTCAAATTTTGTAACAAAAAGGCCTTTCATTGGAAGTAAGTTGGGAGCCTCCGCTAGGTCACCCTACTTCCATTTGTGTGTAATAATTTTAGGCAATTTCCCCTTAGGATAGTGAGTGTTTTGTTGGGAACCTTAAATGAGGTCATCCAAACACTCTTAGGATCCGCCTAGTTTGCATTTCTTGCACTTTAATTTCTTGCTTATTTTCATAGCTTATTTCCTTTACCCTCCATTGTCAAACCGCCTAGATAGCTTGCCTTTTACCAATTAGTTTTTACCTTATCTTTCACACCTCTTTTAGTGTTTATTTTGGCTAGTTTCAACCATAGTTTATTTTACCTTTTGTTTTCAAAACCCCAACAAGAAAGAACCATAACTTAGGAACCAACATGAGTCTTCATTCTTCATCTAGTGTTAATGGTGAGGGTTCTACTCCTAAGGACCCCTTGTATAAGATATTAGATGAGTTGAGATCCCTTAAGTTGTGGAAAGAAAAACAAGAGAGAAAAGAAAAAGGTAAAAAAAGAGTGGAAGAAATAAGTCAAGATGAAAGAAAGAAAATAAGAGAGGAAGAAAGAAGAAAAATAATGAAAGAAATGAAAAGAGAAAAACATGTCTCCTATAGTAGTCATAACTCTTGCAAGAGCCTAAGTGAAGAACTTCGTGGCTATTATGAAGGAAGGCATAGGTCACATCTTAGACCTCACTCCCATAGGAGAGAAAATGAAAGAAAGCCTCAAGAGGTTAACATTAAACTCCCATACTTCCATGGGAAGGACAATGTAGAGGCTAATTTAGATTGGGAAATAAGGGTAGAACAACAACTTAAAAGGAAGTCTACTTCAAAATCTTATGGCTCTCACTCTTATCCAAAGAAAGACCAAGGTCAAGGAATCTTAGGGGTGAGACCTTCTAAGCCCAAAGATGATAAGGGGAAGACAATAGAAAAGCAACCCCTTAAGGCTAGTATGCAAGAGAAGACTAGCTCTATGAAGTGCTTTAAATGTCTTGGAAGAGGACACATTACTTCTCAATGCCCCACCAAGAAAACCATGATTATGAGGGGCCAAGACATTTATAGTAGCCAAGATGAGGCTACTACTTCACCTTCCTCTGGTAAAAGTGAAGAAGCAAAAGGGGAAGAATCTAGTGAAGAGATCTACCTCCAAGAAGAAGGACAACCTTTAATGGTTAAGGAGGAGTGTAAGGAGGTAAGTGTCTCCTCCAAGAGGTTAGCTAAGAAGGAAAGACATTTTGAAATAAAGACAAATATTAAAGAAATTTCCCTTCTTAGACAACCTCCACATTTTCTCCGTTGTAAAAAGACACTTGTTAGCATTGCCACATCTCTTAGGCTTGAGTTTATTCCTCAAGTAAAGGAGTTGTTGGATGAGGGTTTGGTTCGCAAGAGATTAAATCCTTGTGCTTTGTTGGTGCCCAAAATAGGTATTATTAGGCACCAAATCCCTAAAATAGGTGGTGTGATGAATGTTTTGGGTGGTGGAACACTCTTTTGTAAAATCACTCGTGCACCCAACATCTTCATGATTTGTGTACATAGGGACTCATTAGGTAGGTTTGTTCTTATTTTTAGTTTCAATACAAACTTAGGCACTCATATGGGACACCTTAGGTTTGTCATACTTTTTGGTAGGAATAATCAACATGAAAATACAGAAAAAGGTATGTTCTATTGCTTTACTTTTCTTAATTTTTTAAATTATGATCATGGGGTTCCCATGAACCCTAAGAGAATAAAGGTCATTCCTGAGTGGCCCGCTCCACCAAGTGTAAGAAAACTTTGGGGCTTCCAAGACTTAACAAACTTTTACAAAAGGTTTGCCCCATATTTTTCTATACTTGTAGCACCACTCATTGAGTTGGTGAGGAACCATGTTCCTTCATGGGAAGATGCCCAGGAAATGAGTTTTCAGACCTTACCTTACTTCAACATACTAAACACCACTAATACATATGTTTTTGTTCTTTTTACAGGTGTTGAGGAAAAAAGCCCAGAGTTTCAAGAACCTCGGGATTTGAGGTCAAATCCTTTTCAAGGGGGAGGGAATGATGCAATCCTACCCCGGAAGGGCATTGGATAGAAAACTCCAAGTAGATTGGGCCAGAGATGCAAGAGAAGGCCCTAGGGTTCTTATGAGCCTTAGGGTAGATTTCGGGCCTATGGGCTAAGTACGAGCCCACTTATCTTTGTAAATATTAGATTAAGGTTTCATTATTTTTGGGCCTTGTATTTAGGGCTCCATAATGTAGGTAGGGTACCCTAGAAATATAGGATTTTTCAGCCCTTGTATTTTAGGGCACCTAGACTAGTTTTTGTATTAGGGGTAGTTTTGTAATTTCACATGCACTAAGTGGATATTTGATGTGTGTGGTTGGAAATAAATTTAATTGAATTGGTAGAAGCCCAATCCAATTAAATTTTAGAGGGGGAGGTGAGCATTTGCTTACTACACCCCATTGCCACATCATATAGTCACACTTTGTGCATGTCCTTCATGCTTTTCATGCCTCATGACACCTAAGCACACTTAGTGGAGAATCTTGAAATTGATCTTGGATTAGTGGGCTGAACCATAACTAAAATTCACTAATCATAATTAGTGAAATTTTGGCTCCAAAGTTTGGCTCCACAAATTCAATTTCAAATTCAAGTGAAATTTGAATTTCCCTCCAATTTTGTGTGACACTTAGGCTATAAATAGAGATCATGTGTGTGCATTTTTTTCAACTTTGATCATTTGAATATTAACTTCAGATTTCAGAGCTCCTTTTGAGCACAAAATTTCGTGCTCTTCTCTCCCTCTCCCTTCATTCATCTCCTTCTTCCTCCAAGCTCTTATCCATGGCCTCCTATGGTGGTGAGCTTCTTCTAGACTCATCTTCTCCTTGAAGTGGCGTCTCCTCTCTCTCTTCCTTCTCCATTCCGCTGCCATTTATCTTCCAAGAAGCAAAGGAATCCATTGATGAAGAAGATCCTAGGCCTACAAGCTCCAATGGAGCTTGCATCACTCATGAATTGATTGCCATTCATGCATCCTCCACCATTGAGTCCGGAGCCCCACGAATTGATTGCCTAGTGTTGTTCGTGCATCCTCCACCATCAAATTTGAGTCTGGAGCCCCACGAATTGATTGCCTAGCGCTGTTCGTGCATCCTCCACCATCAAATCTTATTCGGAGCCCCATGAATTGATTGTCATTCATGCACCCTCCACCATCGAGTTCGGAGCCCCACAAATTGATTGCCTAGCACTGTTCGTGCATCCTCCACCATCAAATCTTATTCAGAGCCCTATGAATTGATTGTCATTCATGCATCCTCCACCATCGAGTCCGGAGCCCCACGAATTGATTGCCTAGTGCTGTTTGTGCATCCTCCATCATCAAGTCTTATTCGGAGCCCCATGAATTGATTATCATTCATGCATCCTCCACCATCGAGTCCGGAGCCCCACGAATTGATTGCCTAGCGCTGTTAGTGCATCCTCCATCATCGAGTCCGAAGTCCCATGAATTGATTGCCTAGCGTTGTTCATGCGTCCTCCGTTATCAAGTACGGAGCCTCGGGTGAGGGGAAAATACGGTTTTTGTTATTCTCCTAATCGGTTCCTTCACCAAACATGTGTATACGTGTATATTATGTTATTTTTTTGTTTGTTTTGTTTTATGTTGTGCAGAGAAAGAAGAAGGAGAGACGGGAGTCAATTATTTCAAATTGTTTTGGTTAGAACTATTGTGATTGAGATCAATTAAATCCCCATGATGGGCAAAGGATGGCCTTCAGGAATCATCATAAATTAATTACGGAAAAGGCTAAGACGGACGAAATCAGTGTCTTATCTTTACTTTCCTCCTATCTCCGATAAAAGGTAAGTAAAGAGGGGCATCTGTCATACCCTAATTTCGTCCGGGGACAATTTTTTTATGGCATGCAACCTTCGCTTGACCGCTTCGAGGAACTTGACACCCATCGTCAAGCAATCCGTGAAAATCCACGACATGTCGGGAGTCGAAAGGAAACATTATTGCGCAATCCGTAAAGTTTCGTAACATTCCAGAAGCCGAAGAGGGGGTGGTTTCATAATCCGTAAAGTTTTGTGACATTACGGAAAGAAAACAAGTATCGTTATGTAATCCGTAAGGTTCCATAACGTTACGGAAAAAGAATCAGCAAAGAAGGGGGGTGAACTTGTCAAGATAGGGGTGTAAATACCAATTTGAATCTAGGCCCTTTCAGAACATTTTGGAAGTTGGGTTGCTTAAGGAGGAAGCAACTGCGCGGCAAGCTCCTCCACGTTTTTGAAAAATGGTTTTCGGGGCTTCCGTGACTTCCGTAATGCTTCTGTAAAATTTCCGAAAACCTTGGGTAAGCATATTCCACTTAAAATTGGTGAAAGGGAAGAGAAAAAAAGATGAAAGTTAAGTCATATATGCTTCCGTAAGGCTTTTGCAACTTTTCCGTAAATTACGAAAGGTGGTGTGAACTTATCAAGATAGGGGTGTAAATAGCAATTCGAGTCTAGGCCCTTCTAGAACATTTTGGAAGTTGGGTTGCTTAAGGAGGAAGCAACTGGGAGGCAAGCTCCTCCACTTTTTTGAAAAATGGTTTTCGGGGCTTCCGTAAAATTTCCGAAAACCTTGGGTAAGCATATTCCACTTAACATTGGTGAAAGGGAAGAGAAAAAAGATGGAAATCAAATCCGAAACACTTCCGTAAGGCTTCCGTAACTTTTTCGTAAAATACAAAAAGAGGGGTGAACTTAGTATTTTGGGTGCGCTTAGAAATCTTCTTCGTTAAGTCTCTGGGCGGCAAGCACCTCCCTTTTTTCCTATAAATAGGGGAGGGGGAGCTGTTTCAAAATGTTCAAGACCCCTTGGCTATGCGTTTCAGCTATTTTGGGGAAAAAACACGTTTTCGTGAAAAAAAATTGAGTCGAAGTGCTTCCGTAATGCTTCCGTAAGCGATTCTGTGGAATTCTTCATCATTCTTCGTCATTCTTCACCGTTCTTCGTTCTTCAACGGGTAAGTTTTCGAATCTGAGACTTTCAATTCATTTCTTGTTTTGTGTACTTTCACTTTAATTTCGTTTACTTTTAGTTTTCTTTTATTCCGTTTTTAACGTGCTTTAACCGTTTATTTAAACCGTTTTCTCACCTAATAAATGATAAAATGAATTTTAACCGATCATTTGTGTTGTAATCTCGTTTAATCACTGTTAAAACAAAATCTAACCGATCGTTCACGTTGTAACCACGGTTAAACCAAAAAAAAGGCAAAATAATAATAAAATAATCAAAATATCCTGAAAAATAATAATAAAATAATCAAAATATCTTCGAATAAAATAATCAAAAAAATCAATCAGACATTTTTCTTTGAAAGTTTCCTTGAATGAATTGACTAATAACCAAAGTGAAACTAAGGTCAAAATCAACTCACAAATCAAGTTTTGTCCGCAAAAATAAAAAAACTGTTTTAAGGTCCAATGCCTTAAACGGTCCTCTTTGCTTTTATCGGTTAACATGGACCGTTCAAAAGCAAAAAATCAACACATCACTTTACTGTCTTTTGCGAGAACTACGTAGATCTGATTTCCTCTTCGATGGAAGATACGTAGGAGCAAAAGCCCCGCTTTTGTCAACCTCGTGAGATGGTTAGAGGTCCAACGCCTTAGCTTTCTCACCAAGTAAAATTGATCATTTTAAGGTCCAACGTCTTAAATGACCCCCTTCCAAGTAAAAAGAATCACTTGATTCGCCCTTTTTCAAAGAACTACGTAGGTCTGATTTCCTTATCACAATTGAAAAATATGTAGGAGCAAGGGAAACACCCTTGCCGACCACAAAAAGATAAAAAATACAAAAAGGCATAAAAAGACATAAAAACGTAAAAAAGGGGAAATAAAACAATTTAAAGTCATCTTTTACACACTCGATTAAAGGCTGTTGTCCTTTGTGACGGACGCGTGGGGTGCTAATACCTTCCCCGTGCGTAAATACAATTCTCGAACCTTTCACACTTAAAGTTCGTAGACCACGTCTCTCCTAGTTTTTCCAACGTTTTCCTCGAATAAACGTTGGTGGCGACTCCGCACATTTTCCTTTCTTGGAAGACGCACCTGTGAGCCCTCGCGTCGCCCTCCCGCCGAAGGGTAGGTTGCGACAGTCGTAAAAAGCAATTTGATTTTAACAACGTTATATACAACGACGGTTTAAAACTGTCGTTACAAGCACTTATTAACCGTCGTAAAAAGCCCTTTTTCTAGTAATGAAGTTTACATCGTGCCAAAGTTTTTAGGAACCGTTTGATATATTAATTAAAAATTCAATTGCTGGTATTTTTAATTAGATTATTTTATAAATATGTAAAAGTTTTTTTTAAAAAAAATAATACACATGTAAAAGAAAATGAGTTGTTTGGCCAAGTACGTGGCTCTCCATCACCACCTTAGACACTCTCAGCACCTTCGTCAGTGGCAGAGACGGTAAGGCCTTCACCGGCGAAGGAGGCGACGGCGATGGAATCCTTTGTTTTGTTTTGCCGCTTTTAGAGAAATCATTGACAGTGATGACGGAGAAGAAGATAAAGGTCGCCCGTTGATCTGATCCGCGACGCCACTAACGACGTGACGAGGTTCGCTCCGACGAAGGGGAGCCACATACTTGCTAAAATGGTTCTTTTCTTTTACACGTGTATTAATAACTTTCACATATTGTGTAAAAATCATCTAACTCAAAAAAAATACCAGCCATTCAATTTTTTGTTAAATCCAACGACTCCTAAAAACTTGAGCACGGTGCCAGACTTGCAAGACTTGTGCACGCTAGCCTTCGTCCTAAAAGATCACCCCTCATATGCAAGCAAGAACAAAACTCAGTTTGCTTGCATTGTAAATAATTTGCACCCACTACTGCATGAAGAACCAGCAAGGGAAATTGTTAACAACACTAGCCCTTCAATAGCAGGCCATCCTAGTCACGAGACCATGCAGCTCCACCAACAAGCTATCTGTCTAGCTCAATGTTTACTCTTTATTTATTTAACGTGTTACTGTGTTTTTTGATGGAACGTGTTACCGTGTTAGTAATGGGGAATGCTCATTTGGGAAAAGAATTTAGTTGACATCAAATTCATATTAATATCTTTTTTGGTGAGAAAATTAAGATTAATATTGTTGGTAAGATACTAATAAGGGCAGTATGGGTGAGTAGAGGGGGAATATTTAGATGGCTGATAGTTTTCTTTCTTAAAATTGTAATCACAACTTTGTTCTTTGAATTATCTCAGATAAGTTCGATAATATCAGTACCTATCAAAAAACTAAAATAAAACAGAGAAATCAGTAAACATCAAAGGAAAACAAATGTAATGGAGCTGCTTTACTCCATTATAATCTTCATTCTGTAAGATGGCTAAGTAAATAAATGCCCTACTTGCAAGTTTGAAAATCAAATCAATCTTTAGCACCCTGCACAAGCCCCTCCTTTCTAACACTTGGCAGCTGGTTGGAATGAACAACTGTTGAGGACATCAGTGACACAAGAGAGTATGGATAGCTACTCCACACCACGTTGCAGGTCTTCCGGCTATGCAGTAGAACTTTTTAGCCAAAAATATGGCATACAAAAGGAGAGGAATCAGTCATAAAAGAGATTATTAAAGTTTGGGTTTTATTTAGGGAAGCAAGTGCTCAGTTTTAGTATCAGCAGCCTTCACTGCTTAGAAATATCAAAATGTTCGATATTGCTCACAACTCTATTTGTGATAATATCTTCTAATTACAATTATTTTACAAACAGAAATTATAATAAGCTTTATCTGTAAGCTTTTGAACAGCTATACACACGAGGAAACGTGGAAAGAAATATCAAAATGTGGGATCTAAAGCAATTTCCCATCAAGCCAGGTGATCTCAAAGTTGAATTCATTACTTCAAAGACAACATCCTACTATTCCAATGAAGCCAAGGTTGTCAAAATTGAGTGTTAACTCGTAAAATTGTACTATGTTCATAGGAGAAGGAAACATGAATGTGAAGGAATAGCATTGCTTCACTTTCATCAATCCAAGCATAAATATTGACAACACAAACACCAAAGCATATGAACTCACCTTCACCTTCACGATAAAACAAGGACTTCTTTTGCACAAATGGACTATTAGCTCAATACAAGCTAGAAACAAGGACACATAGACAAACAAGAAACAACTACAATCCACATGTTCACTCATAGTACTTCTCACATGACTAAAAGATGATCAGTTTTAACAACACAAACATCTTCAATCGATACCTACATCCCTTAAAAGATTCTCACATGAAATGGCATTCTATAAAGTTGTAGAAGTATGTATGTTAACCCAAGAGCACAGCAGGAATAAAAAGCAACAACCCAAGACAGTTACAAGCCCATAATTATGTATTCATAATTTTGACATAATGAAGTTTGCTAACTATGAAAGTTTATTATCCCATGGTCATAGATTATGCAGATAAATAAAATCTAGACAGGGGAAGAGAAAATAACAACGAAGATATTTGCTAGTTCCTCCAAAACCGCCATTTATTCATTCATTAAATAAATGTATCTTCAGGGATATCATGAAATTTTATGACTGCAGGCCTATCATCATGAATATGACCAACGGCAGGAAAGACAAATTCAATCACAACTTGATTAGTTTCTACAATTCCACTATGTTCCTTCTATTAGCTCCCAGATGATCAAAGATCAATATCTCCATAACCTCAACTCAAAATGAGTAATAACACAATAACCAAAAGTAGGGCTAGAAACTGATAATAATGTAAGAGTTTATAAATAAGGGAATATGGGCTATGAAAAAAAAAAAACATGTTTCGTGCATTGTGCGTGTAACTTCACATTGAGTAAATCTAGACCATTAAATTAATCTAATGGTTCAAAATAAGGAAAAGTCACCAATGTCACTGAATTCAAATCCTAAAATTTCCATTGTTTCATTCAATGCTTTGAATCACATGCTTGGCTTCATTTGAAACTAACATTTGGTTGCTTTTGCATCACTAAAATTCCATTTCTGAGTTGATACAACTTTGTTCACTTCTCTCTACTAACAATTCTATCGTTTTTTCTTTCCCTTGATCTGAGCATAGAAGTATCTTTATATGTAACTTGTCCATCTCTGTTTTATGGATCCTGTGACTGATTCATGTACGGCTATTCACTTCTTTGCATCACCAAACAGTCTAAAAGATCACCCCTCGTATGCAAGCTAGAACAAAACTCAGTTTGCTTGCATTGTAAAGAATTTGCACCCATTACTGCTTGAAGAACCAGCAAGGGAAATTATTAACATCATTAGCCCTTCAATAGCAGGCCATCCTAGTTGACTCATGACTCATGAGACCATGCAGCTCCACCAACAAACTATTTATCTAGTTCAATCTTTAGTCTTTAATCTTTATTGATTTGATTGCAGCAGTAGATAATGTCTGCAGCTTTAACATGTTGATCCCTCCAACCAGACAAGAAAATTCATTTGATGCTGCATTCAGACTTCTTTCTGGTCAGTTCCCAAGTGAAAGTATTGATTGTTAAATACAGTGTCTGTCAGATGACAAAAAAAAATCTCTTCATTTAGAGCACCACCATAGAATATTTGGATAAAGCTGATGTTTGCACTAGTTAAGGAGTTAGCTCAGCCTAAAAGGTAAACATTAGTTCATAACCTTCCATGCCACCTGGGATAAACCAGGTGTTCAAGAATCAAGATGAAAGTGCATTTATCAGTCAATCTGTAGTCAACAAACTCAACCTGCCAATTTTTATCACACAGCTTCTCCCATGCTTGGAACACTGCTTATATTGGCCAAATCAAAATCCAGGAGAACCCTTTTGCTTCTCACTCTCAATCCAGCTCTTGCCCGGCACCTTCTTAACCCCTCTTTCCTCCATCAACTTCCTGATCTCCAGAGCCTCATTCCACTTGCCAACCGCTCTATAAATGTTACCAAGCAGAACATAACTCAGGTGGAAGTCGGGCTCCAACTGAATCATCTTTTTCGCAATGCGTTCAGCTGTGACATAGTCTGAACACTTAGTGCAGGCTCCAAGCAGAACCGCCCAACGCGAATGATCATACCTGCAATCAGCACTCTCCAACAAACTCTCAGCCTCCTCTATCAACTCAGCCCTTCCCAGAATATCAATCATGCAAGTGTAATGCACCACCCCAGGTCTAATCCCATACTCCCTCCTCATCAAATCAAAATACCTCCTCCCCTGATCAACCAAACCATTATGACTACACGCAAAAAGAACATTCACAAAACTGATCCAGTCCGGCCTCACCCCCTCCTTCACCATCTCCTCAAACAACTCCACCCCCTCTTGTCCTCTCCCGTTCTGTGCAAACCCCCCAATCATTGCGTTCCACGTGATCAAATTCCTCGCCTCCATCCTCGAAAACAACCTATATGCGAAATCCACACTCCCACACTTGGCGTACAAATCAACCAAAGCCGACTCCACCACCACATCCCTCCACCCACCCCTCCTCACATACTGGCAATGCACCTCATTCCCCTGCCTCACCGCAGCCAGCCCCGAGCACGCACGAATAATCGTCCCGAAACTATAAACATCCACCATCGACCGCCACTCCCTAACTAACCCAAGCACACTCCCACACTCCCCATTGTGACAATACACCCCAAGCATAGCCGTCAACGCCACCTCATTCTTCTCCTCCAACCCATCAAACACAACCCTCGCACACCCAACCTCACCACACTTCCCATACATATCCAACAAACTACTCTCCACAAACACATTCCCCTTCATCCCCAATGTCACAACCTTCCCATGCACCTCCCTCCCCATCCTCAACCACCCCAAGTTCCCACAAGCATTCAACAACGTCCCAAACGTGAACCCGTCAACCTCCAACCCCAAACCCCCGTCATGCATTGCAAAAAACACCCGCACAGCCTCCCTAAACCTGTCATTGCGCGCCAACGTCGAGATAACCGCCGTCCAGCACACGTAATCCGGTTCGGGCAATTCGTCAAACACCTTCCGCGCGTCGTCAACCACGCGCGACCTCCCGTACATGTCGATCAACGCACACGCTACAACATTATTATTCGAGTGGAAGCCGCGTATGAAAACGACGGCGTGGAGGGTTTTACCAAGGTGTAAGTTTTCGAGCTGAGAGCAGGCTTTGAGGATGGATGAGAGAGTGAAGGCGTTGGGCTCGATGGCTTGGCCCAGCATTTGGAGGAAGAGGTGTACGGCGGTCTTGGGCTGGGCTTTCTGGACGTGGCCGGAGATGATTGAAGTCCATGCAATGACGTCTTTGAATGGAAGCGCGTCGAAGAGGGCGCGGGCCTGGGAGAAGTGTGGGGAGAGTTTGGAGTATAGGCTGAGGAGGCTGTTGGCGACGAAGCGGTCGGCGAGGAAGCCCGACTTGAGGACGTGGGCGTGGAGGTGGGTGCCGAGGGGGAAGGAGTGGGCTTTCCTGCAGGCTTGGAGGAGGGAGGCGTAGACGACGGGCTTGAGGGCTTGGGCTTGAGCCTGGGCTTTGAGGAGGATTAGGGCTTTGGGGAGCGCGCCGAGTTTGCAGTGGTGGAGTATCTGGGATTCGGTGCGGGAGGGAACCACCGTGGAGGTGAAGATGCTGAAGCGGCTCTTTAAATGGAGGCTCTTCATGCGATGTGCTTGCCGGAACACGACACTACTCACTACCCACGACACGACACTACTCGACTTGAAAAAAATAAATAGCAAAGATATTAAAGGAACGTTTGTTTTGACGGATAATTCTTTTTTGGTCCTGAAAATAGGAAAAGAACTAGTAAGGGGGGCCATGCATACCCACTGGCGTGGGGTTTTTTTATTTTATTATTTGGTTGTTAATAGAAGCAAAAATAAATTAATTAATTAATAAAGCTGAAAAATAAAGAAATAGACATGGCAAATAAAATAAAAGCGGAAAAATACAAAATTCAACAGTGTAAACACATCAAAGCTACAACTATAAAGTATGGGTTGCAAAATCATGAACATAAAAGGACATAGAAAGATAATAAAATTCAACTATAAAGCATGATTGCTAAAAGTTCAAAACTAAATACTAAATAAAGTATGAATCTTCATAATATTAAATCAAGTTTATTTGGCATGATTGAAATTTATCCGATCAATGCTCTCGACAGAGGTTTAAAATTAAAAATAAATACTCGTTTTTGCTGCATAATACGTTGCATTTGACTTGTTTGTATCTTCATCACCATCTTTTACCTTGGAAGAATCAGGGTATTAGACACAGATGAGAGAAGATTTTACTACAACAAAGTAATTAGCTAGGATAAATACCTTGATTAACAGACTCTAACTGAAATGAGTTTTGTAAGTCTTAATAAAGCACTTAAGTTTTGTAAGGTACGGTTTTGTTCCTTGAGTTATGTAAGCATTTTCGAAGGGGAATAAACTAAGCTTCAGTTAAACTTTGTTTGTCTTGTTACTAATTAAAATTGACATGATCTTTTATAAAGTGCTATATTTATATTATATTTTATTTTAAAAGGTGATTAATTATTCTTCTATGTCAATGTAATATTAAACTGGATTTATTTTCCCAGGTTGAGTTAATCTGCTTCAAAAAATGATTAAATATTCTAATTTATTTTCAATTGATTTATTATAAGTTAACTAATAATAAACGTTAAAATACAGTAACATTTCATGGACCACAGTTAGAATACAGTAACGTTAAAATACAGACTTCTCAAAGAGTATTTATATGTCTTGCAAGTAAGTTGAGGTGACTCTTTTGCTTTGTTGTTGTAAGAGGAACATTGACAACGGGATGATGATCTAGTGTTGCAGATATTGATTGCTGTGAAAAAGATAAAGTAATTAAAAAAAATTAAACGAACACTAATGCAGTTTAAGAATGTGATAGTTTGCACAATTATGAATCTAAAATTGAAGCACTGAAATTTGTACTCACACTCTCATACTGAGTAGTATCATTTGGCATCAAATAATGGAAAATGGACCTTGCAAGGTCCCTAAATCATATACAGATACATATTGAAAAAATGATTAAATGAACCTTGCATTGATCAATAAAATGATCTTTGTTCTCTTCGGCTTTTTAAAAAAAATTATCCTTCTCTAAAATCTGGCTAGAACCAGAAGAGTGAAAACTTTCTTAATGGTGCAACATGAAAGCTGTTCTGACTGTGGTTTTTAATTTGGTAGGCATGCAAAATGAGAATTCATATTAAAGGCAAAATACAAACATAATCAAATTAACGCAAATAAAAAACAAAATATCTTTACTTGAATTCTTCAATGTCATATTTTGCTTATGACATGTTTGATAGCACGTCTATTAAGGGTCACTATGTGATTTCTATTTTGTACTTTTGTGTTCGTTTTATTACTTTTTATTCCTAAAAGTACTATTGGTTTTGTTGAAAAAGCAACATTTATTTTGTCAGCATTGTTTTGTTTATAATCCAACATATATACTATTAAAATAATTAAATGATTTTATAATGTGTACTACCTCACACTTGTGATAAATTTTTAGCTTTTTGTTTATTCTTCAAAAAGTCTTTACCTTTAAGTCAAGTGTTTTTTTAAATAAAGATAAAATTTAGAATTTCTATTGAACTTGCATAATTCATTTCTCATGTTACAGTTCCTTTAAAAATAAAGGATGAAAGTTTGAAGAAAAAAAAGGAAAAAAAAAGGCTTTAAGTCTCACATCGCTCAAAATAAACACTTGAATAGTGTTTCACTCCCTATATATAGAGAGCTCATTTCTTCATTTTGTCTTGCCCCAGTTGAGAAGCATTTCCTCAACTTTTCTTTCTCCCTCTCATATTTCAGCCGATGCATTTCCGGCAAACTTCTCCTTTTTTCTTTCTGTCGCTCTATATTTTTTGGTTGGCTATAATAGTGAATTTTCAAGTCATATTTTCGGTTGGCTATAAGAGTGACTTTTCAAGTCATATTTTTTGGTTGGCTATTAGAGTGACTTTTCTAGTCATATTTTCGGTTAGCTATAAGAGTGACTTTTCTAGTCATATTTTCGGTTGGTTATTAGAGTGAATTTTCAAGTCATATTTTCGGGTGACTTTAGAGTGACTTTTCAAGTCATACAAGAGAGTGTAATTCTAGAAAGGTTCCATCAGTGTAGTAGGAATCTTATACAGTGATCTGGGCTGTTTTATCCTGGGGACTTTGTGGTTGATAGTCAGCTTGCACAATTTTTGGCAGTGCCACGAAACGTCTTAAAGAAAGCGACATTATCCGCGACTCAGCCAATAATTTTTTCGGTTTGCCATAAACTATTGTTCCAACAATTTTAAGACGGTTTCGGCTCTGCTATGGCTACCGTATGTTAGACAAGTGGCCTCAGATATCTTAAGAAGGGGGGGGTTGAATTAAGATATTCCAAACTGTTTCCCCTAATTAAAAATTTATTTCACTTTTTACTCAAGTTATGAATTCCCTTAATGACAATCTTCTTAAATATTAATTCAAATGAAACAATTTGAATATGAATATAAAGCAATAATAAATAAAGGAGATTAAGGGAAGAGAAAATGCAAACTCAGTTTTATACTGGTTCGGCCACACCCTTGTGCCTACGTCCAGTCCCCAAGCAACCCGCTTGAGAGTTCCACTATCTTGTAAATTCCTTTTACAAGTTCTAAACACACAAGGACAATCCTTCCTTTGTGTTTAGAGATCCTTTACAACAAGAGACTCACAGTCTCTTAATCCCTTAGAGAATGAGAAGAAGAAGAAGAACAAATCTCTCTAGAAAGAGATGGATTTTACAGATTGAGCACTCAAATAATTCCTTAATGAATTGCAATTGAATTGGCCAAGGAATTCTTAAGAGGATAAAATGAATTTGCTCTTTGAGAGGATAAACACTTTGTTGTTCTGAAAATCTCTAAGCAATTTCGTGTTTAAGTCACATATATATAGACCATTGGTGGTCATGAATAAAGCCTTTGAAAAGTTGTGACTCTTGAAATTATTTTTCTGAAAATCCTGTCTGGTAATCGATTACAGTAATTGTGTAATCGATTACAGCTTTTAAAATTTGAATTAAAACGTTTACTAACTGCTGGTAATCGATTACCAAAATTGTGTAATCGATTACACAGTCTAAAATTTCAAATTCAAATTTTTGTAGCTGTTATAAAACGTATTTGGCCACTGGTAATCGATTACATCCTCTGGTAATCGATTACCAGAGAGTAAAACCTTTGAGAAACACTTTTTAATTTAAATCACTTGGCCAAACCTTTGCTAATTCAATTAGGAATTCCCTTCCTAATATTCTAGTGATCATCTTGATGTTGTGACTTGTAATCTTGAAGTATTGTCTTGAATTTTAATCCTGAAAAGCCCATTTGCATCAATTGCAACACATCATCATGATCATCATCAAAACATCAAAGCCAATTGCATCTACAATCTCCCCCTTTTTGATGATGACAATACAATACCTGAAATCAAGATTCAAGCAAGCAACAAACAATTGTATATAGATAAAATGTGCATGCGTTTACTCCCCCTATATTTCGGAATACATGATCACTTGATTTCTAAGTTTGTTAAGCAACCTTTTATCCCCCTTTGGCAACATCAAAAAGCCAAAGAACTCGGAAATCAACACAAATATAACAATGGAGTAGCAAGATATAAATATCAGAGTATTAAACACAATAAGCCAAACTCACAAACAAGAAATAATCAAACCAGAATTCAAATAACATAAAATGTCAACAACCACAAAATATCCAAGACTGAAATTTAAAAACCAAAAGATAAATAAGCAAAGTACTTAGCATAATAATGTAAAGTCTAAGAAACTAAAAGCCAAAATACACGGCTTATAAAAAGACATATAGTCAGAAACTAAAATCTAAGAAGATGGAGGTGGTGGAGGAAGATCAAAACTCTGACGAATGTATCCGACATCCTCTTCAAGCTGTGTAAGGCGAATGTCCATACCGGCAAAGCGTGAGTCTAACGAGTCGAAGCGGTCACCAACATAAGAACGAAGACCCCGTAATTTGGAGAGGACTTCATTCATGAGTGCGGAATCTTCACGTTGAGGGGGAGGTGAAGGAGTACGTTCATCTTGAGGAGGGAGTGCATCCTTCTTCAGCCATTGTCCATTTCGATCTTTACGATACCCAAAGGAGGTCACTGCACCAGCACCAATTGCAAAGGAACGCTTGACTTGAACAAAGGGTTCATCATCAAGCGGAATTTGAAAATGACCCAAAAACAGAGTAATCACATGTGGATAAGGAAGAGGTGCATTGGCCCGTAATGCCTTATGCATTCGGTACCGAACCAAATGGGCCTAGTCGATCTGACGACCGGTAAGAAAAGCCCACATAAGAATCAAATCCTCCTCAGAGGCTTGTGCTAAATTTGAAGATCGAGGAAGCAAAATTCTAACAATGATATAATGCATGATGCGATTATCAAAAGTTAATGACCCGGCCAGCAATCTACCGGTCATTTCAGCTTGATCATTGCAGACCATGCGACGAGCATCATGACTTGAATAATCGAATTTCCAGTCATCAACAATGGTGCCCTCAAAAGGTGCACCTTGACTGGGTAAATGAGTCAAAGAAAAGAAAAGTGACTGATCAATGACCATAGAAGTACCATGCACCTCAAACATAATAATACCATCCTGAATTTTTAAATTGCAGTAGAAGACCTTAACAAGTTCAGGATAATATGGCAATTTTAATGACATGAAATCAACAAGACCAGAATTTTGAAACATTTGATAGCAATCAAACGTTTCATCATTAAAGAACTCTACGTCTAAGTACTTAGGATCTAAGATTATTCTAGAAGAAAACTGAGAAAGGTACCGTAGACGTTGATCATCGGATGAAAACAATGTTGATGATCTTGGAGATGACAAAGAAGGAGGAATAGGTGTTGTGGGTGCTCCGGATGGGCCGTGACGGCGATGGGCAGCAGCGGATGATCCCTTTCTCTTCTTTGATGGCTCTGCCATTTGATGAAGTTTTTCTGGATTTTGATCGGTGGAAGTGAAAGAGGAGTGAAAAAGAGGAAGATTGGGCTTTACGGGACGTGATTTGGTGAAGAATTGAGTGAGAATCGAAGGTTTGAAGTTCTAGGTATGGAGGAAAACGTGGAGGATGCTTTGGCTGCGCAGCAGCTCTGATTTCGTGAGTATTTATAGAAGATGACGCATTGTAATCGATTACAGGTATTGGTAATCGATTACAGGCCCAATAAGCCTTCTGGTAATTGATTACAGGATGTTGTAATCGATTACAAGCTGTCTGTTCATGTGTAATCGATTACACTGAATGGTAATCGATTACCAGAGCCTATCCTAGGCTAGTTTCTTAAGAGAATATCTATATTTATGCTCAAATACATCCTATATGACTAATTTTCACTACTAATACACTAAACTCAATCATTCAATTATTATATACACAAGAAATCATAAATTCTATCATAAAAACAAGAATTTAAACAAGATCAAACAAAACCATCTATAATCAAAAGGTAAGAGTAAATCAACCAATCAATCAACCATTCAATCAACCAATCAATCCCTATTCTTCTAAATCTCTTACATCTAAGAGACCTAATTCTCTTCTAATAGAGAAGAACACTTCCTTGGGGAGAGGTTTAGTGAAAATATCAGCAAGTTGATTCTTAGTATCAACAAATTCTAATACACAATCTCCCTTTAGGACATGATCTCTAAGAAAGTGGTGTCTAATATCTATATGTTTAGTTCTAGAGTGTTGAACTGGGTTTTTGGATAGATTTATGGCACTAGTATTATCACACTTAATAGGTATGCGATCAAGAATGATGCCATAGTCAGATAATTGTTGCTTCATCCATAAAATCTGTGCACAACAACTACCGGCAGAGATATACTCCGCTTCAGCAGTAGATAAAGCAACACTGTTTTGTTTCTTACTATGCCATGAGACAAGAGCCGATCCAATAAATTGACAAGTTCCACTTGTACTTTTTCTATCAGTTTTAGATCCGGCAAAATCAGAATCAGAATATCCTATTAAGTTACATGTTGAATTCTTAGGATACCATAATCCTAAATTGATTGTTCCTAATAGATATCTCATGATTCTCTTTACTGCACTTAAATGTGATTGTTTGGGGTTGGATTGAAACCTAGCACACATGCATACACTAAACATAATATCAGGTCTACTAGCAGATAAATAAAGAAGAGATCTGATCATACCTCGATATTGTTTTATGTCTATAGACTGACCAGATTCATCTTTATCTAAGTAACAATTAGTGCTCATCGGTGTAGACATGTGTTTTGCACTATCCATCCCAAATCTTTTGATCAATTCCTTGCAGTATTTGGATTGATTGATGAATATACCTTCTTGAGTTTGCTTGATTTGTAATCCCAGAAAGTACTTTAGTTCTCCCATCATTGACATTTCAAATTCACTTTGCATATCAAGGGAAAACTCCTTGCACAATGAATCATTAGTGGATCCAAAAATTATATCATCAACATATATTTGAACCAACAAAATATCATTATGCTTTCTCTTTATGAACAATGTGGTATCCACTTTACCTCTGGAGAAATCTTTTTCTAGAAGAAAATTGCTTAATCGTTCATACCATGCCCTAGGGGCTTGTTTCAAACCATAAAGTGCCTTTTGTAATTTATAAACATGGTTTGGTTTATCAGGAATTTCAAAACCAGGGGGTTGTTCAACATATACCTCTTCTTGAATTAAGCCATTTAGAAAGGCACTCTTAACATCCATTTGATAAAGTTTAAAATTCATTATGGATGCATATGCCAATAGCATTCTAATGGCTTCTAATCTTGCAACAAGAGCATATGTTTCTTCATAGTCTATTCCTTCTTCTTGATTATACCCTTTTGCTACTAACCTGGCTTTATTTCTAATAATTATACCATGTTCATCTAATTTATTTCTAAAAACCCATTTTGTTCCTATGATAGGATAATTTTCAGGTTTTTCTACTAATTTCCACACATTATTTCTTTCAAATTGGTTTAATTCTTCTTGCATGGCAATGATCCAATTATCATCTATTATGGCTTCTTTTATATTTTTAGGTTCAATCATGGATACAAAAGCCATATTATTGCATAAATCTTTAAGAGAGTGTCTAGTTGTTACCCCTTTTGAGATATCACCAATAATGTTGTCGAGGGGATGATCTCTTGAAGTTTTCCATTCTCTTGGGAGTGCATCATTGGATTTGACTTCTTCAGGAGGATCTTCATTGTTTCCTTTGTCATTTCCTTTGGAACCTTGTTCATGAATGTTCATATGTTCTAAATAATCTGCAATGTCATCTAGCATATTCTTTCTTGACAATATAGCATTAGATTCATCAAAGGTAACATGAATGGATTCCTCTATATTCATAGTTCTCTTATTATATATTCTATATGCTTTGCTTTGTAATGAATATCCAAGAAAAATGCCTTCATCAGATTTTGCATCGAATTTTCCTAGATTATCTTTACCATTATTAAGTACAAAGCACTTGCAACCAAAAACATGTAGATGAGAAATATTAGGTTTTCTACCATTAAATAACTCATATGGGGTTTTCTTTAAAATAAGTCTTATCAAGGCCCTATTCATGATGTAACACGCGGTATTGACAGCTTCAGCCCAAAAATACTTTGGAAGAGAAGTATCATTTAATAAAGTTCTTGCAATTTCTTCCAATGACCTATTTTTCCTCTCAACAACTCCATTTTGTTGAGGAGTTCTTGGTGCAGAAAAATTATGTTCAATACCATGTTCATCACAAAATAATTCAAAATCTTTATTTCCAAATTCACCCCCATGATCACTTCTAATGGATGCAATCTTGAGATTTTTCTTGTTTTGTATGACTTTAGCAAGTTTCCTAAATGTTTGGAATGAATCACTTTTATGTGTAATAAATAGTGTCCAAGTATATCTAGAGAAATCATCAACTATAACTAGAGCATAGTAATTTCCTCCAAAACTCATGGTTCTAGATGGACCAAATAGATCCATATGCAATAACTGTAATGGTCGAGTGGTTGAAACAACATTTTTAGGTTTGAATGAGACTCTTGTTTGTTTGCCCTTTTGACATGCATCGCATAGTTTATCTTTTTCAAATTTCAATTTAGGCAAACCAACTACTAAATCTTTTGAAATTAACTTATTTAAGTGATCCATGTTTATGTGAGCAATTCTTTTATGCCATAACCATGGATCATCATCTTTACTAAGAAAGCAATGATTGTTTTCTTGTTTTATGCTTAAGTCTATCATGTAAACATTATTGACTCTATGTCCTACATGCTTTATATTAATGTCATGCTTATGTTCTATAAGACATTTCTGAGAATCAAATGATACTAGATAGCCTTTGTCACATAGTTGACTAACGCTAAGCAGGCTGTGCTTAAGGCCTTCAACAAGTAGAACATTTTCAATGGAGTTTGAAGAATTTGTACCTATTTTACCCACTCCAAGAATTCTACCTTTGTTGTTGTCACCATATGTTACATGCCCGCTTTTCTTTGGAGATATATATGTAAAATTTGATGCATCTCCAGTCATATGTTTTGAGCATCCGCTATCTATGTACCACTTCTTTCTCAAAGACACCTGCATAATCAAGTTTTTGACTTAGGTACCCAAATTTTATTGGGTCCTTGCATGTTAGTATAAACTGAGGATCCTTTTCGGACCCATATCATTTTAATGTTACTGTAATTTTTCTTGAAGTAGCAAGTTGATATGTCATGTCCTCTTCTTCCACAGTAAAAACAAGTGATAGAATTAGAATTACATTTTTGTGTGGAAGTGGAAAAGTTTTTATGAACCTTTTGTTGTTTTTCAGATTTATACCCTAGTTCATTTTTATTAGACACATATCTTTGTTTACTTAATATAACATTTAAATTATTTCTACTATATGAAAATTTTGCAAGTGAATTTTTCAACTCTTTAATTTCTTTTACATATTTATCACAACAACTACAAGAATCTGTTATTTTCTTGTCACTAATAGTGGAGATATTAACTTTTTCATTTGTTTTAGAGATTGAGACTTCATTTCTAAGAAGATCTAATTCTTTGTTTAATTTCGAAATTTCATTTTCTAAATTTGAAATTGTTTTCTTTGATGATAAAACTAATTTTGCAAGTTTAATTAATTCTTTATGCAAATCAGCAAATGCATCTTGCAATTCATCAAAAGAGATAGATAAGTTGTTTGAAGATGTTACCTCTTCATCACTTTCGTAACTTTTGGCCATAAGGCAGAGATTTATCTCTTCATTTTCAGAATCTTCAGAGGATTCCAAATCATTTTCATCCCATGTGATGTATGCTTTCTTCAGTTTCTTTTCACTATGATTTTTCTTTTCAGATTTTTCCATCTTTTTCTTGAAGATGGGACAATCAACCCTCAGATGTCCAGGTTGATTGCATTCAAAGCATTTTAGAATAGAGGATGAATTTTCTGTCCTTCTCTTTGATTTAAAATTTGGTCGCCTCTGATTTCCTCTTACTTTAAGAAACTTGTTGAATCTTTTTACAAAGAGACTTAGATCATCATCATCATCATCTGGATCATTATCCTGATCACTTTCTTCTTGAATCGAGGATGATGCTTTAAGAGCAATTCCTTTCTTTTTCTTGTCATTTTCTTCATTTTGGTGCAATCTCAATAGTTCCATCTCGTGTTCCTGCAACTTACAAAATAAAGTGGCAAGAGACATGTTAGACAAATCTCTTGATTCAGAAATGGCCGTTACTTTGGGTTGTCATTCTCTACTTAAACATCTTAACACCTTGCTTATAAGATCCTCATTTTGAAATTCTTTGCCTAAGGCTGCTAGATGATTTACTATATGTGTAAATCTCTTTTGCATACTCTGAATATTTTCATTTGCATTCATTCTAAATAATTCATACTCATGAGTTAGTGCATTTATCCTAGATCTTTTAACATCTGTAGTTCCTTCATGTGTTAATCGAAGAGTGTCCCACATTTCCTTAGCACTCTTACAATTTGAAACCCTGAAATATTCATCCATTCCTAGGGCAGATGTTATTATGTTTTTGGCTTTTAAGTTGTATTGTACTCGTTTTCTATCCTCTTCAGACCATCTATCTCTAGGTTTTTCTATGGTTATGCTTTCACTTGATGAACTACCATCTATTGAAACTCTTTCTACTGTGGTGGGTATATAAGGCCCTATTTCTATGGCTTCCCAGATATTTAGATCTATTGCCTCGATAAAAATTTGCATTCGGGTTTTCCAGTAGTGGTAACCCTCTCCATTAAAGATTGGAGGTCTATTGATAGAATTCCCTTTCGGAAATAAGGAATTTGCTGAGGCCATCTTTTTCTTGAAGCTTCTAAACTTTATACAAGAATGAAGCTCTGATACCACTTGTTAGACAAGTGGCCTCAGATATCTTAAGAAGGGGGGGTTGAATTAAGATATTCCAAACTGTTTCCCCTAATTAAAAATTTATTTCACTTTTTACTCAAGTTATGAATTCCCTTAATGACAATCTTCTTAAATATTAATTCAAATGAAACAATTTGAATATGAATATAAAGCAATAATAAATAAAGGAGATTAAGGGAAGAGAAAATGCAAACTCAGTTTTATACTGGTTCGGCCACACCCTTGTGCCTACGTCCAGTCCCCAAGCAACCCGCTTGAGAGTTCCACTATCTTGTAAATTCCTTTTACAAGTTCTAAACACACAAGGACAATCCTTCCTTTGTGTTTAGAGATCCTTTACAACAAGAGACTCACAGTCTCTTAATCCCTTAGAGAATGAGAAGAAGAAGAAGAACAAATCTCTCTAGAAAGAGATGGATTTTACAGATTGAGCACTCAAATAATTCCTTAATGAATTGCAATTGAATTGGCCAAGGAATTCTTAAGAGGATAAAATGAATTTGCTCTTTGAGAGGATAAACACTTTGTTGTTCTGAAAATCTCTAAGCAATTTCGTGTTTAAGTCACATATATATAGACCATTGGTGGTCATGAATAAAGCCTTTGAAAAGTTGTGACTCTTGAAATTATTTTTCTGAAAATCCTGTCTGGTAATCGATTACAGTAATTGTGTAATCGATTACAGCTTTTAAAATTTGAATTAAAACGTTTACTAACTGCTGGTAATCGATTACCAAAATTGTGTAATCGATTACACAGTCTAAAATTTCAAATTCAAATTTTTGTAGCTGTTATAAAATGTATTTGGCCACTGGTAATCGATTACATCCTCTGGTAATCGATTACCAGAGAGTAAAACTTTTGAGAAACACTTTTTAATTTAAATCACTTGGCCAAACCTTTGCTAATTCAATTAGGAATTCCCTTCCTAATATTCTAGTGATCATCTTGATGTTGTGACTTGTAATCTTGAAGTATTGTCTTGAATTTTAATCTTGAAAAGCCCATTTGCATCAATTGCAACACATCATCATGATCATCATCAAAACATCAAAGCCAATTGCCTCTCGCCATGTCTACTATGATCGTGCTATGATTAAAACATACACAAATGTTGAAAATAAGAAAGTGTTGCTTGGAGATTCTCACACCACTACTGTTGTTGGAACTGGAGATGTTGAACTGAAGTTTACCTCTGGAAAGACTTTGATTCTCAAAGATGTGATGCATACTCCAGAGATGAGAAAGAATCTGGTTTCTGATTTTCTTTTAAATTAAGGAATAGTGGGGGTACTTCATCTAGTCATCTTCCTGCTATTAGTAATGAAAATCTTGCACAACCAGAACCAGATATAGAGCCTCGAAGAGGTAAGAGAGCAAGAATTGCTAAAGATTATGGGCCCGATTATATGGCCTATACATTAGAGGAGGATCCATCAAACCTCCAAGAAGCTTTGTCTTCTTTGGATGCTGACTTGTGGCAAGAAGCCATTAATAATGAGATGGATTCTTTAGAATTTAACAAGACCTGGCATTTAATAGACTTGCCTCCTGGCTGCAAACAAATTCGATGTGAAATCATTGTTGTGTAACAACTTTGATATGAAAGACCTCGGAGAAGGAAGTGTAATCCTTGGTATTAAGATTACTAGGTCAAAAGAGGGAATTTCTTTGGATCAATCTCACTACATTGAGAAGATCTTAAAGAAATATGACTACTTTGACTGTAAACCTACTAGTACACCATATGATCCAAGTGTAAAACTGTTTAAGAACACTGGTGAAGGTATACGACAAATTGAGTACGCAAGTATCATTGGTAGCCTTAGGTATGTCACTGATTGTACTAGACCCGACATAGCCTATGTTGTGGGATTATTATGCAGGTTTACCAGTAGACCTAGTAAGGAGCATTGGCACGCTATCGAAAGGTTAATGAGGTACCTTAAAAGAACCATAAACCTTGGATTACATTATAAAAGGTTTCCCGCTATACTTGAAGGATACAGCGATGCAGATTGGAACACTCTTTTAGATGATTCCAAAGCAACCAACGGCTATATATTTAGCATAGCTGGTGGGGCTGTTTCTTGGAAGTCAAAGAAACAGACTATCTTAGCTCAGTCCACTATGGAATCTGAGATGATAGCACTAGCAACTACCAGTGAGGAAGCAAGTTGGCTGAGAAGCTTACTTGCAGAGATTCCGTTATGGGAAAGACCGATACCAGCTATGTTGATCCATTGCGATAGTATCGCGGCTATTGCAAAAATTGAGAACCGTTATTACAATGGTAAGAAATGACAGATACATCGTAAGCATAGCACTGTTAGAGAATTACTCTCAACAGGAGCTGTTAGAGTGGATCACGTACGCACTTAAGATAATTTAGCAGATCCTTTGACGAAAGGATTAGCTAGAGAGAAAGTCCATAACACTTCTAAAAGAATGGGACTATTGCCCTTACTGTGATGATCATTCATGATGGTAACCCGACCTAAATGACTGGAGATCCCAAGAACTAGGTTCAATGGGTAATAACAAGTTATGAAGTGATATGAGATGAACATGCTGTTATAAGTGAAAGCAACATGATTCCTGAAGTAACAAGAGGATGAGTTATGAAAAAAAAATCATAATTTTTAATGAGATCTATACTCTACGTTGAGTGGAGTACCTAGGCTACAGGAGTACTCTTGATAGACTCACCTATGTGAATGTTGAAGTGGGGACCGCTTCATATGAAATTTTGGGTAAAAATTTCTAGAGCGTTCACTATACCGGGATAGACGTGCATGGCCTTTAACGCACGGGCTTTATAGAATACACCTATGAAAAGGTTGTGTGTGGTTTGATGTCGGAGATAGAGTTCAAGACTTCGAGTCACTCTAGTAAAATTTGAATCTTACTCACTATGCAAAGGTTCAAGTTGTATGACACCTTTGTTTATGCACAATTTTATGAAATCCTCGAAAATCTTCTTTTCAAATTTCAAGTGGGGGATTGTTAGAACAAAGGATGAAAGTTTGAAAAAAAAAGAAAGAAAAAAAAGGGTTTCAAGTCCCACATCGCTCAGGATAAACACTTGAATAGTGTTTCACTCCCTATATATAGAGAGCTCATTTCTTCATTTTGCCTTGCCCCAGTTGAGAAGCATTTCCTCAACTTTTCTTTCTCCCTCTCATATTTCAGCTGATGCATTTCCGACAAACTTCTCCCTCTTTCTTTCTGTCGCTCTATATTTTTTGGTTGGCTATAATAGTGATTTTTCAAGTCATATTTTCGGTTGGCTATAAGAGTGACTTTTCAAGTCATATTTTCTGGTTGGCTATTAGAGTGACTTTTCTAGTCATATTTTCGGTTGGCTATAAGAGTGACTTTTCTAGTCATATTTTCGGGTGGCTTTAGAGTGACTTTTCAAGTCATACAAGAGGGTGTAATTCTAGAAAGGTTCCCTCAGTGCAGTGGGAATCTTATACAGTGATCTAGGCTGTTTTATCCTGGAGACTTCGTGTTTGATAGTCTGCTTGCACAATTTTTGGCAGTGCCACAAAACGTCTTAAAGAAAGCGACATTGTCCGCGACTCAGCCATTAATTTTTTCGGTTTGCCATAAGCTATTGTTCCAACAGTTCCACTCTCTTCTTTTGAAAGTTGTGCTTCTGTCATTTAAAGTTGCATAGGATAACTTAATTAAGAAACATGAAACCATAGAGTTAAGGTGTGGCAAACTAATAAAGACCAAATGATAATATATAAACTAATAATTATGGTCAAACAGTGTAACTTCTAACTACACCTTGAGTTATTTTTTGTCCATATTCACTATCTACCATTATGGTAGAAGAGAGAGTGGATGACACCATTATTTTGAAAAATCTATTTTTGGATGATTTTAATTACAAAATTAAAGGATTTAAGCATGCTTCAAAAAGTGAGATGGCATAAAAAAATGTTGCGATGTTAAATGATTTGTTATCACTGGATTAAGTTAAGTTGTCTCCTAAGCGCAAAACACTGTAGAAAGACAAATAAAATTATTATTGTATAATCTATTTTGAACAATAGACATAGAAATGAAAGCATTAACAATGTATGAGTTGAGTAGCATAATACTAATTGATTGATTAACTTTTTTTCCGTTCGTGTTGACAATACAACATAATTTACCCATTAACTTCGTTAGTTGACTGGCCAATAAGGCTTGTCCATTCGCGATCCCAGAGCAAAAACTTTGTGATTTGTTCCTTGTGGTAAACCATGACCTCAAGTCTATACCTAACAACGGAAGAATAGATTAATATTAACATGCACACAAAAATAATGTGAACTCAAAAAACCTATCAATTACCTCACCAGAGGTTGTTGATTATATATGCCACATGCACATGTGAAAGGAATATTGGCTATATCAGTTCTTTTGTTACACTTGACGTAAGCTCTCTTCATAGTACTATGAATGATTTTCCATAACAATTCTACCAATGGTATCCATAGTTACATAAATAATTTTTTGCACAAAATAAAAGAGTAATTTGATGGATCAGTAAAATGATTTTTGTTCACAAAATAATGTAATACATAAATATTATTAGTACATATGAGATTTTGTTTATCTCAGAATGACTCTTCACTTCAGCTTTGTAAAAAAATCTATCCTTTTCTGAAAATTGGCTAGAGCTGAAAAGCTGTGAATTTGATTGACCACGAAACATGAGAACTGGTCGGACCATGATTTTTAATTCAGTAAGTTTGCCAAATTAGAATTCATATCAAAGGCAAAAACAAAGACAATCAAATCAACCCAAATGAAAAATAAAATACCTCTGCTTGAATTCTTCCAATGAGTAATTTTGATGCTTTCAATGAGTTACTAATTGTTGTTGGGTGTGGTCCTATAAATGGAAAAAGAGGAACATAAAAACACATTTTCTAAATTAGATTTCAACAACAGAACAATGCAATAATTGTACAAAACACAATACCTTGTGTTTCTTTAATTTTAGCATGTGTTAGCAGAATAATTGTTGGCCCTTCACTATTACACTCATTTAAGTACTCTAAGAATTGCAGACAAATAATCTTTGCAGGGAGTGCAAGCCACCAATTGCTCACTATGTAAATTTAAAATACTTATAAAAATAATCACACAACCGTAGATTTGGCAGCTTGAAAACATATATACATTGTCAGAGTAGTGGTAGCATATAGAAACCACAATTCCAAATGTAGAAAAAACTAAATAATACAACCTCAAGTTCTTTAGTTAAAAAATAACCCTCGTATTTTATGATGAAATATGTTGGTAGGTCAACTCATCAACAACATCAATATCAACTGATCAACCACAGAAAAGAAAAATATTTAAAAAAGGATGACTTTTATATTTTTAAAAGAAATTTAAAAATGAAGGGCTAAAGAATAGCTTCACTCACCAACCAACAAACCGCGCTCAAAGTTATTGCTAATAACATCACCAAATTTAATAAAATTATGTGTTTTTAAAGGCAAATCAACCAACTCAATCTCTCTAATAACAGGTACTTCAATAAAGATCAATTTAAAAATTCGTATTAATTGTCATTCCTAATCACTTTAAAATTGTGCATCTTATAAGTACAATTTTCTTTCAAAATTGGCTTCCAAGACTTGAGCTGACCTTTCTTACAAACCACATGAATTTGATCACCCTACTTATGACAATACATGAAACAAATGGTTAGAAAAAGAAATTATTTTACCACAAAACAGAACTAAATAAAAATGAAAAATAATTATGATACATTGAAATCTACTATAACTATATTTGCTTGCTTGGACTTGTCCCATGTTTCAACAAACCAAAGGTCAATTATTCTTACAGCACCTTACAACATTTCTTTAGATCCATCTATACCTCTTATCTTGTATGTAATGCGAGCCATCTTTCTAATAAAAAATGGAACAAAAAATATATCATCAAATATCACAAAAGTTTTAGAACATGAAGAGAAAATTGAAAGAAATATGAATAATAATATACTTTAAAAAAATGGAGGAAAAATAAAAAGAAAAGGAAAACTAAAAAGAGAAAATAAAATCAAGTTCTTAGCCAAGAGAGGAAAAAAAGGATTTAAAAAAAAACTATTCCTCAAAAACAAAATCTAAATCACAACAATAAGCAAAATCAAGTTGTTAGCCAAGGGGAAAAAAGATTAAATATATATACCGGAACCCTTCTTTCCCCTTGAACAGAGCATAAATTAAAGTCACAAATGATCAATGACATTGCAAAGTAAATAGCGGAAACGAAATTCAAAACACGCACAAAACCAACAAATTTTTCTTCCTTTGGCAAACACACCCCAAAGCTTAACCTCTCTCATATTAACCCAAGTAAATGGAAAGGACAACGAAAAGATGGGTCTCAGAGTTCAGAGATTGAGAGCAGAAAGGAGATTTTTTACACTAAGATGGGTCTCTCGTTAACCCAAAAAAAAAAAGCCAGAACACACAACACACAACACCGGACACAAAACAAACGTTGAGGGGCAAATTTCCTGCATGGGGTTACTTTTAGAAACATTTTCCCGAAATGGGTCTGTTTCTAAAGTAATCCCTGCATGGTGCTCTTTTTTACGTAGAGACCATGCAAATCGCAAGGAGGAATGGCGATTTCGTCGTCGACGCGACAGCTGGCACCGGTGTCGCCATCTTCAATGGCGTGTTGCACCAAGCTTGGACTCGCCAGTTTGACTGGCGAGTTGAGGGTAGGGGTTTGCAGTTCCTAGGTGCAGCTATTTCCGACGCTGCAGTCTGCAACCTGCAATGGGCAGTTCCTAGGTGCAGGGTGTCGCCAGCTCCAATGGCGTTTTGGTTGGCCAAAATCGCCAGCACGAGCAGCGATTTGCCTTGCTTGGGGTTTTTAAATCCCCCCTCCCCTGTAGACCATTGACGCCTGAAAAAGATAGAGAAGAGAGAAGCTTGGTGGTGGGATTTTTGCTGGTGCTGAAGAAGGATTTGCCTTGCTGTTGTGCTGTTTGTATTTGAACAAATTTCTTTTTTCAGTGAGTTTATTTAATTATTTTTTAATTTTATTTGTATGCTGATGATAATTATAGTTTTATTAATATTTGTTATTAGTATTTTTATCTTAAGTTAGTTTTAGTTAGAATTTATAATTATAATTTTATTAATATGTGTTATTAGTTTTTTATGTTAAGTTAGTTTTAGTTAGAAAGGATAACTTTAATTTAATTTGATAATTTAATATGTGTTATTAGTTTTTTTTATCTTAAGTTAGTTTTAGTTAGAATTGATAATTATAATTTTATGAATATGTGTTATTAGTTTTTTTTATGTTAAATTAGTTATAGTTAGATATGATAAATTTAATTTAATATGTGTTATTTGTTTTTTTTATCTTAAGTTAGTTTTAGTTAGAATTTATAATTAGAATTTTATGAATATGTGTTATTAGGTTTTTTATCTTAAGTTAGTTTTAGTTAGAAATGATAAATTTAATTTAATTTGATAATTTAATATATGTTATTAGCTTTTTTATCTTAAGTTAGTTTTAGTTAGAATTTATAATTATAATTTTATTAATATGTGTTATTAGTTTTTTTATGTTAAGTTAGTTTTAGTTAGAAATGATAACTTTAATTTAATTTGATAATTTAATATGTGTTATTAGTTTTTTTTATCTTAAGTTAGTTTTAGTTAGAATTTATAATTAGAATTTTATGAATATGTGTTATTAGTTTTTTTATGTTAAGTTAGTTTTAGTTAGAAATGATAAATTTAATTTAATTTGATAATTTAATATGTGTTATTAGTTTTTTTTTATCTTAAGTTAGTTTTAGTTAGAATTGATAATTATAATTTTATGTGAATATGTGTTATTAGTTTTTTTTTATCTTAAGTTAGTTTTAGTTAGAATTGATAATTATAATTTTATGTGAATATGTGTTAATAGTTTTTTTTTATCTTAAGTTAGTTTTAGTTAGAATTGATAATTATAATTTTATGTGAATATGTGTTATTAGTTTTTTTTTATCTTAAGTTAGTTTTAGTTAGAATTGATAATTATAATTTTATGTGAATATGTGTTAATAGTTTTTTTTTATCTTAAGTTAGTTTTAGTTAGAATTGATAATTATAATTTTATGTGAATATGTGTTATTAGTTTTTTTTATCTTAAGTTAGTTTTAGTTAGAATTTATAATTATAATTTTATGAATATGTGTTATTAGCTTTTTTATCTTAAGTTAGTTTTAATTTGATAATTTATCTTAAGTTAGTTTTAGTTAGAAATGATAAATTTAATTTAATTTGATAATTTAATATGTGTTATTAGTTTTTTTTTTATCTTAGGTTAGTTTTAGTTAGAATTGATAATTATAATTTTATGTGAATATGTGTTATTAGTTTTTTTTTATCTTAAGTTAGTTTTAGTTAGAATTGATAATTATAATTTTATGTGAATATGTGTTAATAGTTTTTTTTTATCTTAAGTTAGTTTTAGTTAGAATTGATAATTATAATTTTATGTGAATATGTGTTATTAGTTTTTTTTATCTTAAGTTAGTTTTAGTTAGAATTTATAATTATAATTTTATGAATATGTGTTATTAGCTTTTTTATCTTAAGTTAGTTTTAATTTGATAATTTATCTTAAGTTAGTTTTAGTTAGAAATGATAAATTTAATTTAATTTGATAATTTAATATGTGTTATTAGTTTTTTTTTTTATCTTAGGTTAGTTTTAGTTAGAATTGATAATTATAATTTTATGTGAATATGTGTTATTAGTTTTTTTTATCTTAAGTTAGTTTTAGTTAGAATTGATAATTATAATATTTATTATTTATTTGATATTTAGAGACTATGTGTAATTTTTATTATTAATTTCATTGTATTATATTTTATTGTGTAGGATCAATGGCATCTTCGTCATCATGCGCATCAAGTATACAAACGAGGTCTGGTCCAATTGAGGGTGACGTTTTGTGGATGCAACCCAAGCATGTTTCAGAACATGTTTGGAATGGAGAAGCCGACAGAAAACTACACATCAGACGAGCAGTGCCGACGTATCAAGGTGAAGAACAAATACCAGAGGAAATTATTCCTCTGCTTCGGCAATGTGGGTTTTATTGGATAATTAAGATGGGATACCTAAAGATAAATGCAGCCTTAATTAGTGCGTTCATTGAAAGATGGAGGCCTGAAACCCACACGTTTCACCTGAGATGCGGAGAGGCTACCATTACTCTCCAAGATGTGTCAGTCTTATTAGGTCTTCGTACTGATGGGACACCACTAATTGGTTCAACAAATCTTGATTGGGCCGACTTATGTGAAGAATTATTAGGAGTCCGACCACAGGAAGGCGAACTTGAAGGCAGTGTCGTCAAATTAAGTTGGCTGGCTCACCATTTTTCTCACATAAATATTGATGAGGGTAACGTTGAACAATTACAAAGGTTTACCCGTGCGTGGATCCTTCGATTCATAGGAGGTGTCCTCTTTGTTAACAAAAGTAGTAGCAAAGTTTCCTTAAGGTACCTACAATTTTTACGTGACTTCGAACAGTGCAGCACGTATGCGTGGGGACCTGCCGTGCTTGCGTATTTATATAGAGAGATGTGCAGCGCCACCGATTACAAAGTTAAATCAATCGGAGGTATGTGCATCTTAATCCAAATGTGGGCATGGGAACGATGTACAACTTTAGCTCCAAAGAGGACGCCTCCCGTCATAGAAAATAAACCACTCGGACACAGGTTTGTCATTTAAAAAATTAGATTTGAATTAAAAATATTTAATGATGGAACGCGTTGACAATGATGATTTCATTTTTATTGTAGGTGGCTGCGACGTGGAAATCAGCATATTGGCAATGATGATCTTAGAGTTTTCCGTCGCAAATTGGATCTGATGAAACGACATGAGGTAAGAACATCGTAATGTAATGGTTAAATGAAATTTTAATATGTAGCCACTTGACTGAAAAATGACAAGTGTGTTGTTATATGCAGTTTGTCTGGGAGCCATACACAGCAACTGTGATGGCAGCGTTACCTCCAATTTGTGTGGTTGGAAGTGTAGCCTGGTTTGCGGTGGTGCCACTGATTTGTTTCCATGTTGTTGAGTGGCACCAACCCGATAGAGTTTTACGACAATTTGGATTGCAACAACCCATTCCCGGGTGTCCTTCGCAACCGCAGAATCTCCATGGCATAACGCTCAAAGGAAAACAAGATGAGAATTGGTTCCACCTGTTGGCCCCAATCATTGATCAGTGGAACAATCAAGCAGAGTTTAGGGTCGACGTTTATCCTCGACAGGAGGGCCTACTGGGTTATAACTCAGACTACATGGTGTGGTATAGGCGTAAAACAAAGATGTTTGTCGACCCAAACAATGCAAACACAGCTGCATTGGTATTTATCTGTTTTTCAATGTTTAACTCTTAATTAATTTCTTAAGCATGACCAATAATTTGTTGAGTCTACTAATTGCAGGGTGAAGTTGTGGAGACTTTACAATATATGGTGTCACCACAAGGGAGGAACACGTGGACGGTTGATGATCTCGTGCCTTACGTCGATAAGTTAGCGATTATATCTGAAGAGCAAGAGAGAATCACTGAGCCAGTGTCACATGGTCCAGCATCAGAGCGTGAATTCCCAGCCCCAGAGTTTCACATTCTTCAGTCAAGTGTTGAAACTCGAGGCATAGGCAGACGAAGGGAGCCTGTTGAAGCCGAACAATATTCCCAACAAATGATGGAGCGTGGTCATGGAATGTATTACACGCCAGCAACATTTTCCGAATATCCTTCACAGATGTATCAGTATCCTTTTGCAGGTCATCATACCGATACTTCTGAGACCTCACATTCGTTCGGTGGTGTTGCGGAAACACAACCTCATTTTTCATGGCCCACTATGACTCCTTCACAGCAGCACGATGCCCCCATGGCAACACCTAACGCCCCATTTGCTTCGCAATGGAATGTACCCGGAGCAATACCTGATATGGGCGACTTATTAGGTGTGGATTTGCGTCAGGAGTTTTCTGCAGAGGCTGAGCAAGTAGAAGCGGGGAGTCAACGCGGCGGCAGAATAAATCCTGATCGCCAAGCGCGAAGATGGGATCGACCATGTGGCACATCCTCACGACATCATGGACACCATAATGACTGATTTTGATGTATCTTTGTAATTTTGTTGTTGTTTGTAAGACATTTGATTTTGACAATTAATTTATCGCATTTGATTTATTATGCCTTACTAATGTATAGAGTTTATGTGGCGCATCAAACTATAATAATAAACTAAGTTTACAAATAAAACTAAAGTACACAAATGAAATAATAAACTAAGTTTACAAATAATAAACTATAATAAGTTTACAAATAAATTTTATGTGGCGCATCAAACTATAATAATAAACTAAGTTTACAAATAATAAAACTAAATTTACGTTATGGTTAGGTTTTATGGATTATGGCTAGTTTTTAGGGTTATGGTTGATGGATTAGGGTTAGGGTGTAGGGTTTATGGGTAGGTTTAACAGATTAGGGTTAGGGGTTATGGTTAGAGGTTAGGGGTTTAAGGGATAGGGTTGGGTGGCTTGGGTTTGGGTTATGGTTAGGGTTAGAGGTTAGGGGTTTAAGGGATTAGGGGTTGGATTAGGGTTTAGGGGTTTAAGGGTTAATGGTTGGATTGGGGTTTAGGGGTTTAAGGGTTAATAGGGGTTAGGGTTAGGGGGTTAAGGGATTAGGGGTTAGGGTTAGGGGTTAGAGTTAGGGGTTTAAGGGATTAGGTGTTGGATTAGGGGTTAGGGTTAGAGGTTAGGGGTTAGGGTTAGAGTTAGGGGTTTAAGAGTTAAGGGTTGGATTAGGGGTTATGGTTAGAGTTAGGAGTTTAAGGGTTAAGGGTTGGATTAGGGGTTATGGTTAGAGGTTAGGGGTTTAAGGGTTAGGGTTGGGTGGCTTGGGTTTGGGTTATGGTTATGGTTAGAGGTTAGGGGTTTAAGGGATTAGGTGTTGGATTAGGGTTTAGGGGTTTAAGGATTAATGGTTGGATTGGGGTTTAGGGGTTTAAGGGTTAATAGGGGTTAGGGTTAGTGGGTTAAGGGATTAGGGGTTAGGGTTAGGGGTTAGAGTTAGGGGTTTAAGGGATTAGGTGTTGGATTAGGGGTTAGGGTTAGAGGTTAGGGGTTAGGGTTAGAGTTAGGGGTTTAAGAGTTAAGGGTTGGATTAGGGGTTATGGTTAGAGTTAGGAGTATAAGGGTTAAGGGTTGGATTAGGGGTTATGGTTAGAGGTTAGGGGTTTAAGGGATAGGGTTGGGTGGCTTGGGTTTGGGTTAGGGGTTAGAGTTAGGGGTTTAAGGGATTAGGGGTTAGGGTTAGGGGTTAGAGTTAGGGGTTTAAGGGATTAGGTGTTGGATTAGGGGTTAGGGTTAGAGGTTAGGGGGTTAAGGGATTAGGGGTTAGGGTTAGAGGTTATGGTGTTGATGCTTTAATGAATTTTTTTATTTCGAAAAGTTTTTAACTCTCAAACCTATGGTACATGTCGTTGTAATTAGCAACACAAACACCTTCCTTAATTCTCTCACTAGCTAAAAAGACTTATTTGAAGAAGAAAGAAAGACATGGCAGAGTCATCCCTAACCAACCAGCAGAAGAAGTTTTGGTGGGACCACCACCACTGCTATGCCACAGAGCTGAGACCACCATTCCATTATGGTGCACACTAGGCTCCTACACACGTTAGGCTCACCCTATGGTACTGCTATCTATGTTGCTGCTGAAGCAGTACGAAAATTATCACCTCCCATTATTCTGCAAGAAGCCTTAGTGTTCATTAGATTTGGTGCTTTGGTCCTGCTTTGCAAATAAAATCTGTTCAAATCAGACTTCCATTGGCTTACACCTTCCCCTCAGAAGCCTTATTCAATTATACAACAATTATTATGGACACATGACCTGTTATGTCTATTTCAAACTGGGCAATGCATGCCAGTGGCATCTGTTCATTTGTAACAATCGGTACTGATATGTGTGTGATAGAAAGAACCTTTCATATATGCAAAACAACCAGGGCAAAAACCCAGATAGCAGCTGGATTTTCTTGTTGTTTTGATTTTTAATAGAGCGGAATATGCTAGGGCTGAACACAAAAGGCTGTGAAGTTAACATAATTTGTTAATCAAAGCAACGAAAACGGTTGAATTTTATCAATAACCCCATTGGAGTTTGAGTTTATTCCCTTGCTTTTGAGTTGGCACTGGCACAAGTCCACTTGCTATTGTACTTTTCATTGCATGAGAAAAAATATGAATCCAAGAAAGAAAGAAAGAAAAATTAAAGCAGGAAGAACACGGAGGTCGCCACTATCATCCACGTCTGTGGCAATTGGTGAAGTTACACTTGGTAAACAAAAGAATCCACAAATAATAATACTTCCTATTTCCTCTGGCTTTATTTTGTGCCCAAGACTTGCACGTACATATTTAGTTCAAATATTTATAATTTATATTTTAATAAAAAATTTAAACATGACCAATCCTGCACTAGAGAGAAATCATTCATATAAGGGATTAGGGGTTAGGGGTTAGGGGTTAGAGGTTAGGGTTAGAGTTAGTGGTTTAAGGGATTATGGGTTGGATTAGGGGTTAGGGTTAGAGGTTAGTGGGTTAAGGGATTAGGGGTTAGGGTTAGGGGTTAGGGTTAGAGTTATGGGTTTAAGGGTTAAGGGTTGGATTAGGGGTTTAAGGTTTAGGGTTTATGGATGTGTTTTTAAGTAACGAATTCATTGAAACCCACAAATAGGTAATGTACACAAACCAAAATAAGTAATGTTTTTAAGTAACAAATTTATTCAACCCCACAAATTCAATACATTGAAGAGAACTTAAACAAATACAACTCACTCGACTAACATACATAAATCAATGATTTGAACAACTCCCATGCTCAGATTGCATTGGACAGCGACGCCTGTTATGCCCTTCGGCTCCACATCTACTGCATTTTTGTCGGTGGTCAGATGGTTCGACCCAATCCATCTCATTCCTTATCCTTGTTGATTTTGGCCGACCTTTCGCACGAATTGAAGTTGGGTCAGGGATTAGTGTCCATGCGTCATTAGAGGGAGGAATAGCCGCTTCATTCCCAAGAGGCCACCATTGTGGGGAGTAAGCTTTTAAGATGTGCTCATTTGTATAAACAACATCTATATATTGGTAGTAGTTCAGGCTGACGTAACCACAAGCTGCAATAATATGTGAACATGGATAGTGAAGCGCAGAATACCTTCCACATTGACAATAATGACCATTCAAGTTAACTGCCCATTTTTGTCCGCCACGTTGCGTAATAGGATTGAAGGTCTCCTCTACTTCAAACCTTGTGGAGTGGATGTCATACACGCGAACGATGTGCGAACACGCTTGTTCTTGATTTTTTCTAAGTTCTTTAACAAGCTTTGAACAATAAACTTGGCCTTCATTTAACTGTCTCTGCGCTTGGCGGCCACGCTCAACAAAGTACTTTCGACACCTACTGTACGTTGATTTGACCAATGCTGTTATGGGAATGTTGCGACAATCCTTCAAAACCTTGTTGATACATTCTGAGAGGTTGGTTGTCATGTGGCCATATCGACGTCCTTCTCTATCATAAGCCATCGTCCATTTTTCCTTTGAAATGCGATCAATCCATGTTGCTACGGCTGGACTCAGTTCACGAAATTTTTCTAAATTTTGATCAAATATGTGCTTGCAAGGAGTGTAGGCTGCATAAAATTAGTTATGAATAACGTGGATAAGTATATATGAAAGGTAAATAAACGGGACCATCAAATATGAAATCTTACCCAATTTCTTCAACATTTCTTTTTGTTTTGCATTATTGAATTTTCGATTGAAGTTGCTTGCTATGTGTCGCACGCAGTAGACATGATAACCGTGGGGAGGTTGCCAACCAAGTGCTTCGTTAGCGACAGCGGACTTTATACTCGCGTGTCGATCAGATATCAGACAAATACCATTTTTATCTGTGACGTGTTCACGCAAGTGTGCCAAAAACCATGACCACGCTGTCAACGTCTCACCTTCAACCACCGCGAATGCTAGAGGAAGGACACCACCATTTCCATCTTGTGATGTGGCCATTAAGAGGGTCCCACGGTATTTGCCATACAAATGTGTGCCGTCAACTTGTATGATTGGCTTACAGTACTTGAAAGCCTCTTTACATTGGCCAAAAGTCCAAAAAACTCTATGAAACTGACGGTGTTCGCGACTAACCGTATTCCCAACGATAAAATCGTCATGTAGTACTTGAAAATATGATCCAGGAGAATGATTTTGCATGTGTGTTAGCCACGACGAAAGTTTCGCATATGACTCATCCCAATCGCCATATTCAATTGCAATGGCTTTCTGTTTCGCCAACCACGCTTTTTTGTACGACACCTTGTATGCAAATTCACTATTAATCCTCTCTTGAATCAAAGAAATTTTTATTGATGGATCTTCTCTGACCATGCCTGTCAATAACATAACAAAATTTAAATGACAATTAACAAAAAATTAACATAATATGAACATAAAATACATACCTACTACACAAGTGGCAATTAAATCTGAATCAAGTTTTTCGTGATCTTGTGTCATGGTCATATTGAGACATGTATGTGGTCCACCCCATTGTGTGACTTTCCACGTATCTGTTTTTTTGGATAAAATTGCCCTCATATAGAAAGGGCAAGGAGACTCTGCATTTTTATTCAAGCAACAAACCACATACTTGTTCGATTTGCTTTCAACAACTTTGAAACTTTGATGCACCTTCATCACATATTGTTTGAGTGCATTTTTGACCGCATCTTTACTATCAAATTCCATGCCAACATATAATTCTTGGCCAACATTAAAGGTCGATGGCATCTCCAAACCGCAAATGTCCTCCTCATCAGGATAACTCCAGTTGATATTGTTATAATGTAAAGCATCATTCCAAAATGGATTTTCAATTCGTTGTGCACCTAACAGTTCAAAAAAAAATTCAAATAATGCTTATTTAGCATTAAATTCAATTGACATCAAATAATAAATGTATTGTCTAATTTTTTAATTGAGCAAATTATACCTTCTGCTGGGTGAACAATTCTTACTGGTTGAGGAATGTCGGTGACTTCATCGTCTGTATCAGAGATACCGTCAACGCTGTCATCTTCGTCTAAAGACTCTTCAACGTATGAGTTAGACACAAGATAATCATCATCATCATCATCATCTTCGTCAAGATTTAAATTGCTCATATTTGTTGGCGGTTGTGTGTCATCGTTAGATACATAATTTCCACATGATGTAAGGGAATTTGCAGAATGAAACATTGAACCACCAGCCACATCCTTTTCTATGTACAATTCTAGAACTGACATTTCTTGTTGTTGTTTAAAACTTTCCAGCATCGTCTCAACGTCTTCGTCATCACAAATTTGCAAGGCAATATATTTTCCTGACACTAAAAATCTACAGCTGATAGCAGAAATAATTTCATTATTTTGTAACTTTACCTTATCTCCAATTTTTTTCTTCAAAGCATTGAAACTAATTCCACGTTTAATCTGAATCGCTTTTTTACTGCCTTCAAATATTACACCATCATTATCTTCATATACCCTTCCATTGAAATACAACACTGTTATAATCGAATTCATCGTGTACCTACAAAAACAATATTTTAACACGTCAAATAAATTATAAAATGAGACACACTTAAATCAAATGAATAATTTCAAACTAATAAAATCTAATCACAAAAGGTCCCTTTATTGGAATTTCACATTCAATTTGTGTTTTAAAATAATTTAATTAACTTGAAATAAATTTCATGGGACACACTTAAAAAAAATGAATAATTTCAAACTAATAAAATCTAATCACAAAAGGTCCCTTTATTGGAATTTCACATTCAATTTGTGTTTTAAAATAATTTAATTAACTTGAAATAAATTTCATGGGACACACTTAAAAAAATGAATAATTTCAAACTAATAAAATCTAATCACAAAAGGTCCTTTTATTGGAATTTCACATTCAATTTGTCTTTTAAAATAATTTAATTAACTTGAAATAAATTTCATGGGACACACTTAAAAAAAATGAATAATTTCAAACTAATAAAATCTAATCACAAAAGGTCCCTTTATTGGAATTTCACATTCAATTTGTCTTTTAAAATAATTTAATTAACTTGAAATAAATTTCATGGGACACACTTAAAAAAATGAATAATTTCAAACTAATAAAATATAATCACAAAAGGTCCTTTTATTGGAATTTCACATTCAATTTGTCTTTTAAAATAATTTAATTAACTTGAAATAAATTTCATGAGACACACTTAAAAAAAATGAATAATTTCAAACTAATAAATTTTAAAGACAAAATAAAAAAATTCATGAACGAAATTAATAATATAAATAATTAATCTTAACAATAATAACTTCAAAATGAAATACGGTAATTACAAAATTACTACAAATATATTCAAATAAATATGCTACGAGAAACAACAAAGCATCGTCAAATAAATTTTTATGGTGTATTTCGTTAAATGATTTGACGGAAAAAAATATAACAAAAATTTAAACGTATTATTATGGTATCTGTAATTTGTAAGTGTCTAAATATCAATAACATCAATCATTTGTACAATATCTCAATTAGGCGGGCATATAAATAGTTAATCTTCACAATAATAAAAATAGGTAATTACAAAATTATTACTACAAATATATTAAAATAAATTACACTTTCAACTTCAACGCATATAAATTTTTAACACACCAACAAATAAACTTAATCTAATTTAATTTAAAAAATATTATAACTTCATCTTAAAAAAACACCAACATAAACACATTTCAAAGAACACTCATAAATTTTTAAGACACTAATAAAACATAAACACCAACTTAATATAATTATAAAATAACTATAAACTTCATATTCAATACAATTTTTTTACACCAACACCAACTTAATATAATTTAAAAATAACTATACACATTTGAACTTTTATACCTTAAAGCTGTACCTTGAACCTGCCTTCAACAATGTTTTTAGGATTCAACACAAAATAGGATAAACAATTTGAAAGTCACTATTTTTTAGAAAAGGCACATAAAATATCAACTCTCAGATGATTTTAAGAAACGCACAAGAAACGCACATCAAATGGGCGGAGCTTTGGTTTATAAAGGAGCTGAAATCGCCATTGGGAATGGCTACTTCATGCTCAAATCGCCAGTGCTACTGGCTACTCCTACCTGCAGCACAAATCGCCAGTAGCACTGGCGTTTTCCACCAAAAAGCTGTCCCTCCTCCTGCAAAGCTGCTGCACGTAGCCTGAGAACTGCAAACCCCTACCCTCAACTCGCCAGTCAAACTGGCGAGTCCAAGCTTGGTGCAACACGCCATTGAAGATGGCGACACCGGTGCCAGTTGTCGCGTCGACGACGAAATCGCCATTCCTCCTTGCGATTTGCATGGTCTCTACGTAAAAAAGAGCACCATGCAGGGATTACTTTAGAAACAGACCCATTTCGGGAAAATGTTTCTAAAAGTAACCCCATGCAGGAAATTTGCCACGTTGAGGAGCTGCTTGTAAAATATTAAGCCACCTGTCATTGGTCTAAAAAGTTTAGCATTTATGACATTTCCACAGCCTTTGGCTCTAGTTAGCCTTCATCAGAATCTGATTTGAGAATTATTTATCATTTGGTTGAACCATGGAACTCTTGAATTGTTCAATTTACATGTATGAAGCTTGTAACTAAGTTCATCACGTGTATTTCATAGAATATCTTAACTCTAGGAACCAAGTAATGCTATGATATAGTATGGTAGAGTTTCAAAACTAAAGGAAAATATAAAATAATACACATAAAAAAATACAAATCAAATAATACAACTCACAAATCAAATAATTTAAAACACATTACACATGTGAAAATGGAACTGAAGAATATATTTTCAGGAAAGCGTGCTTGTTTAGTAGTAGAACAATCCCTTGAGCATGAATCTAGTGCATGAAATAAATGCAGTAAGTTTAAATATGAAATCCCAGAGCTTAAGCTCCAACTAAGAAATGAAAGAGAAAAAAAGAGTTGCAAATACTAAAAGCATATTGGACATTAGAAATCAATCAAAAAGAAGAAAAAAAAAGGTTGTGAATTATCTAGTCCATTAGAAGAAACCAAGAAGTCCCTTTCGACATACTCCTATAATACATTCAGCATTTATGATATGATCAAATCATTGATTTCCAAGAGTACTCTTATCTAAAATAACTCAAAGCATTTATGTAAAAGCTCACGCAATAAAGTAACATGTTTCATTTTTCATTTCATCTGGACTGACCACCGCAATAGGCCCATTCAATCCACAATTAAAAGCTAAATCCAATGAACTCTATTCTCATAAAGAATAAGTTAATATTCAATAGTATTTAAAAATCAAAACAATTTGATGAATTTGTATTTAGAGAACTTGCCTTAATTGGGAGACGTACATAAAAAGCACCTGAGAAGTAACTTAAACATATGTGAAGGCAATTCATATTTTTGTAATGTGCAGATACTATTTTCATGTGACTGGATTCATGATTAAACTATCACACCGTAGTTTTTGAGTTGAATTTAGACTTCATCTACTTCATGAGAAATCTTAATCAAACAATAAATTGAAAAAGCATTCACCTTGAAAAAACATAATAAACTAAAAATGGATAAATGGAATTCAACATGTTTATGTATCCCCTATTCAAAATATTAGCTCGAAAAAGAATCACTTACCTAAAGCACAAGATTCAAATTCCTGAAATCAGAAAATCAGAGTACTTGAATAATATGAAAAACAAAAGATGAAAAAGCAAAGGAAAAGAAAAACATTAGAAGAGTAAAAAAGAAAATGAAAAAAAAAACATCAAACACTACTGGACTTATCCACCCACGCACACTGCTATACATTAAAATTGTAAAAGCAAAAATGAAAACAAAAAAATTGAAGCTTTGATATTAGAATCACAAAAGTTAAAATGAAAAAAATGTAAGCTTTGAACTCAAAATCACACAACTGAAAATATAAAAAAAAAAATAAAAGAAATATGAGAATCAGCACTTACTCACGGACACACTACTGCACAAAACCTTTTGATTCCTCAAATGAAAAAGATCAAGAACGTTTTACAATAGAATCGAAAAGTGAAAATAAAAAAAGAACAAAGAAAGATGAGAGTCATAGGTTACCAAACATTTTATCTAACTGAACATATGCCCCGACTGGTTGACAAAACATTGTAGCTAAAAGCAAAGTTGGTAAATCTAAATAATAACATCTAGCACTGCTTAACACACCAATAAAAACAAAGATATAGTTGGTAAATCCCTATGCAAATTCAGTTTAAATGTTTCATAAGACAGTCCATAACTTTTTTTTTTAGAGGAAAAGAAGACAATCCATAACTCAAGACCGAATTGAACACTCCTTAAGACACAAAAGAAGACACCAAACTGAACATCCCTATTTGTATTATTATCTCTACTTCAACTGTAAGACATTTACATAATTTCCTTTTTGTATGTGAAAAAGAAACTAATTTGAAGCTGCAAAATGAATGGCAATAGGTTGCTAATTTCCTACAACACAAACACTTTTGAACATCAAAGCTAGTCAACCTTCTGTTGGAGCAAGTGCATTCCTATCAGACATCAAACTCATTAAGAAGGCATTAGCTCCTAATAATCACAAACTCATATCAATTTCAATAGCTGCACAAATTTCAACATAAACAATTTTATCAAATTAAATAAAGAATACAAATTAGAGATCAAATTGACAATGAGTATCAATTTCAAATTATGTGACCAACTTAACAATAGAAGTTTCACTAAAATAAATAGGGATAGGGATGCAATAATATAAGTAAATGTTAAAAAGTTATTACTAATTTCTGCAAGATCAAAATGTTTCAATAATAAGGAAAAGAGAAGATGAGAAACCCAAAAGAAAAGAAAGGAACTTTATTTTATAAAAGAAGAAGAAAGGAAACTTACTCACTACATAATGTTGCATTTGTTCCAAAGAGAAGATGAAAATGGGAAAATGGGAAAGGAATGCAAATAAAAGTTACCAACACCAATGCGATAAAAAGAAGCAGGAAGACGGAAGGATTGAAATTGAAAAATGGAAAATGCACCTTTGACTGATTTGATTTAGGCATAATGGAGCATAAAGAGAGCATAGTTCTAGAACCCTAAAAATTTAGTAGAAAAAAAAAAGAGGATAAATAGTCACTTTCATGGTTGTTAAACTCGCGATTTAAATCGTAAAATCGTACGATTTTACGATTCCACTAAGGTTCGGCGAGTTAAATCGGAAGCAGAATCAAAAACGAAATAGACTCGTCCGATTAGCACAGACTCAGACGAGTTTGGATAGACTCACAAGTCTGTTCCGAGTCCGCGGATTTACGAAAACTCAAAATGGCGTCGTACGAAAACCCCCCCGAAAATGACTCTCACGACTCTGTCTACTCACTCACTCTACCTTGTTCAAGTTTGGTTTGGGTGCTGAGCTACTCGGTCGTGGTGGTCCTCGTCATCGCTGTCGTGCTGCCATGCTAGTCCTCGTCATTGCAGAAGATTGAAACTTGAAAGCCCTCACTCGTCGAAAGTCCTCATTTCATGACCTAGCTCCAAGCTTTGCTCCACGACGCTAAGGTGTTTCTTTCTCAAAGCTTCTCTTTAATTCATCTTTGTTAATTGAAACGATGCTTATTAAGGGAGTAATTGAATAGAATGTTGCAAACAACCCTGTATATCACTAGAACCTAGTGAATGAAGTGAATTTTATGCATGTTAGAGTCTTCTTATTTATTTTTTTGAAAAACAATTAATACTCCTTGCCAGATTCTTGAATGATTCTTCCATTGTTGCATAATTTTAGCAGAATTGTTTTGTATGTACACTCTTTTCTCTGTTGAGAAGCATAATCCTATCTATCATAATTGTCTTCTAACCAATCTTTAAACACTATATAATTGTCGCCGATTCTCGATTCTTCAACATTCTGCGCTGCCTTCTCTCTACTACCACTTTAGGAGGGCCATCAATGATCCTCTTCCTATTACCCTTCCCACTTGATTCTCCTAAGCTTGGACATTTCCCCACAGTGCCATTTGTAGTGACATCCTTTATAACTAAGTTGTTATTATGTGCCAACATGTTTGTGTTTCAAGCCCATTACAAGACACACTAGATCTTGTCCCTATTACATGCCTGAACCTATAACTTGCACTCAATGATCCATTACTTGCAATGTTACCAATCTGATTTTGATATAATAATGAAGACTGAATAGTGATGATGATTCTTGTACCACCCCAGCTTTTACTAGGAAGTCCTCCAAAGTCATTTCCCCAAGTGTTTGCTGCCTTTTGAGTAGTGGCTCATTCCTAACAAGGCTATTGTTAGCTTCATTGTAGTGTGGTTGGCTTTTGTGGATCTGAGACCAAATTTCATCCATAATTTCTTGCAAATTGGGGGAGGGATAGATAATGGCTGGGAAATGGTGGTGGATTTAGTTGCTACTACACTTTTACCCTTTGCAGCTTCATCAAGGGTGGGTAGTGGTGGGTTAACTTGGTTGTATCATCAGAGTTCCAAATGCTAGAAAGGAATTCATCCATGTTCATGGATCCTAAGCTCTTTCCATTCTTGCAATAGAACTCATCAAGGGTGAGTGAGAGTATTGAGTTTGTATGCTTAGTTGAGAAACAAATCTGCATCAAATCAAGTGCATCAAATCAATAACTTGATTCTAATTTCATGGAGAGATTTGAATTGAACATCAATAACTTGAGTTTTGTTTGCTTATGTTTTTTATCGTATGAATTTATGTTAGATTGAGTGTGGATAGTGGACTATGTTAGTTTATTGAATTATTGTTAAAGTTTATTATTTTCATTTATTTTAGGGTTGAAATATTTACTTATGATTTATATAAAGAAATATTAATATATTTTTTTATTTGAGTAAACTCTTATGAGTTTACGATTCGATTCTACGAGTCGAGTTTATGGAACTTCCACGATTTTACGTAGAATCGCGAGTCTAATAACCTTGGTCACTTTTGTCCCTCAATGTGTAATTTGTTGACAAATGCATCCCTGAAAGATGAAAATATAAAATTTAGTTCCTGAAAGTGTAAAAAATTGCAACAAATATATTTGGCCATTGACTTCCGTCCGTCATCGTTAATAAAATAGCCTATGTGGCACGGAGAGACAAATTTGTCACTAAAATGATTGTCAACAAGGATTCGTCTTCCCACTGTACTGACAAATTGCGTCCCTGAAAGATGAAAATGCAAAATTTAATCCCTGAAAGTATAAAAAAATACGACACATATATTTGGACGTTGATAATGAATTGTATACGAGAAAAGCTAGGAAAAAAGGGATAAAAAAATAGTAAAAATACAGCTTAAGATTGAACTCTTATACTTTGAT